>NC_073254.2:126967500-129467500 GCF_029289425.2 Pan paniscus
TACGCCTATAATCCCAGCACTTTGAGAGGCCTAGGCGGGTGGATCACGAGGTCAAGAGATTGAGACCATCCCGGCTAACACGGTGAAACCCCATCTCCACTAAAAATACAAAAAATTAGCCGGGCATGGTGGCAGGCGCCTGTAGTCCCAGCTACTCGGGAGGCTGAGGCAAGAGAATGGCGTGAAGCCGGGAGGCAGAGCTTGCAGTGAGCCGAGACCGCGCCACTGCACTCCAGCCTGGGTGACAGAGCGAGACTCCGTCTCAAAAACAAAAAGAAAAAAAGAAAAAAGAAAATATAACTGAAGAGAAATGCCTTGCTCACACCGACATAGTGCATGGCTATTTTTGTCGCACTTGTCATTGTTACTGTCATTTCACCACTGCCCCAACATCCTGGCTACTGATTTCCCTTCTCTGGGTTCCCCACCGTGTGCAGGCTTGTAGCGACTGTCACTCAAAGCATCCTCCAGGCAAGGAGTAGATGAGCTACCCAAAGGAGGACCATTGAATTCTTTTTCAGAATCTGAAATTTGAGCAAAATACCTGAAAGCTGGAAAGCTGGAGGAGCTAAGAATGTAAGTGGAGTTGAGTTCAGCTGCTTTGAGTCCAACACCTGCTTTAATTTTCCCATTCCCACATCTAGTTCTTCAGCTTTTCTTCACATCTGTGAGCTACTCCAAATCCTTTCAGAAAATCCTTTCTTTCAACTTTTCCTTTAAATCAGTTGTCTTAGTTCAGGCTGCTACAAGAAGTAACCATAGACCGGGTGGCTTAAACCAACAGAAATTCATTTCTCACAGTTCTCGAGGCTGGGAGTCCCAGGTCAAGGTGCCTGGCAGATTCCTTGCCTGATGAGAACACTAATCACCTCTCAAAGGCCCCACCTCCTCATGCCATCATATTAGGGATTTAGGATTCAACATATGAATGAATTTGAGGGAAACACAAACATTCAGTCCATAGCATCAGCCAAAATCTTTCTGATTTTTTCAGCTAAAGAACCGTGACCAAATGAAATAGAAAGACATGGTATTGTAAAGATGTCAATTATCTCTAAATTAATC
Source organism: Pan paniscus (assembly GCF_029289425.2). Taxonomy (NCBI): domain Eukaryota; kingdom Metazoa; phylum Chordata; class Mammalia; order Primates; family Hominidae; genus Pan; species Pan paniscus. Next base: position 126,968,566 of record NC_073254.2, read on the forward strand.
TATAATTCAATGCAATACAAATAAAAATCATAACAGAAATGGAAGAAAATGGTGTTAAAGTTCATCTTGCAAAGTGGTACTCAACTTTGATTACACATTTAGAATCATCTGGGGAGCTATTAAAACTCTGTTCCCATACTGCACCCCTAGCAATTAAGCTGGGACCTCTGGGAGTGGGGTGAGGTTATCAGCATTTGTTAACGTTCCCTGAGTGATTCCAATGTGCAGCCAAGGTTGAGAACTACTGTGCTGGAAGAATAAACATGTGAAAACAACAGGAAATTTTAGGAAGGAAAGAAAAATGAACAGATTTGCCCTATCAGGCACTGAAAGAGATTATAAAGCTACACTAAGTAAAGCAGTGTAGTACTAGCACGAGAAATGACAGACAAATCAATAGAACAAAATATACACTTCAAAAAAATGGCCAGGCAGAGTGGCTGTAGTCCCAACACTTTGGGAGGCTGAGATGGGCAGATCACCTGAGTTCAGGAGTTCAAGACCAGCCTGGCTAACTTCGTGAAACCCCATCTCTACTAAAAATACAAAAATTAGCCGGGCATGTTGGTGGGTGCCTGTAATCCCAGCTACTCAGAAGGCTGAGGCAGGAGGATCACTTGAACCTGGGAGGCAGAGGTTGCAGTGAGCCGAGGTCACACCATTGCACTCCAGCCTGGGTGACAAGAGTGAAACTCTGTCTCAAAAAAAAAATATATATATATATATATTCATATTTATATTCCAAAAAAGAGTCAAGTATGTACAATTTAAACATAATAAAGGTAGCATTTCAAATCAGTGGAGAAAATATGGACTAAGTAAATAATGTTGTGACAACTAGCTAAGAATTTGGAAAAATAAAGCCATTAGGATAAATTCTGGATGCATCAAATGTTAAAATAAGAAAATTAAAACTAAGAAAGTGTGTTGCTTTTGCCTGTATGGTATATCTTCATCCTTCTTTTGGTAATAGTACCCCAGTTTTCCTTGGGAAACCACTTATTTGCAATTTTCAATTCATTTAATTAGAGATTGAGGTAAAAAGATCAAAAGATATTAACCCTTATTAGAAACTAAAGAATACAATAAAAACAATGAGGTATCAGTTGTTGCCCATTTTCTTGGCAAAAAAAAAAAAAAATTAATTGATAATACCTGCTCTTGTTAGGGGAGGGTTGTGTATGAGGATCAGAAATCCTCAAAGTAGGCAGGGTGCAGTGGCCCATGCTTGTAATCCCAACCCTTTGGAGGCTGAGGCAGGCAGATTGCATAAGGTCAGGAGTTCAAGACCAGCCTGGCCAACATGGTGAAACCCTGTCTCTACTGAAAATACAAAAACATAATTAGCCAGGCATAGTGGCACGCACCTGTAGTCCCAACTACTCAGAAGGCTGAGGCATGAGGATCCATTGAGCCCGGGAGGCAGCGATTGCCGTGAGCTGAGATCGCACCACTGCACTTCAGCCTACGCGACAGAGCAAGACTCTGTCTCAAAAAACAAAAAGAAAGAAAGCAAGGAAGAAAGAAACCCTCAAAGTATAAATGGCAACAAATATTGTAAATGTATATCCTTCAATCCAGCAATTCAACTTTTAGTAACATAATACAAATTGACAATAAGCCACAATCACAAAGATGTACAGGCAAGGATTTTATTCATCATAGCTTTGTTTTCACAGTAAAAAGCTAAAAACAAGCTAAAGGTCCCTCAAAAAGATAAAATATGTCTGTATTTGTGTTGACATTAAAGACTTTTCCTGGCTCTTTACACTCATTAGGATGGCTATTATTTTAAAAAATTAAGTGTTGGTGAGGATGTGGAAAACTGGAACCCCTGTGCACTGTTAGTGGGAAAGTAAATGGTGCAGTTTCTGTGGAAAACAGTATGGCAGTTCCCTAAAAAAGTAAACATTGTGCCAGGCGCGGTGGCTAACGCCTGTAATCCCAGGCGGAGGATTTGGGAAGCCGAGGTGGGCGGATCATGAGGTCAGGAGCTTGAGACCAGCCTGGCCAACATGGTGAAACCCCGTCTCTACTAAAAATACAAAAATTAGCTGGGCGTGGTGGCAGGCACCTGTAATCCCAGCTACTTGGGAGACTGAGGCAGGAGAATTGGTTGAACTCAGGAGGCGGAGGTTGCAGTGAGCCGAGATCGTGCCACTGCACTCCAGCCTAGGTGACAGAGGGAGACTCTGTCACACACACACAAAAAAATTAAACATTGAATTTTTTTGGTTGGTTGGTTGGTTTGTTTGAGACGAAGTCTTGCACTGTTGCCCAGGCTGGAGTGCAGTAAGGTGATCTCAGCTCACTGTAACCTCCGCCTCCCAGTTTCAAGCGATTCTTGTGCTTCAGTAGCTGGGATAACAGGCACCCGCCACCACGCCCGGCTAATTTTTTGTATTTTTAGTAGACGGGGATTCGCTATGTTGGCCAGGCTGGTCTCAAACGCCTGACCTCATGATCCACCCACCACGGCCTCCCAAAGTGCTGGGATTACAGGCGTGAGCCACCGTGCCTGGCCTAAACATTGAATTATTAAATGATCCAGCAATTCCACATCTGAGTATAGATCCAAAATTCACAGGAGGGACTAGAACAGATATTTGTATACCCATGTTAACAGCAGCATTATTTACAATAGCCAAAAAATGGAAGCAACCCATGTCCACATCAACAGATGACTAGAAAAACAAATATGGCATATACACACAATGGAATATCATTCAGCCTTAAAAAGGAAGGATATTAGCCAGGTGCGGTGGCTCACGCCTGTAATCCCAGCACTCTGGGAGGCCGAGGTGGGCAGATCACCTGAGGTCAGGAGTTCAAGACCAGCCTGGCCATGGTGAAACCCCATCTCTACTGAAAATACAAAAAATTAGCCAGGCGTGGTGGTGCACACCTGTAATCCCAGCTACCCATGAAGCTGAGGCAGGAGAATCCCTTGAACCCGGGAGGCGGAGGTTGCAGTGAGCCAAGATCACGCCATTGCACTCCAACCTGGGCAACAAGAGCAAAACTCCATCTCAAAAAAAAAAGGAAGGACATTCCGACATATGCCATGTGTGATGAACCTTGAGGACATCATGCTAAGTGAAATGAGTCAGTCACAAAAAGGACAAATATGATTCTACTTACATGAGATACCACAGTAGTCAAATTCACAGAGACAGAAAGTAGAGTGGTGTTTGCCAGGGACCAGGGCAATGGGGGCGGGGTGTGCAATGAGGATGGAGCATTAGTGTTTAGGGGATACAGTTTCAGCCTTATAAGATTAAAAAGTTCTAGAGATGGATGATGGTGATGATTGCAGACCAATGTAAATGCCAGAGAACTGTACACTTAACAATACAAGATGGGGCCGGGCATGGTGGCTCATGCCCATAAATCACAGCATTTTGGGAGGCTGAGGCAGGCAGATCACTTGAGGCCGGGAGTTCGAGACCAGCGTGGCCAACATGGCGAAACTCTGTCTCTACTAAAAATACAAAAATTAGCCAGGCATGGTGGCACGTGCCGTAATCCCAGCTACTTAGGAGGCTGAGGCAGGAGAATCACTTGAACCTCGGAAGTGGAGGTTTTGGTGAGCCAAGATTGAACCATTGCACTCCAGTCTGGGCAACAAGAGCAAAACTCTGTCTCAAAAAAAAAAAAAAAAAAAAGGCCAGGAGTGGTGGCTAATGCCTATAATCCCAGCACTTTGGGAGGCTGAGGCAGGTGGATTACCTGAGGTCAGGAGTTTGAGACCAGCCTGACCAACATGGTGAAACCCCATCTCTACTAAAAATACAAAATTAGCAAGGAGTGGTGGCTCATGCCTGTAATCCCAGCTACTAGGTAGGCTGAGGCAAGAGAATCACTTGAACCCAGGAGGCAGAGGATGCAGTGAGCCGAGATCGTGCCATTGCACTCCAGACTGGGCAACAAGAGTGAAACTCTGTCTTAAAAAAAAAGAAAAAAAAAAAAGGCCGGGCACGGTGCCTCACGCCTGTAATCCCAGCACTTTGGGAGGCCGAGGTGGGTGAATCACGAGGTCAGGAATTCGAGACCAGCCTGCCTGGCCAACATGGTGAAACCCTGTCTCCTAAAAATACAAAAATTAGCCAGGCATGGTGGCAGGCGCCTGTAATCCCAGCTACTCAGGAGGCTGAGACAGGTGAATCGGTTGAACCTGGGAAGCGGAGTTTGCAGTGAGCCGAGATTGAGCCAAGGCACTCTAACCTGGGCAACAGAGCAAGACTCCATCTCAAAAAAAATAAAATAAAATACAAGATGGGGCCAGGCACGGTGGCTCACACCTATAATCCCAGCACTTTGGGAGGCTGAGGTGGGCAAATCACTTGAGGCCAGGAGTTCGAAACCAGCCTGGCCAACATGGTGAAACTCTGTCTCTACTAAAAACACAAAAATTAGCCAGACATGGTGGCATGTGCCTGTAATCTCAGCTACTCAGGAGGCTGAGGCAGGAGAATTACTTGAACCCAGGAGGCGGAGGTTACAGTGAGCCGAGATCACACCACCGCACTCCAGCCTGGGTGACAGAGCAAGACTCCATCTCAAAAAAAAAAAAAGTTGGTAAATTTTACGTTATGTATATTTTACACCACAATAAAAAACTTTTCTGTGAAAAGAAGCTTTATTTACTTATTTTCATTTCAATATTTCTCTTTATCATTGTTGTCTGTGAAATTTGCTTCTATGGTGAGTCATTTGAAAATGACTCCAAAACACAAATTTTGAGAACATGAAGCAAAATTTTCTAGATGTAATTTTTCACAGTGGCTTTTATAGTTTGTAGTCATCAATCATTTTTATTTGTAATTATTGTTTATTAAGTAGGAAGAGTTTAGGGGACAAAAAGTATATAAAGTCAACCACAAATGCAGTCATGGGAAATCAGGTGGTAACATCACATCTTAAGTTACAAGTTGCTTCTTTGTGGGGTAATTTTCCGTATTGGAATTTTGTTCCACTTTTTCTCAGCAGCTCCATTTCATTCACAGAAGCCACCCAGAAAGAATCTAGTGGCCCAATCATGCGTACTGGGGACCTAAAATATGAAAGGATTCCCTTGCCTAGCCATGAACTCTTAACTAGAGACGATCTGGTTTCTTTCTCAGGGCTGGAACAAAATAGTGAAAATATTTCCACTCAAAATAGGAACTGCAATCTAGAAGAAATCCTGTTCCTTTTCTTTTAAAATAAGGACACAAGCAAAAATATGAAATGGAACTTTGGATTACCTTATGCTGTGGTTGTAAGAAAGAAATTGCAGCATATAAAAAATAAAATCTTAAGCAGCACTAGACTACACGGCATGTACTTTATTTTAAAATTGTCTCTAGTGCAGCTGCTGAGCATAGAACGTGATCCAGATAAAAGGGAAATAACACCAACTTCTTGTCAGAAAATTCAAACACTAAACCATCTGAAAGCAGGTAAATGCCTTCCCTTAGGCCGAGCACCATGGCTCACTCCTTTAATCCCATCACTTTGGGAGGCCAAGGCAGGTGGATCACCTGAGGGCAGGAGTTCGAGACCAGCCTGACCAACATGGCGAAACCCCATCTCTACTAAAAGTACAAAAATTAGCCGGGCATGGTGGCACACGCCTATAATCCCCACTACTCGGGAGGCTGAGGCAGGAGAATCACTTGAACCCGGTGGGGGAGCGGAGGTTGTAGTGAGCCGAGATCACGCCACTTCACTCCAGCCTGCGCGACAGAGCAAAATTCTGTCTCAAAAAAAAAAAAAAAAAAAAAAGTAATGCCTTCCCTTTATGTCCATGTAAATATGAACTGAGGTTGATAGAAACAAGAGTGCCATTATGAATGCAAGACAGGACTTTATGCAATTTGATCCAAGGAACTAGCTGACCTTGATATAAAATTCCCCATTTACAACCAAACTCAGTGAAGTTGTTTAAAGGCATTACCAAAAGAATAGGAAAATTCATGGTACTGAAAACAGTTATGACTGACTGCTCTCTGACCACTTGTGCTTCTATTCCAATATAAAGTCACTCTTTTTAGGGACTTCACACCATCTGTTTCTGAGATTTGTTTAGACTAGTTTGGTGATTTTATACCAAAGGTGCATAAAATTGTTGTTGTTTAATTCTGATATTTGGCAAGAGATTTCTTGGGGCATGACATATTCATATTTCTGAGGTTTTAAAATTATTATTATCATTCCTTTTTTTTTTTTTGAGACTGGGTCTTGCTCTGTCACTCAGGTTTGAGTGCAGTGATGCAATCATAGCTCACTGCAGCCTCGACCTCCTGGACTCAAGCAATCCTCCCTGCTCAGCCTCCCCTGTAGCGAGGACTACAGGCCCACACCACTACACCTAGCTAATTTTTTTATTATTATTTTTAATTTTTAGAGGTCTCACTATATTGGCCAGGCTGGTCTCAAACCCCTGGGCTCAAGCAATCCTCCCGCCTCAGCCTCCCAAGGTGCTGGGATTACAGGCGTAAGACACTGCACCCAGCTTAAAATTATTTTTAAACACTACACAGAAGTACTACATCACATAAATACTGCTAGAGGTCTGCCTAGTCTCATTGTTGCAGGTGACTTTGTTCATTCTAGCCATTCCACTGTACCTGGGCATGTATTTAGAATTGAAGTCGCATACTGCACCCAGTAATGCCAATTCTTCTTGAGAAACCTCAGAAATCTATTTAACAGCCATCTGGAGGTTCAATTAAGGTAACGCCAATAAACTGGTTGACTAACACAATCAGTTCTTGCCATCTAGTGTAACTGGAAATGAGCATGTCCCCATGGCCTGGCAACTCCATGTCTAGGTATAAACACTGTAAAATATATGCACAATGAGACACGTACTAGAAGGGCCATTGCAATATTGTTTGTAGGATGATCATAATTGGAAAGAAACCTAAAAGTTTTCCAGCAGAAAATTAGATACATAAATTGAGGTGCAATTGTGTAATTGTGGATATAATACAATACTCATAGGAGTTAAAACAAATAAATTACTGTACGTACTAGCTTAGCATAAATTGGATACATATCAAATTATTTATAATAGCTGGTTTTTTTTTTTTTTTTTTCGAGACAGAGTCTCACTCTGTCACCCAGGATGGAGTGCAGTGGCACAATCTTGGCCCACTGCAACCTCCGCCTCCCGGGTTCAAGCGATTCTCCTAAGTAGCTGGGACTCCAGGCACACGCCTCCATGCCCGGCTAATTTTTTGTATTTTTAGTAGAGACGAGGTTTCACTGTGTTATCCAGGATGGTCTTGATCTCCTGACCTCGTGATCTGCCAGCCTCGGCCTCCTAAAGTGCTGGGATTACAGGCGTGAGCCACTGCACCTGGTCCGTGTATGGTATTTCTAAAAATATATTGAACTGAAGCAACATGATGAAACACCAACATTTGTTCATCCTGATTATGAAAGCCCAGGTTATTATACTATCCCACGTACTTTTCTGTATTCTCCTTCTCCCCACTACACCAAAAAATAAATCTAGTATTCAAATTTTAGGGAGTTTTTGCTTGTTCGTTGGTTGGTTGGTTGGTGGTTTTTGCTTTTCTCTCTATTGGAAACCACAAATCTTTTTATTAAAATCCCTCAACACAAACCTAATCACTTAAGGATCCAACTTAAAGTCCTTGACAATTTCTCTTGGTCATTTGAAATTTTTTTTTTAAGGAAGTTGCTTTAAGAAGTCAGGGTATAAATGTATGCTATAATTATTTTTAAAGACCTTTCTGGAGAATATTATAAAAAATAGGCCAGACACGGTGGCTTATGCCTGTAATCCCAGCACTTTGGGAGGCCAAGGTGGGTGGATCACGAGGTCAGGAGTTTGAGACCAGGCTGGACAACATGGTGAAACCCCCGTCTCTACTAAAAATATATATATATATTTTGTGTGTATATATATATAGAGAGAGAGAGAGTGTGTATATATATAGTGTATATATATATTTTGTGTATATATATAGTATATATATTTTTTTTGTGTATATATATATATTTTGTGTGTGTATATATATATATATATATATATACACAAAAATTAGCCAGGCGTGGCAGCAGGCACCTGTAATCCCAGCTACTTGGGAGGCTGAGTCAGGAGAATCGCTTGAACCCAGGAGGTGGAGCCTGCAGCGAGCCAAGACCATGCCACTGCGCTCCTGCCTGGTCAACAGAGTGAGACTCCATCTCAAAAAAAATTTGTTTAATAAATAAAATTAACATAAAAGCAATTAAACTTTTAAGTTAATTAAGCTAAAAGTCCTCCATGATAAACTGCAAGTCTGGCTTCTCAGGCCCATATTCTCAATGAGAAGCTAGTGGGTTTTAGGATGGGCTGTTCCACTGTAGACCATGGTTTGATGTGCACCAATAAGGGAACTAGTAGGGGAACCACTATGTTCAGCAACATTGAAAAGCCCTGGTCTTCCTCAGGTTCCAGGACAGTACTGGAATTGGGAGACAGGGACCCTCCTACAGGAAATGTAGGAACCGTAGGAGACGCAGAAGGAGGCAGCTCCTACTAGAGTGAAGCCCAGTTGCTGAGGAGGTAAAACACCCCAAGCCTCTCTTTCCACCCTCAAATCTCCAGTCAGTGCTTCCTATTAACTGACCCAGCCAGTAGCCAGAGGCCAAAAGAGTCCAAGGGAGGCAATAGTGTCACGGGACAGAGAGCAGGACAGAGAAAGGCAGGGAGTGACTATTGGGAGCCAAGCAGAACATGAACCATCCCATTTTCCTCTCAGAGAAATCAGAAAGACAAGGTTATCTTATATGTAAATGGCATAGATTTATTGCCAAGAAATACAAATGGCAGAGAAAATGGCTGAAGATCAAATATTCTCAGCCCCAAATTCATGTTTTGTAGATGTTAATTGATAACTTACAGAGCAGATCGTCTCGAGGAAGGCCTGGTTACTTAGGAAACCATTTGAAATAATCTTGGGCATGGTGGCTCACGCCTGTAACCTCAGCACTTTTGGAAGTCAAGGTGGGAGGATCACTTGAGCCCAGGAATTCAAGACCAGCCTGGGCAACATAGTGATACCCCTTCTCTACAAAAGATTAAAAAATTAGCTGGGCATGGTGGCACTTGCCTGTAGTCCCAGCTACTTGGGAGGCTGAGGTGGAAAGATCCCTTAAGCCAGGGGCTGCAGTGAGCCAAGATCGAGCCACTGCACTCTAGCCTGGGCAACAGAGGGAGATCCTGTCTTTAAAAAATATAAAAATCTTATTTTTGAAAGTATGCTACAAGTTAAATTACTTAAAGTTGGGCATTCTATGGATCACGTACTCTATATGTTAGATAGAGATAACATATATAGATACACAGAATATATTCTCTCTTATAGAGAGAATATATATAGGATTATATATTTTATGTTTTATATATAATGTTCTATACATCAAAATATTAATAGCCATAGATGAGTAATTGCTAATGTCTTTTTCACAAAATGTCCTAACTAAAATAACTGCACGCTGGTGGGAATGGAAATTACTAACACCCTCCTGGCAGATAGTAGGGCAATGTATATCACAAGATTTAAAAATGTGCACACTACTTTGGGAGGCCGAGGCGGGTGGATCACGAGGTCAGGAGATGGAGACCATCCTGGCTAACATGGTGAAACCCCGTCTGTACTAAAAAATACAAAAAATTAGCCGGGTGTGGAGGCAGGCGCCTGTAGGTCCAGCTACTCGGGAGACTGAGACAGGAGAATGGCGTGAACCCGGGAAGCGGAGCTTGCAGTGAGCCGAGATCACGCCACTGCACTCCAGCCTGGGCAACAGAGTGAGACTCCGTCTCAAAAAAAAAAAAAATGTGCACGCTAAAAAAAAATTTTTTTTTTTTTTAATACAGATGGTATTTCACCATGTTGCCCAGGCTGGTCTCGAACTCCTAGACTCAAGGGACCCACCCACTTTGGCCTCCCAAAGTGCTGGAATTACAGGCATGAGCCACCACACCCAGCCTAAAAATTATTTTTGAATAATTATGCCCAGTGTAGGCATGGGCTGTTCACTATCCCTGAGCTGGCTCCTTTATGGTCATGACATGATGTCGGCTTCACCCTGGGCTTGATTAAGTGACAAAGCTTATGCACTTGCTCTTAACAGCAAACAGAAGAGCCAAACTCCAGGATCTTGTCAAAGAGAACCCTCCAAACTCTCATAGAGGAAATGCTAGTGCAGTGGCCAAGAGCAAGGAGCCACCCGACATGGGCTTCGTAGGGTGACCCTGGGCAAGCAACCCAATGTCTTTCAGTTTCTTCATCTGTAAAAAAGAGATCATGATGCTCATGGCACTGATTCCAGAGAAATGTTGTGAGTATTAAGTGAGCAAATATATGTAAAAACACTGAGAATAGTGACTGGTATGTGGTATTTGCCATTATAATTTTCTGTTCAATCCTTATCAAAAGGCTAAATTATAAGAAATAATATTCATGGAAAATGTTGTCCATGTATTCCTCTAAATAATCAGGGTTCTTCCCATACATATTCAATTTTAGAGCTGCATTATTTGGTTAGCACTATTTTAGCTGCTGGTAATATTGCTTCTGCTAAAGTATTTGCTGTGTCACTTGTCTTCATGAAAATTTTAAAAACTTGCTGGTGCCGTAGCATCATTGTAGGGATGGTGCCAATAACAGTGATCACATTTCACCTGGAAGCCCCTTCATCAGGACCCATATGAGAATCTTTCCTCAGACCTCAGCACTTCTGGGTTAGTCTTGTGTTTTAGATGCAAAGGTGGTTTAGCTTCTGTTTCTAATCATAGGCCTTCCCTCCCATCAGCTATAGCAGTTATTCAGGACCCCGTAGCAAACATCCTTGAATCCTATCCATGAATTTATAGATTATTTTCTACCTTTACCTGTCCTCTACCACAAATTGCTAATCTATTTGTAACCTGTTGCTTAATGCATATTTTTACAAGTTAACTCAAAATACTTTGGGGGGCAGGAATGAGACAGAACATGAAAGTCAATAAGCAAGTAATAAGTAAATATAAAACCAAATACATGCTGATAACACATAGTGGTAACATGAAGCTACACAGGAAATTCTGTTTGCTGATTGCAGTCACAGTCATGTCTCAAAAAGGGTTGTGTCACTGGTTGTCTTGCCCCACCGAACAGTTCAAAGTTGTTGCAATCTCATTTAAGATGAACAGCAACTACCAATGAAGCAGTCAGTTGTGCTAATATATCATTAGGGGAAATTTTTCCAAGTCTTCATAAAAAACAGTAGGTTGCACATATGACAACCAGGCAACAGAACAAATGAATATGATGAATGCCCAGGATCTCCTAGAATAATGGCAAGGAATTTGCATTAATTTTTATAGGCTCAGCTTGGGAGCACTGAGCCCAATTTTTCGTGGATGAGACAGCAAGTTCACCAAAGCTCACAGAAAGACAACATTTTGATTCATGTAATTTTGTTTTTAATTGGTATGGAATCTTAGTAATTTAAAACTGGAGGCCGGTCGCAAGGGCTCACACCTGTAATCCTAGCACTTTGGGAGGCTGAGGCAGGTGGATCACTTGAGGTCAGGAGTTCATGACCCAGCCTGGACAACATGGCGAAACCCCATGTTGTATCTACTAAAAATACAAAAAGTAGCCAGGTGTGGTGGCGCACGCATGTAATCCCAGCTACTCAGGAGTCTGAGGCACAAGAATCACTTGAACTGAGGAGGCAGAGGCTGCAGTGAGCTGAGATCACACCACTGCACTCTAGCCTGGGTGACAGAACAAAACCCTGTCTCAATGAAAAAATAAAAAAATAAAACTAAAGTACCTCCAAAAAATGCAATCCTCTGGAAGTCCAAAGATGCTTTCAGGGGCCGTGCAGCAAGTTGGCAGACCCAGGGCTGGGACTGGGATCCCCTGACAACGATGCCTCAGGCACTGGACATAGGCAACTGTAGCATGAATCCATGTGTCCATTCAACCACACCCTGCTATGGTGGTAACCACACTTTCTAATCTGCGGTATCATTTTACTCATCTTCCAGTTGAAGCTGAATGTCCTATCTGCACAACTTAAGTATTTATTCCTCAGCTGGAGGGAGCACAGTGGGTCTGTGGCTCAGAAGGAAGGGGTGCCCTCTGTGCCTTGGAAAGGAGATTCCGGTGGACACAGAGCAGAGGCACTTCAATGCCATTTTTGGTTGGGTAGAAATCCAAACAACAGACTGGAGGAAAATGACCTCACTTATCTCCAAGCACAACCCTGACGTGTGTACACCTCCTAGGCACAAGGATTTGAAGCCAAGGGTCTGAACCATGTCTGAATCAACAGCCCCTACCAGCTCATTGGCATGAGAGGAGAGGTGCCCCTACCCACACCCACCTGGGCTTCTCAATGTGGCTGCACTTTAGAATCATCTAGGGAACTTTTAAAAACTACTGATTAAGGCAACTTTAGTTAGCAATAATTTATTGTATATTTTCAAATACAGTCATGTGCTGCGTAATAACATTTCAGTCAATGACGGACTGCATATACGACAGTGGTCCCACACCTTATAATATGGGATTTTTACTGTGCCTTTTCTATGTTGAGATACACACATACTTACCAATGTATTACAACTGCCTTTCAGTGCAGAAACGTGCTGGAAAGGCTCGTAGCCTAGGAGCAATGGACTATTGCGTATAGCCCAGATGTGCAATAGGCTATACTATCTAACTTTGTGTAAGTACACTCTATGGTGTTCACACAACAAGGAAACTGGCTTACAATGCATTTCTCAGAACAGATCCCTGTTGTTAAGCAACACATGACTGTGGCTAGAAGACAGCCTTTTTTTCTGCTTTGTTATTTTTGGTTGTTTGTATTTTTGGGTTTTTTTGAGACAGGTTCTGGCTCTGTCACCCAGGCTAGAGTACAATGGTACAATCTCAGCTCACTGCAACGTCTGCTTCCTGGGCTCAAGTGATCCTCTCACCTCAGCCTCACAAGTAGCTGGGACTGCAGGCACACACCATCACATCCAGATATTTTTTGTATTTTTAGTAGAAATGAGGTCTCACCATATTGCCCAGGCTAGTCTTGAACTCCTGACCTCAAGCAATCCTCCTGCTTCAGCCTCCCAAAATGCTGGGATTACTGATGTAAGCCACCAGGCCTGGCCTACAGGACAGTATTTTGAATGTTCCCAACACAAAGAAATGATCAATTTTGAGGTGGTGGATAATTACCCTGATTTGATCATTACACATTGTACATACGAATCGAAATATCACGCTGAACCCCATAAATATGTACAATTATTATGTGTCAATTAATGTAAAAAAGAAAAAAAAAAGCTGCAGATGACTGAGCTCCACCCCAACCAATTAAATCAGAGTCTCCTAGGTAGGTAGAGGTGGCAGACATCACTATTTTAAAAAAGCTTCCCAGGCTGGGCGCGGTGGCTCATGCCTGTAATCCCAACACTTTGGGAGGCTGAGGCAGGCAGACCACGAGGTCAGGAGATCCAGACCATCCTGACTAACACGGTGAAACTCCATCTCTAGTAAAAATACAAAAAAATTAGCTGGATGTGGTGGCACGCACCTGTCCAGCTACTCGGGAGGCTGAGGCAGGAGAATTGCTTGAACCTGGGAGGTGGAGGTTGCAGTGAGCCGAGATTGTGCCACTGCACTCCAGCCTGGGCGACAGAGTGAGACTCTGTCTCAGAAAAAAAAAAAAAAGCTTCCCCAAGACCAGGGAGGGTGGCTCAGGCCTGTAATCCTAGCACTTAGGGAGGCCAAGGCAGAGGGATCACTTGAGCACAGGAGTTCAAGACCAGCCTGGCCAACATGGTGAGACTCCATCTCTACAAAAAAATATTTTTTAATAACTGGGTGTGGTGGCCCACGCCTGCAATCCCAGCTAATTGAGAGGCTGAGGTAGGAGGATCACTTGAGCCCAGGAGGCTGAGGCTGCAGTGAGCCATGTTCCCACCTCTGCACTCCAGCCTGGGTGACAAAGCCAGATTTCTGTCAAAAAAAAAACAAAAAACAAAAAACTTCCCAAGTGATTCTAATATGTGGTTGGGGTTGAGAACCACTGCTATAGATGGACAAGGAGGCTGCCTACCTCATGAGGGCTGAGCAGCCCTAAGAGGCCAGCCTGCTTAGAAATAGTCCTCACCATCCTTAGACATCTCCCCATGACCTCATACAGTATCCAAGGTCTGCCCTCCCCTCCCCCAGTTACCATGGTACTAAGTTACCCTGGTATTAAGATATTACTGTTGGCTATTTTACTTCTCAACATTAATTGAGCACCTACTCTCAGTCATATGCCAAGAACCCAGAAATGAATATGACACAGCTCTTGCTTTCAAGGAGTTCACAGTCAGGGCAACATAATTTTTACACATCAAAAGAAAATAATGCACTGGCCAACATTTATGAAGCACTCACAATGTGCCAGACTCTAAGACCTCGTGTATTACCTCATTTAATTCTCCCAACAACTTTATAAGATAGGTACCATTATTATCAAGCCCATTTTACAGACAAGATTCCTGGGCCATAGAGACTGTATATAACTGCCTAAGGTCCTTTAGTAGTAGTTGGGCTGAGAGCCAAACTGAGGCAGCCTGGCTCTAGTGTCCACACCTTTCCGCCACACTGAGTGGATAAGTGAATGTACTAAAAGTCACAGAGGCATGAAAAGATGTTGATTCAAAGAATGGTGAGCTATTCAGGGTGGCTGGCCACAGGGCTGAAAATTTGGGTTTGGGCCAAATTATGAAAGGCCTTACAGGCCATGAACAGGGGGTTCTGTTCTATCTCCTCTAGACAAAGGGTAGCCCGCCCAAGTTTTGTTTTCTTTTTTCATCTTTTTAATTTTTATTTTAGATTCAGGGAGTACACGTGCAGGTTTGTTATAAAGCTATATTATGTAATGCTGAGGTTTGGGCTTCTAATGACCCCATCGCCCCAAGCAGTGAGCATAGTACCCAATAGGTAACTTTTCAACCCTTCATGTCCTCCCTCCCTCACCACTTTTCAAATTCCCAGTGTTCATTGCTCCCATCTTTGTGTCTGTGTGTACCCAATGTTTAACTCCCTCTTATAACTGAGAACACGAGGTATTTGGTTTTCTGTTTCTGCATTAATTTGTTTGGGAAAATGGCCTCCAGCTGTATCTGAGGTGCTGCAAAGGATATGATTTCATTCTTTTTTATGGCTGTGTAGTATTCCATGGTGAATATGAACCACATTTTCTTTATCCAATCTACCATTAATGGAAACCAGAGTTGATTCCATGTCTTTGAGATTGTGAATAGTGCCACAATGAACATACAAGTGCAGGTGTCTTTTTGGTAGAACAATTTATTTTTCTTTGGATATTGCCAGCCAATGTTTTAAATCAGGAAACAAAGTGAGCAGATCTACATTTCAAAAGATAAGGGTGAGAATAACCACAGGATGGAGAGATGGGGACAGAGAGGTACAACTGTGACAGATGATGCAAGTTAGAGGAAGGCAGTGGGGTGGAGGGAGAAGAAAGGCAGGACACCTGGACACTTCTGACTTCGAAATGACAGGATTTCATGGCTGATTGGAGAGGGAGAGAGAAAAGGAAGGCAACTCCCAGGCCTGTAATGAAAGCGACTTAACAAGCGAGTGCTCTGGATAGAAAAGGAGTCGGTAAAGGAGTACCTGGAGGAAGGTAATGAGCTCACTTCTGGACATGTTAGGTTTCCACAAGCCTTACTATCTGCCAGTTAGTTGCTAAGAGGCATGACAGTTAAGTCACTTCAGATGCTTTGGGCTCACGGAGATATTTCTTTGCAAAATCATACATATGGATACTTCCTAAAGTTTCTTAGAAATGCATTGATTTTAGAATTTAGGTGTAATTTGAAGGGAAACTGAGAAGGAACCCATGATGGTGATTTTGTTGTTTCAAAAAGTGCCATCCTACCAAAATTAGAAAAAAAAATACTTTTTTATACTGAGTAAGGAATCCAAAGATAACCAAGCCAAGCCCCAGTGAGGCCTATGAGACATGAAAAACACATACTTTTCAGCTAACTAAATATTTGAGTTCTATTTTAAGGACAGTGGTGGCATTAGGTGTGTGTCTTTAGAATGTTTCATTCTAAATAGATGTTCGTCTTCCCTTTATGGATAATACTTCAACTAGATTTTTGTTTCTACACTGTTTGCTTTTATCTTGTAAGGCTAAAATTTGTTGAAGAGACACTCATACAATGGCTACTCATTACTCAATTTAGCCTTAAATCATATGAGTAGTATTTAAGTGTGACTATTAAAAATATAACCTCAGAATGAAAATCTGATAAATAAAATAGCCCAGATGAGTTTAAAAGCATTTTCAAAGACAAGTGGGAAAAAAAGTTACTAATTTCCTCCTCTGTAAGGATTGATCATTATTTTGTTTGTTTGTTTCGAAATGGAGTTTCACTCTTACCACTCAGGTTGGAGTGCGATGGTGCCATCTCAGCTCACCGCAACCTCCATCTCCCGAGTTCAAGTGATTCTCCTGTCTCAGCCTCCCTAGTAGCTGCGATTACAGGCACCTACCACGCCCAGCTAATTTTTGTATTTTTAGTAGAGACAGGGTTTCACCATGTTGGCCAGGCTGGTCTCAAACTCCTTACCTGAGGTGATCCACCCACCTCAGCCTCACAAAGTGCTGGGATTACAGGTATAAACCAGCCCACCCTGCCGATCATTACTTTTTAAGATATTCACCCAAATTTTTTGTCGCTTATATGATAATGATCCAGCGTTGGCATGATGGTGACTTTTAGGATTTCAAAGCAAAGCCTTGCCAATTCTCTACAGACAACAACTCTTCTTCGAGGAACAGTTTCTGGCTTGCTACCGTGCTTTAGTGAGACTGAACCCTTAACCATGGGCTACCATGGGACCTGAGCTGCCCATCATGATTTGGTGGGTTAGACATCATTTTGTCTAACCCACCAGACCATAAAGTTGGGTGTGCATAGCGGCACTCATTGTCAAATGAAAGTGGTATATATAAGACTGGCTCAAGCAGGCCCTAAAGACAAGAGTAAATTATATGAGGAAGGAGCCCAGATGCCCACAGTCCCTACTCCTTGCTACGTGACCTTCTCTCTCCCAGCCTGTACCTCTTTCCTCATGGAGAGTTCCTTATGATCAGTTGATTGAGAAAGACAAAACTTGCGTCTGACTTATAGAAAAAACTTGGGTCTGCTTTGTAGAAACTACTGCACAATACATAGGATCCACCTAAAAGTGAAGAGCTGCAGCTCTACAAACCCCTTGAGGACATCCCTGAAGGACAGTGATGAAGAGAAATACCCCTAGTGGACAGAATTACAAGCAGTGCACTTGGTTGTTCATTTTGCTTGAAAGGAGAAATGGCCAGAGATATGAATCTGGCCATCAGGCTATGGCCCATGATTTGGCTGAATGGAATTGGAAGAGACATAATTGGAAAGCTCGTAACAAGAAGATCTAGGGAAGAGATGCAAGGATAGAGGTATACAGGCAAACAACATGAAGATATTTGTGTCTCATGTGAATGCTCATTAAAAGGTGACCTCAGTAGAGGATTTTAATAGTCAAGTGGATCGGAGGACCCATTCTGTGGATATCAATCAACCGCTTTCTCCAGCCATCCTTGTCATTGTCCAGTGGGCTCATGGTGGCAGAAGCCCAGCAGCATAGACTTCCATTCACCGTGGCCAACCTGGCTACAACCACTGGGGAGTGCCCAACCTGCTGCTGCAGGGACCAACACTGAGTCTTCTCTGTGGCACCACTCCCCAGGGTAATCAGCCAGCTATGTGGTAGAAGGTTGATTACATTGGACCTCTTCCACCATGGAAGGGGCAGCATTTTGTTCTTAGTAAAATAGACACTTATTCAGGATGTGAATTTGCTTTTGTTGCCTACAGTGCTTCTGCCAAAACTACCATTCATGGACTTATATAATGCTCACCACCATCATGGTAATCCACACAGCACTGCTTCTGACCAGGGAACTCACTTCATAGCCAATGATGTGTGGTGATGGGCCCATGGTGATGGAATTCACTGATCTTAGCATAGTGTGTCCCTCATAAAGCCAATGACTTGACGGAACAGAGGAATGGCATTTTGGAAACAAGTTATAGGACCAACTAGATGGCAATACCTTGCAGGACTGGGGCAGTGTCCTCCAGGAAGCTATATATGGTCTAAAGATGGTGCTGTTTCTCTCATAGCCAGGTTTGCAGACCCAGGAATCAAAGACTGGAAATTTAGTGACACTACTCATCATTACCCCTAGTGATTCACTAGCAAAATTGTTACTACCTTAACCTCTGCTGGTCTAGAGGTCGTAGTTCCAATGGAAGAATGCTTCCAACCTGGAAACAGCAATGTTCCCACTGAACTGGAAGTTGAGACTGCCATCCAATCACTTTGGGCTCCTCAAGCCTCTGCATCAAAACGCAAACAAGGGCTGGGCATGGTGGCTGATGCCCGTAGTCCCAGCAGTTCGGGAGGCCGAGGCGGGTGGATCACCTGAGGTCAGGAGTTCGAGACCAGCCCAACCAACATGGAGAAACCCCGTCTCTACTAAAAATACAAAATTAGCCAAGCGTGGTGGCACACGCCTGTAATCCCAGCTACTCAGGAGGCTGAGGCAGGAGAATGACTTGAACTCAGTAGGTGGATATTGCAGTGAGCTGAGATTGTGCCATTGCACTCCAGCCTGGGCAACAAGAGCGAAACTCCGTCTCAAAAAAAAAAAAAAAAAAGGCAAAGAAGGGAGTTACTGTACTGTTAAAGTGATTAATTCTGATTACCATGAGGAAATTGGGTTGCTACTATACAATGGAAGTTAAGGAAAAGTATGTTTGAAATACGGATGTCTTAGGGCATCTCTTAGTACTACTATGTCCTGTCACTATCAGTGGGAGGCCAGGCACAGTGGCTCAAGCCTGTAATCCTAGCACTTTGGGAGGCTGAGGCAGGCAGATTACTTGAAGTCAGGAGTTCGAGACCTGCCTGGCCTACATGGTAAAACCCTGTCTCTTAGCCGGGCATGGTGGTGCGTGCCTGTAGTCCCACCTACTCGGGAGGCTGAGGTATGAGAATTGCTTTAACCCAAAAGGTGGAGGTTGCAGCGAGCTGAGATCATGCCATTTCACTCCAGCCTGGGCAACAAAGCAAAAGACTCTGTCTCCAAAAATAAAATGAAATACAATCAAAGAGAAACCACAATAAAATTCAAGCAAAGATTTGGTTCACCTTGCCAGGCTTAGAACCATGACCAGCTGAGATGCTTACTGACAGCCAAGTTAATATGGAATTGATAATGGAAGAAGGTAACTGTAAAACCAGCTCAGCCACATGACCAGTTGTAGAAATGAGAATTCTAATAGTTATATTTCTTCCTTATGTTTGTGTGTATATATGTATGTGTGTATGTATATGTGTATGTGTATGTATGTGTGTATATATATGTGTATATATATGTATACATAGATGTATACATAGATAAATGATAGATGATAGATGATACATACATACATACATACATACATACATACATACATACCTAGATCATCTGAGGGGGTCTTATTCCATCAATTGAAAGGCCCTAAAGGCTGAACTGAAGTTCATTGAAGAAAGCACACTTGTAAGGCCAGGCGCAGTGGCTCACACCTGTAATCCCAGCACTTTGGGAGGCCGAGGCAGGCAGATCCCCTGAGGTCGGGAGTTTGAGACCAGCCTGACCAACAAGGAGAAACCCCATCTCTACTAAAACTACAAAATTAGCCAGATGTGGTGGCGCATGCCTATAATCCCAGCTACTTGGGAGGCTGAGGCAGGAGAATCGCTTGACCCCAGGAAGCAGAGGTTGCAGTGAGCCAAGATGGCGCCATTGCACTCCAACCTGGGCAACAAAAGTAAAACTCCGTCTCAAAAAACAGAAAAAAAGAAAGCACACTTGCGGACTACAACTTCCACATATTCCCAAGTTCCAGCCTGCCTTTCCAGGTTGTCCCTGAACCACCTCGGAATGCACTTGAAGAGTCTCAAAGAAATTCAGGGGCATGAAAGCAGACGGAAGTGACAATTTAGATGACCAAAGAGGGCCAAGCATGGTGGCTTGTAATCCCAGCACTTTCGGAGGCCAAGGCAGGAAGATCACTTCAGCCCAGAAGTCCAACACCAGCCTGGACAACAAAGTGAGACCCATCTCTTATAAATTAGACAGATAGATAGATATAGAGAGATAAACCAAAAGGATCTGTGGACTTGTAGATAGGGGGAAAATTGCTGCAGCTCATAGACTTGGCATATGCTGTTCCTTCTACCAGGGAATTTTCCTCAGATCCTCCTACAACTGTCTTGTCATTTGGATCTCAGTTTAAATGTCCAAGATCACGCTACTGCACTCCAGCCTGGGCGACACACTAAAACTCTGTCTCAAAAAAAAAAAGAGAAAGAAAGAAAGAGAAAAATACTGAGGTATATCCCTATGGTTTAAATTAATAGACTTAGGGGGCCAGGCGTGGTGGCTCACGCCTGTAATCCCAACACTTTGGGAAGCCAAGGCAGGAAGATCACTGGAGCCCAGGAGTTCGAGACCAGCCTGGGCAACATGACGAAACCCTGTGTCCACAAAAAAAAAAAAAAAATCCCCAAAATTTGTTTTTAATTATTTTTAAAAATTTTAACAGGCTCATAGAACCATGATTACCCACAAAGTATTCCTCATACTGGAAAAACTTAAAATGCAAGATTGCTCTTTCAGCCATTTCTTTTTATTTACAGTTTGTGTTCAATGCAAATCAATTCCATAAGAAGTTACTATGAATCAAAGCGTAAATACACAAACACAATATACAATCCAAAATAGATGTACAGCATTCTGGAATAAAGCAAAAGAGTGTTCATTCACACACACAGTAGCTTCAGAACTGTTCGATCTGTTTGTTCCCATGTAGTTTTCTAAAGATGGAAAAAAAGGACTTTGGTCATCAAGACTACTGTGGCCATATTAGATTACTGGAACATCTAAGCATCAGTGTGTGACCATGCGAACAAAAGACTTCGGGGAGTGTCTATTTTTAAAAAGGTTTCTGTGTGTCGAGGCAGTTGTAAAAGATTTACTGCAGAATCAAGCCCACTTTTAGGCTTAGGACCAGGTTCTAACTATCTAAAAATATTGACTGATAACAAAAAGTGTTCCAAATGTGGCTATTCTGATCCATAGTTGTTTTTTAAAGAAAAAAATGTATATACAGAAAGAGTATAAAAGTTTGTGAATTTAATGCAAATTAGCTTCCAGTCTTCACTTCCCAAATACTTGATTTATAGTTTTGACTCCTTTACATTTTTGCCTTAATTTCAAGATTTGCAATTTTGCCTTTAAAACAGATCATTTTTTTAAATTGTAAAATGTATTCAACATATGCAGAAATAAAAAGCATTTTGATGGCTGGGCGCGGGGGCTCAAGCCTGTAATCCCAGCACTTTGGGAGGCCGAGGCAGGCGGATCACCTGAGGTCAGGAGTTCGAAACCAGCCTGGGCAACATGGTGAAACCCTGTCTCTACTAAAATTACAAAAATTAGCCGGGCATGGTGGCGGGTGCCTGTAATCCCAGCTACTTGGGAGGCTGAGGCAGGAGAATCGCTTGAGCCCGGGAGGCAAAGGGTACACTGATCTGAGATCGCACCACTGCACTCCGGCCTGGGCGACAAAGTGAGACTGTCTAAAAAATAATAATAATAAAAAGCATTTTGAAATTAGTCGCGGTCAATGCAATTCTATTCTTTGGAATCCGTTTAGCTAAATGAATGTAGTGCTCTTGTTGAATGGAAATAGGTGATAGGAAATGCCTACCATTTGACTCAATATGGATAATCAAGAGTTGCTCAGGATGCTTGGATCTGGGGGTAGATTCTCATTCATCATTGCCCTGGCACATGTCAATTACTACATAAAAGGTCAAATGCAATGTCAAATCCAAAGCCTCAGGAGGAAAGTGAGTTCAGTTCCCAAGAGAACAGCAATAGCTCAACAATGTAAAACTTCATCTAGAGTATATCGGCATTAAATTAGTGCTGTCGAAACAATACGTTGAGGAATTACAGTAACACCTGGAAGTTCCTTCTCATGTACATATAAATAGAATCATGGAAGCTTTTTATATTACCTGTTTTATGGCCTTATAGAATTAATGAACCAAATGAAAACTGAATCTCCATTCCACAATCACATCCTTTATTTCTATTCTTATTTTCAAGGTAGTATTAAGTGTCCATATTTCTCAAGCCACATTCAAGGAAATCATGTCTTAACTATTTTGGATGTTGCCTCTCCTTCATCTTGTACATGAAACTCCAGCAGATTTAATATTGGCATCCATCATCTAGTCAAACCTCTCACATGTTCTTCAAATCAATCAAATTTGGGATTCTCAGCATTTTCTGTGTCAATAAAAGGTGTGGAATTAGTAGATTCGATGAAGACCTGTTTTTCCTTGCCACATTGGACTTCCAGACGCCATTTGGATTGGGTTTAGAAGATGGGGAAGTTTAGAAGACGTTTCTTGGCCTGAGTCTCTTAAGAGTAGAGATGCAGAAGAGAGAGTGAGACCACGAAGAGACTGGCTGTTGACTGCAGGGCACCACCAGCCGCCTTGGTGGTGGCATTAGTTGGATTTGGGGCAAACCCAGAGTTGGAAGTACTCTGGGAGGAGTTACTTGAAGTTCCAGTTGTTGTTTCACTGGAATAAATCTAAAATACATAAAAAGTTACATGGATACATTTCCACATCACAGCTACCTCCATGTACTCTCATATAAAATTAAAGTAGGTGATATATTCTTAGATTGCTCTTTTACCATTGTTCTCTTACCCAACATCATTAACTTCTGAATTCTTGCTCAACCCACCAAGGTCATTCTCTTTAGTTTCAAAACAAACTACCTAGAGATGCCTCAAAAATGCCAAGTGGCAACAAGAACAAAAAAGTTATTCAATAACTATAACTCCTGTTTTTATTTCTTTGCAAAGGAAAAAAGGACCAGGTTAACTAATTCAGTTTCCAAGATTATATTGACTTAATGTATATTTAAGGTCTATTTTCCCAGAAAGGGGGAGATTTTAAAGTTGCACAAAAAAATGGGGATTTTTAAATATTGTAACTGAGACTTATGGAACTAGAATTCATTGGGTCACTGTCTATCCTGGATTTGCTAGGTAACTTTCACATACTCAATTTAATACAGCCTTGGTAACTTAGCCTTTTCCTTAAGGGGGAAATGCAGTCTTATCTTCTCCCTTGAAATTTGAAATAATAACTCTTCTAAAAAATGGCCACAATATTTGGGTTAAATTGAAAAAGAAAATGAGTTTTTCCTTTAAGGCAGAATGACTTCAAGAAAACACCATGAAGTCGGAACGATTTCACAAAAGACAACGAGAGGTTATGGTGTTAAGTTTCACCAGCAGCAGCCTCACTGGTCACCAAGCTCAGTGCTGTGGCCAAGAACCAAGGTTCTCCCAGTGTCCCAGCGTCTGAGTGGCATCATTCACCACTGATTTTTCAAGCCACGAAATGCACAGTCCAGTAGGGCACGTGATAATCTCTCCTTTGTCATGGAACAAAGGCAGATCGGAGTTTTCAGCCCTCACTGCAAGGGAGGGTTTACAAGGGCTTCTGATTACAGGCTGGAGGGAGGACGTGGCACCAGGCAAGAGTCTGGGCCCCGTGTACATTTGGCTGCCTATTAATCCAAAGATAAAGCCCTCCTACATCAGCACCAGCTCCTTTTGTTGTAAAATCCATAAGGTCATTAAACAAATATTGACTACAGAAATGTACAAATCCTATCCAAAATAGATTAGTGACAACAACAAAAAAATCTTGATCAAGTCAAATTTATTTATCGGGCACCTACTGTGTGCAAGATTTAGTGTGTCCCATCAGGAAACGGCACTCCCAATAAAGAAAAGCATTAATATGGTAATTTACTTAAAACAGGGTGCCTGTTTTGGACACCTTGTTTGGGATCCCGCAAAGTAACCTGTTCTTTATTCATACAATGAGTTTTACTGCAGCAGGTGATGTTTTCTTTTTAAAACCTGGTGTATCAATCTGAGGATCTAAAGATCCTCTACACCAACAAAAAAATTATGTTTATTAAACTGACACTAAACAAAATTTTCTCTCCCAAGCTACATTTATTCGCATTATTAAAACTTCTCACTTACAATGTTGGAGGAAAAAAATCTGGTCGGAGAGAAGATGGGGCGGGGAGTGGAGGGGGCCGGTTTCTCGCAGCCGCGCCCCTCCCCAATCAAAGAATTGAGGAAGGCTCGGGAGCGCAGCTGACTGGGAGGAAGACAATAGGGTACGGTTACCCCGCCAGCGGTGGGGAAGCGCGTTCCACACTCAGGCTGCACTCCCAGGTGAGCCCGGACTTTCGATGTCTGGGGACGGAGGACGCAGCGCGCCCAACTTTGGGGGAGAAGCCCCAGAGACAGTCCTCGATTAACCCCAATCGAAGGCGCTGGAGAGCCGTCACTCCCATCCTCCAAACCCGAACTGACCCAAACAAACGTACCTTCTTCGCCCCCACCCCCGCTAGGGTCTCCCAGGCCCAGCCCCCGGTCTCTCTCGCCGGCGCGGTGCATCCATACACCCTCGAGGCAGCGCTGCGCGGCCCCAGGTACCCACACCCGGGGCGAGGTTCCCCGGATGGAGGATCTAGGGAGACCGCGCTGGTAGCGGCGACCTGGACAAAGCCTGGCGGGGACTCGGGACAGAATCGTCCCACCATGCTGCCTCCCCAGAACTAGCCAATCTGGGCTAAAATAACATGGGGATCCTAAGATGACAAGCGATGGACGTGAAAGGTTGCCTCGCAGAGAGCGCAGCGTCAGGAGAGGGTCCCCGCCTCGGCTTCAGCCCGGAACCGGGGTTTGTTTAAAAAGGGCCAGATAGCCGTAGCTTCTCCGGGATACCCAATCCAACTCCGAGGGTGGAGGATGGGCGTGAGCCGCCCTCCCCGAAAGGGACCGTCGCATCTCTTTGTGTAGAGCGCGGGGAGCGCGAAGACCCTCCTAGGGGGAAGCGGGTCCTCAGGGACCCAGGGACAACGTCCCCAGGGAGCCCGAGCTCTCCAGGCGCTAATCCCTGCAGGCACCTCGGGCCTCTGGGTGAAAGTGGGAAGTAGGCACCTGGCTGCCTGGGAAGGGACAGCGTGGAACCTGGGGTGGGGCAGGGTCCTCTCAGCCCGCACGCGGAGCTGCATTGTTCCCAGGGCCGTGGGAGGGGAGGGGGAAGCACGCAAGGGAATGGAAAAATGGGGTCCACATGGCCCTCTCCCCTGGTCAGCTAAGCAAGATTCTCTCCCGGTCCCTGTCCGTGGCCCGAGGTAGGAGCGCAGGACGGTCCCCCGGGACCGGGTCCATCTCCCCTGCCCCCACCCCGGGAACGGCCCTCGAGCCCCGCCGGGCGCCAGGGCCTCACCTGCGTGGGTAGGAGCAGTGCCAGCAGCAGCAGCCCCAGCCCGAGCCTGGCCACCATTGCTCTGCCCATGTCCCCTCCGTCGGTGCGCGGCGCGTCTAGCAGGATGCTGGGTGCTTGGAGAACCGCTGGCTCCGGGCGGGCGCAGGCAAGGTGGGGAGCGCGGCGAGCCGGCGAGACCTTATATACCAGGAAAGCCACAATAGCCGTGACGTGGCGCCGCCCGCCCACCCCGGCTCCCCTCCGCCGCCGCCCGCCGCCTCCCCGCCTTCCCCGCCCCGCTCCGGGTTCCCCAGCGCCCCCGCCGCCGCCGCCGCCACCGCCACCGCCGCTCCGGCCCTCGCGGGCCGGGAGCCCCCCGGGCGGGCGCCGCTGCAGGTGGGCGGGCGCCGCCGGCTGCTGGTACCCGGCTGGTATCCCCGCGCCGGCTGCGGGCTGCGGGCAGGCTGGCACAGGCGCCCAGCGACTCCTACACAGGACCCGGGGCACACACGCGAGCCACACACGCCGCGCTGGGGGCCGGGCCCAAGTTTCCTTTGTTTCCCGGGACCTGCCATCTTACCCCCCAAAAGAAAAGTCCGCGCCTCCGCTGCGGCGGGGTAGCCGCCGGTCCTGGAGCAAGTGCATTGCCACCCAGACTGCAAAATGCGCCCCGGGGACCCGAGAGGGGCCGCGAATTCCAGTGCGACCGCGTGGGGGGCGGGCGCCGGGACCCCTCGGGCAGGGTTATCTCTCGGCCCGCCGCAGAGGAAAGGGGAACGCGGCGGGCGTGGCGCGGACGCGGGCCGGACGCTCACTCTGGCCGACGGGACCCGGGCGCCGCCTAGCGCGAACCCTTCCCGCCTGGTCGGCGCTCCTCGCAGGCGGTGTCCGGGTCCGGAGCGATCTGCGCGCTCGGCCCCGCGGCCGCGCCCTCCCCGAAGCCCTTGCTTTGTTCTGTGAGCGCCTCGTGTCAGCCAGGCGCCGTGAGCTCACGGGGGCGTCCCGGGTCCGCATCCTCCCAGGAGCTGGGGAGCCGCTCGCTGGGCGCGGACCCGCTGCCTGACGCTGCAAACTACAGGGTTTCGGTCCCCCGCGCTCCTGCCTGCGGCGGGCGAGGAGGAGACGGCCCACCCTGAGGGGACCCCCTCCGCGGCCCTGAAGCCCCCACCGCCCTCCCCGAGCGGCTCTGCTCCCAGGTTCTACTCGGGGGCAGGAACCTCCCCTCCTGGCGGTCCCACTACAATTCACCGTCCCTCTCGAATTCCTGGGGATACACTTTTTCGGTCTCTGTTGCCCGTCATTCGTTTAAAGAGCAGAACCGTTCGAGATAAAGGCATTTACTTATCCGTAGTTGCCATTAGGCAATTTAATGAACCGGCACAAAGAGGAGATTCGTCATCACTCTTTAGATTTTGGTGGAATACTTTTTTCCTATCCATCTTATTGTGAAAACTTTCAAGCATACAACAAAAGTTGAAGTAATTTTACTGGTGGAGTATTTTGAGTTTAAATTTTAATTGCAAGACTTAATCTTTTTATTGAAGGTTTAGCCCAAGTGTTTTTCAGTCTTTAAAGCAAACAGCAGAGACCAAACCTAGTATGGTTGTAAATTTGTTTAAATTTCAGTTTTGCAGAACACTCTCGTTAGTACTTTTGGTTCAATTTTTAATTGCAAGACTTAATACTTTTATTTAAGGTTTAGCCCAAGCATTTTTCGGTCTTTAAAGTAAACCACAGAGTAGTAAGATTCTAAATTTGTTTAAATTTCACTTTTGCGTGGCAGTCTCATTAAAACAAAGTAAGTTTCAGGGAAGCAAAGTGACAATGAAATCTGCAGTAGGTCTGTTGACTGAATAGTGACTGAATCGGTTTGTGCCTTCAAGGTCAGTCACTTTAGCTCAGTAATTTTCCAAGCACGTTTAAGATGTGCTTGGGAACACAAGAATTTCTGTCGAGCACCAGTGGACTTTCCTGTTTAACAGTGTACCGTACCACATTATATAGAAATACTTTGGCCGGGCGTGGTGGCTCACACCTGTAATCCCAGCACTTTAGGAGGCTGAGGAGGGCTGATCACCTGAGGTCAGGAGTTCCAGACCAACCTGACCAACATGGTGAAACCTAAAATCTAGTCTCTACTAAAAATCCAAAATTAGCCATGCATGGTTGCTCATACCTGTAATCCCAGCTACTTGGGAGGCTGAGGCAGGAGAATAGCTTGAACCTGAGAGGTGGAGGTTGCAGTGAGCAGAGATCAGGCCATTGCATTCCAGCCTGGGCAACAAGAGCAAAACTCTGTCTCAAAAAAAAAGAAAAAAGAAATAGTCTGGCCCAGCTTCTCCATTCCTTTTCCGGGTGAAAAAAATGGACTGTTTGTGACTCAGGAGTGCCGGTTTCCAAGGCAAGGAACATACTATGTCCTCCACAAGCTGCTTGTTGAACTAACTGGTGGTATTCCTAGGATAAGACAGCCTCTAAAGACAGACTGCCAGAGTTCAAACCGTGGCTCTGCTAATTTTGCTGGAGACAAAAAGCCTCAGTTCCTTCATCTATAAAATGGAGATAATAACATCATTACTAATTAGTTATTAAAGAGTTATTGTATATATAAGTGTTAGAATACTGCCTGCCTCAGAGTAGCAGCTCTCACTTATTTGCTCTTCCACTGAAGGTGCCAGCAACCAGAAGGTAATTACCTTCTCTGCCACTGTGTGATACGTGAAAGAATATCAGTCTCCAAATAATTCCCAAAACTGGCAAGGCACTCAGAATCTGTGCTTTGTGAACCATTTCATCACCAGCTAATGAGACTGGATAATTCACATAGCAAAGCCCTTCACCTCTGCCCAGGAGTTCCCCCTGGGCATCCTACCGGGGGTGTTGCCCAGGACTTTGACAACTGGAGGCCCAACACAGGTAAGATACTTCTCTTTACAGGTCTCCACCCTACCCTTTTCCTGTACAGCTAGAAACTCAAGAAAACTGCCTGATTTCTCCTTTGCAGTTCTTTTGGTTTGTGATTCTTTCTTCCTATTCTTTATCCACTTCTCCTGGTTTTTCATAGTTTGTTTGCTAATAAAACCTGAGCCACGGCTGGGTGCAGTGGCTCATGCCTATAATCCCAGCACTTTGGGAGGCCGAGGCAGGCAGATCACATGATCAGGAGATCGAGACCATCCTGGCTAACATGATGAAACCCCATCTCTACTAAAAATACAAAAAATTACCTGGGCATGGTGGCACACGCCTGTAGTCCCAGCTACTCGGGAGGCTGAGGCAGGAGAATCGCTTGAACCCAGGAGGCGGAGGTTGCAGTGACCCAAGATCATGCCACTGCACTCCAGCCTGGATGACAGAGCAAGACTCTGTCTCAAAAAAAAAAAAAAAAAAAACCTTAGCCAATAATAACTCACGCCACTAACAAATTGAGACTCTTACCAGTTATCCTGAACTTTTTGTTGAGACACATGGCCAATTTCCATTTTATAGAGAAAGTGTGGTATAGAATGATTTTGAAACAGATTGATTGCATAAATTGATGTATGTGTGGAAAGTTATAACTTTCAGTTTTCATAGCTTTCATGAGATAGTATGAAAAACTCCCTCATTTGATGCTGGTTCTCTTCTGAGAATACTGAGGGAGGAGCAATGCTTACAATTTCTTTTCTTTTTTTTTTTTTTTTGGAGACGAAGTCTTGCTCTTGTTTCCCAGGCTGGAGTGCAATGGCACGATCTCGGCTCACTGCAACCTCTGCCTCCCAGGTTCAAGCGATTCTCCTGCCTCAGCCTCCCAAGTAGCTGGGATTACAGGTGCCTGCCACCATGCCTGGCTAATTTTTATATTTTTTTAGTAGAGACAGGGTTTCACCATGTTGACCAGGCTGGTCTCGAACTCCTGGCCTCAGGTGATCTGCCCGCCTCAGTCTCCCAAAGTGCTGGGATTGCATGCATGAGCCACCGTGCCCAGACAATGCCTACAATTTCTAAGGGCAGACCTGAGACCAGACTGGCATAGCACATAGTGGATTCTGGGGTCAAATATGGATTTGAATCCTGCACCACCACTTTCTCTCTCTTTTTTTTTTTTGTAGACAGGGCCTCACTCCGTCACTCAGGACGGAGTGCAGTGGCTCATTGCAACCTTCACCTGCCTGGTTCAAGCCATTCTCCTGTCTTAGCCTCCCGAGAGACTATGTCTTGCCTACCCAATATCCACTGCACCTGGCATGCAATCAGTATTTGCTAGTTGAATGGACTAATATTAAGGAAACAGGTTAATTTGCTTTTTAAGATAAAATAATAAATCCTGTTTCTAGAGGAACAGAAGACACAGGGGTTAATTATTTGACATTTTTAGCACTTTTGGCAAAATAGGTATGAAATATAATGTGAATCCAATAAAGGTGTTCCATCTGTGCTTTATAGCACAAATAGTGGCTGGAATAATCAAATATTTAATATAAATTCTGTTCTACAACATGATGCAATTCTTAGTTGTGTTCATAATACTCTTTTTTTTTTGAGATGGAGTCTCACTCTGTCGCCCAGGCTGTAGTGCAGTGGCGTGATCTCGGCTCATTGCAACCTTCGCCTTCCGGGTTCAAGTGATTCTCCTGCCTCAGCCTCCTGAGTAGCTGGGACTACAGGCGCGCGCCACTACGCCCGGCTAATTTTTGTATTTTTAGTAGAGACGGGGTTTCACCATGTTGGTCAGGCTGGTCTGGAACTCCTCACCTTGTGATCTGCCCGCCTTGGCCTCCCAAAATGCTGGGATTTGGGTGTGAGCCACCGCGCCCGGCCCTCTTTTCCCTCTTAATTCTGTGCCACCCTGCACTTGGTTGGCATAAATGGAATATTTCCATTTATCCGGGTCTTTCAGTGGAGCTTTGTTCTTCACTGCCAATCATGAGAAGGCAGTGAAGGTAACAAAGTGAGTTTGCATTTCTGACTGATGAGGTCCTAGGTCCAGTAGCTGCAGCATGTTGAATCAGCTGGTGGCGTCCCAGCCGGACTCTCTGTGTGGACGTGCTGCCCCCTGCTGGCCACTGGGACCTTACGCGCTCACTGTCAGGAAAACAAAAACAACTCTTGTGCTGAATGTAAAAAGCCCTGCATTTTGGAATCCTTATAAAGCTAATAAACCACGATGATTTTCTTTGACTTTACTTCCTTTTTCCCCCTGTAGAGTCACTCAAATTCTCTTAACCCTCGTTGAGACCAGAAAACAAATGTAAAGAGAAAGAATTGTGACTGTTTTCAGATGCAAATTGAATAATAGGATGCTTAGAGGTAAGCATCCTATTATTCAATTTGCATCTGAAAACAGTCACAATTCTGGGGTGTTTGAAATAAAAGAAAGAAGCAACTCTTAACCTCTTTTGCCAGAATTTAAATTTGGTGTCTCCCTTGTATTGGCAAGGATGCAAGAAAAGTCTTTCTCGTTGATGCTGATGGGATTATGGAAAGGAATTTGACATCTCTCAGTATTAAAAATGCACATTCTCCTTATTTTAAGAATTTAACCTGGCCGAGCGCAGTGGCTCATGCCTGTAATCCTAGCACTTTGGGAGGCCGAGGCGGGCAGATCGCCTGAGGTCAGGAGTTTGAGACCAGCCTGGCCAACATGGTGAAACGTTGTCTCTACTAAAAATACAAAAATTAGCCAGGCATGGTGGCACATGCCTGTAATCCCAGCTACTTGGGAGGCTGAGACAGGAGAATTGCTTGAACCCAGGAGGCAGAGGTTGCAGTGGACCGAGATCATGCCACTGCACTCCAGCCTGGGTGACAAAAAAAAAAAAAAAAGAATTTAACCTACAGATAAATTTCTACAAATGCAGAATAATGTATATTCAGGGATTTGTTGCAGCACTGTCATATCATGAAATATTATGAAGTCATTAAAAAGAGTAAAGGAACATAATCTATACTACAGGGGAAAATCCAAGATAAATTCTTAAGTGAAAAAAGCAAGATACATAACTGTGTGTACAGCATGGTACTTTGTGTTTAAAAAACCAAAACTGGCCGGGGGTGGCTCACACTTGTAATCCCAGCACTTTGGGCGGCTGAGGCAGAAGGATTACTTGAGCCCAGGAGTTTGAGGCTGCAATGAGCTAAGGTGGTACCACTGCACTCTGGCCTGGGCAAAGAAGGAGACCCTGTCTCAAAAAATAAATAAATAATAAATTTTAAGAATAAAAAACAAAAACCTGACAGAGAAAGTATTTCCAAAGAGATACACAAGAAATTGTCTTGGCCACTGAGAAGAGAAACTGGGTGGCCAGGGCACACGAGAATGAGATGCATTTTTCATTACGTTAGGTTGTACCATCACTCATTCACAAATAAAGTAATTTAAATAAGTTAATAAGTCAATATACTCTGTGGCCTTTACCTACCCAACTCCCACAAAGCAAATATGTGCAAAGGAACTCTCTCCAGCCCCCAAGGCCTCAGAATCACCCTCCTCCTCATCAGGAGCCCTCCTCCCATCACTGGCAAGTTCTCAAGCAGAAATTTGATTTTGCCTCAATTCATCCATCTATGACAACTGTGAGACCAAATTCTCTCAGTCCAGATGGCACACACAAAAAACGTTTCAGTAAAAGTGAAGAAAAATGAAGAACCCAGCTGCAGAAAAAATCATGAGAAATCGCTTGGCATCGCATCAGTTTCCACATTTTGTTCTTCCTTCCGGAGCCTCAAGTTATAAAGGCTATGGGGGAGGAAAGCCTCCGGTGGGCAGAGTTGGCCTCAGAGAATGGCCTGAGCTGGGTGGGCTCATCCCATAAGTAGGACCTTTCTAAGACCCCCCTTCCACCCCTGTGCAGGAGGCAGAGTCCAGGCCTAATTGGGGTAATTAAGTTCTAGCAGAAGTGAAATCCCACTTCTACCTCCTAGAAAAGAGTCTTCAGACCACAAAAGTGCTACATCATTTGCCATTTGCAGGCAGACCCTGAATGATTCTTTGCTGGGAAATAATGAAATTGGAAGAGTGGAAAAGTATATGTATATTTTATACCCATATACTTTTTTTTTTTTTTTTTTTTTGAGACGGAGTCTCGCTCTGTCATCCAGGTTGGAGCGCGGGGTGCGATCTCAGGTCACTGCAACCTCCGCCTCCCAGGTTCAAGCAATTCTCCTGCCTCAGCCTCCCGAGTAGCTGGGACTACAGGCGTGTGCCACCATCACGCCCGGCTAATTTTTTTTGTATTTTTAGTAGAGACGAGGTTTCACCGTGTTAGCCAGGATGGTCTCGAACGCCTGACCTCATGATCTGCCCGCCTCGGCCTCCCAAAGTGCTGGGATTACAGGCATGAGCCACCGCGCCCAGCCTCACAATGGTATACTTAATGAAATGTTACATTGAACTTGAAACAGGGATCACATTTTCAGACTTTGTGAAATCCTTTCTAAATCTGTTAACATACTTTTTCCAAGATTCCACTCAATAATATCTAAAGCAGATGCTGGCTGACATCTTATTCAATATAGTTTTAAGATGTCACTCTGAGGAAAAAGTATTCTGTAATAGTCAGCCAATAAAAGGAGAACATATGAATTTAATTAGCTCGGTTGAATAAGGACTTCTCTGTTGTGAACCATATATCTGTATGTAGATCTCAGAGTTAAAAAAGAGAAAACTTGGCCAGGCATGGTGACTCACGCCTCTAATCCCAGCGCTTTGGGAGGCCAAGGCAAGGAGGAGCACTGGAAGCCAGGAGTTTGAGACCAGCCTTGGGAATATAGAAAGACCCTGTCTCCACTTTTAAAAAAGAAAAAACTTTCTCTCAATATTCTTTGTTGTTGTTGTTGTTGTTTGAGGTGTCTCGCTCTGTCTCCCAGGCTGGAGTGCAATGGCACCATCTCAGCTCACTGCAACCTCTGCCTCCCAGGTTCAAGCAATTCTCCTGCCTCAGCCTCCCAAGTAGCTGGGATTACAGGCACCTGCCACCACACCCGACTAATTTTTTTGTATTTTTAGTAGAGACAGGGTTTCGCCATGTTGGCCAGGCTGGTCTCGAACTCCTGACCTCAGGTGATCGACCTGCCTCGGCCTCCTAAAGTGCTGGGATTACAGGCGTAAGCCACCATGCCCAGCCTTCAATGTTCTTTTGTATATATTTTTTTGTTCATATTATAAAAGTAATACACGTGCAGTATAGAAAAATTTGGGCTGGGTGTGGTGGCTTGCACCTGTAATCCCAGCACTTTGGGGGGCCAAGGCAGGAGGACTTCTTGAGCCTGGGAGTTCAAGACCAGCCTGGGCAACATAAGGAGGCCCTATCTCTACGAAAAAATTTTGAAAATAGCTGGGTTGGTCCCACATGCCTGTAGTTGGGAGGCTGAGGCAGGAGGATCACTTGAGCACAGGATGTCGAGGCTGCAGTGAGCCATGATTGTGCCACAGCACTCCAGCTTGCTTGGACGCCAGCCTGGGTGACAGAGTGAGACCCTGTCTCAACAGAAAAAGAAAAAAAAATTTTTTTGGAAAATGCAGAAAAGCATAATAAAAATATTAAAATAAAAATATTAAAATTACCCATAGCCAGGTCGGGGGTGGTAGCTTATGCCTGTAATTCTAACACTTTGGGATGCCAAGGTGGGAGGATTGTTTAAGCCCAGGAGTTCAAGACCAGCCTGGGCAACATAGCAAGACCCCCATCTCGAGTGAAATAAATAAATAAGGATAAATTTTTAAAAAATAAAATTACCCATAGCCCACTAATCAGAGGCAATCACTAATAACATTTTAAAATATATTATTTTCACATATATAGAGAGAAAGAGAGTTTGCTTATTTGTTTTGCTGAAGTAGGAGCAAATGTACGTGAAGTTTTCTTATTTATTTATTATTTTATTTTATTTTTTTGAGACAGGGTCTCACTTTCTCACCCAGGCTGAAGTGCAGTGGTGTGATCTCAGCTCACCACAGCCTCAACCTCCTGGGTTCAAGCTATCCTCCTGCCTCAGCTCCCCAGGTAGCTGGGACTACAGGTGCACACTACCGCACCCAGCTAATTTTTTTTGTTTGTTGGTTTGTTTGTAGAGACAGGGTTCCACTGTGTTGCTCAGGCTGGTCTTGAACTCCTGAGCTCAAGCGATCTGAGCGATCTGCCTGCCTTGGCCCCCCAAAGTACTGAGCTTACAGACATGAGCCACCGAGCCAGGCCCATAAAGTTTTCTATCTTGCTTTTTTTTTTACATAATAGAAAACATTTTAAAAAATTAATCACAAAATTCATGGTCACATTCCTACAAAGTTAACGAAATATCTGGGTTGGCTTATGCAGGTGGTCAGCCAGAATTTCTGCAATATCCAGATCCAACCAGGTCCTGGCTCCAGTTTGAGGCCCCTGGTGGCATTTATCTCCACCACCTATCAGTGGAGGTGATTCTGGGTTCGGGGTTGACAGGACCTCCAGGACCGCAGTGGCAAGTCTTGTAATCTCTTGGAGCTAGGAGAACCCTGGGGCAGAACTCCTTGCTTCCTTGCTTTCGAGAAGGGATTTCTGTTTTCCCCGACTCGCCTTGTCCTCTTTCTGCATTCCCCACATCCTAGAAGATAAGAGCTTTCTTTAATGCACCCCATTAGAGAAGGGGATCTGGTGAGGATGGTAGCCAAACTGAATTTGCATTATCTTAGGAAAAAGTTTTTGCCAGGTTTTACTGTATTTTTATTGGTCATTACATGTTTTCTAAAAACACTTCATAATGACTATACAATATTCTATTTGGACAGTTGCTCTTATTGTAAATAATCTCATAAGAAACACTGTTATACACATGTTTTGCTTTTATTTCTGGTTATTTTCTTAGAATACACTTCTAAGGTCGAGGCTGCAGTGAGGCAAGATCACACCACTGCACTTCAGCCTGTCTCAAAAAAAAGAAAATAAAAATCCTGTCTCAAAAAAATAAAATAAAAATAAATAGGGCAGGCACGGTGGCTCACACCTGTAATCCCAGCACTTTGGGAGGGCTAGGCAGGCGGATCACCTGAGGTCAGAAGTTCAAGACCAGCCTGGCCAACATGGTGAGACCCCATCTCTACTAAAAATACAAAAATCAGCTCGGCGTGATGGCGTGCACCTGTAATCCCAGCTACTCAGGAGGCTGAGGCGAGAGAATAGCTTGAACCTGAGAGGCAGAGGTTTCAGCGAATTGAGACTGTGCCACTGCACTCCAGCCTGGGCTGGAGTGAGACTTTGTCTCAAAAAAATAAATTAATTAAATAAAAATTATAATAATACGTAAATTAGAAAATGTCACGTACATTGAAAGTCTGGGTCTTGATATAAACTGCCAAATTGTCCTCCAGAAATGTACACTCACAACAGCAGTGTGGAAGATTGTCTAATTCACAAACTTTTGCTAACTATGAGAATTAAAGTGCAAAATATATTTTTTTAATTTCATGGGAGAAAAAGATTTCATTTTTATATTTATTTATTTTGAGACGGGTCTCGTTCTGTCGCCCAGGCTGGAGTGCAGTGGCATGATAAAGATTTCATTTTTAATTGTATGTTTACTATCAATGAGATTAACCTTTTTTCCAGATATTTATTAGCCATTTGGATTCTCCTTTTATGAATTAAATTGTTCTTTATAAATTTTGCCCATCTGTAGGAGTGATACATGTCAGAGTGCACTCAGGGTGAGGAGAAACTAGACCCAGGCGTCTCTCGGTTAGATCAATAGAGCCTAAACACCTGAAGGATGTAGAATCAAGTCACTGCAGTCAGGCTGCAAAGCAGACAGAGATGCAGTATTTTCCAGGAGAGTCAGAACGCGTTTCCAGGTCCTGAAATCTTCACTGGGCAGATGATAAAATCTACATGCATGAAGGTGAGATCAGAACACCTAGAAGTCTACTGGTCTCTCTATAACCAGTCTTATGTACTTAGGCTAAAACAGTTCTGCTTGTAAACTCCTCTGAATATATACTGGAACTTGGCGGGGCCAGAAACACCTCTTCGGTTTTGAAATTTTTTAATACACAATGTGACTACAGAATATGGTACCCTGAGACATGAACTCAGTCCTCTTAACCACTTTTTTTTTTTAATTTTTTAAATGCTGTATTCTGGTTTATTTTTTATTTCATTTCATTTTATTTTTTGAGACAAGGTCTTACTTTGTCACCCAGGCTGGAGTGCAGGAGCCCAGTCACGGCTCACTGCAACCTCCGCCTCCTGGGCTCAAGTGATCTCCCACCTCAGCCTCCCGAGTAGCTCGGACTACAGGCACGTGCCACTACACAGGGCTGATTTTTGTATTTTTTGTAAAGATGGAGTTTCACATGTTTGCCAGGCTGGTCTCAAACTCCTGAGCTCAAGGGATCCACCCACCTCAGCCTCCTGAAGTGCTGAGACCACATGTGTGAGCCACGGGCGCCTAGCCTTTAATCACCTTCAAGAAATATGTTTGGGCCGGGCGCGGTGGCTCACGCCTGTAATCCCAGCACTTTGGGAGGCCGAGGCGGGCGGATCACGAGGTCAGGAGATCGAGACCAAGGTGAAACCCCGTCTCTACTAAAAATACAAAAAGTTAGCCGGGCGTAGTGGCGGGCGCCTGTAGTCCCAGCTACTCGGGAGGCTGAGGCAGGAGAATGGCGTGAACCCGGGAGGCGGAGCTTGCAGTGAGCCGAGATCGCGCCACTGCACTCCAGCCTGGGTGACAGAGCGAGACTCCGTCTCAAAAAAAAAAAAAAAAAAAAAAGAAATATGTTTGTCGGGGCTGGGTCTGTGGCTCATGCCGGTAATCCCAGCACTTTGGTGAGCCAAGGTGGGAGGATTACTTGAGCTCAGAAGTTTGAGACCAGCTTGGGAAAGACAGCATAAACCTCGTTTCTACTAAAAATAAAACTTAAAAAAGTTTTTTTAATTAGCCAAGGCCAGGCACGGTGGCTCACGCCTGTAATCCCAGCACTTTGGGAGGCTAAGGCGGACGGATCACGAGGTCAAGAGATCAAGACCATCCTGGCCAACATGGTGAAACCCCGTCTCTACTAAAAATACAAAAACTAGCCGGGTGTGTTGGCATGCGCCTGTAGTCTCAGCTACTCGGGAAGCTGAGGCAGGAGAATTGCTTGAACCCGGGAAGCAGAGGTTGCAGTGAGCCGAGATTATGCTACTGCACTCTAGCCTGGTGACAGAGCGAGACTCCATCTCAAAAAATAATAATAATAATAATAATAATAATAATAAATTCGCCAAGTGTGGCCAGTCATGGTGGCTCACACCTGCAATCCCAGCACTTTGGGAAGCCGAGGCAGGTGGATCACAAGGTCAGGAGATCGAGACCATCCTAGTCAACACAGTGAAACCCCGCCTCTACTAAAATGCAAAAAATTAGCCTGGCGTGGTGGTGTACACCTGTAGTCCCAGCTACTCGGGAGGCTGAGGCAGTGGAATCACTTGAACCCAGGAGGCAGAGGTTGCAGTGAGCCGAGATCGCACCACTGCACTCCAGCCTGGGCAACAGAGCAAGACTCCGTCTCAAAAAAAAAAAAAATTAGCCGAGTGTGGGGGAATGTGCTTGTGTGCTTGTAGTCCCAGCTGCTTGACAGGCTGATGTAGGAGGATCACTGGCGCCCAGGAGGTCAAGGCTGCAGTGAGCCATGATTGGACAACTGCACTCCAGCCTGAGCAACAGAGCGAGACTCTTTCTCAAAAAACAAAACAAAAACCCATGTTAGTGGACACTGGGGATGGCTTGAGGGAGGAGGAGGAGGAGGGGTGGGGGTTGGAAGGCTACCTATGGGATAATATGCTCACTACCTTGGTGACAGGATAATCTGTACGCCAATCCTCAGCAACAAGCAGTTTACCCAAGTAACAAACCTGCCCACCTATCCCCTGAACCTAATATTAAAATAGAAAAGAAAGGCCAGGCACGGCGGCTCATGCTTGTAATCCCAGCACTTTGGGAGGCCAAGGCGGGCGGATCACGAGGTCAGGAGATCAAGACCATCCTGGCTAACACGGTGAAACCCCATCCCTACTAAAAATACAAAAAATTAGCTGGGTTTGGTGGTGGGCGCCTGTAGTCCCAGCTACTCAGGAGGCTGAGGCAGGAGAATGGCGTGAACCCAGGAGGCGGAGCTTGCAGTGAGCTGAGATTGCGCCACTGCACTCCAGCCTGGGCAACAGAGCGAGACTCTGTCTCAAAAAAAAAAAAAAAAAATAGAAAAGAAAAAAAAAGTTTGAAATCCACTAGCTGGGAGGGAAAAAAGAAAAGAATAAAAATAAGTAAATAAAAGAAAAGAAAAGAGAAACGTGGCCGGGCACAGTGGCTCACACCTGTAATCCTAGCACTTTGGGAGGCTGAGGCAGGTGGATCACCTGAGGTCAGGAGTTCAAGACCAGCCTGGCCAACATGGTAAAACCCCATCTCTACTAAAAATACAAAATTAGCCAGGTGCATTGGCTCATGCCTGTGATCCCAGCGACTTGGAAGGCTGAGGCAGGAGAATCGCCTTAACCTGGGAAGTGGAG
Source organism: Pan paniscus (assembly GCF_029289425.2). Classification (NCBI taxonomy): domain Eukaryota; kingdom Metazoa; phylum Chordata; class Mammalia; order Primates; family Hominidae; genus Pan; species Pan paniscus. Next base: position 127,007,570 of record NC_073254.2, read on the forward strand.
GTTGCAGTGAGCCAAGATTGTGCCATTGCACTCCAGCCTGGGCAACAAGAGCAAAACTCCATCTCAAAAAAAAAAAAAAAAAAGAAACGTGTTCATGAGAGATTCATCTGAGTGAGGATCTTGCACATCTGACTGTCCAGAGTCAAATTAAGGGTGAGGACTGATAGTGCCCAGTGTGCCAATCTCCAAGGGGCCCGAAAGCACCACTATAAATAAGATGAAGACAATATTTTCTTTAAAATTCTTCTTTCTTGAGAATTCTATATGTGGTGTGAAGGAATGTTTGATACACACTTGGGAAAGTATTTGGATGCAGTAATATCAAACAGTATTGTTTTGTTATTTGTTTTGTTTTGCTGGCTAAATTGCTTGAGACAATAGAGAAGATATTGAGTGGCGTTGCTGCTGGAAGTTCCTCACTCTTCTCTAAACTTCTCAAACTCTCCTCTAAAGAAAGGTACAGGCGAGGCGTGGTGGCTCACGCCTGTAATCCCAGCACTTTGGGAGGCCAAGGTGGGCAGATCACCTGAGATCAGGAGTTCCAGACCAGCCTAGCCAACATGGTGAAACCCTGTCTCTACTAAAAATACAAAAATTAGCCAGGCTTGGTGGTGTGCACCTATAATCTCAGCTACTCCAAAGGCTGAGGCAGGACAATCGTTTGAACCCAAAAGGCAGCAGTTGCAGTGAGCCGAGATTGCGTCACTGCACTCCAGCCTGGGTGATAGAGTGAGACTCCATCTCAAAAAGATAAATAAATAAATAAATAATGAAAGGTACGAATATTTTAAAATACTGGTTTAAATTTAAAGGTGCAACAACTAGTTACCCTTCCCTGAGCACCCACATGTCTCCATTAAAGTTATTCTCTACACTTTTTTCTGTCCTAACACACTGGAGGGTTGTAGCAACCTACATTAGCATCAATTGCTTTGGACAGCAGCAATTCCCATGGGACTGGGGTAATGGTGTCCTATGTGAAAGAGTCCTCTAGAGTTCAGAGTCGCTAGTCATGCCACTACAGCTTTATTAATTAGCCACAAAGGATTTAACGTAAGTTGTGGAGCATTAATCAGTAAAAGGCAAACATATGACAATGCATAAACAAATAACTCAAAATAATTAGCATTTATTCCCTGAATGTGTGGCTGCCGTAGCAAATAAGGAAATTCAAAATATCATGCTTAATTTGCGATTGTGTTTTTCCCTTTAATTGCATCTGCCACCTGCTGTTAATTTGAAACAATTAAACCCTGAAGGCAGTATTCAAAAGTAAGAAGACTGCAGATTTCACCTTTGGGCAAAAAAATTATACAGCAGCTTCACCGAACTTAAAAAAGAGTGAAACATTCTTTTCCAGAAGTGGTAGAGTGTTTTCTGTTTGCACAGCATGCCCTAGTAAGTGAGAGGGTGATGTTAAGGATGTGATTGCCAACTGCCTTTAGTATGCTGAGCTATATAAGCTACATGAAATTCTTGTCTCCTTGGAGATCTATACCAGTATTGCCAATAGAAATACAATGCAAACCAAAGATTTTACATTTTAAGTTTTCAGCCGGGCACCGTGCCTCATGCCTGTAATCCCACCACTTTGGGAGGCTGAGGTGGGCAAATCACCTGAGCTCAGGAGTTACAGACCAGCCTGGGCAACATGGTGAAACCCTGTCTCTACAAAAAAAAATTAAAAATAAAAAAAATTAGACAGGCTTGGTGGTGGGTGCCTGTAATCCCAGCTACTCAGGAGGCTGAGACAGGAGAATCGCTTGAACCCGGGTGGTGGAGGTTGCAGTGAGCCAAGATGGTGCCATTGCACTCCAGCCTGGGCGACAGAGCGAGACTCCGTCTCAAAAAAAAAAAAAAAAAAAAAGAAATAGATAAAATTAAGTCTGATAAAATATTGTATTTAACTCAAATATTAAAAATATTATTTCAACAAGTCATCAATATTAAAAAAGACTCAGCCTCAGGAGGCTGAGTCAGCAGAATCACTTCAACCCAGGAGGCGGAGGTTGTGGTGAGCTGAGATCGTGCCATTGCACTCCAGCCTGGGCAACAAGAGTAAAACTCTGTCTCAAAAAAAAAAAAAAAAAAAAAAATTTGGCAGGCATGGTGGCACATGCCTGTAGTCTCAGCTACTGTGGGGGCTGAGATGGGAAGATCACTTCAACCCAGGAGGCAGAGGTTGCAATGAACTGAAATCATGCTACTATACTCCAGTCTGGGGGACAGAGTAAGACCCTGTCTCAAAAAAAAAAAAAAAAAAAAAAAAAAAAGGCTAGGCACAGTGGCTCACACCTATAATCCCAGCACTTTGGGAGGCCAAGAGGGGGGCGAATCACGAGGTCAGGAGTTCGGGGCGAATCACGAGGTCAGGAGTTCGAGACCAACCTGGCCAACATGATGAAACCCCCGTCTCCACTAAAAATACAAAAAATTAGCTGGGCGTAGTGGTGGGCGCTTGTAATCCCAGCTACTCGGAATGCTAAGGCAGAAGAATCACTTGAACCCAGGAGGTGGAGGTTGCAGTGAGCCAAGCTCGCACCACTGCACTCCAGCCCGGGTGACAGAATGAGACTCCATCTCAAAACAAAAAAATAAATAAATAAAAATAAAATGTAAACATTTTTAAAAATGTTTTTTTAAAACGAGAAACTTTTCTAACAAGATGGAAGCTACAATCATATGTAACATAATCATTTTTTCCAACAAGATGGAAGCTACAATCATATGTAACATAATCACGAAAGTGGCATCCCATCATCTTTGTCATATTCTACTGATTAGAAGCAAATCACTGTTCCTGCCCACACTCAGGGGAAGGAGATTCCACAGAGGTGTGAATACCGGAAGGCAGAAATTATTGAGAGTCATTTTAGAGTCTGTCTACTACACTTATTAAGCCTTCGAGATCTGCAGTTCTGTGTGTTCTCCATTTACAACATACATATCTCAAGTCAGAGCAGCCGCATTTCAAGTACTCAGTAACCACTGGCTAGTGGCTGCCATATTGAACAGTGTTATTCTGTATCGACCAAACCCAGAGATCTGGGGAATTACAGGATACCCAAACACTGGTTTTAGCAATCATGTGTCTCTATAAAGAATTCAGTCTCAAAAGAACTAGAAGCATAAAGGTATGGTAGGTTAAGAACATTTTGTTGTTTCTTTCTGTTGTTGTTTGTTTGTTTGTTTGTTTGTTTTATTTTTGAAACAGCGTCTCGCTCTGTCAGCCAGGTTGGAGTGCAGTGACACCATCTTGGCTTACTGCAACCTCCACCTCCCAGGCTCAAGTGATCCTCCCTCCTCAGCCTCCCAAGTAGCTAGAACTACAGACATGTACCACCATACCTGGCAAATTTTTGTATTTTTTGTAGAGACAGGGGTCTCTGTATTTCTCAGGCTTGTCTTGAACTCCTGGGCTCAAGAGATCCACCTCTTTTGGCCACCCAAAGCGCTAGAATTACAGATGTGAGCCACCGTACCCAGGCTTGTCATCTCTAATAGATAAAGAATGTATTGGTATTATTTTTATTTATTTTTGAGATGTCACACAGGCTGGAATGCAGTGGTACGATCTTGGCTCACTGCAACCTCCACCTCCCAGATTCAAGCGATTCTGCTTCCTCAGGCTCCCGAGTAGCTGGGATTACAGGGATGCGCCACTACACCCGGCTAATTTTTGTATTTTTAGTAGAGACAGGGTTTCACCATGTTGGCCAGGCTGGTCTTGAACTCCCGACTTCAGGTGATCTATCCACTTCGGCCTCCCAAAGTGCTAGGATTACAGGCATGAGCCACCACAGCCAGCCAGTATTATTTTAAATCTGGATCCTCAAAGCAAGTAGAGGCTGGAAAATATTATTTGCATTTATTTTTACAATTCTACTTTATACTTGCCCTGACTTAATGGGCAAGTCCTATAGGCTGAAATAGTTTTAAAAAGGCCATTTACAGAAAGGCCAGGTGACTGTAACATCAGAGGGCTCCCAGGAAGATATCTTGGTAAATACCCTCACACCTTTCCCCTTGACTCATAGCAGGACCACTCTAAGCCAGTCAACAGAAAGAATCGATCCTTTTCCCTGCATGCCATTTTACCAGTAACAGGAGGCTCAGAGCAGAGACATAGATGGGGATATTTTCCAAGCAATTCTCCAGTTTCCCATTTGACTGATTATGTGAGAAACCCCAAGTGGAGGGAGGATCTGACCCCTGAGCATGAGTGGCAGTCTGAAGAGGAGTCTGCAGATGGACCTCATTCCTCACTAAAACCTGAGCATCCCCCCTGAAGCCAGTGGCTCACTCCAGTTCTTCCCAGCTCTTCCTGTACCACCCCAAACTCAATTCAAGTATTGGCTGCGTGCAGTGGCTCACGCCTATAATCCCAACACTTTGGGAGGCTGAGGCGGGCAGATTGCTTGAGCCCAGGAGTTCAAACAAACAAACGGCCTGGTACAATGGCTCACACCTGTAATCCCAGCACTTTTGGAAGCTGAGGCAGGCAGATCACCTGAGCTCTGGTCTCATTCGAGACTAGCCTGGGCAACATGGTGAAACCCAATCTCTACCAAAAATACAAATTTTAGAGTTTAGTGGAAGAAGAAAAAAGAATGAGAAATTTAAAGGTCAAGGCTGTGCCAGAGCAGGAAAGGGGCTGCATCATGGGCAGCCTGCCCATCCTCCAACGTCAGCCAGAGACACTCAGCTCTACATTCCAGACGTGGGCTCCCAGGAGAGCTCTCTGGGGTGCATTTTGAAAGGCCCCCAACCTGAGGTGACATTCTGCCATGGGCAAGCCAGCCTCAGCAGGGGCTGGAGGCGTTCCACAGAGCAGAAAGGGGGACGCAGGCGTGTGTGGGGGGCGTCAAAAGCAAGGCAGCAGCATTGCCCCAGTCAGGGCTGTTGCCACACTGGGGGCAGAGGGAAAGCTTTCTCTCCGCCCACTGAAGGTTTGCAGAACATAAACTGATGAAATGCAGATACACGGGAGAAAAAGGCATACGAAATTTACTTAATGTGCATAGAAGAAAATCACAAGACTATGATTACCCAGTAACCCGATGAGACCCGGCTGCTTATATTCTTCTCCATGGGGAAAGGGAGACAGGGGTTGCAGGAGTAAATGATTTCCAAAGGAAATGAATGAGCCAAAGAACGATGGCTGGGGACAAAGTTCCTTTGAGCACTGGGGAAGGCGGCAGGAAGGTGAGGGGTGGACTATTACTGTGAACAAGTATTCTTTTTTTTTTTTTTTTTTTTTGAGACAGAGTCTCACTCTGTCACCCAGGCTGGAGTGCAGTGGCATGATCTCGGCTCACTGCAACCTCCACCTCCTGGGTTCAAGCAATTCTCCTGCCTCAGCCTCCCCAGTAGCTAGGACTACAGGTGCGCACCACAACGCCCGGCTAATGTTTGTATTTTTAGTAGAGACGGGGTTTCATCATGTTGGTCAGGCTGGTCTCAAACTCCTGACCTCAGGTGATCCACCTGCCTCGGTCTCCCAAAGTGCTGGGATTACACACACACATGAGCCACCGCCCGGGCCATCAATGTTGTCTTATTATGCAGATAAAGTCTCCCAGGCAATCTCTCAGGGCTGCTGTCAGAAGAATAGTTAAAAGCTCCACCTGGTTCGGTGGCTCACCCCTGCAATCCCAGCACTTTCAGAGGCCGAGGCGGACAGATCACCTGAGGTCAGGAGTTTGAGACCAGCCTGGCCAACATGGGGAAACCCTGTCTCTACTAAAAATACAAAAATTAGCCAGTGTGGATGCAAGTGCCTGTAATCTCAGCTACTGGGAAGGCTGAGGCGGGATTAATCACTTGAACCTGGGAGTTGGAGGTTGCAGTGAGCCAAGATCAAGCCACTGCACTCCAACCTGGGTGACAGAGGGAGACTCCGCCTCAAAAAAAAAAAAAGAAGAATAGTTGAAGGTTGCGTACAGTGGCTCACACCTTTAACCCAGCAATTTGGGAGGCTGAGGTAGGAGGGCCCTTTCAGTCCAGTAGTTCGAGACCAGCCTGGGCAACATGACAAAACCCTGTGTCTACACACACACACACACACACACACACATACATACACACAAACACAAAAGCTAGGCACACAGCTGTAGTCACAGCTACTCTGGAGGCTGAAGTGGTGGATGCTGAGGTAGGAGGATTGCTTGACCCTGGGAGGTAGAGGCTGCAGTGAGCTGTAATCTCACTACTGTACTCCACACTGGTTGACAGAGTGAGCTACTGTCTCAAATTTTTTTTGGCCGGGAGCGGTGGCTCACGCCTGTAATCCCAGCACTTTGAGAGGCCGAGGCGGATGGATCACAAGGTCAGGAGTTCGAGACCAGCCTGGCCAAGATGGTGAAACCCCATCTCTACTAAAAATACAAAAATGAGCTGGGCACGGTGGCAGGTGCCTGTAATCCCAGCTACTTGGGAGGCTGAGGCAGGAGAATAGCTTGAACCCAGGAGGCAGAGGTTGCAGTGAACCAAGATCACACACTCTAGCCTGGGCAACAGAGCAAGACTCTATCTCAAAAAAAAAGGTTTTTTTTACTAATAATTTAAAATTTACATAATAAAATAAAAATAGATGGAAAGTCTATCTGGGTATGGTGATTACTCCCAGTCTCTTCTCTTCTCGGGTGGTTGATTGTTCCTGGCTATCTGATGAGGTTCCTAGAGAGAGGGGTCTTAAAATAATTGCATTTATTTTGGAAAGAAGCTTTGTTAGTCAGATAAGGAAATTCCAGAGAGAGTTCCTGGGAAAGAAAGAGAAACAAAGAGACAGAAAGGCTGGGAAAAGTCAAGAGAGGGACCTTGGTTCTGAGGCTTATCTCTGAGGCCTTTCAATTTCAAGAAGTAAACTCCATGAGTTTGAAAGAGTTGGCTTAATCTTCTCAGTGTACATAATCAAATATGTACATAATTATATACGTACATAATCGTATAAATTCAGTGTATATAATTGTATAAATTTATGAAACTTGTTATCCCCTACTGTTTCCCAGAAAACCCTTGACTCGGAGATGGGAAGAACTTGCATTCACTGTGCCTCAGTGCATCCCTTAGACAACTATCTGTTCCATCACACACCAAGGCCTTCATGGACATCTCTGGCCCTGCTGAAATGGAATAAAGAAACTCCCGGCCAGGTGGCTCACACCCGTAATCCCAGCACTTTGGGAGGCTGAGGCGGGCGGATTACGAGGTCAAGAAATTGAGACCATTCTAGCCAACATGGTGAAACCCCGTCTCTACTAAAAATACAAAAATTAACCGGGCGTGTTGGTGGGCATCTGTAGTCTGAGCTACTCAGGAGACTGAGGCAGGAGAATTGCTTGAACTAGAAGGTGGAGGTTGCAGTGAGCTGAGATCTTGCCACTGCACTCCAGCCTGGCGACAGAGCGAGACTCCATCTCAAACAAACCCATCGCCTAAATCTTAATCAGTGAACACCAGTCAGATGAAATATAAGATTGATAAAATATTCTTTGAACCTTGGCTGAGTGTGGTGGCTCACACCTTTAATCCCATCACTTTGGGAGGCCAAGGCAGGAGGATTGCTTGGGTCTAGAAGTTGGAGGCCAGCCTGGGCAACATGGCAAGACTGTCTCTAAAATAAACAAACAAATAAATAAATAAACAAAATATTATTTGAACCAGGGTGAAGAAATGATAGTGCCTAATTTGATTCTATATGATAACAAGGTAATGGGAAGGATAGTGTAGTTACAAAAATGTCTTTGCTCATAATAAAAATGTCATTAAATGGCCAGGCGTGGTGGCTCACGCCTGTAATCCCAGCACTTTGGGAGGCCAAGGTGATTGGATCATTTGAGGTCAGGGGTTCAAGACCAGTCTGGCCAACATGGCAAAACCGCATCTGTACTAAAAATACAAAAAAAAAAATGAGCTGGGCGTTGGTGGCACATGCCTGTAATCCCAGCTACTCGGGAGACTAAGGCAGGAGAATCACTTGAACCCAGGAGGTGGAGGTTGCAGTGAGCCAAGATCACGCCACTGCACCCCAGCCTGGGCGACAGGGCAAGACTCTGTCTCAAAAATAATAATAATAATAAATAATAATAATAAAAGGCAAGGGTGCTTGACCGACCTTGGGTTAGAGGCCCAATTTAGGAAGGTTAGAATCCCTTCTAAGATTTAGGGAGTTAGAAGCCCCTCTCAGTAAAGTCCCTCTCAGTAAAGTCCCTTTCAGCTAAGAACAGGTTTGGCCCTATGGGATGTTAACTGCTCTTCTCTTTGGATTAATCTGTCTTGCACTCTTTGTTGATGGCTGTGGGTGACAGGATTAGGCATGTACAGGATCATGGGACATGGGGAGCTTTTTCCTTCCTAAAAGGAGAAACTTGAAAGCTGATGAGACTGCTGGAAAAGATCCCTTCACAACCAACAAGTGGCCGCCTGAACTTTTCAGTGTCACTGCAATGGGTAGGTCTTTCTCTGGCCTCACTGAGTGTCTCGCCTTCCCCATTCGACCTCAGGCAACGCTTTCCTCTTTCTCTGTGCAAACTGGTTGAATAATGGTACAAAAATCACTGTTTATCTCCTGTAAAGTTGTTTTTCTGGGGTTTTCTTTTGGATTTTTTTAGACAGAGTTTCACTCTTGTTGCCCAGGCTGGAATGCAATGGCGCAATCTTGGCTCACTGCAACCTCCGCCTCCCGGGTCCAAGCGATTCTCCTGCCTCAGCCTCCGGAATATCTGGGATTACAGGTGCCCACCACCATGCCTGGCTAATTTTTTGTATTTTTAGTAGAGATAGGGTTTTGCCATGTTGGCCAGGCTGGTCTCTAACACCTGACCTCAGGTGATCCACCTGCCTCAGCCTCCCAAAGTGCTGGGGTTACAGGTGTGAGCCACTGCGCCCAGCCTGTAGAGTTTTTTGTTTGTAGGCCAGACACGGTGGCTCACGCCTGTAATCCCAGCACTTTGGGAGGCCGAGGCGGGCCGATCACCTGAGGTCAGGAGTTCGAGACCAGCCTGGCCAACGTGGCAAAACTCCGTCTCTACTAAAAATACAAAAATTTGTCGGGCCCAGTGGCACGTACCTGTAATCCAGCTACTTGGGGAGACTGAGGCAGGAGAATCTCTTGAACCCGGGAGGCAGAGGTTGCAGTGAGCAGAGATCACGCGGCTGCACTCCAGCCTGGGCGACAGAGGGAGACTATGTCAAAAAAAAAAAAAGGTTTTTTGCTTGTTTTTTTATTTTGAGACAGAGTCTCGCTCTGTCACCCAGGCCGGAGTGCAGTGGTGCAATCTTGGCTTACTGCAACCTCCGCTTCCTGGGTTCAAGCAATTCTCCTGTCTCAGCCTCCAGAGTAGCTAAGATTACAGGCATGTGCCTCCACTCCAGGCTAATTTTTGTACTTTTAGTAGAAACAGGCTTTCACCATGTTGGCCAGGCTGGTCTCAAAGCCCTGACCTCAGGTGATCTGCCCACCTTGGCCTCCCAAAGTGCTGGGATTACAGGCGTGAGCCACCGCATCCGGCCTATCTCCTGCAAAGTTTTAATTAATCAGAAAAAAGATTTGTGAAGCTAGTCTTAAGCTGTAGTGAATCTAGTGTGCTTTGTGTGTCTTTCTGTATCGTTCTGTCATAACGAGGGGTACCTTAGGATAGAACATAGGCTTTTAGGATACCTGCAAGTCTGCTTTTCAAGATGGCCCAGCAAACTGGTCAGTTACAAAGGTTGCTGCAGGTCCCCCCAAAAAATGGATGAGGTTTCCTTCTTGTCTTGTATGTCCTTGGGAGCTTGACCTTCTAACCATGTGGCCATGTTTTCTCTTTTCACAATGGCGGGCTGGGTTCAGGGTTCGATTCCCAGCTTAGGGGATGAGTCCTTTATCTTCTATGTATTTATATGTATTATGTGTGTGATGTTTATATATGAGAGAACTTAACTAATTGATTTTAAAATAATAAGAGCTTAAATCAAATATTTTGTCAGAAAAGTAAAAAGTATAATGTCTTTTAGTTCATGTGACTTAAATAATCTTTGGGAAATAAAGAGAGTTTTAAAGATTATTGATAAAATAAAAATATCGGCCAGGCACAGTGGCTCACACCTATAATTTTAGCACTTTGGGAGGCCAAGGCGGGTGAATCAGCTGAGGTCAGGAGTTCAAGACCAGTCTGACCAACATGGTGATACCCCGTCTCTACTAAAAATACAAAAATTAGCTGGGCATGGTGGCAGGCGCCTGTAATCCCAGCTACTCAGGAGGCTGAGGCAGGAGAATTGCTTGAACCTGGAAGGCAGAGGTTTCAGTGAGCCGTGATCGCGCCACTGTACTCCACCCTGAGTGACAGAGCAAGACTCTCTCAAAAAAAAAAAAAAGTAAGCATTTGGTCTAAATTATGCAAGTCAGATATTAAGTTTACTAAATGCTTTAAGGTCATAAAGTGCTTCTTTGTCTTTTGAAAATTGTTCAATTTACCTACTTTGGAGCATTAGATTCTAAATAAAGACTAGGATATGTGGAATTAGCCATGCCCCCTAGCTATACAAAGAAGGTTATAAAGAAAAGAGATTTTAAGGCTGGGTGTGGTGGCTCACACTCATAATCCCAGCATTTTGGGAGGCCGAGGAGGGTGGATTACTTGAGGTCAGGAGTTTTAGACTAGTCTGGCCAACATGGCAAAACCCCATCTCTACTAAAAATACAAAAATGAGCCGGGAGTGGTGTCAGGCACCTGTAATCTCAGCTACTCAGGAGGCTGAGGCAGGAGAATCATTTCAACCCAGGAGATGGAGGTTGTAGTGAGCCAAGATCGGGCCACTGCACTCCAGCCTGGGCGATAGGGCAAGACTCTGTCTCAAAAAAAAAAAAAAAGAAAAGAAAAGAAAAAAAAGAAGAAATTTTGTATAAGAAAGGATGTTGTATGGTGAATACCTGTCCTAAAGTAAAATGACTGATTGCTTTAAAAAAAGGGAATTTATGCAAGAAATATATAAGTTAAAGGTTTCTGGGTCTCCTAAATGCTTCATAAAATGCCATTAGGACTCTTAACTGTACAACTTTCCTGCTTTACAGCTAGATAAGGCCTGGGACACATGAAGTTAGACAACGAAAAGAGTCAGACCTTATCTGCACTTCTGTCTACTGTCACAGGCTCCACACCTAGCACATAATTAAAATTCTGAACTCGACCAGGCACAGTGGCTCACGCCTGTAATCTCAGCACTTTGGGAGTCTGAGACAGGTGGATCACGAGGTCAAGAGATCAAGACCATCCTGGCCAACATGGTAAAACCCTGTCTCTACTAAAAATACAAAAATTAACTAGGCATGGTGGTGCTACTTGGGAGGCTGTGGCAGGAGAATCGCTTGAACCCGGGAGGCTGAGGTTACAGTGAGCTGAGATCGGGCCACTGCACTCCAGCCGGGCGACAGAGCGAGACTCCATCTAAAAAAAAAATTCTGAACTTAGCAAGGTTTTCACCAAAAGTAAAAGTTGCTAAGAGTTAACAGTGTAACATATATTTGGGACTACTAAAAAAAAGGTATACGTGCAAGGTGTATAGAAAAAGTGAAATGTGGCCGGGTGCGGTGGCTCATGCCTGTAATCCCAGCACTTTGGGAGGCCAAGGCAGGCGGATCACCTGAGGTCAGGAGTTCGAGACCAGCCTCAACATGGAGAAACCCCGTCTCTACTAAAAATACAAACTTAGCCGGGCGTGGTGGTGCATGCTTGTAATCCCAGCTACTCAGGAGGCTGAGGCAGGAGAATTGCTTGAACCTGGGAGGTGGACGTTGCGGTGAGCCGAGATCACACCATTGTACTCCAGCCTGGGCAACAAGAGCGAAACTCTGTCTCAAAACAAAAAAAAAGTGAAATGTGTTTTTGGTAAAAGATAAGAAGTCATGGGAATGTGGATTTTTTTTTTTTTTTTTTTTTTTGCCTAGATCAAAGGGTTAAAGAATTGTTTTGAGTGAGATAGGAAAAATCTAAAGGTTTAAACAAGTTATGAGAGATTTGCGAAAAAAATTAATGTAAAAAAAAATTCTGTGTGTGAACATATTGGCTAAAATTAAAGAAGGGTTACAAAAGGCTATGAAAATCTTACCTTGTGGTCAAACTAAATAAAATTGGCTACATTTATCTATAACGTTTTATCAAGAATTGAGTTTGACATCAATAATGCACTAATGCAACAGTGATATTTGGCTTATTTGGTATAAAAATCATACAGGAAGCATTATCAAATATGAAATGGTGTTTTGCTTACTTGGGGCTGTATTTGTATAAATGTGTTATTAGTATATGTTGCAAAATTATAAAAAAAACTCCTATAATTCTGATATGACTTAGTGTATGTTATTAATAATTATAATTGTTATGTGAAATTGTTGTGTACCATAGAAGTGACCACAATTTCCCAGTAACTTGTGACTTTAATAATGGCTATCCTAGGACTTTTTGTCATCCACAGTCAATTGTTGTCTTGTTTTAATCGTCTTTAGAAGGTGGCTTATGATCAACTACAGGACTTCGACAGATATTCTTTTTTTTTTTTAATTTGAGATGGAGTTTCACTCTTGTTGCCCAGGCTGAAGTGCAGTGGTGTGATCTCAGCTCACCACAACCTCCGCTCCCTGGGTTCAAGCAATTCTCCTGCCTCAGCCTCCCTAGTGGCTGGGATTACAGGTGTGCACCACCACGCCCAGCTAATTTTGTATTCAGTAGACACAGGGTTTCTCCATGTTGGTCAGGCTGGTCTCGAACTCCCAACCTCAGGTGATCCACCCACCTGGGCCTCCCAAAGTGCTAGGATTACAGGCATGAACCACCGCGCCCCACTGACAGATATTCTTAAATGCAAGTTTCTGATAACTTTGGAAATTGTAACATTAGAATAGAGGAAAACACTTTCAGGACTCATGGAGAGCTGAAATGTTCATGTATACCAATCAGAATTAAGCTGAAGAAGTCGAAAGTCATTTTTTTTAACTTTGCTTAAAACGTTGATGATCCTTGGTTTTGTTTTTCAGAGTCAAGGAAACTTTTCAGCTATTTACAGCTTTTAACAATTGAGTAAAGTATACTCCTGTGGGCGGGCGCAGTGGCTCACGCCTGTAATCCCAGCACTTTGGTAGGCCTAGGTGGGCAGATCACAAGGTCAGGAGTTCAAGACCAAGATGGTAAAACCCCGTCTCTACTAAAAATACAAAAATTAGCCAGGTGTGGTGGCACACGGTGTAATCCCAGCTACTTGGGAGGCTGAAGCAGGAGAATCACTTGAACCCAGGAGGCGGAGGTTGCGTTGAGCTGAGATCGCGTCATTGCACTCCAGCCTGGGCAACAACAGAGAAACTGTCTCAAAAAAAAAAAAAAAAAAAATTAACTGGGACCAGGGCATGGTGGCTCAGGCCTGTAATCACAGTACTTTGGGAGACCGAGGCTGGCAGATCAACTGAGCTCAGGAGTTCTAGACCAGCCTGGCCAACAAGGTGAAACCCCGTCTCTACTAAAACTACAAAAATTAGCTAGGCATGGTGGCACACACCTGTAATCCCAGCTACTCAAGAGGCTGAGGCACGAGAATCGCTTGAACCTGGGAGGCAGAGGTTGCTGTCAGCCGAGATCGCTCCACTTCACTCCAGCCTAGGCAAAAGAGCGAGACTCTGTCTCAAAAAAAAAAAAAAATTAACTGGGCTTGGTAGTGGCAGTTGTAGTCCCAGCTACTTGGGAGTCTGAGATGGGAGAATTGCTTGAGCCTGGGAGTTCAAGGCTGCAGTGAGCCATAGTTATACTACTGCACTCCAGGATGGGTGACAGAGTAAGACCTTGTCTCAAAAACCTAAATAAATAAAAATAAATTTACTTTTCCTATGGTTTATTTTAATATGTATTTTAAATGAAAACCTATTTAGCCTGAACCCAAGAAGCGGAGGTTGAGTTGACATTGTGCCACTGCACTTTAGCCTGGGCAATGAAGCAAGACCCTGTCTCAAAAAAAAAAAAAAAGAAAAAGAAAAAGAAAACCTACCCAACTAATATTTGAATACAGTTATATGTTCTTTGTTTCTTTTTTTTTTTTTTTTGAGACAGAGTCTGGCTCTGTCACCCAGACTGGAGTGCAGTGGTATGATCTCGGCTCACTGCAACCTCCGCCTCCCGGGTTCAAGCGATTCTCCTGCCTCAGCCTCCCAAGTAGCTGGGATTATAGGCACCCACCATCACAGCCGGCTAATTTTTGTATTTTTAGTACAGATGGGGTTTCACCATATTGTTCAGGCTGGTCTTGAACTCCTGACCTCGTGATCTGCCCGCCTTGGCCTCCCATAGTGCTGGGATTACAGGTGTGAGCCACTGCGCCTGGCACGTTCTTTGTTTCTTTAGGTCATTGCCAAAAATACTGACTATAACAACAAAATAATTCTGCAGAACTGAAGGTAAGAAAAATAAATTTATGAAAACAGGCTGGGCGCAGTGGCTCAGGCCTGTAATCCCAGCACTTTGGGAGGCCGAGGCAGGTGGATCACCTGAGGTCAGGAGTTCGAGACCAGCCTGGCCAACATGGTGAAACCCCGTCTCTATTAAAAATACAAAAAACTAGCCAGGCGTGGTAGCAGGCGCCTGTAATCTCAGCTACTCAGGAGGCTGAGGCAGGAGAATCACTTGAACCCAGGAGGCGGAGGTTGCAGTGAGCTGGGATGGCACCATTGCATTCCAGCCTGGGCAACAAAAGTGAAACTCTGTCTCAAAAAAAAAATTACAAAAACATGTATGAGTTATGTATGTCTTTTTGTTTCATCCAGACGTCAGTAGCCCATTAACAGAATGCTCAGACATATAGGCAATAATAATTAGATTTAATAATCTCAGATAGTTCAGCAACTTTCTGTCAATACAAGCCACCATTTTATTTATTTATTTATTTAGAGACAGAGTCTGTTGCCCAGGCTGGAGTGCAGTGGCGCCATCTCAGCTCAGTGCAACCTCTGCCCTACAAGTTTAAGCAATTCTCCTGCCTTAGCCTCCCAAGTAGCTGAGATTACAGGCGCACTCCACCTCACCCAGCTAATTTTTGTATTTTTAATAGAAACGGCATTTTGCCATGTTGGCCAGGGTGGTCTCAAACTCCTGACCTCAAGTGATCCACCCACCTGGGCCTCCCAACGTGCTGGGATTACAGGCATGAGCCACCATGCCCAACCAAAGCCATCATTTTAAACACATTTTAGGCCTGGTGCAGTGGCTCACACCTGTAATTCCAACACGTTAGGAGGCTAAAAAGAGAGAATCACTTGAGGCCAGAAGGTCAAGACCAGCATGGACAACATAGCAAAACCCTGTGTCTACAAAAACATTTTAAAATAAGCCAGGCATGGTGGAGTGTGTCTGTAATCCCAGCTACTCAGGAGGCTGAGGCAAGGAGAATCACTTGAACCCAGGAGTTAGAGGCTGCAGTAAGCTATGATCATGCCACTGCACCCCAACCTGGGTGACAGAACCAGACCCTGTCTCTTAAAAAAAAAAGTTAACACATTCTATTTTGTTATTATAAAGTGGATTTAAAAATTTTTTTTGTTTGATTTGGTTTAGGGGGAAGGGTTTTTTTTTTAATTTTGAGACAGTCTCACTCTGTCACCCAGGCTGGAGTGCAGCGGCTCCACTGCACTCTGCTCACTGCAACTTCTGTCTCCCCGGTTTAAGCGATTCTTGTGCCTCAGCCACCTGAGTAGCTGGGATTACAGGTGCACACTAGCATGCCCAGCTAATTTTTGTATTTTTAGTAGAGACAGGGTTACACCTTGTTGGCCAGGCTGGTCTCAAACTCCTGACCTCAAGTGATCCACCCACCTCAGCCTCCCAAAGTGCTGGGATTACAGGCATAAGCCCCCGTGCCTGGCCCATTATAAAGTTATATTTGTCAGTTTACAAAGACAAATTATATTTTAACAGCTGTTAACTTGATTTATAGCATTTACATACTTGGAATATGCCTCCATTTTTATGCTTGCACTATATGTTAGTGACCTAGAATGAATTAGGTGCCTGTTATTAATCCATCAGAATTAAAAGCAATATCTGTCTGGCACAGTTACTCACAACTGAAATCTCTGCAATCATTCAGAAATAAGAGATGCCCTTTTCAAAAAGAAGGCCAGGCATGATGGCTCACACCCATAATTCCAGCACTTTGGGAAGTCAAGACAGAAGGATCACTTGAGGCCAGGCATGTCTACCAAAAATTTAAAAATTAGCCGGGCATGGTGCTGTGCACCTGTAGTCCCAGCTATTCAGGAGGCTGAGGCAAGAGGATTGCTGGAGCCCAGCATTTCAAGGTTACAGTGAACTATGATCATACCACTGTATCCCAACCTGGAGACAGAGTGAGACCCTGTCTCTAATAAATAATAATAATAAATAAAAGTTTAAAAGAAACTATTGCTGAAAATTGTTCATTTATAATGCTGTCTTATGATAGGATGTCATGGACAGTGATATATAGACCAGAGACATCCCTTTGTAAAGTTATGTGCAGAAACATCATATATCTCAAAGGAAGGAGAAAAACAGCAGGGGAAAGAAAGTAGGTAAATTGAAGTGGACATCTCCGCTGTGATTGAAAGGACCGTATCAATGAGAGTGTCAGACTTAATAGCTGGGGAAATGAGAAGACAAATGGGCCACTCCTGGAGACTTAGAAATACACTGTGGAAGAGCAGGTAAAAGCAGCAACTTGTTAAGAGGAAAGAAGAGCAAAGGTACAAGGAAAAGGCAGGGGCAGGAATCAAGATTTGTGGAGCATCTGCCATGTGCCAGGCCCATTGCTAAGCATATAACATGCTTTGATGATACCTTCAACTACACAACACACCAGAGGTTTAATAGGATTTAGTATATGAAAACTGTATGTAGGAGGCTACTTTAAACAGCCCCTAGTGCCTATTAGGCAAAGTTCAAAATTGTTAAAAAGGTAGCTGGGCACAATGACTCACACCTGTAATCCCAGCACTTTGGGAGGCCGTGGCGGGCAGATCACCTGAGGTCAGGAGTTCGAGACCAGCCTGACTAACATGGAGAAACCCTGTCTCTACTAAAAATACAAAATTAGGCAGGCGTGGTGGCGCATGCCTATAATCCCAGCTACTTGGGAGGCTGAGGCAGGAGAATTGCTTGGACCCGGGAGGCAGAGGTTGTGGTGAGCCGAGATCACACCATTGCACTCCAGCCTGGGCAACAAGAGTGAAACTCCATCTCAAAAAAAAGAAAAAAGGAAAAGGCACACACTACCTGTTAATCACCCCAGTCTCACCTTCCCTCCCCTGTCATAGTGCACTTCAGCACACCAGCACATCAGCCATTTCATGCCTTTGTGTCTTCGTGTATGCTGTTCACGTGGCCTAGGGTGCCTTAGCTCATTAGCGAACTCATGCATCCTTCAAACCCCAATTCAAATGTTATCTTCTCTGTGAAGTCTGAGTTCTCAAAATCTGCCAGGCCCAGCAACTCTTTCTTCTTTCTGTTCCTATAAGTCCTTCCATAACATAAAGCATTTATCACTTGGCATTAAAATTGTTAGTTCTTGTGACTATCTCCTCCAGACAGTAGCTCCTAGTGGGCAGTGCAATAGCCCAGCACCTACACTAGTGCCAGGAACACAGTAGGGATGTAATACTAACCAAAAGAATAGTTCAATGGCCATTCACAGTGGTTCACATCTGTAATCCCTGCAACTTGGGAGGCTGAGGCAGGAGGATTGCTTGTGGCCACGAGTTCTAACTTTCTAACTAGCCTGGGCAACATACCAAGATGCTGTCCAAAAAACAAAAAAAAATTTAAGGAATAGTTGAATAGACCGGGCATAGTGGTTCATCCCTGTAATCCCAGCACTTTGCTGGGCCAAGATGGGAGAATCACTTGAGGCCAGGAGTTCTAAAACCAGCCTGGACAACATGGGAAAACCCTGTATCTACACAAAATAAAAAAATTATCTGGGCATGGTGGTGTGTGCCTGTGGTCCCAGCTACTCAGGAGGCTGAGACAGGAGGATCGCTTGAGCCCGGGAGGCGAAGGTTGCAATGAGCTGAGATCTCACCACTGCACTCCAGGCTGGGCAACAGAGTGAGACCCTGTCTCAAAAAAAGAAAAAGAGAAATGAAAAAATAATAATATGACAACCAGTGCATCCAACAAAACATCCCTCAGTGATGGAAGTATTCTGTATCTGTACTTTACAATACAGTAGCCTCTAGCCACATGCAGCTGCTGGGCACTTGAAATGTGGTCAGTGCGAATGAGGAACAGAATTTTTTTTTTTTTTTTTTCTTGAGAGGGAGTCTTGCTCTGTCACCCAGGCTGGAGTGCAGTGGCACAATCTCTGCCTCCCGGGTTCAAGCGATTCTCCTGTCTCAGCCTCCCAAGTGGCTGGGACTACAGGCATGCGCCACCACGCCCAGCTAATTTTTTTTTTTTCTTGAGACGGAGTTTCGCTCTTGTTGCCCAGGCTGGAGTGCAATGGCACAATCTCGGCTCACCACAACCTCCACCTCCCAGGTTCAAGCGATTCTCCTGCCTCAGCCTCCCTAGTAGCTGGGATTACAGGTATGTGCCACCATACCTGGCTAATTTTGTATTTTTAGTAGAGATGGGGTTTCTCCATGTTGGTCGGGCTGGTCTCGAACTCCTGACCTCAGGTGATCCGCCCACCTTGGCCTCCCAAAGTGCTGGGATTACAGGCATGAGCCACCACGCCCGGCCTAATTTTTGTATTTTTTGCAGAGACGAGGTTTCACCATGTTGGCCAGGCTGGTCTCCAACTCCTGATCACATGATCCACCTGCCTCCACCTCCCGAAGTGCTGGGATTACAGGTGTGAGCCACCACGCCCGGCGGAACTGAATTTTTAACTTCAATTAATTTATGATAACCATGTGGCTAGTAGCTACTATATTGGACAGCACAGCTTTAGACTATCATTGACCTGCAACATAGGCAAATTCTACCTCATTATAATTTTTTTGTACTAAAAACAAACAAAAACTCAGCCACTTAGAAGCTGAGTAATTTCAAAAACCTTCTTTAGCCTTTTTGCTTCTCATTTTATTAACCTGGAAACCCAGCAAGAGGGACTAGATGACAGGAGAAGACTGACGGCTCAAAGTCCAGAGAATTGGCCTCCGTTCCACCAAGCCCTCTGAGGGGACAGCTAAAGGGAGTAACCTGTATCCCTTCCCCAAATGGGAGGACAGACAAATGCTTATACTTCTACCCATGTGGATCCCAGGCGTTTCCTGCAGAGAGTGATAGGTGATGGGTTTATTCCAATCCATGACCCAGAGCACCATGTTGAAAATATCTACAAAGTAATGAAGCCTTAACCCCTTCTGTTCTTCGGGTTGGAGTGGTCTGAGATCATTTATGTTTTCATACAACTTTCTGTGTCAGGGAGGCTGGGCGTGGTGGCTCACACCTGTAATCCCAACACTTTGGGAGGCTGGGGCCAGTGGATCACCTGAGGTCAGGAGTTCGAGACCAGCCTGGACAACATGGTGAAACTCCGTCTCTACTAAAAATACAAAAATTAGCTGGGCCTGATGGCGTGCACCTGTCATCCCAGCTACTTGGGAGGCTGAGGCAGGAGAATCGCCTGAACCCAGGAGCCAGTGGTTGCGGTAAGCCGAGATCGTGCCACTGCACTCCAGCCTGGGTGACAGAGCAAGACTCTATCTCAAAAAAAAAAGAAACTTTTCTGTGTCAGGGATAAATCACTCAACTTCTTTCTCATAGGTTTTTGAGACTACAGACTACAGAGAATGAGGCTTGTAAAGGCAACGGGGTTTATAATTAGGTTCACTAAGGCTAATTATCTGATTTTTCTTTTTTTTTTTTTTTTTTTTTTTGAGACGGAGTCTCGCTCTGTTGCCCAGGCTGGAGTGCAGTGGCGCGATCTCGGCTCCCTGCAAGCTCCGCCTCCCGGGTTCACGCCATTATCCTGCCTCAGCCTCCCGAGTAGCTGGAACTACAGGCGCCCGCCACGACGCCCGACTAATTTTTTGTATTTTTAGTAGAGACGGGGTTTCACCGTGTTAACCAGGATGGTCTCGATCTCCTGACCTCGTGATCTGCCCGCCTCGGCCTTCCAAAGTGCTGGGATTATGGGCGTGAGCCACCGCGCCCGGCCGATTATCTGATTTTTCACTTGCAAAGAAAGCACTTTGTAATCCCTAAACTCCAAGAAGAAAAAATGCTAAATCCCCTTTCCAGATTTTCTGAGATAACTGGGTTTGTGTGTGCATAACAGTGGGAAAGGCCTATCCAGTTCCCTTTCCTTAAAAGGGGAGTAGGGGTTGGCCGGGCGCCATGGCTCACGCCTGTAATCCCAGCACTTTGGGAGGCCGACGGGTGGATCACGAGGTCAGGAGATCGAGACCATCCTGGCTAACATGGTGAAACCCTGTCTCTACTAAAAATACAAAAAAAAAAAATTAGCCGGGCGTGGTAGTGGGCGCCTGTAGTCTCAGCTACTTGGGAGGCTGAGGTAGTAGAATGGCATGAACCCAGGAGGCGGAGCTTGCAGTGGGCCGAGATTGCGCCACTGCACTCCAGCCTGGGCGACAGAGAGGAGGAGGAGGAGAAGTAGAGAAGTAAAAGAATAGAGGAAGGTCTGGAGGGAGGGGAGGAGGAGAGGGAGGACAGCTGCCATAGCCAACCAAGTGTGCATCAGAATCACCTGGAGGGCTTATTAACCCATGGATTGCTGGGCTTACACGATTCATTTTGTTAAGTTTGGTGCAAAAGTAATTGTGGTGTTTGCAGTGTTGAAATTTGCCATTTGCTATTAGAATGCATTCTTAAATAAGTGTGGTTATGTTATACACCGCTTTAATGCGCATTTCTCGCTTTTTGTTTGACTAATGATTTATTACTTGCTGTTTATTTTATATTTATTTTAGACCATGGAAATGATGTTAGACAAAAAGCAAATTCGAGTGATTTTCTTATTCAAATTAAAAATGGGTCATAAAGCAGAGGAGACAACTCACAAAATCAAAACGTATTTGGCCCAGGAACTGCTAAGGAATGTACAGTGTGATGGTGATTCAAGAAGTTTTGCAGGCCGGGCATGGTGGCTCACGCCTGTAATCCCAACACTTTGGGAGGCCAAGGCAGGTGGATCACCTGAGGTTGGGAGTTCGAGACCAGCCTGACCAATATGATGAAACCCTGTCTCTACTAAAAATACAAAAATTAGCCGGCCATGGTGCCATGCGCCTATAATCTCAGCTACTCGGGAGGCTGAGATGGGAGAATCGCTTGAACCCAGGAAACAGAGGTTGCAGTGAGCCAAGATCGCACCATTGCACTCCAGCCTGGGCAACAAGAGCGAAACTCTGTCTCAAAATAAAATAAAAATAAAAATACAATATTAGCCAGGTGTGGTGGCACATGCCTGTAATCCCAGCTACTGGGGAGGCTGAGGCAGGAGAATCACGTAAACCCGGGAAGTGGAGGTTGCAGTGAGCCGAGATTGCACTCCAGCCTGGGCAACAAGAACAAAACTCCATCTCAAAAAAGAAGAAGAAGAAAATGAAGTTTTGCAAAGGAGATGAGAGCCTTGAAGATGAGGAGCATAGTGGCCGGCCATTGGAAGTTGACAATGACCAATTGAGAGCAATCATCGAAGGTGATCCTCTTCCAACTACAGGAGAAGTTGCTGAAGAACTCAACGTCAACCATTCTACAGTTGTTCAGCATTTAAAGCACATTGGAAAGGTGAAAAAGCTTGATAACTGGGTGCCTCATGAGTTCAGCAAAAATAAAAAAAATCATTGTTTTGAAGTGTCATCTTCTCTTATTCTATGCAACAACAACAAACCATTCCTAATCAGATTGTGACGTGCAATGAAAAGTGGATTTTATACAACAACCGGCGACGACCAGCTCAATGGCTGGACCAAGCGAAGAAGCTCCATAGCACTTCCCAAAGCCAAGCTTGCACCCAATAAAGGTCCTGGTCACTGTCTGGTGGTCTGCTGCTGGTCTAATCCACTCCAGCTTTCTGAATCCAGGCAAAACCATTACATCTGAGAAGTACGCTCAGCAAATCAATGAGATGCACCGAAAACCAAGGGCTGCAGCCGGCACTTGATTCTCCATGACAACATCCAACTGCACGCACAACCAACGCTTCAAAAATTGAATGAATTGGGCTACAAAGTTTTGTGTCATCCGCCGTATTCACCTGACCTCTCCCCAACCGACTACCACTTCTTCAAGCATCTCAACAACTTTTTGCAGGGAAAATGCTTCCACAACCAGCAGGATGTGTTAACAGTGGAGAGTATCCAGGTTCTTGGTGTCTTGAACAAAGAATTGGACAAAACACACAAACAAAGCAAGGAAGGAATGAAGGGTTTTATTGAAAATGAAAGTACACTCCACAGTGTGGGAGTGGGCCTCGGCAGAGGGGCACAAAGACCATGTTACAGAATTTTTGGGAGTTTAAATACCCGCTAGAGGATTCCATTGGCTATTTCGGGTATGCCCCATGTAAATGGAGAGGATGAAGTAAAGTTACAAAGTTATTTACGGCGTACACCCTATGGAGAGGATATTTCCTGTTATAGCTGAAGTGTGAATTGGCCTTATGTTCCCTGCCTCCAGAGTCTATTGTCCTGCCTCAGATGCAAAAAATGCTTTCCAAGAGTTTGTCAAATCCCAAAGCACAACTTTTTACAATACAGGAATAAACTTATTTCTTGTTGGCAAAAATGTGTTGATTGTAATGGTTCCCATTTTGATTAATAAAGATGTGTTTGAGGCTAGGTGAGGTGGCTCACGCCTGCAATCCCAGTACTTTGGGAGGCTGAGGCAGGCAGATAACCTGAGGTTAGGAGTTCGAGACCAGCCTGGCCAACATGGTGAAACCCCATCTCTACTAAAAATACAAAAAAATTAAGCTGGGTATGGTGGCACACGGATATAGTCCCAGCTACTCAGGAAGCTGAGACAGGAGAATCTCTTGAGCCCAGGAGTTGGAGGTTGCGGTGAGCTGAGATCGCACCACGGCACTCTAGCTGGGCGACAGAGAGAGACAAGAGTCTCTTTCTCTCTCTCTCTCTCTCTCTATATATATATATATATACACACACATATATACACACACGTATGTGTGTGTGTTTGAGCACAATTACTTTTGCACCTACATGCTATATGCTTACATATATATTTATATATATACCTATATGCGTACATATACATACACAGTTACATGTTATACCACCAGTCCCCAACCTTTTTGGCACCAGGGACCAGTTTCCTGGAAGACAATTTTTCCACAGGGTTGGGGATTATTTTGGGATGAAACTGTTCAACCTCAGATCATCAGGCATTAGTTAGATTCTCATAAGGAGCACATAACCTAGATCCCTCGCATGTGTAGTTCACAATAGGGTTCGCACTCCTATGGGAATCTAATGCCTCCGCTGATCTGACAGGAGCTGGAGTTCAGGCAGTAATGCTCGCTCACCCACTGCTCACCTGCTGTGCAGCTCCGTTCCTAACAGGCCACAGAGCAGTACGTGTATGTGGCCCAGGGGTTGGGGACTCCTGTGTTATATAGACGTGTTGATGTGTTTTCTCATTGCCAACCCACTTCACCCCTCACAGAATGCAGCAAGGGCAGCGTGGTGAGCAGTGGCTGCTGCCAGCAACATGATCCAGGGCAAATATCTCAAAAGTCTTTCCATTGATTCCAGTTACCTGGCCAGGGACCCTGGTGGAGAGTGTGCCAGCCAAGAGCATGCCTGTGCACAGAGGGACAGCTTTCTCCTCAGAGCCTCACAGCCCCCTGGCAGGACACTCACTTTGCTACCAAAACTTGTCAAAGGCTATTCTGCTAAATAGCATCATCATTTCCTGTCAAGAAAGAAGAAAATCTGGTCGGGCACGGTGGCTCACGCCTGTAAACCCAACGCTTTGGGAGGCCAAGGTGGGTGGATCATGAGGTCAGGAGTTCAAGACCAGCCTGACCAACATGGTGAAACCCCATCTCTACTAAAAATTAAAAAAATCGCTGGGAGTGGTGGCGCGCACCTGTAATCCCAGCTACTCAGGAGGCTGAGGCAGGAGAATCCTTTGAACCTGGGAGGCGGAGGTTGCTGTGAGCCAAGATCGTGCCACTGCACTCCAGCCTAGGCGACATAGCAAGACTCTGTCTCAAAACAGAAAGAAAGAAAGAGAGAGAGAGAGAGAGACAGAAAGAAAGAAAGAAAGAAAGAAAGAAAGAAAGAAAGAAAGAAAGAAAGAAAGAAAGAAAGAAAAGAAAAGAACGAAAGGGAGAAGAAAGAAAGAAAAAAAAGAAAGAAAGAAGAAAGAAAAAGAAAGAAAAAGAAAAAGAAAGGGAGGAAGGAAGGGAGGGAGGGAGGGAGGAAGGGAAAATAAGAAAATCTTGCTGGGTGCGGTGGCTCACACCTGTAATCCCAGCACTTTGGGAGGCCAAGGCAGGAGGATCATTTGAGCTCAGGAGTTCGGACCAGGCTGGCCAGCATGGTGAAACCCCATCTCTACTAAAAATACAAAAATTAGTTGGGTGTAGCAGTGCACACCTATGGTCTCAGCTACTCAGAAGGCTGAGGTGGAAGGATCCCTTGAGCCCACAAGGTCAAGGCTGCAGTGAGCTGAGATTGTGCCACTGCACTATAGCCTAGGCAACAGAGCAAGATCCCTGTCTCAAAAAATAAAATTAAAATTAAAAAATGAAGAAGAAAATCTACAAATGGGCTTTTGACATAAACCTTGTAAGAGCTGTTTTTTGTTTTTGTTTTTGTTTTGAGACACAGTCTCGCTCTGTTGTCCAGGCTGGAGGGCAGTGGTGTGATCTTGTCTCACTGCAACCTCCACCTCCCTGGTTCAAGTGATTCTCCTGCCTCAGCCTCCCCGAGTAGCTGGGACTACAGACGTATGCCACCATGCCCAGCTAATTTTTGTATTTTTAGTAGAGACAGGATTTTGCCATGTTGGCCAGGTTGGTCTTGAACCCCTGACCTCAGGTGATCCGCCAGCCTCGGCCTCCCAAAGTGCTGGGATTACAGGCGTGAGCCACTGTGCCTGGCCTCTGTAAGAACTTTTGAGAAAGTTCTACCTTGGTCGTTTACAAGAGAAGAGTTTATGTTTTCATAGAGCAGTCACAGGTAATGGTAACTAAATTGTCAAGTTCATTGAAGGATATTAGAGAGATGTCCTGCCTGTGCACAAAGATCAAGAAGCGCATCCTTCTTTTTTTTCAGCTAACATATTTATTACTTGCCATGTATCATGCACTATTTTAGTACTCTACATATATTAACTCACTTAATCCTCAACACGATCCTTTAAGATAGATACATTATTATTTGCATTTTACAGATAAGGAAACTGAGGCATAGAGGTTAAATGACATGGCCAAGGTCACAATGTTAATAAGTGTTGGAATGAAGATTTGAACCCGAGCCATCTACCTTCAGAATCCATTCTAATAGCTATTCTATAGCATTTTGGTGGGGTTGTTGTTGTTTATCCCTTTACTCATTTGTCTTGGGAAAGATTACTGACCAGAATGGAATACTTGTGTGGCTGGGCCAGCATATACATTTCCCTTTTTTTTTTTTTTTTTTTTTTTTTTGAGATGGAGTCTGGTTCTGTCGCCCAGGCTGGAGTGCAGTGGCGCAATCTTGGCTCACTGCAAGCTCCGCCTCCTGGGTTCACACCATTCTCCTGCCTCAGCCTCCTGAGTAGATGGGACTATAGGCGCCCGCCACCACGCCCGGCTAATTTTTTGTATTTTTAGTAGAGATGGGGTTTCACCATGTTAGCCAGGATGGTCTTGATCTCCTGACCTCGTGATCCACTCACCTTGGCCTCCCAAAGTGCTGCAATTACAGGCGTGAGCCACCGTGCCTGGCCCAGCATATATATTTCCTGAGAGAAAAGTCTAGTTGAAAAACAGCTTCGGACAGGCACGGTGGTCCACGCCTGTAATCCTAGCACTATAGGAGGCCAAGGCAGATGGATCGCTTGAAGTCAGGAGTTCGAGACCAGCCTGGGCAACATGGTGAAACCCTGTTTTGAAAAAAAGAAAGAAAGAAAGAGAGAAAAAGAGAGAAAGAAAGAAAGAAGAAGGAAAGAAAGAACGAAAGAAGAAGGAAAGAGAAAGAAAGAAAGAAAGAAAAAAGTATCAGTTGATATCAAGATATCTGATATCATAGATATCAGTTGCTGGGTTAAAATAGAAATGAAGTGAACAAACTGGAAGATTTCAATGGACCCTGACAGACAAGCTTACACCCCAACTCCTCTCCCTAATTGGATAGGAAGATTTGTGATGGTCAGCCAGCCAGTGGTGAAGACATGGCCAGACTTTTGACTTGGCTCTTACTTGAATTTCTTTCTACAAATAAGCATTTATCCTGTTCCTCGCTACATGCAAAGCACTATCCTAAGTACTAGATTATAGGAGCAGGAAAATAAGAACAAAACATGGTTACTGCCTTCTGGGAGCTTACAGTCTGGGAGGGGATAGAGAGTAACAGCCAGCTAGAATACTGCAGTTTATCTTGTTATTGATAATTTTAGTCTGTTGGATGCAATTTGAAAGATGCCTTCTTGACAATATTCTTGATGGAGACATGGGAAATAGCTATTCGTTTTTGTTTAGAGACAGGGTTTTGCACTGTTACCCAGGCTGGAGTGCAGTGGCACAATCATAACTCATTACAGCCTCAAACTTTGGCCTCAAGCAATCCTCCCGCCTTGGCCTCCTGAGTAGCTGGGACTACAGGTGTGCATCACCACACGCAGCTAATTTTTTTTAAATTTATTTTTCATTTTTTGTAGATGGTGTCTCACTCTTTTGCCCAGGCTGGTCTCAAACTCCTGACCTCAAGTGATCCTCCTGCCTTAGCCTCCCAAAGTTCTGGGATTACAGGCATGAGCCACCATGCCCAACCCATAAACAGCTTTCATTTTTTTTGTGCTAGTCACTAAAATGAACAATTACACAGGGTTGCCAGATAAAACACAAGCCACCCAGCTAAATGTGAATGCATATGTTCCATAAAATATTTGGGATATACTTATACTAAAAAAAATTGGTTGTTCATTTGAAATTCAAATTTAACTAGGTATTCCAGATTCCTATTTGCTAAGTCTTGTACACAGAGTGTCATTAATCACAATAATTCTGTGAGGTAAGCACTATTATAACCATTTTACAGATCCAGAAACTGAGACATAGCCAGATTACACAATTTGTCCAAAGTCACACATCTATCTGCCGACACACATCTAAAAACCAAACTCAGCCTGCTTCGTTTCCACTGATGGCGGTTTTGTGCCTTTTATGTTGATTACTACCATCCTATCACTGAATCCCATTTTCTGACCTTGTTCTTAAATTATCAGAGTATACCCCACTCACTGACCAACATGCAAAGCTCTGGGTTCTGATTTTTTTTTTTTTTTTTTTTTTTGAGACAGAGTCTTGCTCTGTCACCCAGGCTGGAATGCAGTGGTGCGATCTTGGCTGACTGCAACCTCTGCCTCCCGAGTTCAAGCGATTCTCCTGCCTCAGCCTTCCAATTAGCTGGGATTACAGGCGTGCGCCACCACACCCGGCTAATTTTTGTATTTTCAGTAGAGACAGGGTTTCACCATGTTGACCAGGCTGGTTTTGAACTCCTGACCTCAGGTGATCCACCCGCCTTGGCCTCCCAAAGTGCTCGGCTAGGTTCTGATTTTTAAAGTTAAAAAGACCTTCCGGGCCGGGCACGGTGGCTCACGCCTGTAATCCCAGCACTTTGGGAGGCCAAGGCGGGTGGATCACCTGAGGTCGGGAGTCCGAGACAAGCCTGACCAACATGGAGAAACCCCATCTCTACTAAAAATACAAAATTAGCCAGGCGTGGTGGCACATGCCTGTAATCCCAGCTACTCTGGAGGCTGAGGCAGGAGAATAGCTTGAACCCGGAGGCGCAGGCTGCGGTGAGCCGAGATCGCACCACTGCACTCCAGCCTGGGCAACAAGAGCAAAACTCTGTCTCAAAAAAAAACAAAAAACCTTCTGGTGGCCGGGCTCACGCCTGTAATCCCAGCACTTTGGGAGGCCGAAGCAGGCAGATCACGAGGTCAGGAGATTGAGACCATGCTGGCTAACATGGTGAAACCCCATCTCTACTAAAAATACAAAAAATTAGCTGAGCTTGGTAGCGCATACCTGTAGTCCCAGCTACTCAGGAGGCTGAGGCAGGAGAATCACTTGAACCCAGGAGGTGGAAGTTGCTGTGAGCTGAGATTGCACCACTGCACTCCAGCCTAGACGACACAGCGAGACTCCATCTCAAAAAAAAAAAAAAGACCTTCCAGTATTGTATAAATGAAAAATGGAGGACAGGGGTAGCATTTATTCATTATGGCAAAAATCAGGTCTGTAAATTTCTAAGAATGTTAGTTTCATTGCAATGCACACACAAAACGAATGCACAGCAAGACCAAATGCTGGAAGCACAAGAGACCAGAGAACGGGACCAGTATGCAATGCAGCAGCAAAACTGCCCTGGGGGCAGGTTGGCACTGACAGTATTATTAGTTTGCATTCTAGAACAACTGGCCTCATTCTCATTTGAGATTATTGAGACAGCAACAGTCTTGGTTCTTCATATGACAAGACTGGATGAAAATGAATAGTGAATTTAACTTGGTCCTTTGTGATATCAATGTTTTTTGTTGTTGTTGTTGTTGAGATGGAGTCTCGCTCTGTAGCCCGAGATGGAGTCTCGCTCTGTATCCCAGGCTGGAGTGCAGTGGTGTGATCTCGGCTCACTGCAACCTCCGCCTCCCTGGTTGAAGTGATTATCCTGCCTCAGTAGATGGAATTACAAGCACCTGCCACCATGCCCAGCTAATTTTTTGTATTTTTAGTACAGACGGGGTTTCACCATATTGGCCAGGCTGGTCTTGAACTCCCAACTACAGGTGATCTGCCTGCCTCGCCCTCCCAAAGTGCTGGGATTACAGGCGTGAACCATCATGCTCAACAATATTTTTTCTGTACTCCTTCCCACTCCCCATATCAGTCCTTTTCTCCCCAGGTGCTCAATACAAAACAAAACCCATCTAATAGTGTGCCAAGAATTTGTAATATCACCAGTCTTTCCCTTTAGACTCAAAGCAAAGCAAACAAAGGCTTATCTCCGGCTGGGTGCGGTGGCTCACGCCTGTAATCCTAGCACTTTGGGAGGCCAAGGCAGGTGGATCACCTGAAGTCAGGAGTTCGAGACTAGCCTGGCCAACATGGCGAAACCCCATCTCTGCTAAAAATACAAAAATTAGCCAGGCATGATGGCGCACACCTGTAATCCCAGCTACTCAGGAGGGTAAGGAAGGAGAATGGCTTGAACCTGGGAGGTGGAGGTTGCTGTGAACTGAGATCACGCCACTGCACTCCAGCCTGTGCAACAGGAGCAAGACTCCATCTCAAAAAAAAAAAAAAAAAAAAAAAGGCTTATTTCCTGATAAGACTTAACCTGCTTATCAAAAGTTCAACATTCTGACTGCCCTCAGAGGCTTAAAAAAAAAAAAGGAAGGAAGAAAGAAAGAAAAGAAGAGTGAAAAAAAAGTTAGTAGCCTTGAATTTTAAGTTACCAACATAAGACAAAACTACTTTAATTTTCTCCATTTTTTCTTTCTCTTATCAGAAAAGGGAGTTTTCATGACCATGACCTAGGATTTGCTTCTAATTATACAAGGTTGAGCCATAGGTTATAAATGGTTGGCCAGGCACGGTGTCTCATGCCTGTAATCCCAGCATTTTGGGAGGCTGAGACGGCAGATTGCTTGAGTTCAGGAGTTTGAGACCAGCCTGGGCAACACGGCAAGAACCCGTCTATACAAAAAAATACAAAAATTAGCCAGGTGTGGTGGCACACTTGTAATCCCAGCTACTCGGGAGACTGAGGCAGGAGGATCAATTGTGCCCAGAAGGTAGAGGCTGCAGTGAGCCATGATTGCATCACTGCACTCTAGCCTGGGCAACAGAGGGAGACCATGTCTCAAAAATAAAGAAATGAAAACATGGTTGAAGGCTGGCGCAGTGCCTCATGCCTGTAATCCCAGCACCTTGGAAGGCAGAGGTGGGCAGATGACTTGAGCCCAGGAGTTCGACTAGCCTGGGCAAAATGACTTTTTAAATTACAAAAAGTAATTTTTTACTTCTCTACAAAAAGACTTTTTAAATTAACCAGGCGTGGTGGCTCACACCTGTAGTTCCATCTACTTGGGAGGCTGAGGTGGGAGGATCACTTGAGCCCAGGAAGTCAATGCTGCAGAGAGCCGTGGTCTTGCCACTGCACTCCAGCCTGGGTGACAGAGCCAGACCCTGACACAAAAAAATAAAAGGCCAGGTGCGGTGGCTCACGCCTGTAATCCCAGCACTTTGGGAGGCCGAGGCGGGTGGATCATTTGAAGTCAGGAGTTCGAGACCAGCCTGGCCAACATGGTGAAACCCCATCTCTACTAAAAATACAAAAATTAGCCGGGCGTGGCGGTGCATGCCTGTAATCCCAGCTACTCGGGAGGCTGAGGCAGGGGAATTGCTTGAACCCAGGAGGCGGAGGTTGCAGTGAGCCAAGATCACACCACTGCACTCCAGTGTGGGTGACAGAGCAAGACCCTGTCTCAAAAAACAATAAATAAATAAAAAATAAAAAAATAAAATGACCAGAAATAAAAATGATCAAAGATCAGCAATTTCATATGGTTCAACCTAGTATAAATACACATGATATATAAATGAATGCAATCCTCCCTCATTCTTCTGGATCTTCATAACACTAACTGACAAAAAAAAATCTCTCAAGTTGCCTAGTTACCTGCACTATATACACCCAAATATGGATCTTAGAAATTGTGGAATAGCAGAAAGTGAATGGTGGCAAGGGGAATACTCATGGAAAATTAGAACAAATTATAGGTTCCAGCCTTGACTATAATTACACAAAACATGAAAAGCTGCCCTTGAGAACATTCCAAATCACATGACTCAAAGAGCCAAAAATACTTCTGGCCAAAGAGCTCTTCCTTTTCATTTTACTAGTAAGCTATAATTTTTAGTTCATCCTTCAGGCGAGGGTAGACAACAAGATAAAAGTACATTTATGAAGAAAACTGCCATTTTCCTTGATATACTCCTTGCTACTTAAGTAAATATCTTGGAGCTGGGACTGTTTATCTTCCTTGTTCATGTTTTGGGTCACTTGCTTCACTACTTATCACTGGCATTGTCTTATCCTTATTGATTCTAAGATCCTTGTAACAGGGAACTTTATTAGGTTTGTACAACTTTGAGGAAATGAGTCACAACTAAAATATGCAATAGGTTTACTTTACCTAATGGGTAGAAGGAAGGAAGTGAGCAGCATCTCCTGCAGGTTCTTCACTTCCTAAAGTGATTATTATAGTCACCTATAGTTAGTAAGTGCCAACAAATTTAGTTTACTTGCCATAAACCAATATACACCAGCAATCTCAACTGTGGTCTAAGCAATAGTATTGGAAACACTTGTGGGGTACAGTTTAAGCAGTCCTTAGAGGGAAATATTTAGTCTTCAGTGTTTGTATTGAAAAATTAAAAATAAGGCCAGGTGTTGTGGCTCATGCCTATAATACCAGCTACTAGGAAGGCTGAGGCAGGAGGATCACTTGAGGCCAGAAGTTTGAGATGAGCCTGGGCAATATGGCAAAACCCCATCTTTAGAAAAACAACAGCTGGGCGCGGTGGTTCATGCCTGTAATCCCAGCACTTTGGGAGGCCGAGGCGGGCAGATCACGAGGTCAGGAAATTGAGACCATCCTGGCTAACACAGTGAAACCCCGTCTCTACTAAAAATACAAAAACTTAGCCCGGTGTGATGGTGGGCGCCTGTGGTCCCAGCTACTCGGGAGGCTGAGGCAGGAGAATGGTGTGAACTGGGAAGGTTGAGCTCGCAGCGAGCCGAGATTGTGCCACTGCACTCCAACATGGGCGACAGAGTGAGATTCTGTCTCAAAAAAAAAGAAAAGAAAAGGGTAAACCTGTGTACTTTTTTTTTTTTTTGGTTTTGTTGTTATTGTTGTTTTTTGAGACAGGGTCTCACTCTGCCACACAGGCTGGAGTGCAGTGGCACAAACTCAACTCACTGCAGCTTTGACCTCCAGGGCTCAAGCAATCCTCCTGCCTTAGCCTCCCTAATAGCTGGGACTACAGGCATTGGCCACCAGATCTGGCTAATTTTTTAACTTTTTATAGAGATGGGGTCTTGCTGGGTTGCCCGGGCTGATCTCAAACTCCTGGGCTCAAGTGATCATCCCACCTTGGTCTCCCAAAGGGCTGAGATTACAGGCATGAGTCACCATGCGCAGCCAACCTGTGTATGTTATATTACTATATTTGATAAAGAAATAGATCATAATGAATAGACTAAGGGGGTATGATCTAATGGTAATACGCTGGCGGGGGACATTTAGCAAGGCCTCTTTTTTGGTTGTTGTTGTTGGGTTTTTTTTTTTCTTTTTTTCTTTTTTTTTTTTAGATGGAGTCTTCTGTCACCCAGGCTACAGTGCAGTGGCGTGCTCTCAGCTCACTGCAACCTCTGTCTCCCAAGTTCAAGCAATTCTCCTGCCTCAGCCTCCGGAGTAGCTGGGATTACAGGCACGTGCCACCACACCCAGCTAATTTTTTATATTTTTTTTAGTAGAGATAGGGTTTCACCATGTTGGCCAGGCTGGTCTTGAACTCCTGACCTCAAGTGATCCATCCACCTTGGCCTCCCAAAGGGCTGGAATTACAGGCAAGAGCCACCGAGCCCAGCCACAAGGCCTCTTTGTTCAGCATCTTCTCTGTGTCCGTGTGTCTTCAGAAATAAGGATGTTCCTTTCCTCTGGATATACAGAGGGTTTATTTTTATTTATTTATTTATTTTTTGTCAGATGGAGTCTTGCTCTATCACCCAGGCGGAAGTGCATTGGCACAGTCTCGGCTCACTGCAACCTCTGCCTCCCAGGTTCAAGCAATTCTCCTGCCTCAGCCTCCAAAGTAGCTGGGACTACAGGTGTGCACCACCATGCCTGGCTAATTTTTGTATTTTTAGTAGAGATGGGGTTTTGCCATGTTGGCCAGGCTGGTCTCGAACTCCTGACCTCAGGTGATCCACTCACCTCGGCCTCCCAAAGAGCTGGGATTACAGGCATGAGCCACTGCGCTGGGCCTTATTTCTAATTTAATATAGCATACATTCCCATGAACATGTATAAAACTTTATGAAAGTTTGTCCCCTGGAAATTTTTTTTTTTTTTTGAGACAGAGTCTCGCTCTGTCGCCCAGGCTGGAGTGCAGTGGTGCAGTCTCAGCTCACTGCAAGCTCTGCCTCCCGGGTTCATGCCATTCTCCTGCCTCAGCCTCCTGAGTAGCTGGGACTACAGGCGCCCGCCACCACGCCCAGCTAATTTTTTTGTATTTTTAGTAGAGATGGGGTTTCACTGTGTTAGCCAGGATGGTCTCAATCTCCTGACCTCGTGATACGCCCGTCTCGGCCTCCCAAAGTGCTGGGATTACAGGTGTGAGCTACTGCATTCGGCCTTTTTTTTTTTTTTTAGACGGATTTTCCCTCTTGTTGCCCAGGCTGGAGTGCCTGTTCCTGAGGTCAGGAACTGGAGACTATCCTGGCCAACGTGGTGAAACCCTGTCTCTACTAAAAATACAAAAATTAGCTGGGCGTGGTGGCAGGCACCTGTAATCCCAGCTACTCAGGAGGCTGAGGCAGAAGAATTGCTTGAACCCAGCAGGCAGAGGTTGCAGTGAGCTGAGATTGGGCCACTGCACTCCAGCCTGGGCAACAGGGTGAGACTCCAACTCAAAAGTTAAATAAAATGAAATAAAAATAAATAAAAACATTGATGGGGCCAGGTCTGGTGGCTCACGCCTGTAATCCCAGCACTTTGGGAGGTCAAGGCGGGCAGATCACCTGAGGCTTGGAGTTCGAGATCAGCCTGGCTAACGTGGTGAAACCCCATCTCTACAAAGAATACAACAATTAGAGGGCTGAGGTGGGAGGATTGCTTAAGCCAGGGAGTTCGAGGCTACAGTAAGCCAAGATGGCACCACTGTATTCCAGACTAGGTGACAAAGTGAGGCCCTGTCTCAAAAAAATAATTAAATAAATAATTACACCAATGGAAAATCAGGTTGTTTTCATTTTTTAGTATCATACAAATAAAGCTGCAGTGCATATCTCTGTACATGTAGATTTATTCCATTCTCAAACAACTCTTATTTATTCAGAACCTACTATGTGCTAGTCACAGTTCTAGGCATTGGATACAGCAGTACATTAAACATGATTTTTACCCTGATAGGGCTCACATTCTAGTGGGAGTAGACAGAAGAGTTAAATAAGTGGAAAACATATCAGATGGTGATTAGTGTTGTGAAGAAAAATTGAAAAATTTTAGGACATTTAATTTAATAATTTTTTTAGGCTGGATCAAAAATATTCTCTTGCTCCTTCTGGTCTCAAACTCCTGGGTTCAAGCAATCCTCCTGCCTCAGAGTCCTGAGTAACTGGGACTAGAGACACATGCCATCACGTAGGGGGTTAATTTAAAATAGTATAATTAAGAGAATGCCTCACTGAGAAAATGACATTTGTGTGAAAACCTGAAGGAAGTATGGAAACAAATCACGTGGTCAGCTGAGGGAAGAGGATTCCAGATGGAGGGAAGAAAGTGTGCAAAAGCCCTAAAGCAAGACATCATCTGAGGTTTCCAGGGACCTCATCCGGGAATGGCAAGGAGGCAAGTATGGCTGAACCCAGAGAGGGAGGAGGAAGGTGGTGGGAGATGAGGTCAGTAATGTAGATGAGGTCAGCAATGTAGGTGAGTGAGTTCAGATGCAGAAGGCCTCACCGGCCATTGAAAGGATTTTGGCTTTAACTGTAACATAAGGTGGGTAGCCTGGGAGGGTTTTGGGTTTTTGGTTTTTTGTTTGTTTGTTTGAGATGGAGTCTCGCTCTGTCACCCAGGCTGGAGTGCAGTGGCGCGATCTCGGCTCGATGCAACCTCCGCCTCCCAGGTTCAAGTTATTCTCCTGCCTCAGCCTCCTGAGTAGCTGGGATTACAGGCGCACACCACCACGCCCGGCTAATTTTTGTATTTTTAGTAGAGAAAGGGTTTCACTATGTTGGTCAGGCGGGTCTCAAACTCATGACCTCATGATCTGCCCACCTCGGCCTCCCAAGGTGTTGGAGTTACAGGTATAAGCGACCGCGCCCAGCCCAGGAGGACTTTAAGTAATGACAGGATTTGATTTGTGATTTAATTTAATAGGATCACTCTGGTTATTGTCCTGAGGATAGCCAGGCGTGGTGGCTCACACCTATAATCCCAGAACTTTGGGAGGCTGAGGCGGTGGATGACCTGAGGTCAGGAGTTTGAGACCAGCCTGACCAACATGGTAAAACCCCATCTCTACTAAAAATACAAAAATTAGCCAGGTGTGGTGGTGCACGCCTCTAATCCCAGGTGAGACAGAAAGGGAGAAATTGAGTGTATCTCTAAGATATCTGACCTAAGTAACAGGAAGGGTGGAAGACTCATTAACTGAAATAAGGAATGCTGTGGGAGGAACGCATTTGGGTGTGGGGATGAGACCCGGATCTGGGTTTTGGTCCTATCAAGTTTGAGATTTCCGTTAGATTTCCAAGTGAAGATGTTAAGTAGGCAGTTGTAGTCTTGAATGCAAGAGAATGATCTCGGCTCGCAATACAAATTTGAGGATCGTCCATATATAGATAATATTTAAAGCCACGAAATTGTTGGAGATCGACTGGGGAACTAGGATAGATAAAAAGGAAAAAGATTAGAGGTCTAAGTCTGGGGCACTTACTCTTTGGCATTCTAAGGATGTAATGAAAAAACAGCTGGCTGGGAGTGGTGGCTCACGCCTGTAATCCCAGCACTTTGAGATGCCAAGGCGGGTGGATCACTTGAGGTCAGGAGTTTGAGACAAGCCTGGCCAATATTGGTGAAACCCTGTCTCTATTAAAACTACAAAAATTAGCCGGGCATGGTGGTGCGTACCTGTAGTCCCAACTACTAAGGAGGCTGAGGCAGGAGAATCGCTTGAACCTGGGAGTGAAGGTTGCAGTGAGCAGAGATCATGCCATTGCACACCAGCCTGGGGGCCAGAGCAGGCCTCACTCTCAAAAACAAAAAACAAAACAAAACAAAAGAAAAAACAGGGAAGAAGATTAAGTGGCAAGTGAGGTAGGTGAAACCAATGTGGTATCCTATAACTCAAGTAAGTTGAGGAATGAGACCAGACCTTTGGATTTACATTGCAGAGGTCATCTGTGACTTTGACTAGAAGTTTTGTTAGAATGTTGCAGGGTGACATCTTGTTTGGTGTATGAGTCAGAGTTCTCCACAGACAGACCTAATGAGAGAGGGATGGATGGATGGATGGATGGATGGATGGATGGATGGATGGATGGATGGATGGTTGGGAGGGAAAGGGGAATTGGCTCACGTGTAAATTGCGTTAGTCTTGAAAAGATGTTTCCTTAAACTGCGAGTCTGACGTATTTGCACATTTTTCTGGAAACAACGCCTATATCTCTCGGAGATGTTCAAAGAGGGCGGGCTCGGTGGCTTACACCTGTAATCCCAGCACTTTAAGAGGCTGAGGCTGGAAGATCGCTTCTCTTGAGTCCCAGCCTGGGCAATATGGCGAAACCCCATCTCTACAAACAAAACAAAACAAAACAAAAATTAGCAGGCCGTGGTGGCACACACCTGGAGTCCCAGGTACTGGGGAGGCTGAGGTGGGGAGAACAGCTTGAGCCTGGGTAGCAGAGGTTGCAGTGAGCCGAGATCGCACCATTGCACTCCGGGCAACAGAGTGAGACCCTGTCAAAAAAAAAATGTTCAAAGGGGTTAGTGGTCCCAGAGAAAGGATCACTTCATTAATAATTAAGATGATTAGCCGGTCATGGTGGCTCACGCCTGTAGTCCCAGCTACTTAGGAGACTGAGGAACGACAATCGCTTGAACCCGGGAGGCGGAGGTTGCAGTGAGCTGAGATTACGCCACTGCACTCCAGCCTGGGCAAGAGTGAGACTCGGTTTCAAAAAAAGAAAAAAAAAGAAAAAAGAATTAAGATGGCCGGGCGCGGTGGCTCACGCCTGTAATCCCAGCACTTTGGGAGGCCGAGGAGAGCGGATCACGAGGGCGGGAGATCGAGACCATCCTGGCTAAAACGGTGAAACCCCGTCTCTACTAAAAATACAAAAAAATTAGCCGGGCGTGGTGGTGGGCGCCTGTAGTCCCAGCTACTCGGGAGGCTGAGGCAGGAGAATGGCGTGAACCCGGGATAATGGTGTGCCCCGAGCCTACTTCCCGCGCAGTCCTCCGAGACGCGGCCTCCAGCAGGGGTCGCTGCTTCGCTGCCGCCCTGGCCTCGCGCCCCGCCCGACCCGCTCTCACTGCGCCGGTGCCGGCGGAAGGGGCGGGGCGCAGATAGGGGTAGCCGGGAGGCCTGCAGTCCGCGCGGCCGCGGGGAGGGACGAGAGGGCCTGACGTACAGGTGAGTGCGCCTCTGCTGGCGCGCCGCGCCGGGCCCCCGGCCCGCGCCCCCTGTCACTTCGCCTCTCCGCCCCGCCCACGCTCCCGCCGGGTCTCCCCGTGAGTGTCCCGTGTCCTGCCAGCCTCGGGACGCCCCGCGAGCTCAGGGCTGCGCAGGGACTGTGGTAATTGAGCGCGGCGAAGCCTTCCGTTCCTGCCTCCGGTCGCTCCTGCTGGCTCCGAATGCAGACTGCGAACCCGGGGACGCAGTTGTCCATTTCCTTTGACCTTGGGGACCCAGGAAGGTGCACTGCCCGCGGGGGTGGGGAGGGAGCGAGAGGAATCTGACCCTGTCTCAGCCCACAGCCTCCGAGGTCTCCAAGTAAAGGGAAGGATCTTTAGCTGCATTAGACTTCAAAGCGTTTAGACCAGTTTCTCCATCTTACGGAGCGGTGAACGGGCTCAGGAATGTGGAGCGTTTCCTGGCGTCAAGCAGGTCAAAGTCAGCGCTGCTTTTTTTTACAGACACTGCTTTTCTTACAGTCTTCGGTTAGTTCAGATTGTATACCTCTCCTGAAGATGTCACCCAAAACCTCCTATGGGATTCTGCCGTGATCATCTCTCCACTCATCCCACACCAACGCCAAAGAGATCTTTTAAAATGAACTTCCATCAGGTCACTTCCCAGGGCCCATCATTGCGTGTTCTTTTCCTGATTCATTCGAATGCACCCGTCCTCCTGATCAATTTTTATTCCACAGGGTGGTGTTGTTTTGTTTTGTTTTGTTTTGTTTTGTTTTGAGACGGAGTTTTGCTCTGTCGCCCAGGCTGGAGTGCAATGGCGGGATCTCGGCTCACTGCAAGCTCCGCCTCCCAGGTTCACGCCATTCTCCTGCCTCAGCCTCCCCAGCAGCTGGGACGACAGGCGCACACCGCCACACCCGGCTTTTTTTTTTTTTTTTTTTTTTTTTTTTTGAGACGCAGTCTCGCTCTGTCGCCCAGGCTGGAGTGCAGTGGCGCGATCTCGGCTCACTGCAAGCTCCGCCTCCCGGGTTCACGCCATTCTCCCGCCTCAGCCTCCCGAGTAGCTGGGACTACAGGCGCCTGCCACCACGCCCGGCTAATTTTTTGTATTTTTAGTAGAGACGGGGTTTCACCGTGTTAGCCAGGATGGTCTCGATTTCCTGACCTCCTGATCTGCCCGCCTCAGCCTCCGAAAGTGCTGGGATTACAGGCGTGAGCCACCGCGCCCGGCCTGTTTTGTTGTTTTTTTTTTTTTTGACACTCGCTCTGTCGCCGAGGCTAGAATGCACTGGTGTGAACTCGGCTCACTGCAGCCTCCCCCTCCCAGGTTCAAGCGATTCTTCAGCCTCAGCCTCCCAAATAGCTGTGACTACAGGTGTGCACCACGACGCTTGGCTAATTTTTGTATTTTTAGTAGAGACGACGTTTCACCATGTTGACCAGGCTGGTCTTGAACTCCTGGCCTCAAGTGATCCGCCCGCCTCAGCCTCCCAAAGTGCTGGAATTACAGGCATGAGCCACCGCGCCCATACTACTTTTATTTTAGATCTCACTGTGTTGCCCAGGCTGATCTCAAACTCTTGGACACAAGCGAGTCTCCTGCCTTGGCCTCCCAAAGTGCTGGGATTATAGGCGTGAGCCACCTGCCTGACCTCATCTTGCCCTCTCAATCCCCCTTACCCTGCTCCACTTTCTTCCCCCAGTGCATTAACCACCAGCTATCATATAATTTACAGGGTGTTTTTTTTTGTCTACCTGTTTCCCCTACTAGACTATAAACTCTACAAGAATAGGAATCTTCGTATTTTTTTCCTCTGCTGAATTCCTAGTGCCCAGATTAGTGCTTGGCACATGGTAAGTGCTTAATTAAGGGGAGGATGCCAGTGTTGCTGAAGCTGAATTTGCAAGAGTCAAATTGGCAGATGAGGTTGGAGAGGAAATGGGGGTTGAGGGAGCACCAGATCCTATAGAGCCTTTAGACCATCGTAGAGACTTTGCTTTTCTCTGAGTGCTTTGGTAGGGATTTGAGGAAAGGAGTGACATCGTATGAATGACTTTATTATGTGCCCACGTGGAGGTGTCAAATAGGCAGCTATTGTGTTGCAGGTCCCCAGGTTCATTGATTCACTAAGAGGACTCAAAAGACTCAGCATGTAGTCATACTCACAGCTGTGATTTATTATAGCAAAAGGATACAAAGCAAAATAAGCAAAGGGAAAAGATGCATGGGACACAGTCTGGAGGAAACCCGGTGCAATCTTCTAAGAGTCCTCTCCTAGTGGAGTCACATGGGGTATGCTTAATTCTTGCAGCATCAAATTATGACAAGACGTGAGAGATCTATCAGGAAAGCTTGTAGAGCTCATTTTTCCAATAAAAAGTCACATAGGCACTGTCTGCCTAGAATGTGCCAAAATTTCAGCCGCCCAGAAAAAAAGCAGGTGTTTAGAATCACATTGTACAGTTTCCAGCACAGTGAGCCACTCTTATCCAGGTGGGAATTGTGGGAACCCTCGTGAAGTTCAAGTTCCGAGACACTAGCCAAGGGCCAACTTTGCAAGCAGGCATTCTAAGGATAGCAATCTCAGGCCTGTTATGTTAACTCGTTTCTGCACAGATGTACGAGTCTGGAATTTGGGAGAAAGTTCTGGAATGGGGATATAGATTAGGGTGTGGTTGGCATATAGGTGGTATTTAAAGCCACAGAAATGATTGATGTCTTGATAATGCATTTGTAAGAACTAATTGGGTACATTTAAGAGCTGAGCTGGATAAAGTGAATGTAGAAGAGAAGAGGACCAAAGATAGAGCCCTGGGCCCCTCCAACTTTTAAGATATCAGGGAGGGCCGGGCGCAGTGGCTCAGGCCTGTAATCCTAGCACTTTGGGAGGCTGAGGTGGGCGGGTCACTTGAGGTCAGGATTTCCAGACCAGCCTGGCCAAGGTGGTGAAACCCTGTGCCTACTAAAAATATAAAAAGTGGCCGGGTGTGGTGGTGGGCGCCTGTAATCCCAGCTACTCTGGAGGCTAAGGTGGGAGACTATGGCTTGAACCGGGGAGGCAGAGGTTGCAGTGAGCCAAGATCACGCCACCCACTGCATTCCAGCCTGGGCAACAGAGGAAGACCCTGTCTCAAAAAAAAAAAAAGAAAGAAAAAGAAAAAAGGAGAAGGAGGCAGCAAAGGAGTCTTTTTTTTTTTTTTTTTTTTTTTTTTTTTGAGATAGAGTTTCGCTCCTGTTGCCCAGGCTGGAGTGCGATGGCTTCGGCTCACTGCAGCCTCCGCCTCCCAGGTTCAAGTGATTCTCCTGCCTCAACCTCCTGAGTAGCTAGGATTACAGATGCCTGCCATCGTGCCCAGCTATTTTTTTTTTTTTTTTTGAGACATCTCTTGTTGTCCAGGCTGGAGTGCAATGGCGCAATCTCAGCTCACTGCAACCTCTGCCTCCCGGGTTCAAGCGATTCTCGTGCCTCATCCTACTGAGTAGCTGGGATTACAGGCACGTGCCACCACATTCAGCTAATTTTTGTATTAGTAGTAGAGACAGGGTTTCTCCATGTTGGTCAGGCTGGTCTCGAACTCCCGACCTCAGGTGATCCACCCACCTCGGCCTCCCAAAGTGCTGGGATTACAGGCATGAGCCACCGTGTCCGGCCAGCAGAGGAGTCTTGAGAAGCAGCAG
Source organism: Pan paniscus (assembly GCF_029289425.2). Classification (NCBI taxonomy): domain Eukaryota; kingdom Metazoa; phylum Chordata; class Mammalia; order Primates; family Hominidae; genus Pan; species Pan paniscus. The sequence continues at coordinate 127,048,877 of NC_073254.2, forward strand.
CCACAGGAAAGACAGGAAGAAAACCAAGAGTAAGGTGTCTTGGCGACCAAGTGAAGAAGAGAGGCGTGATCAGTTTTTTCAAGTGCTGCTGAGGAGTCAATTAAGATGAGGACTAACATGACCTTTTGGATTTAGAAAATGAAAGGAGTGGAATTGAGGAGAGTTAGACAACCATTTTGAGGAGTTTTATGGTAAAGAGGAGCAAGAAAAGAGGTGGTAGCTGGGGAGGAGTGGAGGCAAGAGGTTTGTGTAATTGCTTGCTTTTGAATGAGAGAAAAGTAACAGCATCCTCTCCTTTACTATATCCACCCCCACGTTGACTCATTTCCTCACATATGCCAAGTGCCTGGCTAGGCCTTGGTAAAACACGCAATTCTTGTCATCAGGGAACTGCCATTTAAGTGGAATGTGGGCAAGTAAACTGACTGCCAGGGCACACATGTAAAAGCAGGTCCAGGGGAGGTTGAACCCTGCATCAGCTGGAGCTCAGAGCAAGAATGCCTGAGCTGGGTGCGGTGGATCACGCCTGTAATTCCAGCACTTTGGGAGGCCGAGGCAGGCGGATTACAAGGTTAGGAGTTCGAGACCAGCCTGGCCAACATAGTGAAACCCCATCTCTACTAAAGATGCAAAAATTAGCCAGGCGTGGTGCTGTGTGCCTGTAGTCCCAGTTACTGGGGAGGCTGAGGCGGGAGAATTGCTTGAACCCAGGAGGCGGAGGTTGCAGTGAGCTGAGATCATGCCACTGCACACCAGCCCGGGTGACAGTGCAAGACTCCGTCTCAAAAAAATAAAAATAAAAAAATGCCTGAGCATCCTTGAATGCTCATCCTCATTCATCCTTGAATGAGAGAAAAATAACAGCATGCCAATGGACTGGTCCATTATCAAGCAAAAAAATCACTGTTGTAACTTGATATTTCCCCATAGCTCGGTTTCAGGCCACCTTTGCTCTCAGAACTTTGTATGCATCCTTGCTCTGCGCTCCAGCTGGTGCAGGGTTCAGCCTCCCCGGACCTGCTTTCACATCTGTGCCCTGGCAGTCAGTTTACTTGTCCACATTCCACTTAAATGGCAGTTCCCTGGTGACAAGGACTGGGTGTTTTATACCAAGGCCTACCCAGGAACTTGGCATATGTGAGCGAACGAGTGATTGTAGGGGTGGCTATAGTAATGGGCGGGATGCTCATTTCATTTCTAGAAATTGAATCTGCAACCATTCACTGGTTTTGGTATGTCCTGAGCAGAGGAGTGAAGAACAGGGCACTGTGTAGTCCCTATCACTACACTTAGAGTTTGGGAGATAATTTGTGACTTAATTCAAAAGTAACAAAAAAATGTATAGTGTTGGTGCAACCAGAGTATGGAAAAGGGCATGTGGGGCATGGCTTGGTAGAGGAGGATGTGACTCGTGTGGAGTCTGGAGGAAGAGGAGACCATGACAAAGGGACAGGAATTTTTCAGTAGTAGATTTTTTTTTTTTTTTTCAAGTGAGCTATAAGGAACCCAGTATTCTCCAGTGCTGCTTTGGTTTGAGAGGAGCTGGGTGCCTGGTTAGCTTTCTTCTCTGGCACCCCCACTTCCAACTCAGGGCTCCCCTGACCAGTTTCAAAGTCCTGAGGCAGGGCCGGGCACGGTGGCTCACGCCTGTAATCCCAGCACTTTGGGAGGCTGAGCTGGGCAGATCACGAGGTCAGGAGATCAAGACCATCCTAGCTAACATGGTGAAACCCCGTCTCTACCAAAGATACAAAAATTAGCCGGGCGTGGTGGCGGGTGCCTGTACTCCCAGCTACTTGGGAGGCTGAGGCAGGAGAATGGCAGGAACCTGGGAGGCAGAGCTTGCAGTGAGCCAAGATTGTACCACTGCACTCCAGCCTGGGCGACAGAACAAGACTCCGTCTCAAAAATAATAATAATAATAACAAAGTTCTGAGGCAGAATCTGGGTCCTCCCTTGTGACCCTGAGTGCCCACTGCTAACAACTACAAATGGTCATCATCTCCAGCAAGAATTAGCTTAATGTGTTTCCTCAATTTTATGTTTTTAATGAATTTTATCTAAGCTTCCAACATTTGCCAATGTTTGCCTGCTAGAAAGTTAAGCTGATCACAATGAGAGGTAGTGAGTAGCTAATAAACACAAGGGAATACGTGGCTTGACATTTTGGTATGTTTGTTGAATTTACAAGTGCACCTGATTCTAAATAGTTATTTTCTGCAAGGAAAGGTTTCCTAATGCAGGTAGCAGAGAGCCACATCATATCTAGGCATTCCTCAAAGTAAACAACGGTACGGTATAAAGCTAGGACTTTTCTCAAAGTCAGGAAAAGAGTGTAAAAAAGATACTGAAAAACATAAAAATAGAACTTATGGATGGGGAGTGTGGGCACCCAGGGTCTGACACAGAAACAGGACTTCTACTCCTAGCCATGGGTACTTCCCTTCCCTAGGTGTCTCCTCTTAGGATACTTTCTAAGTTGGGGCAACAGTTCCTCCCACTCTTCTACCCCTGAAAACTATCTGTTCTCTCTGGTATTGCACTGGTTGGTGAGTTTTTATTCCAGAAAAAAAAAAGAAGAAAATAGATGTCAGGGTGTGGAAGAAAGAGTGCTTAACTTGGAGTCAGAACACTGATGGACAGTTCAGCATGGTAGTAATGAGTCTAGGCTTTGCAGCTCGGATGCCTAGATTTGAAGAGTATCTGTGTGACCCTATAACTGAGATGGGCTTGTCGCAAGGAACAAATGAGTTAACGTGTAGAGCAATGCCTGGCCCACGGTGAAAACAATGAGCTTTAAGAAGACTTGACCTTGGTCGGGTGCGTTGGCTCATGCCTGTAATCCTAGCACTTTGGGAGGCCAAGGTGGGCAGATCACCTGAGGTCGGGAATTCAAGACCAGCCTGACCAACATGGAGAAACCCCGTCTCTACTAAAAATACAAAATTAGCCAGGTGTGGTGGCACATGCCTGTAATCCCAGCTACTAGGGAGGCTGAGGCAGGAGAATCACTTGAACCTGGAAGGCGGAGGTTGCAGTGAACCGAGATCACACCATTGCACTCCAACCTGGGCAACAAGAGTGAATCTCCGTCTTTAAAAAAAAGACTTGACCTTGGGATCCTAGCCCTGTCATTTACTAGCTGTGCCACTTAGCGTATTCTTAAATTGCTTCAACTTTTGTTTGTACTCATCTGCAAAATGAGGGAACTGCACAAGGTCATCCCTCAGAGACTGCTTTTTTTTTTCTTATTTTTGAGATGGAGTTTCACTCTTGTTGCCCAGGCTGGAGTGCAATGACACAATCTCGGCTCACCGCAACCTCCGCCTCCCAGGTTCAAGCAATTCTCCTGCCGCAGCTTCCCAAGTAGCTGGGATTACAGGCACGCACCACCATGCCCAGCTAATTTTGTATTTTTAGTAGAGACTGGGTTTCTCCATGTTAGGCTGGTCTCAAACTCCCAAACTCAGGTCATCAGTCTACCTCAGCCTCCCAAAGTGCTGGGATTACAGGCATGAGCCACCTAAGTAAAACTTTGAATAATGACTCTAGGACTTAAGACCAACACAGACTTCCTGGGGATGATGTTAGAGAGCTCTGGCCACCTATGGCTAAACCTTCCTGTGTGTTTTGGGTGGTTGGGAGAGTATGAGAGGCTGTGCTTATGAGTTAATTATTTTTCTTCAGATTTTACATTGTGAAGGATCTATGCCAAAATCTTACAGTGGTTAGCATAGAGTGGAGTATGGCTGGTTTTAATTTTCTTTTTTTGAGATGGAGTTTCGCTGTTGTTGCCCAGGCTGGAGTGCAATGGCACAATCTTGGCTCACTGCAACCTCAACCTCCTGGGTTCAAGCGATTCTCCTGCCTCAGCCTCCCGAGTAGCTGAGATAACAGGCACCCACCGCCATGCCTGGCTAATTTTTGTGTTTTTAGTAGAGATGGGGTTTCACCATGTTGGCCAGGCTGGTCTCAAACTCCTGACCTCAGGTTATCTGCCAGCCTTGGCCTCCCAAAGTGCTGGGATTACAGGTGTGAACCACCACACCCGGCCAGTTTTCTTCATATTTTTTCAAATTTTCTACATGAAAATTTATTTTATATACATATAATCAGAAATTTTATGAAAAAATATTATTGCATATAGGGGGTATACTCAACCTTTTCTAGTTATGACTTTTGGGGGGGCATCTAATTTAAATGTATTATTAATGCCCCGATATTCAAATATACTACTGTTGGCAACACTGGGCCGTGGCTATACAAACCTGTGACAGAGTTTTCCTAGACCCACAGTGAGAAAAATAAATGACAACAGTTGATTTCTTATAATGCAAAATTTATTCATCTTAAAGAAGTTTAATTCTGGCTGGGCACTGTGGCTCACGCCTATCATCTCAGCACTTTGGGAGGCTGAGGCGGACAGATCACCTGAGGTCAGGAGTACCAGACGAGCCTGACCAATGTGGAGAAACCCCATCTCTACTAAAAATACAGAATTAGCCAGGCGTGGTAGCGCATGCCTGTAATCGCAGCTGCTCAGGAGGCTGAGGCAGGAGAATCACTTGAACCCAGGAGGCAGAGGCAGTGAGCCGAGATCGAGCCATTTCACTCCAGCCTGGGCAACAAGAGCGAAACTCCATCTCAAAAAAAGTTGTTTAATTCTGGCTGGGCGCGGTGACTCATGCTTGTAATCCCAGCACTTTGGGAGGCCGACACGGGCAGATCACGAGGTCAGGAGATCGAGACCATCCTGTCTAACACGGTGAAACCCCGTCTCTACTAAAAATACAAAAAAATTAGTCGGGTGTGGTGGTGGGCACCTGTAGTCCCAGCTACTCGGGAGGCTGAGGCAGGAGAATGGCGAATGGCGTGAACCCAGGTGGCGGAGCTTGCAGTGAGCTGAGATCGCGCCACTGTACTCCAGCCTGGGCGACAGAGTGAGACTCCGTCTCAAAAAAAAAAAAAAAAAAAGTGGTTTAATTCTGAGATTATGTCCTTCCTACTCTTTTGGCATGAAATCTTTCTTGGAGTCCACCATGAGGTATCTTTCTCAATTTTGTTTTTTCTGTAGAGATAGAGTCTTACTGTTGCCCAGGCTGGTCTCAAACTCCTGGGCTCAGGCAGTCCTCCTGCCTCAGCTTCCCAAAGTGCTGGGATACAGGCGTGAGCCACTGCGCCTAGCCTAGTTACCTTTAAAAAAAAAGTTTTTTAATTGTACTAATCAATGAAATATACAGCCTGGGAAATGCTGAAATCCCAGACTGGAGTGCAGTGACACGACCTCAGCTCACTGCAACCTCTGCCTCCCAGGTTCAAGCACCCGCCACCACACCTGGCTAATTTTTGTATTTTGAGTAGAGATGGGGTTTCACCATGTTGGCCAGGATGGTCTCAAGCACCTGACCTCAAGTGATCTGCCCGCCTCAGCCTCCCAAAGTGTTGGGATTACCGGCATGAGCCACCATGCCTGGCTCCAGCTAATTTTCGTACTAAAAGTAGAGATGGGGTTTCACCACGTTGGCCAGGCTGGTCTTGAACTCCTCACCTCAAGTGATCCTCCCTCCTTGGACTCCAAAGTGGTGGGATTACAGGCGTGAGCCTGTACCCAGCCTGATTATGTAAAATTTAAAATTAGCGAGACCTCATCTCTACTAAATAAATTAAATCTAAAAAATTTAAAGGCATTTTTATGAATGGGTATTATTCACTCTCTATTACGCTAGAATATGTGTAAAAGTAATTATTGGCAACATTTCTCTTGAAGGTACTTCAGGTAGTTTCTAGTCATTATTTTAGAGTACTCTGGATTATATAGCATTTTATTTATTTATTTTATTTTTGAGACAGAGTCTTACTCTATCGCCCAGGCTGGAGTGCAGTGGTGCGATCTCAGCTCACTGCAACCTTTACCTCCCAGGTTCTAGCAATTTTCCTGCCTTAGCCTCCTGAGTAGCTGGGATTATAGGCGTATGCCACCACACCCGGCTAATTTTTGTATTTTTAGTAGAGATGGGGTTTCATCATGTTGGTCAGGCTGGTCTTGAACTCCTGACCTCAGGAGATCCACCCGCCTCAGCCTCCCAAAGTGCTGGGGTTACAGGCATGAGCCACCATGCCCACCCTAGCATTTTAAAATTATTCCAAATTATAGTTATGTTGAAATAGAGTCTTTACATTCAGTCTGCTTTATTTCCCTTTTAAGACTTAGATTGGAGTCCCAAGAGTGGTGGATTAATAGAGTTGAGACTGGGTCGTATGCTCATCCATGCCAGGGAAATAAGGCCCAAAATGTTAAATATAAATTGGAAGTAGCTAGCTCCATGTTTTTGAGTGAGCCATAATCAGAGGTATCAATCCTAAGGTACAATCTAGGCACAAAGGAAAGTCATTTGCAGACTCACGGTACAAGGATGTTAACCATATGGAAACCCTTCCCTCATTACCAAATCATGGTCTCTAAAACCTTCTTGATATACTTGCAGGGGTGGGGGTGAGTGTGAGTCTGCCACCATCATAAGATGGTTTCTGCTACATTTGAAGTAACTGTAGGAGTTGATTGCCCTCTGACATGTCACAAGCACTTGTTGCAGTTCCCTAGTTTGTGGATCTCTAGACCCCTTCCTTGTCTGCTAGCTAATGCCTCTGTTAAACATTGGGAAGGAGATGTAAAAGGAGTTAAAATGCAGGTCTGTCCAATTTGCTCACCCTTACCTCTGAGTTGCTGGGGCTGGAGGTTGAAATAAAGTTTAGAGATTCACTCTGGATTTTATGAAGTCATGATCTGGTGTCCTTCCTTGGCAAAGTCAATGTTGTAAGGATGTAATGTATGTCAGTCAACAGTCTTTCTCTCCAAATTTTCCTTTAAAAACAAAACCAGGCCAGGCGCGGTGGCTCACGCCTGTAATCCCAGCACTTTGGGAGGCCAAGGCAGGCGGATCACCTGAGGTTGGGAGTTCAAGACCAGCCTGACCACCGTGTAGAAACCCCGTCTCTACTAAAAATACAAAATTAGCTGGGCGTGGTGGTGCATGCCTGTAATTACAGCTACTGGGGAGGCTGAGGCAGGAAAATAGCTTGAACCCGGGAGGCGGAGGTTGCGGTGAGCCGAGATCACGCCATTGCACTCCAGCCTGGGCAACAAGAGCAAAACTCCATCTCAAAAAAAATAATAATAAATAAAAAAAAACATAATTGAGAACTATTGTTAGTATTTTTTTTAGGAGCAATCAGTACCCAAAGCTAATTTGTGGGAGGGAGAAGAGTAGAACCAGTGCTTTCACATATACTAGTATCACATTGGACCTTCCTGACAATCCTATGAGCTAAGCACATTAGTTGCAGCTAGAAGATTCACTGTGCTGTGGTATATGGCCCTTAGTACATGCAGATTGATATGACCCTGTTTTTGTTTTTTTGTTTTTTGTTTTTTTTTAATTTTGAGATGTGGTTTCTCTCTTGTTGCCTGGGCTGGAGTGCAGTGGCGTGATCTCGGCTCACTGCAACCTCTGCCTCCTGGGTTCAAGTGATTCTCCTGCCTCAGCCTCCCGAGTAGCTGGGATTACAGGCGCCTGCCACCACACCCGGCTAATTTTTGTATTTTTAGTAGAGATGGGGTTTTGCCATGTTGGCCAGGCTGGTCTTGTACTCCTGACCTCAGGTGATCCACCCACCTCAGCCTCCCAAAGTGCTGAGATTACAGGCGTGAACCACTGCGCCAGGCCCAATAGGACTTTTTAGGGGCGAATACGTATAGTACTGTACATAAAGCGTTCATAGTGCATATGGTTTATGTTGTAATAATGTCATGACACTGCACTTGTGAGATAAAACTGATTTATTATCTATTTCAGATTATAAGCGCCATGGCTATGGCTAGTGTTAAATTGCTTGCCGGTGTTTTAAGAAAGCCAGATGCCTGGATTGGACTCTGGGGTGTTCTCCGAGGGACACCTTCGTCATACAAACTCTGTACTTCCTGGAATCGATACTTGTATTTTTCTAGTACCAAGTTACGTGCACCAAATTATAAAACACTTTTTTATAATATTTTCTCACTGAGACTCCCAGGGCTTTTACTATCTCCAGAATGTATTTTTCCTTTTTCCGTAAGACTCAAAAGTAATATAAGGTCTACAAAATCTACTAAAAAGTCTCTGCAAAAAGTAGATGAAGAGGACTCTGATGAAGAAAGCGATCATGACGAGATGAGTGAGCAGGAAGAGGAGCTTGAGGATGATCCTACTGTAGTCAAAAACTATAAAGACCTGGAAAAAGCAGTGCAGTCTTTTCGGTATGATGTTGTCCTGAAGACGGGGCTAGATATTGGGAGAAAGTGAGTATGATATGCATTTCATTATAAACTCGCTCGTAGTCGTGTTATTTTAATATAGCATTACAAATCACTTGGCCCATATTACGGTGAAGAATAACCACAATAAAAGGACCTTTATAGGTAACCTGTTTCAATTATTTCATTTTATAGATGAGCAAACTGATTTCCAAAGAAGTCAAGTGACTGCCTGCAAATCCTATGTGCCATATTTGAATCTAAGACACAGTTGACTGTAAGATGAACCATTGATTTAAAAACAGCTTCTTGAGGAGAAAATGAATCACCATATTAGATGTATGTAGCAAGCGTAAAATGTACCTGGATATTTCACAAATGCTATAATGTGAGATGGTACCTCAGCTGGGCATGGTGACTCATGCCTGTAATCCCAGCACTTTGAGAGGCTGAGCTGGGCGGATCACAAGGTCAGGAGTTCAAGACCAGCCTGGCCAATATGGTGAAACCCTGTCTCTACTAAAAATACAAAAATTAGCCGGGCGAGGTGGCAGGCGCCTGTAGTCCCAGCTGCTTGAGAGGCTGAGGCAGGAGAGTCACTTGAACCCGGGAGGCAGAGGTTGCAGTGAGCCGAGATCGCGCCACTGCACTCCAGCCTGGGTAACAGAGTGAGACTCCATCTGAAAAAAAAAAAAGAGGTACCTCTTAGAATTAACAGCATGATGTATAATAAGATGTTGGTTAAGAATGCACGCTTTGGCTGGGCGCAGTGGCTCATGTCTGTAATCCGAGCACTTTGGGAGGCCAAGGCGGGCGGATCACAAGGTCAGGAGATCGAGACCATCCTGGCTAGCACGGTGAAACTCCGTCTCTACTAAAAATACAAAAAATTAGCCGGGCGTGGTGGCAGGCGCCTGTAGTCCCAGCTACTCGGAGGCTGAGGCAGGAGAATGGTGGGAACCCGGGAGGCGGAGCTTGCAGTGAGCCGAGATCACACCATTGCACTCCAGCCTGGGCGACAGAGCAAGACTCCGTCTCAAAAAAAAAAAAAAAAAAGAATGCAGGCTTTGGAGCGAGATTACTGGGGTTTCAATCCTGGTTCTGTGTGACCTTGGGCAAGTTACTTAAACTTTCTGACCCTCAGTTTTCTCATCTGTAAAATGAAGATGACAGAACCTAGTTTAGAGAGTGGTTGCTAGGATTGAGTGACTATATATTTATGTCAAACACTTATTACAGTGTCTGGCACATAGTAAGTACTCAATATATGTTGGCTATTTTGAAGAAAATACTACATATGTTCATACATAGTAGAGGTATTTCTGGGTTTTTTTGTTTTTTGTTTTTTGCTTTTTTTGAGACGGAGTCTTGCTCTGTTGCCCAGGCTGGAGTGCCATGGCACGATCTCGGCTCACTGCAAGCTCCGCCTCCCGGGTTCACGCCATTCTCCTGCCTCAGCCTCCCGAGTAGTTGGGAATACAGGCGCCCACCACCACGCCTGGCTAATTTTTTTGTATTTTTTTAGTAGAGACGGGATTTCACTGTGTTAGCCAGGATGGTCTCGATCTCCTGACCTCGTGATCCACCCACCTCGGCTCCCAAAGTGCTGGGATTACAGGCGTGAGCCACCGCGCCTGGCGAAGATTTCTTTAGTATTCTGATTCCCTCTCTGCTAGATTAATTATATAAGAATAGTGGCCTTCATTGTTCATTTATTCCCTTAGGAATGATTGCATGCATATTGTATACAATGTAAGAATTGTGATATGAATAAATGCAGCAAAACTTCTTGTGTAATTTGTACCTTTATGACCTAATGTAATGGCATAGTTTAATTTTTTAATCCTTGAAGCTTAAGAGATTCATAAAAAGGGCCGGGTGCGGTGGCTCACGCCTGTAGTCCCAGCACTTTGGGAGGCCAAGGCAGGTGTATCACGAGGTCAGGTGATCGATAGCATCCTGGCTAACACAGTGAAACCCTGTCTCTACTAAAAATACAAAAAATTGGCCGGGCGTGGTGGTGGGCGCCTGTAGTTCCAGCTACTTGGGAGGCTGAGGCAGGAGAATGATGTGAACCCAGGAGGCAGAGCTTGCAGTGAGCTGAGATCGCACCACTGCACTCCAGCCTGGGCAACAAAGTGAGACTCCGTCTCAAAAAAAAAAAAAAAACAAGGTTCATAAATATGAGCCAGCCCACAGGCCCCACCCTTGGCATTCTGATCAGGGTGCCATTAGAGAATGTTCTCTAAACTCTGGCAAACAAATAAGGGGGCCTCTCCTCTCCCAGAGTCGTAACTCCTGCTGTTGTTGTTAAACCAAGCTCCACATGTCAGTCACCTGGAATCAGATATCAAAAAAAGGTGTACTGATTTTTAGCTGCTTCCTCCCCCGGTCTGGTTGCCCTAGTGACTTAAGTTCAGAGAGATCAGCAGCTGTCAGATTGGAATTTCCCCAGCCTCAGTACAAACTGGCAGAGGGTTTCTTAATGGCCTTGCCATACATGTGGTGCCTGGTTTTTCTCTCAGTGTACAGAGCAGGTATCTGAGGGGAAGGAAGTGCCCACTCACTTTGGCTGTTGTGAATCACCAGAGCTGCAGCCTGGCCATGTAGTCTCTGCACTGGGAGTCAGGTGGAGTACCCCAGTCCCCTGTCCAGAATGGAGCTTGACATCTATGCTAAAACCTCTCTTAAGGCTCCAATTAACTGCCTAAGAGCACCAGCAAATCTTTGCAGCAGTTCAACATCTATTTAGAAATGCCCTTTGCTCTCCCTGTTTCAGATACACATCAGAGCAGGTGACTTTCACTTTCCCAGGACTCAAAATGGAGACTGGGGAATCATTGTCAGAATAAACATGAATGGAGGGCCGGGTGCAGTGGCTCACGCCTGTAATCCCAGCACTTTGGGAGGCCGAGGTGGGCGGATCATGAGGTCAGGAGATCGAGAGCATCCTGGCTAACATGGTGAAACCCCGTCTCTACTAAAAATACAAAAAAAAATTACCCAGGCGTGGTGGCGGGCGCCTGTAGTCCCAGCTACTCAGGAGGCTGAGGCAGGAGAATGGCGTGAACTTGGGAGGCGGAGGCTGCAGTGAGCCGAGACCGCACCACCGCACTCCAGCCTGGGCAATGGAGCGAGACTCCATCTCAAAAAAAAAAAAAAAATTAATGGCAAGTGTTTATCTCAAACTTGTATATAGTTGATGCTTGAACAGTGTGGGGGTTAGGGGTGCCAACCCCCATGCAGTTGAAAAGCCACATATAACTTTTGACACTCAGAAAACTTAACTACTAATATAGCCTACTGTTGACCAAAGGCCTTACTGATACACAGTTACAATAAAGTAAGCTAGAGAAAAGAAAATGTTATTAAGAAAATCATAAGGAAGTGAAAATATATTTACTATTTATTAAGTGGAAGTGGATCATCATGAAGGTCTTCATCCTGGCTGAGGAGGAGGAGGAAGAGGAGGCGTTGGACTTGCTGTCTCGGGGGTGGCAGAGGCTAAAGGAAATCCACATATAAGTGGATCTGCACAGTTTGGACCCGTGCTGGCCAAGGGTCAACTGCAATTGTTTTGAGTATATTTCTATATTTTAAAGCACTTTACCTTTAAAAAAATTAGATTTGAGGCCGGACGCGGTGGTTCACACCTGTAATCCCAGCACTTTGGGAGGCCAAGGCGGACGGATCACGAGGTCAGGAGTTCAAGACCAGCCTGGCCGACATAGTGAAACCCTGTCTCTACTAAAAATACAAAAGTTAGGCATGTTGATGTGTGCCTGTAATCCCAGCTACTGGAAGGCTGAGGCAGGAGAATCACTTGAACCCAGGAGGTGGAGGTTGCAGTGAGCCGAGATGGCACCACTGCACTCCAGCTTGGGCAACAGAGTGAGACTTTGTCTCAAAAAACAAACCAAAAAAATAGATTTGAGGGTAAACGTGTAGTTTTGTTACATGGATATACTGTATAGTGATGAAGTCTGGGCTTTAGTGTACCCATCACCCAAATTGTGTACATTGTTGCTTTTTTTTGTTTTGTAGCAAAGTGGAAGATGCTTTCTACAAAGGTGAACTCAGGCTGAATGAGGAAAAATTATGGAAGAAAAGCAGAACGGTGAGATACTAACCTAAAATGACAGCCAGATGTTTTCGTCTCTTACTCTGCTAGTAACTCAATTAATGCTGTCCCAAATTTTCCCTCTGGCTCCTCTTCTTTCTCTGAGGTCCTTTGTGGTCCTCCACGTCAAGCTGGTGGGAATCAGCTACAGGCTTCAGACACACAGGCACTTTCACTTTTGCAGCCTTAATGACCTTCTGATGAAGCTTCTCCCTTTTAAAATTTTAGAATACACCACTGTTAGAACTGGCAGAAATCCATTAATTAAACTTCCAGGTCATTAATATTAGCCCTCATGGAATCCTCATAATCAGATTTCAAAGAAACATTTGATCCACGTAGAATTGTTCTTTGGCCAGTGGTATCTGAGCAGATGTGTAATTCTATACAGCTCAGCAGTACCCAGTGAGTGCTTGCTGGATGCACGGCTTTGTGTGCAGAGCAGTTATAGAAAAGGATGTGTTCTGTATTTTCTGACAAGTCCATATCAATACTGTTGTTAAGTGAAAGTCAGTTACAAGAAAATGTGTTTCCAGTCTCCACTTTTCTAACAATAAGTCATATATAAAAATTCTGGGGCACAGTGGCTCATGCTTGTAATCCCAGCACTTTGGGAGCTGAGGCCAGCAGATCGCTTGAGCCCAGGAGTTGAAGACCAGCCTGGGCAACATGGCAAAACTGTCTCTACAAAAAATACAAAAAATTAGCCAGGCGTGGTGGCAGGCGCTTGTCCCAGCTACTCAGGAGGCTGAGACGGGAGGATTATCTGAGCCTGGGAGGTCAAGGCTGCAGTGAGCCATAATCATGCCAATGCACTCCAGTTTGGGTGACAGAGTGAGACCCTGTCTCAAAAAAAAAAATTCTGGCTGGGCGCAGTGACTCACACCTGTAATCCCAGCACTTTGGGAGGCCGAGTCAGGCGGATCACGAGGTCAGGAGATCGAGACCATCCTGGCTAGCACAGTGAAACCCCATCTCTACTAAAAATACAAAAAAAAATTAGCCGGGTGTGGTGGTGGGCACCTGTAGTCCCAGCTACTTGGGAGGCTGAGGCAGGAGAATGGCATGAACCTGGGAGGCGGAGCTTGCAGTGAGCCGAGATCGTGCCACTGCACTCCAGCCTGGGCGACAGAGCGAGACTTCGTCTCAAAAAAAAAAAAATTCTGTTAGAAAATTTTTTTTGTAAAAGTAAATTACGTATATATATACATCTGGAATTAAAATACTGCTGTTACTAGCATTTATCTTTAATTGAAGCATTATGGGTTATGTTAATTTCATGGTTTTTATTTTCTGAATTTTTTTACCATGAGTATGTATCACTTTCATAATGGAAAAAACAATACTGATAATAAAAGTTAACAAAACACAATAAAAAGTTATGAGAGAGACCCTTAAAAAGTGTGGAAGACACAAGACGCGAGGTATTGGAAGACATAATCTAACTCAGTGTTCAGGGAACAAAGGTTCCAGAGAAGTTAGACATACTTTGGAGATTGTTTTCATTTCATCTTTCATATTTCAAAATACCCCTGGGGTTGGAGGATCCGAACTACATCCGGTTGCCCTAGGACATGGGAAATTGAGGCTGTCGGCTGTCAGCCGTGCATTTGGGTGAGCACTGAGGCTTCCTGCAGTCCTTGCTAACTGGGATCATGCAGGTTCTTGCAGCTCTGTGGGCAGAAGGAGGGAAAACTCCCCCAAGCTGTCTCAGCCCCCAAATCCCAGGGCCCTGGTGATGCCCCTGACTTGAACCGGCAGGCTGGGACTGTGGCTGGCTGTCAGCAGCTGTTGCTCAGTGAGCTACATGCAGTCATAAGCCCTTCTCATCTCTGAATAGCTTTTTCCTGCTGTAGCCTGCCCTCCTTCTAAGCTGCAGTATTCCAAAAACAAGATGTATTCTTGGAGTAAAGAATGATTACTCCCTGAACACCCTGTCTCTGTGCTGGGGCCTCATTTACAAACCCCACTAGACTATTTTTCCTCACACCCCCTCCCACCCGCCCCCGTTTTGTGATGTTGTTAACTACAGCCTAATTGCTGCTGCTTCATTCTGCCTTGGGTGTTCTGTTGTCTCAGCTGCCTTCCATGTTTCTTGTGAGGGTCAGCAAAGGAAGGGGGCATTATTAACACTCAGCTGTCTTGTTACTAGGAGGCCTGGTAGCCATAGAAACTGCAGCTAACTAGAGATTTGAAATGTAGATATTTGGAACAGCTCCTAATCCCAGCCAGTTTTGCTTTGTTTCTGCTGAGGGACAGGGGCCGTGGAGGGGAATAAAGAATGCCTCGCCTTCCCTGGTCTGCTCTGTGGAGCCTGTGCCTGGCTGCTGACCCCGAAGGGTCAGGTGCTTGTCTGATGCTGCAGCTCTAACCCTGGCTGTCTGCGATTCAGCAAAGCTTTTCTTCGAGCTGAAAACCAGGTGAAGCCCAGGGTGTGGTAGGTGTTGGGTAACTGTTGATTAAACAGTGGGTGTGTGGTGTCCAAGTATGGGGATTGAATCCTTCCTAAACTCATCTCTTCCTGGGATCAGTTGGGTAAAGGAGGAACACCCCTTCTCTGTGCTACAAGGAAGCCCCAAAGGGATTCATTCTTTTGTGTGTGTGTGTGTGTGTGTGTGTGTGTGTGTGTATTTTTAGTAGAGATGGGGTTTCACTGTGTTAGCCAGGATGGTCTCGATCTCCTGACCTTGTGATCCACCTGCCTCGGCCTCCCAAAGTGCTGGGATTACAGGCGTGAGCCACCGCACCCCGCCAAAGGGATTCATTCTTTAGCGACACACTAGCCTTCTCTATCCAGAGGCAGACATCATGCACAATATCTCTATGAAAGGATATACACAGAGTATCCTTTTCTTTGTATATATATATTTTTTTTCTTTTTCTTTATTTTATTTTGGAGACAGGGTCTTGCTCGGTTACCCAGGCTGGAGTGCAGTGGTGCAGCCACAGCTCATTGCAACCTTGACCTTCTGGGCTCAAGTGATCTTCCCACCTCAGCCTCCCGAGTAGCTGGTATGACAGGCACACCACCACGTCTGGTTAATTTTTTATTTTTTATAGAGACAGGGTCTCACTGTGTGGTCCAGGCTGGTCTTAAACTCCTGACCTCAAGTGATCTACCCACCTTGGCCTCCCAAAATTCTGAGATTACAGGCATGAGACACCACACCTGGCCTATACACCTTTTCTTTGTCTACCCTTTTGTATCTTCTAAATTTTGTATCATATGCATACATTACTTATTAAAAATGAATTGTAGGCCGGGCACAGTGGCTCACACCTGTAATCCCAGCACTTTGGGAGGTCAAGGCAGGTGGAACACTTGAGGCCAGGAGTTTGAGACCAGCCTGGCCAACATGGTGAAACCCCATCTCTACTAAAAATACAGAAAGTAACCCGGGCATGGTGGCAGGCTCCTGTAATTCCAGCTATTCAGGAGGCTGAGGCAGGAGAATCATTTGAATCCAGGAGGTGGAGCTTGCAGTGAGCCAAGATCGCGCCATTGCACTCCAGCCTGGGCAACAGAGTGAGACTCCATCTCAAAAAAAGAAAACAAACAAAAAAAGAATTTTAGCTGAGCAAGTTGGTGTGTGTCTGTAGTCGCAGCCACTTGGGAAGCTGAGGAAGGAGTGTCGTTGAGCCCAGGAGTTTGAGGCTACAGTACACTATGATTATGCCTATGAATAGCCACTGCATTCCAGCCTGAGCAACATGTGAGACCTCATCTCTTTAAAAATAATAATTTGAATGAAATAAGGTTATACCAAAAAGGTAAAGCAGAGTTCCCAAGCCTTGTATTTCTTTTTTTTGAGACAGCCTTGCTCTTGTTGCCCAGGCTGGAGTGCAATGGCACGATCTCGGCTCACTGCAACCTCTGCCTCCCAGGTTCAAGCGATTCTCTTGCTTCAGCCTCCCGAGTACCTGGGATTACAGGCACCTACCATCACGTTCCGATAATTTTTGTATTTTTAGTAGAGACGGGGTTTCGCCATGTTGGCCAGGCTGGTCTTGAACTCCTGACCTCGTGATCCACCCTCAGCCTCCCAAAGTGCTGGGATTACAGGCGTGAGCCACCACGCCTGGCCTGTATTTCTAGACAGATTTTTTAAAATGTCCACATAGGCTGAAGTAGTCATTTTAAAAAATTGAACCCAGGGTTGGGCGCGGTGGCTCACACTTGTAATCCCAGCACTTTGGGAGGCCGAGGCAGGTGGATCATGAGGTCAAGAGATCAAGACCATTCTGGCCAACATGATGAAACCCTGTCTCTACTAAAAATACAAAAATTAGCCGGGCGTGGTGGCACATCCCTGTAGTCCCAGCTACTCGGGAGGCTGAGGCAGGAGAATCACTTGAAACTAGGAGGTGGAGGTTGCAGTGAGCCGAGATCACACCACTGCACTCCAGCCTGGTGACACGGTGAGACTCCATGTCAAAAAAAGAAAAAAGAAAAAAAAATTGAACCAGCAGAACTACAGAAGGGTGGAACTCCCCCACCCCTACCCAGGTACCTGTGTTGTCCTATCCCTCAAACCCAAGGGGAGAAACAGTCTTGACCATAGCTGTGGTGTGAGCCTTTCTGCTTCTCAGCCCACAGGAAGGAAGTTAATGGTTTAAAATCTGCCCCTCTGTGAGTTTTATATCCAGCTATTGTGGGTTTCCTGGATTGGCCAGTATAGTGTTGTGGCAAGCAGGTGCGCGTGCCCATGTTGTGGACTGACTATTGGGCCTGCAGAGGTCTTGAGTGGGTGGGAGAATAGACATGGGCTTGTTCTGGTGAGGTTGAAAGGTTTCAGAGTCTGAAGTTGTATCTGCCTTGAAGAACATTAATTGTAAAATAAGATAAAAGTCAGCATTTGACACCATACTTCTTAAACAGAAGCCCTCTAGTAGCCTTATAAATGGCAATGTGTGCCCACTTACTGTCAGTGGTCCACACATGGGCTTGCTCACCCCCTACTGGAAGCAGTGGTGAGGGGTATTAGATGGCTCCCAGTCATCCCTGGCTTGTGTTTTAGTAGAAGCAGCAGCATGTGGCTCCTGGGTCTGTTTGGCCCTTCTTTTTTTTTTTTTTTTTTTTTTGGAGACGGAGTCTCACTCTGTTGCCCAGGCTGGAGTGCAGTGGCGAGATCTCGGCTCACTGCAAGCTCCGCCTCCCGGATTCACACCATTCTTCTGTCTCAGCCTCCCGAGTAGCTAGAACTACAGGCGCCCACCACCACACCCAGCTAATTTTTTGTATTTTTAGTAGAGACAGGGTTTCACCATGTTAGCCAGGATGGTCTCGATCTCCTGACTTCATGATCCGCCCGCCTCGGCCTCCCAAAGTACTGGGATTACAGGCTTGAGCCACCACGCCCGGCCGGCCCTTTTTTTTTTTTTGAGACAGAGCTTTGCTCTTGTCGCCCAGGCTGGAGTGCAATGGTGCCATCTTGGCTCACCGCAACCTCTGCCTCCTGGGTTCAAGTGATTCTCCTGCCTCAGCCTCCCAAGTAGCTGGGATTACAGGTGTGCACCACCATGCTCAGCTAATTTTGTATTTTTAGTAGAGACGGGGTTTCACCATGTTGGTCAGGCCAGTCTTGAACTCCTGACCTCAGGTGATCCACCCAACTTGGCCTCCCAAAGTGCTGGGATTACAGGTGTGAACCACTGTGCTCGGCCCTGTTTGGCCCTTCTTGAGTGTCTGGAAAGATCCCTTGAGATCCTGAGCTACCTGGACCAGGTATCTGTCTTGGGCTGTCCATACCTTCAGCACAGACCAGTGTCCTTGACCTTGGAGCTGACATAACTGCCCCAGGGCATGCATTGCACTGTCTCAACTGAAGCTGCTTTCTGTGCAAAAATGGGTTTGACCTCAGCCTTTTAACCCGTTGAATCAGCATCCAACTCTGCTTTCTGTGGCATTCTACCTTTGTGAGTGAGTTGAGGCAAGTGTTGCACTGGAAATTGTCTTCACTGTGCATGTAGTAATTACTGTGCACACAGTCTCTAAGACTGCCCCCACTTTCTTTGTCTTTTGCCAGTGTTACCAAGATAAATGTGTCCATTCAAATATTTCCTTAAGTCACCCAATAGATGTGAGTATTTGAGCTACTCTGCACAGGGACTATCCACAGCCAGCCAGTTGTCTAGTTCTGAAGGAAGGACACTGGCTGATATTGAGGCCCTTGTATTTGAGGCACTCTCCCTTCCTTTTTTCATTTTTTTCGTTTTTTTGAGATGGAGTCTCCCTCTGTCACCCAGGCTGGCATGCAGTGACATGATCTTGGCTCACTGCAACCTCTACTTCCCGGGTCCAAGCAATTCTCCTGCCACAGCCTTCCAAGTATTTGGGATCACAGGCACCCACCACCACACACAGCTAATTTTTGTATTTTTAGTAGAGACGGGATTTCACCATGTTGGCCAGGCTGGTCTCGAACTCCTGACCTCAGGTGA
The DNA here is from genome assembly GCF_029289425.2 of Pan paniscus. NCBI lineage: Eukaryota > Metazoa > Chordata > Mammalia > Primates > Hominidae > Pan > Pan paniscus. Next base: position 127,067,728 of record NC_073254.2, read on the forward strand.
TCCACCGAGCTTGGCCTCCCAAAGTGCTGGGATTACAGGCGTGAGCCACCGCACCTGACCTTTCACCCTCCCTTTCACGCTGAGGCACTGGGATAGGTGACAGTGACTAAGGTCAGGGCCTTTACTCACCTGCCCCTCCTCTGGGTGATGATCATGTGGTGAAAACTCAGAGCAGTAATGTTTGCATTGGCCTGGATTTCCCGAAGTGCAACCAAGCCTCTGTTTTCTTTTAATTTTCAGGTGAAAGTGGGAGATACATTGGATCTTCTCATTGGAGAGGATAAAGAAGCAGGAACAGAGACAGTTATGCGGATTCTCTTGAAAAAAGTGTTTGAAGAGAAGACTGAAAGTGAAAAATACAGAGTGGTGTTACGGCGGTGGAAAAGTTTAAAGTTGCCTAAGAAGAGAATGTCTAAATAAATGGATTGCTTTTTAGCAATAAAGCTGCTTTCTAGTGGTAAAGGAAGGGGTCACCTGAAAAATAGGACATTTTTATTAAAATAAAGTTCTCTTAGCGTTTGTGGAATCTGCCGAGCCATTTTGTGGAAATTGGGATCCATATCTGGAGACACTTCCCAAGGCCTGCCTCACCTCCACCCGCTGCCCACCTTGATCCATGCTCCTTTGACCTCCTCGTGTGAGAACCCCTTTGCCAGAGTGAGACGTGTGCAGAATGAACTAAGCCCCAGAGGGTTTTAATGGCTTGCCTGCTGTTTCCCACATAAACTACCTCAGGAGTCATTGTAAAATAAACTGGCCTTGTTGTCTTAGTGTTTTTATTTAAAATGTTCCCTGTCCAGCGGGGCCAGCTTCCCAGGTTCAGGTTTCTTTAGACAAAACCAAGCAAAGTCAAGGGTACTTTCAGATGTTAGGGGATAACCTCTGGGAGAGCCCTTTCTCCCCCTGCCCTTCTGAATTACCAGCGGGGGGCCTTAGTGCCCTTCAATTTGTCTTCACAAGTGTGGATGAATAAAGTTGTTCCAGCTAATTTCAAACCAGCTAGTTAGAGCCCATTTGAAATTATTAGTTTAGGGCAGGGGTCCATAAACGAAGGCAGCCAAAGACTTGTTTTTCTATGGCCCTTGAGCCAAGAATGGTTTTTACATCACACACGCAGGCGCATGCACACACACACACAGCCAGAGACCTGTGGCCCACAAAGCCTAAAATACTTACTTTAAAAAAGCTAAAATTTTTTGGCTGGGCACAGTGGCTTACACCTGCTAACTCGGCATTTTGGGAGGCCAAGGCAGGTGGATCACTTAATCCCAGGAGTTTGAGACCAGCCTGGGGCAACATAGTGAGACTTCGTCTCTCTCGTAAAAAAAATGCCATATTTTTGTAGAGGAGGGTTCTCGCTCTGTCGCCCAGGCTGTTTCCAACTCCTGAGCTCAGGTGACTGTCTCACTTCGGCTTCCTAAAGTGCTGGGATTACAGGCATGAGCCACTGTGCCTGGCCAAAGCCTAAAATATTTACTATCTACCCCTTTACAGAAAAAGTTTTTTGACCCCTAGTTTAGAGTAATAGGTAAGGGTTTAATTTTCGGGTGAAAGCAAACATACCTGTTTTATCAATGAAGAGAATAAAACCAATTCTAATTCTCAAAGTGTCATAAAATGGATGAAGGCTTAGCAGAGTAGTGTGGCGGGGTAGACATACACATAATGTACGTCATCTAAGAAAGGACTTATGGATGAGTAGGCCAGGCTATAGATTCCCAGGAGCTGTTTCCTGGCACTTGGAGAGGTCACCTCCAATAAGAGACTTGTTAGATTATGTCACATCAAAAAGACTGGCTGGTCCAGGTGCAGTGGCTCACGCCTGTAATCCCAACACTGTGGGAGGCTGAGACTTGAGGTCAGGAATTTGAGACCAGCCTGGCCAACACGGTGAAACCCCATGTCTACTAAAGATACAAAAATTAGCTGGGCATGGTGGCAGGCACCTATAATCCCAACTACTCAGGAGGCTGAGGCAGGAGAATCGCTTGAACCTGAGAGGCGGAGTTTGCAGTGAGCAGAGATCGCGCCCCTGCACTCCAACCTGGGCAAAAAGAGCAAGACTCCATCTCAAAAAAAAAGAAAAAAAAGACCCTGTATCTGGGCTCTTATTTGTCCCCCAGGAACTCCTGAGAATCCGTAACTGTCAGTGAAGAGAAACTTCTATAGCCCAAAGCAGTGGGATGTTTGGGCTCATGTGTCTGGAACTGTTAACCAGCTTGTTTTTCTTTCTCTTTTTTTTTTTTTGAGACGGACTCTTGCTCTGTCACCAGGCTGGAGTGCAGTGGCGTGATCTCGGCTCACTGCAACCTCTGCCTCCCGGGTTCAAGCGATTCTCCTGCCTCAGCCTCCCAAGTAGCTGGGAGTACAGGCACACACTACCAAGTCCAGCTAATTTTTGTATTTTTAGTAGAGACAGGGTTTTGCCACTGTTGGCCGGGATGGTCTCAATCTCTTAACTTCATGATCCGCCCGCCTCAGCCTCCCAAAGTGCTGGGATTGCAGGCGTGAGACACCGCACATGGCCTACCAGCTTGTTTTTCAAAAGGCTCAAGAAAATTGATTTTTATTTGAAAAGTTAAACTCTCAGAAAGAAATAATATATACTATGCAGCGTAACAGGGGGGTTTTCTATTTTACCATTTGTGAATTTGGCTTTATTGAGTCATCAGTAAAAATAGTAGCTTAATTTCCACGCGTTATTTATGATTTTTTTTTTTTTTTAAATGAGACGAGGTCTCGCTCTGTCACCCAGGCTGGAGTGCAATGGTGTGATCTCGACTCACTGCAATCTCCACCACCTGGGTTCAGATTCTCCTGCCTCAGCCTGCCAAGTAGCTGGGATTACAGGCCCCTGCCACCATGCCCCCCAGATTTTTTTATATTTTTAGTAGAGACAGGGTTTCACCATGCTGGCCAGGCTGGTCTTGAACTCCCGACCTCAGGTGATCCATACACCGCAGCCTCCCAAAGTGCTGGGATTACAGGCATGAGCCACCACACCTGGTCTGAATTATAATTTAGGAAATTAGATGCCCATACCTTTTCTCATCTTCTCCTTCCTCCCATCTCCCCTTTACCTTCCCCCTCCCCCCTTCCTTCCCATCTCTGGACTACTCTTTGGAAAGTGATCAGAAAATCTACGAAACCCTGGTTGGTGAGGGCAGCACAATCTAGTGATGTCAGGGGTCCTGGCATTCAGGCCCAGTCCTGCCATTAGTACACTGGGTTATCTTGGTCATAGTTTCACCTTAACCTCTCTGAGCTGGTTTCCTCACTGGTCAAATGGGGATCAAGGTACTGATTGTTCTTTTTTTTTTTTTTTTGAGATGGAGTCTCGCTCTGTCACCCAGGCTGGATGGAGTGCAGTGGCTCGATCTCGGCTCACTGCAAGCTCCGCCTCCAGGGTTCACGCCATTCTCCTGCCTCAGCCTCCTGAGTAGCTGGGACTATAGGCACTCACCACCATGCCTGGCTAATTTTTTGTATTTTTAGTAGAGACGGGGGTTTCACCATGTTAGCCAGGATGGTCTCGATCTCCTAACCTCGTGATCCGCCCGCCTCGGCCTCCCAAAGTGCTGGGATTACAGGCGTGAGCCACCACGCCTGGCCTAAGGTACTGATTGTTCTATCTTGTGTCTCAAAAAAGAAAGTTAAAATGTGTAGTATGAGGTAAGATGCATTGACAGTAGCTAGAAAACAGGGCCATTTGAAAGGCTTTTTGAAGTTCTATTGGTCATTAATACCTCAACTTAGCTGCTTGGGAGGGTTTCATTGGCCCATTCAAACCTTCTGTTTTTAAAAAAAAACAAAGGCACAGTGGTTCATGCCTGTAATCACAGCACTTTGGGAGGCCGAGGTGGGCGGATCATCTGAGGTTAGGAATTCGAGACCAGCCTGACTAACACAGTGAAACCTCATCTCTATTAAAAAATCAAAAAAATGGCAGGGCATGGTGGGTCATGCCTGTAATCCCAGCACTTTGGGAGGCCAAGGCGGGTAGATAGCCTGAGGTCAGGAGTTCGAGACCAGCCTGGCCAACATGGTGAAAACCCATCTCTACTAAAAATACAAAAATTAGCCAGGCGTGGTGGCGGGTGCCTGTAATCCCAGGTACTTGGGAGGCTGAGGCAGGAGAATTGCTTGAACCCGGGAGGTGGAGGTTGCAATGAGCCGAGACGGTGCCATTGCACTCCAGCCTGGGCGACAAGAGCAAGACTCCATCTCAAAAAAAAAAAAGGGGGGCCAGGTGCAGAGGCTCACGCCTGTAATCCCAGTACTTTGGGAGGCCAAGGCGGGCAGATCACAAGGTCAGGAGATCAAGACCATCCTGGCCAAGATGGTGAAACCCCGTCTCTACTAAAATACAAAAAAACAATTAGCCAGGTGTGGTGGCGGGCGCCTGTAGTCCCAGCTATTCAGGAGGCAGAGGCAGGGGAATCGCTTGACCCCAGGAGGCAGAGGTTGCAGTGAGCAGAGATCACGCCACTGCACTCCAGCCTGGTGACAGAGCGAGACTCTGTCTCAAAAAAAAAAAAAATTTTTTTTTAAATGAATAAAATAATATTATCCCCCAAATGTCTACTTTAAAAAAAAATGTTAAAAATAATAAACTATTGCCTACCCATCTATGTAAATTTCCAGGGAAACTAGTAAATGCTATTTAAAAAAAAATTTTATTATCTTTTTATTTTTCCCTACTTTCAAGCTAACAAGTTATAGTAAATGCTATTTGGCAGGGAAATGCAATTAGCACCATGTTTCCTACAGGAGATCTGTTTCTTTTGAAAGGATTACCATTACTGGTAAAAGAGCTGGCTGGGGTCAAGTGCAGTGGCTCACGCCTGTAATCTCAGCACTTTGGGAGGCCAAGGCAGGCGGATCACGAGGTCAGGAGATCGAGACCATCCTGGATAACATGGTGAAACCCCACCTCTACTAAAAATACAAAAAAAAAAAAAAAAGCTGGGCGTGGTGGCGGGCGCCTGTAGTCCCAGCTACTTGGGAGGCTGAGGCAGAAGAATGGTGTGAACCAAGGAGGCAGAGCTGGCAGTGAGCCGAGATTGCGCCACTGCACTCCAGCCTGGGCGACAGAGCGAGACTCTGTCTCAAAAAAAAAAAAAAAAAAAAAAAGAAGAAGAAGAAGAAGAGCTGGCTGGATAGTCCTCTTCCAAAAGTCATAACTTTAAATTGTTTCATCCTTTAAAAACTGCAGACACTAGCAATATTTTCAGACTTTCCTGGGAAAGCAAGAACTATATCTTAGATTAAAAAAAACAATTTGGGGTCGAGCACAGTGGCTCAGGCCTGTAATCCCAGCACTTTGGGAGGCTGAGGCGGGCGGATCATGAGGTCAAGAGGTCAAGACAATCCTGGCCAACATGGTGAAACCCGGTCTCTACTAAAAATACAAAAACTAGTTGGGCGTAGTGGCACGTGCCTATAGTCCCAGCTACTCAGGAGGCTGAGGCAGGAGAATCACTTGAACCCGGGAGGCGGAGGTTGCTGTGAGCCGAGATCGTGCCATTGCACTCCAGCCTGGGCAACAAGACAAGTTTTTTTGAAACTCTGTCTCAAAAAAAAAAGAAAAGAAAAGAAAGAAACTGGAAGAAAACATTTCAGTTCGGGGTGATGGTGTATGCTCCTGTAAAACATATTTTGCTGTTCTGTCCATATATTTTAAATTTTACAAATGGCATTATTATATTTCCTCTTGCATGTTCAGGATGTTTTTAAAGATCCATTCATGGCATTATGGGTACATTGAATCCACTGCTTCTCACTGCTGCAGGATAAAGACCAAAGTGCATCCACCATGCACTTTGCTTACCCATGCTCCCAGTGACACTGTCCCAAACTGTACCCAGTTCTCCTCTCGACAAATAAGATAGCACTTCTATCCACCAGAATGGCTGCACTGGCTGCTTTCCCACAGGAGAGTGCCTTAGACCCATCACCTCAGCCCCTGGCATTACTCAGCTTTCTAATTTTTGCCAGTATAATACAGGTGTAAAGAGATGATTAATATTACTATTATTTTGAGACAGAGTTTCACTCTTGTCACCCAGGCTGGAGTGCAATGGTGCGATCTCGGCTCAGTACAACCTCTGCCTTCTGGGCTCAAGGGATTCTCCAGCCTTAGCCTCCCGAGTAGCTGGGATTATAAGTGACTGCCACCATGCCCAGCTAATTTTTGTATTTTTTTTTTTTCAAGACAGAGTCTTGTCCTGTCACCCAGGCTGGAGTGCAATGGCACGATCTCGGCTCACTGCAACCTCTGCCTTCCAGGTTCAAACGATTCTCCTGCCTCAGCCTCCTGAGTAGCTGGGATTACAGGTGCCCACCACCATGCCCAGCTATTTTTTTGTATTTTTAGTAGAGATGGGGTTTAACCATGTTGGTCAGGCTGATCTCGAACTCCTGACCTCGTGATCCACCCGCCTCAGCCTCCCAAAGTGCTGGGATTACAGGCCTGAGCCACCGCGCCCAGCCGTAAAGAGATTATTTTTCAACATGAACTCCTCATAACTTTTTTTCTCCTTTTTTTTTTCTTGACATGCAGTCTCGCTCTGTCACCCAGGCTGGAGTGCAGTGGCATGATCTCAGCTCACTGCAACTCTGCCTCCCGGGTTCAAGCGATTCTCCTGCCTCAGCCTCCTGAGTAGCTGGGATTACAGGTGCGCACAACTACACCCAGCTAATTTTTGTACTTTTAGTAGAGACGGGGTTTCACCATGTTGGTCAGGCTGGTCTCGAACTCCTGACCTCATGATCCACCTGCCTCAGCCTCCCAAAGTGCTGGGATTCTGTATGGCTGCTGAGCCACTGCGCCCAGCATAACATCTTTCTTATACACACAAGCCTCACAGCCTGCTGCTTCTGCCTTTTGGTACGATCTTGGCTCACTGCACTGCCTCCTGGGTTCAAGCGATTCTCCTGCCTCAGACTCCTGAATAGCTGCGATTATAGGGGTCCACCACCACGCCTGGCTAATTTTTTATATTTTTAATAGAGATGGTGTTTCGCCATGTTGGCCAGGCTGGTCTGGAATTCCTGACCTCAGGCGATCCACCCGCCTCGTCCTCCCAAAGTGCTAGGATTATAGTCATGAGCCACCACGCCTGGCCAATGGGACTTTATTCTTAAAGTTGATGAGACCTTCCCTAAGGTAGACAAGTGAAATCCTAAAGACCACAGTCAAGGCCGGACCACAGGTGTCTAAAATGGAGAATTTCTGTTTAGAGGTCCGGTAAGGACTCTCTTCTGGAGTCTCACTCAGAGGAGTCACTATTAGACGCTTCTTCACAGAATGCATGTAGAATTTTTGTTAGGATTGTAGGAGAAATCCCTTAATTTTTTTTTTTTTTTTTTTTTTAGTAACCCTTATTTTACTTAAATCCTTTAATTCTTGATTCTAAGACAGACAAATGAAAGGTGGGGCTGAAATGATAGTGGCCAACTCTTTGGACGTAAGCAATGCAATCAGCATGAACTACCCGAGGAGAAGGCACCCATCACTAGGGCCTTCCTTACCTATGCTGAAGTATATGCCTCTTTACGCATGGAACTGTGCCTGGGCTAAGATTTCAGCTTATCAAAACCAAGGAGGAGAGGCATGTCTAATACCCTGTGTCAAAAAGAGCACAAGCTATACCAGAAACACACACCAGAAACACCAGGGCTCTTGAATTCTGCTGTCAGCACTCACAGCACACTTAGCAACTATGTTTCAGTCTCTGGAGAAACAGGAGTCAGGAAACACTGTAGTCCCGCAGGTGTGCCTCAGGCCAGAGCCCAGCCTAATTCCATCTGCGATGGCCTCAGCTGTCTGCACTGTGAGGAGGAGCCAAGCTTCCCAGTCTGGTTCTATCCTCGTACATGTTGAAAATTGGCTTCAGGTAAGAGATGTCAGGTTTTGTGTTGTTTACTACCAAAACCTTCTCTTCAAGCTCAAATGGACTTTTTTTTTTTTTTTCTGAGAGAAGTCTCGCTCTTGTCCCCCAGGCTTGAGTGCAATGGCTCGATCTCGGCTCACTGCGATCTCGGTCTCCCGGGTTCAAACGATTCTCCTGCCTCTGCCTCCCAAGTAGCTGGGATTAAGGCACCTGCCACCATGCCTAGCTAATTTTTGTATTTTTTAGTAGAGACGGGGTTTCACCATGTTGGCCAGGCTGGTCTTGAACTCCTGACCTCAGGTGATCCGCCCGTCTTGGCCTCCCAAAGTGCTGGGATTACAGGCATGAGCTACCATGCCTGGCCAACTTCTTAACTACCAACTCACAAGGTTGGGACTTGTTAGAATTATGGATCACTGCCCAGCAGATAGCTGGTCCTCCAAATATATTTGCTGAATGAATCAACTGCCTTAGAGGCAGAGATATTCTTACTGCATTCCTTAGTCTATTTTCTGTGGCATTGAAAGGTTTCCTGGTTTTGGGGGGGTGGTTTACTTTTTGTTTTTTGAGACAGAGTTTCGCTCTTGTGGCCCAGTCAGGAGTGCAATGGCGCAATCTCGGCTCACTGCAACCTCCAACTCCCAGGTTCAAGCGATTCTCCTGCCTCAGCCTCCCAAGTAGCTGGAATTACAGGCACCTACCACCATGCCCAGCTAATTTTTTGTATTTTTAGTAGAGATGAGGTTTCACTATGTTGGCCACGCTGGTCTCGAACTCCTGACCTCAGGTAATCCACCTGCCTCAGCCTCCCAAAGTGCTGGGATTGCAGGCGTGAGCCCCTGCACCCGGCCAGTTTCCTGGGTTATACTCTCTCACCAGGGCGATCCAGAAGCCCAGAAATAGTGGACAGTCAGCAAAACCCCAAGTTAAATCACAGGAACCACTAGGCAGAGAGACAGAGAAATTGATTTACTTGGCACAGCTACCTAAGTGGCAGCAGAGAGTTGAAGAGCACAAACTTTGGAGTCAGCCTGGCCTTCATTAGAAGCCCCAGCTCTGCCAGCTATTTGACCTTGGCCAAGATATTTAACTCTGGAAGCATCCATTTCCCCATCTATAAAATGGGTTTCTGTAAAGATTAAATGAAATGACATATATCAAGTTCCCAGCACATCCCTGACCCAATACAGGTGCTCAAAAATGGGGGCTATTATTAGAAACAGAACTCTGATTTCAGGACCCGTGGTCACTTCTGAATCCACAAGAGTCACACTGTAGGAGCTCCTGGAAGGACAGGCTGTAGCATTACACGCTCTCAACCTCTATTAGGAACACAGTTCACCATCAGGAATACAAAGACTGTTTAGAAGAACAAATGAATTCTTAATCCCCAAAATCAACAGACAGCCTTCCCTGTGAAGAAACGTTCTGTCAAGTGCTGTCTGTGGCCAGTGCCCATAAGCCCTGATGGTGAAGCATTAGTAAACCCGCCTCTTCCCACCGGCCTGAAAGCTAAGATTTAGTTTCCTAAGCTAAAGATTTAGTTAAAGCAGCAGTCAGTTTTATTTGAATACAACAGGAAACCACATATTTCAACTCAGATCTATTGCTAATACCCAGGAAAATGCTAACCTTTCAGTTTCTCTACCACACACAGCACATTGTGGGAAGATACCTATAGTGCCTTGGTCCTCGCCTGTGGTTCCAGGACAAGCAGCACCAGCATCACCTGAGAACTTGTTAGACATGCAAATTCTTGGGCCCCACCCCAGACCCTCTGCATCAGAATCTCTGCGGGTGGTTGTTTTAACTTGTTCCTTGGTGATTCTGATGCAGGTAAACTCTTGAGACCCACCGCAGCAGTGGATGCAGACAGAATCCCACCCAAACCCCTTTACCAGAGCACCCACCCACGCCCTGGCTGCTGAGGGCTGGCTGCTAACCACCACAGCGGCACCTCTGGAGCCTTGTCCTGGCCAAAGGGACAGGGACACTACCCCTTTCCCAGGGAAGACCTCGGACAACAACCCACCAGCAGCCCCTTTGCCTCAAGCAGAACTAATTCTGCCATACAATTCACGTTGCAGGGCTTCCTCATGGAGGAGAATGTGGCTAGACTGCATTGGAGACCACAATCTTGGTTCTCGCCTTCCCCGGTTCTCTTCCCTTCCTGAGTCCTGTCTCCTGACAGCACGCCCTCAATTAATGGCCTAAGAATCTCAGTCTCTGCCTCTGCTCCTAGGGAACCTGATCTACAGCAGTTACTTTCACATTCTTAAAAAAAAAAAGTTCACAATTGCTATAATTATTTAGAATTAGCTTAATTCTATTATTTTATTTATTTAGAGACAGAGTCTCACTCTGTCACCCAGGCTGGAGTGCAGTGGCTTGATCTCAGTTCACTGCAACTTCTGTCTCCTGGGTTCAAGCAATTCTCCTGACTCAGCCTCCTCAGTTGCTGGGATTACAGGTGCACGCCACCATGCCCAGATAATTTTTTTGTGTTTGTTTCATTTTTTCAGAAAAGATTTCACTCTGTCGCCCAGGCTGGAGTGCAGTGGCGCCATTTCGGCTCACTGCAACCTCTGCCTCCCGGGTTCAAACGATTCTCCTGCCTCAGCCTCCCGAGTAGCTGGGATTACGGGCATGCGCCACCATGCCCAGCTAATTTTTGTATTTTTAGTAGAGGTGGGGTTTTACCATGTTGGCCAAGCTGGTCTCAACTCCCGACCTCAGGTGATCCACCCACTTTGGCCCCCTAAAGTGCTGGGATTACAAGAGTGAGCCACCGTGCCCACCCTAATTCTATTATTTACATTATTTAGCTCCCAAGGCTCTGTCATTGAAGCTTAATTCTAAAACAAGCACTCCTATATCTAAGATCAGACACACTGGGGCTTAGAGGATGGGAGTGATAGACACCACTGCTGACTTGCAATTGTTTTAGGATCTGAGTCTTGTGTATTGTGGCTTGGGTATGATGGAAATCAGAGGCCAATTTGGGCTCAAATCCTGGCACCGCCAATTTCCAGTTGTGTGAACTTGAGCAAGAAACCAACTTCTCTCCTTACCACAAAACTGAGTTAATAACAGTGACCACAGCAATGAGTTTTTATGAGAAGCAAATGAGATAATGTAGACACCATTTGCGTCCCTAGCTTTCTTACCTGTTAACAAGGCATAATTATGGTACTTACCTCACAAGGCTTTTGAAAGGATAACACGTTGCCCAGGTTCCATTCTTAGCAGTGTCTGGCACATACAATATACTCAAGGAATGTTGGTGCCATCCCAGTCAGAAGCAATGCTTGTTCTTTCCTTTCTCCACCACTGGCCAGATATTCCAAATTTCTTTTTTTTTCTTTTTTTGAGATGGAGTCTCACTCTGTCGCCCAGGCTGGAGTGCAGTGGTGTGATCTCGGCTCACTGCAACATCCACCTCCCAGGTGCAAGCAGTTCTCCTGCCTCAGCCTCCTAAGTAGCTGGGGCCACAGGTGCTCACAACCACACCCAGCCAATTTTGGTATTTTTAGTAGAGACGGGGTTTTACCATGCTGGCCAGGATGGCATCGAACTCCTGACCTCAAGTGATCCTCCCGCCTTGGCCTCCCAAAGTGCTGAGATTACAGGTGTGAGCCACCACGCCGGTAGAGTCCACTGCATTTCACCATTCCAATGATCATGATAATCTCATGTCGAGTTCTTATTTCTGAGAACTAGATCTTACAAGTATACTCTCACTGAAATACTCTGTGAATGTTCTTTCTGGAAGAAAACAAAGATACCCACAGCCACAAGAGTCTCAAAGAATTTAGCTTTTCCTCACTTCTTGCTTAAACTGGCTAGTGGATTTAGCATTTGGAGGTTCAGGTCCAGCACCCAACCAAGGCACACCTGCTGAGAAGGTTTACAGCACAGATGTGCTGGCTGTATAGATTTCAAGGCTATCAAATAAGCAAATACTCACTGTAGTAAGTGTTTCAATCACGAGCCACCAACTACTTTATATCTTCTGATCCCTGGGCCAAAGAAGTTTCTCTGACATCTTGAGATAGAATTTTTACTCTATATGTTATATATATATATATTATATATAAATATATTATATATAATATATAATATTATATATATTTAAAAAAATATAAATATATATATTTTTTTCCTTCAGACAGAGTTTCTGTTGCCCAGGCTGGAATACAGTGGCGTGGTCTCGGCTCACTGCAACTTTGCCTCCCACGTCCAAGCGATTCTCCCACCTCAGCCTCCCGAGTAGCTGAGATCACAGGCGTGCACCACCACGCCTGGCTAATTTTTATATTTTTAGTAGAGACGGGGTTTCACCATGTTGGCCAGGCTGGTCTCAAACTCCTGACTTCAGGTGATCCACCCGCCTTGGCCTCCCAAAGTGTTAGGATTACAGGTGTTAGCCAACGCACCTGGCCTAATTATTACTATAAAATATTAAGTTTAATGATTTATAATTAGCCAAAGAGAAGAGAAGGTGAGGGAAAACATCCCTTTTTACAAATAATAATACATGAGGCCGGGCACAGTGGCTCACACCAGTAATCCCAATACTTTTGGGGGTTGAGGTGGGAGGATTACTTGAGGCCAGTGGTTTGAAACCAGCCTGGGTAACATGGTGAGGTCACATCTCTACAATAATAAAACTAGCCAGGCATGGTAGTGTGGGCCTGTAGTCCCAGCTACTTAGGTGTCTGTGGCAGGAAGATCACTTGAGCCCAGGAAGTCGAGGCTGCAGTGAGCCATGATTATACCACTGCACTCTAGCAGGGTTGGGGCGGGGGGAAACTAAAACCCATTTGATCCAAAATGAAAAAAAAAAAGGCGGTTAAATGAAAATGAAACTCTGCTGGCTTTGCAGGACTGGCCTGGCACCTGACCAGGAAAGGTTAAAAAAGGTCAAACAAGCCTCCTACTACATGGCCAGGAAGTGGTTTGTGGAGAAATGGTTTGGAGGATTTATCTGGCAATTTCTCATTCATTCAGCTGTGGCCAAACTGAAATCCTGTGAGCTGTACCCCTGACACGTAGAGTATGGAAGCCCCAGAAGCTGAAATCCCCCGGAATATTCACGTTCTTCCCTGGGAGGTGGGTGAGGAGGCCACGCACAAAGACAAATAGACCAAGACATATTCTGAGAGACCAGTGCTCTAAGAAAATAACATGTTACGAGACCATGTTTTTCTATTTTTATAACATTTTATATAACTCATAAAACAGTGTTTGTATAAAAATTCACACAAAGTTGCTAGAGAGCATACAATTTCCAAAAATGTCCTGGGTTTTTGTTACATTCAGTTTCCTAAGGATGCACTCCAATCTATGGTAAAATGCAGACATGATGCGAGATTTCATTATCTTTGGTAAAACTATTCTCATTATTTTGTCTCCTCACAGTATTAAGTCTGATATCCACTTTGTGCAGGGTCTGCTATTACTAGGATGTCAGAAAAACATTAAGGCTGGATCTACGAGAGGCAAGTATTTCCAAACAGCAGTAATAGCCCCTTGGCCCCCACCCCCACTTCATGTATCTATACAGTCGATCTACACAGCCGGGCGGGGTGCAAGCTCACGACCTCCACTCGGGAGTCTCGAGATCCCCTCTTGACTGGGAAAGAAGCAAACATTTGGGGGGAATGTTGGAAACGGAGGCCATCTCTAAATGAACCCAGTGGTCATGCTGTGGTGTGGTCAGACCAGCAACTTTTACCAATTAAATAGCCAATCTATTCACCACTAAGTAGATCCCATTGGTTGGTTGGTTGATGATTGCTGCTGATGTGGTTCCCCACTCCCCACAAACATAAAAGGAAAGGAAGGTTTGGAGCCAACACCAAAAGGGGAGGGGCACGCTAGCGCAAATGACACCAGACACGACTTTATTCCCTGTCAAACATTTGTTGTCCTGTAGACACAGCCAAGGTGAACTGAAGGGGGATGCGAACACTCAGTACATTCGTGACTATCTTCATACATTCTTTAAAAACTAACAGAGAAATCAATGAAGACTACCACCTACTGTGACTTACTAGTTCATTCAACATCAAAACGTGTCTGTGCTAATCTTTTAGTCCTTGGGATACAAGGCCAAAAAAAAAAAAAAAAAAAATCCAAAAAACAAACAACTAAAAACCAAAGAATTTAGATGTGGGGGAAGGAAAGCGACTGCCAACAGGTTTCATGGAACACATTAAATTTTGAAAAAATAAGTATTTTGTACTTCTATTGCTTCATGTAAAAAATTTAAAATAAAAAAATGCCCACTGGAGCCACCTGTATGGATGGAGAAGTGAGGACACCATACAGACAGGGCAAGGACCTGCAGGCGTCTCCTGACGACAGTCCAGAGATGGTAAGAGTTCCCACGTGTGTCCACTTCTCTTCACAGAAAGGGACTGTAAGATTCTGGGGGAAGATGCCCTACACATGTAAGGTATTAAGAAAATCACTGAAATACGGTTTCCAAAAATTGAACATGCTCTGGGTTACAAAGAGACATATTTAATTCCTAGAACCTGTTGATTTCTCTAACAGGGGTAGATGGGAGTTTCAAAAAAATTATTAATAAATGATTGTGCTTCTAAAGTTGCAGGGTCAACATTCCACCCTCTAGAAAGCAGGGCAATTCATGGCTTGGAGTCCTCTTGTTTACATCCTAGAAACCAGAACAAATTCCATGGGACCTCCCGCCTCCAGCCCCCAACAACCAGCGGTGGGAAGGGGGAGGTGGTGGGAGAGGGCCACAGCTGTCTTTGGGTAGGGTGCGTGTGTGTGCATGCTGTGTGCATGTGCTGGAGAGACTAAGGCATAGAGAAGGGCCCAAGCGAGGGGGGAAAGTGAGTCTCCTGGCTGCTCCAGTCCCTCCTTTCCAGGCACAAAGAAGTTGAACTTGTTATTCGTGTAGGCCCCCTTCATCTCACTTCAGCTTTTAGTAAGCAGTGCGTGTGTGCCTGAGTAGCTGTGTAAGACAGAGAGTCATTCAGTCCCTGTGCCTTTCTAAATCTGTTTGCAGTTTCAACAGAAATAATCTGTAAATGACACTTAGGAGCAAATTTACTAGTTAGATCAGCAACTTAACATTGCTTTTAAAATCCTGTATTTTAAAAAATGCTCCTGGGTACAGGCAAAATTATGTCATACAGCCACTGGAACTGAAGTCCTTATCAGCTGAATGAAGAAAATTCAGATTGTTTCTGTTATCTCTGCATTTTAAAGTAGCAAGATATTAAGCCATCCCACAGGGGTTCTATGACTACCCTGTGTGATTCAATAAATTTTCCAGGACTCTGGTATGACATTCTGTTTGCATTCGACTGTTTCCTTTCCCTCTCAAGCATTTGGCCCCCAGAGTTAGGTAGGTAAAAGTATCATTTTAAAGGACTTTACCTGTCAGGGAATTTCCCAGTTGGTGCTCCTGGAGAGCATGCAGCTGGCCTGCAGGAGCCTGACATTCCCAGTCGGGAGGGAACGAAGACATGTGCCCCCCAAGGCAGGGGGTGGCCAGGTATAGGACAGCAGGACCTTCTAGAGAGTCCAAGAGGAAAGTTCTGAGTGGACCCTGGGAAGGGACATGTGTACCCCATCTAAAATGGCCTGTGTCCTTCCAATGCCTGGTATCCCCAAGAGGGGCCCAGACCTGGGCCCGCCCTGAGGAATGAGGATGTAGTGCTGCCTGGAGGAGCTAACACTGAGGTCTGGGGAAGTCACCACAAAGCTCCCGGAACCTGGATTTTGTACAAATACACATACGGAAAAGTAAACAGTTCATGGTGAGCTCAAAGAGGCCCACCCTTAAATCTAACAAGAAGCCAAAAGCCCCTGCACTGTTTTCCAAGGAAACATGTCCACTCCCTCCAACCAGCAACCATGTATGGAGAAGGAATGGGGGCAGTGGAAGGACACGGCTCAGATGGAGACACTGCGAACGTGTTTCCACGGCTGTCTACATTCATATCATCATCATCCAGTGTTCTCGCCTAAAGAGTGACACAACATTCTACCAACGCGCCTGAAGGACAGGCCAAGCTGAACGGAAGCCTTCCCAGGCACCAGAGCAGAAGGGAAAACTTGCATGTGGTCGTAAAGGACTTCGCACTATTCCATCCCCTCTACTGCCATCCAAGGGGCATCTTGACTCTTCCAAAATCAGATGTAAAAAACAAGGTCAGTAAAATCAGTATCCATGCCACCTGAAGCTATGATTAGCCACTGTGCACGAACATGGCACTTTTAAAGAGATTTTTTTCTAAGTAAAATGGCCCCCAAAGAGCCCAATGATTTTTTTAAGGGTTTCTTTTTAATTAAAAAAAAAAAATGGGTCAAAATGGAAGATGTAAAATATGGGAAGAGGGGCAAGAGAGTTGCTGGGTTTGCATTTTAAGCTGTGAGGGGCTGGGGAGGGCACAACCAGGGAGAGAGGACCCCTAACCTCTGGTCCCTGCCCTCACAGCTTGCTCTCCCCACACTCAGGCTGCCCCGCCGGGGCACATAGGGCAGAAGTTGTAAGTACAAGAGACCAAACTCAAGGCTTCTTTCTTGCGGTTGGGTGGGTGTTTACGTGTGCAAATGTAGTAAGCCACTCCCCACGGACATAAGGTGCCTGTCTGTGGATGCCATAGGCGTGCTCCCAAGTATTGCTCAGTCCCAAGGGTGCCCATCGCTCAGCCTCTGGTGACCCCGAATCTCTGGGCAGGTCACGGGCCTTCACTTCTCCACTTTCTTTGCTTTCTTGAGGATGTCGCATTTTTTCCTGTTGGGGCGGCGGCACCTCTCATCGATGCTGGGGATACATTCGTAGTGCCACACCTCCTCCATCTTCTCCACCGGGTAGACGGCTTCCACGTAGTGGCGGATGAGCCGCAGCCGCGTGGGGTCCAGTTGCTTCTTGTTGCAAGCCCCGGAATGGTTGTACTGCAGCCGGAGGTTCTCGGCGGTGAAGAGTTCGGGAAACAGGCGGACGAGGAGCCGGGCGGCAAAGTTGCCCACGGAGAGGCTCTGCTGCACGATCTCACGCACCTCCTTGTCAGACAGCAGGTAGGGAGAAGGCACCGGGAAGTCAGGCGAGGGGACCACCAGCTCGTCCAAGGGGATCTTGCAAAAGTCCTTGCTGCTCCTCTCGGGGGGTAGCGGGGGCCCCTCAAACTCCTCCCGGAACCTCTCGGGGTTGATTGCATAGCTGGTCAAGTCTCTGCACTCAGGGCCCGGCACGTGGACCTTGCGCTGCTGCTGGTAGGAGCGCCTTTGCTCCGTGTCCCGGCGCCGGCAGCGCTCATCCAGTTTGCCCACGAACTCCAGGGTCCAGACGCGGTCGTTTTTGGCGCGTGGGTAGAGCAGCTGCACGTAGTGGCGGATGAGCTTGATGCGGGAGGGGTCCAGCTGCTTCTTGCCCAGGGAGCCGCTGCAGTTGTACTGCTTGCGCAGGTTCTCGTGCGTGAAGAGCTCGGGGAACAGGTGCACCAGCAGGCGCGAGGCGAAGTTGCCGATGGACAGGCTGCTCTCGTAGATGCTGCGTAGCTGCTCCTTGCTGAGCAGGCAGTCGGCGCCGGGCACCTCGAAGTCAGGCTGGGGGATCTCTAACTTGTCGAAGTCGATGGGCACCAGCCAGATCTTCTTGGAGCGGCGACCCGGCCGATCGCCCTCGAAGCTGTCCTCCACCTTGACCACTGAGATGTCGTCGGGCAGACTGGAGGAGTCGTAGCAGTCATCACGCGGGGGGTCGCCTTCACTGCCCGCGTCCAGCCCCAGGCCCTCGAGCTCGTCGTTGATGCGCTGGGCACACTGCTGCAGCCAGGCCTCCTCCTCCTGCATGTCAGGGAAGTAGATCTCCGTGTAGTTGCGGATGATCTGCAGCCGCTGCGGGTCCAGCTCCTGCTTTCCACCGTCCCCGTAGCAGCTGTACTGTTCACCCAGCTTGCGGTGGTCGAAGAGCTCGGGGAACAGCCGGTGGAGGAGGAAGACGGCAAACTCGCCTGGTGAGGAGGCTTCGTCCAGGAACTCAGTGAGGTCCTGCGTGTCCACCACGTGGTCTGAGGCGATGGTGCTGCTCCGGTCCAGAGACAGGGCCTCCTCCTGGTCTTTGTTGTCCAGGAAGTGGCCGGGGTCCACCTGCTCTGCCTCAAAGAAGCTGGCGACCTGGCCACTGGGCTGGCTGTCCTCCATTTCCCGCTGGGCCCAGAAGCGGCTGAAGAAGTCGTTCAGCTGGGGCAGGCACTCGGCCTGCCACACAGCCGTGTCCTTCACCGAGGGGTAGTAGACCTCCACATAGTTGCGGATGAGCTGCAGGTGCAGCGACTCCAGCTTGCGCTTGGCCGCAAAGCCACAGGCACTGCAGCCCCGGGAGAAGTCCACGTCGCTGAAGAGCTCGGGGAAGAGCTGCACCAGCAAGCGGCAGGCCAGGTCCCCCCCTGACAGGCTCTGGTCCACGATCTGCTTGAGCTCCGCGGCTGTGAGCTGGTACTCAGGGGGCGGCTGGAATTTGGCCACCATCTCAGTGGGGCTCACCTGCTTCTTGATGCGGCTCACCTCAAGGGAGAGCAGGTCCACCTTGCTGTGCAGCTGGGACATGTTGGACGTGAGGGTGTTGAGCATGTAGAACATCTTCTGGATCAGGAAGTAGATATTGGGGTCGTTGTCAGTGCCTGCCCCGGTGCTGCCACAGTCCCGCTTCTGTGGCTCATTCAGGAGCCGCAGCGACGAGGGGCTGTTGCTGGCGTTTGCCTTCTCAAAAAGCTCGTACATGTTTAGCAGGTCCCCCGAGGGAGGATTCTTCTTCTCCATGATCTTGTGCGAGATGCCATACAGAGGCTTCTTGTAGGAAGGGGTGGTGGCATCGTTGCAGGGCTCCTCCTCTCCAGGCCACACAGAGCCCAAGCTCCTGCCCCTGCCGGCCTGCTCACCATTGCCTTGGCAGGGCGAGCTGTTCTCACGGTTCCGCATGCCTGCTAGGAGAGCCTGCAAAACAAAAATCATTTCCCAGAGTGTTAGGTGGGTGCTGTGGTTTATGACACTAAACAAGGGTCTGTGTAGCACACAGAGGCCAAGGTCAACCTTGGGAGCATGTAAGAAACTGATTCCTCACCCTGAATCACTCTGTCATCCAAGGATGCACCACTGATACAAACCTGCATCCCCAGCACCCCAGACCTGCTGCTCTCCCCATTCCCTGAGAAAAGACTCAGGCTGGGCCCAGGGAGGCTTTGCGCTCTCACAGGGCACCAGCAGTGGACTTCCTTTCCATCAGAGGGCTGACATTGGTGCTGGCAATACTGGGCAAGAACTCTGCAAGAAACAGGAGGACGAGCACAGGAAGGCAACGGGCTTGTGCAGCTGCCGGCCACGGGCAGGTCACCTCATGGACCCGTGCCTTGGTCTGCTCTCAGGAAGGGACAGAGATTCCTACCTATGGTAGCTCCCAAAGGCAGCAGTGTGTCCTTTTAGCCTGCAGCCTTTGGGAGAGCAGGCGTCCCTTTTCGGGAAGGCTCATCTGGGACGCATGGTCGGGGCACCTGAGAACTGGGCTGTGGAGAGCGGCTGTCTGATGCCAACTCCACCACTGCCTGAAATCACATCTTAGGCCAGAAAAAGCCGGCCCAGAACTTTCTGGCCTATGCAACTGTGAGCCAGTAGAAACAACCCCCCGTTTCTGAAAAATCAACAAGTATATAAACTATGTTATATTCATACAATGGAATATTACTCAGCAATAAGATATTATTGATACAGTACACAAAGTACTCATGATAAATCTCAAAATAAATAACAAAAAGGTCATAGTGTTTGATTCCATTTGTGTATGTACAATTCTAGAAAACGCAAGCTTGCCTATAGTGACAGAATGCAGATAGTCATTGCCTAGGGATTGCAGGGAGAATTCGATGGGACACAGAGAATGAAATGGAGAACGTCAGTGGGTGACGGATGTTTATCATCATGACTGTGGCTGTGGGTTCACTGGTAGACACGTGTCAAAACGTATCAAATTGTATACCTTAAATATGTATCATTCATTGTGTTTCAGCCATAACCTAATAAGCCTGTTTTTGACAAATGTTGAATTCGACCCAGATAGTTATGTAAATGTATATCTGAGTTTTAGGAAAGCAGATGAGCTAGTCAGTGAGTGCTGGTGGGTGTCGGGGGAGGAGGGAGCCTTTGCTCCCACTGACAGGCATGTGCCTCAGGCAACTGGGAATAGACAAGAACAAACGGCATCCTGGGGTGCTTCTCTCCACACTTGGGAAGAGTACAGGTGGCTGGGACTGGCCTAGCCCAGCGCTTCTTAAGCTCTAGTGTACACACTGAATCACCTGGGGTCTTGCTGGAATGCAGAGTGTGAACCCTGGGCCTGCATCTCTAATAAGCTCCTGGGTGCTGTGGCTGCTGTCTATCCTCTCTGAGTAGCCAGGGCTTGGCAGTCAGTGTTTGCTCTCAGTTTATCCCATCCAGGCAGATCAAGGTTATTTTAAAGTTTTCAGGTAACTAATGCCAGCACAAAACAGTGCATGAGGTGTTTTTCTCTGCAGCCTCAACCAATGTAGGGAAAAGAGACAACCTCAGAAGCGAGGCTTTGTACAGCAAGTGAGCAATATGAGGCTGAGAATAGGCAGATCCAGGGGGAATAGAAACCAAGAGCCCAAATAAACAGAAAACTTTCATCATTCTGAACCTTCCATGTGTTCTTTTTCATTTAAATTAATGAACGGCTGGGCGTGGTGGCTCACGCCTGTAATCCCAGCACTTTGGGAGGCCAAGATGGGTGGATCTCCTGAGCTCAGAAGTTCCGCCAGCCTGGGCAACATGGCGAAACACTGTCTCTACTAAAAAAATACAAAAAAAATTAGCCTGGCACAGTAGTGTGCACCTGTAGTCCCAGCTACTCAGGAGGCTGAAGTAGGAGGATAACTTGAGCCTGGGAGATGGAGGCTGCAGTGAGCTAAGATCTTGCCACTGCACCCCAGCCTGGGTGACAGAGTGAGACCCCATCTCAATAATAATTAATAAATTACTTCCTAGACTCTCTCTTTTGGATAATAGAATAATCTGACTCATATTAAAGAAATGTTAATTCTTCTCTTGTGCCCCCATGAGGACAACCATGCAAAAGAAAAACTACTCCCTTAGTGACCTTATAAAGGGACTCGTACGTGCATTAGTTATCACAGAGCTGGCCAATACTTCCTTCAGGGTTTGTGTGTGTGTGTGTGTGTGTATATATATATATATATATATATATATCTGTGAGCAAATGGTCAGTGGCAACTGGCCCTTGTGGCCCCCACTCCCCACCCCTCCCCTCTACAGCACTCACAGGAGCAGAGGACCAAGAACATACCAGAGTGGAGGCAGCCTGTCAGGGGTGGCCAGCCACCTGCCCCATTCCCTCTGGGGTCTCCTTGCCAAGCTGTCCCCATCCCTGTCAAACTGCATGATGGTTGTGCGATGGGACCACGTTGTTCCTGAGTCTATCCCCAGTGCCTAGCAAAGTGCCCAGGGTACAGAAGAGGTCAATGAATTTCTGTCAACCACACATGTGAATAAAGCAGGGCAAAGTGTTCCACCATTCTCAAATACATGCTTAAGAAAAGTGAGGCCAGGTGCAGTGGCTCACACCTGTAATCCCAGTATTTTGGGAGGCTGAGGCAGGGGATCTCAAGCCCAGGAGTTCAAGACCAGCCTGGGCAACATGGTGAAACCCCACCTCTACAAAAATAAGCTGGGAGTGGTAGTGTGTGCCTGTAGTCTCAGCTACTCGGGAGGCTGAGGTAAGAGGATTGCTTCAGCCTGGGAGGTTGAGGCTTCGTGAGCTGAGATCACACCGCTGCACTCCAGCCTGGGCAACAGAGCAAGACCCTGTCTCAGAAAGAAAAAGAAAAGGAGAAAAAAAAGAAAAGGGAGCTGTTCTGATAAGAGCACTGGCATGAAGGTGTGGCTAAGAACTCAGCTCAATCAGCAAGCATTCTGTTTGTGACCTTGTAAGCCTCACCTTCCTTTACTCAGGGTAAATCATGCTACCTGTCCCACAGGGTGGTTGTGAGGATTTAAGGAGACAGTGCACACACAGCACTGAGTCTACCTGAATCACACTAAGTGCTTAATAAATATTTATGGCCGGGTGCGGTGGCTCATGCCTGTAATCCCAGCACTTTGGGAGGCCGAGGCAGGTGGATCACTTGAGGTCAGGAGTTCGAAACTAGCCTGGCCAACACGGTGAAACCCCATCTCTACTAAAAATACAAAATTAGTTGGGTGTGGTGGCGCATGCCTGTAATCCCAGCTACTGGGGAGGCTGAGGCAGGAGAACTGCTTGAACCTGGGAGGCGGAGGTTGCAGTGAGCCAAGATCGTGCCACTGCACTCTGGCCTGGGCAACAGAGTGAGACTCTGTCTCAAAAATAAATACATAAAAATTTATTATTACAATATGATTTATTATTACATAATGTAATTCCCAAGCCATGGCAGAGGTAGTTCTGTAGGGGACTTTTATTAGGGGAGTTGTAATGACACTCTCAAGTACACTGAGAAGGACTTTCCCACAGTGCCTCAGGGTAAGTCACTCATGGAAGGCACTTATTAGAGGTCTGTTTGTCCTAAAGGCTGGGAATTTAAGCCCTTTATGTTTCTTCTGTTCTGTTATCTGGCATTATTTCTTTAAAAAAGAAAGAAAAGAAAACATATACACACACCAGAAAGGAAGGGGTGGAGATAGCTGAAAACCTTTACCCCTAATGCAGTGTTTCAAATTGTGGGATAGTAGATGATAACTGATTTTGGTGGATCGTGAAGAGGGAGGAGCCGGGCGCGGTGGCTCATGCCTATAATCCCAGCACTTTGGGAGGATGAGGTGAGTGGATCACGAGGTCAGGAGATTGAGACCATCCTGGCTAATGCGGTGAAACTCCATCTCTACTAAAAATACAAAAAATTAGCTGGGAGTGGTAGCACATGCCTGTAGTCCCAGCTACTCAGGAGGCTAAGGCAGGAGAATCACTTGAACGCGGGAGGCGGAGGTGGCAGTGAGTGCCACTGCACTCCAGCCTGGGCAACAGAGCGTCTCAAAAAAAAAAAAGAAGAGGGAGGGATTAGCCACTAGGGAGGCTTAGGTGGGAGGATCACTTGAGTCTTGGAGGTGGAGGTTGCAGTGAGCTGTGACTGCACCACTGTACCACAGCTTGGGCGACAGTGAGACCGTGTCTCAAAAAAAAAAATAAATAAATAAATAAAGAGGGAGGGAAGGAGGAAATAAGAAAGCAAGAAGAATAGAAAATATCAAAGTGTACTGCACAAAGTAAATCAATTTAAGAGTTTTGTTTCATTACTATATGTATGTCTAAATACTTATTTACAAATTCATACAGGTAAGTTGTATTGCTCTATAAGGTGATTTATAACTGTGGGTCACTGTGGAAAACCATTGCCCTAACAAACTCAAAGTGCCTTACTTGCTAATTCCTGTAGAATGTAAAGTAAAATTTTTGGCAATTTATTCACCATTTAGTTCTATTACACTAAAATAATTTTAGAGGTCCCATGGACTATAAGATTACTATAAGGTTTACCAATAGAGAGAAATTTGGGTTTGGAGTACTAACAATTACAAATCATAACTATATTAGGAGTGATTTTAGAAAAGGAGACTTTGCTTTAAACTAAGGTTCCATTAGCACATTTAAAATAGAATTTCCTAAGAAAGAGATCATCAGAAACGTATATAGCATGCAACAAGAGTACATGTTCTAGAAGGAGACTTGCCCAGGGGAGAAATGAGTACAGGGAAAAGTTTCTGGTGAATTATTTGAATACCAACAACACACACAAGATTTGACTCCCTCACATTCCTACAGCAGGTGGGAGGCAAGAGTACATTGAAACTGGGAAACCCCCCATAACTCTCAATATTCAGCCTCATTAATACAAATATTTCCGTTTCCACCAAGCATGTTAGAAACACTGCCGTCAACAGAAACATTTTTGGCTAGATTGCTTGAATAAAAAATGTTAGTGTCCCAGTAGAGGGCAATATTCACTCCCAGAAACCTTGGGTACACAATTCAACACAGAACACAACACAAGCACTGAAGAGAAACTTCTTAGATACTCCCACACTGGTGTCCTGTCAGCTCAGTGCTCCAATTAATTCCACAAATGCTGCCAAGGCGGCAATGGGCTGGCTGCGTTTGTGGCTGATGATAAAATCTCAGCTCAGCTGTCTAGGAGTATCAAGAAATCTTTAAATCTGTGCTACTTGGCACTGGGTAGGACTGGCTGACACGTTCCCAATTCTCTGAGGCTCGTCTTCCAACCATATGGGAACTCTGCTGTACAGCTCAGGCTCTGCAATGCCAGCGTCTAGCCCGGATCTTGATCAGGGCGTTTCATTCAGCCACCAGCACCCGTAGAACCCAGAGAGAATGCCCAAATCTCTCAGCTGGAGAATCTGACTGAACAAAAAGAAGCTGATGTTGGGTTACAAGTGAGGGGTAAATAGACTATTTAGGGAGACTCCAGGTGTCCATGCCCAGTGACATCCCAGGGAGTGGGACACCCTGGAGATGCTCCAAGTGCTAGACGTCTTCATCGCAACCCCAAATCCAAGAGTGGTCACTGAATTTAGTTCAATGAATGAGTGGCTCAAAAGTGCCCTGAGAGTCAGCACGCTGGAACACTCAGAAAGCAGCATGGCTTGGGGAAGCAGAGAGGCCATGTGAAACAGTGGTCAGTTGGGCTGGCATCTCCCTCCTGGAATCACAGTCGCATGAATGATGCTTATACCACTTTCATTTTCAACATTATTATTTTCATCATCATCATCAAATTTTTTTTTGAGACAGGATCTCACTCTGTTGCCCAGGCTGGAGTGCAGTGATGTGATCTTGGCTCACTGCAACCTTCGCCATCACTCCCCACCCTCCCCAGGCTCAAGTTATCCTCCCACCACAGCCTCCCAAGTAGTTGGGACCACAGGCACACACCACCATGGTCAGCTAATTTTTTTTGTATTTTTAGTAGAGACCCTGTACTTATTTTTCTATCCTGGGTATTAATTAGGGCAGGTCTCCCTCTAGAACATGTACTCTTGTTGCACAGTATATGAATTTCTAATGATCTCTTTCTGCACAAAATCCTATTTTAAATGTGCTCACCATGTTGTCCAGGCTGGCCTCGAACTCTTGAGCTCCAGTAATCGGCCCACCTTGGCTTCCCAAAGTGTTGGAATTACAAGTGTGAGCCACCACATCCGGCCAAAACAATTTTTTTTTAAATTAAATCAGAGACAGGGCTGCACTAAGTTGCCTATGTTCACAGGCGTGATCCCACTACTGATCAGCAGGGGAGTTCTGACCTGCTCTGTTTCTGACCTGAGCCGGTTCACCCCTCCTTAGGCAACCCAGTGGTAACCCTCACTAAGTTCAGCATCAATACGGTGACCTCCCAGGATCAAGCCAGACACAGTCTCTGCTCTCACGGCTCTTACTCTGTGGGTCATCCTTCTGCTGCCAACACTATATGGTAAGGGTGAAGGATGTGCTAAGATGGCTGAAGAAACAAGATTCTGGGGAGATAAAGCAACTATAATGAAGGGAAAAGAGGAAGACCAGAAGACCTAGCAAGATATGAGTGCACCTAAGGCTTCTCATGCATCTTACAAATATCCCAGTATCCCACCAGCATGATGTTTGAGTGCCCAGTTCGGAATCACGCAGGCTTGGTAGTGCTAACTTCTCTGAGCCTCATTAAAATGGGAATGTACCTATCTGCGATAGTTGTTGAGAGACTTCTTAAGAATCCTCAGCTCACACCACAGTAACTGACACTCAGGAGGTGTTCTGTGCATTTGCACTGCATGAGATGCCATTTCCATTTTCCAAATGAAAAACAAACCACAGAGACATTTTAGGACTTAAAAAAATAAACGAAAAACCCCAGGAGAACAAAGCTAACCTCTGCCTGGCATACGGCTCTTGAACACTGCCCCACTTCTGTGAACAAAAAGATGATTACCAATAAAAACTTTGGCTATGCACCTCCCACATCTGCTGTATTTGGCTACGAAGTCCTCTCCAACAGAGGTGCCAAATAAGTCTTTACACAGCCCTTTGTTAGACTTTTTGAGGGAGGTTTTTTCTTCTAAGCATTGTACTAAATGTCACTCATAAAACAAGTTGTCAACATTGATAGACGCCTACCTGTGACATACTGTTAGCATCAGGGCTCCCCACTTTGCCCTCCTGCACTTTCCTTGGGGCAGGGGAGAGAAGACAGGAGATGGTCTATGTCCTGACTGGATGGTGCCCAGGCTGGGTGTCCTCAAGGGCATCAGGTGGCCTCCCTTGATGGTGCCATGCTGATTTCATTCTGATAAATGTAGAGGGAGGCAGCTGAATGCTGGTCATGGGGTTGAGGGCTGGAGATGGGAGCTCAGAGGCAATAAATAAACATTTCTTTTTGAGACAGAGTCTCACTGTCACCCAGGCTGGAGTGCAGTGGCGCAATCTCGGCTCACTGCAAGCTCTGCCTCCTGGGTTCACGCCATTCTCCTGCCTCAGCCTCCCGAGTAGCTGGGACTACAGGTGCCTGCCACCACGCCCGGCTAATTTTTTGTATTTTTTTAGTACAGAGGGGGTTTCATCGTGTTAGCCAGGATGGTCTCAATCTCCTAACCTTGTGATCCGCCCACCTCGGCCTCCCAAAGTGCTGGGATTACAGGCATGAGCCTCCGTGCCCGGCCCAGTAAACAACATTTCTAAAGGCTGACGTGGAGCATGCCCCATGCTGCGTCCTCATGTGGACTATCTCAGTGATCCACAACAGCCCAGCGAGGCGGGCAGTGTCACCCCTCATGACAGTGGAGGAACCTGAGTTTTGGCTGAGTTTTGGCGATCTGCCCCTCGTCTGACCCCAGATTCTCTACTTGTTCTTGTATTTTAGCATGCTGGTAGTGATATGGGAGGGGGCTATGGAAGTGCTGGGTAGAGAAGGGCGGGTCCCTGGCTAGTGCTCCACCCTCAGGCCTGTGCCCATGGACCTAGGTGAGGACAGGCACTCCTGCCTTTGCACCCAAATGTTGCATTTTCCAAGACCACCCTGGCCTGCCACGCCCCCATTTCTATCCTGTGCCTATAGAAATCCCCGAGACCCTAGCAGGCAGGCACACAAGCAGCTGGATGTCCAGAGGAGCGGATCAGTGGAAGAAGATAGAAGCAACTGGACGTCTACAGAAACACACGGGTGGAGGAACACACAACTGGGTGGATGTCGAGAGGATGTCGGGAGCACACCGACAGGCACCACCAGCATGATGACAGGTCATTGACCAGCAAAACAATGTGGAGTTTGGCCGGGGCAGTAGGAGGAGGGCCCGGGCCACTGAGCAGCCCAACTCCAGGGGAAATTCATTTTCCTTCTGGCTCCCCCATCTGCTGAGAGCTACTTCCAACTCAATAAAACCTTGCACTCATTCTCTAAGCCCAGGTGTGATCCGATTCTTCTGGTACACCAAGGCAAGAACCCAGGATACAGAAAGCCCTCTGTCCTTGCAACAAGGTGGAGGGTCTAATTGAGCTGGTTAACACAAGCTGCCTATAGACAGGAGCAAAACTAAAAAGGCACCCTGTAACATATGCCCACTGGGGCTTCAGGAGCTGTAAACATCCACCCCTAGACACTGCCATGGGGTCAGAGCCCCACAGCCTGACTGTCTGTATGCCCCCCTAGAGGTTTGAGCAGTGGGGCACTGAAGAAGCAAGCCACACCCCCATCGCATGCCCTGCAAGGGGACAACGGAACTTCTCCCGTTTCAGTAGGATGACTCAGAGAAAGTGACAGTGTCTTCCCAATCAGTCCTGATAATCTCACCCCAGTAACAAGGCTGCCCCACTGGCACCCTGGCACCTTTTAACTTACATGCCTGAGTTTGCTCAGCTGCCTGGTTGAGGTATTAACTCGTTTGTTATATGGATTAGATGGAATAAGGTATGGAAGGCACTATTTGTTGAGTAGCTACTGGTAACTGTTAGTGTGCTTCCTTTCTACTTTTTTTTATTTTAAATAGAGACAGGGTCTCACTATGTTGCCCAGGCTGGTCTTGAACTCCTGAGCTCAAGTGATCCTCCCGCCTCGGCCTCCCAAAACGCTAGGATTACAGATATGAGCCACCACACCTCACCCTTTCTACTTTTTTGATTATCACTGGCTGCATCCTCTAGGTTCCTCCTGTCTTTAATGAAAGTGCTTCAGAAAACATTACATATGGCTGGCTGTGGTGGCTCACACCTGTAATCCCGGCACTTTCGGAGGCCAAGATGGGCAGATTGCTTGAGCCCAGTAGTTGGAGACCAACCTGGGTAACATGGCAAACCCCTGTCATTACAAAAATTAGCCACTGGGAGGCTGAGGTGAGGGGATTGCTTAAGCCCGGGAGGTCGAGGCGGCAATGAACCAGGACTGTGCCACTGCACTCCAGCCTGAGCCACAGAATGAGATCCCATCTCAAAAAAAAAAAAGAAAAAAGAAAAGAAAAGAAAAAGAAGAAAACAGTACATACACCCCACCCTACTCCAGTCACCATATATATCTTAGAAGAAACAGAAGATTCAGCGGCAGAGGATAAGAGAATATTCACCCTGAATTAAGACTAGTACTTTTTTGAAAAATTAACATACAGTATAATTTCATAAAACAGATGGATTGTTCTAAAGTCCCCAGGGTTGGCTGGGCACAGTGGCTCAAGGATGTAATCCCAGTATTTTGGAGGCCAGGGCGGGTGGATCTCCTGAGGTCAGGAGTTCGAGATCAGCCTAGCCAACATGGTGAAACCCCATCTCTAATAAAAATACAAAAAAATTAGCTGGGCGTGGTGGTGCGCACCTGTAACCCCAGCTACTCGGGAAGCTGTGGCAGAAAAATCACTTGCACCTGGGAGGCAGAGGTTGCAGTGAGCAGAGATCATGCCACTGCACTCCAGCCTGGGTGACAGAGAGAGATTCCATCTCAAAAAAGTAAATAAAATAAATAAAGTCCCCAGGGTTCTAAGACTATTGATTTACTGGCACATCCATCAGCTTATACAAATTTATTTTTTATTTTTTGGCATGGGATCTCAGTCTGTTGCCCAAGCTGGAGTGCAGAGGCAGGATCATTGCAGCCTCAACCTCCTAGGATCAGGTGATCCTCCCACCTCAGTTTTTGTATTTTATGTAGAGATGGGGGTTTTGCCATGTTGGCCAGGATGGTCTCAAACTCTTAGGCTCAAGTGATCCACCTAACTTAGCCTCCCAAAATGCTGGGATTACAGGCATGAGTCACAGCGCCTGGTCTCAATTTACACAAACTTTTTTTTTTTTTTTTTTTTTTTTGAGATGGAATCTTGCTCTGTCACTCAGGCTAGAGTGCAGTGGGGCGATCTCAGCTCACTACAACCTCCACCTCCCAGGTTCAAGCAATTCTCCTGCCTTAGCCTTCCGAGTAACTGGGATTACAGGCGCCCACCACTACGCCTGGCTAATTTTTGGTATTTTTAGTAGAGATGGGGTTTCACCACGTTGGCTAGGGTGGTCTTGAACTCCTGACTTCAGGTGATCCACCCGCCTCGGCCTCCCAAAGTGCTGGGATTACAGGCATGAGCCACCGCGCCTGGCCAAATCCAGGACTTTAAACACGATTTCCCCTTCAGATCTAATGGGTCAGAACTGCCTTCTGTATCCTATCTACTAAAAAGTACAGTAAATACACGTGACCATTTTTGTATATGTAGACTGGGCAAGTCATATGAGAAATACGCAAATGCATTTTTGGTTTTGATCCCTTTTCCCTAAACATGTCAGAGTCCCTGGGTGATACCTGAAGCTCCAGCCAGACAAAACTTACTCCCGGGAGACAGAGTGAGACCCTGTCTCAAAAAAAAAAAAAATAAATAAAGGAGAATATACCCTTTCCTTTGTGTCCCCAAGCATATGAAGATGCTGCCTTCTCTATGATCCTGTTACAATAAAAATGTGTTGAGTGAAAGGGTGAAGTGTGACATCATTTGTGCAGCAAGGCAACAGAATTATCTCGGACTGTCCACAAAGGCTACAACCTGATGTACACATGGACACAACTTGTTGGGAGAGCTTGCTGCTCCCTGTTTATAACAATAGCCACAATACCCCCTCCCACCTTTGTGTGAATGCCTCTTTGCAAGGTGATTTCATGCTTCTATCAACAGGAGACAGAGTCTACTTTTCCACTTTCGGGTGTAGTTTTGGATATGTGACTTGCTTTGGCCAACAGGACACTAGCACATGTGATGCAAGCAGAAGCTTGACAAGCCTGCCCTCTCTTGCCCCTAGGAATTCCTGCACTGTCATGTGAGTAAGCCTGGACTGGCTCCCTCCAGGGAGATAATGTACGTAAAGGGAAGCTCCAATCATCCCAGCCACTCATTCCAGGTGAGGACCCAGATACGTGAGTGAGGTTATTCCAGACTACCCAGCCCTGAATGTGTCAGGCCAAATCAGAACCACCAGCTGGTCCAGAGAATCATGAAAAAATAAAGTAGTGGTTGCTTTTTATTTTTTTTGAGATGAAGTCTCAGTAGTCTCGCTCTGTCACCCAGGCTGGAGTGTAGCGGTGTGATCTTGGCTCACTACAACTTCTACCTCCTGGGTTCAAGCGATTCTCCTGCCTCAGCCTCCTGAGTAGCTGGGATTACAGGCACACACCACCGCACCGGGCTAATTTTTGTATTTTTAACAGACACAAGGTTTGTTGGCTAGGCTGGTCTGGAACTCCTGACCTCAGGTGATCCGCTTGCCTCAGCCTCCCAAAGTGCTGGGATTACAGGCGTGAGCAACCGCGCCCAGCCTAGTGGTTGCTTTAAACTACTAGGTTCTGGAGTGGTTCTGTGCTATGTAACACAACACAGCACAAGTGAACTGATACACTAAACTTTGTCTTTCATTTCCTGAATTCTGGCTTTACTTGAAAACTTGAAGTGAGTTTGCAGAACTGATCACAAACAGAAATGTAATATGACACAGAGAAAAATATTTTGGGGAGTTCCTTTAGGAAATTAACATACTGCTTGTCAAACTTCTCATCACTTCCAGCATAACCCTCTAGGAATCTAACCTACAGAAACACTCATACAGTCACTGGGTTGATGTATGGGGATGTTTTCCCGGCATTACTTGTAATAATATAAAATTGGAAAACATCTAAATATCAATCACAAAGGAAAAGGATAATAAAATATGGTTAAGCTATTCTACTAACTGTCTTGTAGCTTTCATCTGCCACAGCAGATCACAAATCAGATCTGTGGGTTTTCATCTAGTTATTACTCACTGCACTAGAAACTGCCATCCAGGCGTGAAACTTTTGCCCAGATCACAAGGTATGTGGCAAATGGCAGGGTTAGGCAGCCGCAGTCAAGGGTGGAATATTTCTAATTATTCGTTTATTAAAAATTATCGGCCAGGCACGGTGGCTCATGCCTGTAATCCCGGCACTTTGGGAGGCTGAGGCGGGAGGAATGCTTGAGCCCAGGAGTCCCAGACCAGCCTGGGCAACATGGCCAAACCCCATCTCTACAAAAGAAAAACAACAACCCCCAAAAACAAAATTACCCAGGTGTGGTGGTGCGTGCCTGCAGTCCCAGATATTTGGGAGGCTGAGGTGGGAAGATCCACTGAGCCCAGGGGGTTGAGGCTGCAGTGAGCGGTGGTCACACTACTGCACTCACCCTGGGTGACAGAGCAAGACTGTATCTCAAAAAAAAGAAAACAATACTCATAGGTATTAAAAAAAAAAGTCAACATTTTTTTCTGGACATTATAGATTTTTAAATAATGTCTCGTTCAAGTATGAATTATGATACTCAAAAAGTAGAAGCAACCCAAAATATCTGTCAACTGATGAATGGATAAACAAAATGTGGTGAGGCTGGGCTCCATGGCTCACGCCTGTAATCCCAACACTCTGGGAGGCCGAGGTGGGAGATTCCTTGAGGCTAGGAGTTTGAGACCAGACTTGGCAACACAGCGAGACCCTGTCTTGAAAAAGAAAAAGCATCTCTACAATGGAATATTATTTGGCCATGAAAGAAGATGAAGGACTTCAGGTATCTGGTCCAGCATGGAAGGAGCCTGAAAGTCAGCATTCCATCCTAACTACAAGGAAAAAGCTGAACAAACTGAAAAAATCAACACGTTTTCTTAGACCCGTAAGACCGGTAAGGTCACAGGGCAAACCACTGCCCCCAGACGTGGCGAAACAGACGGGTGAGTACAGAGACTCCCAGCTTACCACAGCAGACACCAGAGAGCAGACTTCCACAGGAACCAGCACTAGGGCAAGGAAACCTGAACTGCAACTGAGGAATTGCTGGAGACGCAGTGTGGACAAGTCTGAGAGTTAAAATCTCCAAGGTTACCCAATCAGCATAGGCCCCACACTTTCGTGGGTTCTACTGAGAGGTGAAGCCAGCTGGGTTTCTGGGTCAGGTAGGGATTTGGAGAACTTTTCTGTCTAGCTAGAGGATTGTAAACACACCAATCAGCACTCTGTGTCTAGCTAAAGGACTGTAAATGCACCAATCAGCACTCTGTAAAAACGCACCAATCAGCACTCTGTAAAAACGCACCAATCAGCACTCTGCGTATAGCTAAAGGATTGTAAACACACCTATCAGCACTCTGTAAAACTGCAGCAATCAGCACTCTGTGTCTAGCTAAAGGATTGTAAACACACCAATCAGCACTCTGTGTCTAGCTAAAGGACTGTAAACGCACCAATCAGCACTCTGTAAAACCGCACCAATCAGCACTCTGTGTCTAGCTAGAAGACTGTAAACGCACCAATCAGCACTCTGTAAAAATGCATCAATCAGCGCTCTGTAAAAACGTACCAATCAGTGCTCTGTGTCTAGCTAAAGGACTGTAAATGAACCAATCAGCACTCTGTAAAACGGACCAATCAGCGCTCTGTAAAATGGACCAATCAGCAGGACACGGGTCAAATAAGGGAATAAAAGCTGGCCACCCAAGCCAGCAGTGGCAACCCATTCGGGTCCCCTTCCATGCTGTGGAAGCTTTGTTCTCTCGCTCTTCACAATAAATCTTGCTGCTCCTCACTCTTTGGGTCTGCACTACCTTTATGAGCTGTAACACTCATCGCGAGGGTCTGCGGCTTCATTCCTGAAGTCAGCGAGACCACGAACCCACTGGGAGAAACAAACAACTTTGGATGCGCCACCTTTAAGAGCTGTAACACTCACTGCGAAGGTCTGCGGCTTCACTCCTGAAGTCAGCGAGACCACGAACCCACCGGAAGGAACTCCCAACACATCTGAACATCTGAAGGAACAAACTATGGACACACCATCTTTAAGAGCTGTAACACTCACCGTGAGGGTCCACGGCTTCATTCTTGAAGTCAGTGAGACTAAGAACCCACCAGAAGGAATAAATTCCAGACACACTACCTCCAAGAACCCTACCAGGTTCTCACAGCGAATATTAGAGAAAAATCCCCTTCTACTTCTGGCAGGGGGAGGGGAAAGGGAACCAATCTGAAATATCAGAGCATCCTCTTTTCTTTTGTTTTTTCTTTCTTTTTAAATTTTATTTATTTTTTATTTTTTTTTTGAGAGAGAATCTCACTCTGTCGCCCAGGCTGGACTGCAGTGGCATGATCTCGGCTCACTGCTAGCTCTGCCTCCCAGGTTCATGCTATTCTCCTGCCTCAGCCTCCTGAGTAGCTGGGACTACAGGCGCCTGCCACCACGCCCGACTAATTTTTTGTATTTTTAGTAGAGATGGGGTTTCACCGTGTTAGCCAGGATGGTCTCGATTTCCCGACCTCATGATCCACCTGCCTCAGCCTCCCAAAGTGCTGGGATTACAGGCGTGAGCCACCGCACCTGGCCTTATTTTGTTTTTTTGAGTCTTGCTCTGTCGCCCAGGCTGGAGTGCAGTGGCCCGATCTCAGCTCACCGCAAGCTCCGCCTCCTGAGTTAACGCCATTCTCCTGTCTCAGCCTCCCAAGTAGCTGGGACTACAGGTGTCCGCCACCACACCCAGCTAATTTTTTCATATTTTTAGTAGAAACAGAGTTTCACTGTGTTAGCCAGGATGGTCTCGATCTCCTGACCTCGTGATCTGCCCGCCTCGGCCTCCCAATGTGCTGGGATTACAGGCATGAGCCACCGCGCCTGGCCGCCTTCTCTTTTCTTAAGGCTTGCCCTCCGGAGAACTATTTAACGTGAGCTAAACCTGCAGGGGTTTTATCAGAGCCTAACTGACCAGAAGGGAGATACCCAACTCCAGCTCCTGCCTTTTACCTGGAGGAAGAGAAATAGCCAACATCAGCCCACTTGACTCATCCTGTCCCACTTAAGGGAGGAATGGAGGAACTACGAAGTCCAAGTGAAGTTTACAGTCCAGAGATCCAGGGCTGCTAAAAGACTGAGACCTGGCCAGGCGCATGTTGGTAATCCCAGCACCCCAGGAGGCCGAGGTGGGCAGATCACGAGGTCAAGAGATTGAGACCATCCTGGCCAACATGGTGAAACCCTCTCTCTACTAAAAATACAACAATTAGCCGTGCATGGTGGCGTGTGCCTGTAGTCCCAGCTACTTGGGAGGCTGAGGCAGGAGAATCGCTTGAATCTGGGAGGCGGAGGTTGCAGTGAGCCGAAATCGCGTCACTGCACTCTGGCCAGAGACAGAGCAAGACTCCGTCTAAAAAAAAAAAAAAAAAAAAAAAACCAGACCAAATCCAGGACTGGAGAATGCTGCCCTCCCCTTTCCTCTCCCCCGACATTATTGAAGGACTATTCACAGGAGTTCCTTGTACTCAGGATACCATGTCTGGTTACTAAGAAAAAACTGGCTGGGCACAGTGGCTCACGCCTGTAATCCCAGCACTTTGGGAGACCGAGGTGGGTGGATCACAAGGTCAAGAGATTGAAACCATCCTGGCCAACATGGTAAAACCCCGTCTCTACTAAAACTACAAAAATAAGCTGGGCATGGTTGTACACGCCTGTAGTCACAGCTACTCGGGAGGCTGAGGCAGGAGAATTGCTTGAACCTGGGAGGCGGAGGTTGCAGTGGGCAGAGACTGCGCTGCTATACTCCAGTCTGGGCGACAGAGCAAGACTCTGTCTAAAAAAAAAAAGAAAAAAAAAAAGAAAAAGAAAAAAAAACTACAAGGCTGGGCCGGTAATCCCAGCACTTTCAGAGGCCGAGGCGGGTGGACCACTTGAGGTCAGGAATTCAAGACCAGCCTGGTCAACATGGCGAAACCCCATCTCTACTAAAAATACAAAAATCAGCGAACGCCTGTAATCCTAACTATTTGGCAGGCTGAGGCAGGAGAATTGCTTGAATCTGGGAGGTGGAGGTTGCAGTGAGCAGAGATTACGCCTCTGCACTCCAGCCTGGGTAAGAGAGCAAAACTCCATCTCAAAAAAGAAAAGAAAAGAAAAAACGACAAGGCGTACTAAGACCAAACCAGACTCAGAGGCGGTAGGGATGCTGGAACTCAGAGAATGTGAAACAACTATGATTAATATGCCAAGGACTCTAATGGAAAAAGTAGACAACATGCAAGAACAGATGGTCGGCCAGGCGCAAGCACTTTAGGAGGCCGAGGCCGGCGGATCACGAGGTCAGGAGTTCGAGACCAGCCTGACCAACATGGTGAAACCCCATTTCTACTAAACATACAAAAATCAGCCAGGCATGGTGGCACGCACCTGTAATCTCAGCTACTCAGGAGGCTGAGGCAGGAGAATTGCTTGAATCTGGGAGGCAGAGGTTGCAGTGACTGAGATTGTGCCACTGCACTCCAGCCTGGGCGACAGAGCAAGACTCCATCTCGAAACAAACAAACAAAAAAAAACAGATGGTCAATGGACACACAAATGAAAATTTTTTTTTTTTTTTCTTTTTAGAGACAGGGTCTTGCTATGTTGCCCAAGCTGGTCTTAAACTCTGGGCTCAAATTATCCTCCCACCTCAGCCTCCCAAAGTGCTGAGATTACAAACATGAGTCACAACACTTGACCTGAAATTCTAAGAAACAATAAAAAAGAAAGGCTAGTGATAAAAAAAAAAAACACTGTAATAGAAATGAAGAGCCCTTTTTTTTTTTTTAGAGACAGGTTCTTGCTTTGTTCCCCTGCCTGGCTGAAATACAGTGGTGCAATCTTGGCTCACTGCAGCCTCAAACTACTGGCCTCAAGCAATCCTCCTGCCTCAGCCTCCTAAGTAGCTAGCTAGGACTATAGGCATGTGCCACCACACCCAGATAAAAGAATCCTTTTGATGGGTTTTTTGGTAGGCTGGACACGGCTGAAAAAAGAATCTCTGCATTTGAGGATATCTTAATAAATACCTCAAAAACAGAAAAGCAAAGAGAAAAAGGAATGGAAAATTTGAACAGACTGCCCAAGAACTGTGGGATAACTACAAAAGGTGTTACAAAGGGTGTTACATATATACCATGGGAATACATGGAAAGAGAAAAAGGAACAGAAGAAATATTTGAAACCACAATGACTGAGAATTTCCCTAAATTAAGGTAAGATACCAAACCACAGATCTAAGAGGTTCAGAGAATAGCAAACATGATACACGAGAAACAAAACAAAACAAAAAAATCCACTATACCTAGGCATACTGTTTTCAAACTATAGAAAATCAAAGATTAAAAAAAATCCTGAAAGAAGTAAGGTGGGGAACAAAACACTTTACCTATAGAGGAGCAAAGATAAGAATTACACCTACATTCTCCTTAGAAACTGTGCAAGCAAGGAAGGGGACTGACAATCAAATGCAGTAAAACTGCAGGATACAAAAACAACATACAAAAACCAGGAGTATTTCTATGTGCCAAAAGTGAACAATCTGAAAAAGAAATCAAGAAAGTAATATAATTTACGATAGCTACAAATAAAAATAAAGTATCTAAGAATTAATTTAACCAAAGAAGTGAAAGATCTCGGCCAGGCGCGGTGGCTCACGCCTATAATCTTACCACGTACCACAGGTGGATCATCTGAGGTCAGGATCTGGAGACCAGCCTGGTCAATATGGCGAAACCCAGTCTCTACTAAAAATACAAAAATTAGCTGGGCGTGATGGTGGGTGCCTGTAATCCCAGCTACTTGGGAGGCTGAGGCAGGAGAATCACTTGAACCCAGGAGGTGAAGTTGCCGAGATCGCCCCATTGCACTCCAGCCTGGGCAAAAGAGCGAGACTCCGTCTCAAAAAAAAAAAAAAAGTGAAATATCTCTACAATGAAAACGTTTAAAACATTCATGTGAGAAATTGAAGAAGACACAAAAAAAGGAATGATATTCCACATTCGTGATTCGAAAAATCAATATTGTTAAAGTGAAATATTATCCATGCTACCAAAAGCCAACTAAAGATTTTATTTTTTTTCTCACGCCTGTAATCCCAGCACTTTGGGAGGCCAAGGCAGGCGGATCACGACGTCAGGAAATTGAGACCATCCTGGCTAACATGGTGAAACCCCATCGCTACTAAAAATACAAAAACAAAATTAGCCCAGCATGGTGACGGGCGCCTGTAGTCCCAGCTACTCGGGAGGCTGAGGCAGGAGAATGGTGTGAACCCAGGAGGCGGAGCTTGCAGTGAGCCAAGATCGTGCCACTGCACTCCAGCCTGGGCGACAGAGCGAGACGCTGTCTCGAAAAAGAAAAAAGGATTTTTTTTTTCGAGACAGAGTCTCGCTCTGTCGCCCAGGCTAAAGCACAAGGGCATGATCTTGGCTCACTGCAACCTCTGCCTCCCATGTTCAAGTGATTCTCCTGCCTCAGCCTCCTGAGTAGCTGGGATAAGAGGCACGCACAATTGTGCACGGCTAATTTTTGTATTTTTAGTAGAGATGGGGTTTCACCATGTTGGCCAGGCTGGTCTCGAACTCCTGACCTCAAATGATTCACTCACCTCAGCCTCCCAAAGTGCTGGGATTACAGGCGTGAGCCACTGCGCCTGGCCACCAACTACAGATTTACTACACTCCCTATCAAAATTCCAATGATATTCTTCACAAAAATAGAAAAAATAATCCTAAAATTTATATGGAACCACCAAAGAGCCAGAATATCCAAAGCTATCCTAGAACAAAATCGAAGGAATCACATTACCTGATTTTAAATTATACTACAGAGGCCAGGTGCACTGGCTTATGTTTGTAATCCCAGCACTTTGGGAGGCCAAGGCAGACAGATTGCTTGAGGTCAGGAGTTCAAGACCATCCTGGCCAACATGGAGAAACCCTATCTCTACTAAAAATACAAAACTTAGCTGGGTGTGGTAGCATGTGCCTGTAATTCCAGCTTCTGGGGAGGCTGAGGCACGAGAATCACTTGAACCTCGGAAGTGGAGGTCGCACTGAGCCAAGATCGCACCACTGCACTCCAGCCTGGGCGACAGAGCAAGACTCTGTCTCAAATAAATAAATAAATAAAATAAATTAGGGAGTTTGTTGCCAGAAATGTTCAAAGGATTTCTTCAGAGAGAAAGAAAATGTCAGAAACATGAATCTACATAAAGAAAGAAAGTGCATCAGGGAAGGAATAACTGAAGGTAAAATAAAAACTTTATTTTTCTTACTCTGATCTGACAACTCTTTGTTCAAAATAATAATAGCAACAATGTAGTCAACTATATATGCTTGTGTGTGTGCACGCGCGTGTGCACGCACTTATATATAAATGAGTGACAGCAATAAGACAAGGGAGAAGAGGGAGGAATTCGGACTCTTTTGTTATTATAAGGTACTCACACCACTTCTGAAGTGGTAGGTTATTTGAACATACACTTGGACTAGTTGTAAATATATGTTGCAAACTTTAGGGCAACAATTAAAAAAAAGAAAAAAATATTTAAGAAAAAAGTATAATTAACATGCTAAAAAAAAGATAAAATTAGGCCAGGCGCAGTGGCTCATGCCTGTAATCCCAGCACTTTGGAAGGCAGAGGCAGTGGATCACCTGAGGTCAGTAGCTCGAGATCAGCCTGGTCAACATGGCAAAACCCCGTCTCTACTAAAAATACAAAAATTAGCCGAGCATGGTCGTGGGCACCTATAATCCCAGCTACTCAGTAGTCTGAGGCAGGATAATTGCTTGAACCCGGAAAGCAGAGGTTATAGTGAGCCAAGATCGCACCACTGCACTCCTGCCTGGGCAACAGAGTGATACTCCATCTCGAAAAAAAAAAAAGAAAATGAAAACTCAATTTACCAAAATTTGTGAAATGCAGCAAAAAGAGTAGTTAGAGGAAAATATATAGTATTGAAGGCATATAATAGAAAAGATCTAAAAATCATCTAAGCTTTTACCCGAGAAAACCAGAAAAGCAAATTAAATCCAAAGTAAGCAGAAGAAAAGAAATAAAACAAATTAGTGTAGAAATCAATGAAATTACAAACGGGAAATCAATAGATAAAAAAAATCAATGAAACCAAAATCTGTTTCTCTGAAAAGATCAGTAAAATCCATATGCCTCTAGCAGGCTAAGTTAGAGAGAGAAAGAGGACACAAATTAGTAATATCAGAAATGAGAGATCCCACTACAGGCCCCATGGACATTGAAAGAATGATAAAGGAACACTATGACCAACTCTATGTCCACAAATTTGATAACCTAGAGGAAAGAGACTAATTCCTTAAAAGACACAATCTTCTAGAACTCACGGAAGAAGAGACATTCCAATAGGGCTATATCTATTAAAGAAATTGAATCAGTAACAAATAGCCTTCCAAAACACAAAGTACCAGGCCCAAATGGGTTCAAAGGTGAATTTTACCAAACATTTAAGGGAAAAATGATACAATTTCTCTACAGTCTCAGAAAACAGAAGTAGAGAAACTACTTCCTAACTCATTCTATGAGGCCAGCATTACCTTAATACCAAAACCAGACAAAGACATTACAAGAAAAAAAGCTACAGACCAATATTTCTCATGAACACAGATGAAAAACCCTCAATAAAACATTAGCAGGAGACTGATTTGAGTCGTAATTCTGTCTCCCACGTGGCCAGCCTCACGTTAAAAAAAACTGAGGCCAGGCATGGTGGCTCACGCCTGTAATCCTAGCACTTTCGGAGGCAGAGGTGGGCGGACTGCCTGAGCTCAGGAGTTGGGGACCAGCCTGGGCAACATGTTGAAACCCCATCTCTACTAAAATAGAAAACATTAGCTGGGTGTAGTGGCAGGTGCCTGTAGTCTCAGCTCCTCGGGAGGCTGAGGCAGGAGAATTGCTTGAACCCGGGAGGCGGAGCTTGCAGTAAGCCGAGATCACACCACTGCACTCCAGCCTAGGAGATAGTGAGACTCTGTCTCAAACAAAAAAAAAAGATTTTATACACCATGACCAACTTAGATTTATCCTAGACATGCAAAGGGGTTCATCATTTAAAAATCAGTTAATGAAATCCACCACAGCAACAGGGTAAAGAAGAAAAATCACATGATCATGTCAATAAATGCAGAAAAAGCACTTCACAAAATCCCACACCATTCATAACAAAAACTCTCAGTAAATTAGGACTAGAGGGAAACTTTCTCAACTTGAAAAAGAACACCTACAAAAATCCCACAGCTAACATTGTACTTAATGGTGAGAAATCAGAAGGTTTCCCATGAAGATCAGGCACAAAGCAAGGATGTCTCCCTCTCCTCATTCCTTTTCAATATTGTACTGAAGGTCTTAGGTAATGCAATAAGAAAAGAAAATGAAATAAAAGGTATACTGATCGGGAAGGAAGAAATAAAACTGTCTTTTTTTGCACATGACATGATTGTCTATGTAGAACATCCAAAAGAATCCAAAAAACAACTGGAACTAATAAAGCAATTATAGGAAGGTTGTAGTATACAAGGTTACTATACAAAAGTCAATTTTATTTCCTATACACCAGCAATAAACAAGTAGAATTTAAAATTAAAAACACAATACCATTTATATCAGGACTCCAAAAACATGAAATACTTAAGTTATAAACCTAACAAAATACATATGTATACAAGATGTATATGACGGAAAGTACAAAACTGATGAAAGTAATTAAAAAATTAAATAAATGGAGAGACATTCCATGCTCATAAAGAGGCAGACTCAGTATTTTCGAGATGTCAGTTCTTCCCACTTTGACCTATAGATTCAATATGATCCCAATCAAAATCCCAGCAAGCTATTTTGCTGATATCAATAAACTAATTCTAAAATTTATATGGACAGACAAAAGCCCAGAATAGCCAACACAATAGTGAAAGAAAAGAACACAGTTGCCTGTAATCCCAGCACTTTGGGAGGCTGAGGAGGGCGGATCATGAGGTCAGGAGATCGAGACCATCCTGGCTAATACGGTGAAACCCCGTCTCTACTAAAAATACAAAAAAATTAGCCGGGCGTGGTGGCGGGTGCCTGTAGTCCCAGCTACTCAGGAGGCTGAGGCAGGAGAATGGTGTGAACCCGGGAGGCGGAGCTTGCAGTGAGCCAAGATCGCGCCACTGCACTCCAGCCTGGGCGACAGAGCGAGACTCCGTCTCAAAAAAAAAAAAAAGAAAAGAATGCAGTTAAAAGACTGATACTACCTGACTGCAACATTTACCATAAAGCTACAGTAATCAAGACAGGGTGGTACTGGGGCAAGAATAAACAAATAGATCAATAGAACAGAATAGAGAGCCCAGAAGTAGAACTGCATAAAGACAGTCAACGGAAGCAATACGATGGAACACAGACAGTCTTTTCAACATATTTTACTGGACCAAACTGGACATCCACATGCAAATATGTCAATCTAGACATAGTCCTTACACCCTTTACAAAAATCAACTCAAAAGGGATCACAAACCTAAATGTAAAATGAAAAACTATAAAACACCTAGAAGATAACATCAGAGAAAACATAGATGACCTTGGGTTTGGCAGTAACTTTTTAGATACGATACCAAAGCCACAGTCTATGAAAGAATTAATAAAGTGGACTTCATTAAAAGTAAACATTTCTGCTCTACAAGATACTGTCAAAAGAATGAAAGGCAAGCCACAGGCTGGGAGAAAATATTTGCAAAAGACATACCTAATAAAGGACTATTAATCAAAATACAGGACTGTTAATCAAAATATATGAAGAACTCTTAAAATTCAACAATAAAAACAAAACCCAATTTTAAAATGGGCCAGCCAGGTGTGGTGGCTCAAGCCTGTAATCCCGGCACTTTCGAAGGCTTCAGGCCAAAGGGTTACTTGAGCCGAGGAGCTCGAGACCAGCCTGGGCAACATAGCAAGATGCTATCTCTATAAAATAAAAATTAAAATGGGCCAAAAATCTTAATAGCCACTTCACCAAAAAAGCTATACTGCTGGCAAATAAGCATATAAAAAGATTCTCCACATCATATGTTGTCAGGGAAGCACAAATTAAGAGAACAACAGCCGGGCGTGGTGGCTCATGCCTGTAATCCCAGCACTTTGGAGGCTGAGGGGGGTGGATCACCTGAAGTTGGGAGCTCGAGACCAGCCTGACCAACATAGAGAAACCCCGTCTCTGCTTAAAATACAAAATTAGCTGGGCGTGGTGGTGCGTGCCTGTAATTCCAGCTACTCGGGAGGCTGAGGCAGGAGAATCGCTTGAACCCAGCAGGCAGAGGTTGTAGTGAGCTGAGATCGCGCCATTGCACTTCAGCCTGGGCAACAAGAGCAAAACTCCATCTCATAAGTAAGTAAGTAAATAAATAAATAAATAAATAAATAAAACGAACAACAAACTCCATCTCTACAAAAACTTTAAAAGTTAGCCAGGCATGGTGCTGCCATGCCTGTAGTCCCAGCTACTTGGGAGTCTGAAAGAGGAGGATCCCTTGAGCCCAGGAGTTTGAGATTACAGTGAGCTGACTATGTCACTGCTTTTTTTTTTTTTTTTTTTTTTTGAGACAGGGTCTCACTCTGTCACCCAGACTGGAGTGCAGTGACACAACCATGGTTCACAGCAGCCCCGACCTCCCAGGCTCAGGCGATCCTCCCACCGCAGCCTCCCGAGTAGCTGGGACTACAGGTGTGTGCCACCACGCCTGGATAATTTTTTTGTATTTTTTGTAGAGACAAGGTTTTGCCATATTGCCCAGGCTGATCTGGAACTCTTGGACTCAAGCAATCCACCTGCCTCAGCCTCCCAAGATGCAAGGATTACAGGTGTTAAACCACCACACCTAGCTGTGCCACTGCTTTTGCACTCCACCCTGGCAACAGAGAGACCCTGTCTCAAACAACAACAATAACATAAACAAAAACACAACCGCTGGGCACAGTGGCTCATGCCTGTAATCCCAACACTTTGGGAGGCTGAGGCAAGAGGATCGCTTGAGGCCAGGAGGTCAAGAATAGCCTGGGCAACATAGTGAGACCACCCTCATCTCTGCAAAAAAAAAAATTTTTTTTTAAACTAAACAAAGAAAAAAACCAAGATACTACCACATACCTATTAGAATGGTCAAAATCCAGAACACTGACAACAGCAAATGCTTTCAAGGATGTGGAGCAAGAGGAACTTGTTAGTGGGACTGTAAAATGGTCCAGCCACTTTGGAAGGCAGTTTGGTAGTTTTTTACCAAACTAAACATAATCACATTCCTCGGTGTTTATCCAAAGGAGCTGAAAACTTATGTCCACATGAAAACCTATACATGGATGTTTATAGCAGCATTATTCATAATTGCCAAAACTTGGAAGCATCCAAGATGTCCTTTAG
The DNA here is from genome assembly GCF_029289425.2 of Pan paniscus. Lineage (NCBI taxonomy): Eukaryota > Metazoa > Chordata > Mammalia > Primates > Hominidae > Pan > Pan paniscus. The sequence continues at coordinate 127,111,427 of NC_073254.2, forward strand.
TAGGTAAATGAATAAATAAACTCTGGTACATCCAGGCAATAGAATATGATTCACTGCTAAAAGAAAATGAGCTATTAAGCCATGAAAAGACATGGAGGAAACTCAAATGCATATTGCTAAGTATAATAAACCAATCTAAAAAGGCTACACATTGTATGATTCCAACTTCACGACATTCTGGAAAAGATAAAAGTATGGAGATGGTAAAGAGATCAGTGGTTGCTGGGGGTTATGTGGGAGTGAAGGATGAACAGATAGAGCATAACAGATTTTTAGGACAGCAAAACTACTCTGTATGATACTACAAATGGTATATACATTTGTCCAAACCCACAGACTATACAATAGCAAGAGTGAGCCCTAATGTAAACTACTGACTTTGGGCAATAATGTGTCAATGGGGGATCATCAGTTGTAATAAATGCATCAATCTGGTATACAATGTTGACAATGGGGGAGGTTATAAACATGCAGGGGTAAGGAAGTATATGGGAAATCTGTCTCTTTTGCTCAATTTTTCTATAAACCTAAAACTGCTCTATAAAATAAAGTCTGTTAAAACAAAAAGAAATGAAGTACTGATACATAGATGATGAACCTTGAAAACATTATGCTAAGAAGCCAGACACATATGGCCATAGAACATATGATTACATTACATGAAATGCCTAGAACTGGCCGGGCATAGTGACTCACGCCTGTAATCCCAGCAATCTGGAAGGCCGAGGTGAGTGAATTACGTGAGGTCAGGAGTTTGAGACCAGCCTGGCCAACATAGTGAAACCCTGTCTCTACTAAAAATACAAAAATTAGCCAGGCGTGGTGGTGCCCACCTGTAATCCCAGCTACTCGGGAGGCTGAGGCAGGAGAATCGCTTGAACAAGGAGACAGAGGCTGCAGTGAGCTGAGCTCATGACACTGCACTCCAAGCCTGGGCCACACAGCGAGACTCCATCCATCCATCAATCAATCAATCAATTAAAAATAAAAATGAAATGCCCACAATAGGCAAATCCTTAGAAAGTACATTAGTGATTGTCAGTAGCTGGAAAAGTAGGGAATGAGGAGCTACTGCTAATGGGCAGGGACTCTTTGTAAGGTTATAAAAATGTCCTAAAATAGCATAACTCTGGGAATATACTAAAAACCATTAAACTAGGGCTGAGCGCGGTGGCTCACGCTTGTAATCCCAGCACTTTGGGAGGCCAAGACAGGCAGACCACTTGAGGTCTGGAGTTTGAGACCAGCCTGGACCAACACTGCAGATGTTGCAGTGAGCTGAGATTGCGCCACTGCATTCCAGCCTGGGCGACAGAGCGAGACCCTGTCTCAGACAAAAACAAACAAACAAACAAAAACATTAAATTATATAACTTAAATTGGTGAAAGGTATAGTATGTGAATTATATCTTAATAAAGTTGTTTTGGGCCTGATGCAGTGGCTCACACCTGTAATCCGAGCACTTTGGGAGGCTGAGGCAGGCGGATCACCTGAGGTCAGAAGATTGAGACCAGCCTGACCAACATGAAGAAACCCTGTCTCTACTAAAAATACAAAAACTAGCCGGGCGTGGTGGCACACGCTTATAATCCCAGCTACTTGGGAGGCTGAGGCAGGAGAATTGCTTGAACCCAGGAGGCGGAGGTTGCGGTAAGCCAAGATCGCGCCATTGCACTCCAGCCTGGGCAACAAGAGTGAAACTCTGTCTCAAAGATGAAAAAAAAAATTAAAACCCAAATAAATTAGAGAAACAAGTTGTTTAAAAAAGAAAAGCCATTCAGACCAGAATAAAGAGTTAGAAAAAAAAAACCCCTGAATAAATAAAATAGTAAATAAAAGTATCACTCATGGCCAGGCACAGTGGCTCACACCTGTAATCCCAGCACTTTGGGAGGCCAAGGCAGGCAGATCACCTGAGGTCGGGAGTTCAAGACCAGCTTGGCCAACATGGAGAACCCCTGTATCTACTAAAAATACAAAATTAGCTGGGCGTGGTGGCGCATGCCTGTAATCTCAGCTTCTCGGGAGGCTGAGGTAGGAGAATCGCTTGAACCTAGGAGGCAGAGGTTGCTGTGAGCTGAGATTGAGCCACTGCACTCCAGCCTGGGCAAGAACAGCAAAACTCCGTCTCAAAAAAAAAAAAAAAAAAAAAAAACCCAACAAACCTATCACTCAATGTTCCATGATGTGGAATGTAGGTCCTCACTATAAACATGTATATTTAAATCTTGGTTAAAATCTTAGTCTCATCATTATGCAAATTAAAGCCTAACCAAATCCCTAAAATGTATGACTTCCTAATTTGTTTGGATCTGCCCTAACATCCAACAGGGGAGAGTTAAAACAAACCAATTAAACAAAGAGTTGGCTGTGCACTATGGCTCACGCCTGTAATCCCAGCACTTTGGGAGGCCAAGTCAGGAGGATCACTTGAGGCCAGAAGTTCAAGACCAGCCTGGGCAACATAGTGAGATCCAGTCTCTATTTAAATAAGTGAATGATAGATTTAATTTAGGAAAAGACCTGACCTCCAGCTAATGCCCCACTTTTGCAAGAATCAGCTACTATGTCAAGTGTGGTAGGCTTACGTTAACCGTCCTCACTATCAGCAAGCTCCTGCTATCCCCCACAAAGCACAGCAAAATAACACAAAAGCAGCTGCAATGTGAAGGCTCCCTTTACCCACCAGGAATCCAAACACAAACAAGAATTCCAGTTAAAGACAGACACTTTCGAGAAACTGAAGCCAGAGATGGGATAGCTTAAATGAAACCTTCCCATGCCCAAGGGTTCAGCAGTTGCCAGGATGCCCAAAACAAGAGGGAGATTCAGTATGGAATCAGAGAGGGTTAGAGCCCAAGCAAAGAGTGACAGCAGCTAGGCCCTCACCTCGGGGATCAGCCGCCTCCTCTTCACGCCAGGGACAGAGTCTAGCAGGCCATCGCTGACCAGCTGCTTTCGTTTGCTGGAGTCCTGCAGGGCAGTGAGGACGCTGTCCACAGAGTGCTTCTCAGAAGTCCTGGAATTCACGGAGCAGTCCAGAGCAGCATCTTCAGCCTCTGTCTCCACTTTCACAGTGATACTTTTTAGAACTGTGTCAGAGAAGAAATAGGGCTCAGTGGGAAAAACCAGGGCTGCTCAGAGATCAGCAGGGTTCTCTGAGCAGCAGGGTGTCTGTGGGCCGCCCTTTGACACCAGTGCTGAGATAATGATGTCTAGTCGTAACAAACCTGAGCTTTCCAACAATGCAATCTTTATCTCACCGCACTAGTGCTGTACAATAAAGCCATGTTCCAAGAGCATTTAGTTCAAATTGGTTTAAACATCTTTTTTTGGGGGGGAAGACAGTGAAAGGAGAGACATAAAATATTATCTTTTTGTGCTTTAAAAAAGTAATTTTTAAAAAGCGACACAAGGTGCTTATAACAAGTGTGTGGGTGGAGGGGGATGGGAACCGGGGAACAAGTGTGTGGGTGGAGGGGACTTTTCACTATATAACTGTATATTTTTGGACCATGTGAATGTATGACCTGATCAAAAGTATTCAGTTAAAAACATTTTTCAAAAAGGGCATTTTTTTTTTACCTTCTTCTACATCTTCGGTGAATTCAGTTGAGTTCATCTTCTATTCCGCTAAATAAAAAGACAAAGACAATGTATTGACTTATTGCTTGATTTATTTCTTAATTTTCTCTACCCACAGAAAATCCTCTTACCCTCCCAACCCCGGCTCTAGGTAACAGAGCAGCACAGCACTGTGGAAGCATGTGTCCTCCTAATCTTGTCTGCAGACACTCAGGAGCAGCCAGGCCTTGTGCATCCCTGCTGGGAGCTCTTCTCCAAGACTTTATGTGAGCAGAACGTGTCTTACACCATCCACTGATAGCCACTTACTGAGCCATGGGAACATTACACGAACAAATCAACTCTTAAAAAAGACCCCAATTTTAATTATCTCTTTTAAGTCCATGCTTATAAATTCCAGCCACAAAACAAATAGGCTGAAGGATGGGGGCCATGGATCCTGAAATCTTAGGACTTACGGTTGTCAAGAGAACTGTGCTGCCCATGACCTGAAGGTGGCTACTAGCCACACCTGGCTACCAAGGACTCAAAATGTGGCTAGTCCAATGGAGATGTGCTATAAGTGTAAAATACACACCAAATCTCAGACTTAGTAACAGAAATGCAAAATATCTCACTAGTAATTCTTTTTTTTTTTTTTTAGAGGAAAGGTCTCACTCTTTTCACCCTGGCTGGAGTACAGTAGCACTATCATGGCTCATTGCAGCCTCTGATTCCTGGGCTCTAGCAATCCTCCTGCCTCAGCCTCTGGAATGGCTAGGACTACAGGTACCACATGCCGCCACCCACAGCTAATTAAAAAATTTTTTTGTAGAGATGCGGTTTCACTATGTTGACCAGGCTGCTCTTGAACTCCTCAAGCGATCCTTCCACCTTGGCCTCCCAAAGTGCTGGGATTACACATCTGAGCCACAGTGCCCAGCCCTAATAATTGCTTTATATTGATTACATGTTGAAATGATAATAATTTGGACTTACTGGGCTAAATACAATACTTTATTTCATTTATTTGTTTATGAAACGGAATCTTGCTCTGTCACCAGGCTGGAGTGCAGTGGCGCAATCTTGGCTCACTGCAACCTCCGCCTCCTGGGTTCAAGTGATTCTCCTGCCTCTGCCTCCCGAGTAGCTGGGACTACAGGCATATGCCACCACTCCCAGCTAATTTTTTGTATTTTTAGTAGAGACAGGGTTTCATCGTGTTAGCCAGGATGGTCTCGATCTCCTGACCTCATGATCCGCCCACCTCAGCCTCCCAAAGTGCTGGGATTAGAGGTGTGAGCCATTGTGCCCAGCCTAAGCTTCATTAGAAAGGGGGGCAGTGCTCTGTTCCAGGCTGCAGGGTCTGAAGCAAAACCTGCCTGCCTCAGCTGGAATGGAACTGACACCATGAGGCAAAGCACCACTAAAACAAAACAAACAAAATTACCACTAAGTCTCTGATATCTCCGAATACCATGACAGCATGTACATAAATAGTACAAGATACAAAGGTAGTAACATTTGGAGAATATACATTGCAATCTTTAATGTTGACACTTGGGAGTTGTGATCCCCACAACTGATTAAGCTGACTACAAACACAGAGTTCTCATTTTGGTTGAGGATGAGTGGAGAGCAGGACCAAGAAGTATCTCTTAAGAAATTTCTGGCCGGGAATGGTGGCTCGTGCCTGTAATCCCAGCACTTTGGGAGGCTGAGGTGGGCGAATCACCTGGGGTCAGAAGTTCAACACCAGCCTGGCCAACATGGTGAAACCCCATCTCTACTAAAAATACAAAAATTAGCTGGGCATGGTGGCACACGCCTATAGTCCCAGCTACTTGGGAGACTGAGGCAGGAGAACTGCTTGAACCCGGGAGGCAGAGGTTGCAGTGAGCCAAGATCACACCACTATACCCCAGCCTGGGTGACAGAGTGAGACTCTGTCTCAAAAAAAAAAAGAAAGAAACTCTGTAAGCATGAAGCCATCTAAAATGTTCAGTGAACCATTCAAGGAGTAGCCACAGAATGGTGTGTGTTTGACATACAGTACCTGTTTTAGACGGGTGAATGGGGCGGGGATGGCAGCAAGACGGAGAGTGTGTCTGGGTGATCCATGAGCACAATCATCACTGCAAAGGTTACTAATAATGGCAACACATACAGTGCTTATGATGTGAAGCACTATTTTTAGTTCAAGAACAGTGCACAATAGTGCAAGACAGGCACAATTCTTTTCATCCCTGTATTGCTAATTTTCAGAGGAATGAAAACCAAAATGAGATTTGAAACTGAAAATAATTCCTACTCACCAAGCCATCTCCTACCTGAAAAAACATTACACACAGGGTGATATTGACAGAAAACAAATAATAAGTCAACTTCAAGGGTCCGAGAACTATTTTACCAGAGTTAAATTTTAGCAACTCCTTCCACTGTATTTCAAGGAACTACACCTCACTTTGGATCACCATCATCTGAGCTGGGTGTCTCTGAGTGGCTAGAAGGGCTGGACAATGCCAGGCAGAAATTCAAGACCGGATTCCCAGCCTGGTAGGAGGCCTCTCAAGGAAACACACTGCAGGTCACCTGAATGCCCCTGCCCTTGGAAACTGCCATGGTCACATAACCCACTCCTGCCAATCAAGGGGAGTTCTGAGATGCAGAACAGATGGGGCGAAACGATGGCTGTCAGAGGCGGACATACTTTACAAAACAAATTACATTTGGCAGAGAAAAGGCAGAGAGGGAGGAGACAGCGGTTGGTTTATTTGGGGAGGAAAAGGGTCATGGTGAAAGAAAAATTGCAAAGAGTCAAAGATTCTGGTAAGTGGAAAGCACTAAAAGGATGGGCAAATACTAGAACAAAACAAAACAGGCATCAATGAGAGAACACAGCAGACAGGGCCATGGGTGGTGAGAAGGGCAGTCTATTTATCTGCCATTATATTCGCCCAACCATGTGTCTCTGGCAGGCCCATCACATAGGGAGCAGCGCAGGGCTGGAGTCCAGGCTGCCACATGGAGCCTGCCGGGAATGTGGCTTGGTGAGCAGAAAGCCTATTTTCTGTTTTTTTATTTTTCCTTGTTTCCAGTGGGGTTGGAAGGAGGCTATTTTCTGAACTACCACCATGTGACCCTACAGCAGGCAATTTGGCCTCTGAATTTTGAGCCCCCAGAAAGTGATGAAGGAAGAGCACACATCTCAGCCACCTGCAGTGGGCAGAAACCCCAGAGGGCTCATGCAGCTGAGGTGGGAGGAAGGGGTGCTGGTGCGGCTGCCTGGGCATTCAAGACACCGAGTGCTTGTGCTTTGGAAAACACTTCCGTGTCCATTTATAGACTAGTGACAGATGCTAGGTTAGCCCAGAAGTAGCCCAGAACACAGCATGGTGGGCCCCTTCCCTCCAGGCCAGCAAATCAGCTTCGCTCATTAAGAAGCTGGGGAATCTCCCATTTGCAAGGCCTGGAAACCTCGCGCTTGCCCCTGGCTTGCGCAGTGGGGAGTGAGGTGAGCATCCCCTGTAACATCTGCAGCCCACCAACTTCACACCAGGCACTGGGCTGGCCACTGCATGTGTGCCTGTGCCTCACCCTGAGCTATTTTAGTTCCAATTTCAACAAATAGAGAAACCCAGGACAGGTAACTCCTCCAGTGTCACATCACTGAGTGGCAGAACCTGGCTTCAAATCGAGTCTTTCTGTGCCTTCCCTCAGCCAGCCAGGGAGGAAATAATAGAGTCTTCATTCTTTTGTTAAGCTTCTTCTGATGAACCATGGGCCTGTTTCCAAATTTGAGTCCCTCTGTCCAACAGCACCAGGAAACCACATCTCCTTCTGCCCTCCATTAGCACTCTGGAAAGTCAGTCTGCTCCGTACGTAGAAACAGACTCCACCCCACAATACAGAAAAGCTTCTACAAGAGGGATGTGTAGGCTACTCCCTGCATCCCCAGCTGGCGCAGGGACAGCACATCAACAATGTCACAGCTGGGCAGAAAGGGGATGGGGAGCACACTACTACCTCCATTTCCTGGTCACCTGCCCAGATGAGGGTCACAAGCTCTGCTCCTCCTGGGTGGACACCCAGCACCCAGATGCCTAGCATGCCACAGACATTCCTCTCGCCTGCCTGACTATAGGCTACGTAGGCGCTGCCACAACTACCCAACCACCACAGCACCCACCTCCTAAAGGCTGCTGTGAGCATTCCCTTTGCCTCCTGGACTCTGGAGAACTTCTCATTCTGACATTCTCTCACTTTCAAAACGTTCTCATGCCTCCCACCACAAACCTCAAATTATGGGACAGTCAACACATCCACACGTTCCCCAAAATCAACTTTCTCCCCAAGGGATGTCTGTTCTATGTCCCTCAGACAGCCGAGCTAAGCCTAGGAAAAAAGAAAAAGAAAAAAGAGGCCAGGCACGGTGGCACACGCCTGTAATCCCAGGACTTTGGGAGGCCAAGGCGGGCGGATCACCTGAGGGTGGGAGTTGGAGACCAGCCTGACTAACATGCAGAAACCCCATCTCTACTAAAAATACAAAATTAGCTGGGCATGGTGGCGCGTGCCTGTAATCCCAGCTACTCAGGAGGCTGAGGCAGGAGAATCGCTTGAATCCAGGAGGCGGAAGTTGTGAGAAGCCGAGATCGCGCCATTCAACGCCAGGCTGGGCAACAAGAGCGAAACTCCGTCTCAAAAAAAAAAAAAAAAGAAAGAAAGAAAGAAAGAAAAAACAAAGAAAAAAGAGAAGGCCGGGCGTGGTGGCTCACACCTGTAACCCCAGCACTTTGGAGGCGGGCGGATCACGAGGTCAGGAGATGGAGACCATCCTGGCTAACACAGTGAAACCCCATCTCTACTAAAAAAAAAAAAACAAAAAAAAATTAGCCAGGCGTGGTGGCGGGTGCCCATAGTCCCAGCTACTCGGGAGGCTGAGGCAGGAGAATGGCATGAACCCAGGAGGCAGAGCCTGCAGTGAGCCGAGATTGTGCCACTGCACTCCAGCCTGGGCAACAGAGCAAGACTCCATCTCAAAAAAGAAAGAAAAAAGAAAAAGAGAGAAGCCCTTGACCAAGCCAAGAGAAAGTTTAAACAAAAGAAGGAGATGTGTGCCTATGAGACCCATGAAGCTTGCAGCTGCCTGGAGTTAAAATGCCACAGGTTTCAAAGACATGAGAGAGCAACTCCCAAACAAGACCAATCTCCAGTGGTTAATTTAATAAGTGAAAATGCTCCTGTGTTTTTCTTAAACAAATAGCCTAGGAAGCCCCAGGCAAAATGACTGTCATTGGTACAGAAAGGTTTTAAATGTTGCAGAGCTCGCAGGAATATATATAATTTTATTTAAATGCCTACTAGTCTCTATCCTTCTGCACAGAGAGAGATAGGCAGTGTTCAATCTTCCATTCAGGGCATGTGGGTGAGGAAAGATTAGAAGGTCATCAGAAAAGCCTTCAGTTTACAAAAAGCACAAAAAGGAGGATAATCCCAAATGTTCAGAAATAACAAGATGCTTTAGCCACTCAAATATCAAATTACAATGGATACGTTGTTTAAATTGGCTACATAAATCCAGTAACTTGCAGGGCTTAGGGCTACTTCTATGCTTCACGCTGGAATCCAGAATACCAGCATGCACCTGGCTTGAGTGGAAGGGACACTGAGGAGGAAGAAAGGCTGTGAAGAAAGGCAAGGAAAAGGCAGAGAAGTGAGAACCATCCACTGCTGCTTAGGAAGAACCACATCACAAAGAGATAGGCTGGAAAGAGTTACACATTACAGGACACTTCATCTTTTTAGAGTTCATTTTAAGAGGGAAGATACATAATGCGGCTTTTCCCCATTTTTTACCAGGTAATATAGTCATGCCTTAGTATCCTCAGGGGGTTGGTTCCAAGACTCCCAGTGACACCCAAATCCACAGATGTTCAAGTCCCTGATAAAAAATAGCATAATATTTGCATGTAACCTGTGTACATCCTCCTGTATACTTTAAATCATCTCCAGATTACTTATAATAATACAATGTAAGTGGTATATAAATAGTGGTTATAGTGTATAGTTTTTTCATGGTGTAATTTTTTACTGGTTTTTCTTTTGGATTTTTTATTTTTTTAAGATGGGTTCTGTCACCCAGGCTGCAGTGCAGTGGTATGATCGTGTCTTACTGCAGCCTTAACCTCCTGGACTCAAGCCATCCTCCCACCTCAGCCTCCCAAGCAGCTGGGACCACAGGCATGCGCCACCACATACACCACATACAGTTTTTTATTTTGTAGAGATGGGCCTCCCTACGTTGCCCAAGCTGGTCTCAAACTCTGGGGCTCAAGCAATCCACCCACCTCGACCTCCCAAAGTGCTGGGATTAGAGGTGTGAGCCACTGTGTCCAGCTCCAGCTTCTGGAATATTTTCTACCTGCAGTTGGATGAACCTGCAGATGTGGCGGGGCTGACTGTACATGCACACAGAACAAAAATCAGCAAGCACGAAAGGATATTTGGTTAAAAAGTCCACTGTTGGCTGGGCGCAGTGGCTCACACCCGTAATCCCAGCATTTTTCGAGGCCAAGCCAGGTGGATCACGAGGTCAAGAGATGGAGCCCATCCTGGCCAACATGGTGAAACCCCGTCTCTACTAAAAATACAAAAATTAGCTGGGCGTGGAGGCACCCACCTGTAGTCCCAGCTACTCCGGAGGCTGAGGCAGGAGAATCGCTTGAACCTGGGAGACAGAGGTTGCAGTGAGCCGAGATCGCGCCACTGCACTCCAGTCTGGGAGACAGAGAAAGACTCTGTCTCAAAAAAGAAAAAAAAAAAAAAAAGAACTGGGATGGGAGATGACATGGTCTTCTAAGCAGGGGGCAGTTGATCAGGATCACTGGCCTTTTCCCTGTCCAGCCCATAGATTTCCAAAAGGACATTCTCTAGTGAACCCATAGGCGGCTGGGAGTGGCCCGGGGTACCTTTCTATCAAGTTCTTTGAATAGTCAGTTGCTGTGGAGAGAGCAGACAGACCAGGTCTTTTGGGACAGCAGCGTGAGCCTAATCAGAGCTGCCAGAGGCCTGTGGGCCGGGGAGTCACACAGGACAAGCGGCAGGCCCAGAAATGGGAAGTACTTGGGCTTCCTGCAACCTGGAGGTTCAAATTCCAGCCAGCTGACTCCGGATTTTACCCTGCTAGATCAGAGATGTCCTCGCCACTGTGCTGAGGTGCCAGTCCAGGAAGACCTGGCCCCAGCAGCCCTGACCTCATGCCACTCAGGGGCAAATCCCCCTTACCCCTAAGAGCTGTTTCCAGATGTAAACTGAAGCAAACTCTCACTACCAGAAGATTCCCTTGAGAATGTGGGCCCCAGAACAGGAATGTGATTGGAACCTGAAACAACAGGGATGGTGGCTGTGTGGCCCCTGCCACACACAAAAGGTAAAGTGGAGAGAATATGCTCAGTCATTAACAAAACAAACTCAAGGATTTTAAAAATTTAACCAAGACCTAAACCTTACTTCAATCTTTTCACAATTGCCATATGTCTGATTTGATTTCAAGGAACTTCTCTGCTACAGGTGACATTGACTTCTAAAAATTAAACCTAGAAGAGGGGGACAGTAGTTAGTATTCATGTGGCACAGGCTTCATGTTCTAAGTGTTACATATGTCAACCCACACAGTCCCCACAAGCACTGCTTCTTGTGCAGATAGGGAACGGGGCGGGGGTGGGGGTGATTTGTGCTGCCCAAGGGATGCAGCTGAGACCAGGGAGTAGGAAGGACTTCAGGAGACTCCCGGCATGAGAGCTTCATTCCAGCCTTCCAAGGAAGCTGGGACTGAGGAATGGGCCATGACCTCCCAGCTTTCTTTCCCTCTTCCTGCTAAGCTGTGAGCTGGGTGCAGGTGCATGAGCAAGTCAACAAGCCAGATGGGCCAGTCTGTGACCAAGGCAGGAATTAGTGCAGGTGACCCTCCAAAAAATGGAATTCTTTACTAAACTTTGGAGTCAGATGGAACTGCATGAAACCCTGGCTTTTAATCCAGTTTTTTCATTTTTTTTTTTTTTTTCCCCAGAGATGGGGGTCTTGCTCTGTTACCCAGGCAGAGTGCAGTAGTATGATCAGAGCTCACTGTAGCCTTGAACTCCTGGGCTCAGATGATTCTCCCATCTCAGCCTGTGAGTAGCTAGGACTATAGGTGCATGCCACCACACCCAGCTAATTTTTTATTTTTTGTAGAGACAGGGTCTCCAGGTGTTGCCCAAAATGGTCTCAAACTCCGGGCTTCCAGCAACCCTCCGGCCTCAGCCTCCCAAAGTGCTGGGATTTCAGATGCAAGCCACCACACCTGACCCTTAACCCAGCCCAGTTTTCAAAGAGGGCTTTTTTTTTTTTTTGAGACGGAGTCTCGCTCTGTCGCCCAGACTGGAGTGCAGTGGCACAATTTCGGCTCACTGCAACCTCTGCCTCCCGGGTTCAAGTGATTCTCCTGCCTCAGCCTCCCAAGTATCTGGGATTACAGGCATGCACCACCACATCCGGCTAATTTTTGTATTTTTAGTAGAGACAGTGTTTCACCATGTTGGCCCAGCTGGTCTGGAACTCCTGACCTCAGCTGATCCACCCGCCTCGGCCTCCCAAAGTGCTGAGATTACAGGTATCAGCCACTGCACCCAGCCCAAAAAGGTTTTTAACCGAGTTAAAATATTTAGCATCTAACACCAGGCCAGCTGTTTACCTACCCATCCAAGCTGTATTCTGTCATAGGAGCTGGACACATCTACCTCACCTCAAAAAGTTTTTGTGAAAACTACAAAGGAGAAAGTGTCTGACACATAGCACTCAATGTTACCTATTATAAAGCTTCTTTTTTTTTTTTTTAAAGGAAAAGATGTTTAAAGTGCATTTTATTTTTTTATTTTTTTGAGACAAAGTCTCATTCTGTCACCCAGGCTGGAGTGCAGTGGCAAGATCTTGGCTCACTGCAACCTTTGCCTCCTGGGTTCAAGCGATTCTCCTGCCTCAGCCTCCCAAGCAGCTGGGATTACAGGTGGGCACCACCATGCCTGATTAATTTCTGTATTTTCAGTAGAGACAGGGTTTTATCATGTTGGCCAGGATGGCCTTGAACTCCTGGCTTCAAAGTTCCACCTGCCTTGGCCTCCCAAAGTTCTGGGATTACAGGTGTGAGCCATCCCGCCCAGCCTAAAGTACACTTTAATAGTGAATTTTTAAGAACTGCAAATTAAATAAAATGGCTTAAAAGATTAAAAAGGTTTAGTAACTTTTCTTTCCAATGAAACATAGAAACTGGAGGGAGGGGGATGAAACCAAATAAAATGCTCTCCCTGAGGACAGGAGGAATGTTCCCATGCCATCCACTCTGGTGCCGCCGGTCTCTGGGTTCACAGGACCGGCTGGGAGCCTCAAGGGTCTCAGGACCCAGCCCCCTTGGCAGTGGCATCCTGCCCAAGGGACTTGCAGGACATGTTCGCAATTTGTTTTTATTTTTAGGCACATCTGCAAATGCAGTTTGAAAAATACCAGTCCTCACAAAACCAGGGCAATTTTCCCCAGAGTTTTTCTAAAGCTGTAATTGTAGCTGCCTTCCTTATTCAGTCAGAGCACAACCTCATCTTCCGCATGCAGCCAAGCACAGCCGCACAACCCTGCCCGCGTGCCTGTGATTTGGCATCTTAATCTTTGGTCACTTGCGTCTTCTGAGTCTTGAGTAAATGTGCCATCTTCCTCAGCTAAGAAGTTCCACTTACGTTCTCCCCAACCTCGTGGAGGGCTACCTCCTCACATGGCTCACAGGAGACTCTGCGTATTAACCTTGGCATGCAGAAGCTGAGGCTCAAGGTGGAAGGAGGGACCGCACATTCCAGCATCCAGCCATGTGACTGACTGCACAACGGTGACTAATTTTCCTAGGAGGTATAAGCTGAGTTTCCGCTGCACTTCCCATTTTATCAAGTGTTTTATTTTGTGACCACACAAGCTAATTAGGGTTCGGGGCAGTTGGGTGTATACTGCACCCCCAATCCTAAGCAAGCCTCAGTCCTTCGCTCTGCTAGCTCCATGCTCAAACCAAAACAGCCCCTGACATACAAGAAAAGGCCAGTAAATGACTTATTCAATTGAGCAATCAATGCCCTGATACTGATGCAACTGTGTTTCACTAGTCAGAAATAACTGAAAATCAGACAAGAGGAGAGGTGGCCATAGGTAGAAAAAAAATTAAGAGGGCTGATTGATTGATTGATTTGAGATGGAGTCTCGCTCTGTTGCCCAGGATGGAGTGCAGTGGTGCGACCTCGGCTCTCTGCAACTCTGCATCCCGCGTTCAAGCAATTCTCCTGTCTCAGCCTCCCGAGTAGCTGGGACAACAGTCATGTGCCACCACACCTGGCTAATTTTTGTATTTTTCACTAGAGATGGGGTTTCGCCATGTTGGCCAGGCTGGTCTCGAACTCCTGGCCTCAAGAGATCCACCCACCTCAGCCTCCCAAGGTGCTGGGATTACAGGTATGAGCCACCACATCCAGCCAAGAGGGCTGACTTTAAATACACGTTTCAACTTGGATTAAAAATTGGTGGGGGCGGGGGGCTGTCTGGGCGTGGTGGCTCATGCCTGTAATCCCATCACTTTGGGAGGCCGAGGTGGGCAGATCACCTGAGGTTGAGAGACCAGCCTGGCCAACATGACAAAACCCCGTCTCTACTAAAAATACAAAAATTAGCTGGGTATGGTGGCACGGGCCTGTAATCCCAGCTATTTAGGAGGCTGAGGCAAGAGAATCCTTGAACCTGGGAGATGGAGGGTCCAGTGAGCTGAGATAGTGCCGTCGCACTCCAGCCTGGGTGACAGAGCAAGACTCTGTCTCAAAAAAAAAAAAAAAAAAAATCGAGGTGGGGCAGGCATAGTGGCTCACACCTGTAATCTCAGCCAAAGACAGGTGGAACACTTGACTCCAGGAGTTTGAGACCAGCCTGGGCAATACAGTGAATCCCCATCTCTATAAAAAATACAAAAAAATTGCCGGCACGGTGGCTCACGCCTGTAGCCCCAGCACTTTGGGAGGCTGAGGCGGACGGATCACTTGCAGTCAGGAGTTCGAGACCAGCCTGGCAAACATGGAGAAACCGCGTCTCTACTAAAAATACAAAAATTAGCCAGGCGTAGTGGCGGACACCTGAAATCCCAGCTACTCAGGAGGCTGAGGCAGGAGAATTGCTTGAACCTGGGAGGCGGTGGTTGCAGTGAGCCGGGATCATGCCATTGCACTCCAGCCTGGGCAACAAGGGCAAAACTCCGTCTCAAAAAAATCAGCCAGGCATGGTGGCACAGGCCTGTAGTTCCAGTCACCTGGGAGGCTGAAGTGGGAGGATCGTTTGAGCCCAGGAGGTTGAAGCTGCAGTGAGCTGTGATCATGCCACTGCACTCCATCCTGGGTGACAGAGTGAGACCCTGACTCAAAAAAAAAAAAAAGGAAGCTGGGCACAGTGGTGTGCACCCATAGTCCCAGCTACTCAAGAGGCTCAGGCGGAAGCATTGCTTGAGCCTAGGAGTTCAAGATCAACCTGGTCAACACAGCCAGACTCTGTCTTACAAAAACTGGAGGGAGAACATGGTATCAGGTGACCTGCTGAGAAAACTTCAGCTCTAAAACAATAGTTTGTAAAAGTGGTTTTCATACAAAAATCACACACTAACATGCCAAGCATTCACTGCCACTCTTAAAACAGCCCCTCTCCTGTTTAACACTCTGAGGGCTGATACTGGCATGGAGAGCTCTTAGTTTGGCATGTGTGGGGAACTTGTGGCAGCTAATCCCAGAAACCACAAGAGCTCTGGGTTGAAACAATGATGTTGCAAGAAATACTGACGTATCAGAAGCAGAAGAAGAGCATTATCAAATTTGGAGAAGGAAAGAGACTGTCAGAGCAAGGTGATACAAAGCACCAAAAAAATCAGTTTTTAGCACTTTTTTTGTGTGTGACTTTATTTCTTTTTCTTTTTGAGACAGAGTCTTGCTCTGTCACCCAGGCTGGAGTGCAGTGTGGCACGATCTTGGCTCACTGCAGCCTCCTCCTCCCAGGTTCAAGCGATTCTCCCGCTTCAGCCTCCCGAGTAGCTGGGATTACCCACCACCATACCTGGCTAATTTTTGTATTTTTAGTAGATACGAGGTTTCGCGATGTTGGCCAGGCTGGTCTGGAACTCCTGGCTTCAGGTGATCCACCCACCTCGGCCTCCCAAAGTGCTGGGACTACAGGTGTGAGCCACTGCACCCAGTCATTTAAGTTTCATTTTAAAAATTTATCCCGGTCAGGCAGTGGCTCACACCTGCAATCCCAGCACTTTGGGAGGCCGACACAAGTAGATCACTTGAGCTCAGGAGTTCGAGACCAGCCTGGCCAACATGGTGAAACCCCGTATCTACTAAAAATATAAAAAATTAGCCAGGTGTGGTGGCGCATACCTGTAGGCCCAGCTACTTGAGAGGCTGAGGTGGGAGGATCGCTTGAGCCCGGGAGTCAGTGGTTGCAATGGGCCTAGACTGTGCCACTGCACTCCAGGTTGGGTGAAAGAGAAAGACCCTGTCTCAAAAATTCCCAGAGTAAAATTGACTCTCTAGGAGTGTATCATTCTATGAAAGATAACACATGTAGGCTAGGCGTGGTGGCTCACGCCTGTAATCTCAGCACTTTGGGAGGCCGAGGTGGGCAGATCACCTAAGGTCAGGAGTTTGAGACCAGCCTGGCCAACATGGTGAAACCCCGTCTCTACTAAAAATACAAAAATTAGCCAGGTATGGTAGTGCATGCCTGTGATCCCAGTTACTCGGGAGGGTGAGGCAGGAGAATCACTTGAACCCAGGAGGCATAGGATGCACTGAGCTGAGATTGTGCCACTGCATTTTAGCCTGGGTGACAGAGTGAGACTGCATCTCAGAAAAAAAAAAAAAAAGAGAAAGATAACACATACACATCCCTATAAACACCACTAAAAAGATACAGAATAGGTTTCCCATTCCAAAGAGTAATTCTACAATTAATTCCCCAAGCTTACCTTAGCCAATGATGGGAACAATACAATTAGGTTAGCAACCAAAACCTATCACTTAACACCAAAATTAAGAGGCCAGGCACGATGGCTCACGCCTGTAATCCTAACACTTTGGGAGGCTGAGGCCGGTGGATCACTTGAGGTCAGGAGTTCAAGACCAACCTGGCCAATAAGGTGAAACCCCATCTCTACTAAAAATACAAAAATTAGATGGGTGTGGTGCCACGCACCTGTAATCCCAGTTACTTGGGAGGCTGAGGCAGGAGAATCACTTGAACCCAGGAGATGGACGTTGCAGTGGGCCGAGATCGCGCCACTGCACTCCAGCCTGGGCACCAGAGTGAGACTCCGTTTCAAAAAAAAAAAAAAAAAAATTAAGCACCAGGAAAAAAACACTACATCCCAGCCTCCCATATACAAACACCAAATCATTTTTGCTGGTTGGCTAGCGACCTTCTTACTCTATGCTTCTACATTATACAATTTGAGGTATTTAAACTTCTCATCATGGTGTCAATACAATTCATATAAACATGCTGTTTTCCTTCTCATTGTTTCCAGGGACTTTCTAGGCAGCGCTAAAAAGTAGCAGGTGAGACATTAATACAGGATATTACATTTTCACCTAATCAAACCTGTGTCAGGGCTCACTCCAATTTTTCTCTTTGTAATTATTGGACATTCTGCTATGCTTCTGCTCACACAGGGGTGCTTAGGAGCCAAGAAAGAACCCACAGGGAGAGGATGTAAAGAAAATGTGTCAATATGGCACCTGTTAATAGATTGTTGGGATGCTGACTGTCTCATCTGCCAGTTCCTAACCAGCCTGTCGTCTTGCTGGGCATGGAGAAGGTAGGCGGAATCACATAAAACTTTCCCGTTATATTAGTTCTTCAGCAAGAAGATGGCATCTCTGGTAACAAAAAAAAAAAAAAAAAACGCTGGGCGTAGTGGTACACGTCTGTAATCCCAGCACTTTGGGAGGCCGAGGCTGGCGAATGACCTGAGGTCGGGAGTTCGAGACCAGCCTGACCAACATGCAGAAATCCCCTCTACTAAAAATACAAAACTAGCCGGGCATGGTGGCGCGCCCCTATAATCCCAGTTACTTGGGAGGCTGAGGCAGGAGAATCACTTGAACCCAGGAGGCAGAGGCTGCGGTGAGCCGAGATCGCGCCATTGCAATCCAGCCTGGGCAACAAGAGCAAAACTCTGTCTCAAGAAAAAAAAAAAAAAAAGAAAAGCTGGGCGCGGTGGCTCACGCCTGTAATCCCAACATTTTGGGAGGCCAAGGTGAGCGGATCATGAGGTCAGGAGATTGAGACCATCCTGGCTAACACGGTGAAAGCCCGTCTCTACTAAAAATACAAAAAATTAGCTGGGAGTGGTGGCACGCGCCTGTAGTCCCAGCTACTCGGGAGGCTGTGGCAGGAAAACCCCTTGAACCTGGGAGGCGGAAGTTGCAGCGAGAAGAGATCACGCCACTGCACTACAGCCTGGTGATAGAGCGAGACTCTGTCTTAAAAAAAAAAAAAAAAAAAAAAGCACGGTGGCTCATGCCTGTGATCCCAACACTTTGGGAGGCCAGGCAGGCAGATCACCTGAGGTCCGGAAACCAGCCTGGGCAACATGGTGAAACTCCGTCTCTACTACAAATACAAACATTAGCAAGGCATGGTGGCACATGGACTGTAATCCCAGCTACTCCGTGAGGCTGAGGCAGGAAAATCGCTTGAACCCGGGAGGCAGACGTTGCAGTGAGCAGAGATCAAGCCACTGCACTCCAGCCCGGGTGACAGAGCGAGACTCCGTCTCAAAAAAAAAACAAAACAAAACAAAAAAACTCATGTTCCATGACAGGAGGTTCATGTGACAGATTTCAAGGGCCACACAGACACCAGCTAACCCAGCAGCAGCAACTGGCGCTCTGGCTCCATCTTTCCTCTAGAATCCAAGAGGCTCTCTCCATTCATTAAGGAAATACGCACTGAACGCCTACTAAGTTATGAGACACCGGGTTAGAGGCTGGGGATGTGAAACTGTGAGGGAGATAAAAAATCTTGCCCAAGTCCCAGTACCGAGGAAAGCTTGACAGGCTCTTGTATGGTAGTATAAAGCCAATATCTAGGGATGAATGGTTTAAAAAAAAAAAGAGAAAAACGGACTGCAAGGGTGGAAGTGGGGAGCGGGTAACAAGAGAAAGTCCTCCATCCCAGCCGTTTATATACCTGGCTACCTGAAGGACTCACTTCCGTAATTACCTCAGTTTCCTGCAACCGTAGCTTTCTGGCACTATGCCACGCTGCCCTGTGGCATGTTTACTATTTGTATTCAACCATTCAAAAGTTACTTTAAGGAGATGAACTGTACATTTCCAACTCTAGTGAGTAACATTGTTCCTCCCGGCACTCTTGTCGAGTTAGCGTTTACGTGCAGAATTCTTCCAGAAAGACCACCTGAGCAATCAATAGAACTTTTATCTCTGTAAAAACACCTTGTTTAAAATAGCTACATAGGGAGACGTAGGTAAACAAGCACACAAGGGCCTCCAAATCGGTGGTGCACAGCTCACGGATGAGGCAAGGGCAAAGCATGCGTGGGAAATCACGTTTATCATAGAGAAGGAAAGGAGCGGTCACGAGGAGCGGCGAGCGCCCCAGGCTTCAGCTTTGCGGCCGGCCGGCCAGGCCTCGCGCCAGCCCGGGTGCACACCCAAGGCGCCGGGCCCGCCTCCAGCTCCTGGGCAGCGGGAACCGCGAACCGCCGTGGAACGGCCGGGAAGGGAGCGCTGCGCCCCCTGGCGGCGGGGCCCATCCCTCTCCGCTCCCGGCCGCCGCCGCCGCGGGCCGGCCTCGCTCCATTTGCAGCCTCCGGAGGCTTCGTTCCTCCGAGCGGCGGCTCCCCCGGCCTCCCGCTCGCCGCCCGGCATCTCCCTCCAGTCCCCGCCCCCTGCTCCCGCTCCGACACCCCCTTCCACACGCCGAGCAGTGCCCCGCCAAAGCCCCGCCGAGCGCGAGCGCCAAGCCGCCGCGAGTACGGCAGAGCCTTCCGGCCGCCCCGGCCGCTCCATCGCGGCGCCCGGCGGGGGTGCGGGGCCAGCGCGCGGCGCGAGTGGGGCGGGCGGCGGCGGCGGCGGCGGCGCGGACGGTTCCACCGCGCGAACCCCCCGCCCCCGCGCGGCGCGCGTGCTCCCCAGAACGCCATGGAGCCGCCGCGTTCCGAGCGGGCACAAAGGGGCGCGCAGCACAATGGGCGCGGCGAGCCCGTGGGCGCCCGGCGCCCGCTCCGGTCGCTCGGCCCGCGCGGGGGTGGGCGCTACTACCGGCGGGCGCGCTCGGAGCAGCCCCCCTCCGCGTCCCCTCCCCTGCTCCCGCCCCCACCCCGGCATGGATGTTGCAGCCACTCTACCGGCCGCTCGCCCCGGAGCCGCCAACGCTGCCGCCGCCGCGCGGCCGGCTTGATCCGCCCCGCACTTACCTGGGACGCGAGTTCTGTACTTTGCCGGGCGGGCCCGCGCCGAGTTTGGGCGCCACGTGGGGGGGAGGGCGCGGGGCCGGGGAGTGGGGGCCGCGCGCGGAGGGCCTGGCCAGGGCGGCCCGGGGAGGCGCTGGGGGCGGCGGGCGGGCGAGCGCCGTGTATTTTCCCCTCTCTTTGTGTGTGTCCGTGCGCTGCGCTCTCGCGTGACGTGACGGGACTCCGTGTGTCATTTCCGCACAAGGACACAGGAGCCCCCGCTGCAGTGGAACCACAACCCCTCCGCCCCCACCCCCGGCCCGCCCCTCCCCCTCAGCGGGGCACACGCGGGACCGGCGGCGGCGGCGCTCGGGCGTGAACGGCCGCGGCGGGGAGCTCGGGCGCGCACTCCCGGGACCCAGGCGGCCCGGCGCGCTCGGCCGGCGCAGTGGCTCCACGTGGGCCCGCGCTGGCTGCCCGGGGCGGGGGCGGCGGCCGCGCACCCACGGCGCGCCGGGCAGGCGCCTCGAACAATGTCCCCTGTACCCCATGTGTCCTCCCACCGCGAGTTCGTCCTCGGAAACGTGGTTTCTCAGACCCGAGAGTTTGGCCCCAAACGGCTTTTTCTACTTTTTTGCCCCTTGCGGGACGGCGACTGTGCGGAGCTTGTCCCGCCTCGCGCCCACGCCTCTCTCGCATTTTTGGCCTTTGGGCCGCAGCCCAGGCCCCCGGGGCCGGTCTTCCCGCGCCGCCACCGGCACAAAGACCTTGGGGCGCGAGGGCCCGGGTGGCTCCTGCGGCCCCGCGGGGCGGCATGGAGTCCGGCGGGACCCGGGAGAGCGACCCTGGCGCTGGGAAAAGCTGGCTCTGGCCACTCCCCCTGCACGGTGGCCGCCCTCTGTTGTGAGCCTCAGAGCTAAAATCTTGCCTGCTACTTGCAACCCGAAGTTCTGGGGTGTGAGGCTGCGGAGCGAGAGCTTCGGAAGCGCCCGCGCTCACAGACACACACCCCACAAACACAAACCCACGGGCTGTCTGCGCCGAGCGCCTAAAATAGAAAAACACGAGTCACCAACTCAATAAAGGCTGATTCTGTCTACTCCTAACTCTTGGACTGTAGATTCCCAGTTGATAAATACGAAATCTACCCCTCGGGTATTTTCTCAAGTCTCAGTGGCTGGGTAGGGGGAGGGGGAGGTGCTGGGTGAGAGTCAGGGAAGCCCAATTCAACAGTTTAGCCACGTTTGTATTTTAGGCAAACAATGAGAATGTAAATTTAAGAAAAATCCTTTAATTTGCCGATCAAAGAACGTATAAAAAGAAAAATGCAAATGATCCCATCTGCTGCTCACAGCTGACTGGCTGCAAGGGAGGACCATGTGGCACGGCCCTGCGCGGTCAGTGAATATGTAGAATAGATTTTTAAAAGAAGGCATATGTTGGCTCCTTGCTGCCCAGTCGCGGCGAGGGTTTGAATTAACGTATAGTTTGGGTTTACCGTACCCTCCTTCAGACCACTCCAATTGGGAATTTAGTAATTATGCAAGTTCCTCCCCTTCGGGCTTGAAATCAAAAGGCACAGGGTTAAGTTTGAGGAACTACGTGGAACATTCTCGAGCTGTATTTGGATTACTGGTTTAGTGAAGTCAGTACTAATTGCTATGCAAAATTAAGCAAGCAGCCTGAAGAACCAAGCCCTCCATCCAGGGGGTGCTTTTATAGAAGAATCTATACGTGCTCAGTGTCATTGAAAACAGGATGATGAAAAGAATGGGGCCGAGATAGCAGCCCTTCAAATTCAAAAGACTTAGGTCGCCCTATCTACATTTAAAATAGGGCGGAGGGAGGAAGGGAGGAGGACTGCTTGGGGGAGAATGGTTAATTTATACATTCGCAGAAGACTGAGGGGAGGCACTTCGATTTCTGCAGAGAACTTGACTTTTACACTTGCACATTAAATAACACGTACGACACAGTACATCGCTTGACTTAGTTAACAGATACACCAGTTTTATTCTCACCTTCAATTTAATGTGACAGTTATAATTAGAATTTTTAAAGTAGAAGTTGCATTTCATTAGTTCAGTTTTCTAGGATTTCCCAGTAGAAGAGTTAGGAATAGTTAAGTAGCACTTAAGCACATTTTGCATTTAAATCACTTTGCTGTGGTGCTTTAAGAATGTAAAACGACCTTGTTAAATTTTTGGAAAGAGGACTAGATGAAACGTGTGTAGTGAGGGGATATATATTTAACCAATCTTTCACAGTGACAACTCAGGTTTTTAAGGATAAATTAAATAATAAAACAATAGAAATAGAAATTAACATTTCTCTGTTCATATTGCTTGAAACAAAAGATTTCTGTCAAATACAATAATTGAACTGATATAGCTGACTTTTCAAAACAACTTTCAGGAAACTCAAACTGACCTTGAATATTATTGTAAAAGTATGTATCTTATATTTGCATAAATGGATCTATCTACTTAACAAAGTAAGTGGCTTGTTTCAAATAAGTTATTAATAGAAATAGAAGTCATTGCTATCCAAGAAAGGAAATCACCTTCCTTCAAATGGTTTTCTATGTGGTTTTCTTTTTTATATGGAGAAGGAAAATAACGCATAAAGGTGAAAAATGTGTTGGAATAGTTGTATATAATTTTGGAAACTTCAAGACATAATAGTTTTGAAAGTGCAGTAACAGTTCATGGTTCATACGGATGTGTGTGTAAAGACCCGGAAAAATAACAACCTGGTTTTTAGAGGTCTGCTCAATTTGAAATTGCTTAATAAAAAATGCATTTTTCAAGATTTCAAATTAGAGCTGCTGCCATCGATCTAGTCAACTCATTTTCATTTGTACCTGAGTAAAATGTAGCAGGGGGAAAACTGGCTACTTGACCATATAAAACACTGAGACACTAAATGTAAAAACTCAAATGGAGAATTGCGTTATATAAAATGGGATATAAAAGAAGATTGGGATATAAAATGTAAACATATATAATTAAGAGTGGCAGACAGACAGACATTAGGTTTCAGATAACTGTTACTCTAAAGGCTTTTATCATTGCTAAAATATATTTATAGTTGGCAAGACAATATTTAGTAGGACTTTTTTTCAGTAAAGACTTAAAACAACGCAACAGATTTCACTGTTACTTGTGAGACATTTCCACTTTATTTCTTGCCTGCTGGATGTATAATTTTGCCAAGTCTTCAACTTCAAACAGAAGTAGCTGGCAGATCCAGATTCTGTGAATACTCACAACAGAAAAGTAAGAGGGTGAAAAACAGGGGCGTGAGAGGTAGTACTATATTAAATAGGACCTACAGAAAGACATGCCTCAATGGTTAACCCCTGTGTGCTGAAAAAATAAACAACTATCTTTTTTTTTTTTTTTTGAGACGGAGTCTCGCTCTGTCGCCCAGGCTGGAGTGCAGTGGCGCGATCTCAGCTCACTGCAACCTCCGACTCCCTGGTTCAAGGGATTCTCCTGCCTCAGCCTCCTGAGTAGCTGGAATTACAGGCATGCGCCACCACGCCCAGCTAATTTTTGTATTTTTAGTACAGACCGGGTTTCACCATCTTGGCCAGGATGGTCTCGATCTCCTAACCTTGTGATCCGACCGCCTCAGCCTCCCAAAGTGCTAGAATTATAGACGTGAGCCACCACGCCCGGCCAACAACTATCTTTATTGGAATGTGGAGCTGGTAAGTGATATACCATGACCCAACATGAAAAAAATGAAGTTTCAAATGAAAAGTTACAGACAATTTGTGCTGGACATTTTCCTTATGTGTAGGAGAACTATTTAATAATTTATAGCAGCTTGAGATTGTAAGCACCCAGTACAGCCATCAGGATCTGATTTTTGTTGAATATCTGGTTTGCACAATAGGATTCTGCAAAAAGAAACATGAGGGAGAGTGAAAACTGCTGCAGTCCCACTCTCAATTTCAAGCCCTTGAGAAAACAAATGCCAATCTGAACGGCAACTCATTCTGAGCCCACGCTGCTGGCTAGAGGCACTGTAGCCACTAGGGCCCCAGCACCCAGAGGGGTGCCCAAGGGCCTGTAGTTAGGCCTTCCCCAACTGATCACACAGCTGCAGGGGCAGGCAGGAAGCAGGGAGCAAGTGTTGGCTGGCTTCCCAGCCAATCAGAGCTCATTAGAAATGAAAAAGGAGACACATACTGCTCTAGCAATTGACCAATTTTTTTAAAATTACTGTATGCTGTGGAGTGTGGTGGTTGAAGCCTGTAATCCCAATACTTTGGGAGTCCCAGGCAAGAGGACTGCTTGAGCACAGCAGTTTGAGACCAGCCTGGTCAACATAATGAGACCCTGTCTCTACAAAAAAAATCAAAAAATGGCTGAGCGCAGTGGCTTATGCCTGTAACCCCAGCACTTTGGGAGGCCGAGGTGGGTGGATCACCTGAGGTCAGGAGTTCAAGACCAGCCTGGCCAACATGGTGAAACCCTGTATCTACCAAAAGTACAAAAATTAGCCAGGCGGGGTAGTAGGCACCTGTAACCCCAGCTACTTAGGAGGCTGAGGCAGGAGAATCTCTTGAACCCAGGAGGCAGAGGTTGCAGTGAGCCGAGATCACACCACTGCCCTCCAGCCTGGGCGACACAGCAAGACTCTGTCTCAAAAAAAAAAAAAAAATCAAAAAATTAGTCAGGTGTGGTGGCACATGCCTGTAGTCCTAGCTACTCAGGAGACTGAGAAGGGAGGATTGCTTGAGCCCAGGAGTTTGAGGCTGCAGTGAGCCATGATGGAATCCCGGCACTCCAGCCTGGACGACAGAGAAAGACCCTATCTCTGAGAAAAACAAAACAAAACAAAGACTCTAAATGATAGGATATATGTTAAGATTAGTCTTATTTGCGCTGGGTGTGGTGGCTCACAGCTGTAATCCCAGCACCTTGGGAGGCCGAGGTAGGCAGATCACCTGAGGTCGGGAGTTTGAGATGAGCCTGACCAACAAGGAGAAACCCCATCTATACTAAAAATACAAAATTAGCCAGGCGTGGTGGCGCATGCCTGTAATCCCAGCTACTCGGGAGGCTGAGGCAGGAGAATAGCCTGAACCCGGGAGACGGAGGTTGCGGTGACCTAAGATCGTGCCATTGCACTCCAGCCTGGGCAACAAGAGTGAAACTCCATCTCAAAAAAAAAAAAAAAAAAGGTCTACATAGACAAATATGTTCGTTGCAGGATCATTTGTGATAGCAAAGAAATCGAAGAGAACTTGGAAAATAGCTAAAAATACCTTCCATGACATACTATGTAAGCTTTTTTTTTTTTTAAATACAGAGTTTCATTCTATCACCCAGTCCAGTGTGCAGTGGTATGATCATGGCTCATTGCAGCCTCAAACTCCAGGGCTCAAGCCATCTTCCCACCTCACCCTCTCAGGTAGCTGAGACTACAAGGCCAAATCACCAGGGCGGACTCATTTTTTTTTCTCTTTTTGTAGAGACAGGGTCTTGCTGTGTTGCCCAGGCTGGTCTCAAACTCCTGGGCTCAAGTGATCCTCCTTGCCTTGGCCTCTCACAGTGTTGGGATTACAGGTGTGAGCCATCATGCATGGCCTGTAAACTTTAGAAAGAGGAAAGGGAGGTGTTCTTTTTTATGGATATGGAAGAATGTTGATGACATATTGTCCAGTAAAAGAAGAAAATGACAGATTTTTTTTTTGAGACGCAGTCTCGCTCTGTTGCCAGGCTGGAGTGCAGTGGCACGATCTTGGCTCACTGCAACCTCCGCCTCCCGGGTTCAAGCGATTCTCCTGCCTCAACCTCCCAAGTAGCTGGGACTACAGGCACACACTACCAAGCCCAGCTAATTTTTGTATTTTTAGTAGAGACGGGCTTTTACCATGTCGGCCAGGGTGGTCTCGATCTCTTGACCTCGTGATCTGCCCGTCTCGGCCTCCCAAAGTGCTGGGATTACAGGTCTGAGCCACCGTGCCCGGCCGACAGATTTATATATAACATAATCTCATTTTTGTCAAGAAGAAAATCACGTATGTATCTGGGTTGTGAATAGAAAAGGTCCGGGAGGCCGGGTGTGGTGGCTCAAGCCTGTAATCCCAGTACTTTGGAGGCCAAGGCAGGGGGATCACTTGAGCTCGGGAGTTCTAGACCAGCCTGAGCAACATAGTGAGACCCTGTGTCAAAAAGAAAAAAGAAATGTTCTGGGAAATACAGAGGTCATAGAGGTGACCGCGAGGTATATCAGATAGAGAGAAGAGAGGGACTTTTTCACGTTATACATGTGTGTGATGTTTGGTTGTTTTCCCCCATAATGAGTATCTACGCCTTTGTAGCCCTTTCCCCTCACACAGACTAAAAACAGTCATTACCATGGCCTAAAGAGCAGAAGTCACTCTAGAGTAGCTAAGTCATGCTCAGCTGGTGTAAGAGCCTAGACTTAAACACGTCACCAATCCCCCCCTTTCTCTACATAATTTTATGGCTTAAATAAAAGGAAGAGAAGAAATCCTGGTAAAAATGACCCCAAAGTAAATATGGCATTTGGTTACAGAATCCAAAGCCTCCTTTTTTCAAGTTGCTGAAGTGTCAACACGGTATTTTTTTTTTTTTTTTTTTTTTTTTTTTGAGACGGAGTCTCGCTCTGTCGCCCAGGCTGGAGTGCAGTGGCGCGATCTCGGCTCACTGCAAGCTCCGCCTCCCGGGTTCACGCCATTCTCCTGCCTCAGCCTCCCCAGTAGCTGGGACTACAGGCGCCCGCTACCACGCCCGGCTAATTTTTTGTATTTTTAGTAGAGACGGGGTTTCACCGTGTTAGCCAGGATGGTCTCAATCTCCTGACCTCGTGATCCGCCCGCCTCGGCCTCCCAAAGTGCTGGGATTACAGGCGTGAGCCACCGCGCCCGGCCCAACATGGTATTTTAAGAGGTCACTGTGAATATATGTAAGGATTTCCCTCTAGTCATTACACATGAGGGCCTGAGAAATAATAGGTGTCAACTGCCTGGTTCTACCGCTAAGGAAACTGGGGCAAAAAGAAAGGGTGGCTTGCTCAAGGCTATTGGGCTTTAGAATTATGTTTTTGGGGTTCCACTTTCTAAATTATTACTACCAAACATCAAACAGGCAAAAAAAAAAAACAAAAAACAAAAAACCAGAAACCGTCAAGGAGTGAAATCTATAAGGTCTGTGCTTCACAGAATTGTATGCATTTAAATTATCAGGCCCTGCCCCCAACCTCACTCTCTAGTCCTTAGGCAGCTTAAGTCCCTTCCTCAAGAGGCCACATGTGTCCCAAGCCTGGGATGGAGGCCCTGTGCTGCACCCCCATGGCAGCTTGCTCTGTCCATGGAGACTCCTATGAACTGAGTTGGTTCCCCTCCAAATCCATATGTTGAAGTCCTAACCCCCAGTACACTTTGGAATGAGAATATTTGAAGATAAGGCCCTTAGCAGGTAACTGAGGTTATTTGAGGTCAAGGGTGGGGACTTAATCTGATAGAGCTGGCATCCTTACAAGAAGGGGAAGAGACCAGCGCGGTGGCTCATGCCTGTAATCCCAACACTTTGGGCAGCCAAGGCAGCGGGCAGATCACTTGAGGTCAGGAATTTGACACCAGCCTGGACAACATGGCAAAACCCCGTCTCTACTAACAGTACAAAAATTAGCTGGGCATGGTGGCGGGTGCCCGTAATCCCAACTACTTGGGAGGCTGAGGCAGGAGAATCACTTGAACCCGGGAGGTGGAGGTTGCAGTGAGCCAAGATTGCGCCACTGCACTCCAGATTGGGTGACAGAGAGAGAGACTTCGTCTCAAAAAAAGAAAGAGAAAAAAAAAAGGCCGGGCGAGGTGGCTCACACCTATAATCCCAGTACTTTGGGAGGCCGAGGCAGGTGGATCACCTGAGGTCAGGAGTTCAAGACCAGCCTGGCCAACATGGTGAAACCCCATCTCTACTAAAAATACAAAAAATTCGCTGGGCATGGTGGCACATGCCTGTAGTCCCAGCTACTCAGGAGGCTGAGATACAAGAATCGATTTAACCCAGGAGGTGGAGGTTGCAGTGAGCAGAGATCATGCCACTGCACTCCATCCTGGGTGATAGAGTGAGACTGCGTCTCAAAAAAAAAGGAAATGAGACTAGAGACAAGGAGTGCGTGTGCACAGAGGAAAGGCTGCGTGAGGACACAGAGAGAAGGCGGCCACCTGCAAGCCAAGGAGAGAGGCCTCAGGAGAGACCAAACCTGTCAGCACCTTGGACTTCCAGCCTCCAGAACCATGAGAAAAATTTATATTCCCTAGGAAGCTGACTCAGAAAGAAAAAATTATATTATCTAAGCCACCCAGTTGTATTTTATAACAGCCCAAGCAGACTACTAGAGACCCTGCTCACAAGCAGCTGTAATTGCCTTTTTCTTCGTCTGTTTCCCTAGCTAGAATGTAAACTCCTGGAGGGCAGGACCGTGTCTGATCACTATACCTCCAAGTGCCTAGCACTGTGCCTGGGACATAGTCGACTCTCAACAAATACTTGCTGAAAGAATACCTGAGTTGTTAGACACCAGTGTTTCATTCCCTTTCCTTTCTGTATAGATAAAAAACTGAAGGGTTAAAGGTTGAGAGCAGAACCATCCCTAGTCTATAATGAATGGTGCCTTCTGGAATTGTCCCTGCATCACACATACCGTTTTAAGGCAATGATCCAAAGGCAGGCAGCCAATTCATGGCAGGCCCACACTACACTAACTCTGCAGTAATAATAATAATATCACATAGCCATAAAGTTCTCTTCAGCCGTCCTCTTTCCATAGTTGCCTTGGTCTTCTTGGGCTACCATAATAAAATGCCATAGACTGGGTGGGCTGAGCAAGAGAAATTTATTTTCTCACAGTTCTGGAGTCTAAAGTCCAAGATCAGGGTGCCAGCATGGTCTCTTTCTAGTGAGGGCTGTTTTCCTGGTTTGCAAATGGCAGCCTTCTTGCTCTGATCTTCCCCACTCTAGCATCCCTGAGGGCAGGAGCAGGCTACTCTACTATCTCTTCTTTTTTTCTTTTTTTTTTTTTTTTGAGATGGAATTTCGCTCTTGTTGCCTAGGCTGGAGTGCAATGGCGTGATCTCGGATCACCGCAACCTCCGCCTCCCAGGTTCAAGCAATTCTCCTGCCTCAGCCTCCCCAGTAGCTGGGATTACAGGCATGCACCACCACGCCCGGCTAATTTTGTATTTTTAGTAGAGACGGGGTTTCTCCATGTTGAGGCTGGTCTTGAACTCCTGACCTCAGGTGATCCGCCCGCCTCGGCTTCCCAAAGTGCTGGGATTACAGGCGTGAGCCACTGCGCCCGGCTGTTATCTCTTATGAAGGGCATTAATCCCATCATGAGAGCCCTATCCTTATAATCTCATCGAATCCTAATTACCGCCCAAAGCTGTAACTCCAAATACCATCACACTGGAGAATAGGGGGAACATATGAAGGACACAATCATTTAGTCCATAAAAATAGTGTTTTCAAATTTTGGTTTCCTGTTTGCCCTTGATGACAGGCCTGAGAGAGGTGGAACAGGTCCACCCCATGTTTACACAGATGACAACAATAAATGTCCAGAGAGATTACATGGTTTGTAATTCATTCCTTCATTTAACACATAATTATTGCAAGCTTAAATGCCAGCACTGGAGGATTCTGCCTTCCCTTTTGTTTATTTTTTTATTTTTAATTTTTTTTTTGATACGGAATCTCTCTCTGTCGCCCAGGCTGGAGTGCGGTAGCACGATCTTGGCTCACTGCAACCTGGCCTCCCGGGTTCAAGCGATTCTCCTGCCTCAACCTCCTGAGTAGCTGGGACTATAGGCACGTGCCACTGTGCCCGGCTAATTTTTGTATTTTTAGTAGACACAGGGGTTTCACCATGTTGGCCAGACTGGTTTTGAACTCCTGACCTCATGATCTGCCCACCTTGGCCTCCAAAAGTGCTGGGATTACACGTGTGAGACACTGCACCTGGCCTCTGCCTTCCTTTTTTTTTCCCTTAAAGAAAGTGACTACCAGAATGTGACTACAACCTGGGCAACATGGCGAAACACCGTCTCTACAAAAAATACAAGAATTAGCTGGGCGTGGTGGCCTGAGCCTGTAGTCCCAGCTACTGAGGAGGCTGAGGTAGGAGAATCAATTGAGCCTGGGAGGTTGATGCTGCAGTGAGCTGTGATTGTGCCACTGCACTCCAGGCTGGGTGACAGAGCGAGACCCTGTCTCAAAAGAAAACAAGAATGTGACTAATTTAACTTTGCTGCTCCTTGTGGACTTGGCCATTTGCATTCATTTTCCCCTCTCTCCAGCTCTGTTGTCCTGCAGACAGCAGGTGGTGGCAAATGCTGTTGCACTCGTTAGCCGTGCAGTACAGGAGGTATGAAGTCACACAGATGCAGATTTGAATCCTGGCTCCAGCATGTACTAAGTAAGTGACCTTAGGAAACTACATAAGCTTTTAGTTTCCATTTCCTTATTCACACCACGGGGCAACCCCATCCTACAGGGTAGGTATATACGAGGCACTTCTGGTTAGTACTGGTACAGTGGCTGGCATAAGGTTAGTTCAGTAAAGGGTAGCTGTTATTTTTATTGGTCATACATGAGGCAAGTGAAATGTTGAAATAATTAGCCCAGACACATTAAAACAGTTTTGATTATTTTTTTCTATTCATACAAAACAAAACAATAAACCAACCCAAAACTATGCTTCTAGTTTAGCAGCAAAAGCACAAAGGTTCACATGAACAGCCTCAATGCTTTCTGGAAGACACCTGTAGAGGACCACTTTACATTCACACCCCACCCAAAAAGTGACACAAATACCGCTCTGTAATTCTGAAACATTTCTAAAATGTGATGGTCCTTAAGCCACATTCTCTGCACCCCCTGCCCCGCCCCTTAAGGAAAGGCGCGATGAGTCCCGTCCTTCTCTAGGACAGGTTCTAGTAGCCTCCATCACATGTGCATATTGGTGGCCCTAGATCCCTGGGCTAAACAACCAGGTCAGTGGACAGCAGAGGCAGTGTGTGCAAGTCTCGGTTCATAGATCTGTGTGTATGAAATAGCTATTTTTATAATTTACTTGCTATTCTGAGTCCTATCCTTTTGGAGTCCTCCCCAACCCCAGGGACTTCCAGGGGCCTCTGCCCTCTGGGCATCTGTCCACTGGGGTTCTTGCAGAGCCATCCATCACTGGCTCACCATGCCCTGCAGGCAGCGGCTCTGCCATGCCCAACCAGGGACAAGGTCATCTCTTTGCAAGGCTGCCTAGAGCAGGGATATGTGATGCAAATGCCTGCAGGGAGCAGGCAAGGAGAGTTCATAAGTGAACCAGGCAGTTTGCCTACTAAATACGTGAGAACGCTCTTCACCTTTACAAAGAAATACGCTAGCTCCATGTTTCTTTCAACATGAGCCATCTTTAGTCTCTCTCTTGTTTTCCCATTTATGGGAAAAATCTTGGGTAAAGAGGGACATTCCTCTATTGCCTAGAAAACAGCAGTGCCAGTGTCATGAATGGCAACTAATCTTTGGCCTCAGCATAGGGACACAGCAGGGACTGGTGGACACTGTGACAAGCTAAACCACCCATTTCTTCTCCAATGCAGGCAGCCATTTGATGCCATGACGGACTGAACCCAGTATGGTCAAATTTGCCAATTCTTAAAGAGAAGACAAAATCTGATTTTTTTTTTTTTTGAGGCGGAGTCTCGCTCTCTCTCCCAGTCTGGAGGGCAGTGGTGCGATCTCGGCTCATTGCAAGCTCCGCCTCCCAGGTTCACGCCATTCTCCTGCCTCAGCCTTCCAAGTAGCTGGGACAACAAGAGCCTGCCACCACGCCCGGCTAATTTTTTGTGTTTTTAGTAGAGACGGGGTTTCACTGTGTTAGCCAGGATGGTCTCGATCTCCTGACCTCGTGATCCACCCGCCTCAGCCTCCCAAAGCGCTGGGATTACAGGCGTGAGGCACCGTGCCCGGCCACAAAATCTGAATTTTTATGTGAAATTGCCTAGTTTTAAAATCCTGAATGACTGAAATTCACATGGCCAAATCCCATCTGCAGGTCAGATCCAGCCTAAAGTAACTCGTTTGTGACTTGGGACCTGGCTGCGGCCCTCAGCCACATCTCCAGGAACAGTCCTGCCTGCTAGCTAGGTCTCTGGAAAGCCCACCACCTGCTCAGCCCACCACCCCACCCAGAAGACTTCTGCTTTTGCCTGTGGCTCAAATCCTTTCCCTTGCTGGGGCTTAAGCTTTTTGAAACAAAAGCTTGGGGGAGAAAAATAAGCTTGAGCTTATTTCAGCTTTCTGCCCCATCTCATCTCTTCACTAAGAAAATAAACAGATTGGAAGTATCTGGTCAGAGGCAGGAAAGGGAAAGGGGAAAATACCAGAACAAAAGTATAGATTAATACCTCAGGCCAGGCATGGTGGCTCACACCTGTAATCCCAGCTACTTGGGAGGCTGAAGCAGGAGAATTGCTTGAAACCGGGAGGCGGAGGTTGGAATGAGCCAAGATCACGCCATTGCATTCCAGCCTGAGCAACAAGAGCAAAACTCCATCTCAAAAAAAAAAAAAAAAGATTATCGTGCCCCACATACTTACTGAACATATTTGATCTGAGATTATTTACGAAAATATTGTAGTAAGGAAATCCCAATTCAGCCAAATAATCAAATATTCAATTTTTACAGTAAAATATATGTATGTAACACAGCATCTTCCCTTTTTATATTTTATATTTCTTAAGGGTGAGGGTCTCTGTCATCCATACTGGAGTGATTATAGCTCACTGTAGCCTCAAATTCCTGGGCTCAAGCAATCCTTCTGCCTAAGTCTCCCGAAGTGCTGGGATTACAGGCATGAGCCACCACACCAGGTCGCCACTGTCTTAATAATATATTAGAATGTTCACTTTTACTAGTCTAGTACCTTGTTTATTGATTCTGCCAGGGGCAATTTCTGAATTGAATAATAAGGTTTTTGAAAAAAATGTTATACATTTAATACACCAAAAGGAGTTTAGCACCTTGAAGGTTTATCTGCCGAGTTAATAATAAACATATGATACTAGTTATTACTGAGCCATTGCTGATTTGAAGGACTAAAGCAACACAACCCCTATGCTCTGGGAAGATGATGAATTTGGGAGCAGAAAGTTCAGGCTCAAATTACCTTTGTTTCATCATTTTCTTTGGTGGTGGGAGAGAGATGCTGGTCTCAGTGTGATACTGATTTAGGTGGTCAGGAGTGGGGCAAGAATATTAGAAATCCACCAGATGAAAATCCTTCAAATAAACGACTTTATTACCCCCTTGACCTATATAATCAGCATGGAGCAAACAGGAATAATTGCCCTGTGCAACCCGAGTGTGTGAGTTTGAGGGAAGGGGGACAGAGGAATTCAATAACCAATAACCCACATTTAGTTACTTCTTCCCTCTGAATATTTTACATTAGAAATGACAGAAGATTTGGGTTCCTTTCCCCCAATAAAATGAAAACCATTTTTTAGAAGAAAGTAATAGAATCAGCAGAAACCAGTGGCATATGTGTGGTGAAACTCATAGCGAGTATTGGGACAGACATGGCACATATGTTTTACTCTTCTAAGACTCAAACATTCGGTATTTCCTGAATTCTCTTTGTGGAGATAACAAAGTTTTCAAATGGCATATATAACAAAATATATTACATCCAAGTTGATAGCCAATGATTTAATAACATTTAATATTAAAACAATTAAGACACATAAAAAGTGCAGCATCTATAGCCTGCAAATTCTTCCGGCATATTATGATCCTAGCTTTCAGTAAGTAAATGTTATACTTATGGAAGCTGCATTTATTAGGACTTGACATTAGATAAGTAAGTAAATTACTTCAGGTATCAAAGAGTTCTCTACTCTAGGCTGGAATAAGTGAGTGTGCTTTCCCAATGCCTATGTTCTCAGATAATTTTTGCAGTGATGGAATTCGGCTCATATCAGCAGTAGAGAGAGGTGAGCAAGACCACTTAGTACCTAAATATAGGGCTGAGAATTCATGCAGCTGGCAGGAGAAGATGAGACCTCTTTGGAAGATGGCTTGGGTAGCTTTAATGTGAAAAAACTTCCAAAATTAAAAATGTTTAGTCATTGTAGCTACAAAAAAAACCAAAAAAAACAAAAAAAAAAAAAACACAGGGTTGGGTGCGGTGGCTCATGCCTGTAATCCCAGCACTTTGGGAGGCCAAGGCAGGCAGATCATGAGGTCAAGAGATCGAGACCATGCTGGCCAACATGGTGAAACCCTGTCTCTACTAAAAATACAAAAATTAGCCGGGCATGGTGGCCTGCTCCTGTAGCCCCAGCTACTCGGGAGGCTGAGGCAGGAGAATTGTTTGAACCTGGGAGGCAGAAGTTGCAGTGAGCCGAGATCGCATCCCTGAACTCCAGCCTGGTGACAGAGTGAAACTCAGTCTCAAACAAACAAATAAACAAACATGTATTGAGCACCTCTGATTGAAAGCCTTGAGTCCTTTGGGGACTAAGAAATGGATAAGCAAGGTCCCTGTCCTCATAGAACTATCATCTAACCGAGGAATCAATCATGAGCCCCGGAAACTGTGATGTAAAGCAGAAAGGAGAGGCCCAGAGTGCGGGGGAGCAAGGAGCTCAAAGAGATCAGGAAGATTCCATGGAGGAGGGGCTGAGCAGGATTCTGACCCATGAAGGCTGGGCGAAGGGCACTCTGGGCAGGGAAAATTGCGGGCAGCAGCTGAGGCAGGAAACTGCAGGCCATATTTGGAAACCTATAAATAGCCCTTCTGAGTGAAAAACAGAGAGCACTGTAGTTAGAGGGAGAAGTAACAGGTAAGGCCAGAGAGACAGGTGGTGAACAGATTGAGGCCTTCTTCCAGTCTGAGCCACACATCTTCTGAAACCTGGCAATCAGCCTGGTGCTTGACTATTTCATCGAAGACAAATGTGACCACTGGCAGCCACAAACCAAGAAGACCCTGACCCAAGAACTGGAGCTCTGCTGCTCGCCGCAAATGCTGGTCTCTCAGACTGCTTATCTCGGACTCAGTAACACAGTGGTAACTCAGAATTGGGAAGATGCCAGGAAGAGGGATAGGGACAGAAACATAACCAGTAACTGACCATTGCCCTCTACAGTCTTATACCCCCACATGGCTTCCAAGAAGCCCAGTTTTAAGCTGTTCAGAGGCAATGCCTAATATACTAGAGCAGGGTCACATGTTTGTATATGCAAAGAAGGAGAAACTGCCTTAACACAGCAAGGAATTTAACAAGGAATAAAACAAACGAAGAGTTCTGATCCTGCTGGGTAACAAGAGATCATCCACAAGAGGCAACTGTTAATTTAAAATTTCATGGCATTGCCGGGCACGGTGACTCACGCCTGTAATCCCAGCACTTTGGGAGGCCGAGGTGGGCAGATCACGAGGTCAGGAGATCGAGACCATCCTGGCTAACATGGTGAAACCCCGTCTCTACTAAAAACATATAAAAAATTAGCCGGGTGTGGTGGCAGGCGCCTATTAGTCTCAGCTACTCGGGAGGCTGAGGCAGGAGAATGGTGTGAACCTGGGAGGCGGAGCTTGCAGTGAGCCGAGATCATGCCACTGGCACTCCAGCCTGGGCGACAGAGAGAGACTCCATCTCAAAAATAAATAAATAAAATAAAATAAAATTTCATGGCATTGATGCAATAGGGTAAACAGCCTCTGGATGGATTTCTCACCTTTGCATGTTTACCTTTTTTTTTTTTTTTCTGCTTGAATTTCAATTAGTCTTAGCCTAACAATGGCTTTTTTTTTTTTTTTTTTTTTGAGACAGAGTCTTGCTCTGTCGCCCAGACTGGAGTGCAGTGGCGTAATCTTGGCTCACTGCAACCTCTGTCTCCTGGGCTTAAGTGTTCCTCCTGCCTCAGCCTCCTGAGTAGCTGGGACTACAGGAGCGTGCCACCATGCCCAGCTAATTTTTGTATTTTTAGTAGAGACGGGGTTTCATCATGTTGGCCAGGCTGGTCTTGAACCCCTGCCCTCAAGTGATCCGCCCAACTTGGCCTTTCAAAGTGTTGGCCACTGTGCTCAGCCCAATAATGGCTTCTTATAGCCAACCAAAACAATTGGAGTACACAAAAGCTCTAAAATAAAAAATACAGTGCTACTATATTCTAAGCATTCAAGAGCTCCTTGATAAGCACAGTAAAACCCCATGATAATGCCCTCATCAAAAATATGATTTCATTTTATTTATTTATTTTTGAGACCGTGTCTTGCTCTGTCACCCAGGCTGGAGTATGGTGGTGTGATCATGGCTCACTGCAGCTTCAACCTCCTGGGCTCAAATGATACTCCCACCTCAGCCTCCTGAGTAGCTGGGACTATAGGCACACACCGCCATGCCTGGCTAATTTTTTGATTTTTTGTAGAGACAGTCTCACTATGTTGCCCAGGCTGGTCTCGAACTCCTGGGTTCAAGTGATACCCCTACCTTGGCCTTTCAAAGTGCTGGGATTACAGGCATGAGCTACTGTACCCGGCCAAAAATAAAATTTGTTTTTTTTCTTTTGAGATGGAGTCTTGCTCTGTCGCCAGACTGGAGTGCAGTGGTGCAATCTCGGCTCCCTGTAACCTCCGCCTCCTGGGTTCAAGTGATTCTCCTGCCTCAGCCTTCCCAGTAGCTGGGACTGCAGGTGCCCAGCACCATGCCTAGCTAATTTTTGTTTTTTTAGTAGAGACGGGTTTCACCATTTTGGCCAAGCTGGTCTTGAACTCCTAACCTCAGGTGATCCGCCACCCTTGGCCTCCCAAAGTGCTGGGATTACAGGCGTGAGCCACCGTGCCCGGCCAAAAATATAATTTTAGATATGATGCAGAATTGACAGCCGGCTCCCATTCCCTGCCTAGCCCCTAAACAGGGCAGGTAGAGGGAGGTCTTAGAGAGGAGGCCAAGGCCATAAAGATAGGGAAAAGGCATGTGAACTTGTTTCAGAGAGAGAAGAGGTGAGGGGTAAATCTCGTCCTAATTATTCTCCCAGCTGAATCTGGCCAACTAACTGGGACATTTCCCAAATCGCTAATGTTATCCTGCAGCTTCTGCACTCAGAATTGTCCCAAGTAGGCCGGGCATGGTGGCTCACACCTGTAATCTCAGCAGTTTGGGAGGCCGAGGAGAGCGGATCACAAGGTCAGGAGTTCAAGACCAGCCTGGCCAATATGGTGAAACCCTGTCGCTACTAAAAATACAAAATTACCTGGGCATGGTGGTGCGTGCCTGTAGTCCTAGCTACTCCGGAGGCTGAGACAGAAGAATCGCTTGAACTGGGTAGGCGGAGGTTGCCGTGAGCCGAGATCGCACCACTGCACTCCAGCCTGGTGACAGAACAAGACTCTGATTCAAAAACAACAACAAAAAAGAAAACAGGATGTTTAGCCAGGTGCGGTGGCTCATGCCTGTAATCCCAGCCCTTTGGGAGGCCAAGGTGGGTGGATCACCTGAGTTCGGGAGTTCGAGACGAGCCTGACCAACATGGAGAAACCCCGTCTCTACTGAAAAAACCCCACAAAATTAGCCAAGCTTGGTGGTGCGTGCCTGTAATCCCAGCTACTTGGGAGGCTGAGGCAGAAGAATCGCTTGAACCTGGGAGGTGGAGGTTGCAGTGAGCCGGGATCACGCCATTGCACTCCAGGTTGGGTAACAAGAGTGAAATTCCGTCTCCAAAAAAAAAAAAAAAAAATTGTCCCCATTAATATTTAACTTGGGGCCGACCACCACCACCAGGTGGCATCAAATCACAACTGAGTCTGGCATGAATTTATTTTTTATTTATTTAAAAATTTTTTGGTAGAGACAGGGTATTGTTATGCTGCCCAGGCTGGTCTTAGACCCCTGGGCTCAAGCGATCCACCCGCCTCAGCCTCCCAAAGTGCTGAGATTACAAGCCTGAACTGCTGTGCCTGACCTGGCATGAATTTAGATAGGGCAGTTAGCTCCCAAATTCCTCACAGCTAGCTAGACTGACCCACAATGGTCATTTTGTTGTTAACCCTGCAAGAAATTGTAACCTTCCATTTCATATGACTGATTTATTTGGATCTCAGTTATAATTACAATTACAATTATAATTACAATAGGATTTACTGTATTAATTTATAACCAATAATTGATGAAAGTACTCTCTTAGTAAACTAAAGGCCAAAGAATATTAAATTAGACATTGTACTAATTATTTTGTGCTAATTATACATATACATATTATATATATAAAATATTTATACACACATATACAGAATGCTCGCTTTGGCAGCACATATACTAAAACTGGAATGATGCAGAGATTAGCATGGCCTCTGCACAAGGATGACACTTTTACTTAACTTTGCAAAAAAAAAAAAAAATTAAGAGAACCAATAAACACACACACACACACACACCCCCCTCAAAGCTTGAGTTTATTTATTTTTCGAGACAGGTCTCACTCTGTCACCCAGACTGGAGTGCAGTGGTGCAATCTTGGCTCATTGCAACCTCTGCCTCCCGGGTTCAAGCAATTCTCCTTCCTCAGCCTCCCGAGTAGCTGGGATTACAGACATGCACCACTACTGCCTGGCTATTTTTTTTTTTCTTTCTATTTTTAGTAGAGACGGTGTTTCTACTAAAACCCCGTTTAGTAGAAACGGGGTTTTTTTCAGTAGAGACGGGGTTTCTCCATGTTGGTCAGGCTCATCTCGAACTCCCGAACTCAGGTGATCCACACACCTCGGCCTCCCAAAGGGCTGGGATTACAGGCATGAGCCACCGCACCCGGCTAAACATCCTGTTTTCTTTTTTGTTGTTGTTTTTGAATCAAAGTCTTGTTCTGTCACCAGACTGGAGTGCAGTGGTGCCATGTTGGCCAGGCTGGTCTCAAACTCCTGACCCCAAACAATCCCCACTGCTCGGCCTCCCAAAGTGTTGGTATTACAGGCGTGAGCCACCGCACTCAGCCCAGTTTATTATATTACTGAAATTTTCAGGCTGGGCATGGTGGCTCACACCTGTAATACCAGCACTTTGGGAGGCTGAAGCTGGAGGAACACCTGAGCTCAGGAGTTCAAGACCTGCCTGGACAATAAAGTGAGACCCCATCTCTACAAAGATTACACAAATTAGCTGGGCATGGGCGTACATACCTGTAGTCCCAGCTACTCAGGTGGCTGAGGTGTGAGGGTTGCTTGAGCCCAAGAGGTCAAGGCTGTAGTGAGCTATGATCATGCCATTGCACTTTAGCCTGAGCAACAGAGTGAGACTCTCTCAAAAAAACCCAAAATAGACAAAGAAAAAATGAAGGCTGGCCATGGTGGCTCACACATGTAATCCTAGCACTTTGGGAGGCTGAGGTGAGAAGACTGCTTTAGCCCAGGAATTTGAGACCAGCCTGGGCAACATGGCGAAACCTCTTCTCTACAAAAACTTACAAAAATTTGCTGGGTGTGGTGGTGTGTGCCTGTAGTCCCAGCTACTCAGGAGGCTGAGGTGGGAGGATTGCTTGAGCCTGGGAGGTCGAGGCTGCAGTGAGCCATGATCACACCACTGCACTCCAGCCTGGGAGACAGACTGATACCCTGCCTCAAAAAAAAAGGAAAAGAAAAGATGGAAAAAGTACTAGAAAAAAGTGAACCAGGCTGGGCGTGGTGGTTCAGGCCTGTAATCCCAGCACTTTGGGAGGGCGAGGCGGGTGGATCACTTGAGGTCAGGAGTTTGAGACCAGCCTGGCCAACATGGTGAAACCCTGTCTCTACCAAAAATACAAAAAAAAAAAAAAAAATTAGCTGGGCGGGGTGGCACGCGCCTGTAGTCCCAGCTACTCAGGAGGCTGAGGCAGGAGAATTGCTCAAACCAGGGAGACAGAGGTTGTAGTGAGCCAAGATCACACCACTGCACTCCAGCCTGGGTGACAGAGTGAGACTCTGTCTCAAGAAATACAGTGAAGGAGTTAGTAAAATTTACCACTGGTAGCTGGGCACGGTGGCTCACGCCTGTGATCCCAGCTCTTAGGGAGGCAGAGCCAGGAGGATGGCTTGAGCCCAGGAGTTCGAGACCTGCCTGGGCAATATAGTAAGACCCTGTTCTCCACAAAAAGGGGAGAAAAAAAAAAGAAAGAAAAAAATTACCTCTGGTAAAACTAGTTCTTGGACCCTTGAAGGTGACTTATTTGTTTTCTGTCAATATCACCCTGTGTGTTATGTTTTTTCAGGTAGGAGATGGCTTGGTGAGTAGGAATTATTTTCAGTTTCAAATAAATCTCATTTTGGCTTTCATTCCTCTGAAAATTAGCAATACAGGGATGAAAAGAATTGTGCCTGTCTTGCACTATTGTGCACTGTTCTTGCACTAAGAATAGTGCTTCATATCATAAGCACTGTATGTGTTGCCATTATTAGTAACCTTTGCAGTGATGATTGTGCTCATAGATCACCCAGACACACTCTCCCTCTTGCTGCCATCCCCGCCCCATTCACCCGTCTAAAACAGGTACTGTATGTCTTTTTTTGGGGGGGACAGAGTTTCGCTCTGGTTGCCCAGGCTGGAGTGCAATGGTGCAATCTCGGCTTACTGCGACCTCTGCCTCCTGGGTTCAAGCGATTCTCCTACCTCAGTCTCCTGAGGAGCTGGGATTACAGGCGCCCGCCACCACGCCCAGCTCATTTTGTATTTTTAGTAGAAATGGGGTTTCACCATGTTGGCCAGGCTGGTCTTGAGCTCCTGACCTCAGGTAATCCACCCACCTCAGCCTCCGAAAGTGCTGGGATTACAGGCGTGAGCCACCATGCCCGGCTAAAACAGGTACTATATGTCAAACACACACCATTGTGTGGCCACTCCTTGAATAGTTCACTGAACATTTTAGATGGCTTCACGCTTACAGAGTTTCTTTCTTTTTTTTTGAGAGAGAGTCTCACTCTGTGGCCCAGGCTAGACAGCCTCCCGAGTAGCTGGGACTACAGGTTCACGTCACCAGAGTGAGACTGCATCTCAAATAATAATAATACAAAAGTGACCCAAAAGAAAGGGGGAAGAGGCTGGGTGCAGTGGCTCACACCTGTAATCCCAGCACATTGGGAGGCTGATGGGCGGATCACATGAGGCCAGGAGTTTGAGACCAGCCTGGCCAATATGGCAAAACCCTGTTTCTACTAAAAATACAAAAATTAGCCAAGTGTGGTGGCGCATGCCTGTAATCCCAGCTACTGGGGTTACTGAGGCATGAGAGTCTCCTGAACCCGGAGGTGGAGGTTGCAGTGAGCTGAGATTGCGCCACTGCACTCCAGCCTGGGCGACATAGCTAGATCCTGTCTCAAGAAAAAAAAAAAAAGAATGAAGGAAGAATCTTAGTATTTGACAATGTAGAATATAAGGGAAAAAATATATAATAAGGGAAAAAGAAGGGTGTTACACACTGATGAATGATAGAGCAAGAAGCACCTGAAAAAATTGCAGGAATAGATACATTAGGTTAAAAGATTTTAACACATGCTTTTTAGAAATTGATACATTGGAATTACAGTTGTAAGCGACCATGCCCAGCTCAATTTTTATTTGTTTTTGTCTTTATTTATTTATTTATTTTTTTGAGACAGGGTCCCACTCTGTTGCCCAGGCTGGAGTGCAGTGGCGCAATCTCAGCTCACTGCAACCTCTGCCTCCCAGGGTCAAGCAATCTTTCCACCCCAGCCTCCCAAGTAGCTGGAACTACAGGTAGGTACCACCACTGCTGGGTAATTTTTGCATTCTTTTGTAGAGACGAAGTTTTGCATGTTTCCAGGCTAGTCTTGAATTCCTGGGCTCAAGTGATCTACCTGCCTTGGCCTCCCAAAGTGCTGGGATTACAGGCATGAGCACCTGGCCTGTCTTTTTGATTTAAATTTCTCTTTGAGATAATCTTATTATTGGATCTGTTTAATTCAATCTGAAAGTCTGTTTTTTAATTGAATTTAATTAATTTTTATTTATTATAATTCATTATAAGCACTTATTTCTGCCTTTTTATTCCATATTTTTCATTTACTACAGGTCTTGGTCTGTTTTGTGTTGCTATAACAGAATTAGGCTGGGTAATTTATCAAGAGGTTTATTTGGCTCAGGATTCTGGTGGCCGGAAGGTTCAAGATTGGGTAGCTGCATCTGGTGAAGGTCTCAGGCTGCTTCCACTCATGGTGGAAAGAGGAAGGGGAATGGGAGTGTGCAAAGATCATAAGGCAAGAGAGAAAGCAAGGGAGAGAAAGCAAGGCAGCTAGACTCTTAACAACCCACTCTCTGGAAAGCTAACTCATTCCTGCAAGTGTGAGAATGGGTTCCTGGGAGAGCATTAATCCATTCATGAGAAATCCACCCCCATGACCCAAACACCTCCCACTAGGCCCCACCTCCCAACACTGCCACATTGGGAATCAAATTTCTTTCTTTCTTTTTTTTTTTTTTTGAGATGGAGTCTCGCTCTTGTTGCCCAGGCTGGAGTGCAATGGCCTGATCTCAGCCCACTGCAACCTTTGCCTTCCAGGTTCAAGTGATTCTCCTGCCTCAGCCTCCCGAGTAGCTGGGATTACAGGCATCCGCCACCTCGCCCAGCTAATTTTTTGTATTTTTAGTAGAGACGGGGTTTCACTATGTTGGCCAGGCTGGTCTCGAACTCCTGACCTCAGGCAGTCCACCCGCCTTGGCCTCCCAAAGTGCTGGGATTACAGGCGTGAGCCACTGTGCCCAGCTGGGAATCAAATTTCAACATGAGTTTTGATAGGGACACACCATATCCAAACCATAGCACTACACATTTTTCTTTTCCCCTTTCTTCTTTGCATTGGATTGTTGCTTTTATTAGTTGTTGCTGGCTTAAATGTTAAGCATTCCAGTACGCCTGGAACCTGTCTTACTTCAAAGTTCATGTGTGTCTGCTGCATCACTCCAGGAATTATTATTATCTTTTTTTTTTTTTTTTTTGAGATGGAGTCTTGCTCTGTCACCCAAGTTGGAGTGCGCTGGCATGATCTCAGCTTACTGAAATCTCCGCCTCCCGGGTTCAAGTGATTCTTCTTCCTCAGTCTCCCAAGTAACTGGGACTACAGACATGTGCCACCATGCCTAGCTAATTTTTTGTATTTTTAGTAGACACAGGGTTTCACCATGTTGCCCAGGCTGGTCTCGAACTCCTGACCTCAAGTGATTCACCTGCCTCGGCCTCCCAAAGTGCTGGGATTACAGGCATGAGCCACCGCGCCCGGCCCTCACCAGGAATTATATGTCAGTGGAAGTTTAGGAATGTATCATCGACTCCAGTGGATCTAAAACAGGGTGTGTGTGTGAGAATTACCTGAAAATTCTGAAAAACATAGGTCTGGATACAGCCCTTATTCTAATGCAAGCCCTTGATTTTAATACGAGTGGTTCATAGACCATATTGTGCAAATACTGTTCTAATCCAACCTCTTCCCTTTTTTTTTTTTTTTTTTTTTGAGGCTGAGTTTCGCTCTTGTTGCCCAGGCTGGAGTGCAATGGTGGGATCTTGGCTCATTGCAACCTCCGCCTCCTGGGTTCAAGCAATTCTCCTGCCTCAGCCTCCCGAGTAGCTGGGATTACAGGCATGCACCACCATGCTTGGCTAATTTTGTATTTTTAGTAGAGACGGGGTTTCTCCATATTGGCCAGGCTGGTCTCCAACTCCTGACCTCAGGTGATTCACCCGCCTCGGCCTCCCAAAGTGCTGGGATTACAGGCGTGAGCTACCATGCCAGGTCCTGTCCTTTATGTTCAAAGAAGTCTCTAGACCTATTTTATAACCTGTATTCTTCTGATTAGAGTTTGTAAACCAGTGTTCCTTTACTATTACTCTATTTTACTTGCTTGCTTCATTTTTTTTTTTTTTTTTTTTTTTTGAGATGGAGTCTCGCTCTGTCGCCCAGGATGGAGTGCAGTGGCGCAATCTCGGCTCACTGCAAGCTTTGCCTCCCGGGTTTATGCCATTCTCCTGCGTCAGCCTCCGGAGTAGCTGGGACTACAGGTGCCCGCCACAACGCCTGGCTAATTTTTTGTATTTTTTTAGTAGAGATGGGGTTTCACCATATTAGCCAGGATGGTCTCTATCTCCTGACCTTGTGATCCGCCCGCCTCGGCCTCCCAAAGTGCTGGGATTACAGGCATGATCCACCACGCCCAGCCTAAGCTTCATTGTTATAAAAACACATTTCCTTTAACAGCATTTATCGAATGGCACCCTCTGTGGTAGGTACAGTGATTGGTGCCTTCAGGCAATTAGCAGCTATTCTATACTAGTAAGCACGACTATCCAATTCCACAAGAAAGGAAGAAGAAACCTGGAGAATTTGTCCCATCACACCTGATAGATAAGCTAGGATTTGAGGTGTTTTGTTTTGTTTGTTTTTTTTGAGACAGTCTCGCTCTGTTGCCCAGACTAGAGTGCAGT
This sequence comes from Pan paniscus, assembly GCF_029289425.2. Lineage (NCBI taxonomy): Eukaryota > Metazoa > Chordata > Mammalia > Primates > Hominidae > Pan > Pan paniscus. The sequence goes on from NC_073254.2 coordinate 127,156,024, forward strand.
GGCTGGATCTCTGCTCACTGCAACCTCCGTCTCCCAGGCTCAAGTGATTCTCATGCTTCAGCCTCCTGAGTAGGTGGAACTACAGGCGTACGCCACCACGCCCAGCTAATTTTTGCATTTTTTGTAGAGATGGGGTTTCACCATATTGGCCAGGCTGGCCTCGAACTCCTGGCCTCAAGCGAACCACCTGCCTCGACCTCCCAAAGTGCTGGGATTACAAGTGTAAGCCACCACGCCCAGCCAAGAAGCTAGGATTTGAACCCAGATCTGTTTATTCCATTGGTTATCTTCCACTATTTTCAAAGAGAATCTGATCCCAAGAAGCCCACAGTATAGTGGGAAAGACACAAATAATCTCATTCTATGGTTTACCTTTGTATCCAAGGCAGTGCTATGCACATAGTAACACTTAATAAATGTCAATGAAAAGAAGGCATGAACTTATCCTGGTTTCTTACTTCTTTTTCTTTTTTTTTTTTTTTTTAGATGGAGTCTCACTCTGTCACGCAGGCTGGAGGGCAGTGGCGTGATCTCGGCTTACTACAACCTCCGCCTACAGCCTCCAGAGTAGTTGGGACTACAGGCACGTGCCACCATGCCCAGCTGATTTTTGTTTGTATTTTTAGTAGAGACAGGGTTTCACTGTGTTAGCCAGGATGGTCTCAATCTCCTGACATCATGATCTGCCCGCCTCGGCCTCCCAAAGTGTGGGGATTACAGATGTGAGCCACCGCGCCCGGCCTCTTATTTTTCCGTTGATGGTTTCTAAGTCAGGGGAATCACAATCTGGTAAAATAAAGAAGCAAAGAGGATTGTTAAGGAAACACAAATTTGAGCCGGGCGCGATGGCTCACGCCTGTAATCCCAGCACTTTGGGAGACCAAGGCGGGCGGATCACCTGAGGTCAGGAGTTCGAGAGCAGCCTGACCAACACGGCGAAACCCCGTCTCTACTAAAAATATAAAATTAGCTGGCGTGGTGACGCATGCCTATAATCCCAGCTACTTGGGAGGCTGAGGCAGGAGAATCGCTTGAACCTGGGAGGCGGAGGTTGCGGTGAGCTGAGATTGCGCCATTGCACTCCAGCCTGGGCAACAATAGCAAAAACTCCATCTCAAAAAAAAAAAACAAACAAAAAACAAACAAACAAACAAAAAAACAAAAAAAGGAAACACAAATTTGGAGACAAAATAGAAAGAGCCTATGTCACACAGTGATTTTCTTCCTCTGCACAGTTACTATAACAGGTCATCAGTCACTTTGCAAAAACGTCCATTATAAATCAGGGCTACTTCCATTTTGTACTATTTATCTTTCTAATGTATTTAATAAAAACCCATTAAGGAATATAAAAATATAATTTTAGTATTATTTTCTCCTTCCTGTAATCAGTTTTATAACACTGATGTTGAACATAATGGAGCAAGCAACTATATGTAACTGTAGAAATTATTGCTAGGAATTTGCATATGAAATACACACGTTTTACTGCCTTTAGTTGGCTTTGTTAACTAGGTTATAAATAGTACAGTTGACATACCAGAAACGGAAAGCACTTTTTGATGAGCACATGCTATGAATGGAAGAAGTGTTCAAACACAGTGTTTAATTTGGAAAGCTTTCATTAGAACTAGCTAAAGGGGAAAGTGGTTTATTTCCTAATCATAGCCTTGCTTAATAATCCAATCATATAGAAAGACTTATGGAAAAGCTTTCTAAAAACAGATATTTATGCTACAATTTGGGTAAACAAGTGATACATCTAGTCTATAAACATATGTTGATGGTGTTGGTGGTCACTTTTAAGAAAATTGAACTTTGGGAGGTCGAGGCAGGTGGATCACGAGGTCAGCAGACCAAGACCATCTTGGCCAACATAGTGAAACCCGTCTCTACTAAAATTACACAACTTAATTGGGTGTGGGGGCATGCGCCTGTAGTCCCAGCTACTAGGGAGGCTGTGGCAGGAGAATTGCTTGAACCCAGGAGGTGGAGGCTGCAGTGAGCGGAGATCGCACCATCGCACTCCAGCCTGGGCGACAGAGCAAGACTCTGTCTCAAAAAAAAAAAAAAAAAAGAAAAAGAGAAAGAAAAAGAAAATTGAGCAGTTTGGATTAAATATTAAATAATTTCCCTCTGTGTATATGTGGAGAGGCAAAGGAAGTCATAGGACTAAGATATAAAATTGGAAAGTGCAGTTTATATTTATACCACTTTCAAAAGAGAAAGCGCATACTATGTCATTTTGCTGAAATCACATACCAGAATTTGAAATTTTGAAAACTATTTGAAGAACTTTATTGAGCTAGAACAAAAAGATGCCATTCATTTTGACTGCATGAACATAAAAACTATCATTAATAAGGCAGCGTTTTTGCTGATATTTTATATTGCTAGAGGGCAAAAATTCAATAAATGTTACTATGCAGGCTGTTTCAATCATTATAAAGTATAGAAACAAAGGCTGGTGACGACTTTTGTAAATGACAAATATAAAATTTGCAGAAATCATTATATTTTTATAGGATGCAATAATTGGGTTTTCAAGCTTTTTTTTTTTTTTTTTTTTTTTTTTGCTATGGTTGTGAAGCAACTACGACACAGATTTAATGCTGCTACTCATCCAGATGACAGTAGAGGTGAGGGGACTAGGGACAATTTTTTCTTCTCACACATTTGTTTTTAGCCATCTATATTTGCCTCAGTGTCTTGATACCATGGCGATAACTTAGCAACAGCTAGATACAAATTAAGGTAATCTGTCATACCAGCCTCTGATCATCAAAAGTTGGGAGGTAGGACACTGGGAAGAAAAATATAGATGTTTAATGGCTTAAGAAAAAAAAAAGCTTGATCTCTCTGCTACCTGCTCTTGTCCATTTCTTCATCTCACTTTCATATATATCTGAAAAAAGAGATGAGAATCTAAAAAAATTCCCAACCAACCCCAGTGTTAAAATTAATTAGATAAAATGAAATTTAAAGCTTTCTTAAATAGGGGAAAAACAATAGAAGTTATCCTTTCTTGAACAGGAACTAATGATCACAAAGGTACAAAAAAAGTGCAGTGGCACGGTCTTGGCTCACTGAAATCTCTGCCTCCCGTATTCAAGCGATTCTCTTGTGTCAGCCCCCCGAGTAGCTGGGATTACAGCCATGCGCCACCATGCTGGCTAATTTTTGTATTTTCAGTAGAGATGGGGTTTCACCATGTTGGCCAGGCTGGTCTCGAACTCCTGACCTGAGGGCATCGTCCAGCCTTGCCCTCCCAAAGTGTTGGGATTACAGGTGTGGGCCACCATGCCCAGCCCATAAAAAGTGTTTTGCAAAGACATTTCAAAGAGATTTTTCCATACTAATGGACATTCAATTTCTGTTGATGGTTGTTAGGAGGACAAAGTTACATAAAATATAAATATCTTTGGACTAGCAGACTTGTATGACATAATGGATTCTGCCATTTTAAAAGTCAACATACCATATAATGCCTTTCCCTATCTTTATCATAATTTATGTGCAAATCAGAGAAAGTAAAATAATTTAAAAGGAAGAATGTAACATTTGGAAAGTAAATAAAATCTTGATTTTCAGGGCTACTGATTTTATTTCAAATACTTACCTAGAAAATGGTAAAATACAGACAGGCGAGGTGGCTCACCCTTGTAATCCCAGCACTTTGGGAAGCCGAGGTGGGCGGATCACTTGAGGACAGGAGTTCAAGACCAGCTTGGCCAACATGGTGAAACCTCGTCTCTACCAGTTGAACAGAGATGGCTGCCCAACTTGTGTGCTGGCTCAGACGTGTGAATAGTGGCTCCCTGGAGTGCTGTGTTGAGGATTCTGAGGCTGAATGCAGTGGCCCTTGCCTGTAATCCTAGCACTTTCGGAGGCCAAAGGGGGACGCTTGAGCCCAGGAGTTTGAGACCAGCCTGGGTGCCATAGTGAGATCCCCATCTCAAATAAATAAAAAAATAAAGAGAGGATTCTGAGGGTTGGTAGGAAAAGGGCTGTGAATGATGAGTAAATGTCTGCTAGGACTGGGAGGGAGACTAGCGGGTAAAAGACTTGTTAAGTGAAATAGGGGGGTGATGGATAGGAAGGAGGGTGAGCCCAGAGCACCCGAAAATACTTTAAATTTATTTTGTCTTACATGTGATATTAAAATGAATCCGAATCTTATGTTCAACTCCCTAATATATGCTTGGAATGCCACAAAAGTTTTGAAAAATCGTTTGTAGTTAAAGTACCTAATTTTAACTTTGTGGAAGAAAAATGTTGCTAGACAATGTGCACGCTCCTTTTGTGGCTTCCACAGCACCTGGCAGGGTGCTGAATATCCTTAGGGTCTCTAGGCCCCATTTAGTGAAGCCCACACCTAGGGAATCATAGAAATAAAAATGTTTAAATCTATGTATGATAATGTAAGTTCAGAGAAGTAACTTTTTTTTTTTTTTTTTTTTTTGGAGACAGGGTCTTTCTCTGTCACCCTGGCTGGAGTGCAGTGGTGCAATCTTGGCTCACTGCAGCCTCTGCCTCCCGGCTCAAGTGATTCTCCTGCCTCAGCCTCCCGAGTAGCTGGGACTACAGGCACATGCCACCACACCTGGCTAATTTTTGTATTTTTAGTAGAGATGGGGTTTCATCACGTTGGCCAGGCTGGCCTCGAACTCCTGACCTCAGGTGATCCGCCTGCCTTGGCCTCCCAAAATGCTGGGATTACAGGCGTGAGCCACTGCGCCCGGCCCAGAGAAGTAACTGGATTGTCAGTGGCAGAGCTGGGATCTGAAGACTGCAACTCCCACCCTTTTTGTTTTGTTTTTAGAGATGGGGTCTCATCATGTTGCCCAGGCAGATCTTGAACTGCCAAGTGATCCTCCCACCTTGGCCCCCTAAAGTGTTGGGATCACAGGCATGAGTCACCATACCTGGCCACAGCCTAATTTCTTAACAAAGACTGTCTATGTTCTTCCAAAGTCCAGTACCAGAGTTCCTTGAAATTTAAGATTTGGCATTAAATTCATGATCTGAAAAAGGACTTTGTGGCCACAGAGGACAATACAGTAACTATTAAGTTGGCAATTTCAGTATTGTTGTTAAAAATAACAACAACATAGTTTCTGTTTGGGGTGATGAAAAAGTTTTAGAAAAAGATAGTGATGATGGTTGCACAACAGTGTGAATGTAGTTAATGCCACTGAATTGTACACTTAAAATAACAAAAATGAATCATTTATGCTATATATATTTTACCAAATAAAAAAAGTAAAAAAGTAAAAAATGATGGATTGGGAGTCTCTGAGCCTACTCTGGCTTGGGAGGCTGCCTGAAAAAAAAAAAAAAGAAAAAAGATGGATCATGGAAAATTAGATTAATTAAGGTAACAATTTTCCAAAATTTGATCTATATATTGAATACAATCCCTACCAAAATCCCAAAATACCAGCAGGCTCCTTTTTTTTTTGGTAGAAATTGACAAGCGGATCCTAAAATTTTTAGGGAACTGCAAAGAACCCAAAGTAGCCAAAACAATTTTGAAAAAATTCCCTAGGGGGAAATCTGAATAAGACTGATAGATTTTATCAATGTCAACATCCTGGTTGGAATATCATATTACAGTTTTGCAAGATGTTACCATTGGGTGAAACTGTAAAGAGTACTATATTATTTCTTTCTTCTTTTTTTTTTTTGAGACGAAGTCTTGCTCTGTCACCCAGGTAGGAGTGCCTCAGCCTCAGCCTCCAGAGTAGCTGGGATTACAGGCGTGCGCCACCAGGCCCGGCTAATTTTTGTATTTTAGTAGAGACCAGGTTTCACCATGTTGGTCAGGCTGGTCTCAAACTCCTGACCTCAAGTGATCCTCCTGCCTCAGCCTCCCAAAGTGTTGAGATTACAGGCGTGAGCCACTGCACCCGGCCTTTTTTTTTTTTTGAGACAGGGATTCACTCCGTTGCTCAGGCTGGAGTGCAGTGGTGTGATCTCGGCTCACTGAAACCTCTGCCTCCCGGTTTCAAGTGATTCGTCTGCCTCAGCCTCCTGAGTAGCTGGGATTATAGGCATGTGCCACCATGCCTGGCTAATTTTTGTATTTTTAGTAGAGATGGGGTTTCACCATGTTGGCAGGGCTGGTTTTGAACTCCTGACCTTAAGTGATCCGGCACGCCTGGCCGGACAACAGGCAATTTCTAAAACATTAAACATAAATGTATCATGTGACCCAGCAATCTTACTCCTGGAGATCTACCCAAGAGAAATAAAACATTTGTCTGCACAAAGACTTATACTTGAATGTTCCCATTATTCAGAATAGGTAAAAGAAGCAATCCACATGTGAATCAACTGGCCAATATGTCTTATATCCATACAATGGAATACTATTTAGCAATAAAAAGGGAGGAAATAATGATACATGAGACAACGTGGATAAAACTCAAATACATTATGCTAAGTGATAGAAAACTAGATGCAAAAGACTATGTATTCTATAATTCTATTTATAGATAATGTCTGGAAAAGGCAAATCTGTAGACACAGAGGGTAGATTGGTGGCTGAACAGAATTAAAGGTGGGAGTAGGGGTTGACTACAAATGGACACAAAGGATCTTTTTTTTTTTTAATTTTTTGTTTTTTTTTTTAGAGATGGGGTCTCACTATGCTGCCCAAGCTGGTCTTGAACTCCTGAGCCCAAGTGATCCTCTCATCTTGGCTTCCTAAAGTGCTGGAATTATAGGCGTGAGCCACCGTGCCTGGTCTCTTTTGGTTTTGGAACTGGATTGTGGTGATAATTGCACAACTTTGTAAATTTACGAAAACATCATTGAATGGTACAATTAAAATAGGCGAATTTTATGGTGTGTAAACTATACTTCAATACAGCTATTTTTTTTTTTTTGAGATGGAGTCTTGCTCTGTTGCCCAGGCTGGAGTGCAGTGGTGCAATCTCGGCTCACTGCAAGCTCCACTTCCCGGGTTCACGCCATTCTCCTGCCTCAGCCTCCCGAGTAGCTGGGACTACAGGCACCCGCCACCACTCCCAGCTAATTTTTTGTATTTTTTAGTAGAGATGGGGTTTCACCATGTTAGCCAGGATGGTCTCGATCTCTTGACCTCGTGATCTGCCTGCCTCAGCCTCCCAAAGTGCTGGGATTACAGGCGTGAGCCACCGCGCCCGGCCCTAATACAGCTATTTTTAAAAAAGAATGCAATTAAAGCAGTTCTAATCTTCAAAAAAATAGGAAGAAAGGAAAGAAAATCATGGTATAGAACTGCATAAATAACTAGAAATTAGGAAGCTCACAACAAATTGGTCATACTCTATATACGCCAGTGGATTTAAGTTAGGAATATTCTATCTGTAGTGGCCTTAAACCTATAGCCCTTCAGAGCTCCGATGCAAGGTGGGGTAAGCTAAAGGAGGGGTACATTCCACTATCAGTTCTGGCCTCTTACCAGGTGACACCTCTTGTTAAGTCACCTTTGGAAGTCTGTAATCTCCCTAATGGAAAGCCAGGACCCATTCTGAAAGAATAAAACAGTTAATATGATAAGGGATCAGGACTGAAGGTGGGAGAAGAGAAAGAGGTAAATTATTATTATCTTGTTAGAGTGCTTTGTGTTTTTAAAAGACAGTGCAAACAACTTTATTATTAATAAAACATAATTAACAATAATGGAAACTATTAATAACAATAAAATGTGCCCCTCTATTCAAGCCTTTATCATTAAAAAAAAAAATGACAATGTTGGGTAGGCCAGGCGGGGTGGCTCCTGCCTGTAATCCCAGCACTTTGGGAGGTGGAGGTGGGAGGATAGCTTGAGGTCAGGATTAGATGAGCCTGGCCAACATGGTGAAACCCTGTCTCTACTAAAAATACAAAAAATTAGGCAGTCATGGTGACTCGCACCTGTAATCCTAGCTACTCAGGAGGCTGAGACAGGAAAATCACTTGAACCTGGGAGGCGGAGGTTGCAGTGAGCCGAGATCCTGGCAGTGCACTCCAGCCTGGGTGACAGAGCAAGACTTCATCTCAAAAATAAAAATAAAAATAAATCACAGCCTGGGTATGGTGGCTCACGCCTGTAATCCCAGCATTTTGAGAGGCTGAGACGGAAGGATCATTTGAGATCAGGACTTCGAGACCAGCCTGACCAACATGGTGAAACCCTGTTTCTACTAAAAAAAAAAACAAAACAAAATTAGCCAGGCATGGTGGTGCGCACCTGTAATCCCAGCTACTTGGGAGGCTGAGACATGAGAATCGCTTGAACCTGGGAGGCGGAGGTTGCAGTGAGCTGAGATTGTGCCTCTGCACTCCAGCCTGGGTGACAAAGTGAGACTGTGTCTCAAAATAATAATAATAATAAATTACAATGTTGGCAGGGCCCAGTGGCTCATGGCTATAATCCCAGTGCTTTGGGAAGCTGAAGCAGGAGGATTGCTTGAAGCCAGGAGTCCAAGACCAGCCTGGGCAACAAAGTGAGACCCTGTCTCTACAAAAAAATAAAAATAAAAAAATTAGCTGGGCAGGGTGGTTTGCGCTTGTATTTCTAGCTACTCTGAAGTTATTCAGTTATATCAAATGAATTAAAAACAAGCCAACTAATCGATCACTGACTGTGCTTTGGTGAAGGTGTGGCAAGCCTTCTGCAGATTGAGAAGAAGTCCTTACAGATTCTAAAGACAATTCTTGGAGTTTCTATTCGTCAAAACAACAGGATTTCAAAGTGTGAAAACAAATGAATAGGCAGGAAAGGATCTTCCTAAAACTAAGAACTCCAGGAAGGAGCCTGAAAACAGTTTTCCGAAAAGCAAGGTTCTCCTTATTAGTGATGAACCTGCTGATTAGCTGGAGTCTTAAAAAAAAAAAAAAAAGTGGCCGGGCACAGTGGCTCACGCCTGTAATCCTAGCACTTTGGGAGGCCGAGGTGGGTGGATCACGAGGTCAGGAGTTCGAGACCAGCCTCGTCAACATGGTGAAACACTGTCTCTACTAAAGATTAAAAAAAATTAGCCAGGCGTGGTAGCACATGCCTGTAATCCCAGCTACTCGGGTGGCTGAGGCAGGGGAATCTCTTGAACCCAGGAGACAGAGGTTGCAGTGAGCTGAGATCACACCATTACACTCCAGCCTGGGCAACAACACTTTGGTTGCAATTTTGTTGACTAAACACAAGTTCCCCTTAGGGGGGAAAGAAAGGATAAAGGTGGAAAACAATATAAATGTATTTATTCCCACTAAACTGTACACTTAAAAATGGTAAATCGGGCTTGGTGGTGCATTCCTACGATCCCAGCTACTCGGGAGGCTGAGGCAGAAGAATCACTTGAACCCAGGAGGTGGAGGTTGCCGTGAGCCGAGATCGCACCATTGCACTCCAGCCTGGGCAACAAGAGCGAAACTCTGTTTCAGAAAAAAAAAAAGGTAAATTTATATGTACATTTTGACCAAATTAAAAAAAGATATCATAAGAAAACTCAAAAAACAAAAACCACAAGCTCCCAAGCCTGCTTGTTTATTTTATTTATTTATTTTTTTGAGACAGAGTCTCACTTTGTCACCCAGGCTGGAGTGCAGTGGCACGATCTCACCTCACTGCAACCTCCACCTCTGGGTTCAAGCGATTCTCCTGCCTCAGCCTCCCAAGTAGCTGGGACTACAGGCATGCGCCACCACGCCTGGTAATTGTTGTATTTTTAGTAGAGACGGGGTTTCACCATGTTGGCCAGGTGGATCTCAAACTCCTGACCCCAGGCGATCCGCCTGCCTTGGCCTCCCAAAGTGCTGGGATTACAGGCATGAGCCATTGCGCCCGGCCTAAAACCTGCTTATTTAAAAACACCTTTAGTATAGCCATTTGTCAGATTTTGAAAGGAGATCATTGAGGATTATTCAGGTTACTTTCTGGTTACTGGAGTTCAATGTGACCAGAAAAAAGTCCTATACCTTTTTGGAACATTTTGCATTAATGTATACGTCTTTTAGCCCAAGTTTGTAGGTGTCACCCACATCTTGGGCCATAGAATAATATTGTCATAGGTAAGATAAAGTTACAAACACTGGAGAATGAAACCCTGGACCAGGCAAACAATGTCACTGATCATTTATTTTTAGGTGTGACTGGATAGCCACATTATATAAGCAAGATAACCCAAGAGAATTTGGTGTTATCAAGTAAAATATACAAGGTTGGCCGGGCACGGTGGCTTTGGGAGGCCGAGGCTGGCGGATCATGAGGTCAGGAGATCGAGACCATCCTGGCTAACACGGAGAAACCCCGTCTCTATTAAACAAAATACAAAAAATTAGCCATGCCTCAGCCTCCCTGTAGTCCCAGCTACTTGGGAGGCTGAGGCAGGAGAATGGCGTGAACCCGGGAGGTGGAGCTTGCAGTGAGCCGAGATCGCACCACTGCACTCCAGCCTGGGGTTTCGCCGTGTTAGCCAGGATGGTCTTGATCTCCTGACCTCATGATCGGCTCATCTCGGCCTCCCAAAGTGCTGGGATTACAGGCGTGAGCCACCGCGCCCGGCTATTCTTTTTTTTTTTTTTTTTTTTTGAGAGGAGTCTCGCTCTTTAGCCCAGGCTGGAGTGCAGTGGTGCGATCTCTGCTCACTGCAACCTCTGCCTCCTGGGTTCCAGCGAGTCTCCTTCCTCAGCCTCCCGAGTAGCCTGCCGCGCCACTCTGCCTGGATAATTTTTTAAATTTTTAGTAGAGACCGGGTTTCACCATATTGGCCAGGCTGGTCTTGATCTCCTGACCTCGTGATCCACCTGCCTCGGCCTCCCAAAGTGCTGGGATTACAGGTGTGAGCCACCGCGCCCGGCCTGATATTGTTCTTATGTCAGAGAACAATTTTTCTTAGTTGGAGAATTTAAAAGAAGGGGACTTAGTGGGCCAGGAAACTGCTTTGTCAAACTGTTTCTGGGGAGACAGAATTGAAATGTTTAGAAAAGTATGGCTCTAGGGGTGGGAATAAAAAAGAGTAGTCAGAGAAGAGAAGAAGACTCTGAACTGGCCGGGCACGTTGGCTCACGCCTGTAATGCCAGCACTTTGGGAGGCCGAGGCAGGCAGATCGCCTGAGGTCAGGAGTTTGAGACCAGCCTGGCCAACGTGGTGAACCCCATCTCTACTAAAAATGCAAAAGTTAGCTGGGCGTGGTGGCAGGTGCCTGTAATCCCAGCTACTTGGGAGGCAGAGGTAGGAGAATTGCTTGAACCCAGGAAACGGAGCTTGCAGTAAGCTGAGATTGTGCCACTGCACTCCAGCCCGGGCGACAGAGCAAGACTCCATCTCAAAAGGGAAAAAAAAGAAGACTCTGAACTGAGGTGGTCACGGGCACCCAGGGGCAGGCTGCAACATGAAATGCTACAGCAAGTTCAGGGCAGAGTGCAGGGCCACTGCTAGAGCTGCTCACAAATTCCAGTGAAGACACCAGCAGTGAATTTTTTTTTTTGTTTTTTTGAGATGGAGTTTTGTCCTTGTTGCCTAGGCTATAGTGCAATGGCCTGATCTCGGCTTACTGCAACCTCTGCCTCCCAGGTTCCAGCCATTCTCCTGCCTCAGCCTCCCAAGTAGCTGGGATTACAGGTATGAGCCACCATGCCTGGCTAATTTTGTATTTTTAGTAGAGATGAGGTTTCACCATGTTGGTCAGGTTGGTCTCGAACTCCTGACCTCAGGTGATCCGCCTGCCTCAGTTTCCCAAAGTGCTGGGATTACAGGCGTGAGCCACCATGCCCGGCAGCTGTGAACTTTTAAGAATCCATCTCAGTAGAGCAGTGCAGCAAGAGGCCTGATGCATTTGTTCAGCAAGTATTCTTTGAGTACGTGAAGTGTGGTGCTGATCTAGATAATGGGGACCTGCTAGTGAATGGCCGATTGTAGGAGGTAAGGAGTTAGTAGACTGTAAGAAGGTTTGCTGGTAAAGCTGGGGGAAAAAACGGAGGTGGAAGGATAAACAGGGGGAAGTAAGAAGTTTTATTTTAGGTACAAGGAGAACTGAACACATTCACAGCCAGCAGAAGAGACACTGAAGATTCAAGAATAGAGACATGAAGGAGACAGGAGGCAACAGGCTTGAAGTCTTTGAAAAAAAATGTTGTTTTTTTCTTTTTAAAAGCCAAAAAAAAGAAAGAGGCACTACTGGGAGACCCTCAGGTGGGAGGTGCGGTGGGAGGACAAGCCAGTCAATCAGAGGTCATTTTCTCTGCCAGCTTCTGCATCTGTAAATAGGGGGATAACACCTACTCCCAAGAGTGTTTGTGGGGGTTAAAACAAGTGAGTATATTTAAGGCCCCTAGCAGAGTGCCTGGGACACGGAAGCCTGCATTAATGTAGCCTTTAGTATACTTTTTTTTTTGAGATGAAGTTGCACTCCTGTTGCCCAGGCTAGAGAGCAATGGCACAATCTTGGCTCATCACAACCTCTGCCTCCCGGGTTCAAGAGATTCTCCTGCCTCAGCCTCCAGAGTAGCTGGGATTACAGGCGTGCGCCACCATGCCCAGCTAATTTTGTATTTTTAGTAGAGACGAGGTTTCTCCATGTTGTTCAGGCTGGCCTCAAACTCCCGACCTCAGGTGATGTGCCCGCCTCAGCCTCCCAAAGTGCTGGGATTACAGGCATGAGCCACCCCACCTGGCCAAGTATACTTAACAAAGAAGAAATGAACAGGGAGGAGAGTTCATGGGCCTGGATTGAGTAGTGAGTGAGGTTTGCAGGAGCCAACTGACAATTTGGGGGGTACTAGGCAGAGGAAAGCAGGACAATTGCTAATGAATGAATTCTTCCCTCTAGCAGGTAACTGGGGATGGGGAAAGCTGGAGAGGGGCCAAGGACACATTCTAGAGCCATTAATTCTACTTACTGCCTCCATTAGCCACACCCAGGCAGCAGCAGGCTGAGAGGTGTGATTGAGGAATGTTTCAGTGCCCCAAATTTCTCCTTAGAGATTGTCTGAAACTATAAGAACTTCATATGTGCTAAGAAATAAATACCCCTGAAGAAGGGGCAGGGAGAAAGGCTATTGGTCTTGTATTTTGGAGTGAACTAGCCAACTTGTTATGTTCTGTAAAAGCCTGCCATGATGCTGAGGAAGTGAGAATTCTGCTAAGTGGGGCCTGAGGAAGGAGGCCAGCCACCCCTGTGGGGGAGGCAGAGCTCTGTCACTCAGCAGGCAGCAGGGGGCTACTGCTCCCAGGGATCCAGGTTCCAGGGAGTCAGGATGGCAAGGTACAGGAGATGGGATAAAGGACACGAGAGCAGCTGGGAAGATGACAGGGAGGTAGGAAAGGTCCCAAAGAAAGCAGCAAGGCAGGTGTTGAGACAGAAAAGTCCAGGGTTACATGTCACATAGGAGAGCTGGAATCCTTTAGGTCATGCAGAGGCAGCTTGGCAGGAAGCTTGCCATTAAGCTCTCTCCATTCCTTTAGGGCCTCTCTTTGGGTTTCACCTTCCCTCCTCCCTGAACCTCACACAGCATCTTTGCTATTTAGACAGTCAAGAATAGTAAACTTTCAGAAAATAAAACAAACCTGGAAAGAATTTCATAATTATCTTGTTTAATCTCTCTCTTTTTTTTTTTTCACACTTGACTTTCAGGTCAACTTTTGAATCTCATTTTACAGATGAGAAAATTGAGGCTCAGAAGGAAGTGACTTGTGCAAGGTCATACAGCAAACCAGATGCTAACGCAGAATGAGAGGCGCCCTAGGATCCTGCCTGGTGCCCTGCAGTGCCCGACCATCTGCTTAGTAAAACCTACTGCTTGCTGAAGTTCCTGCACATCCAACCAGCACACCTAACGCAAAGTATGACTTCTTTGTGGAAGTTAATGATTAAAACCTAGTCTGATCTAAAGCATCTTATCCATGGTTACTAATTAAGCCAATTTCAGTGAGAGAAAGCATTTCAAACAGAAAAGTGTTCTCTTAAGCTAAATCTATAGGCCTCAAATTATGGTGGCATAAACTGTACAATTATGATATTTCGAGTACACTTAAAATATTTTATAATACAATACATTAACCTCTGTAGCTTTACATTTTCTCTTCATTGCATGCCACATGTTGGGCCCTGATAAAATGGTTTTATAACTTTTGGGGGAGGGCTTTAACTAAAATAACTTCATGTAGTGTTTGAGCGAACTAGGTAATAAAATCTGTTTGCTGTATTCGCTGTCTCCAGATAGGGCTGTAATTACACCACATGAGGAAGAAAGGTAGCTGAGTTTCAATCTAGATCATTTATGTAAACTCAGCCTTCTTGTCAACGGTGTTCTCAAATTGCATGAGTGCAAACCTCAAAAATCATCTCCTATGAACCACACAGAGACAGTGTCCGATTGCAGGCCTGTGAGATTGCTTATATTCTTTCTGTAATTGGATGTCTGTGGTTCAAGACCAAAATTTGACATTCTGAGGTTAAAAGAACACTCTCACCAATGAATTCCCTAGTACAAAAATTCTGTTTCTGAAACTCGTAAAAATTAAAGTATGCCTTAAACCAAAGTATTACAAATGAATACATTTCACTTGAAAAAAAGCTCCTTTTTCCTTAAAGAAAAAAAAAATTTGGTTCTTTGAAATGTGTTTGAATAAAAAAACTGATCTTCAGGAAAGAAAAACAGACTATTCCTAATATAACCAATTTAACATTTGATAACATTTTAATCTCCTACTTCAAGTATTTGGCAACTTTTCGGCAATTTCTCCAAAAAGACATTATAAAAACCACAAAGCACAAAGTATATTCATACTGCATTATAAATCCAGAGACATGAGGCCAGGTGCAGTGGCTCAAGCCTCTAATCCCAGCAGTTTGGGAGGCCGAGGTAGGCAGATCACCTGAGGTCAGGAGTTCGAGACTAGCCTGACCAACATAGTGAAACCCCATCTCTACTAAAAATACAAAATTAGCCAGGCGTGGTGGCAGGCGCCTGTAATTCCAGCTACTCGGGAGGCTGAGGCAGGAGAATCACTTGAACCCAGGAGGCGGAGGTTGCAGTGAGCCAAAACTGCACCATTGCACTCCAGCCTGGGCAACAAGAGCAAAACTACATCTAAAAAAAAAATAATAATAATAATCCAGAGACATAATTACAAGCCAACAAATGAAACATATTTTTCTCAATCCATTGAACTACTCTCCATTATGACAAATTGGTCACTAGTTTTTGATTAGACAATCCTCCCTGGTTGGTATTGAGAGCATTTCTCTTGACACCTGCAGCTTCCAACTGGCTTTGTCCTCTCTAGCAGGAAAAACCACAGGCCACCGCCCTGGCGCCATCCCTAGCTCGGTCCAATCAATAAGGACTTATTTCCTGTCCATTTGCTGAGGTCACAGGAGCGAATCTCATTAATTATTTCTGCGACTGCAGCCTCAAGTGTGCTTCTGGCGTGACAAGTGAAAACTGCTTGACCTTTTTTTCTTCTAATTTTGTTTGTAGCAGTTCCAAAAAGAAAGCAGAACTCATTTAGCAATGTGATAAAAGGAAGGAAAAATGCATATGTTTTAAAAGTCATTAACGCATCGTGAAAGCTCTCCCAATCAACCTCATTCCCTAGGATTTTCAGCTAACTAACAATAGTGTCTTTTTAATTTGATGTCATGAAAATCTGGTCACAGCAAACACAATGTTTTCTAAAGCAGATCTGGCCTCCGAGGGAGGAAAGCTCTCCAGGGCCTCCAGTGCCTTGTTTCCATGGTAACGACACAGGTCAATAGCTGAAGTCACACCTTTGCCAGCTTCGATTCTTTCTCGCAACTGTTAAGAAACAAATGCATGATAAAAGTCAGTTTTAAAGGTACACAGTAAGCACCACAACTAAATTGGGGAGGGGAGATGGAAAACAAAGAAAGGGAGAAATAGTATAGATTGAGTATTTCTGCTACGTTATTTTCTGGAAAAGAGGACATCATTTCCCAGTGATCTTGAGGCGCTCATTCCCTAAGGCTGCTTGGTGTCTGTGCTCCAGAGCAGCACAATAGGTTCCAATCAGCCTAATTACAGCTCCTCCTGACTCCCATCCCTTAATATCTTGAAATGTGCCATGCTGGGGGATGGCAGTAAGAAGGCGGAGGGCATTTACATCTCTGGCATTTTGAATTCAGCAGCCTGATATTCTTCCCTTTTTTTTTTTTTTTTTTTAAAGAGATGGAGTCTCGCTCTGTCGCCCAGGATGGAGTGCAGTGGTGCGATCTCGGCTCACTGCAACCTCCGCCTCCTGGGTTTAAGCAATTCTCCTGCCTCAGCCTCCCACGTAGCTGGGACTGCAGGCATGCGCCACCACACCCATCTAATTTTTGTATTTTTTAGTAGAGACAGCGTTTTGCCATGTTGGCCAGGCTGGTCTCGAACTCCTGACCTCAAGTGATCCGCCTGCCTAGGCTGCCCAAAGTGCTGGGATTACAGGTGTGAGCCACCGCACCTGGCCAGCAGCCTGATATTCTTATGTGAGGAAGGCTTCACTAATATCTTAGTTAATAACTTTTTTTTAACACCATATGTTGACACAATAGTCCATATGAAAATTCAAGAAAGACACATAGTATTAGATCTGAATGTTACTTTTTTTTTTTTTTTGAGACGGAGTCTCACTCTGTTGCCAGGCTGGAGTGCAGTGGCACAATCTCGGCTCACAGCAACCTTTGCCTCTCGGGTTCAAGTGATTATCCTGCCTCAGCCTCCTAAGTAGCTGGGACTACAGGTGTGCACCACCACGCCCAGGTAACTTTTGTATTTTTGGTAGAGAAGGGGTTTCACCATGTTGGCCAGGCTGGTCTGGATCTCTTGACCTCGTGATCCCCCTGCCTTAGCCTCCCAAAAAGCTGGGATTACAGGCATGAGCCACCTTGCCCGGCCTTTTTTTTTTTTTTTTTTTTTTGAGACAAAGTTTCGCTCTGTCATCCAGGCTGAAGTGCGGTGGCATGATCTTGTCTCATTGCAACCTCCGCCTCCCGGATTCAAGCAATTCTTCTGCCTCAGCCACCTGAGTAGCTGGGATTACAGGCGCCTGCCACCACACCTGGCTAATTTTGGTATTTTTGGTAGAGATGGGGTTTTGCCATGTTGGCCAGGCTGGTCTCCGTCTCCAGACCTCAGGCAATCCGCCTGCCTCAGCCTTCCAAAATGCTAGGATTACAGGCGTAAGCCACTGTGCCCGGCCTGAATGCTTTTTTTTTTTTTTTTTTCTTCTGAGATGGAGTCTCGCTCTGTCACCCAGGCTGGGATGCAGCTATCTCAGCTCACTGCAAGCTCTGCCTTCCAGGTTCACATCATTCTCCTGCCTCAGCCTCCTGAGTAGCTGGGACTACAGGTACCCACCACCATGCCCGGATAATTTTTTGTATTTTTAGTACAGACAGGGTTTCACCGTGTTAGCCAGGATGGTCTCCATCTCCTGACCTTGTGATCAGCCCACCTCGGCCTCCCAAAGTGCTGGGATTACAGGCGTGAGCCACCATGCCTGGCCATGTCCGGCTAATTCTCTAAGTCAGAAACTCAGACGTCTTCATTCCCCACATCCGGTTAGGCACAGGGGCAGTCTCAGGGTTGCGCATTCACAGCTGAACTTTCTGGCTCCCAGAGATTGGGTGTAGCCAGGTGACAAGTTCTGGTCTATGAGTTGTGAATGAGGGATGTCACTTTGTGGCTGCAGCATTTAACTGTCCTGTGAGTCCTTATAGAGCTTTCCCTCTTGCATAGCTACCAGCCCACACTGGAGATGCTCCTTGGCCTGGATCCCTGAGTGACTGTAATGAGCACCACAGTGCCTCGCCCACCTGTGGCAGCCGAGGTTGTGAAATTATCTGTAGCCATTTTGACTGATAACAATGAATCCTAGTCTTTCTATCTCTTCAGAGCTCTCAAGTTTATCCTCTACTCCTCATTCCCATTGCCACTACATTAGTTCAGGCCATCATCATCTCTCACCTCAGTTAGTTTTTGCAATCACTTCCTAAAGAGTCTTCCCACCACCAGGTCTGCACCCCTGGACTCCATCTACTATGCTGCCAAGGAGATCTTAATAAAATGCAAAGACAATCTTGCTTAAACCCTTCCAATAGCCTTAAGAGAAAAGTCTAAGCTCTTTCATGAGGCATTTAAGTCCCTTGCCAAGCTAGCTCTTGCTTGGCCTCACTTTCCCCCTCTTTTCCTCCTTTATTTATTTATGTATTTTTTGAGACAGAGTCTTGCTCTGTCACCCAGGCTGGAGCGCAGTGGTGTGATCTTGGCTCACTGCAACTTCCAGTTCCCCGGCTCAAGTGATCTTTCCACCTCAGCCACCCGGGTAGCTGGGAAGACAGGCATGCACCACTATGCTTGTTTAATTTTAAAAACTTTTTGTAGAGATGAAGTCTCACTATATTGCCCAAGCTAATCTCAAACTCCTGGGCTCAAGAGATCCTCCTGCCTCAGCCTCCCAAACCTTCTCCCCTTTAATTATAGGGGAACCAACTGCAGTTCTCAGAGGTAACCTGATCTACCATCTCCCCCTGGGGCTGTCTCCCCCACCCCAACAAGCTCCCCAAATTCCATCTGGGTGGAATGCACTGAGCTAGGAAGATGGCCCTAAGGAGCTAGTTGCCCCTCTTCCTCTGGGTACCTGGAGTACTCCCTGTGCACATCTGGAGTAGTGTATTGTTTTAGCGGTTTTGTTTTTTTTTTTAGACAGAGTCTCCCTCTATCACCCAGGCTGGAGTGCAATGGCGCGATCTTGGCTCAATGCAACCTCTGCCTCCCAGGTTCAGGCGATTTTCCTGCCTCAGCCTCCCAAGTAGCTGGGATTACAGGCACCCGCCACCACGCCCGGCTAATTTTTTTGTATTTTTAGTAGAGACGGGGTTTCACCATGTTGTTCAGGCTGGTCTCGAACTCCTGACCTCGTGATCTGCCTGCCTCGGCCTCCCAAAGTGCTGGGATTACAGGCATGAGCCACTGCGCCCGACTTAGTGTTGTATTTTAATTCTCCATTCACTTATCTATGACTTCATGAGACTTCAAGGTCCTTACTGTATAATGCATGAAACATGAATGAATAAAATAAATAAGCTGATTTATTCCTCTAATTATACAGTCAAGAGAACAGAGGTCCAGAGAAACTCAGTGACTCAAGATCACAGATGGAGGCAGGCAGAGTAGAGATCAGAAGCCAGGTTTTCTTTCTTTTTTTTTTTTTTCGAGACAGAGTCTTACTCTGTTGCCCAGGCTGGAGTGCAGTGGCGCGATTGTGGCTCACTGCAACCTCCACCTCTCGGCTTCAAGCATTTCTCTGCGTCAGCCTCCCGAGTAGCTGGGATTACAGGCGCCTACCACTACACCTGGCTAATTTTTTTATTTTTAGTGGAGACGGGGTTTCTCCATCTTGGCCAGGCTGGTCTCGAACTCCTGACCTCAGGTGATCTGCCCACCTCAGCCTCCCAAAGTGCTGGGGTTACAGGCGTGAGCCACTGTGCTCGGCCAGAGGCCAGGTTTTCTAATGCCTTGTCCAGTGGCACTTAATACTAAACTCCATCAGATTCTCAGCACTTCACAGATATTTCCACACTGCATATAGCCTTTGGGAACTGTTCTAGCCTAGGTTTCCTTGGTCTCTTGCCAATCATTGAATGCACAAAGGCACTAAAATGGTGCTGGGTATCAGAGACAGCCAGATTCAAACTCCTATCCTAGCTTTATAATCTTATGGAAACCATTTAACTGTTTTCTTTTTTTTTTCCTTTGAGATGGAGATTCACTCTTGTCGCCTAGATTGGAGTGCAATGGTGCAACCTCGACTCACTGAAACCTCCACCTCCCAGGTTCAAGCAATTCTCCTGTCTCAGCCTCCCAAGTAGCTGGGATTACAGGTGCCCACCGCCACACCCAGTCAATTTTTATATTTTTAGTAGAGACAGGGTTTCACCACATTGGTCAGGCTGGTCTCGAACTCCTGACCTCAGGTGATCTGCCCACCTTAGCCTCCCAAAGTGCTGAGATTACAGGCGTGAGCCACTGCGCCCGACCTTAACTGTTCTCAGTTCTAAGTGGGGATAATATAAGTCCCTTGTCGGACTGCTGGGGGGACTACATAACACTGCACAGAGTGCCTGATAGTGCCTAAATCACAATAGATGCTCGGATGACTTAGTTTCCCTTCATTAAGCCCATAGCCATTACCAAGAAAGCCATCCCACCCACCAAGATCAAGTCTATTTTGACGTGATATACAATAACCTCAAAGCTAACTGGACTTGGATCAGAGCAGTCTTAAGGGAAGGAAGGAAGGAAGGAAGGAGGGAGGGAGGGAGGCGGAAGGGAGGGAGGGAAGGAGGAAGGAAGGAAGAAGGGAAAGAAGGGAGGGAGGGAGGGAGGAAGGGAGAGAAAGCAAGCAAGCTACCCTATTTTCTTTCTTTTCTTTTTTTTTTTTTTGAGATGGAGTCTTGCTCTGTTGCCCAGGCTGGAGTGCAGCGGCGCAATCTTGTCTCACTGCTACCTCTGCCTCCCGGGTTCAAGCGATTCTCCTGCCTCAGCCTCCCGAGTAGCTGGGACTACAGGCACGTGCCACCATGCCCGGCTAATTTTTTGTATTTTTTTAGTAGAGGTGGGGTTTCACCGTGTTAGCCAGGATGGTCTTGATCTCCTGACCTTGCGATCCACCCACCTCGGCCTCCCAAAGTGCTGGGATTACAGGCGTGAGCCACTGCGCTGGGCCAAGCTCCCCTATTTTCATTATCTCTTCTCCAAATCGATATTAGGCAGACCAACATTCTCCTCCTATTCTAGACTTCTAGGTTAGCACCTTTAGGTATGTAAATGTCTGCATGACTAGATAAGATGTTTAATTTATGAGTATTAATTGAGTATTTACTATATGTAAAGAGTAGAATAAGCCTTCTTTGCTTTGTGGATCAAGAGTTAATTAAGGGATGGCTGGGTGCGGTGGCTCACTCCTGTAATTCCAGCACTTTGGGAGGCCTTGGAGGGCGGATCACTTGAGGTCAGGAGTTCGAGATCAGACTGGCCAATATGGTAAAACTCCATCTCTACTAAAAATACAAAAATTAGCTGGGCATGGTGCCGTGCACCTGTAGTCCCAGCTACTTGGGAGGCTGAGGCAGGAGAATTGCTTGAATTCAGGAAGCGGAGGTTACAGTGGGCCAAAGTCGCGCCATTGCAATCCAGCCTGGGGGCTGCAGTGCGACTCTGTCTCAAAAAACAAACAAAACAAAAACAAAAACAAAAAAACACAAAAAACAAGAGTTAATTAAGGGTAAACTGTGAAAAGCAGCAAAACCAGGGCACAAATGTAGGACTACAGCTATTGAGAGAAATGAGAGATCAACTTTAACTGAAAGAGATTCTAAAAGGCCTTCCTCTGTCACCCAGACTGGAGTGCAGTGGTGGATCATGATGGTTCACTGTAGCCTCTACCTCCTGTGCACAAGCAATCCTCCCATCTCAGCCCCCAAGTACCTGGGACTACAGGGACCTGCCACCACACCCAGCTAATTTAAATTTTTTTTTTGTAGAGACACATTCTCACTATATTGCTCAGGATGGTTTTAAACTCCTGGCCTCAAATGATCCTCCTGCCTCCCAAAGTGCTGGGATTACAGGCGTGTGTCACCTCGGCCAGTTGATGTCTTGTAAATGCTGATAAATAGATATGGGCTTGGGAGTAGCAAGGAAATTGTAGGGAAAGAAAACTGTTTGAGCAAAGGCACAAAGGGGGCCAAAGTGTGCAGAGTGTCCAGGGAATGAAAACAGATCAATATGAAACAGCTTGCTGTTTCTTGGCTCACTGCAACCTGTGCCTCCTGGGTTCAAGAGATTCTCCTGCCTCAGCCTCCTGAGTGGTTGGGATTACAGGCGTGCCACCATGCCCAGCTAATTTTGTATTTTTAGTATAGATGGGGTTTCTCCATGTTGGTCAGGCTGGTCTCGAACTCCTGACCTCAGGTGATCTGCCCACCTCGGCCTCCAAAAGTGCTGGGATTACAGGTGTGAGCCACTGCGCATGGCCAATTTTTGTATTTTTTTAATAGAGATGTGTTTTCACAATTTTTGTTAGGTTGATATCAAACTCCCGAGCTCAAGTGATCCACCCACCTCGGCCTCCCAAAGTGCTGGGATTACAGGCGTGAGCCACCACTCCCAGCCTAGGCTAAGAAATTTGTACTTTTTGCCCGGGCGCGGTGGCTTATGCCTGTAATCCCAGCACTTTGGGAAGCTGAGGCGGGCGGATCACGAGGTCAGGAGATCGAGACCATCCTGGATAACACAGAGAAACCCTGTCTCTACTAAAAATACAAAAAATTAGCCGGGCGTGGTGGCGGGTGCCTGTAGTCCCAGCTACTGTGGAGGCTGAGGCAGGAGAATGGCGTGACCCTGGGAGGTGGAGCTTGCAGTGAGCCGAGATTGTGCCACTGCACTCCAACCTGGGTGACAGAGCGAGACTCCGTCTCAAGAAAAAAAAAACAAAAAAGAAATTTGTACTTTTAAAAAGTGTTCAATTTTTATTATAAATTATTTTCAAAGTACAGAAAACTTGAACCATGGCCCTAGGCTAAATTTGACCCTGTGTTCTCATAAATAAAGTTTTATTGGGGAATAACCACATCCATTCATATGAGCATTATCCATGACTCCTTTTGTGCTATAAAGGCAGAGTTGCAGAGTTGCACAGTTGCAGAGTTGCCTGAGAGGCTGTATGGCCACAAAGTGTTAAATATTCACAGTTTGGCCTTTACAGAAAAAGTTTGCTGACTCAAGTACTAGTGCTATGAATGACCATAGATTCTCTACCTAGATTCAACAATCACAACAATTGTTAGTATTTTGCCATTTTTGTTCTATCTATATGTGTGTCTGTGTGTGTGTTTTCTGATCCATTTGAAAGTAAACCGCCGGTAGTGATATGCTAGTAAATTAGTTCTCTTGGGGGACAAAAGCCTGCATTTGCAGATTTTTGTGGTATAAATACTCCCATTATGGCTGATTTCAAACTGCCAAGGGTGGTGGGGTCACACAATTCTTGAAGATTTAATAATAGCCTGTGAGTCGTTAGGACTTGGTTTGGGCACATCATTGGCTGCAGGATGCTTCACCCTTGTTTTGACATGCATCTCTTAAGAACATTGTCCTACATAATCACAATACTATTGTCACAGCTAGGAAAGCTAACTAGAAAAACTAATTAGAGAATTCCCGGCCGGGCGCAGTGGCTCATGCCTGTAATCCCAGCACTTGGGAGGCCATGGGGGATGGATCACTTGAGGCCAGGAGTGAGACCAGCCTGGCCAACATGGTGTAACCCCATCTCTACTAAAAACAAAAATTAGCCCGGTATGGTTGCGTGCACCTGTAATCCCAGCTACTTGGGAGACTGAGGCAGGAGAATTGCTTGAACATGAGAGGTGGAGGTTGCAGTAAGCCAAGATCATGCCACTGCACTTCAGCCTGGGTGACAGAGTGAGTGAGACCATCTCAAAAAAAAAAAAAAAAAAAAAAAGGAGAGAGCATTCCCTATTTATTTTTTGTTTGTTCAAGTTTCCAATTTTTAAAAATTTACACTTTTTCTTTTTATTTTGTCAAGAATTCCCTAATTTTTTTTTTTTTTTTTGAGATGGAGTCTCACTCTGCCACCCAGGCTAGAGTGCAGTGGCGCAATCTCAGCTCTGCACCTCTGCCTCCTGGGTTCAAGCAATTCTCCTGCCTCAGCCTCCCGAGTAGCTGGGATTACAGGCATGTGCCACCACATCCGACTAATTTATGTATTTTTAGTAGAGTTGGGGTTTCACCAGATTGGCCAGGATGGTCTCGAACTCTTGACCTCAACAGATCCATCTGCCTTGGCCTCCCAAAGTGCTGGGATTACAGGCATGAGCCACTGTGCCCAGCCCTGATAATTCTGGCACAGGGCTGAATTATCTCATATTTAGTCCAGGTGTAAATTTCTCCAATTGGTTCCAGAATGGCTTTTATTTAACCATATTTTTAAACTATGATAAATCCCAGTTCATAAATCACATTTGTTTGTTATGACACTTTAATCTTTTTTCTGCTATGACATTGTCATTTTGAAAGACCAGCCTGCACTCCAGAATGTTTTACATTCTACATTCCCCTGACTGTTTCATTTAGTTTGTTCCTCTATGAGCTTTATTCAGCCAGGCTAAACTAAATATCTGATGATAGCTAACAGGGTATTTAATACTATGATAAAAGGGTAATTCAGATTAGGGCAAAAGAGCAACCAGGAGGACATCACAGTCCTAGAGGATTTAATTTCTCATACCTGATGACTATTTTACTTTAGTCAATACTCAGCTCCAGACTTGGGCTCACAGGGCTTTGCATACCAAGGAGGAACCTGATAGCTTTCATGTGTAAAATGCCCACCAGTAATGACTTATCAGTAATATAATCCTTCATGAAAGGTATTATTCCTCACTGACATCTGTAAACACTCCTGCTAGCTAAACATAAACTACTGACTCCAAGGAAATCCTTTAGTTATGATAAACCATAAATGAAACTCATTTTTACTGCAAACTAGAATGGGCAATAGGTCTATCTTGAAAAGAATGATCTTGTTCTTTTTTTTTTTTTTTCTTTTTTGAGACGGAGTCTTGCTCTGTCACCCAGGCTGGAGTGCAGTGGCATGGTTTCGGCTCACTGAAGCCTCTGTCTCCCGGGTTCCAGCGATTCTCCTGCCTCAGCCTCCTGAGTAGGTGGGATTACAGGTGCATGCCACCACACGCAGCTAAGTTTTGTATTTTTAGTAGAGACAGGGTTTCACCACGTTGGCCAGGCTGGTCTTGAACTCCTGACCTCAGGTGATCCATCCACCTCGGCCTCCCAAAGTGCTGGGATCACAGGTGTGAGCCATCACGCCCGGCTGATCTTGTTCTTTTTTAAATAAACGTGACAACAGATACATTAAGCTGGGGTTCCTAAACTTGCCTGGCCGTAAGACTCATGTGGGGAACTTTAAAATGCAGATGCCTAGGCCTCTAGCCCTGGAGATAGAGTCTATCAGGACTGAAAAAAAGGGTTCTTAGGTCATTCCAGTGATTAGCCAGATTTGGGAGTACCTACTCATTGGGGCATGTATTTTGAGTCATTGTATTTTAAGACAGTTGTTTTGGGTTTATACTTAAAAAAAATTTTTTTTTTATTATACTTTAAGTTCTAGGGTACATGTGCACAACGTGCAGGTTTGTTACATATGTATACATGTGCCATGTTGGTGTGCTGCATCCATTAACTCGTCATTTACATTAGGTATAATTCCTAATGCTATCCCTCCCCACTTCCCCCACCCCACGACAGGCCCTGGTGTGTGATGGTCCCCTTCCTGTGTCCAGGTGTTCTCATTGTTCAATTACCACCTACCAGTGAGAACATGCAGTGTTTGGTTTTTCATCCTTGTGACAGTTTGCTGAGAATGACGGTTTCCGATTTCATCCATGTCCCTACAAAGGACATGAACTCATCATTTTTTATGGCTGCATAGTATTCCATGGTGTATAGGTGCCACATTTTATTAATCCAGTCTATCATTGATGGACATTTGGGTTGGTTCCAAGTCTTTGCTATTGGGAATAGTGCCGCAATAAACATACGTGTGCATGTGTCTTTATAGCAGCATGATTTATAATCCTTTGGGTATATACCCAGTAATGGGATGGCTGGGTCAAATGGTATTTCTAGTTCTAGATCCCTGAGGAATCGCCACGCTGTCTTCCACAATGGTTGAACTAGTTTACAGTTCCATCAACAGTGTCAAAGCATTCCTATTTCTCCACATCCTCTCCAGCACCTGTTGTTTCCTGACTTTTTAATGATCGCCATTCTAACTGGTGTGAGATGGTATCTCATTGTGGTTTTGATTTGCATTTCTCTGATGGCCAGTGATGATGAGCATTTTTTCATGTGTCTGTTGGCTGCATAAATGTCTTCTTTTGAGTTTCCGTCTGTTCATATCCTTTGCCCACTTTTTGATGGGGTTGTTTTTTTCTTGTAAATTTGTTTGAGTTCTTTGTAGATTCTGGATATTAGCCCTTTGTCAGATGAGTAGATTGGAAAAATTTTCTCCCATTCTGTCGGTTGTCTGTTCACTCTGATGGTAGTTTCTTTTGCTGTGCAGAAGCTCTTTAGTTTAATTAGATCCCATTTGTCAATTTTGTCTTTTGTTGCCATTGCTTTTGGTGTTTTAGACATGAAGTCCTTGCCCATGCCTATGTCCTGAATGGCATTGCCTAGGTTTTCTTCTAGGGTTTTTATGGTTTTAGGTCTAACATTTAAGTCTTTAATCCATCTTGAATTAATTTTTGTATAAAGTGTGAGGAAGGGATCCAGTTTCAGCTTTCTACATATGGCTAGCCAGTTTTCCCAGCACCATTTATTAAATAGGGAATCCTTTACCCATTTCTTGGTTTTGTCAGGTTTGTCAAAGATCAGATGGTTGTAGATGTGTGGTATTATTTCTGAGGGCTCTGTTCTGTTCCATTGGTCTGTATCTCTGTTTTGGTACCACTACCATGCTGTTTTTGTTACTTTAGCCTTGTAGTATAGTTTGAAATCAGGTAGCATGATGCCTCCAGCTTTGTTCTTTTGGTTTAGGATTGTCTTGGCAATGCGGGCTCTTTTTTGGTTCCATATGAACTTTAAAGTAGTTTTTTCCAATTCTGTGAAGAAAGTCATTGGTAGCTTGATGGGGATGGCATTGAATCTATAAATTACCTTGGGCAGTATGGCCATTTTCACGATATTGATTCTTCCTATCCATGAGCATGGAATGTTCTTCCATTTGTTTGTGTCTTCTTTTATTTCGTTGAGCAGTGGTTTGTAGTTTTCCTTGAAGAGGTCCTTCACATCCCTTTAAGTTGGATTCCTAGGTATTTTATTCCCTTTGAAGCAATTGTGAATTGGAGTTCACTCATGATTTGGCTCTCTGTTTGTCTGTTATTGGTGTATAAGAATGCTTGTGATTTTTGCACTTTGATTTTGTATCCTGAGACTTTGCTGAAGTTGCTTATCAGCTTAAGGAGATTTTGGGCTGAGACGATGGGGTTTTCTAAATATACAATCATGTCATCTGCAAACAGGGACAATTTGACTTCCTCTTTTACTAATTGAATACCCTTTATTTCTTTCTCCTGCCTGATTGCCCTGGCCAGAACTTCCAACACTATGTTGAATAGGAGTGGTGAGAGAGGGCATCCCTGTCTTGTGCCAGTTTCCAAAGGGAATGCTTCCAGTTTTGCCCATTCAGTATGATATTGGCTGTGGGTTTGTCATAAATAGCTCTTATTATTTTGAGATACGTCCCATCAATACCTAATTTATTGAGAGTTTTTTTTTTTTTTTTTTTTTTTGAGATGGAGTCTCACTCTGTCGCCCAGGCTGAAGTGCAGTGGCGTGATCTCGGCTCACTACAAACTCCGCCTCCTGGGTTCACGCCATTCTCCTGCCTCAGCCTCCTGAGTAGCTGGGACTACAGGCGCCTGCCACCACGCCTGGCTATTTTTTTGTATTTTTAGTAGAGACGGGGTTTCACCGTGTTATCCAGGATGGTCTCGATCTCCTGACCTCGTGATCTGCCCGCCTCGGCCTCCCAAAGTGCTGGGATTATAGGCGTGAGCCACCATGCCCGGCCTTTATTGAGAGTTTTTAGCATGAAGGCTGTTGAATTTTCTCAAAGGCCTTTTCTGCATCTATTGAGATAATCATGTGGTTTTTGTCTTTGGTTCTGTTTATATGCTGGATTATGTTTATTGATTTGCATATGTTGAACCAGCCTTGCATCCCAGGGAAGAAGCCCACTTGATCATGGTGGATAAGCTTTTTGATGTGCTGCTGGATTCGGTTTGCCAGTATTTTATTGAGGATTTTTGCATCAATGTTCATCAGGGATATTGGTCTAAAATTCTCTTTTTTTGTTGTCTCTCTACCAGGCTTTGGTATCAGGATAATGCTGGCCTCATAAAATGAGTTAGGGAGGATTCCCTCTTTTTCTATTCATTGGAATATTTTCAGAAGGAATGGTATCAACTCCTCCTTGTACCTCTGGTAGAATTTGGCTGTGAATCCATCTGGTCCTGGACTTTTTTTTGGTTGGTAGGCTATTAATTATCACCTCAATTTCAGAGTCTGTTATTGGTTTATTCAGTGATTCAACTTCTTCCTGGTTTAGTCTTGGGAGGATGTATGTGTCCAGGAATTTATCCATTTCTTCTAGATTTTCTAGTTTATTTGCATAGAGGTGTTTATAGTATTCTCTGATGGTAGTTTGTATTTCTGTGGGATCAGTGGTGATATTCCCTTTATCATTTTTTATTGCGTCTATTTGATTCTTCTCTCTTTTCTTCTTTATTAGTCTTGCTAGTGGTCTATCAATTTTGTTGATCTTTTCAAAAAACTAGCTCCCGGATTCATTGATTTTTTGAAGGGTTTTTGTGTCTCTGTCTCCTTCAGTTCTGCTCTGATCTTAGTTATTTATTGCCTTCTGCTAGCTTTTGAATGTGTTTGCTCTTGCTTCTCTAGTTCTTTTAATTGTGATGTTAGGATGTCAATTTGAGATCTTTTCTGCTTTCTCTTGTGGGCATTTAGTGCTATAAATTTCCTTCTACACATTGCTTTAAATGTGTCCCAGATATTCTGGTATGTTGTGTCTTTGTTCTCATTGGTTTCAAAGAACATATTTATTTCTTTCTTCATTTTGTTATGTACCCAGTAGTCATTCAGGAGCAGGTTGTTCAGCTTCCATGTAGTTGAGCAGTTTTGGGTGAGTTTCTTAATCCTGAGCTCTAGTTTGATTGCACTGTGGTCTGAGAGACAGTTTGTTATAATTTCTGTTCTTTTATATTTGCTGAGGAGTGCTTTACTTCCAACTATGTGGTCAATTTTGGAATAGGTGTGGTGTGGTGCTGAAAAGAATGTATATTTTGTTGATCTGGGGTGGAGAGTTCTGTAGATGTCTATTAGGTCCGCTTGGTGCAGAGCTGAGTTCAATTCCTGGATATCCTTATTGACTTTGTGTCTTGTTGATCTGTCTAATGTTAACAGTGGGGTGTTAGAGTCTCCCATTATTATTGTGTGGGAGTCTAAGTCTCTTCGTAGGTCTCTAAGGACTTGCTTTATGAATCTGGGTGCTCCTGTATTGGGTGCATATATATATAGGACAGTTAGCTCTTCTTGTTGAAATGATCCCTTTACCATTATGTAATGGCCTTCTTTGTCTCTTTTGATCTTTGTTGGTTTAAAGTCTGTTTTATCAGAGACTAGGATTGCAACCCCTGCCTTTTTTTGTTTTCCATTTGCTTGGTAGATCTTCCTCCATCCCTTTATTTTGAGTCCATGTGTGTCTCTGCATGTGAGATGGGTTTCCTGAATACAGCACACTGATGGGTCTTGACTCTTTATCCAATTTGCCAGTCTGTGTCTTTTAATTGGAGCATTTAGCCCATTTACATTTAAGGTTAATATTGTTATGTGTGAATTTGATCCTGTCATTATGATGTTAGCCGGTTATTTTGCTCATTAGTGGATGCAGTTTCTTCCTAGCCTCGATGGTCTTTACAATTTGACATGTTTTTGCAGTGGCTGGTACCGGTTGTTCCTTTCCATGTTTAGTGCTTCCTTCAGGAGCTGTTGTAGGGCAGGCCTGGTGGTGACAAAATCTCTCAGCATTTGCTTGTCTGTAAAGGATTTTATTTCTCCTTCACTTATGAAGCTTAGTTTGGCTGGATATGAAATTCTGGGTTGAAAATTCTTTTCTTTAAGAATGTTGAATATTGCCCCCCACTCTCTCCTGGCTTGTAGGGTTTCTGCCGAGAGATCCGCTGTTAGTCTGATGGGTTTCCCTTTGTGAGTAACCCGACTTTTCTCTCTGGCTGCCCTTAACATTTTTTCCTTCATTTCAACTTTGGTGAATCTGACAATTATGTGTCTTGGAGTTGCTCTTCTCGAGGAGTATCTTTGTGGCATTCTCTGTATTTCCTGAATTTGAATGCTGGCCTGCCTCGCTAGGTTGGGGAAGTTCTCCTGGATAATATCCTGCAGAGTGTTTTCCAACTTGGTTCCATTTTCCCTGTCACTTTCAGGTACACCAATCAGACGTAGATTTGGTCTTTTCACATAGTCCTATATTTCTCGGAGGCTTTGTTCATTGCTTTTTACTCTTTTTTCTCTAAACTTCTCTTCTCGCTTCATTTCATTCATTTGATCTTCAATCACTTGATACCCTTTCTTCCACTTGATCGAGTCGGCTACTGAAGCTTGTGCATTCGTCACGTAGTTCTTTTTTTTTTTTTTTTTCTTTTGAGATGGAGTCTCGCTATCGCCCAGGCTGGAGTGCAGTGGCGCGATCTCGGCTCACTGCAACCTCCACCTCCCGGGTTCACGCCATTCTCCTGCCTCAGCCTCCTGAGTAGCTGGGACTACAGGCACCTGCCACCTCGCCCGGCTAATTTTTTGTATTTTTAGTAGAGACGGGGTTTCACCGTGTTATCCAGGATGGTCTTGATCTCCTGACCTCATGATCCGCCCACCTTGGCCTCCCAAAGTGCTGGGATTACAGGCGTGAGCCACCACGCCCGGCCATCACGTAGTTCTTGTGCCATGGTTTTCAGCTCCATCAGGTCATTTAAGGACTTCTCTACACTGGTTATTCTAGTTAGCCATTCGTCTAATCTTTTTTCAAGGTTTTTAGCTTCTTTGTGATGCGTTCAAGCTTCCTCCTTTAGCTCGGAGAAGTCTGATCGTCTGAAGCCTTCTTCTCTCAACTCGTCAAAGTCATTCTCCATCCAGCGTTGTTCCATTGCTGACGAGGAGATGCATTCCTTTGGAGGGGGAGAGGCGCTCTGATTTTTAGAATTTTCAGCTTTTCTGCTCTGTTTTTTCCCCATCTTTGTGGTTTTATCTACATTTGGTCTTTGATGATGGTGATGTACAGGTGGGGTTTTGGTGTGGATGTCCTTTCTGTTTGTTAGTTTTCCTTCTAACAGTCAGGACCCTCAGCTGCAGGTCTGTTGGAGTTTGCTGGAGGTCCACTCCAGACCCTGTTTGCCTGGGTATCAGCAGCAGAGGTTGCAGAACAGCGAATATTGGTGAACAGCAAATGTTGCTGCCTGGTTGTTCCTCTGGAAGCCTCGTCTCAGAGGGGTACCCGGCCGTGTGAGGTGTCAGTCTGCCCCTACTGGGGGATGCCTCCCAGTTAGGCTACTTGGGGGTCAGGGACCCACTTGAGGAGGCAGTCTGTCCATTCTCAGATCTCCAACTCTGTGCTGGGAGAACCACTACTCTCTTCAAAGCTGTCAGACAGGGACATTTAAGTCTCCAGAGGTTTCTGCTGCCTTTTGTTTGGCTATGCCCTGCCCCCAGAGGTGGAGTCTACAGAGGCAGGCAGGCCTCCTTGAGCAGCGGTGGGCTTCACCCAGTTGGAGCTTCCCGCTGCTTTGTTTACCTACTCAAGCCTCAGCAATGGTGGGCACCCCTCCACCAGCCTTGTTGCTGCCTTGCAGTTCAATCTCAGACTGCTGTGCTAGCAATGAGCGAGGTTCCAAGGGCGTGGGATCCTCTGAGCCAGGCACGGGATATAATCTCCTAGTGTGCCGTTTGCTAAGACCACTGGAAAAGTGCAGGATTAGGGTGGGAGTGACCTGATTTTCCAGTTGCCATCTGTCACAGCTTCGCTTGGCTCAGAAAGGGAATTCCCTGACCCCTTGCACTTCCTGGGTGAGGCAATGCCGCGCCCTGCTTCAGCTCACGCTCGGTGCACTGCACCCACTGTCCTGCACCCACTGTCCGACAAGCCCCAGTGAGATGAACCCGGTACCTCAGTTGCAAATGCAGAAATCACCCGTCTTCTGCATTGCTCACGCTGGGAGCTGTAGACTGGAGCTGTTCTTATTCGGCCATCTTGGAACCACCCCCCCCCCCGACTTTTTTTTTTCTGAGACAGCCTCACTCTGACACCCAGGCTGGATGCAGTGGCACAATCTCGGCTCACTGCAACCTCCACCTCCCAGGTTCAAGCAATTCTCTTGCCTCAGCCTCCTGGGTAGCTGGGATTACAGGCATGTGCCATGATGTCTGGCTAATTTTTGCACTTTTAGTAGAGATAAGGTTTCACCATGTTGGCCAGGCTGGTGTCGAACTCCTGACCTCAAGTGATCCTCCCACCTCAGCCTCCCAAAGTGCTGGGATTACAGGCATGAGCCACTGCACCCAGCCAGGTTTATACTATTCTAACCATACTTCAACTGGTTGTCTTTGCAACAATCAAATTAAAACCAACAAGCGTTTATTGGACACCTATATAACCTAGGCATTTGGTATATGCTGGAAATACAGAGAGGAACACAGTTGCTGCCTCCCAGGACCACCTGTTAGAGAGGTAGTCACAGGCCTGTAGAACAGAGAGGGTTAAGTAGAACAGTGAAGGAATGGACCCATGACCTTGGTTCTTTTTTGTTCTTTTTTTAAATACGCCTTTATTTTGGAGACAGGTCTCACTCTGTCACCTAGGCTGAAGTGCAGTAGCAAGATCATAGTTCACTGTAGCCTCAACCTCTTGGGCTTGAGCCATCCTCTCACTTTAGCCTCCTGAGTAGCTGGCACTACAGGCACATGCCACCATGCCTGGCTAATTTTTGTATTTTTTGTAGAGATGGGTTTTGCCATGTTGCCCAGAGGCTGATCTTAAACTCCTGGGATCAAATGATCCTCCTGCCTCAGCCTCCCAAAGTGCTAGGTAACAGGTGTGAACCATCACAACCGTCCATGATCTTGGTTCTAATAGCCATAGATAAAAGACCACAATTTTTTTCAAGTTCTTTTTTTTTCTTTTTGAGACAGCGTCTCACTCCATCACCTAGGCTGGAGTGCAGTGGTATGATCAAAGCTCACCACAGCCTCAAATTCCAGCCTCAAGCAATCTTCCCACCTTAGCCTTCCAAGTAGCTAGGGCTATAGGCATGCATCACCATGCCTGGCTAATTTATTTATTTTTATTCTGTGGACATGAGCATGGCAGGTGGTCTCATCATGTTGCCCAGGCTGGTCTTGAATTCCTGGCCTTAAGTGATCTTTCCATCTCGGCCTCCCAAGGAGCTGGGATTACAGGCGTGAGGCACTGCACTCAGCCTAAAAAAGGCATTTCCATTCCTGCCTTCATCTACATTTTGAATGGGCAAAGTCCAAGCTGATGCATAGAAAGAACTTTCCAAATCTTCAAGCCCTTATGGCTTGAA
Organism: Pan paniscus; assembly: GCF_029289425.2. Lineage (NCBI taxonomy): Eukaryota > Metazoa > Chordata > Mammalia > Primates > Hominidae > Pan > Pan paniscus. Next base: position 127,189,267 of record NC_073254.2, read on the forward strand.
GATCACTGTAGTCATAAACAGCACAATAAATACGAAAGGTGAATTAACAGTCAGTGTTTAATTTCTCTGATATAGCACTTTAGGGCACTAATATAATTAAAGCTCTAATTAAGTCAACTAAATAATTGTATAAGTGCAGTATCACCTGAAATAAATTAAGTCCAAATCCCCTGCTAGGGGATCCAATTAAAGATATTAACAAAGAGAGAAGAGGATACAAAGTACTTAAAATTAAGTGCATTATTATTTAACATTTATTAAACACCTTTTGAATGATACATGTTGCTCTTACATAAAAGACCCTCTTGAGAAAATCACTGTATGTCTCTGAAAACTATGTAGTTCAAAAGTTCTAAAAGTTCTTTTAAAATATTAAAGAGAAGGCCCCAGCATGGGTTCTGAGTAGTCTTAGGAGAAGTGGAGGCAGCAGCCACTTCTGCCCAAGGAAACTAGAGAAAGACTTTAAGACTTAGGAGAGGCCAGGAATGGTGGCTCACACCTGTAATCCTAGCACTTTGGGAGGCTGAGGCAGGACAATCACTTGAACCTGGGAGGCAGAGGTTGCAGTGAGCTGACATTGCGCCATTGCACTTGAGTCGAGGCAACAAGAGTGAAACTCCGTTTCAAAATACATAAATAAATAATAATTTAAAAAAAAGAGGACAAAGGAGCATTCTGAAACACAGACCAGTGAATTTATGGAGAATTTATGGCAAAACTTCAAAAAGCGTTGTTAAACAGATGGTTTGTGGGCTCTAGAAAAAAAGGCAATGGTGGTGGCAGCCCCAGGATAAGTGGGTCACAATAAGCAAGTCATAATAAAACACACACACACACACACACACACAAACACACTCTTTTTTTTTTTCTTCTTCTTTTTTTTTTTAAATGTGGCTACTTGGCTGGTAGCTTCAGAAATAGGATAGAGTGGCTGGGCACGGGGGCTCACGCTTGAAATCCCAGCACTTTGGGAGGCCGAGGCAGGTGGATCACGAGGTCAGGAGTTCAAGACCAGCCTGGCCAACATGGTGAAACCCCTTCCCTACTAAAAATACAAAAATTAGCTGGGTGTGGTGGCGTGCACCTGTTGTCCCAGCTACTGGGGAGGCTGAGGCGGGAGAATCGCTTGAACCCAGGAGGCGGAAGTTGCAGTGAGCTGAGATTGTGCCACTGCACTCCAACCTGGCAACAGAGCGAGACTCTGTCTCAAAAAAAAAAAAAAAAAAGATAGAGTAACTTTGGATTTTTGAAGTTTAGTCCTTCATGAATAAGGCAGAGAAACGGGGTACAGGTCACAGTATGGTAAGATAGATTTGAACATGTAAAATAATTATTCCTAGGAAATGTTTAGTAGTGGATTTATATTGAACAGGAAAACAGGCCAGGCGCGGTGGCTCACAGCTGTAATCCCAGCATTTTGGGAGGCCGAGGCGGGCGGATCACCTGAGGTCACGAGATTGAGACCATCCTCGCCAACATGGTGAAACCCTGTCTCTACTAAAAATACAAAAATTAGTTGGGCGTGGTGGTGCACACCTGTAGTCCCAGCTACTCGGGAGACTGAGGCAGGAGAATTGCTTGAACCTGGGAAGCGGAGGTTGCAGTGAGCCGAGATCGCGCCACTGCACTCCAGCCTGGTGATGGAATGAGACTCTGTCTCAAAAAAAAAAAACAAAAAACAAAAAAAACGCTTAGAACAGGAAAACAATCTCTAGTGTCATGCTACCAGAACTTAATGCTTGGTTTCTTCTTCTTATCATGTTTCTATGCATTACTTGAATGAAGATGAAGAAGAAATGCATATTAAATTTTAATTTTCAGATGTCACACAGCCAAGAGAGATAGGTAACACATGGATAGTATCAAAATTTTAATGGTATTGACATGTTGAACAAAAGACTGATAGTAGCCAGTAAAATCTAACAGGGATAATTATATAGTTGTATATTTAGGTTTCAAAAATTAATTGTAAAAGTATAAGCTGCAGTTTGGCAGTGACTCATGAAAAATGTTGAGAATCTTTAATAACCACAGTCTTGGTATCAGCCAAGGCTGTGATGTAGGTACAAAAAAATGCAAATGCAAACTTTGGCAGCATCAGCAGGTGTACATGTCCAAAACACAGGCAGGAATGGTCTCACAGCACACGGACGGTCAACTAATGTTTAGAAAACTATTTTCAGTCCTGGGGGCCATGAGGGGCACTGGCATGATAGATTGGGTCCAGTATTAGGATGAAGAAGGATTTGGAAACATGTCACCTAGGGAATGTTTAACCTGGAGGAAGGGAGGATATAAAAGCCATCTTCAAATATCTAAAGTAATTAAATGGAAGAAGGAACAGTCCTGTTCTATGTGCTTCAGGGGACAGAACAAACAGCAACAAGGTAAAGTTTCTGGGAAGAAGATTCCACTTATAAATAAGAAAAGAACCTTCAAATGACTAGAGTTGTCTAACAACAGAATGATTATTTTTGACAAGCTGTGGGTTCCCTATTATTGGAAGCCTTCAGTGACTGGATGACCACATGTAGGAGAAAATAGGACTGAAACTCTTCGCCAGTGTGAAAGATGGGACGACGCTGCCTCTAAAGGTCTACCCAAGCCCAAGATTCTAGCTGGTAGTGCTTAACTGAAAGGTCTTGACAGCTTCTGAGTGGCAAGACTTGGTACAAAAGGAAAAGCTACAGTTTTCTAATACAATAAACTGTGAAATGCATTGCAAACAACATAAAAGCATTCCTTTTTACTCAGAGTTAGAAATTATTTGCAAGAGTCTATAGGAAAAAAAATTCACCGATCTTAATTAAACATCTTAATCTGACAAAACTAGAAAGAGACAAAGAGAATTTTAAATAGATTTCTCAATCATATGAGATTCACATGCAAAAATACAGTAAGAATAGTAGTGTTTCCCAATATTAGAAAAGCAATAATAATAACAGCAATGACAATAAAGACAATCTCATATATAGTACTTACTGTGTGCCCAGCACTGTTCTAAGATCTCTCTTGGCCGGGTGTGGTGGTTCACGCCAGGAATCCCAGCACTTTGGGAGGCCAAGGCAGGTGGATCATGACGTCAGGAGTTCGAGACCAGCCTGGCCAACATGGTGAAACCTGTTTCTACTAAAAATACAAAAATTAGCCAGGCATGCTGGCACACGCCTGTAATCCCAGCTACTCGGGAGGCTGAGGCAGGAGAATTGCTTGAACCTGGGAGGTGGAGGTTGCAGTGAGCTGAGATGGTGCCATTGCACTCCAGCCTGGGCGACAGAGTGAGACTCCATCTCAGGAAAAAAAAAAAAAAAGATCTCTCTCTCTCTCGCTCTATCTGTATCTATACCTATATCTATCTTCTACCCTCACAACAGCCCTACGAGGTAGATGCTACTATTATTTTCATTTTACAAAGGAACAAATTTAGGTAAGAGCAAGTTGTCCAAAGTAACACAGAAGATAAGTGCTGGAGTCCAGATGAGTTCTTGTTCTTAACCAATATGCTATAGTCCCTTTCTTTCACTCTTAAACAAACCAGAAAGCATTACAATTTCATTTGAGAACATAACACATACCTATATCGCTAATGTCCTTTGCATGCCTATGTACAAGGACATATTTTTCAAAAGATACATATCACAGATTAGAAAAAAAATACCTCAAGTCAAATAGCTTATGATAAAGCCATATTTATAGAGATTGCAGAAAATTGAAGCCATTATTTAATTATGTACCTCTACTGCAACACATATATATTTTCCACCAACCTAAAAATGCCATATGGTTGTAGAACAAATGTCAGTAGAAATTGGAGGTAGAAATTTTCCACATTTTCTGCTAAGAAAAAGGTCATGCATATCTCAATTGATTAAGTATATTCTTCTGGTCATACTTTTTTGTTGTTGTTGTTAAACCTAAAGGCACTGAGCAAGACAGGTATTATCTCATCCGCCACTGAGTCACAAAACAAAACTAGTCTATTTTTACTTAAATCCTTAACTAACCAAAACTTATTTTTATTAAAATTATCAACCAAAGGCACTGACTGCAGTAGTGGTATTTGTGGTTTCATGCAGTGACAGTACCAAATATTGCCCCAGGTTATTTTCACTGCTTTTATTTATTTATTTATTTATTTATTTATTTATTGAGATAGAGTCTCATTCTGTCTCCCAGGCTGGAGTGCAATGGCACAATCTCAGCTCACTGCAAACTCCACCTCTCGGGTTCAAGTGATTCTTCTGCCTCAGCCTCCCCAGTAGCTGGGATTATAGGTAAGCGCCACCACACTCAGCTAATTTTTGTATTTTTAGTAGAGATGGGGTTTCACCATGTTGGCCAGGCTGATCTCAAACTCCCGACCTCAGGTGATCTGCCGGCCTCAGTCTTCCAAAGTACTGGGATTAGAGGTTGAGCCCCCACGCCCGGCCAAAACATGTCTATTTTTGAAAAATGAATTCCCAAATCATATTGACTATTTAAAATGTATTCTATTCCCCCTTAACACACACACACACACACACACACACAAATATAAAAGCATGTTTAGTATAGTTTTTCTTGCCCTGTCCTCCACGTTTATCAATTTTACTGTTTTCTAATTTAAAACTGTATGGCTATTATGCTTAGTCTGGATGGTATGCAGCCTCCTGTTGGGAGTGAGACTTCAGAACTTATTTCAAGGCTCAACCTCTCTGCTAAGTACGTTTGTGAGTTCACGCTGTGGCCTGCCATCCACAAAGAGCTGAACACAACGCAACAGCTCATTTCGTACAAATTATCATAACTGAACAGATATAACCATACTACTGTATATGTATAAATACTCCTAAACCATATGGTAGGGATACATTTATATGATATAAAATATATCTACATCATATAAACATGTTTATATGGTTTAGAGGTATTTATATATAGTTTAAATAATTTTACTGGTACACTTAAAATTGACCTAATTGTTGACAGAATGGCAGAGAAGAACTGAGACAAAGTAGTGCTTGCTATGTCAAGGAGTGAAGGTCAATTTGGATGACAGAGTGAGACCCTGTCTCAAAAAAAAACCAAAAAAACCTGCATTTCAGGGTATGAGCAGACATGCCTGCTCTCAAAATGTAATTAAATGAGACAAAATGGACGATGTAATTCTTTTTTTTTTTCTATTTTCTTTACATGTATCTGCTGAAACATGTAATTCTTTTTTTTTTTTTTTTTTGGGAGACAGGGTCTCACTCTCACTCAGGCTGGAGTGCAGTGTTGCAATCTTGGCTCACTGCAACCTCTGCCTCTCGGGTTCAAGTGATTCTTGTGCCTCAGCCTCCCGAGTAGCTGAGATTACAGGCATGTGCCACTGTGCCTGGCTAATTTTTGTATTTTTAGTAGAGACGGGGTTTTGCCATGTTGGTCAGGCTGGTCTCAAACTCAAACTCCTGATCTCAGGTGATCCGCCCGCCTTGGCTTCCCAAATTGCTGGGATTACAGGCGTGAGCCACCATGCGCAGCCTGTAATTCTTAATTTATAAACTTGCATCAACATTTGATAGGTTTGGCATTTGAGGTTAGTAATATGGAATTATATTACATTTAGGATTAATTTCACAGGAAAAGCAATCACTGCCTCTTGGTTGTCATGTCTTCCAAAGGAATATTTGGTGATTTATAAATAATCATGGATTTATCCATATTCTGATTCAAAGTTAATTTTTAATTTTAGTATCATATTCCAAAGAGAAACTTAATTCTACACATTGAAATTCAAAAGCAAAACTGGGACTGTAAAGCTTTTTAGCAAACTCTGTAATAGAAATTCAACAAGCAAAACATGTCATAGGCTGTAGACTGCAGCAATGAGCCACTCTTGCCTGTAGCTTTTTTAGGAGTGAATCAATAAATAGTAAGCTCTGTAATCTCATGACAAATACTAAGCTGGTTATTTAATTAAAAAGAATACTGTGGGATGAGAGCATTCACATCATATAGGAATCAAATAGTCCTGGGGGTATTTGAGGAATATATAAACTATGTTAAGAGTGAGTTTCGGTTTCTGTTATTTTACTTGAATCCCTATCTTATACATTTCTTATATCCTTCTCATGTTCCAATTTTCATGTGCTTTAGTATTTGGATGCTGATACCTAGGGACCATTTGCCCCAAACTACCACTATCATCATCCATGTGATCCTAGATTCCTAGCATCCTAAAATACATCCTGATATAAGATGAGTTTAAAACACATTTATAATTTCACAAGAAAGCACCTCAAATGACAGAGAAATTCTATCTACATTTATTAATGAAATAAATGTAGGCTTCAGCCACGTCTTCTAGGTAGGTTGCATCAGTGTGGGGGCCAACGTATAAGGTGAAGAATGTATATTTACTCTGTGCCATGTAAGTGTAATCATATCTGCAAGATTAACAGCTCTTCCAAATGTAGGAGGCCTCTACGCTATGGTGTTATGGAAGGTGTATTTGTTAACTTAGATTGTGCCTCTTTCAAGAGAATGATGATCAGAGTTTGTTTTAAATGGTTATTATCTATAAAACTTTCTTTTCAAAAGTGAAGCATGCTTATCAGCTTAAAGTCACAATAATTATTACACTGGTTCAGCAAACATAAATCCTAGCACAGTCATTTATTAGACAATCACATTTCTGAGACCAGAATTATGTTAGATTATAGACTAATACACACCATTTTCTGGATGCTTGCAAGATCAGAGCCTGAATACAACAACGACTTTTTGTAGTATGTCTAAAGCACTTTGAGAAGCAGTATGGTGGTAAAGAATACACACTGCTGCTGGGCGAAGTGGCTCACATCTGTAATCCCAGCACTTTGGGAGGCTGAGGTGGGCGGATCACTTGAGGACAGGAGTTCGAGGCCAGCCTGGCCAACATAGTGAAACCCTGTCTCTTAAAAAAAACAAATAACAAAAGAGAATACACATTGTGAAGTCAGCAGACCTGAGTAGAATCTTGACCCTGTGAGATAATTGTGTGGACACTGTTAGGTTATTTGAGCTCTTCTCTATAAAAAGAGGGGATTCACAGAATTCGATAGAACCATTTGATTAAGGTGTTTAGTGTGTGTCTTAAACAGTGTACGCTGCAAAGCATGCATACAATGGCATGCATCTTAAAGAAAGTACAGCACATTGAAAGGTCTACCCATTTTTCTGACAGCTGCACACAAATCTTAGGAATCAATTAAAGATACAGGTTAGCATAATCTTCTTAGATCCAGGATAGGGAGATCTTCCACAGGGGGCACCATTGCGCTACACACTAATCAATCTTCAGAGGTACAGCTTTGGTTTTATTATGATTTAGTTAAGATCCTTCTTCTTCTTTTTTTTTTTAGATGGAGTTTCACATTGTTGCCCAGGCTGGAGTGCAGTGGTGTGATCTCAGCTCACTGCTGCCTCTGCCTCCCGGGTTCAAGCGATTCTCCTGCCTCTACCTCCTGAATAGCTGGGATTATAGGTGCCCGCCATATTGTATTTTTAGTAGAGACGGGGTTTCACCATGTTGGTCAGGCTGGTCTCGAACTCCTGGCCTCGTGATTCGCCCGCCTCGGCCTTCTTACAGGAGTGAGCCACAGCATCCGGCCTTAGCTAAGATCTTTCATCAAGCCAGAATGTCAAGGACTCGGGGGAAAAGGACAGAATCTACTCACCTACAATCTTTAGTAACATTTCACACTTCACTGAGCTATGCTGCAGGTCCCATGATCTCTACTGTTACCTAAGTAATTCTGTTTGAAAACTGAGGGACATAGCCACCTTGTTATTTCAGGAAAGATGGTTAAGTACATTATCAGGGATCAATACTCTGATGTGGTAAGTGGGGAGGCTGAGTAGTGCTTGGAGACACTGCATAGGAAATATGGAGGAATGGCTTCAGATGTACCAACTGAATCAACTACAGCTTTCTGATGGCTCAAACAGCTTCAAATCACAAAAATTCTTAATTCAACACAAAATCCGACAGCAGGATTAGTGTATGACTGTGGAAATATGAATCTAGGTAACGATGTCTTCTAACTTACTAAAACTATGTTCAGTATCTATACAGAGGTGCTTCTCTTTTCACTCAAAAACCATAATTTTGGGAAACCCATGCCTCTCCACTATATTTTATGACAAGGAAAGAGATAGTATTCCCTTCAGATCCACTTTAAAACAGTTTTAATGGACTAAACAGGCTTTTCTATAGGGACAGAGGGCTCTATCTTCGACATAAAGACATACAGGCTCTCCCGGTGCACAGGTGGCTTCTGACACCACAAACTGGGAGCAATAATTGAATCCAGCTATCCCACAGTGCAGAGCATCCACCCGCAGAGCCAGCCTGAAGGGCATTTCTAGTTAGCTTTCCAGATAAGACTCAAAAGATTACCCCAATTGAATCTCTCTGCCTCAACCCAGGGGGTGAGAGGCATTGAGGATGCAACCATTTGATTAAAAATATACTTGGGGGGATATAAGAGGAACAAAGGTGGAATTAAATATTCCTTATGAATTAGAAGAACAGAGGTTAGGCAAAAACATGTGCAGTATCTTGGGTCATCATTCATTCATTCATTCGACAGTCAGTCAACAAATATTTATTGGGTACCTATCCTGCACAAGGTGCTGTAGTAGGCTTTCACGGTGCAATGGTGAGCAAACTCAAGACACCATTCCATGCTTACCGTCAAGAACTGGTCTTCATCAACGATCTAAGCCTGACTTAGCTTCCTGATAAATATTAGATATTATGTAGATATGTAATTTTTAGGGGTCAGTAATACAAAATGGTAAATTGAAGAGTGGGAGAGACTGCCCCACTAAATATTGTTATGAGGTAAATAATGTAAACTTTTACATATATCATTTTATTCATTTATTTATGTATTTATTTATGTATTTATATTTGGAGATGATGTCTCACTGTGTCTCCCAGGCTGGAATGCAGGGGCGCAATAACTGCAACCTCCGTCTCCCGGATTCAAGCGATTCTCCTGCCTCAGCCTCCTCAGTAGCTGGGATTACAGGCATGCACCACCAAGCCCAGCTAACTTTTGTATTTTTAGTAGAGGTGGGGTTTCACCATGTTGGTCAGGCTGGGCTCGAAATCCTGACCTCAGGTAATCCACCCACCTTGGCCTCCCAAAGTGCTGGAATTATAGGTGTGAGCCACCGCACCCAGCCACATATAATATTTTAAACCAAGCATCAATAAACTAGGAATATAGAATCTGAAGAAAAATATAAGAGATTTATAACTGCCTATATTAAATTAGTATCAATAGTACTTGGGGCCGGGCGCAGTGGCTCATGCCTGTAATCCCAGCATTTTGGGAGGCTGAGGCGGGTAATCACCTCCCAAAGGAGTTCAAGATCAGCCTAGCCAACATGGTGAAACCCCGTCTCTACTAAAAATACAAAATGTAGCCTGGCATGGCAGTGCGCGCCTGTAATCCCAGCTACTCGGGAGGCTGAGGTAGGAGAATTGCTTGAACCCAGGAGGCGGAGGTTGCAGTAATTTAAGATTGTGCCATTGCACTCCAGCCTTGGTGACAAGAGTGAAACTCTGTCTCAAAAAAAAAAAAAAAGAAAAGAAAAGAAAAGAAAAAGAAATAAGAAAAAAAAAGAAAGAAAAAAAGAAAATTATGGATGGTCGGGCACCGTGGCTCACACCTGTAATCCCAGCACTTTGGGAGGCTGAGGCCAGTGGATCACCTGAGGTCAGGAGTTTGAGATCAGCCTGGCCAACATGGTGAAACCCCATCTCTACTAAAAATACAAAAATTAGCCAGGCATGGTGGTGCACACCTGTAATCCAAGCTACTCAGGAGGCTGAGGCAGGAGAATCGCTTGAACCCAGGAGGTGGAGGCTGCAGTGAACCAAGATTGTGCCACTGCACTCCAGCCTGGGTGACAGAGCAAGACTCTGTCTCAAAAAAAAAAAAAAAATTATTTGGGCTAACTGAGAGGGTGGCATGTTACATGATGTCATAAAGATGCTTATCATTAAAATCATTTAATAATTTTATTCATGATCCACAAAGGAATACAGATTATGATAATTAAATCTGCTGATGCCACTGAGGTGTGTGGGATTGCTAACACCTCAGAGAACAAGAATCTAATTTTAAAATAACATTAAGAAATTAGAGGAACAGATAATCAAAGCAAGATGATAGTCACTGGGGACAAATACAAAATAATATACTGAAAGAGTTAAGGAGAAAAAAGACTAGCTTGATGATAGGAATGAATAATGTTGAGAGGGCAAATGTTTTGCAAAAGACCAAGGCTAATAATAAGGCACAACTCTGGTTTAAGATACTAACTATCGCATGTGTGATTATAATTTATTTATTTTATTTATGTATTTATTTATTTATTTGAGACAGAGTCTCGCTCTATTGCCTGGGCTGGAGTGCAGTGGCGCAATCTCAGCTCACTGCAACCTCTGCCTCTTGGGTTCAGGCGATTCTCTTGCCTCAGCCTCCTGAGCAGCTGGGACTATAGGTACCCACCACCACACCAGGCTAATTTTTGTATCTGTAGTAGAGACGGGGTTTTGCCATGTTGGCCAGGCTGGTCTCGAACTCCTGACCTCAAGTGGTCTGCCCACCTTGGTTTCCCAAAGTGCTGGGATTACAGGCATAAACCACCACACCCGGCCTATAATTTATTTTTGATATAATGTTTCACATGGTACAAAAGCTTCTATGCTTTACTGTAAACAGAAACTGATCAATGATTATTTTTCCATCATTAATAATTGCAATTTGAAGGAGATATGAAATCAAAGCAGTGGTTGCAAAAACTGACAAACTAATTGTTTTGAAAAACAGATTAAAGAGAATCTACTCACTATTGCTGCAAAGAAAAACAGTTGTCTGAAATGTAATTGCCAAGAGAAAAATAACTGGTTTAATCTGGTTTTAAGGAAATGAGGAGTGGGGGATTTAAAATTTTTGGACAGGGGCTGGTCATGGTGGCTCACACCTGTAATCCCAGCACCTTGGGAGGCCAAGGTGGGAGGATCACTTGACCCCAGGAGTTTGAGACCAGCCCAGGTAATATAGTGATACCTATTCTCTACAAAAAAATTAAAAAATTAGCTGGATGTGGTGACATGCAACTGTAGTCTCTGCTACTTGCAAAGCTGAGGTGGGAGGATCACTTGAGCCCGGGAGGTCAATACTGCAGTGAGCCATAATCATGCCACTGCACTCCAGCCTGGGTGACGAGCAAGACTGTCTAAAAAAAAAAAAAAAAAGTTACATAGTTGCACCCATACCATTATGGTATTTTGATATGGATTTTTTTTTCTTTAAATTCTACTATAAACGTCTTATCTAATTATATTACAAGTCCCTTATGGAACAAGATAGGAGAGGGCAATGCCAATGGCTCCACAATCTCCATAGTTATCACTAAAATAGAAATCCTAAATGCTAAGACATCTTTGGCCAGGTGCAGTGGCTCATGCCTGTAATCTCAGTACTTTGGGAGGTCGAAGCGGATGGATCACCTGAGGTCAGGAGTTCGAGACCAGCCTAGCCAAAATGGTGAAACCCCATCTCTACTAAAAATATAAAAAATAGCCAGGCGTGGTGGCAGGCGCCTGTAATCCCAGCTACTCTGGAGGCTGAGGCAAGTGAATCACTTGAGCTGGGTGCAGTGGCTCACGCCTGTAATCTCAGCACTTTGGGAGGCCAAGGCAGGCAGATCACGAGGTCAGGAGTTGGAGACCAACCTGGCCAACATGGTGAAACCCCGTCTCTAAAAATGCAAAAATTAGCTGGGTGCAGTGGTGCACACCTGTAGTCGCAGCTACTTGGGAGGCTGAGGCAGGAGAATTGCTTGAACCCGGGAAGCGGAGGTTGCAGTGAGCTGAGATCACGCCACTGGATTCCAGCCTGGGCAACAGAGTGAGACTCCATCTCAAAAAAAAAAGAGAGAATCACTTGAACCTGGAGGTGGAGGTTGCAGTGAGCCAAGATTCCGCCACTGCACTCCAGCCTGGGCAACGAGAATTAAACTCTGTCTCATAACAAAACAAAACAAAACAAAAAAAAGCAAAGAAAAAATATATCTTTGCGGGGCTAGAGAAAATGAGAGATTTAGTGCATTCAGTGATGTTGTATGGCATATTTTACCAAAAAAGAGCTAATGTAAAGTCCCAGGGTAGGAGATGCAGCATCTGCCCAAGAAAGGGGTACAGGAAAGAGAAAACACAGCAACATCTGTTTTCTAAATGTGCCAATGTGAAAAAGTCTCAGAGCCAGTTTGCTAGGGTCATGGGAAGGAACTAGCAGCAAAAATTGACTACCAAAAATAAATAAATAAAAGAATAAAGGAGTCTGGCTTTGTCAGTAAAAAAAGAACAATACTATATACAAAAAATTTCTATATTCAAGGCTCAAAAAAGAAAATTCTGGACTCAATATGCAGAAAAATGGCTGAAGCATCTATGTGTAATAAGAAGAAATGACTAAAAGGGCAAACCTGGGAAAGGAGAATCATGACATGAGAAGAAAGACTTTTTTCTTTTTAAAGGGAAGTAATGATATGTGATCATGCAAATGCAAATGTCTGTGGACATTACTGTTTGCTGGTGGGAAGAGAATTTTAATGTGTGCTCTATGCAAATGCATTTTATAATAAAATAAATGTGCAAGGACTTCTGGGGGTGAAGAGGACAGAGGAGAGCAGCAGCTGCTAAATGCTGATGTCTGAGAGGCATGGGAGGATAGAGCCAGAACGTGCCACTCTGGAACCCTGAGCAAATTCTAGCAGGGAGGATGAGTCAAAAACCCTATCCTTATAAAAAATCTCTTACATTTGACAGAGAACTGGATGGCTAATGAATTAATATCTGGAAGATCTTTTTTGTTTTTAACCAAGTGCTTAAGCATGAGCAATTATTTCTCTGTGCTTAGAATGATCCTCATAAGAGGACATTAAAAAAACCAGCAAAAACCTCCCTTTTCTGTGTTGAGTCATGAGACAAATGATATGAAATGCACAATAAAGCCTAGAGAAAGACCAGTGCAGAGACAGTGCACCTGTAGTCGCAGCTACTTGGGAGGTGGAGATGGGAGGATCTCTTGAGCCCAGGAGTTCGAGGCTGTAGCCACTGCACTCTAGACTGGACAACATAGTGAGACCTTATATCTAAAAAAAAAAGAAGAAGAAGGAGAAGGAGAAGAAGAAGAGAAGAAGAAAGACTAGAGATAAATATAATGCAAGCTATTATAAACTACTTAGTGTCTTTGTATCAAAATGAGCGCGAATGTCAAAGCTCACTTACGGCACAGTCCTAGGCACTGGTGAAAGAATGAACAGAAGGCAGGCTCTACAATGCTGAACAGTCTAGTTTTGACCAACTGATGGTTATTCATATCTATATATCTGAAGCAATTATTAAAAAGAAACTGGGAAAAAGTCTGTGTCTCTGTGACGGAGATATTTAAACAAGCCATTTTGAAAATGTTAAAAAATTAAAATTGTAGAAAGTCGAACCATAGGTGCCATGTTTTGCCTGAAGTGGTAAAAATACCATCTGCCTCAGTCTTTTTAGCAGCATGCTTATTTCAAGTAGCAGTAGGCTAAACTACAGGCATACGCTCAGCTCCAGCTGGGGAAAATACACAGACGTTTGTCGATGTTTTTCTAAGCAAGAGTAGTCAACATATTCGTTTTCTTTTAGATATATATATTAGTTACCATGGCAAACCAAACGTGAATGTGGTCCGAGAGCCTTCTCCACCAGTCCCAACACATCTCCAAGAATTCCTACAATTCAATAGGTGGCACTCTTCCCTCTAGCACTGAGCTGAAGCGGCTCTGCCTAACCTTGAGGCCAGAAGCCTAAGGAGCTGGAACAGTCTGAGATGTGCACCTAGGGCTGCAGGACAGTCACTGGAATTAAGATCCCCACAGCATTGTGCACTGGAGCAAAAGTGTTAACTTCCTGGTCACACTTCACTTCTGGTAATTACATTCCATCTAATACAACTTCTGCAGTTTTAACTAGGTAAGATATTCCTTGTTTTTCCATCTTAAAAGCGACTAAGGTAGGATTGCCTTACACAGTTAAACAGCTTCCATCTTTGCCCACTGCCCAGGTGACTGAGTTTCAGCAATGAGGAGAGTGACTTCCAGTGCTGTGTTAACTACTTTAAGAGACAGGGAGAGATGTAATGAATTAATAGTTGTCAAGTGCTTTGATATCTTAGGATGAAAGGTACTACAGCAGTGCAAAGCATTCATATCCAGGCTCTATCACAACAGGAACTCAATTAAAAAGTAATTCAATTTGTAGCTGAGTGTCTGTGTACAGACCACTATTTTGCTGAATGAGACACACATGTTGAAGGTCCAGTTGAGAATGATTTTAAAATGATCACCTCTTCCACACTCTCCCCTACTACCTCACCATCTGAAACCGACAAAATTGAGTGATGGGCCATAAAGCCACAGAGTGCATGACCGAAATAATTATATAGTTTTTTTTTTTTACTCTTTATTATTTTAAGTTCTGGGATACATGTGCAGAACGTGCAGGTTTGTTACACAGGTATACATGTGCCATGGTGGTTTGTGCACCTATTGACCTGCTCTCTAAGTTCCCTCCTTTCGCGCCCCCCTACCCCCTAACAGGCCCTGGTGTGTGTTGTTCCCCTCCCTGTGTCCATGTGTTCTCATTGTTCAACTCCCACTTATGAGTGAGAACATGTGGTGTTTGGTTTTCTGTTCCTGTGTTAGTTTGCTGAGAATAATGGCTTCTAGCTTCATCCGTATCCCTGCAAAGGACATGATCTCATGCCTTTTTATGGCTGCACACTTTCTTGATATCTGACTTTTCAGACAAAATTTGGCTTTTGAGTTTACAAATACCTATCACTTGGAAATAAAGAAATTTCCAGCAATAAATGAATTTCACAATAGTCTCCTGAAATGGCTGCTGAGTTTTTCAAATACTATTTTACAAATAACTCCTACCAGGGGAACCCTAAGCCACTAAGCGTGATGCCTATATTAGCCTGAACATCATGACCACAAAAAGCAGAGCACACAAAGCAGGGAGGAGTAGACTTTAGGTCATGAGATGCATTGCCAAGAGTCCATAACATACTGCATAAGGCATAATACTGCAGACATCTCCCCAAGACTTAGTAGAGAAAGATATAATCTTTCTTCTCTATGTTACTTGGATTTAAGTCTGTGTAAGGATGACAGGTCTGGATTAACTACCTAAATCAAGTTATGTCTTTAAATATCAGAATAGCACTACATATTCAAGGAGGGGTGGGTTTCTATTTACTGGCATGAGAAATACTATTACTGGGCACTTGAAAAGACAACCTTAGGCAACTTTGGGATGGAATGTATTACACAGTCAATATACTCTTAAGGCCGGGTGTGGTGGCTCACGCCTGTAATTCCAACAGTTTGGGAGGCCGAGGGTGGGCGGATCACCTGAAGTTGGGAGTTTGAGACCAGCCTGACCAACATGGAGAAACCCCATCTCTACTAAAAATACAAAAATTAGCTGGGTATGGTGGTGCATGCCTATAATCCCAGCTACTCAGGAGGCTGAGGTAGGAGATTGCTTGAACCCAGGAGGCGGAGGTTGCAGTGGGCCAAGATTGTGCCATTGCACTCCAGCCTGGACAACAAGAGTGAAACTCCATCTCAAAAAAAAAAACCTCTTAAAATGACTAATTTGAGTCTACGGTCCTCGATCCCAGACCTCTCCTAACCTCCTGTACGTCTCCTAACATAACACGAATGTAATACTCATGCACACATGTTTGTCAAGCACTCCTATGTAAGTAAGCCTGTGCTAGGGAGGGTGATGCAACCATGAGCAAGGCCACCGAAGCACCTGCCTTTAGATCTTTTACGTGCTAGTGGAAGAAGAAATAAACATGCACTTAAATACAAAATGATAATTTTATGTTATGATAAATGTTAAGGAGAAAAAAACAGAGCAAAGGTGGAGTGGCTATTTTAGATAGGGAAGCTGGAGTCAAGGGAGCTTGTGATGGCAAACCCTGGCAGTTGTGTTCATGCTGGTTGTCTTGGCACTAGCATAGTGCCTCAAATATATTAACATCAAATAAAGGCTGGGTGAGGTAGCTCATGCCTGGAATCCCAGCACTCTGGGAGGCTGAGGCGGGCAGATTGCTTTGAGTTCAGGAGTTCGAGACCAGCCTGAGCAATGTGGTAAAACCCCGTCTCTACAAAAAATACAAAAATTAGCTGGGCATTGGTGGCTTGCACCTGTAGTTCCAGCTACTTGGGAGGCTGAGGCTGGAGAATCACTTGACCCCAGGAAGCGGAAGTTCAGTGAACTAAGGTTGTGCCACTGCACTCCAATTTGGGTGACAGAGTGAGACCCTGTCTCAAAAAAAAAAAATTTAAATTTAAAAATAAATAAATGTCGGTTGGGTGAAGGAGTGTGTCTGGACCTCAGGATAAGAATGTCTCCTCCCAGATTTAGAATGGGCCTAGGGAATAGAACAGCACTACTCTAAACTGCTCATTCTGCACTGAGGAAACTAAGAAAAGACCAAAGAGATTAAGTGAACAATTTGGTTTGGATGTTTTATCCCCTCCAAATCTCATGTTGAAAAGTGACCTCCATTGTTGGAGGTGGGCCTAGCGGGAGGTGTTTGGGTCAGGGGGTCTGATCCCTCATGAATGGCTTAGCGCCATGCCCTTGGTGACGAGTGAGTTCTCACTCAGTGAGTTCATGCATGATCTGGTTGTTTAAAAGTGTGCGGCACCTCCCCTCTCTTGCCATGTGACATGCCCAATACCCTTTGCCATGTGCCATGATTCTAAGCTCACCAGAAGCCTCACCAGAAGTAGATGTCAGCACTATGCTTCTCATGTACCTGCAGAACCATAAGCCAATTAAACCTCTTTTCTTTTTCTTTTTTTTTGAGACAGGGTCTCACTCTCACTCCCGTTGCCCAGGCTGGTGTACAGTGGCGTGATCACAACTCACTGCAGCCTCAACTTCCTGGGGTCAGGTGATCCTCTACCTCAGGCTCCTGAGTAGCCAGGACTATAGGTGTGCACCACCATACCTAGCTATTTTTTAATATTTTTAGCAGGGAGTGCAGTGACACAACCTCAGCTGACTGCAACCTCTGCCTCTCAGGCTCAAGCAATCCTCCCACCTCAGCCTCCTGAGTAGCTGGGACTATGAGTGTGCACCAACATATCTGGCTAATTTTTGTATTTTTTTTAGAGACAGGATTTTGCCATATTACCCAGGCTGGTCTCGAACTCCTGAGCTCAAGTGCTCCTGCCTTGGCTTCCCCAAGTGTTGGCCACTATACCCAGACATATATTTTTTTTTCTTTTTCTTTTTTTAGACAGAGTCTTGCTCTGTTGTCCAGGCTGGAATGCAAAGACATGACCTTGGCTCACTGCAACCTGTGCCACTGGGGTTCAAGCAATTCTCCTGCCTCAGCCTCCCGAGTAGCTAGGATTACAGGCACGTGCTACCACACCCGGCTAATTTTTGTGTTTTTAGTAGGGACGGGGTTTCACCATGTTGACCAGGCTGGTCTCAAACTCCTAACCTCAGGTGGTCCACCCCCATGGCCTCCCAAAGTGCTGCGATTACAGGTGTGAGCCACTGTGCCTGGCCCCAGCCAGGTATTTTTTTATTGCACTGCAAGAACAGACTAACACAGTGACTGGTACCAGATTTTGCAGTGAGTTGGTGGCAGAGCCATTGCTTGGTCCAGGGGTGCTCTTATTTGTGCACCATATTTTTCTCTTTGCCATTTTCCAGTGGAAATCTCTTCCATTGTCAAGTGCTTCTGTGATAAGAAACCCTAGAGGCATTCTTTGAGTCATAAAAAAAGCATCACCAGTCTGGGTAACAGCGAGACCTCATTCCTTAAAAATAAATAAATAAATAAATAAACAAATAAAAAAAAATAACCGGTTGTGGTCACACATATCTGTAGTCCTAGTTACCTGGGAGTCTGAGGCAAGAGGATCATTTGAGCCCAGGAGTGGGAGGCTGCAGTAAGCTATGATTGTGACACTGCACTCCAGCCTGAGTGACAGAGTGAGACCCTATCTCTAAAAAAAAACCAAAAATAACCAAAATAAGCATCAATGTTCAATTGTCACTCTTTTCCCTTACCTTTTTATTCATATGTTAGCTTTCTGTCACTACCACAGTAAAAATCCCAGTCTTTATCTTCAAACTAGTTTACTACAACCTTCCTAAGCAATCTTCTTAACCCTGTTGATATCCGCAAACTGTGTCAAATGCTTTCCTTTCCTCTCTGCCTTGAGAACCAATGCCCTATCCCCTGATTTTCTCCTGCAGCAGGTTGCTTCTCCCCAACGTACTGTGTGTGTTTTCTATTTTCTTACTCATGGCCTCTGTTCACTCGCTTACTTGCTCATTCACTCGTCACTTACTAAGTGTCAAGTACTGTGTTGGGTACCAGATATACTAAGAGAAAAAAGAAACTGTCTCTGCCCTCCAAGAGCTCACAGTCTAGGATCAGTCTCATAAATGGATCATTATAATATAACAGAGTAAGAGCAGTGACTGAGAAATGCACAGTGTATTGAGGAACTGAGGAAAGCACCTAATCCAGCCTGGGAAACCACAGAGGATTTGCTATAGGAGACAATCCCAAATTAAGCTTCATAGGATGAGCAGAGGGAGCCAGATAAAGACGGCAGGACATTCTAAGCAGAGGGGACAGCATGAGTGAAGGCGCAGAGAACAGAAGCAGTATGCTTTATGAAACTTGGTGCTGCTGCAGGACCTTGGGAGATGAAGCTGGAGGGTCTCTTTAGGGGAGAGATCACACAGCCCTGTATATGTCAACCCAGCAAGCTCTGAATGTGCCGGATGGACAACACAGAGCAATGAAGGGGTTTTTTCTTTGAGACGGAGTCTTGCTCTGTCGCCCAGGCTGGAGTGCAGTGGCGTGATCTCGGCTCACTGCAAGCTCCACCTTCTGGGTTCACACCATTCTCCTGCCTCAGCCTCCTGAGTAGCTGGGACTACAGGCGCCCGCCACCACGCCCGGCTAATTTTTTGTATTTTTAGTAGAGAAGGGGTTTCACCGTGTTATCCAGGATGGTCTCGATCTCCTGACTTCGTGATCTGCCCGCCTCCACCTCCCAAAGTGCTGGGATTACAGGTGTGAGCCACCGTGCCCGGCCTAGAGCAATGAAGGGTTTTAAGCTGGAGAGAGAAACGGTCAGATTGGTGGTTTAGACAGCCACTCTGGCTGGTAAAGATCTGTGGGGACAAAAGAGAGGCAGTGGAGACTGAGCAGTAGGTTTTTCAGTGTTCAGATGAAGAGACTATGAGCACGAGGAATGGAAGAGAGACCAAGAGGAGAAATTGGAGTCAAGAAAATGTAGGCTATAAAACTGGTATGACTTGGTCATGGAACAAGAGGTGGGGAGTAGAAGCGGTTTCTCACATGGTAAGTTTCTCACATGGTTGACTGGTGGGATGACAGTGCTAATCACAGGAGAGAGGATAAGAAAAAAGGCTCAGAGGTCCAGCACCAGGGACTGCAACCTTCCTAATGCAATATATGGACTTTGGGTGATAACGACGCACCAATGTCGACTCATCAATTTTTTTTTCTTTGAGACAGGGTCTTACTCTGTCACCCGGGCTGGAGTGCAGCAGCATGATCTCAGCTCACTGAAACCTCTGCTCCCAGGCTTAAGCAATCCTCCCATCTCAGCCTCCCAGGTAGCTGCAACTACAAGTGCTCATCACCACACCCAGCTAATTTTTACACTGTTTTGTACAGACAGGGTTTCGCCATATTATCCAGGCTGGTCTTGAACTTCTGGGCTCAAGTGGTCCTCCCACCTCAGTCTCTCAAAATGCTGGGATTAGAGGTATGAGCCACTGCACCTGGCCTTAGATTCATCAATTGTAACAATGTGCTTCTCTGGTGTGGGATGCTGATGGCGAGGGAGGCTGCATGTGTTTGGGGTCAGGGGCTATAGGAACTCTACTTTTCACTCACTTTTGCTGTCAACCTAAAACTGCTGTAAAAAATAAAGTCATTAAACAACAGCAACAGAAAGGCCAGAGATGTCAGAAAAGATGTTTAGTTTAGTTTAAGATGCACTGGGCTCTTATGCCTGTGGGAGACCCAAGAGGGTAAGCCCACAGCCTGCGTTTGGGTATATGATGAGGCTCAAGTACACATCTAAGACCGAGTGGCAGATATGGAAGCCCTTGGTTTAGAGGTGCTCCTATTATCTAGTTTTTCTTGAAGGAGGCAGATAAAAGGAGAGACTGTCCCAACACTCCTCATGGGAGGGAGAGAAAGGACTTGACAGCCTCTGAGACCCCAAAAGCTGCAGAGTCTGAGACCCCAGGGAAAGGCCCAGGGAAAAAGTCAAAAATCAAAGAAGAGGCAGTGAAGGAAAAAAAATCCTTAACTGGGGAGAAAAGACCTGAGACAGACTCCAAAAAAGCCAGAGACCAAGTTATTTGCTGCTCCTAGTAAATCTGTAAGAAAAGCTTCCCACACCCTACCGCAAATGGCCCCCAAACCCCAAAAACCAAAGTATCCCCGTCAATCTAAATTCAGTGATTCAACCAGAAGGAAACATCAGAGCTACCTGAAGAGCTTTTTAGAAACACTCAGGTCCTGACCTGCTTTGCAACCTTCTCCAAGCGGGAGACCTGGACTTCGGATTTTTTAAAACCTCCATAGGTAATTCTGACATATGTTCCTGGGTATAAGAACCAGTGGTTCAAAGTAAATCTATTTTGTAATTGTTAAAAAAAAAAAAAGAGACTTTATTTTCAGCAAGGAAAGAAGAGTAAAGGTGGGGGCCATGGGTGTGTCCCACTAGGCTGCCAGGAGAGTGCGAGGTTCCAGGTCAGCTCTGGAGAGGCCCTTGAGGGTTTTGGTTGTCTCACGGCAAGCAGAGCCCTTCTGGGTCATGTTTCTCCCTCCCTGTCTTTGGAGTGCAGGTGTGCTCACATCCTGGATATTCCTGATTGTTGCATAAATCAGATGGTTGACATGTTCTTTTAGCCAA
This sequence comes from Pan paniscus, assembly GCF_029289425.2. Classification (NCBI taxonomy): domain Eukaryota; kingdom Metazoa; phylum Chordata; class Mammalia; order Primates; family Hominidae; genus Pan; species Pan paniscus. The sequence goes on from NC_073254.2 coordinate 127,210,351, forward strand.
GCAGCTGTACACATGCCATACACCTGCTAAATGTTCCATTTGTCCCTGAGGGGAAAACAGAACATGACCCAAGTGTGTTCCTAGGCCTGTACTGATGCACTGAAATCAACCCTCCCGCAGCAGTTTTTAACCAGGGCTGTGTGTCAGAATTATCTGTGGAGACATTTTCAAACCACTCCAGCCTGCCCCTGTACCGCTCTCTCCATCAGGGGATTCTGATCTTGGTGAAAGAGGGTCTGATGCAGTGGTACCTAGGCACATGTGTTTTCAAAAGTTCCACAGGTGATGTGAGAACTCCTGCCTTTGAGAGCTCAAGTCTATCCTGTAAGGTGCTTTCTACGTATTATCTGATGGCCCTAAAGGTTGTCTTCCATCCACACCCCATAGCATCTTTCAACAATAGCTAGTGATTTTACTGTTTATTTTTCCTCATCACATTTACTGACACTTGACATTATTTATTTAGTCCTTTATTTTGTTATTGATTTTCCCCACTAGAATTGTAAATATTCTGAAAGGAAAGACTTCATCTAGTTGACCGTTGTATTCTCAATACCTAATACAATGTCTGGAATGAAACAGGTACTCAATAATAAATAGACTTCTTGTTGAATGAACCTTATTCCACATGCTATTGGCCTGTTACTTAACAGGAAATGTCCTTCAGCTCTCAATGTGATCATTCTCTTTTGACCTTTCAAATATAAACGAAAGCCAAACACCAAATTGAAATGTGTAAAATAGTACAGTATGTATAAAATCTGCCTACCTTAGCATAGTCCAATCTTCCTTTTTCTTGAGCCTACAAAAGAAGAGGGGAAAATTAATTTGTTACTTCTCTAAAAGTTTAGTGCTTCTATAATTTTTGCTTCTCAAAGAATAGAACTCAGCTTCTCTGTCCCCCTTTCCCTCTCTCTATTTAATATACATATTGAACTATATATTATAATCCATGTAAATTGCAAGCATATAGAAAAGTTAAACGAACAGATCACTGAGCACGCATAGACACTACCTAGATCTGGCAGGAGTGGATGTCACGACTCTTAACGTCACATGCTTCAGCATGTATCTTATACATATACAGCATCTCATACATCACCCCATGACCACAATCAAAATTAATGAACTCACAATAATGCCATATCATCTAACACAAATCTATATTCAAACTTCTCCAACTGTTCCAAGAATATCTTTTATAGCTTTTTTCCCCAAAACCAGAATTAATCAAGATTCACACATTGCATTCTGGTTTTTGTGTCTCTTTTGTTGCCTTTTATTTATTATTATCATTTCTTCTTTTTTGCCTAGACTAGTCTCTCCCAATTTTTAACAAAATGAAAATAAAAGCCATGCTTCTTTTCATAAAAACCATTGACTTTTTGAGAAGACAAGGATAGCTGTTTTATAAAATCCCTTTTTCTTCTTTCTTCATTGCGTCATTTAACTTGTTTCTGTTTTGCTTGTAAACTGAAAGTTGGGTCTGGAGAAGGCTGCTAAGATTTAGGTTAAACATTTTTGGCAAAAATACTTTGTGTGGAAATATTACATACTCCAACAATTCAGGAGGCACAAAATGTCAGGCTGTTTCACACTTAGTAATGCCGTAAATTCAGCTGGGTGCGGTGGCTCACGCCTGTAATCCCAGCACTTTGGGAGGCCAAGGCAGGCGGATCACCTGAGGTCAGGAGTTCGAGACAGCCTGGCCAAAATGGTGAAACCCCGTCTCTATTAAAAATACAAAAATTAGCCAGGCGTGGTGGCAGACGCCTGTAATCCCAGCTACTCAGAAGGCTGAGGAGACAAGAAAATCGCTTGAACCCAGGAGGCGGAGACTGCAGTGGGCTGAGATCATGCCACTGCACTCCAGCCTGAGTGACAGAGCAAGACTCCATCTCAAAAAAAAAAAAAAATCTTAACATAACAACCAGGGTTAGTTTTTGCTGGCAGGTCAGTTTGTGTTTTGCAGACTTCAGAATAAAATTTCTCCTGCCACTTCTGCATAGAACAAGAGTCCTCCAACTTACAAACGGGTTAGGTCTCAAGACCATTTTGTTCCTGAGTCCAAATTTACATTATACAGGTAATTAACATAGGCAGATTACTTCCGTGAGAGAAAAAAAAAGTTTATAATATTGGTCCTAAAGCTGGGCACAGTGGCTCATGCGTGTAATCCCAGCACCTTGGGAGGCCGAGGCAAGAGGATTGTTTGAGCCCGTGAGTTCAAGACCAGTTCTGGCAACATAGTGAGACTCCATCTCTACAAAAAATAAAAAAAATTAGCTGGGTGTGGTGGTATGCACCTGTAGTCCTAGCTACTTGGGAGGCTGAGGTGAGAGGACTGCCTGAGCCTGGGAGGTTGAGGCTGTAGTGAGCCATAGTTGCACCACTACACTCCAACCTGGGTGACAGAGTGAGATCCTGTCTCAAAAAAAAAAAAAAAAAAAAATGGTCCTGACCCTTCTTGCTGCTTTAGAATCTTTTAAAATTTTTTCTGAAGATGACTCCATTTTTTTTTTTTTTTTTTTGAGATGGAGTCTTGCTCTGTCGTCCAGGCTGGAGTGCAGTGGTGTATCTCGGCTCACTGCAAACTCCCCCTCCAAGGTTCAAGGGATTCTCCTGTCTCAGCCTCCTGAGTAGCTGGGATTACAGGCACCCACCACCACGCCCGGCTAATTTTTGTATTTTTAGTAGAGACAAGGTATCGCCATGTTGGCCAGGCTGGTCTTGAACTCCTGACCTCATGTGATTCACCCACCTCAGCCTCCCAAAGTGTTGGGATTACAGGCGTGAGCCACTGCGCCCAGCCCTTGTTTTTCTTATTTTCATAGTAAGAAACTTATAAAACACTGTTCATGCACAGTTGTTGGCACCACCACAAACCACTCTAAAATTGTGATTAAACATTTTCAGTGAAACAAAAGGCCTCTGCAACCAATCTACTATAAAAAGAATAAGGTCTTCAGTCTGCTTTTTGAAGTTTTTTAGTGTTCTAGGATTTTCAGAGAACTAAGAAGAGTTTGAACTTAGTACTGAGATGCATTGTACCTACAGGAATATGAGTGAGTTCTTAAAGAAATTTTAAAACCAAGCTGTTAGTCTCTATGCTTAGATATTTTATATTTATTCGTTTGTCTGTTTATGGGCATCTTTTCCCAAAATAGTTTTGTCTACACTGAAAATCCCACCATAGTAACTTCTGCAGAAGTGGTAGGGAAGCCCTGAACACATCTGTATTGCTCACTTATGACCTAGCTACTCACTTTGATATTGTCCAAATATGGACTGGCCTTGATCTTACGAATAATCCACAGATGGCCTGTGACCAAAATTTCATCAGCAGCACTTTCCCAACATGCTTAGTCTTTCAGTTCTCAAACTCGCAGCTGACTCTTGAATTCATTTAGGTTAATGGACATCTGACATTGAGGCTGATCCTGTGGTCACAAGTTTTCCACTTTTTCCACTGTCCATCCTTTTCCTTGTCTTTTGCTGACTACTATGAATTGCTCAAGTGCAGCACTTTTCAAATGACACTAGGATATTCTGAAATATATATTTGGTCATAGTCCAGTTTTCTGGCATACAACTCCTAAAATCTTCAGAAACTCGCCAAGTGATGCCTTTTTGTATGTTAACGAGCTGACTGATGGCTGGCAACTCCTGACTTCAGGATGGGGACTGGTCATGGCAAAGACCAAGACAGGATTAGAAGGTTAGGGCTTTCAGCCCACCCCCAAATTTCTGGGGAGGGGAGAGGGGCTGAAGCTTAACTTGATCACCAATGGCCAATGGCTTAATCAATCATACCTACGTAATGAGGCTTCCATAAAAACCCAAAAATTTGTTCCATAAAAACACAGAATTTGGAGAACTTCTGGGGAGCTGAACACATGGAGGTTTCTATATGGTGGTACACTGGAGAGGAAATGGAAAACTCCACGCCCCTTCCCACTTGTCTTAACTTATGCATCTTCTCATCTGTGTTCTTTGTAATATTCTTTAAATAAATTGGTAAGTATAAGTGTTTCTGTTCCAAAATTCACATAGCTGTGAAAAAGAAAGTAAGTGTTTCCCTGAGTTCTGGGAGCTGCTCTAGCAAATTAACTGCACCCAAGGAAGTGGTCGTGGGATCCCCACTTTATAGCAGGTCAATCAGAAGCACAGGTAACCTGGAGCTTGTGACTGGCATCTGAAGGTGGGGGTGGGGTAAGGGGGGGGTGCAGTCTTGAGCCCTCAACCTATAGGATCTGACACTATCTCCAGGTAGATCGTGTCAAAATATGGTACGTGCCTGTTGTCCCAGCTACTTGGGAGGTTGAAGTGAGAAGATAGCTTACGGTCAGGAGTTCGAGGCTGCAGTGAGCTATGATTGTGCCTGTGAATATCACTTCACTCCAGCCTAGGCAACAAAGTGAGACCCCCATCTCAAAAAAAAAAAAAAAAAAAAAAAAAAAGAAGTGTCAAAATAGAAGTAAGTTAGAGACACTCAGCTGGTGTCAGCTTGCTGAAGTGATCGCTTGCTTGTTGATGTTGATGGGGAGAAATCCTTGCATGTTGGGTCATAGAAGTGTCCTGTGTTGACTATTTTTGAGAGACTGTATCAAACACTTTTGAGTGTGTTTTCTTCCACTCACAGAAGCACAAACTGGGAGTCCTAGAGAATTGTTCCTGCGGTCAAACAGCTCAACACTGAGCACATCTCTCATTTCCTCACTGTCAATGTTGCCTCTCTTCTAACCATCTCCTCTTCATGCTCTCTCAATATTCTCATCGTTCAGTGCTTATCATGCGGTGCTTAAGAGTGTTGAAAGTAGCATTTGTTGAAAGTTAGAAAGTTGAACTTCTGTACTTGAAGACTGAAAGGCAAACCATGGAGAAACTATGACTGACAATGACTTAGGGGTGGAATTTTCCCTTTGGCTGCATTGAGCCACCTCCCACTCTGTCTCAAAAAAATTCAACAGGTAAGAAGAGTGAATATAATATTCTTTACTGATAAGGACATCTAGAGTAGCCCTATCACAAATTTCTGTAAAACCATTTTTCCCATCCCATACTTTGTTTATAGACTAATCATCTTGGAAAATTCTAGTACTTTGAATTACCTGTGCTTAATCACAACTTATTTGCAAACCTCAAACTCTCTCACTTTACTTTGTCTTCTTAGCTTGGCCACTACCCTGTCACCCAGTAGGGACACATTGTTGGGGATGACGGCAGAGAAATTCCATGGATATAATCTAGATCTGCTCAACATCAGCTCTATAATGTTTTGAAAGCTGAGAGAGTAGAAGCCTACATAAAATGACAACACCGTTACCACAGCCATTATAATCTGAACATGCAACTATTGATATGTGGCTCACCCGAATAGCCTTTTCATTTTGTCACAATAAACATTCTAGCTCTATGAAATCATTTTACTCTTGATCACTTTAGCTTGTACATAAAAGTATCATTTATTTTAGGAAAAAACTCTGGTAAATATTTAAACTTTTATAGGTATATAATACATATATTATATGTGTGTGTGTGTATATATATGTGTGTGTATATATATATATATATATATACACACACACACACACACACACATATGTTTCCAGCTGATATATGGGTATAATATCTAAATATGCCAAACATACCTGACAACAGACATTCTGATATGGTGTTTTCTCACAAAAAGCTTTAGAGCTTATAAAAATATACTGACCAGGCACGGTGGCTCATGCCGGTAATTCCAACACTTTGGGAGACCAAGGCGGGCAGATCACATGAGCACAAGAGTTTGAGATCAGCTTGGGCAACATGGTGAGAAACCTGTCTCTACAAACAATAACAACAACAACAACAACACAGCAAAAATCAGCCAGGCATGGTGGCGCGCACCTGTAATCCCAGCTACTTAGGAGGCTGAGGTGGGCAAATTGATTAAGTCCAGGAGGTCAAGGCTGCAGTGAGCTGTGATTGCGCCACTGCATTCCAGCCTGGGTGACAGAATGAGACCCTGTCTCAAAAAATAAATAAATAAAAATATGTCAAGTTAGATACAAATAAATGATTTAGGTTCCTACATAAATGATATTTCTCATTAAATACTATCCTTATTCTTTTTGTAAGATAGTTAATTTGGGAGAAGCGATAGTTTCTATTACACCTCTTGGTTGCTCATTCATTTAACAAATACTCATTCAGCACCTACTATGAGTCAGACACTGCTTAGGCACTACAGACACAGGCATGAACAGAACAGATCAAAATGTGTGACCTCTTGGAATTTATATTCTAGGAGGTTACAAAGTATTGTGATTGACTGACTGTTTGATTGGTTGATTAAACAGGGTCTTACTCTGTCTGTCACCCAGGCTGAGTGCAGTGCTGTAATCACAGTTCACGGCAGCCTCAACCTCTCAGGTTCAAGTGATCCTCCTGCCTCAGCCTCCTGAGTAGCTGGGGCTACAGGTATGTACCACCATGCCTGGTTAATTTTTAATTTTTTATAGAGATGGGGTCTCACTATGTTGCTCAGGCTGGTCTCGAACTCCTGGATGCAACTGATCCTCCTGCCTTGGCCTCTCAAACTGCTGGGATTACAGGCGTGGGCCACTGCACCTACCTACACAATAGTTTTAGATATGCTTCGTCTACAATCTCCCAAGCTCCATGAAAGCAGGGAAATTTTCTCTTGCTCACAACTGTATCCCAAGTCGAGATCAGTGTCTGAGTGAATGAATAAATGGATGAAGCTTTTTCTTTATATGTATTGGTTATGTACTACTTATTCAGGGAATGTACAGGAAAAACGAATTTTACTCACTCCTAGTTCTAGGAAAGCTGGATGTTTTTGTTTGTGAGCTAGTATGCAGGTAATGTAGAGCCCTTAGCTGATGCCTTACATGTAATTTTTACCCATATAGAACAATGGCATATTTTCATTTTCTCACCCACCTTCTATTTATAAATACATTAAAGAAGGGAACCTAAGCTTCCATCTGTAGAAAACAAATTCAGTGATTTCATGAAAATTAACCAACAAAAGGCTAGGACAGAGAAGAATTAGTGTAATTAAGTGCTTCAACCTTAAAAGCAGTGCGTCTAAAGGAAAAGACCTTAGAATGGAAGTTAACAGATCTCCAGAGAGATTTCAAGACATACACCTCAAAATTTCAGGGATTAAAGGCCTTGTCTACTGATTACAGCAAAAGGCCTAAGATCTTAATTGTGAACACTTCAAGAGGCATTGTGACCTGGGAAGATGGATATGTTGGGAGCCAGAAAATATGGTTTCTAGTCCTTCATTGGTTAATAACTTGAATAATTTTTACATTTTTGTATAGGCCTTCATTTCTTGATCTGTAGAATACCAGACCAGACCAGAAGTTCCCAGATGCTGGGCTCTCACAAATGCTGGGCTGGATGTATTGGAATCACCTGGGTAGCTTGCGAAAAATGCAGATTCTCCATAGCCTACCCCTGTGATTCTGATTTGTTTGAGGATCATTGGTCTGGCCTATGTCTAATGTCTTTTTCAATTTGTGCTTCTATGTGCATCAGGGTTTTCTTCAAAGGCTGAAAGAGAACAACTATGTAAACTCCATAAGTCTCGAGGAGAATGGACTGCAACTTTTCCCTTTTTGTTCTGATACCTGCCACTTATCATGTGTATTTCTAGCAGAGCAAGATATTATTATTATTATTATTATTATTGAGATGGAGTCTCACTCTGTTCCCCAGGCTGGAGTGGAATAGCATGATTTCGGCTCACTGCAACCTCCACCTCTCAGGTTCAGGCGATTCTCCTACCTCAGCCTCCCTAGTAGCTGGGATTATAGGTGCCCACCCCCATGCCTGGATAATTTTTGTATTTTTAGTACAACAGGGTTTTGTCGTGTTAGCCAGGTAGTCTCAAACTTCTGTCCTCAGGTGATCCGCCCACCTCAGCCTCCCAAAGCGTTGGGATTACAGGCGTGAGTCACTGCGGCCAGCCAGAGCAAGATATTATTAAAATAACTTTTTCACAGGGGCCCAAAATAGGCTGATATAAAATAAATGGAATCTATATTTCAACAGCCAGCAGTCCTGAACCTCTTCCTGCCACACTGTTCGTCCCCAGAAGCCGCTGTAAATTCTACCATACACAGCAATTCCCTGAGGGCTTCATTACTAGGGTCTTTAAAAGGGATTCACTCATCTTTTTGCCTCCTGTAGGTGTGCTTCTTGTCAATCCAGGTCAAGAGAAAAGAAAGTAATTTTTTCCAAATCTTTAGCAGTTCACAGAGAATGTGTGGTTTGAACCTTGTTTTATCTTTTAAAAATGTGAAAATAGACAGGATAGTGTGCCTGTGCTCATGACACTGGAGGCCTCCTCGGACAGCTATAGTGAACACTGTAAAACAATATTCCATACAAAAGCAAAAAAAAAAAAAAAAAAAAAAAAAAAAAAAAAAAAAAAAAAAGCCAGCACTCTGATTGAGAGGATGCACAAAGGAATTAATTCCAAAGGTTTATATACCAGTCTCTGTAGACTAAAGGCAGACAGATTCCCTGTTGGTAAGTAATGGATGTACAATGTGGTCTTTTACTTTAAGAAACAAACGTTTTTTTATAAGTCAGGTAACAAAGAAGGATTGGATGACATAAATGAACTGTTTCCAATTTCCAACTACTGTTATCTGGAGTTGAAAGCTGGATATGGGGACACCTTTTTCTAAAAGCAGAAAACTAATATTCCACAGCAGGGAGTCCAGAAATTGCTAGAGACTAATCATCTCTACTTATCAGGTTATTCTTCCCAAATGTTACAGGCTATATTTTAGAATAACTGCCATTTTTAAAGATCTCCTTTTTAAATCTTCAAGGAAAACTATCTTCCCCCACAAACTTTTTAGTCGAAAGAATACAATGAACACTCATTTTCCCTCCACTTAGATTCAACAGTTGCTAACACCTTACCACTTCTGTTTTCCCCCTTTCTCTCCATGACCATTTATTATTTGAGAGTAAGTTTTAGACATAAGGATGCTCACCCCTAGATACTTCAGCATTTGTCCCTAAGAACACTGACATTTACTATAATAGTTAATTACTTATTTGTTTGTCTGACAGGGTCTCCCTCTGTTGCCCAGGCTAGAGTGCAGTGGCACAATCATGGTTCACTGTAGCCTTGACCTCCTGGACTCAAGAGATTCTCTAGCCTCAGCCTCCTGAATAGCTGGGATTACAGGTACACACCACCACACCTGGCTACTTTTAAAAGTTTTTAGTAGAGATGGGATCTTGCTATGTTGCCTAGGCTGGTCTTGAACTCCTGGCCTCAAGCAATCCTCCCGCCTTGGCCTCCCAAAGTGCTGGGATTACAGGCATGAGCCACTGCACCCAGCCCTATAATGCTATTTAAAATACAGTTCAGGCTGGCCATCTCTGCAAAAACAAACAAACAAAACAAAACAAAACAAAACAGTGTGTAGTGTATGGGGATAACAGAAAGAAGGGTCACAAATCAGAAATCTACTACATCTGCTAGCCCGGAAGTTAGAGCAGCCCACTGAGTATTGGTTTGGTAGAAGCAGGCCTTGTGTTGCTCGGCTTTCTAGTTACAGAGCTGGAAAGATAGCAGAATATAAAGGAACAGGGCAGGCCTTTTCTCTGCTATCTTGGTCATTCTCTATGAATAAGAGAGCGCAGAAGGCATGTGCAAGGAAGTTAACACCATTCACACCTGGACTGCTTCGCTTGGGTACCTGATTTTACCATCTCTTTCAACTGGGAAAGCTAATCGACTTTTAGAGGCAAGCGTGGATGTCTAAGGAATTAATTTTCTCATATTCTGTTCCTTCGGTTCACTGGAGAAAAAGAAGCAACAGCAGATGTAGAAGGCTATGGTGTCCAATTTTAAAAAGGAGAGAGGCAAGGAGATACTAGATATACTAGAGTAAGGTGAGGAGATACTACTTGTATTATCTACATAGCAAATCTCTCTCTGCTCAGAGGTCTTGTTATTTCTTTGTAACCTGTTTTTCTTGCTATGCTGCTCTCTTGGAATCTGGAAGAAACATGAAATTTTAAATTGCACAGTGTGACCAGGAAAAAAAATCTACTCAGGTCTCAGAAAGGCCATGATTAAGGAAATCAGGCTAATAGTAGAATTTAGTTGCTTCCTCCAGCAGCAAGTTCCCAAGGCAACGGCCATCAACCTTGATGGAGTACTTCAAACTCACCATGTCAAGAACCTAAGTTAAACCAGTCTTTCCACTTAACTTTCCTATTTCTATTAATGGCCTAATTTTTTCTGTTATCCTAGTCCAAAATCCTTGTTTTAGCCTCTGAGTGCCACTCCCCAGTCCACACCTGTCAGCCTCTCCCTATCAGATCAGTTTTCTAGTCCCATATATTTTCTCTGAAATGAGTTTTACGCTTAACCTCCTTATCTTCCCATTCTCATTGCCAACACTCTGATTGGGCTTTTCTCTTGTGCTTATCAATGGGTTTCCAAAAACTTCTTAATTGATCTCCTTGCTTTTAGTATCTCTTTGTTCCTTTCATCCTATATAATATAGCCAGATTTACCTCCCTCGCAGCTCAGACCTTGATCATATCAGGCTCAAAAACTTTCAATGTCTGCTTCATGACTTCTTCATCAAGTTGGTTTTCCATAGGCAAACATCCCAAAGTCTTTTAAAAATTTAGGTAAAATTTACATAACATAAAATTAATCATTTTAATCATTTAAAACAGTATAATTCAGTGGCATTTAGTACATTCACAGTGTTATGCAATCATCACCACTAACAAGTGCCGAACATTTTTATTACCCCAGAAGGAAACCTGTACCCATTAAACAGTCTCTCCCCCTTCGCCTCTCCCCAACCCTGGGCAACCACCAGTCTTTTTTCTGTCTCTATGATTTGTCTACTCTGGATGTTTCACATAAATGGAATCATATGATATGTGGCCTTTTGCATCTGGCTTCTTTCACTTATTATAATTTTTTTTTTTTTTTTTTTTGAGACAGAGTCTCACTCTGTCCCCACGCTGGAGTGCAGTAGCATGATCGAGGCTCACTGCAACCTCCGCCTCCCGGGTTCAAGTGATTCTCCTGCCTCAGCCTCCCAAGTAGCTGGGACTACGGGTGCCTATTACCACACCCGGCAAATTTCTGTATTTTTAGTAGAGATGGGGTTTCACCATGTTGGCCAGGATGGTCTCGATCTCCTGACCTCGTGATCCACCCACCTCGGCTTCCCAAAGTGCTGGGATTACAGGCATAAGCCACCGCACACTGCTTATAATATAATGTTTTAAAGGCCCATGCATGTTGCAGCATGTATCAATACCTCATTCCTTTCCATGGCTGAGTAATATTCCATTGTATGGATATACCACATTTTGCTTCTCCATTTATCAGTTGATAGACACTGGGCTATTTCTACCTTTTGGATATTGTGAATATTGCTGATCTGAACATTCATGTACATATTTTTACATAAACCAGTCTTTTAAATATAGTTATTACTATTTCAGAGCAATTCTTCATCTGTCCCTGATACTACCCTATGTTTTTCACATTCCACCCAAATTAAGACACTTTTTTAAATTTGACAACATTGCATGCCTGCACCTGTATCACTTTTTCATGGTTTCCTTTGCCTAGGAAGCCCCCATTCTCATCTTTGCTATCCAATCTTCTTTAAGGACTATCTCACATATTATTAATACCGACTTCATAAACCTCTTTCTTGACTTTTCCAACTGAACATCAATTGTCTTTCCTCTATGCTCCCCAAGTGGCATGAATCACAGTATTCCTTATGTTTCTATATTTATGTATTTATCTTATCTCCTCTCTACTGGGCCATAGACAACCTTTAGGCAACTTATTTCTGTATTTCCTGTAGTCAAGCACTTTGTTTCCTTAAGTGCAACAGAAAGCCTTAAGAAATATTTTAATTTAGGAGATATCTAGAGCCATTTCATAGTCTTTGTGGTCATGCATATAGTTCTTTCAAATGCCTACATTGTATACCTTCTATGATAGAGGATGATATTAATATTATTCCTTTTGAAACCATTAAAAATGTCTTAAAGAACTAGAAGAGTATCACATGTGTTATTAATGAGGAATCTGCATGTGCAGTTTCTCTTTTGTTTAAGAATAGGCATGTGTTATTTTCACGCACACCAGTCTTGCCTAGCAGTCTTTGTTTTACTTTCTGAATAAGGAGCAATAGTAAGCTATCTAGGGACAAGCGAGTTACAGCTTAGCAATGGTAATTTGTAGTACACTTAAGGTATTTCATGACAGTGTCAGAATGTCACAAGCCCAAGTGACATTTCAGTACTATTAGGAATAGCCAAGAAAATCTAACCATAATTCTTATTTCTTCAGGTGACTTATAGTGGCAGCAGAAAACTAGAAGGATCATTAAAAATAAAGCTTGCTGACCTGCAATAGCCCCTGGACTCCCTGAGAGAGTCAGAGCTCTGTGGTGCTCTGAAGGATTCTACTTTCTTTTATTAGGAATCAAAATGATAACTGAGTAATGACTTCACCTCCCCAGGGTGAATAACCCATTCACTAACAGTATTTTTTCCTGATCATTATTTCTCAGCAGCTACAAATTTAAATTTAAAATTAAGGCAGGGAGAGATCTGTAGAATTTAGTATGGAGAAAATGCTCAGCAAATGTTTTTCAGCTGTTTCCGGTCTTAACTGCCTTTTGTGAAAGAGTGTGATTGTGTGCGTGTGTGTCAACATGCACATGCATCCATAGGCCTATAGTTGTGATGGAAGAGGGCTACCTAATCCTAAGATTTTTCAGGAGAAAGGAGCTGCTGGAGAAGAGGTGGCACAGCCTGATAAGGAAAATCCCAGGGGTGCTCTTGCTCCTAGCTTCACAATGGTGCTGAACGGGTATCGAGAGTATGTCACCTCCTGGCTTCCTTGTCTAGTCAATAATTCTCAGTCTTTCCAAGCAGGAAATCAAAACAGTAGATGAGACACAAACCTGCCTGGGCAGAGTAAAGAAGTAATTTTAAATGTGGTAATAAGAAATCACAGGTGACTTCCATCATTGACAGCAAGATTTTTCTGTTTCTCAGTGTTAAAACTTGTAAATGTTTCTTTTTTTGCGGGGGACAGAATCTCAGTCTGTCACCCAGGCTGGAGTGCACTGGTGCGATCTTGGCTCACTGCAACCTCTGCCTCCTGGGCTCAAGTGATTCTCCTGTCTCAGCCTCCCGAGTAGCTGGGATTACAGGCATGCGCCACCATGCCCAGCTAATTTTTGTATTTTTAGTACAGACCGGGTTTCACCATGTTGGACAGGCTGGTCTGGAACTGCTGACCTCAGGTGATCCGCCCACCTCGGCCTCCCAAAGTGCTGGGATTACAGGTGTGAGCCACCATGCCCGGCCTGTTTCTAATAGAGATAAATATTTTTCTTATAATGCATCTCTTGTCTAAGAGAACTAGTTCTTGGATTTATTTTAGAGCTGAAAGGGACTTTGGAAAAGATCTAGTTTAATGCCATCATTTTACAGAAAAGAATAATGGGGATATGAGAGAATGTGATTAAGTTTACTTAGATGCTAGCAGAGTCCAAATTAGAATCTAGACCAGGAGTGTCCAATCTTTTTGCTTCCCTGGGCCACACTGGAAGAAGAAGAATTGTCTTGGGCCACACATAAAACACATGAACACTAATGGTAGCTGATGAGCTAAAAAAAAAAAAATTGCAAAAAAACCTTCATAATGTTTGAAGAAAGTTTATGAACTTGTGTTGGGCCACTTTCAAAACTGTTCTGGGCTGCATGCAGCTCATAAGGGCTGGACAATCTTGATCTGACCTTCCAAATCCTGGTCCTCTGTGGGCCATTTCTGTTATACCAACTTAACTCTAACAAAACCGGGCTGCCACCAAACAGTCTCAACCTGCAAGACCACACCACACTCACTTTTTGACAAATATTAATTTGGTAATTACTCCAAGTAAGCCACTGTGGCAGGTACTATGGGTAATTCAAAGATGAATTTGCTGTTATTGTTTTTTTTTTTTTTTAGACGGAGTCTTGTTCTATTGCCCAGGCTTGAGTGCAGTGGTACACTCACTGCAACCTCCGCTTCCTGGGTTCAAGTGATTCTCCTGCCTCAGCCTCCCGGGTAGCTGGGACTACAGGCGCCCGCCACCGTGCCCGACTAATTTTTTGTATTTTTACTAGAGACGGGGTTTCACCATGTTAGCCAGGATGGTCTCGATTTCCTGACCTCGTGATCCGCCTGCCTCGGCCTCCCAAAGTGCTGGGATTACAGGCGTGAGCCACCACACCCGGCCTGAGTTTGCTATTATTGTTAAGGATCTTGCAATCAAATTCAAAACTGAAGGAGAGGGCTTTAGGGGAGGGAAGGAAAGGATCTCAAAGATATCCAGGAGGGTAAATAACATGAAAAAATCAGAAAGAGAACTAATTTCAGGATTAATAAGCAACCTCCTTGAGATTTAGGGTGGAATGTCCCTCCTAGGTGTTATGCAAATTGTGTTCCCTATTTCTGACTAGGAGGCATTCACAGAACAAGATGGTTATCTTATAAAGCTTTACATAAAAATGTACATTACAATTTAGAAGATTAAAATAAACTCAGTAAAGTGTCTTTTTTTTTTTTTTTTTTTTTTGTGAGACAGAGTCTCACTCTGCTGGCCAGGATGGAGTGCAGTTGTGTGATCAGCTCACTGCAACATCTGCCTCCAGTGTTCAAGTGATTCTCGGGCCTCAGCCTCCTGAGTAGCTGGGATTACAGGCCCGGGCCACCATGCCCGGCTAATTTTTGTGTTTTTAATAGAGATAGGGTTTCGCCATGTTGGCCAGGCTGGTCTCAAACTCCTGACCTCAAGTGATCTGCCCACCTCGGCTTCTCAAAGTGCTGGGATTACAGGCATGAGCCACCATGTCCAGCCATTATTTTTATTTTTAAAATTTTGTTAATTTTCTTACCTCTGTTTTTAGTTTTCTCTGTCTATGACTTGTTTTTTTTTTTTTTTTTATGAAACAGAGTTTCACTCTTGTTGCCCAGGCTGGAGTACAGTGGCGCAATCTTGGCTCAATGCAACCTCTGCATCCTGGGTTCAAGCGATTCTCCTGCCTCAGCCTCCCTAGTAGCTGGGATTAGAGACATGAGTCACCAAGCCTGGCTAATTTTTTGTATTTAGTAGAGACAGGGTTTCACCATGTTGGTCAGGCTGGTCTCGAACTCCTGACCTCTGGTGATCCACCTGCCTCGGCCTCTCAAAGTGCTGGGATTACAGGTGTAAGCCACCATACCTGGCCTTTTTTTTTTTTTTTTTTTTAAAGACAGTCTCACTGTGTCGCTCAGACTGGAGTGCAGTGGCTCCATCTTGGCTCACTGCAACCTCTACCTCCCTGGTTCAAGTGATTCTTGTGCCTCAGCCACCTGAGAAGCTGAGATTACAGGTGTGCACCACCACACCCAGCTACTTTTTGTATTTTCAGTAGAGACAGGGTTTTACCATGTTGGTCAGGCTGGTCTTGAGTTCCTGACCTCAAGTGATCCACCCCCTTGGCCTCCCAAGTGCTCAGATTACTGGGATTACAGACATGAGCCACCACACCTGGCCTGTGACTTTTTTTTTTTTTTTGAGACGGAGTTTAGCTCTTGTCGCTCAGGCTAGAGTGCAATGGCGCGATCTCGCTCACTGCAGCCTCTGCCTTATAGGTGTGCACCACCACGCCCAGCTAATTTTTGTATTTTTAGCAGAGACAGCGTTTCACCACGTTGGCCAGGCTGGTCTCGAACTCCTGACCTCAGGCGATCCATTTGCCTTGGCCTCCCAAAGTGTTGGGATTACAGGTGTGAGCCACTATGCCCAGCCTGGCCTGTGACTCTTAATAGATACAAGGTTTCCTGAAAGAGTCCTTAGTTTTCTTATTTTTTTTTTCTTTTTTTAAAAAATCATCTTTTTTGTCCACTTTTCTGGGAGATTTTTTCATTTGTATCTTCCATTCTTCTGATTAAAAAATTCTGCAATCATATTTTTATATTTTATAATTCTAATTTTTATTCTTGAATTGTCCTTTTTAATGGATCATCTATTATTATACCATGGATTTAATATCCTTCCTTGTCAAGTATATTGATTATAGTGCTTTGAAAAACATCTGCCTTTGATTGCATTGTCTCTATTTCCTCTAAGTTCCCTTTTTATCAGTTTGTTTTTGACTTGCTGTTTCGTGGAAGCAGCTTTTCTCAAATGCCCAGTGGTCCTCTTTTCCTATTCTGCTTCAGAGTAAGGCAGCGGATATTCTGGGCACTTAGATCCTCTGAGGCTTGTCAAGTGGTGGGTCTTGCTGTAGGAGGACTGCTCAGGGATATGGCATGTTTACTGAGGAGGCCCCAAATATCCACATCTGCAAGGCTTTTTCTCCTGAGTTTGACAGTTTCTTCAGAAAGAAATCCTGCAGTTTTCTACTTGGTGAATATGAGGAATTTTAAGTTGGCAGCCAGCATTTTGAGAATCAATAAGGGTTGGGAGAAGGGAAATCTTTCAGAACGCAGATACTCACTTAGGCTCTAAGCTTTTTTTTTTTTTTTTTAAATTTCAAAAACTTTAATTTTGTAGAGATGAGGTTTCACTATGTTGTTGGTCTTGAACTCAAGAGCTCAAGTGATCCTCCTGCCTTGGCATCTCAAAGTGCTGGGATTACAGGCATGAGCCACTGCGCCCACCCATGCTCTCTCCTTTAAGGATGGTGGCTACCCCCACCCTCAGCTGTGCCTGGTTTCTCTGTCCAGAGCCTCAGATTAACCCAACCAATTACAGCCACGAAGTTAAATAAATTCCAAGAGGCTTTGGCTAAAAAGGCAAGAAGTTTTGCACTAGAGTTTCTGAATTAAAAGAAAACCAAAAAAGTTCCCTCTCATCTGCCAAAATGAGAAATTCACCCAATTCAAGCCCCTTTACCCCTCCCACTTCGCCATGCTTCCCCCCCCCCCACCCCCGCTTTGATAATGCCTCAGAACAAGTATTCAGGGTCCAAGTTTGTTTTAAAATAACCCAATGAGCTGACAGACGGAGCTCCTGGAATTCTGCAGCTTGTGCGAGAGTCCACAGATGGGAAATTGCAGTCAGTTATAGGGTGGTGCTATTACCATAGCCCAATTTTTGAAAGCCTTTAGAAAAAAAAAGTCATCTGAGTTAATTAGCATTCACCACAGGCACTAGTTTTGTGTTGCAGTATTCTAAGAACTCAGATAATAGAAAAATTCAGTACTGCAATCTCTAACTTTAATCTTTTACCTCTTAAAAACGAAGATTACAAAGAAAGAATTTTGCCTGTTACGTGAATATGCCTAAGGCTCATCTATAGCCATATATCACCAAGAAATATCAATTATGTTCTAAAATCCACTAATTACTACTGGTACCTAAAACAGGAGTAATTTCATTTTACCTCTCCGATCTGTTTAATCCACAAATCTCTTCCAAGAAATTCCTGATGTAAGACTACAGGAGCTGAGTTTAGATTAAAAGTCATGGAGTCACTGGTCTTTTCTTTAATAAAAGGCTGGACATCAGAATTTATCTACAAGAAGCAATTAAATGAGTAAATTAGTGAAATGTATATACACTAGTATGTTTTAGTTATATTCAGAAAGTACCAGTTAATGCAGTGAAATATGAAGCTTAAGGAATGCAGTTTTTTAGATATACTTTAATAAACAAAAGAATATTTCAGGCCAGGTGCAGTGGCTTACGCCTGTAATCTCAGCAGTTTGGGAGGCTGGGATGGGTGGATCACCTGAGGTCAGGAGTTTGAGACCAGCCTGGTCAAAATGGCGAAACCCCATCTCTACTAAAAAAACAAAAATTAGCCGGGTGTGGTGGCACACACATTCTAGCTACTAGGGAGGCTGAAGCAGGAGAATCGCTTGAACCTGGGAGACAGAGGTTGCAGTGAGCCGAGATCGCGCCACTGCACTCCCCTCTGGGCAAGAGCAAAACTCCGTCTCAAAAAAAAAAAAAAAAATTTCAGATGATTAACAATAACCTGTAAAATTCTCCAGAATTATTCCCTAATACATTCCTTTTCTAGTGGGTGGCGGTCTTTATTTTACTTTTTAAGTTAAAGGAAAAGATTTAGATAAAGATTTAATAAATAGAATTACTTAATAAACTAATCTAAGATTAAATAAAATATGCAAAAAGCTCACCTGGAGATATTATATATGTATATATTCCCCCCCTTATGAACTATTTAAGTAACATCTGAATAGTATATATTAAATTAAATTTAAAATTATATATATAGAGAGAGGCAACAACACAGCAGCTAATCAAGGGATATTTTAGATTTCATATGCCCATTCAAAGAATTAGTTATTAAAATTAAAGCTTTCAATTTTATTCACTATATTTCTGAATTTTATTAACTTTTCATAACATGTTTTATATAAAGAGCTATAAGGGGCCAGGCGTGGTGGCTCACACCTGTAATCCCAGCACTTTGGGAGGCCAAGGCGGGCAGATCACGAGGTCAGGAATTCGAGACCAGCCTGACCAACATGGTGAAACCTCGTCTCTACTAAAAATACAAAAATTAGCCAGGCATGGTGGCATGTGCCTGTAATCCCAGCTACTCAGGAGGCTGAGGCAGGAGAATCGCTTGAACCTGGGAGGCAGAGGTTGCGTTGCAGTGAGCTGAGATTGCACCACTGCACTCCAGCCTGGGTGACAGAGCGAGACTCCATCTCAAAAAAAAAAAAAAAAAAAAGCTATAAGGGAACTGTAACAAAAATGACAAATATTCTTCCATTATGTGAATATATTCCAGTCTGTAAATATGTTATTTAATAATATGTAAGAGTTCTCTCAAGAACCCTTTCAGGTGGGAAGAAAAGACAAACATCACAAAAATGGTTCAAGTAAACTGTGGCTTTCTGTAAGAATTACACAATACTTAGCAATTATACTATTTACATTACATAACAATCATCCAGGACTGACAGATTTGAATCACACAATAAGCATTTTTGAAATATAAAAGCAGCTTATTAAATGGCAAAAGGTTTCTTGTGTGTCGTTTTAGCTATTTAAGTACTGAAAAAAGATAAAGGGTGTGCAAAGTACCTTATGACTCATGGCCATGTGCTTCCCATACTGAAATGCCATATCCTGAACCTCAGCATCATGCTTTGCTAATTCCATTGCAGCTTGGCAGCTCTTTGCTAGTAAGGCACCATGGGAGAGAAAAGTCTGCTCCTTCCAAGTCGATATTCCAATATCATCTGTGATATAACTTTCCTAAAAATGTAACAAAAGCCAAGATAAAAAAGACTTTAGGAGTAATTTAATTGTTTCTGTTTTTGAAGGATAAAAAAGTTAAGAAACGAACTATTCAAAAACACTCAGGCTATTGGAACAAGACAGAACTAAAAGATGCCTAACCTCAGCTCTACCTAAAAAGAATGTGGTGGGAAAACTGCTTTTTTATGGTAATAGGGGGAAAGTTAAAGAAATGTTAAAGCAAATTTTATTCTAAGCTAGGGAACTTCTATTAAAATATACCCTACAGGATAAGGGAAAAAGTAGAAAGACTTCAAACTAACTCCCTTCTATAGTCAATATCAGTTCTTAAGTGCTGGTATTAAGCACAAGAAGCCTATTGCATTTAATTTATGTGAAAATGTCAAGGGCATATGGAAGGAACTACATTTTCTTAGAAATAATTAAATAGAAAAATAAGGCTGGGCATGGTGGCTCATGCCTATAGTCCAAGCACTTTGGGAGGCCAAGGCAGGAGGATTGCTTGAGGCCAGGAGTTCGAGACCAGCCTGGGCAACATAGCAAGACTCTACCAAAAAAAAAAAAAATAGCTAGGCAAGGGGGTGTGCCCCTGTAGTCCTGACTACTCAGGAGGCTGAGGCAGGAAGATCACTTGAGCCCAGGAGTTCAAGGTTATAAGTAAGCTATGATTGCACCACTGCACTACAGCCAGGATGACAGAGCAAGACCCTGTCTGTCTCTTTCTCTCCCCCTCTATTTGAGACAGGGTCTTGTTCTGTCACCCAAGCTGGAGCGTAGTGGCATGATCATGGCTCACTGCAGCCTTGACCTCCCGGGCTCAAGCGATCCTTCCATCTCAGCCTCCCAAGTAGCTGGGACCACAGGCATGCACCACCACACCAAGTTAATTTTTTGTATTTTTTGTAGATACAGAGTTTCTCCATGTTGCCCAGGCTGGTCTTGAACTCCTGAGCTCAAGTGATCTGCCAACCTTGACCTCCCAAAGTACTGGGATTACAGGCATAAGCCACCACACCCAGATAATTTTTTTTTTTTTTTTTTTTTTTTAGTAGAGATGGGGTTTCACCATGTTGGCCAGGCTGGTCTTGAACTCCTGGTCTCAGGTAATCTGCCTGCCTTGGCCTCCCAAAGTGCTGGAATTACAGGCATGAGCCACTGCACCCAGCTTACCCTCTATCTTAAAAAAAGAAAAAGAAGGGTGGGCATGGTGGCTCACGCCTGTAATCCCAGCACTTTGGGAGGCTGAGGTGGGTGGATCACGAGGTCAGGAGTTCAAGACTAGCCTAGCTAACATGGTGAAACCCTGTCTCTACTAAGAATAGAAAAATTAGCTGGGTGTGGTGGCAGGTGCCTGTAATCCCAGCTACTTGGGAGGCCGAGGCAGGAGAATCACTTGAACCTGGGTGGGAGAGGTTGCAGTGAGCCGAGATTGCACCCCTGCACTCCAGCCTGGGCGAAAGAGCAAGACTGTCTCAAAACAAAGAAACAAACAAAGCAAAAGAAAGAAAAATCAGAGAAGATGTAATCTATTATAATGGAGAATGAATATTATAGTCTTCATGAAAGTTTATTCTCATAAGAAACAAGGTGTAAAAGAGGATATAATTTATAAATAAATATATACACATCTACCACCTCTAGACCAATGCTGTCCAACGGAAATATAATGTGAACCACATATGTAATGTAAACTTTTCTAGTGGCTATATAAAAAAAAGTGGAAACAGGTAAAATTAATCTTAATGACTTATTTTATCTATCCCAATATATCCAAATATCATTTTAAACATATATTGAATATGAAAATTATTAGTGAGCTATTTTACACTTTTTTTTTTTTTTTGAGACGGAGTCTCTCTGTGTCACCCAGGCTGGAGTGCAGTGGCGCGATCTCGGCTCACTGCAAGCTCCGCCTCCCGGGTTCACTCCATTCTCCTGCCTCAGCCTCTCCGAGTAGCTGGACTGCAGGCGCCCGCCACCACGCCCGGCTAATTTTTTGTATTTTTAGTAGAGACAGGGTTTCACTGTGGTCTCTATCTCCTGACCTCGTGATCCGCCCGCCTCGGCCTCCCAAAGTGCTGGGATTACAAGCGTGAGCCACCGCGCCCGGCCTTTACACTTTTTTTATACTAAGTTTTCAAAATCACTGTGCATTTTACACTTACAACACCTCACTAGCCACAATTTAAGTGCTCAGCATTGGACAGTAGGGCTCTGAGGAAAGGAATGCTGAAGCAAACATATAAAACAATGTTCATTTTATGGCATTTATTTGAAACGTCAAACTAACTGGAACCTACCCAGAAGGATTAATTAACTCAATACACTTTTCTTCCTGCTCCTGATCCTATAATCCTTTCTCTTTTCACAATTGCTTGGAGACAAAATAAAAAATATTAAGAAAAAAAAGTGGTCACCAAAAGGTCAGCTGAAATAGAGCCCCCTCCTCTTCTGCCATGTTGAGGGGCATCTTCAGCCCACTGGTCAAATCAAATTATTAGCTTAACTTCATGCAATGTTTTTGAGATGGGGTCTTGCTATATTGCCCAGACTGGTCTCAAACTCCTGAGCTCAAGCAATCCTCCCACCTCAGCTTTCCAAGTAACTGGGATCACAGGTGTGTGCCACTATGCCCAACATCACCTTAATTTTATTAAGTATTTGAACAACAAAAAAAATTCCACTTATGGCAATGGTTGCAAATATGCAACACAGCATTGGATAATGACAGAAAAGCCACACAGGAGAGAAACAATGCATAATGTTAAGACCTTCTTTACAAAACATTAGGTATAAATTATAACATACTTAATTTTATAAATCTGAGAATGTATTTTAAAATGTGACAATACATATTAATAAACCTAAGAAAAACCATATTATCTCTCCATATATACTGCAGAGGTATTTGACAAAATTCAACTCCTATTCTTGATGAGAAAAAATGTCCAGAATAAAATAGGAAGAGCTGGGTGCAGTGGCTCACACCTGTAATCGTAGCAACTCAGGAGGCTGAGGAGGGAGGATCACTTGAACCCAGGAGTTCAAGGCTGCAGTGGGCCATAATCATGCCACTGCTGTCCAGCCTGGATGACGCAGTGAGAACCCTAACTCTAAAAAATAAAAAAATAGCAACTGATGTGTATTTCTTTAATGTGATAGGGCTGTGTGTGTCAGCCCAAAAGTCAGCAAATATTTTATGAGGAAACATGAGCCTTTCTCACTAATGTCAGGAGTAAGACAGAGATGCACACAACACCACTGATATTTACAATGTAATAGAAGAGATAAGAGAAAGGTAGATGTAAACAAATTAGGAAAGATGAGTTTAACTCTTACTGTTTGAAGGCAATATAACTGCATACTGGGAAAATCAAGAGATTCAACTAAAAAACTACTATAAACAAGAAGATAATTCAGTAAGGTAGCAGTGTCTAAAATTAATAATTTATTATTAACATAATAAATTGTATTAACTATAGCTTTCATACATAAAAACTAATCAGTAAGTTTTATAAATAGGGTCTTTTCTTTCATTATGAATACAAAAATAAAAGATTAAAAAACTGGGAATAAGGTTGGGAACGGTGGCTCGTGCCTGTAATCCCGGCACTTTGGGAGGTAGAGGTGGGCAGATTACTTGAGTTTAGGAGTTAGAGACCAGCCTGAGCAACATGGTGAAATCCCATCTCTACCAAAAATACACAAATTAGTTGGTTGTGGTGTCTTGCGCCTATAGTCCCAGCTACTTGGGAGGCTGAGGCAGGAGAATGACGTGAGCTTGGGAAGCAGAGGCTGCAGTGAGCTGAGATTTTGCCACTGCACTCCAGCCTGGGCAACAAAGGGAGACCCTGTCCAAAAAAAAACCAAAATACAACAAAAAACCCAAAACAAAGAAAAAAACCTAGGAATAAGGCCAGGTGAGGTGGCTCACACCTGTAATCCCAGCAGTTTGGGAGGGTGAGGGGGCGGATCACCTGAGGTCAAGAGTTTGAGACCAGCCTGACCAACATGGTGAAACCCAGTCTCTACTAAAAATACAAAAATTAGCCGGGCATGGTGAAGTACTCCTGTAGTACCAGCTACTTGGGAGGCTGAGGCAGGAGGATCACTCGAACCAGGAAGGCAGAGGTTGCAGTGAGCTGAGATCGCGCCACTGCACTCTAACCTGGACAACAGAGCCAGACTCCATCTCAAAGAAAACCAAAAAAAACAAAAAACAAAAAATAAAACCTGGGAATAAGCTTAGAAATGCGCAAAACTGAATGAAGAAAATGTTAAAATACTACTGCAGGAACAAAGATAACTCGAATGAATATAAAGACATATCATGTTCAAAGATAGTAAGATCCAACCTCATAAGTTACTCCAATAAAACTAACAATACCTTTTCCCTCTGACACTGGGCAAACTGAAGTTCATATGGGAAAAATAAACAAAGAAGAGCAGCCAGGAAAATCTTGAAAAAGAAGAGCAATGAATGTGTGTGTGTTGGGGGAGGGGTGGAGAGGGACAGCAAATTTTGTCTAAGCCTTACCAGATACTATAACATGCTGTAAAATCTCAGAAATTTTAAAAATATGTACTTTTTAGATAGAGAGACAGACTAGGGAACAAAATAGAAAGTCCAGAAAGCAACCAAACTATATATAGGGATTTGCTATATTTTAGGAAGAAGTTGAACTTTTCAGTAAATGGTGCTGGTACAACTAAAGAGCTATCTGGAAAAAATAAAGTCTGAGCTGCATTTCGTACTATTTACCAGGATAAACTCTAAATGGCAAAAACAGCAAAACAACCACAAAACCACAGGCAATGTTAGGAGACAAAGGACAATGAGGAAAACAATTCATATTTCCTATCACAGACAAACGGTGAAGCTCCCTGAGGTAGGCTAACAATGCTCAATGTTTAAGCAAAGATGTCTATATCCTAATCCCTGGAGGCTATGAATGTTACCTTACAAGGCAAAAGGGACTATGCAGATATAATTAAATTCAGGATTTTGAAATGAGGGGATTACTCTGGTTTAACTGGATGGGCTCAATGTAATCATAGTAGTCCTTATAAGAGGGAGGCACAGTCAAAGTCATAAAAGGTAATTTAATGACAGGAGAGAGAAATTTGAAGATGAGAGATGGGGCCATGAGCCAAGGAATAAACATGGAAATTAGAGAAGGCAAGGAAATGGATTTTCCAATAGAACTCCAGGAAGAATACAAGTCTGTCAACATCTTGATTTAGTGACTTCTGACCAATAAAAAAAAAAAACTCTCAGCTTCCCTCTTAGTGATGGTAAGGCTGTGACCAAATAGGCCTCTCAAATATGGCTGGTGGAAGTGGAAACTAGCTGGAAATTCCACAATCTCTATCAAAATTATAAGTGAATTTGCCCTGTGACTCAGGAATCCCATGTCCAGGAATTAATCCTACAGATAAACCTACATACATGCGAAATGAAATATGTACAAAGTGTGAAAGTTGATCACAGAAATTGGGTCAATCTTGTCACACCTGACTAAAACAGAGTTGAGAAGTCACAGGAGGAAAAAGGACTTAGAATATGTAACATTGCTCCAAAACTGTAAGTCTCTGCAAGCCTGGCTGCTCAAGCTGCCTGCTATAATCTGAAATCAGTTTTATCTAATAGTTGCTGAAATAACTTGCTGCAACTCTAAGACTAATTTTACCCACCACTATCATTCACTAATCAAAATCTGCCAACTCCCCAGAACCTTACTAGTGCGGATGAACTTTCTCAAAGAGCAATATGTAACATTTCTCCTTTTCATAAAACCTCCAACCTTCTCTTTGTTCTTCAGACATACTAAAGACCATTTGGTCTGTGTGTACACCCTGAATTGCAATTCTTTCCTCTCAAGTAAACTGTTAAATTTAGATATTTGGCTCTCTATACATTTTATTTGACTTTGACAAAGGTTACAGTCTGTTGTTCACCCAACTGCCAGGGTGACCTTTAAAAACACAAACCAGAACTATAATGGCCTCCAGCTGTTCCAAACACTCTAGGCATCACCTCCTAGAGGCTTCTTGGCCTCTAGGAGGCCTCTGCACTTGCTGTTCTGCAGATACACTCTCTAGACTTTTGCATGGCTAGATTTCTCATTACTTTTGGGTCTCTACTTAAACTTCAACTAATCTTTAATAGTCTACCAGCCTCCCCCATTATTTCCTATATCCTTACCTTGCGTTAAACCTTTCTTCCTTGATATTACTGGACCACTCATATACTTATTTGTTAAATGAGTTATTGTCTGTCTCCTTTACTAGACTATAAGTTCCATGAAAGCAAGGACTTGGTTTGGCCTCTGCTGCACAATCAGCATCTAATATAGTATCTTAGGTGGGCAATAAATATTTGTTTAATTTTTTGTCTTTCTTTTGGTATCTCTCTCCCTCTTTTGTACCTTCCTCTATCTTTCCTAACTTGGTCAGAATAAAGAATTGAAATAATTCTCCTTTAGGCTGGATGCGGTGGCTCATGCCTATAATCCCAGCACTTTGGGAGGCCAAGGCGGCCGGATCACCTGAGGTCAGGAGTTTGAGACCAGCCTGGCCAATATGGTGAAACTTTGTCTCTACTAAAAATGCAAACATTAGCTGGGCGTGGTGGTGGGTGCCTGTAATCCCAGCTATTCAGGAGGCTGAGGCAGGAGAATCACTTGAACCCAGAAGGCAGAGGTTGCAGTGAGCCGACATCACGCCATTGCACTCCAGCCTGGGTGACAAGAGTGAAACTCTGTCTCAAAAAAAAAAAAAAAAATTAATTAAAAAAAAATTCTCCTTTAATGCCTCTCTACTGCTCATAGAATCAAGATGAACTCTATAGCATAGCATTCAAGGCATTCCCTTTTATAGTACCAAGCAATACTTCTAGTCCCATCTCCTACACAAATTGAGGCCTGAATTTAACACACAGGGGAAGTTGCTGTTTCTTGAATAAAATACATATTTTCACACTTGCGTGAATTTATTTTATTTATTTATTTTTGTGATGGAGTCTTGCTCTGTCACCCAGGCTGGAGTGCAGTGGCGCAATCTCGGCTCACTGCAACCTCCGCCTCCCAGGTTCAAGCAATTCTCCTGCCTCAGCCTCCCAAGTAGCTGGGACTACAGGTGCGCACCACTACACCCGGCTAATTTTTGTATTTTTAGTAGAGACGATTTTCGCTATGTTGGCCAGGGTGGTCTCAAACTTCTGACCTCAGGTGATCCACCTGCCTCGGCCTCCCAAAATGCTGGGATTATAGGCATGAGCCACTGCGCTTGGCCTACTTGTGTGAACTTTAAATCTAATCCAGGTATCACTTCTTTGAGGAGCGCTCTCAAATACTACCACAAATATTTTCCTCTTTAGACTAACATTATCTTATTTATATTATGACACAGCAGTTAATTCTCTCTGAACTGTATGATTTCTTATATGTTTCCTTGAAGGTTAGACCTGGTACTAGTCACTTTTATATTTTTTAATCACTTAGGCCATATTCAAGTTTCAAGTATTTGCTAAATGAATAGTACCTGTTTATCTGTTGCATTATTAAGTAGATGTGTGTGTGTGTTTTAAATGTTAAAAGCTAATGGGTAGATATGGCCATATAATGACATGCTATTCAGCAATAAAAAGGAATTACTGACACATGCTATGCCATGGATGAACTTCGAAAACATTATGCTAAGTGGAAGAAGCCGGACACAAGAGACCACATATTTGTATAATTCCATTGATGTGAAATGTAGATTAGTGATTGCCTGGGGCTGGGGGTGGGAACTGTAAATGGGCATGAGGGACCTTATAGGGGTGTGTGTGAAAATGTTCTAAAAATGATTTATGGTAATGACTGTATCACTTGATAAAAGTTACTAAAAATCATTGAATCGTAGGCTTGAAATGGGTGAATTTTATGACATAAAATATACCTCAATAAAGCTGTTAAGAAAGAAAAAAGCTAATGAGCATAATATTTTACATTTATTGGTCTCAAATGTTTAAATTAACATTTTAAAAAATGTATGACTCTCAATTAACTGTGGTTTGCATATCATCCTCATTTATTCATGCAAAAAAACCCCATTTATTAAGGTTCTATTATGGTTCAGGCTTTCTGCAAAGCAATATAGATATGAAGATTAATAAACAGCCTGTCTTCAAGAAGCTTACAGTCCAGGGATAGAATGTATATATATCAATATATAGATATAACTATATAGATACAGATATCTATATATAGAATGTATAGATAATTCTATTTCAGAATAATTGCAAGATCTCTAAAATCAAAGATTCAGTTTTGTTTATTACATATTTCTTACTGTGATTAAGACTTTTTATTATTCATCATTTCTACATTTTAAATTATTCAAGTAATACACGATCACTGGAAAAAAAATAGAAAATTCAGAAAACCAAGAAACGATTAATTTATAGTCCCCTGAAATCTACTACCATAAGTTAATTGGACCACAAATTAACTGTTCCTAAGTTAATCAGAAATTTTATTCCCTAAACATTATTACCTTTTATGAGTTTGGTTACTAATGAAACAAAATCCCTCCATTTCCATCAGCTTGCCGTGTATATACTAAGAGAGCATGCTCTATTATAAAGGAAAAGTTAGTATAAATTGTAAAATGCCAAGAAACTAGTATGATAACCACATCCAAATCAGTACCTTCAGATACCAGATATACAGAATTGTGAAATGAATGCATATTAGTCAGAGTAAATGAGATTTAGATATACCTATATCAGGACGGGCGCGGTGGCTCACGCCTGTAATCCCAACACTTCGGGAGGCCAAGGCAGGTGGATCACGAGGTCAGGAGATTGAGACCATCCTGGCTAACACGGTGAAACCCCGTCTCTACCAAAAATGCAAAAAATTAGCTGGGAGTAGTGGCGGGCGCCTGTAATCCCAGCTACTTGGGAGGCTGAGGCAGGTGAATGGCGTGAACCTGTGAGGTGGAGCTTGTAGTGAGCCGAGATCGCACCATGGCACTCCAGCCTGGGCGACAGAGTGAGACTCCGTCTCAAAAAAAAAAAAAAAAAAAAAAAAAAAAGATACACCTATATCATCAACTTACATATGTGCAGTTTTTACTAAGGTTTATTATACAGAAAAGGAGGATACATTCAGTGAATATTTACTTTTGATGGGATTTCCTTTTTTTTCCTGAAAGGTGATAGATGTCAAGATACTTGTTGAATGACTATCAGAGAGAAGTATGTTAATTTTTTTTAAATGTAGGTCTCACTGTCACATGACCTTTTTGCTGAAGTAAGGCTGGTTCAAATAACACGGGAAAAAAACTGAAACTTGCAAGATGATGCTTGCTTGAGATAGTGGTACTGGTGGTTTTGCTCAGCCATATGCTGCTCTCCTACTTTACTGCTGCGAGAGATACTTTGAGTTGCTTTTCTAATGGTGGTGAGACATTTGTACATATCTACTCACATGAGAACAAACTGCACTTGTAACAGTGGCTGCTCAGGATTAAAGGTCTGGTCCATGGTCACAGAACAAAGGTGAACTAATTGGCCCGGAAAGGTGTCAAAGCCCCAGCAAGAACCTGCCAAGCCAAACTGCTACCTTTCACATAATCAGAAAAGAAGAGGTGGAAACGAAGAAGCTAGCTGCCTGTGAAGTTAAAAGTACTTTTTAAAAAAGTATGCAAATGTCGCCTGTTTTCATGCTTAGGACTTCAGATTCATATTCTGGGTCACTATCTTTATAAATACAACCTAAATTTGGGTTGGATGAGACACCAGATCTCTCTAATGACCCATTTCACCATGTTAAATGTTTGCTTTGAATTAGCCTTTTCAATTATTTTGAGAAACTGGACAGCCAAAAATTTACATACCTTATTTTTTTTTTTAAAAAGGTCAAGTATAGAAAAATGTCAATAAATCTCCACATTTGGGAATCAGAAAAAAGCAAGGAAAAGAATGCAATCTAATATCTCCTGGGAGCTAACTATGTGATGACACTTTTATGTTCTTTATTATAACAGCCCTCAGAAATATTAATTATCATTATTCCCATTTAATAGGTAAGGAGGGCCGGGCATGGTAGCTCACACTTGTAATCCCAGCACTTTGGGAGGCCGAGGTGGGTGGATCACTTGATGTCAGGAGCTCGAGACCATCCTGGCCCAAATGGTGAAACCCCATCTCTACTAAAAATACAAAAAATTAGCTGGGCGTGGTGGCAGCACCTGTAATCCCAGCTACTCAGGAGGCTGAGGCAGGAGAATCACTTGAACTTGGGAGGCAGAGGTTGCAGTGAACCAAGATGGTGCCACTGCACTCCAGCCTGGGTGACAGAGCAAGACTGTCTCAAAAAAAAAAAAAAAAAAGGTAAGATTTCAAGAATGTATTTTGACCAAGATTAGACCGTAGTATGTGGCAGAGATGAGTCTCAGAAGTATAGCAATTGGATTCCATTTTCTTAGCACATAACAGAATATATGCAATACTTAATATATCTTACGGTTTAAAAGCAGGTTGTAGACTGGGTGTGGTTGCTCATACCTGTAATCTAAGCACATTGGGAGGCCAACATGTGAGGACAGTTTAAGCCTAAAATGTCAAGACCAGCCTGGGCAACAAAGTGACACCCTGTCTCTACAAAAAAAAAATTTTTTTTTTTTGAGATGGAGTATCACCCTGTCACCCAGGCTGGAGTGCAATGGTGCAATCTCGGCTCACTGCAACCTCTGTCTCCTGGGTTCAAGTGATTCTCCTGCCTCAGCCTCCTGAGTAGCTGGGATTACAGCTGTGTGTCACCACACCCAGCTAATTTTTTGTATCTTTAGCAGAGGCCAGGATGGTCTCAAACTCCTGACCTCATGATCCGCCCGCCTCAGCCTCCCAAAGTGCTAGGATTATAGGTGTGAACCACTGCGCTCTACAAACATTTTTTAAAAAATTGGCCAGGCATGGTGGCTCATGCCTATAATCCTGGCACTTTGGGAGGCTGAGGTGGGCAGATCACCTGAGCTCAGGAGTTTGAGACCAGCCTGGGCAACATGGTGAAACTCTGTCTCTACCAAAAATACAAAAAACAAGCCAGTTGTGGTGGCATGTGCCTGTGGTCCCAGCTCCTCGGGAGGCTGAGGTGGGAAGACTGCTTGAGCCTGGGAGGGAGGTGGAGGTTGCAGTGAGCTGAGATCATGCCACCACACTCCAGGATGGGTGACAGAGTGAGACTCCATCTCAAAAAACAAACAAACAAACAAAAACTAGTTGGGCATGATGGTACATGCTTGTGGTTCCAGCCACACATGGGAGGCTGAGGTGGGGAGATCGCTTGAGTCCAGGAGGTCAAGGCTGCAGTGAGACACGTTCAGGCCACTGTACTCTAGCTTGGGCAGCAGAGTAAAACCCTGTCTCAGGGAAGAAAAAAAAAAAAAAGTAGATTGTATTTAACAGTGAATGACATCTATGTACCCGCCCCCACCCCCCACCCACCAAAAGCATTTAAACTTGTAAATCAAGCCCTTTAATATTATCCATTGAAGAAATCCCAGAATCTAGAGCAGGGGTCCCCAACCTCCAGGCCATGGACTGGTACTAATTCTGTGGCCTCTTAGGAACTGGGCTGCACAGCAAGAGGTGAGCGGTGGGTGAGCGAGCATTACTGCCTGAGCTCCACCTTCTGTCAGATCAGCAGGGGCATTAGATTCTCACAGAAGTGTGAACCCCGTTGTGAACTGTGCATGCCAGGGATCTAGGTTGCCTCCTCCGTAATGCCTGATGATACGAAGTGGAACAGTTTCATCCCGAAACCATCCCCATGCATGGAGTGCTGTATTCTAGGTGTGCAAGGATGAGGTAAAGTGGGGATTGAGAAGCAACAACAATATGAGCTGCTCAAAAAGCGAAACAAGATCACTCCTTATTGTGGACAGGACAGTTGCTCATCCAGGATCCATTTTTCTCTCTCCTTTCCCTGCTTACTAATAAAACCGTAATTTTCTTCAGGTATTCACTGCTCCTGCTAATGATTAATTTAGGAAAGGATATATCATCCAATTCTAGCCTAAGAGATATGAGGGAAATCCACCACTGAGCTCCTAGGAAAGACCCACGTAGAAGTGGGAGTTGTTTCCTCTAGATGTTGTTCTGTCTTGACAGGACATACCAAGGGCTACTGTAGCTTAACTGCTACCAGGCTGATGATAAAGACAACAGTAAGGAAGGCAGAGCACGGACAGAGAGGGCTTCAATAGCGCTGAGTTGTCATGTTAAACTATCCCTGATGCCTGACTACCTCTGCATATACAGTTAGAGTAAAATATATATAGAGTAAAATATACATCTTCACTTATATGCACATCTATTTAATTGGGTTTTCCATTTTTTTGCTGCTGAAAGCATTCCAATGAATTTACTCCCTAAGATAAAAAATGGTTACACTATACGAAATCTAGATATGCCAACATTAACAACTACTAGAACATGTAAGTATTTCCTTAGGATGGTGTATTAGTTATCTATTGCTGCAAAACAAACTAGCATCTTAAAACAACTGACATTTATTATTTCACAGTTTCTGAGGGTCAGGAATCCAGGAATGGCTCAGCTGGCTGGTTCTGGCTCATGGTTTCTCATGAGGTTGCAGTCATGCTGTTGGCCAGGGCTACAGTCATATGAAGGGGCTGAAGAATCTGCTCCAAGCTCAATTAAATGGTTGTCGGCAGTAGGCTTTAGTTCTTGCCACACAGGCCACTCACGTGCCATGGCAGCTGGCTTCCCTAGAGCAAGTGATCCAGGAGAGTAAGAACACACCCAAGAAGGATGAAGGAAGCTTCACTATATATATATATATATATATATATATATATATATATATATATATATTTTTTTTTTTTTTTTTTTTTTTTTTTTTTTTTGAGACAAGAGTGTCGCTCTGTTGCCCAGGCTGGAGTGCAGTGGCATGATCTTGGGCTCACTGCAACCTCCGCCTCCCGGGTTCATGTGATTCTCTTGCCTCAGCCTCCTGAACAGCTGGGATTACAGACGTGTGCCACCATGCCCGGCTAATTTTTGTATCACTGTATTGGTCAGGCTGGTCTTGAACTCCTGACCTTGTGATCTGCCTGCCTTGGCCTCCCAAAGTGCTGAGATTACAAGCGTGAGCCACCGTGCCTGGCCTTCTTCACTCTCTTTTATAACCTAATCTTGGAAGTAACATGCCATTGCTTCTACTCTATATTATTGGTCACACAGATCAACTCTAGTACAATGTAGGAAGGGTTTGCACAAGGCGTACAAGGAGGTGGGGCTAATTGGGGGTGATCTTGGTGGCTGGCTACCACAGATGAAGTCCGTGATTAGAATTATTGGGGTCAACAGATCTGAATATATAAAAATCTCTTAAAACATTCTTTCAAATTGTTTTCTAGAAAAATTCTTTTGATCTGCATACTAACCAGCCAAGTTTGAGACTATCTTGCCATTAAGTAGAATTATTGTTTCACTTTTCAGATAAAAAGTGACACTTCATTTAAACTTGGGAAGACATTTCACTTATTAGCCATTTGTTCTTCCTCAATTTATTCATTTATTAAAGATTCACTGAGTATAAAAAAAAGATTGACTGAATATCTTCTATGTGCTAGGTAAGTACTCATGCCAATGAGCAAAACCAGAGAGTTCTTGCTCTCATAGTTATTACAGTCTAATGGGGAAGCCAAACAATTGGATAACCGCACAAAGAAATATAATTATAGCCAGGTGCAGTGGCTCACGCCTGTAATCCCAGCACTTTGGGAGGCCGAGGCAGAAGGAGCATGAGGTCAGGAGATCGAGACCATCCTGGCTAACACAATGAAACCCTGTCTCTACTAAAAATACAAAAAATTTAGCTGGGCATGGTAGCAGGCGCCTGTAGTCCCAGCTACTCGGGAGGCTGAGGCAGGAGAATAGCGTGAACCTGGGAGGCAGAGCTTGCAGCAGTGAGCTAAGACTGCGCCACTGCACTCCAGCCTGGGCGACAAAGCGAGACTCTGTCTCAAAAAAAAGAAATATAATTACAAACTGAGATACTTCTGATGCAGGAAAATGAACATACTTCTATGACCACATGGAATAAAAGAACTTGGCTGAGACTGGGGTTTCTGGAGATGGCTTCCCTGAGGACATGACACTTGAGCTGACAAAGGAAACATAAATAAGGGGTAAATAGTGAAGGAGATGGAAAAGTGTGTTCCAAGCTGTAAGGATGGCCCATACAGAGGAGGATGTCTGTGGATCAGCTATTAGGGCTGATATGCAGACAGTGAAGGTGAGAATGGTAGAAAGTGAGGCTGGAGGGACAGACTGAGGTCAGACTATGTAAGCATCTTTTGGATCACTTTCAGGATTTTGGAATTTTTTTTTTTTTTTTTTTTTTGAGATGGAGTCTCATTCTGTCGCCCAGGCTGGAATGCAGTGGCGCAATCTCGGCTCACTGCAACCTCCGCCTCCGGGGTTCAAGCGATTCTCCTGCCTCAGCCTCCTGAGTAGCTGGGATTACAGGTGTGTGCCACCATGCCTAGCTAATTTTTTCTGTATTTTTAGTAGAGAAGTGGTTTCACCATGTTGGTCAGGCTGGTCTTGAGCTCCTGATCTCATGATCCGCCTGCCTCAGTCTTCCAAAGTGCTGGGATTACAGGCTTGAGCCACCGCGCCCGGCCCAGCTAAACCCAGCCTTTTTTTTAATTACTTTTTTTTTTGAGACAGAGTCTCGCTCTGTTGCCCAGGGGCACAATCTCGGCTCATTGCAATCTCCGCCTCCTGGGTTCAAGCGAATCTCCTGCCTCGGCCTCTCAAGTAGCTTGGATTACAAGTGCCCGCCACCACATCTGGCTAATGTTTTAAATATTTTTGGTAGAGACAGGGTTTTACCATGTTGGCCAGGCTGGTCTCGAACTCCTGACCTCAAGTGATCTGCCGGCCCTGGCCTCCCAAAGTGCTGGGATTACAGGTGTAAGCCACTGTGCCTTTTTTTTTTTTTTTTTTTTTTTTGAGACAGAGTCTCACTCTGTGGCCCAGGCTGGAGTGCAGTGGCACGATCTTAGCTCACTGCAACCTCCGCCTCCCAGGTTCAAGCGATTCTCGTGCCTCAGCCTCCTGAGTAGCTGGGATTACAGTTGTGTGCCACCACACTTGGCTAATTTTTATACTTTTAGTAAAGGCGGGTTTCACCATGTTGGCCAGGCTGGTCTTGAACTCTTGACCAAGTGATCTGCCTGCCTCGGCCTCCCAAAGTGCTGGGATTACAGGCTTGAGCCACTGCATCGGGCCCAGAGTCTACTTTTAAAGAGAGTGCTCCAAAGAGAAATTCCTTCTCTGCTCCCTCCCAGTTATGCTTCTGGTGAAGGTGGTGGTACGGAAGAGTAAGGCAGGCACCAGGTGAACCTGGTAAGGAGCAGAAGTATTAAGGATGACTTACAAGTTTTTGACTTGAAAATCTGAATGAATGGTGATGTGTTTTATGAAGATAGAGAACAATGGGATGGCTTTGAAGGGAAAGATCATATATGTGGTCTTAGATGTCCTGAGTCTGAGATGCCTGTGAGAACTTCAAGTGGAGGTGTTGAGAAAACAGTTAAATATTTAGCTCCAGAGCCCAGCAGTGACCCAGGATGGAGATAAAAATTGGGACTCACCAGCCTATAGACAGATGGTAATTGAAGGCTTGGGTTTCATTTTCTGAATGGCTTACTCTTGTCCTTTGATCAGAATGGTATTCTATTAAACACTTTACATGCCTAATAGTGATGTTTTATCTCTCAGGCAAATAAACTGCCTTTTAAGATATTTTGCTGTGATAGTTGTAAGTAACCTAGAGTGCCTCCAAATGGTGTACAAATTCAATTTAGACATTTAACAAATAAAAACATTCATCAACTAGATCCACTCTAAATTTGAGGGTCTACTTAATCAAAAGGGCCACTGTACATACTAAGCTTTCTTAGTCACCAACAGTTTCTCTGCCTTCTCAATATCTATATCAACCTTCACTTTACCACTTTGCATATTTAATCTAATACTCCTATATTTGATTTCTAACATGTATACTTCACAAAACATTTGCTACTTTTATTTTTTTAATTAAAAAAGTTTGCTAGGCCAGGCGCGGCGGCTCACACCTGTAATCCCAGCACTTTGGGAGGCCGAGGTGGGCAGATCACCTGAGGCCAGGAGTTCGAGACCAGCCTGGCCAACGTGGTGAAACCCCATCTCTACTAAAAATACAAAAAATTAGCTGGGCATGGTGGCAAGCGCCTATAATCCCAGCTACTTGGGAGGCTGAGGCAAGAGAATCTCTTGAACCCAGGAGGCAGAGGCTGCAGTGAGCAGAGATCACACCATTGCACTCCAGCCTGGGTGACAGAGGGAGACTCTATCTCAAAATAAATAAATAAATAAACAAACAAACAAAATAAATTCCTCTCAATAGTCTTTAAATCTGAATAAATTCAGTATTTTTACTTGCATCAAGCGATTTATGACTGTGGTTACTTTATAAAAAAGGATGCCAGTAAAATTAAAGGTATTTATTATCACCACTAGCATCTTCAAAGTCTTTATTTGTGAGTGATAGAAGCTTGAACAAATGCCCAGCAAACAATAAAACATGACATGACATGTTTTATTAGCTCATTAATACATGCCTTGGGTACAATGTGAGGGACAGGTTGTGAGTAAATTGACCAATGAAATACACCTCAGAGTATCTTACTGCTTTTATACAGCACTCATTGTTTTACTTTTAAACCTCTTAGAATATACACTTTTTTAAAAAACAGCTTTTACATGTATATATAATTAAGACATTTTTAACTCCAAGGAAAAAAAATACATTTTTTCCTATTTGTTTGTTTTTAGTTTTTTGAGACGTTGTCTTCCTCTGTCGCCCAGGCTGGAGTGCAATGGCGTGATCTCGGCTCACTGCAACCTCCACCTCCTGGGTTCAAGCAATTCTCCCGCCTCAGCCTCCAGAGTAGCTGGGGTTACAGGCGTGCACCACCATGCCCGGCTAATTTTTGTGTTTTTAGTAGAGACGGGGTTTCACCATAAGCCAGGCTGGTCTCAAACTCCTGACCTCGTGATTCGCCCGCCTTGGCCTCCCAAAGTGCTGGGATTACAGGTGTGAGCAAGTGTGCCCGGGCTCACTTTTCCTATTTCTAATCTACTAAATAAAACTTTCAATATAAACCCCCTTCTACTTTGGTAGGGTGAATTAGCTTCTTTGAACTCAAACTCACTGATTCCCTCTTTCTAGTCGACGTCCCCTGCCCACCTTCATCCATTTTTATGGCAACAGTCTCAAAGCCCCGATCTTCCATTGTTATTACTCTGTGCTTCTGTATGCATACATGTACAATAATGTCTACATATGAACACTGTAGTCCTCTCTGGCTGCTGGAGGATCTACTATCATCAGGAACTCTATGGTAACTATCTGGTCCAGGAAGTTCATGACCAACTGACTGACTACTTCAGTGGAAATACAACAAATGGTAATTGATGTCCTTTATCCTTGGAGGGCAACAGTACCTAAGGCAGAAATTCAGGGAAAATCTACCAAAATCTCACTGGATGTTATATTTGTATTTGGATTCAGAGCTCACATTGGTGGCGGCAAGAAAACTGGCTTTGGCATGATGTACGACTCGCTGGATTATGCAAAGAAATGTGAACCCAGATATGGACTTGAAAGATATAGCCTGTGTGAGAAGAAAAAGACCTGAAGAAACAAAAAAGCTGAGCAAGAACGAATGAAGTCAGTCAGGGAGACTGCAAAGGTCAAAGTTGGTGCTGGCAAAAACAAGGAGTAAAGATTTTGCAATGACTTTGTGGTGATCCTGCAAATTCAGTCACCACAAACGACAAAACTGAAGGAAAAAAAAAAAGCCACTGTAGGTGCTTCATGAACAGCCCTGACATGGCTTTCCTGAAACTCCAAGTACCAAACCTTTGCCCTCTCCAGCCTGGGGAGGACTGACATTCCAGTACTAAATGGTTCCTAACCCTGGAGGGTAGGACTTAGGTCCTCAGGCTAGAAGCCTCCAGTTAAACTCTTCAAACCAGCTCCCTAATCTCACGCTTGGCCTAGACCACCAGTTCCCCACAAATCTCTTAATCCATCTGACTCCAGTTTACTATTGATAAAGGTACCCCCAAACTCAGGGGCTTCAAACAACAATAATTTATCATCACTCACTGTCTTTGGATCAGCTGAGATTCAGCTAATCTAGACTGGTAGCTCTGCCTCTCACTGCACATCTCTAGGTTGGCTGGAGAGGCTCTGCTCCAAGGGTCTCTCACTCTTCCTGGACCAGCAGACTAGCCAGGGCATGTTTTTCTCATAGTGATGAGAAAAACATGCCCAAGAGAGCCTCTTACTGGTCGAAGCAAGTGAGCCCAGAGTTAAAGGACAGGTAAGTACTCCCTGCCCATAATGGGAGGACATTACAGTGACATGGCAAAGGGCATGAATGTGTACATAAGTTATCTACTGCTGCGAAAAAAAAATGACCCCAAATTTAGTGGTTTAAAGCAAGAGTAAAAATTTATTTTCTCACAATTTCTGTAGGTTAAGAATTCAGGAGGCGGGGCACGGTGGCTCATGCCTGTAATCCTAGCACATTGGGAGGCCAAGGCATGAGGATCCCTTGAACCCAGGAGTTTGAGACCAGCCTGGGCAAGATGGTAAGACCCCATCTCTATTTAAATTAAAAAAAATTTTTTTTAAAGAATTCAGGAATGGCTAAACTGGGCTGTTTTAGCTTGGGGCCTCTCATGACAGACTAGAAATGCTACTTTCTGCAAAGAGACAGAAATGAACCTGTACAAATACCCTATACTCCTAATTATTATCAATTACTTTTTAAACCATATTTTTGTGCAATGCAATAAGTTTCATGTGAAAATGCTGTTTTGGAGGGGCTTAGCATCAAAATAAAAGACTGTGATATGCAAAGAACAGGTTAAAAGATGGTAGATGTTGACTTGGTTCCACAAAATACACAGTAAGAGAGTAATAAAACAGGAGACATCAGTTGTAAATGACTTAATAAATTGAAAGGCAGGATACCTGCTGAACTCCTGGGCCCTTGCCCTACACTTGTTTCCACTGCCAACAATCTCGTCTGTTGCTTCACACCTGTTTTTATTTCAACGCTCCTCCAGCTGGTCTCTCTGCTTCTAATTTCTTTGGCTTCCAATTTATCCTATTCACAGATTCTACATAATCTTTATCAAAGATCTTACTGTATAAGACCCTATGGTTATTTGCTACTGCTTACTATTTTAAATCCAAATTCCTCAATACAAATGTTCAAGATCTATCCACTGAGTTATTTCTCCCTTCAAAAATTATCACCTGGCTGGGCGCAGCACTTTGGGAGGCAGAGGTGGATGGATCAGCTGAGGTCAGGAGTTAGAGACCAGGCTGACCAACATGGTGAAACCCCATCTGTACTAAAAATACAAAAATTAGCTGGGTGTGGTGGTGCGCACCTGTAATCCCAGCTATTCAGGAGGCCGAGGTATGAGCATCGCTTGAACCCGGGAGGTGGAGGTTGCAGTGAGCCGAGATGGTGCCATTGCACTCCAGCCTGGGCAACAAGAGCGAAACTCTGTCTCAAAAAAAAAAAAAAAAAATTATCACCCTTCCCTAGTAAAGCCTCAGCTCCAGCTCCTATTGTACCTTTGTCTCTATCTCAGCTCTCAAGACACGGGTACCTGATTTGTCTAGCACAGTTGCTAGCACGTAATAGGTACTCAACATTTGTTGAGTGAGCAGTCCTAGAGTAATAACTAAAACAGAGTAATAACTAAAACAGAATGATAGATTCCTTTCCTTAGTTAGATCTACTTGAACCTGTGTCCAAAGCACCTTCATGTTTATACTACATATATTTTCATAACACCTGTCTGCCCCTCTGAAATTGAACTACTGCAGCCTCGAACTCCTGGCTCAAGTGATTCTCCCACCTTGGCCTCCCCAGAAACTCTTCTATTCACCCACCATGCTCCACCTGGGTGGGCCTTCTTTCTATTCCTTGGACAGATTAAGGCAATTCCTTCCTCAGGCCTTTGCTGGAGTTGCTTCCTCTTCCTGGAATGTTTTTCCCCCCAACATAGTTAGCTGCTTTTTGTCATTCAGATCTCAACTTAAATGTTATTTCCTAAAACAGGCCTTCCATGAACATCCAATCTAAAGTAACTCCTTCAATCCTTCACTATCATTTCTCCCTATTTAGTTCTCTCCTATACAGTTATTGCTTCCAGTTATTTCTCTTGTTCATCTATTCATGTGATTTCTTGTTTATAGTTGGCCTCTCCACTGAGATGTGAGCTCCATGGGGGCAAAGATGTCTCATTCACTGAGCACTTGTATTTCCAGTGCCTGCCACACAGCAGACGCTCAAAAGACACATTAAATGAATAAATAAACAAATCTGACTTCCCAGCTAATGCTCAATGACTATTTCCTGATCCCAACAAACTTCAATAGTTTTTTCTTTCTTTTTTTTTTTTTGAGACAGGGTCTTGCTCTGTCACCCAGGCTGGAGTGCAGTGGTGCGATCTCTATTCACTGCAGCATCGACCCCCTGGGCTCAGCCTCCCAAGGAGCCACAGGCATGTACCACCATATCTAGCTAATTAAAAATTTTTTTTGTTCAGACAGAGTCTCAACATGTTGCCCAGACTGGTCTCAAACTCCTGGGCTCAAGCAATCTTCCTGCCTTGGCCTCCTAAAGTGCTGGGATTACAGATGTGAGCCACTGCGCTGGGTCCAATAGTTTCTATTGATTCATTTCTACTGTATCTTCTAAGGACTCAGCTTTAAAATTACATCTTCCAAGAAGCTCCCTCTGAAACATTTTGAATTCTTAATGCTGCACTTTCTCCTACATATATAGTCTGTTCCTTACAATTTTACATGTGGTCTTATGGGAAAATTGCTCTCCTGTGGCTTCATGTGCATGTATTTCCTATGACCTGTAAGCATCATCAGATCCTTGAGGGCTGGCCTGTGTTCTTTATTGCTTTGTTTTGAATGTTCCAGGAGTACTCAATATGCTACTCTTCACACAGCAGAAATTCAATACAAGATTACTAATATACACTTTACCAAAACTGCCTAATATAGCTCTATGGGTACTATAGGATTCATGATAACAAACAATTTAATTAGAATCCAGTGAGAGGCCAGGAGTGGTGGCTCATACCTGTAATCTCAGTGCTTTGGGAGGCTGAGATGGGAGGATCACCTGAGGCCAGGAGTTCCAGACCAGCCCGGGCAACGAAGGGAGACCTTGCCTTTACAAAAATTAAAAAAAATTAGGCAGGCGTGGTGGTGTACAACTGTAGTCCTAGCTTCCTGGGAGACTGAGGTGGGAGGATCCCTTAAGCCCAGGAGTCTGAGGCTGCAGTGAGCTATGATTGCATCACTGCACTCTAGCCTGGGTGACAGAGTGAGACCCTGTCTCTAAATTAATAAATATAAATGTAAAAAAAAAATAAAGACTCCAATGAGAAACAATTAATCTAGAATTTCCAGAGCCTAGTGTAGTGGAACATGCCTATAGTCCCAGCTACTTGGGAGGCTGAGGCAAGAGGATTGCTTCAGGCTAGGAGCCCAAGACCAGCCTGGGCAACATAGGGAGATTCTGTCTCTAAAAAACATAAAAATAAAAATAAGTTATCTGTATCATTAGTAATTATATAATGAAAAACTCAGAACATAATATATTTTCTCTTTTGGTGTTACTTGGGAAGAAACTGTGTCAAATTCAAAGTCCAATTACAGTAAAGCCTGGTAGATAATCACTCCAACTTCCTTTCCATATTCTCCAATTCTCCATTCTATTTTTATCTTTTTTTTTTCTTTTTTTCTTTGAGACGGAGTCTCACTTTGTTGCCCAGGCTGGAGTGCAATGGTGCCATCTCGGCTCACTGCAACCTCTACCTCCTAGGTTCCAGCGATTCTCCTGCCTCAGCCTCCCGGGTAGCTGGGACTATAGGCGCGTGCCACTATGCCTGGCTAATTTTGTATTTTTAGTAGAGACGGCATTTCACCATGTTGGCCAGGCTGGTCTCAAACTCCTGACCTTAGGTGATCCACCCACCTCTGCCTCCCAAAGTGCTGGGATTACAGGTGTAAGCCACCACGCCTGGCTCTATTTTTATCTTACTAGATTTTTTTTTTTTTTTTTGTCTACCTAAAAATATTTGCCTATCAGTCTACAAAGATGAATTCCCAAATCATCTTTCTGGAGCTCTTTACTCTTTCATCTGGAGAGTCTGCCAGCACCTCAACATTAATTCGACCTCAACTAAACTTATCTGCTTCT
This sequence comes from Pan paniscus, assembly GCF_029289425.2. NCBI lineage: Eukaryota > Metazoa > Chordata > Mammalia > Primates > Hominidae > Pan > Pan paniscus. Next base: position 127,252,053 of record NC_073254.2, read on the forward strand.
CTCTAAAACCAGTCTTTGGCTGGCAACTATATAATCATGTTTTCTGGTCAATTAGATGCAAAACATTGGTGTCATTTTTGATTTCTTATTCCCATGGCCAATGTACCCAATAGACACACTAAACATGCACTTAGGGTACCAGCAATGCAATAGCACCATAAAATTTATAGGAGGGAAATGTTTTACTTGTTATTTTTATAAAAGTCATTATAACATAAATTTTTAAAAGTCCTGAAAATCAGCACTTCCAGCCAAGATGTGGCAAAAGAGGTGTGGTTTTCTTTCTTGCTTGAAAGAGCTAAAAACTGTAGAAAATATATGAAACAAAAGTTATAAGCCATTTGAAATCAGGCAACAAAAGACAGTGACACCCAAGAAATGGGAAATAAATGAGATGAGTTTCATAATTGTTCTAGCTTCTGCCTGGAGAGAATGCCAGGATGCAGAGGAAACTACCTTTGAGTTGAAAAGGTGAACCTGGATGTCTAGAGAAGCCGAAGGGGTTAATTAGGGGCTAGGGTTCATAGGGCAGAGTACACAAGAAGAGAGAGCTGCAGAGAGAGCTCTGAAGGTAAACACAGATCCTCCCTAAAGTCTTCGGCTGAGTATTGCCAATGCATAGGTACAAAGAAACTACTAAAGTCCAGGGAAAGAATCACCCAGAAGGAACAGCAGAAACAATCCCTAGAGATCACACAGGGCTGGGAATAATTCCTGTTCCACAAGTCAGAGTAAAAAAATTCAAAATTCTTAGGGCATCAGTAAAGAACTCAGAAAGGTCTCGCTTTAATAGTGAAAAAAATTGGACTTAGACTAAATGCTATTCCAGTCCTGCCTAATAAAGCTTAAAAGTGACACCTGAAAGAATCAAACTGTTTTCAGTAACTTAACTACATTCAAGAAGAAAGTTCAAGAATATTTACAGTGATACAAAACTATCTAGCATCCAACAAAATAAATTTCACAATGTCTGGCACCCAACCAAAAATAACCAAGTTGCAAAAAAATAGGGAAATACAACCCATAATGAGGGAGAAAAAAATCAGTCAATTGAAACCAACCCAGGAAATGACACAGATGATATAATTAGTAGACAGGGATATTAAAACAGTTTTCATAACTATATTCCATATGGCCAAGGAGCTAGAAGAAACACTGAGCATATTAAGTAGAAACACAGAACATGTAAACTGGTCTGCTTGAATGCACACCAACTGAAATGATCCAAAATGAAACACAAATACTAAAAAAGAAGAAGAATCAGTGACTCTGGGACAAGTTAAAGCAGCCTACTATGTAATTGAGGTCCCTATAAAAGAGGATAAAAGGAAAGTCAGAAAAAAAAATTGAAGAAATAATCATCTTTTCCCCGTTTTATGAAAACAAACTCACAGAACCAAGAAGCCCAGTGAATCCCAAGCAAAAGAAACATGAAAAAAAGAACATGAAAGCACATGATAATCTATTTATGACTACAGGAACAAAGATAAAGATGGCAGTAGCTTTCCTGTTGAAAATAATAAAAGCAAGAAGACAATGAAGCAACATCTTTAAAAATATGGAAGGAAAACTAAATTGTCAACCTAGAACTCTATATCCAGTGAACATATATTTCAGACACACAAAAGCTAAAAGAGTTCATTACTGGCTGGACGCAGTGGCTCACACCTGAAATCCCAGCTACTCAGGAGGCTGAGGCAGGAGAATTGTTTGAACCTGGGAGGTGGAGGTTGCCGTGAGCTGAGATTGTGCCATTGGACTCCAGCCTGGGCAACAGGGAGAGACTCTGTCTCAAAAAAAAAAAAAAAAAAAAAAAAAAAAAAGAGTTCATTACTAGCAGACCTGTCTTATAAGCAAGGTTAAAAGAAATCTTTTAGGAAGAAGGAAAATAATACATTCTGGCATTACAGATCTTCTACCATGTGTTATAAACACCTACTTTTGCAATATTACTTTTCACTGTTCCTTTACTTCTATGTGAAGGAAGCCCTGATCTCAAATATGCTTTCTTTCCATTCATCATGCTATTTCCTCTACCTGGAATGCCATACATCTCCATCTATAGACATCTTCCCAATCTTTAATGTCCATCTCAAATGTAACATTCTTTTTGATGCCTTTTCTGATTTCCCCAACTAGATGTGAGTTCTTGTTCACATTATCCTCCTGTTATTTTTCTTAATGGGAAAAAAATCATTTGGCTCTTTTTACTATGTTTTAGATGGCAGCACAGGGCTTTGCAGGTAGAAGACAGTCCTTAACTTCCTAGCGGACTGAATTATCTTTTTTTTTTTTTTTTTTGAGACAGGGTCTCGTTCTGTTACCCAGGCTGAAGTATAGTGGCATATACTCACTGCAGCCTCAACCTCCTGGGCTTAAGCAATCCTTCTGCCTTACAGCCTCCCAAGTAGTTGGGACTACAGGCATACCACCATGTCTGGTTAATGTTTTAATTTTTGTAGAGATGGGTTCTTGCCATGTTGCGTAAGCTGGTCTCAAACTCCTTGGCTCAAGTGATTGCCCTGCCTTGGTCTCCCAAATTGCTAGGATTACAGATATCAGCCATCACTCCTGGCCTCTTTTATTTATTTATTTATTTATGAGATGGAGTTTTGCTTTTGTTGTCCAGACTGGAGTGCAATGGCATGATCTTGGCTCAGTGCAACCTCCATCTCCCAGGTACAAGCGATTCTCCTGCCTCAGCCTCCCAAGTAACTGGGATTACAGGCACCCACCCCCACACCCAGCTAATTTTGTATTTTTAGTAGAGACGGGGTTTCACCATGTTGGTCAGGATGGTTTCGAACTCCTGACCTCAGGTGATCCTCCTGCCTTGGCCTCCCAAAGTGCTGGGATTACAGGCATGAGTCACCGTACCTGGCCCTGGCCTCTTATTTTTATACTTTACTTGAAAGCTGCCTGAGAGCAAAAGGAACATAAGCATAAAGAAAAACAAATGGGCCAGGCACAGTGGCTTACACCTGTAATCCCAGCACTTTGGGAGGTCGAGGCGGGCAGGTCACCTGAGGTCAGGAGTTTGAGACCAGCCTGGCCAGCATACACTAAAACCCCACCTCTAATAAAAAAAATACAAGGCGCTGTGGTGCATGCCTGTAGTTCCAGCTACTTGGGAAGCTGCGGCAGGTGAATCGCTTGAAGCCAGGAGGTGGAGGTTGCATTGAGCCAAGATCGCACCACTGTACTCCAGCCTGGGCTACAGAGCAAGACTCCGTCTCTGAAAAAAAAAAAAAAAGAAAGAAAATAAATGGACAGAAGGACAGAAGTTATCTTGCCCCACAAAAACATAATGATATTCATCATTATAATCCACTGACTGATACTGAAAGTATTAATATAATCCGTGCTTGAAAAAAATAGATGGGATCTTTGCAACTTAAGTCACTTGCTAAAACCAGTTCTTTCCCAAGAGAACTGGATTCTCTTTTAAAACCCTCTCACTTTCCTGAGACTGAGGCCAAGCCAATAAGAGCTGAACCTCTGGAGACAGGAAAGAGGTGTCTTGTTCCCCATCTGAAAACCAACATGAGTCAGAGACACTGCCTTTGCAGAGGACCTTGATTAAATTCCCCAGGAAGGATCAGGAGTGGGTGGAAAATAAACAATAAAAAATCAGAAAATGAGTGTGTTCGGGATCTCCAAACCACCCCCAGGTTTGATGATTTGTTAGGATGACAGATGTTACTCAGCATATAGTCAAATTCATCGTAATGACTTTTTTACAGTGAAAGGATACAATGCAAAACCACTAAAAAGAGACAGCCCCATAGGGTGAAGTCTGGAAGAAACCAGGTGTAAACTTCTAAGAATCCCCTCTCAGTGGAGTCACGCAGAGTGTGCTTAATTCCTCCAAGAATGAGCTGTGATAACATGTATGAAACATTGTCTACCACGGAGATTTACTGGAGACTGACTTAGTGGTGAGGGTTTTTATTAGGGCTGGTCATGTAGGCATTTTCTGCCTAGCATGTAGCAAAATTCCAGACTCCTATAAGGAAAGCAGGTATTCAGTATAAACCATATTGTCTGTAAACAGTTTAGGCACTGCGAGCCATTCTTATCATTTGGAGGATGGTAGGAACACTCCTAAAATCCAGCTTCTCCGATGCTAGCCAAGGATCAACCTTATAAGCAGGTTTTTCTCAGGACAGTAATCCTTTTCTGCACAGAGGTATACTGAAAATACTCTTCTTGATTTAAGAATCTCACTTTCAGGATTTTTTTTTTTTAAGCAAATAGTATGAAATTGCGCAAAGTTAAATACACTAAGATGTTATCACAATATTGTTTAATTTAGTAAAGAAAACTGGAAACAGGCCAGGCACTGTGGCTCACGCCTGTAATCCCAGCACTTGGGAGGCTGAGGTGGGAGGATCACTTGAGGTTAGGGGTTCGAGACCAGCCTGGCCAACATGGTGAAACCCCATCTCTACTAAAAATACAAAAATTAGCTGGGCATGGTGGTACACACCTGCAATCCCAGCTACTTGGGAGGCTGAGGCAGGAGAATCTCTTGAATCCAGGAGGCAAAAGTTGCAGTGAGCCGAGATTGTGCCACTGCATTCCAGCCTGGATGACAGAGAGAGACTCCGTCTCAAAAAAAACCAAAAACCAAACAAAAACAAAATTGGAAACAAAGTAAATGCCCCCAAAATGTGAAATTGTTCAGTAAATTACAGTATAACAATGTGAAGAAATATTAAACAATCATTAAAATTATATTTTTGAAGACTTTTAATGACAAAAATGATTATGCTGGGAAGTAAATCAATATGCAAAGTGTTATATACAGTAACAACTCAAAATTGGGAGAAATACAGAATAAAATCTAGAAAGAAATATACTAAAACATAATCATGATTCATTTCTGGGGAATGGTTTTATAAAATAATTTTTATTTTCCTCTTGACCTTTTTCTGTTTTCAATTATTATTTAATAAACATGTACTCTACTTTTTTTTTTTTTTTTTTTTTTTGAGACAGAGTCTCGCTCTGTTGCCCAGGCTGGAGTGCAGTGGTATGATTTCGGCTCACTGCAACCTCCGCCTTCCAGGTTCAAGCGATTCTCCTGCCTCAGCCTCCCAAGTAGCTTGGATTACAGGTGTGCGCCACTATGCCCATCTAATTTTTGTATTTTTAGCAGAGACAGGGTTTCACCATGTTGGCCAGGCTGGTCTCGAACTCCTGACCTCAAGTGATCTGCCCACCTCAGCCTCCCAAAGTGTTGGGATTACAGGTGTGAGCCACCATGCCTGGCCTATTTTTCTAATCAGAAAATAAGTTAAAATGATAAGACAATTAGAATTTAGATATACAGGTCTGTGAATCCAAAGTCAATTTTGTAAAAATGTAAAATATTTAGTGAGTACAGTAAGTAACATGAGCGTAATATATAAAACAGCTTAACTGGGGAACTCTTGACCATTTAAAATGCAATTTTCCAGCTGAGCATGGTGGCTCATATCTGTAATCCCAACACTTTGGGAGGCTGAGGAGGGAGGGTAGCTTGAAGCCAGGAGTTCAAGACTAACTTGGGCAGTATGGCGAGACCTTGTCTCTACAAAAGTTTTAAAAAATTAGACAGGTGTGGTGGTAGGCTACTGTGGTCCCAGCTATTCGGAAGGCAAGGACTGCTTGAGCCCAGGAGTTCAAGGTTTCAGTGAGCTAGGATGACACCACTGCCCTCCAGTCTGGATGATAGAGTGAGACCCTACCTTTTTTTTTTTTTTTTTTTTTTGAAACAGCAGTCTCACTCTGTCCAGGCTGGAGTGCAGTGGCTCAATTTCAGCTCACTGCAAACTCCACCTCCCAGGTTCAAGCGATCCTCCTGCCTCGGCCTCCCGAGTAGCTGGGATTACAGGCGCGCACCACCAAGCCCAGCTTTTTTTGTATTTTTAGTACAGATGGAGTTTCGCCATGTTGGCCAGCCTGGTCTCAAACTCCTGACCTCAGGTGATCAGCCTGCCTCCACCTCCCAAAGTGCTGGGATTACAGGCGTGAGCCACCGCACCTGGCCGAGACCCTACCTCTTAAAAAATAAAATTTTTTTTTTTAAAAAAGCAATTTTTCTATTTCAAATGCTTCTTTCTTCAATTAGCTAACATTTAAAAAGCAGAGAGGGGAGATATTTTCTTATAAACACTAAAGAAAGCAGAATGGCTAATTTTTATTATAATGAGCAAATGGTTCACAAACTAGCCAATGCAAAAATGAACATATATTTCAATGGATAGAACAAAGGATGAATTTCGTAAGCTATTTTGTATGTTTATATAGCTGTAATTCAACTTACTTAGTACAGTAAGTATGAGTAAGTAATAGCACTTTGGGAGGCTGAGGAGGATGGGTCACTTGAGGCCAGGAGTTCAAGACCAGCCTGGCCAACATGGCAAAACCTCGTCTCTACTGAAAATACAAAAATTAGTGAGACGTGGTGGTGTGTGCCTGTAGTCCCAACTACTTGCAAGGCTGAGGCACAGGAATCGTTTGAACCGGGTAGGCAGAGGTTACAGTGAGCTGAGATCGCGCCACTGCACTCTAGCCTGGGCAACAGAGCGAGACTCGGTAAAAAAAAAAAAAAAAAAAAAAAAAAGTATTAGTAATATAAGTCATGTACATTTTCACAGCTTTAAGGAGAATTAGGTAATTGCTCTACAAACCTCTTCTTCTTCTTCTTTTTTTTTTGAGACGGAGCCTCGCTCTGTCCCCAGGCTGGAGTGCAGTGGCGAGATATCGGCTCACTGCAAGCTCTGCCTCCCGGGTTCACACCATTCTTCTGCCTCAGCCTCCCGAGTAGCTGGGACTACAGGCGCCCGCCACCACGCCCAGCTAATTTTTTGTATTTTTAGTAGAGATAGGGTTTCACCGTGTTAGCCAGGACGGCCTCGATCTCCTGACCTCGTGATCTGCCCGCCTCAGCCTCCCGAAGTGCTGGGATTACAGGCGTAAGCCACCGCACCCGGCTGCTCTACAAACTTCTTTTGGAGAAGGTGACTTCTAATGTATCCAGTTCCAATTCCCTTGCATTTGTTGCTAGGCATCTACCTTAGTCACATATACGCTATTTAACAGAAAGCTATTTTCCTACTACCCAGGATCTTCACCACTGCATTAAGCTGCCATATAGAAAACAGACTGCTATTGTATCCTCTTACCCCTAGAAAGATGAAATGGTTTGCAGCTTCTTTTAAATCACAAAAAAATTCTTTTGTGTACTAAATTGGCCCAAGGCTACGGAGGTTGTGCAACAGAGATCCACAGAGGAGCCTCTCTTCCCACATGACCTCCACTTGTGGCTGCTTCCCAGTCCTGCCAGAACATGAAAACCTTGAAAGCACTCCATGTGCGGGCAGTGCTCTCTCTGGCATCTGAAGTACTTCTTGCGCTGTTAGAAAAAACAAATTCTGAAGAGCCATTGCAATGGTAAGCACACTCAGGAAAAAAAGCCAGAATTTTTCTGGTTAGGAAGGGAAATGTGGTTAACCTAAATTGGACCTGAGGCACAAATGGAGGCATCAAGAAGCACTCCCACTACTACAGTTCAACTATGCATTTTTGTTTCCATTCTTTTTTTAAAAATTATTATTATTATTATTATTATTATTATTATTATTATTTTGAGACGGAGTCTTGCTCTGTCGCCCAGGCTGGAGTGCAGTGGCGCGATCTTGGCTCACTGCAAGCTCCGCCTCCTGGGTTCACGCCATTCTCCTGCCTCAGCCTCCTGAGTAGCTGGGACCACAGGCGCCCGCCACTGCGCCCGGCTAATTTTTTTGTATTTTTAGTAGAGATGAGATGGTCTCGATCTCCCGACCTCATGATCCGCCTGCCTTGGCCTCCCAAAGTGCTAGGATTACAGGCGTGAGCCACCGCGCCCGGCCAAAAATTATTATTTTTTAAGAGACAAGGTCTTGCTGTCACCCAGGCTGGAGTACAGTGGTGCGATCACAGCTTATTGTAACGTTAAACTCCTGGGTTCCAGTGATCCTCCTGTCTCGCCTCAGCATCCTGAGCAGGCATGGGCTACCATGCCCAGTTATTTTATTTTTTGTAAAGATGGGGGTCTTCCCATGTTGTCCAGGCTGGTCTTGAACTCCTGGCCCCAAGAGATCCTCCTACCTCGGCCTCCTAAAGTGCTGGGATTATAGGCTTGAGCCACCACACCATTCTGTTTCCATTATTAAAAAAGAATGGCCCTTTAAATGGTTTGGCTATTTTCAGAAATTTAACTGCTTAAAAAAGGGCTATGAGGAGGTGGCAGGGAAAGAGGACAGATGAATGAAGCAGTGCTATAGAGTCTCTTTAATAAAATGTAGCTAATGAAGGTTAGCATTCCTCTGAATCTCTGTATTTAAATAAAGTCAGCAATTGGTGCTTGCTAAGTGGTGGTTCAAGTACAATCAACAGCCCTTCAAAGACTTTGTTGCTTCTTCTTTTCTCTTTTTCAGGAAGAAACACATTAAAAATATTAGAAAAAGCATGGGACTGAGAGTCAAGAAAAACCTGGGTTCATTATGAACTGTGAAACATGTTAATATATTAACAAATAATTTTCAGACACTATGCTTTCCTGCCATTTGTTATGTTTGAATTTCAGGCTTTTCCTCTATAAATGGGAATACCAACAAATGTCACCCTTTTCATAGGTGATTGTGTACAAAGAAAGTATAAGCAAACTGTAAAGGGCTATCTAAGTATTAACTGTCGTAGCTGTCAGGTTTTCCTGACATAAAAAATACTTAAAACATGGTGACACAATTATTAATGAACTGAGCTTATTATAGTGGACAAATGGTAAGAGTAGATAAATTAAGAACCTTAAAACCAACAATAACGCTTTCATGTAAAAATTAACATATTTAATTGTGAAATATAAATATCTTATATGGAACTAAGTTGAACACTCTGGAAATATCCCAAGGGAAAACAGTGTCTCAACAGCCAGAACTGGTCACTATAATTATCATAGAGTGGGATCTCAGGTATGGCAGACAGATGCTATCAAATCAGGTTTCACGGAAGTACAGAAGATATGGGAGCGGGTACAGGGAAGTGCTGGGTAGAGAAAGGCAGGTCCTGGCTGGGGCTCCACTCCTACAGACCTAGGTGAGGACAGGCACTCCTGCTTTTGTGCCTAACTGTTGCATTTTCCAAGACCACTGTGGTCTGCCATGCCCCCATCCTGGGCTGGGCACGGTGGCTCACACCTGTAATCCCAGCACTTTGGGAGGCTGAGGTGGGCAGATCACCTGAGGTCAGGAGGTCAAGACCAGCCTGACCAACATGGAGAAACCCCGTCTCTACTAAAAATACAAAATTAGCCAGGTGTGGTGGTGCATGCCTGTAATCCCAGCTACTCGGGAGGCCGAGGCAGGATAATCGCTTGAACCCAGGAGGCTGAGGTTGTGGTGAGCTGAGATCGTGCCATTGCACTCCAGCCTGGGCAACAAGAGCGAAACTCCATCTCAAAAAAACAAACAAAACAAAACAAAAAAAGAGTCTGGGCTCTTGACTTCACATCCCTGAGAGCTAACAAGTTGTGTGACCTTGGGAAAATTACTTAACCTTTTCTCAACCCCAGTGTTCACATCTGTAAAATGGGGATAGCAGTAGTACCTATCTCTCAGGATTTCTGTGAGGATTAAATGAAGAAACACAGGCAAATCACTTACTACAGGGTTATTTGCTTAGCTGTTGTCATCTTCATCATACTATCTATACAAGGTAACTTTTTACAAGTGGAACTAGACCAGTAGTCACCCATTTTACAATCAGATATTAACCTCCATCCATAGTAGTGAACTTGCATGTCTTTGAAAGGTCCACTGTGGTCATCCATCCTGTGAGGTCTCTGCATACCAACATGCTGCTTAGGTGAGGCTAGATGTGCCTACTAGGAACTGTGGTTACTTGAACCAAACGTTGGCAGATGTCCAAAGTGCAATTCTTCATATTCTAACCGGTCTCTGAACCACCCAGAGTCCCTGGGTTATACTTTTAAATTTTAAATTTCTTATCCAAGTTACTCATGCCCTATGTTTCACTTCTAATAAAATTTATCTTCCTTTTTTCAAATGAAAATGTCAAAAAGCTTAAGATGTGCATACGTGCATACCTTTTCTAATTTGAAGTGAGTGAAATCTTGCTAATACAGAAGGTAAAGAAGTTAGAATAATGAAACACTAAGATAGGAGCCCCTTATAATAGTATCTACCATGTTAAATGATGGTGATGGTCAATGAAGCAATTACTTCACATGTAACATCCTACCGAAATGAAATAACTGCATTTTAAGGAAATGAAACCTAACCTTTCTTGAGATGTCCTGCTAAATGAGTCAAAAAAATCTTAATTCTAGACCTATAAAATTAATCAAAATAATCCAACTGTGCAATCATCCCACTTCTTATAATAAAGAATCTAATAATGCAGTAAATTATGCATCTTGTATATAAAAGATACCCCCATCCCACCTCCCCAACAGTCATCTTCTTAGGCTCAAGGTCCACTCCTCTGTGACATGGAAGGACCCTTCCTCTGGGGAAAGGATGGGCTCAGCTGCCTCAGCACGAGCTGCTCCTCCAGCCTGCCTGCCTGTGACACTGCTACCTGCTAGCCAGAAGCATCCCAGTGTCTACTGGGCTGCTGCAGATTGAACAGACTGTGAATCCAGCCAGAGGATAAGAGGTTGTTTTAATTGGCTAAATCTGCTATGTAGTAAGCGTATGGCCATGAATTTGTAGCCAAAACACTAATCAAAAAAAAAAAAAAAAAACAAGCCATGTACAATTTAAACACAAAACAAGAATGACATTTTCGTTATTCTAGTTGTACCACGACGGTTTATAACATAACATTTTATGACTCTGAAATCCTTTACCTTTGAAGTAGAATTTTCATGATATACTCCTTGTACCAAGTCCATAAGAGCACTTGCTAAAAGTTCCACAACCTAAAAAGCAAGAAGAAAAATAAAAATAAAAAAATTTAAATATATCTCTATTGTTACCTCAGAATGTTTCAGAAGGCTCAGTGGCAAGGCAGAATTTTTCTGTGCTTGACAGAAAAAATGGGGCTATGCACCAAGATCTCAGCAAATGGCATTGCCCACCTGGATATTAAAGCTGTGATCCAAATTTTTTCAGTCATAATTCAAGCCAAAAAAAATCTTATAAGCATAGCATTTAACTAATATACATGAAAATCGAGTAATAGCCATTTTGAACATAAACTTACATTTCAGATAACTAATGAAATCTTAACTCTATTTTCTGCATGTTTATTTCTGTCAGGTGGATACTTTTTCAGTACTCCCATTCTGGGAGCAATTACAATGTTAATTTTCATACTTATTACAGAAAAAAAAGCAAAAGCAAAAGAATGGCTAACCTTTCAAATATGTTCATTCTATTACACTTAAAATGCACTGTGGATATATTTACTGTGGGGTCCTTGGGTCAAATGTACCATAAACACTGAAAATTTTTACAGAACTGCAATACTGAAATCATATTCATCAAACCTGTATTATTTTTCAAGGCTGAGACTATTTTTTTTTTTTAAATCAAGTGAGATCAAAAGCTTTGAACTTGTTCCAGGATGTAAAACAAGCAGAAAACAGTAAATGGTCTCTTTGGAACTACTGTACAATTTAGAGTAGTTTGCATAAGGCATCTTAATTTGAGAGGATAAAATAGTGGTATTTATGATAATGTTCAATGTAGCCATTTCAAATAAGAATTCCTCAAGGCAACCCCATCCGCTTCTTACAAGTCTTAATATCTTGTATATTTAACTTCCTATGTTATGCAGTCCTGTATCAGATTTCCACTCTTTGCTTCCGAAAATTCAGCTCCATTCTGATTGAATTAAAGGATTTTGTTTCAGCTTTTATCATTCTTGTAATTGAAGACATTATTAAGCCAAAGAATACAGACCCAAACAACAAGATACTTCAATCTCAGGTACCCTGGGTTTAATAAACATTTTCTTAGAGGCAAATGACATTAATTTGTAGAAAGATTTGCTTTAACATTTTAACACATGAGCATTTATCTCCAAATTTATATATTTACGTTTATACTACATAACATACACAGAACTGCTGATATGAAATTTTTGCTGATTAAAGGCATATTTTTTTCCTAGCTCTTTGCAGATGGTTTAATTTGTAAGACATATACAAAGTCTTTTTTATTTTTTTTAAATCACATTGTCCTTCAGGTAACCAAATACTTAAGAAATATTGTAGCAATATGAGCTGCAGAGGAACTGGAAGGACAATGATCCTACAGTGTTACCACATGAGTTGAGTTATTTAAGTGGGGAAGAGAGAAAAATGAATGGATTTTTTTCCCCCTGAAGGTATCAGATAAGCCCTATTCCTAAATCCAGGAGGACTGAGTATCGCCAATAGGTCTATGAAAGACTGTAACTAAACGCACAGCATCAGATTGGATTACAGTTTACACAAGCAACATCCCAAGATCCCCCTGATGGCTGGACACATAATACAGATCAATCACTCACTAAGAAATGTTATGGTTTTGAAACAGTTTGAGCTCTGAGACCAGCACTGGTAACGTGAAGAGGGATTTACAAAGAGAAAGTCTGACGCTAAATGTCAAAATGATGGCATGAACTTTTAACAGTGGATCTGGCTCTGGATAACCAGAGTGTTCCTTTACTTCCCTGAAATTCCAGACCAGCCAGAAGCAACAAGAACATTTTGTTCTCTGACTCTTTTTCTCATTGCGTAAACCTGTCCTTACAAGTTCATAATTTATAAATGACCTGTACTTACAAATGGCTATACTTACTTGAACAGAACACACCTCCACCTCCATAGCCAATGACAACCCATTAAGGAAAAAGCTTTAGATTTCTTTGAGTTAACAAGTCGAGGAAGGAAAGAGATTATAAAAAGCAAGAGTAGCCTAAGAAGTTGAAACTGTTCCAGATAAGGGTGACTTACCCAGTGCACATATCAATCTCTTTACATTGCCTGAAATGTTTATTTTTAAAATTATACCAAAGAAAGATGTGTTTGGTCGGGTGCAGTGGCTCACGCCTGTAATCCCAGCAGTTTGGGAGGCAGAGGTGGGTGGATCACCTGAGGTCAGGAGTTCGAGACCAGCCTGGCCAACATGGTGAAACCCTGTCTCTACTAAAAAAAAAAAAAAAAAAAAAAAAAAAAAAAGACAAAAATTAGCTGGCATGGTGGGGCATGCCTGTAATCCCAATTACTCCGGAGGCTGAGGCAGGAGAATCGCTTGAACCCAGGAGGTGGAGTTTGCAGTGAGCCAAGATCGCAGCGCCACTGCACTCCAGTTTGGGCGACAAGAGCGAAACTCCGTCTCAAAAAAAAAAGAAAGATGTGTTTAAGTATCACCCTTCCTTAAAACTGCAAATATTTCTAGAAAGACCACAAGGCTAGCAGCCACTCACAATTTAGTAAGCTCATTTAATAATCTGACTTTTTTTTGCATATTACCCCAGACATTCACCTGTTTAGATACTGCTATACTTACATTTAAGAAAACACTTGGTTAATAACATTTTCCCCCCTCAGATTCTTGAGGAGTGACATGTTCAGGCAACTCAAAGTGCTGGCAGGAATAATGGCAGCCAAAGGAGAATCCAGAGGCCTAAAAGCCAGACCTCTTGGGGCTGAGAGCTGAAGTCCTGTTGCTATAGATAAGTGCAACCTTGAGAAAGATTCCAGGACTTTTGTTTCTCAGGCCCATGGGGCAAGCAAACACTTTCTACTAGGGGAAGAAAAAAAAAAAAAAGAAGGTTAAAAGAGCCTCAATGTGAGTTACCCTTGGAAGCTCAACAGATTAGGGAACTGTTAAAAAAAAAAAAAAAAAAAAAAAAAAAAAAGCAGAATACTAGCAGCCACAGAATCTAGATTCTATTCCAAGGTCTACTAATAATTTGATTGTGAGATTTGGGCAAATCAATTTTTCTCAGCTTTGATTTTCTTCAACTCAATGCAATGAATTGCAATAAAGGGAATTGGAAAAGATGATTCCTTAAGGCCTCTTCCAGCCCTATAATTCTAAGCTTTTACAAATGCAAGTCTTATTATTTATAATTAGGCATGTAAACTTGAAAACTGCTTTTCTGTAAATTTTGATGGAACATCTTTGCTCATGTAATTCATTTTTATCTGTTGTCTTCACATGAACCTTTCCCTCTATCTGAATTCTACTGGCTAATTTCTTTGTGAAACTTTTTGTACCAAATCCCCTTTGGTTTCAATACCTAGAATTATAATAAAACACTTTCCATTTTTCAAAACCATTATGACTGGTAGAACACCCCATCAACTGGCAAAGTCCTACTTGAGTCAATTAAAGGCAACACTGCTGAGCTCTGATTCTTGAAGGGCTCTAATGCTTGGAAATGATTTATATATACTGGATTCTGAATGACATCAGGCTTAACTGCCAAGTTGCATCAAACAAATAATGGTACTAAGTTGGCCATATCGTGAGTATCTCTAAACAGTAAATACGTAGAGCGTTTAGAAGAGAATCTGGAACATAAGTTTCAGTGAGTGTTAACTTATTCTTCTTCCATACTGCCCTATTACCGTGCTATATTCAGTACAAGCCTTGTGTAGATGAACAGCAGAGTATGGAAACCAAGATTATGGTATTTTTTAAATTGTGTGCCTAAATATTTTGGAAGAAAGTGAGTTTTAGTTCAGCAATAAAACCCAACCCAGAACACATGCAAAGACCATTTTAACCAAAATCAGGGACCTCTGAAACACTGACTTGCTGCATCCTGAAATATTGTTTTAGATTATACAACAGTCAGCATCAATGTTAAATAGTTTAGCCATCTGGAGAGCAATTAAACAGGACATAACTTTCTGCATTTCTGGTGACTGCGAGAATAGCAGCATTGCTTACCTACACATGCAAATAAAAAAAAAATGCTCTTCTCTTCAGTTTGGGTCATATGTTGAAATACGACTCTACAGCAAAGCCATACACTATCCTTCAATTTCCAGTGAACCTGAAGTGGCAACCACTCCTAATGTAAGTGTCATGAGCTGGCTTCTCCTGCCACCTCCCTTGTTTTGGCTGCTGGGGAGAATGCTGCAGCATAGGACAGTAAATGGACAGTGCATGTCTAGTTGCTATTCTCAAGCAAATTGTTGATCACTCCCATTTCAATAACCACCGTCTCACCCAAGTTAGGAATAGATAGTATCCAGGTGTATCTGAACCTTAACAAAATTATAGATCTGACATAATTAACCTTTGTGATGAATTTCTTAAATGGTTAATTTACAGGACAAATTTCAGCAATCTCAGGGGAATATATAATTGCTTCATTCTTTATCTTTTGGCAAGGGTAACTACAATTCAATGATTTTTTACACTGAAAAACCAAGATGATGAATACCCTCACAAAGGGTACTGTGATGACTATGCCCTGAGCTATAATAAATTCTCATCATAAAAAACAGAAATTGAGAGGAGTAGGGGATGGTAAGACAAAAATACTGACCCCCCCGCAAAAAAATCCTCGCATTGCTATCCAAAGATGTCTGTAACATATTCTTAAGGAAAAAAAGCTATTTACAAAATAGAAGTAGTATGAAAGGTATTTTAAAAACAAAAATGAGGTCAATCTATGTGTTTATATACACAAGAGAAAAAGTCTGAAAGGAGAGACAACAAAATAATAATAATGTACAAATGATAGGTTCTGGATGATTTTTAATTTAAAAAGTTGTTTTCTTCAATCTTTCTGCTTAAATTTATAATTGCTAAGTTTTTAACAGCTTACATATATAATGCATTACACTATTTCCCTCTTTTTATTGTATTGCTTTTATAATTAAATAAAACAATAAACCTATTTCCTTGGGGAGGGTGTTGGGGGGGGAAGCATACCTTGTTTTTAGTCTCAGAGAGACCTCAAGTTAAGCTATGTTCACAAATTGATTTATGGAATATATCACTCAATAGTTTTTGGACTAGAAAAAATAGGATCAGTAAGTGGCAGTAAGCATTCTGGATAGACAAGTTGTGCCTTTCTCAATAAATGGGATTCAGGAGTACTGTCAGTTAGCACTTGACAGGCTGAATAGACTCAACAGAGTCGTAGATGTTTGACTAGTACAGCAGACCACTCTAATTTGAGCAAAGGAGCGCCTATCCTAAATTAATATACAAGTAAATTTTTTTTTTTTTTTTTTGGAGACGGAGTCTCGCTCTGTTACTCAGGCTGAAGTGCAGTGGCACAATCTCAGCTCACTGCAACTTCCATCTCCCGGGTTCAAGTGATTCTCCTGCCTCAGTCTCCCGAGCAGCTGGGACTACAGGTGCCCGCCACCACACCCAGCTAATTTTTGTATTTTTAGTAGAGACAGGATTTCACCATGTTGGCCAGACTGGTCTTGAACCCCTGACCTTGTGATCTGCCTGCCTCGGCCTCCCAAAGTGCTGGGATTACAGGTGTGAGCCACCGCACCCGGCCACAAGGGAATCTTTAGAAAAAATGTAAACTATAAGGTAACATGGCTCAATTAAAGCTCAAGTCAGCATAATATGATTGACGTAATAAGGTAGTATGGTTGCATTTTAATTCACTTGAAAAAGGTTGCTTTATAACTTAATTTGCTTGGTATATAAAAACTGTGAAGGCCATTACAGATTTGTAATCTTCTTGCAAAAATTTGTCCTCAGGTGATTTTAATGATGGATTTACTACAGTGTGGAATGAAAAACATGTCCATCACTCTATTTGGAGGTGAATAACACGGCGCCCCTCAGCCTTTACTGCTAGCAAAGAAAACAGTCATGTGTGTTCATGTGTGTGCATGTACATCTGCAGTGTTGATGGCATTAACTATGCACAACTTTACTGCGCTCTTTCCTCCACCCCCAGGAACAAACAGCAATGCATGAAGTAGTAGCAAAGGTAAAACACTCTTGGGGAAGAATGAATTTTCATATACATCTTGGGAGGAACAAAAGATGGATTTAGTCTCTTTTGAAAGAGCTTTGGAATTTGAAGGGATATTGTCAAAATTTCTTTTTGAGCCACAAAAACTCTTATCAGTGAAAATATCTTATAGAAAAATACTGAGAGGGTGCTGAATAGGCCGATAAAGGTAACCAGAGCAGGTGGTGTCACTCTTTACTTCATAAAAATGAAGCACAAACTATTTGTGAGACGCATATAAAGATAGAAAGATTTACATTGCCAAGGTAAGGTATAGAGGGACTAAAGAGTGGCACCCTCCCATAGAGACCAATAATAATGTCTAACATTTGTAAAGCACTTTATCATTTACAAATGGATTTAAGCAAACCATCTCATTCCAGGTGGATTCAGTCCCCAGTGCTCAGCCAGAGCTTCCAGGCTGGCAGCCTCAGTGGAGAAACGACTTCTGAAGAACACAGGGCACAGCAGCAGTGGCCAAATGAGGGGTGAATCTACTCACCCACCACCTGGGCACGAACTACCCAGATGAGCCCTACTCTGCATGCTGATTAAAATAAATGAGGGCTTTGATAAAGCCATCGCTAAAGTCTCTGAAAGGATGGCTCTCTCCACTTCTTCCTATCAAACTAGGACCGGGTTTAATGTAGACAATGATGAAAGGGCTGTTGCAATAAGCACACCAACTCATAGGAGTTCTGGAGGAAGCTTCTAACTCAGTTTTTTGAAGGAAGCCTTTTCAGTACTGCCAAATGTGTAAGGCTTTGCTTATTTGTGGGAGGGATGGCAATCTGTTCTAGTGAGCTGGAAGTTCTTTCTGGCTAAGGGGGTAGCGAAGAGAGAGAAATGGCACTACCAACAGGACAGGTGCAGCAAAAACTAAGCAAATTGATAATCTTAATTTTTAATTTAGAACAGCTGATACATTGGTTCATAAACTAACTACTGGTAACATTTGTCAAAAAGGTTTCAGGAAAATTCAGTGAACTAAACAAAAGTATAAAATTGCAACTGAGGCTACATGCAGTGGCTTACGCCTGTAATCTCAGCACTTTGAGAGGCCGAGGTGGGAGGATCACTTGAGCCCAGGAGTTCGAGACCAGCCTGGGCAATATAGTGAGATACCCATCTCAACAAAAAATGAATGAAAGTTCTATTTTTAAAATCGCAACTGATATAACTTGAAAGAAATAGGCCACAAATTCAGGAAGATGGCTTAAATATGAAGTTTGAGATTTAATTTTATATTGGCTGGTGGATTCATTTCATGAACAGTTTGATAGCCTACTATGTGCCTGGTACTATACTAATGAAACTATTCTCGTTAGGCCACAGTTATACATGAGACACTACCAAAAAGATCTAAATCAAAATTCCTTTATTCAATTAATACATATAAAAATGTTTGTGGTTTATTTTATTATTTTTTGAGATAGAGTCTCACTCTGTCACCCAGGCTGGAGTGCGGTGGCTTGATCTTGGCACATTGCAACCTCCACCTCCCGGGTTTCAGCAATTCTCCTGCCTCAGCCTCCTGAGTAGCTGGGATTACAGGCGTGCGCCACCATGCCTGGCTAATTTTTGTATTTGTTTTAGTAGAGACGGGGTTTCACCACACTGGCCAGGCTGGTCTCGAACTCCTGATCTCATGATCTGCCCGCCTCGGCCTCCCAAAGTGCTGGGATTACAGGCGTGAGCCACTGCACCCGGCCATGTTTGTGGTTTAAATATCACTAAGGGACCATGTCTAAACAAGTCTAATAAATAACTTTTACATTTACTTTTTTTGCAGTGTTTTTAAATTATAGTTGTTCTTTTTAAAGGATACATTGTCTAGATAAATAACTTCATAAAGATAAAGGCCATTTATTTGTTTTTGATCACTCAGAAGGTTAATACGTAAGTTGCAAGACCTTGGGCCAACCATGTCACTTCTTTGCCCCTCAGTTTGCTTATCTAGATAAGAGGTTTCTGTGTTTTATCAACAATAAGTCCTATGATTAGAAATATTTAAATGTGCAGCTATATACATTTTTAATTCACAATTGTGAGATACAGTAAAAAATAGTTTTTTTAGCTACAATAAAAGAGTAATAAAAAAACTGATTTTACTTTTGAATAAAGGTGCATGGTCTTGGACTACTGAAGCAATGCCAAATAGTCATTTATTGATCACTGACTCATTTATTTGTTTAAACAACAATTAGGTTCCTGAAAAAGTAGCAGACAATTTAAAGCGCTTAAGATGAAAATTTTCAGTGAGGTGTGGTAGCTCGTGCCTGTAATCCCAACACTTTGTGAGGCCAAGGTGGGAGGATCACTTGAGGCCAGAAGTTTTGAGACTAGCCTGGGCAAAACACTGAGATCCCATCTCTATGAAGCAATTTTCTTTTCTTTTTCTTTCTTTTTTTTTTTTTTTTTTTTTTTTTTGAGACAGAGTCTCACTCTGTCTCCCAGACTGGAATGCAGTGGGACGATCTCGGCTCACTGAAACCTCTGCCTCCCGGGTTCAAGTGATTCTCCTGCCTCAGCCTCCTGAGTAGCTGGGATTACAGGCGTCCACCACCATACCTGGCTAATTTTTGTATTTTTAGTAGAGATGGGGTTTCACCATGTTGGTCAGGCTGGTCTTGAACACCTGACCTCGTGATCTGCCCACCTTGGCTTCCCAAAGTGGTGGGATTACAGACGTGAGCCACTGCGCCTGGCCGAAAAATAATTTTTTTTAAAGATAAAAATTTTCATAAGAAATAAAGAAAAAGGAGATGTTTTCCAGCAGATTTTTTAAAAAGTTGGTTGTGTCAAGTATTTTGCATTACTATAAAAACTATAATAAATAGTTGCTGAGAATTGAATACTTGGTCATGAAACAAACAAGCAACGTAAAACTGATTATCATATAGCAGTTAGTTGCTTTATTTTCCACCTTCCCCCAGTATGGGAATTGCTGAATATGAAGTCTGTTGTACTCAGGATATACCATTCTCAGTATGTTCTTTACCTAGCGGCACTGCCGCATGTTGTTCTGACAGAATTCTGAGAGAATTAGCCTTGCCATTTTAGTGTTGGGCCCATTTTTATTCAATGTGGCTGATGAGCTCCATTTTGCTTTCACTGCTTCTTCATCTGGAGACCCTCTCAGTGATGTAAACTGAAAGACTGTTGTTGGCTAGCACACTGCCTTCTATTAGTGGCTTTCAATACACATTGTGACACAGTATAAATACATGTGCATATATAAAACTACATTTTTTTTTTTAGATGGAGTCTCGCTGTGTCACCCAGGCTGGAGTGTAGTGGCGTGATCTCGGCTCACTCCAACTGCCACCTCCCAGGTTCAAGCGATTCTCCTGCCTCAGCCTCCCGAGTAGCTGGGATTACAGGTGCCCACTACCACGCCCAGCTAACTTTTGACTTTTGTATTTTTACTAGAGACGGGGTTTCACCATGTTGGCCAGGCTGGTCTCGAACTCCTGACTTTGTATTCCCAAAGTGCTGGGAATACAGCCGTGAGCTACCACGCCTGGCCAAAATTAAATTAAAAGTTTCATTATGTAATTTTCTATTGCATTCTATTTTTTTTTTTTTTTTTGAGATGGAGTCTCTGTTGCCCAGGCTTAAGGGCAGTGGTGTGATCTTGGCTCACCCCAACCTCGACCTCCCGGGTTCAAACAATTCTTCTGCCTCAGCCTCCCAAGTAGCTGGGATTACAGGCGTCTGCTACCACGCCTGGCTAATTTTGCATTTTTAGTAGAGATGGGGTTTTGCCATGTTGTCCAGGCTGGTCTCAAACTCCTAGCCTCAGGTGATCCACTGGCCTCAGCCTCCCAAAGTGCTGGGATTACAGGTGTGAGCTACCACGCCAGGTCCTATGGCTTGAACACGGGAATCGCCTGAACCCAGGAGGCGGAGGTTGCGGTGAGCCGAGATCGTGCCATTGCACTCCAGCTTGGGCAACAAGAGTGAAACTCCATCTCAAAAAAAAAAACAAACAAACAAAAAGTATTGATAGTGATTCACTAAATTGATTTCACCACTCCCCAATGAAAAGGATGTGATCTGTGGTTTGAAACATTATTCAATATCATGCTGATAAATGTTATGTATAGTTCATACCTTGTTAGTCCTTGTAATTACACACAAGGTCTTCCAAATTTTTGATGCAGTTTAAACATTGTTACTCTAAAATATATTTTTAGAGGTATTTATTTATCACTTTTTACCAAAAACATGTAAATGAAGTGAAGGTAAACAGAGAGGCAAGATAAAACAGAATCATTCTTGGGTACTATGGAGTATATTCTATTAGGGTGCATTTCAATCTTGTAGGTTTGTATCAATAATGCTGATGCTTAGCTTCATTTTTTTTGTTTTTGTTTTCTGAGACAGAGTCACTCTGTCGCCCAGGCTGGAGTGCAGTGGTGCCATCTTGGCTCACTGTAACCTCCCCGTCCCAGGTTCAAGCAATTCTCCTGTTTCAGCCTCCCGAGTAGCTGGGGCTACAGGTGCATGCCACCATGCCCGGCTAATTTTTGTATTTTTAGTAGAGACAGGTTTTCACCATGTTGCCCAGGCTGGTCTCGAACTCCTGACCTCAGGTGATCCACCCACCTTGGCCTCCCAAAGTGCTGGGATTACAGGTGTGAGCCACGGTGCCCTGCCTGATGCTTAGCTTGGATCCTGTTAGATTCCTGAAAACAAATTGGCTTAGATAACATTTGGCCAAAGAGCTAAAAATTTCAGTAATTTCCTAGGAGTCACAGATACATCTTGCAAATTCCAGTGCTGCCATGTCTTTTGGGTAACACAGTTCACTTTCCAGCTCAAGCAGTTCCTCTTCAAATTGGGCCACACTAAAAGGCAGGTGTTTGTAATTCAGAGACATCCCAAGGTTTGTACTCTAAAGGCAGGCACAGAAATAAAATCATGATTCGTGTGCCTTAAAATCCATGCATTTTGACTAAAGCTGTAATTGTATTTCTTCCAAATAACTCTGAAGCTCTTCAAAATCCACAAATCAATGGAATTCTAAAAATAACTGATGCTACTAGTACTGTGTTCTAAAAAATTAAGTAATCTTTTTTTTCCTTCCTTCAAATTATCAGGTAGAAATTTGGGGGCCGGGCACTCATGCCTGTAATTCCAGCACTTGGGAGGCTGAGGCAGGAGAAGCCTCTGAGCCCAAGAGTTTGAGACCAGCCTGGGCAACATAGGGAGATCCTGTCCCAGAAATAAATAAATTAATTAATTAACAATAATAGAAGAGGCCAGGCGCGGTGGCTCACACCTGTAATCAGCACTTTGGGAGACTGAGGCAGGTGAATCACTTGAGGACAGGAGTTGGAGACCAGCCTGGTTAACATGGCAAAACCCCATCTCTATTAAAAATACAAAAATTAGCTGGGTGTGGTGGTGGGCGACTGTAGTCCCAGCTACTCAGGAGGCTGAGGCAGGAGAATCTCTAGAACCTTGGAAGTGGAGGTTGCAGTGAGCCAAGATCATGCCACTACACTCCAGCCTGGGTGACAGAGCGAGACTCTGTCTCACAAATAAAATAAAATGAAATAAAATAAATCTGGGATTGGTCACATTGTACCCTTGGATCAAATAATGGATACCCTGGGCCAGGCACAGTGGCTCATGCCTGTAATCCCAACACTTTGGGGGCTGAGGTGGGAGGATGGCTTCAGGTCAGGAGTTTGAGACCAGCCTGGGCACCATAGAGAGACTCTGTGTCTACAAAAACTTAAAAAAATTAACAAGGCATGGTGTCTTGCGCTGTAGTCCCAGCTACTCAGGAGGCTGAGGTGGAGGATTACCTGAGCCTGTGAGTTCGAGGTTACAGTGAGTGACAATAGCCCCACTGCACTCCAGCCTGGGGTACAGAGTGAGACTCTGTCTCATTAAAATAATAATACAAATAAATAATAATAATGGGCATACTTGGGTTAGAAATACTCCAATCTATAAAGATATACATACAATTGGCTTTTTTTTTTCTTCCCCTGAGACAGGATCTCTATCACACAGGCTGGAGTGCAGTGGTGCAATCTTGGCTCACTGCAGCCTCCACCTGCCAGGTTTAGCAATTCTTGTGCCTTGACCTCCCGAGTAGCTGGGATTACAGGTATGCGCCACCACACCCAGATAATTTTTGTATTTTTAGTAGATACAGAGTTTTGCTATATTGGTCAGTGGTATTAAACTCCTGGCCTCAAGTGATCTGCCCACCTCGGCCTCCCAAAGTGCTGGGATTAGGGGTGTGAGCCACCACTCCTGTCCCAGTTGGGTTTTAAACTGGTATTTCTCATGCTTCATGCAATGCACACACAAAAATTTTTTTTGAATTAACAATACTGTTTTAGTATGTGACTTACTTGTGTAAATCACAACTGTTTCAATATAAATGTGAATTATCACTTTGCTCAATCAATATTATCAGAAATTTACATTTGTACATTACCTTATAGCCTTTAAAGTACTTGAACAAATTAAGCCATATATAAAATTTTCAACACAAATCTGCCATAAAGATGAGTTTACCAATTTGGGGTACTGCTTTAGATTGCTGAAATATGCACAAAAATCTTTAGCTCTCTGATGTTTATATAAGATATTGGCTTCTCTGTTACTTTCCTGACTTTATTAACAATTTCCTTGATTATAATCATTTTGTTTTTCTTCATGTGTCATGCCATTTTCAGGATCTGGTTATAAGATGCAAGTTTAGACTCTTTCCTACAACATCTACAACATTTGGAACCATAGAATATTGGAACCAGCAAGGATCTAAGAGATGGACATGATGCTGCCTTAATTTTTTTAGAAAACTAAAAAAAAAAAAAAAAAAGTTGCTTTTGCTTATAAGTTGCTAATTTAAAATGTTTCACCGGGCACAGTGGCTCACGCCTGTAATCCCAGCACTTTGGGAGGCCGAGGCGGGCAGAACACCTGAGGTCAGGAGTTCAAGACCAGCCATAGCCAACATGGCAAAACCCCATCTCTACTAAAAATACAAAAATTAGCTGGATGTGGTGGTGGGTGCCTATAATCCCAGCTACTTGGGAGGCTGAGGCAGGAGAATCACTTGAACCTTGGAGGCGGAGGTTGCAGTGAGCTGAGATTGTGCCACTGCACTCCAGCCTGGGCAACATTGAGACTCCGTCTCAGAAAAAAAAAAAGTTTCATGAAGCCCCTATCAATGTTTATATTGAAATATGTATTCCAATATTTAGAAACTAATAACCGTTTAAGGTACCATAAATTCCAGGATTGATAACTGCAAAATTGTTGGCAAAAATGTATCATGGTTCTTTGTTGGTCTGTTAGTTTTCTACTTTAGTAAAGCATGAGGATTTTGCAGTCAGATTGCCTGGATTTAGACAGCAACTCTACCACTTATTAGCAGTGTTACCTTGAGGGAAATTACTTATCCTTTCCCTGTACCTCAGGAGACATTAAATGGGTTAATATAGATAAAGCACTTAAAACAGTGCCTACCGTATAGTAAGCCCTCAAAAATATAAATTGTTATTTCTAAAATATTTGATGGTAATTTTAATGATTAAATTTTCTACAACTATAAAGTTTCTAATTTCAGTGATAAAAATGGGGAATTAAGATATCAGATAGACTGAAATAATAGATGGATGAATGAATGATCTGAATTTGGAATTCTGAGAGGTAAAATGAAGAGTTCAATGTTAAATGGCTTATTGGGGGATAAAAAGAAACAAAAGAAAAAATGAGGCCAGGCGTGGTGGCTCAAATCAGAAATCCCAGCATTTTGGGAGGCCAAGGTGGGCGGATCACCTGAGGTCAGGAGTTCAAGATCAGCCTGGCCAACATGGTGAAACCCCGCTTCTACTAAAAATACAAAAAAAAGGAAAAAATTAGCCGGGCGTGGTGGCACATGCTTGTAATCCCAGCTACTTGGGAGGCTGAGGCAGAAGAATCTCTTGAACCCAGGAGGCAGAGGTTGCAGTGAGCTGAGATCACACCACTGCATTCTAGCCTGGGTGACAGAGCAAGACTCTGTCTCAAAAAAAAAAAAAAATATAGAAAAAAGAAAAAATGAAAGAGAAAAAAAGCCAAGGCTAGGAATTCGGTCCACAGACTTCTACTTTATGGTTCTTTCCACTTCTCTTTGTAGCTTTACATGTCATCTCTAGGAATGTAAAATACATAAGTGCTATGTAGCTCAACACATTATGAAAATATAAGTGATCCCCAAGAGTGTAGCTAAAACTGTTATTAGTAAACAGTTACTCTGATATTCTAAACAGGGAAACTATCCTTTAAAAACCAAAGACTTGATTTGCAATATAGTTTTGGTGTTTCCCGATTTCTGCCTGACTTTACACCCTGAAAATGGTCCCAGAACAACGACAATTAAGCCATAGGAATGACAACAAACAATTTAATGAAATTTCCAGAATGCTTAAAAAGAAACTTGCTTGGCACAGCCATACTTTCCAACAAACCCACTTTAAAGTTTTCACAGTTTACAATATCAGAAATGACCTCAGGGTCAGGCATTTGTCAGTTAATGACCTGTTGGGCTAATGGCCTTCAGCTTTGCCTTAGGCACATAAGTCCTCCAGCAGGTCATTAGCTGCCAGAAAAGGGCTCTTCCCAATCACTATGGCTAAATAAATAAAATTTGCTCCTGGGCTAAGACCCTATAAACCAACTTTGGCTTAGACTAAGTAAATTTTTTGTTGCGTATTTACAACTTTAAGAATTTAAGAAAATGATGGAAATGCTAAAACCAAAATTACATTAACATGACTGAGCTATATGTGGCTATCAATGAGGAAAGTAGTCACATAGACTCTTGGATGAGCTTAAATTTTCTTTTGCTTATGGTATTCAAATTCAGTTGAACCTCACATCATGGTTGGCCATGAGAAATAGAAATATATTGACTATGGCAATATTATATATAATACATTTAGCAACCTTGATCTTTGTAAATCCCATTTCCTACCTTCCAGAAGTAAAATTAATTAAATCAGTCTTCCCCCTTCATTTTTCTTTCTTTTTTTTTTTTTGAGACGGAGTCTGGCTCTGTCGCCCAGGCTGGAGTGCAGTGGCACAATCTCGGCTCACTGCAAGCTCCACCTCCCGTGTTCAAGCCATTCTCCTGCCTCAGCCTCCCGAGTAGCTGGGACTACAGGCACCCGCCACTATGCCCAGCTAATTTTTGTATTTTTAGTAGAGATGGGGTTTCACCGTGTTAGCCAGGATGGTCTCGATCTCCTGACCTTGTGATCCGCCCACCTCAGACACCCAAAGTGCTGGGATTACAGGCTTGAGCCACTGCGCCTGGCCCCCCCTCCATTTTCATGGACATTTGCTAGATCTCCAAAGCCAGAGTGAGAAAAAAAATCTATTTTCAAGTTTGAGTGATTCAGTACTCTTCTTTTCCCTTTCTAATGGTCTCACCTGAGGAACTTTCTGAGTTAGGAGTTTACTAAGTACTGGGTGGATAGACAGCTGATTCCTGCCTTTGCATCTGCAGCTGCCTATCTCTTCTCCATCTATCCTTTCTTCACTCCAGCAGGCTTGTATACTGTGTCTCTTTCTGTCCCTTCCCAAATCTCATGTTGAATTGTAAACCCCAATGCAGGAGGTGGGGCCTGGTGGGAGGTGTTTGGATCATGGGGGCAGATCCCTTATGGCTTGGTGCTGTCTTCACAATAGTGAGTGAGGTCTTGGGAGATCTGGTAGTTTAAAAGTGTGTGGCACCTCCTTCCCGTTGCTCCTGCTTTCACCATGTGACGTCCCTGCTCCCACTTTGCCTTCTGCCATGATTGTAAGCTTCCTAAGGCCTTCCTAGAAGCTGAGCAGGTGCAAGCACCATGCTTCCTGTAAAGCCTGAAGAACCATAAGCCAATTAAACCTCTTTTCTTCACAAAATTACCCAGTCTCAGGTATTTCTTTTCTTTCTTTCTTTTTTTTTTTTTTTGAGATGGAGTTTCACTCTTTCCCCTAGGCTGGAATGCAGTGGCGCAATCTCAGTTCACTGCAACCTCCGCTTTTGGGTTCAAGCAATTCTCCTGCCTCAGCCTCCCGAGTAGCTGGGATTATAGGTGCCCGCCATCATGCCCGGCTAATTTTTTGTATTTTTAGTAGAGACGGGGTTTTGGCATGTTGGCCAGGCTGGTCTCGAACTCCTGACCTCAGGTGATCAACCTGCCTGGGCCTCCCAATGTGCTAGAATTACAAGTGTGAGCCACCGTGCCTGGCCCGTCTCAGGTATTTCTTTCTTTTCTTTCTTTCTTTTTTTTTTTTTTTTTGAGATGGAGTCTGGCTCTGTTGCCCAGGCTGGAGTGCAGTGGTGCGATCTTGGCTCACTCCAAGCTCCGCCTCCCTGGTTCACGCCATTCTCCCGCCTCAGCCCCCTGAGTAGCTGGGACTACAGGCGCCCACCACCACGCCCGGCTAATTTTTTTGTATTTTTGTAGAGACGGGGTTTCACTGTGTTAGCCAGGATGGCCTCAATCTCCTGACCTCGTGATCTGCCCGCGCGGCCTCCCAAAGTGCTGGGATTACAGGTGTGAGCCACTGTGCCTGGCCTGCCTCAGGTATTTCTTTATCGCAATGCAAGAACAGCCTAACACACTGTTCACAACTCGGTTAATTTCACCTCACGTAATCTCTAAAGTGTATATACATCCTCTTCAATCTTCATCCTCCAGTTTTCTATTCTTTCTCCTTTTACTTATTATTTCAGAAAAATTGCCACTCACCTTCTTGACTTCTACTTTCTCCTTTCAAGAAGACATAAACCAAGGATCTTCAAGTTGAGAAACATCAGAGGAAAGCAAGATTTCTCTTGTGCTAAGAAAAAGGAAAATTGGGCCAGGCAAGGTGGCTCACACCTGTAATCCCAGCATTTTGGGAGGCTTGAGGCGGGCAGATCACGAGGTCAGGAGATCAAGACCATCCTGGCTAACATGGTGAAACCCCACCTCTATTAAAAATACAAAAAATTAGCTGGGCATGGTGGCATGTGCCTGTAGTCCCAGCTATTTGAGAGGCTGAGGTAGGAGAATCACTTGAACCTGGGAGGCAGAGGTTGCAGTGAGCCAGGATCGTGCCACTGCACTTCAGCCTGGGTGACAGAATGAGACTCTGTCTCAAAAAAAAAAAAAGAAAAAGGAAACTTGGCTGGGCACAGTGGCTTACGCCTGTCATCTCAACACTTAGGGAGGCCAAGGATCATTTGAGCCCAGGAGTTCAACACCGGCCTGGGCTAGATAGTCTGGCCTGGGCAAGGTAGTGAGACCTTGTCTCTATTACAAAAAATAAAGAAATAAAAATAATTTAAAAAATAAAAAAGGTAATATTAGAAATGAAATATGCATTAAAAAACCAGTGCCTACCCTCATCCTCTTATTAAACCAAATTTCCCTTTATATGTCAACATTTAAAAATAATTTAACAAATATTTCTTGTTCAGTTTGTTTTCCTATTTTATTTATTTGCAGGTATTGTAGAATGCAGATTTTTTTTTTCTTTTTAAAAAGGGTGTCCTTGGCCAGGCGCGGTGGCTTACGCCTGTAATCCCAGCACTTTGGGAGGCCGAGGTGGGTAAATCACCTGAGGTCTGGAGTTCAAGACCAGCCTTGCCAACATGGCGAAAACCCATCTCTATTAAAAATACAAAAATTAGCCAGGCATGGTGGCAGGCGCCTGTAATCCCAGCTACTCGGGAGGCTGAGGCAGAAGAATTGCTTGAGCCCAGGGGGCAGAGTTTGCAGTGAGCCGAGACTGAGCCACTGCACTCCAGCCTGGGTGACAGAGCAAGACTGAAAAAAGAAAAAAAGGGTGTCTTTGAATGCCAGGCATATGGAAGAAACATGTAAGCTGCTCTTGCTCTTTTTCCTTGTTGTTAGGTTTCTGGTTTGATTCTCAGAGAAATGTCAATTTCACCTGATGGCATTTAACCTTCCTATGCCCAAAAGCTACTACATTCCATTGTCTTGTGGCTTCAAAATGGGCAAAGTTCCAGGTTTTAATATTATTTAAAATTCGTCTTATTTCTAGTATAATTTGCACGCACTAATCATTTATTACTTTCACTTTAAAGACCAAGGAAGCATGACCAGAAAATGGATACAGTCTCTGTTTAATATGTGACTATATTAGCAAATCAGAAAAAAACTGAAGAAGCTAATTTTGGGATTCTGAAATAATTTTATGATGGCATTTTGACTTTTCTAATTAATTGATATGGAGATAGTCTCTTTTACTGTTATACTATATGACACCCCACTTACCACCTTCTGCATCCCTTTACCCTAGTCATGCAAATCTACACTTGAGTGGGTTACATGTATAAAAAATATTAACCTTGGGTGTCAAACTAAAGAGCCTAAAAGATATTAAATAATTTCCACAAGTAAAATAGTGCAAGCAAAACTATAAACACTATCATAATAATGCCTATTTTAAATGCATAAGACAGGGAAAAACTTAATACATGTTTTTAGGTTTCAATTTAACATGAATTTGGAAGTAAAATTACTATAACAGATAAGACAAACACAAATAGACAATAGCATCTTTATTAAACTATATAGATGGTGTAAAGGGAGATTTATATGCATAAATTGAGCATATTTGTACAAACAAAATACTTCATTGTAAACAACATATTTACGCCTTTAGGAAAACAAAGTTAACATAAGGAAATACATCAGCTATGTAAAGAGTACATCTGTGCCACTGGTTATCTGGAAGTATAAATCACTAATGCTTAATAGAACAACCTCCAGGAGTGACATCATGACAATGCTCTTGGGTGTTTAGACAAGATCCAGGCTGACTCACAGTCTCCCATCTGATATATAGCAATAGGTCCATTAAATGAAAATGACTACAAAGAAAAAAAATAACGTGATAAATTCCATTCTTTAAATACTAGGCTTATCATTATATATGTGAAGTAAAAGACTTTTCAAAAACAAGATGACAGGTAGTAATCCACACAGTCTTATTTGCACTGTGGCTTAATCCTAAATACAAACCCAGTCTAAATAAATACAAAGACCAGAGGAAGCCTGTTAATGGCCAGCTAGATTTCGAAATTATAGTACTTCTCCACTTCATGATTTCCCTTCCAATTAGTTAGCATGTCTCACTGATAGCTTGCTGCTCAAACACTAAAATTTTAGATTCTGGCATGACCACATCACTACAGCATCCAGTGATGTTCTACATGGACACAATATAGAGCAACTTATCCCAATGGAATCAGGAAATTTATGATTTAAAAAGAGGCATTCTGAGGTCTTTTAGTCCAGGTCTTTGTACAGTGAAGTACTAAAATAAAAACTTGCCCTTATGTTCCATAATTGAAAATGAATGAAAACCCAAGCATTAATTTTTAAATTCACTCTTGAATTCAAAATCTTGTTAATTTGCATTTATGTGACTACAGCTATAATGGTAAGAAGACAATTACCAGAGGATTAATAAACCAATTTCTATACTTGAAGATATTTAAAAATCTAAGTGTTACCTAAGGCAATTACCTTGAAGACCCCTAATATCTTCAGGGAAAAGCCAAAGGGAAAATAATTGACTCTGCTAATTTTACCCTTGGCAATTATAAAACAGCTCTGAATTTCATTTGACTGCAGAACCCTTCATCTAATGGCTTGCCCCATGAGAAGTACAGAGATAAACACATCATATAGAAATTCAGACAAGAATCCAGTAGCACAAGAAAATGAGAAATTGGTAGAATGAATAAGTCATAAAAAATTAAAGTTGTTACAAATATGCCAACTTTAAATTACCAATATACATCCTCAAGAAAAAGCAGGCTGTCACTGTGAAAAAACAGTGACATATTATAAACAGAAATTCTGTATTAAGTTTTGCCTGTTTCCTCTTGCTGTGGTATCTATTTATGTTGCTATTGTTGACAAATTTTCTTTCTTATAAAAGAAAACTAAAACATGATTAAATAGAATCTAACTTTACCAAGACATTAAGCATATGTAGAGATAAGAAAACTTGGCCGGGTGTGGTGGCTCACGCCTGTAATCCTAGCACCTTGGGAGGCTGAGGCAGGTGGATCACCTGAGGTTAGGAGTTCAAGACCAGGCTGCCCAACATGGCAAAAACACATCTACTAAAAATACAAAAATTAGCCAGATGTGGTGGTGGGCACCTGTAATCCCAGCTACTTGAGAGGCTGTGGCAGGAGAATCACTTGAACCCGAGAGGCGGAGGTTGCAGTGAGCCAAGATCGTGCCACTGCACTCCAGCCTGGGCAACAAGAGCAAAACTGTCTCAAAAAAACAAACAAACAAACAAACAAACAAAACGCAAAAAACTTACTACACTACTACTTCAAAGAAATATTTATCGCCACCTCCTCCTTCTAAAAAAACCATAGTTACTATTATTTAAGCTTCTGGGAGCTCATTTGATAAAATAAGTCCTCTTCTGAGATATAACTTCACTTTCCTTAAATTATTCTGATGAAAATATTGCCAAGTATTTAAATGAAAGAAACTGGCTCTGAATATGGGAGATTTGCTTTATCAGAGGGAATTCCTGACTTTCAAGAACTTTAGTAATTCACAATCTCCTCAGTTTAAAATACTTTTCACCTGATTTGGAAATCATCTATTACGATTAAAAGAGAGCTACTAAAAGCCTTGATTTGGAGAAGATCAATTACAGACCCTGGGCATGGTTCTTAAGGTCTTTCACAAAAAGTGAACCCCTGAGGCATTTTTTTTTTTTTTTTGAAATTGACCTGGTAGAGCCTTCAATGACCCTTTGAAGAACAAGGTGCAAAAGATTCACGTTTGAGATTAACAGGAGGGCTGCACAGAATAAAGCCTTCAATTCAACATACAACTATCAAATTCAGAAAAAAAATATCATAGCCTAAAAAGGAAAAAATTCCTCACCAGAGAAAGGTTGATAAAATGCAAATTTAAAGGTGTAAACCTGTGCAGAGACCATGAAGTTATGAGGCTCACTGAAGGGGAAGGAAATGCCAGATCATTCTTATTTCAAGAAGCTTCAGGCTGAATAGTTGCTTGGATATGCTAAGTTTTTCTTTTTCTTTTTCTAAATCAAGTAGTGCTACTGAAATCCAGTGCCTAATGGAGCAGATGGTGGAGGTCTTAGACTCTGGAACATTTATAGTGATGCTTCTGAATGCACAACACCAAGAGTGGATTTCACAGGCTGTGAATCTGATTTGATTTTGATGGGAGTAAAGCTTCCATTTTCACTGTACTTGAACCACATTGAAAAAAAGCATGTGTGACTGACACAAGCTAGTTAAGAAAAAGGAACATTTTAAATATTAGTCCCATAAAGGGAAGCAGTTTAAACAAGTGATTATTTGTTTGTATCATTTAACATGATTATGTTTATATATAATACCACCGTTTGAACCTTATGTAAGATTTCATCAGAATAGTTCAAAGTTAAAACAAATGATTACAGAAAACAAATAGAAATTTGTCCAAAGGCAACGAGTCTTGGTTTTCTAAGGTGGCGACTATACCGAGGCAAATTACCAAAATGTGGACCTAGGTACTATCAAGGTCCAGAATATCTCCTCCCCTCAGCTTTGTAGGTCTAATCCATGAACGGCCAGCCTGTGAAGCTAGAGCTGGTCATGTGCAGCTCAAAGTGTCCAGACACTATGTCAGATCTGCACTTTCTGAGGCCTCTTTCTTCTCTAAACAAGGGCTAAGTTTTATCACAGACCACTGCAAATATGGTGAAAAGGAGAGATGGATGATACAGTTTGTGAGTCCCGGGGCAAAGAACCACTCACCTTCTGTTAACATGTGAATTCCAGTGAAGGAGAGAATTTAGTGGGACCCATCAAAGCATACTATATGCATAAAGGAGAGAGACATTTGAGATGAAATAAAATAGAATTGGAGAGAGACATCAGATTCTCTCTCTTTCTTTTTTTTTTTTTTTTTTTTTTTTGAGACAGGGGCTCTATTGCCCAGGCTAGAGAAACAGTGGTGCATTCATAGCTCAATGCAGTCTCCAACTCCTAAGCTCAAGAAATCCTACCACCTCAGCCTGCTGAGTAGCTAGGACTAACAGCATGCACCACCATGCCTGTTTTTTGTTTTTTGTTTTTTTTTTCTGTAGAGACAGGGTCTTGCTATGTTGCCCAGGCTGGTCTCCAACTCCTGGGCTCAAGCTATCCTCCCACCTCCATCTCCCAAAGTACTGGGATGAGAGGCGTGAGCCACCATGCCTGACCAAGATTCTCTAATAGTCTGCTTAATAGGATCAATTCATTTTTTACTTTAGCTTTTAAAAAATATGAATATAAATTAGATATTAAAGGTACCATACTACTTTCTCCCTTAAATTCCGCAGGTCTACCTCATGAGTATATGTGCTAGCCAAAAATGCAAACACGTGATGAGAAAGTAGGGCAGAATGTTACTTGTCTCCTAGTATCTTTTATCTGTATCTTCCAGATTTTTGGCTGGATCCATGATGACCTACAATAAAAATTACATTTTCTAGCTTCCCTTACAGCTAGGTATGGCTATATAATTAAATTCTGGTCAACAGGATGTAAGCAGAAAAATCTCATATAACTTATGAGAAATGTCTTTAAAGTGTGAATACTATATAATTTATCATGCAAACTGGGACACAAGAGTAAAAAGAAGCGCTGAAACAACTAAAATTTTATACTTTTTGAAATATGTATTTATTTCAAAAACAAACAGCTGATTTTATTATATTGAAATAAATATGTATTTATTTCAAAAACAAACAGCTGATTTTATTATATTGGTGGACTCAACAGGTTCTATTCAAAAACTATTTTCAAAAATAAAATTTCAAAAGAAATAAAAATAACATACATGTACATACAATAGAACAATAACTTCTTTATACTGATTATCAGAATATTTAAAAATAATGAGAATTATTATTGATGTATATTTACATAGTTTAATCCATTTCTTAGACATATCTGTCTCTAATATTGTGTCACTGGCATTTTTCTGAAGAATGTGTTCATTAAAATACGGTATTTAAAAATAAAACTGCCCGCAATATTCTTCACAGTTGCAGTTTATGGTTAATTAGTTTGAAATTATTGATACTTTCAATTATGGAGAAAATTCTCTTTCTACAGGTTCTAAGTTACCTGATAAGTTCAGAGTAAATTTGCTAAATGGAGGACATAATTCTAATTTTTAAAATGTTGAACAGTATAAATATTTCAGCCCAAATATTTTTAGAGGCACTCTCTTTTTGCTTCCATCAGAGTATCTTACTTTAACAAATAGTATTTTTTTTTTTTTCCAGACGGAGTTTCGCTCTTGTTGCCCAGGCTGGAGTGCAGTGGTGCGATCTCGGCTCACTGTGACCTCAGCCTCCTGGGTTCAAGCGATTCTCCTGCCTCAGCCTCCCAAGTAGCTGGGATTACAGGCATGCACCACCATGCCCTGATAATTTCAGGGTTTCATCATGTTGGTCAGGCTGGTCTCGAACTCCCGACCTCAGGTGATCCGCCTGCCTCAACCTCCCAAAGTGCTGGGATTATAAGCGTGAACCACTGCACCTGGCCTAACAAATATTTTTATAAGACAAAACTTGTCAAATAAGTTGTCTCTATGATTCTTTTCAATGTTTTGCCAAATTTAGATGGTGCAAAATCTAGGCCTTCTCAATCTCATTTCGTGTGTCTGTGTGTGTGTGTGTGTGTGTGTGTGTGC
Source organism: Pan paniscus (assembly GCF_029289425.2). Taxonomy (NCBI): domain Eukaryota; kingdom Metazoa; phylum Chordata; class Mammalia; order Primates; family Hominidae; genus Pan; species Pan paniscus. The sequence continues at coordinate 127,286,789 of NC_073254.2, forward strand.
AATTTATTCAAAGTAGGAGCACCACCAAGATTCTTTCTGCAAGGTGAGACATTTCAAATTGCAACTACAGAACTGAAAATTTTAATCTTGTATATCGTTTGAGTTGTTACTGTTTATATCATTCCTTCTTTGCTTTTGTCAGGAAAAATTCTAATGGAAGTTTTGTTTTGTTTTCATTAATTGTAATTCCCTAAAAGTCTCATGTAGTGTTCTGTTTATTGAATACTTGATTTAAGATTCTCAAGTGATGTTGAACGAAATGCTGCCAATTATTATTAGTAGTAGTAGTAGTAGTATTTTTTGACACAGAGTTTCACCCTGTCACCCAGGCTGGAGTACAGTGGCGTGATCTGGGCTCACTGAACTGAAACCTCCACCTCCTGGGTTCAAGTGATTCTTGTGCCTCAGACTCCTAAGTAGCTGGAATCACAGGCATGCACCACCACCTCTGGCTAATTTTTGTATTTTCAGTAGAGACGGGGTTTCACTATGTTGGCCAGGCTGATCTCAGACTCCTGACCTCAAGTGATCCGCCTGCCTTAGCCTCCCAAAGTGCTGGAAATACAGGCGTGAGCCACCGTGCCCAAATGCCACCAAACTTTTGATGACCCATTTAGAATAAAGTTCAATACCACTGTTGGGGGCACAGGTTGATTTATAAAGATTTCTAAAATCTGATCAACGACAGACAACAAAGAGAAAAGGCACATACTGCTCTGCTGAAGTGTATTATTATTTTTTTTTTTTTGAGACCGAGATTCGCTCTTGTTGCCCAGGCCGGAGTGCAATGGCGTGATCTTGGCTCACTGCAACCTCCACCATCCAGGTTCGAGCGATTCTCGTGCCTCAGCCTCCCAAGTAGCTGGGATTACAGGCATGTGCCACCACACTCGGCTAATGTTCTTAGCATTTTTAGTAGAGACGGGATTTCACCATCTTGGTCAGGCTGGTCTTGAACTCCTGACCTCAGGTGATTCACTCGCCTCAGCCTCCGAAAGTGCTGGGATTACAGGCATGAGCCACTGTGCCTGGCCTGAAGTGTATTTTTTATCTGACATCCACCGTGCCTGGCCTGAAGTGTATTTTTTATCTGACATCAGTTACAACTCCCAAATCATATAGTTCAGTGACTGTGACTATTCAGATATTTGTAAATTTTGATGTAACAATAGCTTCTATTAAAATAGAAGACTTTTGGTGCTTGTTTAGATGTAATGATCAATTGTGTGTGTGCCACAACCAATGCCAACTACTCCACAGGTTGCTTAACGTAGTAAAAACATTGTTTTTACCACAACACTGTGCTTCACCAAAATTTGTACTTCTATTGTTACTATAAACTAATAATTTTATTTTCTATATTGAACTTTTAAACTGAATTTCCAATCTCACTCACAAAGGCTTTATGTTTAATAGAATATACTTCCAAAAACTTTACCTTAATCCCATGAATGAATGGAAAGAAAAAAACCAAACCATTTGTAGAATTAACTTAAATGATTTACTTACTTGAAATACCTGATGACACTAAACTAAAACTGGAATTATTTAACTGCTTTCAAAGTTCTTCTACTGACAATGACGCAAAAGAACTATTGCTTCCCTTTTCCTATATACACATAAACACTTGTAGTTGATAATCAGTGCAATCACTTAGCATAGTCATTTCTCTAAATATAAGTTATGTTGCAGAGTCGTATGCATATATACCTTCTGCAACTGCATAAAGTAGATCCTGACACTTCTTCAGCAGACTTTACTCTTCTTGTTTTCATGTGGTCAGTGATAGATACCACTATGGCCTCCACAGTGGTTGGTAAATGTCAACAAACATTTTGTTCAAGTTATTAATATACATTCCTTATTAACTTTCTTAAGAAAAAAATCAATACTTAAAAAAATGAAACACATACTTTTAGTTTTTTCAGTTTACTGCTGCCAAAAGGATTTATTGCAAAAACAAAGTATTGCCAAGCAATAAAATAGTTATAGATTTACACTGTACAAGCAAGTGTGCTCATTCTACACTCTACTTGCTCCCTAGCAGAGCTGATCAGCCTTGATTTCCCATATATATTTTACAGACACCCAAACCTATAATTTACTGTTTCCCACTGAACTTATCAACTGGTACCTGGCAGCTTTGTGACTCTTGCAGGCCATGCATGGGCTACAGTACAATTGGGTGACACACTACACAGCCAGCTTCTCCCACCACCTGATACAGGAAAGAGTTAGCTGCCCCTAGACATTTGTGTCTGAGTGCACTTTACTGTATTAGCAATTGCCCTGCATTCTGTCCTTGATTGGGAAGTGTTAGTTGTGTCTGAAAGGGCTGGGAAAAGAGGTAAGTTATTTCTGGTATCTTTCAGATTTCCTAACAACTTAAAATGAAGCTGGGCACAGTGGCTCATGCCTGTAATCCCAGCACTTTGGGAGGCCAACACAGGAGGATTTCTTGAGCCCAGGAGTTCAAGACCAGCCTGGGCAACATGGCGAAAGGCAAAAGCCCGTCTCTAAAAAAAAATACAAAAAATTAGCCAGGTATGGCTGTATGCACCTGTGGTCCCAGCTACTTGGGACACTGAGGTAGGAGGATCGCTTCAACCAGGGAGGTTGAGGCTGCAGTGATCACGCCACTGCACTCCAGCCTAGGTTACAGAGGAAGACCCTGTCTCAAAAAAGAAACATAAAAAAAAAGAAACAAACAAAAAAAAAGACAACTGATAATGAGAACTCTCTCCACTGTGTAAGGGTCTCAGAATACTATTACATTACATTACACAAAAACAAAAACAGAGGCTGGAAGTACTAAGTGGGGATCTACCAAACTCATCCCAGCTTATTCTAATATAATTATTAGTAATAATTCTCTGTTAAAAAATGAAAAATTCAGGATAAATGCTAAATCAGATGGGATCCCAGGATAGCTGGCTTACACTGAGACTCTCCTTTAGCAAACTAGGATGTACACTGACCCAACCTTCAAAGGAAGGAGATCTGCCCTTTTTTTGTCCTTCCTCCTTCTATTGACTGGAGGGAAGCCATAATGGCAAATGCCTCGGGCCATGATGTGGTAAGATAAGGATGGCAAAACAGTAAGACAGAAGGAGCCTGGATCCCTGACTTTGCAGACTCACTATACCAACTTTTGACTGCCTACTCCTAGATGATTTTACATGAGAGAAAAAATACATTCCTATTTTATAGGGCACTGTTATCTTATAATCAAACCTAATCCTAACTGATATAACAAGAAATACCTTTATAACCTTTCCAGAAAGCAGATTGGCAATATGTATCAAGAATACTAAAAATGTGGCCAGGCGTGGTGGCTCATGCCTTAATCCCAGCACTTTGGGAGGTTGAGGTGGGAGGATTGTTTGAGGCCAGGAGTTCAAGACTAGCCTGGGCAACACAGTGAGACTCTGTCTCTATAAAAAATTTAAAAATTAGCCAGCCAGCTACTCAGGAGGCTGAGGTAAGAGATCGCTTGAGCCCAGGAGTTTGAGGCTGCAGTAAGCTATGATTATGCTACTGCACTTTATTTTTATTTTTATTTTTGAGATGGAGTATCACTCTGTCGCCCAGGCTGGAGTGCGGTGGCACAATCTCAGCTCACTTCAACCTACCAGGCTGGAGTGCAGTGGCGTGATCTTGGCTCACTGCAACCTCTGCCTCCCGGGTTCAAGCGATTCTCCTGCCTCAGCTTCCCAAGTAGCTGGGATTATAGGCACGCGCCACCACGCCCAGCTAATTTTTTATTTTTAGTAGAGACGGGGTTTCACCATGTTGGCTAGACTGGTCTCGAACTCCTGACCTCAGGTGATCCACCTGCCTCGGCCTCCCAAAGTGCTGGGATTACAGGAGTGAGCCACCGCACCTGGCCTTTAACCTGGGTGATAGAGTGAGACCATGTCTCTATAACAAAAGGAAAAAAAAAAACGCTAAAAATGTTTAACCCTTTGAACCACTTCTAAGTCTTTATCTTAAAGAAATAATCTGGAATAGGGAAAATTGATATGCAAAGATCTTTACTGAAGATCTACTTATGATAGTAAAAATAAGAAGCAACCTAAATGTCCAACAATGAGGAATCTGATAAACAAGTGGTATTATATCTAAGTGACTGGATATTATAGAAAAAGTTATAACCATGGGAAGATGCTCGCATCATAATATTATGTAAGAAAAAATAGGCAGGATTAAAAAAACCTTATACATAGCAAGTTCTCATATATATTACAAAAAATTACATATATAAAGGCATTAATGAACAACAAAAAAAGACTACAAGGAAATACATCAAGATATTAACCAGCAGTGATTATCTCTGGATAGTGGGATTATAGGTAATATTTACTTATATTTTCTTTGTTTTGAAGATTTAACCCTATCCTATAATTAATAATTTCATCCATAATCAGAAAAAAAATTACTCTCAAAACTCTTTCCTAGCATTTACACTTTGCCTGGTACTAACACTGCCATCATTATGTTCATCACAGTTTTACTGTTTACTGAGCATGTACATGAGGGGAGTTGGGGCAGCTGGGCACACAGACCTGCAGCTCCAGCAGCCAACTAATTGCTACCCGAAGCCATTCAGGTACAACCAAACCCTGCCCAATTTTACCTTGGTGTTCTGTAGCAGAGCTAGTCCATTGCAGGCATTTGCTAGAAGAAAGTCTCCACTCAGGATAGCAATTTTATTTCCAAATTGCATGTCTTTCAGTGGACCATCAGATGATTGCAACTCATTTAAATTTACTATCCCACGATGTACAAGGAGAGCAGTATGAATTAGCTCCGTGATCTCCGCCAAACTTCTTTGACTAAAACATAAAGGTAAGATTTGTTAGAATATCAAGAACACCATTTTATCACTAATGTCTGATTTCAGTTTTCAACAATAAAATATTCCATAGGTTGCCCCCCACTTTTTTTTTTGGATTATATCCTTCTAATGAATCTTTAAATAGAGGTCTCTCTACTGAGCAGTTTGGGATCTGTAAGATGTTGACACTTTCCTTCTCTGTAATACTCCTCACTCTTCCCCACAAGTCACTAGGATATCCCAGACAGAAGTTGACCAGTGGAGGGCCACCTTCCACAGCTCCATTTAGATACTGTGCTCTTGGTATACTTTCCTCACGCTCATAACTTCAAGATTTCTAAGACTCCTTAGTAGTGTCTAATGGAATTCCAATTTAAGCGAGAATATAATCTGTGCCAGATACTAGTCTAAGGGCATTACATACATTATCTCTCTCTCTCTCTCTCTTTTTTTTTTTTTTTTGTTTAGATGGGGTCTCACTCTGTCACCCAGGTTTGAGTGCAGGGGTGCAATCTCAGCCCACTGCAACCTCCACCTCCCAGGCTCAAATAATCTTCCCACTTCAGCCTCCCGAGTAGCTGGGACTACAGGTGTGCGACACCAAGCCTGGCTAACTTTTGTATTTTTGGTAGAGATGGGGTTTTGCCATGTTACCCAGGCTGGTTTTGAACTCCTGAGCTCAGGTGATCTACCTGCCTCGGACACCCAAAGTGCTGGGATAACAGGTGTGAGCCACTGCTCCTAGCTACATTATCTCTTTTAATCATAAATGCAAAGCTATGGGGTTTACACAGATGAATACAATATGGTTTCTTCCTTCAAGGACTTTTTAACTTTCAGAATAAGAATGAAGAGAGAAACCTATAGTAGCAAATAATATAGAGAAGGCCCCCGAGGAGCTTATAGTATAGAACTATATTTATTACACGGGAATTTCAGCAGATGTTTGTTCCTTTTTTATACTTTTCTGTAGTTTGTCTATTTTGTACAATGACAAAAGTATTACTTTTATAGTCAGAAAAAATCAACAGGTAATTACTAAAAATTTAAACATTATCACAACTTCATGATAGGTATTATTAACCTCTTTTAATAGGTGAAAAAATTGTGCACGCAAGTAAAATGACTTTCCCAAGAGTACACAGTAATGTAGACCTGAAAATCTGCTGGTATCTGCTACAAATGGCCCCATGTGAGTCACGTCTTTTGGTTTCCAAGCTCCTGCATGATCCCCTTCCATGCCTGGCCATGTGACTTGCTTTGGCCAATAGGACATCAACAAACAGTACACAAGGAAAGCCTGATAAGTGCCTATGCAACTGATAAGCTTTTCACAGTCACAGGCGTTGCATGACCCCAAGCAGAAGAACCCTCACGTCAATCCACAGAATGGTAAGTTGTTTCAAGTCACTAAACTATATGGGTGATTTGCTATGTAGCAACAGATATCTGATACAGAAATGGTATATCTATAAGTGGAGTGTTTGCTTTGAGTCAGAAAAATGAGGCTAGGAGGCAAAGGCTGAAGGAATGGCAAACTCTTAGTGGAAGCTGGAAAGCTACTCAGCTGCAAGTATAAACTGTATCTTACTGAAAAGGGAAAATAGGCCAGGTGCAGTGGCTCATGCCTGTAATCTCAGAACTTTGGGAGGCCCAGGTGGCAGGACTGCTTGAGGCCAGGAGTTCAACATCAGTTCAGGCAACATAGTGAGACCCTATCTCTACAAAAAATTAAAAAATAAAAATTAGCTTGGTGAGAGGGTGCACGCCTGTAGTCCCAGTTACTTGGGAGGCTGAGGTGGGACATCACCTGAGCTCAGGAGTTCAAAGTTATAGTGAACTGACTGCACTATTGCACTCTAGCCTAGGCACAGAGTGAGACCCTATCTCAAAAAAAAAAAAAAAAAAAAAAAAAGGAAAGAAAAGAAAAGGAAGCTTAGAAGGTAGAGCCAAGAACAATGGAGAAGAGTGGATTCGAGAACCATTTCCAGGGAATAGAACTGAGCCCTAATCAAGAAACATTCCTTGCTCCAAGATACAGTAGGTGGCCCAGATATATGCCCAGCTGGATTTCAGAATTGCTACAGACTAGTGACTGCTATGTACCTCCCATTTCTCCCTCTTTTTAATGGAAGTGACAACTGTGGTTATCTTCTTTCTGATTCACTGTTGCATGTTGGATAGACGGTGGTGTGTGGTTGGGGGGAGGGTGGATAACTTGTCCTTTTAGTTCCTAGGTCCCTGACTGAAGAGGGGCTGCACCCATGGAGCCACATCCATATCGAGACCTAACAGAAATCATGAGATCAGGGACTCTGAGCTTGATGTCATAAAATGGATGAGACTGGGGTCTTGGGAGGTGGTCTGTTTTGCATATGGAAGGAATGTGAAATATTGGGGCCAGAGGGCAAACTGTGGCAGAGTGTTACACCAAGTTACACTTATCAGTCACACCCTCTGATATCCAAGCCATGTATGATCTCCTTGATTGACGCTGAGTTTGACCATATGACTTGTTTGGTCAATGGGACATTGGCAAATGAGGGACAAACAGGCTTGATAAATGTTTTTGCATTGGGGCTTACACTCTTTGAATGCTAACCTGAGACTACAAGTTAAGAAACCTAATCTAGCCTCTTAGAGAATGAAAGGCAACATGGAGAAAGGTCCAGCTGTCCCAGTCAAGCCCAGCCCCCTGCACATTTACCAGGTAAACACAGACACATAAATAAATACAGGAGAAACCAGCAAAGGAACAGTCCAGCCAAACAACAGAATTATGAGAAATAAGTTGGTTATTGTTTTAAGCCACCAAGGTTTGGAGTAGTTTGTTACACAATAGATAACTAACAGAGACTCCAATCCCCAATCTATTTCTACTAGATTAGGCTGCCTTCCACATGTGCCCATTGAAAGCTTCTATCTTTCCTTTTTTTCTGTAGACCTCATCTGTGTCACAAAAGCTTTAAAAAAGTTTCCTTGAAGAAGCTAAATTTGAGCGGGGCCTGGAAAGGCAAGTAAGATTTCCATAGCTGGAGAAAAAGGACAAAACAAGGGTAGGGCTTGGGAACCCCAGAATAAGAAAGACTACAAATCATGACACAGAGAAGGCAAGAGTAGAAAACGTGACCAAAGGTTGAAAAGATCATTTCGGCTACAGTAAAGGGACTGTGTGGATAAGTGAGAGATAAGAATTTTGGAGCTTGGTTATAGCAGGTGAAATGGTCTATATTTTACACATGCAATATTTTGAGATGAAAGGATGATATATATTTTTTAATAATTTAGGAAGAAGATTCCAAAGGTGATACATAGAAAAATCTTAAAAAGTATGTAGGGAAAGTAGGGATATGGGGTGGGGGAGCTATTACAAAGGTCCAAGGAAGATGCAACAAAAGGGCTTGACCTAGGACACCGCCTTAGACATGGAGAGAAATAAATATAGAATAATCAGGCCAGGCGCGGTGGCTCAGGCCTGTAATCCCTGCACTATGGGAGGCCAAGGCGGGTGGATCACCTGAGGTAAGGAGTTCGAAACCAACCTGGCCAACATGGTGAAACCTCGTCTCTACTAAAAATACAAAAATTAGCCAGGCATGTTGGCGGGTGCCTGACTAATTTTTGGGAGCTACTTGGGAGGCAGAGGCAGGAGAATCACTTGAACCCGGAAGGCAGAGGTTGCAGTTAGCTGAGATCGCGCCACTGCACTCTAGCCTGGATGACAGAGCAAGACTCTGTCTCAAAAATAAATGAATAGATAAAATAAATAAATAAATATAAAATCATCAAATAGTATATGAGACTCTTCTCTTAAAAAAAACAGACTGGTTTAACAGCTATAATAATCACATAAAGATACAATTAAAAGAACAAATTGGCATTATCAAATGCCAAGGAAAATCTCATGTCTAATTGATTTCCTTTGTTAAAAAAATTAAGAGAATATGTAAAGATGACCCAGTAGACATATTGTACTTGATTACAAATTTGGGGAGTAGAGAAAGGAAATGAACCAGTGAGTCAAATAGTATCTAAGAGTAAATTCATGGTTTAGATTAAAATCTCATTATATCCCAAAGAAAATCACTAAGAATGGAGACTTATAAGACAGTTGAAAAGTTAACAGAAGACATTTTTTTAAAGTAGAACATTTAAAATTACCTTTTAAAAAGTGACTAAAAGAAAGGAATAAAATTGTATTTTATTACTATCCTGCGAATGATTTCTAGTTTACAAAACCATTCACTGAAAAAAGTCCGTATTATCACATTTCACAAAAATCACATAATGAGATTATGGGCAAGTATAAAAGTAAAAAGCGTTAAGCATTTGGACAAGTTTTTCATGCAGTTCAGTTTATGAAAGAAAGTAATAACCAGGTAAGCAAAAAGTTGTGGTGTTTTGAATTACTCTAAGGATGAAAATGAGTGATTTTGACATCTATAGTCATAAAACAGCATTCATTAAATAAATAGAAACTTTTAAATGCCACATGACCAGAAACAACAAAAACAAAACAATGGTATGCAATAATAAAAGTGAAAGCCCATCATTTTTACAGGGTCTGCCATTTAAAAAAACCTTTCATTTATATTATCTACTTGTGATTCTAATTACAGAGGTCTGCAGAGGTTAAATACTTGATCAAGAACACTGAGTTTATACAAGGCAAAGCTGGAACTCAGAGCCACCTTGTCATAGTAACAAATGACAATTTAAAACATCTAGCTGGGCTCACGCCTGTAATCCCAGCACTTTGGGAGGCTGAGGCAGGTGGACCACTTGAGGTCAGGAGTTCAAGAGCAGCCTGGCCAACATGGTGAAACCCCATCTCTACTAAAAATACAAAAATTGGCTGGACATGGTGGCGGCGCATGTCTGTAATCCCAGCTATTTGGAGGCTGAGGCAGGAGAATCGCTTCAATCCGGGAGGCGGAGGTTGCAGTGAGCCGAGATCACACCACTGCACTCCAGCCTGGGCAACAGAGTGAAACTCTGTCTCAAAATAAAAATAAAAATAAAAATAAATGTTTATTTACCTAAAGAATAGTAGATCGTTGGGGAGGGGGAATAAGCCAAAGTTATCAATGTTACCATCACTGATATATGCCACAAATTTGTCCAATTTTTATCCCTAGTTTTGAAGCAACAGGGAAGGGAATGTTGCTAGGAAAAAAGTATATTAAGAACAGGCTTAATTCTTTTTGTTTACAGTAACTGAGGAAGGTCAAGTTGTTTGAATTCACCAGAATGAAATCAATAGTTTCAGCCTAATCAGGAATCTGGATAACAGTTCTACTTCTGCTTATTACATAAGACAATTCATGGGCAAATCCCTTAAACTCAGACCCTTGGTCTTCTTGTCCCTGAAAGGAGGGGGACTGGAGAAACACATCCCTTCCAGTCCCCAAATTATAAGATTCAGGGATTTTTTTAAAAAAAGAGTTATCTAAACTGGCAGTTAATAGTTAAAAAGATTTTAAAAAATGATTACTATTATTGGTACCTATTTTTCTATAGGAAATAGGAGTGAAATGACTGGTCGTCTTTAAATCTATCCTGTAATTTCACTCTCTAGTACTGTGCTCTCAGATTCTAAGATTTTATCACCAGATAAGTAACTCTGGATCATATTTTGTAAGAGTACAATTTAGTATATGTCAGAGAAGCATTGACAGTATGAAAAAATTTGAGAAAAATTTCTTCTGGTGATCTTATTCCTATTTTAGCTACCCAAAGCAATCTATTAAACTTTCAATGCACTGGATTTTTAAAAAATTATCTTAAATAAAAGTCTTCATGCCGATTTATGTACATATATTTTAGTACTCTTGAATATTTCTCATGCTAACTCTTTTTTTTGAGATGGAGTCTTGCTCTGTCACCCAGGCTGGAGTGCAGTAACGTGATCTCGGCTCACTGCAACCTCTGCCTCCCAGGTTCAAGCAATTCTCATGCGTCAGCCTCCCGAGTAGCTAGGATTACAGGCATGCGCCATGATGTCCAGCTAAGTTTTTTGTATTTTTAGTAGAGACAGGGTTTCACCATGTTGGCCAGGCTGGTCTTAAACTCCTGACCTCAACTGATCCACCCACCTCGGCCTCCCAAAGTGCTGGGATTACAGGCCTAAGCCACTATGCTGGGCCCTCATGCTAACTCTTGATTAGAAAACAGTCACCAATAAATACAACTTATGTTAAGTAATCAGAGTAAGAAAGTAATTACCATATTGAAAGATTAATAAATGTTTTTAAAAGATTTTTCACCAAATCACTTTCTTTCCATTATATGTTAAAAAACTTCATCTGCTTTTGATCTGTCCATTTTCCTCCAAAGCTTCTCAAATTTTTTTTGCATCCTAAGCTTCAGAAATCAGGGTGGCAGACATTGCTATTAATATTTGCCTATCCATTCATTCCTGTGTTTGCGCCACTGCACTCCAGCCTGGGCAACAGAGACCCTGTCTCAAAAAACAAACAAACAAACAAACAAAAAACCCAAATTGTTACTTATAATAACTTGAAATCTCTTCAAATGTTTTGCATTTAAGTTGATGTTAAAATAGCAGAGTTAATCGTGTTTTGCCACGCAGACAAGGGAGATAAAAGACAACGGAGCCTGCTTTCTCTCTATCTTCTTTCCTTCCCTTTATTCTTTTTGAGAGGTTAAAAATATACAGAAAAGTACATACTCTTGACTACATTTGGAGTGGCAATGGTCCTCACTTAAAAACCTTACCTCCTCATGATCCCCTTCAGCTACATGTGATCATGTGACACAGTCTGGCCAATGAAATGTAAGCACTAGTCTACCAGGTGGGGTTTCTGAGAAATTTACTGAGTTCCTGATATAAGGGAACAGATTCAGTTGGTGTATACCTTTGATATTTTGGGCTTACCCATGTTCCCTGACTGGAATATGGCCCAGCCGCCTGGAGGCACAGTAGAGACTTAAGGATCCTAAAGAGGGCTCCCAACCCTCTAAACCTCCTAAAGAGGGTTGGGGGCCCTCCTAAAGAGGTTTAACCCTCTTTAAGCCTGGTAGAGCAAAAAGAATTTTGAGCCCCTGCTGACTTGAGGGCTGCATCAGCTCTGATGTGTCCACCTCTAGACTTCTTGTTATCTGAGATAAACACTGCACTCTTTCAAGTCACTGTTTGTTAGAGTCTTGTTATAAGTCTTGTTAGAGTCTTGTTATATGCAGCCAAATACATTCTGAGAAGATATAGTCAATAAAAATTGTGACAAAAATAATAGACATCTCATGTTCATAATTCTGCACTCTGGTTTTATTCACCTAACATTATCTCTCAGAGACAGTCCTGTATCATTTAGAAGTAGAGGATCTCCTTTTTCTATTTAACATCGCTACTGAGGTCCACTGTATGAAAGTACCATACAACTTTTGGGGCTAAAGGGTTTGTGATCAATATTATTTTTTGTCTAAAGACTTTTTAATAATCAGACCATGTGTAACTTCTTTAACTTTCCCAGAGTTAGAACTCTTTCTTCTGTGCGTGAAAGCCTTTGAATATGGCTCAGTCTTGTATTGACTTGACTGTAATTATTTCTTTAGCTATCTCTCTCCTCGCCACCCCCTTCCCTCACGACACTGTTAATTATACTATCCTACTTCCCTAGGCTGCCTATAAATATCTGTTAAATGAACAACTCTTTACTTAGCAATTTATTTATTTATTTATTTTTTTGAGACAGAGTCTTGCTCCGTCACCCAGGCTGGAGTGCAGTGGTGTGACCTCAGCTCACTGAAACCTCCACCCCCTGGGTTCAAGCAATTTTTCTGCCTCAGCCTCCCTAGTATTTGGGATTACAGGCATGTGCCACAATGCCTGGCTAATTTTTGTATTTTTAGTAGAGATGGGGTTTCGCCATGTTGGCCAGGCTGGTCTCGAACCCCTGACCTCAGGTGATCCACCCGCCTTGGCCTCCTAAAGTGCTGGGATTAGAGGTGTGAGCCACTGCACCCAGCCACCATTAATTTATAAAGGCTATAGGGCATCACTATCATTCTTAGTTTCCAAAGGGAAGGAATGACATAAACTAAAAAGTAGGGTTTATAGAATCAGAGTTGGAAGTGACCCCAGAGGTCAGTTAGTCTCTATGTATCCCCATACAGGGATTAGTGATAACTACTTCACAGGAGCCATGTCAGCTGATGAACAGTTTTTATTTTTAGAAACAGGGTCTCACTCTGTAGCCCAGGCTGGAGTACAGTGGCGTGACCATGGCTCACTGTAACCTCAAATTCCTGGGCTCAAGTGATCCTCCTGTCTCAGCCTCCTGAGTGGCTAGGACTACAGGCACATACCACCATACCTGGCTGCTTTTTTTTTAAATTATTTTTTTGGGCCGGGCGCCGTGGTTCATGCCTGTAATCCCAGCACTTTGGGAGGCTGAGGCGGGTGGATCACGAAGTCAGGAGATTGAGGCCATCCTGGCTAACAGGGTGAAACCCCGACTCTACTAAAAAAAAAATACAAAAAATTAACCAGGCAGGGTGGCAGGCGCCTGTAGTCCCAGCTACTCAGGAGGCTGAGGCAGGAGAATGGCGTGAACCTGGGAGGCGGAGCTTGCAGTGAGCTGAGTTCGTGCCATTGCACTTCTGCCTGGGCGACAGAACAAGACTCCGTCTCAGAAAAAAAAAAAAGAAAAGAAAATTTTTTTTTTGTAGAGACAAGGGTCTCCCTATGTTGCCCAGGCTGGTCTCGAACTTCTAAGCTGAAGCAGTCGTTCCATCTCAGCCTCCCAAAGTGCTAGGGAAACAGCTGTGAGCCACCGTACCCAGACTGATACACCGTTTGGCTGGGTGTGGTGGCTCACACTTGTAATCCCAACACTTTAGGAGGCCAAGGCGGGGAGGATTGCTTCGCCCAGGAGTTCAAGACCAGCCTGGGCAACATAGGGAGACCTCATCTCAATGAAAAATGAAAAGAAAAAAATTAGCCAGGTATGGTGGTGTGTGCCTGTGATTCTAAGCTCCTTGGGAGGCTGAGGCAGGAGGATTGCTTGAGCCCAGGAAGTTGAGGCTACGGTGGGCTGTGTTTGCAACACCGCACTCCAGCCTGGGCGACAGAGTGAGACCCTGTCTCTTAAAAAAAAAAAAGAAAAAAAGAAAAAAACCCACCAGAATCGTTCCTTATAATAACCTGAAATCTCTTCAAATGTTCTGCATTTAAGTTGATGTTAAAATAGGAGAAGAATTGTCTGGGCGCGGTGGCTCACGCCTGTAATTCCAGTACTTTGGGAGGCTGAGGTGGGCAGATCACTGGAGGTTGGGAGTTCGACACCAGCCTGATCAACTTGGAGAAACCCTGTCTCTACTAAAAATACAAAATTAGCTGGGCGTGGTGTTGCACATCTGTGATTCCAGCTACTTGGGAGGCTGAGGCAGAAGAATCGCTTGAACCCAGGAGGCAGAGGTTGTGGTGAGCTGAGATCGCGCCATGGCACTCCAGCCTGGGCAACAAGAGTGAAACTCCATCTCAAAAAATAAATAAATAAATAAAAATAGGACGGGTGTGGTGGCTCACGCCTGTAATCCCAGCACTTTGGGAGGCCAAGGCAGGCGAATCACCTGAGGTCAGGAGTTTGAGACCAGCCTGACCAACAGGGAGAAACTCCATCTCTACTAAAAATACAAAAAAATTAGCCGGGCATGGTGGCGCATGCCTCTGATCTCAGTTACTGAGGCAGGAGAATAGCTTCAATCCAGGAGGTGGAGGTTGCCATGAGCCTAGATGGTGCCATTGCACTCCAGCCTGGGCAACAAGAGCAAAACTCTGTTTCAAAAATAATAATAATAAAATAAAAATAAATAAATAAATAAAAATAAAATAGGAGAAGAATTGTGTTTCGCTATACGGACAAGGGAGATAAAAAGACAATGGAGCCTTCTTTCTCTCTCACTAGCTTCCTTACCTCTCTTCTTTTTGAGAGGTTAAAAAAATACAGAAAAGTACAGAGAATAATATTTACATAATCTTCCACTTAGAAATAATAAATATTTACACTTTGTCATTTTTAACAGCTTTTAAATATGCTTTTTTAAAATTTTGGGAATTTTCAAACATATAAAAGTAGAAAATATTGCATCAAGAACATCTGTGGACCCAACACCCAGCTTTAAAATTTGTTAACTGGCTGGGCGCGGTGGCTCACACCTGTAATCCCAGCACTTCGGGAGGCCAGTGCGGGCGGATCACCTGAAGTCAGGAGTTCGAGACCAGCCTGGCCAACATGGTGAAACCCCCGTCTCTACTAAAAATACAAAAATTAGCCTGGCGTGGTGGCAGGCGCCTGTAATCCCAGCTACTCAGGAGGCTGAGGCAGGAGAATCACTCGAACCCGGGAGGAGGAGGTTACAGTGAGCCGAGATGGCGCCATCACACTCCAGCCTGGAGGACAAGAGCAAGACTTCGTCTCCAAAAAAAAAAAAAAGAGTTGTTAACCATAGTTAACCTTGTTTTAGCTACACCCTTCATTCCTCTTTCAGACTTTGAAGTAAATGCCAGATATGTCACTTCATCTGAATATTCTTCGAAAACACTATTTTAAAAAGTGCCTAATAGTGATTATGGCAACTACTTACTAAATTACTCTGAGACAATTACTGTATGCTGAACACTATGTAAAAATATTTTTGCAAAAATAACTCAACAGGTTAATAAGCAAAATAATATACAACTCACAACAGCTCTCTGAGGTAAGCTTTATTATCTCTTCCGTACAGAAGGCAGCTAGGCTGACAGGCTAAGTAACTTGCCCAGGTTCACACAGCTAGTTAACTGCAAAGCTGGATTCAAGCCCAGGACTCTGGTTCTAAAGCCTGGGCTCTTTGCATATCAATAGAAAACTAATAAATATCCCAAACACAACATGTGCAAATTCAGGGTCTTTCTAAAAATATTAAAATGATAGGCAAGAGTCATCCATTTAAAGTCATTTTACTTGAATCCTAAAATTTGTTTTTAAAATTGAAAAACTGATTTTTATGTTCATATGGGAAGAGTAAATTTGAAAATTACAAAAAAACAAAACTTTGGAAAAAAAATAAGAGGGCTGCCGTTCTAGATTTTAAATCTTACTATAAAGTTACTGCAGTTTTAAAAAGTATAGTATGGCTGGGCGTGGAGGCTCACATCTGTAATCTCAGAACTTTGGGAGGCGGAGGCAGGAGGATTGCTTCAGCCCAGGAGTTTGCGACAAGCCTGGGGAACATAATAAGACCCCATTTTGAAGAAGAGGAAGAAGAAGAAGAAGGAAAAAAAAGTATGATAATATCACAAGAATAGACTAATAGATTAGTGAAATGGCATCCAGAGAGAGATTCAAATGCAAATGAATAATTATTTACGATAAAAATAACAATTCAAATCATTAGGGAAAAGATGGATTATTCTTACAAATGATATTGGGGCAATTGGCTATCAATTATGAGAAAAAAATGTTAGATCCCTATCTTACACCATAGATAAAAACATATTTAAATGGATTAACCATCTAACTGTGAAAAGCAACACTATAAATTTAGGAAAACATCCTTATGGACATGGGGTGAGATAGTTTTGCAAAACAGAATAGGAACTCAGGAAGCTACAAAGAAAACAAAGGATAGGGGGCCGGACGCAGTGGCTCACACCTGTAATCCTAGTACTTTGGGAGGCCAAGGCGAGTGGATCACCTGAGGTCAGGAATTCGAGACTACCTTGACCAACATGGCAAAACCCCGTCCCTACTAAAAATACGAAAATTAGCTGGGCATGGTGGTGGGTGCCTGTAATCCCAGCTACTCAGGAGGCTGAGGTGGGAAAATTGCTTGAACCCAGGAGGCAGAGGTTGCAGTGAGCCAAGATCGCGCCATTGCACTCCAGCCTAGTCAAGGAGCAAAACTTCGTCGCAAAATAAAAAAAAAAAAAAAAAAAAAAGGAAAGAAAAGAAAACAAAGGATAAATTTGAGGAGTTAAAATAAACAAAAAAGTTTAATACTAAAATATACCATAGGCTGGGCGCAGTGGCTAACGCCTGTAATCCCAGCACTTTGGGAGGCTGAGGTGGGTGGATCACTTGAGGTCAGGAGTTTGAGACCAGCCTGGCCAACATGGTGAAACCCCACCTCTACTAAAAAAATACAGAAATTTGCTGATTGTGGTGGCAGGTGCCTGTAATCCCAGCTACTCGGGAGGCTGAGGCTGGAGAATTGCTTGAACCTGAGAGGCGGAGGTTGCAGTGAGCTGAGATTGCACCACTGCACTCCAGCCTGGTCGACAGAGTGAGACTCCATCTCAAAAAAATAATAAAATAATAAAATAAAATATACCATAAAAATAATGAGGCAAATACAGACTTGAAGTACTTGCAATAAATACAATAAACAAAAGATTTATATTTAAAATATATGTGAAGCTTACCCAAATAAGTTAAAGAAACAATAGCAACATGGGAAAAGGTACAAAGAGGTAATTCCAGAAGAAATACAAGTGGCCAAAAAGTATGTAAAATGATGCTCAACCTCACTAATAATTTAGAAAGGAGTGGCCAGGTGCGGTGGCTCACACCTGTAATCCCAGCACTTTGAGAGGCCAAGGCAGGTGGATCACGAGGTCAAAAGATCGAGACCATCCTGGCCAACATGGTGAAACCCCGGTTCTACTAAAAATAGAAAAAATTAGCTGAGCATGGTGGCACGCGCCTGTAGTCCCAGCTACCCGGGAGGCTGAGGCAGGAGGATGGCTTGAACCCGGGAGGTGGAGGTTGCAGTGAGCCGAGATTGTGCCACTGCACTCCAGCCTGGTGACAGAGCAAGACTCCGTCTCAAAAAACAAAACAAAACAAAAAAAGGAAAGTATTACAATAACAATGAAATAACATTTTTAGTTCATTGACTTTGCAAAAATGAAAAAGATCAAGAAGATACAGTTTTGGTGAAGGTAGAAATTGGGGTCTCACACTGATGCCCCAAGAGCCAAATAAAGCCCACAGACATACAATTTGGCAAACAGCATTTCCAAAACTAAATTGAATTGGAAAGCCTTTGGAGCCAAGCTCTTCAGCTTGCCACAGTCTGCACCACTTCCTTTACCTTTCACATTCGCTTGAACAGCCTGACCCTTGAAGGTAGCCACTCACAGGGAAATTTCCCTGAATATACTACTGTATTGGACCTTAAGTTGGTACAATCACTTAGAAAAGTATGGTATCTTAAAAAATTAAAAATATGCATACCTCTTGACCTATGATACTCTACTGAAACAGCATAATTTTATATACCCACATAAACATTTTTTTAATTAAAAATTTTTATTTTTATTTTTTGAGATGGAGTCTTACTCTATCACCCAGGCTGGAGTGCAGTGGTGCAATCTCGGCTCACTGCAACCTTTGCTTCCTGGGTTCAAGCAATTCTCCTGCCTCAGCCTCCCAAGTAGCTGGGATTACAGGCATACACCACCACACCTGGCTAATTTTTGTATTTTTAGTAGAGACAGGTTTTCACCATGTTGACCAGACTGGTCTTGAACTCCTGACCTCAGGTGATCCACCGAATCAGCCTCCCAAAGTGCTGGGATCACAGGCGTGAGCCACTGTGCCTGGCCCAAATTTTTATTGTATTTTAAAATTAGAGATGGGTGAGGTGGCGTGTGCCTATAGTCCCAGCTATTAGGGAGCCTGAGGTGGGAGGATAGCTTGAACCCAGGAGTTCAAGGTTGCAGGGAGCTAGCATTGCACTACTGCATTCCAGCCTGAGCGACAGAGTGAGATCCTGTCCTCTAAAGAACAAAAAACAGTGAAATAAGAATAAAAATTAGAGATGGGGTTTTCCTATGTCAGCAGGCTGGTCTCCAACTCCTGGCCTGAAGCAATCCTCCCACCTCGGTTTCCCAAAGTGCTGGGATTACAGGCATGAGCCACGACATGTCCGTCCAACATGTTTGTTTTTAATAGCGTACATTACATAGTTTGGTAACAACAAATAATTAGAAACAATCTAAATTTCCATTAATGTAGTACAATACTAAGTAGAAAGTAAAAAGAATGTGGTACGGCCAAATCTACGCCTTCAAAAGTTGGTAAATGCAAAAAAAAATATGAGGGCTGGAATATTTGTCTGTTTTTTCCATTATTCTATCTCCATTGTGTAGTTCAGTGCCTGGTAGGCCCTCAAGTCTTTGTTATATGAATGAATGAATGAGGAGCACAAGTTGATTTTCGGAGAAAAAGGAAAAATAATGAGAAGGAAGAAAAGAGGACAGGCAGGGAGCAGGAAATGCAGATGCTGAGATTATGAACTTTTTAATAGACTTTTTTATTTTTGGATGTTTAAACAGATTTAGATTTGGAGGGAAGTAGGGGATAGTCATTGGACAGTAGCAGACAAGCCCATCTAATACAGACAGGAACACAGATGAGATTGGACTTGTGACTGAAGAGGGCCTTGAAAAGGGCAAACAACGAGTTTAGGTTTTTCTAGAGCAGTATGGGGTCATTAAGGAGGGGCTGGACAATATGAAGATGCCGGGACGAAATTGCTTTTTTTTTTTTTTTTTGAGACAGAGTCTTGCTTTGTCGCCCAGGCTGGAGTGCAGTGGTACGGTCTCGGCTCACTGCAACCTCCGCCTACCGGATTCAAGCGATTCTCTGCCTCAGCCTCCCGAGTAGCTGGGATTACACGTGTCCGCCACCAAGCCCAGCTAATTTTTTGTATTTTTAGTAGAGACGGGGTTTCACCATGTTAGCCAGGCTGGTCTCGAACTGCTCACCTCACCTCTCAGGTGATCCACCCACCTCAGCCTCCCAAAGTGCTGGGATTACAGGCGTGAGTCACTGCGCCTGGCCGAAATTGATATTTTAAGAAATGGAGGCCGGGCGTGGTGGCTCACACCTGTAATACCAGCATTTTGGGAGGCCAAGATGGGCGTATCACCTGAGGTCAGCAGTTCGAGACCAGTCTGGCCAACATGGTGAAACCCCATCTCTACTAAAAATACAAAAATTAGAAGGGCATGGTAGCAGGCACCTGCAATCCCAGCTACTCAGGAGGCTGAGGCAGGAGAATTGCTTGAACCCGGGAGGCAGAGGTTGTAGTGAGCCGATATCGTGCCACTGCACTCCAGCCTGGGTAACAGAGCGAGACTCTGTCTCAAAAAAAAAAAGAAAAAAGAAAAAGAAATGGAGGCCAGGTGCAGTGGCTCATGCCTATCATGCCTATAATCCAAGCACTGTGGGAGGACAAGGTGGGTGGATTGCTCGAGCCCAGGAATCTGAGACCAGCCTGGGCAACACGGCGAAACTATCCCTAGAAAAAATATAAAAATTAGCTGGACGTGGTGGTGTGCCCTTGTCCTAGCTACTCAGGAGGCTTGAGGTGGGAGGATCACTTGAGCCTAGGATGTCGAGGCTGCAGTCAGCCGAGATCATGCCACTGCACTCCAGCCTGGGAGACAGAATGAAACCCTGTCTCAAAAACAAAAAGAAATGGAATATGCCAGTATAATCCAGGATGTGGAGCATGGGGAGAGATGACTATGACTGTCAAGAAGATCAGGCTACCACAGCATAATTTCAGAGAACTCTAGTTGTAAAGAGCCCATGAGGCCAAGTAGTGCAAGCTCATTAGGGAAAGTCATTCAACTTCTCCTGGGCTCAAGCAATCCTCCCGCCTCAGCCTCCTGAGTAGCTGGGACTATAGGTGCACACCACTAAGCCTGGCTAATTTTTTTTAAAAAATGTTTTTTGTAGAGACAGGGTTTCACTTTGTTGCCCAGTCCAGGCTCAAACTCCTGGCCTTAAGCCTCGGCCCGTGATTACAGGTGTGAGGCACCATGCCTGGTCCTATTTTAGTATTTCCAGTGACAAGGAGCTGATGACTTAATGAGGACACCTATTCTGTTAAAACAGTTTTGTAAGAAGTTTATTTATTTACACTACGATTTGCCAAACTGTAACTATCACAAAGTTGTTTCTACTTTTCTAATAATTTAGGAGTGAAATGATTAGAATGTGAACTCTAAGGTGACAACAGAGGTACACGGGGAGTGATACAAAATAATCTCATGGAAGAACTGCAGTATTGCTGTGTGACTAAATATGGAGGATAAATGAAAGATACTTTTTAGATGTGAGGCTGGAGTGGTAAAACGGTAGCAGAAACGAGGCAAGCAGGAAAATGAAACCACCAGGTCCATTGCTCTTCTGCTCAAAACCCTCCAGTGGTCCCTATCTCACTTACTTTGGTAAAAGCCATCCCTACAATGGACTCCAAGTCTAATACAATCTGCCACAATTTCTCCACCCCCCGCCTCTCTGACTTCATTCCCTTTGCTTTTCCCCCTCATTCACTCTCTTCTGTGACACTAGCTTCTTTGTTATTCCTTAAACATGCCAAGCCTATTCTTGCCTCAGGGCCTTTGCCCTTTCCTCTATCTGGACTGCACTCGGCTTATGTATCTACAAGGCTTAGCCATTCACCCTCTTGAGGTCTCTGCAAAAGTGCACCTCTCTCTACATAAGGCCTTCCCTGGGCAAGCCATTTACAATAGCAACCCTCTCATCCTCATCAGCATTCTCGATCCCTACTTCCTGCTTTTTTTCCCCTCCATAGCTCTTATTGCCATGTGACATACTAGCTTTTTTCCCCCCACTTGTTTGTGTTTTATCTCTCCCCAAAGTCCCAAAGAACAGGGCAAATAATCAGGGTGGCAGCAGACGGAGAAACAGAGAAAAGCAAAAAAATTTCTAAAACATGCTTCAATAATATCAAGCTCAAACCGTTAAAAAAAAAAAGCATGTGAGTGCTAATGAAAAGGAAAAGCATACACACTTTTGTAAACCTGTGCCAGGTAAAAGAATCTTTCGTGATGATAACCTTTAACTAATTATAAGTGCCAAATATTAATTTTTTATAAGTAGACTTAAAGTCCTAAGAGTCATTCAATTTAAGTTGTGATAATTAGATAAACATAAGGATTTTCCTATTTTGTCATTTATTCATGTTGATAACTTAAATTAAAATGGAACTTTGTATTTGGGGTTGGCCATGAGTATATCATTCAAAATTCATCTTATTCCATTCTTAAATTTTGAAATGAGAATTCTGATTTTATTTTATAAATTTTTTTTTTTTTGAGACAGGGTCTCACTCTATCACCCAGGCTGGAGTACAGTAGTGTTATTGTAGTTCAATATGACCTCAAACTCCTGGGCTCAAGGAAGCCTCCCACTTCAACCTCCTCAGTAGCTGGGATTACAGGTGCGCGCCACCATACCCAGCTAATTTTTAGTTAGTTTTTTTTTTTTTTTTTAAGTAGAGACGGGGGGGTCTCACTATGTTGCCCAGGCTGGTCTTGAACTCCTAGCCTCAAGTGATCCTCCCACCTTGGCCTTCCAGAGTGCTGGAATTACAGGTATGAGTCACCATGCACAGCCTAGAATTCTGTTTTTAAAAATAGGGTAGGAAAATGAAAAATCTCAACCATGAGAGGCCAAGTGTCAGCTGGGCACGGTGGCTCATGCCTGTAATCCCAACACTTTGGGAGGCCAAGGTGGGAGGACTGTTTGAGCCCAGGAGTTTTGAGACCAGCCTGGGCAACATAGAGAGACCTCATTTCTATTTAAAAAAAGAAAAGAAAAGAAAAAAGAAAAATGCCAAGGCTGTAGGCCATAATAAAGATGACCTCCAAGTAGTGATCAAGTTACAGGTTCAAGGGTTGGAAAAAATGACCAGGCCTTACTTCCAGCTCTGAGCACACACACTAAGCAATTGCTGAGGGTACTGAGAGCTCTGTGTCTCTTTTAGAAAAGCTCACCCACCATTCTAAGTTACAGTATACAGAAAAGAAGCAGAAAATAAAAAGTCTCTGCAGCTGGTCTCAGTTCAAAGAGATTAGATACTTCAGTCTATGTTAGAATCTTGCATGCCATGAAAACACAAGGTCCAAAAGTGAAGAAAAACAAATATAAAGACAAAAATCTTTTAAGTAGTACTTCAATTAAAAAAAAAAACCTTTAAAACAAAAATTCTCCCATATTCAGTGCTGTAATTTAGAACTACTGGTACTTTTGCAGAAATATAATTTTAAAATAATCACAGCTTAACACAAAGACTTGCATTCATTTCCTCCCCTCTTGATTTATTTCCAAAAAAGAAAACTGAGTATTGATGTGTTCTGTAATTAACTCCCTCCATACCTGCCAGCCAATCTACAAAGAAGTAAGATGCCTTTGGTGGTGGTAGTCATACTTGAAAGAGCAGAGGGATGTTGGGACTCAGCAAGGAGTCACCATATTTATCACTAGAAATTAGCCAACCAAAAAGAAATTTGTATTGCATGGTCTCTTTATGCATGAACATAATAAAGCTCTGCTTAGTGATCAATGAACACACCTATGAGAGTACTTTAATAAAGAATAACCAAGCCAGGTGACTTACTATATTTAAGAACATTTTTCTAAATGCTGCTTTGAATAACTGAGACATACACTTGATACTGTCAACACATAATTATCCTGCAGGTCAACCAGATGCTTATGAGGAGGAGGAGGGGCAGCTAACTAATAATAATCTCTGGTTTCTAGAAACAGTTATGTGGGGCTCTTATCTGCCAGAGGAGCAGAGAGAAAGCCTAGCTAGGCATCCTTTTCTAGGTTTCTAAAAGTACTTTGGGGTTTGCGTGTCACAAAAGGGGTTAAAAATACTTGAGACTACCAAAAAAGCCTAACAAGACATCTGGGTGCGGCGGCTATCACTGTCAGGGCAGCCCTTGGAGGGAATACCCGTATCAATTCGGTTTATCAGATGGACAGCTGATCAACATTAAACAGACTTGCTCTGGGCAGACTGAGCTGAGCTTCCTGACATGAATTCCAATGAGAGCCCTCTGTACTCTACCACTGAGCTCTGCCATTTTTCACTGTTGCAGCTCCCTGGACATATGGGAATCCCTAGTGATGAGCACATAAAGCTGCCTCTAACTCAAGTGACGGCTCATTTCCCCCGGCTGAAGGCAGACATTAATATCCTGAGGAGATCAGACCTGCCTCTCTGACCCCCATCTACCGAAGCAAAACGACTCTCCTATTTCTTTATTTAATAAGCTTTTAATGAAGAAAACCCAGACCCCCTCTCTGACTGCAGCACAGTTTTACATGAAAAGGTTATACAAATACATCACATTCTGTGTCAAAGTTTTCCAAAATATCTGTCCCTCTCCCCACTGGAGAGCAGATTCTATCACTTGCCCTCCCATAGTGCTCATGCTTTCTGCCGCGGTACAGGAGTTCAGTTCTCTGCTCTGATAATTACGAATTGTATCCATGGTCTGGCAGGTGGAGGATTAAAGAACTGATTACAATGAGCACACTGGAGTTTCCATTTTCATTACAAACCCCTTTCTTCAAGGGTTTGTCATTTAGCTATGAAAACTGCTTCAGGCACAACTGGACTGGGAGAAATGACAGTCCACTGACAACCCAGAGAGTAAACTAGAAAATGCTGCTGAGCAAAATCAGAATATGAGAAAGCTAAAAATATTTGGTGAACTGGAGTGGGCATACATACTTTGATTTTAGAAGGGGTAGAAGAAAAGATGTGTGATAGCAGATGAAGAAGACAAGCAGGCTTTTACCTATGAATACTGGAGACTGGATCAAAATAAGGGGGATCTCAATCATTATTAAAGTTTAGTGACAGGACCAATGCCAACTGCCAGGCATTGAGTTCTGAATTGCTTCACAAGAGGCTGAGGTTTGGATTTTCTCTCCTTTAGAGAGCAAGCAGGGGTTAGGAAAAATGTGAAGGCTGCATGCTAAATGGGGCACAGTAAGCACTGTAGGAGGGAAATGTCATTCTGCAAAGACCTCTCCAGCTAAATAACAAGAGGCAGTGATGGACCAAAGAGGGAACCTTGGCAGGCTTCATTTAGGCCATCAAATGTGTCTGAGGCTGGGAAATGTGAAGGTAAGGTGGGAATAAAGGGGCAAGGATCTGTTTCCAATGAAAAAGAGTGTCAGGGCATAGTCTATACAGTGAGAAGCTTAAAATTAGATTGCATGCTCTGCTACCTAATCAACCTAGGTATCTAGAGACACAAGAACAAATCCTAAATGTCCCCCCAAATACTTCACCAAGTATTTTCATGTATAAAAGTTGAGAAATTCCTCAGAATTTTTTTTTAATTAAAAAAATTTTTTTTAGAGACAGGGTCTTTCTATATTGTCCAGGCTGGTCTTAAACTGCTGGCCTCAAGTGATCCTCCTGCCTCAGCCTCGTGAGTAGCTAGGACTACAGGCTCATGGCACTGTACTAGGCTTCCCCTGAATGTTTAAACCATAGACAATAGGTGCCATTGGCAGGTACTAAGTGTACAGCTTAATGCGTAACTCATAACATACTATGTCCCAGATATTCTGATTTTTAAAATATAGTATCTCATTTAATCTTCACCAAGTATAGTTATTAGCCCTATTTTACAGATAAGAAAATGGAAATTCAGATATATTAACTGATTTGCCCAGGGCCTTATGACTAATAAGCAATGGGGCTAGATTTGGATTAAAATACTTTTGCTGAGGTAAAATATAATTCATCTGCTAACAAACCTCATTGCCTCCCTAAAGAAACAATTTTTTTTTGTATAATGGAATAATTGTGGGTAGCATTTACAGTCTGTCACTAGACACAGGGGTTCTGTTCTTTTTTTCTTTTTTTTGAGATGGAGTCTCGCTTGGTCACCCAGGCTGGAGTGAAGTGGCGTGATCTTGGCTCACTGCAACCTCTGCCCCACTGGGGTTCAAGCGATTCTCCTGCCCCAGCCTCCTGAGTAGCTGGGATTACAGGCGCACGCCACCAAGCCCAGCTAATTTTTTTGTATTTTTAGTAAAGATGGGGTTTTGCCATGTTGGCCAGGCTGGTCTTGAACTCCTGACCTTAGGTGATCCACCTGCCTCAGCCTCCCAAAGTGCTGGGATTACAGGCGTGAGCCACCGCGCCCGGCCAGTTCTGTTCTTAACATCTGTTATACTGTGGACTCCTTTGGCAATCTGGTGAAACCTAAGGATTCTACTAAGAAAAATGGTTTTAAACACATAACATAAATAAGATTATGAAGGATGCCAATTATGTTGAAAATAAAAATGTAATCATTTTTCCATCCAAGTTCATTGATCGCTGAATTCAACCCACATATTCCCTTGTGGGTGTCTGTGAAAACCAGGTAAGTACTCTTGTGAGGAAATAGGAGGGGATGTGGGGATGAAGTGTCCCCCGCATTGGCTAAGTGCTTTATATAGACTGTTTCATGTAATACCTCCAACAACCTGATAAAGAGAGAATCATTAAGATTTTATATGGAGATAACTTAGATTTAGAGAGGTCAAGTTATTTGCCTAATGTCACTCCAAGAGTGACCAGCACAGCCAGTGTGACCTGTGAATCCATGCTCCTTCCATTTTACCAAATTGCCAGGTAAATGTTGGGATGGGAAGAACATGGGGGTGGGGAGAAGGAAAAAGTTTGATTGGCATCACGCTACACCAATAAATGGTCTCTTATTCCTTGACCTTATGAAAAGCCAGAAGGGAGTGACACTAGAATAATTTTTTTTAGAGAAAAAAAATGACAACAGGTACATAACAGATTATATATCTTTTTGGTAAATAGTCTGATGTTCAATACCACCACCACCATCATCCTATGGGAAGATTATGCATCTCCATGCTCTTAAACTCAAGTAAGGGTATGTGAATTGCTTTTGTCAATGAGAAGTGAGTTTAAAATGCCATTTCTAAGCAAAGCTGGGTCGTGGTTCACCTGGTCTCTTTTCCGACATGAGACCAGCAATGTTCCAAATGGAGGGCTGCTCCATCAGCCTTAGTCTAGGAGTAAGGATGATATGGATATGACACCTGAATAACAAGTGGACCTTTATTTTGTGAGTCATTGAGACTTCAGGGCCATTTGCACTGCAGCATAACCTAGCCTACCCTAACACATGGTGAGAATAGTCCTGAGCCTTTCCTTTGTCTAGTATGAAAGATCATGTGTACTACGTGTATGACAGAGCTGGCATTACGTACTAAGGGAGTAAGGCATTTATATGATGCCTTTGAAGCATGAGTATGAAAGATGTCAAAAATGAAATATTTATTTTTCTCACAGCCTTATATCTCTTTATTTTTGTATATAATGATTGAAAACACTGGACTCAATGGGGCATGGTGGCTCACGCCCGTAATCCCAGCACTTTGGGAGGCTGAGGTGGGTGGATCACCTGAGGTCAGGAGTTTGAGACCAGCCTGGCCAATATAGTGAAACCTCGTCTCTACTAAAAATATAAAAAATTAGCTGGGCGTGGTGGCAGGAGCCTGTAATCCCAGCTACTCAGGAGGCTGAGGCAGGAGAATCACTTGAATCCAGGAGGCGGAGGTTGCAGTGAGCCAAGATTGTGCCATTGCACACCAGCCTGGGCAATAAGAGTAAAACTCCATCTCAAAAAAATAAATAAAATAAAACAAAATAAAAAAATAAAACACTGAACTCAATTCATCCTTTACCCAAAATAGAGTACTGCATACTTAGTAAACATTCCATAAATACTTTTTGCATTGTTATTGAAGAATGCTTGGTTTAAAAAAAGGTTATTCAACACTATGTTTATACCTTATCACAAATTTGAAACTAGAGAAAAATACGAAAATGAAACATTTAATGGTGTTGTAAGAGAAGTGGAAATCCCAAGAAAAATTATTTTCCCCTCAGTGCTTGACTGCCACCATTCACAAAGCACTGCATAGAGAGTAAACAATTACAATGGTCTAGATCTGGGAAGGGAATTAACAGAACATCAGATGGGGACTGCAGCAGGGGCCTCTCACATGGGCATAGACAAAGGAATACACCCCATCCTAACCAGTGGATGACATGGGGGTAGTGACAATTAAAAGACCAGTGTTTCCCAGAAAGGCTTCCCAAATCTCAGTCAGTCTCAGATTTAATGTTTATGCCTCAGTAAATATGAATTGCTTTTTCATAATCCTCTATTAAAAGTGCTCTTAGGGTACATATACAATATCCCTCCTTTCCTAGAAAAAATACTCCCAGAAGTATCTGGGAAACATGTAAACAGTATTTTTGGAGGTGGGAGTGAATTTTTTTTTTTTTTTTTGAGACGGAGTCTTGCTCCTGCCACCCAGGCTGGAGTGCAGTGGTGCGATCTCGGCTCCCTGCAACCTCCGCCTCCCAGGTTCACACCATTCTCCTGCCTCAGCCTCCCGAGTAGCTGGGGTTACAGGCATCCGTCACCATGCCCGGCTAATTTTTGTATTTTAATAGAGACTGGGTTTCACCATGTTGGCCAGGCTGGTCTCGAACTCCTGGCCTCATGATCCACCCGCCTCGGCCTCCCAAAGTGTTGGGATTACAGGCATGAGCCCCTGTGCCTGGCTGGGAATGAATTTAAGGCTCATGAAAGGATGAAGGTGAGATGAAGATTATATTGGAAACAAAATTTTATTTATTTATTTATTTATTTGACAGAGTCTCACTCTGTTGCCCAGGCTGGAGTGCAATGGCGCAATCTCCGCTCACTGCAACCTCCACCTCCCAGGTTCTAGCAACTCTTTTACCTCGGACACCCAAGTAGCTGGGATTATAGGCGTGTGCCACCACTCCCAGCTAATTTTTGTATTTTTAGTAGAGACAGGGTTTCGCCATGTTGGCCAGGCTGGTCTCGAACTCCTGGCCTCAAGTGATCCTCTGCCTTGGCCTCCCAAAGTCCTGAGATTACAGGTGTGAGCCACTGCCCCAGCCAGAAACAAAATTTTAAAAAACAAATCATAAATAAAATCAGTATGATGTGAAAAAGATATGAGAAGGAAAACTGGGATAGTGCATTCAGTTATTACTCCAAAGCACACTACAAATTATATGAATCCCCTATTGAGAAGAAGTAGCAGAAAGTGAGAGAAAGGTAAGGAATGAAAAGAAACACACAAACACATATAGTTGGCCATTGGTATTGGTGGGTTCTACATTCCTGGATTCAACCAACCACTGACAGAAAATACTTGTACTGAACACGAGCAGACTTTTTTCCTGGTCATTACTCCCTAAATAATCTAGTATAACAACTATTTACATAGCATCTACATTTTACTAGGTATTATAAGTAATCTGAAGATGATATGAAGCATACAAGAGGATGCACAGTGGTTATATGCAAATATAACCATTTTATATCAGAGACTATACCATTTTATATCAGGGACTTGAGCATCCAAGGATTTTGGTATCCAAGTGAGATCCTGGGACCAAGATCCATGAATATTGAGGGCAACTGTATATATACCTATATACATAGTGTAGCTTTATATACATACATGTGTGCATAGATATGCATGTGTATGTATGCATATATGTGTGTGTATATATAGGCATATGTGTTTGTACAGATGCATACATACATACATAGTTGGCAAGGTTTTAGTAAAGAGTTTGAAATCCATAAGACCTAAATGTTCTCATCCTAAGAGGTGGCCTGATCTCCCACGGGATCTGAATTGCAGTAAAAAGAAATGAGCACTCTTCCATAGCAAATGAAGTTAACAAGAAACATATACCAAATAGGACCAGGCGTGGTGGCTCACATCTGTAATCCTAGCACTTTGGGAGGCTGAGGCAGGCGAATCGCCTGAGCTCAGGAGTTTGAGACCAGCCTGGGCAACATAGCAAAACCCCATTTCTACTAAAAATACAAAAATTAGCTGGTGTGATGGCACAGGCCGGTAGTCCCAGCTATTAATACTTATGGGGCTGAGGTGGGAGGATCGCCTGAGCCTGGGAGGTTGAAGCTGCAGTGAGCTGAGATCGTATCACTACACTCCAGTCTGGGTGACAAAGTGAGACCCTGTCTCAAAAAAAAAAAAAAAAAAAAAAGAAACAAACATATACCAAATAAAGAATTAAAAGAAAAAAAACCCTCTCAGAACATTTTTTGAGATCCCAAATTCAAATTCCAGTTGTGTCTTTTTTTAAATACACTCACAGATGAGCATTATCTCATTCAAAGCAGAGAGCCACAGTGGTCTTTGTATCCAACTCAGGCATCTCACTATCTTTATTTTGCTAGATTCGCAGGATACTAAAAGTTAAAAAATGTTTTTAAAAATACACTGGTTTCCAAAGGAACCCGAAAATCCAGGAGACAACGCTAGCTATTCCTGTGAACCTCTAGACGATCTGCACCTGCTCTTCAAGCAACAACCATGAGGAAAGTAACTAGAATTGTAGATCCCCATGGCCCTCCCTTGTCATAATTTTTCTCTTTACTGTTCTCTTACCCCCTTTCACACTCACTGCACCCCCTCCATGCTGCTGTACTACCAGTAGCTCCCCTTACCAAGAGCTTCTATGAAGAATGCGGCTTCCCGGATATATTAATGCCCCATTGTATAGGAGTTTTTCTAAATGAAACCCCACTTTCACCCCCACATCCATATGCCCCGCAACTGCTATAACTCTGCCACTCTTTGCATGCAAGCAAATACTCATTATTGGACAGGGAAAATAATTACTCCCAGTTGTCCTGGGGGCTTGGAGCCACTGTCTGTTGGACCTTACTTCACCCATACCAGTATGTCTGATGGGGGTGGAGTTCAAGATCAGGCAAGAGAAAAACATGTAAAGGAAGTAATCTCCCAATTGACTCAGGTACATAGCACCCCTAGCCCCTACAAAGGACTAGACCTCTCAAAACTACATGAAACCCTCCATACCCATACTCACCTGGTAAGCCTATTTAATACCACCCGCACTGGGCTCCATGAAGTCTCGGCCCAAAACCCTACTAACTGTTGGATGTGCCTCCCCCTGCACTTCAGGCCTACATTTCAATCCCTGTATCTTTAACCTCCTTGTTAAGTTTATCTCTTCCAGAATCGAAGCTGTAAAACTACAAATCGTTCTTCAAATGAAGCCCCAGATGCAGTCCATGACTAAGATCTACCGTGGACCCCTGGACCGGCCTGCTAGTTCATGCTCTGATGTTGATGACATTGAAGGCACCCCTCCTGAGGAAATCTCAACTGCACGACCCCTACTACGCCCCAATTCAGCAGGAAGTAGTTAAGAGGTCGTCGGCCAACCTCTCCAACAGCACTTGGGTTTTCCTGTTGAGAGGGGGACTGAGAGACAGGACAAGCTGGATTTCCTAGGCCAACTAAGAATTCCTAAGCCTAGCTGGGGAAGGAGACCGCACCCACCTCTAAACACGGGGCTTGTAACTCAGCTCACACCCAACCCATCAGGTAGTAAAAAGGGCTCACTAAAATACCAATTAGACTAAAAAGAGGAGGTAAAGAAATAATCAGATCATCTATTGCCTGAGAGCACAGGGGGAGGGACAATGATTGGGATATAAACCTAGGCATTTGAGCCGGATGGGTAACCCCCTTTGGGTCACTTCCCGTTGTATGGGAGCTCTGTTTTCACTCTATTAAATCTTGCAACTGCAAAACAAAAAACACTGGTTTGCAGTGTATGTATACACACACACGTGCATAAACACATTCACACATATGTACACATATATACATGTATGTGTTTTACAGCAACTTGAGGTGGGCATAGGCATATCATTTATTCATTAACCCCCCAACAGAAAACCACTGACATTTACTATTCACAGCAGGGAGTCCTATAAAGACTCCCTGAGTCTTTTAATCATCTTTTAATCTTCCCGCACCACTTTCCTATGAAAGAGAAATTTGTAGATGGCACACTTGTTTCATTTGAAATAAGCACTCATGGATTTTCATCCGAGTGAACACACATTAAGTCCACATTACAATTAAGTGAAGTGATAAAATTTGAAAGAATGTATGAAGATAGCTTTTTATAGTATATAAATTGTGATTCGCGGACTTTTTCATTACTTTGTGTGTATATATTACTCCTTTCCTTGAAAAGTGGTGGCAGCCTTTTAAACATTTCTATAGTTTTTGTGGATCTAAACAAAAACACACACTAAAGAAGAATTGTGAAATTAAGAATTGCCTGGTGTGTGCAGTGTGATTTTAGAGTAATAAAGTTTGTTTTCTGGTGAATAAACTATGTATTTCCCATTCAAAGTAACTTGCTTGAAAGTTATATTAATATATGGATGCCTAAAGTGCTAAAAACACTTTACCATTTTTTGAAATAATTTACAGTTCATTTGTAAAAACAAAAAACAAGCATTACTTTCAGACACCTACTGTAGCTGTCATTTATATACCTTGGAGAACACATATGTTGGTGGGTATCTTATCACAGACTGTAATATTTTTTCAGTAAAAGTATGTTGACATTTTTATTTTATATTGTTGCTATTTATAATTAGTTTCATTAAAAATTCCAAACACTTGAAAAGGTAAAATGAAAATTTAAAAAAATAGTCCAGGCTGGGTTTGGTGGCTCACACCTGTAAGCCCAGCACTTTTTGAGGCTGAGGCAGGCAGATCACGAGGTCAAGAGTTTGAGACCAGCTTGACCAACATGGTGAAACCTCATCTCTACTAAAATTACAAAAATTAGCCAGGCATGGTCTGGGCTGAAGCACTGAACTCGGGAGGTGGAGGTTGCAGTGAGCCGAGATCACGCCACTGCACTCCAGCCTGGGTGACAGTGAGACTCTATCTCAAAAAAAAAAAAAAAAAAAAAAAAAGTTCAAGTAGGTAATGACTCTATATGGGCTTAAGTTTTATTTTTTAGGTAATAAAAAAGTTCTAAAATTAGATAGTAATGATAGTTGCACGACTCTGTAAATATATTAAAAATTATTGACTTGTATTCTTAAAAATGGGTGATATGTAAATGATTTCTCAATAAAACTGTTCTTTAGAAAAGTTAGCCTTCAATGAGACTATTCACAATTTTTATAGGCAGATCTGAAGTCTGAAAATCTTATCATGCACGGTAATAAGAGTATTTTGTAGGATCTGATTGTTTAAAAAGATATTTGGAAATGCCATCTCATTTTAAACTTTCCCTCTTTTTTTTTTTTTTTTTGAGACAGAGTCTTACACTGTTACCCAGGCTGGAGTGGTACAGTAGTGTGATCATAGCTTACTGCAGCCTCAAATTCCTGGGCTCAAAGGATCCTCCCACCTCAGCCTCCTGAATAGCTGGGACCACGGGTGCATGCCATCATGCCTGGCTAATTTTTTTTTATAGAGATGAGGTCTCACTATGTTGCCGAGGCTGGTTTCAAACTCCTGGTGTCAAACCATCCTCCTGCCTCGGCCTTTCTAAATGCTGAGATTACAGGCATAAGCCACAGTGCCTGGCTTAAATCTTTCCTCTATTTAACATTCAGATTGTATGTCTTTCCCTCTCTTGGATAATATTTCCTATAAAGACTTAGGGAGTCTTCAAAAAACATCACAATTATTGAATGGCCTACTTTAAAAAATATCATATAAGTCATATGAGAGTATGCTCTTCCTGTAAAAAAATTAAAATAATATAAAAGTATATCAATATCATAGCCATCAACTGCATGTAGCTACTAAGCCCTTAAAACACTGTAGCTGGTCTGAATTCAGATGTGCTGTAAAAACTTACTACCAAAAAAAAAAAAAAAAAAAGAATTTAAAATATCTCAATAATAAGTGCTTTACACTGATTACATGTTAAAATGATATTTTAGTTTAAAAATATTACAATCAATTTCATTTGTTTCCTTTTACATTTTTAGTGTGGCTACTAGCAGATTAAAATTATATTTCTGTCTAAGTCCATTTTCTGTTGCTAAATTGAGTATCACAGACTGAGTAATTTATAAAGAATAGTTCATGGTTCTGGATGCTGGGAAATCCAAGGTTGAGGGGTTGGCATATGGTGAGGACCTTTGTGCTGTGTCATTCCATCGCAGAAGAGCAAGGGAGTGAGTACTAAAGAGGGAAAGCACAATGGGCTTGGCTCCCTTTACAACATCCCACTCCCTCAATAATGACAATAAAACATTCATGAGAGCTCCATGATTCAATCACCTCTCATCAGCCCCATCTCCTAACACTGCTACACTGGGGACCAAGTTTCAGCATGAGTTTTGGAGGGGACAAACGTGTAATCATAGCAATTTCTTTGGACAGAGATACAGTGTCTCCTCTGGGTCCCCACTAGGTTCATCATCCTTCCACTCTACTTCCTTCCCCAGAAGTTATCTCTTTTATAGCTTAGCATATTTTCTTTCAGATTTTTGCTATATGTTTTTAACATATGTTTATAAACATATAGCAAATGCTATGCATTTACAACCATGGAACAAATGCTATGCATTTTTCCATAAAAATGTGTTCATACTATACATATGGTACTACAACTTGCTTTATTCACTTAGTTTAGTTTGAAGACTTTTCTATGTCACAAAATATGGAACCACCTAATTCTTTTTAATGATGGTTATTTATTTATAGTATGGATGTACCACAATATTCTCCAGACCCCACTAAAAAATATTTAGGTCATGTCCTATTCTCTATTATTGTAAACACTGCTGCACCGAACATCTTCATACATATATCCATGTGCGTATGTAGGGTATTTCTGTAGGACATATCTGTACAAGTGAAATTACAGGATCAAAGAGTATGACATTTAAAACTGTGTTAGATAACTCCTAAATGAGTTATTTTACTTTCAAAGCAAAAAGAGAAACCATTTGTTTTTTGACCATCTATAACTTCTCCATAAGTCTCTGAAATAACAAGGACATAAACTTCATGTCCAGGATTCAGAAAAGAAAAACAATTCTAACTTATGCCCTGACATCAGCCCAGACTTAGCCATTGACTATTATGGTGGGCACCTTCTTCAGGGACCCTGATAATGATTCCCTTTTTTCTTGAAATGCTTCCTCTCCCTTCCCCACTGAGATTATACAGTGGGTAGTAGCTGCCATGTCTGTTCTATGTGACCCTCAGTCTCCCCAACCCTGGTTGAGTGACCCAGAGCTGAGCATCAGGCCCAATCAAAGGCCCTTAGCTTCTTTCTCCAGGGAATCTGAAATTCAGGGTTATCTGGGAGTTGCCAGAGGCAATGCTCCAGAGCTACATTTACAAACTTCAGTTATTTACTTATCACTTTTTGTCATTTCTGCATATTCCGCATGTACTCTTATACACGTAACGCTTTTCTTTAGATTTTACCTTTAAGTCCTTTCTTAGGATTTTTATCTATGTATAGAGACACCACATAGCATAGAACTTAAAAGAGCAGATTCTAGAGCCAGGTTGCCTAGATTCACATCCCAGCTATTCCACTTAATAGCTGCGTGAGCTGGATCAATGTGCTCAGCTACTCTCAGTGCCCAGTCGTTTCATCTGTAAAATGGTGGTAACAATAGCACATGTGTCAAAGTGTCATGGGGGTTAAATTACTGTATATCTAGTCCTTAGAACAATAACTTCAATAGTAAGTGCTTACTAAATATTACCTATTACTGATTTTAAACCAACTCATCTTTCCATTTAAATAAATCTTTAGAGAAAAGTTGACATACCAACTATCTGGTAAGTATCGCTCAAAAGTGAGTCACCCACAAAGCAGCAATACCTGAACCTGTGGTGACAGGGAGTCATCCATTATACGACCACAGGCACTCCTGTGGGGAAATCCTGGGCTTGGCACAGACCACAGAGTCCTCTGGACTTCTGGATGCTCCTCTTGGTGGTGGGCAATACTTTCCTGCTCCTCCAGTCCCCTCTTTATCCCCCAGCCCTGACCAGTCATTGAAATCCCTTTCATAAACCTGTGAAAAATCACTGATTTAGACTTTCAGCAGAGCAGAAAGGTCTACTGAATAACTTAAAGTCTCATAGGTTTTAGATATTAGAACTATTATCCAGGTGCCCCAACTCCCAGACAATGCTTCTACAATCAATAAATTTTTTTCATCAGCAAATACTTTTTTTTTCATATTAACACCATACCTTCTTGAAAAGAAAATTGCTAAATATTTCAAGTAATGTCAATGTTTGGATCAAGGACAACTCTAGAGGGGTGGCAAGTGTGGCTTCTGAGTCCCGGTCCCCCTCCAGCACTTGGTCATTTTCCACTTCAGGTATCTATGGTCCTCTTGCTCTTACCATGCCTCCCCACATCAGAGCCTTTCTCTGGGAAGAACCGTAAGTCATTTACGCTTTAGGGTGAGTTTAAGTTCATCTAAATGAAAAATTTTGTTATAAGAAAGCTCTGATTTTGAATCCTGGCTTCATTTTCTATCACATGTAGAATCTTACAAGTTATTTCATCCTCCAAAGCCTTGGTTTCCTCATTTCCAAATGGGATTAACAACAGTTATTTCATAGGACTGTTTTAAGGAGGAAATTCCATTCATTATGCAAGCAACAGGGATTCATGTAATGTCAAGTATCTACTGGGCAGCAGACATGGTCTATTCCTAATTACACCAATTATTTAGAGGTGTGGACAGATAACTAATGTCTTCTTTTTTTTCCTTTTCTGGACAAGTGGGCCTAATTCTCCAGCTTTATTTATTCATTCAAGAAAAGGTTAAGTACCTCTTATCTGGAAGGTACCCCAGAACATTGGGAATACAGAGTAGATTAAAAGTTGGTTCCAGAAACTTATGGTCTAGTGCGGAGGCGCCTTAACATTATATTTAGACCTTCCTAAGCTAGATCCAAATTTAAGACTCTTTTCAGAATAGAAGAATATTGAGGATACCCATCATCTAACCTGGTACCTCATTTTACAGTCGTAGAAATCAATGCCTGGAAATTCTAAGTACTTTGTTCAATGTCATACAGATAGTTACCCAAAGAGGACAAGTACCCCAAGGCCATATGGGTAGACAGAAGTACAATCCTTATCTTTGAATCTTTTTTCTAATTCCTGATGCCCGCCCACAGAAACTGACTAAACAACTTAAGCATAAGTTTTCTGTTTGTAAGTGATATGGTTTGGCTGTGTCCCCACCCAAATTCATCTTGAATTCCCATGTGTTGTGGGAGGGACCTGGTGGGAAGTAACTGAATCATGGGGGCAGATCTTTCCCGTGCTGTTCTCGTGATAGTGAGTAAGTCTCATGAGATCTGATGGTTTTGAAAAATGGGAGTCTCTCTGCACAAGCTCTCTCTTTGCCTGCTGCCATCAATGTAAGATGTGACTTGCTCCTCCTTGCCTTCTGCCATGATTGTGAGGCTTCCCCAGCCACGTGGAACTGTAAGTCCAATCAAACCTCTTTCCTTTGTAAATTGCCCAGACTTGGGTATGTCTTTATCAGCAGCATGAAAACGGACTAATACAGTAAATTTCTCAAAAAAATTGTTTAATGACAAAATAAAACCAGGTAGTACTGAATAATCAGATCCTTTTATGATGCTGGAATGCATATGTTCCAGAAATTATAATTTATTGGTGGTCCTTCAGATATAGTATGCAGATGTATTATTATACAAGGTTTTTAAAAAATTGAACTAATATCTGACAAGCAATTTTAAAAGTCAATTAACACCGACTATAAGGTATAAAACAAAGGTTATCAGAGATGAATTTTATAATCAAATTACTAAGTCTGCCTTTTTCTGCACAATAAACAGAAACAGTGACATCTGAAAATGCCCCTTTCACCTCAGAAAATGTGTTGTTTGCAAAAGACGTTAAGTTTGCAAATCTTTGTTTCAGGTCTCAAATAGTTATAAGCATAAGGATCTGATTTTCACAGAGACCTCTAAGACCACATTACTTTTGGTTGTACCTTCTTCTCTCCCACACTTATCTTTCTCTTTTCCTGTGTCTGCCCATGACTTCTCATTCTGGCATTCTGGATATATCCACTTTTGGAAAAGGCAGATAATATGGCTTATTGAAGTAGGCACACATTCTGCGAACATGCATTTTTAACAAATAACTAATAAAATGTACTTTAGAAGGATGTCCAAATGTGCACATGGTTCTACAACCTCATATTTTCTGAGCACCTGTGATGTGCTTGGTGATGCCTTTACACCATAAACACAATCACAATCCTTCTCAAGGACCTTAAAGCCTGGCATGGATAAAAATAATAATAATCAGAAACAGAGATATCTGAAAATGCCCCCTGTTCATCTCAGAGAATACATGAACTTTTTCACAAAGGGATAGAACTACGCATTCAAATCAGCAAACATTTTACTCACATTTTCAATGGAAATACCAGGTAACAGCTCTAAAAATGTTGATTCAAATAACTAAACAGGGTACTTGAAGCTCATCTGATATACCTCCAACTCACAGATGGGGCACTTCTACTTTTTAAGCCTTTTTTTTTTTTTTAAACAGGCAGTTGAGAGGGTGGCTGTCTATATTATTGTGCTTATTCTGACCAAACTGTGCAATGTCTTTATACTTTTCTAAGTAACCTGACCTTTTCCCATTTCTTGTGGGTATTATATTACCTTTCACGTCTTTATATATTTCCACATGTAATCATCTTGGCATGTTGCTACCATTATTGTCTTCCCTATTCACTGGTCTAGTTAATTCCTGTGTCCACAGTAGGGTTCTTTTTTAAAAAGGAAACCAGCTTCCTTTTACCACTTTGTATTCTTAGACTTTCTTCCATTGAAGTTCAATCACTTAAAGAGTAATATAAGCCAACAGTAATTATTTTACAAATACTGATGACTCCTCTCTTTACAAATGAGTGTATTTGTAAGTAAGCTTTGAAGATAGTAAGGCTATAAGGAATAAGATAAATGTGAAATATCTGAGTAGAAGCCACCAATTTCCCCCTTTAGAGGCCTTCCTGATAGTTGATAATACCAAATGGTTCACAAACCAATTTAGAAGTCAAAGATGAGCAGAACATACTAAGAAAGGAGAAAGAATAATTTAACAGGCACTCAATTCAGATTACATATAAGCGCCATTACAACAAGCTAAAACTTGTTCACCTTAATCTATCTATCTATATATTTCATGACTACATGAAATAGCCTACTCCTGAGTTAATTAATGAAAAAACAAACTTTAAAAACTAAATATTTTGGTTATTTGTAACTTAAAAGAGAACAGGTAAAAATAGAAAGAACTGTTAACCTAGATTATCTGATTATAATTATTATCAACAAAATTATTTATGGAATATCTACTATGTGTTAGACCCTATAAATATAAAGTATAAAAAGCATTTTTCTTTTATCGACGACTATGTATCAAGGTGTGAGTATGTATTCTTTCTCTTAAGGTAGTTTAAGACATGGTCTGTGTCCTGAGGGCTCATAGTTTAGTTGGAGATACAATACAATGAAATGAAAAGATTTAACAAGAAAATTATATAGTACATAAGTGTAAACTGAATGCCACAATCTATAACTGCTGTAGGGGTACACAATTATGATCACTGAGGATTTGGGGGGAGGAATGGGAAGACTCCGAAGTAGAGGTGACAGCAAAGTTGTACTTCTCTTAGATGATGAGCACTTTAGATTACTGAGTGCAAGGACGTTGCTGCTACACACCCACCCTACTCTCCATGCCATGCATGGCTGCCACCATAATGTGCTGGGGGGCTCCAGTCAGCTTGCTGCTGCTGCTGCTGATCCCAACAGGGCTCACTGCCCCTGCCAGACAATGAACAGAGTCGACAGCTGCCATGGAGTGGTATAAAAATGGCTGCAGCCAGCTGACTGAAACTGGAATATGGGTGGAGCACAGATTTAGCACAAAGGCTTGGGTGTCTCCTCTAGACAGTGCTTGAGGGAAAAAGAAATGAGAACAATACAGAAAAGGAGAAAAGTCCAGGAACATCCTTCATCTTCTAGCCACAGCCCCAAATGATTTGGATAAATTAAGGAGAAAAAAATAAATGAATTGTGAAAAAGTCATTTTCACAGAGACAAAAGAAAGTTTTACTTAAATTAGGCTACCAAAGAAATATGAGTTAACAGTTGGTCTTAGATATCACTGAAGAATATTTACTGCCAGTTAATTATCAGAATGTCAAGTCATTATACTTCCTAATTTCACCTGCACATTTTCATCTGAGCACAATGTCCTGCTGTGGTCTAAAACAGAGGCCTACATATTAATCAGAGTGGCCGTAACAGAGTTAACTCAGTTTGAAGAGAGCAGAGAAGCTAACTTAGCCCTCTGTCTTCATTCTCATTCTGAAGAAAAGAATGAAGTCAAGATTTCTAACAAGAGGTGATACAGACAACACTCTGGCAAGCTGTTTCAAAAGATAAAAATGTACCCATTTGGCTTCTCTTTAAGTAATAATTTAGATGGCTCCTAATTGAAATCTCCTTCCATTGCACAGGTCTTGGCCTACCTTAAGCCTTCTCTATGAAAAAGACTGAGCCAGGAGTCCTGAGGGCAAGGAGTGCTGGTGAAGCCCTGGTGCCCACAATGCAGGAACGGAAGGATGCTGGGGTGTGCCACAGGTGGCTTATGGTAGGTGGCTGTCATTGCGAATCCTTGATAACACATGCAATTCCATTTCTCTGTGTTTCTACAAAGTCCTTACATGATTATTCTAATTATATTATTAATGGCATATCTTAAGCTGTTACATGGCACTACCCATAGTTGGATATTTATCATGTTAAATTATGAATTACAAACATTTCTTCATATAATATTTTACTTAAGTCCTAAAGCAAGAAAATCTAGAATAATGTACTATATTTGTCTGCTTGGATTGCCATAACAAAATACCACAGGCTGGGTGGCTTAAACAGACATTTATTTTCTCACAGATCTGGAGGCTAGAAGTCCAAGATAAAAGTGTCAGCAAATTCAGGCTGGGTGTGGTGGTTCACACCTGTAATCCCAGCACTTCAGGAGGCTGAGGCAAGTGGATCACGAGGTCAGGAGATCGAGACCATCCTGGCTAACACGGTGAAACCCCATCTCTACTGAAAATACAAAAAATTAGCTGGGTGTGGTGGCAGGCGCCTGTAGTCTCAGCTACTCAGGAGGCTGAGGCAGGAGAATCACTTGAACCTGGGAGGCGGAGCTTGCAGTGAGCAGAGATCACGCTACTGCACTCCAGCATGGGCGACAGAGCAAGACTCCATCCCAAAAAAAAAAAAAAAAGAGAGAAAGAAATGCAATTGTCTTAAGACTCCCTCTCCCTGAGAATCTAAAAAAACAACCAGGAAAGATTCACTGCCAAAAAAGAGAAAAGACTAAAAGTAATCACCATGCCCAGAGAGACTTTTCATCTATTCTTCTGAGGGCAGCTCTGAGAGATTACCTAGGACGCTTTATCTGCATATTAAGACAACCTTAGTTCACTGTGAATTTCTGCTCCTCACTTTCCCATAACTGGTTTGTCCTTCCATCCCATTCAGCGTCCAAAGAGAATCATTTACAAACCACTGTCTTGTCTTTGAGCCCATTCATTCCCCTAAAAATCATTTACTACCACTTTAAAATTGCCTACAGACCTCCAACTACCTTCCTTTCTATGAAGAGAGTATTTAAGCCTCAACCATCTGGCCCTGAGTCTCATATCTGCAGGACTGTCAGGTCCATGTGCTCATTAATACATTTGCGTGCTAAATTTTCCCTGTTAATCTGTCTATTGTCAGTTTATCTATGCAGGCTTGAACCTTCAGAGGGGAAGGAGAAACTCTCTTAGCTCCTACACATTAAACTCAGTCCATTATAAAATACATTTAAAATTCAAGTATATTTAGCAAAAATAAACTTTTTTTTTTTTTTGAAATGAAGTCTCATTCTGTTGCCCAGGTTGGAGTACAGTGTTGCGATCTCAGTTCACTGCAACCTCCGCCTCCTGGGTTCAAGTGATTCTCCTGCCTCAGCCTCCTGAGTAGCTGAGACAACAGGTGCACACCACCACGCCCAGCTAATTTTTGTATTTTTAGTAGAGATAGGGTTTCATCATGTTGGCCAGGATGGTCTTGATCTCCTGACTTCGTGATCCACCTGCCTTGGGCTCCCAAAATGCCACCACAACCAGCTTTTTTTTTTTTTGAGATAGGGTCTTGCTCTGTCACTCAGGGTGGAGTGCAGCGGTGCAATCATGGCTCACTGCAGCCTTGATCTCCCAGGCTTAAGTAATCCTTAAGTAATCCTCCCACCTCAGCCTCCCGAGTAGCTGGGACTACAAGTATGTGCCATCACTCCTGGTTAATTTTTTATTTTTTTGTACAGATGGGTGTTTCATTATGTTGCCCAGGCTAGTCTTGAACTCCTGGGCTCAAGTGCTCCTCCTGATTCAGCCTCCTAAAGTGCTGCAATTATAGGCGTGAGCCATGACACCCAGCCTTCAATCAGCACATTTTAATATTTTGTTTTTTTCTCCTCTAAAGGACAATTTTGATAGGATGTGGGGTAAAAGATGAAGATACAGTGTAGTCCTTGAAGAGTCTATAACCTGATTATGAGAAAAATAAAAGCAGATAATATCAATAAAGTATGGTAAATGTAGTTATTGAGAATATGAATTTGCAGTAAGAAAGACCTGGTTGAAATCTTAGATCTGCTACTTTATGGCTCTGTAGATCTTGGCTAAATGATTTAACATTTCTAAGCTTGACTGTCCTTACCATATAAAGAGGCTGTGACTATTGACCTTTTAGGATTGTTTTGAGACATAAATGAGATAACATGTGTAAAG
The DNA here is from genome assembly GCF_029289425.2 of Pan paniscus. NCBI lineage: Eukaryota > Metazoa > Chordata > Mammalia > Primates > Hominidae > Pan > Pan paniscus. Next base: position 127,329,271 of record NC_073254.2, read on the forward strand.
TGTTTTCAGCACAATGCCCTAACACATAGTCTGTGCTCAGTACACAGTAATTATTACTACTATCACCACTAATGTTTGTACACACTTATGCAGAGTGTGCTAAGGGAGCCCAGAAAAGAGTACTTACGTTGGCCTGGGGATTAGGGAATGTTTCCCGGAGAAAAGGAGAGCAGAACTGTATCTTAAGTGAGGTAAGAGTCAGATGAAGAAAGGTAGGAACAATATCCCATGCAGAGGAAATATCACAGTGCATGCAGCGTATTGCCAGTATTTGGCATTTGCTGGCAGGTCTAGTGCAAGAATAGTTATTCCTCACTTTCTCCCTTCCTTGGTATCCTACAGCACTATTGCATCTCCCTTCACTCCCTTCACTGGTTTGCCATCCATCCTCCCCAGAAATACCCTTGCTACCCCTGATGGCTATGTTGGATTTGTCCTTTAAGGACAATTCAATCCTTTGTAGGTGGACCAGGCCTCTCTAGAACCCTACCAGAACCTATTCTTTCCCTCTGTCTTATGAACATGAGGAGAGATGACCTGCAGAGGTAGTATAGCTAAGCTAAGAGTATGGGCTCTGGAGTTAAACTTCCTGAGTTCAAACCCTGGCCCCACTACTATGTCACTTTGAGCAAATTACTTCACCTCTGTGTGCTTCAGTTTTCCCCATCTGTTAAATGGGGATGGTAACAGCACTTATCTCTTATTATGAGGTTGTTGTGATGATTCAGTGAGCTGACACATGTAAGAAAACTGAAACAGGGCCTGGCTGTTAATAGCTATTAGCTAGCATTACCTAACAAGATTAAAAATCTATGCTTCATGGACAGGACATACTTGAGAAAATAAAGAATGCCTCAGATTAGAAATGTGGCCACCTGTGGAGGGTAGAAGGAAGAAGGGAGGATAAAAGAGGAAAGAGAGGAAAACTAATATTTACTGATTACCTACTAGGGGCCAAAAGTATTGCATTAAGTGCTTCATATATGTTTTTCACCTGATCCTTACAACAGCTGTGGTAAATAGATGGTACTGTCCCCAATTCTATACATGAGTATCCTGGTCCTCAGAGAGTTTACAAAATTTGCCTAGACAAATAGGAACAGAATTGAAAGCTGTGGGTAGGCGAGTAGCAGAGTCATGCTCTTCCAACTGCTACTTCTCTTCACCTCCCCGGGGCTCCATTCTCTTAGTTTGAAAACTATATCAGACTTCACATTGCTAAGAAGAAATCTAGGAGCTGCCTAATTTTTTAAATGATTCTCTAGGCCTACTCCAGGAAATATAAACATGTGCTTACATTCTAATTTTATATCCTATGCTGAGAATTTAATAAAAATAATGAATTGTAGCATATAAACTAAGAGTATACTTCCTTGTTCAGAAGTTCAGAATATATTACAATTACACATTGACAATAAAAATATTTTTTAGAACTCCAATTCTATGTTTTCAGAAATTATAAATTGACTAGGCTTAAATTTGTTTTGTTTTACTTTATTTATTTATTTATTGAGACAGAGTCTTGCTCTGTTGTCCAGGCTGGAGTGCAGTGGCATGATCTCGGCTCACTGCAACCTCTGCCTCCTAGATTCAAGCAATTCTCCTGCCTCAGCCTCCTGAGTAGCTGGGACTACAGGCATGAGCCACCACACCCAGCTAACTTTTGTATTTTTAGTAGAGATGGGATTTCACCGTGTTGGCCAGGCTGGTCTCGAACTCCTGACCTCAAGTGATCCACCTGCCTCAGCCTCCCAAAGTGCCAGAGATTACAGGCATGAGCCACCACGCCCGGCCCTACATTTGTTTTATAATATGAAGCAGGGCCCAATTTAATCTTTAATTTACATTTCTTCCAGCCTAAATATTATGTAACATATTTTGTGGGCTTTTAATATCTTTAAAATGGTTCATATTTCCTAGTAATTTGAGTAGGGTATCCTCTTTTGTTTCGTATGAAATAACATAATAGTCTCATAACAAAATGAAAATAAAGTTAAAGAAAACCATGAGGTCAGGTGTGGTGGCTCATGTTTGCAATTCTAGCACTTTGGGAGGCTGAGGCTGAGGGATTCCTGGAGGACAGGCGTTCAAGACCAGCCTGGGCAACATAGCAAGATCCTGTTCTGCGCATGAAGGTAGCACTTGTAGTCCCAGCTACTAGGGAGGCTGGGGTAGGAGGATCTAAGAGTCCAAGGTTGCAGTGAACTATGATTGCTCCACTGTTCTCTAGCCTGGGTGACAGAGAGAGATCCTGTCTCTAAAAACAGAAGAAAATAAAATAATACTATAGTATTATGGATGTTATATATGTAGAACGAGCTTTTTCATATTGTCAATTCTTTGCCAATGGAGATGCTTCACACACACACACACACACACACACACACACACACATCTTGTCACATGTTGGCCCTTATACTGATAAAAGAGCACCAATCCTTCAGGGAAGCTCCAAATACTCTATGACAAGAAGCTGGGGGTGGTGGCAGTAAGGAAGCAGATAATCTTCTATAGAGACATTTTATATACATATATACTTATTTAACCTAAAAATATATTTTTTTCTTTAATTACAGTTTCCCATATAACCATCAGTGGGCTCCAGCGATGCAAGCCATATTTATTAGAGGCAGCATGTCAAATAGGAGTTGACAATTACAGTCTCTATCAATACATATTATGCCAGACGGTAATGAGCCATCCACAAAGGGCTAGCTATCCAAAATAATCATGCTGCTTTCCAGAGAAATGTCGAAGAGGTTATGGTTTATTACACAGTGCTCATTAGATATACAGTGGCAGCATTAGCAATTTTTCCTTCATTTGCGTCTCATTTAAGGATCTGCCCCCACAAGCACAGTCAAATTAGTACGCAAGGTTAAAACCATTATGCCCTGAAAAAATTAAGTTGCATTTTATTTTACAGTAACGGTGGATCAAAGGTCCTTGGAATCTATTATTTACAGAACCATTATCTAACACAGCATATTAACAAAAGGGAAAAGAAAAGCAATGCCCTGCCAGCATGGCTTGGACAGGAACAAAGGCAGACTGTTTGAAATAAGCAAATACCATGTTACTTAATTAAGTAGCCCTATAAAAACTATTTTTAAAATAACACTAAGGTTGTGACATCAACTGACAAAAGTCACAAAATTAAAGTTAATGAAGTACCAACCTATACTTTAAAATGTCTTGTTTACATTAACTTATTTTTAAACATTTTAATACTGTCATTATATATAATTTTTAAATAAATTTACCAATTACTCTAAATACTTATTTTCTTAAAAGGATAACCCATTTTTAAATTTTTATAGCAAACCCACATTTATCAATATTTAATAAAATAGAATTTGCAGATATAACTATCATAACCAGAAAGATGTGATCAAGAAGGCAGATCTTGGAATAAGTTACAAAGATTTAAATAAATATTGCAAAATAATAGATACTTAATGGATTTTGCCAAATCAGCAGATAACTGGTTAACAGCATCTGAATTACTGGCAGGATAAACACTTGTAGCAAAGAGATCTTTTGAAGAGATTTCTAAAGTCCTGATTGGACTACTGTTAATAAAATATCAAAATTCATTACAGTTAGAAGGATAATATTCTGAATGTACTTTCCCCACATTTTATTAACAGACCTCAGTTGTAGTGATTATTCAAGGATCCCTTCCTTTCATTTAATGAACACTTATTGAGTGCTGTCATGTCAGACCCTGTGATAAGAGTCTGAGAATTCATTAAAAAGAAAAAAGAAAGAAAGAAAGAAAGCATATCTCTGTACTTGAGAAGCTCATGGCCAGGTCAGTGAAGGATTTGGACAGGAAACCAAATGATTTGAATCTTGGGCAATAACACATGGACACAGGAAGGGGAATATCACACTCTGGGGACTGTGGTGGGGAGGGGGGAGGGGGGAGGGATAGCATTGGGAGATATACCTAATGCTAGATGACGAGTTAGTGGGTGCAGCGCACCAGCATGGCACATGTATACATATGTAACTAACCTGCACAATGTGCACATGTACCCTAAAACTTAAAGTATAATTAAAAATAAATAAATAAATAAATAAATAAAAAAGAAAAAACAAAAAACAAACAAAAAAATAATTGCTGTCCCAGAAGAAAATACAGCTTGCCAAGGGAGCCCAGATGAAGAGGACCTAATTGAAATCTTGATGAAGTAAGGTAAGGATTACCCAGGGAAGTAACAGCTAAAGTGAGAATTCTACCCAATGAGAACTGTAGGGGAGAAATACACTGGGAAGGTGGGCGAACAAGTGAGAGGAGGCTGGGGTGCGATCATTTACCTCAGATTATCACAATATACAGTTTTAGAAATCTTTTAAAAATGCTCTTCCTAATTAGAAGAAAACATCTTGAAGTTGGATTGATGGACTTAATGAAATAAAGTCAGCAAGAAAGTTCTAGAACAGTTTGGATCATGTTAAAAAAATAAAAAGTATGTTATAGAAAAAATTCCTTTGTCAGGTCCACATATGGTCAAATTTCAGAGTGGATGAATGTATTATCCATTTAGTGTTAACTGTAAGTCTGATTGAATAACTTGTCATGACCAAATTTTGAATTTCCGTTGGTTATTCTTCTTAATCTTTACCCCCACATGAATGAGGTAAGCATCCTTGTATCTTTCCCCTTAAACTGACAAAAGGATGAGCTATATATACATCACTTTAATTTTTCTGGTATCTTATATGTCTAATATGTGTGTCTACTCTCAAAACATCTGTAAAATATAATAAACTTTTAGACAGCAGAGGACGGATTGGTTTAATTCTTTTGCTATGGTATCCAGTATAGCTCAGGTGTAATCAGATACTTACAAAAGGTTGCTTTTTTTTTTAAATGTAAATGCCATTATATTCTAGTACAGCTATTATATATGGCTATGGTCTACAATATGGCAGATTCCTGAATGGATTGTTAGGTGGTTTTGAGGCATTTAGAGTAGCATCATGACAGCATGATAGTAATACTCATTTTCCTCTTTTAGTATAACAGATTTCTTTTTTTCGTGAATATTGGGCCTTTTTAAACAGGCCCTATATATCTACTCTGATTTAGCTTTTTAAGTGACTGCCGTTCTCCCTTCCTCAACAGTGTTTTAATTCAGCAGTATTTAACCTACCAACATTTTTCATTTAATGAACAAAAAATGTATAGACTCCAAAGCTTTTTTAAAAAACAAAACATATACTACATCTATAGCTTTGCACATATTGTGTACATAAAACTTTGTATAAATGGTTGCAGCATTATTCCTGGCTTTGAATTTTGCTTTTCTTCTACCAGAAAAAGCTTCTGGTAACCAGACGTCACAAAAGGTACAGATAATCATAAGATGTCAATCATAATACAAAAACAAGTTATACTGTTGAACTGCAGAAAAAGTAAAAGCAACTAGGCCCCATGCTGGTCACTACTGCTCTAAGTTCATTTCAATACTACATGTAATTATGAATCTCAAGGAACAAACCAAGAACGAGCCTGCTGAGAGTGGAGACAGAGGAGTATGGCCAACCTCTCCTCCACGGCACCTCGCAGCTCTGTCAGAGCAGCCATTTTGTCAGTGCGTCTCTTTCTTTCCACTGCTCTAAGATCTTCAGTTTATTCATTTGCTCTCACCTCTGCCCTATTCCAGAGGGTTTAAATGGTTTAGGTATTATTAGATGATGTTCAATAATAACAGAAAAAAAGCACAACCAGATGTGGAGGAAACATGAGACAAAGGTGTGACAAGAGATGAAGTGTGATCAACTGAGAGGGCACAAAATGGGAGGGGGCCAGGGAGAGCCCCAGAGTGATGAGGGAATAGTATGAACTACAGACTTTAATGTAGCTCCCAGAAATAAAGGCTTCTTCTGTATGTGATGAGCCTATTTTATCTCAAAATGTAAAGCTGTCTGAATTTTAGGTTTGATGACCATGTGTTCTGCAAAGACAGCATATAGATTACAACCGTGCCTGACCTCCCAGTTTTAGGAAAAAAGTGGAATTCTGTCACTGGACACCATCAGGGCTTTGGGTTACATCTCCAACTCCTTATTCTATGGATAAAAATAAAAGCTCCCAATATAATATTCATAATTTATAACAATAACATGCAGATCACCTTTTACCATTTGAAAATGGCACCAAATTAGTAATGGTCACCATTTCTACAGCAAAAAATAATGTGAGCACTTTACTGCTTGATGGTACTGTTAGATTAGTGGTCCCCAGTTTGGGGTACCCAGATCTTTAAGGGTTATTTACAGTAGATAACAAGTTCTTCACAGAGGTGAGTAATTTTCCCTTTCCAAAATGTCGAAGGAAAGCAATGTATTCCCCCTCCCCCCAGATAAAGTAACATCTGTTAACAAAATTTTTAATTTTCTTTAATTTTGTACTCAATAAGATGCGACAGTGTTTATCTTGTGGTCATCAGAAGCTCAGATTGGCAGTTACAAGTGTATCTAATAAAATGGAAAATCATATAATGATGATTTTATATATAAAGTGCCTGGTAAAGACGCTTTTTAAAACAGGGGTGGGAGAATAACAAAAGGAATCCTGAGCGGTAAAGAGGTGGGGAGGTTATCATAATGAAGTCTATACTGGCTAATTTCCCTCCACTTCTCCTTGACCGCCCCGCTTCTTTCACCAAGGCAGTCTAAGAGGAAGTAGCTATCTACTTCAACAACAGCTCTAACAGGAGACCAGAAGAGGTCAGCGGAGAGCAGTGCTAGGCACCCATCCTCCCACCCAGAGGGCTGAGCTCCAGAAGATCCCAGGTCTCTGTTTACCCAAAAAAGAAGCAACTATGTAAACAGAACAAATTGTTTTATTCAATTTTTTACTTTGACACAATCAGAGATGACCTATAAGTCTGTTGTAATGGTTAGCTTAAAAAAAAAGATCTGAAGTAGAAAATGAAAAAATTTTCCTTATATACCAAAAAGTTCCTTGAAGAGGACAATGACAATAAAAATGATAATGCCTTGATAGTGACATAATCTTATTTTCTCTGAGATAGCAATCCATTATTTCTTAAAAACATGAGTTGCAGGTGCACAAAAATTCCCATTTAAATATACTCAGTTCATCGGCCGGGCACGGTGGCTCACGCCTGTAATTCTCAGCACTTTGGGAGGCCAACGTGGGTGGATTGCCTGAGCTCAGGAGTTCAAAACCAGCCTAGGCAACATGGTGAAACCCCATCTCTACTAAAAACACAAAAAATTAGCCGGGCCTGGTGGCAGGCGCCTGTAATCCCAGCTACTTGGGAGGCTGAGGCAGGAGAATCACTTGAACCCAGGAGACAGAGGTTGCAGTGAGCCGAGATTGTGCCATTGCACTCCAGCCTGGGTAACAGAGCGAGACTATGTTAAAAAAGAAAAAAAAAATATATATATATACACACACACACACATACACACACACACACTACACACACACACACACACTACACACACACTCAGTATCTGATTATTTGTGCTATGGAAAAAAGAATGTGCAATTACTAAGAACTGGTCAAGTACTACAGAGTCCCTGGTTTCTAAATTAATTCTAAAATCGGAAAGTGGAAAAATTAAACATGTTTTTTGAATGTTTTAAATATTTAAATATAAATGTTTCTTCTCTTATACCTTCAGGGAGTGTAAACTAAATAGAAAGTTTCCCCTACTCCCCACATTTAAAGCTGAAGAATTAGAAGGAAAACACTATATAAACTTTTAAACACCAGCTGTAGTGTTTTTACTTGCCTTCCTCAGAACTTCCTTCATTGAAGGTACAGTACCTAAAAACCAGCTTTAGCTACGTTCCCACGCAAATAGAGGTCATGATCTGGGGTGTTCTGATTGACTATAAACTTGTAGTAGTATACCAGGCACAGAAAGAATGGCAACCACAAAAGACAACGTGGTACCTGACGTTAGGGGCCTTATGAATTTAATAAGGGCATTGATAAAATTAGAAAATGCTAAAGAAAGACCTAAAATGGATGAATATATTCAACAGATAACAGAGAGGTCCAAGTTACCTTGCCTACCCCTCTAATTGTTTTTGAGGAAGATCAACTTTCAGCCAAAGCGCTGCAGACAATATAAAACAAAGTTTGCATAAAGTACCTTTGAAAATAACAAGCTGCCTATAAACCGTTGCAGACATGTCAGTAACAAAGGTTTTGCGAAGTTAAAGCCCTAAATTGAATTAAACCCTAATAATTTTGTATTATTACATTTTCATTCCCTGACAATTCTGATTTTTCAGCTTATTGTTTTTGTTAAATTTAAATTGGTCTGGTCTATCTATAGAGAGAGATAAAAAGCAAATCCCTGTTTTTTAAAGTTCTGAGTTGAATGGTATAAAATTAAATACAGAAATGCATTTTAAGTGCAAAGTATCCTTCCACTGTTGCCAGAAAACAAGTAACAAAGAGGAGTTAAGTAATTTAACAGCCATATTTTCTCACTCGCCTTCATTGGGAACACAGTCGTTTGCATGGCATAATAAGCTGTAAATTATAAACATTTTTACATAGCCTGCTGCAAAGAAAAGTCTGCCAGCTTTCTACTATATTGGATAGTGTTCAAGTGATTAACTATAGCTTTGGAAAAAAGGGGTGGAAACTTGTTTTGCGTCGCAGTTTGTTGGTTCTCACGTACAGCCTCAAAAAAATCCATTACATCATTATTTGCAACAAATATGTAAGTAATTATAATAGAGTAATAGAAGCTCCATATTATTACAGGATACAAATTACTCATGGACAAGAGAAAATCTTGTAGGTGCATAATCATTCAAGTATTTCCTTGAAATGTTGTCTCTGATGAGTATGAATGTAATGGTTTTCAAAAATAACAAAATTTGCAGCACTGACATTTCAGGACTAATGACAAATGAAATACACTTTACTCTTTGTCTATAGGGAAAGCCCATTAGACAGAATATCTGCTTAGGGCACAAGTCTATTTTAAAAAAAGGTTCTTGTGTCAAAGAAAATATATAAATATCTGTGTTTCACAACATATAAAGAATAAATTTGTGAAAGGAAACATGCAGTAATAGAGATAATGGCCTGCAAACATAAACGTTTTTATTTTTAAATTGTATAGAGCCCCACCAAAATCCACATTCAACCCCCTAAGAAAATTTTGTCTCAATAAATCAACAATAATACATGGAGCACTTGAGTGCCCACCATAGTGCTGGGGCTTTGGAGGTCAAAGAAAAAGTCTATAACCTGATGTCTGTCCACTATACTGAGGATGTCAAGATGACTAAGAAAGTATATGTAAGGCACCCTACTTCATAGGTTGTCTACAGTAATGGAAAGAGCATGAATTCTATGGTCAAATGGGATTTGAAACTCACCTCTGTGATTTTCTTACACTATAAACTTGAGCACGTTATTAAATTTCTTTAAGCCTGTTTCCCAAGAAAAGCAATTTCTTAACCAATGTTAAATGTTAAGTAAATGCACTAATATATATAAAGAATATGGAACAGTAGCAGACTTATAGAAAACTCTATATGTGTTAGCTATAGTAATAATTATATTTCTATATTTATTATAGTTAGCTTTGCACACAGCAGGTGTTCAATAAATGTTTGTTGAATGAATGAATGAGCAAAGGAACAAATCTAGCAGAGGGACAAGATAAATATGCAGATTACTATAAAATAGACGAGAAGTGCCTCAAAGGTACAAAATGTAATAGAGGCCTCAGTGGAGGGAGAGGTGATAGGTTGGAAGATGATTAAGACACAAACCCTGACTTCTAGAAGGTACTGTTTAGTAAGAAAACATACATAAATCAGTATTTACAAAACAGTCATTACAAAACAATGTGTTAAGTGTTTTAAGATTTCACAGAACCTTTCTTCTATGTTCTAGCTCTAAATACACCACGGCTTTTCCCGGAGTGTCCAAATCCTATATGTTCATGAGCAGATATGCCTAACTTCTACAAGCCACAAACTAAGGAGCTGAGAGGTGGGACCAGTGCTCAGTGCTCCCCTTATTTCCTCATTTTGGTGAAAACCACTGTTCCTTTGAAACCAGCTCTACTTCTGCCATCACTCCTCTTCTCTGTGCCTCTACATTTATTGAAGTCTCAGTTCTGTTGTTCTGGTTGACTTCAATCATGTGAATTGCCCACCCTACAGTTTTTCAATATACTCAATTCAACCACCTCCACTGTATTCTGTGAAACCCACTTTAAGGCACAACTGAACATAACCAATCAGAACTGTTCCACTTTTGAAATCTCCACTTGGATATCCAACTTTCCATCTAAAACCTACTGTCTTTTCTGCTCTCTCATTGCATTACCACTTCCACCCCTGCAAACTGATTCATCATGATCTCCAGTCCCTTGATCACTACTTTCTCTCTAGTTTTGGGCTCCCTCAACCTCACTTCCTACCTGATGGGGCCTAAACAATCATATTAGATCAACCTACACTCTTGCACATACCCTTTTCTTGATGACAAAGAAAAACATTAATCATGCTTTTATCTTCCTCACATCCACTCTAGGGCTGTTAGGAATTGCCTGTTGCTGTGTTAAGGAATTTGTATCTAATCCTGTAGGGAATGCAATTGAAGAGTTAAGGATGTTTTACTCCACTTAAAAACTTGAGGCCAGGCCAGGTGTGGTGGCTCATGTATGTAATCCCAGCACTTTGGGAGGCCAAGGCAGGTGGATCACTTGAGGCCAGGAGTTTGAGCCCAGCCTGACCAACAGTGAAATCCCGTTTCCACTAAAAATACAAAAAAATAGCCGGGCATGAAGGCGCACACCTGTAATCCCAGTTACTTGAGAGGCTGAGGCATGAGAATCACTTGAGCCTGGGAGGTGGAGGTTGCAGTGAGCTGTGATCGGGCCACTGTACTCCAGCCTGGGTGACTATCTGAGTGAGACTATCTCAAAAGAAAAAGCAAGCAAACAAAACAACAACAAAAAAACTTGAGGCCGGGTGTGGTGGCTCATGCCTGTAATCACAGCACTTTGGAGAGCCAGGTGGGTGGCTCACTTGAGCCCAGGAGTCTGAGACAGGCCTGGGCACCATGGCAAAAACGCCTCTCTACAAAAAATACAAAAACATTAGCCAGGCATGGTACATGCACCTGTAGTCTCAGCTACTCATTTGAGCCCGGGACGTTGAGGCTGCAGTGAGCCATGATCGTTCCACTGCACTCCAGCCTGGGCAACAGAGGGAGACCCTGTCTCAAAAAACAAAAAACAAAAACCTTGAGAAGAGGAGGGAATGAGGGAAATCTTAACAACAGAAAAGGGAGACTTAAGATTCCAGTAACTATAGAGAGGGAGGATGCCAGGATTAGAGATAACCAATCAGAGAATCTGCCCTCTTTGCCTCTATTATCGACACCACCCACTTTCAGGAGTGAGAAGGAAAGTCCAAGAGCACAGTGAGGAAGACATTTCTCAGGCACTAAGCCACCTACAGATGTCAGCTCTCACCTATCATCTTATGTGAGGGGTGTTAAAGACTACCTACCTTTAGTTAAACAAAGGGTTTATCAGTGGACATGGGTGGATTGTGAACCCAATGGTGACTGTGGAAATAGCTCTAGTAGTTAAGTTCCAGCAAAAGAGTTTTAGAAAGGAAATTACATCAATAGCAAGTGTCAGGAAGACTCTAGATGCATACATTGTTTCCTTACCTACTCATTTGAGGTCAAAGACTATTTCTTATTCATAAGAAATATTCAGTGTCTTTCAGTGTCCAGTGCTGTGCCTTGCAGAGACAGGAGGTGGTCAGGGTGACTTATTCTGGACCACAGGATAGTTGAACCTATCTAGATGTGTACCCTGTTAGTTAAGCTCCTGGTTTGAAGCCCATCATTGCCCCTGCTGTACAGATGAGTAATTTCAAAGAGTGATTAAGTAACTTACTTAAGGTCAAATAGCTAATCAATTGCAGAATTGAGACAAGAACCCAGATCTCTGGCCCTTCATCTATGCCTTTATTATGACACACTGTTTACCACTGAGATGCCTTCCGTATGAGTTCAAAGGATCACCATTAAGTCATGAAGCTACTAAGCTGACTCTGCCAATAAAATTAATATTTTAAGTGATTTGCACAACTTCTATCACATGATGAATGCCCAAAATTAAGCACTGTTTAAAATGTAGAATTAGTCACTGGACAGTGCCTTTAACTTTGGCTACTTACCAGTCAACATACAGCCCTTCTTTAAGCAAAGGATTTAAAAATTTTTTACTATTAACAAAAACAATGTATGCAGCTTGTGTTTTGCTGTGATAGATTAGGCAGGCTAATCTATATCATGTTATTTACATGCAATAAACTAACTCAGCTGAGTAGATTAGTAGGTAAGCCCACCTACTTTTTGTGGTTAATTATACTGTTTTGTAAGAAGCTGATCCTATTTTGTGTTTTTCCAAAAGCTCTGGTGAAGTAATGACTTCTGACGTACAGTATGTTAAACATAAAGAGGCTTCCCTTTTCTTTCTCAACATATAATTGCTGCATTTGTGCATGCTGCGCAAGTTGAACATAACAATAAAAACTTAATGAAGAAAATAAGTACTGGTTGTAATGAATTAGTAATATTACTAGATTTGTATCTGGAGTTTACATTTACTGTTGTAAGTAGAATACAATCAATAGGAATATGTAATCAAATTGCACATGCTTTCATCTCTTGAGATTTATCTGAAAAGGAGCTGAGATATCTTTAGGAAATTATTTTCAAAAGCCTACACTAAATTCAATTATTCTGCATAATCATTTAAAATCACTGTCAATAAGCGCTCCTCATTTTTAAGGTTCTTGTAGTATAAAAAGATACGTTTCTTAAATAGGCTTTTATTGCTTTACAAGTATGAAATATAACTTTTTCATTTTTAAATTTAGTTATACAAAATAACATGAATAGGTTATTAAAAAACTGAAATACTACAAATAAAGTCACCTTTAGACCATTCCCTTATATCTATTTCCAAACCTCTCCAACCCCTTCTTTCTTCAACCACTGTTATTAGCAGGTGAGTAAGGTTCCTTCCAGACTCTTTGTTTGCATTCACATGTTATCTTAAAAACAAAACAAAACCATAACTGATTTTTAAAATGCTACATATTTCAATATTACCTATTTCATGTTTATATAATTGACCCTAAATAAATAACATGATCAACATGTTCTGCCTTAAGCCTCATTTCTTAAGATGTTTTTTGATTTGATCAGTCCCCAAGGGAAATACAGTTTGTTAATTTTGTTTGGCATTTCGAAGTGCTAGACGAATTCTAATGTGTGGAATGAAGGTGAGGATTGATAGATAGTCACAGCCTATTGTTACTATAATTAGAAGTCATCAGATGCTAATTAGTACCACATTAAAATGATAAATTATGAACTACAATATTTGCAGCTGAGACCAAGTGCAATTCCCTAAATGTAAAGGTTTATAGAAAAAAAAACTGGCCTCTTTCACAGCTTTTTATATTCTCCCTTCTCTCCTTAAGATTATTTCACACAGGCCTCCAAATATTCTATCACTTCCTCTAACACCACACTAAGCGTAACCAATTTTCACTTAGAGGAGAAAGTAATGTTAAGATCTGTAATTTGATTTTAAGATGTTTCTAGATTTAACTTATAGTTATGTTTATGATGCTTTTTGTGATAAGTTCTTGAAGCCCAACAATTACCTCAGTATGTACAGGTGTTTCTTGACTTACAATGGGGTTATGTCCTGATAAATCCATTAAAAGTCAGAAAATTTTAAGTTGCATCATGGTAAGCCAGGGACTACCTGCATATCATTAATTTAACCTTAATCAATTGAATACACTGAGTAGAGTGAAGAATTAGCACAAATGCGAAGAAATTGATGGTGTCCATTTGAACAGATGGCAAATTTTAAAAAGCTAATCTAAAGATAGCATTTTACTTCATTCCTGCTTTTTTTAACAAAAATAATTTTTTTTATAGTTTATTATTTTTATTTGTAGTTTATGCATTTTCACAGGATATTTGATCTGGTCAAAGAGGCCAAAGGATAAAAGTTCAGGTCAGCCCAGGGACTCCAAAGCCCTCATTCTAATTACAGGATAGGGTTTCTAAGCTAACTACCTGTTCATGTCTTTTGTCCATGTTTGTGTTGTAATTTTCTTCTTCCCGATTTATAAGATTTTCAACTGATTTGTAGGTTACAACTTGGCTTTTGGTCATGTATGTTGTAAACATTTTTGTAATTTGGGCTTTGTCTTTTGACTTCATGGGAATTTTTTCCACTGAAGAGTTATTTTTTGTGCAAATGTGTTAATCTTTTCATTTATAGTGTCAAGTTTTGGAACTTTTTCATAAAGCCCTCCCTGCTCTGAGATAAATACTACCACTACTAGTGACAATTATTCAGCCATGATCAAATAGTCATTGCTATCTATATGCTAGAAACATGCTGAATGCTGAGGTAATACGGATAAAATACAATTATCTGAACTATGTTTTTTCTTTTTCTTTTTTTTTTTTTTTGAGACAGAGTCTTGCTCTGTTGCCCAGGCTGGAGTGCAGTGGCACAATCTTGGCTCACTGCAACCTCCGTCTCCCGGGTTGAAGTGATTCTCCTGCCTTAGCCTCCCGAGTAGCTGGGACTTACAGGCAGGTACCACCATGCCTGGCTAATTTTTTTTTCTTGTATTTTAGTAGAGACGGGATTTTGCCATGTTGGCCAGGCTGGTCTCAAACTCCTGACCTCAAGTGATCTGCCCATCTTGGCCTCCCAAAGTATTGGGATTACAGGCGTAAGCCACTGCACCCAGTCCAACCATCTGAACTATGTTTAAAAACACATAGAGGACACAGTCTTCTCTTATCAGCATTACAAATAAATACAGAAAATGTTCGGTCATGATTTTCTTCTTATTCGCCAACTCACCTGCCACCCAGAAGTCACATAGGTAATAAGATAAAAATAGTTGTTTTGGCTGGGCGCAGTGGCTCCGCCTGCAATCCCAGCACTTTGGGAGGCCAAGGAGGGCAGATCACTTGAGGCTAGGAGTTCAATACCAGCCTGGCCAACATGGTGAAACCCTGTCTCTACTAAAAATAGAAAAAT
Organism: Pan paniscus; assembly: GCF_029289425.2. Taxonomy (NCBI): domain Eukaryota; kingdom Metazoa; phylum Chordata; class Mammalia; order Primates; family Hominidae; genus Pan; species Pan paniscus. The sequence goes on from NC_073254.2 coordinate 127,344,403, forward strand.
TAGCCAGGCGTGGTGGTGCAGACCTGTAATCTCAGCTACCCGGGAGGCTGAGGCAGGAGAATCATCTGAACCTGGGTGGTGGAGGTTGCAGTGAGCCGAGATCATGCCATTGCACTACATTCTGGGTGACAGAGCAGGGCTCTGTCTCAAAAAAAAAAAAAAAAAAAAAGTAGTTGTTTTACAAATAGAATTGGTATGCTTTAAAATTGGTCAGCATCCATTATGTATCCTGGCAAATAGACCATCTAAAAAGAAGAAATGCCAACGATGACTTTACTTCTCATTCAATTACTCATTTAATGTTTTTTCATTCTTGCATATTCTACTTGTACCTGAATTGATCTCTATAGCAAACAGATTAGAGACAGAGCAAGGTGGGTAAAAAGAAGGTGGCTACACTTCTATAAATGAATATGTGTGTCCCAGGACACTGCAGATCTTTAATTCAATTTAGTGTTTTTTTCCTCAGATTGGCAGGTGTGTCTCGCAGTTGGATGTGGTCCAGCAGGTCCCTATGCTGCAATTCTGAAGCAGTGGGAACATCATCATTGCACTGGGTCCCCAGCAGCAGCATATTCTCTACCCACTGCTGCTTAGAGGAAATGGAGTTAAGGGTAACACAAACTCAGGAGAGTCTAAAACCTATCAGTAAAACTTCAAGACTTATAGATACCAGAATTGAAGCTGCAGATAACAGAGGTGGGTAAAGAAAGTGTAGTAGAAAAAGGAATTGGTTGAAATATGAAGGAAAAATAAAATAAACTTTTGATGAGACTTAAAAAATTTCCCTGGACAGGGCCAGGCAGGCTGGGGTGCAGTGGCACGAACCTGGCTCACTGCAACCTCCACCTCCCAGGTTCAAGCAATTCTCTGCCTCAGTCTCCTGAATAGCAGGGATTACAGGCGCCCACCATCATGCCCAGCTAATTTTTTTGTATTTTTAGTAGAGACAGGGTTTCACTGTCTTGGCCAGGCTGGTCTTGAACTCCTGACCTTGTGATCCACCTGCCTCGGCCTCCCAAAGTGCTGGGATTACAGGCATGAGCCGTGGTGCCCGGTCAACACTTTTCTTTTCCTTCTTTAAATATATTATATTGCTTCACATAATAACTAGCTTAAAAATTAAGATTGTTTCATGAAGAATGCTTTAGAGTCTGGTTATAGCTCACATCCTGAACTACAGGTTGCAAAGGACATAATAAACCGCCATCCCTTTAAGTCATCGTCCATGTTAAACTACTCTGTAAGACTTACACTGTAAAACATGTGTTTCAAATGTTTGCTTCAGTCTAAAACACTTATGTTATACAGAAGATCCAGTCATCCAGATAGAGATTTAAATGAATACTATGTCCAAGGCATTGGTGAGTTGTAAAGGTATACAAAGCTAAGTGCCTACTCTGAAGGAGTGGGAAATCTAATAAAGGCCATGAAGCAGCATGACTGGGGTCTGGAATGGCAATAATAAACCACATTTGGAAGCATATTCTATGTATGAGGCACTGTTCTAAGGGTTCTCGACGTATTAACTTATTTAATCCACTTAATAGACATATGAGGCACAGAGAGGTTATCTAACTTGTCTGGGGTCACACAGCTAGTAAGTGATGAAACAAGGATTTGAACCCAGACAATTTATAACCAATATACATATTTCTTCCTCTACTTGACTACTTAATGTGGGACCTCGGAAAGTTACTTCACCTGAGTCTCAGTTTTCTCATTGGTGAAACTGTTTTCTTTTCTTTTCTTTTTTATTTTAGTAGAGATGGGGGTTTCACCACGTTGGCCAGGCTGGTCTCGAACTCCTGACCTCAAATGATCCACCCACCTCAGCCTCCCAAAGTGCTGGGTTTACAGGTGTGAGCCACCGTGCCCAGCCTGAAACTGTTATTTCTGCCTCACAGAGTTCTCATTAGGATTCAAAGTTAGGCATGCTGATACAGAGAAACATTTATCAAACTTTTGCCGCTTTCCACAAGGTGTACTACTACTGACAGGGACCAATGGGTTCTGTAGTCAAATGACTGGGAAACAATATCTCAGAGTCATGATACATAAATCCGTATCTAACTCCTAAGAATTCTCAAATGAAGGAATCTCTCTAACTCTGTTTAACCTGGCATGCCCACACTTATTTGATCCCAGAACCTTTTGTCCCACTGAACACCTAGTTACAACTTAAGCTCTGGAAGAAAAGTTGGTAAATGCTAACAAGAAAAAGGCATGAAATCAAAGGACCCAGTGGGTTCAGGTCTGGTTCAGCCAATTTTTAACTGCTTGCTATGGGCAACAGCTCCAACCCCTCTCCATGTCTCTGCTTTCCCTCTCAGCTTTTGCCTAGACGACTTCACTAATTCCCTGGCTGACTCTCTATCTTGGACCTCACCTCTCAGGGTCACCTTCTAAGCATCAGCTAATTATGTTCCATAGCACAGATACAGTAACATGACCCCTTTTGCTTAAACACCTTTTTGATAATAGCTAAGAATAAGAGCAAACACTTACAGAATTCTTACTATGCCATGCATTATTCTACTCACTCGTTTAATTCTGAAAACCATTCTGTGAAGTACATACTGAGGCGCGGCTAGTAGGTGGTGCAGTCAGCTTCCAGATTCCAAGTCCACTCTGCTGCCTCTTGAACTCCCCACAATTTATCCAGGATATCGCCCTAATTCCTCAGGCCCTTCACAGTCTGACTTCAACCTTTCCTTTCCACCTCATCTTCATTCCCTGCTTCTCATATATGAGTTTCTAGGGCTGTGAGGCTGGCCTGTAGATGGCTGCCTTCAGTTCACAGGGCATTCTCCCTGTATATGCGTATCTATGTCCAAATTTCCCCTTTTTATAAGGATGCCAGTTATATTGAGTTAGGGCCTATTCTAATGACCTCATTTTGACTTGATTAGCTCTATAAAGATCCTTTCTCCTAATAAGGTCACATTGTGAGGTACTAGGGGTTAGGACTTCAACACATGAATTTTGGGAGGATAAAATTCAATCCATAATACCTGCATACATAATGAAGCTAGTCTCTTTTCCATAAATTCATACAATCATGTAACAGTTATGTACTGAGTGCCTATTAATTACAATGTTGGTACTGTTCTGGGCCCTGCTAGGTACTTCTATACCCCACATCTTTGTGAGGTATAGAAGCAGGGTGCAGTGGCGGGCGCCTGTAATCCCAGCTACTTGGGTGGCTGAGGCAGGAGAATTGCTTGAAACTGGGAGGCAGTGGCTTCAGTGAGCCGAGACTGCATCACTTCACTCCAGCCTAGGTGATAGAGCGAGACTCTGTCTCAAAAAAAAAAAAAAAAAAAGGAAAAAGGTAACATTTGCTGCTGTCAACAGATAAACCCTAAAATTTAAGTGGCTTAACAAATAGATTTTTCTTCTCATACATCTAGTCTGTATGGATGTTCCTAATGGGCAGGTGACTTTCCTTCAAGAGTGATTCAGGGACACAGGCAACTTTCATCTTGAATGGGTCACTTCCCAGATCATCTGCTTAAGGAGTATTACAAATGCAACATTTTTATGGCCAGGAAATAGTAAATATCACTTCTACTCCTACTCTATTGGCTAGATCTCAGTCACATGGCCAGCCACCTGCATGGGAAGCTGAGAAATGTAGTCCAGCCGGGTACTCAAGAAGAAAAGAAAATGCGTTTGGCATACTTGCTTCAGTCTCTTCTACCAGTTAAGGTGCTGGGAAACTTCAGGAAATTAAAGTAGAGTGCAAATATGTTCAGTCTGTGGTCTGCTTTTAACTACTAGTTAGAAGAGAAGAAGAAGATTGAGTCAGTTCTTGATAAAACAACCGAGAAAGCGGAACCATCAGCCAAAATATTCACGTGAATTTCTGTAAACTTAATAATCATATCATGAGAAAAATCTATACTTTTTAATATGCATTATATATTGTATTAAACTATCTTTTGTACACAAAATAAAACTATGCTATTACTAATAGAATGGGAAGTTGTAAACATTTTCTTGATTGTAGCTAGGGATAACTGTAAATTTAGTAATACTTGACTGGCTTTGCAACCAATTTTTTAAAAGTCAAGGTTAGTGGAATAAACCTAAAGTTCACAGTCTTGTTGGCAAAAGGCTATGGTGAATGTTTACAGTACATTTTTATAAATGTGGCTTTCTTGCCCGATTTTCAAAATGTAGTTATTACATTTTAGCCTAAATTCTGCCTCTCCTGGCTGTTATATGATTAGTTCACTAGACATCCACAGCACCAATTATATCCTTAGGCCAAACAAAAGAGATCACCTAACTCCCATTTGGTCCTTCAGGTAATGTACTCAGGTCCCATTAGCTGATATCAAAGTCAAGTTTTATGAGAGAAAAAATACCAACAAGGAAAATCCCAGTAGTTTGGAGGTGAATTTAAAAGCTCTCAAATTAGTACTTCCCTCAAATGTTAAATAATTCACTGTAGCATTATAGATACAAGACTCCAGCAAAAGTTACACTTGAACAATTAAGGAAGCAAGAGCTAAACAAATGACTTCAGGGGTAGAGAAACAAATTAATGGTTTCTCATAGCACTATACCAAATTACTTTTTCAATTAACAAGTGTGTAAAACACCCAAACACCCCCAATGACCTACTAGATGAAGTTTGATTGTAGAAAATAGCCTGGGTTTACATGCCAGGATTATTCCCTAAATGTAACTGTGGATTCTATACACTTGAGTATAAAGCCCATTTATGTTATTTGGAAAGGTTTCATGTTCACAACGTACCCCTACTCTTTTCCAAAGTTCTTTTAGTCAAATTGCTTGGATTATAATGACCATCTGCCAACATGTTATGTGAAGGACCAAAAGCAATGAAATTGTTTCCTAGAGGCTAGACAAGAATTAGAAACACAAGGTTACATCACAGTGCACCATGTGCATACAGATTAATAGCTCCTGCTGAGTAGAAAGTGTATACACTTTGAGATAAAAATGGGATTTCAATCCCAACTCTATCACTTTCTAGCTAAAATATTTCAGATAAGTCAACCTGAGTATTAGCAATCTCTTCTGTAAAATAGGAATAACTTACTTATGTAACAAATATTTATTGAATATTTACTATGTATCAAGTAGTATTTTGCAAGGATTATTTTAGGATTAGAGATAAAAAAAAAAGTAGGTGCTCATTATCTGTATGTGTGGTTATCCAAATATACAAGCAGATGACTAATAAGAAAGGGTCAAAGTCAGCAGACTGAAAATCAATGGAATTCCTAACCGAAAACAGAGATATATGGGATACAAGGCAATGTGAGGTCCATTTGCTTTCCAGGGACTAACAGGTAATTAGTACTCATTCTAAATTTTTATATATTTTCTCTAGTTATCTCAACTAAACTTAGCCAAGAGTTTTCTACAAAATGTATAAGGTAAACTTTTTTTTTTTTTTTTGAGACAGGGTCTCATTCTGTTGCCCAGGTTGGAATGCAATGGCGCAATCTTAGCTCACTGCAACCTCTGCCTCCGAGGCTCAAGCGATCCCTCCACCTCAGCCTCCTGAATAGCTGGGACTACAGGCACATGCCACCATGTCTGGCTAATTTTTTATATTTTTTGTAGCGACTGGGTTTCTCCATGTTGCCCAGGCTGGTCTTGAACTCCTGGACTCACATTATCCATCTGCCTCAGCCTCCCAAAGTGCTGGGATTATGGGCATCAGCCATCACACCTGGCCTGTAAGGTAAACTTTTGAGCTCTAACTCAAGCAGGTTTTGGGGAAGGATGTAGATGTACTAAAGATGTGCCAAAGAGTTTTCCATTTAAAAGTTTTTAAAGATATGCTTACAAGATGACTTTTTTTTAACATACTAATTTAATGCTAGTCTGATCTATAACTGAAATACATATATATTTTGAAATAGATTAGAAAGGTAGAATGTAATCAAGAAAAAAAAACCAACAATGAGGTTTGGAGGGAACATGAGAACTACAGTTAGAGCTTCAACTCTCCCCATTACCAGTTGTGTCACCAGAAAAAGCCTCAAAATTTTTGAATCTGTTTTCTTGAGTAAAATAAGCTTAACAACTCTTACTATGGCATTATTATAAGAACCAAATGGAATAGCTGTCATAAAAATGCTTAGTAACCTAAAAGCACTAAACAAATATGAACCATTTCAGAGTGAATAGGTGATCACAAGACATCCCTTATAGTGAAGGGTATTTGTATGGATGAATGGTAAAAGGTTTACAAAAAATTATATTGGCTGGAGGAATGGGCATTTGTAGTCACAACAGTAATCATTTCGCTTGCTTGCTAATGAGGAAGGATCATTGAATTTCTGGCTGGCAAGCAACAGTAATCCCTAAATATTATGGAACAGAAAACATTTATGGACAAGACCACTAGAAATAAAATAAAATAAAAATAGATTTATTTTTAAAGTAAATCAACAAGGTCAATTAGCCGTAAGTCAAAGTTCCTAGAAATGCTTCTTTTTGTGAGGAAAATTTCTTTATCACCCATATTGTTAGGCTGGTTTTAATTTCATATGCCAAAGTCTACCTGTTGACTGTTACATCTATACAGGCTTTTAATACAGTGCCAAGCATATTGCTAGAATTAAGTAAAATTATTGCTGACATACTGTTACTAAAAATATATCCAGTGATTTTTTTAAACAAAACTGAAAAATTTAAGTTTATTTTATATGCAGCAAAAAATGAGTAATACATACTTACAAATTTGTTTTTTAATCTAAATACATGAGATGTAAAAATTTTTTAATCCAATAACCAGTAAAAAAGTAGACTATAGCTCTTAAAATGATAGTAGCATCAATCTTTATACAATGAGGTATTATTTTATCTTATTTTATTTTGAGATAGAGTCTTGCTCTGTTACCCAGGCTGGAGGGCAGTGACACGATTAAGGCTTACTGCAGGCTTAACCTCCCTGGCCTCAAGCAATCCTCCTGCTTTAGTCTCCTGAGTAACAGGGACTACAGGCACATACCACCACAACTAGCTAACTTTTAAATTTTTTGTAGAGATGAGGGCTCACCATGTTGTCCAGGCTGGTCTCAAACTCTTGGTCTCAAGTGATCCACTAGGCTTGGCCTCCCAAAGTGCTAGAATTACAGGTGTGAGCCACTGTGCCCGGCCAACAAGGTGTCATTTTGAGTAGATTTAAAAATCATAGATCCTGAACTAAGTGGCACAGAGGTCTCTACAGAGACACAATGATACATAATAAGGGGAGGGAGAAGTGATGAACAGAAAATTTTAAATGCCCGAAGTAGAAAGGAAAGTATTTCACACAAATGTGTGAAGAAATTTACCAGAGTTATGTGTAGAGTTGGCCAAGACTATCACTTATTATGAACAATAAAAATCCATTTTTAACCTTATATTTTAATCTATCTTTGAATCAGAGAATGACAAAGAATGGTGATTTCCACTGACCTCTGTCCAGTAAAAAAAAACACGATGTAGAGAGCAATGTCAAAAGACTAAATTCTTCTTACCATGAGTAGATCCCACTGACCATGTCATAGTTCTGACATGAAGTGTTCACGCTGCTTGGCCCAGCTGCTTTAGAGATAAGGAGCACCACCAAGCCCCTCAACTGGAGGCTATTCCAGCTGTCATGTACAAGCCCCCTGCCAACAAGCAAAGAAGGAAGAGGATTAATATACCCTCACGAGATCATCAGATAACTTAGAAAACTGCTACAAAGATGCCCACACTTCTAAAACTGGACAATGAGACTTACTGAAAAGAAACAGGGTCAGGGAGGAAAATTAATGTGAGGATGCCATGAGTTCAGGAAACAACTAGAGAAATCTACGGCTACGTTGTTGTTGTTGTTGTTGTTGTTGTTGTTGTTTTTGAGACAAGGGTTTTGCTCTGTCACCCAGGCTGAGTGCAGTGGCACAATCTCAACTCACTGCAGCCTCAACCTCCCGGTCCTAAGCGATCCTCCCACCTCAGTCTCCCTAGTAGCTGGAACTTTAGGCATGCACCACGATGCTCAGCTAATTAAAAAAAAAAAAAAAAAAACGTAGAGTCAGAGTCTTGCTATGTTGCCCAGACTGGTCTTGAACTCCTGGACACAGCAATCTTTCTGCCTTAGCCTCCCAAAGTGCTGGGATTACAGGCATGAGCCACCATGCCCAGCCCATGGCCAGTTTTAAAAGCGACAATCTCGTTGGTGGCAGTGGCTCAGGTCTGTAATCCCAGTGCTTTGGGAGGCCAAGGTGGTCAGATGAGCCTAGGAGCTTGAGACCATCCCAGAGAAGATGGTGAAACCCCATCTCTACAAAAAATAGAAAAATAAGCTGGGCATGGTGGCACATGCCTGTAGTCTCAGCTACTCAGGAGGCTGACGACGGAGAATGATTTGAGCCCAGGGTTGGGGGGGTGCTGAGGCTGCAGTGAGCCATGATGGCGCCACTGCACTCCAGATGGGGAGACGGATTGAGACTCTGTTTCCAAAAAAAAAAAAAAAAAAAAGTGACAATCTCACATTTGAGGCTTCCTCATTTGCTCTGTCCTCTTTCTGGGTCTCCCCGCTGTCTATACCCTGTCTCACAATCTTAATCATTTGCTCTGGTAACAAGGAGAACCCATAGTTTTAAACCGGTTTGTGACAGTTGAAAGAAACTGACATATAAATCACATTGCTTGGATGAAGTGATACTATTTGGTGATGACGGTGGTAAACAGTAGTAAAAAAATGATTTGTTTTCACAGGTAGAGAAGAAGCTCAGAGAATGAAAGGATTAAACCAAATTCAAAAGACGCAGAAATTTGATAAGTAAATGAAAGTGAATGCCATCAGTAAAAATGTTGCTTATTACTTACAAACATTATAATTCTAGGCAACAACAAGGCTTTAACTTAAAATGTGGCATATCTTTTGACATGAGGACTGAATTTTTATAATTTCTGCTATACCTGAGGCTAGAAATACTTCCCAGGAATACATTTTCTTTTTAAAGTATAACAAATGGTTGTCATTCAAGAACTAAATGGCATTATTTTAAAAAATTAGAAAACTATGGGCAATATATTACAGTAAAGTCATATTGAGAACAATGCTCATGAGCACTAATCAAATAGATTACAGCATATATAAATAATATACAGATATAGTTCTCGAATACAGTAAGAAAACAAAAATTAGTGTTATAATACTTGACTGAATTATCAAGGCTTCCTTGTTGAGTTTTTGAACAAAGAATCAATTTAAGTTAATTAAGGTAACATAGCCAAAAATAATGAATTAGTCCATTACTTAAGAAAAATCTTGGTTGGGTACGGTGGCTCATGCCTGTAATCCCAGCACTTTGGGGTGCCCGGGGTGGGGGGGGTTGGGGGGGGGCATCACCTGAGGTCAGGGGTTCGAGACCAGCCCGGCCAACATGGCGAAACTCCGTCTCTACTAAAAATACAAAAATTACCCAGGTGTGGTGGCAGGTACCTGTAATCTCAGCTACTCAGGGGGCTGAGGCAGGAGAATCACTTGAATCCAGGAGGTAGAGGTTGCAGTGAATTGAGATCGAGCCACTGCACTCCCAGCTTGGGTGACAGAGCGAGATTCCGTCTCAAAAAAACAAACAAAAAAAAAAGGAAAATCTTTGCCCCTCCAGTCTCCAAACAGAAATTTTTAAAAGGGGCCCCTTTTACCTTTCATTAGTTTCAAAATAAGACAAATCATTAGGTTCTCTGCAAAGTAACAGCTATAGCTTTCTCCGCTTATATTCTGTCCTTAACCAAGTAGGCAATCTTCATCAAGTTAAAAGGGTTTAAACTGATTTTTAAAAAGAAATTCTAATTTCCTAGGAAAAGGAAGTTAAAGTAATACAGTTACATCACAACAGAAACAAATAATCATCAGAAATGTCCCAAACTCTTTACTGTCATGTAACAATCTGCTTAAATCCTATGAACCTGAATTTTACGGAGGTTAAGAGGCATCCTATTACAGAACACAAAAATGTTAAAAGAAGAGCTTTTTAAATTTTTTTTGCTTTGAATTACAACTTTTAACTTAGGCTACTAGATTCTTATTTATGTATTACCTATAGTGAATCTTTATTCTTCCTTTCTTTTATAATAAAGAGAAGGTCTGAATTGGCTTTCAATTCTAGAAAAGGAAAAGAAAAAGAGGTGTGTGGTGTGTGTGTGTGTGTGTGTGTGTGTGTGTGTGTGTGTGTGTGTGTGTGTGTGTGTTCGGGGCTGGGCCTGGTCAGGGATTAAGGATATGATTCAGCAAGAACTCTAAGAGGCGAACCTTGAGACAAGTCTGACCAAATCACACAGATTTAACAGCCCTGACAACAGTTTTAACAATATCTTCAAACTTCTCAGAAATAGGACCTTTCACATACCACACACACACACACACACACACACACACAAATAATAATAATAGCAGCAGCCAACACTTATATTGTGCTTTATACATTGCTTTCTATATGTCAGAAACTGTTCTACATGTTTTACTATATATTAACTAAATTAATTCACAATGCTAAGAGGAGGGTACTACAATTATCCTGATTTTACAGATGGGGAATGAGGCACAGAGAGAAATCAAGTAACTTGTCTAAGGTACCATACCTGGTAGGTGGCAGAACCATGACAGAGCCAGGATTTGATCCCAGGCCAACAGGCTCTAGAGTCTACATACATTTTTAAACATTATGCTATGTAGTGATGCTCCATCTGCTTCCTTTGTACAAAACCATTTGCTACATCAAATTAGAACAGTTGGCTTTAGAACCAGACAAGCCTAGGTCTGAAAAAGTCTTCTGTTATTTACTAGCTGTGAGTGTGACTCTAAGGCTATGACCTCTTGTATAAAATGAGGGTAACAATGTCTACTTTTCATAGTCATTGTATGGAAGAGACAACATGGGTCAAAGTACATAACACTGTGGAAGCACATGGTCGGTGATCAAGTAATCAGTAAATTACATTTTCTTTCCTTGTTACTTTTTTGTGATCTTATTTTTTTCTCAACTCTTACATTTTCTTTCTTCTACTCTCTTTCTCCTTGTAACTCTCAAAAAGTCTTCCCCACTCTACTAGCATATATAATCTCCTATGTTATTTAGTTTTCTACCTCCTCAAATAACAAAAGTTAAGGAATTCTTCCCACCCCCTAATCATTATTATCATTATCTCAATGATAATAATGAAAACACCCCTTTCAGAATGCATTACTGAAAAGGTCAGGAAAAGAAGCTGTAATGAACTGGGTGACAAAAATTAAGAGAGCATTCAGAAAAGCACATCTTCTGGCCATTAATTTTCACATAAGTCAGTGGTTAACAATCTGGAGGATAGACTAACAGCTTGAGTAAATTAAATAACTGTTTCCAAAACACCATTTCTTTAAATTCACTTCGTTAACACTCTTAAAAAAACAGTACTGAAATAAGTGGATAATGCCTACAGCTCAAAATTTAGCTCACAACCAAAAGAGAATATGAAATTTTGCTCCAGAGCAAATAAAAAACAAACAAACAAACAAACAAAAACATGGGATTCTAAACTTACAGAGACAATATGTTTCATGTAGCACAGGTCATATTTCATCTGGAACACTCTAATTTTTTCTCAGTGCTTCTCTTAAGGGACACTGACAAGCTGTAGCATAACCAGAAAATGGTGAAATCACATACCACCACATCTAGGAAGGCTAGCTTAGAAAATGGTAAGGTTGGTGTTCTCAAACTTATTCAGCCAAGAGTTTACTGAATGCTCACTACATGCCAGGCTTGGTGCTAAACAGACAATGGAGAATATGATGAGGAGCACTGTTAAGATGTGGCCTCCCTTCTTGTGTATAGTAGTCTGGATTTAAAAATCACAATAAAATGTGGCATGAATTGTTTTAGGGGATGAATAAGGGTTGTGGCAGCATGTAGAAGAAGCAACTAACACAATTCAGGGGATGTCAAAGAGACTTCCATGAGATCTAAAGGATGAGTGAGAGGGAAGTAGCCAGGGGATCTGGGGCAGGGATGAAAAAGTGTTCTGAAGAGAGAAACAGTATGTGTGGAGGTCCGAAGGGAAGAGAGGAGGACACAGTTGTTTCTAGAGCCAGTGTGGCAGGAACATAGTACGTAAAGGAAGAACTGAGATAAATAAATCTGGAGGGGCACAGGAGAGTTGTCTGTTCTTTTAAAAGGGTTCCCTATGTAGAGGAGATAGATCTAGTAAGTATTAATTTTTTTTTTCTTTTAGAGACAGGGTCTTGCTATATTGATCAGGCTACTTTTGAACTCTTGGCCTCAAGTGATCTTCTGGCCTGGCCTCCCTAAGTGCTGGGATTACAGGGGTGAACCACTGAGCCAGGCCGTAAGTATTACTTTAGAGACTGATGCTAATGGACACAAACTATAGCAGGCCAATTCTGGCTCAAAGAAATAAAAAACAGAGCAACCTCTGGTAATGCTGAGCTGCTTGTTACTAGAGATGTTTAAGAAGCTGCACGGACTCTGACATAACACATTAGACAGAAGCCTGGAATATGTGACATCTGAGGTTGTTTTCTTACTCTGTGATTCTATATGGCCTCACTTTACTACATTTAATTATCTAATACTCCACAATATATACAAAAATTGAAAAAGCCTTGTCATTAAAGTGTCATAAATGAAAGCAATATTTAGTATTTTATAATCTTTATCATTAAAGTTCTACAGAATTGGGTTTTCTTAGCTAATGAACAAAAACATCATTTGTTCATTCATTCATTCAATTAATAAGACTGGACACCTTCTATACATCAAGCATTGTGCTAGGCATGGATGCAATGGTGAGCAAAACCAGGCATGGAGCTTGCAGAGCTTATGGTCTAATGGAAGAGACTGGTAATAAAAAACGAATCATGAGGACCTGTAAAACTACACTGGTAATAGATGCTACAAGGGAAAAAGAGCAAGAGTGCCATGAGAGCTTGGAATAGAGAAAGTAACTTTGCAGGAAAGTCAGTCTTCCTTGAGGAAGTGATGACTGAGTTGATATCCAAAGGAAAAAAAGGGGGAGTGGGAAGGAAACAGGTAAGGGGGGTATATTTGCAGCACAAGGAGGGGCATATGCAAGGCTGAGAGCACTGTATGAAATGAAACTGGTGGCAGACAGGAACTACACCACCCAGGATGAACAGACCATAAGAGGTTTGCTCTTTATCCAAAGAGCAATTCAAAGGCGCTGTGGTATTTTATTAAGCAGCCAGTGACATAATCAGATATTTCAGAAAACAAAACAAAACAAAATCATTTATCATCAGTGTAGAAAATGACTTGTGTAGACAAGAGAGGAGGAAACCAAGGGAGTATGAGGAACCCAATTAGGAAACTTTTGTAATAGTCAATAAAAAAAAAAAAAAGAGGGTAGCTTGATGGACAAACTAGAGATGTACCAAACCTAAAATAATGTTGATTCAACTCAAAAAGATGTTGCATACTACATAGTCCTGGAAAATTAGCTAATATAGGCATATCACTAATTTTAAATAATATTATTCTAAATATGTTTGTAAGTTGAATTTTAGGTGGGGAGATCTTGGCCTCCTTTAAAGTTCTTCTCTAGATCTATAATAGATAAAGAGTAAACACTAATAACACTAATATTCTAAAAGCTAAACAATTTCATGGAAATAAGGATTGAGTAGGTAAAACTTTGGGCAAGTCAGCTCTGTCTTCTCCATTGTACTTTAGATGGCTGACTGCAGTTCTCACTGCATCATATCCTTCCACAGCTACTAACAAATTTACATTCCTTCATCCAATCCTGTATTAGATCCTCAAACCACCACTGTGGTACTTTTCTATTTATCCTCTTAAATTCCACTTCAACACGTATGAAGGGTATACAAAGAAATACGAGCTGTAAGAAAAGAGCTATAATAGTAGATTCAAAGTATGGTTAAATTGAATAATACAAGGAACAGATAACGAAGAAAAGTTACAAGCAGCTATCAGTGCACAACTAGTTGCTAGAGGTGTCCCTCACAGTAGAGGCAGCATTCAGATTGAGCCTGAAAGATGGTCAAATTTCCCTGAGTAGGGAACAGAAGTAGGAGACGGGACTGGAATGGAGTCATGGGAATAGAAAGAAGGGTATTTTAGGAGAAAGAAATAGATAAGCAGTGACAAGAAGGTGGAAGAACACAGAACCAGTTCAGGAGCTGTGGGGCTACCCATTTGGGCAATGTGTGAAGGTAAAACAAGTCCAGGAAAACAGACAACCTAAAGAGTGAAGGGCCTTGAAAGTCAGGTTTAGAGTCTGGACTTAATTCTGCAGGGAATCTGGAGGCATAAGTGGTTTGTCTGCAAGGGAGAAATGTCATTAGAGCTAAAGACTAAAACTGTTACTCTGAGCCTAATCCTGTTACTCTGGCAGGTGCTATGTTGTGTACGGTGGAAAGGAGAAGGAAGATCAGTTAGGAGGAGCCTCTTCCAGTAGTCCAGGTGGGAGATAATGAGGGCCTAAATGAGGGTAGTGGCAATAGGGATGGGGAAGAAAAGCTGAATGATGGCAGTAGCATGGAGGTGGAAAAGGCTAGTGTGGCCAACTGATGGGATGAGGGAGACATTGGGGAGGGATCAGAAAGCAAAGGAATGTAAGATTCCAACCTGTTGGCTGGAGGTGATAATGCTACCGTTAGTAGAGATTGGAAAGAAGGAGGAGAACTAATGAGGAATGAATGAGTTCAGTTTTGGACATGTTAACTTTGAATGCAAGAAGGACTTCCAGATGGTGATGCCCAGCAGGCAGCTGGAAATGCTGTGCCTATAGAGTTGGGAAGCATCTTCATAGAAGCGATGGCTGAAGCTGTAGGAACTGATAGATGAGCTTTTAGGTGAGAGAGAAAAGAAAAGACGGGAAGGGAAGGGAATCCTGGAGAATTCCTACACTTAAAGGAATGAGATGAGTAACCAACATGAAGAAATACGTTCTAGCTACAAACAAATAAAAGGCCTCCACAGACATGGATAATGAAGTATGTATACACACGCACAATGGAGGCAGAGAACTACAACAGTACAATGCACAGAAACCAGGGCCAGTAGTTGTAAGCTTCTTCCATGGGCTTTCATGGACTTACTATAAACCTCTAGTTTGGCACTTAACACACTGAGTAATAAAAATGGTAACAATATAACAACAACTATAATATACTATAATGCCAGGCATCTGCTGTTTTACATGCATATGCTCTAATTCTCACAAAAACCATGCAAGGTAACTAGTAATATCCCTTTACAAATGAGGAAAATTAGCATGGAGGCTCAAAAAAGTTCAATAATTACTACTCACAATAGTCAATTAGTAACAGAGGTGCCAAGATTTAAACATAATTGGACTCCAATGCCCGGGCTTGCTTATGCTTTGAGGCCTTGGTATTTAATTATTTGTTCACAGGACTCCCTGGCAAGGTTGTGAGACCCTTGAAGGTACTCAGTCCTCTTTGGATGCCCTGCACCCAGCAGAGCAACTGACACAGAATAGTTCTAAAAAAAAAAAAAAAATTAAAGACGAGAGAATGAATAGCTTCAAGGAGTAGGCCAGCCGACTCTCCATCTTACACATCTCCCCAAAACAGACCTACTACTATTCTCAACTTTCCTCATTTCTCCTCCTGTTATCAATTTGCCACATCCAACCATTCAGCTCTGACTGGTTCCTCTTCCTCTTGAGTTCCTTTTCCTAAATTGTAGTAAGTTCTTTAAAAGTGACAGGCACACACAAGAAAAACCCCAACACATTCTAAAAAACATGCTGAGATTTGTTATTTTGACACTGTATTTTAAAAATTACTGTATATAAAATGTATGCCGTATCAAAGGGTCTATTTAAGTTTTAGAGAAAACTCAACATATTAATTATATATTTAATACAAATATTTATGTGTTTTGTTTCTTCATTTAGGAGAACTTACTGAATTGACTGCTGCATCAGTGCTTGGGAAAGAAAGCTGCCCTCACTCTGAAAAGAAGATAAGTGTACTTCCAGACAGAGAGTTGAGGTGGAAAGACAGAATTGGGGCATAAAAGAAAAATTTTGAGATTTATGAATAAGAGTTCAAAATTCTAAATTCTATCAGCAATCCAAATTACAATCTTTTGATAAATTTATGATCAAATATTAAGGAAACAACTTCACCACCACCAAGGGACCATCATCCTTGAGTAAGCTCAAAATACCCCAAAGGAAAACTGAGTGGGAAAGAATCACCTTGAGGGCAAGGAACCCCTTTCAATGTTAAAACCTAGAGATATAGAGTGAGTGGTACGATTTTATTTTTATTTTTTAAATTTATTTCTTTTTTAATGGAGATGGCAATGTTGCCCAGGCTGGTCTCAAACTCCTGGGCTTAAGTGATCCTCCCGCCTTGGCCTTCCAAAGTGCTGGGAAAGTGAGCCACCACACCAGGTCTTACTATTTTATTACCCCACTTTCCATAAATCCAGTTCCAATAAGTCTATCCAAAAAATGTAAGCACAAAAGATGGATGTCAAATTCTAACATATATGAAGTGGGTTGATTGGTAAGATTCCTATTAATGCTTATGACTGTGACCCCTAGTTAAATTTTTTTTTTAATTTAGATACAGACAACTGAAACAAAAGAATTGACTATAATGTGCACAGTTTCTGCCAAAGAACTACAGGAATACTCTAATCTTTTCTATTCCTTTTTAAAATGCTGACTGCAACCTGCTAAATTGATTTGTGACCCACCAATAAGGTGCAACTGTAGTTTTTTTGAAAAACAGTGTTTTAAGTTACAGTATATGATGTATTAGTTAAAAGAACTGAAAACATAATGTAAAATTAAACAGGAATAGAATCATCACTTTTTAAAAGCAGAAAATCTGTCCATACACTAGCACAAATTTAGTGTTGCAACAAAACATTAACGTTTACTTAATGACATGGGAAAATACTAAAAATGTTAAATAAAAGAATACAAAATTGTATACATCATATGATCTCAATTATGCTTCAAAATATGCACACATATATACATATAAATGAGGCCAAGGACAAAAACTAGAAATAAATATGTCAAAAGGTTAACGTTTTAAACCTGGTGTCATTGTATAGGTGTTCAATACACAAAGTATTCTTGCATTTTTCTGTGTGCTTGAAATAGTGTTTAAAAATGAAAAGAAAAACAGGATAAGAAAAAAATACTACCAAATGGTAACAAGTGTTATCCAACAAATTTCTTGATTAAGGGTGACCTATTTCCTAAGTTGCACACAAGAGCACAGATATCTTTTTAAGACTGGAGAAAAAAACACTGTATTTTAAAAACAACAGAATTCTAAGAAGACAAATGACTTAGTATATTATAGTTGTGTTTCTAACTTGAAGAAAAAAAATTAAGTGACATTTAATGAACTCCAGAGCCCTATGGTATAGGGACCCTTTTGGGTCCTAATACTTCACTTTTAATTTCTCTGAGATTTAGACACAGGACCAAAGTTTAAATGGTATCAATGAAATGATGTGAAAAACATAAACATAATTAGCAATTTGATGACAGCAATATTACTCAGTTATAAAAGAAAAAATTAACACTCCATGAAAATTATTTTTTTAAAGAATTGTAATTTTAGAGAGACTAAAAATAGTCTGCATGTCACAGATTTTTATATAAAATTAGCAGAAGAACTGGAGGTTAATTTCCATGGAAAAAATGACCCAAAATGTATTATTACTGCCATATCTATTCTAAGACTAAACTGTCCCAGACTTGAAACAACTTTAGGGCCTGAGGTGACCAGCCTTTAGAATCCAGGAGCTGTGGCAGTCATTGATATGGCTCGAGGGCCACACACACATCCCACCTGCATTAAATCCTCGAGGGACAGCAGGGCCAAGGAACTGCCTCACCAAAGCCGTCCCAAAGCTTCAATTAGGTTTGATGAGCATGTGGCAGAAGACAGGTGCCTGGAAGGAAAGGAAGGAAGAGAGAAGAGAAAGTAGAATGGGGGTAGGGTGCAGGGGTTGTTGAGCAGGGACGAAATCAAGCCAGGAACTTTTCAGAAATGGTTACTGACCACCAGTTGTATACTGAAATACAACTGAGATTAAAAAGAAGTATAAAATGTCGTGATCAATCATGTTTGCAGCAAGATGTGGCTAGTCACCCTGGAATTAAATATACCACTGGAAAAACAACAACAAAGATTTCCCCACTGAAATGGTAACTAAAGATTTAAAAATACTAATGGAAAATAGGGCCATTTAAAAAGTAATATTTAGTCACACTGAAAACTCTCAAAATGATCTCATACAATAATTTTTACATCTAGGCCCCTTTGGTTCACATTTTAAAAATCAATTTAGTGTTGAAGCAAGGGGGTAGAAAAATTGAGTGTAGGAATACAGGCATCATTACACTACACAACACACAAGACTCACACCACCACTCAAGCAATGACACTGGCTAAGAGCTAATGTGCTGTGAATTACACCTCCCACTACCACAGCCCATCTGTGCAGAGAATAAATCAACCGAATGTGAATGAGTATTCCCTTAGTACTCAGTGCTTTCCTCAACTTGCAGTTCCAGTTTCAACAGAATCTGCCATTCAAATGCAAGAGAACTGCTCACTTTAATAGTCTATAATTTTTTATGGTTTTACTCATCTAGTATGTAGGCCTGTTTTTACCAAAAAGAATGTTTCAATGTAAGTAATCAATATTTAGTGTATGGAGTATCAGTCCTATTAGCTAATAATGGAATCACATCAATTGTGCAAAAGTTAGAAGATTTGTACTTGAACAAGTGGAAAGAGATAAAGGTAGATGATTGTTCAACTGACAATTACTCATAACATATTATGAAGAGGCTAAAGCCAAATGTAAAAAATACAACAGCAGATGGATGAAGCCAGTAAAAATCAGGAAGTTGGGGGAAATGATGAAATACTTTATAGAGTAACAGATAATACCTCAAGGGCAAATTAGGGGGGAGGGGGAAGAGCAAAGTGAAATACATCATAGATTTTTAGTAGGAAAAATACGTTTAAAAATGAATGGAAAAACATTCAAAATGTAAAACTATATTATTGCAACATGATGGTTCAGAAGTTCAAAAATTTTAGGGAAATCTTGTTTATTTTTCCAGAATCAACATTGAATTCAAGGTAGAGGAGACCAAGACATGAGGAAATCGGAAGTGACAGTGATGGCGGGACACACATTTCATGTATTCATCTTCCACAGAAAAATTTCCACCAGAGAAAAGATTCCATGACTGGCTGCCTAAGTTCAAACCTTAGCTCTCATAATCACAAATGTGCCACCCAATTAACATTAAGACCTTACAGATATTTAAAATGGCCACCAACAGAGCTAGCAAAGAGGATTACTATAATAGTCGCATTTCTCAAATTATTTATGTCCATAGAAAAATATAATTTGATTTTTAAAAGTTACACTTACATGGCACTTAATGAATAGAATGGCACCTAGTGAATGAAAAGATATGTACTTGGAATAAATTACATACAGGTTATTCTAGCCAATTAAGCCTCAGAGAACAGTGTTTGCTCTATCCTAGCAGGAAGAAATCTCTCATTTACCAAACTGCCAGGAAGCCGCAGGGGCAACTGTCTCATTTACCATGGTATCCTCAAGCTTTCTAAGGTGCCATCTCATCTAACCTGACAACTGTCCGTGAGGTGGTGGTTATCCCCATTTTGTTGATCAGGATACTGAGGCTCATAGGAATAATTTATTTTTTCCATATCTATTATTTGATATACTACATATTAATAGCACATCATTTATTTTGATTATTCTTCTTCCTTGACTAGAATATAATAATCATGTTATAGCATATTTACTTGTCTACAGTTATATCTCTGGTGCTTAGAATAGTGCCTGGCACACAGGACATTTAATAAATACTTGTTTAGTGATTAATAACACAACCTGCCTAAAATTATTTAATGTATATCCAATAAGCGAGAGACCTGGGGTCCAATTCAGGTGTCTATCTTTAAAGCCATGTTCCCCCAAACTGGAAAGATAATGATTACAGCAGAATTAAAATATGAAAAGTAAAAAGGAACAATAAATTAGAATTAGAGTTTTAAAAGTGCCTTATAGGTAAAAACTGTGAAACATTTTAAAAAATATTTTTCTCCTGAACATTTCCTTGAATCTTCTCTTGCTTATAGGTCTGGTGTATTGATAGAGTTCGACCAGCAGAGGTGTGCAGGCTCCTGCTTTATAGGCATGTTCAACAAGGCTCCCAGGCAGCACACAACAGAGGGTTGGTGGCCCATGAACCAGGGATCAAGGGAAGCCCTGAGTAGTCCCCATTCCCACAGAGGCTGGGAAAAGTCTGCAGTACAGTGAAAGTGCTGTCCAGGTTAAAACAAAAACAAAACCTCATAGACTGCAGGAGTAGCCAGGGTCTACCCTACAGCCAAGGAGTGTTACATGGAAATGAGGACCTGCATGGGCCCAGCTTGCAGCATATGGCCCTGTGCCCTTCTGGTGGTCTGTGGCAGCTGATCCTTTAAAATAGTCAACTTCCCTACAATTCCCTAAAATTATATCTTCTTTTTTTTTTTTTTTTTTGAGACGGAGTCTCGCTCTGTTGCCTAGGCTGGAGTGCGGTGGCGCAGTCTCAGCTCTCCACATCCCGGGTTCAAGCGATTCTCCTGCCTCAGCCTCCCGAATAGCTGGGATTACAGGCGCCTGCTATCACGCCTGGCTAACTTTTTGTCTTTTCAGTAGAGATGGGGTTTCACAAAGTTGGCCAGGCTGGTCTTGAACTCCTGACCTCGTGATCTGCCCGCCTCGGCCTCCCAAAGTGCTGAGATTACAGGCGTGAGCCACTGCACGTAGCCTCCTAAAATTATATCTTTTAGGGAAGGAGGAGCTTACGCTTTTCTTCGTTCTTTTCTGAACACCATGGGTTCTTTCCTTGATGTTGGGCAGAATGTGAATTTCTCATGAGAAATAGCTGACTGAATGGCTAATCAAAAGAAATAATTTATATACATTATATGTTTTTATTTCCAGGAACATACTAAAGTAAGACAAGATATCTGTATTTGAAACCTAACAACCTATAGATTTTAACTGGCTTTTTGTTCCCATCTTAATGGCTATATGTTGTCCTAATTAAAACAATTAATTTTTAAAAGGTAAAAAAGAGTAAAGGACAACACTATAGCTATAAAGTACTAGGAAATGTTGAAAATGTTATGGTCATCACCGGACTTCATCTCATTAGGATGCCATCCCCCACCCCCCACACAGTTTTCCTTCCTGAAAAGTTGCCGGGCATCAGCTGAAAATGATAGCCTTTATTTCACTAAAAAAGTAATAGGAGATAAGTCATCGATCCCCTCCTACCCCCCAAATAAGACAATGGAATTTCTGGATATCTATCTGCCTATCTTTTCGACTGACTTTTTTTGGGGTTAAGGTGATGGGCAACAGGAGTGGCAGAGTAGAGAGTATGCTAATGTTTTTATAGCATATACTACGAGCTATGCACTTTCACATGCACACAACAACTCTGAAGAAGGTACTGTGGTCATCTCCATCTTATAGGTGAGGCTTAGAGACAGGTTAGCGTCTTGGCCAATGTCAAAAGCAAGTGAAAGAATCAGAATTCAAAATCAGGACAACTTGACTCCAAAGCTGCTACCTTAGTTACTAAGTTATTTGTTGAAGTTCTTTGGTTCCCAGGAACCAATCATGTTGAGTCATTGCTATTACTCCAATGTGAAAGGGCTGATGGAACTCAGGAGTGAAACAAACAGGGTAAGTTTTGTTTATTATTGGTACAGGCTAAAAAGCCTTTAAATAATCACTGGAATATTAAACTTAAACAGCTATGGTTAATAGTTTTAAACCCAAATAAAAAAATTAATATCTACATTTATTTCAATGTGTTGACCTGTAGCACAATGTTCACTTCATGTTTCTAAACTGAAATGTTTCCATCAGTACAAAGGCCATATTATAACAACAGACAAATAATAAATAGTCCAAGCTTCTAAATACTGCTAATGGATACACCAGCGACTCAATGTTGGCCACTTTATCCCAGAAAGGTAAAAGTATCAAACTCAAATGACATAATAGCAAATATCTATTGCAGGCAGTGCTCTTAGCATTTTTTTTTTTTTAACTTACTCACATAAACTTGACACAAGCTTGTACGGTACTACTGTTATCCTAATTTTACAGATGGGGAAACTGAGACACAAAGAAGTAATAAGTGGTAGAGCCATGATTTTAACCCAGGGATTAGGATTCTAGAACTTTCAGCTATCCTCATCCTTCCTTTTTGTAAACAATCTCAAACTTATAGAAAAGTTACAAGTACAAAGAATTCTTCTTTTCCTGAGGCATTTAAGAGTCAGTTCCTATCTTGGTACCTCATAACCATGGGATACTTTAGGGTATATAAATTACAAATAAGGCCGGGTGCGGTGGCTCACGCCTGTAATTCCAGCGCTTTGGGAGGCCAAGGCAGGCGGATCACGAGGTCAGGAGATCGAGACTATCCTGGCTAACACGGTGAAACCCCGTCTCTACTAAAAATACAAAAAAATTAGCTGGGCGTGGTGGCAGGCGCCTGTAGTCCCAGCTACTCGTGAGGCTGAGGCAGGAGAATGGCATGAACCCGGGAGGCGGAGCTTGTAGTGAGCCGAGATCGCGCCACTGCACTCCAGCCTGGGCGACAGAGCGAGACTCCATCTCAAAAAAAAATTACAAATAAGAACATTCCCCTAGGCTGGGCATGGTGGCTCATGCCTGTAATCCCAGCACTTTGGGAGGCCGAGGCGGATGGATCACTTGAGGTCAGGAGTTCGAGATCAGCCTGGCCAACATGATGAAACCCTGTCTCTACTAAAAACACAAAAATTAGCTGGGCCTGGTGGCAGACACCTGTAATCCCAGCTACTAGGGAGGCTGAGGCAGGAGAAAAGCTTGAACCCGGGAGGAGGAGGTTGTAGTGAGCCGAGATCGTGCCATTGCACTCCAGCCTGGGTGACAAGAGTGAAACTCAGTCTCAAAAACAAACAAACAAACCAACAAAAGAACATTCCCCTAATAACCACAATACAACCATCAAAATCACTAACGGGAATACATTACTACCATCTAATTCTCAGATCCAATTCAAGTTTCACCAATTATTCCAATAATGTCCTTTATAACAAAAGGATCCAGTTAAGAATCATACATTGCATTTAGTTGCCATGCCTCTTCGGCTTCCTTTAATCTGGAACCGTTTCTTAATTATTCCCTGACTTTCATGGCCTTTACAATTTCGAAAATTACAGGCCAGTTACTTTGTAGAAGTTCTCTCAGTGTGGATTTTGATGTTTCTCTGTGATTAGATTTAGGTTTTACATCTCAGGCGGGAAGAGCATAGATAGAAACAATGTTGTATTCTTCCCACCTCAATTTCAGTTTGTTCCATGACAGCAAATTTCCACTTTGGCCGTCTGAGTAAGGTGATGTCTACCAGCCTTCTCCACAGCAAAGTTACACTTTCCCCCTTTATAATTAGTAATGTTTTGTGAAGAGGTACTTTGAAACTATATAAATATCTCATTCATCACACACCAGAGCAGGAAAAACGTTGGTGGGTACTTATAATGAGTTGCCTCTCTTGATCCAATATGGCATCATTAGCTCAATAAAAACAAAACAAATCAAAAAATAAATTGAGAAGATAAAAATGTATTTCTGTAGAGACAATGTAAATTTTCTTAAATGAGTAAATATAAAGAGAACTTATGAAGTTTAGCTGATAAGCAAATGATTCAACAGTGAAAGTTTCAGGCCAGGTTTAGTGGCTCATTACTATAATCCCAGCACTTTCGGAGGCTGAGGGAGAAGGCCAGGATTTGGAGACTAGCCTGGGCAAAATAGTGAGATCTCATCTCTACAAAAATAAAAATAAATGTGAAAATTAGCTGGGCATGGTGGCACATGCCTGTCATCCCAACTACTAGGGAGGCTGAGATGGGAGGACTGCTTGAGCCCAGGAGTTCCAGGATGCAGTGAGCTATGATCACACCACTGTGCTCCAGCCTGGGTGAACAGAGCAGGACCCTGTCTCAAAAAAAAAAGTAAACAAACAGGGAAAGTTTCAATATTTCAGACAGTCATTATCTTTTCCCTGGGGGAAAAAAAAACAAAACAGTTCCACATTTAGTGAAATAATAAAGGCCACAAATACAGATTTTGCTTTAAATGGTGGCTTTTAAAAAGATGATGCAAAATAAATAAGGTCTTGGATTAAGCAAAGGGGGAGAAACTAGGAATTATACACAAATTAATTTAAATAAAGTCAAAAATTGTTTCTACCACATTAAAAGTAAAAAAAAAAATTGATAAAAGTAATGGGAAAAAAGTAATTACTCTCTTCACGTTGCCAATATAGTTCCAAACATTATGAAGTTGAGGACAATGATAAAAGATGAAACCTTTGTCTCTGAGCACATCTGTCCAAAAGGTAATGAATTTCAGATATGAATAACAGATATTTGTATGTCCAAATGTAGAAAATGACTTCTCTTGGTATAAAGTTCTAAGATGGTTTTGTTAACAAATACAGCTGTATTGTCTGTATCATCTTGATATCAAAAGTTCTGCTCTTCCCCAAGAGTAGCTAGACCAATACTAAATTTAAGGATCAGGTGAATATTTAATATTTCAGGATTATTTTGTTTTTATTATTTGTGTATGGGTAGAAACTAGCAAATTATCAACAGATTATTTAAGCCTATCAAGATGCTTGACTATTTAGAATATGGTCCTCATCTTCAAATATTCTTTACTTAAATCAATGCCTTGTGAATGGTTCTAACTTGCATATTACTCAAGAGCTGAAAAGTTCTCTATAATATATAAGCACAATCGCCACTATATACACTGGTTTCCACTCAGTCTGGTTTCAAATACTGTGATATAAATACTGTGCAAGCTACTGCCTACATAAAAAATAGTTAAAATTTCAGTGTAATTATTTTACACAATTATTTAAGTACATCTGAAAGGTCTAATATTCTCATACTTCCAAAAAAGCTATTATTCTCTATATCTGCATTCTTCCAAAATGTTCTTTTAACTAATCATATAGTGAGATCCAGTAATTTCCTACCAAATAGCATTAACACAGCCACATATTGATATACGTTTCTGAAACAATCTATCAGATGATGGAAAAATATTCTCATATTTTTGTGAAATTTTAGGAAAATGAGCTAATAAGACTTTTTGATAAAGAAACTTCATGAACAGAAACTGAACTTTATTGATTCAGAGACCTGAATTTTACAATATCACAGTTTTAAAATGTTGCTAAGAAATGTATTTAGTATTGAAGTAAACCATCATAAGAAAATTTCCCAAGAATACGTCATGTTTTTCAAAAAGAACAGAAGATTAACCATAACTGTTAAGTTAGTATTGCTATTATGAGTTTATCTTTAAAATATTCTTTAACTTTATAAGGATGGACCATGACTGACTATCTGCTAATGTTTCAATATAACAGAAGAAGGTTCACACAAACTTAACTGTGCTAAATATTCCTACACAAGTCAGCAATAGGAAAAACAGAATAAGCTGAGTTTGGCATTTATGGATGAATACATGCAAAGAATATGGACTTCCTCCCATTTTTTATATACTAAACTCAGTAGAAGATTCTAAAATTCTATTAAAAATTCTCTTTTATGAATATGTAATTTTAGTACAACTTAATTACCCCATTTGTTTCATTATGCTGCAAAATAGTTTTCAAACTCCGGATATAAGAGGGCTTTCACAATACATAGGTTCACCTTTTGATATACCAATAACTGAACAAAGCTGGAGAGGGTAGTTGGTATTCAAAAACATGGTGGTAGGGGAGACAGCATGTGAACGGCAAGAGGTGATGTACAAACTTATTTCTACCAGAAAAAAAATTAAACTGGCTGGTTCATATAGAGAAGTGGTTCTTAACTCGGGTGATTTTACCTTTCTCCTTTCCCACTAGGGGACTTTGGCAATGTCAAGAGATATTTTTGGTTGCCACACCTTGGGGGTGGAGGGGTACTAGTGCCATCTAGAAGGCAGAGGCCAGGGTTGCTTTTGAACATCTTATAACATACCTGATAGGCCTCCCCCTCCCTCACAAAGTGCCAAGGTTGAGAAACTCTGATTTAGAGAATCCATGTGTACTTATGAGACTTGCCCCATAGGATTATAATAAAGCCTAAATATAAACATTTAGCTTATAAAACGCTAACTATACTCCTTGTCACAAACTATGTGCTCAATATGCACTAGTTATTACTATTATCAGAATTACTATTGTTATCCATACAGTCAATGCTTTTTGGCTTCAGTGAAAGCTGGAACAGATGCAATCCTATGTCATCTGCCCCACTGTAAATACATCAAGAATAACTTTTAAGACACTGAAAAAAAAAGATTTTTTAAAAGACTATGGCAAAAAGCTTTTTGAATGTCTATACAGACACCAGGTTTGTATAAACAACACATGTGGATGTACACAATCATTTTAGATTAGGAAAAATTTATTCTAGATTAATAAGAATAACAATAAAGCATATATTTTACTTCTTTCTTCCCTAGGCAACACTCCCAGGAATAGCAACTGATTTTATTTACAGTTATTACAACAAAGTATTTTTTAATAGCCATGCTTTAAAAAGTCATAACCATTCTATTTAAAGCTTAAAGCCAATTACTCTCCTTCTGTAATTTTTCTCATATTAGCTAATATGACAGCAATAACTAAGCATGGTAAGCCATTGGAACTACATTACAACTGCCTTTGCTCCCCAGATCTCATGTAATTATATGTTACCTCTTCAGCCTTCTTTTGCTTGTTACATCAATAAAAAGTTTTTCTGAAGAAGCAAAGTCTTTACTTACAAAAAGATAGGTGGCACCCCTCAATATGATAGCATTAACACTTTCTTCCCAGTTCTCGAAAGTGCCAAACATTCTCAAATTAAGAACTTCTCAATTAAATTCATGAAATCCTGAGGCAAAATATCAGCTTAGATATAAATGAATTTTAACAGAGTAATGCCTTTTAGAAAATCACTGGAAAATTTAAAATGTATTTTTCTATTCTTTTTCTCAGGGAAAAGCTTATGATTTTAAAAGGTTGGAGAATTTAAGCAAACACTCAGTAGTTTTGGAAATGTAGTTTCCATGGCAACCAACATGGTCTTCTTTATATAGCATTATAAACAGATGGTAAAGAGTGGTCATGTTTGTTTCTCTGCCAGTATATCAATAAAACTACTATCGTACTGTATTGAATACACTTGAACTATTTAATGAATTTAATATACTAACCACAAGATGTACTAATTTAGACTGATGTAATGAATTTTTTTTTCTTTTAAATAAACACATGAAGATCTTGAACAGTGAAGTCACTATACTCCATATACTCAATAGTCTACCTTGGCAAGACTTTGTACAAATGTTTTCTCAGCACTTGCCATGCAGGGCATATAACCACAAATATTAATCTGACAAGGAGAACATAATAGATTGAAATAATAAAAGTGAAACCATGTCTGTAATTATATTCCTTTGCCATCTTTTCTTAAAGAACAAATGAGAAATTATGAAACAGGAAGAGTTTCTTTACAATAAATGATAGGATATAAAGCAAAGGGCAAAATTGTTGTTTAAAAATCAGACTCCATTCCATGTACACAGCGGCAGCTTTCAGAAATACAGGTACTCTGAATTCCACTGTTTTAACTGTGGTAACTTGCTAGGTACTATTTGCTTAAAAACTAAAAGAAGCCAAGAAACTATAAATGTGATTAGTCTGGCAGTGAAGTCTGAAGAGCCAATTCCTGCATGTATTATCAGCACATGTGAAGCAGCGACCCTGTATCTGGAAGAAAGTCAGTCAGTCAGAAGGGGCTGTACAGGAGGCTGGGGCTCCCCAGGGAAAACTGGCAGTCTTTTTCACAGGCTCATCTTAGAGACCTTGATCTATTTTCCAAGCTAGCTTGAGGATCCTTACCTTAAAAAAAGCTGGGTCAATATTTATGATTTTAAATTATATAAATAGCCATTTTTATTATACCTGCAAAATAATATTTGGTAAATGGTATCTGTCCTACATTCTCCCTTTTATAAAGTCCTGTTTTCATGCACCCATCCCTAAATTTGCTAATTTTTAGCACTTTTTTCTATTTTTTTTTTTTTTTTTTGAGACGCAGTTCCACTCTGTCACCAGGCTGGATGGAGTGTGATGGCACGATTTCGGCTCACTGCAACCTCCGCCTCCTGGGTTCAAGCAATTCTCCTGCCTCAGCCTCCCCAGTAGCTGGGACTACAGGCATGCGCCACCACGCCCAGCTAATTTTTGTATTTTTAGTAGAGACAGGGTTTCACCATGGTCTCGATCTCTTGACCTTGTGATCCGCCCACCTCAGCCTCCCAAAGTGCTGGGATTACAGGTGTGAGCCATCACGCCCGGCCCTTTCTATGCTTCTTACATCAAAGTAAGTTAATTAGAAGTGAGATACTTCATTGTGTGTAACAATCCATGATGGAAATACAGAAAATGGGTATGCATATTTTTAAAAGGTGTGAATTTGGGTGATGTACAGTATATATGGTTTAATTGAAAAACAAAAATTTTCAATTGAAGCATTTTAAAACTGGCAAAGACTGTACTAGATTTATATTTGACTCAAAAATGGGAAAATGTCTGCTACATTATGTATCTTAGATAAACTACTGTCAATTCTGGCCTACCAGAAATTGCTACCATAATACAATTTTTGAAAATTATTTAAACCTGGAAAACCTAGAAAATAGTCTTTCTCATAGAGGTGAGAGTCTCCAATCAAGCTCACCACCCCAAAAAAGAATACCTGAGTGATTCCACAACCAGAAGCCCTTTTCAGAGGGTTTTCAGTTTGTCTTCTTCTATAGTACTTGCAGCGTGGAAAACCATCTAGAAACTGATAGCTCTTAGTTTAACTTAACTTTTTCCAGAGGTACCTGTGTAAGAGAGATTCTCAGTCCTGGCTGCAAAACAGAATTACTTGAAGAGCTTTAAATATAACAATAGTCATATCCCAGCATATGCCAATTTAGTCAGGATTTCTGGGAGCGGGGCCACAACACCCTTCACGTGTCATTCTAATGTGCAGCCAGGGTTTAAAGAAAACACCAGAGAGACTGTGACTTGTTTCTCTTTATCCCTGATGAGGAAGAGATCTCAAGTCACCACTTTGATGTCTACAGGACACACAATTCAGTGTTAGATTTCCTTTTCATTATAGAGAGGCACAAGGCTGAAGAAAAAGGCACTATTATACTCCATTATTTGGTATAGTAAATTTTATTGGAAAGGAGTTCAACAAAATACCAGACTGAGGTATGAAAAAACTTTCCCCATGAACTATTCCAAATAATATCTAGCTTTTGGCCAGATTACCATTATTAGGAAGACTTGTGAACAGTGAATTTACTTTCACTCCTTTTGGGAAGCCCTCAGTGTTTGAGCTGGTTATGATGTATTCTCCACATTGAACAAAATAAATGCTTTCTGGGTTTCCAGTGTACTTAGACATTCTGAAGAACGGACTGAAATAATTAGCATTGTAATTCTCACTTATTATTTCATGGACATCATACTCTCTTTTACAAAAATGACCTTAAAACCTATCACCAACAGTAATGAAAATTCAGGTGTTTGGAGAAGGAGAAGCTCCAGAGGTAAGGAAAACACCTTCCACCTTTTTTCTGTAGCACACATCCAAAAATGTTAAAAACCTGTTAATATACTGTCTCCTAAAAAGAATAAAAATGAATGTCATAGATCATAAATGTTATTTCAAGCCACAAACATTTCTTATTTGACTACATGTCTATCTGGTAGATTGTGGTAATAGTTCTTTATCTATATGGTTTTCTCCTTTCAAATTATTTGCAAGATCAATGACTTATTTGCTTGATATGAAATAGTAAAGAGAAATAAAATAATAAACTCTCCAAACTGTCAGTGATATAAAACATTAAGAGGGTAGAGTTAAATAATCTCAGAAAATAAACCATGACAATACCAGAGTCTTAAAATTGGTTTCCACATTTTTGGTTTGTTTTCTTACATTTCTACAGGCTACTAAAATTTCCGCAAGTCATTTATTCTTTCCTTGAGAAACTTTATTTGGCTATTTGTGTGTCTGGTGCTATTAACTCATCATAATTTTACATCAATCCTCATAACATGATTGAGGTTTAATTCTAAAAAAATTCAGAACACACAAAACAGGAAAAAATATCACTCTAATGCATTTTGGAACAAACAGCCTATTAAAGAGAATAAGTGTGTCTGGCAGAATTCTAGAGATGAC
The DNA here is from genome assembly GCF_029289425.2 of Pan paniscus. NCBI lineage: Eukaryota > Metazoa > Chordata > Mammalia > Primates > Hominidae > Pan > Pan paniscus. Next base: position 127,374,827 of record NC_073254.2, read on the forward strand.
AGAAAACGAGGAAACAACATTTCTTAATGTTATTTAAATATGCGCACAGGAGACAGGGAGATGTGCTAGGACACAGCATCACAGGAACTCTAGTCTTCCTGCACATAAAATAGGGCTTCATTAACAATAAAGGAACAGGTGTCTTGGGACCCATTTATACAGGCTATTAACTATTATGAGCTGCTGGTATCCAAATTTATTTTAGTACTAGGCAACTGATTAAAAATAAATACAAATTTAAATTCCATCTATTAGCATGAGAAAGCAATGCCTAGATTTCCAGAGTCTAATTTAATATAAAGGTATTTTTCTATGGTCCTAATCACAGGAGGATACTTATGTTCATATACAGTATTTTCTAAATCTCAAAATAAAAGCTTTCCTATTAAACTTTGAATGTAAAAAAAAAATTGATGAATGACCTTTTATCTTGACCTGACAATACCAAACAAGCTTTATTTACTAAGAACTAAATTTTTATTCAAATGTAAACAAATAATGACACAAACATGCATCCATTTTTTAAAAAGTAGGGGAGGAAATCAAACATACCAACCTCCAGCTCTAAATTCAGTGCATTCCACTACATTTTATACTACTTATTTTGAAAAACTGAGTGGCAACAGTTATTCTTGGCAATTTTTTACTGTTTCATCTATAAACAATGATAAACAATTTAAAATTTTGAACTATTTGAGGAATCTTTACATTTTATTAAAAGATATTTAAAATGCTAGAGTTGGAACTGCAGTAGTGATAATCTTGTCCATCACACTTTTTTACAGAACAAGAAAATAAGGCACAATGAGGCTAAGTAATTTAGCCAAGGTAAACATAGCAATATTTTAACCACATAAATTGTCAAAATACTATTACACTATAAAATCAGTATAATACTGGTTGAGCATCCCTAATCTGAAAATTCAAAATCCAAAATGTTTCGCAATCCAAAAATTTTTGAGTGCTAAAATAATGCCATAAGTGGAATATTCTATACCTGACCTCATGTGACAGGTTGCAGTCAAAATGCAGTAAAAAATTTGTTTCATGCATAAAATTATTAAAAATACTATGTGAAATTACCTTCGGACTAGGTGTATAAGGAAACAAATGAATTTCATGTTTAGACTTGGGTCACATTCCCAAGATATCTCATTATATATATGCAAATATTGCAAAATTCAAAAAAATCCAAAATCCAAAACATGTCCGGTGCCAAGCATTTTGGATAAGGGATACTCAACCTGTAGTACCTATCTTCCAAGTATGTTCTGAAAATTAAACAGGGTAACCTATTTTTGATGTTATTTCAAACTGCTATATTCATCTATGTCTAGTTAAAAACAATTTTTGGTTTATTCACTTACATAATGTTCTTATAGTGATATTTTTTCCACTTATTCCAGAAGTGTTAGGTGATTATTCTACACTTCTTGTGCCACATTCTATGGAGAATAAAGATGGTACAACATTTGATCTATATCCATAAGTAGCCAGTAAAAGCCACTGCAGAAATGATGAAAAATTTGAGACTGAGGAGAAAGCCATGGATAGAATCATAATTCTTAAAAATATGGCAACATTTTAAATGAAAATAATAAAGCCAGGGTTTCTCAATCTTGGCACTAATGGCATTTTGAACTGGAACTTTGTTGGGAGGGGCTGCGCATTGCAGGCTAATATTTAGTAGCATCCCTAACCTTTACCCACTAGATGCCAACAGCACCCCCAGTTGTAATAGCCAAAAATGTCTCTAAATATTGGCAAATGTCCCCAGGAGGGCAAAACTGCCTTTGGTTGAAAAAAATCACAGGATAAGGCAGACTACTATCTTTTGATTTTCAAACTATGATACATGCTTAATATCATCTAGAGGCAAAGCAAATCAGGAGCTTTAGCATTCTCGCTCTTTTTTTTTTTTTTTTTTTTTTGAGATGAGTTTTGCTCCTGTTGCCCAGGCTGGAGTGCAGTGGCGTGATCTCAGCTCACTGCAACCTCCGCCTCCCAGGTTCAAGTGATTCTCCTGCCTCAGTCTCCTGAGTAGCTGGGATTACAGGTGCACGCCACCACGCCCAGCTGATTTTTTGTATTTTTAGTAGAGACAGGGCTTCATCATGTTGGCCAGGTTGGTCTCAAACTCCTGACCTCAGGTGATTCACCTGCCTCGGCCTCACAAAGTGCTGGGATTACGGGCATGAGCCGCTGCGCCCAGCCAGTATTCTCTTAAAGATTACTTCAGATCTAGCCAGGAACAGTGTCTTATGCCTGTAATGCCAGCACTTTGGGAAGCTGAGGCGGGTGGATCACTTGAGGCCAGGAGTTCGAGACCAGCCTTGCCAACATGGTGAAACCCCATCTTTACTAAAAATACAAAAAATTAGCTGGGCATGGAGGCACACACCTGTAATTCCAGCTACTTGGAAGGCTGAGGCATGAGAATTGCTTGGGCCCGGGAGGCGGAGGTTGCAGTGACCTGAGATTGTGCCACTGCACTCCACCCTGGGTGACAGAGCAAAAGAACGTGTTTTAAAAAAAAAAAAAAGGGGGAGAGAGAGAGAGAGAGAGAGATAACTTCAGATATAAGGCATCAAGCATTAAAATACCTGAGTATAGAAACAAAATCACATATTCAATATCAAGGTATGGCTTTGGTTTTGATTTTGTGGTTTTCTGCCACTAACTCCTGAAAAGTCCAAAGAAATATGAAAAGTCCTGGAGGCGGGGGGCGGTCCTTGATCCTGAGGAGAGATGGGGATCTTTCATATTAAGGTTTCTCAAATTAGAAATTGCTCTCCCTCTTGCCCAAGAAACCCTTAGTACATCCTTTCCTATTCTTTCAAAATATAACGTGTCATTTTGCTGACACATAAATTGCAATCAAGTACAATTCCGGGCTGGTGTCCAGGAGCAAGCCATTCAGTCTATGTTTCACCCATCCAGTGACCTAGGAGCATTAAAACTATATGGTTTTGTTTTGTTCTTGGTATATAAATTTTGTGGGCAAAGAATTGTCATAAAACCACCTCAAATTTCACTTTCCAAAGATCTCAAGAATTATGAAGGTTTATTATACTGGAGAGTGCTAAAATGTTAGATCAAGGCGCAAATAATTGAGGTGGCAAGCAAATATTAGGTCTACATAATATATGAAGAGGAAGAGCTGACCTCCTCTGTCTCATGCATCTTCCTCTGTATTCTCTCTTCTCTAGCCTTCACACCTGCTGAAGTATAAACTGAACAACTGCTTGGTAATAGCAGTACCTCATTAAAAATGTGGTGCATAGAGTCTGTGGAAGTACTCTAGAAAAAGGCACTAAGAGAGAAAAGATGGAAAGGAATATTTGAGAATTAGTGACCAAATGTGAGTTGGCTTGGGATCAAATTTAAAAAGAAGTAGGCCCACCAGAGGCATAGTTCATGAGATAGGCTTGTCATTAGAACCTTCTCTGCTTCTAGAAGCCTACAAGCTCTGCATTAAAAACCAACAAAAAACAGTCTGGATAACTGATGAATTTCGAAATCATAATCACTAAGAGGACAGTGTTGCTCATTTTGGTTTGCCTTCACTTGAAAAGTTACCAAGTGGTCTCGATTTCTCATACTCAACAAACTTTTGTTTCTTCAACATTGTGAAAGAAGAGAGCGGTCTGTGTTTTCACAAAGGGATGCCTACAGGCTGAAAAGTTCTGTTATTACTGTTTTGTTTTGACTCTATGTATAGTGATATCTCCAACATTAGAAATTTGGACATAATTTGCTAAATCTGAATTTACATACTGGGCAGTATTTCCTTTAACAAAGTCTAATTGGAACAGTATTTTATGGTACATGAAAATTTAATTGCAAATGTTAGAGATACAGAGAAGTCTGATTTATATAGAAGACAGCTTATTTTTAGTTGGAAAAAACTGCAATGCCAAACTATTTTGCATTTAATGCTATAATTTACATATATTATAATATTCATGATATATGATAAATACCCAAATCCTATTTGGAAAACCTTCATTGTGAAAAAAATTAGAATTTTAACAAAATGGTGTCTCATATTTTAAAGAATGTTCTCATTTTTAAAAAGTAAACATACCAATTTGATAAAAGATATTAAATCTATTACTAATAAATTCAGGTTCTTGTGGTATTTCTTGAATTCTAAATATTGAAGGTAAACACCAGATATATGCCAATAAATTTCTAAATTTATAAAATCAGCACCCTGCATTTTAAGTACATACTTCAGACATTTCACACAGGTACAGGGTTAATTTAACAAAGGATTCTTTCATTATAACAGGCAACGTGCTGCCACAAACTACAGAGGAAGAGAGCTCTGAAATAATTGATGCTCTCTGACCCATTTCATTTTTCAATTTGTGTTTCAAGGAAAACTTCAGGGTTGACATTTTCTACTTGACCCTACAAATGTCTTTTCTCTCCACTTGGGCAAAAAAATCATCCATATTTTTACACAATTAAACTACGCCCCTACCACCCCTGCCCTAAAAGACTACCAATTAAGGCCATCATTATTCAACATAAAACATAGGATCACACATGTAACACTATCCAAATCACTGGTGCTTTAAAATGTACAGATAGAGACTTCCATTTATCATGATGGAATGAGGTGGTTGACAAATCCCTCAAAATGCAACTATAAAGCTGAACAAAATAGTCAAAAGCAGTAATTTGAGCACTCTGCAATCCAACCACTTCATGAGAACTACTGAACTTCAGAGAAGAACAATATGAGTTTAAGACATCCTTGCCAGCAGCTGCTCTCACCTCCATCCCCTTGCTTTATCAGCACAGTAGTTGAATCAGTGCAGGGTAGGCTGTGAAAACAAGCAGCTTTGTTTCAAAGCTTTGTCACCCCTGCCAGAGGAGGCTCACTTGATTTTGAAGCCTGCACTTGATTTTGAGGACTGTTAGTTAAAAGTATTGATAGCCTGTGGCATCACAAGCCTGAATAAGCAAACCTGACGGGGGCAGGCAGCAGACAAACTAGCCAAATATTTAACAGGGAATTCCAGCAACCATAGGGAGCTTGACCCCACATATTTACGGTTGACCAGGCTGTGTGCATTGCCACAGAGACCAGAGAGGGCCCATATATCCCTGGCTGATGGAGCCTGGAGGCATGTGCAGGTGGGACATGAGAGGTCCCAAAAGGAAATAAAACCCAGAGCAGCCTGAAGTTTGAATGTGCTCCGAAGCTCACACACAGATCCATCAGGAGAGACTGGAAGTCTCACTGTCTTAAGGTGTTTCAGCATAACTTCTGACCAGTCTTTGGTTGATCACTAAGCTATGCAGACACAGGGACAACAACTAGGAAGCCAGACTTACAAATAAAAGGAAGGGATAAAATAGTGAGAAGAGACGTCACAACTGCACATTGTGAAGGATACAGACTTCAAAGGTTTAGTCCAGGCAAGTAATAAAACTAACAACAACCAAGGTCACCAACAGAAGGGAAAAGTGAGAAACTAGAGTTGCTACAATATATTGTCTAAAATATTCAGTATTCAACAGAAAGTTAGGAGTCATGCAAGAAACCAGAACATATGATCCATACAAAAGCAGTCATTAGAAACTACCTCTAAGTGTCTTTAAGATATTATAAGCAAAGGGTTCAAAATAGCTATTATAAATATGCTCAAAAAACTAAAAACCATATTTAAAGAATTAGTAAATGACTCAGTGAATACAGAGTCTCAGTAAAAAGATAGAAAATATTTTTAAATAAATGAAATGGAAATTCTGGAGATGAAAAGTTTAATAACTGAAATGAAAATATCACCAGAGAGTGCAATAGAGGATGTGAAATAGCAGAAAAAGAAGCAATAACTTGGACATAGATCAATAGTAATTATTTAACCTGAATAACATAGGGGAAAAAACTGAAGAAAAATGAACAAAGCTTCAGAGAACTACCAGACAATATCAAGCGTACTAATATAGGTGTCATTAAGAGTATCAGAAGATGAGGAAAAGTGAGAAAAGGGCACAAAAAATACTTGAAAAAATAATGGGCAAAGACTTACCAAATTTGATGAAAACTGTTAATTTACAGAACAAAGCCATTCAACTAACTCAATACAGGACAAATACAGAGATATACACATAGACACATCAGAGACAAACTGTTGAAAGATAAATTGTGTCCGGAATTGGTGGGTTCTTGGTCTCACTGACTTCAAGAATGAAGCCGCAGACCCTCGCGGTGAGTCTTACAGCTCTTAAGGTGGCGCGTCTGGAGTCTGTCCCTTCTGATGTTCAGATGTGTTTGGAGTTTCTTCCTTCTGGTGGGTTCGTGGTCTCGCTGGCTCAGGAGTGAAGCTGCAGACCTTCCTGGTGAGTGCTACAGCTCTTAAGGCAGCACGTCTGGAGTTGTTCGTTCCATCCCGGTGGGCTCGTGGTCTCGCTGGCTTCAGGAGTGAAGCTGCACATCTTTGCAGTGAGTGTTACAACTCATAAAAGCAGCGTGGACCCAAAGAGTGAGAAGTAGCAAGATTTATTGCAAAGAGTGAAAGAACAAAGCTTCCACGGTGTGGAAGGGGACCCGAGCAGGTTGCCAATACTGGCTAGGGCAGCCTGCTTTTATTCTCTTATCTAGCCCCACCCACATCCTGCTGATTGGTAGAGCCCAGTGGCCTGTTTTGTCAGGGCGCTGATTGGTGCATTTACAATCCCTGAGCTAGATACAAAGGTTCTCCACGTCCCCATCAGATTAGTTAAGATACAGAGTTTCGACACACGGGTTCTCCAAGTCCCCACCAGAGCAGCTAGATACAGAGCGTCGACTGGTGCATTCACAAACCTTGAGCTAAACACAGGGTGCTGATTGGTGTGTTTATAAACCTTGAGCTAGATACAGAGTGCCGATTGGTGTATTTACAATCCCTGAGCTAGACATAAAGATCCTCCACGTCCTCACCAGAGCAGCTAGATACAGAGTGTCCACTGGTGCACTCACAAACCTTGAGCTAAACACAGGGTGCTGATTGGTGTGTTTACAAACCTTGAGCTAGATACAGAGTGCCGATTGGTGTATTTACAATCCCTGAGCTAGACATAAAGGTTCTCCAAGGCCCCACCAGAGCAGCTAGATACAGAGTGTCGATTGGTGCACTCACAAACCTTGAGCTAAACACAGGGTGCTGATTGGTGTGTTTACAATCCTTGAGCTAGATACAGAGTGCCAATTGGTGTATTTGCAATCCCTGAGCTAGACATAAAGGTTCTCCACGTCCTCACCAGAGCAGCTAGATACAGAGCGTCGACTGGTGCACTCACAAACCTTGAGCTAAACACAGGGTGCTGATTGGTGTATTTACAATCCCTGAGCTAGATATAAAGACTCTCCACGTCCCCACCAGACTCAGAAGCCCAGCTGGCTTCACCCAGTGGATCCCGCACCGGGGCTGCAGGTGGAGCTGCCTGCCAGTCCTGCGCCGTGCGCTCGCATTCCTCAGCCCTTGGGTGGTCGATGGGACTGGGCGCCGTGGAGTAGGGAGTGGTGCTCGTCGGGGAGGTTCGGGCCGCACAGGAGCCCATGGAGTGGGTGGGAGGCTCAGGCATGGCGGGCTGCAGGTCCCGAGCCCTGCCCCGTGGGAAGGCAGCTAAGGCCTGGCGAGAAATCGAGCACAGCGCCGGTAGGCCGGCACTGCTGGGGGACTCAGTACACCCTCCGCAGCCACTGGCCCGGGTGCTAAGTCCCCCATTGCCCAGGGCCAGCAGGGCTGGCTGGCTGCTCCGAGTGCGGGGCCCACCAAGCCCACGCCCACCCAGAACTCCAGCTGGCCCGCAAGCGCCGCACGCAGCCCCGGTTCCCGCTCGTGCCTCTCCCTCCACACCTCCCTGCAAGCTGAGGGAGTGGGCTCCAGCCTTGGCCAGCCCAGAAAGGGGCTCCCACAGTGCAGTGGGGGGTGCTGAAGGGCTCCTCAAATGCCACCAAAGTGGGAGCCCAGGCAGGGGAGGTGCCGAGAGCAAGCGAGGGCTCTGAGGACTGCCGGCATGCTGTCACCTCTCAAAATCCTGAAAGTAGCAAGAGAAAAATGACTTTATCATGTACACAGGAATAACAATACAATTAATGGTTTATTTCTCATCAGAAACCATGGAGACCAGAGAGCAGTGAAATCAATGATACACTTAAAGTCCTGGGGGAGGCAGGGAAGGCTTGGCAACTAAGCCTTTGTATACCCTGCCAAACTTTCCTTCAAAAATAAAAGTGAAATAAAGATAATGGAAGTGATATTAGACAGTAATCTGAATCTACATGAAGAAACAAAGAGTGTAAAAAATAGTGAATAGGTGGGTAAATGTAAAAAAAATCTGTAAATACATTTTCCTCATTTCTTCTCTTAAATTTTATAAAAGATATGATTATATAAAGAAAAATTATAATGGACTTATAATATATAGAAATATATTTAACAATAGTAACACAAATGAAAAATAGAGATATATTGGAGCAAAGTTTCTGTATTTTGCTAGAATTAAAATGAGTATTATTCTGAAGCAGACTGTGATAAATTAAGATGCATATTTTAGCCCCCAAAACAACTAGGAAAATAACTCAAAATCATACAGCTAAAAAAAACACAAATTGAAATCATTCCCTAAAATATTTTCATTTAATACAAAGGAAAGGAGTAAAGGAGGAACAGAGAAACAAAAATAACATGAGAAAAAATACAAAATAATTAGCAAAATCAGACTTACATCAAACCATATCAATAATTAGATCAGATATGAATGGACCAAACAACCCACTTAAAAAGCAGGGCTATCCCTGCTTTTAACTGGATTTAAAAAGCAGGGCTATCCCTGCTTTTAACTGGATTTAAAAAGCAAGACCTAACTACATGCTTTCTCCAAAAGGCACACTTTATAGAAAAAGATGGTAATAGGTTAAAAGTAAAAGGTCAGAAGGTGATATGCCATGCAAACAGTCACCACAATAAAGCTGGAATGGCTATATTAATGTCAGACTAAATAGACACTTAGATAAGAAATATTACTGGAGACAATGAAGGACATTTCATAATCATAAAGGTTTATCATAGTTTTCATAATCATCAGTATATCATAAAGATATAAAAGTTTTAAATGTATATATACCTAACAATAGAGACCCCAAATGAAACAAAAACTGAAAAAACTGAAAGAAGAAACAGGCAATTCAGGAAAAATAGTTGGAGAATTCAATAATACTCTGCTTTCAATAATTAATAGGACAACTACACAGAAACTCAGCAACAATATAGAAGACTTTAACAACACTATCAACCAACTTGATATAACTGACATTTATAGAATACTCCACACAATGAGTGCAGAATATGTATTCTTTTCAAGCACACATGGAACATTCTCATATGCTGGGCCAGAAAACAAGTCTAATACATTTTAAAAGACTGAAATCATAAAAAGTATGTTCTCTGACCACAACACAAGTTAAAGATCTCAAACAGAAAGAAATAGGGGAAAATCCAAATATTTTGAATTAAACAACATACTTCTAAATAGCCCAGGGGTCAAAGACGAAATCATTTAAAAAATTTTAAAAATATTTCCACCTGAATGAAAATGAAAAGACAACATATCAAAATTTGTAGTGTACAACTACAGGAGTACTTAGAGGAAAAGTTATAGCATATTCTGAGGAAAAGTGTCAAACAAATAATCTAAGCTTCCATGTTAAGAAACTAGATAAAGAGTGGCCGGGCGCAGTGGCTCACGCCTGTAATCCCAGCACTTTGGGAGGCCGAGGCGGGTGGATCATGAGGTCAGGAGATCGAGACCATCCTGGCTAACACGGTGAAACCCCGTCTCTACTGAAAATACACAAAATTAGCTGGCTTGGTGGCGGGCGCCTGTAGTCCCAGCTACTCGGGAGGCTGAGGCGGATGGCGTAAGCAGACCCGGGAGGCGGAGCTTGTAGTGAGCCTAGATCGCGCCACTGCACTCCAGCCTGGGCGACAGAGTGAGACTCCGTCTCAAAAAAAAAAAAAAAAAACTAGATAAAGAGCAAACTAACCCCAAGCAAGCAGAAAAAAAGAAAATAATAAAGTTTACAGTGAATATCAATAAAACAGAAAAAAGAAAAACAATAAAGAAACAAATCAATGAAACCATAAAGTGACTATTTGACCAAGAAAATAAGAAAGAAGACACAAATAAACAAACTCAGGAATGAAAAAAGATCACATTACTGACCCTATAGGAATTAAAAGGACTATGAGGGAATATAATGAACATTACACTATGCCAACAAACTAGATGACTTAGATAAAATGGACAAATTCCTAGAGAGTCAGACATTTCCGAAACTTACTCAAGAACACACAGAAAATATGAATAGGACTATTTATATTTAATATAAATAAATACATTTATAAGTAAATAAATTGAATTATTAATTAAAGTCCTTTCCACAAGGAAAGGCCCAGTCCCAGATGGTTTTGCTTGCAAATTCTATATTTTAGAAAGAAATACTGATTCTTCACAAATTTAGAAAATATAGAAACTTCCCACCTCATTCTCTGAGGTCAGTACTTACCCTAACACCAAAGCCAGACAAAGACATCATAAGAAATGAAAATGACAGATTAATATCTCTCATGAATGCAGACACAAAAGTCCTCAACAAAATATTGGCAAACTGAATCTAGCAATATAAAAAGAGGCTCATATACCACGACTAAGTGGGATTCATCCCAGGGATGCAAAATCAAGTAATGTCAAAGCACGATGTAGGCTGACTTTTAAGATCAAGTATGTAATATCCATATTAATAAATAAAGGACAAAAAACACATGACCATCTCAACAGATGCAGAAAAGCATTTAATAAAATACAACACCTATTCACAATAAAAACTCTCAATATGTGAGAAACAGAAGGAAACTTCCTCAACCTAATAAAAGATATCAATGAAAAACCTACCACTAACATAAAATGAAAGACTGAATGAATGCCTCCCACTTAGGACTGGGAACAAGGTAAGGATGTCAGTTCAACTCAATGTTGTACCGAAAGTTTCAGCCAGTGAAATAAAAAAATTTAGGCCAGGCACAGTGGCTCACGCCTGTAATCTCAGCACTTTGGGAGGCTGAGGCAGGTGGATCACTTCAGGTCAGGAGTTCTAGATGAGCCTAGCCAACATGGCAAAACCCCTTCTCTACTAAAAATACAAAAAAATTAGCCAGGTGCGGTGGCGGGCACGTGTAATCCCAGCTACTCAGGAGGCTGAAGCAGAAGAATCGCTTGAACCCGGGAGGCGGAGGTTGCAGTGAGCTGGAGGTTGCAGTGAGCTGAGATGGTGCCACTGCACTCCAGCCTGGGCAGTAGAGTGGAACTCTGTCTCAAAAAAAAAAAAAAAAAAAAATTAAAGACATCCAGATAGTAAAAGGAAGGAGAAAAACTGTCTTTATTTGAGGGTGATCATCTATGTGGAAAATACTAAGGCATCTAAAATAAAAAATACTAGAATTAATACATGAATTTAGCAAGGTCTCAGGATATATGATTGATATATTAAAAAACTATTGTATTTCAGGCCAAGCGCGGTGGCTCAAGCCCGTAATCCCAGCACTTTGGGAGGCCAAGGAGGGCGGATCATGAGGTCAAGAGATGGAGACCATCTTGGCCAACATGGTGAAACCCTGTCTCTACTAAAAATACAAAAATTAGCTGGGCATAGTGGTTCGTGCCTATAGTCCCAGCTACTCAGGAGGCTGAGGCAGGAGAATCGCTTGAACCCGGGAGACAGAAGTTGCAGTGAGACAAGATCAGGACACTGCACTCCAGCCTGGTGACAGAGCGAGACTCGTCTCAAAAAAACAAAAAACAAAAAACTATTGTATTTCTATATATCAGCAACAAATAATCAAAAAATCAATTCACAATAACATCATAAAGAATAAAACGCTCAGGAATAAACTTAAAAGAAGTGTAAAATTCGATGCTGAAAACCGCAAAACTTTACTGAGATAAAGAAGATCTAAATAAACTGAAAGACATTTTATTTTTACAGGTTGGAAGACTCAGTATTGTTAAGATGTCAGTTCTCCACAATTGATATATAAATTCAGCACAATCCCTATCAAAATCCCAGAAGACTTTTAACAGAAATTGATAATGTGGGCCAGTCACGGCGGCTCACACTTGTAATCCCACCACTTTGGGAGGGCAAGGCGGGAGGACTGTTTGAGCTTGGGAGTTCAAGACTAGCCTGGGCAACATAGCAAGACCCCATTCTCTACAAAAAACATACCAGGCATCACAGGCACACACCTGTGGTCCCAGGAGGCTGCAGTGAGATGTGACCATGTCACTGCAACTCCAGCCTGGACAACACTCTCCCTCTCTCAAAAAAAGAAATTGATAAGGTGATTATAAATTTAAGTAAAAATGCAAAGTGCCTAGAATAGGCAACACTACCTTGAAAACAAAGAACAAAATTAGAGGACATGTACTACTACCTGAACTTATGATAAAGCTACAGTAATTAAAGTAGTGTAGTATTGGTATAATGATAGGCATAGAGATCAATGGAACAGAGTTTTCAGTACAGAAATAAATCCTTACATTTATGGTCAATTAATTTTTGAAAAAAGTGCCAAGACAATTCAATGGGAAAAAGGGTCATATCAACCAATGGTGCTGGGGCAACTGAATATTCATATATTTATTTTTAAAACACAGAACAGGCCGGGCGAAGTGGCTCATGCCTGTAATCCTAGCACTTTGGGAGGCCAAGGTGGGCAGATCACGAGGTCAGGAGTTCGAGACTAGCCTGGCCAACATGGTGAAACTCCACCTCTACTAAAAATACAAAAATTAGCCAGGCATGGTGGCGTGCGCCTGTAATCCCAGCTACTCAGGAGGCTGAGGCAGGGGAATTGCTTGAACCTAGGAGATGGAATTTGCAGTGAGCTGACATTGCACCATTGCCCTCCAGCCTGGGCAACAGAGTGAGACTCCATCTCAAAAAATAATAATAAAATAAAAAACTAAAAAAGAAAAAAGAACAATGTAGACTCTTATCTCACATCATATAAAAATTAACTTAAATCAATCATAGTCCTTAGAGCTGAAATTATAAATCTTCTAGAAAAAACCATAGGAGCATATCTTCATGACCTTTCTCAACCTCACCATTACAGAGAATTCTTTGTTGTAAGGGATTGTCCTATCCATAAAAGGACGTTTAACTGCATCCCTGGCTGGCTCCTACTCACTAGGTGCCAGTACCAATCTCCATACACAGCTGTGAAAATAAAAAATCATCTCAGGCCAGGTGCAGTGGCTCCACCTGTAATACCAGAACTTTGGGAGGCCAAGGCAGAAGAATCACTTGAGCCCAGGAATTTGAGACCAGCCTGGGCACCATAGTGAGACTCTGTCTCTACAAATAAAAAACTTAGCTGGATGTGGGTGGTGTTATGTCTGTGGTCCCAGTTACTTGGGAGGCTGAGGTGAGAGGATCACTCGAGCCCAGGAGGTCAGGGCTGCAGTTTCTTTTGTATCTCACTCCGGCTTGGATGACAGAGTAAGATGTGTTTCGCAAAGAAAAAAAAAAACTACAGAAAGAAACCTAAAAGACCTTCACCATGAGAAACAGTTTTCCCAACTCTGAAAAATGAACAACAGCCTTGAACTTCTGAGTTGTGGAACCCCAAAAGAGATGAAGTGATAAAAGAGCAAAAGAGACCTTTGAGAATATCACCTCACTTCTAGTAGTTAGAGTTCTGGATTATGCTCAAGAGTTTTGGCAGGTTTGCTAACACTTTACCGAATCATCAATCAGGAGTTTTAGCACAAATTACTCGCAAGGTCTCGAGTAATTCAGAGAATATTCACCAGTCATTATTAGGATATGTTTCAGTGAAAGCATCAGCAACTCTTCATTGAATCATTTACACAAGATTACCTTCAAAAGTGATCCCAATTTGAAGAAAAAAATAACATGCAACAATCTAAATACACTACCAGATTGTGACTTCTACAAAGAATTTCACCAAACAAAGCTTCTTGATCTGCAGTTTCCATTGTATTCAATAACATCAGCAAAATTAAAGAATCTGCAAAAATAGTGTGGTATGGTTTACAATGCTGAATTTTAAGCCTCCTATTTAAGCATAACGAGTGTATTTCAAAGATAAGGAAGTGCATATTAAAGAATAATGAAATTTTAATTTCTCCCTCTCTAGTTACAATGCAGGATATTCAAGTATCAATTTTATTCTTTTCCCATTTAGCAGACATCAATTCTAGACCTACACATAACAACTCAAGAATAATTTATTTTTATCACCTCTTTTCAAGTGGCAGAAAGTAAGATAGTTCTTGATGATGCTAAGAAAATCTGGTTACCTCTGAGCATCCAGTCTCCAGTTCAAAATAAGAACTATCCTCCTTTTTTATCTTTTAAAATATAGATAAAGTGAATGCTTCCAGAAAATGTCAACCGGCCAGGCGCAGTGGCTTACGCCTGTAACCCCAGCACTTTGGGAGGCTGAGGTGGGCAGATCACGAGGTCAGAAGTTTAAGACCAGCCTGACCGACATGGTGAAACCCCGTCTCTACTAAAAATACAAAAATTAGCCGGGCTTGGTGGGCACCTGTAAGCCCAGCTACTCAGGAGGCGGAGGCAGGAGAATCGCTTGAACCCAGGAGGTAGAGGTTGCAGTGAGCCGAGATCACACCACTGCTCTCCAGCCTGGGCGACAAGAGCAAAACTCTGTCTCAAAGAAAAAAAAAAAAAGTCAACCACTGGAAGCCAAAGTACCAAAATATGAGATATTACTGTAAAACATCATTAAGAAAGGTCTGTTTGTAAGTTACCATAGTTATTCAACTCAAAGAAGTGGACAAACTTCTTTTCACCAAAGGATTGGGGTACTCGAAATTCAGGTGTATGGGAAAAGGAAACTGAATATTTTAGATTTTCATTCTAACTCCCATATAAGAAGAAATCTAAGACTAAACTGAATACAGCAAGAGTAAAGGACAGTCTCAAGTGGCAACTTGAGACTATCTGCAGGTTACATTCTCCTGTTTTCATTTATTTCAACTGACATTTTCCCTTACAATCTACTAAACAATGATTGTAGTTCATTTTTCAAAGTAAATGTTAAATGCTTCCTGGCGTGTTGAATTAGGTCACTTCAGAGTGAAAATACTCTGGTGGAATATAAAATTGACAACTATAACATTAGTAAGAATTAGTAAGAATGAAGGCAGACAGACAGCTCCAAGACCAAGAAAAACCTAGCTGGGTCTTAAAGCATTGTCGAGTCTAGGACACCTTAGATGCCAGTTCCTTGAATTAATTTACAAATTAACTAAATTAAATAATTTGTCAAAGGCTGTAACAAGAAGGGAAAAGGCCTAATAGCTGTTGAGTTCCTATTCTAATGCTGGCATGTGCTAGGAATATGTATTATCTCATGTAATCTTTATAATCACCCTGAAAGAGGATATTTTTCCCGACTTACAGGTAAAGAACCTGATATTCAGAAGAGTTAAGTAACTTGCTTATAGTTGAACCAAGGCAAAATTCAAACCAAGAAACTAGACTCTTGTTTTTTCTTTTATATCTCAGTGTAACCATTTTACACAATAGAGATTTTAGGCTTTTAAAAGATTCAATTAAGGAGAAAGTAATAACCATTTATTATTTCCTGATGTTATGGACTTCTATTCTAGCAGGCAGTCAAGGGGGGTAGTCACCAAACTGTGGGCTGGAAGCAAGGTACCCAGGCAAAGATTTTAGCAGGTACCAGTTTTCTTTATTTTTTTTTTCACCCTGGTTTTTGGTTTCTCTCTCACTGTTGTACACCGGTAGTTTAAAAAATCATATTCAATAAAAATGAGTAAATCACAAGACTCTGAAGTACAGCTATTCTAAGAATTTCTAGGCACATTGCATTTAGGGTAAATTCAGAGGAACTGCATTTAGTCTGGGAAGTAGGAGGAAAAGGGGTTAAACCATGTTTCATCAGTATCATATAATTCTTTTTTCTTTTTTATTTTTTGAGACGGAGTCGCTCTGTCGCCCAAGCTGGAGGGCAGTTGCGCGATCTCGACTCACTGCAAGCTCCGCCTCCCAGGTTCATGCCATTCTCCTGCCTCAGCCTCCCAAGTAGCTGGGACTACAGGCGCCCGCCACCACGCTCGGCTAATTGTTTTGGATTTTTAGTAGAGACAGGGTTTCACCGTGTTAGCCAGGATGGTCTCGATCTCCTGACCTTGTGATCTGCCCACCTCGGCCTCCCAAAGTGCTGGGATTACAGGCATGAGTCACTGCGCCCGGCCCTAGTATCACATAATTCTTGCCAAATCCTAATCCTTCTATATTAGAGAGTTTTAAAATGTTGATATTAGGTTCTAATCAAATAAGTAAATTTAAAACAGAATGCAAATTACCACTTTCAAAGTATAGGTCTCAAATTTTCATGTTTCTCAATGTATACAGGTAATTATAGAAGAGTGCCAAAACTAAACCTACACACTTGACTTTTATTTTTGCCTGACAAGTCTAATAATCTTTTTTTTTTTTTTTAAGACAGAGTTTTGCTATTGCCAGGCTGGAGTGCAGTGGTGTGATCTCGGCTCACCACAACCTCCACCTCCTGGATTCAAGTGATGCTCCTGCCTCAGCCTCCCAAGTAGCTGGGACTCCAGGCGTGTGCCACCATGCCCAGCTAATTTTTGTATTTTTAGTAGAGACGGGGTTTCCCCATGTTGGCTCAGATGGTGGTCTCGATCTCTTGACCTCATGATCCGCCCGCCTTGGACTCCCAAAGTGCTGAGATTACAAGCGTGAGCCACTGCGCCCGGTGTAATAATCCATTTTTTAAAGTATGTTAATACTGAATAACTTCTTAGTCTACGAGGCAGAGTAAAAATCGGCCTCCAAAAGTTTAAATAAATAGAGCTAACTTAAGAAAATAAGTTTAACTTAATAATTTTACTTCTCATAATATTTTATACTATTATGATTAATATTACCTATAAACAGGAAACAACGTGTTAAATTTATACCTCAGGACTTGTTCTGAATCTAGAGACAGACTGTAGTCTTATCTTGTTCTCCACTGTTGCTTGTATTCTCACACATTCCTGCAGGAATTCTCCAGCTGGGCCTATCTATTTTTTCTACAAAAGTACCATCTATAACTTTTACCTAAAGCTGAAAGGAGAAAGAAGTAACCCTTTTTCTTCTCCCTTAAGCCACCTGCTAGCTAATGTCCCTCTACAAGGACCTGATTGGAATTAACTCCCACTTTCTCTCTGCCAGAGCCCATAGTTTAAAGCACAGAAGCTATGGTTCTGGCAATCACTCAAATCTCCTGCTTTTTCTCACTCTGGATTATAGATGAAGTACAACAGAGGTTCTAGCATGGCCCTCTGCTCCATTTCCAAAACTAGATTACTACTTAGGACAACAGGGAAACACCTCTTTTCTCTTATGCAAATGAGTAAGATTTTCTCTTCTAAAGAAGGATCCTGTGAACATCTTAAAAATTATCACCAGCTGGGTGTGGTGCTCACGCCTGTAATCTCAGAACTTTGGGAGGCCGAGGCATGGCAGATTACTTGAGGTCAGGAGTTCAAGACCAGCCTGGTCAACATGGTGAAACCCCATGTCTACAAAAATACAAAAATTAACCTGCTGTGGTGGCGCCCGCCTGTAATCCCAGCTGCTCAGGAGGCTGAGGCAGGAGAATCACTTGAACCCAGGAGGTGGAGGTTGCAGTGAGCCGAGATTGCACCACTGCACTCCAGCCTGGGTGACAGAGCAAGACTCCATCACAAAAAAAAAAAAAAAAAAAAAAAAAAAAAAATCACCAATGAAAGCAACTAACAGCAGCTAATACTCTTATGTGCTGTTGCTAAAGTTAATGCTCAGTTAGGTACAAAAACTTACTCCCCTCATCCAAACCGATCAACTGAACTGATATAATTTTTGCTTTTTAAAGTTTAGCAAGTAATTATGTAGGTTTTATTTAGTTCAATTCCTGAGGACCTACTATGTGCCAGGCACTGTGCTAGACCTTGGAAGTACAAAGAATAAAGCCCAGTTGTTACCAAATCCATGTGCTTAACACTTAGAGTGGTTAGGCACAGGCAGGAAGAAGAGGGGAGGCTAGGGCATAAAATGCCATGAACAGTGTTTTCAGTGCCATGATAGTGATTTGCACAGCTTTAATAAAGAGTCCAAGAAACACTTCCTAGGGAAGACGGTGCTGGACGTAAACCCTTTTCACAGTATCTTTTTCTTTATTTTTGGTTAATGTTCCTTATCTTATCTCTTTAATCATTTTAAACAGTCATGTTATAGCCCTTTCATGTTTTTCTGTATCTCAGGTTCCTGAGGTGCTAACCTTCCTGCTTATTTTTACTTATGTTAGGTAAGGTTCTCATATATTTATAATTTCCGATTTTGAGTTCACTACTAGGTATTATTTTCTTTGTGGCAATCTTATTTTTTTTTAATTAAAGATCAGTAATAGGAAGATATCTAGAAAATCCCCAAATATTTGAAAATTAAACACAAATTTCCACATAATCCATGAGACAAAGAGGCTGTCAGAGGGAAATTAGAAAATGTTATAAATTAAATGAAAGTAAATAAAAATATAATAATCAAAACATCAAAATTTCAGGAATGCAGAAATTTATAGTATTAAATGCTTATATTAGAAGAGAAAGATTTCAAATCAAAGATTTAATTTTTCATTTTAAGAAACCAGAAGAAGAGCAAAATAAACCCTAAAAAAAGCAGAAGGAAAAATAAAGATCAAAGCAAAAATTGATAAAACAGAAAAC
Organism: Pan paniscus; assembly: GCF_029289425.2. Lineage (NCBI taxonomy): Eukaryota > Metazoa > Chordata > Mammalia > Primates > Hominidae > Pan > Pan paniscus. The sequence continues at coordinate 127,393,676 of NC_073254.2, forward strand.
AGAAAAACAAAAGAGAAAACCAATGAAACAGAAACAAATCTTTTGAAAAGATATATAAAACAGATACACCTCTAGCCAAAATGACTATGAAATAAGGAAAGAAGACACAAATTAGAAATATCGGCAATGAAGGGATAGGACTCTGCTGTAGACCCCACATACTTCAAAAAGATAATAAAAGCATATTACAAAGAACTTTATGCCCATGCATTCAATAACTTAGATGGGATGAACAAATTCCTTGAAAAACAATCTATGAAAGTTCATGTAAGAAGAAGTAAAAAAACTAAAACAGTTCAGCCCAGATGTCTTCACTGGTGAATTCTATCAAATATTTATGGAAGAACTCATACCAGCAGCTCTTTCAGAAAACAGAAGAAAGCACTACCTACCTCATTTTATGAGGCCAGCATTACCTTGATACTAAAACCAGACAATGACAACCCGGAGACTAAAACCAGAAAGAGACATTACAGGAAAATTATTAAACAATATCCTTTATGATATCAGATGCACAAATCCTCAAACATATTAACAAATTATATCCAGCAATATGTAAAAAGAATGATACACCATGACCAAGTACAGTTATACTAAGAACAGAAGGTTGGTTTAACATTTGTATGAAGAAATTTGTATAAAGAAAAATCATACAATCATCTCAACAGATACAGAAAAAGCATTTGACAAAATTCAACATCCATTTATGATAAAAGACAGTACACTAGCCAGTTTTCAGAGCACCATTTATTAAATAGGGAATCCTTTCCCCATTGCTTGTTTTTCTCAGGTTTGTCAAAGATCAGATAGTTGTAGACATGCGGCGTTATTTCTGAGGGCTCTGTTCTGTTCCATTGATTTATATTTCTGTTTTGGTACCAGTACCATGCTGTTTTGGTTACTGTAACCTTGTAGTATAGTTTGAAGTCAGGTAGTGTGATGCCTCCAGCTTTGTTCTTTTGGCTTAGGATTGACTTGGCGATGTGGGCTCTTTTTTGGTTCCATATGAACTTTAAAGTAGTTTTTTCCAATTCTGTGAAGAAAGTCATTGGTAGCTTGATGGGGATGGCATTGAATCTATAAATTACCTTGGGCAGTATGGCCATTTTCATGATATTGATTCTTCCTACCCATGAGCATGGAATGTTCTTCCATTTGTTTGTATCCTCTTTTATTCCATTGAGCAGTGGTTTGTAGTTCTCCTTGAAGAGGTCCTTCATGTCCCTTGTAAGCTGGATTCCTAAGTATTTTATTCTCTTTGAAGCAATTGTGAATGGGAGTTCACTCATGATTTGGCTCCCTGTCTGTTATTGGTGTATAAGAATGCTTGTGATTTTTGTGCATTGATTTTGTATCCTGAGACTTTGCTGAAGTTGCTTATCAGCTTAAGGAGATTTTGGGCTGAGACAATGGAGTTTTCTAGATATACAATCATGTCGTCTGCAAACAGGGACAATTTGACTTCCTCTTTTCCTAACTGAATACCCTTTATTTCCTTCTCCTGCCTAATTGCCCTGGCCAGAACTTCCAACACTATGTTGAATAGGAGTGGTGAGAGAGGGCATCCCTGTCTTCCTATGTAGAAAGCTGAAACTGGATCCCTTCCTTACACCTTATACAAAAATTAATTCAAGATGGATTAAAGACTTAAACATTAGACCTAAAACCATAAAAACCCTAGAAGAAAACCTAGGCATTACCATTCAGGACATAGGCATGGGCAAGGACTTCATGTCTAAAACACCAAAAGCAATGGCAACAAAAGCCAAAATTGACAAATGGGATCTAATTAAACTAAAGAGCTTCTGCACAGCAAAAGAAACTACCATCAGAGTGAACAGGCAACCTACAAAATGGGAGAAAATTTTCGCAACCTACTCATCTGACAAAGGGCTAATATCCAGAATCTACAATGAACGCAAACAAATTTACAAGAGAAAAACAAACAACCCCGTCAAAAAGTGGGCAAAGGATATGAACAGACACTTCTCAAAAGAAGACATTTATGCAGCCAAAACACACATGAAAAAATGCTCATCACTGGCCATCAGAGAAATGCAAATCAAAACCACAATGAGATACCATCTCACACCAGTTAGAATGGCGATCATTAAAAAGTCAGGAAACAACAGGTGCTGGAGAGGATGTGGAGAAACAGGAACATTTTTACACTGTTGGTGGGACTGTAAACTAGTTCAACCATTGTGGAAGTCAGTGTGGTGATTCCTCAGGGATCTAGAACTAGAAATACTATTTGACCCAGCCATCCCATTACTGGGTATATACCCAAAGGACTATAAATCATGCTGCTATAAAGACACACACACACATATGTTTATTGCGTCACTATTCACAATAGCAAAGACTTGGAACCAACCCAAATGTCCAACAATGATAGACTGGATTAAGAAAATGTGGCACATATACACCATGGAATACTATGCAGCCATAAAAAATGATGAGTTCATGTCCTTTGTAGGGACATGGATGAAATTGGAAATCATCATTCTCAGTAAACTATTGCAAGGACAAAAAACCAAACACCACATGTTCTCACTCATAGATGGGAACTGAACAATGAGAACACATGGACACAGGAAGGGGAACATCACACTCTGGGGACTGTTGTGGGGTAGGGGTAAGGGGGAGGGATAGCATTAGGAGATATACCTAATGCTAAATGACGAGTTAATGGGTGCAGCACACCAGCATGGCACATGTGTACATACGTAACTAACCTGCACATTGTGCACATGTACCCTAAAACTTAAAGTATAATAATAATAAAAAAATAAAAATAAATAAATAAATAAATAAATATATTACAATTAGGCCCTAAAAAAAAAAAAAAACGACAGTACACTGGTAAAAGAAGGAAGCTTCCTCAACCTAACAAAAACCCTATAGCCAATATCATACTTAATTGTGAAAAAAATGAATTTTCCCCCTAACATTTGGAACAAGGTAGAAACATCCACTCTCACCACCACTATTCAATATCATACTAGATGTTTCAGCAGGTATAATAAAAGAAAAAAAGACACACGGGCTGAAAATGAAAAAATGAAGCTTTATATTTACAAATGTCATGATTATCTATGTAGAAAATCATAAATAATCTATTAAAACCTGTCAAAACCAATAAATGAGTTTAGCAAGGTTGTATGACATAAGGCTAATGTATTTCTATATGCTAGCAATAGACAATTGGAAACTGAAAATTTAAATGTAATATCACTTAAAATAGCACTGAAGACTGGGCATGGTGGCTCACACCTGTAATCCCAGCACTTTGGGAGGCCAAGGTGGGTGGATCACCTGAGGTCAGGAGTTCAAGACCAGCTGGGCCAATATAATGAAATCTGTTCTTTACTAAAAGTACAAAAATTAGCCAGGCATGGTGGCAGGCACCTGTAATCCCAGCTACTGAAGGGGCTGAGGCAGGAGAATAGCTTGAACCTGGGAGGCAGAGGTTGCAATGAGCCAATATCACACCACCACACTCCAGCCTGGGCGACAGAGTATCCGTCTCAACAATAAAAAAATGTGTTGTTCAGAAAGATCCTCTACTGAAATTTGTCTTTTTCCCTCATGATTAGACTGGGGTTATGAGTTTCTGGAAGGAAGAACACAGAAGTAATGTGCCACTTTCATCATATCAAACCGAAGGTACATAAAATCGCCATGATTTAGCTCTGCTGATGTTGGCTGAGGTAGTGTTTATCAAGTTTCTTCACCGTAAAGTTACTCCCCAACCATCAACACACATACTCTTGGAAGGAAGTCACTATGCTCAACCCATACTAAGGAGTCCCGGGGAAGTTATGCTTCCTGTCCTTGGGATAGGGTATCTATAAAAATCATTTGGAATTCTTTGGCATGGAAGATTTGTTTCTTTTCTTCTCTTTATTATTTATTCAATCATTTATATCAGCATGGACTCATGGATATTTATAGTATGCTTTGAGTATTTAAAACTTATAAAATAATATCTGGCTTTATTGCATTTTGATCAGGTCATATAATATTTCTGTATTATAACACTTATCTGATGTTTACTTTTGTGACCTGACATACAATCAAGTTTTGTAAACATTTCATGTGCACTTGAGAAAAAGATGTATTTTCTATTATCAGAACTTCGAGTTTAATATATGTACAGACCTACCTATTTGGCTGTGTTGTTTAGGCCTTCTCAAAAATCTATCCTTGCTGATTTTTGTCTGTCTTATCTTATACTGAGAGTGATGAGTTAAAGTCTCCCATTATTAATTAGCATGCTTATGTCTCTTTGTAGCTCTTGTATTTTTTGCTTTATAAATGTGGTTGCTGTGTTATTTGGTGTTAAATACACATAACTTGTTATCTTTATTTTGAATTGAAGTGTGTTCTTCCTCATGTTTAATGCATCTTTAGTTCTACTTTGGTATCAGAATAATAACTGCTGCTTTCTATGTGTTTTTCTATTTTTCTGGTATTCTTTTATTCATGTCTTTGTTTTTAGCTTTTTAATTCATGTTGTTTAGGTATATATTTTCTATACAGCATGAAGTTTGTTTTACTGTCCAAATTGAAAATACTTTTTGTTAATAAGTGAAGTGAGTTAGGGCTATTCATAATTATTGATAATGATTAATATATTTGCTCTCAACATATTATATATTATGTATAATGTTTTTCTGCTATATTTTCTTTCTCTATTATCAGTTTTTTTGAATTTTAAAAATTTCTGTTATATTTAGAAATATTTTTTTCTTCTGTACTAGTGATTTTGTGTTTTACTGTAAATAGACCTCTAATGTAAGGATTTACGTTTAACTGTCTAGGAGTTGGCCTGTGTTTAAAGTTTGTTGTAGCTGTAGGTGTCAGAGGCTTCAGTTTCCTCTAGTGTCCCTGTTTTTGTCTCCCCTGTAATCTTTGGGTTTCCCTAGAAACTCCTTCTTAAATAGGGTCTGTGTCTTACAGCTCTCTCAGCTGTCATCTACTCTTAATTTACTGGAGCTCTGTTGATGTGGTAGGAAGGTATTGTGGAAGGGAAGCAATCTATACTCCTATAATTAAATCTCAGTATTGTTAGTGTTTGTGATTCCCTGGGTTCTGACCTTCAGAAGAGTTTCTCAGTCTTTTTCCCCCTCCCTTTATGTTAGACAGAAAGGCCATGGTGGGGTAAATTGGTAGTTTCCTTTGAGGGCTGGCCTTTGTTACTGAGAACACTCTGAGAGCACTTCAAAGTGGATCATTTTCCTTTCCCCTTGCCAAAAGCATGAGGGGATTTTTCCCAGATCTTCAACTTTGAAAGGTGGTAGTATCCAGCCTGGGGGTAAAACTTTCATGAAAGTGTGGGGGCCTCCTTAGTTTTTAACTCTCAAGTTATCCAGATTCAGTCTCCAGACACTACTCAATTATCATCCAAGTAATCCTGACAGTTCTTACAGCTTATGTTCCCAGTTAGCTATGATTCTTTGTATTCACCTTTCTCTCTAGTTTTCAGAGCAGCGGTTTCCCCTGAGACCTCAATTATCTGATAAATCTATTAAGAGTTATTGATTTTCAGTTTTTCATTTTTTTCCTTGTTGTAGGAATGGGAGTGACAGCTTCCAAACTTTTTACATGTGAGAGGAGAAACTGGAAGTCACAAAAGATACAGATTTACTTTTCTACTATTTCTTTCTTTCCTCAAAAGTAGTTAATAATCCGAATTGAAGAATGGAATGTGCTAGAAGTAAAGGGAAACTATAAAGTTTTATTTTAGTGTGAAGGAAAGCAGAAATCATTAGACTGTGTCATCCCCTCATTTCCATTATCAGTCTACCCTATCTACTTCTAAAATGTAAGCTCCCTAATAATAGGAGCCTTGTTTGCCCGGCCAGCTGCATCCCCAGTGCATAAAACACCGTACGGCACATAGCAGGTATTTAATAAATATTTGTGTTAGATGAATTAACCAGGTAATAAGGTGCTTTTCTCGACTCTAACCTCCATAATAAGGCTGGAAAGGAGCCAAATCCAGCCCATCTTTCGTGTTTTTGCATTCATCATCAATTAAGACAGAAAATAGTTTTAAATCCAAGAGCCTATAAGCATATGTTAAATGCTATTAAATACTCACTAACAATAGAATTTCTTCATGGCAACAGAAAACTGGCTCATCCTCTTGGTCATTTTGGAAATGAGATTTTTCTTTAAACCTCGTTCATAGCTATGTTCCATTTTCTTAAGATGCTGCTTATGTTTACTTACTGTATCCAAGGAATTGAAGAATTAAATTCATTAGGTGTTGTTTAAACAAGACAGGAAGTATAGTCAAAGGCATAATTTAATATTTTGGAACATTTGGCACAGTCAAAAACCAAGTAGACTCCTGATTAGATATGCTGTGATCCAGTTTCATGAAACTCAACTAGAATGCTTTTACTATGAAATAACTTTTGCAGCTGAACTTTTTGACTCCCATATCAGGATGTCAACATATCCTTTAATATATTTCATCCTACTTATAAATATTTCACTATAATTATAGCATTTTATTAATTTATTTTCCAATATATAAGCTAGTATTTGTAATGTGCAAGTCAATATGTTAAGATAAAAAGAGCTTATTGCAAATTTTTTACAGCTACAGGTGATTTTTTCAGAGGTTTAACACTAGCTGCACAGTTTATACAAATTATTCGCAAAGGAAGATAGCAGAGAACTTACTAGAAGCTAATGTGGAAAAAATTTCAAATATAACTAGTTGAGAAATTTGAACTTTATTCTGAAAGTAATGGGGAGCCTCTGAAGAATTTCAATCAGTAAAACACCCAGATTATGTTTCACAAAGATTATTTAATTCCCTTTACTGCACTATTTTTTAAAATTTATTTACTGTGTTTTCTCCAACTAGAATATAAGGTCCACAAGACTATAGCACATATCTGTGTATTCACTGTTATATCCCCTACACCTTTTATAATGTCAGGTGCGGGAGGTAAACAAAAATGGCTGAAAAGCTAATACTTTTTTCTTTCCTTTTTTTTGGCCGTGAACCACCACCACCACCACCATAATAATTAAAGTCTTGAACCCAAGAATTGTTAGTGAGGGCACAAATTAGAACACTCTGAAAATATTAAAGAGCAAGAATTAAACACTGGTGACCAAAAGGATATGGGCAATGGGGAAAAGTAAAAGCAGGAATCATTAACAGTATTTCAAAAATTACCATAAAACTACAGCAATAAAGACAGTATAATAATGGCATAAGGGACAGACAAACAGATCAACAGAATAGATTTGAGAGTCCAGAAATAAAAACTTATATTTGGTCAGGTGCAATGGCTCATGCCTGTAATTCTAGCACTTTGGAAGACCAAGAACGGGAGGATCACTTGAGCCCAGGAGTTCAAGACTAGCCTGGACAACATAGTGAGACTCCCTCTCTACAAAAAATAAAAAATTAGCTGGGCATGGCAGCACACACCTGTAGTCCCTACTACTTGGGAGGCTGCGGTGAGAGGATCATTTGAGCTTAGGATGTCGAGGCTACAGTGAGCCATGACTGTACCACTGTACCCCATCCTGAGTGACACAGCAAGACTCTGTCTCCAAAACAAAAAACAAAAAAACCTTAAATTTATGGTCAGTTGATTTTTGACAAAGACGCAGAGTTCAATCAACAGGGAAAATAATATTTCCAATAAATGGTATGGGGACAACTGGGTAGCCACATGCAAAAAAATAAAGTTGGACCCTTAACTCATACCATATACAAAAATTAATTCAAAACAGGGCCGGGTGCAGTGGCTCACACCTGTAATCCCAACACTTTGGGAGGCCGAGGCAGGCAGATCATTTGAGGCCAGAAGTTCAAGACCAGCCTGGCCAACATGGTAAAACCCCCATCTTTACTAAAAAAAAATTAGCCAGGCATGGTGGTGTGCGCCTGTAATCCCAGCTACTAAGGAGGCCAAGGCAGGAGAATCATTTGAACCCAGGAGGCGGAGGCTGCAGTGAGCCGATATCACACCACTGTACTCCAGCCTGGGTGACAGAGTGAGACTCCATCTCAAAAAAAAAAAAAATCAATTCAAAATAGATCATAGATCTAAATATAAGAAGGAAAACTGTAAAATGCTATTTTCTATATAAAAGTAAATCTTCATAAGATTAAGATGCTCTTAGACACAACATGAGAAACAAAATAAAAATTAGATAAAGTAGACTTCATCAAAATTAAATTTTGTGTATCAAAGGACACCATCAAGAAGGTGAAAAAAACCACCTACAGAATGGGAGAAAATATTTGCAAACCATGCCTCTGAGAAGGGACTTGTATCTAGATACAAATAAAGAAACTTTCAACTCAACAATAAAAAGAAAAATAACCCAGTTAAAAAATGGGCAAAGATATACAAATGGGCAACAAGGACATGAAAAGATGTTCAATGTCATAAGCCATTAAAGAAATGCAAATCAAAGCCACAATGACACCAATGTACACCCATTAGGATGGCTAAAATGAAAAAGACCAACAATAGCAATTGTTGATGAAGATGTGGAGAAATGGAACCTTCATTCATTAATGGGATTTTAAAATCATACAGCCAGTTTTGAAAAGTTTAAAAAGGTAAAACGAAGTTACTATGTGACTCAGCAATTCTACTCTACATATACACCAAAGAGAAATGAAAACATGTATTCACACAAGAACTTGTAAACTAATGCAACAGAAGCATTTTCATAATAGCCCAAAAGTAGAACCAACCCAAATATCCATTAGCTAATCAACTGTTACACAAAATGTGGTATATATTCATACACTAGAATATTATTTTGTTATAAAAAGAAATGAAGTACAACATAGACGAACCCTGAAGATATTACACAAAGTGAAAGAAGCCAGGCAGAAATGGACAAATATTCTATAATTTCATGTATATGAAACATCCAGAGTAGGCAAATCCATAAAGACAGAACTAGGGGTAGTGGGTAAATAGGTGGTGATAATTAATAGGTACCGAGGTTTTTTTGAGGGGAGTGGTAGAAATGTCCTAAAATTAGATAGTGGTAATGGTTGCACAACTCTGTAAATACACTAAAACCCACTAAACTGGCTGGGCGCGGTGGCTCACGCCTGTAATCCCAGCACTTTGGGAGGCCAAGGTGGTTGGATCACCTGAAGTCAGGAGTTCGAGACCAGCCTGGCCAACATGGTGAAACCCTGTTTCTATTAAAAATACAAAAATTAGCAGGGCATGGTGGCGGGGGCCTGTAATCTCAGCTACTCAGGAGGCTGAGGCAGGAGAGTTGCTGGAACCCGGGAGGCAGAGGTTGCAGTGAGCCGAGATCACGCTATTGCATTCCAGTCCAGCCAATAAAAGTGAGACTCTGTCTCAAAACCAAAAAAAACCAAAAAAACAAAAAAAACCCACTAAACTGTATACTTAAAAAGGGTGAATTTTATGGTATGTAAATTGTATCTAAATAAAGTTGTTATTAATATTAACACACACACACTCACACTCACACAACTTGTAGACTTTTGAATAGATCATTCTCCCCCTGGTGCTTTCCATTTGACTGACGCAAAATTCTCAATTTCCGCAAATAAAAACACAAAAACTCTCCAAAATTTATATAGGTCTGAAAGTTAATTTAAGGAATTATTAGAATATAAAGTCCTTGAAGGCTACAAAAATATCATAGTTCTACTTCCCTTCTTCATACTATTTTATACACAGTAAGTGCTCAATAAATGTCTGCTCAAATGAATCTTCAAAAAGAGATTAGGGAGCTTAAATGTTCAGAAAGAAGTACTTTTATAGCAAGGCTTTCCAGATGAATACTGACCTCTGAATTTCATCTCTTTATTTAGTCTTTGGCCAGTTTCTTTAGGAAGAGAGATCTGAGAAATCTTTAGAACATGACCCTAATATAGAAGATACTATAATTAACCCTCCTGCATTTTTAAATTAAAAACATCCTTCTGCCTATAGTCCCAGGTACTCAGAAGGCTGAGGCAGGAGAACTGCTTGAGCCCAGGAGTTTGAACCCAATCTGTGAAACATAGCAAGATCCCTGTCTCTTAAAAAAAAAAAAATCTTCATACAGAAAACCTCTATAGCAGAGTTAATACAAAACACAAAAAACATCCTGTTATCCTCTTGGATCAGGGAATGAGGTACTCTGGTTAATACCAATTGACTATATACAGATTAGTACTTACTAAATGAATTGGAACAAAATCACAACAAGATCAGAATCTTTCATGGATAAATCAGAAAACATTTGGATATGTTACACTGCCTTAGGGTCATTGTTATAATCAACTATCATTATTTACTATGTTGGACTGTTTTTGCCCATGTACTCAGTAAGGAAGTTTCAGTTGAAGTAATACTAGGCAGACCAACTTTTACCGCAGGACATTAAAACCAAGAGAACTGACAGCTCAACCCTAAAAGCTGAACATCTTTTTTTTTTCTCTCTCTTTTTTATTTTTAAATAAAATAGGCAATTCACCTGTCTGGATCTTTCCTCAAATCTGTTTCCAGGTCCTGCAAAGTTTACCTTTAAAAAAGCATGATTGTACATGAGCAAAAATACATGGCCTAAATATGTGTCAGGCTTGCTTACTGGAACAAGGGATATAATTTCCAGAAAAATACAGTAACATGTCCATAGAAAAATCATATGTAGGATGTAAAGCTCTTACAAATTAACTGTTAAGTAAACAGAATTTCTGCCTTAGAACTTCATTAACTATGTTAAATGAAGGTAAGTTTAGCCTCCCTTTCCTCATCCTCTTTATTCTCTAGTGTGTCCTCTAAAAAGGCATCTTTGAGAAAGGAAGCTACAAATTTTTGTCCTTAAAAGTCAACTCAAACACATTTAAAGAAACTAAGATTGTATTAATTATTTAATAGTTATGTATATTCACTAGGCAAAGAATCTGGCACTGAAAAAAATGATCCACTTTTCTTCTGGGTTCCCATATACAGGAATCAAAATAATTTACAAAGATTTGTACAATGAGGAACAGTGGACTCAAAAATTCAAACTTTGTGATATTAAAAAGTAACTTCATGTTTATTAGATATAAATAGTTTTACATTGTATATGTCATTTTCTAAAAAAAAAAAAAAAAATTGACAATTGGATCCTATATTTAAGTGTTATCTGAACATGTCACAGACAATGTTCTAAGGCTCACAGCAGGATTAGGCTTACATTTAAATCACTGACATTATTTGGTAATTATTCATCTTAGGATAAAATCTAATCTGACCATTCATGTCATAAAACCAGAGTCCACAAAGTTGGAAGGTATCCAAGAACTCACTAGTGCAATCTCCTCATTTCATAAAAGAACAAAGTAGGGCCAATCGAAGTTAAATAATTTGCCCCAAATGCCCAATGATCTCAGGATTAGGGTACAGCAGACTGCAAGCTATACTACTTTATCAATGAAGCTAACTAAATCCCATTTGACCAGAAATAAATATTTTCCAAAGGCTTAATCAATTTTGTTCTTTCATCAGAGTTTGGAGGAAAATATAAAGATCACCTAGCAATCACTTTTAGTAATATGAGAAACCTTCAAAATATTTCTCTAGTACATAAAACAATGCAAAATTAAAGAAACCACAGAAGTCCAAAGCTAGGGTTGTCCCAGCTATCCTTCTCCAATAGCAACAAGATGCACAAGAATGTTACATCTAAATTTGACTTAAGGAAAGGAAAATCACATACAGAGCAACAGAAAAACTTAATCCACAAGCTGCTTCCTTCTCAAATAAGTCTGAAGGGTTTGTCCATTTTTCCACCAACCTGTTGCACTCTGCTTTGGTATTTCTCCACCATTGCGGTCCACACATTCCCAAGGAGGGTCTGACTACTTAGACCTTGACATCTGGAAAGTTCATTGTTCCCCAGCTTCTCCTCACCACCCGTGAAAAAGACCAGAAAGATTGGTTGGCTGTTCTTGGAGATGAGATGACAGGCCTGCAGGTGCACCTGTAGCCTCTGACCTGCCAGTAGAATCTTCACTTGCATGACTAAAGCAGCAGCTTAGATTTCCAGAAATATTAGCAGTTTTCATTTAAACTTTCTCTAGAGACCCTGGGCAGATGACATGAATGAACTGCTCAAAAATTTCCTCAGCAAACCTTTAACTCTCATTTTTGCTGATACCATTATTTTTGTAGGAATAAGGGAGAGAAATTACAGAGACAGAAGGAAAGAAAAATTTTAAAGAAAGAAAAGCATTATTTGCTGTGTAAAGGCAGTTACCCAAGGCTAATATGCAGTGTGTCAAAGGTATAACTGAAATATCTTAATCTGTAATCCAAATCCAAAGAATAAACATGAACATTAAAATAATACTGAAGCATAAAGGTCTGAAGGATAACAGATATCCACAGTTATTCTGCAGGAAGACCCATAGACTAAGTTGGCTTTCCAGCCCTACTGACCATCCCTAGAGGCTTCAACTGTGAGCCTGGTAGAAAACTGTATTAGAAGTTGCAATGATTTCATTTTCTCCATCTCTTGAGATGCTAGGAAAGGTCCAAATTACACTCTGAGTGCTGGAGCAAATGTTACAAAAATGTACAAAATTACTTGTGATGTCATTGAAGAAAGTTAGCAGACAACTAGGAGAAGAATGTCATCAAAATAAATAAACTCTCAAAGAGATTGGCATCCATTACATGATTCTCAATCCTATTCAATCAATTACATTATTTTAGTATAATTATCTATTTCCTTAGACTACCATTATTTAAATTAGATGATCTAAAACCATGCTAATGGGGAAAACCCTACCAATCAAAAAACAAAGAAAAGAAAATCCTAGACTCAATTTCCTCACCCCGACAGCCACAATGCATAAGAAGAGAAGAAAGAATATGTCAACAATATGTATACTTAGTAGAGCATAAGTTTGTCATCCAGCCCAGGACACTACTGAAAATGAAAAAGGACACTATTAAAAATTATACCAGGCAAAGATGCAGAACAGGAACTCTCATTCACTGCTGATGGAAATGTAAAATGTTAATAGCCACTTGGGAAGACAGTTTGGCAGTTTCTTATAAAATTAGAAATAGACTCAAATACAACCTAAAAATCATGCTCCTACGTATTTATTCAAGTGAACTGAAAACTTACGTTCATGTAAAAATGTACATGTGAATTTTTTTTTTTTTTTTTTTTTTTTTTTTTTTTTTTTTTTTTTTTTTTGAGACGGAGTCTCGCTCTGTCGCCCAGGCTGGAGTGCAGTGGCGCGATCTCGGCTCACTGCAAGCTCCGCCTCCTGGGTTCACGCCATTCTCCTGCCTCAGCCTCCTGGGACTACAGGAGTAGCTGGGACTACAGGCGCCCGCCACCACGGCTGGCTAATTTTTTGTATTTTTAGTAGAGACGGTGTTTCACCGTGTTAGCCAGGATGGTCTCCATCTTCTGACGTCGTGATCCACCCACCTCGGCCTCCCAAAGTGCTGGGATTACAGGCGTGAGCCACCGTGCCCGGCCATATGTGAATTTTTATGGCAGCTTTATTCATAATCAAAGAACTGGAAGCAACCACATGTCATTTAAAAGAAGAATGGGTAAACAAATTGTGGTATATCCATACAATGTAATATTATGCAGTGACAACAAGGAATAACCTACTGATTCACACAATGAGATGGATAAATCTTAAATGCATTTTGCTAAGTGAAAAAAGATCTGACAGATTACATACTGTATGATTCCACTCATACTGTATGATTTCATTCATATAATATTCTGGAAATGGCTAAAGTAAGGAATAGAAAACATCAGTGGTTGCCAGGGGTTGGGAGAGTAGAGAGTGGTTTACTACAAAAGGGTGATGGAACTATTTTGTATAGTACTGGGGTAGTGAATATATGACACTGGGTATTTGGCAAAACCCAAAGAACTTTACAACATAAAACATGAACTTTAATGTATAAAAAGTTTAAAAAATCAGCCAACAGGTTGGCATTCCCAGGATGGAATGTAGACTGTGAAAAAGAACCTAACTATTATAAATGTATGACATAATATCTCTGAGAATATGGGGGAAAAAAAGGAGTGGACCTAAATAACTTTGGAAAATAATATTTTGACTGTAAACAGTAAGGCTAGAGGCAAAAGAACTTGTACATGAATACTGTTTCTTACTTGGTAAAGCTGTTTCTCACGGGGGTATGATTTAACATTTCTGAAACTGCTTTACATGTATACTACAGTCGAACAAACAGGTAAATAGATGCTACATCATAGAAGCCAGATTACTCACTGTTGGAAAGTTACAGATAAACTAAGGGGGAAGGCTACAAGGAATACTGTGGTATTGGATTGGAGACAGAATTATCAATATGAATTCATGTTTAACTTAATGTAGATACACAAATAATTATAGAAACATGTGTATACATGAATAAGTATACATACATTTCCTTGCTCTGTCTGTGGAGAGGGCCTAGGAATAGGAATGTCCAGAAGCAATGATCATATCCACAACCCAGATATTGGTTTCTAAATACCACTATTCAATTAAAAACAAAAACAAACAAACAAACAAAACCATAACTCCTTGGAGAAATGGCTATTTCTATGATTAGGTTGGGAAAATACAAGATAAGCCAGAGTATCTTGTAGTACCAGAAAGTAAGGAAGTGTTCAACAAAAGGATGGGGTTATGTCAAAGGGAAAGAGCTCCCAATGGCCAAAGCTGGAACCATTTGAGCAACAAAATAACATGTTAATGGATTATAACTCAAAGTATAAATAAATATCCATGAGTCCGTATTGATACAGATAAATGGGGAGAAAAGAGAGATATTCCTTACAGAAAAATTCCAATTAATTTACACAGATACCCTCCAAGAGCTTAACTTACCCCCTTGAATGTGGGCTAGATTTAGTGACTCACTTCCAAAGAACAGAGGATGAGGTATGGGGATAACATTACAGTAGAGAAATCTGCCAGACACTACCTTGGCCAGATGATCAAGATTAACATCAACAGTGATAAGTCATAACGTAAAATGTAGTCCTGAAATTATGTGAAAAGAAGGGCAATTCATCTCTGTATCATTCTGAAAAACCATAACCCCAGTCTACATAAGCAAACCCAAACTAAGGGACACTCCACAAAATAGTTGCCCAATACTCCTCAAAACTGTTAAAGTCATGAAAAAGAAAGAAAGACTGACAAACTGTCACAGAATGGGGAAAATAAGGAGATATTACATCTAAACGTAATGTGGTATACTGCATTGGATCCTGGAACAGAAAAAGGTCATTAGTGGAAAAGCTGGTAAGATCTGAATAAAGTCTGGAGTTTAATTAATAGTAACGTACCACTGTTGATTTCTTAGTTTTGACAAATGTAACATGATTATATCAGATGTTAATAGAGGAAACTAGGTGAGGGTATAGGGTATAAAGGAACTCTCTAAAATGTCTTTGCAACTTTTCCATAAATCTAACATTATTCCAAATAAAAAGTGTATTAAATATGTGCCAAGAAAATAGATATAAGCCAGAATCATCCTGGAAACACTAGGACATTATGCTCATCTGATGTATGACCCAAGTCTACTTTTGCTCTTAACATCCTTTCAGTGTTAACAATCTAGAGAATAATTGAGTTTGTGTGATTTAGTAATAAATGAAAAATCTAACTGGATTCTATCATAGCTATTTTTTTAACCTTTTTTGGAATTTCTAGCTCCATAAAATACAAAATAATGCTTCAAATAAGGTTCCTTGAACTGATGGGGGGAGGGTGGGGAGAGGAAATGCAGAAGATGATTTGTGATTAAAAGACTTTTTAATACTTAGAACCACCTTTTTGCTCACATTTTATATTTAGGGCCTAAGTATTTTATTCTTGTGGAAGAGATAATAACATGGCTATTGGAAAAGAAACTCCATCTAACTCTTAAGATCAGTGGTGAACCAGGAGGCCCACAACACTGTATCTACAGCTCATGAGAGATAAGAAAGAAACCAAACAGAAGAGTTTTTTAAAAATACCACGTGTAATGATAAGAGGGAATAAAGAAAGGCAGTGAAAACTGACTAACCTCCTTCTATCCTGGCTAGTAAGAAATAGATTATATTTTTAAATTAACTCTTTGTATAACTGTCTACTGTAAGTATAAGGACTAATAACATCCTTAGAGAGCTCCTGCTGCCAGAAATAGTTTCTATTCCAAGCAGGGGATGGGGGGATTACAAAGCAGGTACAGAAATCATTTGAAAGCAAAGATTTTTCTTGATGCTTTACCCCATTCAATAGCTGTATGAGGAGGGCCAATGTTTTAGGAAGTTATTGGTACTTCTAGTATACTAAAATGGTATAAACCCGTATTATATTTCCTTTGTGGAGGGTGGCAAACTAGAATTACTGCCAAAGTTACTTTGTAGTATGTCTAATGTATCAATACATATTATAACTGAACCTATTACCCTTAGTTTGCCCACAAAATCCATTTCATTCATGTATTAAATAAATATTTACTTTGTTTCTTATGCGCCAGCACTTTTTGAATGCTTCATAGATTTTGAAAAAAATGATACATGCTCATTTTTTTTAAGACTCAAGCAAGTCAAACAAGTACAAACATAAAAGGGGGGAAAAATCACCCTACAACCTCCTACCCAGAATTTAACCCTTGGTGAAAAACAATCTAGACATCTCTCTTTGCCAGGCACATTAATACATATTTTATAAAAAGGATTTCAGCCATTTTACTAATGGGAAACATTTCTTTATAAAAAAACAATTATTAAGCTTGATGTTTATAACAATATTAATCCTAGACTCTTCTATTATTAAAAATTACCTGAGAATTCAGGCCAATAAGGCTTCATCTAAAACATACCTAATAGAACCTTTCTCTAATTAAAAGTGGACCCTAGATGAAAATAAACACAGGTATATATGTTTTAACAACGGCCAAGTGTAACTTTGCTTGTATGTAAAGAAGCTAATTGGGCAGCAGCTCTGTCAGTATACTGAAGTAGATTTCAATTGGCTGCCTATTTTGAGTTAGCCCATAGAAAATAAAACAGTCAGATACTGCTTGCAGCAGTGAACAGTAACGGCTTTAAAAATTTTTTTTAAAACATTCTTTAAAAGAGGGTATACAACAAGTTGCATATTTTTCTTGATCTTTAGTTCCATGTTCATCTTTAAAATTCTCAAAAAAAAGTTTTCAGTCATTTTCTTATTAGATACAATTTTAAAGTAACTTGAGCATGATTCATTAGCTTAAATCTGACAGAGAAAAATGACTACACATAAGGCTTTCACAGCATCTGAACTTTTAATGCATAAACCATGTCAAATAATTTTTCATAAGGAAAGAGCAAACATTACTGTCTTCTAACCGGTAGGTAATTTCCTCCTCTTCCTTTTAGTCTCAGTTCATCAGTATTGATACAGGTGACTTGTTGGGCCCCCTGAATTCCATCCTGGCCTCCTTCAACGTTCCCTTCAATTTACTCTAGTGTCGGAAGTACAAGCAAACTTTGGATTGGCCCCAGAACAGTTATACCCAGACTTCAAGCTTGGCACTCCCCTTCTTGAAACTTAGCCTGTTTTGATTCCTCTCTTATTGTCTCATATCCAATACAGTGTCCTTTATACCGAACTGGGGACTGTCCATAACTCTACCTATTCTTCTCTATATCATTTATGATATTGATGGGTCTACTGATTTTTTAAAAAACAGTATTTGGTTTTATTCATTTTTCTCTATATTTTGTCTTTTATTTCACTGATTCTGCTCTATATTACTGCCTTCCTTTACATTAGGTTTAATTTGCTCTTCTTTTCTCGCTTATTCAGGTAGAAGCTTAGATCATTATTGTAAAGCAATTAATTTTCCTCTAGTATTGCTTTACCTGCATCCTACAAATTGACATGTTGTTTTTTCATCTTCATTCACAATATTTTCTAATTTTCCATAAAATTTCTTATTTTACCCATGAGTTATTTAGAAGACTATTGTTTAATTTCTAAATATCTGGGAATTTTCCAGATATCTATTATAGTGAATTCTAATTTAACTCTGTTTTCAGTCAGGGAATACATTCTGTGATTTCAAAACTTTTAAATTATTGAGACTTTAAAAATATCACCCAGCATATGGTTAATCTAAGTGAAGTTCTATGTGCACTTAAAAAAAAGAATGTTTACTCTGTACTTGTTTGGAGGCATGTTCCATAAATGTCAATTAGGTCAAGTTGGTTCATAGTGCTGTTCAGTCTTCTAAATCCCTATGAATTTTATGTATACTTGTTCTATTAATTGTTAAGAGAGGAGTATTAAAATCTCCTACTATAACTATGGATTTGTCTATTTCAGTTGTCAGTTTTTGCTCCATGTACTTCAAAGCTGTTATTATGTACATCTATGCACATTAAGAATACTTATATCTTCTTGATGAATTGACTGTTTTATGATTTATATTAGGGTGGTGCAAAAGTAACTGCAGTTTTTACGACTGAAAGTAATGGCAAAAGCCACAATTTCTTTTGCACCAACATAATACATGTTCCTTTTTAACCCTTGTAATATTCTTTGCTCTGAAGTCTGCTTTGAGATTAATATAGCTATTTCAGCTTTCTTGCTATTTGTTTGATACATATTTTTCTATCTCTTTGGTTTTTATATTCAAAGCAAGTTTCTTATAGACAGCCAAGAGTTTCTTGCTTTCATATGTAGCCTGAAAATCTTTGCTTTTTATCTGGAAGATTTAGACCACTTAGAGTTAATTTAATTACTGATGAGACTGGGTTTAAATCTACCATCTTACTATTTGTTTTCTGTTTGTTCTCTCTTTTTTTCTCGTTTCCTGCCTTCTTCTGGATTATTTTTTAGTATTCCATTTTATCTTCTCTATTTGGCTTATTTTTCAAGTGGTTCTTCTAGGATTTGGAGTATATGTATTTTACTTACTGTATTAGTCCATTCCCTGCATTGCTATGAAGAATACCTGGGACTGGGTAATTTATAAGAAAAGTGGTTTAACTGGCTTATGGTTCTGCAGACTGTACAGGAAGCATAACACCAGCATCTGCTTCTGGAGAGGGCTCTGGAAGCTTACAATCATGGCAGAAGGCAAAGCAGGAGCTTGCTCATCACATGGCAAAAGCAGGAGCAGGGGAGGGAGGAGGTGCCACACAATTTTAAAGAACCAGCTCTCATAAGAACTCACTACCATGAGGACAGTACTGAGATCATCGTACTAAACCATTCAAGATAAACCACCCCCCATGATCCAGTCACCTCCTACCAGGTCACATCTCCAACACTGAGGATTACAATTCAACATGGGATTTGGGTGGGGACACAGATCCAAACCATGTCACTTATCAAGGTCTACCTTCAAATTATAGTATAATCTTTTCTGTAAAATGTACTAACCTTTCAACAATATACATTCATTATTCCTCTCCTACCCTTTATCTTGTTTTCATACATTTTACTACCTCATATGTTATATGTCCCACAATATATTGCTGGGTTTTTTTGTTTTAAATAGTTAATTATCCTTAAATTTTTAAATGAGGAACAAGAACTCTGTTATATTTACTCACATATTTAGCATTTCCAAAATGCTTCATTCTTCTGTGTAGCTCAGTTTCCATTAGGTATTGTTTCCCTTCTTTCTGAAGAACAATGTTTAACATTTCTCATACTGGTGATCTGTTTGTGATGACTTCTTTCAGGTTTGATTTGTCAAAAAAGTATTTCACCTCTATTTATGATATTTTCAATGGATATAGTAATCTAGGTTGACAGCTTTTTTTTTCCTCTCAACACTTTAAAGATGTCATTCTCTTATCTTCTGACTTTTATAGTTTCTGATATGTCTTGATAAGCATACCTTTATTCCTCTTTAATAGGCCTATTTTTTAATCTACCTGAATTTAAGATTTTTCTCTTTATCAGTTATTTTCAGCAATTTGATTATGATGTATCCTGGTGCTGGTTTTCTTTATGATTATCCTGTTTGTGGCCTATTGAGCTTCTTAGATCTGGAAGTTTATGCTTTCCATCGCATATGAAAATTTTTGAAACATTATTACTTTATTTTTCTGTGCCCACCTTCTGGTGTTCCAATTACTCACTTTTTAAACCACTTGATATTGGCCTAAACATTAATGAAGCTCTATACATTTTTTCATCTTCTGTCTATGCTTCATATTCTGCATAGTAATTTTTAATATAATTGATCTTTTCTTCTGCAGTATCTAACTTGTCTGTAATTTATATAAGTGAAATTCATTAAATATACTTTATATTTCATCTTTATAAGTTCCATTTGGCTCTTTATATTTTCCATTTCTCTACTTATGTTGATTTTTGTTTTAATTACTTGAATATATTGAATATATTTATTGTAGCTATTTCAACATTCTTGTCTGTCTGCTGATTCCATTATTTCTGTTTTGAGGTCTGTTTCTATTAATCGGTTTTAATTTTGATTTTTGAGCTATGTTTCTCTGCCTCTTGACATGTCTAGTAATTTTTTTACTGTATGCCAAGTAGTTGATTTTATGTTG
Source organism: Pan paniscus (assembly GCF_029289425.2). Lineage (NCBI taxonomy): Eukaryota > Metazoa > Chordata > Mammalia > Primates > Hominidae > Pan > Pan paniscus. The sequence goes on from NC_073254.2 coordinate 127,414,253, forward strand.
CTGAGTGTTAGATTCTGCTATATTTGTTTAAAGAGGATTGATCTTTGTTCTAACAGACAGTTAAATTACATCTGAACCCATTTGATCTATGTGGAGTTTCGTTTATGGTGGGTTAGAGTAGTCTTTATTCTAGAACTAATTTATTCCCACTACAAAGGTGTGACCCTTCTAATATCTCCCCCAAAGAACCCACGTATTCTGTGAGTGTTTTTCACTCTAATGGGAACTCAAATGATTTCTGGTCCTGTATGTTCTCTGGGAATTGTTCAGCTCCTCAATAACTTTTTCTAAGAAGTTGTTTTTGCGCACTCCATGGAATTTCACCTTACCCATATATAGGACTCAAAGGGACTCCTAAACAGATTATCTAGAACTTTTTTTTTTCCATAGCTCCCTCCTGTCTGTTATATCACCTTGCACATCCTAGTTACCAAGACCTGCCCAAACTTTAATCTATGTCTCCCACCATTCAGCAATACCACAGGTGCTGTTTGAATTTCCCTTCCCTGCACCAAGATCTGGAAGTTGCCTCCAGGCAGAAAGCCAAGACAATCATAGAGTTATCTCTTTTGTTTCCTTTCTCTCAGGAATCAACAGTGTTGTTACCTGTTATCCCATATATGAAGACAGTTGTTTCAGGTACATTGCCCAGTTATTCAGTTGTTTATAGAGAAATGGCAATTCTAGATCCTGTTATTTCCTCATGGCTAAAAGCAAAGTCCTTTCTCATATTTGATTGTGTGTCAAATGCTATATATAAAATAACTGTAGAGACTACAGTTGATGTTATTTGCCACAGAGGATTTGCCCTTTCTTTTTTTCCTCTTCTTTTTTTTTTTTTTTTTTGAGACAGGGACAGGGTCTTGCTCTGTTACCCAGGCTGGAGTGCAGTGGTGCAATCATAGCTCACTGCAACCTCAAACTCCTGGGCTCAAGGAATCCTCCCACCTCAGCCTCCTGAGTAGCTAAAGATTACAGCACACACCAACAGGCCTGGCTGATTTTTTATTTTTATTTTTATAGAGACAGGGTCTCAAGATGTTACCCAGGCTGGTCCTGAACTCCAAGCTCAAGTGATCCTCCCACCTTAGTCTCCTGAAGTGTTGGGGTTACAGGTGTAAGCCACTGAGCCTATCCTTTGCCCTCTCCTCTGTTACGCAGAAAGGAACTGAGCTAGGATGGGATTGGAATGAAGCTTTAGTTAGATTCTGCTCACTTCTATTTTCAAAAATCTCAAGGGTGAAACTTTCAGTTGTCTGTGTAGGCTCCTTCCTCTAGATTAGTAGTTCTCAAAGTATGGTCTGTGGATCCCCAGGGGTCCTGAGATTTTTTTTTTTGGTGGGCGAGGGGGAAGCATCAAATAAAAACTATAATGTAGTAATACTAAGATATTATTTGCTCTTCTGTGTTGACACTAGCACTAATAGTACAAAAGCATTGGAAGGTAAAACTGTTGGAGACTTAACATGAATCAAGGCAGTGGCACCAAATGTACATTTATAGTTTTCAGTGCCATATATCCACAGTAAGAAAAAAATACCAATTTTACTTAATGTCCTTGATGAACCAGTACAAATGGTGAAATTTATTAACTTTTGACCTGTGAGTACATGTCTTTTTTATAATCTAAATTACAAAATGAGAAGTATATATCAAGCATTTCTGCCGTATACCAAAATATAGTCCTTGTCTCAAGGAAAAGAGCTTGTGTGATTCTTTTGAGTTGCAAGCTGAATTAGCTGGTTTTTTGTTTTCCATGAAACACCATTTTTACTTGAAAGAACAATGAACAGACAAATTATGGTCTTTCAACTTGAATGTTTAATAGGTGTTTCCTCTAAAATAAATGCAGTAAGAAAAATAACAGTATTTGTTGCCAAAAATAAAATTTGAGCTTTCAGGCAGAAATTAGAATTGTGGAAAACTTGTATCAGCCACTATAAACTTGACAGCTTTTCAATACCTAATGACTTTTTCTAATGAGATCAGTGGTGATACTAATAAATATGGTATTTTTAAATATCATAAAATAAAACGTCAATGTTTGGAAGAGAAGCATACCTCAGTAAACCAACATTTCCAAATGATCAATGCATGGTACAAAATTATGGACGGGTAAAAAAACCCACTCAAAATACAAAACAGAATAACACATTTTAATGTAATAAAGTTCAAAAAGTACATTGACATGGTTTCAGATTCCACTCTGTAACTAACCTTTAAGAAACTACCACCTGTCAAATTTGGGGATCAGATCAAAAAAGAATATTCACAATTATCTGAAAAAGTGGTTACATTGCTCCTCCTTTTCCCAACTGCTTATCTGTGGGAGGCTCCATTTTCTCAACTTATTTTAACCAAAACAACACATTGCAACAAAGTGGAAGCAGAAGCAGATAAGAAAATTCAGCTGTCTCCTATTAAACCAGACAGTAAAGTATTACAAAATACAAAACAATCCTACTCCTTAGTAATATCTTTTTGTTTTTAAAAGTGTAATCCTTTTTCCAAAAAATGTTTATTAATGTTCACATGTAATGGGTCTATTATTGTTTTAAAATTAATAAATATTTAAAATTCTTACTTTTAATTTCTGAATTTCTGATATAGTAAATGTCAACAGATATAAGCCACAAAAGCAAAATATCCTTGGGGGTCTTCAACTATTTTTAAGATTGGAATGGGGTCTTGAAATCAAAAAGTCTGAGAACCTAGCAAGTCTCCTAAGCACCATGAGACTATAAGAGATTCAACTTGGCTTTTCTAGACTGGCCCTCAGCCTCCCATACTGCCATAGCATTTAGCAAATACCTAGTGGAGAAAAATAAGTCTGCGAATTTCAGGCTCCCTTAGATTTCCATCTGTCAAACCAGCCCATACAACTATTAAAAGGTCATTTGACTTCTCTTTTCCTGCGTGGGCTCCCCCACCTGGACCAAACCTGATCTAGAAACATGTCCATACTCGGAAACTGTTCTCAGGAGAAACCAATTGGCCATCTCAGTTCACATGAGAAAGGGTCTTCCCTCTCTAGACTTTCAGTGTTTCTCTTCTTTTCTTCCACAGCTCCCCTATAGCTTTAAAAATAAGATTTTTAGAATGTATTCATATTCTACACAGGAAATGGTCTGTCACTATCTACCACATATTATCCAAGGGAAGAAACCTTTTAATCCACTAAAAAATAACAAGAGCTAGCACATATACCACCTGCCAAACAATCTTCCCAGCATTGTATGTAATAGTAACTCATTTAATTCTCAAGGCAACATAATAAGGTAGATAATATTACTATCCTCACTAAGTCACACAGCTGGCTAGTTAGCAGTGAAGCCAGGATTCAAGCCCAGGCAGTTGTTTCAGAGTACAGGCCCTTAGCCTCTAACAAGGTACCTACCCTTGGTCTTATCTACCACACATTTTCCCCCAGGAAACAGCCCATTTTCAGAGTTGTGACTATCACCTGAAGTCGCAAAATCTTGATCTCCAAGTCTCACCTGTCCAACTGCTGGCTAAACTTCAACCTGGATGTTCAGCATATTATAAAACCAATGCATCTTCTTCACAGTCCTGAAACCTCTTTCCCAAACTGTCACCAATTCTTTAGCATCCTTCCCACCCTTGGCCAATCTGGGCAATTATGATCCTATCTTCCCCTAAGTTTCAGATACATTTATGTCTATACCAGTAATCCCCAAACACTGATTTCCAACCAAGTTTACAATGGTGCATATAAAAAAGAGAAAAATAGTAATGTGCTATTCATTTTTAAAAACCTGTCTTTTATTCTGAGATAATTCCTACTATTTACTGTTAGAATGTTTTTGTTTTTCCTTTTATGAAAAAATGATAATAGATAATAGTTCATTTTATATTTTTTTCTTAGTGAACTAAAACATTAACAATACTATAATGATTCCCAAAGTTAGCTGCTCTGAAAATTTACTAACCTAGGAAATTTTTATATCAGCAATCTTTTTTTTCCCTCAAAAATGGCAGATTAGAGGCTTTGTTAGCATACCTCATCCATTTGGAAATAACAAAATAGTGTGCAGAGATTCATACTGTGAACTTTTATACAAGAAGGAACACAGGAGCTTAACACAAAAGTGAAAGAAACTTCAGATACTTTGAAAAATAAGAGCGGGCAGCAGCTTACACTGCAGGTCAAGCAGAAAACTGATGTGAATTCCCAGTATGTGAGTGGGGGGAGTGTCTCCACAATACACATTCCTACTGGGGAGCCAGGCAATCCAGGTCACAGGGGAGCTTTCTGACCCTATCAAGTGCTGATAGTGTCAGGGAGCAGTGGAGAGACTGTGAGAAGGAGCAGCAGAGGGAAGTGCTCCATGCACACTCCCAGACCTTGGGGTCGATAGAAGGTCATTTCTGGTCCTAATTAATTAGGGGACACATGGATGCCTACCAACCAGAATAGGCAGCAGTCAATGATTTGGAGAATCTCTGGACTGGCATTTGTGATCTTGTCTCAAGCGGGGAGGACACCCCACAGTCAGAACCAAGAGGTGAATGTGGTGTGAGCTCCAGCTGCAGGTACAGGAGTTAGGCCCCCAATTCCCTCTTTGTGGGACTGGACTGGGAGGAGTGTGGCCTGGGGGCCGCAGTTTTTGTCCTGGGAGTTTGGCAGACTGGGGTGGTTTTGCAACCTGAGGATGAACTGTTTGTGACTTGGCTGGCTGTCTCAGCTTGCTGCAAGAGGTGGTCTGCAAGAGAAAGTCTTGCTAGGTCAAGACCATGGGAGCAATGCAGGTCCCACTACCACGTGCTAAGCTGTGGAGCTCAAGCAGTCCCTTTTTCCCCATACTGGCTCTCTAGCATGGCAGTGGTTGTCCTACTGCTCCCTGGAGTGTTGCTCCAGGGGCTTGAAAACAGCCTTCTGACCCTTATCAGGGCTGGTGTTTGCACCTGCCATTGGAGGGCCTGAGCACAGACTTGCCTGGCCCAGCTCTACCCAGCTCTGCCCTGCCCCAACTGCCTTAGAGACAGACCATAGGTTATGGTAATTGCAGAGGTTGCACAAACTTTGTCTCCTTCCCGAGCACTGTGCAATTGTGTCAGCAGATACTATAATGCGCTGAACTTCAGAACCTGAAGACAAGTCTTTACAACTAATCCATAGCCCAGCCCATTGCATGGGACATCCAAGTACTTCTCCTGGTTAACAAAGGTCAAGTATAAACACTACTGCAACCATCACAGCAGGCTCTCACCTGTAAGTATCAATTACTGGCCAGGAGGTCAACATGCAAAGCCCATTACAGTATTTGCTGATACAACTGCACAGTACTCAGGAAGGACACAAGCTTTGTGCAACCTTTACTATTACCATTACCCACACAAGCCCGGCTACTCAGGAGACCTTGAGCCTACTCTCCCTACTGGTACATTACTACTACAACTGGCATTTGAGAAAGCTGCTGCATTAAGGCTTTTTATAACCAAGGAAATTATACAGTGTCTATACCAGTGAATGCACCCAAAAGCAAAACTAGACAACCCTACTAAACATCATCATAGACACACCCTCAAAAGAAAAAAAAGTCCTACTCCAACAAAAGTAATTCAAAAATAAAAAGAAGCGACTGTTACCCCAGATGTGAAGGAATCAGCATAACACTGAAAGTATGAAAAAACAAGGTGCTATGAGATCCTCAAAGGAGCACAGTAAATCTCTAGCAATGGATCCTAACAAAAAAGAAATCTTTGAAATGCCAGGTAAAAAATTAAAAATACGGATTTTAAAGAAGCTCAACAAGATAAAAGAGAAATCTGAAAACCAATACAAAGAAATCAGAAAATCAACTCAGGATATGAACAAGAAACACAACTTCTAGAAATGAAAAACTTGTTCAAGGAGTTACAAAATACAGTTGAAAGCTTCAACAACAGAATAGACTAAGCAGGTGAAAGAATTTCAAACCTTGAAGACAGGCCTTTTGAACTAACCCAGTCAGACAACAATTTAAAAAAAAAAGGAATGAACAGCTGAGCACAGTGGCTCATGCCTGTAATTCAAGCACTTTGGGAGGCCAAGGCAGGCAAATCACGAGGTCAGGAGCTTGAGGCCATCCTGGCCAACATGGTGAAACCCTGTCTCTATTAAAAATACAAAAATTAGGCCGGGCGCAGTGGCTCACACCTGTAATCCCAGCACTTTGGGAGGCAGAGGTGGGCAGACTTCCTGAGGTCAGGAGTTCGAGACCAGTCTGGTCAACATGGTGAAACCCCATCTCTACTAAAAATACAAAAAATTAGCCGGCTGTGGTGGTGGGTGCCCATAATCCCAGCTACTCAGGAGGCTGAGGCAGGGGAATTGCTTAAACTCAGGAGGCAGAGGTTGCAGTGAGCCGAGATTGCGCCATTACACTCCAGCCTGGTGACAGAGCAAGACTCAGTCTCAAAAAAAAAAAACAAACCAACCAACAAACAAAAAAAACAAAAAAGAATGGACAAAGCCTTCAACAAGTATGGGACTATATAAAACAATCAAACTTACAAATCATAGTGTATTAGTCTGTTCTCACAATAAAGATATACCAGAGACTGGGTAATATATATATATATATATATATATATATATATACACACACACACACACATATATATGTATACATATATATATACACACATATATATATACATACATTTTATATATATATATATATATATACACGTATATATGTATGAGGTTTAATGGATTCACAGTTCCACATGGCTGGAGAGGCCTCACAATCATGGCAGAAAGCAAAGGCATGTCTTACATGGCAGCAGACAAACAACATGTACAGGGGAATTGCCCTTTATAAAACCATCAGATCTAGATGGTTTTATAAAAAGCAGTTTATAGAACTAGAACTATAAACTAGAACTAGAACTCACTCACTATCACGAGAATAGCATGAAGGTAACTGTCCCCATGATTCAATTATCTCCCCACCAGGTCCCTCCCACATGTGGGGATTATGGGAACTACAGTTCAAGATGAGATTTGGGTAGAGACATAGCCAAACCATATCATTCCACCCCTGGCTCCTCCCAAATCTCATGTCCTCATATTTAAAAACACAATCATGCCTTTCCAACAGTCCCCCAAAGACTTAGCTCATTCCAGCATTAAACCAAAAGTCCAAGTCCAAAGTTTCATCCGAGACAAGGCAAGTCCCTTCCGCCTAGGAGCCTATAAAGTCAAAAGCAAGTTGGTTACTTCCTAGACACAATGGGGGTACAGGCATTGGGTAAATACTCCTGTTCCAAATGGGAGAAGTTGGCCAAAACAAAGGAGCTACAGGCCCCATGCAAGTCCGAAATCCAACAAGGCAGTCATTAAACCTTAAAGTTCCAAAATGACCTCCTTTGACTCCATGTCTCACATCCAGGTCACGCTGATATAAGAGGTAGGCTCCCACTGTCTTGGGCAACTCAGCCCCTGTGGCTTTGCAGAGGACAGCCTCCCTCCCAGCTGCTTTCAGGGCTGGCGCTGAGTGTCTGCAGCTTTTCCAGGCACACGGTTCAAGTTGTCAATGGATCTACCATTATGGGGTCTAGAGGATGGTGACCTCTTCTCACAGCTCCATTAGGCAGTGCCCCAGTGGGGACTTTGGGTGGTGGCTCTGACCCCACATTTCCCTTCTTCTGCAGCAAATTTCTTCCTGGACATCCAGGTGTTTCCATACATCCTTCAAAATCTAGGCAGAGATTCCCCAACCTCAATTCTTGTTTTCTGCACACCCACAGGACCAACACCACATGGAAGCTGCCAAGACTTGCGGCCTGCACCCTCTGAAGCCACAGCCTGAGCTGTATCTTGGCCCCTTTTAGCCATGGCTGGAGCGGCTGGGATGCAGGGCACCAATTCCACCAAGTCCAGCAGCTGCACACAGCAGGGGAGCCCTGGACCAGGCTCAGGAAACCATTTTTCCCTCCTAGGCCATGGGACTGTGATGGGAGGGGCTCTCCAGAAGGTCTCTGATATGTCCTGGAGCCATTTTCCCCATTGTTTTGGCAATTAGCATTTGGCTTCTCATTACTTATCCAAATTTCTGCTGTGGGCTTGAATTTCTCCCCAGAACATGGGATTTTCTTTTCTACAGCATCATCAGGCTGCAATTTTTTCAAACTTTTATGCTCTGCTTCCTCTTGAATGCTTTGCTGCTTAGAAATTTCTTCCACCAGATACCCTAAATCATCTCTCTCAAGTTCAAAGTTCCATACATCTCTAGGGCAGGGCAAAATGACACCAGTCTCTTTGCTAAAGCACAACAAGAGTCACCTTCGGTTCAGTTCCCAACAAGTTCCTCATCTCCATCTGAGACCATCTCAGAGTGGACTTTACTGTCCATAGCACTATCAGCATTTTGGTCAAAGTTATTTGACAAGTCTCTAGGAAGTTCCAAAATTTCCCACAACTTCCTGTCTTCTTCTGGGCCCTCCAAGCTCTTCCAGTCTCTGCCTGTTACCCAGTTCTAAAGTTGTTTCCATATTTTCGGGTATCTTTACAGCAGCCCCTCCTTCTACCCAGTACCAATTCACTGTATTAGTCCGTTCTCCCACTGCTAATAAAGACGTATCTGAGACTGGATAATTTATAAAGAAAAATGAGGTTTAACAGACTCACAGTTCCACATGGCTAGGAAGGACTCACAATCATGGCAGAAAGCGAACAAGGAGTAAAGGCACGTCTTACATAGCAGCAGGCAAGACAGCATGTACAGGGGAACTGCCATTTATAAAACCATCAGATCTTGTGAGAACTCACTCACTATCATGAGAACAGCATGGAGGTAACCGCCCCCATGATTCAATTACCTTCCCACTGGGTCCCTCTCATGACATGTGGGGATTATGGGAACTACAGTTCAAGATGAGATTTGGGTAGGGACACAGCCAAACCATATTACATAGATTAATATTCCTGAGGGAGAGGAAAAAGAAAAAAGTCTGGAAAACCTTTTTAAAGAAATAATTCATGAAAACTTTCCTATTCTAACAAGAGATTTAGACATCCAGATATAAGAGGCTCAACAAATTCCAAGCAAATACATTGCAAGAAGGACCTCACTTCAACACAGAGTCATCAGACTGTCTAAAATCAATGTGAAGAAGAAAATCCTAAAATCAGCAAGAGAAAGTATCTAGTCACTTATAAAGAAAACCCCATCAGAGTAACAGCAAACTTCTGAGCAGAAACCTTACAAGGCAGAAGAGATTGGGATTCTAATTTTAAAATGCTTAAAGAAAAAAAAAAAAACTGTCAACTACAAATTTTGTACCCTGCAGGAATAAATTTCATAAGTGAAGGAGAAATAGTCTTTCCTAGACAAGCAAATGCTGTAGGAATTCATCGCCACTAGACTGGTAGTATAAGAAATGCTCAAAGGAGTCCTAAACATGGAAACAAAAGGTGATACTTGCCATCATAAAAACACGTGTAAGTATGAAACTCAGAGGTCTTATAAAACAATTACAAAAAGGAGGAAGAGAAAGAAATTAAATAGGAACACAACAGAACACAAAACCACAAACAGAAAAAAAAGAGAGAGAAACAAAGGATCTACAAAGCAACTAGATAACAATCAATATCATGACAGGAAAAAAAACTCACATATCAATATTAACCTTGAATGTAAATGCATTAAATGCTCCAGTTAAAAGATACAGAATGGTGGAATAGATAAAACAACCTGAACCAACTATATGCTGCTAACAAAAATTCACCTTACTAGAAATGGGTACAATGTAAACTTTACAGGTGATGGTTATACCAAAAGCCTAGACTTTAGCACTATGCAATATATCCATGTATCAAAACTGGACTTGTACCTCCTATATTAATACAAAATTTTTAAAATTTAATAAAACAAAATCAGTAAACTACTGATCTATCTCAGCTTTATCAATTTATCAGAATCTGCCTTTGACTTTCCCACCTCTCTTCTATTAATAATATAGTCAGGTATAAGCAATCAGTCAGCTATCCTACCCAAACACACTCAAATGCAAGTAATAAAAGTAACTTTTATGGCTATATCAAAAATTATAAAATGTATTGAAATTGGTTCCAAATGTTATTATTTAACTTTTTTAGATGATCAAAAAAGATACAACTTCTTACTGTTTTAGATCCAGTTAACTAGTCCTAAACACATTCCTTCCTTACTCTACAGCTCACTTACCTGAGTGGTAAGGAATTAAGTTAACTGTTTCCAATAGCTTTGTAGGGAAACCTTTTTATAGTCTTAATCATGGTAAGATCATCTTTACCAAGCACTTTCTGACATACAATCTTATTTAATCACAAACTCTAAATGTATTTTCATCAATTTTTGCTTCTACCACCAATCTGATGATAAAAAGTATGTTTTGAATGATAGAATATGGGAGTTAGATGAAACCCAAAATATCATCTACTCCAAACTCTTCCTTTCATAACTGAGACTAGTGATACAGCTTAAAGTCATACAGCTAGTTAGTGAATGACACAGCTGAGACCAGAAAGCTAACTAAGCCCTTCAGCTATCTAGCTGGCTATATCAAGAAGGTCAAATTCACAAGAGAAGAACCATAAGTGAGATAGAACCAGGCTGGAAATCACTATACTCTTAAAGTTAAGCAGGTGAAGTGGGTAGAATAACATTCATAAACAGCTTCACTATGTTTAAAGGAAGCAGAATTGCTTTGGGTTCACAGATATCAAAAGTCATGCTGACATGTAATCTCCAGGGGAGATTAGAAAGGAAGAACAAGAAGTCAGTGAGGAGAATGAACCAGAATGAATTTGTTCTGCTCTCCTATTTAGCCACTGACTGGGGGTTGGGGAGTGTAGTGCAGTCAAAAGGTTAGGGTTTTGGTCCATCAAGAGATGAACAGATAAACAAAATGTGGTATATCCATAAGATGCAATATTATTCAGCAATACAAAGGAAAGAAATTCTGATATATGCTACAACATGGATGAACCTTGAAAACATTATGGTAAGTGAAGTAAGCCAGAAATAAAGAACAAACATTGTATGATTCTACTTATATGTGGTATATAGAACAGACAAATTCATGGAGACAAAAATAGAATAGAGGTTACCAGGTACAGGGAGAGGAGCAAATGAGGAGTTACTGTTTCTATTTGTGATCATAAAAAAGTTCTGAAAATTAATAGTGGTGATAGTTGCAAAACAATGTGAATGTACTTAATGCCAGTGAACCGTACATATAAACATAGTTAACATGGTGAATTTTATGTTATGTATATTTTACCACAACTTTTTAAATGCAAAAAAACAAAACAGAGTTTTGGAGGTATGAGGAATTTGTTTTCTATGCCACTTACCAACTTGTTAGCAATGGGTTATTTCTCCTTAAAAACTCTGCTTAAGAAAAATATAAATTCAAACACTTTACCACAGGTGACATATTTTTATAATTTCAGAAGAATTATAGGAAGCTCCAGAAAACAGTCCTGGAGGTAACACAAATCCTGATTGAGTAGTACTTATTACTAGCAGGTCTCTCTCTTTTTTGAGATGGAGTCTCGCTCTGTTGCCCAGGCTGGAGTGCAGTGCCATGGTCTTGGCTCACTGCAATCTCTGCCTCCTGGGTTCAAGCAATTCTCCTGCCTCAGCCTCCCAAGTAGCTGGGATTACAGGTGCCTGCCACCATGCCTGGCTAATTTTTGTACTTTTAGCAGAGATGGGCTATCACCCATGTTGGCCAGGCTGATTTCGAGCTCCTGACCTCGTGATCCGCCTGCCTAGGACTCCCAAAGCGCTGGGATTACAAGTGTGAGCCACCACACCCGGCCAGTCTTTCATTTATTTATTTATTCATTTATTTTTTAATTAATTTTTTGAGACAGAGTCTCACTCTGTCATTCAAGCTGGAGTGCAGTGGCATGATCTTGGCTCACTGCAACTTCTGTCTCCTGGGTTCAAATGATTCTCCTGCCTCAGCCTCTCAAGTAGCTGGGATTACAGATGTGTGTGCCACCATGCCCGGCTAATTTTTGTATTTTTAGTAGAGACAAGGTTTCACCATGTTGGCTAGGCTGGTCTTGAACGCCTGACCCCAAGCCTCCCAAAGTGCTGGGATTACAGGCTTGAGCCACCACACCTGGCCTTACCAGCAGTTGTTATTAAATGATTATTTAACACTCCTATACTTATTTCTACAAGACATCCATTGCTATTCAAAAAAATCTAATTTATCTGGAGAGAAAACAAGGACTCCCTTTGTTGTCCCAAGGACATGCTATAGGGATTGGAGTCCTCTGAGACTGTAACTGAATCAGCTCAGCAGATTACTGCATTTAGCCTCCCTTCCTCTTAACCTGGTAGTGTCCTACCCGTCTATGCCAGGGGTAACAATCTCAAATGCCTAAAGAAGCCAGAGCCAGACAAGGAATATAAATGAATGAAGCAATAGGAACAAATCTGGCAAGCAAAAAATGAAAGCTGTGGCAACCTGGAATGCTTCTGCCGCACCTACAGAAGCACTGTCAATTGATGCCATGTGGGAATGCTATTTTTTCATTGTTACCATGCCTTCTGAATTTTCAAAAGAGGCTAGAAATTTAGATTTTTCAACAAACTCTAAAAGCTGAGCAAAATGAATCAGAGAACCCTAAATACTTTACAAGCCGCCAGTCTGTGCTTTTTGCCCCATGAACACTCCAAGCTACGAAGGAAAATGACAGGAAACAATACTTCCTAGTTATTCATATCTCATTTTGGATCTAAGGACTCCAATTCCCTGAAAGCAAGGCAGCAGGTGGCATTCAAGTCACGTAAAATAAATAAGTCAAAGGCATAAACTGAAAAGGCAATTTTCTTAATATCTACTTAACATAAAAAAGTTAAAACCTGACACTTAGAGTATATGTTAAAATAACCTACTAACTTTCAAAATGTCAGGAACTCAGATGAGTCCACGGTAACTGCAGAACACTGGAAGAAAATATTAAGCAGCAAGAATATAATTTTTAAAACTCTTTGAAGCCACCCTAAAAATCACATGATTCACAACAAACCTGTTCCCTATGCCATGACATGAAATGTCTGTTGTATCATCTTGGATCCCATCCTCTTGATTTTTATAACTTTGGTTGATATAACAGATATGGATCTGTAATTCTATATATTAATTTCCCAAATTCCAATCGAAAATCTCTGTTTGAAACTGCCTATCTACTTGATTTTTTTTTTAATTAGGGAAATATTGCTGGAAAAGAGGAGAAAATATTTTGGAAAAAGCTGCTTTCTTACAGTTTGACTTAGATACAGAAGTCAAGAATAGTAGAGGAGTGAAGCTATTTTTCTCTTTCCCTTGTCACAAAAAGACTAGCTACTTCCCTCCAAAGGTGATCTATTTCTGGACAAGGAGAGTCAGAATTCTTCCTTAAACTTAACCCAGTTAACGTATTCACCATCAATATAATCTCCTTCTACTACAACCAAAACAATATACAGCAGGATTTAACTAACATTATGTGCTTATGTACTAGGCACTGAGCTAAACTCATGTAATCCTCACTATCCTACGAAATAGGTACTTCTATCTGCAAAGTAGACACGGTTCCTGCCCTCAGAAGCCTATTTTCTAATGGGATAGGCAGACATTAAACATTCTCAATGAAAAATGTACCACTGCATTTATGACCACAGTGAGAAAGGAGATGAACAAGGTGCTACCGATGTACGTGAAAGGAAAATATGACCTTACCCGGGGAGGCATCTCTGTGGAAATAACATTCTATACAGATCAAAGGATAAGCAAGTTTTAACTAGGCAAAGTCTCCAGGCAGAGAGAAGAGTATGAGAAAAGGTCTTGTGATGGAGTTTGAGTTAGAGACAAAAAAAGCAAATGCGGCCAACACAGGGAGAATAAGGGGAAGCACGCTGAATGAATAGGCCATCCAGGGCTTTGCCATTTACATTAGAAGTCTCCAAGCCATTCACATTAAAAGTCTCCAAGAGCAATAGAAAATGCTGAAGTTAGAAAAAGGGGAAGAGGATTATCAGAATTATGGGCATTTTAATGCATTTTTTAAATTGAAAGAACGTAAAAGAAGAAGGTACTGTCTATTGTCTCACTCCCACCCTGTCAATATCTATCTGATTTTCTCCACCCCACTGGTAATCAATCTTAGTCTTACATAGTACGCTTATCCTGGTATGAATCCACAGGTGCATGTGCGCGCAGACACACACACACACATAAAACACTTTCCTCCTTTCTTACACAAAGGATAGCATGTTATATGTACTGTCCTCTACGCTGTTTTTTGTTTGTTTGTTTGTTTGTTTGTTTTTTGAGACGGAGTCTCACTCTGTTACCCAGGCTGGAGTGCAGTGGCACAACCTCAGCCCACTGCAACTTCTGCCTCCCAGGTTCAGGTGATTCTCTGCTTCGGCCTCCCAAATAGCTGGGATTACAGGCACGTGCCACCACGTCCATCTAATTTTTGTATTTTTAGTAAAGATGGGGCTTCACCATGTTGGCCAGGCTGGTCTCAAGCTCCTGACCTCAGGTGATCTGCCCGCCTCAGCCTCCCAAAGTGCTGAGATTACAGGCACTAATTACAGGCACTAATGCCTGGGCATCTACCCTGTTTTTTTTCACTTAGTATATCTATTCTTTCTTTTGTTTCCAATTGCACAGCATTCCACGGTTTGATGTATCTACCATGGGTTATTTTGTTATTACTCTTTTGAGACAGAGTCTTATGCCGCCCAGGCTGGAGTGCAGTGGCATGATCTCAGCTCACTGCAACCTCTGCCCCCTGGGTTTAAGAAATTCTCCTGCCTCAGCCTCCCAAGTATCTGAGATTACAGGCACGTGCTACCATGCCTGGCTAATTTTTGTATTTTTTAGTAGAGACAGGGTTTTGCTATGTTGGCCAGGCTGGTCTCAAACTCCTGACCTCAAATGATCCGCCCACCTCGGCCTCCCAAAGTGCTGGGATTACAGGCTTGAGCCACTGTACCCGGCCTACCATGGGTTATTTAATGAGTCTCGTGGATGAGAAGAAAAAGCCTACCCAACTGCTACTGGATTTTGCTATTACAGACAATCTTGTAAGTGAGGTTGCTGGGTCAAATGGTAAGTGCATTTGTACTTTTGACAGACATGGTTAGATTCTGCACTCCTACCAACAATGTATGACATCATTTATGAAAACTGGACAACCAAATGAGTTACCAAACTTTTGAGTTTTTACCAATGTGACAGGTAGAAAACTGTTTTACTGTAGTTTTAATTTGCATTTCTTTTTTATTTTAGGTAAGGTTGCACATACCTTCACATGTTTAAGAGCCATCTATACAATTGGCCCTCCATATTTGTGGGTTCTGCATCCATGGATTCAACCAACCACAGATCAAAAATATTCAGAAAAAAAATAGATGGTTGTGTCAGTACTGGATATATACAGACTTTTTTCTTGTCATTATTCCCTAAACAATATAGTTTTACAACGATTTAAATAGCACTTAAATTGTATTAATTAAGTAATCCGGAGATAATTTCAAGTACACAGGAGGATGTGCAAAGGTTATACACAATACTACTTCATTTTATATAACGGAATTGAGCATCTATGGATGTTAGTATTGGGGGGTGGGGGATTTCTAGAACCAATCCCTCACTGATACTGAGGAATAACTGTACTTCTTCTTCTTCTTTTTTTTTTTTTTTTTTTTGAGACAGAGTTTTGCTCTTGTTGCCCAAGCTGCAGTGCAATGGCATGATCTTGGCTCACTGCAACCTCGGCCTCCCAGGTTCAAGCGATTCTCCTGCCTCAGCCTCCTGAGTAGCTGCGATTACAGGCACACACCACCACGCCCGGCTAATTTTTTTGTATTTTTAGTAGAAACGGGGTTTCACCATGTTAGCAGGCTGGTCTCGAACTCCTGACCTCAGGTGATCCACCTGCCTCAGCCTTCCAAAGTGCTGGGATTACAGGCGTCAGCCACCGCGCCTGGCAACTGTACTTCTTTTTCTGTCAAACTATCTGTTCATGTCCTTTGCTCTTTTTTTTTTTGAGACGGAGTCTCACTCTGTCGCCCAGGCTGCAGTGCAGTGGTGTGATCTTGGCTCACTGCAACCTCCACCTCCGGGTTCAAGCGATTCTCCTGCCTCAGCCTCCCAAGTAGCTGGGAGTACAGGCACCCGCCATCATGCCCAGCTAATTTCTTGTATTTTTAGTAGAGACGAGGTTTCATCATGTTGGCCAGGCTGGTCTCGAACTTTTGACCTCAGTTGATCCACCTGCCTCGGCCTCCCAAAGTGCTGGGATTACAGGTGTGAAACACTGTGCCCAGCCCTTTGCCCATTTTTCTATAATGTTTTTATGAGCATGTGCTAACTTTCCTTCTCTCCATTTATACAACTGTCGGCAACATAAGCGTCAATTGTTTTAAAGACTGTATTTCTCTTTTGACTTTCCTTATGGTAGTTTTTTATCACAGAGATTTTTAAAGGCAAATTTACCAATCTTTTGACTTCCAGATTTTGAGTCATAATTTTAGAAAGGCTTTATAATTCTAAGGTTATAATTAAATTCTCCTCTGGTTTCATTTTTTTATATTTAAATCTCTGACCCATGTAAAATGTATCTGAGTATACAACATAAAGGACCTAATGTTCTCTTTTTCCAGGTGGCTTCAAAGTTGTACCAATACCATTATTAGAGTCCATCCTTACTCCCACTGATATGAGATACTGCTTTTTACCATATCCTAGGTTGTTATATTTTCTAATCTATTTCTGAATTTTAATTTCTGCCCTATTAGGCTGTCTATCCACGCACCAAATACCTTACTTTAATTGAAGCTTTAGCTTATGTTTTAATATCAGGAAGGTCAAGTCTTCATTTGTCTTTCAAGATGTTTCAGACTTCTTCTCTTTCAAAGTTTTTCAGAATTTAGTTTATTATAGTTTTTGTAGTATTTTTTATTAGGATCACTTCAATTTGTAAATTAAGAAAGAATTGACACTTTATCATGAGTCTCAATTTCCCAATTAAGAACATGGTATGAGGGCCAGATGTGGTGGCTCACACCTATAATCCCAGCACTTTTGGGAGACCAAGGTGAGAGGATTGTTGAGGTCAGGAGTTCAGTACCAGCCTGAGCAACATAGCAAGACTCTACAAAAAATAAGAAATTTAGCCAGGTGTTGTGGTACATGCCTGTAGTCCCAGCTACCTGGGAGGCTGAGGTGGGAGAATTTCTTCAGCTCGGGAGATCAGGGCTGCAGTGAGCCATGATTATGCCACTGTACTTCACCTGGTGACAGAGCAATGGATGATCTTGGCTCACTGCAACCTCTGTCTCCTGGGTTCAAAGGATTCTCCTGCCTCAGCCTCCCAAGTAGCTGGGATTACAGATGTGTGCCACCATGCCCGGCTAATTTTTGTATTTTTAGTAGAGACAAGGTTTCACCATGTTGGCCAGGCTGGTCTTGAACGCCTGACCCCAAGTGATCCACTCACCTCAGCCTCCCAAAGTGCTGGGATTACAGGCGTGATACAGGAATGCATAGAAAAACAAATAACATGGTACTTTTTTTATGCATTCACGTCTACTTTTGTGTTCTTCAGGAATGTAAAGAGTGGACTGAAAAGAGGATAGGTAGGTGAGGTTAGGCTAGGGAAGACTGTGGCAATTGAAGAATATGTATGGGATAAACTGGAGAGAGAATAGAGTGAAGAGAGCGATTCAACATTTAATCACCTGGATAGGCCTGCCACAGAGGCAGAAAATGAATTGCTAGAAAGTTAGAAAGAAAACAAAAAGAAAAGTATTTTTTAAGAAAAAAGAAACTGTCAAAAGTACAATTAAGATGAAGACTAAAATAAATACATTAGGTTTAGTGATATGGAAGTCATTAGTGATCATAGTAAGATCTATTTTGGGAGAATTATGTGGCTGGAAGCCAAAGTGGGACTTACATTCCAGTTAGGCCAAATAGGGCTATCTGGCTTTAATTTGTTTCTAAAAGGGTCTTCCTAAAGGTCAAAATGCCACTAATTTCAGAGTATAACTGTACAGTAATTATTCCTAAAATGGAGTTCAAACACACTCTCAGAAGGAGGTTCTTGAATAATTCACACAAAGAATGCACAGATCCAGAAAATACTGCCAATACAAGGAAATATCAGGAACCAGACTAGGAAGTAACAGCTAGAGAGCCAAGGGAGTGGCAAACATGAAGTACATTTTCTCCAAAGCAAACTAGGCTATAACTTCAGAAAAGGATTTGGCTTGGCATTAGCCCCTGCAAGTATACATACATTCTTAAGCACAGCCAGAGAGCCAGATAAAATAGGTGGCTGCCTAAACTGGATGCCAAAATAAGGCTCTAGCTGCTCAGAAATACTTCCTTCTGCATCTTGTCAAGATACCCTTCTCTCCTTCTCTCAATCTGAATTCAAAATCCTAATTGTGGTTTCTCTTTTGAGATAGTCCCAACAGAAGCATATGGGCTTCCCCAGTAGGAAAGTAAAGGTATTCAAGGTATCCCCAATCCTTGTTAACATTCACAAAAAGGATAACACATAGCATTTAGCCACAAGGAGACAGCAAGAGGGGTTAGGAAACAGAGGCATCAATTAAAGTAGTGACAATACATTGATCTGAGCCAAACTGGGGCTGAACATACTAAAATTCCCATTTCCCATTGGAAATGGGAATTTCCAATGTCCCATTGGAAATTCCAGAAACCTGGGACTGTGTGGAGGTAGAGAATCACAGGGAATTGGGGCATGGCACTCAAGGGGCATAATCATAGAATCTCAACTCAATGAGTGAGGCTTAGATGTAATCTAGTTCAGAAAATTAGAAAGGTGATATTATTATATCACAATTTTACCACTCATATTTGAACCTCCACCTCCGGGTTCAAGCTAGGAATCTCCAATGGAAGTAATTAACAGAGCACATCATAGGTTAAAAAAAATTTTTTTTTTAATTTTAGTTCCTTCAGAATTCTTTAGGACAGAAAGAACTCCTAAGCCCACCTAAGCTGATGGGCATGCCCAAACCAATTTCCAATGTGGAAAAATAGTGAAATAGACCAATATCTTTTTACCTCCCATTTTAACACAATTTGGAACAAAAAAAATTTTTTTTTGTTAATCATAGCACAAAAATGCAGAAGTTCCAGGTCCCTTCTACTACTTACCAGCTACAGATTATAGGCACAGACAGCATTATACCAAAAGAACTAGTAAGGCCTCTTCTAGGTGTAAGATCCTTGTTCATAAAAAACAGATACTCTCACATCAGGATTACTGTCTCCTTTGGTTGCTAAGACACCAAGCAGAATCAGTAGATTCAACTAAAATCACTGAAAAAGAGGTAGAGGAGAAGGAAAATAGGGTGTCTGAAATAGAGAAGGCAATTAACAACTCATTTATTGTGGCTCCATCTAGAAGGTTGGTTATATATTTAAGTTGTTCTACAGTTTTGTATCCCTACACCTACACCTTAGCTCTACTTCAATGTCTGCCTAAAGTCATATTCAAAAAGATTTGCATCAACTGGGAAAATGTAATGCTTCCGACTTCCAAATTACTCTGTGGAAGTAGTACCACAGGTTGTTCCTTCTGCTATCAGTCTTAAGTGGTGGAATTATGAAAAGGTACTGTATCAGAGAACTGCATTCACTTAGTAAAATGTACTCCCAGGTATCGATTCTCTGCAGGAGGTTGTTTCAGAAGAAAGGAACAGGGGTTGGCTAGCTGGTTTCTTAGTTTAATTTACATACCTTCTTTTTAGAACCAGAGGGAAGTAACAGGGGATATTAAAGGATGTGATAGCTATTCCTGAGGGCAATGTTTGTATTTCTTTATAGAATTAGAATTGTGCTAGTTCTTACCAGGGAAGCAGGGAACAAATTATGTATTAGTACATTTTGCTGAAACTTTATTCTATTTACTGTTATTTGGGGAAAATGTATTTTATTCCTATGGTAAAACGACAGAACTCTGTTCCCAGGCATGTGTCTAATCCTTTTTTTCAAGGAAAAAAATTTGTAAGCACAGTATTCCAACTTACAGCAGGCACGATGGGGACCCATGAGCCAGAGAAGATGGGAAACAAACAGGAAAGAGACTCGGCACAGACATTTGAGGGTAATAAATATGATAGCAATCTAGAAGATGAACAGTTCATGTTGTTTATGATTACAGGCTGATTATTCCTCTAAGTGCAAAGGCTATCCAATAAGTCATATCCGGGTTGATTTGTTAGCAAGGTACTTTCACCAGATAATAAATTAGAATGTAATTAAAGTGTATTCTGCCTGTTTATCATTGACTAAGATAGCTTACTATAATTCTCAATTATCTGCATGAACACACAACATGACAGCACGGTAAGTAAACCTTCTGGCAAAGGGCAACAAACATCTTAGGACTGTGCTAAAATTGCTAGATTTCTTCTCCAGTCCTTTAAAAAAACTGTTTCCAATTTTGATAAAGTATGTAAATAGAACAAATTAATCTGGCACTTGCTTTGGTAGAGTAAGTCACAGAGCTAGATCTAGACTCACAAGTCCTGAAACTTCTTAGCTTGCTAGCAATTTGCTAAAGGCAGAGACTAAATCATTAAAGAAATAAAACAGAACTGGGTATTTACCACAGACCTTTATTAGGTAGAAAAACTTAACTGTAGAGAAAATAGAAGAACTACAAAAAAAAAAAGATGTCAACATGTAAATTTAAAAATTGGATTTCAAAAAGCACTTATCTGGGCGGGTGCAGTGACTCACACCTGTATTCCTAGCACTTTGGGAGGTGGAGGCGGGTGGATTGCTTGAGCCCAGAAGTTTGAGGCCAGCCTGGGCAATACAGCGAGACCCCCGTCTCTATTTAATTTTTATAAAAAATAAAAATTTTTTTAAAGAAGCACTTACAGCATATAAGACAATAATTTCACTATATAATGTCTCCTAAGGATTAATAAGAAACAAGACCACAAGACATATGTAAACAAGACATACAAAGATAAACAAATAAATAGAAACATAATGTTCAAATAAATTACATGTAGCTCAGGGTAACTTTTTTCACCTGATTAGCAAAAATCTTTCTAAAATGATAATGACCAATATTGGCAAAGATATAGTGATACTAGTACTCTCATACATGCTGATAGTGTTACAAATTGGTTAGAACTCCTCAAAAATGCAATCTGGCAGTGAATTTAAACACTAAAAAATGTTTATAATTTTAGCTTAGTACATCCACATCATGGAGTCTATCTAATAAACAAAAATATTGGCCAGGTACAGTGACTCACGCCTGTAATCCCAGCACTTGGGGAGGCCGAGGCAGCTGGATCACTTGAGGTGAGGAATTTGAGACCAGTCTAGCCAACATGGTGAAACCCCATCTCTACTAAAAATACAAAAAATTAGCTGGGCACGGTGGCGCAGCCTGTAGTCCCAGCTATCAGGAGGCTGAAGCAGGAGAATCGCTTGAACCCAGGAGGCAGAGGTTGCAGTTGAGCTGAGATCATGCCATTGCACTCCAGCCTGGGCAAAAGAGTGAGACCCTATCTTCAAAAAAAATAATAATAATACACACACACACACACACACATACACCTATTACAGCTTGATCAATAATAAGAATCCAAAACAACATAAACATTCAACAGGGTAAAGGTATGTGTAATACAAGACAATAAAATATATAATCAAAGATACAACATTATACAGCAATTTAAAATGACAGTTAAGAAGATTAAGTGGAAAAGGATAGAAAATCATATTTACCATGATTATATTTAAATAAAAATATGCATATTAAAAAAGACTAGGAAGGAAAATGTCAAAGTGACAATCATTGTGTTAGGGTAGTATGGCAGGCTGAATAATTGGCCCTCAAAGATATCCCCATCCTCAACCCCAGAACCAGTGCTTGTTACTTTATGTGATAAGAGGAACTTTGCAGGTATGATTAAGTTAAAGATCTCAAGATGGGAGGATTATCCTGGATGGACCCAACATAACCACAGGGGTGCTCAAAAGAGGAAGGCAGGAGGGTAAGATTGAGAGGAGATGTGAGGACAGAGCAAAGAGTGATGAGGTACAAGTCAAAGGATGCAGGCAGCCTCTAGTGGTTGAAAAAGGCAAGGAACAGATCCTCTCTAGAACCTCCAGAAGGAACACAGCTCTGCCTGCAGCCTTATTTTAGCCCCATAAGACCATTTCAGATTTCTGACCTCCAGAACACAAGTTAATAAACTTGTAATACAGTTGTGTTGTTTTGGTTGGGTGTGGTGGCTCACGCCTGTAATCCCAGCACTTTGGGAGGCCAAGGCAGGTGGATCATTTGAGGTCAGGAGTTCGAGACCATCCTGGGAAACATGATGATACCCCGCATCTGCCAAAAATACAAAAAAAAATTAGCTGGGTGTGGTGGCAGGCACCTGTAGTCCCAGCTACTCGGGAGGCTGAGGCAGGAGAATCGCTTGAACCTGGGAGGAGGTGGCTGCAGTGAGCCGAGATTGCGCCTCTGCACTCCAACCTGGGCAACACAGCAAGACTCTGTCTCAAAACAAACAAACAAACAACAAAATAAAAATAAAGGTGTGTTGTTTTTAGCCACTAGCTTCGTGATCATTTGTTACAGCAGCAATAGGAAACTAATATAGATGGTAAGACTGACCTTTCTAAACTTTCCGTAATATTTCATATCAATTCTATTGTTGCATGCTAATTTTAAAAATTAGATAAAATTTAAGTCTAGATGAAAACATATTTTGCTTCAGTGGTTCTCAACTCTAGTTGTATATTAGCATCAAGTAGTCAGCTTAAAAAAAAAACAAAAAGAGTACAAATGTCATGCCTTCTCCTGTCCCCAGAGATTTTGATTTGATTTTTGTGAGGCTCAAATATCATTTTTTTTAACCCACATACTAATGTGCAGCCAGCGTTGAGAACCACTGCTCTAGTATAGCAACTCATAAATGTCGAGTTTCCCTAGGCCAAAGCAGAAATGGATATCAATCTAAAACCACATTTGTCTCAAAAATGCTACAAATGAAAACACTCAGTGATAGTCTATATTAGTTTAAATTTAGCACAGAGAGTTGCATCCCAGTTTAACTGACTTTGTCAAAGGAAGAGAAAAAATAAAACTCTTTATTCTACTTCTTCAATGTTTTTTATTTGTGGCATTTAAAAGACTTCAGAGATATAGTGCTCCAAGAAAAAGGTCCTTATTAGGATCTACATTCAAATTAGAGCAGTATACAAGAATTGTGTTTCCTTTGCTTACCTACTGACAACTGACCTTATGATAATACTACTAAAATTATGTAAGATATTTAGTCTTTGAATTTTTACAGTATGTTTTAGAAATGGTATAGACTAGCCAAGAGAAATAATCCATCAAATTCTCTGATAATGTGTTCTTTAGAATCACATTTTCCCTCTACTGTATTTTCCAGGTATCAAACTTGTAAACACACAAACACACACACACATACTTCAGTATGTTTGTGAGCAAATGTATAACTTAAAGTTTTCAAATGTGAGATTCTAAGCTATAAACTACTGACAGTCTTATGCATCTTTTGGTTAACTTAGCATCACCTCATATTCTTTCAGCAGCAAAATCCATATATGAAAAACATCGTTATCAACCAAGTGTGTCCAAAGATTGATCTCCATAGCAACTGTAACTCTGCCACATGTAGTGTATAAGGCATCAGAGTTAACACCACATGCACACAAAGTGTTGGTATTATGTAGTCCAGACTGGTTGCTGTAGAAACCTAAACCGAAGTCCCTGACAACAGTGGATAAAATGAAAACAACAACAGAATGGTCCTTAAGAACTTACCTATCTACTATTCTGCTTTCAAGCAAAGCCATCCTAAATGCTCTATTGATATTATTTATACTTAAAACTGATAGCACTAAAGGAAAATTTTATATAAAATAATTTTAAATGATGTTATACCTTTAGGAATCACTTCCTATTCCCTAAAAAATTCTCCTTCCCACCCTCTGCTCAACTGGATGTTCAGAAGCTCACTCCAATAAAGTACTGCCACCTTCTTCTAGCCTCAGCCAGAACCAGTCCCACACAGACAAGCTGGAGAGGTGCTAGCCTTTTGCTGCGACTACCACAACTATGATAGATACAGACAAGCTTATTCTAAAACAAGTTTGAAAAAGAAGAAAAGTAGGAAGAATCACTCTGCCTTATATTGTCTCACTACATCGCTATCATAATCAAGACAGTATAGTATTGGCAGAAGAAAAGACAAATAGACCAATGGAACAGAGAATCCAGAAGTGGATAAATACAAATACACCAACTGATTTTTCACAAAGGTACAAAAGTAGTTCAATGGAGGGAAAATAGTCTTTTCAACAAATCATGCTGGAACAACTGGACATCCATGGGCAAAAATAAAAAATAAAATAGAAGCTTGACTTAAAACGCACACTGCATACAAAGATCAATGCAAAAAGGATCACTGATTTATGTAAAATGTGAACCACAGAACTATAAAACTTTTAGAAGAGAACATAGGAGAACATCTTTGGGACCTAGGGCTAGGAAGAGTTCTCAGACATCACATCAAAAACCCAATCTATGAAAGAAAAAAAAAAAACCAGTAACTGGATGTCATCAAAATTTAAAACTTTTACTCTGCAAAGGACTCCATTAACAAGATAAAAAGATGAGCCACATACTAGAAGAAAATATTTGCAAATTTTATATCCAAAGGACTTCTATCCAGAATATGTAAAGAATTCTCTAAACTCCGCAGTAAGGAAACAAACAATCTATTTGAAAATAGGCAAAAAGACTTGAATATTCATCTTACCAATGAGGATATAAGTATGGCAAATCAGCACATGAAAAAACGTTCGACATCATTAGGCATTAAGGAAATTAAAGCTAAGATGAGATATTACTACACATCTATTAGAATGGCTAAAATAAAAAATACTGACAATACCAAATGCTAACAAAGGATATGGAGAAACTAGATTTCTCATACCTTGCCAGTGGAAATGTAAAATAGTACAGCTACTCTGGAAAACAATTTGGCAATTTCTTATGAAATTGAACATACACTTACCATACAACCCAACAATCACACTCCCAAGCTTTTATCTTAAAGAAACAAAAACATGTTCACATAATCACCTATACATGAATGTTCAGAGCAGCTTTATTTGTAACAGCCCAAACTAGAAACAACCCAAATGTTTATGGTAAATGGATATATAAACTATGGTACATTCATACAATGAGATATTAATTAGCAGTAAAAGGGAACAAACTACTGGCATACACAACTTAGGTGGATCACAAGGACATTACGCTGAGTGAAAACTGTCAATCTCAAAAGGTTACGTACTATATGACTCCATTTCTATAACATTTCAAAAGA
This sequence comes from Pan paniscus, assembly GCF_029289425.2. Lineage (NCBI taxonomy): Eukaryota > Metazoa > Chordata > Mammalia > Primates > Hominidae > Pan > Pan paniscus. The sequence goes on from NC_073254.2 coordinate 127,439,689, forward strand.
CAAAAACATAAAAATGAACAGATCAGGGAATGCTCAAGGTTAGGAAAGGAGGAAAATTCCTAGTGCTGCACTTTGTAGTCTCAAAGTGCAACACCAGGAATTTTCTTCATAGCGATGGAACAGTCCTATATCTTGATGATGGTAGTTACAAAAATCTATATACGTGATAAAATTTCACAGAACACACACACACACACACACAAACGAATGCATGTAAAAATGAGTGAAAGCCAAATAAGGTTTGTAGTTTAGTTGGCAGTACTGTACCAATGCCAATTTCCTGGTTTAAATAATGTTCTATACTTATGCAAGATGTTACCACTGGGGAAAGCTGGATGATGGCTAAAAGGACCTCTCTGTACAATTTTTATAACTTCCTGTAAGTCTGTAATTATTTCAAAATAAAAAGGTTAAAAAAAACTTGTCAGCAAAAACCTATAAAATTTTAAAAGTAAAAAAAAAACAAAACTTAAAACATTTGACAAAAAGACCCTTAATATATGAAGAGCTCTTCTATGTCGATAGGAGATAGTGCAAATAAAAATAAGGAAAGAATATAACTAGGCAACTCAACAAAGAAATAAAATTGGCCAGCCACATAACAAAAAAGACTCAATCTCATTAGTATTCAAATACTAATATTAGTATTAATATTCAACATACAAGAAGACTTTTATAACATCTCTCAAGTTGGCAAAAATTATCAATATCCAAGGTTAGTAAGAACAAGGAAAAACAGGCACTCCCATATACCATGGACAGAAATTAATGTATGAAAATATTTCCAATAGAAGATATTCATACTGTTAATCCCAAAAAGTCAATATTTAGGAAGGTATCCTAAGGAAATAATCAAACAAGTGTGCAATGACATACATGCAAATTCCACACAGTACTATCTATAATAGTGAAGAATTTAGGAGAAAAACACTTAAAAAAAAAGAGGATAATTAACTGTATTATGGAATATTCATTATAATGAAATATCACGTAGTTGTTAAAATTATGTTTATTAATTTTAAAAGCAATTCTCTATATACTGTTAAGAGAGAAAAGTAACAAAAATATACACATGTGATAAACCTATTTTTATGGCCATGCAGGCTATACACCAAAATATTAACACTAGGTATCTCTGAGTAATTAAGATTAGGGTAACTTTTCTTTATATATTTCTGTATTGTCTGACAGGAGCATGTTTTATACAAAAATAAAATTAATTTTCATTTTTTTAATTAAACAATACATACTAAGCTAATGAGCGTTCTTTTAACTGGAGATTTCATATATTACGATGCTAAAAGCACTACATAATTTTTTTTTACTTCCATAGAAAAAATAAAACTACCCTGCCTGATATAGTAACATCTGCTTTTTCTTTATGACTCCTCCAGGTTCCTGAAAAGATATTCATTTTTAGTTTAAAAACAAACAAAAAAAGCCTGACCAGGGTGGCTTTAAAGAAAAAAATCCATGCAACCCAAGGACTATGTATGCCTGCTCATGATGAAGTTGATAGTCTCTGCATCTCTGTTATATCTAATTGTAAATGGCAATGAGTATTGTTTTAGGTATTAGTAAACTGTTAATTTATTAATAACATATTGACAAGTGTACTCTCCATTTGTCATAAAAGAAAGCTGGACAGCAAAAAGGGAAAAGAGAATAAAATGACAAGAATGATAATAATATCTTCCTTAATGTGATCTTGGGAAAAAAAGAATTTCATTTCTGAGGATAAGGAAGGAGGACAGCATATAGGAAATAATTTCCTTTTTACATTGGTAACTTGTATCAATCTCAGAATCTCTGAAAGCTTATTTGATAGTCTGTGGTAAGTAAGGTTTTATTGTTCAGTTGAAAAATAAAGTTTCTCCAGCAGAGACACATGGCTTCTTTGTCTGTTATTTCCCTCAGTTAAATACTTGAAATGTCCAAGTTTAATAATAAAATATTGTTGCTTTCATAGTGAATTTCCTGGATTATATCACTCTCCCGAAGCCCTTCCAGCATTTAAAGAAGTTTTTTGTTTTTGTTTTACAGACCTGAATTAAGAGGACTTACAATATGCTGAAATCATCAAGAAGCTTTCTTAGGCTCATTAAGTTAAAATTCTCCCACATGATTAACTGCTGATTTTGACTCAAAAGTAACATAATACTACCACTCCTCTTCCTGATTTCCACACTTGGCATTCCAGGTAAAAGGCAGAGCAGAAACAACTTCTTCCTATTTTCCATCTATACAATTCTACCCATTTCCAGCAGCTTCTTAAAATTTTTCTTCTTCCATAAAGCCTTTGGTTTAGCCAGCCCACAGTGTTCTACCCTGAAGTCCTGTAGCACTTAGCTAAACACTTCATTTAGCAATTACTAACAATTATGATTATTTTTATCTTGCATCTTTTTTTTTTTTTTTTTTTGGGGGGGGGGGACAGGGTCTCACTCTGTCACCCAGGCTGGAATGCAGTGGTGCAATCACGGCTCACTGCAGCCTTGACCTCCTGGGCCCAAGTGATCCTCCCATGACAGCCTCTCAAGTAACTGGGACCATAGGCGAGCATTACCACATCCGGCTAATTTCTTTAATTTTTTATTTTTATAGAGATAGGGTCTCCCTATGTTGCCCAGGCTGGTATCAAACTCCTGGGCTCAAGTGATCCTCCCACCTCAGCCTCCCAAAGTGCTGGTATTCAGGCATAAGCCACCACACTGGACCTTGTATCATTAAACTGCATCATTATTTGCATCTAGTTTCCTCAAGTTCTCTTGCAGGAACCTTTTTTACCTCAACATATCCCTTATTGTGCTTTAACACACAGTAGTGAGTCAATAAACATTTGATGATCAACTATAACACAAGTAAACCTTTCAGTTCCACTCTTATTTGATACTAATGTTTTTTTTCAACACTTAGCTATTATTTCTCCTACCTATCCTTTGTCTTACAAGGACAAAACTACAAAGGAGAGGCTGAAGATACAGGCTGTGTAGGGCATTGCATTCTCTTTGTCTTCCTGCAGCAAAAATTATTTAAAATGTGAAAAGAGAATAAAATGAAATGTATACCTTTGGTATATGTCTTTCAAAGTGAAACGACCATCATTTAACAAGAAATTAGAGACCTCATTGGAGAATATGCTAAGGGAAAATCCAAGGGAATAATACTCATGGATTAATGAACTGATTCCTTCTCAAAGGATATGAACAACTCCATCAGTCTTTGATGTGGTTTGGCTGTGTCCCCACCCAAATTTCATATTGAATTGTAATTCCCACAATTCCCATGTGCCGTGGGAGGAACCCAGTGGGAGGTGATTGAATCATGGGGGTGGGTCTTTCCTGCACAGTTCTTGTGATAGTGAATGAATCTCACGAGATCTGATGGTTTTAAAAACGGGAGTTTCCTTGTACAAGATCTCTTTCTTTGCCTGCCACCATCCATGTACGATGTGCCTTGCTCCTCATTGCCTTCCACCATGATTGTGAGTCCTCCCCAGCCATGTGGAACTGTAAGTCCATTAAACCTCTTTTTCTTCCCAGTCTTGAGTATGTTTTATCAGCAGCGTAAAAACAGACATACAGTAAATTGGTACCGGTAGAGTGGGGCATTGCTGAATGTATACCCAAAAATGTGAAAGTAACTTTGGAACTGGGTAACAGGCAGAGGTTGGAAGTTTGGAGGGCTCAGAAGAAGACAGGAAAATGTGAGAAAGTTTGGAACTTCCTAGAGACTTGTTGAATGGCTTTGACAAAAATGCTGATAGTGATATAAACAATAAGATCCAGGCTGAGGTGGTCTCAGATGGAGATGAGGAACTTGTTGGGAACCGGAGCAAAGGTAATTCTTGTTATGTTTTAGCAAAGAGCCTAGAGACTTGTGGAACTGTGAACTAGAGAGAGATGATTTAGGGTATCTTGTAGAAGAAATTTATAAGCAGCAAAGCATTCAAGGGATGACTTGGGTGCTGTTAAAGGGATTCAGTTTTAAAAGGGAAACTGGGCATAAAAGTTTGGAAAATTTGCAGCCTGACAATGCAATCGAAAAGAAAATCCCATTTTCCTCACACCAGTAATCCCAGCACTTTGGGAGGCCGAGGTGGGTGGATCACGAGGTCAGGAGATCGAGACCATCCTGGCTAACATGGTGAAACCCTGTCTCTACTAAAAATACAAAAAATTAGCCGGGCGTGGTGGCGGGCACCTGTAGTCCCAGCTACTCGGGAGGCTGAGGCAGGAGAATGGCGTGAGCCTGGGAGGTGGAGCTTGCAGTGAGCCGAGATTGCGCCACTGCACTCCAGCCTGGGCGACAGAGCGAGACTTCGTCTCGAAAAAAAAAAAGAAAATCCCATTTTCTGGGGAGAAATTCAAGCTGCAGAAATTTGCACATGTAACAAGGAGCCAAATGTTAATCACCAAGACAATGGGAAAAATGTCTCCAGGACATGTCAGAGACCTTTGCAGCAGCCCCTCCCATCACAGGCCTGGAGGTTTAGGAGGAAAAAATGATTTTATGGACCAGGCCCAGGGTCCCTCTGCTGTGTAGTCTAGGGACTTGGTCCCCTGCATCCCAGCCGCTCCAGCCACGGCTGAAAGGGGCCAACATAAAGCTTGAGCTGTGGCTTCAGAGGGTGCAAGCCCCAAGTTTTGGCAGCTTCCACATGGTGTTGAGCCTTTGAGTGTATAGAAGTCAAGAACCGGGGTTTGGGAACGTCTGCCTAGATTTCAGAGGATGTATGGAAATGCCTGGATGCCTAGGCAGAAGTTTGCTGCAGGGGCGGAGCCCTCATGGAGAACCTCTGGTAGGGCACTGCAGAAGGGAAATGTAAGGTTGGAGCCTCCACAAAAAGTCCCTACTGGGGCACCGTTTAGTGGAGCTGTGAGAAGAGGGCCACCATTCTCCAGACCCCAGAACGGTAGATCCACTGACAGCTTGTACCGTGTGCCCGGAAAAGCTGCAGCCACTCAACACCAGCCCATGAAAGCAGCCAAGAGGGTGGCTGTACCCTGCAAAGCCACAGGGGCAGAGCTGCCCAAGACCATGGGAGCCCACCCTTTGCATCAGCGTGACCTGAATGCAAGACATGGAGTCAAAGGAGATTATTTTGGAGTTTTACGATATGACTGCCCTGCTTGATTTTGGACTTGCATGAGGCCTGTAGCCCCTTTGTTTTGGCCAATTTCTCCCATTTGAAACGGCTGTACTTACCCAATGCCTGTACCCCCATTGTATCTGGGAAGTAACTTTCTTTTGATTTTACAGGTTCATAGATGGAAGTGACTTAAGATGAGTTACTGGACTGTGGGCTTTTGAGTTAATGCTGAAATGAGTTAAGACTTTGTGGGACTGCTGGAAAGGCATAATTGGTTTTGAAATGTGAGGACATGAGATTTAGGAGGGACCAGGGGCGGAATGATATGGTTTGGCTGTGTCTCCACCCTAATCTCATCTTGAATTCTAGCTCCCATAATTCCCATGTGTTGTGGGAGGAACCCAATGAGAGGTGATTGAATTATGGGGATGGGTCTTTCCTGTGCTGTTCTTGTGACAGTGAATGAGTCTCACGAGATCTGATGTTTTAAAAACAGGAGTTTACCTGCACAATCTCTTTTTGCCTGCTGCCATCCATGTAGGCTATCCACAAACCATTTTTTGTGACTTGCTCCTCCCTGCCTAACACCATGATCATGAGGCCTCCCCAGTCATGTGGAACTGTAAGTCCATTGCATCTTTTTTTCTTCCCAGTCTCCGGTATGTCTTTATCAGCAGCATGAAAATTGACTAATAGAGTCTTGTCCCTGATACTTCCAAAATCTGCACTCGTGATTTGAGAGAGCCTTTATGAAATCAAACATATTTTTACCAATCATGAATTCTATCTATCTAAAAGGACATTTAAGTGCCAGCAAAGAGTTTTATAATTAGAAATCCATTCTTTTAAGAATAGCTATATTACCTAAATAATTTCAGATATTTTGTTTTGGTTTTTGGTTAAGGGGTGGGAGCAGGTGGGCAGAAACCAAAATGAGAACTCTCCCTGTTGTTTGTCATTCCATCCTAAATGAGCCCTTTCTTATATTTCCAGAGGTTTCTTATATTTTTGGAGGTTCCAGAATTTAAGTTTATGACACTCATTTGTAATGCATATGAGTATTTAGATTGGATTGTTACTTTAAAAAAAATGGTTTGTAGAGAGCCTACATCTACATTATTTCTACAAATCCCAACCATATCAAACTGGAGTTGCTTCCAGCATTTATAATGAATTTGCCAACAATATGAGGCCCTATTTAGAGACAGCTGTTTCTGAGAGAGGAACAAATTTTGGATTGACAAATTTCACATTTTTTACAGAGGTTGTGCACCTGCTGATTAGAATTTGTTCTGAAATTCTATCTATATCTATAATGTTTAAAACTAATATATTTTCATAGTGTATATAAGAAACAGTCAAAATTTTCTGAACTATTCCAATTACTCACTAGTACACTGCAGAGACTCATAAGGAATTTTATATTGTCCTTCACTCTGTCTTTAAGGTGCAAGTCAATCCCATGGAAGATTTCAAAATAAAAGGATGCAACAGCATCTTGTAGTAATCCATTGCTAACAAGTGGTATAGCTTCGAAAAGCTTCCCACTTAATTTTAATCAGCACTGCTACAATTTAAGTGTATTCTTTTGTGCTCTGTTTTTAGAAAAAGTTGATCACTATCTTCAACCATGATGTTCTATGCTTTGAAGAATTATACACAAGATGAATGCCATGACTAAGGCAAAGGTCAGGACAGGGCAAAACTCTCTGGTTAGGCAAAATTTTACTCCATTCCTTCAATTCTATAAGTACTTATTGAAGGCTTTCTGTATCAAGTATATGCTGGGCAACAGAAACATAAAAGAGAAAATCAGACCAGACGCAGTGGCTCATACCTGTAATCCCAGCACTTTGGGAAGCTGAGGCAGGAAGATCACTTGAAGCCAGGAGATCATGACCATCCTTGGCAATATAGTGAAACTCCCCCATCTTTACAAAAAGAAATTTTTTTTTAATTATCTGGGTATAGTAGTGTACGCCTATAGTCCCAGCTACTCCAGAGGCTGAGGTGGGAGTATTGCTTGAGCTGAGGAGTCTGAGGCTGTTGTGAGCTGTGACTACGCTACAGCACTCCAACCTGGGCAACAGAGCAAGATTCCTGTCATTCATTCATTCATAATTAAATAAATAGAAAATCATCTCTCTCAAAAAGTTCACAGTCATGGGAACACTTATACCTAAATTAGAGGTCCAGGCCAGTTCATCCATGAAGCAGCAACTATAACTGAAGCACGCCAAATTGTGGAATGGAGAACATATGCCCAGTCTAAAGGATGCAGCCACTACCTGACACCAGCACTCCCATGCTCTGGGAGAATGCAAACTCAGTGGTGTCACAGCTTCTGATTTTCTGAGAAGACAGAAACTTTGAGGAATGAACATTTAACCTAGAGAAATCAGGGAATGCTTAGCAAAAGAGCTACCATTTGAATCGAGTCCTATAAAGGTTACGCAGAGTGTACTAGGTGTGAATGCAGATGCCTTATTTCCTGTGGCTACAGCTTAGGGTGGAAAGTGGGGAGTGGCAAGATAAGCAACTAGAGACGAAAGAAGCCATGCACAAGCTAAACTCTATGCACAGAACACAAGAACTTGTTGAAGAAGTTACTCTATAATACAATATACAAGAGCAGAATTTATCTGTCTGCAGAAAACTCTACCAAACTCCCATACAGTGAGATTTCAAGGTTTGGTAGACATACAAAGAGGCAGGTATCTTGCTTTTAGTCCATAAAGCTAGACTGGACACTACTGTATCTAAACACTGTTTGGCCTCGAACTATTGAGACATCTAAATGCCTGTATGGTTCCAGTAGCAGCAGTGGGTACATAAACACATAGCGGCCATGAAGAAGAATATATAAACCTAGGGTGGGCACGGTGGCTCACACCTGTAATCTCTGCACATTGGGAGGCCAAGGCAGCCAGATCACCTGAGGTCGGGAGTTTGAGACCAGCCTGACCAACATGGAGAAACCCTGTCTCTACTAAAAATACAAAATTAGCCGGGCGTGGTGGTGCATGCCTGTAATCCCAGCTACTTGGGAGGCTGAGGCAGGAGAATCACTTGAAATCGGGAGGCAGAGGTTGCAGTGAGCCAAGATCGCGCCATTGCACTCCAGCCTGGGCAACAAGAGCAAAACTTAGTCTCAAAAAAAAAAAAAAAAAAATATATATATATATATATATATATATATATATACATACACCAAACCCAGAAAGAAAGATTTTGGGAGATCTGTCATCCCCAAATGTCTCCCCTTTACTCTTGACAAGGGTAATACCTTATTCATTGCTAAAATTACTTAGCATATACGAGACCTCTTGACATATATTATTCTCACCCACCTAAGACACCTTCAGCTCCCTATTTTCTATTTTGTGGGGGTTTATAACTCACACATCCACTGTAGCCAATTGTATTCATATTTTGCACTCCTTTTTGTATATTAAACCACTTTAACTTTAAAAGTTCTAAAACCTAGGCCGGGCACAGTGGCTCACACCTGTAATCCCAACACTTTGGGAGGCCAAGGTGGGTGGACCACTCAAAGCCAGGAGGTCAAGACTAGCCTGGTAAACACGACAACACCCTGTCTCTACTAAAAATACAAAAAGTAGCCAGGCGTGGTGGCATGCATCTATAATCTCAGCTACTCAGAAGGCTGAGGCACAATAATCACTCGAACCCGGGAGGTAGAGGTTGCAGTGGGCCAAGATTGTGCCACTGCACTCCAGCCTGGGCGACAGAGCAAGATTCTATCTCAAAAAAAATAAAAATAAAATTTAAAAAGGGCCGGGCATGGTGGCTCACATCTGTAATCCCAGCACTTTGGGTGGCCAAAGCAAGTGGATCACCTGAGGTCAGGAGTTCGAGACCAGCCTGGCCACATGGTGAAACCCCATCTCTACTAAAAATACAAAAATTAGCCAAGCGTGGTAGCGGGTGCCTGTAATCCCAGCTACTCAGGAGGCTGAGGTTGGAGAATTGCTTGAACCTGTGAGGCGGAGGTTGCGGTGAGCCAAGACTGCACCACTGCACTCCAGCCTGGGAGACAAGAGAGAAACTCCGTCTCAGAAAAAAAAAAAAAAAAAGTTCTAAAATCTAATTCAGGGCCACATGTTAACCAGCACCAGCAATTTCTTCATCTTCCTAATCTTCCTAACCCATTAGTCAATCTTATTTTATTGTAATTCAAAAAAATTAATCGATATTTTGCTCCAGAAAGGATGATTAGTTTTGCCAAGGAAATTTGCTATTCTCCAGGTAGGAAGGAGGAAAGAAAATCATGTTGGGTTCTGTCACCTAAGCCTTTCATTCAGTGAGCCTCACAACAAGATAGGTATTATTATTCCCCTTTTCACCAATGGGAAAACTGAAGTTCTGAGTAGTTAACTTGCTCAAATAGCAGGTAGTAAATGACTGATGTCTGGGCTAAAGCCAGACCTCTTTGGAAGACACAGCTTCTAAAACTAACTTCTTCCCACTATTCCACATAGCTTTAACTGTCACCCTTTTTCTTTTCCTTTTTTCTTGAGACAGGGTCTCACTCTGTTGCCTAGGCTGGAGTGCAGTAGCGCAATCATGGCTCACTACAGCCTCCACTTCCCGGGCTTAAGTTATCCTCCCATTTCAGCCTCCTGAGTTGGGACTACAGGTGCATGCCACCATGCCCGGCTAATTTTTGTATTTTTAGTAGAGACAAGGTCTTGCCACATTGCCCAGGCTGATCTTGAACTCTGGGCTCATGCGAACCTGCTGCTTTGGACCCTCAAAGTGCTGGGATTACAGGCGTGAGCCACTACACCCAGCCACCCGTTATTATTTCTAATAACAATCATAATACTGCACTTCTACCTTATATTTGTACAGTACAGCATACCTTTCAAATCACTTTCATCTATAATATTTTTGTGGGTTCCTAAAACTATTTTTCAAGAAAACTTGGGCAAAGAAAAAAAAAGATGACTAGCCTAAGATCACAGAGAAATGATTACTGAGCACAAATAATAGTTAATAACAGTAGCTATATTTATTGAACAGTTAAACTAAACATTTTACAATCTGTTGTCTCATGTAATCCTCATTACAATCCTGTGAGACAGCAATGACAAAAATATGACCTCTTTTACAGATGAGATAACAAGGCTTAAGGAATTCTGTAGTTCACATAGCTAGGAAATGGCAGTCTTGGAATTAAAATTCAGGTACTAGTAGGCTCACAAATCTATTTTCTTATCTACAGCATCATACAGAACTGCTTCCCTAAACTGCAGTGCTCTTTATAGAATATTATGCATTTACTATAATTAAGTTAAACTAAAATTAGTTAGAATTGTGAACTGAAATTGCTATCAGTCTGATTTCCAAACCTACTACTGAATGAAAGTGGTGGAAGAAGCAAACAGGTGGCAGGATAATATCTAGCAGGAATTTAAAAGAAATTTTTCACTGGGTAATCAACACATAGATAATCAAAAACACAATATAATTTGGGGGGAAAGTAAACCATCAACATCTCAGGATTATCCTCTTTGGATCAAGAGACATTACCCTGATCATTTAACAAATGAGCCCACTATTCAAACATGCATTCAAAAGCAAAAACATTCTATTTTTCATTTTATTTTTAGTTGACACATAATTTATGGGATATTGATGCATGATATTTCTCAATACATGCATACAATGTGTAATGATCAAGTCAGGGTAATTAGCATAACCATCACCTTAAGCATTTCTTTGGGTAGTGAACATTCAAAATCCTCTCTTTGGCCAGGTACGGTGGCTCATGCCTGTGATCCAAGCACTTTGGGAGGCCAAGGCAGGCGGATCACTTGAGGCCAGGAGTTTGAGACCAGCCTAGCCAACAAAATACAGAAATACAAAAATTAGCCAGGCGTGGTGGTGCACGCCTGTGGCTGAGGCATGACAATCGCTTGAACCCAGGAGGTGGAGGTTGCAGTGAGCCAAGATTGTGCCATTGCACTCCAGCCTGGGCGACTGAGGGAGACACTGTCTCAAAAACAAAAACAAAAACAAACAAAAAAAATCCTCTCTTCTAGCTTTTTGAAAATATTCACTAAATTACTGTTAACCATATTCACCCTACAATGCCACAGACACTAGAACTTATTCTTCCCATCTAGTTGTAACTTTGTATCTGTTAACCAATCTCTCCCTATCCTTCCCTCCCCTCTACCTTTCCCTACCACCCCAATAACCACAATTCTAATTCTTTAAGCTCAACTTTTTCCTTAGCTCCCACATAAAAGTGAGGACATGTGGTATGTATCTTTCTGTTCTGACTTATTTCACAACATAATGTCCTCCAGGAAAAACTTTTTTTTTTTAACTCATCTTATGAAATAGTAAAAATCATCCAGGATGGAAAAGCTCCACCCCAGTTTTTTCCTACGTTGACCGGGTATACTCATATTCGTAAGTATTTTTAAAGTTATGTTAAAATATCCATACTACCCAAAAGCAACCTACAGATTCAATGCAACATTCTTCACAGAAACAGAAAAAAAAAACCCTAAAATTTATATGGAACCACAAAAGACCCAAATAGCCAAAGCCATCCTGACCAAAAGGACAAAACAGAGGAATCACATTACTGGCTTCAAATTATACTACAGAGTTATTGTAACCAAAACAGCATGGTACTGGCATAAAAACAGACACATTAACCAATGGAACAGAATAGAGAACCCAGAAATAAATTCATACATCTACAGTGAACTCACTGTTCAACAAAGGTGCCAAGAACATGCATTGGGGAAAGGACAGTCTCTTCAATAAGTAGTGCTGGGAAAACTGGATATCCATATGCAAAAGAATGAAACCAGACCTTTATCTCTCACTATACACAAAAATCAAATTAAAATGGATTAAAGACTTAAATCTAAGATTTCAAACTATGAAATTACTAAAAAAAAATATTGGACATACTCTCCAGGACACTTGCCTGGGCAAAGATTACTTGAATAATGTCCCAAAAAGCACAGGCAACCAAAGCAAAAATGGACAAATGGGATCACATCAAATTAAAAAGCTTTTGCAAAGAAAAGGAAACAGTCAACAAAGTGAAAAGACAACCCACAGAATGAGAGAAAATATTTGCAAACTCTATCCATCTGGCAAAGGATTAATAACAAGAATATACAAGGGGCTCAAACAACTTGAAGGGAAAAATAATCGAATAATTTGATCTTAAAGTGGGCAAAAGAAGACATTCAAACGGCAAACAGGTATATGAAAAGGTGCTCAACATCATTGATCATCAGAGAAATAAATGCAAATCAAAACTACAACGAGATATCATCTTACCCCAGTTAAAATGGCTTTCATCAAAAGATAAGCAATAATGAATGCTGGTGAGGGTATAGTGAAAAGAGGACTCTCATACACGACTAGTGGGCATGTAAATTAGTACAACCATTATGGAAAACAGTACGCAAGTTCCTCAAAAACTGAAAATAGAGATAACTTGTGATCCAGCAATCCCCCTGCTGGGTATATGCCCAAAAGAAAGGAAATCAGTATACTGAAGAGATAGCTATACTCCCATGTTTACTGCAGCACTGTTCACAATAGCCAAGATGTGGAAGCAACCTAAGTGTCCACGAACAGATGAGTGCATAAAGCAAATGTGGTACATATACACAATGGAGTATTATTCAGTCAGAAAATAAAATGAGATCCTGTCATTTGCAACAACATAAATGGAACTGGAGGACATTAAGTGAAATAAACCAGGCCAGAAAGACAAACTTCACGTATTCTTACTCATTTGTGGGAGGTAAAAATTAAAACAATTGAACTTATGGAAACAGAGTAGAATGATAGTTACCAGAGGCTGGGAAGCATAGTGGCGGGTGGGTGGTGGGGATGGTTAATGAGTACAAAAATATCATTAAAATGAATAAAATCTAGTATTTGATAGCACAACAGTGTGACTACATTTAACAATTATTTACTGTACATTTTAAAATAATTAAAAGAGTATTGCTAGAATGTTTGTATCACAAAGAAATAACAAATGCTTGAGGTAACACATACCCCATTTACCCTGATGTGATTACTAGGCATTGTATGCGTGTATCAAAATACCTCCATATATATATGTGTGTGTGTGTGTATATATATACATATATACCTCCATTTATACTCCATAAATATACACACTTACTATGTACTCATAAAAATTTTTTTTAAAGCTCAACAGTAAAAGACAAACAAAAAATCAGTTTGATTAGGGCTGGGCACAGTGAGTCATGTCTGTAATCTCAGTACTATGAGAGGCCAAGGCAGGAGGATTGGTTGAGCCCAGGAGTTTAAGACCAGCCTGGGCAACACAGCAAGATCTCATCTCTTAAAAAAAAATAAATCTATTAGCCCAGTGTGGTGTTACACATCTGTAGTCCTAGCTACATGGGAGGCTGAGGTGGGAGGATCACTTGAGAACAGGAGTTCAATATTGCAGTGAGCTATGATCATGCCACCATACTGCAGCCTAGGTGGCACAGCAACATACTGCCTCAAAACACACACACACACACACACACACACACACACACACACACACGATTAAAATGACCTCCTTTTTGTGTACTCATAAAATTGTACCATGCATACTCCATTGTCATATAGTCACACTTGATTTGAATCATGGTCACTACAGAATAAAAAGTATGTGAGAAAATAAATATTTTAAAATAATCAAAAATGCTTTTAGCAGAAGCTTTATATATACTAGAGTAGTAGTCCTGTGAAACTAAATGACATTCCTTTTAAAAACACAGTGGCCTAAAAGACATAGCCTAAAGTTAGAGAGAGATGTTAAAGAAGGTAGATTTGTGAAGGTATTGTTATTCTGAAGATAAATCTCATTTATTTGTAATATCAACATTTTAACAGACAGAAATCTCCTGTCATAAAGCCCCTGTAATTATTAAACACTGTCAAGAGCTCGATCATGCAAATTATCACTGTTTCAAAAATTCAAAACATGACTTCTAAGTTTTTAGAGTATTCATTAGACCTATCTCTAGCATCACAATACTGGAAATAAAATATTTTTAATTTGCTAAAAAAAATCTTTGAAGCAAATGAAATAATATTCCAAGGAGACTCCAGGAGAAAAATTTTTTAAAGCTATTTTAAAACATTTGTTGAAACGAAGTTACAGAACACAAAAATTGTGAAAAAAAAAAATGAAAGGTTTTCAAGAGCCTTTGGTGAGTCACAGGAAGAAAAGCAAATCCAGCTGCACTCCATAAACTAAAGATTTGTATTTAGAACTTCCAAAAAATATTAAATCAGAAACAACTATCTGATGTGTTAACTATGTGCCCATTTTTAAAACCTACTCTCTAGTATAGCTACTTTTGGGAAAACATTCATTAAACTCTTCTTCAAACCACAAACACAGATGGATTTTTTTGGTAACTAATGGGCCTCTAAGGTGTTTTTAGAAAAGGGAGACAAATCTTGGCCCTAGAGAATGAAGAAGGGACAATTATAGAATACAGGATTGATGAAAAGCAGTTGGCAATACAGTAGTAATGAGCAACATGAGAAGAGAAATTATCTGAATCCAAATTATTATCTAAACAAAAGGAATTATTATAGTACTTAAAAACCTATAACCAATGTATCCTCATTCATTGGGCTCAAAACGAAGAACACAGACCAGTTAGAATTCTTCAGCCTTAAATAATATATGTACCCTTTTTAAAGGTAAAAATTCAGTTATTGAGTACTGCCTTAAATAATTTTTATTAAAATATTATTTAAATATGTACACATGTAAAAGTGATAAACTCTATTTGGTTATACTTCTTATGTAACTAAAAGGAGAGATTTGTTAAAGGATACAAAATTTCAGTTGGGAGGAGTAAGTTCTAGTGTTCTTTATCACTGTAGGATGACTATAGTTAACAATAATGCATTACATAGTTTCAAATAGCTAGGAGGGTAAGAACGTTCCCAACACAAAGAAGTGATGAATGTTTGAAATGACAGACATGCTAATTACCCTGATCTGATCATCATACATTATATGTATCAAAACATCACTATGTACCCCATGAATATGTACAGTTATTATTTGTCAATTAAAAAAATAAAGTACAAATTGAAAACAAAATTTATTCAAATTGTCATTAATTTACTATGACAGATGATGGTACTTGACTGATACTAAGTTGCTATTCCCAATATGAAATGGGTGCTGACTGCCTCAGTGTGGGTTTTTTTTTTCTTTCTTTTGAGACACAGTCTTGCTCTGTCACTCAGGCTGGAGGAGTGCAGTGGCATGCTCATAGCTCACTGCACCCTTGAACTCCTGGCCTCGAGCCATTCTCCCACCTCAGCCTCCTGAGCAGTTGAGATTATAGGTGTGTGCCATCGCACTGGTAATTCTTTGAAATAAGGGAAGACTATCATGAAAATGCATTCTCTCACCTCTTTTCTCTATTCAAATTACAGTTATGAGGCTGGGTGCAGCGGCTCACACCTGTAATCCCAGCACTTTTGGAGGCCAAGGTGGGCAGATCACTTGAGGCCAGGAGTCTAAGACCAGCAGCCTGGCCAACATGGCGAAACCCTGTCTCTACTAAAAATACAAAAATTAACCAGGCAAGGTGGCGCACACCTATAGTCCCAGCTACTCAGGAGGCTGAGGTACAAGAATTGCTTGAGCCTGAGAGGCAGAGGCTATAGTGAGCCAAGATCGCACCACTGCACTCCGGCCTAGGAGACAGAGTGAGACCCTGTCTCCCAAAAAAAAAAAAAAAAAAAATTTACAGTCGTGCCTTGTTATACATGGGGGATTGGTTCTAGGACCTCCTCATTTCCACATATACCAAAATCCATGCATACTCAAGACCCAAAATCAGCCCTGTGGGAGCCTGTGTATTATGAAAAATTGGCCTCCCTGCACACGAGCTTCACATTCCCCTATGCCCTACCTCTGGTTGAAAAAAATCTGCGTATAAGTAGATAGATCTGCACAGTTCTAACCCATTTTGTTCAAAGGTCAACTGTATATGAAATTGTTATTCATGTAACATACTGCTCTTATATCTCCTGATTGAGGCCAGAAGATTCTTTCACTCTCGACACAGGAAACAGGTTGGTGAAAAGCACATGACAGTCATTACTAATCACTTTACTGGCTCTAGTTTCTAGGGCTAAGGATTTCTGTGAGAAGGACTGCTACTGAAATGGACTTCTTGAACTCAGAAAGCAATGAGAGGCACCCAGGGAAAGGTCGCGTCCAGGTGGTAGTAGTTAACTGACAGAAACGAAGTGGGCATGGTGATCCTAACAGGCAGCAAGGTGGATATGGAATATTAGGTCATCTCAAACTTTGTTGTGATAGGCAGAAATCCCTGTCTATATTTAATTAGACTCAATAACTCAAATCAACAGGCAACCCACTTAGATCTGTTTTTATTTTTTATTTTTATTTTTTGAGATGGAGTCTCGCTCTGTCACCCAGGCTGGAGTGCAATGGCATGATCTCAGTTTACCACAACTTCCACCCCCAGGGTTCAAGTGATTCTCCTGCTTCAGCCTCCCAAGTAGCTGGAATTACAAGCATGCACCACCACGCCTGGCTAATTTTTATTTTTTTCTTTGTATTTTTAGTACAAAGTTTCGCATGTTGGCCAGGCTGGTCTCGAACTCTTGATCTGAAGCAATCTATGCGCCTCGGCCTCCCAAAGTGCTGGGACTACAGGTGTGAGCCACCATGCCCAGCCTGTTTTGATTTAAATAACCAAAAGTGAACAAATAACTCCAGGTCTAGTGAACTTGTCTGAGCCACTACAGTAGAGAGTCAGGAACTCTCACCCAAATTCGAGACCCACAGTTCCTTGAATGAAGGGGAGGCCAAATCCCTTTTGGAAGGTTTTATTTCCCCCCCATTGGATCTCTGGCCATTTACCCAGGTAATCAAGAGCTGGCAAAAGGGAAATACCGAAACCTCTCCAGGATTATTACATACTGGCTTTGAGCTAACATTAATTCTTAGGAATTAAGAATACCACAGGTTCATCAGTTGGATTGACAATTTATGAGGCTCATGTATAGGAGATGAAGTTCTAATTCAACCTCTTCTCACAACAGTCACCATGACAAAGCCCAAGCACACCTAGTTTTCAGATGTTACCAAATACTGCCCACAATGACTCCCTGGTTCAGAAGGAAGGACTATTATGGTAAGAGGTATGAAGTGGAAGATGATCAAATTCCCTTTCCTTATGAAAATTATTGCATTTCTAAGGGGTGAGTTTTCTAAAATTTATAAAGGAATAGTGAAATGTTATTATGAGACAAAGACATACTGCAAGCAGGCATACTGCCCTCCTCCCTCCACTTTCTTCCTGTACAGAGAATTGAAAAGATGTGTCTACCTAAAATGATGTTGTATTTAACCTGGAAAAGCTGCAATGAATACAGGTATTGAAACAAGGCCATGGCAATTTCAGCAAGCAACTGAAGTAATGATTTCTTTCTGAAAAACAGCTCCTGGCTTGCTACTAGGATCCAGTGAAAACAGAATAGAACATTAAGTGACCATGCAACCTAGCTGTCCATCATGAGTTGTTATTGGATGCATTTAACTCTAAATTCCAGCAAGCCCAAAATGAGTTGTGAAGGCACAATTAAATTGCATATCAGACCACTTACATTCCTCACAACCATATTCCTGCTACATGCCACCTCTCCCTCAAACTACACCTATGGCTTCATGAGAAGTGCCCTATGACCAGCAAGCTCGCAGAGGGGAAAATGCCTCTCCCTGGTTAAAGAAAGACCTGAGCATTATGTTACAGCTGCAAGTGTACCACTGCTGCATAACAACTCCATTCAGGGGTGATCCTGAGAATCAGCTGAGAGGAGAAAGCCTCCCTGTGAGAAGCACTTACAGTGGTACATATCATTGTTCACTTTACTTGAAAATATGTGGCCTGAGGTCAGTATCTACATGGTAATTTCTGGCATGTCCAATAGACTGGCTGAATAAGCAGGACTGGGGAGGAGCATATTTGGATGACTAGTGACAAGGTAGTTTGGGAAAGGGATATTTAGATACATTTTTGGGAATGGGACCAGCACCTGAGAATATCTGTGCTCCATGTGACTGCTCAGCAAAATTACCACCAAGAAGAGAGTACTAATAAGTATATGGACAAGGTGACTGTTACTGAAAGAGTGAGCCATTTTCCTTGCCTAGTCAATTCAGTACTTGGCTAAATGTTAGTGTTTTGACAGGGACGGTGGCTATACATGTGCTCAACAACAGGGATTTCCTCCCACCAAGGCTGAGCTGGTGGTCTCACTGCTAAGTGTCCCTATATGGTACACTCCTCCAGTTGAGCCATCTACCTCATAAGGGATGGACTCCAGTGACCCTTTTCATCCCAGAGAGGTTAGTAATTTGTCCTTTTCAGAAGAGATGTTTATTCTGTATTTGGATGTGATTTACCTGTCATGTTGCTACCAACACTACCATCTGTGGACTTACCTGTGTGCCAGTGTGATATTCCACTTAGTGCCACTGATGAATAAAATCACTTCCCAACAAAAATGAGGCAACTGGCTGGTAACCAAGGGCTTCTTTGATCTTAACATGTACTCTTTGCATCTTTCAGAAGCAGCAGGCTCACACAATGGTGAAAAGCCTATGACAACATAGACAAGGTTCCAGCTAGGATCTATTGCTATAGAACACAGCTTATGAGCCGAACCAGCACTTTTCCAACTGGGTACTGGACATGGCACTTCTCACAACTCCAGCTAATGACCTCTCAAAATTGTTTCCTTCCTCTAAGACAGGGAGCTACTAAAGGTTTTGTGCCCAGGGAAAGAATGCTTCCACCAGGAGATATAAAAATGGTGCCTTTGAGCTGGAAGCTGAGATTGCTACCTGGCTCATCATGCCAGAAAAAGCAAATGAGAGGCTTAAATAGAGGGATATATCCGCTACAAAGAGAGTATCTGAATACTGTATACAGGAGGAACAGAATGAGTACAGGTGGAATGTAAGAAATGCTCTGGAGTGCATAATAATAAACTATAATGAAAGACTATTTCATGTCTATCTAAGCTGGGCCACCAATGGCTTAGGATGAAGAAGGTGTAACAACCCATCAGGCAAAGGACCCCACCCAGCTGAAGTTATGGTCATAATCTAAATTCTTTATTTGGTATTACTGATTGTGACATGAAAATCAAAGTAACATTTTAAGCAGTAAGAAGTGTATTCTTTCTCATGTAAAAAGAAGTCTGGAAATGGGCAATACAAAACTGTGTTGGAAATTCCACAAGGCTATTATGTTCTTTCTTACTCTCCAGCCCACCATCCATAAAATGTGGCACTCAAAAATGGCTTCTTGAGCTCCAGCCACTACATCAGCACTCAAAGCAGCAAGATAAAAGAAGGGAGAATGAAGGGTAGACCCCTCTCTTTGAGGAGGCTTTCTAGAAATTCAAATGCTTCTACCAACATTTCTTTTGGCCAGAAATTAGTCACACAGTCACACCCAGCAGTAAGAGAGGCTAAGAAATGTAATCTCTTATACCTGAATAAATTCAGGGTTCTCTCACCAAAGTGGAAGGGGAAGATGAAAATTGAGAAAGGCTGCCGCCAGTCTCTGCCATAGCGTGTCCACGGTTTTTTGGTGTTTCCTCTACCTCGTTATTTCTTCTGCACTACATATAAGTGTGATGGTAGTGGATAAATTTACCATTTAGCCCACAGGTTGAAGAATGTAAGAATTAGGTCACAAAATTAGAAGACTGAACACAACTCAGAGGTCCTAGACATGACAATAAGTTATCTTTTTTGTGGAGGTGGTCAGAATGACTAATTTCCTCATTTAAGGTGGGAATTCTTTTAAATTATCTATACAGTAAGAAAGGGGGCAGAAGGCAGTAAATTCAAGGACAGGGTGCCCTGCTCAGAATCCATTCCCCTTTTGGCCTGTAACACATTTCACTTTTCAATTAGGGAAATTCTTTTCCCTTATTCTGTGAGGTCTAAGCAGGCATGAAATACAGTAGCTTACTCCCCAACTGACCACAGGAGTGGCCAACACTCAAGCAGGCTCAAACCTAGTACACCATTCACCCATGAAGGAAATGATCTATTTGGCAATAAAGACCAAACAGATCCCCTCTCACAGGACTTTGAATCTTGAGGAGCCATCCAAGGATAAAAGGCAGCCTGAGCCAAAACTTCCTGACAGCAGTGCTGTAGTCTAGAGAAACTGTCTGTAAATTCCTGCTACTGACTGCCCTAGAGCGTCCCCAGTTCTCATTCTTCCTAAGGCCTGATTAGCTCCTCCTTGCCTAAGTAATCCAAAATCAATTTCTTGGCTAGGCGCGGTGGCTCACACCTGTAATCCCAACACTTTGGGAGGCCAAAGCAGGCAGGTCACCTGAGATCAGGAGTTCAAGACCAGCCTGACCAACATGGTAAAACCCTATCTCTACTAAAAATACAAAAATTAGCCAGGCATGGTGGCACATGCCTATAATCCCAGCTACTCGGGAGGCTGAGGCAGGAGAATCACTTGAATCCAGGAGGCAGAGGTCGCACTGAGCTGAGATCACACCACTGCACTCCAGCCTGGGCAACAGAGCAAGACTCCATCTCAAAACAAAAACAAAAAAACAAAAAACAAAAAACAAAAGCAATTTATATGCTTGCAACTAAACAATGCTGAGATAATTCTATACTTCCTCCCTGAGAGATGAGAAACCCCTATGGCTTTAAATCTCACCTGTATTGAGTACTTCCAACTCTAGCCTTAGTGTCTACCTCCCGTAGGAGGACCTAACCCATTCCTAACTTCAGTTTGGACATTTCCACTTGCTGCAAATACTTCACGTTCAACAGGTCTACAAAATGTCCCCCTACACTCTACACCCAACATACTTCTGCTAGTATCTCAACATACTCAATTGCTCAGCTTACTCTTCTTCTGTTCTTTCACTCTCACAATTATCAAGTCTGCAATTACCAACCTCACTTCACAAATGTAGCTTGAATCCAGTCTTTCCACTTCATCTCCATCACTACTGCCTAAGTTTATAACTCACCATCATCATTCCTCTATCCGCAAGAACATCTCAATTTTCAATGTTTAAATCATCTCGTTGAGACCTTTTGTCACTCTATTGTTTATGTCTTCATTTTATTTGGAAACACTTTTATCCTAACATATGTAACAATTTATTGCACTTTGTGTTTTACATGTCTATTTCCCTTATTTGAATATAAATCCTGGGGAGGGGAAGGGAGAGGAGGGATGTGGGTCAGTGTCTGGTGTTGTTTCCCTGACTAACAAGCATAGTACTTGGCCATTAGAGAACACACTTAACTAGCTGCTGAAAGAAGAAATGAATAAACCATAGCAGTCTTCTGCCAGGCTTTCCTGCCTCTAGCTTTTCTTTTCTGCAATTCACAACCACCACAGCCGCCAAAGTCAGCTTTCAAAAAAGCACATCTGCTCAGGTCTGTCTAGTACTTAACCTTTATGATCTCCACTGACCTCAGGATAAAATTAGATCATCTTAACATGACATACAAAACTCAAAATCTGGCCACAACCTTTCCTTTGCTTTTTAAATAAATTTTATTTCATTCATAGAAGCTTTATTCACAGTAGCCAAAAATAGAAGCAACCTATATATTCATTTACGCTGAATAAACAAATTGCTCTATATCCATTCAATGGAATATCTTTCAGCAATTAAAAAAATGTATAGTTGGTTCATGTATCTTGTCCAGTTTTCTGTTTGTTTACAGTGGAAGGGCAAGTTTAGCATCAGATACTCTATCATGGCAGAAGCAGATATTTCTAGCCTATTTCTTTTGCCCCATCCCATCCCACCACTGTGTGGTGCAGTCTACACCACACTACAATTTTTCCTAGACTTTTCTGAGCAATTTATTATGTCTTAAATTCTTTTCCTGCCTCAGTCATCTCTTTTTCATCCCACATGACCTGACTCATATCCTACTTCATCTCTGGTAGTCTTCCATTTTCTCTAGGGAGAGAGATCTTTTTCTCCCTCTATGTTTCTACAGCATATTGTTCACTACGGCATTTATCTCAAGGTACTGTGTATGTCTCCCCACGAAAATGAATTTCTAATAATAATGATAATCGCTAATATTTGGGTACTTGCTATGCGCCAGGTACTGTTCTAAGCACTTTACCCATATTAAATCATTCAATCTTCATAAAACTCTATGACATAGCTACTATTATTTATTTATTTTTGAGATAAGATCTCACTCTGTCGCCCAGGTTGGAGTGCAGTGGAACAATCACGGCTCACTGCAGTCTCAACTCCCAGGCTCAAGTGATCCTCTCTCTTCAGCCTTCCAAGTAGCTGGGACCACAGGCACACACCACCACACCCAGCTAATTTTTAATTTTTGTTTTATATAGATGGGATCCCACTGTGTTGCCCAGGCAGGTCTTGAACTCCTGAGCTTCAGCAATCCTTTCACCTTAGCCTCCCAAAGTGCTGGGATTACAGGTTTGAGCCACTGCACCTAGCCACCAGGTTCTATTACTATCCTTGATTTACAGATGAAGAAACTAAGGCACAGAGAAGTTAGATAAATTGCCTAAGAGCTCATAGCTTGACAGTGGTAGAGGCAGGATGTGAACCCAAACAGTCTGATTCTAGAGCTCATGATTACTATACTGTCTCTCCTAAATTCCTGGACGGCAGCAACTGGGTCTTATTCTTGTTTGTACATCCATGCCCAGAGCACCTCAAATATTTGTGGAATGAATTAAAATTTATAATTTTCTCCTAGTCATCCAAGAAAAAGTTCTTCATAAGTAATGTAGGTTTTCAGTCAGTAATTACAGAACTGAATCTAGAAAGGGTCTTTCATAAACATGGAAGAGACTAAAATTAAATTTCTAATAATAAATTCAAAGAGCTCTGAAGAATTTTACCATGCAGAAAGGACTAATGAGGTTTTTTAGGTAGCCAAATAACTGTAGTGAACTCAGGAACATAAAGTCCCTACAAAGGAATCAACACACCCTAAGAGAAGAGACTAAATGTCATAATTCGTCTCCAATAGCTGCATACTAAATTAATCCTATCCATTTAAATCTGAAATCAAGAGCATAGTTTTTTGAAGGCAAAAGCAAAAAGAGTATTTAAACAAAAATTTAATCCTAAAAGCCAAATCTGTCAAGAGTAATCAATGAAAATAAATAAAGCCTTACTACTCAAAGAATCATCTATGTTTTAGAAACAACAAAAGTCTAACCAATTCTGTATTGGAAAAGTATTGGTCACTGCCTGTGAAACAACTAAAAGTACTTAAATTTTAGTGATTTATACATAAATTTAAGTAATGAAAATTTATATATAATTTTTTATAAATTACATATTTTATATATATATATATATTGCACAAGTGGATAATTACATTTAGTTAGGGAAACAGTAATAAAACCATGGGGTAGAGGTTGTATTGAGAGGAAGGGGACAGTTGATGCATGTTGTTACCTTCAGTTTATTCCATCCTACCAATCTATGTCACATACCTGGGCCATCCAGCTTGGACAAGTCCACTATCCCTCATCCAAAGTCCCTGAAACCAAACCAAATGTCTTTCAGAATCCAAAATTTTTCTGATTTTAGGAAGGTGCATTTTACCCAACACTGCAGCAGGAACTGGGCAACACCCTGTAATCAAAAGCCTTAATATTTCTGCATCAAATGCATAAATATTCATATTAAATGGGATAAATAAAGACTATAAATAGCCTCACATCACTCCAGGTCAGATGTGTAAGTCTAAAAAAATTCTGTTTTCTGAGCTTTTCAGACTTTAAATTGTGGAAAAAGGATTACAGACTTCAACTATTACATTGTATTCAACCTGGTTTATTCTCTGCTTGAGAACTGACAACGGCTTCCTTACCTGCCACATTCAGATACAACATTAATTTCCATACTAGTCTGGAATTGGCAACATTATTGGAAATCATCTAGTCAAACTCCTTACTTCATTGCTTAGGAAACTAAAGCCCAGAGAGATAAAATGACTTGCCTGGGGATCACACAGTTAAGTATTGACAGAGACGAAACTACAACACACACATCTGTCTCCCAGGTCTTCTTTCTCTTTCTCTCTCTGTCTCTGTCTGTCTGTCTGTTTCTCTCTCTCTCGTGCATGCTCTCTCTCTTTCTCTCTGGATTTGAAGTGCTTTTTTTAAGGCTTTTCAAAATAAGAAATAATTGGCCAGGCGCGGTGGCTCATGCCTGTAATCCCAGCACTTTGAGAGGCCGAGGCGGGCAGATCACGAGGTCAAGAGATCGAGACCATCTGGGCCAAGATGGTGAAACCCCATCTCTACTAAAAATACAAAAGTTAGCTGGGCGTGGTGGTGCACACCTGTAGTCCCAGCTACTCGGGAGGCTGAGGCAGGAGAATTGCTTGAACCCAGGAGGTGGAGGTTGCAGTGAGTCGAGATTGCACCACTGCACTCCAGCCTGGCGACGAAGCAAGACTTCGTCTAAAAAAAAAAGAAAAAAAAGAAATAATTACAGACAAACACAAAGTTGCAGAAACACTACAGAGTCCCATGTACCCTTCACCCAATGGTGAAATCATGAAATAGCTATAGAACACTAAAACCAAAAAATTGATATTGATAGATTGTTAACTACAGACCTTATTCCATTTTCAGCATCTTTTAACCTGCATTTATTTTGTGTGTAGGTGTATAGAGTTCTTTGCAACTGTATTAGTCTGCACTCACATTGCTATAAGGAAATACCCAAGACTGGGTAATTCATAAAGAAAAGAGGTTTAATTGACTCACAGTTCTACATGGCTGGGGAGGCCTCAGGAAACTTACAATCATGGCCAAAAGCACCTCTTCATAGGCCAGCAGAAGAGAGAATGAGTGCCAGTAGGGGAAATGCCAGATGTTTATAAAACCATCAGATCTCATGAGAACTCACTCACTATCATGAGAACAGCCCCAATGATTAAATTATCTCCCACCAGTTCCCTCCCATGATACATGGGAATTATGGGGATTACAGTTCAAGATGAGATTTAGGTGAGGACATTCTGACCCTGGCCCCTCCCAAATCTCGTGTGCTCACATTTCAAAATGCAGTCATGATGCCCTTCCAAAAGTCCCCCAAAGTCTTAACTCATTCCAGCATTAACCCAAAAGTCCAAGTCCAAAGTTTCATGTGACACAAGGCAAGTCCCTTCTACCTATGAGCCTATAAAATCAAAAGCGGCCGGGCGCAGTGGCTCACGCCTGTAATCCCAGCACTTTGGGAGGCTGAGGCGGGTGGATCACGAGGTCAGTAGATCGAGACCATCCTGGCTAACACGGTGAAACCCCATCTCTATTAAAAATACAAAAAAAAATTAGCCAGGCATGGTGGTGGGCGCCTGTAGTCCCAGCTACTCAGGAGGCTGAGGCAGGAGAATGGCGTGAACCCAGGAGGCAGAGCTTGCAGTGAGCCGAGATGGCACCACTGCACTCCAGCCTGGGCGACAGAGTGAGAATCCGTCAAAAAACAAAACAAAAAAAAATCAAAAGCAAGTGCATTACTACCTAGACACATCTCTCTGGGGCTACAGGCACTGGGTAAATACATCTGTTCCAAATGGGAGAAACTGGCCAAAACAAAGGGGATACAGGCCCCACGTCAAGTCCGGAATCCAACAGGGCAGTCATTAAACCTTAAAAGTTCCAAAATGATCTCCTTTGATTCCATGTCTCACATCCATGTCACGCTATTACAAGAGGTGGGCTCCCACAGTCTTGGGAAACTCTGCCCCTGTGGCTTTGCAGGGAACAGCCCCTCTCCTGGCTGCTTTCACAGCTGGCATTGAGTGTCTGAGGCTTTTCCAGGCACATGGTGCAAGCTGTACGTGGATCTACCATTCTGGGGTCTGAAGGATGTTGGCTCTCTTCTCACAGTTCCACTAGGCAGTACCCCAGTGGGAACTCTGTGTGGGGGCTCCAACCCTACACTTCCCTTCCGCACTGCCCTAGCAGAGGTTCTCCATGAGGGCTCCACCTCTGCAGCAGACTTCTGCCTGGACATCCAGGAATTTCCATACTTCCTCTGAAATGTAGGCAGAGATTTCCAAACCTCAATTATTGTCTTCTACACATCTCAAGCTCAATACCACATGGAAGCTGCCAAGGCTTGGGGCTTGCACCCTCTGAAGCAACAGCCTGAGCTGTACCTTGGCCCCTTTTAGCCATTGCTGAAGCTGCTGAGATGCAGGGCACCAAGTCCAGAAGCTGCATACAGCAGGGGGGGCTGGACCTGGCCCAGAAAACCATTTTTCTCTCATAGGCCTCTAGGCCTATGATGGGAGGGGCTGCCAAGAAGGTCTCTGACACATCCTGGAGACATTTTCCCCATTGTCTTGGCAATTAGCATTTGGCTCCTCATTACTTATGCAAATTTCTGCAGCCAGCTTGAATTTCTCCTCAGAAAATGAGTTTTTCTTTTCTATTACAATGTCAGGGTTGCAAATTTTCTAAACTTTTATGTTCCGTCACCTCTTGAATGCTCTGCTGCTTAAAAATTTCTTCCACTAGATACCCTAAATCATCTCTCTCAAGTTCAAAGTTCCACAGTTCCCTAGGGCAAGGGCAAAAAGCTGCCAATCTCTTTGCTAAAGCATAGCAAGAGTGACCTTTACTCCAGTTCCCAACAAGTTTCTCATTTCCATCTAAGACCATCTCAGCCTGGATTTCATTGTCCATATCACTATCAGCATTTTGTCAAAGCCATTCAACAAGTCTCTAGGAAGTTCCAAACTTTCCCACATCTTTCCCATGTCCTCTTCTGAGCCCTCCCAACTGTTCCAACCTCTGCCTGTTACCCAGCTGCAAAGTCGCTTCCACATTTTCAGATATCTTTATAGCAGCACCTCACTCTCTACAGTACCAATTAGTCTGTTCTCACATTGCTCTAAGGAGATGCCCCAGACTGGGTAACTTATAAAGAAAAGAGGTTTAATTGACCCAGAGTTTCACATCTTGGCAGAAGGTGCCTCTTCACAGGGCACCAGGAGAGAGAATGAGTGCCAGCAGGGGAAATGCGAGATGCTTATAAAACCATCAGCTCTTGTGAGAAGTTACTCACTATCATGAAAACAGCCTGGGGAAACCCCCACGATTCAATTACCACCCACTGAGTCCCTCCCACGTGAGGATTATGGGGATTACAATTCAAGAGGAGATTTGGGTGGGGACACAGCCAAACTGTATCAGCAACTTTATCCCATGTATAGATTCACACACTCACCACCACAAGACTCCCAACTGTTCTACCACAATATTCCTCTTTGTATTTACACTCCTCCCTATTCCTCACATTGTCCCTGACTCCAGAAAACACTTACTATTCTCCATCTCCACAGTTTTGTCATTTTGAAAATGATATAAATGGAATCAGACAATATATAAACTTTTGAGATAGACTTTTTAAAAAATTGGGTAAAATTTACATAAAATTTACCATCTTAACCATTTTAAGTGTACAGCTCAGTAGCATTAAGTGTATTCACAGTGTTGTACAACCAATCTCCAGAACTTTTTATCTTGCAAAACTGAAATCCTGTAACTATTAAACAACTCTCTATTTCCCCCTTCTTCCAGTCCCTTGAGACCACCTTTCTGTTTCTACACACCATTTCTCTAAATTTGACTACTCTAGACACTTTATATAAGTGGAATCACACAGTATTTGTCCTTTTGTGACTGGCTTATTTCACTTAGCGTAATGTCCTCCATATTTCACTCAGCATAATGTCCTCCAGGTTCATCCATATTATGACACGTGTGCAACCTCAAACACGTGGGCTCAAACGATCCTCCCACTTTGGCCTCTAGAGCAGCTGTCTAGCCAACTTATTTTTAGGAGCCACCATGCCTAGTTAATTTATTTTTTTATAGAGATGGGGTCTCACTATGTTGCCCAAGCTGGTCTCAAACTCCTGGCCTCAAGTGATCCTCCCACCTCAGCTTCCCAAAGTGTTGGGATTACAGGCATGAGCCACTGTGCCTGGTCCCTCTTTGTTTTTTACGGCTGAATAATATTCCATGGTAATATATACCACATTTTGTTAATCCTATCAACCATCAATGGACAACTGGGTTGCTTCTACCTCTTGGCTACTGTGAATACTGCTGCTATGAACATGGGTATACAAATATCTCTTTGAGACACTGCTTTCAATCCTTTTGGAAACAGACCCAGAAGCAGAATTGTTGGGTCATATGGTAATTCTATTTTTAATTTTTTGATGAATGAGATTGACTTTTTTCACGCAGAATGATTCATCTGAGATTCACCCAAGTTGTTGTATCAGTGGTTCATTTCTTTTTATTGTTGGGTAGCATTTCGTTGTTATGTATGGACCACAGTTTGTTCAACCACTCACTAGGATATGTGGGTTGTTTCCAGTTGGGAAATAATTAAAGACAAAATTAAAACAGTATAACAAACAGTATATATGTAGAGGATAAATTAAAGAAAGGAAAACTATGAATGTAGGGGGAAGAATGTTGAGGAATCAATTCACAATGACCAACTACAAAATTCCAACATGAGAGAGAAAAATGGTGGGAACCATGATACTGAAGAAATAACACACAAAATCATCCCAAAATAAAGGATATAGGATTAAGTTAAGAAGGCCTTCATTCTCCACTCCAAAAACCATCAAGGTGAAATTATGGAACATCATTCTAAAGAAAGGATCTTTCCTCTAGAAAGAACACACAGCCCTATCCAAGCTGTGGAATGAAAATGGCATTAATACAAGAAACTTAACTGCAAAGGAGAAATACATATATGTAGGATTTTCAACCTATAATTCTATAGGTTATGGCAGCCTATTACAAATAAGACTGCCACAAACATTTGTGTATAGGTTTTGGAATGGACATAAGTTTTTATTTCTCCGGAATAAATGCTCAGGAGTCTGATTGCTGGGCTACATGGTAAGTGTATGTTTAAACTGATTGATAATCAACTGATTGATTGAGACAGGGACTGACTCTGTCAACCACGCTGAAGTGCAGTGGCACGATCATGGCTCACTGCAGCCTCCAACTTCCGCGCTCAAGCGATTCTCTTACCTCAACCTCCCAAGTAGCTGGGACCACAGGGGTGCACCACCACACCCAACTAATTTTTTATATATTTTGTAGAGACAGCATTTTGCCACATTGCCCAGGCTGGTCTTGAAATCCTGGACTCAAGTGATCTGCCTGCCTCAGCCTCCCAAAGTGCTGGGATTACAGGCGTGAGCCACTGTGCCCAGTCGTATGTTTAATTTTATAAGAAATTGTTACGCTGTTTTCCAGAGGGGCCAAACCATTTTACATTCCCATCAGCAATGTATGAGAAACCTAGTTTCTCTGCATCGTTACTAGAATTACATATTATATTTTTTATTTTAGCCATTCTAATTGGTACATAGTAGTATCCCATTGTTGGTAGAAGAGCTGAGGCAGGACTGGCTTGTCTGTCATAATGTAAAAGAGTCTTGGAAGATGTCTGGGGTCCAGGGTCTAAAACCCCTCGTGGCCTTTGGAACACCAAGCTCTGTGCCAAAGGGTGGAAGGCTACACTGCCGCACCACAAATCTAAGCCCAGGGCATAAAACCCCTTGTGGCTTTGATGGAATCCAGGGCTCAGGGCATAAACCCCTCGTAGCCTCTGGAATGTGCACAGACTTGTTGGTTCCTTGCTTCTTTCTTGTAAACATGCCCTCCATTATCTCAAGCAGCAGAGCATATTCTATGTGGGTCAAAGGAAATGCTAAACCGTCACAGCTACACTTAATGCACCACTACCTTTCTACTCTCACCTCCTCATGCCCTCACCTGTTTACCCTCACATCCTCACCACCTGCTTCTTTGTTTGATCACCAATAAATAGGGCGGGTTCCCAGAGCTTGGGGCCTTTGCAGCCTCCAATCTAGCGCTGGCCCTCTGGACCCACTTTATGAACTCTTAACTTGTCTTTTCTCATTCCTTTGACCCCGCCAGACTTTGTAGCCCTCACGGCCTAGTGTTGGGCCCGATCACCTCAACATCCCATTGTGATTTTAATTTGCATTTCCCAAAAGGCTAATAATGTTGAACATCTTTTCATATGCTTACTTGCTACCTTTATAGGTTTTTCTTTTAGCCCATTTTCTTTTCTTTCTTTCTTCTTCTTTTTTTGTTTTTTAAGTGACAAAGTCTTGCTCCGTTGCCAAGGCTAGAGTGCAGTGGTACAATCATAGCTCACTGCAGCCTTGAAGTCAAACTCTTGGGTTCAAGGAAGCCTCCTGCCTCTGTTTCCCTAGTAGCTGGGATTACAGGCATGCATCACCGCACAAGCTTTTCCCCCTATTTTCTAATTGTATTGTTTGCTTTCTTGAGTTTAGAGAGTTCTTTTTTTTTTTGCAACAGAGTGTCACTCTGTTGCCCAGGCTGGAGTGCAGTGCCGCGATCTCACTGCAACCTCTGCCTCCCAGATTCAAGTGATTCTCCTGCCTAAGCCTCTGGTGTAGCTTGGACTACAGGCACCCACCACCACACCGGCTAATTTTTGTATTTTTAGTAGAGACAGGGTTTCACCATGTTAGCCAGGCTGGACTCAAACTCCTGGCCTCAAGGGATCCACCTGCCTCGGCCTCCCAAAGTTCTGGGATTACAGGCATGAGCCACCGCACCCAACCTCTTGAGTTCAGAGATTTCTTTACATAATCTGGATACAAGCCCTTCTTTGAATATGTGATTTGCAAATATTTTCTCCCAGTCTGTGGCTAAACTTTTCACCCTCTTTACAGGGTCTTTCACAGAGCTAAGTTTCAAACTTTTTTTTTTTCTTGAGACAGAGTCTCACTCTGTCTCCCAGGCTGGCTTGCAGTGGCGCAATCTCGGCTCACTGCAACCTCCGCCTCCCAAGTTCAAGCGATTCTCCTGCCTCAGCCTCCTGAGTAGCTGGGATTACAGGTGCACATCACCACGCCCAGCTAATTTTTGTATTTCTAGTAGAGATGGGGTTTCACCATGTTGGTCAGGCTGGTATCGAACTCCTGACCTTGTGATCTGCCTGCCTCGGCCTCCCAAAATGCTGGGATTACAGGCGTGAGCCACCATGCCTGGCCAGTTTTGAACTTTTATGGAGTCCAATTATTGTTTTCTTTTATGAATTTTTTGGTGTCATGTCTAAGAACTGCTTACCTAGCCCTAGGTCCTGAAGATGTTATCCTATGTTTTCTTTTTTTTTTGAGACTGAGTCTTGCTCTGTCGCCCAAGCTGGAGTGCAGTGGTGCAGTCTCGACTCACTGCAACCTCCACCTCCTGGGTTTGAGCGATTCTCATCTCAAACTCCTGACCTAAGGTGATCCACCCACCTTAGCCTCCTAAAGTGCTGGGAATTCAGGCATGAGCCACCGCACCCAGCCGTGACATTATCCTATGTTTTCTTCTGAAAGTTTTATAGTTTAACATTTCATGTTTAAATCCATTTTAAGTGGACATTGATTTCACAAATAATCCATTTTACATTGATTTTTTAAAAATACTGTGTGAGGTTTAGGTCAAGGTTCATTTTTTTGCCTATGATGTTCAATTGTTCCAGCCCTATTTTTGGAGAAAGAAAGAAAAAAAAACTATCCTCCCTCCATTGAATTGTTTTTGCACTTTTGTTAAAAATCAGTTGGGCATATTTGTGTTAATCTATTTCTGGGTTATCTATTCTGTTCCATTGATCTGTCTGTTCCTCTGCCAATACCACAGTGTTTTGATTAATGCAGCTATATAGTAAGATTTAACAGTAGGTGGAATGATTCCTCAACCCATGCTTTCTTTTTCCAACATTTTAGTTATCCTAAAATGTTCTAGTTTTTACTATTCTAGCTCTATTCATGCTGCTTATCCTTGCTTTTAAGGTCTTCCCCATACCTAGTAGAGGTATGGTAGCCTGGAGAAGAAAGGAGAAAAAAGAAAGAATCATGAAGGAAAAAAACAAATATTATATAACTACTACCCTAAAACATTACTCATGTAATTTTTATCCATCCATCCTTCAATGGAGTCCCAATTTCTCCATGAAAGGTTCTCTACTATTCCAAGCCATCTCTCTATGTGGTAGCTCATTAACCACAAGTCATTTGTTTCCTTCTGTTAGATATTTGTAAATATCTTTTGTGTCAACTCATCAAGGGACAGGGTCCATGTTTCAGACTTCCTTTTTTTTTTTTTTTTTTTTTGAGACAAGGTATCACTCCATTGCCCAGGATGCAGCACAGTGGCACGACCACAGCTTACTGCAGCCTCGACCTCCTGGGCTTAAGGTATCCTCTCAGCTCAGCCTCCCATGTAGCTAAGACTGCAGGCATGCACCAGCACACCCAGATAATTTTTGGTATTTTTTGTAGAGATGGGGTTTCACCATGTTGCCCAGGTTGGTCTCAAACTCCTGAGCTCAAGCAATCTGCCTACCTTGGCCTCCCAAAGTTCTGGGATTGCAGGTGTCAACCACCACACCTGGTCTAGACTTCTTTATATCACTTCATAAGTTTCAATAAACATTTAATTAATTATTTATCTAATTATAGTTTACAACAGAGAGATCCTAGAAAATCTAGATGAACAAGAGTAACAATGAGCTAAATGCTCCTCTATTCCTAGTAACAGAATCATTATCTCACCAAACCTCAAGATTTTTAACCTCATTTCTCATTTAGTGTTAAAGAATATATGTCACATCTAGGCTGTTTTTCTCTTTTCTTGACAAGATGTCTTAGGTAAAGAGATCAGTGAATAGCAAATTATGGTGGTTTCCTTTTTTTTTTTTTTCCTGCTGTTTGCTAACAAAGTCACCATTCACGTAAATTTTGGGGCTGTTAGACATGATTCACCCCTAACATACCATGTAGCTTTATTCGAAAAGTAAATGGCTCCAGCCTGGGCAACAGAGCAAGACTCTGCCTCAAAAAAATAAAAATAAAAAAACAAAAAAATACAGCTGCTTAATCCTTGATTTTAGTTATAATTTACAATAATCATTACCTGCTTAACCTCTGGATCAAATGCCTGCTCCTTTGCTGAAATAGCTGTGTACAGTGTATATACAAATATATACAGATACATATCCACACCCCAAAAGTTTCTTCATTGGCTGTCTATGAGTTTAGGCTGTTTAAATAATTTGCAACACATTATTGTAGTAAATAGAATAAAATTATATGCAGATTAGCTCTTTCTTTTCTTACAAAATATAGCAATACATACATGCTACGACAACTTTGCAAAAACTTACTTATTCTGTGCCTTTCCAGTTCTGTCACTGTACTATAGTACTACAAGGCAGGTTAGGCAACAATTAGGAAAGTTTCAGAACCATTAGTCTCACAGACTTTCATCTAGGATGCCTCTGGTGGCCTCTGAAGAGATCTTCTCCAAACCCTCATCTGATGCTATTGCAACTAAGTAGATCAACTACGGTTCTCAGAATATACACATTAATAAGGCTCTTTTTAGCTTCACACTTTTCACTTCTGTGCTTTATGATGGACTACAATACTCATAATGCAATACTACAGCCCCTATCATTGACACTATCATTTCCATCAAACACAAAGAAACCTCCTTCTGGATTACCAAAAACTAAGAAATCTGGGCCAGGCGCAGTGGCTCATGCCTGTAATTCCAATACGTTGGGAGGCAGAGGTGGGCAGATCACGAGGGCAGGAGCTAGAGACCATCGTGGCCAACATGGTGAAACCCCTTCTCTACTAAAAATACAAAAATTAGCTGGGCGTGGTGGCACATGCCTGCAATCCCAGTTACTGGGGAGGCTGAGGCAGGAGAATTGCTTGAACCAGGGTGTCGGAGGTTGCAGTGAGCCGAGATCAGGCCACTGGGCACTCCAGCCTGGTGATAGAGCGAGACTCTGTCTCAAAAAAAAAAAAAAAAAAAAAAAAAAACTTAAGAAATCTCTTAGTTCTAGTGTTATGAGAACTAGGAGTAACCTGAACTCAGAAGTTGTTTATGAGAGTATAAACTGGTACATTCACTTTAGAAAGCATTCTAAAGATAAACATGTGCACATCCAACAACTACGCTCTTGTTTTTATATCCTCGTGACATGAACACCAAAAGATATGCAAACATATTTATAACAGCATTTTTCATAATATTAACAAATGCAACAACCCAAATGTTAATTACAAGATGACTGTGAGGCCCGGCGTGGTGGGTCACGCCTATAATCCCGGCACTTTGGGAGGCTGAGGTGGGCAGATCACGAGGTCAGGAGTTCAAGACTAGCCTGGCCAATATGGTGAAACCCTGTCCCTACTAAAAATACAAAAATTAGCCAGGCATGGTGGCGGGCGCCTATAATCCCAGGTACTTGGGGGGCTGAGGCAGGAGAATTACTTGAACCCGGGAGGTGGAAGCTGCAGTGAGCCGAGACTGTGCCACTGCACTCCAGCCTGGGCAACAAGAGTGAAACTCTGTCTGAAAACAAATAAACAAACAAAAGATGACTATGGTATATTCACACAACAGAATTTCATACACAGTAAAAACCTAATGAACTACAGTTAAACACACAACATGGATGAATCTCAGAAACCATGAATTTTAAAAAGGAAGTCACATAAGGTCATATGCAACAAACTATCATATTTGTACATTGCAAATAAACCAGTAAAATGAAACATTATTATTTAGAAAAATAACAATGTAATTTTATTTATTTCATTTTATTTTGAGACAGGGTCTCTTGCCCAGACAGGTGTGCAGTGGCACAATCACAGCTCACAACAGCCTTGACCTCCCAGCTCAAGCAATCGCAATCCTCCCAAGCAGCTGGGACTACAGATGTGCATCCCCACGCCCAACTAATTTATTTTATTTTTTGTAGAGATAGGGTTTTGCTATGTTGCCCAGGCTGGTCTCGAACTACTGGGCTCAAGCAATCTTTCTACTTTGCCTCCCAAAGTGCTGGGATCACAGACATGAGACACCACACCAGGACCCCTGGTAATTTTGAAAAGGAAAAGTGTTTAAAAACAGTTTAGTGGGAGTTAGGGAGATGGACTGAGGAGTACACATTTAGCTTCAACAGGACTGGTAAAGTTACAATTCTTAAGTTGGGTAATAGTAGGCTTATTCATTTCATTAAGCTTTAAACATATGTGTGTGTATGTGTTTTGAGTGTGTGTCATCTAGAATCTCTGGAAAACTAACATTCCAGCTAATCATAAGGTGACATTCCTGATAACTGGGAACAATGCCAAGGAATAAAATCACTTTATTATTACTATTTGATAACTTTTGTAGTAAGAAAATGACAGGTGCCTCGAAAAATTAAAGCAAGGGGTGGGTAAGGGAAGTGAGTGTGGCTAAAAAAGAGCAACATGAGGAATCCTTATAGTGCTGAATATGTTCTTTATCTTAACTGTATCAACATAAATACCCTGCTTATGATAGTACACCGTTTCAAAAGATGTTACCATTGGGAGAAACAGGGTTAGGTGTATATTAGATTTGTGTTATTTCTTCCAACTGCATGTAAATCTAAAACTACTTCAAAATAGAAGTTTACTTTTAAAAACAACAACAGAAAAAGGTCCTTTTAGTCCTGGATTTCTCCACCTTGGCACTACTGACATTTTGCAGCACCTAATTATTTCTTGTGGGTCTGTCCTGGGAATTGAAGGGTAGCATCCCTGGCCTCTATCCACTAAATGCCAGTAATGTGCCTCCATTTGTGACAACCAAAAATGTCTCCATACATGCCAAATGTCCTCAGGGGGGGAAAACTGCCCCAGTTGAGAACCAGTACTCTAGTCATAAAAGCCAAGAAGAGATATGAAAATGTTCCTAATTGAAGAAGATGAAAGAGATATAACAACTAAACGCAATACTTGATCCTGGACTGAATCCTGTCCTGGAGGGTAAAGAATGCTATAAAGAACATTATTAGGCCAATTAACAAAATTGAAATTAAATGGTAGATTAAATAAAAGTACTGTATCAATATTAAATATACCTAAGTTGGTAACTGTAGCGTACTTACGTAGGAGATTACTGCTATGCTTAGGAAATACATACTGAAGTATTTAGGGGAAAAGGATCGTGATGTATGCAATCTACCATCAAATGATTCAGAAAAAAATACATAGAAAGATATATACACGTGAATAGTATATATATCTGTGTGTATATGTATTTAATGTATATATTGACATATATAGACATATCTACGTAGCAGGTGGATCTGATTAAAGAGTATGCAAGTGTGTTCTTTGAACTATATTATTTTTGTAACTTCACTGTATGTTTAAACTAATTACAATTCAGGTGTGGGGTTTAAGTGGAAGAAAAAAAAAAACTTTTGGCCGGGCACGGTGGCTCACGCCTGTAATCCCAGCACTTTGGGAGGCCGAGGCGGGTGGATCACGAGGTCAGGAGATTGAGACGATCCTGGCTAACACGGTGAAACCCCGTATCTACTAAAAATACAAAAACAAAATTAGCCGGACGTGGTGGCGGGCACCTGTAGTCCCAGCTACTCCAGCCTGGGCGACAAAGCGAGACTCCGTCTCAAAAAAAAAAAAAACTTTTATAAATCCTAAAGGCAGGTTTCACAGCAGTAGTACAGCATAAGTGATAAACATCCCAAGAAGATAATGACTACTAACGGGATAAATTCCTACTTCAACCCCAAGACATTCGTTGGAAAGAATTATCTACCTTCAGCCTCTCTCTCTCTCCTTGCCTACTTTCTGGAGGTGACCCCCTGAACAGTGCGGGACAGAAAATTAATCTATCCCATTAAAAAAATTTTTTTTTTCTAAGAAGTGACTCAATAAACCTACATCTCCGCTCGATTTCTCCACAAATCACTGAGGCATCTTCATCCTCAACAATTAAGAAGCAAAATCGAGGAAAGCATACAAGTGTTTCAAAGAAAACCACTTATGCACTCAGCTGAGCAAGAACGTTAAGTGGACTAGAGAAAAGACAACACGTAATGTCTAGGAGGAGTGAGTAAAAAGGAAGGACTAAAAAGAGATAAATCAGGAGCCAGTCTGAGAGAGGTAGAATGCGTATGCCCGCCAGAAAAAAAAAGTATTCCAATGAGTGCGAGTGTGTCAGCGGGAGAGGGGTAGCTCACCTGGCTGTGGTAAGCAGAGGGTGCTGAGTGCCCACCAGCTTCCGCACCTGCATAGCGATGTTGCTGAGCTCGTCGCTCAGCAGGCAGCGAAGGCTCATGAAGGACGTGGGGTACCCCACGATCTTCTCCGCCTCTGACACTACCTGATTCCAGTGGGCCGGGGACTTGGAGGACTGACCACGCCAAGAGCCCACCGAGGAGATGGTGTCGAGGGACGGGGACCACCACAGGCGACGCGGGGAACCCGAGGCTCCAAGATAACGTGGCAAGTGCAACAGCAGCTGCCGAAGGTTCATGGTTTGAGTCTGGAAGGGTCTGGGACCTGGGGGTACCCAGAAGTGCCGCGGGAAACAAACCAGGGGCAGAGGAGGAACTTACAGTAACTAAAAGGAAGCGGCAATTCTTGACCCTCAGAGTAAGGTGGCTTCCTGGAGCAGTGACCAGAAACGAACTTTAACTGCTGCTTTCTGCAGCCCAGGCTGGGCAAACAACAGTCCCAGCTCAGCACTGCCCCCGGCCACCCGGGGTAGAAACCACAGCCACTGCCTATGTGGAGGACGCCATATTGGAGGCATGGAATGCGGCCTGCCGTAAAGACAGAGGCGGGTTGTTAAGTATACTCTCTACTTTACGGCGTACCCGAGAACGCCCCCGCAGGGGCGGTGCTTTGGAGGTGAACCCGGGTTGGGAGGTTCAGCTCCTCCCACCCCGCCGCTCTGGGCCAGCAAAGGTCGCCAGTGACAGGGATCAGTTGTGGGCGGCGAGTGGTCCCTCTGCACACGGTATCTGGGCCGAGTCTGGATTCATTAGAGTCCCCGGCGCCCAGCACTGAGTGGCATGCATAAGTATTGGTGTCACGAACAACGGTCAGCCCCCGGCTTGCCCGCAAGGAAGGGCGTCGGGCGGAGGCACCAGTTCCTTCCGGAAGCTTTTTGTCGCTATCGCCACCAGCCCCTGGCAGTGGCAGTGGCCGTGGCCGGGCGTGAAGGCGGCCCCTCAGGCTGCATGCCTCCTGGAGCTGGGGCCACGTCTCAGTGGTGGAACGCCTAGTCGGGGCGTGGGGCTGAGCCCTCGTGTCCTCAGGGCCCAACCAGACGTAAGGCAGCGTGGTGCGGCGGAAAGGGGTCCCAAGGAAAGTCCTCGGATCCAACTTCGAATTACCGGCCTCCTCGCTGAGCCTTGGGAGAAACAGCGGTGCCTCCTTCCCGCGGGTGCGGAGAGGAAGAATGAAACGTTGCCTACTCCCTGCCTCTTATCTTCCTCTTTATGCCTAGCCTGGAGCTCAACTCCAGGATTGAAGACTATCGCTGACCGGAGTGCTTTTCACGTACTAGTTCATGTATTACTTTATTTAATCCTCAGAACAACCTCATTAAGTAGATAATATTAGTATTCTCCGTGTTTTGTATGAGGAAACTAAGGTGCAGTCGAGTCGCGTAAGTTGCCTAAGACCACACTAGACAGGGATGTGAGCCCAGACAATCTGGTTTCAGAATCCGTATTCTAACCAAAAGATTACACTGTCTAAATAATAGGCTCCCATCCACTCTTTTCTCCTTATTGCTGAGAGGAAACAGTCAATATGATTATCTTTTCAGTAATGCTACCTATTTTTTTTTCAAATGTGCCTAAGATCTTACCTCCTTTCTTATCACCTAAAACAGGTGTTAACCGTTCTTAATAAAGGATATATTATCCATTTTTTACACTCTTAAAAATAGCTTATAAAACTCTCTAAAACTTTCAAAATCCTTCCAAATTCATGGTATTTTATTTTTATTTTTTATTTATTTTTTGAGATGGGTCTTGCTCTGTCACCCAGGCTGGAGTACAGTGGCGCGATTTCAGCTCACTGCAACCTCCGCCTCCCAGTTTCAAGCAATTCTTGTGCCTCAGCCTCCCAAGTGGCTGGGACTACAGGCACCTGCCACCACGCCCGGCTAACTTTTGTATTTTTAGTAGAGACTGGGTTTCACCATGTTGACCAGGCTGGTCTCAAACTCCTGACCTCGAGTGATCCGCCCACTTCGGCTCCCCAAAGTGCTGGGATTACAGGTGTGAGCTACCAGCTACCATGCCCAGCCTGTCAGTATTTTTTAAATGAGCATCATGCATAATACTGTACCAGCCTCTTGAGCTACAAATAAAGATTGGGACTTAAAGAGTAGTTGTTCACTTTGCAAAACAAGATGATTTTCTCTACAAAAGATTTAGCTTCATACTCTCCCTTTGGCAAGTTTTCCTTGTGATTTAAATTTTTTATTTTATTT
Source organism: Pan paniscus (assembly GCF_029289425.2). Taxonomy (NCBI): domain Eukaryota; kingdom Metazoa; phylum Chordata; class Mammalia; order Primates; family Hominidae; genus Pan; species Pan paniscus. The sequence continues at coordinate 127,479,301 of NC_073254.2, forward strand.
ACAAAAATTCAGTTTAGGTGTAACTTTTCGGGGGCACATTTTATTTAACATGAATTGTGATTATAAGTATCAAACACAGTCTATGCCCTCAAAGTAAGTAAGCTGAAGTTTGAAAATAATTCCTGTGAAAGAGATAAACTCTTGGCAACAAAATTCAGGTCTGTTAGGAGATGAAAATAAATATGGAGAGTGAGATACTTTACCATTCCAGGAGATGAAAATAAATATGGAGAGTGAGATACTTTACCATTCCAAAAAGTTCCAAGGCCAGAGCTTCTGGGTTATCCAAGGTGAAAGAAGTCATGAAAATACAAAGATAGATAGAGACTAATGTGATATATTGTGCACCTGAGGCTGTTTCTTCAGCCTCATGGTACCTTAAGGGTAACTTTTCACGCAATTTCCTCAATAGCAATTCACAGCATATACTTTAATTTCTCCACAGAAGTCAAGTGCATTATTCTCTGGTCATACTCTATTAACCAAGTTTTTGATTATTCATGGGACTTTGGGTCCCATTTACTTTAAATAATCAGCATTTTCCTTTATACTTACAGTTAAAAGGTTGCATTATACTTAATGATAATCAGTTTTTAGAAGGTTAAAATGGTATTTGTTCTTTAATCTCCCAGATAAATATATAATTCCTTAGAGTCTTTATGATTAAAGAAATTTCTGAATTGCTAGTGACTTTTGGAGAAACAGGGAGGGGGAGTACCTGTGATTCTGCCCTTCCTCTGCCACTGATAATAGTTATATTAAGGATGTCTGTGAATGTGTGCATAAAGAAAGAATACAGCAGGATTTCTCAGCCTTGGCGTTTTTGGCGTTTTGGACCAGATAATTCTTTGTTGGGGGAAGGGGGGCAGTCCTGAGTATTGTACGGTGTTGAGTAGCATTCCTGACCTTTACGTACTAGATGTTAAGCAGCACCCCTTTCCAAGTTGTGACAACGAGGTATGTCTCCAAACATTACCAAATATCTGTCACCCTGGAGTGCAAAATTGCCCACTGGGAAATGGGAGATGCTGAAAGAAAAAAACAGTGTCCATCCATGACATTTACTCCTACAAAGCAGCAAAAAAGAAGTCCTGGGTATGAGTAGCCCTGCAGGTTAGAGAGTGGTCACTCCACAATCTATGGAAACTTTCAGCCACACTCAGGGACTTCCCCTTGGCATCGGAGTTGTTTTGGAGACAGCACGCTGACAAAAAATGATGACAGTTCCTCCTCTACCTTTTTCAGGATTCTGAAGCTTATACCAGTAGAACTCACTGGGCACTCTGCATTCTACTGACCTTAGAAAGAAGTAAGGTCATATTTGATGTCCTTTTCTTTGGCTGGAAACCCGAGCCAACCTTGGAAAATACAAGCTCTTAACAAGGATAGTGCTGTGGGCGCTGGCATTTCCATGATTAGGTGAGTGGAAATAGATAGAGATATTGCAGCCACCCTCCTTCTGTCACCCTCAATACAATCACCTATTGTTTATCCTGAGAGAGTTCTTCCAAAGGCAGATGAAAGCGTCGTGGTGTATCTTGGGCAAAGATGATAAAAGGAGGCAAAAATCCAAAAGTTTGACCACCTACTTGGTTAGCAGGCTATGGAGATGCCACATAGTGCCATTGAGAATGCAAAATGGTACATGGCAGCTATGGAAGGGAATTTGATAATCCTCAGCAAAATTACATATATATTGCCCTTTGCCCTAGAAACCCAATTCTAGGAAAATATCCCAAATAATGACTTAAGCACAAGGTTATTCATTGCAGTATTATTTGTAATAGCAAAAGATTGGAAACAATCCAGATAACCCCAAATAAGAGATTGGTTGAACAAACTCGAGTAGATCTACACAATGAAACTATGCAACTGTGAAAAAGAACGAGGGCCATTTCTTTACACTGAGGTGAAATGATCTCCGAATATATATTAGTGTAAAAAAAAAAACACCAAAGTGCAGAACAGTATATGTGCTTTTTTTTTGTAAGATAGCTAAACTACAAATGAGTATTTGCATATATTTGGAATAGGAGGAAACAGGTGGAGGAGACAGGCATGGAAGCTAGACTACTCTGAATAAGCCTTGGCTATATGGTTTTGATTTTAGAATCATGTATATGTTTTACATTTTCAAAATAATTTCAAATCCGAAAGAAAAATGCAATTCCTAAAATTTGAAAACAAATAATCTAACCGTATATTAAGTTGGTGGCATAACCATACCAAGTAAATACTTTTATTACTTTAGAAAATATTGTTTTCACTGTACAATCAGAATATATGCTCAGGATAAATAGAACTACAAAGATATCTTAAGCTTTAGTCAATAGTCTTATTGGTGGTTGAAATACAGATACTATTATAGTACTTTCAAACTATTCATGTATATATAGGTAAAAATTACTAGAGTTTTTAGGAACAGTGATTTTCAGAGTAAGTAGAATCCATGTAATATTAAAGTTGAATTAGAAAGAATATGAACTTATGATTCTTTTCTTTTTAAAAAATGTTTTTCTTATATCCCAGTAAGAATTATTAGGGGAAAAAAAGCATTTTACTTCCTTTGTCCCTTGGAAAGGCCTAGAAGTAATGACAATTTTGTAGTAATAAGCATCTTTAGCATTCACATTCCTTTTTTTTTTTTTTTTTTGAGACACAGTCTCTCTCTGTCACCCAGGCTGGAGTGCAGTGGCGCAATTTCAGCTCACCACAACCTCAGCCTCCTGAGTTCAAACGATTAGCATGCCTTAGCCTCCTGAGCAGCTGGGACTACAGGTGTGTGCCACCACACCCAGCTAATTTATATATATATATATTTTATATATATATAAAAAATATATATATAATATATATATATATTTTACAAATTTAGAATGTTTTATATTTTGAAAACACTTCCAGTTTAATTGTTTTCTTGGTTATCTTATGTATTTTATAATTATGCATTCACCACATACCCTGAGAAGGCTCCATCAGTTGCCTCCAGAAGCACAGAATGACCAGGTGCTGGGTGGAATTTCAAATGCAGACCTTCTTTCTGACTGGTCCTCTCTGTATGTTCTTCTGCCACTCGCAATTCATAGCTGTTTTTTTTTTTATTTTTTTTAAATTTTATTATTACTATACTTTAAGTTTTAGGGTACATGTGCACAATGTACAGGTTTGTTACATATGTATACATGTGCCATGTTGGTGTGCTGTACCCACTAACTCGTCATTTAGCATTAGGTATATCTCCTAATGCTACCCCTCCCCCCTCCCCCGACCCCACAACAGGCCCCGGAGTGTGATGTTCCCCTTCTTGTGTCCATGTGTTCTCATTTTTCAGTTCCCACCTATGAGTGAGAACATGCGGTGTTTGGTTTTTTGTCCTTGCGATAGTTAGCTGAGAATGATGGTTTCCAGCTTCATCCATGTCCCTACAAAGGACATGAACTCATCATTTTTTATGGCTGCATAGTATTCCATGGTGTATATGTGCCACATTTTCTTAATCCAGTCTATCGTTGTTGGACATTTGGATTGGTTCTAAGTCTTTGCTATTGTGAATAGTGCCACAATAAACATACGTGTGCATGTGTCTTTATAGCAGCATGATTTATAATCCTTTGGGTATATACCCAGTAATGGGATGGCTGGGTCAAATGGTATTTCTAGTTCTAGATCCCTGAGGAATCGCCACACTGACTTCTACAATGGTTGAACTAGTTTACAGTCCCACCAACAGTGTAAAAGTGTTCCTATTTCTCCACATCCTCTCCAGCACCTGTTGTTTCCTGACTTTTTAATGATCGCCATTCTAACTGGTGTGAGATGGTATCTCATTGTGGTTTTGATTTGCATTTCTCTGATGGCCAGTGATGATGAGCATTTTTTCATGTGTTTTTTTGGCTGCATAAATGTCTTCTTTTGAGAAGTGTCTGTTCATCTCCTTCACCCACTTTTTGATGGGGTTGTTTGTTTTTTTCTTGTAAATTTGTTTGAGTTCATTGTAGATTCTGGATATTAGCCCTTTGTCAGATGAGTAGGTTGCGAAAATTTTCTCCCATTTTGTAGGTTGCCTGTTCACTCTGATGGTAGTTTCTTCTGCTGTGCAGAAGCTCTTTAGTTTAATTAGATCCCATTTGTCAATTTTTTTTATATTTTTAGTAGAGATAGGATTTTGCCATGTTGGCCAGACTGGTCTCGAACTCCTGACCTCAAGTGATCTGCCTGCCTCAGCCTCCCAAAGTGCTGGGATTACAGGCATGAGCCACCACGCCTGGCCACATTCTACTTTAAAAAACATCATTTCCATTGAAAAGAAATGAGGCTCTTTGGAGATATGGCAGATTTTTGTCTGGGGCAAGAAATGTGTATGATGAAGCTTGAACATCTTGTGCCAGAAATCAAGGAAGCTATTAAAGTCCAAAGGGAGAGGTCAGAGGCACAAAGGGATCAGCATAAAGGAGCTCCCACTGGCTGAAAAGAGGACAATCTTACCCAAAAAAGTAAGAACTACAACTGATTGGAATTCATTGATTACATATAAATCGATGAGTTTATTATTAGCTGTAACTGGGACAATACTCTGAATATTTGCAATGTAATAAAAGAATTGAGCATTTATCCTGTCTTTCCTGTGTGAATTATATTTAGTGATGTCTTAGCCTGGCTTACCCCCTTGAAAGTTGAACCTAAGACAAGGGCTGACTTTTTAGGTAGTTTATTTTGGACAGTGATCTCAGGAAGTAGAAGTGGATGACTAGGGAGAGTGAAACAGAGAGAGTCAGTACAAGGGTGTTCTCTAGTTTGTCATCACTGTGGGCAATGAGGCCTTGAGCCATGTAGAATATACTTCATAATTGTCAGCTTGATGCAAGAAGAGAGCAGTTACTTATTAGCTCCCTTCTTCCATTGGTCCAAGTTTCCTCCTTGGGGCCTGAGCCCCCTCATACTTCTAAGCTGTCATGTGTGAGTGCTAGGCAAATGTCCCTTCTTTGTAGTGTCAGAGGAACTCAGGGACAGAAATTGAGATGTATGCAATGCAGATGAGGAGAGATGCTCTCAGGTTACACCTGCAGGAAGGAGGTTGCTGCATCAATGGCTTTAGTAAAAGGTGGGCTGAGAGGATGAGAAACAGGGAACAAACCACTTCTAATGGGGTAATCAGATGTCCCAGATTGATGAAGGAAAGTTCTACTTTATAAAAATAATTACATCAAATAAAAGAGAAGTAATAGAATTAGGAAATCACCATTTTACAATTCCTCATGAATTAGTTGATTTAGGCAACAATTATCAAAATGGAAGGCTGATAGGGAACCCTGCAATGAAGGTCTCAGGCTAACACCACCTGTAACTATTAATCAATCTCAGTGTCACTATGAGTGGGGAGTCCACCCATATGTGCCTCCTGATATGGTGCTTTATGAAATACATACCACCACCTAAGAAATATTTTAGCCAAAACAGTTGAATCTAAATCTCATCAAGTCTTGAGGACTAACTTCCAATCTTCTAGAAACATAGGAGAGGTAGAAATAAGTAAAATGGCATCACAAGGAAGCCAATGGACAAATCCAGCCTATGGGATAGTCTGCAAGCCAACTGCCTGGGTCTCTTCAACAGGACAAGGGAGGAAGAAGGGAGTAAAGGGACTCCCCTAGGTTGAAAGATTTTAAGAGGCAGAGCAAACCAAGTGTAATGTGTAGACCTTGTTTGGATTCTCATTCTAACTAACTGTTAAATGTAAGTTTTGAGACACTCAAAGAAATTTGAATATAGTTTTCATACACTAGGTATTGCAAAAGACTTGTTAATTTTACATGTGAGTCTATAAGAAAATGTTCATATTTTTAAGTGATGGATACTAATGTATATAGGGATAAAATAACACAATGCCAGGAATGTGCTTTAAGACACTTCAGGAAGGGAAAAATAGATGAAAGAAGTATGTTAAAAGAAGTATATTTAAGTTACTAAATTATTAGGTAACTTATTATGCTGCAGTAAATTACTGATACAATTATCTATTAATCTTTTTATAATTTAATACATAAAGTGAACCTGCCACTAACACAAGAACTAGAATATTGATCATAGCTTACTTCTATCTATGTGACCTTTCTCCATCCCTTTCCCCTTACTTACCAAATTAAAGTTATCTTTATCCCGAATCTTGTATTTGTCATTCCATCACTTTTCAAAAATATAATTTAATAATATATGTATTCCTAAAAATATGTCATTTAACAGTAGTTTGTTAGTTTTAAGTTAAAAATGAAGTTTCATGCCAGATGTAATTTTCTGTGGCCTTTTTAATTTATTCAACATTATTTTGCCGAGATTCACCCAAATTATACATACATAGTGGCAGTTCATTTGTTTTGACTGTTGTATAGTATCCATATCCACTCTCCTGTCAGTGGACATTGGGATTGCTCTGGGGTGTTTTCTATTACAACAATGCTGCCATGAACAGGTTTACAAATGCCTCCAGGTGCACATGGCAAGGATTTATATCTAGCATTGGAATTGCTTGGTTGTAGAGTAGATGAATGAGCCAAACAGCTTTCCAAAGTGGCTATACCAATTTACACTTCCACCAGCCATTTATGAGAGATCCTCTCATCACTTGATACTGTCAGATTTCTTAAAATTTCTACACAAATGGGTATAAAACAGAATCTCATTATGGTGTAGATATGCATTTCCCTTCTCACTAGGAAGATAGCTGAATGCACTTTCCATATTGTAGATTAGCCCTCAAAGATGGTGTGGGAAGTTAGAACTATAATTCTTTATTGCAATTGTTCTCTTTGGTTTAATTTTTAGGTCTTCCCGTCTCAGATCCTCACTCCTCATATTCACAATAGTCCTTTCTCGCCATTTCCTTTAATGTTCTAAGTGTTTGACCTTAGAACAACTGTAGTTAGAGAGGAAATGGACCAAGACCTACTCTCCTTTTTTCTAGTTTCTCTCCCTACAGGGCAGCAGTGTGGAATTGACTTGTGGAATTGACTAGCGGTGCTGCTAGTTAATTTCACACTAGGATTAGCTCAACAGGGGAAGAAGTTGGTCCTTTTCTTTTACAAAGGCTCTTTCTGGGGGACTATTTTCTTTTAGAAACTTAGAATGAAAAGAAAAATCCGCTGAGAAGGTTTTTACTTGAGTTGTAGACAGTATTATAAAATAGCCATCTAGGTTCTACACCTCTGTCCTAAATTAACTGTATGATCAGAGGCTAGTTACTTAACACCCTGAGTTTAAAATTACTCATTTGTAAAACAGAAGTCAATAATCTCTTGAGTCCATTTAAGTGCCAAAATGTTTTTATTCCATGAACAAAATTAGCTAGTAAACTGACTTGTTCCTTAAGGTAATTTCATCTTCTCCACTTACTTGCTTCCTACCAACCTGATTGATCTTGGCATTAACACAGGTTAAAACTTGAGGCCCTAGGCTGGTCGTGGTGGCTTCTGCCTATAATTTCAGCACTTTGGGAGTCCAAGGCAGGAAGATCACTTGAAGCCAGGAGTTCAAGACCAGCCTGGACAAAAGTGAGATCCTGTCTCTACAAAAAAAGTAAACACACACACACACACACACACACACACAGAAGATTTCAGACAGGGCCCTGTCATGCTTCTTGAATCGTTATGTTTGCCACTGCATCCCCGGAACTCAATACTGTATCTGCCAAAGAATAGGCACCACATAAATATTTGTTCATCAGTTGAATGAATAATGAATGAACAAGCTAGGTCTTTATGCTCCATTCCCATTTCCACTCCACCATCATACTCAAAATCAGAAGTTACTTGAGTTGTACTTTATTTATAATGAGACGATCAGGAAGCACAGACTAGAGAATGTCTCCAGTACTACAAGTCTAGCTGGCTTTCCATTACTGTTTAAATGTTTCTCATGAATAGCAAAGTAACCACACCCAGCTGATCTCTGGGCTTGAGGACCAGATATCAGTATTTTTCAAATACTCTCCAGGAGGTTCTAATATACAGCCAGGTTGAGAATCACTACTATAGAAAAAAATAAAATACTCTACTCTTTATTTCTGTTACTTTTTGTTGGCTTTCTCTCTCTCTCGTTTCTGCATTTCTTTGTTCCTTTCTCTTTTATTTTTAAATAAATATTGGTTAGACTCCATTTTCTAGGGTTCTAGAGAAATTCTGGCAGATCTGAATACAGAAAACTCTCTTTCTGTTGCATAGAAGGCAGATATAGGTAATATCAGGTAACAGGGAGGGATGAAAACATACAGCATTTATTACATGTATATGGACGATAACTTCAAATTATATAGAGTTGTTAAGGCATCTTGTCAGTAACTGCTGCCCTAGAGTAATAAATATAACCCCTAAATTATATGACAATATTCCCTCTGTCTTAAAATACAATTCCCTCTAAAATTGGAAAGTGTTTCATTCAGGGATGGGTGTTTCCATGGTTAATAAAAATAAATCAGTTTGGTCAGTTAATTCTAATAAATCATTTTTCAAAAATTTAGTGAAAAAACTCTGTTTTTTCTGTTCAAGGCATTCTGTTCATAAGTTCAATGACCAATTCAGTTAAGTCAATTTGAAGCCCCATGTAGACTCGCCCTAATTTCTTTTTAGAAATAGCTATTAACAGTCCCCCCAAATTAAAGTCACATATTCAAAGCCTATTATGATGTGGCCATAGGTAAATGGACCTTTAAAAACTATTTCTTAGGCTGGGTGCAGTGGCTCATGCCTGTAATCCTAGTACTTTGGGAGGCCGAGGCGGGCTGATCACCTGAGGTCAAGAGTTTGAGACCAGCCTGACCAACATGGAGAAACCCCATCTCTACTAAAAATGCAAAATTAACCAGGCGTGGTGGCACATGCCTGTAATCCCAGCTACTCAGGAGGCTGAGGCAGGAGAATCACTTGAACCCGGGAGGCAGAGGTTGCGGTGAGCCGAGATTGCACCATTGCACTCCAGCCTAGGCAACAGGAGCAAAACACCGTCTCAAAAATAAAAATAATAAAAATAATTAAAAAATAAAAACTATTTCTTTCATATAAAGCAATGTGTCAGAAATGAGAGAGAGACTCCTTTATTAACCTTGGCAATATGGCAGTATGGAAGAGATATCAACTGGCTAGGCTGCAAAGAATTTGTAAAAGACCTTTTGAGAAAATCAGGTGACTAGGGCAATTTATGTAAGGTTATTGCCCAGAAGCTGACACTCACATAAAAGAGATGTCATTGTCAACTACTACAGTGTCAGAGCTGTTTCTCAAAATTATCCTGGTTTAAATCAAGCAGAAGAGCTTACTCTAGTGTTTTCTGTTCTTTGAAATCATGCCATAAATAAACATCTGTAATAAATATATCTGAACATTATAGGGCTAGTATGACTGTGTTGGGAGTAATAGATTTGAAGTGCATGACGAAATAAAAGGAATATGCTGATGTCAAAGGAAGTAAAAGTTGCTTTTTTTGTCTAAGAATAAAAGACATTGGGTCCCCAAAGTCTAAACAAAGAACAGCTCTACAAAAGATGCTCTTCCCATGGATAGTGACACAGCTCAGTGACAAGTGATCAGTCATGGGAGCCAGATGCCCTGTGTTTGAGTCCCAGCTTTGCTGTTAACCAACAGTACAATGTTGGGCAAATTATGTAACTTCTCAGTACTGTTGTTTTCTTATTGGGAAGAACAGCAATACCTATGGCAATGGGTAATTTTGAAGAGTAGCCTGAGTTCATAAAGTATGATCAGTGCCTGGCACATAGTAAGTTTATAACATAAACTTATTAATATTATTATTCTCCACTTTTCAAGGAAAAGTTCTCCTAACTTCAAATCAATAATAATTTTTGTGTGTGTGTGTATTTTCAGTAGAGACGGGGTTTCACCGTGTTAGCCAGGATGGTCTTGATCTCCTTACCTCGTGATCCGCCCGCCTCGGCCTCCCAAAGTGCTAGGATTACAGGCGTGAGCCACCGCACCCAGCCTAAATCGAAAATAATTTTAAAAAGCTATAAAGTGTTTTTACTTCTTATGCTTTTAGGAATATAGCTCTTTTTAATTCTAGAACAAATCATACAATTTTCCCACATAACATAAGCATGTATAGTATATACATATAAAAGACAATTGGCTGGGCGCAGTGGCTCACATCTGTAATTCCCAACACTTTGGGAGGCTGAGGTGGGCGGATCACAAGGTCAGGAGTTTGAGACCAGCCTGGCCAATATGGTGAAACCCCATCTCTACTAAAAATACAAAAATTAGCCAGGCGCAGTGGTGCACACCTGTAGTCCCAGCTACTCCCGAGACTAAGGCAGGAGAATCGCTTGAACCTGGGAGGCGGAGGTTGCAATGAGCCAAGATTGCACCATTGCACTCCAGCCTGGGCAACAGATCAAGACTCTGGCTCATTAAAAAATAAAAAAAAAATAAGACAATTGAAATGCTGTGTTGCTCATGAATATTATGATGATGTTGTTTTAAGGAAGTTTGCGGTTGTATGGCTTAAAACTTCTTTTAGAGAGACATCTATTCTCTATTGAAAACATTTTTTGAATTAGACTTCTCTTAGAGTGGCCTCCTTGTAGCATTTTTTTAGTGGATTTTTTTTCTTTTTACTTTTTATTATAGAAGTTTTCAAACTTCACACAAAAGTAGAAAAAATAGGATAATGAGCACCTATGTACTTATTATCCAGTTTTGGTAATTATCAACATTTTTCATTTCCCTTCGCCAAAATGCTGGAATATGTTGAATCAAATCTAAGATATCACAATATTTTATTTGTAAATATTTCAGAATTTATAATAAAGACTTCCTTTTTTAAAAAGTAACATCATGCCTGTAATGCCGGCACTTTGGGAGGCCAAGGTAGGTGGATCACTTGAGGTCAGGAGTTCAAGACCAGCCTGGCCAACATGGCAAAACCCTGCCTCTACTAAAAATACAAAAATTAGCTGGTCTGGTGGCAGGCACCTGTAATCCCAGCTACCTGGGAGGCTGAGGCACAAGAATCGCTTGAACCCAAGAGGCAGAGGTTGCAGTGAGCCTAGATTGCGCCACTGCACTCCAGCCTGGGTCACAGAGTAAGACTCTGTCTCAAAACAAAAAGTAACAACAATACAATTGCACGTAAAAAATTATCAAAATTCTTAATATTCAAATTGTCTTAAAAATATATTTCTATAGTTGATTTACTTAAATCAAGATCCAAACCTTTTAGTTTATATTTTGGAAGCTATTTCAGCTTTATACTTATTCTAAAGGAAAATGAATGACTACAGCTGCAACTTGAAATTGAAATCATTATAATAAGAGAAAGCTAGAATGAGAAATGGGAGTCTCACAATAGGTTTGGGTTTTATCTGTAATACTGACCTAGGGTTCTATTATATGATGTTAGAGTCTTTTGCTACTGCAATAAGAAGAAAAATAATTTTTCTAAAGTACTGTGGTGTAAGAAGCATAGAGAGTTCGAAAATAGCCTGTCTGTGGGCATTGCAATCCCCTGAAGTTGCGTGATCTGGTCAACATCTCAGTCTTTGAAAGTCTTCTGGTTGTAGCTCCTACTTCTCTATTCCATACTCTCTCTTTTCTTCCTTGTAAATATTTCCAAAGGACTTGTCTGTGACATTTGTACCTTGGTTCTCCTATTTTACAATCATGCTTCAGGTTTTTTTTTTTCTTTCTCTTCAGGACTCCTTGCATACCTCTTAAGACATGAACCTAATGTTTTTATTGGACTTCATTGTTTTTACAGTTGCTTTAATATGACTGCCACTGCAGCCCTCAGGTATTCTTACAAAAAGACACTTAATTAATTACTTTATAGGTTACTAATAATTATCAGACTATATGAGGTTTCCCTTTCAATGTAGGTGAGTAGGAAATAAGTAGCAAAGGTAGTATTTAAATAGAGAAAATGTTAATATGTTTATATTGGGGGGATTCTAAAAATAAATAAACACACATCCTCTGTGAAGTCCTACAACATACCCTCTTACAGCTATGAAAGCTAATGAGAAAATCATCTTTATTGATTAGGATCTCAAAATAGAGCCTTTTATCTTGTCTACTTCTTTTCCTCAGGTTCCATTTATTATCATAAAATCATCACTGCTATTCTTCTCTTTGTAATACCGTCTACAGTCCAGTTTATTAAAGCTGGGTAGAGTGATAGTTAAGATCCTAGCGTCTGAAATCAGCTTGGATTCAAATCCCAGCTTCATTACTTCTTAGCTGTGTTTTTGGGAAAATCATTTAGTCTTTTCTGTGACTTGGTTTCCTCATCTATAAAAATGGGTGTAATATACCTACATACCTACCTTATTATATATTTGATTATAGTTTGGCAAATATTCACTCCTATCTCCCTTGGGGTAGAGTATTTTTTCCTCCCTGCCAATGTTAGTCTTGGTCATGGGATGTGGGTAGAAGTGACAGTGTGCCAGTTCCAAGCATCCTGAACCCAGGCATCATGTGTTTCCGTTTGTACCCTTACACTCCTACCGACACCGTGAGAAGAATACGCTCCACGTAGCTGTTTGTCCTGAATGATAAGAGACATATGGAGCAGACCTGCTCCAACACACACCCTGGAGCCAAATCTACCCTGCTCACAGCTGGAAGCAGAGGTATGCAGCAGAGCTCAGCCTAGCTCACCCAAACAATAGTTGCCCTGCAGACTGATGAAAAAGATAACTGTTGCTGTAAGTTACTGGGTTTTTGGGTGGCTTGTTACAAAGTGTTATTGCAGCAATAGCTAACTAACACATAAAATTATTGGAAGGATCAAACGAGATAATTTATGTAAATAATTTAGCATAGTGCTAGCCATATAGTCATGCTCAATTCAGGTTGCTATTATTATAATATTATTATTATTTTATTTTTCTGGGTAAAAAAATCTAAGTTATATACTGTGGTTAATTAATAACACAGTGTTAGATCCTCTACAATGAGCAAGAGTCTGAGGTGGCTTCCACACAGCTCTTGGTATTGACCATAGATGGTACTGAATCTGGCAGATGTGGACAACTCTCTGACTCTCCCTGTGGCTCATGTGGTTCCACCCCTTTTATCCTTCACCCTATGCAATATCTTATCTAGTTTGTGGGGTGTGAAAAATTGTCTCACAAGCATGCATCTGAATATTTTGTCTTACGTTTATTCCAGTGGCTATTAAACTCCATGCTTGCTACCTTTATCCTCTAATTTCCCCAAATAGAAGACTCCTATACAGGCTATGAAGGGTGAAAGAAAGAGGAGGAAGTCCTTTGAGATGTAACTCAAGAAATTATATGAGGTAGTAGGAGGGCGGAGACAGATAAGAAGTAATGAGAAGTCACAACTAACATTTTTCTTAAGTTTAAACTTAGTTTGCTATATATATTTTAGTTTCCATTACAGTTAATACCTGGGGTTACATTGCTACATTCAATGTGTTAAAAAGGAAATGTGTTTATCAAAAAGACTATTACTAAAAATATGAACTCCACATCATCATGTATGTAATATCAAGTCAACAAATATTTTGGGGGGCACCTGCTATGTATCTTGTAGTGAGACATGATAACATAATACATACTATATTTTACCGATTCTGAGACACACATTTGTTCATATTTTAATGTCTCTGAAATCAAGATGTAGCTGGGACTATGGGCATGCACCACCGTGCCCAGCAGAAGTATAATTTTTCTTGTTTTTGCAAAGTGAGATAGTTATGCATTGGGCTCTATTATCCAAAATATTCGTTCCTTCACCTCATGCCCATGTTCAATTAGATACCAATTCCTATGGGTTCTGTCGATAAGATAACTCTCAGATAAAGAATTCCTCCCAACCACTACTGTACTAGACTAAGCAATCATTTATTACCTCTTGGACTATTGTAAACCCCTCTTATGTAATTTATTATCTCTGATCTCCCTTTCTGCCTTTTATCTGTGGTCAGGGTGATTATCCTATCTCACATTTATGATCATATCTCTCCTATATTTAAAAAGACACAGTGAGGCCAGGCATGGTGGCTCACACCTGTAATCCCAGCACTTTGGGATGCTGAGGCAGGTGGATCGCTTGAGGTCGGGAGTTCAAGACCAGTTTTGGCAACATGGCAAAACCCTGTCTCTACAAAAAATACAAAAATTAGCTGGGTAGGGTGGCACGTGCCTGTAGTCTCAGCTACTCAGGAGACTGAGGTGGGATGATCACTTGAGCCTGAGAGGTAGAGGTTGCCGTAAGCCATGATTGCACCACTGCACTCCAGCCTGGGCAACAGAGGGAGACCCTGTCTCGAAAAAAAAAAAAGTGGTTTCAAGGACTCCCAGAAAAATGTACGTGCTCTTTTAGCATAATATTCAAGACCATTGACAATCTGGTCTTATCCTACCTTCAAAGTGACCTCATAGCCCCCTTTAATACATTCATCCCAGCATACTGAATTATTCACTCTTCCCTTAACTCTATTTGCACTTTCACATCTTGACACCTTTGTTTATATTATGCTTTCTGCCTAGAATGCTCCTCCCCCTTCCTCCCTTACCTGACAATATCCTACCCATCATCCTTCAAGGCCCAGCTCAGAGGGTCACTGCTTCTATCCCTCCCTCAGGATTAGTTATCTGCTTTTCTTAATCCCCATCTCACTTTTATTTTTACTTTTTTTTTTTTTTTTTTTTTTTGAGACCAGGTCTCACTCTTGTTGCTCAACCTGGAGTGCAATGGTGCAATCTTGGCTCACTACAACCTCTACCTCCCAGGCTCAAGCAATCCTCCCACCTCCCCTTCAGGTAGCTGGGACTACAGGCATGGGCATGCACCATACCCAACTAATTTTTGTATTTTTGGTAGAGGCAGGGTTTCACCATGTTACCAAGGCTGGTCTTAAACTTCTGGGCTGAAGTGATCTACCCACCTCAGCCTCCCAAATTGTTGGGATTACAGGCATGAGCCACTGTGCCTGGCCTCCCACCTGACTTTTAAAACACCTTTATCATTTATGTTTATGTTCACAGTGGCTGCTGTGTATTTAGTGGGCTCCAAATACAATGTTTGTTAAATATTTATAGTGCAGCTACTTGGGAGGCTGAGGTGGGATGCTTTCTTGAGCCCAGGTATTTAATGCTGCAGTGAGCCATGATCATGCCACTGCACTCCAGTGTGGGTGACAGGGCAAGACCCTGTCTCTAAAAAAACAAAGTTTGTTTAATAGAGAAAATTTATTTCCTCCACTTTACCCATTTTTATGCAATATAGATGAAGACAGCAAAAGGCAAATTCACAACAGAAGTTTGGTTAATGAAATGTACATGGAACATATACCCTAGGATATAAACACATTTAGCACAGTCCACACTCCCTGTACTTTACAACCACACATTGTGGCATTAATAAATCTGACGCATTACAAAATCTTCACAATCTAAGTATTTTAGGGTATATGTTCCACCTCCTAGAAGCCACCAATAAATACCATGCTGCCCCACTAGCTGCCCAGGATGCTCTTTTTTCATCTCAGGTGGGAGAGTCCACTGCCTGGTGTCAGGACATTGCTCCATATGCCTATAGGTTGGGAGAGCAAGATTCAAAATCTTTGTCTTCCACAGTGGAAGGCAAGGTTATATATCCCAACAAGACCACACTCAGTGAGGAATTCCTCCAAAGGTAAAAGTCCAAAGGAGTGTTACAGTGTTTTCTCAGACTACTCACTGTAGCCACTTTATAGCAATTCATTCTATTAGGAAAGTGAATGGAGGTCTATAAAATAATTTTGAAAGGGCAGGCAAAGATCAAATTGTGCAAACATTAAGTACTCCAAATCAAAACATGACTGACCTGAAAATTCATCCTATGGATGTACTGGCAATCTTTAAATGCAAACTTTGAAAGGCAAATTTGGTAACCCACATACTAAATGTCAATTAATTAGAATGTTTAGGCCACGTGTAGTGGCTCAGGCCTGTAATCCCAGCACTTTGGGAGGCCAAGGCAGGCAGATTGCGTGAGTCCAGGAGTTCAAGATCAGCCTGGGTGACATGGCAAAACCCTGTTTCTATAAAAAATACAAAAATTAGCTGGGCGTGGTGGGGCATATCTGTGGTCCCAGCTACTCAGGAAGCTGAGGTAGGGGAATCACTTGAGCCTAGGAGGTCGAGGCTGCAGTGAGCCAAGATCGCACCACTGTACTCCACCCTGGATGACAAAGTGAGGCCCTGTCTCAAAAACAAACAAAGGAATGTTTAGGGAATTGAATGTTCTTGTTAAATTTCTAACTAGCTGTGATTAAGCTGTTAAAAAGATCCACAAACATTTATATTTCAGATCTCGCCACTAAAAGTTTTGCTGTCACCCACGCTGGAGTGCAGTGGCATGATCATGGCTCATTGCTGCATTAAATGCCTGGGCTCAAGAAAGTACCCCACCTCAGCCTCCCAAGTAGCTGCACTATAAATATTTAACAAACATTTTATTTGGAACCCACTAAATACAAGCACATTAGCAGGCACTGTAAACATAAACATAAATGACAAAGATGTTTTAAAAGTCAGGTGGGAGGCCAGGCACAGCGGCTCATGCCTGTAATCTCAACAATTTGGGAGGCTGAGGTGGGTAGATCACTTCAGCCCAGAAGTTTGAGACCAGCCTTGGCAACATGGTGAAACACTGCCTCTACCAAAAATAACAAAAATTAGTTGGGTATGGTGCACGCACATGCCTGTAGCCCCAGCTACCTGAGGGGGAGGTGGGAGAATTGCTTGAGCCTGGGAGGTAGAAGTTGCAGTGAGCCAAGATTGCACTACTGCACTCCAGGTTGAGCAACAAGAGTTAGACCTGGTCTCAAAAAAAAAAAAAAAAAAAAGTAAAAATAAAAGTGAGATGGGGATTAAGAAAAGCAGATAACTAATCCTGAGGGAGGGATAGAAGCAGTGACCCTCTGAGCTGGGCCTTGAAGGATGATGGGTAGGATATTGTCAGGTAAGGGAGGAAGGGGGAGGAGCATTCTAGGCAGAAAGCATAATATAAACAAAGGTGTCAAGATGTGAAAGTACAAACAGTTAAGGGAAGAGTGAATAATTCAGTATGCTGGGATGAATGTATTAAAGAGGGCTATGAGGTCACTTCAAAAGTAGAATAAGACCAGATTGTCAATGGTCTTGAATATTATGCTAAAAGAGCATGTACTTTTTTCTGAGAGTCCTTGAAACCTCTCTTCTTTTTTTCTTCTCTTTTTTCTTTTCTTTTGTTTTCGCTGCAAAAGCAGAGATGCCCATACCTTAGAGTTTTCCTGTGGTCTGACCTGCTGAACCCCTGGCTCCTGCCTGTTTCCCAAGCTTCCCCAAGCCTCCCTCAGCCTCCTGGGACCTATGAGCTCTGCTTCTCCACATCCCCTTCCCCCTTCTTCCAGTGTTATTTTTTTTTAGACAGTTAGAGTTTATTATTGTTATTTGCAAGCAAGAACCCTGACTGATACTATCAGTACTGCAAGGGAGCAGAGAGTTCTGGACCTGGAGTCAGATTGCTGGGCCACTTAGTAAATGTGTATCTTCCAGCAAATGCTTGATCTCTTTAACCCTCCATTTTCTCATCTGTAAAATGGGAGTAAAACCAATAATTATGTCATAGGGTTCTTGTGAGGATTGAATAAAATAATCTCTATGAAGTATTTAGCACAAGCCCTGGTACCTAAAGAAGCATTCGATAAATAGTAGGTTTTGTTGTTACTAAAATTCTTTGTAATGTCCATGTGTTCACTCCGCAAAACTCTGTCGCTCACTGCATGAAAAATGCACCCCCATGCATACTGTGTTCAGTGTGGCGCTTAATTTTTTCCCAAGGGGTTTGGTTTGTTTTGCTTTATTTTCCAGTTTAGGACTTCAGTGCCTTTCCACACTGTATATCCTGAGATTTTCTTCTGGGCACAGCTTCTGGTCACTCTATCTGTATTTTCTTTCTTCATTTTTGTTGTGCCAGCTCTGCTCCACCTCCAGGCCACCAAAAGGTGATCAGCTGCAGGTGGAGAGGACAAAATTGGTTGAAGCACGTCCTTTTTCTGCATCTGGTATACAGGGTTAGCAGCTTTAATGAAAATTTAAAAAACGAAACAAAACAAATGCACAGTCTATATCCTAAGACTTATTATGGAATCCTTAATTTACCTACTTAGCTTTTGATGGATTTTTTTTTTCTTCCACTGAAATGTATAATGTCCTCTCATAGTTAAACTGCAGAATCTTTTCCACTCAACTTCCTCGTTCTGGGATATAATAAATAGACAACGTATGGCCCAACAGCACATTGGAGACAAATTTTCTGTGATAGAAAAATGTTTTTTACTACACATAATGTTTCTCAAAGGAGGTAGGTCAAAACATAGATATCAATCCTCTATAACCATTTATTGAATACCATATTTGGTTTGAGAATATTAAAATGTAGTATGTTACTTTTCAAAGGTTGAGCATATTGCTATGGCTATTTTAATTTCCATAGCAGCTAGATGTAAATTAGAATAAAGAAGAAATTAAAATTATTTACCATCTCTGCATGCTTTATTTTCCAAAAAAAAAAAAAAGTGATAAAAAGGCTCAGCAGAGAGGAGCAGCAGAGTAGTATAGGTAAAAGCATCTCTCGCCTTTGTGGGAGTTGGCAGGTTGGGGCTTCTGGCCCGGATGGGCTGCCTCCTAGTATAACCCTGTGCTCAGCCTCACTTCCCTGAGGTATGAAATAGAGACAATAACACCCTCAGTGTTGGTTGTGAGAAATCAATAACATAATATGTGCAAAATAGTTGGCTCACAGAAGGAATTCAATACCCAATAATTGATGTTATAGCTCAACAAAGGATTGTGAGAGATTTAATAATTTTAATAATATTTGATTATCTAAAGGAAATATGATTTTATCTAAAAGGAATATTATTTTAAGTCTACACTAGTATCTATATAAATCAAAGAGAAGAATTCTGATTTCATCAGTGGATATTATCAAGGAAGGCAGTGGCAACTCAAGATAACTCAAGACACTGTTAAGTTTTATAGTTACTATAATTTTGAATAATTACTGAAAAATGTTCTCTGTTTCAGTTGGTCCTGGTATAATATTTCTTTGGGGCCACAACTCCAAAGAAACTATTTTTGTTTGGATACTATTTATATATTAAATAATTAGGCAGATGATGCCTCAAATCTACCTGAGTCAGAAAACTCCATTTTAAAAAATTAGTAAATGCAAGATTGAGTCATAGGGTAAATATATGTATGAACTATAAGTATCAACGTAAAAGCCTCCGGTATTTACTAAACATAAGCTTCTTTATTTCTGTATACCCGAATTGAATCTCTGTTTCATAAGTCTACTATGCTAAGAGGCAGAAATGAAATCTCCATATAATCTCAGTTGATTTGGAATTCTCTTGCCCACCTCCTACACCTCCTAGTGCCTTTCTCATCAGGCTGGCATCTACATGGGGGGTATGGGGTGGGGGGCATCTACTCCACAGCCTCAGTCATCTCTCCAGCTGGCATCCTCTGAGATAGAAGTCCTCGTGGAGTCTCTGATCAAACATTTTGGGTGCAGGGCTACTCTGCTTCTGCAGTCTCTCAAAGCCACAGCTCTTTTACTCTCTGCTGCACATGAAACATACACGTTATGGTAGGTAGAGCATACTTATGGTCACCCCAGGACCTTCTGCCCAGGCTCCTCCATATACTATGCCTACCCCACAGTGCCTGCCTGTACCATGTTGGATTGGCCTATTCTGTAAGGCTCACTGCTGTTCCAGGCTCCATCTCAGAAGGGAGACAGAGTCACCTCTTCTCTCTACCCTCTGCCTTCAGATTTCCTCAAACCCATTCCCGTTTCTCCCCCCACCCCTGGGCACTGGGACCTGGTCGGAAATCTAATGTCTAAGCTCTTTTGCTCATTTGCTCCTTCCTTCTCCCAACCCCATAGAATCATGTTCTCTTTCTGGACTGGGAAAATTCCCTTTGGCATATCATTCCTTTTCCTAAACCTACGTTTATGGTCAACTTTATAATCTGAATCCTTCAGGTCACCAAGTGTTGACACTCAAAATCTCGGCTTTTCAGGCTGCTCTGTCTATGGAATAGCCATTCTTTTATTCCTGTACTTTCTTAATAAGCTTGCTTTCACTTTGAAAAAAAAAATCTAGGCTTTTCAAACTTGAAGAAAAATGTTTTCTTTCAAACCATTGTTTCTGTCTTGAATTTCACATTTCCATTTTAAAACCCAAAATCAGGCCGGGCACAGTGGCTCACGCCTGTAATCCCGGCACTTTGGGAGGCTGAGGCGGGTGGATCACGAGGTCAGGAGATCAAGACCATCCTGGTTAACACGGTGAAACCCCATCTCTACTAAAAATACAAAAAAAATTAGCCAGGCGTAGTGGCGGGTGCCTGTGGTCCCAGCTACTAGGGAGGCTAAGGCAGGAGAATGGCGTGAACCTGGGAAGTGGAGCTTGCAGTGAGCGGAGATCGCGCCACTGCACTCCAGCCTGGGTAACAGAGCGAGACTCCGTCTCAAAAACAAAACAAACAAATCCAAAATCATGGCCAACTCATGCTTTTCTGTGAATTTCTTTTTCTTTTCTTTCTTTCTTTTTCTGAGACAGGGTCTCACTCTCTCACCCAGGCTGGAGTGCGGTGGCCTGATCATGGCACACTGCAGCCTCGACCTCCTGGGCTCAAGTGATCCTCCTACCTCAGCCTCTCAAGTAGCTGGGACCACAGGTGCATGCCACCATGCCCCACTAATTTTTTGTTTGTTCATTTGTTTTTTGTAGAGACAGGGTCTCACTATGTTGCCTGGATTGGCCTTGAACTCCCTGGGCTCAAGCAATCCCCCTCCCTCAGCTTCCCAAAGTGCTGGGATAACAGGTATGCAACTGGGGCTGTGAATTTCTTCTGTAACATCCTCACCCTGAAGCAATGGATGCCAAATCTAATTTGAATAAATGAGTGTGTGAGATAGAAAAGAATTAGTGGGTACAAACAAAACAAAAACACTTCTTAATATGTCAAAATATTATCTCACCACAAGTGGAAGTTGTCTTACACTTTAGTTTCTCCTTAGTTGCCTGAGCTAAATTATTTTTTAGTTAATGACTTGAGAGACTTACTATACAAATGGACAGACCATGCATGACAAGAGAACTCTGATCTACAACTGCTGCAGCAACAAGGCAGAGAAGCCGAACCACCATCTCTGGCTTCAATCAGAATGGTTAGGACTTGGTCAATGCCTGCCAGCTTCTTAATTTCTTACTGCCACCTCCATACCCTCTCCCTCTTCCCCCACCACCCTTCCAACTCAGGACCAACCATCGAACTCCAAATATCTCCAAATATGCTCCCCAAACCAATCACATAAGATGCCCTGCTTCTAGTTGCCTGGCCTTTTGGATAGCCTTCCTCAGCTTCTCCAGGCCAACAACATCCAATCAGAGCACACCTGAAGCCTTTCTTGTTTTTACACTGTGAAGCTTTCCCACTCCCACACCTGCCTTTGAATCTCTGCCAAATGCAAGTGATGGTGGCTGTCTCCCTTACTTTAAATAAATAGTCTTTGTTCATGAGAACACATGGACACAGGAAGGGGAACAGCACACTCTGGGGACTGTTGTGGGGTGGGGGGAGGGGGGAGGGATAGCTTTAGGAGATATACCTAATGCTAAATGACGAGTTAATGGGTGCAGCACACCAGCATGGCACATGTATACATATGTAACTAACCTGCACATTGTGCACATGTACCCTAAAACTTAAGTATAATAATAATAAAATTTTTTTAAAAAGCAAAAAAAAATAGCCTTTGTTCTCATTTGGGTGGTCTTCATTTGTTTCCACAAACTTAATACACATAAAGCTGTTATATTCTAGATATGCACACTGATAGTTGAGCTTCATGCTTTTTTGTTTTTTGTTTTTTAGCATAGATATTTGGATTAAATACATACTGGGCTTTGATTTCTGCTTTAATGGATAAAAATTAAAAATTATAACTTGAAATGATTTTTTCCTTAAATTTATAGGTATTGGTATACTTCCCTCAATGGGTACAATTGGAATGTTCTTAGACGTGTATATTGAAATCTCATTTTTATAGATTAAAATTATTACCTTTTGGCAAATTACTATTGAAAGAGACCCTATTAGATATTAATTTCAAAATGAAGAATATTGATTATGCAGGCAATTAGTTCTCATGTGTCAGGTTTCCTTAAATTGGTACACATCTGTATCAGTTTATACATATAAACCTAAGTAAAAGTAAAATAATAATGATCCTCAGAAAAGTAAATAATATACACTTGTTTATAGAAATTTGTGCTGTTTTATTTTTAGTTACTTTAGGAGACATTATGTGGCCACAACAGCCCAAAATATAAATTACTGTTCTCATTTCACAAATAAAGAAATGAAGAGTAAGGCAAAATGCTCGAGACTTCACTAGTGTAGAGTGAAGCCCCTCATTCTCTTGCCAAAAACCCGGAGTTGGCTTGAAGCTACTGGCCAGGGAGTTTTGTTTGTTTGTTTGTTTTGTTTTCAGACACAGTCTTCCTCTGTTGCCCAGGCTTGAGTGCAGTGGTGCAGTCTCGGTCACTGCAACCTCCGTCTCTTGGGTTCAAGCGATTCTCCTGCCTCAGTCCCCTGAGTAGCTGGGACTACAGGCATGCACCACCATGCCCAGCTAATTTTTATATTATTTTAGTAGAGGTGGGGGTTTCAACATGTTGGCCAGGCTGGTCTTGAACTCCTGAATTCAAGTGATCTGCCCAACTCAGCCTCCCAAAGTGCTGGGATTACAGGTGTGAGCCACCACACTTGGCCCCAGGGAGCTTCTTTTACCCCTGTGACTGAAGGAGAGCCCCCATCCTTTTGGGAGGGTTGTGATCTTCACTTTGCATGGCAAAGGGGGCCAAGATGTTCTTGCAACAGCAAGGAGGGGAGGGGACCCCACTTAGATGTGTGCCCAGCTGGATTGACAGAGCTAATGATGGCCAGATGACCCACACATACAAATAGTGCAAAGGAGGGTGTCTTTCCACTCTGCATTTGTCCACAGTGCACTTAAAATAAAATCCTGAGCCCTTACCATGACCTGTAGGCTTCATATAATCCGGCCTCTGCATTCCTCTTTCACTCCTTGTCCTGCCACTCTTCTTCTCATTCTCTACATTCCAGATACCTTTCAACTTCTCAAACATGCTGAGCATATCCATTCTTCAGCTGCTTTAAAATTCCGACCAAAACACTTTTCTCTAGGATTCTAAAATCTCTGAATGGATAGTTCCTTCTCATCTTCCCTGTTTCAGGTCAGATTTCTCCTCAGAGAAGTCTTTCATGATCATTTTAGCTAAAGCAGACACTGCCAATATACCCACCTTGTATCACATTGTCCTTTTATGTTACCTGTCTGGATTTAAAATTATCTTGTTACTTGTTTGCTTGTTTGTTGTCCCCTTTCCAGACTGTAAGCTTCAAGAAATTTGGGGACTTGTCTGTCATATTTGCTGCTGGATCCCAAGCACCCAGAACAGAGGGACCTCAGTATATATTTGTTGAATAAATGAATGAATAAATCATGAACCTCAATTGAGAATATGATGTCAGATATGTACTCACTCTCCAGAAAAAAAAGTGGACTGAAAAAAATGCATTTTAGGACGTTTCAGAGCCTTGGAAGCTCATCTATAGACACCTGGTTAAAATCTGGCATTATTGTTGTGCTCTTTCATATTATTTTTGAAATTGATTCTAGAATTCTGTTCTTTGCAATTAAACATTCACATGAACTTCAAAAGTATGTTTTAGATACAATATAACAAATCACAGACCAAGCACTGCTCACTGGTTTTGAATAAAACAGACTCCCAATATTTATATTAATTTATATTTATATTTAATTTATATTAATGGGTCCTAATTACATGACCATATTTTAATGAACTGAAGATGCCTTTGTGGTACAAACATGACGTGCTTACCCATATCCAGTTCTCCTCTCCTTTGTGAGACGTGGAAGGATTAAAGTTCCTAGCTTCCCTCACAGTTGGGCAGAGCCATGTGACTAATTCTAGCCAATGGATTAGAGGAAAAAGTGACATGTCACTACAAGATTGTAGCATTTAATTACTGGTGGGAGATCCTCCAGGGCTCTATTTTCCCCTAGAGTAGTGACTGTGGAAGCACAGTTGATACGGATGGGCAGTATCAAGCCATCACATGGAGGATAGTTGCTGTGGAGAGTCACACAGATCTTCACCTGACTTTGTTTGAGCAACCTTTAAGTTCCTGAGGTTTTCTGATGATTTGTTATTGCAATACAACCCAATGGAGCCTAACACACCACTGCTTGGAAAAAGTACTGCCAGGCGCGGTGGCTCACGCCCGTAATCCCAGCACTTTGGGATGCCGAGGCAGGCAGATCACGAGGTCGGGATTGACACCATCCTGGCTTAACAGGGTGAAACCCTGTCTCTATCAAAAATACAAAAAATTACCCGGGTGTGGTGGCACGTGCCTGTAGTCCCAGCTACTCGGGAGGCTGAGGCAGGAGAATTGCTTGAACCCAGGAGGTGGAGATTGCAGTGAGCCACGATCGTGCCACTGCACTCCAGCCTGGATGACAGAGCAAGACCCTGTCTCAAAAAAAAAAAAAAAAGAAAAGAAAATGTACTGATATTTTATATACCATTGAGAAATAAAGATGCCATTTATAATTGTAAGAGTTCAGTGTAAGATGCATTACAATCTTACAGATGTTAAAATGGGAAAAATGTGGGCCTTAGATTCAATAAAATACAGATTGTTAAAGAAATTCAGAAAAGCAGATTCACATAGTGTCAAGAGCTCCAAACCTAGAGTAGGACAGAAAGTTATGGATTCAAATCCCAATACTTAATAGCTTTTCTCTCTCTCTCTCTGAGATGGAGTCTTGCTCTGTTGCCCAGGCTGGAGTACAATGGTGCAGTCTAGGCTCACTGCAACCTCCGCCTCCTGGGGTTCAAGTGATTCTCCTGCCTCAGCCTCCCGAGTAGCTGGCACTACAGGTGCATGCCACCACACCCAGCTAATTTTTGTATTTTTAGTAGAGACGGGGTTTCACCATGTTGGCCAGGCTGGTTTCGAACCCCTGACCTCAAATGGTCTGTCTGCCTCAGCCTCCCAAAGTGCTGGGATTACAGGCCTGAGCCACCGCACCTGGCCAATAGCCTTTATCTTAATAGCTTATATAAGCCTTAGTTTCCTCATCTGTGAAATGGGGGTATAATAGTAGAAACAGCCTCATAGAGTTTTGTGATTATTAAATGAAGATAATTACTACAATGTGTTCAGCATAGTAATTATTTCACATATTTTAATCCCCAGGTTAAATCACAGAGCTTTTCAAGATAAACCTTAATTTCAAACAATAATACAGGAAAACTTTTTAACTTTGTTATTATATCATACTAATCAATCAGCTAGTGTTTATTAATTCCTCACCAGGCATGAGGACTCGGTCTCTGAGTTAAGTGTTCTTGGAGACAACAAAGAAACAAATGTGGAGGTTGCAGGCCTGAGGCAGACCACCCTGGGGTCTTCCCATTCTCTGTGTTTTCTAGGTGAATCAGGGTAGAATGATCATCAAGACTAGCCTTGAAGGGTAAAAGAAGTCACAAAATTGTACTTGAGGAATGTATGAAAGATCAGTCCTGTACCCATCTTGATGACTAGCAGGGGTAGTAGAGGGAACATTGAGGATTAATTGCATGTCTGGAGCCTTGGGTGATATGTGTGGGTATAGAGAGAGAAAGCAAGCACGCAGGAGAGTGCTAGTGGTTGGGGAGCAAAAGGATACGTCATTGGAGCAGGAGTGGGGCTCTTCTGAAATGCGTATAATGTGTTGTTCCTACCTGTGTAGTTATACTCTTATGGATTATGAAGTTACTCAGGGAACATTATTTAACTCATGGTATATCTAAATTCATAAAGCATCATCTGTTGTTATAATTGTTTTCGTCTACAGTAGATATGAAGAAACCTAGGGTCATCAAAAGGTGTAACAATCATCATTACTTCTGAAGTTCATTCTAGACTAAAAGTTTTCCTCAGATATACTTTATGAGCCTTCTTTCTGTCACCAAAGATGTGCATTGTGGATTTCAATACAATGTTCTCACCTCAGTTTTCTGAAGGACATATGTTTGTGAAGGAACAGGTGGCTGTTTAATATCATTATTTTTATTAAATGCCTGAACCATCACAGAATAAGTAATTTTCTTTAAAGGAAGTATAGCTGCCTCTAAATATAACTCTGGGCTACAGTTCACCTTTTCTGTTTATTTTATTCTTAACTTGTGAAACTGTATCTTAGGACTTGGGGTATATAACTTGCTATTTGATATCAGCTGCTCAACAGTGAATCAGTTGTAATGCTTCTGGCACCAAAGGAAACAGAGGGGACTTAAATATGTTTACAGAAGACAAAAAGCTGCTTTTTGCGTACAGTTTACAACATATGTTTCCACAGTTTTAGAATATTAAAAAGCCCCCCAAAAAGTTTTCTCACTATTTCCCTCATTAAAGACTAACAGGATCAAACAGAGAAAACAACTCTCCAACCCACATATTATTTATCAGATGTTTTGGATGAAATTCAATTTAAAAAACCAAAAGTCTCTCTCTTCCTCTCCCTCTCCCAGCAACAGCATTAGGGAGATACTCCCCACCGCAAAATACACCCACTCACCCACTGGCGAATGTTGCACTATCATTCCAGGAGTGGGGGGAAGTTGCTGCGACAGCTTTAGGCTCCTCTCCGCGTTATTGGGTCGTCGTAGGTGCGCTGTGGGCTGCTGCGGGCTCTGAGACCCAGCCACAGGACTCGCGGCTCACGACCTGAGTGTACCTAGATACGTTCTCAGAGGCTACTGCGAAAATCGCAAATACAGGACGCCTGTACTGCAAAGCTCCCCTAAAACCTCATCAGTCTTCCTCTCTTGACTCTTGGGCGTCCCAGGAATTTTAACTTTTCCTCGGCGTAAGTGTTTCTCGCGCGGACCCCTTGCAGGCGCAAAGCCTGGCTCGCTCTGGCCTCCTGGCTTGCCCAGGATCTAGGCAGCCACGGGGAGCAGGGTGCAGCTTCCCCTCTCCTCCCTGGGACGGGGAAGAGAAGAAATCAGGAGGGAGGAGGTACTCAGCCCTCCTGGGTGCACTCCCAGATGTTTTTAAGTTGGCGTTTATTAAAAACAAAATGATGCTAAAATGCAAAATAGGCAACGTGGAGGTACTCAGCTCTCCTGCGTACACGCCCATGTATCTCTAATGTGACATTTAAGAAACAAAACAATGCTAAAATGCAAATTAGGCGATGTAATACCCAGAATGAGCCTCGTTTGACAGGCCAAACTGAGATTTAATGGAAAGCTTACTCATATCCCCACACGGAATTCATTCTTTTAGGAACTTAAAAAAATTGTGTAATTTTAAGTTCCACCACTGTCATAACGAACACTCCACAGTAACATGCAGTGGAACAATGGACACCCCCATATCGCATTGTGTCAGGTAATTATGAAGTGTCGCGGCGCGGGAAGGAGAAGCCGGGAACGTCAATGTGTCCTCTGCAACGTGTGGGAGCGCTCAGAGCCGCGCGTATCACAGAAACATCATCCAACCGTCACCCCCAATGCCTCAACCCAGGGACAGGGACAGACTCAATCAGACCTCGGCCCCAGGCGTGGCAGGAGAGGGCCAAAGAGGGGACATGAGAGCGCAGAGGGAGCGAGCACCGCTCCATGGAGGGCAGGCGCTAGCTGGGAAGTCGGGAGGAGAAAGTGCAACCGGGCGGGGAGGGGAGGATCCCACCGGGGCGTGGCGAGAGCGTCCGGGGTCCGGGTGAGCGGGACCCTACGCGGGACCGTGCGCTCCCAGAAGCTCCCACTCAGCCCAACCTTTTGGGCGAAACCCAGGACACCCAGATAAGGGTGCAGGCGGGGTCACGCGTAAAGCTGTTACTTTGAAGCAGGGCATAAGTGAGAGAGAGAGAAAGAGAGAAGGAACAAGGGGAAAAAGAAATCAAGGGGCTGAAGGCCGAGATGTCCTACTTCTAAGTAGTTCTTTGAGAGGCAAAAGCTTCACTGCCATTGCAGTCCGAGGCAGCGCCGCGTGGAGGACCGGCCGGGCGGGGCGCGGGGACCTCTCCAAGGGGTCTCCAGCCTCCGCGCACTCTGCGGTGGCCCCCGGAGGGGGAAACTATCCTGGCAGCTCAGTGGGGGGAAGCTCGTCCGGGCTGTGGTTTCCTTTCCCCGAGACCCCAGCGTTGCACCCCCGAGGCGGCAGGCTCAGTCAACCCTCCCCGGGGGACGGCGGCCCTCTAGCCAGGCGACCTCAGATCTCGCGACCTCCCACCGCCCAACCTTCTCCTTTCACCCCCATTCATTTTTCCTCAGCGGCTCCTAGGACGGGCTCAAAAACCAACTCCACACGCAACCCAGCCCACCTCGCGGAGCTGAGGAGCAGGGCTGGGTTCCGAGCGGGCGCCGGCGCCCCTGGCGTGTGGCGGGGAGGTGGCGGCCGCGGGGGGCGCCGCGAGCCGCCCGTGCCCGCCGCGGATGAACAGGCGGCTGCGAGCAGCCCCCGGAGCCGCGCAGCATCCGCGTATCCAGTGACGGTGGAAGCCACGCCCGCTCGAGAGCCGGGGGGCTGTCCTCGCCCCCCCCACCTTTCCCCTCCCTCCGACCCCCTCCCGGCCGCGCTCCCTCCCCTCCTCCCGCGCCGGCCCCCGGCCCGCCCCCGGCTCGGCTCGCGGGAGGCGCTGGGCGCCGGGGCTGGCGCGCTCTCCCGGGCTCACACACAGCCGCGCACGCACGCCCGGGGCCGCTTTCCGCGCCGGCCCTTGCTCCCCGCGCCCATGCGGACGGACAGAGCGACGGAAGATGGCTGACGACTCCACGGGGCCCCGAGGATGCGGCCCGGCGGCGGCGGCGGCGGGAGCGGCAGCGGCAGCGAGGGCGGCAGGGGCAGCGGCAGCAGCGGCGGCGTTGGCTGCGGCGGCGGCGGCGGCGGCAGCAGGAGCCGGAGCGACGGCGGCGGCATCCCCGAGACTTTCCGCACTACCCTTACCCGTGACAGCCACTGACGTCCTCCGCCGCTAGAAGAGACCCCGCTTCTCGGCGCCTGCCCTCCCCCTCGCGGCTCGGTCCGGCCCCGCCAGCACCGCTACCTCCGCCAGCCTCGCCACCATCAGCACCACCTCCACCGCCGCCGCCGCCGCCACCACCACCGCCGGCGGCGGCAGCAGCCATTTCATCTCCACAGAAACCAGACACAAAAACATGGCAGAAATGGAGAAAGAAGGGAGACCTCCCGAAAATAAACGGAGCAGGAAGCCGGCTCACCCAGTGAAAAGGGAGATCAATGAGGAGATGAAGGTATTTTTGGATCTCGGGGGCCAGGGAGACTGAGCTCTTTCTTGCGCCCGCTCCCCGTGGGCCGTGGTATGGATCTGGGGGGTACCGGGGCGCGCTTGTCAGTTTCTGTAGGATGCCCAGGACGGCTCCGCTCCCCCTCCAGGTGTAAAGCAGAGGCCAACTCGAGGGCTGCATCCCCGAAATTGTTGCCAACCTCAGATTTGATGAGGGGGGACCATATACTATTTAACCTTACGAATCCCAGGTTGGCACGGACGCGTTTCAGGGCGAGGGCACCGGGGACTCGAGCGGCGGTGGGCAGGGGAAGAGGCTTTCCCAGTGGACGGTGCAGTTTCTCCCCCCTTTTTGAGAATCATCCTCAGGGTCCCTCCAAAGTTAGGAGCCTCCTGGCCGGGGCACCCCGGAGAGAGCTCTATTCCACCCCTCTCCCCCAGCTCACCCTCCTGCTCCTCAATCCCGCTTCCCCCCAACCAACGAGCTGCGACGGCGTGAAGAGCCCGTCAGTGCCCGACGAGCTGCGGCCCGAGAGGCGCGGGTCTGGGCACGGTCCTGACCGCTCTCCTCGCCCGCCCCCGTCCGCTCCTCACCACTGGCAGCCTCCGCCTCCCGCTCGCCTCTGCCTGCCTCACTTCCCAGCCAAGCAGACCCCGGCCAGCCCCGCTGGAGGACAGCTGTCTGAGGGGCGGCCTTTGCAGGGCGCCTGTCCATTGTTCGCTAAGGCCGGCCCGGAGTCCTCTCGGCGAGGCTGGGCTCCCCGCCAGGCCAGCGGTGCACCAGAGGTGGAGAGCGCAGCAGCCTGGCGCTCCAGCTGTTCGCGTTAGAGCAATCGCACAAGAGCACCGCTCAGCTCCGGACCCCCTCGTTGCCCCCCACCTCCTTATTTTCCATGAAGTTGCGGCTTTTGCCTGGGCGAGGGTTTTATTCTGTGTTGATTTCACGAGTCTCTATTGATTTAAAACAATTTATTTATTTTTCTGCGAGCCATCAAAAAGTAGCAGGTTTGCATTTTGCGGTCTTCTTGGTGTTCCCCATCTTCTGCATGAAATCCTTAATACTACCAGGTGGCTTAATACTACTACTTGGCCAGTTTTGGTTCAGTTTGTATTTAAAAAACAAACTGGATGAAAATGGTGTGCAAGTAAGTCAAATTTATTGCGCTTTGACGCTTTCTTCATTAGAACAAGCATTTTCTATCATAGCTCACGCTTAGCAGGGGACGCATGGATATATATCATATATGTATGCGTACCTAGGTGCATATGCTTAGCTTTACTTCTCAGAAATGTCAGAAGCAACCTAAATATCAGAATTAGGGGTTTTATTACTGGATAAGGAACTTAGTACCTGGAAGCATGAGGTGCAGCATGAGTCCAACGGAGAGTTAAGGGAGATTTGCCTTGGAAATCAATGCTGTTTCTTATGGTGGAAACCACCGTTGATTCCAATGATGGACAGTTTTATTTTATTTTTTTTAAGACCGGTAGAAGTTGTTGTTTTTTGATGGGAACAAAATTCAAACAGTCCATAATAACCATTCTTCCTCACTTACCCTTACCTCCTGTCCTGCATTTCCAGATTACTTTTGCATTTCATTTTAGGTTGGGGGTGGGGAAAGGGGAGAGAGGTGAAAGCCACTAGGAAATCACAAGGAGCTCTGGCCCTTTAAAACGCTGCCTAATGTGATCTATATGGATGGCAGCTTTTAAGTTTCATAGGTTCTAGAATTACAAATTAGCTAATTTTAATCAAAACATGTGAAATGTTATCCCGGCTGGATATAAAGGCTGACTGTGCTCGATGCTTGGGGCTCGCGTTGTTGATTTTGGCTGCAGGCGCAGTCCGTGGTTTGGGAGATAGTTGTCCTTCTGCAGTATAACAGATGTTTGTCTGAACTGGTGAGGAAGAAACAAAAACAACATTGTGTGAAGGGGAAAAATTACACAATTTTTAGCCGATGCTGCAGGACTAAGTATGGAATTAACCTTGGTGCACAGAATTTCCTCTTTTTAAAATATTATTTTCCTTCCAAATCACCACCCACTATTTGAAGTTTTAATCCTCACCCTTTCAATCCAGAGTAGCATTAAATAAGAAGTTTTACACGGCAAATAATTCAATTGTCCGTAGGATCAGTATTTTCTCTCTTCTTTGGACCAAAGTAAAATACCCCTAACCAAAAATTTTAGTCATGTTCAAGTATACCATGCCTGAGAGTCTAGTGGAATTGTTTAGTAGGCATTCTTCTAATATAACAGCACCAAAAGTCCTCACTTAAAAAGTGGTTTCTCAAAGTCAAAAGGTGGAAAGATTATTTTGAGCTCCTTAATATCTTTCTGTTTTTAATATTAATAATCACATCAGCAAAACCCCTCCCCAAACATCATGATACTATTACTCCTCCAGCTCCCTGAACCTAAGTGTAGAGTAACATAACAAGTTGGTTGCCCTGTATATAAATGTGTGCAACAAAATGTCACCGAGAACACAATGTGGCCTTGTGCAGCTTCATATCGGTGCCGCTGGAGCTGCCTGGCTGTGTTTGCCTTCATCTGAACGGCTTTCATCTGGACCAGTGTAAACTAAGCCCTGGTAAGTAATCACTGCCCGGCAGAAAGAAAGGAATGTATACAGCTAGCGTGGCCTAAGCTGTAAAAACGGAAACCTGAGCCCCCACCTCGGATCACATATCAAGGCTTGAAGGTAGGGGAAATGAAAGGGGGAAAGAAGAGAGAGCAAATGGAAAAGTCAGCCTGGGAAGTGGAGGATCAGGAGGAGGCCCCCCTTAGGGAGATTTGGCTCAGGGATTAGGGAATTTTATCGTGGTGTACAGTGACCTACTCAGGTTTCAACACTGGTTGGATTGAGTTGCTTCTCTGTGAGCTGAAAGAAAAAGGACTGGTGTGTATGTGATTTTTTTTCCCCCTTCGGGTAATAGAAAGGACATTGGTACAAGTGTCTATTTTAAGTACAGCAAATGCAGGGCACTGAGAATGAGCAACAAACTTGCCTCATCACGGAGACTTCCTTCAAGATTTCCTAATTGAGATAGTCACATATTTATTTTAAAATGGCTGGAGAAGACAAACTGGCTGAGGTTTAGCTGACACCAGTAATGGCATTGAAGAGTGTCTTCATGTGGCTGAGAGCTAATGCTAGTTGCTGTTTCACTAGATCAGATATTGAGTTACATTTTCGTTATCACTGGTTTAATGTACATGGCAGTTGTAACAAATTTAAATTTGATACAATATAATTTTGTGTATGAAAAGTACATGACTTGGCATAGCTTGCTTGTAGTGTACTCCCTGAAAATATCTTCATGTAGAAATGTTTGTCTCACTATGACCTTTACAGTGTTTCTTTATCTTTCCTTTTCTTCTTCCCTTATCCTGGTTTTTCCTGATTAGAAAGACTGGTTGTACCAATGTACTTACAATTAGTATGCCTTATTTAATTAGTGGCTAGTAGAATTTTAAAAAATCAGACAGCGATGCAGAGTATATGTTTCTAAAGTGAATATTGTGATTGTGTCTAATGTAATATGTCTCAGGTATACTGTTAGCTCACATATATCATAATAAATGAATGTCACAAGGGAATTCTGACATATGGGAAGGTTGATTAGTTTTAAGAGTTCATCCAGAACATAGTAGATATAATATAAAAACTAACTTCTACTAGTGGATGTGTAAGCGTAAATATATGTGTAAGGTAAATATTGTTGCCCTTAAGGATATATATTTTGTGCACATAGATCTTTTGTGATCAGTAGCTACCAAACAACAATACAACTCAAAATATCCAAACTGTGAGTAGAGATTATGAGTTCAATTTTTGTCTTTTAAAATTCTTTGACAAAACCAGCATGATTAGATCAAGCATTCTGTGCTGGAAACTTTCCTAAACAAACCATAATTAATGCACTTACAATGTTTAACTTCTTTATCAATTGCTAAACTACAGGAGAATCTGTGTTAAATGTCAGAGATGCTTCTTTGCTGAAGAAGTTTTCTGTCTATAAATATTCTCAGTAAGTAATTTGTACCTAAAATTACACTTCAGTCCTGATGCCTACAATTTGAGTCAGGCACATCTGTTAGAGTTTAGTAGTAAACTTACCACAAGATTTTCTAGTTTGTTTTCTGATGGTCTCAATTTGGCATTAAAAATAACCTGTGTCAATTGCACAGACAATAAACCAAGTTGCAGAGCCGAGCTGGTGAGATAAATAGCTTGATTTTAAGAGAGAGAGAGAGAAATCAGAGCATGGACTGGAAAAGTCAGCAAGTTTAAGTTTGAAATTGGCTCATTATTAAAACAGGTATATTTTAAGTTTTGCTGTTGAAACTATCCTGGTGTCAGAAGCATAATTCTTAGGAACTTAGAAAGTGGACTTAGGACCCCAGATCCCACTGTGGCATTCACAAATTATGTTAGACTCCCCCTCTCTAAGCAGTGGCCTCAGGTGTGCCACGTGGCAGGGATGGGGACTAATGTTAGTGGGCACATAGCCCTGGCCTCTTGGGAGCAGGTATAAGATGTTCCTGAGCCTTCAGCCTTGCTCTCACTTGTCCTGCCAAAGGCTCCAAGCTAAACCCATAAAAGACTGTCCTGTGAGAGCTTGGATGGTTATGTATTATGGTCTGTTCAAACCAGGAGTTTTCTGGGAAGAGTCTCTTTCTCCATCCATGAACTGGTGTGATGTACGGTAGAGCGTCATTCTCTAAACTTACTTATACAACTCGCAGATTCCAGAGACGAGGAAATGGAAAGGAACCACTCCACTTCCTCTCGAATCTGAAATAAACATTTGAACTAGAAGAAAATGAGTCTGACAGACTCATTCCCTTCTGCGTTTCCTGCCTCTGTGCTTGCCAAGCACTGCTCTGAGAAGCCAAGCCCTACTCTCCTTGTGTGAAAGACAGACTTATAGAAACCAAGAGGTAACAGAATTTTTAAAGGAAAGTAAAAAACAGGGCCTTAAAAAAGGGCAAATATTAGTGAGCACAGTGGCTCTCTAAAAGGGAGAGTTCTAGGAAAAGGTAATCTCTTGTTAGGGTAACCAAACTTTTTATATCTTATATAAAATTCCCTTTTATTTACTGACTCTTTATACTTAACAAAATTATTACAAGTAGTAGAAGGTATACCATCAAAATCCCTAAAGTCTAAAACTTCCTCTTGTGGAATGGGAATTCAGCCACTTGTACTCTCAAGCTAATAAGATTATTGAATATGTTCCTGAAGGAGAGGGGATATTACAGGTTAGAAGAGGAAAAAAAAAAACACGGAAGACTTTGTTTTTGATAGTGCCAATTGAAACATGTAAACAGACATGAAAGCATGTGGTAAGTGAGATCTGCTGAATGTATATTTTAGGATCTGTAGACCGATGGGTGTTAATATCTCTTATATAACCAAAGGCCTGTGGAACTCTGTGCTGCATTAAGGCCAGTGACTTTGGCACAGACAGGAAAACAATGTAACAAGTCTTGGTGATTTTTTAAGGCAGTTCTGCAGCTGTGGAAAGACACAGCTGCACACAGCTGTACACCTGCCATGCCTGCCACAATGTTAGCCTGAGGGCTGGTATTCACAATTTCACAGCATTTGTTTGACCTTTTTAGGACATTTGATGTCCTGGCAGCAGATTAAAATGTGGGGACATGATTGTCTGCTCTGTATCATGACGAGACAGTAAAACACCATACATTTTATATGCAGAACCACATGATTTTGGTTTCATATGCCAATTATATAGCCATCCAATTTAGGATATATCAATAAGAGAGTAAGACTTTCTTTTCCAGCCTGTTCCAGGTCAGAGTTGAGTATTAGTGTTAATGATATGTCCTCTGCATTAAAATCATTGTGTTGTGGCTAAGAGCAATTCTGCAAAATGGAGCATAGGAACCATCTTCAAAGAATTTCAGGCTCGAAAGCTGTAGTTCAGGTAAAAACAGCAGGGTTCAGTATATAAAGTCTGCACTGAGTGGGAATCTGGCCACCCTTACTATTTCATTCACATTGATGACCCTCCAGTGGGTCATCTGTGGGGGTGGCTCATCCTAACTATACCATTGGATCCAGTGGGATCATGAATGAGGAAGTACTTTGTAATCTGCAAAGGGCTCTTCAAATATTTCTTTTGTACTATTTAAATTTTATGTCATGACCTTTTTCTTGGCAGAACCATAAAATAAAACTGATCCATTGGGTCTGTGTTAAGAAAGACAGCTCAGACTCAGCCCTGGGCCAGGCCTGAGAGTAGAGCTAGAAACTGACTTCTAACCAGATTCAATTCCTGCTTCACTCTGGAACTTGAACAAGGCTGCCTGTCTTCTGCAGATTACCTTTCTTTATCTCTATTAATGAGTCCAATGATGCCTGATAGATATCTACTCCAGAAGTAAGTCAGAGCATATGGAGATGGAAAGGGAGATAAAATATTTTTCAGAAATAACCATCATTCTACTATTCATAACCTTAACTAGTAGAGATAGTAGCATTTTTCCCCCATGCTTTATAAATTGTTTGGAATTGGGAGTTTCTTTTTCCTTTGAAAGCATTTCTCATGTGCTCCACTTTCTTGGATAATGGGTGTCAGAATGTTTTGAAGTTAAGTAATGTAACCAACAAATCCTTTTTATTGTCATTAGGACTGTGACTATAGCTGATGTAATTGTCTATGACTGAGACTATGTGTTAATTTTTAATTAAAACTAGTTTTTTATTTTTATGAAAATAATACATGGACATGACAAAAAGAGTAGGCAATAAAAATAAGCAAAAAGAAAAACAAAGCCTGTAATTTTCCCACCCAGACACAATTACTGTCAACATTTTGATATATGTCTTTTCATGCCCTTTCTCTGTATATGATATATAGTTTTTATAAAAAAAAGGTCTCATACTATACTAACCTTCCTTTTAAAACTTAATATACTGTTAATAGCTTTTCATGGCAATAAAAATGTATCTACAGTATATATTTTAGTGGCAAAATAGTATTCCATTATATGCTCAAACTATAATTTATTTAACTAGGATTCCTATTGTTTGGCATTTAGTTTGTTTCTAAGAAAACAATGCTGAAACATGCGTGTTTCCATAGCTGTTTTCCTAGAATAGTTTCAACAGTCCCTAGAAGTAAAATTGCTAAGTCAAAGGGTATGTACAATTTTAAGGCTTTTAATGCATAGAGTCAAATTACTTTTTCTAACAGTTGTAGCAATTTAAATTCCCAATAGCATGAGAGTGCTTACTAATACTACATGTTATAATTTTTAAGCTTTTACATATTTATTTTTAAAATTAGGTTTTCCTGAATTTTATTTGATCATTTCTCTGTAACTGCATTTAAATAAATATTTGTGACTGGATTAAGTGCTAAGCATTGTGTTAGGTGAGGCATAAAATGAAATTAAAGGTTCCTACCCTCAAGTAACTTACATTGTTTTTGGAATAGATGACATATTTTACTAGAACTGGGACTTGCAGTGAAAATGGGAATTATGTTTATGGGGAGGGGAAGGGCATGACTTGCCCCTCATTGGGTGAGTGATTGGGGGCTCTTTGAATACTTCCTGCTGTCTTGGGTAGAATACAAATTTGAAAACACATTGGCATTCAGTTTTGCAAGGCCTGGTATGAAAAAATCAGTATCTGTGTTTTAAAATCTACTTGTTGTTTTCAAAATAAATAAAGTCACCAGTTCTTTTTGAAGATTTTGAAGTACTTGTGTTTCAGAGGTATTTTGCGAATTTGTAATTACTGCTATTTTCAGTGTTATGAAGTCAACTCTTTATTATTTACCTGGTAAAATGTTCAATCAAAAATCACGTAGTGTCATTCACAGCTCCTCAGAAAGAAAAAAAAAATCATGTAGGTTGAACTTTGACATTTGTACAGTACTTCCAGTTGAATAAGGAAGGTGTTTGATGAATATCCTGGCAGTTAAGATGCAACAAAAATTATTTTGCTGGTATAGGAAGAACTCAGGAGGAGTAAAGACATAGTAAAATTTAGTTTCCACCTATCTTTCTGTGACCTTTTTTTGTTTTTGTTTTAATTCTCAGAAGAGATCATGCTTTCAGACTAAATGTTAGGATTGCCTTTTTTTCTTATGAACACTAGAGGTGAGAGAGGAGAATTGGAGAGGGAAGGAAAGAGGCAGGGAAATTATGTATTAGAAGTACAAAGCAATTAGAGTCAGATGTAGTATCAAAACATTGTGAAATGAGGAGATTCCATTTTAATTGTGAATTTTGAGCACCCCTGTTAAGGAAACTAGAGGTCAATGATCAAATCCAAAAGCAAGCAAAGTCTTAACGTAAGTAGATATGCCCTGTTTAGAAATCTCTTTATATATGGTATTGACATTCTCTTGCATGATATCTTTGCAGCTCTTTGATTGGTCCGGGAGGTAGCTTCTTTGCAATTGCGGATACATTGGGAAGTACAGAATTTATAATAGAAAGAGACCTGGCTTAAGAATTAGAAGATACGTATTTTAGTTTTGACTTTACTAGATCTCTCATGCCTGTCTTTTACCTTCTTGATGTTCTAATTTTCTGTCGTGAAAAGAGGATGTCATATAGGTTCACC
Organism: Pan paniscus; assembly: GCF_029289425.2. Classification (NCBI taxonomy): domain Eukaryota; kingdom Metazoa; phylum Chordata; class Mammalia; order Primates; family Hominidae; genus Pan; species Pan paniscus. The sequence continues at coordinate 127,517,350 of NC_073254.2, forward strand.
AAAAGTTTATTGTGGAAATCAAATACCTAACACATAGGGTTATTGAAAGGATCAGGAGAATTAAAAGATATAGAAACACTGTAAAGTGCTATAAGACTATTAGACATTATTATAATTACAGTGACCTATTTTCCAAACCCAAATTGGACCACATGGTTTGAGAGATGATTTTTGTGTCACTTCCAAGGGCAAGAAGCAGTCTGCAAAATGTAGTTCAGATGCCAAAATATTGAAATCTCTGGCACATTTTGATGATTTATGGGAGCAATGATAAAATATTTGAAATAATGACTCAGTAAAATTCATGAGGTATGATCACTGTAATTATGAAATTTCTTTGCAAAAGGTATTTTATTTCTTATATAAGTAGAAGTTCTTTGATTTTACAGAATCCTAAAACTGGGAGGCACTCTTAAGAGACTCTGCTTCATTTCCTGCCCTAGGTCTTCAGGAGAAATGCTGGGTAAAGATTTTGAGGGAGGCAGATATCATAACCTGCCTTCGTTCAGTGGCTTGTTTTATTACTGAACATCCTTATCTCGAAAATCTCTCTGCATTTTAACTACTATTACCTTTACTGTTTTTCACATATATATGTATGAGACACATGTATATATATATGAAACAGGAAATGAATAACTTTTTAAATAGGAAATTCCTTTTTAAGGGATAATAGTACAAAAAAATGCTGAAAAGTAACTGTTGGAATTCTCTGCTAGAAAGACTTGAAAATCTTTATAGGCCATAAACATTAAATTCATGTCTCTTAGAATATATTATGTTTCTTCAGGCACAGTAGCTCACACCTGTAATTCCAGCACTTTGGGAGGCCGAAGCAGGTGGATCACTTAAGGTCAGGAATTTGAGACCAGCCTTGCCAACATGGTGAGCCCCATCTCTACAATATAGAAAAATTAGCCAGGCATGGTGGCTTGCGCCTGTACTCCCACCTACTTGGGAGGCTGAGGCACTTGAGCCCAGGAGGTGGAGGTTGCAGTGAACCAAGATCATGCCATTGCACTCCAGCTTGGCCCACAGAGTGAGACCCTGTCTAAAAAAAAAAAAAAAAGGAAAAGGAAAAAGAATATGTTTCTTGGATGATAACGTTAAAAATTTATTTTATTTACTTTGGTTTAGCACCATAATGAACTCCTGTGACATCTAGCATGAAACTTCACCTTGAAATTTAAATTTAAAAAAAAATTTTTTTTTTTTGAGAAGGAGTCTCTCTCTGTCGCCCAGGCTGGAGTGCAGTGGCACGATCTCGGCTCACTGCAAGCTCCGCCTCCCGGGTTCACGCCATTCTCCTGCCTCAGCCTCCCAAGTAGCTGGGACTACAGGCGCCTGCCACCACACCCGGCTAATTTTTTGTATTTTTATTAGAGACGGATGGGGTTTCACCATGTTAGCCAGGATGGTCTCGGTCTCCTGACCTTGTGATCTGCCCACCTTGGCCTCCCAAAGTGCTAGGATTACAGGTATGAGCCACCACACCCAGCCTTAAATTTTTAAATTTTTGATTCCTTGGAGTCCTTTGGCTTCTTCATACAATAGTGTATACAACAGAAGTAATAGTCATTTCTTGTAGCTGTACTACAAAAAACTTTGGTGTTCGTTTTCTCTCTTTCATCTTGCCCCTTTCATGAAAGCTTTGAGATTTATGGCTTGAAGTTTTATAAATCTTTGTTTTCTGCTTTTGTAGCAATATATCAAAACATTAAGGTGTTTATTTTTATTTTCCATGACAAAAAAGGGAATGTTTTAGAGTTTATTTACCCTGACATTTATAGTAACTTGAAAATCATGGAATAGATCAAGTTCATATTGATTGTTCCATGAAGCCTCTGACTTTTCAGCACAAACCATAAACTAAACTGATGCAGTTTTGATGCCCAAATAATGTGAATTTGGTGTTAATATTCCAACTGAGGTTTCAGTTTTTACCCAAATGTCTAAAACTTCTGGATCCCATTCCTGGAACTGGTTCTGAAAGGCTGAATGGATTTGCAGCTGGACTAAAACAAATCTATATCCTTGGCTAGGGGGTTGCTCCATGATTATGCATTCGTAGCCTTTGTGTGACTTCAGAGGCTAGACAGAAACAGGAGAAAGTGGCACCCATAGATGACCGGTCTATAAAACTGGATATAGTCACTAGGATATATGTAAAAGATATTCTGTCTTGGCACAGTTTTCTTAGAGATTGGGGCAGATGGCACACAGACCAATAGGATGGCTTGCATGTGGCTTTTAATGCTGTTGGGAATTGTTTTTTTGATGAAAAGTATAAGCCTCATCCTTGGAGATTTCTGCTGTGAGACCACTGATAGAGGACCTCTATTTGTGTGCCTAGGGATTGTCATTCTCAAGTCAGGCTCTCATCTCAGTGAAAGAAATTAGGTGTTGGGGAGACTGATGCCTCATTAAAGGGATCTCTTTTGATTGAGTGGGGCAGTGTTCAACCCAGTCCTCCTCAGTGATATTCCTAAAGTTGCTGAGCTTATTATTCATATTGATCATATCTTTGTGCATTCATGAAAAGAATATCTATTTAATGTGGACACGACCAGCCATCAGAGAGAATAAATGCCTCACTAAAGCTTGATGTGACTGACTGTTGGCCTTGCGGATGGTAACACTGAATCAATCTGGCTAGTTTTTTCTTAATTGTTAATGCACTGTACCATCACTGATTGACCCAGTTGGAGTTCAGAGCTTAAGTGGGTACTAAAGCAAAAAATCTAGCATCCTGTGGGTAGTTTGAAATGCCAGGTTTGTTTTTGTGGAGTCAGTAGTGTAATGTCTTTTACTTTTTATGCTACCCCTGCTGAAATTTAAAGTCGTGAAATTCAAGAAAACACGGAACTCACACGTTGAGACTGTGCACACTCTGGCTTAGCCTTGGTGCTTTGTTTCAGGTATATAAATTATATATTGTAGTGTAATTCAGAAATGACAGCTTCTAAGAAGGATAATAAAAGATTCTTTGAGCCACAAAGAAGGTTAGAATATATAGTTTTTCTGGCTCAGCTTAGGAAGCTCGTGGTTCCCTGCGAGACAGGAATGTTTAAGGCACACATAAGCATTAAAATCATTAACACACAGAGTCTTACATCTTGTTTCCAGATATAGCAATTGATAAGGTAAAAATATATAGTCACTTTAATATGATATTAAATCTGTCCAATTATACTTATTATTTTCGAAGTATGATATCCATAACAACAGCAACAGTGATATTATCTTACATTTATGTATTGATTTATAGTTCATAAAATGTTTTCATACATTATCCCAAATGGGCTGGCTAGTAACTTTAAAGTTATTTGGTACTTTTATGTTACTTGTCAGAAGACAATCTTAGTGACCTTAGATTTTATGGAAAAAGAACCTGTCACTAATGAAATTTATAAAAAAAACTTATGTGTTGATTTTTAAAAAAAATTTTTTTTGAGATGGAGGCTTGCCCTGTTGCCCAGGCTGGAGTGCAGTGGTGTGATCTCAGCTCACTGCAACCTCTGCCTCCCAGGTTCAAGTGATTCTCCTGCCTCAGCCTCCCAAGTAGTTGGGATTAAAAGTGTGTGCCACCAGGGCCAGCTGATTTTTGTATATTTGGTAGACAAGGGGTTTCACCATGTTGCCCAGGCTGGTCTTGAACTCTTGACCTCAAGTGATCTGTCCGCCTCAGCCTTCCAAAGTGCGGGATTACAGGCGTGAGCCACCGTGCCTGGCCTGATTTTTGAAAAAACTCTTGCAGAAGGAAAAAACTAAAAAAGAAAGACCCTTGTAACCTATTGTAACCTAGCTTTCTGTATGGTACTGTTAACAATTCTGAAATTTTTCTTTGTTGAAATTTGGCGTTATCCGCGATAAGAGTTATCTTAAGAAAACAACACCTAAATCAGAAAGCAATTTTAATTTAAATTGATCTGAACCACAAAAGGTTGTTTTCATTTTCAAAATCTTTTCTTAGCTGTTTTTGTGATTCACCTTTCAATATTTTTGTATTGATGTTGGATATAGATTTTATAGACTAATGTGCTAAAATATGACTTCCTGTTCATAGGCAACACTAACAAATATAGTACCTTTTTTGTCTTATTATCTTTAAATTACAAATATCTGAAGCCCTGTCATAATTGAATGCATCATCCTAAGATTTAAAAACATTATGGTTTTGAACATGATTTGAAAAATGAACACCACACTAGGGGAAGTGAGGCAGGGCAGCAAATAAATGAGGTAGGACAAGCAGAATTCAATTTATGCATTCTTTTCAAGTAGTTATTGATTATAGAAATAAGTAGTAGCCTATGCTTCTCTTTCAGAACTTTGCAGAAAACACCATGAATGAACTCCTTGGCTGGTATGGCTATGATAAGGTTGAATTAAAAGATGGTGAAGATATTGAATTCAGGAGCTACCCTACAGATGGGGAGAGCCGGCAGCACATTTCTGTTCTCAAAGGTAATGACATTTAATGTCCTTTTGTTCATGCAAAGAAAGATTAACTATCTCAACCTGCCAGAATTGAGTTGCTTTGGGACTCAATTGAGTTGCTTTGTTGATTATGCCAATGGTTGATTTAAACATACATCCCCAATAGTGCTTTCCCATAAGCAGAATTCTGCAGAATATAAAAGAACAACATAAAACAAAAATAGACACAGCTTAATCTCCTCCCAGCAATGGGAGAACTAGACAAGGACTAGCGACCTAAGTGCCATGGTCCTGCATACAGATTTAAAGAAAGGGACAATGTTTGCTAACTAGAGTTTCCTGATCACTTTGATAGATCATCATCTGTTGGGGACTGGGGTTTCTGTTAAGTGAAATGTTAGGTTTAGATCTTCAGACTGCTAGAGAGATTCACTGTTAGTGTGGTAATCCTCCTTCCTTTTTTTCAGTGGGAAATCTAAACGGAATTACTATTTTTGTTTTGCTTGACATTTTCATTCTTTCCCTGCCCCCACGCACTTGAATAGGGTAAAAAGAGGAGTAAGAGAGTGGTAGATGATTAGAGCCTATATTACTCTTTAAGAATTTTTTAATCAAAGCCCAGCTAAAGAGTGAAAATTACAGAGCCTTGGCAGAGCTGAATTAACACTGATTCTACCAGTGGGTAACAGTGCCAGATATCTCATGGGGGAAGTCTGTATGAATACTGAATTTATGAACCTAAATTAGGAATGAGAGCTTGCTTGTCAAAGAAAAGAGAAGTATGTGAAGAAGCAGCCCATTCAGGAAACTTTAATAAAATGTGGGTAAAACAAATTGTACATCATCACTGGCAATTTGATCAATATTTGCGTTGCATTCAAAATCTATTGGCATAAACTACCTGTTCAAACATTTTATTTCCAGTCTTTAAGATAGAGCTTTCCCTTCTTATATGCCAAGCAAGGAAATGTAATTGAGCTGCCCTGCAGGCAAGTGGAATTGAATGTACATGACAAATTTTATGTTAAGCTTACTATGAAATTGTACACATCATGCTACAGAGATAGTATCATCAATTTCACTGTAAATGAAAAATGCAAGTCATGAGTTTGTATTCTATAAACTAATAGCTCATATAATACTTGGCCTAGGTAATAATCTTTGCTTCTGGGGAACATACAGCATGCCAGGATATGCTACTAGAATGAAAAAGTTGTTTCCATGGTTGAGGTTTTTGTTCATTTGTTTTTTTAAGTGATTCACATGCAAGGATACGATGCACAAAGCTCATATCGTTGTAAGTTTTTTAAATTTTTATTTTTGTTATTTTTTAATGGGTATTATCGATACCTTGTGAAGCATCAGTTTTCTTCCCTGTTTCTTTCTCATTGGTTCATGTGATTATATTATGATACAAGTTTATAATACAGTGGGACCTAGTTACAATGCTGGAGGGCACGTTTTAGGCTTTCCCCTGGTAGCCAGAGAGCTATGCTTGCTGTATATCATGTTGTACATGGAAAAAAAGGTTAATTGCCTCTCAATTTTCTTTTCTTTCTTTTTTTTTTCTGAGACAGAGTCTTGCTCTGTCACCTAAGCTGGAGTGCAGTGGCGCGATCTCAGTTCACTGCAACCTCCGCCTCCTGGGTTCAAGCGATTCTCGTGCCTCAACCTCCCAAGTAGCTGGGATTACAGGCGTGCGCCACATGTCTGGCTGATTTTTGTATTTTTGGTAGAGACGGGGGTCTCACCATGTTGGCCAGGCTGGTTTCAAACTCCTGGCCTCAAGTGATTAGCCCGTCTTGGCCACCTGAAGTGCTGGGATTACAGGTCTGAGCCACTGCGCCTAGCCACCTCTCAGTTTTGTTTTGTTTTGTTTTGTGTTGTTTTTGTTTTTTGAGATGGAGTCTTGCTCTGTCACCCAGGCTGGAGTGCAGTAGCATGATCTCAGCTCACTGCAACCTCGGCCTCCCAGATTCAAGTGATTCTCTTGTCTCAGCCTCCCGAGTAGCCGGGACTACAGGCACACATCACCATGCCCGGCTAAGTTTTGTATTTTTAGTAGAGACGGGCTTTCACCATGTTGGCCAGGCTGGTTTTGAACTCCTGACCTCAGGCGATCCACCCTCCTTGGCCTCCCAAAGTACTGGGATTACAGGCGTGAGCCACCTTGCCCAGCCACCACCTCTCAATTTTCTATGGAATTTTACAGTGCTAAAATTTATCACCATGATTCAACTGGAATATTAGCTATCATAGTGGAGCAAATTATAAAGGAGCCCATTGGAAATTTATGGTAACCACACTAAAAAGTTCCTGGATGAACTGTGGAGTTCTAGTACATTGTTTAAAGATTTGCAAGAAAAAATATGTTGGGTTCATGGCCATTTTACTTGAGAAAATAAGGAAAAATTTAAGTCTACTGCATTACGTTCCTTGGTCATATTGAATATGATTTTTTTCTTTTACAGAAAATTCTTTGCCAAAACCAAAATTACCCGAGGACAGTGTTATTTCACCATACAATATAAGCACAGGCTATTCAGGGCTTGCCACTGGAAATGGACTCAGTGACTCACCTGCAGGGTCAAAGGATCATGGCAATGTGCCCATTATTGTACCTTTAATTCCACCACCTTTCATAAAGCCACCAGCAGGTAAGTCACTACTGGTGTTTTCAGTGATAACAATTCATAGAAAGTTGTTTTAACTATCTTAGGAATAATTATTAAATGCTCAAGTTAACTTTGGTAGAGGCTGTTTTAGGGACCTTATAGGTAAGAAATGTTAATACAGGCATTACTTAGAGTATTACTGTTACATTAGGAAAATTTCCCTACCTACTACTACTTAGGCTATAAACTTTCAACTGACAGTAAACCTTTTCTACCACTGACTACAAAACAAAGTTATTTTCCTTCTCTGAAATCACCTGTTTAAATGAGAAAAAAAAGATAAAATGGTTTTTAAAAATAAAATATAGACAATGACTGTTTAGCAAGAAAAAAAAGTAACCATGGTTGGCTTGTAATCCCTGCACTTTGGGAGGCCGAGGCGGGCGGATCACCTGAGGTCAGGAGTTTGAGACCAGCCTGGCCAACATGATGAAACCCCATGTCTACTAAAAATACAAAAAATTAGTTAGGTGTGGTGGCGGGCTAGTAATTAGCTAGTAATCCCACCTACTCGGGAGGCCGAGGCAGAAGGATCACTTGAACCTGGGAGGCAGAGGTTGCAGTGAGCCAAGATCACGCCACTGCACTCCAACCTGGGCAACAAGAGCAAAACTCCGTCTCAAAAAAAAAAAAAAGTAACCATGGTTGAAAACTGGGTGGTGCATAAGGAGGGCCACATCTCCTCTGGGGTCTTCTGAGGAGAGGGATAGTTTTGTAAAAGGACATGAGGCAGGCTTCGTCTTCAACACGCTTTCCTCTAAATCCATTAGAGAAACCACCTAGATTAAGCTTATCCAACCCGTGGCCCAACCCAAATTTGTAAACTTTCTTAAAACATCATGAGATTTTTTTTGAGATTTAAATTTTTTTGTTTTTTGAGACAGAGTTTCGCTTTTCTCGCCCAGGCTGGAGAGCAGTGGCGCTATCTTGGCTCACTGCAACCTCTGCCTCCCGAGTTCAAGTGATTCTCCTTCCTCAGCCTCTTGAGTAGCTGGGATTACAGCTGCTTACCACCACGCCTGGCTAATTTTTGTATTTTTAGTAGAGACAGGGTTTCACCATGTTACCCAGGCTGGTCTCGAACTCCTGACCTCAGGTGATCCACCCACCTCGGCCTCTCAAAGTGCTGGGATTACAGGTGTGAGCCACCATTCCGGGCCCTAAAACAGTTTTTTTAGCTCGTCAGCTATCGTTAATGTTAATGTATTTTATGTGTGGCCCAAGACAAGACAATTCTTCTTCCAATGTGGCCCAGGGAAGCCCAAAGGTTGGACACCCCTGAAAATTACATATCTTCTCCAACAGAGTGTTTTCTAATTCCTGGAAAGCTCTCTTTGAGAGCTTTTTTCTTTTCTTTTCTTTTTTTAATGGAGATCTTTCACTTGTATGAAAATGTAATTCATTCTTTTATATTTCCAGAAAATTAGATGGCAGTGTATTAGATCTAGATGGCAACGGGCTGAGCATTATGTGATATTGCAAGCTGGGCTATATATTTCACACAGAGAAAGAAGTTAAATAATATTGTATCTGGCTCCCTGTAAAATGTTGGAATCATCCTAGAATGTTTAATTGTAACGCTGGTTATTTTTCTGTATGTTGAATTGAACAATGATAAATACTGAGTTTCAACAGCAGTACTTATTATAACATACTAAAGCTAATGTTTGTGTTTTTATTAGGGAAGATAGGTATTTGGTTATGCTTCCATAAACAGTGAAGAAATTTGTAGATACAAGTTCCTGGGCTTATGTTATAGATATACTTACACTGTATTCTAAGTGTTACTCTCGTTTTTCTTCATGGTTCCCGCTACATTCTTTTGCTTGGCCTGCTGCATTTTAGCAGTAAAAATGTCCTTTCAGCCTGGCACACCTGTAATCCCAGCACTTTGGGAGGCCAAGGCGGGTGGATCACCTGAGGTCAGGAGTTCAAGACTAGCCAGGCCAACATGGAGAAACCCCGTCTCTACTAAAACTGCAAAAATTAGCCGGGCGTGTTGGCAGGCACCTGTAATCCCAGCTACTCGGGAGGCTGAGGCAGAAGAATCGCTTGAGCCTGGGAGGCGGAGGCTGCAGTGAGCTGAGATCATGCTACTGCACTCCAGCCTGGGTGACAGAGTGAGACCCCGTCTCAAAAAAAGAAAAAAAAAAGTCCTTTCATATTGAGGTCTTAGATATGTCATTAAAATCCATTTACCTGTCAAAATCACTTGTAATTGTGTTTGTCTACTAATTACTAATGTAATTGGTGTATCATATAAAGTTTGCCTTATTATGCCCCTGTTCTCCTTTGGTTGATTGTTTTGTGATACGGAGGGGTCCACATTTATTTCCCAAGGACCAAAGACATATTTTACATAGGCCAAGTGGGAAAAAAAGGGTAACTAATTTTGTAAATGTAGAGTTTACGTTTGAATATATGCCCAGTGGCTTAGGGGAGGGGAGATGATGATGAAGGTATCAGTAAGGTAGTATGAGTAAGTGACAAGTACATGGGGTTCAGATTCAGACAGATTGGGTTCAAATCTAGGCTTTGTCATGTACCACCCTGTGAACATGGACAAGTTACATAAGCTCTCTTCACTTCAGTTTTCTCATCTGTAAAATGGGGATCCCAGCCCTACCTCATGTGGTTGTTGTGGAGATGAGATAAGAAAATGTATGTAAGGCCGGGCGCAGTGGCTCATGCCTGTAATCCCAGCACTTTGGGAGGCTGAGGCGGGCGGATCACCTGAGGTCGGGAGTTTGAGACCAGCCTGACCAACATGGAGAAACCCCATCTCTACTAAAAATACAAAATTAGCTGGGCATGGTGGCACATGCCTGTAATCCCAGCTTCTAGGGAGGCTGAGGCAGGAGAATCGCTTGAACCTGGGAGGTGGAGGTTGCGGTGAGCCAAGATGGCGCCATTGCACTCCAGCCTGGGCAACAAGAGTGAAACTCCCGTCTCAAAAAAAACAACAAAAAAAAAGAAAATGTATGTAAAGCCCTTAGCATAGTGCCTGCCTCCCAAAACCAGACCTTTTTTCTTTTTTTTTTGCCCTAGAGTTATCATGCACATAAATTGTGCATAAAAAGGTGTGCATCCAAATGCAAATTGGTCTCTAAGATTTATTTGAGCAAAGCAAACAGCTTTAGAAATTAGCATAGCTGAGGCTAACATAAGTTTGGCATGCCAAAAAACCTGCCCTGGAGTTTCCTGCTGAGCCAGCCACGTGGAATTCAAGCACACAGCTCCTATTTAACTCTAATTCCACATCAGATCAGGAAATAAATATGTGAAGGGACAGAGGCCAAAAATTGAGCCTTGAAAGTCTTAGATGTAGGAACTCTGAGGAATTAGAAGCCAGAGTAACTGAACACCAGTGGTTTTATTGGTTTTGTGCTGTCTTCCATGGAATTCCAGGGCGCTCATCTGTTGAAAATAAAATGTAGGGAAGGACATGTTTAATTTTCTATCTCCGCTCCCAACTTTGACTCTGTCCTACTCAAGGGTTCTATATGACAAGACAAAGATACAAAAAGATTCTCTACTTTTAAGGAACTTATTCTCTTAGTTACCAAGCAGGAACTTATAGGGAAGTTGAATTTTGATTTAGTCATACTATCTAGGGCAGGGGTCTGCAAACCTTTTCTGTAAAGGGCCAGATAGTATTTTAGACTTTTTAGACCATACTGTCTCTATCACAACTACAGAGCCCTTCTGTTGTAGCAGAAAGACAGCCATAGATAATACATAAACAAATAAGTGTGGCTGTGTTCCAATAAAGTTTTATTTACAAAAAAAACAGTGGGCAGGGTGTGGCCCACGGACATAATTTGCTGCTTGTGCTAAGGTAAGATTAGCTAAAGTCTCATGATAACAGGAAGGTGACTAGAGTTTCAAAGAGTCAGGCTATGGACTTTGCCGAGGTGCAGTATGTATTTCAAGGAAGGAAGAACAGCAAGGGCAGGAAAATAGTGAGTTTTCAGGGTATTTGGTGAGCTTGACACAATATTTGTTGCATAAATGAATGAATGACTGATATTCAAATCTTATTGCACATATATAAGCATTTCACTGAGAAAATGCTAGTGTTTTGTCTGGATTAGTCCCAACCTGTTTGACCTTGACTGCAGCTTCCTTGATAGTGAAACGAGGATTCCATCACTCTTAATTATCCATGGCTAAAGTCAACAAATTATCCAAAACTTCCATCTAGTGAATCATTTTAACTCTTCCATTGCTAAAACTTTTACCAGAGTTGTGATTCAAGGTAATTGGGTTGAGATATGCTACTGTCAATTTTCTAGCTGTATGTAGGTTAATGCTGCATTCCTGTGGGGAAACAAATAAAGGGTACAGTGGCTAGGAGCAAAAGGCCCCTTGATAATCAGCCCTTGAATAATTTAGAGTTGACTGTATCATGCAAGTTCACCTCTCAAGATAGGGAAGATGAGGATCATGTGTATGCTTTGGATTCCTGTGTTAGTGTTCAAATTATTCCTATCCCATTGTAAACTGGCTATGTGAAAATGCTAATAATAATAATACCTTTCATTAAAATTTTTAGAGTTTATGAAATTTATTCACATTGATTATTTTATTTAATATGGTCTTCATATAACTCTGGGAAATAGCATATTAGATATTAAATTTAAAGAGCTGAAGTTCAAATAGGTTAAATGGCTTTTTCAAGGTCACATGGCTTCTAAGTACTTGAGCCGAGACTAGTACTAAGGTCTTCTGACTCCTAATCCAAAATTCTTTTTAATGTAAATTGCCTTTTAGCATATTCCTACAAAATTTCCCTAGATTGTATCAGAATAATAATGCCTGTTAATATACTACTTCCAGATACCCCAATGACAGGACATACACTCTCTTCCTGCTAAAAGTTACTTTTTCAAGTCCACATTTTTGGGGACACTCAATGAGTTCTTCCCTAACCCTGAGAATCTGTGGTTCTATAAGCGTGGATGGCCCAGTAGGGGTAAAATCCTAGCTTTGTTTTACAGTTCTTGCCATCATGAGGCGAGTTGCTTCTCTTTGAGGGTACCAGAGGGCTCCATCCAGTCAGGCACTGTTTCCCAAGCATGTGTTTCATGTGCTGGGGCAGGCTCACCACTGGATCCCATCCATGTCTTGGCAGCCAGTGGGCCCAGTGGAATACTCCTGATTGGGAACACGGTGATACTGCATTGACTTGGATTTCCACTCTCCTTTCTCACAGCTGCATACAGAACTGTGGGTGTAGCTTACTTCTGGGCCTGGAGAACTGCTCTTCTGGCCCTGCCCTCCCTTTTCTCTGGAGAAGGGGAGCTCCCGTGTCTTGGTGGTTACCACAGCATTGACCCTGCTCTGGCCACACATGTGTGCATTCATCTTCCAACTCTGTGCTGCCTTTCCCCCCACAGAGACAGCCTCTGGCCCTTGGTATGGTTTGTGACAGCACAGGCATTACTATGGTAACAGACGTGTTATAAATACAGGATAATAGCTTTGCTTTTGCTTTCCCCCTCCCCCGCCCCCATGCAGTGAAGGGAATCACCATGATCCTTAAATAATAATCACAAACTTTTTTGCAGACTCTAGGAAATGAACAGAATAAGGCTTTGCCATATAGGCAAGCCATGAAGAAAACTTATAAGAATATTAGAAAATAATAAAAGTATTGACCAACACTTTCTTTTTGTGCAAACATGTCTTTATTCTTTCAGTTTGAACAAATGTAAAAACCTCCTTCTTTGCTAATTTAAAAAATCACATCATGAACATAATCTGAAGTGGCAAAAAAAATGTCAGCAAGAATTTTGAAAGATAGGTTAATTAAACGGTAACTGCTGTAATTCATCTCATGTTAGAGATTTTAGCATGGGTTCAACCCTTTGAGACTTCATTCGAAGATGATCATGCCTTTAAAGGGCTTGGGCATGGATTGTAAGAACTGTGCTGTAGTGAGTCTTCATTAAGATATTTGGCCTTCTCTGATTTTAATTGAGCTTTAAATTTGGTCCCCTCCAAGTTTGATGATTGAGGTAAAGCACTCAGAAGGGATTTTGAATACATATCTTTGACAAAGGCCTTATAATGGTCTTCACTGCTTTACAAGTGTAATAGCCCTTGGCTGCATTGACTGGCCATCAGTTTTCTGCAGAGGTAGGGCAGGTTTGGGTCTCCCCACCTTGTCAACTTCTGGTCAAAGTAGCCAGGGTAGAACCTGGCCCAGTTGAGACTCAGTCCAGGACTTTTTCCCCTCTAGTTTTGGGTTTGCTCCATGACAACATTTTGCTCCCAAAATTTTTTTTTTTAATTAATAAAACTATTAGTGTGATTGTTTTTGTTCACAAGGAAAAGTGAAATGAAGCAACTTTTTCTAGTGAGAGCTTTCCTGCTGCAGAAAACCGTGTGTACCTAGAAAACCACATTTTAGATCTGAGTCTTTTGACAGGTTTTCCCAGAGGCTTACAACTTGCCTATTCCAAGTCCAGAATCCCTGTAAATCTCTGAATACTTTAAAATGAAATGAAATGTGAAAAAAAGAGGGAATATACTTCTCTTTATGCATTTATGTGGCAGTCTTGAATAAAGTGTCTTTTACCTCAAATGATAAGTGCCCTTATTCTCATTTCTTACCATGTTTGCACATGTGAAGTAAAAGGAAGAGCCTGTCCACACGGCACAGACAGGTTTGTGTGGAGCAACATAAGATCGATCCCCTAAAACCAGCTTCATTTCCTGTGTGCAGAAATGTCTTATCTTTCTTTGAAAACAATGACCGTTTCCTGTCCTCCAGGATGGTTTGCTTTTCAGTTAGTTTTCCAAATTTGAGTTCCATTATAGTCAGGGAAATATGATATATATTTTCAGGCAAATCTTGAAATTCCTAAGGGGTTATAAGAACTGGACTCTAAGGAACCATTAGCTTAACGGAGAATATGGAAACAGTCACGTGATCTGCTAACCTCTATGTATATAGCTGAGTAACCCACAGTTAATAAGCATGTTACTTTTTGGCTCTTATAATTCTGACATGGAGTTGTACTTGCAGGGAAATGGGAATGAGAATGTGGTTTGCATTATGGTCATTATTTATTTTATCTGTTATTCAGTATTCTTGGGGCTTGCATATGATGATGTGTTCCAAATAGCCATTGAGAAAACAGGATTTAATCAAAATTGCTTTGGACTTTATTTATTTGTCCAACTTTTAAAATATGATTATTAAATAAAATTACCTAGAGTTAATGGGATTTGGATGACTTACTATTTATGTACCAGATGAAATTCTCAAAAAAAAAAAAAGAAAGAAAGAAAAAGAGGTTCACTGAACCCTCAGTTTTCCCAATCACTTAGGATAAGGACAGGAGGAATTAACGATGAATGGCAGAAATGTGAGTACTTAATAATGTAATGATATAATCTCATCATAGCTAATAGTTTTTGAGCATGTATTATGCTAGTAGATTTATATCATTTAATTTTCACAACTCTTTGTGGATGCTATTATTAACCTTGTTTTACAGATGAGAAAACTGAGGCCCAGAAAAGTTGAGCAACTTGCCTGAGGTTACACAGATACTGAGTGGCAGAGCTGATATTTGAACCTATACATTATGTCTCCTTAGCCTATATCCTTAACCACTGGATTATCCAAAACACTATGGCAGTATTTCAGTCAGTTAAGTATTTACTGAATGTTCCTTACATTGTGCTAGACAATACAGATGTATGTCATCATCCTTGACTACCAAGAACTTAATAGTACTGTTGGCATATGATCAAAACATCATTCTAGTTTGACCTTGGAATGTATGATATAATTTTAGTTGCATATGGAAGGTGCATGGTAGGACTACAAGGGCAATTAAAGTGGAGTAGCAAAAAGTCTATAGGCAGATAATCAAGAACTGTTATATTTATACAGTTGAGGGGAAATGGCACCTGAAACTTAATATAGGCTAGAAGATACTAATTTAAAATTCAAAGTGATAAAAAAAAGATCCAAAATGAAACCTGAAAATGTTAGATACTATGATATGGGTCCTGCTTTATTGTTCTCTTTACAATTAAGGGTTCTTAAAAATGTGTAAGGCACATTTTAGTGTGTTCTATCATTTTTAATGCCAGATGAAATGTATAATTTGAATGGTAGCATGATGTGGTGAAGACTGCCAGAGCAAGAACCAGGAGACCTGGGTTGCTAATGCCAGCTCTGCCATTTATTGGCCATGTAATCTTGAATAAGGTAGTTTCTCTAAGCCTTAGTTTCCTTGTCTGCAAAATGATGTGGTTAGCTTACATGATCTGTTATTTCCCTATATTTATAAAATCCTTATTTTGTGACTTGTATAGTTAGTTGCTCTCCTGATTTTATGATTTGAGAGGGTATGTTTTAATGTGCTTTAACAGGTACTTGTTAATTGAACAGATATAAAGCAAACTGCATATATGTATAGTTATAACAGCCAGAAGTCTGATGAAAGATTTATACTGCTTGGGACAAGTTTTAATGATTGTTAATTTTTACTTTGAACAAATAGTGAATGAAATAATAGATTTGACATTTTTTAAGATAACAAGTGCTCAGAAATATGAAATGTGAGTAAATAAAAAGGTTCATATGTTATTAGAACTAATCATTTTGATGTTATGCATAGTGATTACTAGAATAATTCCCAGAGTTTCTTTGACAGAGATGTCACATTAGTTTAACTTACCAAAACAGACAGAAGAAATAGAAAACTTGAGTAGTCCTATTAAGGAAATAAAATAATTGAATCTTTTCTACAAAGAATATTCCAGACCTAGATGGCTTCAATGGTAAATTCTGTGAAACATTTAAGAAAAACAAAAAACAAACAAAAAAAAGAAGTTGGAGAAGCTTTTTCAGAGAATAGAGAAGAAATAAATACTTAGACTTATTTTATGATCTCAGCATAACATTGATCACATTACATGCCAAGGGCATTATAAGTAAGGGAAACAATAATTTAGTGTAATTTTATTACATTAAAATTGAAAACTTCTGTCTGGGCGTGGTGGCTCACACCTGTAATCCTAGCACTTTGGGAGGCCGAGGTGGAGGGATCACTTGAGCTCAGGAGTTTGAGACCAGCCTGGGCAACATGGCAAAACCCTGTCTCTACTAAAAATACTAAAATAAGCTGGGCATGGTGGCACATGCCTGTAGTCCCAGATACTTGGGAGGCTGAGGCACAAGAATTGCTTGAACCTGGGAGGTGGAGGTTGTAGTGAGCCAAGATTACACCACTGCACTCCAGCCTGTGTGACAGCGAGACTCTGTCTCAAAAAACAAAAAAAGAAGGAAAACTTCTGTTCATCATGAACATTGATGCAAAAATACTGAGCAAAATTGTAGCAAACCAAAGCCAATGATATATGCAAAATGTTAATACATCATGACTAATTTAGATTTTTTTCTAGGAATGCAAGGTTGGTTTAAATTTTAAAAATCAGTCAATATGATTAACAAAATAAAGTAAAACCTCTGTTAAAGTAAAACCATTAACAGAATAAAGTAATAGCTGCAGCAACAATTTTGATAAAATTTAGCACTATAAATGATTTAAAAAAACTTTTGGCAAAGGAGGAATAGAACTTCCTTAATCTGTCCAAAGGTTATCAACAGAACACTCCACAGCCAATATTACATAATAGTGAAGTATTGAAAACTTTCCTCTTGATATCAAGAATGAGATTAAGATGATCATTATGGGCCAGGCACAATGGCTCATGCTTGTAATAGTAGTACTTTGGGAGTCCAAGGCAGGCAGATCACTTGACGACAGGAGTTCGAGACCAGCCCAGCCTTCACGGCAAAACCTAGTCTGTACTAAAAATACAAAAATTAGTAGGGTGTGGTGATGCGCTCCTATAATCCCAACTACTTGGGAGGTTGAGGTGGGAGAATTGTTGGAACCCAGGAGGCAGAAGTTGCAGTGAATGGAGGTTGTGATGAGCTGGGATTGCACCATTGTACTCCAGCCTGAGCAGCAGAGCAAGACTCTGTCTCAAAAAAAAAAAAAAAAGAAAAGAAAAGAAAGATCAGTATCACCCACTTCTGTACTGGAAATTAACAGACGATTATTTAATAAGGAAATAAAAAGGAGTAAGAAACTCAAGATTTGTAAGATAGAAATGCTATTTTGTATAGACCTCCCTACAGTCAATCTACAGGTTAACTATTATAATTCACGACTCAATTTATCAAAGTCTCTAAACACAGTCAATATCTGCAAATCAATTATATCTCTGTATTCCAGCCATAAAAATTTCAAAAGTGAATCTTAAAAATACAATTTAAAGTAGTATCAGACCCATCAAATACCCAGGAAAATAATCTCACAAAATATGTGTAAGATTGTTACACAGAGAATCATAAACATTGCTGAGAGAAATTAAAGAAGACCTAAATCAATAGAGGGACATACCATGTTTATAGATTAGAGACTAAATATTGTAAAGAGGAAGATTCCTCCTAAATTGATCTATATATTTAAATCTAATTCTGATAAAAATCCTGCATAAAATTTTGTGGAAATTAAAAAGTTGTTTTTTAAAATGTATATGGAGATGCAAAGGAGCAAGAATAGTTCACACAATCTTGAAGAAAAAATAAAATTGGGAGACTTATACTCTCAGATATCAAGATTTATTGTAAGGACAGAATAATTATGATAGTAGGCAAGGTTGCAAGGATATAGGTATAAACAATTATAACAGAGTCCAGAAACAAATCTAAATTGATACTTGACTCATGATAAATATATTAGTCAGCTCAGGCTGACATAAAATACCATAGACTGGGTAGCTTAAACAACCAAAATTTATTTTCTCACAGTTCTGAAGACTGGAAATCAAGATCAGAGTGCCAGCAGGGTCAATGTCTGGTGAAGTCTCTCTCCTTGGAGTGTAGATCACTGCCTTTTTACTATGTCCTCATGTGGTGAAGGGAGAGAGAGAGAGAGCAGGCTCTCTGCTGTCTCTTCTCATAAGGGCACTAATCCCACTGGACAAAGGCCCCATCCTCATGATCTCATTTAATACTAATTATCTTCCAAAGGCCTCATCTCCAATTGCCATAATATTGGGGGTTAGAGCTTCCACATATGAATTTGGGGGACACACAAACATTCAGTCTATAACAACAAAGATGACACAGTAGAGCAGTGGAGAAAGGATGGTCTTTTCAATAAATATGTTTATGGAAAAAATGTATGTTGATTCTCTACTTCACATCATTCATAACAAATTGTAGATGGATTGTTGATCTAAATGTGATAGGTAAAACAATAGAGCTTCTAGAGAATGCCTAGGGGAATTTATGATCTTGAATACACCAATATTTCTTAAACTACATACATAAAGTACTAACCATAATGGAAAAAGTTAATTACATATAATACAATTAAGAATGTTTGCTGATTTTAAAAAATCTTTCAGGTTGCTTGGTGGATACAATACGTGTTGTTCCAGTGATGGATACACTGAAGGCCTTGAATTCGCCATAGTGCAATATATCAATGTAGTTAAATTATACTCATATCCCATGAATTTATACAAATAAAAAAAGAAAAAATCTTTCCAAAGAATGAAAAAGCAAATCACTGAGTACCAGATGATGTTTGTAATGCATTTCCCTGTAAAAGACTCATATTGACAATGTATAAAGAATCTCTGTAAATAAAAATAAAACAGCTCAATAGAAAAATAGGCAAAAAATGTAAACAGGCCCTTCATCAAAGAAAATATCCAAGTTATCAGTAAACATGAAAAGTTTTTCAATCTCATTACTCATTAGGGACATCAGATTTAAAATCATAGTGAGAGACCGGTAAACACACATGAGAATGGCTAAAATGAAGAAGATTGACAATACCAAGTTTGAGGAGGATATGGAGCAACTGGGACTCTCATGCATAGCTGGTGAGAGTGTAAATACATATAACCACTATTGAAAGCTGATTGGCAATATCTATTAATGCTGAACATACACATATGCAATAATTTATACAATTAAGTGTTCTTGAAAATGTATAATGCAATAATTCTATCTTAGGTATGTACTCAACACAAATGTGTATATATGTGAGCCAAAGGCACATAAAATAATCTTCATAGCAGCATTTATTCATAATAGCTAAAAACTGGGAACAACCCAAATGTTCACCAGCAATCATTAACATACACTTGGGATTCCTTAGATGGGCTTAGGTGGGTAAGTGTAGGTCCTGAAGTTGACTGTGGAACTGTGTGTATATCATATGTGCACAATTTAGGAAAGGCTGTTTTTTTTTTTTTCTCAAAAAGATCCTTGTCTCAAAAAATGCTAAGAATTCCTGCCTGCATACGAGACGTAGTTTTCCATAGTTTTTAAGAAAATTTTAAACTCCTCCTAATTTAAGCAACTAAGCCCTAGAATGTAATTTGACCTTTTTAATCCTATATTTAGTCTGTTCATAGCTTTCTCAAATCAAGTAGAATATTTAAGAATCTCATCATTCCTTATTATTAAGGAATTATTACCAAGTGAAATGCAAATGTATCATAGTGAAGCCTAAAAATTAAGTTATAGGCATAAGGCATAGATATACCCCTCTGTGGTCTACTTGAGAGCTGCATTTGATATGGTGTAAAGTGGAGAGAAATTAGGAGACACTGGGTGAGTGACAAAAGTAGAATATACAATATCTCTACCTCCCAGTGGTTCTTACCAGGGTGTGACTTGGCCCCCAGGGGACATTTGGTAATATCGGGAGACATTTTTGATTGTCACAGCTAGGAGAAGGGGTACTAATGGCATCTAGTGGGTAGAGGCCAGGTATGGTGCTAAATGTCCTACAATGCACCATACAAATTATCCAGCCCAAACAAATTATCCAGCTGAAAATATTAACAATGCTGTGCTATAGAAACCAGGCTCCACAGTGATGACAGGTCTGTGTATGGGACACCTCTTATGCTCCTCTTCAAGTCCTCTTGGCCCCACGTGTTAATCCCATGATTGCTGTAACACTTTGACCAGCTTGGGCGTGTGCATTCTGAAAGTTACTTGCCTCGCACCTGTGGCGTACGTCTCTCGCTTCCTGCTCTGGGACTTCTCTGACATAGCAGCATGGGCATCCTATGTGGATCCTTTTGGCATTCACTTACACATTTGCAAACCAGCAGTGTAGGGGATTAAAGCATACTATATCAACAGGACAGGAGAGTTGAATTTTTCTTTCTTTTGTCCCCTGGGTAGATAGTTATGAAATGTTTTAATACACTCCAAAGAATTACCTCTGCAATTGAACACCAGTCTCCCTTAGCAGTAGCCAACTAAATAGCATATCCTTCTGTTGGCTCTTTCTGCTCCCTAGGTTCATTTCTCTTGTCCCTCACTCCTACTTTCTGGCATCACATGCCCATTAAAGCACCTACATGCAAGTCTTTGACTCAGATTCTGTTTTCTGGGAAACTCAGGATGAAGTGCCATGTGTACAGAAGTCCACAGTGAAAGACCAGAAATTAATGGAAGGGAATATAAAAAAGTTAGAATTTTATGAACATTTGTCTTTTTTCCCTTCAAAGTCCAGCATGAATATACAATGAAAGAGTAAAAAGGGCACCAGATTCTCAGTGGCACAATAACGGAGCACTCAGAAAGGGCCATTTCTAAAATTGTCCTGTCAGCCAAAGAATTTTCTAATCCTCCTATGATAGGGGTAAGGAAAAACAGTGGTGGCTACACAGAAGGAGGAGAAACAAAGAAACTAAGTCAGGGGTTCGAGTAAAAGAGGAAAGTAAAAAGAATATCCTTTGCCTCAGCTCCTTTAAATGGATTGTGTTATTGTGAGAGCTTCAGAATGCTAGAATTTTACTTAGAGGAAACCTAGAATATCATCTAATTAAATTTTCTCTTTTACAGCAGAGGAAATGAGGTCTGGAGAGGTTAAATGATCTTCTCAAGGTCACTCAGTTGCCTTAATGGCAGAACCAGGACCAGAACTCACTTCTGAAATGGATGGGGACACAATCTGATCATGGATTCTAAATCACATACTTCTGTGATTCCGGAGGCAGCCCAGAACTTCTCTTGACATTTTCTAAACTCTTTTTGGAGTTATGACGTAGCTAGGATAATACTTTCAGGATACCTTGTCCCAGGTCAACAAGGAGCTAAGATGCTAACAGGAAATAAGAGGAAATGTCAGTTGTGCCTTTCCTTTCTTGTTAGAGGGTGGCCGTGTTTCTGGCATTTCTTGTTATTCTAGGGACAGTCCCAGTGCTGACTTCTTAAAGTTCCTGTTAAATGGAGAAGACTTAGTTGATTAACTTGACCAAGGAGAGTGGTCATAATGATCCCAGTATGTTCTGGGGCTTTTCACTAGTGTTTCCCTCTAAGGCAACTTTGTTCTCAAAGGCAGTGCCCTTGGCCAAGAGGATTTGAAGAGGAGCACAAGAGGTGTCCCATACACAGACCTGTCATCACTGTGGAGCCTGGTTTCTAAAGCACAGCATTGTTAATATTTTCAGCTGGATAATTTGTTTGGGCTGTCCTGTGCATTGTAGGACATTTAGCACCATACCGGGCCTCTACCCACTAGATGCCATTAGTACCCCTTCTCCTGGCTGTGACAATCAAAAATGTCTCCCGATATTACCAAATGTCCCCTGGGGGCCAAGTCACACCCTGATAAGAACCACTGGGAGGTAGAGATATTGTATATTCTACTTTTGTCACTCACCCAGTGTCTCCTAATTTCTCTCCACTTTACACCATATCAAATGCAGCTCTCAAGTAGACCACAGAGGGGTATATCTATGCCTTATGCCTATAACTTAATTTTTAGGCTTCACTATGATACATTTGCATTTCACTTGGTAATAATTCCTTAATAATAAACAATGATGAGATTTTTAAATATTCTACTTGATTTGAGAAAGCTATGAATAGACTAAATATAGGATTAAAAAGGTTAAATTACATTCTAGGGCTTAGTTGCTTAAATTAGGAGGAGTTTAAAATTTTCTTAGAAACTATGGAAATCCAGGTCTCATATGCAGGCAGGAATTCTTAGTATACACAATTTCACAGTCAACTTCAGGACCTACACTTACCCACCTAAGCCCATCTAAGGAATCCCAAGTGTATGTTAATGATTGCTGGTGAACATTTGGGTTGTTCCCGATTTTTAGCTATTATGAATAAATGCTGCTATGAAGATTATTTTATGTGCCTTTGGCTCACATATATACACATTTGTGTTGAACACATACCTAAGATAGAATTATTGCCTTGGCTCCCTCCATTCCCCCACTGGGTATCCAACACCCAAGGTGCGCCTAGTAAGGATGCTTTTCTTCTCCTTGTGCTGAGGCCCCAGGTCAGACATTTTATTCTAGTGAGCAAAACAGATATGCTCCTGTCTTAACCTGGCTCATAGTCTGGTGGAAGAGACAGACATTAAAACACACACACACACACACACACACACACACACACACACACACAAAACAACTCAATCAAGTCTGAGAATTACCAAGTCCAGAGTGCTGTCGCATCTGACCAGGTTTGGGGTCAAAGAAGGTCTCCCTAGGATGAGGTTTAAGATAAGGTACAAAGGACTGAATTCATCAGTAGGACTAAACTGGCAAAGGATTTTAGGGTTGTGAGGGAGGAAGCAGCACATTTAAAGGCTGAGTGGAGGGAGGGCCTCAAGGAAGTGAAAGAAGCCAGAATCCAGAAAGCAGACAGGTGTGAGGCTGGCCTGGTCTTAGGAGCCATGGAGACCATGCCAGGAGTGCCACTTTCTTCTTGAGGGCAGTGGATGCCACTGAAGAGTTTTGAGCAGGTGAGAGCAGTGGTCATATTGGTGTTTCAGAAGAATTTTCTAGATGCAGAATGGAGAGAAGGAACTACATGACAGTGAGTTAGGAGGCTACTTGTAGTTTGGGCAAGAGGTATTGGTGGCTTCACTGGGATTGAGAGTAACAAACTCCATGAAGATAAGGCACCTAGAACAGTGCCTCACATATTCATCGAATGAATGAATGATTGGGTGTAGTATAAAAACTTTTTTTTTTTTTTTTGTGGCAAGGTCTCATTTTGTTGCCTAGGCTGGAGTCGAGTGGTGCCATCACAGCTTACCGCAGCCTTGACCTCCCTGAGCTCAGGTGATCCTCCCACCTCTGCCTCCTTAGTATCTGGGACTACAGGCAGGCACCATCATGCCCAGCTAATTTTTGTATTTTTTTGTAGAGATGGTGTTTCACCATGTTGCCCAGGCTGGTCTCAAACTCCTGGGCTCAAGCAGTCCACATGCTTTGGCCCCAGAAAGTGCTGGGATTACAAGCATGAGCCACCACACCCAGCTGTGTAAAAATATTTAGGAGGACCTGGTGATTAATCAGAATGTGGGAGGTGGGAGGTGAGAGGGAGAGAAGAGGCAGGAAAGATGCTGGGTTTCTGCCATCAGGTAACTGGGTAGATGATAGGGCCAGGAACTGAGATGGGAAACACAGTGAAGGGGACTGGAAATGGAGAGGGTTGTGTATTCAGCTTTGGACTTGACTTACTAAGATGTCTGGGAGGCAGTTGGACATAGTAGCTCATGAAAGATAATTGTGTTGATTTGGGCATCGTCGTATTATGGATGGTAACTGGAGTCATAAGAATACGTAGTGCAGCTCAAGAGGAATGTCTAGAGAGAAGAGTGCTCTGAAGGATTTCTTGTTAGTGTTGCCCTCTACTTTTCCCATAGCAGGACTATTTTGGCATGCTGTGTCTCATTACATTCCAGAGTAGGGATTGGCATAGGGCCCCTTCAGAGAGTCTCTCAACCAATCTTTGCTCTAAGAAATCTAAATAAATATTTAAAGGTGAGAAGAGTGAAGAGTGAAGTAAATTATTTTGTTGAAATGTTCTAGTAGGTTCATCTTGCTTCTTTTAACACATTTAATTGAATGCAGTTCTGCATACCCTTCAACCTACTGAACTTGACTTTCTGGGTGTGACTACAGTTCAGGGTATTGAGGGAAGAAAAGGAGCTGAGGAGGAGAACAAGCAGTGCTCTCTCTGAGTGCTTGGGCCCTCCCAGGTGTCCCTTTGACACCCAGTCTCTAGCCTGTCCATTTGCCTCCCCTAGGAGGTGGCCCCACGTGGCCTGCTGCTTGGCAGGACTGGCTGGAGCAGCGAGGAGGGACTTGGCTTGCTCTTCTGTCATGATGGGCTGCTTGTGCTCCCCTCCAGTGGAGATGCTTACACCCGCCTTCTACAGTCACCAAGAACATCTGGCTCCTATGACCCTTCATGGTGATGGAGCCCTGGGAGCAGGCCAGGCTTGTCCTTGGCCATTTTCTCCTGCACATTGGCCTTTTACACTAGGGGCAGCCATGGGAAGCTCCTTGAGGCCTTGTTAGTGTCCATGCAAGTCTTGTTAGTCAGTGCATTTACAGCCCGTCATACAGTGCCTGGCACGAAGTTGAGTAAAGAAATGAATCCTCTGTCTACCTCTGGGGAGATTGTCAACCACTGTGGGACCCATTAAGTGTAAATATTGGGACAGTCAGATCTCAGAAGGGGAAATGAGCCCTTCCATTAAAGAGCAGATGATGGAAATGCTTTTCTTGTTCTGAGGTCCTGTATAAAGCAGCTTGACCTTTTAGTCTTTATATGCTGCCACTTTTGTATCTCTTTGAAGATGGTGCCCCTCTAGGCAGGGCAAGGCCTCAGAATTGGTTTTCTATGAGTGGTAGGCTTGCTGGAGCACACTTTTTGATCTGACTCCCTTGTCGCTCATCACGTTCATTTGTGGACTAGATGCTGAGTAGACTTCAGCTATCTAGGAGAGAGAAGTCTAGCAGACAGCAAATCCATGATTGCAGCATCATTGTCCCAGGACATCTTAGATTGCTCAGAGGTTCAGATTGAGGGCCCAGGGATGGGGATACGATTTTAATTGAGCATCTTGTCTATGGCAGCCAGCCAGTGAACATGAGCTATTCGGTCTGTATTACTCTCTCTTTGCCTTATTGTTGATTTCTCCCATTTTCTCTGTAGGGCTCTATAGGAAAAGGATTGCCTTCTCTGTATTTGATGCAAGTAACAGACACCATGGGACTTTGTGGACCATGGGTGTCTTTAGTCAATCTGAACATGCATACTGAGGACTAGTAGGTGTTGGTCAACGTGCCCAGCACTGGCCACGTGGCTGCAGACCTTGTCTTTCTGCCCAGTGCAGGCAAAGGAGGCTCCTGGCAATTGAGGATATAATTGTGGGCAAAAGAGAAGAAACCTTCCTGATAATTAATGACCCACATGGAAATGCTCATGCCTCAGTGCTGATGTAGGGCAGTGGAGCAGCACGTTCCAGGAGGCTTCCTCAGAAGTCCAGTCTTGCGAATTCTCTGTGAAAAGACATGTCCACTGTTAAATCTGTGAAATATGGCACACTCTCTCTCCTTTTCAAAGATTCTTAATTGTACATTGGTGGAAACAAAATGTCCTGCTGTAAAAAGCCTGTTGTTTAACTTTGTTTAGCCTGCTATTTTCCATTCATATTTAATCATGGAAGTCTTTTTTAAAAATCACATCCATGTAAGTGCCCTATGGGCTTAGTGTTCTGTGGAACGTGCTTTCAGAAGTGTTGCATACAAGACTGTGGGTTTTCCTTAGTCTGAAGCTCTACCTTTTTCCTTTCCTATTCCAGTTTCTTAGGGTGATTACATAGGAAAGACAGACTCCACAGTGAACACTGAGAAGCAGAGGCGAGGTTGTCAAAGAAACTTACAAGAAGAAACTCCTTCACTGGCAAGTCAGTGAAATTATGGGGAAATACTCACATTAATGTCAGGGAGCTGGAGGCACATGTACTTAGTAGTGTCATGTTAAAGAATCCAAGTTCAGCATGGTATTCAAGACAGAATTACAATTTTGTGACTTTATGAGTCTCTCCTTTTGCTGTCCTTCTTCATTGGAGTACGGGAGAATAAGTGAGGAAGGGACATTGACTGTAAAGCAACTTCATTTTGTTTGAATTTGACTCTGGAGTCACCTTCCCCAAGAATGCTGTGGACTTTTCCCTGTCTGCTTTGACTAGAAACACGGGAAGATGAATACTATGAAATTTCAGTGATTTCTGGATTCGCGACATTTCTACCTTTTGATAATTGATTTCATCTCATTCTTAAATCTGTCCTCTTCATTTCCACTGTCACCTTGTAGGTTCAGGACTTCATCCCTTTTCCTCTGCAGCTATTTATTCATCTGTCCATTTATTCCTTCATGTAGCATGAGCACTGTTCTGTGCAAGGCACTGAACACACAAGAGAGAATGAGACATGGACCCTGCTCTCACTTTGCTTACTGAGGCTTCTAGATGTGGAACTGGATTTCTAGTCTCTCCAAATTCTGATCCGTCCTGTTACTCCTGTTGGAGTAACATTTCTTAACACATCTTTGATCCTGTCATGTTCTTTTTTTTTCCCCGAGACGGAGTTTCGCTCTTGTTGCCCGGACTGGAGTGCAATGGCACCATCTTGGCTCACTGCAACCTCCACTTCCCAGGTTCAAGCGATTCTCCTGCCTCAGCCTCCCAAGTAGCTGGGATTACAGGCAGCCGCCACCATGCCTGGCTAATTTTTTTTTGTATTTTTAGTAAAGACAGGGTTTTACCATGTTGGCCAGTCCGGTCTTGAACTCCTGACCTCAAGTGATCCACCCACTTTGGCCTCCCAAAGTGCTTGGATTAAGGTGTGAGCCACAGTGCCCAGTCTGTCATGTTTTATTGAGAAACATTTGGGAGCTTCTTATTACCTGTGGAATAGAGACGAGCTGATTCCCTCCCCCTATGCCAAAATGACATCCATGAGACTCCTTGTTCAGGCCCTATCAGCTCCTGTCTAATCTACTTTTCCCTTCACACAAGCTTGGTCAACTGGATGACTGCAGGATTCTTGCCCATTTCAAGCCTGTCTTCCACTCTCTGGCTCCTGCAGTTCCTCTGTCCTTTCTCTCCTCTTTAACTTCCCCGCCTTCCAAATCCTTCAAGACCCAACTCAAATGCCGTGCTCTCTGGAATGGCTCTCACAACTGTCTGAACCTCTCTCTTACTGCATTCTGCCTGTCATAAAATGAGCCACACACCTCAGGTCCTATCCAGCTCACATGTAAACATGTAGTTCTTTCTGGAATCACATTCTTTATATCTGTATCTATGTCTATGTCTGTCTTCATAATATGAATGTAAATAATTTAAAATTGGGTAGAATGTTCCGTTAGAAAATTGAAAATTAATTTTAAAGTCTGTCATTTTTCTGTAATTTTGTATAATATAGGGTCATTCCTTTTACTTATTGGAACCAATTTTTAATTTATGTATAGAATATTTAGATTTTATTTTGGGGTTAAGTACTACTCTGTTTAGAGAGGAGTGGACTATTTAAATTCTTGAAATAACTTCAAATCTATTTATACAAAAGAAAATTAGGGATAATTTTAGGTACTACAAAGACTCATGTAGTATTATGGACCTTTGTCATTTAATTGCATTATCCTTTTAATGAGAGCTAAGTTCAATAAAATTTTATTTTTTCAGACACCACTCTTTGGGAATTCTTGATAGTTCAGTTACCAAAGTGGCAGACATTTTCAGTTGTTGCTCTGATACTTTTTAAATGAGCAAACTTCTCAGGCACTTAGGAAGATCCACCCATGTGTGGATAGTTAATGTAATAATTACAAAGAATTCCCATCTATTAATTACAGAATATCTGGCAGTGCAGTGATATATTTGGCAACATCTTGTCAACTATTAATTCAAGTTAAGTACTTTTTTAAAAGAATAGCTGTAAGTGAGGCTTTTATTAATTCTAATGGCTTTACTCTTAAATAATCTAAGTTAGTGAAATTTAACCAGTTACTGAGTTGTTCTTTGTATTCAAGGATAGTGGTTTTACAGATGTCATCCACAGGAGGGGATGTGATTGGAGAGACTGGTGCCTGGTCACTGGGCCTCTCCAGATTGCATACAGCTGACACCTACCCTTTTCTTGTGGTTCTAATTGCCACTCGTTCTAAGGAAGGCTCATTTACATATAGAATGTGCATATTTAATCGTATTTGATCCTCACCGAAGCTATAGTTAGGGTGGGCATGACCAGTCCTTGATCGACTTACTCTTGTCACACACAACTAGAAGGGGCAATATTAGTACTTTCACCAAGGTCCTCTGTCTCCATCTCTGTGCTTCACCACACTGTCTTTCAAATAGTAGCAACTTAGATTTGCAAAGCAATGTACATCTACTACCTCATTTGCTTATAAAAAGTCACCCCCTTGAGATTGTCCTAAGTGGATCTGCCTGTTGCTTTTCTTTTTTGGCAATCCTTAGTTATATGCCATTGTCTGCTGTGTTTCATATTCATACTTAAAAGGCACTCTGAACATTTGACATGTCCTACAGTGTCATCACCCTGTCCACACCGCCTTCCTTTGGCTGCCCTCAGGTTGCCCTAGCTCTTTCCAAGGCTAGAGATTAGCTAAGTAATATGTCCCAACTCTCCCATCTTTGCCTCTCTACCTTTCTCATTGGAACCCTATCCTCAGCCCTTCTTCCCATTCCTTGTAAAAACATATTCTTCAGAAAGAATCATTCATTTCAAAGCATAAATCATTACTTACAAGTATATATTGAGCCTCCTTGCTTTCAGGGAATTGGTGTTTTAATGGTTCATAAGAAACATTTAGCCAAAGAAATGACCTTCTAGTGGTAGAATTTAATCTTAGCGAGCAGCTGAAGGATAATTTTTTGAAGCTAGGATATTCTTATTGGCACCCTTGAAATTACAGAGGTAGGGGGGTCTCCCATTTCAACCACATGGAAAGCCAGTCTTATCCATGTTCTGCTGTGATCCCTGCTCCTTAGAAAAGAGAAGGCTGGCAAGAGTATTGCTTGCCTGTGGGTAGAATAACTGCTTGAGATCCACATATTATTGGGCCTGTCTTATCATTTAATGTTTAAGTAGCACTTGCTGGTGCGAGTTATACAGAATGTTTGCAGCAAATCCATGTCTCATAGTCATAAAGAAGTAAAGGCTTGCACCATGGGCCTTTAACTTGTTTTTTGAAAATCAATCAACAAATATTGATTAACACTTCAGCTGTCTCCTCAAAGACATTTTGACCTTTTTGATTTCATTTTCTTTGTCTATTGTTGTGTCACTGAGCAATGTGCTGTGTAAGTTGCAAAATGTGTGACAGCTTTTAGTCCTTTTTGTGGAGAGAGGTCTGTGAGGATGGTTTATAATCTTACTGCTTAGAAAAGCTGTGGTCTCTAAGGTGTAGTGGTCAAGAGCTTGGGCTCTGGAATCAGATGGCCTGGTCCTCAGTAAGGCTCTGATATGTACTTATTGTGTGATTAGGAGCAAATTACTTAACATATAAACTCACTTTCCCCATTTGCACAATGGAGATTAATGTTAGTAACTGCCTGGTTGGTGGTGGTTGTGAAAAAGATTAAATAACATCGAAATGAGCCGTGCATTGTGCGGGCACCTGCTAAGTACTGCTATCATTATGTTCTTTGTGGTTTAGTGGTCCCTGTTTTCTCTGGGTCTCCTTGTATGTTCACTCCTAGAACACAGGGAATTGTACAGAAACTCCTGGTGGACTCTGTAGAAACTTTAAGTTAGATTGCTTTAAAGTGTTTGGAATTGAATTATTTCAAAAAGGAATTTCTTTTTTGCAGAAGTTATAAAGAAAGCAAACTTCAGTTTCTTGCCTGCTTTCCAGGCCTTGACTTTATTCTGTTTTTAAATATAGCTGCTGCAACAAGTAGATTGACACAGTGCAGCCCAGCCATGGGCCATTTCATGTCATTTCATGGCATGGGGAACACACAGGAGTCTCCTCAGACTGCCTTGTAACTTGTCTCAAATATAATCCAGGTCTTTCATTGATTATCTGGATGTGTGCATTCTAGGAACTGTTGGAGGAGATAGATGTCCCAGCAAATACTTTCGGAATTTCCCCTCAGTCTTGGACTCCCATGAAAGTTACAAAGGGGTGGTAAATCTACAGTTTAATTGCCTGGAGTCCATTAATGCCCTACTGATTTTCTTTGGGCACTGGTCAGGTAAGTTAGTATACATGTTTATAGCCAATTTAAATGCCCCAAGAAGATCACTGACCAATGGCCATCCTTATTTTTAAAAGTCACCAGATAAGGCAATTTCTCAAACAACTTCAGCAGGGCATTCCAGAAATGCTTGATCTCATACTTCTCTGCACTATAATAAATAAATACAATTTTGATTTCATCTTGGAGTAATCTGAACTTCTGGGATGTAAAGTAGAAAAATGTTCTATAGCTCTTGGAACATTAGATTGGAAAGAAAATGCCTTAAACATTCTGCTTAATTAAATTCTAAAGAGGTGGTACAAATTTTTCATGATTAATTGAAATATGCTTATTTTGACTGATACATATTTATATGATATTATCATATGAAAATTATGTTATACAAACCGTTCTCTTTGGGAATGTGATTTAATGCTGTAAACATTTTACATTTGTTGTATTGTTTATTATAAAAATGCACAGGCTGATGGCTGTAAGGTAATGTCATGTAAAAATCTGTTATGTGAATCTTCTCTGAGGTAATCTCAAGTCTCTAATGGCACAGACCGTTAGCCAAAATGTAAGACAGGTAATTAGGTTTTCCCTAGCTTGAAGAAATATTTTTTTAAATAGAAAAAAAAATTTAAAGCAGATCAAGTTAGAAAAGTTAAAGTGCTGAAACCTTCTATTTTGCCATTGTAAAGCATGCATTTCATTTCCATGTTTATTGTAAAGCATGCATTTCATTTCCGTGTTTCAGGTAGAAAGAGATGCAGGTGTTGAAGTGGACCGATCCTTTTGACTTTAACCACTTAAGAAGTGTTCACTTTTCTAGGGGTACAGTCATAAGATGGGGACACCATCTCATGTCTGATGACAGAATTTTGAACTATAGTTTGGCTGACAATATTAATTTAGATAATCACAGTTCTTTATTAGTTTCTAAAATCTGTTACTAATATAAAAGACTTATAAATCTAGAATGCCTGAAATATCGGAAAATGTTTTTTTAAATTTTTTGAATAACCCAATTATCAGACTGTTCTTTGGATCATTAGCTGCTGATAACAGTTTAATACTAGAAAAGGAGAAATCTGATGGGCTTTTCCCAAAGCATATACCTTTATGAAATGGAGTTGTACGAAAAACTGCGGGGAGCGTTGACTTATTTAACAAGGCAGATGCTAACCATCATTCTAGAAGTTTTTCCAGCAGCCAGATATAAAAGTGCACAATGTATTTGGTCTCATCTCATATTGTTGCTTTGTAGTAAGAATGATTTATAAGAAATAATCTGTTTTAAAATTCTACCTTTTTGTTCGTTTGTTAGGTCCTTTGTAAGAAAGTATTCTTGCCTCCCTTTAAAAAATGACAAGTGGGTCTGTCTGGTGATGATGGATTGAAGCTTGAGAAAGACCCCGGAGCTGCCCTTTGGCCTCAAGCATCATTCCTTCAGGCCAGGTCCAAGCTGCAAGCTAAGCGCCTGGCCTTGTGAATAGCTTTGCACTCTATTCTTTCTCATCTCAGTGTTGGTCCATTATAGCTGAAGATCTAGGACTTAAACAGTTTTATGCTTTGTTTCCCAAATCAGATTATTTAAAGGAAGAAATAATGAGGGGGACCTAATGCATGTTCTAAAATGGCTCCTTGGGAAGTGGGGTCTCCTCATTAAACTGTGAGGCCAGGTGATTTCCTGCATAAATTTTTTTCCTTACAGATTTCACCAGAATCAAGCTTACTGCCAGTGGATAATTTATGAGAATTCTGCTGTATCTTCTTTTTCAGGAATTTAAGATTTTAAAGTATCTTATCAATTGGGAAAAATAGAAACTATTAGTTGCTATCTAGTTTAGTAAAGATAGGTGATTATTTTAAAATATATGCTCTTTCTAATCTAAGAAAACTCCTCCATACACCAAGGTAAATTATAAAGCTTTGCTAATTTTTCATACCATGTAAAATGTTCATATGTAGAGAGATGCCATATTAGAGATCATGTAAAATATAAATAAAAGCTTGCTTTTATTTATTTATTTTTAAATTTTTTTTGTTAAGGATATTCCTGAAATATCAAAAAGCTTGCTTTGAATAGAACAAATTATTAAATACAGTAATTGTTTGACATTTGATTTCATATTATACCATTTAAAGAAAGTTATCAAAAATGTTGGACTGACATCAAAGGTCATTTTTTATACTATCTCACTTGATAACAATAGATCACAATATGTAATTTGTGAAATACTAAAAGGTCATTAAAATGGCAATATTTATTCCATTGAGGTAAATAAAATGCTGCACATAGTTCTGAGTGGTGATACTCAGGGGGAAAAAAGCCATATCTCTGCACTACAAATTAGTTTGCTTCTAATTTTGCAGGCTGATGACCACACTGCCTCAAACCAAATCTTTTCCCTGGAAATGAAATGATTGCATGACAGACTCTATGAACCCTGAATATGTCAACAACTCGTGGACCAGGCCTTGCTTAGCAATTAGTCTTTGGGGGATTTTATCCAGAAATCAGACAACACTATACGAGTGCTTGTTGGGGATTTTATGATTACCATTCATGTCTGGAGCATGAATGTGGGTTAATAAAAAAAAATTCCACAAAGGAAGAAGAGATGTGGCAATCAGTCTCTCTCTCTCTCTCTCTCTCTCACACACACACACACACACACACACACACACACACACACAGTCACTATCAATTGGGAGGACAGAGAAAACTCAAGATGTAGCAAAAGCCGTTAAGAGGCAACAAGGAAATATTACTTAGGTGTCTACTTAAAGTTTCCTTTTATTCACCCCCACCCACCCCTCAGAGGCCAGTTTTTCCCAGACCTGAATATCACCATCATAATGTTTGTCATAACTTCTGACCACCTGCACTATGATTTACTGAATATATTTTACTAATTGACTCACTTTAAAATCCTTTGTTTTAAGCAGTAGTATTTGTGATATCATGGGCTCATTATGCTAGTTAAATTTGTTTTCTTCTCATACAAAGGAAAAGAAATACAATTTAAATAATGGAAATATTTGCAAACCACCTAAATTCATTCTGAGCAACCCCATGACATGACATGAGGGACTGGGAGGACCACCAATCTGGCTGAGAATGATCTGACATTCCCATTACCATCCCTCCATCCAGGGCCCATGAACCACATCACATGGAGGAGAATTTCAATCAGGCCTGCATCTCCCTTAGGACACCGGTGCCGGAAGGCTGCATTGTCAGAGTCTGTTCAGCGAGCCAGGCTTGTCCCTTTCCATTGCCAGAATCTGGCCACGCACATCTTTCCTTTTTTGACTAAACGTGTTGCTTGGGAATTATTACATTGCAAGAGTAAACAATAGCACATATCATTTAACAGTAATAGGGAACATGCCATGGTTGAGCCTGGCGTCTGGTCAAGGTTCACATGAGGGTGTTCCATTTGTAAGTTAGCACCCTACAAATTGTCCCACCCAGTGCAGATCCTGCAGGCTTTCACAGGACCTTTGAAGAAATGGGTTATTTTACAAGCTTCGTTAGTACTGGGGCTGGTTTAACTAGGCAGATGAAGCTTTTTTTTTTTTTTTTTTTAAACCAGGCTAAGAAGCCCTAGGAGCCCTTGTGGCCCTGCAGTCATGCTCTGGTTTTTAAGTAAATGTCTTTTGGAAACTTAGGAGCCAAAAAAAAAAAAAAAAAAAAAAAAAAGAGAGAGAGAAAGAGAGAGAGAGATAAAGAAAAAGCACTTCTCCTCCAAGGTCCAGAAACTAAAATCAGGCCTGGGTAGCTCTGTCAGGTTCAGGGTGTGTCTAAATTTGAAGGGATGTTTGCTTCTGATATGAACATTTTTCTTATACTTTTATTATAGAAGATGATGTGTCAAATGTACAAATAATGTGTGCCTGGTGCCAGAAAGTGGGAATCAAGCGCTATTCCCTGAGTATGGGAAGTGAGGTGAAAAGCTTCTGCAGCGAGAAGTGCTTTGCGGCCTGCCGACGAGCCTACTTCAAGAGAAATAAGGTAAGAGCACCGGAGAGAGAGGCGGCCCCCCACAGGCCTCACCAGCCCACACGCGCATGTGCCTCATAGCTTCTAGCGGAAAACACTGCGCACCTTTTACTTTTATATTTTTATTCTCTCTGTTTTGTTGATTCCCCTTTTGTGTCATGCTTAACCTTTTGGAATAAGGAATCCCCTTCTAATGTGTTTCTCTTGCCTTAGTGTTTGTGTTCTGAGAGGGTGAATGAATCTGATGAGGACACTGTGATCACAGCTGGTATCCTCATGGCCAGTGTCTTTCCAGCAGTAGAGTGCAGACTGCACTCTGAGTACATGAAAGATAAGTGGTAGATATTTCATATAAAAGCCAAGTAATTAGCCACAAAAGCATGGCCAGAAAGTTTTAGCCCACTTAGTTTAATTCTTGTACCCAGTGGAAATACTGCTATTGCTCTTTTCAAAATCTGGCCCACGAGTTCTTGTCAAGAAAAATGTCAAGTCTCTCTTGACATCTTATGTTAAAGCTGATTGATATTGAGAAAAGATGAAATCATGAATACGTGAAACAACATTGCTCACACAGCCAAGCATTTGTGAGGAGCGTGGTGGGTAAACACAGGAAAAGCCATCGTTAGAATTTTTTTTTGTTTTGTTTTGAAGACATCCCAGGTCTGAAAATGTCCTTTTTGAATAGTGTTAGCCACCATGGATGGGAAATGGAATGCATGATGTTTTTACAATCACACGCACATGCACACAACTATTTTCTGAATCCTTAAAGAACTGCTGTAGCCTTTGCCACCAACTACTGCGGTAACTTGCTAGTCCTCAGTTATTTTCCATTGATATGTAAAGCTTCCTTAATTCATAAAATCTTTACTAAAATTGTCCACATTTTGTTGTTTCCATTTCTATAATACAAGATCCAAATCTGTTCTTTCTTGAAGCAAACAATTATTATTTTTCCAAAAGTGTGATATTTGCAATCCTGAAATGCTAATTATGGGCTCACTGCATTGCAGGCACTGTTGCAGCAAATTATCTCCTGAAAATTTGGGTCACATTCATTCTGCCAAAAAACATAATGCCAAAAGAATTAGGCTGCAGAATTCAGCAGGGTGGAATTTTAGTAGCAGTCTCTAAGAGTTAGGCTCATAATCTTCACTGAAACAGAGAGGCAAGTAAGGAAATTGTTTGGAATTCTTTTGGGACTGTCAGCAGTCAAGTTCACTTTCCCCTGGGGGGAGCCAGTGAATCTGGGGAGGAGGGTGGGAAGAACGATGCACGGGAGACACGTTTTGTTTTAATATAGGGGGATTAAAATGATCTCCGAGACCCCGGGGCTCCCGTTTTGAATGCCGAGCACTGGAGTAACAAACCCAGGAGTGGGCCCAGTGCTTTCTTCTTCAAAGCCCTACTTACCACAACAAAATACTTTGCATTCCATCCCAGAAGATGGCTATAGAACAGGGCTTTTTGTCTTTCTATAATTCTGAAGGGTTATGGGTCTGAATCTTGATGGGCTGCCTGTAGGGACTAAAATCAAGCAAGACGGATTTGTCACAATCCTGGTGATACATGTTATATTTTGCAAACTGTATTTTATAGTGAGCCTTTGAAGAACGGCACCTGATTCCATTTGGAAAAACACTCCAGAATACCATATCTATATCTATATTGTTTACATCATTATAAAGTTTAAGGTCAAACTGAATTTAAACTTTCATAGGGTACATTTTTGAAAAATGGATAACTGGGAGCCAGGATAGGAATTAGCATTTGAAATACTTACAGCAGGTAAAGTCAGCAGTGGGAGGAGGACCATCACATTTCACTTTCTACCAGGAGTTATTGGGGTATGTCTTTGAACATCTTGCTAAACCTGGAAGTTGCAGCAGTTTGGTGTTTAGCCAGTGACTTTGCCAGCTGATCCCAGTTGTCTGTTAGTGTACAAACAATTCCTCCCTTCTCTGCAGTCTTCATCCTTCCTTATATATCCCAAAGCTCTGACGTGCTATGACTTCTTGTGTGTGTGTGTGTGTGTGTGTGTGTGTTTTCCAAATAGAGAAATAAACTAGTCATATCATTTGCTGGCTTCTTTTTTTTTTAATTTTGAAGAGTGTTATCTCTGTTATAATATTATATTGTCTTACAATAAACATGTACAGCTGCTGCATTTCTGTTAACTGATAGGATTTTGTGGTCATTTCATTTAGGGCTTGGGTTTCCTAATGGATTGTATTAGATACCAGTCTCCATCCTGCCATTTCTAAGAACTGCTTGTAATAAGCCCCTGGGTGTTCCGTACTGAAGACAATAGCAAATAGCTACTTCTCTTCTTGTATCATTTAACAAAGTCCTTAGTCCTTGTTAATTAAATTGTGGACTTTCTTAATCTTAGAAAAAGGGCAAAATTCTTCCCATTCCTACATAACAGATTTTTTTTCTGGCTAAATTCCACCTTTTTTAAGTTTTGAGAAGTGGATAGAAAACAGAGTGAATAATGTGTGTGTGTGCAGAACAGAATTTTGCCTTAGGTATAGTGTAGACTTAAAAAAACATAAAATTAACTGTGCTGTAAATTATGCTTTATGACAGCCCGCTTCTTGCTGGATAGCATGGTGGGATCTAAAAATGGTCTCTAAGTTGAACCCAAATTGCATGCATAACTTTACAAAGAAAAATCCTAGTAGAAAAGGTAGCTAATTAGGAGCAGTATTCAGCTGACCTCTGTTTTGTGTCTGAGCAACACCTGCATTTGTGAATATAAATTGGACAGCTGTGCTTGTGGTCTCTGTGCATTTCTCTTCACACACGCTTGGGTGTAGAGTCAGGAATTGATTTGCTGCTGAAAACAAGGACAAAAATAACCCAACTCTCAAAATGATGGCCCACTGAAAATGGGCTCTTGAAATTTCTTTTGCCTCTCAATCCTTCATTTCTCTTTGGGTTTCTCTGTTTAATGGGGCGGGTTGAAAGTGTCACATACATCTCTCACAGACTGTCACTATGCAATAAGGTGGGATGGATTGAAGCCAGGTTAACCTATATAGTATATAGGTTATATTTTTAACTGAATTTAAATTTTTATTTGAAGAGTTGTCTGGATTGCTACGAATATTAGGCTTTCTTCAAAATACTTCTACTCAACACTGCCAGGAGAGGACCATGAATCACAGCTGTATTCACTTAAGGACTCTAACTACTAGTTTACACATTTCAGAATGTTGGCTCTAGGAAGTGGATAGTGTTAATTCATAATATATTTTGTAGGGTCCTTATCCCCGAAGGCTTATTTGCTGGCTTAAAAGTTTTTGAAACAACGGGTAAGAAAAATACTTATGTAGTCTGTGGGCATTGTATGGACAATGGGATGTCAATCTCATTATTTCATGTATTGGAGACTTTTCAGGGAACTAATAGCTCACTCTTTTCCCAGCCCATTTTTGGACTTGAGAGCATTTCTGTCCTTGTAATTCATCTAGGAATTGGAAAGTTGCAGAGACTCCTTAGTGATTTTACACTCTTGTGAAAACATTTAGTCCAACTTGCTAACACCAGTTTTACTTTGCATAGTAGTGCACACGTAAAAATACTCTTTCCTAAGGGAGTAATGTCTTGTAACCATTATCCCTCTAAAAAGGAGTAACAAACAAGACCACAAATGTTAGTCACTTCCAAATGGCCTGTGTTTGATCTCTTTCCTTTTACATGGGAAATATCTTATTGTCCAAACTAATATCCAAAAATCAAGAAGGAAATTAAAAGTCAAGACAAACGGCCACTGCAGGCAATGTAAAGGATGATTGTTTACTTTTCTTGTTCAGATCTCAAGTTTTTAGTGTTCTTTATGGATTCGGAATGTTGATAATTTACAAGTAAACACAAATTCCTAAGAGCACCAAAGTTTTGCTTCCTTGTTCTAGTTTTTTCATAATTTGAAAGGCCGGGCGCCATGGCTCATGCCTGTAATCCCAGCACTTTGGGAGGTGGAGGTAGGAGGATTGCTTGAGCCCAGGAGTTGAAGACCAGCCTGAGCAATAGAGTGAGACCCTGTCTCTACAAAACATACAAAAATTAGCTGGCTGTGATGGTGCTCACCTGTAGTC
Organism: Pan paniscus; assembly: GCF_029289425.2. Lineage (NCBI taxonomy): Eukaryota > Metazoa > Chordata > Mammalia > Primates > Hominidae > Pan > Pan paniscus. The sequence continues at coordinate 127,555,685 of NC_073254.2, forward strand.
CCAGTTACTCAGGAGGCTGAGGTGGGAGGATTGCTTAGCCCAGGAGGCTGGGGCTGCAGTGAGCCATGACTGTGCCATTGTACTCCTTCCTGGGCAACAGAGCAAGACCCTATCTCAAAAAAAAAAAAAAGATCGAAATACTTCTTCAATATCATAATATTGTGGTTCCCCAGCAGATCACAGTGGGAAGAAACCAATGTGGCTCAGAGATGAGGATAAGGATGCATTAAAAAGAAAAAGATTATATAGACAGAAACAACATTTGCAAATGATGCCATTAAGATTTCCTAACAATCATTATAATAATAACATAAATATTCAAGGAGGAGAATATTGTGTTATTGGCATTTCTTTTACTTTCAAACTATATTCTTGGTTATACAGCGATCTCTTCTTAGAAGACATTTCTTTTGGAAGAACCCATCTCTAATTAGCATGTATCATCATGTTATTTGGAGTTATATTTTATTTAGACATAGTCTATTTGTCTTTTTATTAAAGTTGAATATATCCTGGGAAAGATTTCTCAGTTTCAGACTTAATTATAGAACCAAGTAGTACAAAAGAAATGTGTAACAATTGCCCTGTTAATCTAGTGATTAACCTGTCTACTCTTTTTCCTTTAAATACCTGCAAGATTTAATTTGCAAAATGGCTATCATTCATGAAGGCTTGGAGAAGGACATTAAGAAATTACTTGCAATTAATGTCCCCTGACCACCTGAAGCTCAGGCCACATACTTGCTTTTGCCAGTTGCTGGCAAATATCTTTGGCCCACCAGTAAATGCACCTGGGGAGCCCCAGGGTTCTTCCTGTGGATTCCCCTTGGTTTTAACAGCCACCAGTGAGCCTCCTGAATCTGTCCAGCTGCACCCTGGCCTGCAGGATGATTGCTTGGTTTTGCAGTGTTCCTTAGTACTGTACTATAAAGCCTATCCACTGCCTCATGTGTATAGTGGCTTCTCCTCCCAGGGTTTTAGTCTGCAGGCCAGTGGCTGAGCTCCCTTTTGGTCATAGCAAACGGGTGTTCTCAGAAAGCTCTGGGGAAAAGAACAACAAACCCAAGTGTTTCTTATTGTCTTGTATTTTGAAATACAGAATGGAATATTGATGAGCTGCTGCAAATGAGAGGCTGGAAAAAGCAATCACAGAGGAGGGGTAAACGTCAGTCCTTGGAAACACATTTGGGAGTAGGGTTAGAGCAGGAAAGTTCTGGCTAGTGAAGTAAAGTGTAGGTCCGTTTAAAGTGACACACAGGCTCTTGAGGAGAGCTAGAAAGTGTTCCAAGGCAGAGGTTCTGCAGACAGGGTGGGACATAGTACTCTAGAAAGCCATCAGAAGCTTGGGGAGAGGCATGTGACCTCATGTTCACCAAAACACTTGAAAACCACTTGAGAAACTCTGGTCTAAGGGATACCTGGAACACAGCATGGGGCAAGTAGGTTTGTACTGAAAGGAACATCAACCACTTCTAGTTTTTAATGAGCCACATGTTGTGAGACTGTGAAGGAAACAGCAATAATTCTAACCCATTAGCCAGAATGGACATCAGTTTCTGAATAACATTAGATATTTTAGATTAAATGTGAAGAGTTGATGAAAACTCGAAATAGCTTCAAGCCCCAGTCTGTGTTCAACATTTTTCAGTGAGCGGAAGGAAGAGAGGGAGTTTTTCATAAATCAGAATCCGGTCACCTGGGGATCAATACACAGTGCTATTGACGTATATGCTGGAATGTTAATTTTCAGACATAGTACATCTCTGGCCATCCTTCTGGTGACGGCTAATGCTGTTCACTTAAATCAAGTTTTTTCTCATCGGAACTGCCGGTAATTATCCAATCCATCTAAAAGGCACGCTCCCTTTTAACATTAACCACAATGTCAGATTGCATCAGCCACATTGTGTTCTGGTGACTGCTTCTGCAGAGTGATGAATGTGCGTGTTTGGAGTTCATAGTCCGACTGTCTGTTTGGGCAGTGGGTAGTTCAGTGAAACAAATGATCAGGAAGGGATCTATTTATTTGGGACGAACATTCTCCTTATTGATCCAGTCACTTACATTTCCAGCTCTCTCACCTTGCCACTAACAGTGTTCAGCTTTATCTGAAGAATGAGCATTTAAAGAATTATCTTACAGGTCATTTTGATGTGATTCTCTGATCATAAGCTGCATTCAGCACAAAGTTACTCTTTGTGCCTGACTTAAAAAGGAAGGTGTTGTGAGACCTTATTAATAAAAAACAGAGGAGGGAGAAGGTTCTGAGAGTGCTTGGTGAACTGTCCTGAGAAACCAAGAGATAATGATTATTCTTTTTCCTGGAATAGTAGTTATACTCTGTTGATTCAGTGCTTTGTTAAAAATGTTAAGTATCTGAATAAGTGCAGGCATAAAAGGGCAGGTGGCTTGCCTTGAGATATTTTAAGATAGTAGATTAAGTCCTGAATTTTTCTTGTACACCTTTGCAATGTCTGGTCACAATGCCTAGTATAGTCGAGAGGCCCCATGGGGGATCCAAGCTATAGGCATGCCTGTGATTATCTTAATTTCTCCTCCCTTTCAATACCTCTGGATAGCTTATGTACACATAAACAGAAGTGTGAACTGGCCAAGCCATATGTAATTCTTTGTTCCTTGGGCTCTTTGCTCTTTGTTTATATTATCACAGATTAGAATGGAATAAAGAAAATCTAGCTACAGATGGTCACTTCATTTCTGTCCCAGCAGTTGAGACTGAGAATGGGAAATTCCCTATGTTACAATCCACTCTTAGGGTGGCTGTGCACACAGTGGAATCTAATGTCTACTGACAGACTGCCTTTGGAGGTTACAAACATCAGTCTATTGCATTCTCTGTAAACACAGGCTGTGGGCCAGAGCTGGGCTCTGCTACAAGCTCTGTGAGGCAGATCAATGGTTTAATGAATCCATAAAGATGCTTGAACTCTGCTGCAATTTACTGAGCACTCTAGTTAAATGAAACTCCTGTAGTCTTTAACAAAGATAGTGATAATCGATGGCTGGGGATGGAAGTCCATGTCCAGCAGTCACAACCTCCCAGAAGTTGTGTTGTCTCATTGCTAACAGAGGTTTAGTCACATTCAGTTTCTGAGGCTCACTGTGTCTATGTTGATATTTGCTCAATGTTTGAGAGCTGAATTTGGCCCAGAAATGACATAATCTTAGTAATGTTGCTTCTGCGAGGACTATTTTTAAACTATGGAATATTATTTAAAATAAATTTCTTTAAAGTGACAAGATTAAGCTCAAGAATTATATTTGTTCTAACAGGTAGTGTCTTTGTAAGTCATCCCCATGATGAAAAGTAAATAGCGGAATAAAATCCATTCCTGATTAAGTCCTCAAAATGTCAAATTGCATAGTGTTGGAGAGCCCTGATTAATTTTTCCATGGTAAAATATTCCTCATTAGTTTGCTGTGGTTGAGGGTTAACCACTCCTATTATAAATTCAGACATTAATGTATTTTCTGCTTAATTCATCTTCGAATAGAGGAAAATATAGTTAGTAGATATGAATTTTGTACTTCCAAATGTGCTTTGGAAACATTATACTGATTTATGAGAGAGCTTTGGAGACATGTAGGATAATTCCTTCATAAATATGTTGAAATGTATTTAAAGGTATTTAACCACCTTTGATTGTAGAAAAACAAGTGCCTTGACTTGAAATGATTATTTTTCCATCGAAATAGTAGAAGTTATGACGTAATTCAAAGATTTTGCATCTGATTTTTGTCACAGAAACTTAAACTTTCTTAATGTTTAACTTTCTTGATTAGCTAATTAGCATTAATTAATCCCACTCCCACTCCAATAACTATATTTTGGAGGCTCAATGGGTAATAGGAATTTTGAGATATTATGACTGCAAATTTTCGCTGGCCTTTTGCCAGACATTCCATGGTAAAGCAGTGATTTTTATGTGGATCTCATAAATGATATGTTATCTTATAATCTGTTTTGATAGAATGATTTCATATCATTTAAAATATGGTGAGCATTTTTATGATTGCACATCTAAATCTTTGTTATAAGGAGAATCTTTGAAGGATGTGACACTTTCTGTGATAAACTGTAGGATTGTATGTTTCATAAGTGGAGCAATATAAATTGATAACAAAGAAAAAGGGGAATTTGCCCAACAGGAGATAAGTACCTCCCTACAGCTTTTTGTTTTTAGCCACACTTAAAAAAAAATCTTGTTATTTAATCATCCATTCATTCTTTAAAAAATAAAATAAAAAGATATATTGAGCCTGTATACGGCACTAAGCATGTTTTAGTCTTGGTGGGTAGACTTTTGAACAAGAGAAAAAGTCCCTGTCTTAAAGGGACTTACACTCTAGCGGGGGAGATAGATGATATATACAGGCTTAAACATATCTTTGTAATATGATTTCAGGTAGGAAAAAGTGCTATAATAAAAAGCAGAGTGATGGAGAGGGCTAGTGAAGGGCTGCTGTTTCATATCTGAGGATCACAGGAGTTATTTTTGAGGAGGTGACGTGTGCTGGGGACAGAAGGAAGTGACGGAGCTAGTTGTGTGTGAGGAGCTGGCAGCAGAGTGTCCTGTGGAGAAGGGGGAGTGAGAAACAGAGGTCCTCAGGCAGGAACAGTCTTGGCATTTTTGAACAGCAGCAAGAAGTACAGATGTCTGGAGCGGAATGATCAAGGTGGTGAGAAGCCAAATGACGTAGGCTGGAGAGGCAGTAGTTTGGAGTTCATTCTAAGTGTGATGGCAGCTATTGGAAGCTGTTGAGCAGGATGGGTGATATGATCTGATTTTTGTTGTTGATTGGGCCTCTGTGACGGAAGTAACACATTCAGGATCCTGTATGCAAGGGGGATTTGAAGAGTAAGAAAGGCAACAGCATTCACATCAAAGTTGGGTGTGTCTGGCAATAGAAAACTAAAAATATCTTATTCACTGAATTATTCATTAGTAGTTATGAAACATTTCCCAGTAGCAAAAGTGTGTTGAACCAATTTAGTTTTTTGTGTGTGTGTTTTGTTTTTTTGTGTGTTTTGTTTTTTTTTTTTTGGGCAAGGTGTGGGAGGAAAGGCACCAGGGAGGGATGCTGTTGGGTAAGTGTTCTGACACAGCGATTTTCTTTCTGTAGGGCAGGTGGGGCTTGTCCCCAACCCGGTAGAGAGGTTAGGGCCTCAGAAGGCAAGCTCCATACAGAATCTAACTCTTGCTCTGAGAGACCTACAGCATCCACGGGCCTTCTCAAGCTCTAGCCTTAGAGGTAGCATTATGGTAAAGAGATGGTAATCTTGAAGGGACCATCTTTGGGTAAAGGGATTATTTTGATGTCAGCTTTATTCTGAGAGTAGGTATAGTCTGGTGATTACTTGTAGGGTGTGTCAGGATTTTTAATACAAGTAACAGAAGACCTCAACAATAAAAGATATCATTTGGAGTTATAAAGTCCCAAGCTAGTATGTACTTTGGGGCAGGTTGATTCAGCAGCACAGTGGTCTTATCACAGTCCCATTTCTTTCCATCTCTGTATTCTTCCATGTAAAGTGTTGGCCACATTTCATGGCAAGCTCCCCAGTGGTCATGGGACAGCTGCTAGCAGCAATCAGGGCTACACACTTTCTTGTTGACATCCTCTGGAATGAGTCTCTGGCCTAGCATTCCAAAAAAAGAGTCTTGAAATTCATACTCATTGTCTATGCTTACATTACATGCTCATACCTGAATTGGGGGGGTGGGCTATGACGAGAGAGAGCAATGGAATGTCTAGCATGAGCCAATCAGGGCTTCCCTCTGAAATTCAGGTTGAGCTCATTTTCCTCTGAAGCCCATGGGCAGCATGGGGAGGGGTAGCTACCAGAATGAAAGTCAGGGAACTGTTAGGGAGGGGACCAGAGTGATGGCTGATGGGAGATGCAAGCAAATGCCCCCTAGAGAGAAAGAGAGATGATCTCCTGAGGTTAATTCATGAGGCTGAATTCTTTACACGTTGGATGTGTCATGCCTGTCTACCCTTGACATGTGGGAGAAATAATCCAAAGTGGATTGAAAGATAAAAATGTGGTTAGCCGTCATCATAGGGTCCTTAGATGAACCACCTCTTCTACCCAGCACCAGCTGTTTTGAGAAACCTGATTATTAGAACATTGGCTCTAGTATCAGGACTGATGTGATCACTATTTCCACTCTTTTCAGACTTTAGAACATGAGATTGCACAGAACTAAAACAAAGGGATTGTGGTTAGCTGTTATTCCCATTTATAAATAGGAACAGTGGTGCCATTACAGCAGCAGATAGCTCAGAATATAGTTTCCTCAGTGTAAGTGGCCTAGGAGAGGCTGGCCAAGGACTGTATTGGATGTGGGGAGCTAGATGCTTTGGAGTAGAAGTCTGATGGGATGAGGCTGCTGTTACCCATCAAGAGTTAACTCGTCCACACATTGAAGCTACTTTCTTTGTGGCTGAAAACTGTGTCTGCTAAACAGAAGGAAAAGAGAAGTGTTCAGAAGAATTGTGACACAGTCTGAGGCTAAATGCTTCAAGTTCAGGTGGGCAAAGGAGTAGAAGTCTTGAAGACTGCAGCTTTCACCATTATTAATTAATCTATTTATTTATGCATTCAACAAATATTTGTTGAATAGTAACTATGGGAGTTGCCGTGGCCAACAAAACCTGGTACTTGCCCTCATGAAGCTTATAGTCCATTGAGGGACAGATGTTTATTTAAATAATAACGCAAATGTGAAGTCGTCACTGTGGCAAGTGCCATGATAGTATTGGGCACAGTCCCATGAGAACCTTTATCAGGGTGAGTTGACTTGTCAGAAGATCTTGAAGCTTCCCTGAGTAAGTGGGGCTAGCACTGAAATCTGAAGGATAAAGAGGTGTTAAGTAAGGAAAGAGAGAAGGAAGAGCTTATTGGGCTGAGGACACCACAGTATGATTTCTAATTTTGGCATTGATATGCGCTTTCTTTGCTAATTTCATGTTCTTTATGAAGGAATGGCGCTTTACCCACAAACAAGAGAACAATTGAACAAACAAATATTCCCTGGAATGATAACCCCATTTATCCATTTGTTTGCAAATTCATTCATTCATTCATTCATTCTACCAATCCTTGGGGATTCGTTGCTTGCCTGCTGGCCTCTGCCTGCTCTGACTTTTCGATCAGCTTCATGGACTATAGAGTTAGCACATTAATACTAAATCATTTTGGAGAGTATACCGCTTGTAACTCTTGAAGGTAGAAGCATTTTATAAATACATCATAATACTGTAATAATCACAATGATAACTGTAAGAGCTTAAGTGTTCTTAACTATCAAATGTACTAGAAAAGCAACAATGACAGCAGAGAAAAGATTGGGCAAAAATGCACTGATTTGAGAGAGGAGAATAGTGTAATTACTGTCTGATGAATGTGGTTGAAAGATAAATGAGATAAGTCACTTTTTGCTGGGAAGAGCCACAGAAAGGGCGGATACTCACCCTCATCACCACTAGGTGTGGTGAAGAGATATAGTTTTGTTACATATGGAGAGAACTATATAGTTACGTTAACGTTAATGCAAGGGCAGACAGAAAGTTTGGGTAATGATGAATTCCAGGACAGAGAACTGCTGATTGACACTCAGGTCCCTAGGCAAGACAATCGTGATAAAACGGAAAGAGAACAGCATGTTTGCTGGCACAGCAACAGAGGGTGATTCTTGTGGTGCAATGGTGTGGCGGAAAGGAAGGGATTCTCCTCCCTTTCTTTGTATTCTTTGTTTCAGCCTCGCATGTAATTTTAGTACCTAAAGTCATGATGACAACTCTATAGAAATGTAGTGACAAATAAATAGGCAGGTAAGTAATTCAGATTTTATCTTCCTGGGTCTTACCTGGGTGATGTGGACATGGATATTGCTAATGAGAGGTATCTGAATCTCTCTTCAGATGCCAGATGGGAGAGATGACCCTTATAAGGCTAGCTACACCTTTACCTGCCTCAGGTGACTGTGAACCAGGGACTCTAGTTCAGCTGGAGTCAGCAGCCTCCTCTCCAGTTCTAGTAGCTCCTGAAAGCCACACATAATGACAGTCATTTCCAAAAGAGGCTGATTTTAAAACTGTGCTGAAAATGGCTAACAGCAGGCTGAAGGTTAAAGTAAAAAACTTAAAAACCATAAAATCTGCCTGGAGGCTATTTAAGCAAACTGTTTTAGAGGCACAGATGGTTCATATACCTCTGAGCCAAAAACAAAAAGGAAAAAGGGGACAGTAAAGCTGGCGTGATTAAGCAGACAAGTATGAAAGTTTTATTAGTACTAAAAAGGCATCCTTTAGAAAGTAAAAAATCCGTCTCAGGAAATTCGGAAGACGTGTTAAAGACCAATGGGAAATGGAGAGGGCACACAGATGACATTTCGGAAAGCAACCAAAAATAGTGAAGACTGTACGCATGGACATTGGATATCAGAAGCTGTGCCCCAAGGACCTTAGGAAGCAGTGTAAGAGAAAGATGCCGTATATGGGCAATTGGGAGTAGCTTCCCTGTCCTGTATCAATCTGTGATGTAGAGCAGGTTTTATAAGGATTTTTTGCAACTTAAACAGTGATTTGAATCTTTAAGGAAAATCAGTTGAAGCAAATTTGAGAAGCTTAAGTGCTGTAAATCAGAGGGTCCAAAACATATGAAGGAAATAAAGTATGATGTTGCTGATAGCATTAAAAATAGCACGTATACTTGAGAGTGGAGAAGTCACTGGGGTGCAAGGGCATCCAGCCTCTCTCAAGGGTCTGCTTTGCTGCATCCTGGATGCAGTCCTCCAAGTATCTTCCCATGAGCATGCTGGCGCCTGCACTCATGTGCACACAGAAAGCCTCTGGATTTGAAATGGGTGAGTGTCCATTATCATAATTTTGAGAAAAGCCAGACTCTAAGGAATGACAGAACAGTACAAAGTTTGCAGGGTCACTATTTGAGGAGGCTCCTTTGAGAAAAACAAAACAAACAAACAAAAAACAGTATTTATGTCTTGAGTTAGCATTTGATACAAACCTAAATAAAAATGACCAAATATAGCCTTGCAAAAAAGTAAGGTAAGTTGTTTGGATTTTCAAAAATCCAAGTAATTCATTTAGAGTTTGGCTGACTCCTCCTGAAGAGACCCTTGAGGAACATAAACAACTGAAGACGAGGAATAAAGCCCAGCCTTGGATTAAGAACCTGGGGAAGGAGTGGATGATATTCCTCAGAGTAGAGAAATTAATAGTGTACCATCCCAGGGGTTTATATTAGGAGTAGTGTCACTTGGTAATACTGATGGCTTATTTGGCAGTAGATGACAGGAAGGAGGTAGCATTCACTACTTTCTCTTAGTTGCTTTCATTTGAAAAACCACAGAGAATTACCCTCCGCCCAAAAAGAAACCCTTACAAATATATACATATAATGAGGTAACCTGACATCAGATGCAATTCCATTCACTCAGCCATCAGCGAGCACAGGGGAACAAAACGTTTTAATCCTCACGTCCCTGATATGGGCTGACTCTCAGCATCCCCAGAGAGGAGAACTTGGTCCCATCTGTAGGGGGCTCATTGTGTTACCTGCCTAGAGTAAAAAAATTAACGTTTAAATGTTTGACTGCATTAAAGACAATTTTTAAAAGCAGACAAAAGTACGTCAAACAATATGCTGATAATCAAGCTATGTCCCTTCTCACAGGAAACGTGTAGTTCATTCTTCTTGAACCTGATTTTTATAAAAGGCTAACGCTGAACTTTAAAAGAGTTGACACAGAGGATTAAATGTATTTTTATTATACTGCAGGCTATACAAATATGGGATACAAAAGCCTGAAAAGGTATATTGTTGAGGACAAAAGAACTAATAATAAAACTAAAGAATTGGTAAATGTAAATGTAATCAAAGTGTACTCAGCCTCTTAACACTCAGGGGTAACCTTTGCAGTTGGCCACAATGGGGAAAGACTAGGTCAGACTCCATGGCAGATGGTTTAATACATAGTACATACATTAATCCATGGAGGCAGCCCTGGAAATGCAAGCAGGTTGTTAATGATCATGGATAGTAGTTGTGAGCTGTTCCTGGTCTTGCAGTTAGGTGTTCAGATGTCATGCTTCGGGGTCCAAGTTGATGGGTTTCTGGGTTGGGAAAACATTTTCCCCCTTCTATTGCACTGCACAGCTGATAAGGCATGCTTCAGGGAAGGAGTGATTTAGACTACTGCAGGTGAATGGAAGGGAGAGAAGGTAGACTTACAACCCAGTCCCATGATTTAGTTTGATGACTTTTTACTTCTAGTTAAAGTGGTACCATTGAGAGTTCATTGAGTATGAGGGATTTGTGAATCAAATGTAAAGGAGCAGACACCACTGCTGTAAATCTAATAGAACTTCAAATCTGACATCAAGTCAATACTGCTTACCAACAACAACAAAAGGAATCCCCAATCTCCTGGCCTACTGGCACCAGAGAAAACCATGTACCAATGATATAATTTTCTTTTTGTTTTTTTTTTTTGAGACAGAGTCTTGCTCTGTTGCCCACGCTGGAGTGCAGTGGCGTGATCTTGGCTCACTGCAAGTTCCACCTCCTGGGTTCCTGCCTCAGCCTCCCGAGCAGCTGGGACTACAGGCGCCCGCCACCATGCCTGGCTAATTTTTTGTATTTTTAGTAGAGACGGGGTTTCATTGTGTTAGCCAGGATGGTCTCGATCTCCTGACCTCGTGATCCGCCCGCCTTGGCCTCCCAAAGTGCTGGGATTACAGGCGTGAGCCACCGCGCCCAGCCAACCTATAATATAATTTTCAACGTTCTTTATCATGAATTGTTTAATAAGTAGAAAAGAATATTGACCTCCCAAATTTCAGCACAATCAAAGTTGACTTAAAGAGTGAATTAAGGGCTGGGTGCAAAGGCTCACATCTGTAACACCAGCACTTTGGGAGGCTGAGGTGGGAGGATCACTTGAGGCCAGGAGTTCGTGACCAGCCTGGACAACATAGCAAGACTCTGTTTCTACAAAATATAAAAAAAATTAGCCAGGTGTGATGGTGCACACCTGTAGTCTCAGCTGCTAGGGAGGCTGAGGTAGGAGAATTGTTTGAGCCAGGAGTTTGAGGTTGCAGTGAGCTGTGATTGTGCTACTGCACTCCAGCCTGGGTGACAGAGCAAGACCTTATTTCTAAAAAATAAATAAATAAATAAATAAATTGAATTAAAAACAGATAAACCGGCCGGGCGCAGTGGCTCACGCCTGTAATCCCAGCACTCTGGGGGGCCGAGGCGGGCAGATCATGAGTTCAGGAGATCGAGACCATCTGGCTAACATGGTTAAACCCTGTCTCTACTAAAAATACAAAAAAATTAGCTGGGCATGGTGGCAGGTGCCTGTAGTCCCAGCTACTCGGGAAGCTGACGCAGGAGAATGGCATGAACCCGGGAGGCGGAGCTTGCAGGGAGCCAAGATCGCACCACAGCACTCCAATCTGGGCAACAGAGCAAGACTTCATCTCAAAAACAAACAAACAAACAACAACAAAAAAACAGATAAATCCAGAGAATTAATTATAAAGAGGCATACTCCCAAGCCCTATACTGGGGTGGAGCTCATAGAAGTTATTTGTATTATTGAAGCACAAATTGATTATAGAAGCTTAAATCAAAATAACCAGAATTAAATAGAAACTCAGGAAAAAAAAAACCCTAGATGCCTTATGGGGTTTCATTTAGGGTGTCATTTTGCATTAAATGCGATGAAAGAAGAAAGTTAAAGTGCCCCAGAGTAAATGGAGTTAGAACTTTATATTTCCTTTCCCCCAGAAGTACAGCTCCCCTCCTCATTCAAGCCCTTTTGCTCATTTTTTTTTACATTTCTAATGTAGTCATTTAGTACTTAGTAAGTATCAGTTAATTTTTAATTTTTTATGATCACATAATTCAGCTCTGGATAAGGAGATGCTTGATGTTCCATGGCCTAGATATTTGGCTAAATGTTTGATCAGGGGCAAGTAAAGGTGATATAGACCTCAATTTCTTTCTCCCTATGTGTGTAGGGAGATGGGGTGATGTACTGGAGAAAACCTATGTCAAAACAACCGTGATAGTTAACCCCTATCACCTGCACTCTCCAGGGATGTCCAGGGGCCTGGTAAGCTATGGTCATGTTACTCTAACCCAGCTGTGCATGGGAGGAGACATGGAGAGATGGGCCTTACTCATTCCTGGGAAGCCTGGCACCCATGGGGTCCCTCCTCTCCACACCTGGAAGGCCAGTGGGGACAGGAAGGAAGTTGGCAGCTTCCATTTTGGTCTTGAGTCCTAAAGCTGAAATAATCCTTTCTGTCACTCAGCCCCCTTGCAGGGCAGCTGCTAACAGGAACAGTTGACCCACACTCGGCTTGGACCAGGATACTGGAATAGTGTGGGTAGTGAAAGGCCAGAGAGAAGCATAAGAATGCATATTTGGGTACAGACTGGTGTCTGTAAAACAAGCACATGAATCTGCAACTCAGTGAGGTCCTCAGAGGATGGAACTTGTCTCAGGGCTGAGTGCCGTGGAAATTAGACATCTGAGACGTGGTTTCTGCTCAGAAGAGTGTCTGTTTGAGCGTGTGAATTGTCCTGTGCTTGTGTGGAAGTTGACTTCACGCCACACATTTATTCACTTAAGCATTTATTCAACAAGCAATATTGAGCATCCGCAGTATGAAGGGCATTGTTCTGTGGCTGGGGATACAAAGATAAATAAAGAGAGGTCCTTGCCTCTGAGGCTCTCACAGTTGAATGGGGAGAGCAACCAGTAAACAAATGACATGATGTGAGGCATGCTGGAACTGATGCGGGTAAGAAGAACCCGGGCACCACAGGGTGACTTACCCAGCCCAGAGGCCAGGCTCTATGCATGAGTGAGCACATGCTAATTTAGAGACCAAAATATAGATTCAGGAAATGGGATGGATAGAAAAAAGGACGGTGAGGCTCAAAAAAGATGTGAGTCAGGAATGAGAGCGCCACATGTCACACATTAAAAAACCAATGCATAACCCTTACTGTCATTCCCATGTTGTGCTTTAACATTTTAAAATATCACGGACTTTGTAGGAATGCTTGAAACAATAATACATAACTTAAAAAATGGATTTTTGACATCATTTTGCCCTTGGGATGTTTTATGAAGAAGTCTTCAGGAGATAAAGGAGGCAAAGAAGCAGAGAATCTAACAGACAGGGCTCAGGGCTCATGGATAAAGTAATGCAGAGACTGACAGGCACGTGAAGAGTTTAATATGTGTCTGCACATTTCCTGAACTGTGCAACCTTAAAGTGGTGGTAGAAAACTTCTCCAACATCCTCCTCCTACGGCCGAGAAAACTGTGGCCCTGAGAAGTTAAGTGACTTGCAGGGGCCACACATCTAGTGGGGGGGTGGTTACCACAACAGATATATCAGCTCTGATGAAGTTTCTAAACTCAGTAACAAGAGGAGGCTGTAATTGCAGTTGCCTGAAGAGCAATAGAAACTGGTCTCATTTATGATTAAAATATCAATGTTTAGTAAGTGTACATAATAACTTTGTAAAATGGCTTAGTATGCTATTTTTCAAGCTTTTATTTATTATGAACCAGTAGTAAAAAATTTGTTTTATAATTTAGTACGCACACACACACAAACTCATAACCAGTTTCACAGAATCTAAGTCACTTTGATGATGGCGTTTTCTTGATTTTGCCAGAAGGTATCAATGAAGATTTTCATACAATTATGTCACAGCTACAACCTGGCTAAAAACAAGGGCAAAATGAATCATGATTTCAGAAGTGTTAAAATGTGAAAAATATCCAGGTTTTAGAATACACAAAACAGGGCATATGTATTTAAAACTGAAATAAAAATTTCATGAAATAATACCATACTTATTTTCCTATGTGATCCACTCTGATATTTTCTGTTTTATTTCATTTTAAAAATTGTTGATTGGGGCTGGGCGCAGTGGCTCATGCCTGTAATCCCAGCACTTTGGGAGGCCGAAGCAGGTGGATCACTTGGGGTCAGGAGTTCGATACCAGCCTCAGCAACATGCTGAAACCTCATCTCTACTAAATATACAAAAATTAGCTGGGCATGGTGGTGCACACCTGTAATCCCAGCTACTCGGGAGGCTGAGGCAGGAGAATCGCTTGAACCCAGGAGGTGGAGGTTTCAGTGAGCTGAGATCGTACCACAGTACTCCAGCCTGGGCATCAGAGCAAGACTCCATCTCAACAACAACAACAAAACAATTGTTGATTGGGACTTACTGATGAGCTGAGAAGCTGGAAAATAGTAGGTAAATAGGTATATTGGTATGAAATGTCATTGTCATGGTAGGTTGGGGGCCTTCAATTTCTCACCGTTGGATGGATTCTCTTTGACCTTAACTCTGCAATTTCACCAAGTTAAACCGAGCTATGATCAGTTATTCTCAACTTTCATTGTGGGCTCTCTTAGCAGAGTTATATTTATCACAAAATGGCCAGTGGCTGCTCCATTTATAATTTGTTTTAAGTATGCATTTGTCTTGATGGAGAACTGCAGGTGATGTGTGTATTGATCAGATAGTAAAAGGGAATGCTCAAATTTTAAGCTGTGCTATATGAAGCTGTTGTATCAGGTGAAAATGAAGCAAAGGAAGTCAGAGGTGAGTTGGTGGGGAGGACCAAGGGTGGGAAAGCCAGGGGAGTGGAGGAAGACCAGACAATGAGGAGGGGCAGCCTCCCAAGAAGCTTCTCACTGTCATTCTGAGCCTGGACCAAAGGGGAGGAGGAGTTGAATGGAGGGATAGACTCTCACCATGTTCAGCCTGGTCTTCTCCATTCCAGTCAAATGAGATGAATTCCAGGCCTGTTCCACATAGCTGTGTTGTTAACCATGGCACGAGGCACATCCTTCACAAGGATTGGCCAACATCAGGGGAGTTGATGGGAGAACATCTTCGCTACCAAGTAGAAAGAGTGGCTGATTCTATTTTAAAGTCAGCCACTGATCAGGGGTGGTGGTGTGTACCTGTAGTTCTAGTTACTTAGGAGGCTGAGCAGGGAGGATCACTTGAACCCAGGAGTTAGAAGCTGCAGTGAGCTATGATCACACCACTGTACTCCAGCCTGGGAGACAGTGTGAGACCCTGTCTCCATGAATAAATAAATAAATAGTAGACTGATGAAGATATAATAGCTAAGGCTTCCCCATTTAAATAGTTTGGTACTTAAAGCCAGATTAGAGATGGGGTGGGTGTGGAGTGGAGAATAAACCTGAGAACTTATTCATGTAACCAAACACCACCTGTTCCCCAAAAATCTATTGAAATAAATAAATAAATAATAAAAAAGAAAAAGGAAACTATCTGAGCTGGGAGTTTAACTGTTTGAATCATGGCCTTCTTTGATAATCTGAAGAAAGCTTCAGATTGGAGTCTCTCTCCAGGGAATACACATGCACAGAGAATTTCACACATAATTTCATGGGGTTCATGGACTTTCTGAAATCCACTCATGGGCTTATTATTTTATTTATTTATTTATTTATTTGAGACAGAGTCTCACTGTGTCGCCCAGGCCTGAGTGCAGTGGCACGATCTCGGCTCACTGCAACCTCTGCCTCCTGGGCTCAAGTGATTCTCCTGCCTCAGCATCCCAAGTAGCTGGGACTACAGGTGCACGCCACTACACCCGGCTAATTTTTTTTTTTTTTTTTTTTGAGATGGAGTCTCCCTCTGTCGCCCAGGCTGGAGTGCAGTGGTCTCGGCTTACTGCAACCTCCGCCTCCCCAATTCAAGCGATTCTCTGCCTCAGCCTCCCGAGTAGCTGGGATTATAGGCGCCCGCCACCATGCCTGGCTAATTTTTTTGTATTTTTAGTAGAGACGGGGTTTCACCATCTTGGCCAGGCTGGTCTTGAACTCCTGACCTCGTGATCCACCCGCCTTGGCCTCCCAAAGTGCTGGGATTACAGGTGTGAGCCACTGTGCCTGGCCAATTTTTTGTGTTTTTAGTAGAGACGAGGTTTTGCTGTGTTGGCCAGACTGGTCTTGAACTCCTGGTCTCACGTCATCTGCCTGCCTCGGGTGTGGGCTTTTTGAATTCTGGTTTAGAGTTCTATATAATGTAACATGCATTAGACATGAGAGAATTCAGCTCCCATCTTCTCTTCTACAAACAAGATTTCTTCCCTTAAGCCAGAGATAGAAGATGGAAGGTTTTCTGACATGTGCAGCCTAGAATGGAGGTTGGGACAGGTGGAGGTGAGCTGTAAATCCACCAGCATGAGGGACAGCGTGGCCAGACTGGGGTTTGACTTGTACTGCCTGGTATGCCTCCCAGCAGATTTTTTGAGTAACCCTCCAGTAATAAACTTTACAGTATTAGAGAAAAGGGCATTTGGCCTGAGAGCTAGAGATGATGCTCCTTCCAGGATGTAGGCCTTGAGAAACAAGTGACAGAGTTTTTCTGCAGTTTGTCCAATACTTAGAGCAATCCCAGACCTCTCAAAATGGATGGCTTTAAAGTCACAAAACTGGTGATGTTAAGGAGAGCTTCTTCCATTTGCATTACAGAGACTTGATGGATGTGGGGAAGCTCTAGTCGTGGTAAGATGTTGGATTAAATAATCTTGCTGCCTGGATGTCTTGTCAGATGCAGCGTAATACTTAACAGAACTCCTTACTCCCTGCCACCTCTGAAAGGAATTTAAACTGTCAGCCCATTAAGTGTTCATCTCTAATGTGAAATTTCTAGATGAAGGCAATTTAGCTTAATTTGCCAAGACATCTCTTCATGTCTGGGAGGGCTGCTGGGGGAAGTAGAGCTGGAATCCATTGGAGCCACCAATCTGCAGAAGTCTAGAACACAAAGGACACAGAGTGGGTTTGGTGGGTCATTGTGGCATTTGTCAAGGAAAAGCAACATTGCCCTCTAAATGACTCCCACGTCTGTTCTGGAAAAAACGCATCATCATTCATGCCACCATCCCAATAGACATAGGAAGCAATTTCTCTTCAGGTTTTGAGATGGTGCAAGCATTGACTGTTCTTTCTACAGAGGGCTGGGATGGGGGGTGGGAGGTGGTGGAGAAACTATTATTCTGTGAGCCTGGCTGGGTCTGCAGATGGAAGGCCTCGTTCAAGTACAGCAGCATCCTTGTGCTGCAGTTAGTGGTTTTACATTTTTTAAAATCCCCTTCTGAGGGAAATCTGTGATTACATTTTTTTCTCTGCACAGGTGCTAGAATGCATTGCGCAAACACAAACATCCCACTTCATGAGAAAATTTGGAAGTCATTTTCCTTCCATCTGTCTGAAGTAGACTGTGCTCTAAAACTGGCCATCCACCCACCCGTTCTCCCACGCACCTTCTCAGTGACAGGAGGAGATGGCATTGTAAGAGAATGAAAAAAAAAAAAAGATAAACCCTGCAAGGCATTTAAAAGGATGGCTTATTAGTATCAGTTGGACAGCTATGAATAACACATGATAGCTTCTGGGGTGGCATATTATTCATAGAAGAGTCGCCTTAATTCTCCTTCTCTCCTCTTTCCCATTCCACTGTCCCTTTATTGCAGATACTCTTCTCCATCAAATTCTCAAATCCTTGCCAAATCTGAGTATTTTTTGATCACAGATCATTTTCATATGTCCACAGTGAGTTCTCGCCCACATAGGTAGGTAAGCAATGTTCCTTCAGAAAAGGGAGGCAGTCCCTGTTTCCAGAGGACGGTGCAGCTGTAAGCGCCTTGCACTCCAACAATCAGAGGCCCAGCAGGGCACCTTCCAAGCGCAGCTGCACGGCTCTCCAAGGCAGTGCGCCCTACGTGCAGATTCCAAGCTACATTTAACACAATTGCCCATCAGCACTTAGGAAGCAGTTACCACAGAAACCCAGCAGAGACCAATTAGTCACATGATTAAATTAATTAAAATAACCCAGGGCATCTGCCATCTTGCCTGTTTCTGCCACAGATAGCGCATGACCCAGACAGAACTGCAATTGGTTAGCAATACTGTTGTGTCTCCTAATCCTAGAATTGTCTTCTTACCAAGAAAGCAGGTTCTCCTGATTTGCTTTTGTCTCCTCAAGAACTCTCTTGGGTTGTTTTGGAAGATATTCCTCCCCTATAAACTAGGCAGGATCAAATTTACAAAACATCAGACTTAATAAACAATGGGATTTGATATGTTAGGGGTAAGAGGATTTGGAAACATTTTCCACTTGCACAGTTGAAGACTTTTAGAGATTTTTAAAAATGCGGACATTAACAATACATGCCAGAGGGTGCTCTGTAATATGCATTTACACTTGACCTGAGAATTCTGTGGCAAGTTGCAGAAACCAGATCATGGCTCTCCTTGTTAATGTAATAGGGATGTTATAAAGGGCACAGGCAGCCTGTGTTAGAAGATGGTTCCAGTCAAGGGTGGTGTCTAATGATCCCATTCAGTGGTTTGTCATGTGTAAAAAGCAGAAATGCACACTCTGAAGCAAACCCAGTAAATCAGTGCTTTGTCCTTGATATGCTGAATGACCTAATAATGGCCTCTCTGAAATCTCCATGTAGTCAAAGGTTTTCTGTTATACCAGTGCTATACTTCTGTGCACACACACAAATCAGCTTACCTGAAATCTCATAATGCTCACAGCAGCATGATTTCCATCACCTCAGACACTTTCTAGAGACCCGTCTGATCCATCACACCTGAAACCAAATCACTAAATACTATTTGGAGGTATCCAACAAGGTAATAGTGTGGTTTTCCAATGTTCTTTCTTTGTGAATTGGCTTGACAAAATGGCATGAATTAATTATATAGTTTGACTGCATTAATGTGTGTCTAACAAAGCAAGTGGCATAACCTAGTCTATAAGCCTTGACTCTGTGACAGGAGGATCATGGTTATACATGAATAAGAGGTAGAACGGAAACCATCAGCTTGGGCAGGTCTTTCAGCCACTGTAGACATTGGGCCAGTCTAAACCTTACTTTTGCCTGGGTGAAACAGAGTCTAGTCAAACCTCGGAGCAGATGTGTCCATCTGGCAGTTCCCAACATCAGGTGACTGATAAAAGAGAACCATGTGGTAATTGGGTCCAAACTAAAACTGTGATCTAACATATTATATAATGAGCCTCAAAGGAAATTAATTGATAGTATGTCATTAATAGCAGTAATAACAAGAATATACATTTATATCACATTTTATAATTTATAAGGCATCCACCTACCTCCAGACTTCAACTTAATCTCTCCTTTCTGATCTTTACCAGTTCTTATATTTGGTAAACATATATATGTGTACTTGGTACACTTATTTTGTTGCTGTTGCAAGTGACCATTTTGTGAATAAAATAAACATAATATGACTGCAAAAAAGAACTAAAACTGAGGTATAGAAAATATATTTCACATTTTAGAGATTTTTTTCCTTTGAAGTCAAGATAAAAATGAAAACATATAAAACTTCCTTTGTATAAGTAATTAGTGAATACCTCTGATAGAAGTGATTTGAAAAGCAAAGATACATTTTAAATATATCATAAGGATAAATATGAGTGCTTCTGTGAACTGTAGGCTTGCTTTGTACAAGCAGAAATTTGTTTTTGCTGTCTGTATATCAAATTGTTCCGAAACTATTAAAAATTATGGAAGATATAGCCGTTTGGAAACTGTTAACAGCTACTCTTTCAAGAATGGCAAAATGAATCAAAAATCAAAGTATATCTGATGGCCTTTAGCTGTATATCAGACTCAGTCAATATAAACCAAGTGTTTGGAAAGTAACTATAGAGTGTTTCAACAGATGGACAGAGTGCCAGGTAGTGGATTTGAAACAGATATTTCACTTTATTTGGTCCCATTTTGTGTAGATGATACTTGATTATTCATGAATTGAGCTCTCACACCAACACAAGGGATTTCCTGTCACCATCATTATTCTAAAATCTGGCTGCTAAGAAAAACTTTGAGGCTGAGTGGCTGAGATTGGTTATGGAGTAGGTTACTGGTTATGCATGTTCTTTTGTGATTTTTTAGGTTTATCCTCTGTCTGTGTCATTCAGCTTTTCCCATTCTACCAAGGAGGATGAGCAGAAGATGACTCTGCATAATTTACGGATAATTTCTCCTGTTTTTCTGCCTCTATTCTCCCATGTTATATTGCCATTCATTGTATCTAGAGTGTAAAATTTAAACATTTTAGACTTAGAATGTTGATCCACAAGATTAATCCTGACATGCTTCTGAGACTGATGTGAAAAAAATTACAAAGTTAAATTTCTACAAAATTTATGATTATAAGATGTAGGCTGCATTGATTTTTAGTCTTTTCATTTGATCTTCCTTGCAAACTTGGTTCTGAGTACTTACTGATACACTTAGATTGTCCAAGAAATCAACTTCAGATGAGAGAACATAAAATACTTTGGAAATGAGTTTGTGTTTCTACTATTTTCATAAAGATCTAGTTCTTTTTTTCCCCCCCCCCGAGACAGAGTCTTGCTCTGTCACCCAGGCTGGAGTGCAGTGGCGCAATCTCAGCTCACTGCAACTTCCGTCTCCTGGGTTCAAGCAGTTCTCCTGCCTCAGCCTCCTGAGTAGCTGGGATTACAGGTGCCTGCCACCACACCCGGCTAATTTTTTTATTTTTAGTAGAGACGGGGGTTTCACCATGTTGGCCAGGCTGGTCTCGAACTCCTGACCTCGTGATCCGCCCTCCTCGGCCTCCCAAAGTGTTGGGATTACAGGTGTGAGCCACCGCGCCCGGTCTAAAGATCTAGTTCTTGAATAGCAAAGGGGCAGGGCGATTTATGTAACTGCTCTGTCATAAATCCTCTCTAGAATGAGGCAGGGAGGGTACAGGTAAATTAATAAAATATAACAAATATATTTTATATAATGAAATATAAAATAATTAAAACTGCAGAATACCATGGGTAGCATTTTAGTTCCAGTATGTTAATTCATAAGATACTAGAGAGATCAGAAAAAATTTAAGTTATTCTAGTGATATTAAAAAGTGAGACCTTTTTATTTAACAACTAGCTATTTAGATTAGCAGTTCCCATCTTCTCTAAATGCTTATAACTGCTTTCCTTTTTCATAGCATATAATACTACTAGATATTGTATATTTTTTGTAGATGTTAATTTGTCTGTTGCCTGTTTTTCATTATAATAAAAACCCCATGAAGACAGTGATTTTGTCTGTCTTGTTTACCACTACATCTCCAGTGTTTGAAACTTCATCTGCCATATGAAAATTTCTTGATAAGTATTTGCTGAATGAATAGATAAACTATTTCTGAACCAAATGGTGAACTGAATAAACTAGGACTGGATTTTTGAAATGAAGAACATTGAAAGGAATGTTAATTTGTTAACCAAATAAGATTAAATGTTAAAAAAAGCTAGCTTATAAACTAGTAGATTTCCTCATCTGTACTGTCAAGTGTTGGGTGCATTTTCTTTTCTTGTTTTGTTTACTTCCCACGCTACACCAACGTAAAGGGTGCATTTTTTGAACCTGGGAACCCATACAGAAGATGTGGAGGCTGTACAAGTAAAGGCTACACTAGTTGACCAGCATATTTTTCTCCCTTCAATATACACATCCTTTAGTACAAAGTATGTAAATGGATCAGAGATGAAAAAAATAAGATGAAATTTATTTAAACTAAGAAAACAATAGAAACAGGCATGAAATAAGAAAAAGAGGAGATATTGAGAATTACCACGTTCGCCTAGTCCTGTCAAGAATAAATGGATCCACAGTCAGAGGATCCTTAATCTCCTGATCATCCATCCACATGGCTTTATCAGGGAATCATGGGTTACACAAAACGTTTGCAGATTAACTAATCAGTCTTCCTAAATTTGTCATGGTTGGAGTAATTATCTTGTTCTCAGTCACAGTGGTAATTGTCATATGAAACCTCTTATTTTGTGTTGTGTGAGAGAATATGGATTTGTATGAAATTTGGGTGACATATAGATCTGATTAGTTTCTTTAATACACATGTAGTTTGTACCTTGCGGCAAACATAGACTCTTATAATCTAAAGTAGGAATCTCAGTTGTCAGTCCCTGAGTGACTTGCAATAGAAATGTCAGTTTCTTCTCTTAAAAGGAACTGTGTTCAATGCACTGCATAGAACTGAGTTATGACTTTATTCAGGGGGCAGCAGTGGGGGAGAGGGTGGCCTGATGTCCCGGTTGTCTATCAGAGGGAGCCCAGAAAAAGATAGAAAATAACTAATTCAAAATGACCCTTTCACAGTTAAAATAATGGTACGTGCCTTAGAATAACCATTCTTTTCTCTCCTCTAGTTTGTCTGGTGGTTTCTACTTAGCAGCTTCCTGCCTTCACCCTACCAATCTGTTTTTAAAAAACAGGATTTCAGGAGCCTTACTTATCCTTCCCCAGCCGAAGAGGTGTTCAGATATGTTCATGCAGCTCTCTCCTGGGTCTCCTGTGCAGATCCTGCTAGTAAAGATAGGAGTAGCCCTGGAAGGATTTGAGAATTTTCACAGGGGTCTATTACAGGACTGTGTGAAGCCAGGGTGAGAAGTCAACCAAGTGTGAATCTTGAAGTCCACCTGCTCCCTTTCCAGGGTCTCACCTTTGTCCACCCAATGGGGGATTCCTTCCTCTCTGGATTCTCTGCTTCAAGTACCTGACTCTCCAGGCCCACCCTCCCTTTCCCCAAAACCTGACCTCTGGAGCCTTCCTGACCCCTAACAGGTAGCATCCTCTTCATACACCTATGGATACTCACGGTTTCTCCCATTTTTAAAGTTTTCACTATATTAGATACTGGGCTAAGCATTTTATGTTGTTTAAGCCTCATAATGCCCTGATGACAAAGATGTTAGTGTCCCCATTTTACAGGGGAGGCAACTGAGACTCAGAGAACTTAACCTACTCAATCAGACAGCCCAGGAGTGACCGGGCTGGGAATGGACTCAAGTCTTTTTCCCCACCAGACTGTGGAGGTGGGTATACATGGCCATGTTCACGGCCTCTGTTCTGTTCTGCTTCTCATCTTGTCTCCTATTGATGCAACTGAAATCTCTGGAAAAGCCCAACCACCTTTTCAGGCTTTTTTACTTGAGAGACTCAGAAATGTGTGCTTCCAGCTGGGAAGCAGCAGTGAGACCATTGTCAATAATATACTCGCTTTCAGTTTCATAAACACTTCTGATGCATGCCCTTTCTTCTGCAAAGGTCTGTCTCTGGGGGTATCTGACCCATCAGGGAGAGATGCCAATTAAATCCACATGGAATCTGAACATACTCAAATCAGGACTGTGCCAAACCTATCAGCGTAATGATTCTGGGTGTCATCAAAGTCTTGGGAGTATCTGAGATGGTAGATGGATGTTAAGGTGAATGTTTCTTAATGTCTTGAGACATTTCAGCTAAACTTGTACTGGAAAACATTACAGAAGGAGAAGCAAGGCATACGTAGTTCATGGGGTTTCTTTAAATTAAAAAAAAAAAAAATCCAAGCTAAATATTTCATCATTCTCTGGAGAGAAATTAGACTTAGGAGAGGGGAGTTTTACAGCCAGATGTGTGGACAATTTCTCCAACCATAGCCCTTTAATGGGAATTATTTTCCATAGCCTTTCATTTCCTTAGATATTCTGTGCTTGCATAGATGGTTCCAAAAACCCCTGCCCCGACTGAGGAGGCTTTCTCCATGAAGTTGAGGCGACAAGTCTGTCTGGGCTTGGCTGGGCCGGGCCGGGCTGGGCCATTTCTCTGGGAGGAGGTGCTTTCTCTTTTGTAGTTCTGTGCTTGTGCGCAGCTGCCTGGTGGGAGCTCTGATATAATAAAGGAGCTTGGCTGGTCAGATTGCTTGTCAGGTGAAGAAGCCTTTTGTTTCTGTTTAGTTTTCTGAAACAAGACAAATTATGATATTTTCTGTTAATTTCTTTCCTTAATGAGTTTCATTAAAATCAAAGCTTCCGGAAGACTGAGCCTTGACAGCTGTCTAAGGGCTGTTTCATTTACTGGGGGCTGCTTAGATGGAGTAATTATTACAGCTTGATGGTTTAAAAAGGAGTAAGAACGACAGAAAGAAATAGATCCCTTGAATGGTGTGTCACACATTTTTCTTTCTTTCTGTGTCTGAGATTCTGTGGTGTTCAAAAGAGATCACAAAAATCATGTATTCTTTGAACTAAAATATTACTACATCATCACACACTTGCTTCTTAGTGGCTCCCTGGTTCTTTTTTTTTTTTTTTTTTTTGAGACAGGGTCTCACTTTGTCGCCCAGGCTGGAGTGCAGTGGTGCAATCTTGGCTCACTGCAACCTCCGCTTCCCGGGTTCAAGTGATTCTCGTGCCTCAGCATCCTGAGTAGCTGGAATTACAGGTGCACACCTCAGTTTTGTATTTTTAGTAGAGATGGGGTTTTGCCATGTTGGCCAGGCTGGTCTTAAACTCCTAATCTCAAGTGATCTGCCCTCCTGGGCTTCCCAAAGTGCTGGGATTACAGGTGTGAGCCACTGCGCCTGGCCTCCCTGGTTCTTAAATAGTGAAGTTTACTTAATGATGGTATATTAAAAGGAAGCCTTTTGGAGGTTAAAAAAAGTTTGTCTTTAGACCGTGACAAGCCATTTGGTGCATGCTGCCATGAGGTCTTGATGAGACTATGGGCGGCAGCATATTTCATGTTATGTTGACCAAGTAGTATAGTTAGCATAATCACTTGTCTTCCTCAGATAATTTTTGTATGCCAATTGGCATAATAAAAGAGACTTTAAATTCATGACCGGAATTCCATGTTTCATAATAAAATCAGAAGTGTTTTTGTTCTGGGGCAAACAGTTATTTCCTTGTCGCCTTCTGCAAAGTAGAGGTGACAAAGTATGACTGAGACATGTTGAGATGCTGAGATCCCTTGAGGAAGGGACTGAACATTGTGAGATGGGTAACCTGAGGGACAAATCTAAAAAAAATCTCAAAAAGGAAACTAAAATAACATCAAAATGATGAAAAAATTGATAAAGTGAAATATACTGCTGTACATGAAATGGCATGATGTCTCAGAATTTTCAGTAAGAAAAAAATAAGGGATAGATGAAGTAAGTAAGGTAAAAATCTCAATAGTCTTTGAAGCTGTGAATAGAGAAATTGGAAATTCACTGTTATCTCTATTTCTGCATATATTTTACATATTCATAATACAAATTTTGAGAGTAATAAAATGGTAATAGAAACATGGCAGGAGGATTGCTTGAGCCCAGGAGTTTGAGACCAGCCTGGGCAAGAAACTGAGACCCTGTCTCTACAAAAAAATTTAAAAATTAGCTGGGCATGGTGGTGAATGCCTGTAGTCCCAGCTACTTGGAATACTTAGGTGGGAAGATTGCTTGAGCCCAGGAGGTCAAGGCTGTGGTGTGCCATTATTACACCAGTGCACTCCAGCCTGGGCAACAGAGTGAGACCCCATCGCAAACAAAGAAGAAAAATAAGAATAATAGATTGTAGGAGTTTGATGGGTCAAAATAATTTCACAAGAAAAACTTTATGTTATTTGAGAAAAACATTTGTACCATTGGGAAATTTATATCATTTGATTAATACATTTTTATGATTAGGAAATTTACATACTTGAGAAAAATGAGTTGCAACTCTGTAATTATTCTGAGAATTCTGATTTTCTCAGCAGATAAATTTATCAATTTAAGAGAAATATTAAAACTGTATTTTAGGAAAGGATTTCTAGGAGTGGATCTAAAATTTCACAAAGGAAGCATCATTAGTAAAAATAAGTTTAGTGGCTCATGTGAGGTAAAAGAAAGATATAAATAGTGAGAAATGGACCACAGAAAAGAATAAGCATTTTCATTGTTCCTTTTTTATTTCTATTGAAAAAAAAAAAAAACTTACAATAGACAAAATGGCGTCTCTCAGTGATTCTCCAGTATGTCCGGAAAAGCAGAGGACACCCTTTCCACATGGCTTTGGCTTGAGGGGATGCAGCCTCATAGCCACGTTTCCCATGAATGTAGCGCTTCAAGAAAGTACAGGGAGGCCCTCACAGCTTGAGACAGAGAGTGGACCAGCACCAGCTACTGGGAGGAGCCAGCTGGCTGTGGCAGCCCTTGATAGCATCCGGTAGGGTTGCGGAGCCTCTCTGGAACACTTCCAAAGGCAGGAACTAGTATCCATTTTTGTACAGCTCTACTTAGTGATGGAGACGGGTGGGTAGTCTAAGTTTCCTTCAAATCCTGAGATTCTATGATTATATAAGACAAAGAGAAATGGAAACATTTGGATGCAAAATAGGTATGTCTGTGTGAATGTGACAATGCACACCCAAATGTGCGCGCGTTTCCCTATAAAGGAAGACGTATCCATATTGTGAGCTGTAGGCTGGCTGCCCACCAAGTAGCAGACTGAATGTAATCTGGCCCTTCTATTTCTTAAAGCTTTTAATACTAAGGAGCCTGGTCTCTCTCAAGAACTCCTCATTAAAGTATAAAACACTCTCCTGTAGTTTCAACGCTAGGAAGGTGCTCTCCTTCCATAAAGTCTATCACTATCTTATGGAAATCTCTCCCCCAGGAGGTCACTGAGCCCAGAGCTGCAGCTGTGTTTTAATAAGGGCTGGATAATTTTATGACCAATAACATTTGTCGTTACACATGCTACAAGAAGGTTAATCAAATCTCAGCCTTCAGGGCATAATCTGCATTCCCACAGGAATTTTCTTCCAGAATGCTGTGTTTGGCTGGGGAGGCTTACTTCCCTCCTCATATGTTAGTTGTTGACCATAGCTCTGTGATTCTGGATTTGTGCTTGTTTCCCTTACTGTCACTAGAATATTTCAGTAATAAAACTGTCTGGGGGCACAAACCTGAGTGGCGTGGCTCAGAGTTTCCCAGCTCTCAGAGCTCTATGCTTTCAGGCCGATACTTTATTTTTCAACTTGAAACTTCTGTGAGACTGGAGTATTCAATCTATCTGTTTCATTTGCCTCGGGGAGCCAAAGTTTAAGGCAACTTGCAGACCTGAGATACCAAATATTTTTCCAGCGTTTCTCTGTTGCTTAGGAAACCCATAAACTGGTTCAAACATCTCACTTGGGGAAATATTGAAGTGACATTTAACTCAGAAACAGACTGCCTTTGGTTTGCTAAAGAAAACAGCATCACTGCCTGAAAGGGCAGCAGATCAAAATAAAGAGGGCAAGAGGGAAACAAGAGATGGCTATTGAGAGCTGAAGCTGGGATGGTTGTAACACAAATTGTGAGATTGTTGATGTTTTTCCTTTGGTTTGGAGTGTATGGCTACATCAGTCTATAGTATTTCAACTCATGCAGTGATGAAGGAGTAAAGTCTCCTTGTCATTTGAAGGGTCAAGAGATGGCCAAGAAATCATCTGCTCAGGACTCAGTGATATTTAATGAAGCAAAAGAGGTGACATGGACAATCAGAAATAAGACCTAGTTGTCCATGGGTTCCAGAGTCTCTGCTGAGTCCCATTGAGTTCTTCTGTCTCCATCTGCCGTAGAATCTGTCTGCACAAGGCTGCCCCTGCAGGTTCAGTCAGACCAAGGTCAGATTGCCTCAGAGACTGTCTCATGGTAGAGTTCTACGTTGCTCCACCTCTTCGTGGAATCCAGTACAAGGCAGGTGCAAAGGATTGGACCCAGATTGCATGATAGGTGGATGAAGTGGGTGTGTGGCGGCTGGGGAGGGACGGGGGTGGGCGGAGAGAGAGAGAGAGAGACCTAAAGCTGACCCACTTCCCATATGGTCATCTGAGTAGGAAGTGACTTGGACCTCTGGAATGAGATAGGTGTGGGATGGATGGGTAGTGCCCCCAGAGAGGAGGAAGAGTGCTAGGGAGTAACAAGACTCTATTAAATTGTAGAATATGCACCTAATCTCTAGGCAATAGTGCAGAGCCAGAAGGACTGAAAAATCAAAATGAACCTAAAAGTCATCTGAGTATCCAGATTAATTGACCAGTTTCAGCACCTTCCAAATCTAACCAGGAACACTATGGGAAATACAAAAGGAAATTGGAGTGGGAAGGCATCCTGGCTCATCCCGTACCTCCTGTGCAGGGAAAGCAGTTGAAGCCATGTTCTCCAGTTGCTTCAAGCATAATGTTGTACTTTCCCCCAGTGGGTTTCAGCTCAGTTTGTGTCAGCTTATGTGTACAAACAAATTTTTAAAATTTGTCCCTTGCTAAGGGAGCTGACATCTGCCACTCTCAGAAATTAGAAATGACAGACACCCACCGAAGGGTGAAAGGCTATGAACTAATTGGCTGATTTTTTATCAAAAATAAAATCTACTCTGACTTCACTATTAACTGAACAGATAGCATTGTCTAATCCGTACATTTAGTGGTGATTTCAGGTGATGAAGGAAAATGGACAACTTAGTTCTGTTTAAACCAAAACCCTTCTCACTCATGTGTTTCCCTTTCTTAGATTTAATGCGGTGCCCAGTCCACCTGGCTCAGCAGGTGATGGTGGGTCGTGGATGAGATACTTGATTGTTTCAAAATCCTTATGTTTGTTCACTTGAGACTCTTTTCATCTGTAGGAGCCCATTCCCCTCTCCCCAAGGGGGAGAAAGAAAATAAGCACCAAGACTTGAGAAAGGGAAGGGAGTAGAGTGAAGTTGAAGACAGAAGATGTTACTGTGTATTTTAGCCAGGCTTTTCAGGAAAGGGGGCTGGAATTGGAAGCAGAAAGCAGTGAGAACCAAGGCAGCTTTGGGCTTGGCTTCTCTCCACCTCTCCTTCTCTCACGGTGTCTCTGATTTTCTCTGGCTGTCTGCTCCATGTTTTTCTCGCCGTCGACCAGACCAGATTTCTTTGCATCCCTATAGCTCATGGTCTTCATCACTTCAACATGTACAAATCCATCATGGCCTCTGCAGTGCCTCTCAACATTGTGTCCTCTCAGTTCAGCTCCCATTCTCACCTGCTGCAGTCTCTTGGTGTATTCTAGCTTACGTTCCTGAGGGAGGAAATCGGATTGAAGCCGTACATCTTCTTGCAACAGGGTGTGTCATGGGTTGCTGGACAACTTCTCTAGTAGCTGCCCTTGGGTCATGTGCCCAACCTTGGTCCAGTCAACTCAGACCAGGTCATGTGGTACAAAAACATGGCTACACAGTTCCTGAGGAGGGGGTGTGTCAGGCAGATACCTGCAATGATCTCTCTGCACAGCATTTATTTCAGACATTTAGTGTAACATTGAAGTCCATTACACGGCATTTATTGAGCACATGTATCAAGCACTATGCTGGACATCAAGGGTGATCAAAAGTGCTGAGTCTTTCCTGTTTTAGAAGGACTCACTTTTTCCTACATTTCTTATTTATATAGTAAAGAAGGAAGGAAAAAATGACCATGACTAGAAGTAGAAAAGAAATAGCAGGAAGCACATTGGGAAGACGGACAGATTTGTGGTTCTGATCCAAAATCCAGAACACATTTTCTTCCTCTTCAGTCCTGCTCCTTGAGTGTGGAATTGAAAGATGGACATATCGTTAAAAATTATTAAAAATCCTTATTGAAATCTTACCTATGGTACTCAGCTAAAATCCCATGTCCTTCTGACCACTCTAGCCTATGAGGGTGGCTCTATTTCACTGCCTTGGCTAGCAGGGCACATATTTAAACCAGCATCTGCCACTTATTTACTCTATTTTCCATTAATGTGTATATACCTAATCTTAACCAGGCAGAAAATTCCTTGAGAGAAGTCACCAGAGCTCATGTGTGACTTTCCCATAATTTCCATAGTTGGTATTCTGTGAGATAAAATGAATTCAGAATACTGGAAGAAGTTCCTCTAGAAAGAGACTTGGCTCCTGATTGAATATACTTTGTATTAAAATGAAACCCACTTCCAGAATTTTGTGTGTAAAACATGTAGGAATTTTGATGATACAAAATAAAATAATAGTACTTGAAATGCCCCCAGAATACAGACTTTGAGGAAGTCATTTCTTGTTCCAATAAGGACATGGTGTAGAAAGCAGCTGCTTATACCTGGGTGAGCCATAATGCGAAGGTGTGTCTTTGCCCTGGGAGACCTGGAACAAAGGGAGTTTCCAAGGAGAGCTAGAAAAGGGACTCTGAGAGTAGCCCAGAGAATCTCCCCAGCTCCACCTTTTCTGGCTCCAGAGTGGGTGTGTGGAAGAAGGGGCAGTATTTAAACTCAACTGGCTGGTTCCCTTGTAACCTTGTTAAAAGGTACATTTTAAGAACCTGGGACTTTATCCAAGTATGTAATATGTTTTTCCCTTAGGTTTTTATATACTGCTTAGAAATCTCCATTAAGAATTTCAGCTGTACCAGTAACAATGATCACACACTATTGTTAATAGATAGGGTTAAATGGCGAGAGTCATTTCCAATTATTGACTCCATTGTATTTTCATATATTTCAACTCATTAAGAAAAAAAAGAGCCACCACAAAAACAAAACAAAGAAAAATAAACCTGGACAATGCTAGTGCTCAACAGTGGGAAACACGGTCAAGTTGCCTGTGGAGTCCTTACAAAACACAATTTTAAAAATATGTATTTTATTGTTTCTAGAAATTTGACAAACTAAAACCATATTGAAGATGAACAACGGACTCAAATGAGCCAAAGCATGCCTCAGGCAACTCTAAGCTTCCCACCAGTTTGGGGCTAACTCCCATCACTCCAAACTTTTGTGAGAGTATATGATTCTGAATAGCATGGAAACTAGATCACAGGTTCTACACACAGAATAAATTAGGTTGGGAGCAACACACACGTCAGCATTATTAAGCCTGCTGCTCCTCTGCTACCTCTGATGTTGCCCAGACGAAAGGGTTAGGAGGGGAGAGATGTGTTGAATGAGAAGGAGCTGCCAGTCAATAGGGACACTAGTGGGTATTGTGGTGGATACCTTCTGCCCTTTTCCTCAGGTACTCTAACTCTGTATCTTATGAAGAATCCTATATTGTAATTCTTATTCTGTGCCTTCGGTCAGATCACCTGGCTACCTCTTGGTTTCTTCATTTTTGAAACAAGAAGATGTTATCACTCTCAGCAGGCTGAAACAGACTGAGAGAAACCTTCATGCATTGACCCTGATAAAACCGGCTTTATTAACACAATCTTTACACTCCCACACTTTTTTATTAACGTATATAAGGCTAATAAAAAAGAAAGAAAGATCTGTGATTGGAAGTGAGAAAGAATTTTTATACCACTCTTCTTACCTGGAAAACAGTTGTTTTAAAAGAGTTATTTTAAAAATCTATTTGGGGGGCAGGTAAAGGAAGAGTGGGAAAAGAAGAAAGGTCAGAACAATCCACCACTTTACCCCTTTAATATCCCAAATATACAGGGAGTTGTGAATCCTGAGCTATATCAGATTTTGCTTTTGGAAACACTTAGGAAGTGAAAATGATGCCAGTGACTCTCTAAGGGCAGTGGCATCCCACTGCAGAACAGTAGGCTGAAGGCTTCAGGATAAGACAAAAATAACAATTTCATCACTATCCCCTACCAAGGCAAATCTGAGAAATTTTGCTGAAATTGTTTTTCCATGTAAATTTCAAACGTTCTGAAAAATAAAGCACCAGTGGATACAGGCAGAGGTTTCCCAGAGGGCATAGTGCATGTGGAAGGGAAGCCCATTCATTGGACCTGAAACCACAGGATAAAGGGGGATGAAATAAAGGCTGGCTGAGAGTCCCCACCTTCCAGAGCTGCCTTTGTTGCAATGAGTGTGAAGCACATGCCTCAACTTTTCGTTACTTTGGCTTTTTTTGGCTAGTGTTGCATCTTATAAGTCACAGTCTAGCTTCTCCTGTCCGTATTTTTACTGCACAGAAGGTTTCCCAATTTGCAAGCGTTTGCAGCACGGCTGGGCCCGGAGATAAAACAGAATGTGTATGTAGTACAGTATGCATTCAACTGATGCACAAGACTCTTTCCACCATATGTGCAAAGTAGTGTGCTTTTCACTCGAGGTGCCCCTGCCAAAATTGCCAGGAGCACATGAATAAGTGGAGGAGAAATGCCCTGTGCGTAATGCAGCTCCAGGCCTCGCCCCACCTGGGAAGGAAACCCATGTGTTCTGCAGCCGCCTGCAATCTCACCCCCCTTTTCAGCCCATCTCTCACATTGTTTTATGCTTACCTTTACACAGCTCGAACCTCATCCTTCTCTCTCAACTGGGGCCCATGATGCTAGCCATTGTGAAGGGCAGGTGTAGGGTCTCAGTTGCCCTTCCAGGAAGAGAGAAGTAAGGGTAGTTAGCACTTATGCTAATGAGAATAACGGGACTGGTTAAATACTCATCAGTTACAGAGGAATACCACTGGGTGAGAGCAAGTTGGTGTTTTTTCCTTCCCCTTACACATTTATTGTCCTTCGTCTCCTGCAAAGTGTAGCTTACCAAGCATTTTTATTGGAAAGTAATATTGGTCTGGTCTTTGTGGGTAAATCTTCCGGTGGAACATCTTTCATGATGAGATTTATTTCATGATAAGTTTTTAAAAAGAGTGAAGGCTATAAAAGAATTGTACTTTTCACTCACCTCTTTGAATCTATCTTAATCTCCTTGTATGTTTTAGCCTAAATCAATCAATCTAGGGAATTTTTACCTTGATATTCACTGCCTAAAAATTGAATCACCACCTTCCTTGGCTTTACTGAAAACTTGATGTTTATTTGAAAGCATACAGTATTTTTGATTCAAAAGTTGTCAGTAGGACACACAACTCAGAATCTTTTGTTGAGTTTTAACTATTGGTGTTACATGGTGGTTACAGCCACGCTCTCATTCTACCAAGTGTGGGTAACAAGTACGAGCCCCGCTTTATGGATGGGAAACCAAGCCATGGGGCAGCCACTTCCTTTCACCTGTCCTTTCATTCTTTCAGCCACCAGTCTGGGAGGTAGGGCTTTTCCACCCACGGGCCCTGCAACAGGGTATGCCTGGCAGAGAGGAGAGATTGATCCACATTTGGTGAAGATCCACATTAAGTGTAATAGCAGTGCTATCACAATCCATTGTAAATAGGTCCATATCTCAACTTTCTTCCTTGACTTTATTTGAATTACTTGTAAGCTTTCTCCCTCAACATATTAACAAATAACCTTTGGGCCAATAAAAATGCAATTTTTGTGCTTACGGTTTTCATGAATGCGAAGGGATTTGCTGTCCTTGACGGTATTCATCTAGAACCTAGAACAATGCAAGACTCTGTAGGCCACTTGCATCTACCACACCTCTCCTGATCAGTGGATCTGGGGAATTCCTTGCCTGGTGAGGGTACACTTGGAGTGTCAGGGCTGTTGGACTTTGGCATTGTTCTTTGTTACTGTGGGGTCTGGTAGAAGATGATGTATGTCACAGAGGAAAGATATAGGAGAAATATGGCAGATAATGCCCTGTTCACTTGGAAATCTGGGTGCCCAGAGAGACAGTTGTGCCAGTGGGTGCTTGGTGACAGGTGAGGATGATGTGTTCTGGAAAAGTCAAGGAAAGGAAATGGTAGGGATGATGTTGAGTTGTCCAGGAAACCTGGCTAACCATCCATTGTGTCCCTGTTGGAATCTCCATTACTAAAGGGCAGGGGCCAAAGGAGAAATGTCCTGCATTTTATCAAATTCAGTGTAGAGCGGCAAGGCTTCTTGCGGCCCTGGAGAGCATCCTTGGCTGAGGAGAAGCCCAGTCAGAGCCTCCCCTTAATGCCTGAGCTTTGGATGACACATCATCACTTTGCAATGGTGGCAACAGTCACACTGGAGCTTGATTCTCATTCATTTGGTAATTGGTTATTTCAACACAAACTGTGACTAAGGAACATGATTACACACCTGTCAGCCATATGACGGGGAAGAGAGCTGTCTGTGAGCAGAGGAAGAGGCCTCATTTCTACCGGGGTCTCCGTGGAGTCTTTTCCATCAAAGATGTCATTTTTCTTTAACCTCGAAACAAGACATATTATAGCTACTGCCTTGTCTATATCA
The DNA here is from genome assembly GCF_029289425.2 of Pan paniscus. NCBI lineage: Eukaryota > Metazoa > Chordata > Mammalia > Primates > Hominidae > Pan > Pan paniscus. The sequence goes on from NC_073254.2 coordinate 127,589,737, forward strand.
TTTATACGAATCGCTGCCACAGATGCTAATCTAAACTAATACAATTTCATTTTGATTATATCTTTGTAGGCATCAGATTCTAGTGCACAGGAAGGCAGGATGTAATATAAAGAAACAAATGAGCATAAACATTATGTGGTACCTGTGGAGCAGCTTCCTGTGACGAGGCAAGGGACGAGGAGAAATAGCAATTAAGATGTTTTGTACAAGGAGGACATTTTACTGTAAGATGAAATAAATCGGTAAAATAAAAGAAAGCTTTTTCAGGTTGCACAGCTGACTCAGGGAGGGGAGTTCTCACTTATGCAGAAGAAATTACCAGGTGATGGAGAATCATGTCTAAGGATTATAAATAAGAGATGATGTTTCAGAAAGATAAGGGTGGACACATTTAAACAAAACCAAACCCTGAAGATAGCAATTTTGAACTGAATTCTAAAATGAAGGAGGACCTAATAAATCTGGCAACACTTAGTTAAAAAGAAAAGCCCTAGCCTTCTGAATAAGAAAATAATAGCTGCACATTTGCACACTTTTTTTTTTTTAAGGCAGAGTTTTGCTGTATCGCCCAGGCTGGGGTACAGTGGTGCGATCTCAGCTCACTGCAGCCTCTGCCTCCTGGGCTCAAGTGATTCTTGTGTCTCAACCTCCGGAGTAGCTGGGACTACAGGTGCCCACCACAATGCCCAACTAGTTTTTGTATTTTTAGTAGAGACAGGATTTTGCCATGTTGCCCAGGATGTTCTCAAACTCCTGAGCTCAAGCAATCCACCCACCTCAGCTTCCTAAAGTGCTGGGATTACAGGCATGAGCCACTGCACCTGGCCTTAATTTGCACACTTTCTCGAAATGGTGAGCCAAATATCAGATTGTTCAGAAAATCTCCCTCTCGTTTATCTTTTCTGCTCCTCTCTGTCTTTGGTGAGGTTACTCAGTGTGTGGATTACAATGTATGTGTGCCCAAGCTCTGCTGAGCACTGAGCACGTAAATCAGCAAATGATAAAGGTGTCCTCTGTTATTGAGTTAGAAACAAAGTTTACGTAGGGTGAAGTTAGTAGCTGGAAAATAAGGAATTAAAAGAGGTGACATAAATGGTAATCAAGGGAAATAACACTAAAATCATAGTTTGAGTTATTTGGCAGAGGTATGGTGAAGGCCATGGAATTCACCATACTGCAGTGCCCACGAATCCTGGGCTGCTCACGCGGGAGCCCCTTGGTAAGTGTGGAAAGTTTGTTGACCGAGATGCTGCTCAGGACATACCAGGAGTGAAGACACACAAAGGAAACAAAACAATGCCTTTTTTGAGGGAGCGAAATGGATAGTCAGATGGCTGAAGAGAGATAGAAGTGGTCGTTAAGTACTGATTGTGTCCAGATTGTGTAGAGGGTTAGGATCCTGATTAGTGGGTGTGTTTGTGCGTTTCTAAAATTCCTCCAGCCTTTGGCAGTGTCTTCTGATTGGCATTTGCAGTGGGATGCTGGGCATACCCTTATAGTTGCATGCAATTTAATTTTAATCAAGACTTTAATGATAAGAAAAGATAGTGAGTCCCTATTGCCTTCTTGCCAGCTGAGATTTTTTTTTCTTCTCCAGAAAAGAAAGCAGATTTGTGAAATTTAAGTAACTGTCATATATTGAGTACTTATTCTGTGCCAGGCATTGTGTGGGGCACTGTGCCAGGCATTGTGTGACGGATTGTCTCATTTAATCCTTGCAGCAAATTTCTGAAATGGATGTTGTATACCCCATTTTGCTGATGTTTAGGTTCTCCTTTTCTCCATCAGTGGTGGCACCAGGAATCAAACTTGGGTTGGAGTGGCACCACATGGCCCTCCTCAACCCTTTCTATACTAATGTCCTCAACTAAGTGGGCACATGGGGTGCTCAGCCCTTAAGAATTTGCTCTCACTTTTTCTTGCTTTTTACTTCCTTAAAATTCTTGCCTGCTAACAAGAGTATTTTCTACTTCCTGCCTTTTGTAGTTTACTTTTATTTACCGCTATAAAATTATAATTATTTAAACATCTAAGTTTTAAACAGGCTATAAATATATGATCTTTGACACTCCAGATTGTATATGAATAGAGCTTTCAAGGGACCATTTGCTTTACTGTTATCATTGAACTTAAAAAATTAAAATGTATGGAGCATGTGGGCTGAATACCATTCATTTTAGGCGCTTCATTATTCAGTTGTCTACTACTGCCTGGCACACAGTAGATGCTCAATAAGTGAAGAACAGATGAATAAGTGAATGAATGGAGACCTAAGGAAAACATTACTCAAGTGCCCTTGCCCCACTGTCTGCATTCTTTGGGGCCGCAATGACACATATAGTGCATCCTACAGTTTATGGAACCAGTCAAAACATTTTTTTAACTCAAAGGCAAAAGTCTTTCATCCCTTAAGACAAAGAAATGACTGAAATTTCTTTATTATACTAGGACACTTGACTGCATGTAAACATTGCCTGTTTTTATTAAGAAGGGAAGGCTAATATCAATAACCTTATGAAGTGATCATTCTTATTCCCCTTTTACTATTTTCCACATCAAAGAATAACAGCTTTCTATTCTGTGATTAGGCAAGAACCATAGGAAGAGGTTTATGAATCTAGAATCCCATGTCCTTGAGAACATGTCTCAATTTGTCTAGGAGCCTGAGAAAAGATTTGAGCTGACTCTTACTTTGATTATGGGATCACTAAAGATCCCATAATCTTTCATTTGTGGGATGTGCACATGAAACTGGAATTTAAGAGATTTCAAAATGAGTGAGCCCTCTGGTGAGAAGTCTGTCAGCTTCAGGGATGTCTCCTTCCCCATCTCTACGCAGGGTTTCTCACGCTGAATCACAGGACTCCCCTGGCACCACTCCTATTTCATCTGCAGCCACCATCCTCGTTCTCCTCCCATCCTTGCCTCATCTTGGTCCCATACCCCAAGTCCAGAATACATGGAGAGTCCACCCTGCCAATACTGGTGGGCCTAGGGTTTGGGTCTGCTCAGCCTTTGGCCGTGTTCCTCAGCCTATGAGATTGGCTCTCAGCTTCCCCCATGAGGTGCCAGCTCCCTCACCACCCCTCCGTTTGAGCTGTGTTGGACACCAATAATTTACCACGAAGGGGAGAGACCAGAGGGCGAGTTACCTCTCACCCACAAGGACCTGCAAGGATGTGAGGGTTTGAGCCACAACTTCTCTGCCTTCTAGTAATCCCTGCGGTTTCTGCCACTCATTGTCACCATGCTGCTTCTGCCCACTGTGCTCCTGGGGCGCACGAGCAGTGTGGCATGGGGGTTGAGATCTGCACCTGGTGTCATGACACCTGCATTCAGAGCCCAACTTTGCCTTTTATGGGCTCTTTGGTCTTAGGCAAGTTGCTTAACTTCTCTACACTTCAGTTTCTACACTGGCAAAATGGAGGTGGTGAGTAATAGGGACTTCCTAAAGGTTTAGGAAGCTTTAATGAGCCAAAGTCTGTAAAATGCTTAGCACAGGGTCTGGCACAGAGAAATCATTAAATCTTATTATTATTGTCAAAGTGGCTTCTATATTGAATTTTCTTCCTTTGTTCCGGATGACAGCTCCATGAAGTAGTCACTGAGTTGGAAGGTTCTGGAATTGGTGATGCCCTCCCCAGTGGGGTCCAGCCTTCATACAGTGGGATTTCCAGTCATCTCTGAGATGCCATCTAGAGCAACACTGGGTGGTTGAGAGACCAAGGTGCAGAGGAACTGGGACAGCTTGGAAATGTTGGTAGCTAGAAAGGTTCAGTGAGGGAGGGAATGGAACAAACAGAAGGGGTGGGGCTGCTCACTGTGCAAGGCAGAACCACATATTATTTTTCTCAGTTTACACTAAGAAGGGAGAGGTTGTGGAAACGCAGGTCACTTTTTGTCTTCCTTCACCTGGGCTTTGACCCCAAAATACACCTCCTGGAAATGTAATAATAATAATAAGAAGAAGAAGAAGACAGGGTGACAGAGGAGCAAGAATTAACTAAAATTGTCATCCAGAAATGAACTTCAACTTGATACTCAGCTGTTGGCTTCAACAGGCGTGCCCCTAAACCCCAGTCAAATTCTGCCGAAATGATTATCCCCTATTTAAGCATGCCACAATCCTACTTTTTATTACCTCAATTCATCATCTGCAGAATGGCTGGGGTTTGAAACAAAGACTCCAGAGAGTGTCGTTGGAGCAGAGGTCATTATTTATGAAGGCTCTTCACCTCCATCTTCGCATTTGGCTCCTCAGAGAGGCTCATTGGTCCTGGCTTTGGAGGCAGTGTAATTCAGATATTTTTCTTCCTTAAGTCTGATAGCACCTCCGTTAACAGGTCAAGTGGCACGTGGATCATAATTGGAGCTGTCAGGAGGACCATCCTGCCCAAAATCATGTTTGAACTTCACAGTCTGAAAGACCCAGGGATGTGTCGCCTCATCTTCCTCCTTTGCCTACATCCACTGGCAGAAGTTGCAGTATTGCTGCATATCATTTATGTGGCTAGCGCACAGTAAAAGTCAGGATTCTGTCCTTGTCCTAGGCTTTCTCCTTCATGTTCAGGCTGATTTTAGATCTTTACATATATAATACTCATATTTCTTCCTAAAGAAATCTTATCTTTAAGACAAATTATATTTTGGACAACATTATGCAATGCTGACTGTAACACTGTCCCAGGCCAGAGCAGTGACCAGGGTGGGATACTTTCCTATGTCTGTCCAGAATAAAGACCTGAGTGGCAGGACCAAGGCCATACCCATGAAGGATAGTCAGCTCCAGCCAGGCCGAGTACACAGATCAAAGGGCCAGGGCAGGGCCACAGTCAGAGTGAGGGTGGTGAGCTGGGAATGGTATGGAAGTGGGCTCAAGCCAAAGCTACAGGGAATGAGTGGCAAGAGTGCAGGGTGATGGCTGGGAATGGCTTTGAAGCATCTGCAGCCCTGCTTTGCTGGTTGGTGGGCACCTGGGGGATGAGGTAAACTGAGGCTTAGCATATGGACTGGCTAGAACAGATGTAGGCAACCCTGGTTATACCCATACCCTGATTATAGCATTTCTGTGGTTGCTGGTGGAAGAAAAGAAAGTTAAATTCATCTGAGTGCTGAGCTCTTGTCACAAATAACAATTGTGATGTCATGTCTTTGACAAGTATTGCTGTTAGTTGAGAATTTATAGTTCTTGACCTCAGGATTAGTAACTAATTCACGGACACCATTTGTTTCAATTTGTGACTCATAGCTATCCATGACTACCCTCACCAGCATATGCCCTGTGAGTTATTTCTTCCAGAAGCAGTGAGAGATGTGCACTGATTCATCTGCATCCTTTCGCATGTTTTCTGGTGTCTGTCTCCCCTTTGCCAAGACCTGTACACATGTGACATGGCAGGTCATGACGAAGGGTGTGTTCTGTGACAGTGACATAGATCAAGCTAACTCACTCAGGGCAGTGACCTAAGCTCTTGCTTTGTGCTCCCACCAACTTGAGCTAATTAGCCATCGACCCGCTCAGAGCTGCATTATTGTACTTCTGTCTCTATTATTCCTAGGAGTGGAGGGTGTTGTGGACAGAGCAGAGGCTGGCCACCTGGCTTTTGGTGCTCCACCCCCTCATCCCCCAAAACAATCACCACAGTGTGGGCAGGTTTCTCAACAAGGCACATCCAGGGACTCAGTTTCACTGATTGGTCCAGGGATATCCACTGCCTTGATGAACTGACTCATGTTGACCAAAGTCACAATCTGCATTTATATACCGAATGCCAGGAATACAGGAGACAAGATAGCATGAATGCCCCTTGTAGTCTGTACAGCATCACCTACAGGATTAATAAAAAATTGTATCATAATATTGATGATGTTTTTAGAAGTCCACAAAGGAGATTGCTAAAGGACCTGCAGAACTGAGTGAGTTTGGTAGGACGTGTCTTTTCTGGTATTGAGAGGCCTAGGTGTCATACTCGATGATCTGAAGTTTATTTAGAAAGAATTAGATTAAAGAAGTTGGTTTTGCCGGGCGTGGTTGCTCATGCCTGTAATCCCAGCACTTTGGGAGGCCGAGGCGGGTGGATCACGAAGTCAGGAGATCAAGACCATCCTGGCTAACACGGTGAAACTCCATCTCTACTAAAAACAGAAAAAAATTAGCCAGGCATGGTGGCAGATGCCTATAGTCCCAGCTACTCGGGAGGCTGAGGCAGGAGAATGGCGTGAACCGGGGAGGCGAAGCTTGCAGTGAGCCAAGATGGCGCCACTGCACTCCAGCCTGGGCTACAGAGCAAGACTCTGTCTCAAAAAAAAAAAAAAAAAAAAGAAGTTCGTTTAAGTGTTGAAGATGTTGGAGTACCATCTTCCACAGGCTGTATCAGAGACCTACTGACGCTGCTTCTGAAGCTTCAGGGAACCCTTTTCTTGGGCTCTTTGCAGACTGCCTCTTCCCCCACCCCGCCCCCTCCCTCCCTTCCCCCCATTCTGTTATATTTGTCATTAAACACTCTCTTTTCCTAATTTTCTTGGTATATTCAATCTTGGAGTGCTAAAACCAAAGAAAATTTGAAAATTTCCCTTAATAACATGTTTTTAAAATGTAATGACACCAGTATTTTTAAGTTATTGTACACAATTTACCTTTGCCACCAGCACATAGGTGGGAGATCATCAGTGTGTGGCATGGGGATTCTGGAGCCAGACTGCCTGGGTTTGAATCCTGGTTTTACCACTTGTTAACAGTGTGAGTTTGTGTAAACTCCATAATGTCTCTGTGCCCCAGCTTCTTCATATATAAAATGGAGATAATGATAGTACCTACTTCATAAGTCATTTTTTTCCTTGATATATGTATGAGTGTGTGCATTAAATGAGTTGATACATATAAAGCACTTAGGATGGTGTCTGGTACGTGCATGAAAAGCTGTAGAAATGTTAGCCATTATTATTAATCCCGGATAATAACCAGAACAGCATCTTAATCTGGTTAGTAATGTGTTTTTTAATCCCATTTGAGGCCGGGTTATTTCTGGGGGAGGCATCCTATAGTTAGTGAATCTCCTCTGTAACATCTGGATCCTTTTCTAGCCTTACAGATAGGGTCCTGGAGTACAGCCCTTGCCTGTTTCACATTTTCTCTGATTTCTCAGGTCCATCATGAGATCTGCATATAATCATATGAGCCCAACCCCCTTCTGCCTAGTGATTTCAGAGAAAAGGAATAAAAGGAGTACCTGAAATGCCTAGATTAGGTCTATTAATTAAGGATTTTGTGGGTGCCAACCAGCAGCAAAGTGGAATCATTTGTGTTTCCCTTCCTTTTGTTTCCCCTCACTGTGTCCCTGGGTAATAGATGCAAATGACTAGTGAAAAGCCAGAAGGCAGGCAGTGGGCGGAGGAAGAAAGTGGGGGAAGGGAAAGGAGCCTGGATAATCCAGTGTCGATTAAGCTTCCGGAATAATCAGAAGCTGCCTGGGGTGTGAGGTGGTGTGGCCTTAGCAGAGAATGAGAAAGAAGGGGGCTGCATGCTCCTAGCTGCTGGGCCTTACCTGTGAAATAACAATTCTTACCAAACAAAGACACTCAGGTGACCTGAGAAAGAGCCCTGCAAGATAAATGCAAAAGGGTCACCTGTCCAATAAAGGAAAAATAGATTTAAAAATAAAAAGTAAAAACAGGCATTTTCAGAACCGCTTAAGCAACTGCTCTGATTATTCCAGACACAGTTTTAATGTGCTGGGATGAACATGATATATTTTAGTTCATGTGGAAGCTGTATTTCAGGCTGATGTGGAATCTGTTGCCATAACTGTCACGCAATCCATTAGGGCCCCTGAGTAAAGGCAGCCATTAATCAGGCACGAGATCAGCCCCATAGCCTCACGTGCGTGCGGCTCTGAGGGGCCCTGACCTGACATCATTTAAGGAGATTCTCATGGAGGCCATAAACATGATTCGATTCCCATTATCTTCATGTTGCATATTTGTTACCATTATTCTTTGAAGACTCCAAATTGGATGTTAAAAATTTATGATATATATAAAGGTTTGCATGGAGTGAAAAAATAGCTGCAGCAAATAAGTCCATCTCATCCATCAGAGGTGTGTGAGCTGTCAGAGGAGCCTGAAGAGGTATGGAGAAAGCCTGTCAGTTAGCCAGTTAAGGAGGATGGAGAATTAGGAGGGCCTTCTCTGGGCAAACAGCTTTTCCTACAGCCTACATACTAAATAGGAATTTAAATACATTTGGTTAAAAGAACAAAGTAAAACAGCACCACTGCAGAAATCCCCATAGACAGTCTTCGACAAGCAGGTGAAAGGGAGGGCAAGGGATCCTTAGGCAGACATTAATAGTAATGTGAATGGAGCAGATGCCTGGGTCCAGAGATGGATGTTTCTGGGTTACTGGCATATCTCCAGAGCAGAGAGTCTGATGCCAGGTGGGAGCCCTCTGTCCAGGAGAAAGCCCTCCACCCAAGCTGCATGCACCCATAATTTTGTTTGAGAACCATGCAACTCTCTACAATCTGTTCAGTGACTTGAATATTTGCATAGAAATAACTCGTATTTAAGGGTTATCCATTCATAGAGGTAGGCAGTTCAGAGTAGAGAAAAACAGAACATTCCAGGCCTTGGCTTAAGGAAGAATGAGAGCTAATGAATCCATTCGACATATATTTACAGGATTGTTTGTTATATAAGAGACTTCATACATAATGCATGGTCTCTGCCGTCAAGGAGTTTCAGTCTGGTAGAGGAAATAAGACATGGATGGTAACCAAGGAGTCTCAGACAGACCTGGAACTCTAGGAGAAGGTGAGATATCAGAAACAGGGAACAAGGTGCACAGTTGCTTAATCTAATCAAGGAATGGACTTTTGAGGATGAGAATTTGTTGGGCAAAGACCAGAGGATCAATTCAACAGGGACGTGGATGAGAGAAACATGTGGGGCAAAAAGATGATTGGCCAAAGTCCAAATTGAGTGCAAGATCTTCTGTGAGGCCAAGACCATGGTATCTAACCAAGTAGGAGGAGCAGGTGTTGGGCAGAAGTGCACCGAATAGTTGGTGAAGGTCTAGGTGTGAGGCAGGTGTGATCAGATAGCTCCAGGAGAGCCGTGCTGAGACTCGGGTATGGAGAAGACTCCTGAGGTTCAGAGGCAGAACACTCAACTGGTAGGGACTGGAGTGTAAGGCTGAATATCCAGCGATAGCGTTAAAGGATAGAAACCCATTCATTTATTCATTCGCTCACTCGGTCATTTATGGAACCCTTATAATATGCCAGGCACTAGTCCAGGATCTGGACATTTGAAGCTGGTCAGAACGCAGTTTCCACACTCAAGGACCTGTTTGATTAGTGGGAGAGGCAGACACACACATGGTCATAATGCAATGCAATAAATTGGTGTGGAATGGAAATACAGGGACAGAGGGTGCAGAGCTTAGGCAAGGACCAGGAGGAAGAGTCACTGATGGCTTCCTAAAGGGGTTGCAGTCTGAACGAAGGCTTAAAGGTCACATAAGGATCTGCCAGCAGAAGGAGAGATGGAATCTAGCTCCACCAGAAAGAATGGGGGTGAAGGACAGGAGACCCAGTTGAAGGGCACTAAGAATTCAGACCCGAGGAGTTGGGCCACTGAGATGAGCTCAACAGTGCAGTAACTCCAGGGGAGGCAGGGAGCTACTCTGAAGACCTCCCTATGTTGTTCCCACCAGAGGCAGGAGTGGCTGAACAGAGATCCCAGGTGTCTGTCCACTGCAGGACAAAGAATCAGTGCTGACCTTTAGTTCAAGTTCACAAAGACATTCACAGCATACTGAAAGGCAGTGTGTGATAGCTGCTGTTTATTCCTGAGCTTCCTCAAGAGAACGTGTGGATGCATTTGAGAAAGGAAGGCTAAACCAGAAACGAGATTTCAGAAAATGAAATTCCATGCATTTTCAGAGCAGTGTCCCCATGCTTTTACCTTGAATTCGAAAATAAACTCTATTATTTCTGGTTCCAACAATTAGTTATAAAATATAAAATCAGTGGCCCCTTTTTTCTCCTCTCCAATTCTTCAACTATACACTTATTCTCACAACTTTGAGTTGAGCTGTTTTTGGTGTTCTTAATTCCGGTAACAATGCCACATGTGTGAGCTGACATGTGCTGCCTCTGCTGCAGCATAGGAGGGCTAAGCTTGGAAACTCTGTTGTGCTCTTCCTGGCCCTGATTCCAGGCAGAATCTTTGCTTGTTTTCAAAAGAAATCCTGAGATCACAATGACACAGAAGTGTAAACTCCCATTCATCACAGGGAGGTATTAACTCTGAAGCCTAATTATCTTTTGACTTAAATGGCAATATTGTTAACCTTTTCATGGAGTCAGAAACATCACACTTCTCTGGGGTAGGCAAGTGGAGCTATTTCTAGAATGTTCCACCTTTTCTAAAGGCATTCTCCAGAGGAGGAAGAATGCCTAGCTTGCTCCAACATGCACATGGCACCAAGACTTTGGCTCAGAGGAAGCAGTGAATTTGAAGAACTAAAGTTTGCTGTATTGTAAGAATCAAAATAAGAGAAGTGAATTAGTGCTGATTCAGAGGGAAAGAGAGGTGAATACAAAGTTTGTTTAAACCAGAGGTTTTTGAAGTAGAGAGGCAATTACTGTAAATTTCTCATATCATCTAATATTTATCTAAATGTTAGGCACAACATGAAAATGGTTACACAACTGTCAGCAAAACAGGGAAATCCGCTTGCAGTTTAACTGAAGGATTTTTGTTTCTGTTATGGCAAAAAAAAAAAAAAAAGAAATTTCCTTAGAATAATAGGTCAAAAATGCACCTTTGTTCTGACAATCACATTTGTAGTAAAATGCAAAAAAATAGTCTCCCATTTGCTTTTCCCTGTAGTTGGCATAAATATCTAGCACATTAGTCAGAATAAAACTGTTGAAAATAACACACAAGGAGAGAGTTAGTTCATCATGAAGTGCCTTGATGTGCCTTCTTTCAGAACTTGTCACTCTGGAAAAAAGTCAGACGTGAACACAATTCTTCTGGCCCCAGTGGATATCTAGAGCCGACAGTGGGGTGGTCTACTCTCAAGAGGCAATTAGAGAATGCATTGTCTGCAGAGGATTTAAGAACAATAATAAAACCAGCTAAAAGTTGGTCTGCTTTATGTTGTTACCATGAGCCAGTCATTCTGAACAATTTAGTGTTCACATATTCCTCCCTGAAGGGGTCGTTGGTGTCCTATGTCCACCCTCCTTGTTAAGCCATTGTCTGGCACCCCAAGTGGGGGCAGATGTAGAATAAACCTCTGACTTTAATGTATAAGAGGTTGTAAAACATTATGAACTGATTCTCTAAGGTAAGGAAGGTCCTATGGATTTTGTCTAACATTGCCACCAGTTCTGTGAATGATCCAACTCATTCTTACAGATCACTTACTGGGCATCAGGCAGTGGCTGGGCTGAAGATACAGTGGTGGGAGATCAGACTCTGTCCTTGCCCTTAGGAAGCTTGTAGGCTACTAGGGGAGACAAAAATCACACCAGTAATTCCAAGGTTGCAACCATGTTGAGTCTAAGAAGGACCACAGAGGAGATATTTGCCTTGGATAGAGAGGTTTGGGAAGGCCTTTTTAAGGAAGTGGTATGGTAGTTCTTCCAAGATTATTGGTCATACCAGAAACTAAGAAACAAACAAACAAATAATGATAATTTTTGCCCACAAGCAACTAGTTCTGTAATCTCTTAAATCTTTTTTCTTTTTTTGAGACAGAGTCTTGCTCTGTTGCCCATGCTGGAGTGTGGTGGCGCGATCATAGCTCACCATAACCTCGAAGTGCTGGGCTCAAGCAATCCTCCTGCCTCAGCCTCCCAAGTAGCTAGGACTACAGGTGCATGCCACCACACCTGGCTAATTTTTGTTTTGTTTTGTTTTGTTTTGGTAGAGATGGGGTCTCCCTGTGTTGCCCAGGCTTTTTGAATATTTAGGGTAAGGTCTACCATAGGGACTACATCCTAGAGGTTGAGTGTTCCTTATCCAAAATGCTTGGGACCAGAAGTGTTTGGGATTTTGGAATATTTGCGTTGTATATACTTACTGGTCGAGCATGCTAAATCTGAAAATTCAAAACATGAAATGCTCCAATGAACATTTACTTTGAGCATCATGTTGGGATTCAAAAAGTTTTGTATTTTGGGGCATGTGGGATTTCAGATTTTTGAATCTGGGTTGCTCAACCTGTATATCCCCCTCTCATAGCACAATGGTTCACTCCAGTGGGCCTGGGACCTGATTAGAGAACATTCTGGCAGCTATGCCAAGGGCCTCCCCTTGATAGCTGTAGGCACTCTCCTTAGATCAGCAGTTCTCACCCTTCCTTGGTACATTACAGTCACCTGAGAGCTTTCTAAAAACCACCTGTGTCCAGGCCCCAGTTAAAGCAGAATCTTAGAAAGGGAGGGGGTCAGACACCAATATGTTAAAAAAAAAAAAAAACACACACCCCAGATGATTCTAATATGCAGCTGGGGTAGCGAATTCCTGTGTTAGATGAATGTGCTGAATTACACTTATTCCTGTCATAGTAATTTAAAATTACACGTTAAAAATTTCACAATGCAAAGGGGATTACAGTGGTGAGAAGTGTGTGTGAGTTATTTGTGCACACAAATACACGTGAAGGTGATGGTTCAAGAACTTCTTGTACTTTGCATGCTTTTCATTTCTGTGGCATGTAGTGGAAACACAGCAAATGGCTGAAGGATAGAATTTCTTGGACTCTGGAGTCAGGGTGGGTGTTAAAGGACAGGCCATTCCCAGAGCCATGGAAGTTTGATGCAGAGGTGAACATAATGGTTCAATAAAAAAGCAAGTTTCTAGCTTTCTGTCTCCACTTCCGAATCTCTTCAATCCCCCTCTCCTTTCTCTTCCACTGCTACTTTATTTAACCTCATAAATTATGCAGCTTTATATGAAGTCTGTAGCCCCTTTGAGGAAGCATATTCAAATATTAGATAATGGGATTTTTTTTTTGTCCTTTAAACACACAAAAAACATTGTGTGCACCTTACATGTAAGTGGAATGAATGTATTTTTGCCACTAATGTTGAAAATATCCTTAGGCATCTGGTGTGTATGAATGTGTATACATAGTACATGCATAATAAACACATTCCACCTTATGAATATTTATATACAAGATACATATATATTGAATATAGACATACATATGTAAATAGTAGCCCTTGAAAATTATATGCAAAGTGTGTTTCCAAGCATATATATCATAGTGCATCAGAAATATAATAAAGCTATTACCAAGTTTAGCATATTTTGAGGTGGCATTTTCTACAGAGTTGTTTATGGTAGGGTCTACTTACTATCCACGTATGGGTTTTTTCCATCATCACTTAAGTGTTTGTTAAATATCAACTAAAAGTAAGGCACTGGGCATGGCAGAACAAGAAAGATGAAATTGATGTGGTCCCTGCCTTTAAGAGACCTGTACCTCATAGAGTGGCTTAACATTTTGTTATGAAGAATCTAATATTGTCACTGCCCAATGGCATCTTCCTACTTTCTTACAACTGCCTTTCATTTATCTATGCCACTGCTGCCTTTGCCAGTTGGGATTTAAAATGTGACCCATTTGAGCTATATTAATTTAAACCCTGGTGTAGCTGCAAAGTTGTTCCGATGCAGTAAGAAGAAACATCATTGGTCTCAGTGCCTTGTAGCCACTGGACATGAACAACAATTAAACTTTTTTCTCTGTCGCATATAGCCAATCCTATAACTGCATTTTTATTTTAGTCTGATTTAGTAGGAAAAAAAGGTACAGTAAAAAGGCACCAAGCATGAGGGATGTTATAAATCTCAAAAGTGAACCAAAAGAGAGCAATCTCTTTTCCCCACAAACTTCTTGTAACCTAAATATTACTGACCATGACATTGCACTTCCAAGTTCCATCTAGTTCCCTCCCTGGACTAGGTAGCAGAAGCTTTCTTAAACACAAGCAATACATTCTAAAATGTACAAAATATGGATCTCTTTCTAAAATGACAAGCCCCAGTATAGCCAGGGAGCTCTGAGTGACACTCATCAGGGCAGATTTTGCTCCATTAAAGGAGGAACAATACATAAGCATTGTCATCTCTGCCACAGTGTATGCTTATTGTTTTCTCCCCCCTCAATCCATACATAACAACAGGTAGTTCTCAGCTGTTCCCTTGGTGCCAGACATACATTTTATCTAAAGAGACAGCAGACAGAACTACCTGCTGCTTCCTGTGCGGCTCTCCCTGTGTTTCTCTCCTTTTTCCTACTTCACTAGGGCTTTTAAAAATCAGCTGGCAGGGAGCCAGGAGCTCATCATTTTAATGCAGTGTAAAATGGAATATGCATAATTATATGCAAGCCATATGTGAGGGAGACAGCTCAGCTGTGAATTTCAGGAGGCCAGGAAAGAGAGAGCAGTTAGGGCTAAGATGAGATGAGAGCAGAGCGGAGTGCAAGTGTCACGCAAATGAATGGTTTAATGAGTGTGCTGCAGACACGCCCCCTTTCACCTACCTCTCCCTTCTCTCCCACTCCAAACCAGAAACCAGTGGAGATTAGAAAGAAGACTGTATGCAAGCGGTATTGCTAATGGGTTCTGTTAATGTCTCCATTTAAACTTCAGCTTTCTTAATTAACAGCGTAGATCAAAATAACCAGTAACTTTTAATGCAGCTTTTAAATTAAATCTTTTTTTTTTTTTTTTACTGCATTTGATTGAAGAATCATGGTTCTTACCAGATCATCGCTCCTTTTAGATCTTTATTTAAAAATGGAGGGGAATCAGTTTATCTCTAATAGTATTACAATGCAAAATATAATTATGCAGATTGCTTTTCTTATGGCCTTGCTATTAGAATTTTTTAAAAGTGCATTATCTAGAGATTGCTTAAGCATGCCAAAAAGTTTAAACACGTATGTATGTCATATAATCCTAAATGTGCAATGAACAATGCGCACTGAAAAACTAAGGTGGTGGTAATTGCCAACAAAATTATTTGATTTTGGTTTGCTTGATATTGTTTTAAATATTACACCACAATGAATTTGCATGTTCAAACTAAACAATGTAAAGAAAAATAAATCCCAAATTTTGATACCTAAAAGGCGTACTGCGTATTTAAACAAACTTCTTAATATTGTTGTTATTTCTGGATTCCCGTTTGTTGAATGATCTGAGCTGTTATGCTTTTTAGCTTTTTTTCTTCCATTATTTGTAAGTCCCTAAATAGGCCATTATATTTCCCTTCAGGCTAGAGATGAAGATGGACATGCTGAAAATTTTCCCCAGCAGCACTATGCTAAGGAAACTCCAAGGCTTGCCTTCAAGAATAACTGCGAACTACTTGTAAGAATAACATACTTACAACAAGTCTAGAATGTTACTTTAGCACAGTGAAAACAGTTTTTGAAAGGGTTTGTTCATGATTACATAATTGATGAAATATTATAGTTTTCTGTATAGAGTTCTAAATGCTAATTCTGATATCACTGAATATTAATTTTAAGATCTCAAATTGTTTGCAAATCTTTTATATCTGATTATAGAGCTTGAATGGCCCTGTCTTTATTAGCTTGTTGTGTTTAGTAGTTTATAAGCAGCCACTTGGAGAATGGCTAGTAAAGTTAAAAATATAGAGAAAGACAGTTGATATATGTAGCTTGGGAAAAAACAACCTCACCCTCACCCCTCCTCCTACGTCCTCATTGTACACTATTTTAGGAGACAACATGGTAATATTTTGTTCTGCTAGGGAAGATAGCAGAGTTGACACGCAGTACTCCCTTTAGAATTCAAGTATTCCTCCACTCTCTTGCCAAACTTAATCGTCTCTCCTATGCAGAAGGAGTCAAAGCAGTGACAGGGTGCGGGGATGTTTACAAGTCGTGAGAGGGAGGATATCAGCTGTGACATTGAGACTCTGTTCCAATGCAGGGTTAATTTGCTGTTCATTTTAGCATTTACAGCCAGACAAGATGAAAAGCAAGCAGGAATGCCTATTATATTTCTATTAAATGAATCTGTTGGGACCTAATGTTCTTGATTAGCTTTTGAAAATGAGTGCTCTGCAATGCATTTTCTGTTTACCTAAAGTAAACAGAGAATGAATTGTCATTTATTTAGAGATTCAAACACTCCTTTTGAAAATGAAGCTTTATGAGGGATCTAGCTATGTTGTCCCTAAATGTTCTTTTCTTTTCAATTGCATTAAAGCAAAACATTTGCTCCAACTAAGTGAAAACACTGAAAGAGAAGGAGGATGCTCAGTTGTTACATTTTGAGGTAGTCTAATTTCTGTTTAGTTTTTTGGCCGAATATAGTACAGCTCTGCCAGGTCTCTGCATTAGGAAATCCCACATGTAACAGTCTTTGGATTTAGCTCTGATACCAACTGTTCATTAAAAACAAAGTGTCCAAAGAGCAGAAGAGACAAAAATTCAGTTCTTACCCATTCTAGCCGCAGTAGCTACATGTTGACAGCAAGAACCTCCTTTTCCCCCTCCACAGTCTGCACAGTTACAATTACACTACTTATTCTGTGTGTGTAGTCCCTTGACCAACAAATCCACAGGCAAATTTGCTGCTTATAAATGTAATTTTTTTCTGAAATTTTAACTTACCTTATGTTTTATCTTAGGACTCTTAAACTTCCAGGACTGCTAGCATTACCTATTCTGAGGAAACCCTTTTTGTTCATTTCAGTTTTAATGTGTCTCTGTAACTATGATTATTCAGCAGAAGACCACAGAGGCCCTTATGCTGTGTTTTGGTATCAGAATGCTTTGGGGTAGCTTACTTCTTTTTATTGCAAAAGTAACATGCCGTATTTAATTTTTGTCTATTTGTTGGAAAAATGAACATGCTTGAGTCCTGGTTGTGGTCAGTTTATACTGGAGGAAGCAAAACATATATGTGAACATCGTTTTTAGCTGTCTTTAGAGAAAATAGATGTTTTGTCATTGCTGTGCTTAAACACATTGTTGTGTTGGCAGTAGTTTTGAGCAATTTGGTACAATCTTCGTCCTTCCAGTCACTGTTAGAAATGCTTTATTTTGGTCAGTATACTTTCCTGTGATAAAAGAAAAGGAATAAAAAGAAAACATAAGTAAGCTTATTTCTCCAAGGAGAAATTTAATTTTTTTCAGCTGTAAGAAAAGTGATGGTGTTTGGCTGGTTATGAAGCCCTGAGAAGTTATGCTTCTATATGAAAGAGACTTGTTCATTCATAAGAAAGAAATAGGAAATCCTTGGAGTTTTCTTAGTGCAACTTAGAGCAGATTTTTAAAGAATCTGTCAGAGAAGATTGCAAGCTCCACTCCAAAGTACTTTTTTAGCTGAAGGGTGGTTCTGCCATCTTCTTGCATGGATTGCTGCAAGAGCAGTAGCCAGTTTAGAAAGCATGGGAGCTCTAGAGAAAGCACTGAGGGCACAGGGTGCTTCTGGGCCCCCAGATGATCAGGAGCACGTGGCTGGACGACTAGTCCTCTGTGCCACAGACACTGACAGAAAGTGCCCTGGCCAGGTAGACGGGACATTGCCTTGACTTTATTACTGACTCTCTAATGTCTCTGCCCGCTCCCCACCCCCACATGCCTGCTTCTTGGAAGAGGGAGGAATATTAAGTAACTTAAACAAAAGCAAAGCAAAATCGATGCCCGGAATACACAAGTGTGTGTAATCAGAAGGCACTGACAAAGAAAGCATTGGCTGATAGAAAAATCTGCTATGCAACTGTAGATTTCCTGTAGGGTATTGATTTTTCCATTTAAATCCCAAACTGTGATATGTGCCTTCACACTTAATGTACAACACAGATGACTAGATATTTAGTTTTGTGGCCAAGATCCTTTAGTTGGTGACTGTGTAGCAGTCTCCTTATGCTTTTTATTAATTTTGAAAATGAAAGGCTGTCAAGATAAGTGACATTAGCTAAAACAAGTACTATTTGATATGTCACAATTCAGTGTGGCCCCACCTACCTCTTCATAGATAGTCATGCACACTTGCAGGCATGCGCACACACGTGCACACACACACACACACACACGGGTGTTTTGCTGGCATATCTAAGTTTATGACTAAAGAAAACTTTTAATAAAAGAAAATGTAGGAAATTTCTATCATGTTAACAGTGTAGCAGCCTGGTTTACAAGAGCCTGGAAAAGGGAACATTTAGAGCCAGCCATGGGTGAGACTAGCCCAACTCCATTCTTGGTCCCTTTATCATTACTGCCTCTTTCTTCTGGGACTAGAAGTCTTCTCATTTCCTCTATTCAAATGCTCATATCTCTGGCTAGAGGTGGGTTCACAGCTAGAATGAGGAGGACCATAAGTGTGTTATGAGCTCACTGTTTCTCCTCAGCCACGACTTTCTCAATTTTTGAAAGCCCACTGAGAGTAAGACTTTGCAGAAATATAGCATAAGCTGGGTCACTGGAGGGGAAAGACCTCTAGTGAGAAGAAGAGGAACATTGAGAGGGTTTTGAGAAGGAACTGAAGACTCCTGAGCCTACTCCCCAGGTTTTCAAAAGACCAGTCCAGAGAACATCCCTGTGTTCAGGAAGAAGGTCAAAATATAACCAAAGAACAACAGCAACTGATGGAGTATTACTTGGTTGGAAAAAAAGCCAGGCTTAGGAAGTTTGAAAGGGGAACTAAGAGAAAGGAAACTCAGAGGGGTAAAATTAGCCTGTCTCCCTCAGTTCCAGATTCCTGAGTCATCACCTAGACAACGTCTGAATCCCTTTGGCTTTTCCTGAGGCTGTTAGGGGTGAGGGTTTTGCAGAGGGAAAGGGAGGGAGCTCACAGCTGGAAGGTGAAATAAAAATAGCATCAGGGAAGAATTCTTCCTGGTCACTTACAATGCCTGTGTAGGGAGAATATGAAAACTACTTTAGTTTTACGGCTGTATGATCAGAAGTGATGATGAGAAGAGATGCTTAGGCTATTTTTCTGTGGGCTGATTTTTCCATTTCATTTCCTCGTGGATGTAGACAGGTGGATTATAAGAGTTGCATGTAGTCCTTAGGCAGTAGAAATACCCCGTGCTAATCCAGGGCTCAATAAACATGACATTATTGAACATCTTCTATGTACAAGGCATTGTACTAGACAGTGCAGGTAGGGACACAACATAGAAAAAGACACAGTCCCTTCCCTGAAGGAGCATGCAATTCAGTAGGAGAAATAAGGCACATACAGTATCATAGTCGTCAAAAATGTAGGCTCTCAGGTCTTGCCCCAGCTGGACTTTATACACTGTCATCCTGGTGGTATAGCTAAGGATCATAGATGCAAAGGCTTAACATTTATTGTAACGTATCTGATATCACATCACACTTTTGGATCCCTGTTTCACCCCCTTGGACCTCTCTGAGCTTCAGATCTTTTGTAAAATGTGATAATAAAAGGAAATAACCTCAGAGCATATCATAAGGATAGAAAATTATGACATATTTAAAGAGCCAGGCACATAGTAAGTGCTCAGTATATATTAGCTGCTGTTATTATCATCTTCTTATAGTCATGACTGTTATTACACAGTGAGCTGTGCCCCAAAAGAGCACTAGGAAAGTTCTTGGAGTACAGAGGAGGAAGAGATTGTTTCTGTATGCAGTCATTAAAAACTTAACAAGGGAAGATACCTTTGATCCAGGCCTTTCATGGGTTGGATTTAGATAGTTGCCAGGAAGTGTAAGGGAAGGGGGTTTTCCCAGCAGAGGAAAATAGCACAGGCATGGAGGTGGGAAAGTATGGGCCAGGTGCACTGCACCCAGGTTAGTATCTAGGTTGGCCAAGTGTAGAGTACCTGAAGGCTAAGGGGTGAACAGCAGGCAGTCCCATATGCAGGGGTTTCAATAACTGACACTATCCTATCGAGTCTGGATTTTAGTAATTCTGCTTCATGGGAATTCCTAGCACTTCTGTGGATTAAAAACATTATTATGGAAAATTTCTAAGTATACAGAATTAAAGTAGTGGGAATCATATAATGAACCCCCATGTTCCTTTCACCTAGCTTCAACAATTATCAACTCAGGACTAATCATGCTTCATTTTCCTTCCCTGCACCCCCTCCCACTTTTTTTGCTGTACTGTTCTGAAGTATGTATGCTTTTGTGAGGGACAGATTTGGTCTTTTGGTGTTTTTTTTGTTTTGTTTTGTTTTTGTTTGTTTTTTTTGTAAAATCTTTAGGATCCTTCTCTGGCTAGAAACAATCCATTGATACTAATTAAACTGGGAATTGGAGCTTTGGGACAATGCATACATAAAACAAATGACTTTTGGTTATATATTGTGCTTTTCTTTTCCTGCTCAACACAACCTTGGTAAAGCTTGGCCAATCAGATCCAGTTTTAAAAGCCCTTAAAGTGAAAGACACATCACAGTGCCAGTGATGACTTGAACTTTATTTACTCTCAGGCCCCTGGTTCTAAGTGTATTCATTTAAAAACAAGATTGGATGTCTTTGCACTCCAGCCCAACTCACCAGTACATGTTAGCCTCTCACAGTAGTGAGGGGAAATTCTGGATGGCTGCCATATATTAGCCATTGCTAGAACTTTTCTGCTAGATCATGAAGATATAACAAGAACCCCTGAAAGGTGATAGAAACTGCCCTGTTTCATTTGAAACTTAATAGATGTCTCAGAATAGGTACAATTGACCAGAGACCCTCCCCTTAATGCTTTTGGTCTAATGAAAGCCAGATTTATGCCCCAGCTCAACATGAATTTACATACTATTGCTTTGATTTTACAGCTGAGCAGCACAGGCACTGAAAATTAAAATCATGATGACACACTGGAACTCACATCACATCAAACAAAACATCATATGATGTATGCATACATTGTATACTGTGTACCAGTTTCCTGAAATAATCACTGCAATAGCCCCACAGGTGTAAAATAACCAGAAAATCCCAGGGGGACTGGCTGCTGTCTAGAGAAACTTAGCCTGTCTCACCATTTTTTTTTCCCCAGCCATCTCCCAGATCCCTTTAATTTGTGGTTATTCCTGTATTCCCATAGTTTCCTAAACTATCTTGGAAAAATAGAACTTTCCAGAAATAAAAGTCACAATCTTAGACTAAGCAAGAGGCAGTTCTGATAGAGGTGGCATAATTATGCTCTCCAGCAAGACCATCTAGACTTTAATACAGGCAGAAGGGATGGATTCCACTTGAGTCATATTTCATCTGCACATTCCTCTGTTCCCATCTGTGCTGGTGTTTCATCTTCTTCTCCAGCTTTGTCTGCCACTTTCCTCTCACTCTTCAGCCTGTTGGCTCCCATTTCTGCCATAGTCTTGTAGTTCAGGTCCTTTCACTTTTCCTATATAAAGACCTTCTTGACCACAGTTGACCATCTCCCCTCCTTTCCCGTGCATGCAAACTCTATTTTACCTCTCTTTGTAATTCTATTATTTGAGAGAAAAGCCACATGAGGGAGGGCTAGAGTTGCTCAGCTTCTGCTCTGATATAGGGGCCTTATTGGGGGACAGAGTCTTGATTTGGCAGGCTCTCCTTTCCAGAGCATGGGGGATCTTTGCCCTTCAGATTTCAGAGCCATTGCCTACAAATGTCAGAGGTATAATGGTTTGGTTTTCATGCTGGCTTCTCACACAGTCCATCACAGTGATTCTTGGAGCCAGAGGGAGGTATGGAAGACTGTGTGTTCTCCAAGGGAGGCACTGTGGTCTGGTGGATAAGAGTGGGAGTCCCAATCCTTTCTCCGCAGATGTGCTAGCTGTGCACTCTGGGCAAGTTTCTCACTCTCCTGAGCCTCAGCGTCTTTATCAATATGACGAGAATAAATACAGCACCTGCCTACCTCATGGGGTTGTTTCAGCAGTCAATGAGATCATGTATATGAAGCATTTAGTATACCTAGCACCTAATAAAAGCTCAACAACCAGTAATCTTATTACTAACAAAATGGAGCTAGAAGGATGCATTAGTTTAAACAAAATCTTGAGGCAGATACTGGGAGTACCTGTCTTTATTCTTCAACTTGAGTCTCCTCCCAGTTTGTTTGGATACAAACTCAAATGTAATATTTTTAATTTGGGTAAAAGAACTTCTGAGAAAGGTTTGAACATCTATCCACTTGCCTTTTTATGCCTAGGGAACTAGAGATACTTGTTGGCGGCATTGCAAATGTTGCTGACTTATGAAGTACTGCAGTATCTGAATACCTTTTTGTAGGATAATCTAAAATTTCCAAAAAATAGTATAGTGTTGTAGTGAAGAACTTGGACTCTTAAGCCAGATTATTTTGTTCAGATTCAGAAATCCCCTCCACTCCACCCACTGGCTGTATAGCCTTGCCCAAATCACTGAATCTCTGTGTGTCTGCGTCCTGGTGTATGAAATGAGGACAATAGTAGCTATTGGGTAGGGTTGGCCTGGGGTCTAAGTGATGACTGCCTGTAAGGTGTTTAGAACAGTATTTGGTAAACAACTGGCACTCAATCAGTGTTGCTGTGATTATGATGATTTATTCCAAGGTTGCTTGCTTTCCAGTACATCATAGACTACTACTTGACCAAATTTACTAGCAATGGAGTACCTGAAAGTTTTACGTGTGCACATTTGCATGAAAACCCCACAAAATTTCCTTTTGAACAGTGAAGGGGACGGCACAGAGATAATTCTTGGCACTAAGCTTAAAAAAAAAAAAGACTCAAGGAAAACTCTCTACATGGTCCCAGACCTCTTCATTCTGCCTAACCATTTAATAGTAAAATTTTTAATGTTAAAATGTGCAACTAAGAACATAAATGCAAAGCAAGGGAAAAAGGTGTAATTTACACAGAGCCATATCTGCCATAGCAAATGGATGTGCCTCTGATACCGTGCTAAGGGAAGGAGACAAGAAATCCTCCTTTGTGAGGCACCTCCAATGAACAAGCACCGTGATCTGTCTGTATAGACCCCTTTTAAGGCCCTTTATTCTCACCGTAACTTTTCTAAGTAGATATTGCTGTTTCCATTTTAGAAGTGGGGAAATTAAAATGCAGAGATGGGATACTCCTTGCTCTGGGGGAGGGCAGGAGGCCCAGTGAGCAGGCACAGAGCTGGAGCTTGACCCACATCTCTGACCACACACCCATGCTTGTGCTCAGGCCAACACATGCCGCTGCCTTCTCAGGGTAGGGGCCAGGTCTTACACATTTTTACATTCCAGGGCCAGAGAAGGAGTGCAGTCTATGATTGTGGAATGAAGGGATTAAGAAATTAATTCAGAATGACTCTTTCTAGTTTCTTTATAGTAACAATTCTTTGGTAGAATTCTGAAGCCAGAAAGAACATCTATGGGGAGTGTTGGGAAGGGCAATTTATTCAGAAAGTCATGGCAATGTTTGCAGATTCCCAGTGCATAATAAATTGTGGGGAACAGAGCCAAGGTATATAGTTTTTAATTTGGTAGACTTGGGACATTAAAAGATCAGCTGTAGACTATAGAAAATATATTTTTCAATATGATACAAACATTCGAGTGTCTTTTTAAAAATCTGGTATAGATTTTGATCCTTTTTTTTTTTTTTTTTTTTTTTAGGATCACTAAGGCTATTTAAAAAAAGCTTGAACTATTTTGGTTTGTTAGGGTTGTATTCCTTAGAGTGAATGGATCTATTTCTTTTGAGATTTCTGGCAATAAATTAGCATATGGGAGTCAGTCATATTCTCCTTTATTGTTTTAATTACTAGAACTGAACAATTGCCTAAAATACCAAAGAGAATTCACCTCCAGTGGCTTCAAGGAAACTATAGATCATATATCAAGCAAAGCCAGGAAATCAGATAGGATATCAATTATCAATATTAAAATGTACCAGTAACCAGCCAGAACTAATATTAATCATATTCAGTCATGTGCTTAGTTTATGGTTAGAAGAACAAGCTAATGAAAGTCTCTTGAGAGGAAAAGGGAAAGAGTATAAAAAATATTTGAAGTGGAGAAGAATGACATATGTGAGTAATAAGAGAGGCAAGAAATTAGAGATGGGAGGACTGGTAAGGCAATTTTAAAAGGGAAGAAGGAAGATAGCGGCCCAGGTTAAGCTTCAAATGAACAGGTTCAGGAAAACAAGATTCTTCAAAATAATGTATTTCATTGCATTTTGGCTTAAAACATTTTTCCTAATTGTATTTTTTGCACACTTCCTACTCTTTTGGCCTCTTCCTGGAGAGCTACATGCTACCAGGAACTGAGACTTTTGCTAGAGTACAGTACTCATTCTCTTTTAATTCCAGATGAGTCTGCCCTGGCCGAGAGCTTTGTGTGTCAAGAGCCTTGTCTCTCTCGTTCATTGCTGGATCCCTGAGAACCATGCTTAGCTCACACCATTTTTCATGAATTCTGAGATGCACTTTCCCCCCTAACATTTTAATATCTCAGAAATGGGAGTCATATATTACAATTGATGACCTGTCACTGTTTAATTGCCAGTGTTTTTTTTTTCCTGGTGGTATTAAAATAAAGGCATTGTAACAACCAATGGTGATATAGATTCAATGAACCATGGAGGTGGACGCTTAAGAATTATTTGTTGAATGAATGTATGCAATAACATATCTCCCTGGTTCTAGTTCAGGTAAAAATGAAATGCTTATGAGTTGGTTCCGGATTGTATTTCTGCCGCCAGTGAGGCAGGGTAGAGGTTGCCCTCTGGCTATCTTGGCTGAGCATTTTAATGCTGTTCACTTTTCCTTGAGTGGAGCTGATAGATGGCTTCTTCATTCTTGCAAGTGAAATGTTAAATCAATTAAGACATACCCCAGATAAGCTGAGTTTAAAATAAGAAACTTTACTTTTGCCTTGATTTTCCAGAAAATTGCTTTTTGTTCTATTTTGGATTGCATGTCCATCAATATTTCTCTTGAAAATTCATGGAAATACATAGGTAGATGAGCAATAATCTCTTTCTCTGTCTCTCTCAATAAAACAAGCTATAGATTTCATTAGGATAAAGTATGTTTCTATAGATTAGAATGCCCTTATCCATCACCACCACCACCACCACCAACTCTTAGAGAGCTTCCCAACCTACAGAAGAGACAAAGTATATGTAGGTATATTATCCATACTTTAGAATTTCATAATCCACATTCAGTATATCAAATTGTATAGAAGTTATGCCTCAGACTTAACCATGTGAAGTACTCTGCTGTTTTTTGGTGTTCTGATCTCATTTTAGTTTGGTTTCCTTTGAATGGGAGAACCTGATTTTGATATTGGAGCAGGATGTGCTATTTGTTTCTCTATGTGAACAGGGAGGGGAAAAGAAACACGTGAACATTTTTAAATGGCAAAGCCAGAGATGGGAAGGGAGGCAATATTGAACATGTGCTAGGATAAGGCTTTCATATAAAAAGTGTTCAGATATTAAGATATGTGAAATATTTGGGGCCCTTCATTAGATAGCTATTTCAATCAGTGATGCTTTTAAGTTCCAAATTGTCTGGTAATTATGTAAAGACGCTCCAGTGAAACACCATTTTTGGCTTAGGGAAATATTTATATACTTACCAGATAGCTTAAATTTTGAAAATATGCAATGTTATTACATAGCTACCATATAAAATACAATATATGAGGGCAGATTTATATATCCCGTGTAGAAATGTGGGTATTTATATATAGGAAAAGGAAAATAAACAAGCATTACTGAAGTATTTATGAGTTTATGGCATTTAACTCATCTCAAACATTTATGCAGTATTTTTTCTATACTAATTTAATGTTTATATATGAATGCATAAAAATAAATAACATGGAAAAATTAAGTTGTAATGGAATTTTTATTTTCATTTTTCCTTAGCCTTCATGCATTTTGATTTTTAAACAATGTTCTGACTGTCATCAAATCAGCCAAGTTGAAAATTGAGCTGCATCAATGGAGACAGCCGGTCTTGATAATTCAAACCAAAAAGACCTTTTCTCGAGGGATATATTCTCCCTGGTTTATTTGGTCTGAGTTGTTTCTCATAGCTCTAATTTATTCTTTTGTATACACTGCATGAAGACAATGTCTATAGAGATTTAAAGCCTTAAAAAAACTGGGTATGTAATGTCATGGACACATCTCAAAAAGTGGAATTCACATGAGAGCAGGTGGTTATGGGGGGTGTGTGTGTTACCCAGATTTTTAAGACATTTGTCTTTCAATCGACATGCATTTATTAGGTACCTGCTGTCTCCCCAGGGCTGGGCTTAAAAGTCATGTGTTGCAATGCAAACAAAGTATAATGTAAAATGTGCATCCTTCTCATAAGAAGTTTACAGATTTGGGCTAGACAAAGAGAACTTTAAAAAAAAAGTTTACAAGCTATGCTTATATGAACAATGTACTTCCAGTGTATAGTAAAGTGCCAGATGGTGTGGCATGGTGACTAGACAATAGGAATATGTATTAAAATATGTATGTGTGCAATAAGGAAGTAAAGGCCGTTTAATAGGGAAGAAATGATGGCCTGGAGTCATCAGGAATAGGTCCTTGGAAGAGATGAAGGTTGGGCTTGCCCTTGGAGGGTGCGTAGCGATGGAAGGGCATCCCAGAGAAAGAGAAGATGTGGAATGATGATGAGAGGGGTGCGCATCATGCATATGGGGGCCAGTTGGGAGACTGCCTGTGCTAGCGTCATTCTGTGAGTGGCGAGAATAAAATGAATTCAGTAGGTTGTGGTCAGATAATAAAAACAGTGACAGCCAAACAGCTAATTTTACATTTGGTGTTTTGGCTATAGGGATCTCTGTTAGGTACCTGAGCCAGGAAGTACTGTTATGAAAGCACTGCTTTCATGGGTTGGAGGAGGGGAGCAGGGAGACTTCTAGAAGGCGGTTAGAACAGTCCAGGCACCCTGTGATGAGGACAAAGACTTCTAACAGCTGGAAAGGCAAGAAAGTGACTCTGCAAATGACTGTCCAAAAATATTGGTCATCAAGTTTTTATGATCATCTTAATATAAATAACTGGCAAAGATTTCATCTCAAGCCAATTTTCCTGTAAATTTAGATTTTGGATAACAGTCTTAAGTAGCTAGTTGTGTGCAGTGGGAAAAACAAGATCAAAGTAGAAGCAAGAAACTGAAGTTTAAAAATATTTGTGATCCAGAGTGATTCAGGGATCAGTACGATTTAAACTATACAAATGCAAAGTAGGAACGAAAGATTCTTAAATGTGGATAGAGTCTCCAGTACAAGGAATGCAACAACCGCTTCCCCCTGAAAATGGCATAGAGACCATGTAGTGTATATACCCTGGAAACACTTCCTGGCTATGTGGGTTACCGGCTTTGTGGTCTTGAGATGGTCAGTTTCTGCATCTGTAAAACAGAAAGAATAACTGTGCCATTTAGGGTTGCTGTAAAAGCTAAATGAGGTAATATATATAGTGTGCTTGTCATTTAGCAAGTGCTCAATAAAGTGTAACTAATAAAGATAAATCCTTTTGTACTCAACTTTTTTAAGAGAAAGAAGGAAATACTAACAAATAAAACTCATATGAGTAGTCCGAATCCGTTTTTTAAAAATGAACCATCTTATGATATACAGCTTTCGGTCATATGGATTTAGCTTATTCTTTACACTTTGCCCATGTATAGGACTCTAGACAGAAAACTGGTATTCATCCAATTATAATCCTAAATATTTTCAAGATCTTCATAAAAAAAATTTTATTTAATTTGCTGGGTTTATAAAGGTAGAACATTGGATTAACATAAGATGATTTTTGAGGAAAAAAAAAAAAAAGGAGGTTGCTAACCCCCAAATTAAATTTCTTAAAATCCTACATTTCTTAATTTTTCTAATTACCTGACCATTTAAAATCCTGACTTTCTTTTGGAAGTGAACACAACCACCTACTTTTTGGGGTCATCTTTTTTGTTCATATGCTGGTAAGTTTCAGAATATATCAATTAGGCACTTATTATTGATTTGATAAATCAGTTTTCCTTTGTTCTGGCTTAGATGTCTGGAATACATTTGGGACTTGTTTCAGTTGTAAAAATGAACAAACAAAGAAACAAAAATCCACAAGAATGTGGGCAAAATGTCATTTAGTCAAAACTCAAGTGCATCTCCCCTTGATTAGAGCTCCTCTTTGAAATAGCTGGGTTGCCCATACACAGATTATCAAGGTCATGTTCAAGATTAAAATGAGCTGTGGGACAATAAGCTGCCTATTATGGTAAGAAAACATGCAAACAGAAATTGAGACCTAATGTCTTTCCTCTGTCCTGGCTTTTTTCTTTCTGAGCCTAATATACCTATTTTGTCTAATTTAGTTTTAGCTTTAGTTATGCTTTCTAAAATTACAATGTGTGTGAGGATTGGAATTTTTCTCTTCCAACAGGAATTAGGGTCTATGTAAAATGCCTTTCCTCCTACGGGAATGGGAAGAGCCACATACCTCCTTGACCAGCCGTGCCTGGTCAAGGCTGCAGTGTGGAGCCTCTCACAGGGCCCATGATGTGAATGTGCCTCCAGGATGTAGTGGCCCTGCAGCCTTGCTGCTAGGAGACGGTTCTCACTTCATTTGAATGTTAGCCCCTGCAAACAATGACAATTCAAGGTTTACTTTTTAGATGATGAAACTAACCATGCAAAGTTATGTTTAGATTTTGAAGTACAGGTTAAAAAATATATATGTGGTTGAATCTACTGTTAAAAAAAAAAGACCAAAATTCATGGGTTTGCATTTTAAGTTTTCTATTGCAAGAAAGAAATGACAGGACTGTTAAGGACACTGATGATTGGAGCTGAAGCCTGAGGATAAAGGCCTTGGAATCAGTTCTCCTTCAGTGTCAGCTGCCATAATCATCAGCTCTTTGGTTTATCCTGGCCAAGATATTAGTTTCCATAAATTAGAGAACTTTATGCAAGTGCCATATACCATCATGTTTACCACAGAATCCACATCATCAATGCCATCTATCTAGTCAGCAAGCTTTTATTGGGTGCCTACTATGTGCAGGGCACAAAATCATTTTGGATGGGCATGAAATGAACTCGATTTTTACAGATTTCTACCCCTCATTTTTACAAGATCATTATATACTTTATATTATTAAATTATATAGAGTTATATTTTTAAATTATATAATGTGTATAAAATAATCTTAATAAAGCCTTTGAATAGACACTCAAGAAATATTGGCTGTATGAATGAATGAACAAACCATACCAGTGTGGCTCTCTATTGGCAATTTTCCCCAATCGGCTCAGACTCCAAGGTCTCTCCTATGTCTAGGGAGTTGTCAGGAATGTCTGGAATGCGGCAGCATTGGCTCAGTTGAGTTCCTCTCTGACATTATTTCTGAGTTGCGGAGTTTCTTGGGCAGAATGAATAGAAGCAGAAGCTGTGGCAGCCACCTATGGGCTCTGACAGCTCTCTGTGGCCCCGTCCCTAAACTATGGCACATCTTGTCCTCTTCCCATACCCCAATAGCCCAGGTTTGTTTCCCATATGAGAGTAGGGCCTGGAAAGAATTTTCTCCAATTTGCTTTCAACTCCGCATATTCATGTGTATGTTTGAATTTAGCTACTAGAGAAGGTATCAAATATTGTAGAAAGACATTAGGTTTAAAAATAAGTGTCATCTTTCTGAAACTATTTAGATTAAATTTTAAATGCAAGAAACACTTTCGAAATTACTTTGGAAACATGACTCCATTCCTAAATTTAAGTGTCACATTTGCCCTGGCTGGTCCAGCAGGGCAGGCCAGTGCCTCCAGAGCCTCTCCGCCTTCTGTCTCTTCCTCTCTCTGTGTGTGATTTCCACACAGAATGTCAGTGGGTCTAATACAGTTTTCTCTGGAACCCCCATTCCGCTAAATTGACCACATAGAATAATCATACTTCTTTTTGAAATGGAACTATGCTAAGTCTTGAATTTTATTACAGAATTTAATACCAATAATTACTTAAAATTTAATGAATTTCACTACTGACTTAATTGCTTTTGAGTAGTTCCACTTAATTTAGTAAAGAGAAGCAAAGACATATTCATTTAATGAGCAGCAGAAGTCTTGCCCTCACATCTGCCTACATTCTCTTTTCAATTAATCAATTATAGTCCAATGGTGTGTAATTGCACATTAAGAAAGTTATTGGATAGCTCAGCATGCCTGTCCCAGGAGGCTCATGAATACACTACTATAACACACCTGTAATGACCTGTGCTCAGATCTGCAAATTATACTCATTGCTCTCTCTCCTTCTCTTTTTTTCCTGAATTAAGATGAGAGCAATTTCCATTAACTTTTTGAGTCACATCTAGTCCACATGATATAGAGAAAGGGTAAAAGAAAGACTGAAACAGAAGTAAAAATGGAAGAAAAAGATTTGATCTGCAATTATAAGTAATCTGCCTTTTGAAATTAGCTTCCTGAGACTCAGTCCTGATTGGAGAACTGTTAAAGTGTTTCAGAGGAGCAGGGGTTGTCTCTCCGAGCAGTGTCTCCTGAGTCATACTGAATACTTGAGAAAATCAGACCAGCTTTATTTGAACTCAAATAGTGACTTGCCTCTCAGCTTCCTTCAATCTCCTGATGAGAGAAATAGGAAAACAGGAAAACCTTTTGAAATCACATTCAGGCAAATTTGCTTGGCTTGTTTCAAATCAAACCAAAGTCTGGAACTGATCCCCATGCAGGAGCGCTAAGCCTCTGCATAGCAACTAAGCCGCGTTAAAAAAAAAAAAAAGGAAAGGGAAAGGAAAGGAAGAAGGAGGAGAATCCACTAAAAAGGCAACACAAAGAGCAAATTTTACTTCATTAATGGCCTAAAGACTCAGGTTATGTGAAGGGGTCTATTCCAGTTATGTCCTGATTTATGCTAAACCAGTAAAACCCAACAAGAACCTCTTAATCCAAATTACATAGTCAGAGACATTCTAAATGCCTAAACCAACCAAGTGATTTTAAGCAAAATAAGCTTTTGATGTCTGCACAACTCAAAACTCAAGAAGCAATCTGTTGACATTTTCAGCAAATGCTAACTTAGTCTGAGACAGAGGCAGCAGTGGGCTTCTTCACAATATTCTTCTGGGTAAAGTGATTCTTCTCCCCTTGCCTCCCCCGTCCCCCACAAAAAAAAAACCCTGCTTCCATTATCTGTTTACTGAGGTACTGACAAGGGCAGATCTACTGTGATTAATGGCTGTCCATCAGAATAGAAAGAAGGATACATTGATACTCAGCTAGCAGATGCTCATGAACATGCAAATGAATGTGGTAAGCCTTCCTGGTCAGGAAGGATTTGCTTTGTTGATGTTTTAAACTCTGCAGCCAATTTTGGGCATTTTGTGTGCTGTTTTCCCTGCTACGGCCACTGGCCATGGACACTCCGCTGACACTTGGGCAAAGCCTGCCTCCCAATGTGCCTTCTGGGGATGCCCTGAATGGAGAATGGGTGTCAGTGGCAGAGGCACCCCGTGTACTTTCAAGGTGTGTCCTTTCCTGGCACTCCTGGCCTGTCGGGACAAATGTCTCTGCCCAGGGGGCTGTCTTCCTGTGTGGGCTACGTTTGTGGCATCTCATGGGCCTCCATGGGGTTGAACTGTAAATAGTGGCCGCCACATAAAACATGCCATCTGTACCCCTGTGGGTAGCAGGATGGAACACAAAAAAGATTTATTCCAGGAATATGAACTGATGTTTACAGACATGCCAGGACTGACTTTTAAAACACAGTGGAAAACTGTCTCAAAAGCAGCTTAAGTACCATGTAATGGAAGCCCCCCAAAAAGTACTTTGGGGGCATGAAGGAAGCCTCTATGCTCAGAGAGATGTACTAAGCTAGCATATCCATGGCAGGCCCCTTTTCCCTGAGATGTGAGATACCATGAGGTCTCATCATAAGTTTCTGAGAAAGCAGGGCTAGACTCAGAGGGTGCCTGTGGCTCTCATGCTTTGGGGACCTAGAGTTCCCCAAATCCCCAGCCCCTGCAATAATGTTCAGAAAATGAAGGGGAAGGAAATAACTTTGGATTGAACAATTGGATCTCCATGGGAAAGTTTTCTTATTTCCTGGCTGGGACTCAGGGCTGTACTGGGGGCATCCTTTGTTGGTGGCATTATACTCACAGGCAGACATGGGCACCTTGGCTATCATGTGATGACCATATGTCCCAAGATTTGCACACCCTTTTCTGTTTCACCTATTTTGTCTGTTTTCGTAAATCATTGGTCTTCAAATGAGTTCAGGTGGCCCAGCATTTGGAAATGTGCCAGTCTTTTGAGAATGCTGTGAATTATTGACATATTTAATTCCCATTGTGTGAACTGAGAGTAATTTTTGCCATCTTTAATACAGTTATCAAATAAAAGTCATAAACAAGAGCCAACAGGTTCACAAATATATAATCAAGCTGTCTAAGCAGGATGGACTGTTTCTGGTGTCCTATTAGTATTCCTTTGCCACTTGCTTGTTGGTTTTGTCATCTGTGAATGCTTGTTAGTGGATACAGCAGCCTCGGTCTGTGAGATAAATCCTTGCCTAGTGAATTTGGATAATTCTTGTTTATGCATGCTGTGGTTGTTGTCTTGTGATATAATTTTGTTTCACTGCTTGTCCTGTTCTAGAGACCTGGCCACTCCTTTTATGAAGAGTGGCTCCTGCCCCCACCCCCTAATCCCCCCACACCGTCTATCCCACCTCTACCCCTACCCCACCTCTACCCACATCCCATCCCCACAGCCCTGCTCCTTGTTACCTGTCTCCCCTCCCCACCTCCTTCTCTTTGGAAGCTAAGAAGGTGAGGTCAGGGGACAGGCGGGCTCTCTGAACCTTCACTGCAATATGCCTATGAGGGCGCCCCCAGTGACGTGGCATAATAACACCCTTCAAGTTGGCCCTGAAGCGGGGTGAGGTTTCTGGACCCAGACCTGCAAATTGTGTCAGCACCTTGGAGCCTCCGAATCTCTCAGCAGGCAATGGCATGTGTGCATCTTCATGGGTGCGTGCATGTACATGCAGCAAGTTACGCTGAAGATTCAAGTTAGTGAAGGGCATTTATGTCACAGCACTGTGGAAAATTTAAAATTAAATATGACATTTCAGTTCATAAAAATTCTTTGGCCCATCTGGCCCCTGGAATTTCTCCCTGGCCTCACTTCTCTTCAGGTCCCAGTCACCTGTCAGTCTGCTCAGAGCCCTCTTCCTCTTCCCCCCTCCACTCTGCATGTTCATCCCCCATGCTCAAATTTCCCACAAGTTCTGATGCTGAACAGATTAGCCATCAACCAGACAGTCTTTGTGCTTCCTGTATTCTCTGGATACATTTCCCCTTTGTTCTCATATATTGTATACATACTACAATATCTGTTTTTCAAAGTCTCAGTGGGAATAGAGCAAGTCAAAGGAGGGCTGACACTTGTACCAGAATATTAAAGACCAGGCAACCCCATCTCCAGGCCCCCATGGGGCTAGCAAACTGAAGTGGGGAACCCAAGAGGTGCTGGGGTTCAGGGGCCTCGGCTTCTTAACTGCCCTTATCCTAACAAGAGATTATGGCTTCTAATTAAAGGAAGGAAAATATGTAGGCGAAAAACAAATTTGCTAAATCAGTGCATTAACATTTCTTTCCAGTGGTCTGGGAGAAAAGAGATTTGAGTGCAGTAGCAGCTTGAGCTGATCCAGTTTACCAACAGTGTGTCCTTAGAAGCTGAGTTTGGGACCTACTGTCTCTGCTGTCTTAGAATGTCCCAGGAAGCATGAAGCTTCAGCATTCTGATGTGACTCCCAGACTGCCTCTGGCTCCAGGAACAAAACCCAAACCTTTCCTCAGACCCTGTGCCCTGGTTCAAAATTCACGAAATACAGCTCTCATGGCTGTGGCCCGTTCTTTCATGTCCAAGTTGTCTGTAGCCTCTCACTGCTCAAAATGTGGCCCACCCACCGGCAGTGGGGACATTGCCTGGGCCCCTGTTAAGAATGGAGAATCCCAGGTCCCACCCAGACCTCCTGAATCTCAGCTGCATTTTAATGAGATCGCTATAGCATTCTTGTGCACACTAAAGTTGGAGACGCTATAGACTAGGGGGTGATGATTTTTAGCCTCTAAATTTAGGACAGCTTCAGTGAACTCCTTATCAATATAGGACACATACCCACTACACATTCACACACCCCCAAACTCTTTCATAGCCATTGAGAAACATATTGTGTAGATCAGATAGGCTCCTTTTTTTTTTTTTTTTTTTTTTTTTTTGAAATGGAGTCTTGTTCTATCTCCCAGGCTGGAGTGTAGTAGCGCGATCTCGGCTCACTGCAGCCTCCACTTCCCGGGTTCATGCAATTCTCCTGCCTCAGCCTTCCAAGTAGCTGGGATTACAGGCACACACCATCACGCCCAGCTAATTTTTGTATTTTTAGTAGAGACAGGGTTTCACCATGTTGGCCAGGCTGGTCTCGAACTCTTGACCTCAGGTGATCCACCCGCCTTGGCCTCCCAAAGTGCTAGGATTACAGGTGTGAGCCACTGCGCCTGGCCCCTAGATAGCACTCTTATCCACAGCTGAGAGAATGTCTTGCTGGAATCGCAAAAAGTAACAGGTTGGGGTGGGTGGCAGTGGGGGTGCAGCAGGGATGCAGCATTCAAGGGAATGCAGCTCCCCAGGAAGTTCAGCCCCCTTCTTCACTGCTTCAAGATATTTGATGTCTGAGCTTTAGGGCTCCAGCTGTGGGAGAAAAGGCGAGGCAGCTAATAGCTATCTAAATCCCAAACTGCCTTTGTGTGCTTGGAATTTGGGCTCTATTGTTTAATCCCCAGAAGGAAAAGAGGGGGTTCTGACATTGAAGGTCTGGGTGGGGGATAGGGCGGCAGCGCCCTCACTGGGATTCCCTCTTCCTCCTACTTTGCTTTCTGCCTACAGGAGCAGGAGAGGCTGGACTTGACTGGCCTCCCTCTGCTCAGGCAGATGAATGTGTGTTGTGAGGAGAGGTAGCCAGGGGCAATCCCAGCCTCCACCCCATGACTTCAAAGGAACTGCCTATAGTGATGTCCAACGTGGAGCTTATCACCACCCCCATCCCTTGAACAGGTGAGGGAGCTTTGTGCCTGGTAGACTCCTTGGCCTTGGGTTTCGCCTATTGTTGGGAGAGAATCTGCCCTGAGAAAGGGGACTGGGAAGAAGGTGTGTGTGGCAAAGCACTGGGGCTGGTGAGCATTTGACCTTAAGTCCAGTCCCAGGGACGTGCTCTGGGTGATGTTATTGATATGGCTCACATACATTTTCCAGGACACCTGGTTTTAAATGTTCCGCCTGTTGTCACACTATAAATCATGGAGAGGACTTGGGGCTCCAGCTACACATCCCAGTCTGCCTTACATACCCCACCCGCAGCAGAACAAACATTGGTCAGATAATGTGTCCTGATTCTTTTCAGGCAATTGGTGACAATTTGTTGCACAACAGGAAGTGGACAGTAACTTAAAGGATCATGTCTGTAGCCACCTGGAATTTCTGGGACAGGCCCAACATGAAATATTCTGGTCTGTTATCATTCAGCTCCCAAGGAACACTGGTGCGCCTCCAGCTGGCCCCTCGTGCTTTGCTGCTGATGTCAAACGCTGGCATTGTTGCAGAAAAAAATTAAGTTAATGAATATAATTTTTTTCCATTTAAGAGTTTCTCTCCTACTTTTTCTTACGCATTTGGCACCTGGTACCTATTGTAGCAAGCATATGCTAGCACTTATCAAACTGAATAAGCAATAGGAAAAAATGAGCACTGCTGAACTCAGAAAGAGCTGATCATGTGTAGTTCAGCAGCCTTTTGTGTGCATGTGAGGAGTATGTGGCTTGAGGTTGGGTTTTCTTGATTATGCACATGCAATATAATCAGTATAATTATATTTTGGGGGTATAACATTGTTTTCAGTTCAAATATAGAACTAACCATATCAGCATTTCATGGGGTTCCATAGAGAGCTTTGCCCCTTACCAGGTATGAGACACACTGTGTCAATCCAGAATCTTAATGGCTGCTGGAGCTATGGGCCTCTTTACGGGGCCAGCTCTAGAGAGAGGTGAGTTGGTTTGTAGCCATGAATGTGCTGTGATTTGAGGGGCTACTCAAGTGGAAAGGATGGGCTACCCACTCACACAAAATTCCACTATTAGAGGTTACTTTCTTTGGGTTGTGAATGCCATCTAAGGTAAGAGCCTTATGATGACTGACACTTTGAGTTTCATTTGCCTAGGACTAGGGTCCTGAAGGAAGGATAGATAACCAACGAGGAGACAGAGATGAAGAAGGTGGGACAAACATCTTACATCTTATACATCATGGTTTTGTTCAGAACTGGGCTTGTCTCTCCTTTGACCACCTGGTAGGGCAAAATGCTGCCAGTGATTTGGTTGGAATTTGTGTGGTGTTGTTTCCCCTCACCTCTGAGTTTCCTCGTTGGTGATGTATGGACTGGGGCACGATGAATGAGATGAAAAAAATGGGGGGGCTAGATATATACTTTATGTGGAGGTGCAAGGTCCCGGTCCTTTCTTGGGAAGGATTCTCTTTTCTTTCTGAGATGATGTCTTTTATAGTTGCGTGGTATTAGAATGTCTTTTTTCTTTTCCTTAAAAAAAATGAAGTGAATTACTATTTTTGAGATTTCAAAAATAAGGCAGAAATAATTTAGAGGACTGACATAGGATGGTAAGTTTAAAAGCTATTTTTTAGCTTTTGCTGATTATGGAATCTAAAGCCGGGTAAGTGCTGCATGCTGCATTGTGCCCAGTGACCTGGCTGTAGAAATCGACATCTCTTTTAAAATGAAAGGTTCAATTATGTTTCCAAGTATTCTCCATCTTATACTACATGCAAGGTCTTCACGAGATGAGTTAAGAGACAGATACTGCCCTCAAGGGCAGATACGACAGGAACTCAAGAGACAACAGAAATTATAGTGACCTGTGCTTTGAGCAAGGGAAAAAGTATCGAAGAGGGGTCCCAAGGAGGAACAGATCACATCCTGTTGGGGAGAGGGAATCCAGTGAGTTTGTTCGATTTGGCATCAGAAAGCCCCTTAGCCTGACACAGAAACAAGAGACTTTTGATCTATTCTTTAACACCACTCCCCCGCCCCAAACCACCACTACCAAAGAAAAATCTAGGGAGTGTCATCAAATATGTCCCCAGCTATTCACACCCTAATTTGATACTTTCAGTAAATGAAAATGAGGCCAGACTGTTGTCACTTAGATCCATGATCTCAGCAGGCTTTTGATCACACACCTCATCAGTTAAAATAATTTTTTGAGCACATGCCCACACTGTGTACTTATTTGTAAATTGTATAGATGTACTATTGTTGTAGTATCTTTATATAATTATAAATTCTCACACAAATGGAAATGATTAACAGTAACTGTAAATAGGCATTCTAATATTTTCTTCCCTTCAGTGAATGATCTTTGCACCCCCTGGGGTACCCCACCCCAGCTTGAAGACCACCACTTCAGAGAGGTATGTATAGGCTGTCAAAGGAGATAGGATTTTATAATAATAGCCCTTATAGACAAGAAAAGCCCCAGGTTGTATACTCTTAGGCTACACTTCCTGCTTCTCAGCAAATCCCAAGAATGAGTTGGTGTCTGTGGATAGTAGAGAGAAATTACAGAACAGCCATGGAGCACAATGCAGAGATTCTTTGTCTTAAGTCAACTCATGGTGTAGAATTTGTACTTAACAAGTCAGTAACTGATACATTTCCCAGGACTTCCTGCTTGATCTTGAGGGTCTTTCAGGCTGAGGTAGTAAGTGGTGTTGGCAGCCCTGGTGAGGGGGTAATCTTGTTGCCTAGCTCCATTATGCATAAGGAGTCCTAAATATTAGGAAGAGGAGAGAGGTTCCAGGAAGGCCTGCTGACAAAGCCCTACTCCCACCAGACCATCACTGGCTCTAGGGGAGCGCTAAAGTGGGAGCAAAGCACTAAGTCAGGACTGGGCAATGGGGTCATGATCTTAAAGTGCTACCCAAGTGTTGCCAGCTCCTAGTCATCTGGTGCTCTTTCACCCATTCCTGACTGAGGATTTCTAGTTTTACGAGGACCTCTCTTCCCACTCTAAATACACATATCCAGTGTCCTTAAGACAAGTTGGGACCCACATAGGGCCCACTTCATAGGAGCTCATTTACAACCACCTCTTCTTAGTCACATCTTATCCAGTTGAAGGCCCCTTGTACTGCCACATAGGTTGTAAACTCTGGGGAAAACAGAAAACACTTGACACTTCCACAAACTTCTATCAAGCATGCATCAGGTGTCAGGCATTTGGGAGGAGCTGCGAGTAGAAGGGGAATGAAATGGATTCTTCCCTTTCCACAGTGCTTATTCGGTCCAGAGCTCTCTGGGGTCTCCGTGAGCAAGACAGCCCACCCAGGGCTGCAGAACTGGCTGTCTTCCTTTCTGGGGACCTCTCTGGACTGTCTCCTGTAAGACGTTTCATGGCCAGAATCATTGCTAGCTCCTGAAGAGGAGGGTGTACCAGAGGGGACTGGCCCACAGAGGCAGCAGGGAGTGAGAGGCAGTGATCTGGGAAAGAAGGGACACAGTAGGTCTGAGCAGCCCAGGGATCCACATGCTAATGTGTGGCCTTTGCTCGGAAGGTCCTCGCAGGTGCCACATGGCTACCATGCAAACCCTTGGGAGGCTCAGCCCATGCAGAATAGTTGAATCAGAATCCCCAAGAGTGGGAGCCTGGGGAGAAGCTCTTCAAGTGATTCTAATGTGTTTTAAAGCTCTTGAGCATTTCAAAGCATTCAGGTCTTGTTCCAAACATGATTGTTTGGCTGGTTCTGAACACAACCTAAAGCAATAGTACCATTTGCTCCAACCACATGCCCACTCTCTCCCCATCTTTCTCTTTCTTTGCACGTGTGTGTGCGCACGTGTGTGCACACGTGCACACGCACACACACATACACACACCATGGACTTAATGAAGGCAATTGAATACTTGCCTTGAGAAGAGTTGAACATTTGTTCCACTGGTAATTTTTAAATAAATGCATCACTACCATAGTTACCATTTGTAGAGTATGAATTTAATACCTGGAAAACAAAATGATTCTGGCAGGCTGGAGAGAGCAGGCTGTTTGCTCAGCAGGTGCTGCCCCGTGGGGCCCAAACCCAGAAGACTTGCTGTCCAGTTGTGCTTTCCACCCTCCCCAGCCAACCCCATCAGCCTCCGTTTCTTTACTTCTGAAGGTCAAATGGTTCTGCCCCTTGTAGCTGCCCCAGTTCCCTCTTCACTAAAGGCTTCAGAGGCGGAGGCCTGTGCTAATAACTGAGAACCGACATGAGGTCTTTGTGGGACTGTTTGAGCCTGGGGTGTTTATTATCCTTCTGAATGGCGTTCTCCCAGAGAGGGGAAGAAAGAGGGGGCCCCGGTGGAGCCAAAGAACAGTCATCTTTCAGGAAGAAAGGAAAAGGCCAGCAACAGCAACAAAAACTTCCTGCAGATGTGGAATTTGAAGGAATCCAGAGAAAGCAAGCCTATTTTTAGCAGGAGTAAGAGTGCAAACCATGATAGACGCCACAGGCTGCTGTCACTAACATTTGACTATAAGCAACATTTTCATATTTAAACATGACAGCCCTGCAAATTGAAAAGAACCAACACTATCTGCTTGCTGAGTAGAAGCTATCACTTTCCTCCTCAGCCCGGTAGGAGGACCGGCTGTATGTGCTGTCTGGCCGGGCCAGCATTGGACTCACCCTTGTTGTTGCCATGACTATTTACATGTCAGCCACTGATGTCAGGGTACGCAATGGTGGTGACATGGTTGCTGTTCTTTCCGGTCAACAAGCTGTGCAGTGTTACCTCTGTAGAGAAAATGTCCAGCAGACTTTGCTCAATTAAGCACGTACGTGTAGAAATACAACAGTCAAATGAGCAGGAATAAAAATAGATTAGTTTTGAAGGAGTTAACTAATTCCATCGGGAGAACTGGTGAACTTGAGGTGAACCCAAGAATGGAAAAAAAAGAGAATCCCAGAAACGTGAGCTCTGGAGCAGTTTACCAGACCCCAAATGAGACATATGCATTACATCCTCTATACCTTTCATGAATATCTTGCCCAGATCAATATCAGGAGGGCTGGCACACAAGTTCTTTTGAAACTTTAAGCAGCAAGCATTTTTCTAAGGCCTATTAGAAAATAATTTGCCGTTAGCATAGTGAGATTGGACAATTTGGGGCAAGATTTCTGAGGACAAGACCTGGAGGCTGACTTCTCCACTGCCCATTCTGACTTGCACCTGTTCCCACTCTGCTTGAGTAGGCGTTAATTATTGGCATTCCAAATGGTCAACATTGGCTCAACACTGAGTGAGAAGAAAAGGCAGAAGAAAACCAAAGGGCAGAACTGATAGCTTCAGGTCAGTCTGAGTGCAGAATGACAGACTCAGCTGTTTTTATTATTTCCAGCTTGTTGACCTTGCTATATACATTCACAGAAGTTTGAACTTTTCTAGATAATCAGCAAAACAAAGCAAGATGAGAAGAGAGTTTGAAGCGTTTGTTTAGCCTCCTCTTTGTAGACTTAGAGCAGCAGTTTCAAAATTCAGTTCCAGCAGCATCAGGTCACCTGGGAACGTGTTAGAAATGCAGATTCTTGTGCCCCATTCAGGCCTACTGAACCAGAAACTGGAGAGTGGGGCCCAGGAATCTGTGGGCTAATTTTTTTTAATGTTGTAGTTATATATATAAAACATAGCATTTTCTATTTTAACTGTAGAATTCAGTGACATTCACAGTGTTTTACAACCATAACCACTATCTGTTTCCAAAACTTTTTCATCACCCCAAACAGAACCTTTGTAATTATTAAGCAATAATTCCTCACT
Source organism: Pan paniscus (assembly GCF_029289425.2). NCBI lineage: Eukaryota > Metazoa > Chordata > Mammalia > Primates > Hominidae > Pan > Pan paniscus. The sequence goes on from NC_073254.2 coordinate 127,630,664, forward strand.
CCCTCCAATCCCCAGCCCCAGATAACCTCTATCTCCTTCTGTCTCTATGAATTTGTCTATTCTAGATGTTATGTACAAGTGGAATTATGTGGCCTTTTTAGTCTGGTTTATTTTGCCTAGCAGAATGTTTTCAAGGTTCCTACATGTTTTAGTATATAGCAATACTTCGATACTTTTTATGGCTGAATAATATTCCATTGTATGGCTATACCATGTTTTGTTTATCCATTCATCTGTTGATGGATGCTTGTGTTGTTTCCACCCTTTGGCTATTGGGAATAATGCTGAAATGAACACTGGCATACAAATATCAGCAGTCTGTCTTTTAACAAGCTCTCCAGGTGACTCTGATGTACACTGAAGTTTGAGAAGCCCTGAAGTTTCCGGAGACCAAGTGCTGTTTTTAAACAGGAACTCAGAACGCTAGGTGGAGGCTGTGTGCCCTACTGCAGCTTTCTGCATCCCAGCCAGGGGTCAAGGCTGTAGCCACTTACATCTTATTTCTGCTGCCAAGATCAACATTTAGAGTTTCTCGAAGGTCCTAAGACTAGACCCAGGAGAAAAATGCCTTTCTGGATTAAGGGTTCTCTTTGACCTTGTTTCAAGGTGATGTTTCAAAATATTTCAAAGGGATGGCAGAAAAACATTTATTAAAAATACATAGCCATTCAGTTGTTTTTGACTAGACTGTCTGGACTCAGATGTTTTATGTTACTCCATGATTACCTTGATATTAGATATAAGAATGACTCATTCTACTTTTATGTAGAGAAATCAGGTCTGTTTTCTGAGAATTATAGAAGTAGTAAGTGAGAGGAAAAGGAGAAAGAAAAAATTGTTTGTTATAAGTTCACAGATACTTGGCTTATGTTTGATTATGATTGTATAAGAATTTCCAGGTTCAAAGACCTTCTTAACTAATTCCTTCATGTTCAGAAAGGTTAAATAATTTTATTGCAGTTTTACAGCTAGGAAATGAAAAAGTCAGGATTAGAATCCAGGTCTAAGTCCAAAGTTGCTGAATAAATCAATTTATACTGGCTTCTAGAAGCTTAAAATAGTATGCCTTTCAGAGATATTTGGGTTTTTAACAGGGGACTCCTGGATATATCATATTTTAACCTGAAGAAATCTGCCTTCAAAGGTAGAATATCATACCTAAGGCAGAGGAAGGGGAGGCCTTTTCAACAATCACAAAATGATCCATGTAATCTGCAAGCTCAGCTCTAGCAATCTCTGAGGTGCAGGTTCAGAAGTATGTTGTGTTTCATCTTGTGTCACATGTTAAGAATGAAATGGAAGTGTAAGGCAGAGCAGCCTGGCCCATGATGGTCTGGATGTTATGATGCCTTAAGTACAGTAGGAGTAAGGCAGGCGCAGTGGCTCACACCTAAAATCCCAGCACTTTGGGAGGCTGAGGCGGGAGGATCACTTGAGGCCAAGAATTAGAGACCAGTCTGGGCAATATAGCGAGATCCCATCTCTACAAAAAAATTAAAAATTAGCTGGGTGTGGTGCACACCTGTGGTCCCAGCTACTTGGGAGGCTGCAGCAGGAGGATCCCTTGAGCCCAGTAGGTTGAAGCAGCTTGAACAGTAGAGTGAGACCCCATCTCTTAAAAAATATATATACGAAAGGACAGTAGGAGTAACTGAAGATGTTACCCTTGGGACAAAAAGGCCAGGGAGCACATGACACTGTTGCCAGGTTTATGAAGGGCTGCCGTGTGGAGGAGGATGTTGTGCTAAGTAGCTTCGAGAGAGAGGGGGCCAGCCCCATGGGTAGGGTTTGCAAGAAGGCAGTTCTCTTCTTAGTATCAGAAGTCTGCTAGTAAGAGTAGGATGAACACTTTTATAAAGTAGTGAGTTCCCCGTTGGCAGAAGCATCACAGTAGACTAAGATGAGCAGCCAAGCGTATGGCAGCAGGGCTGCCTGCATGGACTGGAAAGTGCAATGAAATGACCCCTGGTGCCAGTGATCTACTCCAAGGTGTTATGACCCTGAGGTTTCAAAAATTGCTGGATTGTTATTTGCTGAATGCAAAACCGGTATCAAAAGGTAATTTGATGTTGATCTATTGTGTTAGCTATTTTAAAATATGCCCCTCCTTGTAAAAAAATCACTAAGCATCATTGACGTAAATTTCTGAAATATTTAGAGTTAATTACTGTTTGGGGATTTGTTTCCGTCTGGTTATAAATTCAGTGGGAACATCATTTTGAATGTTTCCTGATAACTGTGTACTGCTCTGACCTACTGGCGTCTCTCTTTTTATGCTGATAATTAGAGAACTCAAAATGGAGCCACTCCCTGAGTAAGGACCTTGGGTTCTAGCAAAGCAGGAGAGATCCAGCTGGAGCCTGCGGCACCCATGGGGACTGTTTGTGTTATTCTCTATATTTCATGCAGCCACATTAGTGAGGTTTGAGGATTTGGGTGGTCGGCATGATCATGGTCTTCAGACATTTGAAGGACATAAACACAGAGGAAGGAAGGAATTTATTTAGCTCAGAACAAGGGGTATAATTAGGGTAGGAGTAATGAAATAAAATTAAGGAAAGAAAGATTTAGACTGAATATTAGTGGGGTACTTCCAAGCAATAGATTTATTAAGCTTTTAGGTATTTTCTAGGGATTATTACTCTGTTTTCCAAGTCACTTGGAAATCAGAGGGACAAAGGCTGAGATAATCTTGAGGAAACGACAGCCTTTGGGTATGGGGCAAAATGAGAGGGCTTCACTTTGTCCCTCACCTGCCCCTAGTCTGTCTTATAAATGTGAAAAGCTCAGTGGGCAGTCGCCTTCTGAATTACTTCTGTCTACCTATAGAATGTACTTGGTTTTTTGTTCAGACCAGGAATTATTCAAAGGATGGTGTGTTCCCCAAGGGAAAAATCTGATTGTGAGAATCTGGGGAGAGTTCCTACCTGCCCTGAGGTTGGGCAGGCTGATTTCTGCTTGTTAGTTCTGCCTCTGGAGAGCAGGAAGAGGAGGCAAAATTTAATCAATTCCAGTTATGGACGGGAAAGGATTTTGAAACTCTGGGTTAAAAGAAGATGACTAGTTAGAGACCAGCCTGGGCAACAGAGTGAGACCTTGTCTCTAAAAAAAATTTATAAATTATCCAGGCATGGTGGTGTATACCTGTAGTCCCAGCTACTCAAGAGGCTGGGGTTGGAGCATCACTTGAGCCCAGGAGATCAAGGCTGCAGCGAGCTAGGATCATACCACTGCACTCCAGCCTGGGGTGACAGGGCGAGACTCTGTCTCTAGGCAAAAAAAAGAAAAAAAAAAAGAAAAAGAAAGGATGCCTGCTCATTGAGGAAGGGGGGCGGGGTGGGGCGGGGGGGCGGCTTCAGCCATTGTGGAATCTCTAATAAATCAGGAGCTTTTCTTTCCCTCTGGAGCCTTTCCTGTGCACTCTTGGGATCTACTTGTCCTTTGCAAAGTCTAGTACAGCCACCTCTCCCATGGGGAAGGAGACACTCAGCATCCTGGGACCACCAGTCACAGCTTTAGGACTTTAGCTTTCCTGGACCAGCCCTGATGGCACCATGCATTGCCTGGATGGTATGCACGGACCCAGGCTCCCTTCTGAGACTAAGAACAGACATTTGCATTCAGGTATTTTTCATATGCCATTGATAGCACTGAAAAGTAAAACAATAGAACAATATACTAATATCTTGGAAGATTTTCTTGGGACTTTCAGTACATCTAGCTTCCTCTCTGGTCACAAGGGTAGGCAGCTGGGGACTTTTCTATTACTGGGGTAGCTCCCTTGTAATTTTCCACTTTGAATCCTACATCTTTTTGTATTAAGTTAAATGGTGTTTTGCTCTTTAAAATAGCCTTGTAATATGGCTGGTCTGCACTGCTCGCTTTGTCTTAAAAGGGAATAAAATTATTAAATTGAAAGCAAATCGGAGAGGGTTCTATGGCGCTCTCTGTGAGGGGCCGAGCGTGGATTCGGGTCTGATGATTACTTTGACTGCGGAAACAGTGGGGGCTGTAATCTCCGAAGCAGCGGACACTCACAGCGACGGTTGGCCCAGTCCTTTGATTTAGACAGCCCTTGGCTGTCTTGCCTGGCCTAGAATCCCTATTCCATTGAAGTCTGGCCTCAGGCTGTCTTCTTGGGCAGTGCCATTTGCATCCAGGCATGGGGAGGGCCTCTGTGTCCTCAGGGTGCCGTGTGTTTGTGGTGAGAGAGGATGAACAGGCAGCAGACAGGGGCTCCTGGGCAGTTGCTGGGCTGCTGCTCCGAGCGTCTGCCAGGCATGATGAAATGGGAGGAGGCAGGGAAGGCTTCAGAGCAGCAGGGTTCACCCGCACACCTAAAGTCCTAACAGCATGCAGGCATGGTATAAAACAGGTGATCCCTTAATGAGGTTTTGATGTGTGCTCTGGCTTTTGAATTTTATGCTGGAGTGTCACTGCAGTGTGGGGTTATCTCCAAGGAAACCCTCACATACCTTCCACATCCATTTTCTAACCCTGCTTCTAAAGAGGGCAGCGTGCCCCAGTGATCTTAAGGGGCATTATAAAACTCTCGAGATAAGATTAATTTGGATTCTTGCTAATTTGGAAAGTCAGTGTAGTCATGAGGAATGTGTGAGTGTGCTGAAAAAAGTGGAACCAGCCACCCTCTAAAAGGCAGGGTAATTATTATACAGGGTTGGGTTGAACAGAGGGTTTGTGTCGCCTTTACTGTTGGTGATCATCAAAGATGTCTTAAGCTAAGAACACAGTTGTCTATCTCAGTGTGACTCCCGTTTACTGCGTATCAAGCTGCAGGAAGTCCAGCTGATGTAAATAGATTAATATTTAAAAAGTAATACAGAAGAATGAGGTTCCAAACATGTAATGTTTAATTATTGAAAACCCATAATGGAATTCCAATCCAAACTCATCTCTCACATCTCACTGGTGTTCAGCAAAGAAGCTCAATTAGCTGGGGAGCCTGCCCACCCCACAGCTTGATTTGATCATCCCAGGGCCAAGCCCATGCTCTCTCTTAAAGTGCCTGGCAACACAGATGTGGGCAGCTTGGGTTGTTGTATGACTCCTCTTTTTTTTTTTTTTTTTTTTTTTTTTCTGAGACGGAGTCTCTCTGTCGCACAGGCTGGAGTGCAGTGGCACGATCTCAGCTCACTGCAACATCTACCTCCTGGGTTCAAGCAGTTCTCTTGCCTCAGCCTCCCAAGTAGCTGGGACTACAGGCGCCCGCCACCAAGCCAAGCTAATTTTTTGTATTTATAGTAGAGATGGGGTTTCACCATATAGGCCAGGCTGGTCTTGAACTCCTGACCTCAGGTGATGCGCCCGCCTCGGCCTCTTAAAATACTGGGATTACAGGTGTGAGCCACCGTGCGCGGCCCGTATGCCTTCTTATTACATAATTGTTGCAGCCCCTTTTAGTCAAATTAATGGGTAAATGACTGTACAGTGTGAATAGGACAACAGAGAAGAATTTGCGTAACTTCTAACTGGTACAATTCAGGAAAGTTAGGTGACCTTCCAGAAATCATAGTATTAAGGGCATTCATAGTTCCTTTGGGTTTATTAGGCCATGAAGTATTTGTCTGGTTAGAAGAGTTTACTTAGTCTAGGGGTAGCTGATCACCCATTCTCCTCTTGAGACCATAGTTCTTTGGCCCTTTAGGACATATGTGTCACTTACTCTGGATAAGGCTGAATTTGCGCAGAGGCCTGTGGCAGAGAATGGCCAAAGGAAGAGATAAAATGATCAACATGACTAGAATAAACCCTCATCCATAGACCAATGGGATTTAGTTCAAAATCAGTGTGCCAGCAAGGCTGTTTGAAGTAGTTTTCTTGATTTTATGTTTTTATTTAGCATGACAGTTAAGGACAGTCCTTTGTGTATAAATACAAAAAATAGCGATATGCCATTTGTTGTTGTTTGGTTTAAGTGCACGTGAAGAGGCTGCTCAGTTGTGGCTCCTTTCTCATGTAATGCTCAGGAATTCATCTGTCATGCAGAAAATGCAGCTGTGTGACCTAAAATGCTCTTGGGTGAAGCCTCGGGGTTTGGAAGGTCACGCCATAGGTTCTGGTATTCATGACATCCTGTCGGGCTTGTGGGCTGCGTAGGGTAACTAGAACTGAGAGGACAGAAATTGAGTTTGTAGTGACTGCAGAAGCTGAAACCACAAGGTGAAATATAATAGGGTCTAGGCCTCAGTGAGCACAGGAAGCTGATTAGAGGTGAGCAGGGGCGGGGGAGCACTGAGGCTGAGAAAAGTGCCACAAGGGGACGAGTAACGTTGATTTCTGGACAGAGCCTGTTAACATGCGGAGGGGCCCATGTGTAGGAATCACCTTCACCTTCTCCTGCAGTTCAGTTACAACTGGTAATTGCATCCTGAACCCTTATCATGTGCAGGATGGGGTTCTGGGGTGTAAAGGTGCCATGAGATCCAGGCCCAGTACCACAAAAGAAAGCTTTAATTAAAGAAAACATGATAAGGCTTAGGTTTCCTGGCCCCATCTTATGCATCCAAGTGATTAAGGTAGCATTTTTCAAAGTGTTTTCCTATAGAAGCCTACTTTAAAAATAAAAGAATTCTGTTTTTGAAAAGCTGGGGAAACTCTGGATGAATGAAGTTTGAGCATGTTTCTTTTCTGCAGATCTCCTCAGAGGCTCAGGCATGGCAGCCTGCACTGAGAACCTCCAAAGAAGAGCATAGAATATGCAACATTTCCCAAGCTTATTGGGCCATGGGATCCTTTTTGGGGGACAGAGCATTTATTGGTGGATCTAGTGTTTCTCAGCATATACTTTAGGAAATAGAGAGTTGGGGCATATTGGTCAGTGGTAGGGTCGGTGGGGTGGGGGGCAGTTGGAATGGGTTTAGGAATAGACAAGAACCTGAGAGAGTATTCATATTTCCTTTCTATGGAGACCCTCAGAAATAGTAGTGCAGGTGTATGCAGGCTTCTATAAGAGGCATGTCCTGGTGTAAACTTTATGCTTTTGCACCAGCAGAAGACAAGGCCTCCCAACCCTTGGATTTGAGTGGGTCCACCCAGACTGAGGCTGTCCTGGGTATGCCACACCTATAGCAAGATACAGGGTCATTAACCACCAGGAGGGAGTATTATGGGATTAGGCAAGGACCTTGAAGTCACTGCCTCTTCCTAGATTTTCCTCATTTTTTTTAGCAGAGAGTAATACCTGGAAGGTTATGGTAAGGATTAAATCTGAGAAAGTCTGTCAAGCTGGGTGAGACTTTTGGTCTTCCTAAAGTTATGGAAGCTTGCCATAAAGAAGCCCAGGGAAATCAGAAAGGTGGGAATAGCCATTGCCACTCATCCTTGTGGTGCCTGAGCAATTGTTCTGGCAGTGAATGGTCCCACAGTGCTAGTAACTGAGCCACTGGACTGCCTTACTGCTCCCAAGGAGCAGGCATCCTTGCTTCCTGATTTAGCACGTGGCCGTTAAAGATTTGCAATTCCCTGCAGTTTGGCTTCTACTCCATCCACTTCCAGCTCCCTTCTCCCCACTCTCTAATTTGTGACCTATGCTTCCTGTTTTAGCACGTGGCCGTTAAAGATTTGCAATTCCCTGCAGTTTGGCTTCTACTCCATCCACTTCCAGCTCCCTTCTCCCCACTCTCTAATTTGTGACCTATGCTTCCCTGTGGTTTCTGCACATTGCCTCTCTCCTCTGTGGTCCTCTGGCTTTATTCCCATGACCACTCTCTCCACCACTATTTAGTCTCTTGGCATTATATTGATTCCAAACTTCCCAAATAAGAACATCTAATTGGTCCATTGAGTTGCTCTGTCCCTCTTAGGCAGAGCCCACACCAACATCTTCAGGTGTCTTTGGGTCCAGACAGCTACAGCCAATGAGACAGCAGGGCCATGACCACAGCAGGCACCAGCATCTCATGGGCTCTGTTCTGATACAGAAGTAGTTAGCACACAGTTCTTTTTCTCCTCCTCTTTGTTCCCTCTCCTGTTCCTGCCCACTTTTGGAACATGCCAATCTGTATCAAAGGCATACCTTGATACAGCAGGAAATACCCAGTAACACCTTTTATTTCACTCTTAGATACTAAGCACTGAAAGAAAGGCCCGCCCTCACATATTTAGAGCATCCGCCATATTTCTTTTTTCTGTGTCTCACCAGATCCAGGGCATGTTATGCAGGCTGTTTGAATTAGGCAGCTCTGTTATGCTCAATTCTCCTCTTACCCGGGAGCCAAGAGTCCAGTTGTATGAAGGGTCAGATGGCAGTACAGTTTTCTTCTGCATCTCATTTCCTCCTTCAGAGTAGGCCAAAGAATGATGTCATTAGTCATACAGAGGTTAGGAAATGGGGGTTTCTACCCAAATACTGACAACTGATATGTAATTGTTGCTAGTCTTAATTTACTTAGCTCTAAAATAAGGTATGTTATCTGGCTGCTTGTCTGTTTACAGATTTCTGATGAGTGATATTATGATAGTACTATTGAGCCACTTGAATTTATTGGAAGAAAGGAGCTATATAAATAACAGGTGTGTTTAAATATATATGAATACCTATCTGTGTCCTGGGTTGTCTTGGTTCACACCATTTAACAGTTCAGGCATTTGGCCTGGATGAGGAGATTCAGTTGGGCGAACCCAGGATTCGCTGATGAGGATGGAGTTGTAAGAGGGATCCTTAGTGGAGAATCCAGTATTTGTTGAGCATTGGTTTTCAACCAGGTAGTTAGCACAGCAGGATGGCTAAATTCACAGAACAAAGACAGAAAAGAACTAGGCAAATCAGCGGTCCACAAACAGGAAATAAGCTTTTCAGAGACAAAGGAACCAGTGTGGATATCCAAAGAAATCAGAAGCAGTCCAGCACATCCCTCCCACGTATCTAGGAAATTGCCACTAAGCAGTCACTCTCACACAGGTTTTAATTAACTAAAAAAGACGATAGGCAATCCAAATTATTCCTTCTCCCCAGGTTCATGAGCCCAACACACGGGGCCTTTTGAATTTGCAGCATTATATAGCAGATGCCATAAATGTCACATTTGTGTGTGACAGAGCATAAGGGATTCCATTGGTAACTCTGGCCCGGGTGACTGGTGCTGGCCTGAAGCTGAGCCTAGGGCTAAAACATCCATAGTGAGCTTAAGACCACAGCCTGGCCCAAAAACCTCCTCATTATTGCAATTATATTGCTGTCAAACACTCCACAAACCATTAGAAGCATAGTAAAGAATTTGGGGGTCAAGTGTTTTGTTGGTTTGGGTTTCTGGGTTTTATTTTTGCAGTGTGCTTTTTACTTTGAAGTACACATCAGAGGAAAATTTGTAGTAGGGTATTTTTCTCCCTCTCTTTTTTTAAAATAACAGATTTAACAGAATAAAGGGTAAGTAAGAGTAGAGTATAGGTAAAACAGTTGGCCCTGTTTTTCTAAATAGGAAAATGTGTTACCTTACCTTTGTAATAATACATAAAAACATCTGTATTTATGCAGCACTTTTTATTTTTTAGAATGCTTCCATTTGCACTATTTGTTTTGATCCTCCCAGCAGCTCTTGAAGGTAGACGGGGTGCCAGAGGGCACAGGAGCAGGACCCAAAGTTGCAGAGTGGGCAGCATGTGGGTCTTCTGAGCCAAATGGAATCAAAGCCTGAGGCACTGATTGAAAATTGGGAAGAATGTATTTACAGATTTAATCTCATCAAGAAAACTTTCAACTATTAGGTGGCTAGCAGAGGCAACAACTATCCCAATAAACTTGAAAACTGGACATGATAAAGGCAGCTGGGATGATACAAGAAGAGATGCGATTGTGGAGAAGAGCCAGTTCTTCTCAAGAGTAAACAAAGACATTAGCAGGAACAAACAATTGACTTCCAAAGTCTCTCTGCCAATGCAGAGAATGGGAAGGACCAAGTTGCCCTGGCTTATGGACACAAAAAGGTGAAAACAGTCTCAGAGATCCCACTGAGACTTGGCAGTGTCTTGTGCCTAGACTAGAGCTAACACAGAGAACTAAAATATAAAATGACACACCCCACAGACATATCTAATAGGTAGGTAAAATGCTTGAAAATATATCCTTGTATAGCAGTTGACACTCTTGAGAGGGAAATGCAAGACAGGAATTTTAGGAATATAAAAGGAAGCATCAAAAGAATAATGTGGGGATATTTAGTATAAAATATGGAGCAGACATTTAAAAATACATTAATTATCAAAGAAGCAAGATATGGGATAATTTATCTTGTTATCTACTAAAAATATTATTCTCTTCAAAACAGAGCAGTTAATAATTCCCCCCCATGCCCTGTGAAGAGTTATGAGGAGGTGGAGGAGCAGTGAAGGGAATCCTACTTTGACCACCATCTGATTAATCTAGGGTAGAGCTACTTGGAATGTGGCTGGAGTGGGGAAGTGGCACTATCTTGGAATACGTGATAGCAGAGGGGGAGAATGCTGGATATGATCAGCCACATTCCCTGGAGTTTAGAAAAGCAGATTTTTTTGAAGTGCCAAGGAAAGGTGGATTTGGTCCGACCATCAGAGGCTCAGTGCATTTGGGGAGTTATTTGGGGCTTTGTGTAAAGTTCTGAAAATGAAATTAGATCAGGAAGGCTAGGCTGCAAAAGGAGCTGAACCCTTAGGGGAATGCCCAAGTTAATAAAAGGAGCTAGTAACGCTATGTTCATAGAAGGAAAAAGAAGTAGAAGTGGATAGATCAGTATTTAGAGCAAGTCATGTAATATTTAACAAAAGAGGATGAAAAGGCAGGGCTGGGCAGATTTTATTTGGTTTCCATTGTCTCCGTAAAGAGAATGTTCTCTACACTGCAAAGAGTAGGGAATACCATAAAGAAGGGTACCAATCCCAAGTCAGGGGGAGAGAGAGAGAGATAGGCAGAGAACACCTGCTATGCTAAGCAAATTAGATCTTCCAGCTCACAAAAGGAAATTGGTAGATGATTTCATATCTACTTCTGGTTAATCTTTGCTCTGTAAAAAATACAGAAACGGACAAATGTTGACCAAATTTTTAAAATTGGGAAAGGGTTTCTGATTTCTGAAACTCTAGACAAGTAGTTTGATGGCTTACCCTCAAAAGACCTTGAATATATTATTAAAGAAATAGTTGATGAGCCCTTAGAAGAAAAAGGTTTCTGTTGACCAGAAACTCAGAGTGAAGTAGGCAGCATAGTAGAGTGAAAAGAGGATGGGTTTGAAGTTCTGGATCTGAATCCGGGCTTCACTATTTGTAGGCTGAGAGGGTTTAGGGAAACCACGTCAATTCTTTGAATCTTTGTTTTCTCATTTTTAAGTAAAATGGGAAAAATAGTAGCTCCTTTACAAGTTTGTTGCCAGAATTAAGAGAGAGAAGTGAAAGGCTCAAGCTTGGAATATAACGAATAGTCAATAAATGTTTGTTTTTAAAAAGCAAAGACCTTGGGTAAGCATATGCACAGAGGAAAGAATAAAAAAATAAAATATAAAAAGCGAAGGCCTAACAGTGGGACTTGACTGCTGAAAAGCACATGCATTCTTGGGTGGCATTAGCAGAGGTATAGTGTTTTACATGAGGGAGGAAGAATTCCACTGGACTCTCTGCTAGTCAGGCTACTGCATTCCATTCTGGGCCCCACCCTTTAAGAGGGGCATTAACAAGGTGAAGTGTATTCCTGGGTCAGTGGCAGCTGGTCTCACTAGCATGTCCCTAGGAGGACAGACAGCATAGAAGGGCCCTGGGAACTTGTGCCCTGGGAACTGGGTGCCAGAACTGGGGATGTTTAAAAATAACAATCTGGAGCAAATATGATGACTCCTTTTAATTTTTTCAAAGACTGAGATTTGGAAGAGGAGTTGATCTGTGCTGGGAGACCCTGGCAAACAGTAGGTAGAAGTGACAGGGAGGTGGAGTGGTTAAACTTTCTAATAATCAATGCTGGTTGACAACAAAATAGACTGCCTCAATTATATTGCATAGAGACCTGCAGTTGTATTACAACCCTCTTTAGCAAGCCACCAGGAAAATTGGTGCAAAGGAGAAAGATTGCTATGGTATGAATCACTCTTTTGGCTGTGTAGATGGGTATGAATGTTTGTCTCTGTCACAGGAAGTATGGATGCCACCTGGAAGATGACCTATGTGTAGAAGGAAACCCAAGCTTGCTGTGGGAGATAGGTTGGGTTTCACCTGCGAAGTTCCTTAGAGTTCTAAATGTCAGTGATTCTGGAATTTCAAAACAGAAAGTTATTGTCAAATATTAGTCACCTATCTTAATCCTGTAATTTGTAGGAAAGTGCAAAAAACCCTTGAGATAGTGGGGCAGTATGAGTTTTGAAGCCAGACAGATTTAACTTAGAATCTGGATCTGCCATCTATTATCTGCATAGGTAATCTTGAGCAAGTTATTTAACCTATCTAACCCCCAGTTATCTATAAGATAAGGTATTTGTGGAGGTTCAATGAGGAAATTCATGTAGCATGCTCAGCATGGGTACTAGAGCTTAAATAAAGCTACCTATTGTTACTAGTGTATAATTTATTAGTATTACATCAAACTGGGGCTTGCAGTAGTCACAATAATAAAAGCCATGACTTTCATTAGAGTGTCCTGGAGATATTTGAGGACTGGGCAGAGATGGATACCAGGGGCTGAGTTGGGCAACTTAGGGTGCCCACAGGTAGGTTCAGGCTATGGCCCAGGGTGCAGAAAATGTGCAAGAGACTGTCAGAAGAGAACTGAATGAAGCAATGCAAGTAAAGCCCATAGCCAGGTGCCCGGCAGAGCCCAAGCAATCAGTATGTAGTTGGTGAGTGGATGTGATGTCACTAGGAGCAGCTGCAGACTTTTGAAAAGCAGCCAGAAAGTGGGCTAAGGTAGTGGACACGATGAGGGATTATCAGAGGTGCCATTGGTTCTGCTCAGCAGTGCCCTTGACCTGGGCCACCAGCATACAACGTAAGCTTGGCCCTGTGGTGTTTCAGGGGTACCACCCATCACCAGGGTGAGATACAACCCAGGGAGTGAGGAGGCTGGAAGGCAGATTCAAAGTCCCTGGCGGGGGGGTTGGGGGGACTGCTCCAGATACCACTGATAATCACAGCAATCCTTCCAAAAAGTCCTCTTACTTGATGTCTGATTAGTTGTGTTGTGGAACTAAAACGACATATTTTAGAATATGACTTTTGCCATTTTCTAAAAAAAAGTTTGCATGACGGAAGAAATGAGGTGTGTGACCACAGACAGAAGCTGGGCAACTAGCATACTTCACTTTTTAACACATTAGTTTGATGGGTTTCCCTTATATACAAGTACAACCCAAAGTCCTTCCCTGCAACTTTTCTTAAACTCTTATAGTCACAAATAATGAAACTTCAAATATTCATTAGAAAGCAGGAAGAAAAACAATGACACAAAAAGAGAGCCAAATATATACTTGAAAAACAAAAAGTTACAGTAAATAAGGTAAATACATATCTGAAAAAAGATTCAGATAATACATTTTTAAAAAAGAGGAGTCACAGTATTGGCTTAGAAGAACAAAGGGAAATTTGACATTGAGACAGTAGATATTAAGGATTTTTTTTGCTAAAAGCTGTTAGTTGCATGTTAACCTTTAGAACAAATCTGTTGATAGAGGAGAGTGTGTGCTAATTTTTCCACTTATTGCTAATAGACAGATTTTGAACTCCGCAAGGGCAGGTGTACTAAGTCTCTCCTGCCCTGTTCCACAGCCCATTGCCTTCTGGAGCACAGCGCAGTATTTATTTCTGAATGAATAAAAGTGTTAGAAATAGAAGATCGGTTTTCTCTTAAGCTTCAGTTTGAAGCAGAGATGCTTGAATGAAAACAAAACGAAAACTTGTGCCTCCAGTTTCCTGGGGCAGATTCTACCTCATATGAGGGCAGGAGCTTCATTTTACTCATGTCCCAGGTTCCTAGCACAGCACCTCACCCATGATGGGCCCTGAATAAATGTTCACTTTTCAATGAGTAAACTGGATTATGTGATGGCAAATTTTTCAGGGCAGAGAGTAGTTGTGATACTTGGAGCTGATAAAATGGGCATGGGATGGCCTGGCAATGGGAGATGGGCTAGGACGTTGCTCCCTTCTTAGGAGGCACGTTTTCCATGTCTGTAGTCCCCTCCCAGTTTCCTTTCTTTCTCACATGTTTCCCGGGCAGGGTCGTCACTGTGGGTGATCTCCTTTTACAGCTGAGCACTGAGGCTCAGAGGGATTAAATGCCTGGCTCCACTGGGAGCTGGAGGTTGGAGGAGAGGATGAGATGATCACCGAGGTTCCTTTCAGGGCTTAATTTCACTGCTTTGAGATTTCTTAGGTGATTTCTGTGCCCTCTCAGGACCAAATAACTGGAAAACAAAGAGGCAGGCATTTGGTACCAGGCAGACCAGGTTTTTTGATGTACGATTGAATTTTTTAGTTTCCATCTGGATGACTTGTATTGTGAAGGTGTAAGTTGCATTCATCCACCTTAAATGAAGCAGAGAGTTTTGTCATGGTATATTAATACTCTTAAGCAACGTAAAACATCAGCCCAAAGAGAAAAATCATCTTCTGAATCATGTGTTTGGCTGTCAGGGTGGGCCTGCAGTCACTGAATACAGGCCAGGATTCCATCTCTTGCATTGGCTGTAGAATCAGAGACTTGGGTCCATAATAAGCCATTTGTTAAAGCTCATTGAGATCCTGAAAACCAAGCCCATCTCTGCTCTGCCTTACAGAGTTCATGGCACATGAGAAAGAGAAGGAAGGATCTGCTCCTGTGACCTGGGCCAAGATTTCTAGAACCCAGCTTAAAATTTATAAGATAAGTAGAACTTGAGTCATGGTATAAAGTTCCTACAGGGCAGTTTTCTAATGAGATTTTTTCACTTCTAACAAAGATGTTCTTTAGCCTCTCCTTGAGCTCCAAATCTTATTTAAGAGAGAGAGAGAGCTAGAGCAAGCTAGAGAATGAGAATGAATAAAATACAAAGCAAAACAGACAAACAAAAAAACCCAAATAAAAAGAACTATGTAGCAAACACCAGCATGTTGGAATCTAAACCTGCAGAAAGTTTCTTGTTTTGAAAATGAACTTCTTCATGCATTTGTTTTTATTGTATAAGAGCCCTTCCTGTTTCTACTTTAAATTCCTCTCTCAATTCCGTATGGCTTTGCATGTCTATGACTAGGTCATCTTTTTCCTTCCTTCACTCAAATCCAGCTCTGCAAGAAAAACTTGGAATGGTGAGCTTAGTGTTGGTGTGCCCTTCCCCATTTTGTGGGGGCTCTTCCCTCAAGTGAACATTCTGCCATGGCAGGTTGGGGTCATCCAGTCTTAAAAGGCACCTGATACTGTGGCTTCTGGCCTTTCCTTTGGAAGATAGTTCTGCCATGTAATGAGTCAAGCAGATCGTCCATCAGCTCTGTTTTTTAATAAAATATGCATAGCACAGTTTATGGCTTCCACTATTCAAACAGCAGTTGAGCCGAAGAGGAATGATTCATTTTAATGGTTCTAACGCTCATTTCCAAGCAGCCATGTCGCTTTATCAAGCTTTTGCCTGAATTAGAAAATGACTGGCCTTGGAAAAATAAGAGGGCTCAGCAGGAGTTGAATAGAGGCTTTTCAGGATGGTGGGCAGCTGGGATGCACATAGAATTGTGGGCTGGTTCCTTGTCCCTGCAGACAGCTCCTCTGTTAGCCCTGGGGACAGAGCCTCCTAGGGAACAAGGTGGGGGCTGGTATCTGTGAGGTGTAGCATGAGTTTGCCCAGAGAGAAACGTGCCCTGTTTTATCTCAAAGACACACAGGCTCATAGGAAAGCAGTGGATGAAAATCTCCCTTTCCCTCTTCCTGCAGCCATAGAAGCATCCTCCCCATAAAACACATGTAAAACATGTGGGACAGGCTGGGGATTGAAAATATATACTCTGTAAGAAGCTTAGTGATATGCCTAGCACACAATCATTAGACTGTTAGCTCCATTTTACAGATAAAGAAATTGAGGCTGAGATTTTCGTAATGTTGCACTGCTAATAAGGAATAAAGCCCAGATTCATGCCAACATCTTTTGATTCTAAATCCCATGTGATTTCCATAGCCTCTTTTGCCACTCAGGGACACTGAACTAGGGCCCTGCTGGTGGCAGTGTCTAGACCCAAAGGAACAGTTGATACTGGGACCACGGCATTCCAGGGTAGGGCTGGGAGCAAGTGCTCAGGTGGGTCAGTCTGAGGCCCTCAGCTCATGCTGTGAGGTGACTGTCTACAGGCAGAGCAGACCCCAAAGCCTTCAAAACACTGAGCACCCCTGCCCACGTCCCTCCATCCTCCTTTGCTTCACTTGAATGAGTTCATGATTTTTGAGCTGGCCTAGACTACAAGATCAGTGCCACAGTCAACATGCCAAGGCCCAGAGAACCTCCCTTTTATGATAAGCTACAGTTTTGCTTAAGGAGCTACAACTTCTGAGCTGTTACCTAGGAGATATATTAGTAGACAGTCAGATGAAGTGGAAAGCACGTGAAGATTTTTTTGTTTTATTTTTCAAATTGTTGATGGCATTCACGGAGGTGCTAATATCTTTTTTTTTTTTTTTTTTTTTTACTGTTCCATTGCTACAAACATCTTTGCCCGGTTAAAGATTTCAGCAAAAGGGTTTCTTAATTAAATATTGCCTGATGCCAGATTACCGCTCAGAAGGCAGTGGTGGATTCCATTATAGGCTGAACTTTACTCCCACAGCTAACAGCTGATGAATGTGTTAATTAGGAACCCTGTCCCCCTCCCTCAGTTGCCTGAGTTTTTTCTTAAGCCCAGAAGAACCTGTATATCGTGCCCATGTGGGTAACCTCATGGCATACTTTGGCCTTGACTTTGACGTTTATATAAAAATAAAGGCTCAGTTGCCAACATGAATAGCTTTCTCTCTTTCCGGGGAAATACAAGATGGAAAGAGTTATAAGAACCACAAGTCGTGCCTTTCGGCTTTCTTATATCAGGAGCAAGTGATATATCTGCTGAGGCAGTGTCTTTGGAGCAGTTGAGCGGTGTAGGTTGCCACACATTTATTTCACAGGAAAGGAGTGAATCCATCAGGCCACTGAGCTTATAAGTACTACTCTGGCAGTCAGCCACCCAAATATAAATACTCTAAATGGACTAAAGGAAATGTTCATTCTGTTGTTTAGAGTTGGACCCATCCCAGGAAGGTAAATTTAATCTTTTTGAGGACTGCTGTTATAGGGTTGAATGGAATACGCATTTGTTTATCTCCTTTGTGATCTTTTTGTCTTCCTGGTGATACATTATGTATTTGTGATACGAAGCATTTCAGCTGTCTCGCTCAATGGCATTGCATTTGCTGGTTGTTGGGTCCCCAGATTGGCATCGTTAAACAGCTTCAGCCTCTGTCCAATCTAGGACCTGTTAGTGAGAGAAGTGGAACCAAAGAGGCCAGATTCCAACAGAAACAAAGCTGGGGTGAAATTAGGGGGAAATCATTCCAGAGCTCAGTGCGTAAATCCCTGCACTTCTTAATCTTTATCTTCTAAAATATCTGAAGGAATTTTGGTACTTCTTGGCATAATGAGGAAAAAAATAATTCCTCAAAAAGTTAAAAAGTGAAATAAAATGTAAAGCTGTCAGTGAAAGAAGGAAAGAATAACCCACCACACCACAATTCAGAAAACCAGAGTTTATGAGACACATATTGTGTTTTCCTGGATATGCAAATGTTGTTTTATTAAAGAGAGAGGGATATGGTATATATTTTCATCTAACTACCACATCTTAAGTAATCAGTTCAGGCTCTTATGATGAAATCTTTAATTACTAGAAGTGTGTCATTAGTTAGATGTAGCATGAATGATAGTACCGTGTTTTATTGCCTCACATGATATAGCCATTTGTGCCATAAATTCATTGACCTCATCTTAAATGATGAGTCCTGTAAGACAGACTTGATTCATTATTTCTTAAGTGACAGTTTTTCCTCTAATAATTTTTTGCTTCACCAGAAAGATTGCTTTTCTGTATTTTTAGATCAGTATTCTGAATTGAAATTTAATAAGGCAAGGACACACACACACACACACACACTCTGTCTCTCTCTCTCTCTCTCTCTCTCACGTTACCCAAAACAAGATAGTCATGAACTGTCACACTACTACTTGAACACTTTGGGATGCTGCTGAAAATCAAGCAGCTAACCGTAGGCCTTTGCTTTAATGGGAAAGTTTGATGAAATAGGATTTTGCTTCTAACTTTGATGTCTGTAATTCTTTTTATGTCAAAATCGATGAGATATGGTGGAGAATTCTCATTTGACAATTGGGATAGATCTATGAGCATTCCTTATTCATCATTGGATTACTGAAAGTGAAGGAAGGGAAGGGAGAACATATAAATTATATTTAGATTATTATTATTTCTTACTCCATTTGAAAATATTTATTTGGCTTGAGGAAACAGGAATCCTTTGGAGGCAAATAATTCAATCTGGCAATTTAAAAACCAATTAAGGATTTCAGAAAACCCTTCTCCCTTATGGCTAAAAAATAAGATCCAAAAAAATATGCCAGAAAATGGGTATATTATTTTAATTAGCTTAATTCATTGATAATTTTTTTTAGTCAATGATTAAAGAAGCTATTTTTGATCCTTCACTTCAAGCTTGTAAATTTGCACTGCAGGCTTTCTATGGATGCCTAATATTGAAACAGAAGCAGGTGGTTTTATTTCATAGTGGAATTTAAGTGCCACATCATTATACATTAATTTTATTTAAATGATCAGGTTTATAAAACAATAACTTACATGCATCATGTTTCTAATACTTGTTTACTTAACCTTTATCTAGATGAAAAATTTGAGGGTCTGATGGATTCTGTGGGTCTCTTCTCATCAGAGGCAATTCTGCACTTTTTTGTAAACTGGGCATCTCAATTATTATAAAAGCTTCCCTTAATTCAGGAGGAACATGAAACACTATAGTGAAACACAGGAGTATATTAGCACTGAAATATTTTTTTTACCACTTTAATAACTGCAACAGTTTTGATAGCTAAATTGAAAGAATGCCTTTCTAATCATCAAAGGTAACTCAGCAGTTTTCTCACTCTCCAAAATTTTTTGCAAGAAGTAGTTTGAAAGGGCAATTTGATGAGACTAAACAAAACACGAATGTGTGCCAACATGTTGTTCAATCTCACACTATCAAGTTTATTACCTGCAAATATCAGTGGAAAAAAAGCGAGAAGGAAAAGAGTGGATTTACACATACAGACCCACATCTGCCACGTGCGTGTTTGCCCATGATCACATACCAGCATGCCACCACTGTTTACAATCAAGGAAAGCTGAGAGTTAAATGAGATGAGTAATCAAATGCCCAGCATATGTTGTTTTTGCATTGTTTATGTGACCAATCATTATTAAAATTTATCATCTTTTAATTATATCAGTTTATGATAGTTTTTTTAAAAAACCAACACGCACCAACAACAGAACAACAGACAGCCTCTTCAACAAAAACAGGGTCTCATTTAGAACAATATTGGAACCAGTGCTTTATTGGGGGAGAGACTCAAATTCAATAGACTCACCATTGCACTGTTTCACAATTCTTTCTTTGCTGCTATATATGGCTTGAGTGCTGAGAAAATGCCCCCCCCCCAAAAAAAGGAAAAAAAAAAGAAAAAAGATTGTGTGTGTAAAACTCTGTCAAAAAAAAGTAAGGCACTGAAAGAACTATTGAAAATTTTGACATCTGTTTATCTGTTTATAGCTATGGCAAGATTACTCATATTAATTCTTGTTTAAAATGCCATATGAAGGAAAGACATTTGTGCAAACAAGAGTCATATTTGAATTGTAGATCATGTCTTCACCATCTGTGAGAGCTGATGGTGTTGCAAAATTAATGTGTTAATGAAATCACAATAATTTCTCCAAAGTAATGGGTTCTGAAGCTGAGAATGAGTATTTTTTGAACTTTGATGTCTAGTGATTTCCAATTGGGAAAAGCTCTCAGCCTTTAATTAGTTCTGCAGCCCAACTTTAAAATAAATTTGGTGATGTCTTTCTTTTGCCAAGAGTAGATTTGAAGGGGGGAAAAAGCCATAACAACTTTTGGAAAATGTTCTCTGGTGTTTGAAAAGTTGTTAAATAAGACTGCCTGCCAAGAAATGTCACCAAAAATTCTGACTACTGAGAGAGAGTGGGCAAACAGCTCAAAAAATAATTCTAGCTTGCTGCAACATCACAGGTTGGGAATAGCTAAACCTCACACAGACTTCATGATTAATTCCAAGTTTCTCGTTGGAAGCCAGACATAATGATGTTCAGCACTTTGTGTTATTGGTTAACACAGTACACTCTTTCCAACTGCATTATCAAACATAGTCAACAGTGTAAAGTGACTTCGCATGAGGAGAATTGTAAGGGGTAATATTTCAAGCCCATTGAACTTTCTGGAGAACCTTTCCCTCCAAAACTCTTTAGGTTTGCATTTACAATGAGCCTCTCTGACAAGTGAAAATGTGTGGGCAGGTACATTGGACAGGTATATATATTCCCTTTTCTCAGAACCATCTTTAAGTCATGCTTAAAGGGGACAACACAATTTAAGAAAAAAGAATAGGAGGTTGTGATAATTGGTATTCTGAAGAGCTCATATTTATAAAGCCAATCCATCATTTTACAAACATTTCAGAATTTTACCTTTTAGAAGGAAACAGTTCTGCCTGTTTGAGAAGTGCTGGTAAAGTTTAAAAGAACCTTTATGTGAAACACGAAACGTCATCTACCCAGGTAAATTGCTTGTCTTACCTGTTGTGGTTTTTTATTACTGTGTTGTAGGTATGTGACTGGTGTAAGCACATAAGACACACAAAAGAATACCTGGATTTTGGGGACGGGGAAAGAAGGCTTCAGTTCTGCAGTGCAAAATGTCTCAATCAATACAAAATGGACATTTTCTACAAAGAGACCCAGGCCAATCTTCCAGCTGGGCTGTGCAGCACATTACACCCTCCCATGGAAAATAAAGCAGAAGGCACCGGGGTGCAGCTGCTCACTCCAGACTCTTGGAATATCCCGCTAACAGATGCTCGGAGGAAGGCCCCCTCCCCGGTGGCTACAGCTGGCCAAAGCCAGGGCCCTGGCCCGTCGGCGTCCACCACCGTCTCTCCATCTGACACTGCCAACTGCTCTGTCACTAAAATCCCCACGCCAGTGCCCAAGTCCATCCCCATCAGCGAGACTCCAAATATCCCTCCTGTCTCCGTCCAGCCACCTGCTAGCATCGGGCCTCCCCTTGGCGTCCCGCCTCGGAGCCCTCCCATGGTGATGACCAACCGCGGCCCGGTGCCGCTGCCCATCTTCATGGAGCAGCAGATCATGCAGCAGATCCGCCCGCCCTTCATCCGCGGGCCTCCGCACCATGCCTCCAACCCCAACAGCCCCCTGTCCAACCCCATGCTTCCCGGCATCGGGCCCCCGCCCGGTGGCCCCAGAAACCTGGGCCCCACTTCCAGCCCCATGCACCGGCCCATGCTATCGCCCCACATCCACCCCCCGAGCACCCCCACCATGCCCGGGAACCCCCCAGGCCTGCTGCCCCCGCCGCCTCCGGGCGCCCCGCTGCCGAGTCTTCCCTTCCCGCCAGTGAGCATGATGCCAAATGGCCCGATGCCGGTGCCCCAGATGATGAATTTCGGGCTGCCGTCGCTTGCCCCGCTGGTGCCGCCCCCGACCCTGCTCGTGCCGTACCCCGTGATCGTGCCCCTACCGGTGCCCATCCCCATCCCCATCCCTATCCCTCACGTCAGCGACTCCAAGCCCCCCAACGGGTTCTCCAGCAACGGGGAGAACTTCATTCCGAACGCCCCTGGCGACTCCGCGGCGGCGGGCGGCAAGCCAAGCGGACACTCCCTGTCCCCCCGAGACTCCAAGCAGGGCTCGTCCAAGTCCGCGGACTCGCCCCCCGGCTGCTCGGGCCAGGCCCTGAGCCTGGCGCCCACGCCCGCCGAGCACGGCCGGAGCGAGGTGGTGGACCTGACGCGGCGCGCCGGCAGCCCCCCGGGCCCCCCGGGCGCGGGCGGCCAGCTCGGCTTCCCAGGCGTGCTGCAGGGCCCGCAGGACGGCGTCATCGACCTGACCGTGGGCCACCGGGCCCGGCTGCACAACGTGATCCACCGCGCGCTGCACGCGCACGTCAAGGCGGAGCGCGAGCCGGGCGCCGCGGAGCGCAGGACCTGCGGCGGCTGCAGGGACGGCCACTGCAGCCCGCCCGCCGCCGGCGACCCAGGCCCGGGCGCCCCGGCGGGCCCCGAGGCGGCCGCGGCCTGCAACGTCATCGTGAACGGCACGCGCGGCGCCGCCGCCGAGGGCGCTAAGAGCGCGGAGCCGCCTCCCGAGCAGCCGCCGCCGCCACCGCCGCCCGCGCCCCCCAAGAAGCTGCTGTCGCCTGAGGAACCGGCGGTGAGCGAGCTAGAGTCGGTCAAGGAGAATAACTGTGCTTCCAACTGCCACCTGGACGGGGAGGCGGCCAAAAAGCTGATAGGCGAGGAGGCCCTGGCGGGGGGCGACAAGTCAGACCCGAACCTTAATAACCCCGCGGACGAGGACCATGCCTATGCTCTGCGGATGCTGCCCAAGACCGGCTGCGTGATCCAGCCTGTGCCAAAACCCGCGGAGAAGGCTGCCATGGCGCCGTGCATCATCTCCTCGCCCATGCTCAGCGCCGGGCCTGAGGACCTGGAGCCGCCGCTCAAAAGGAGGTGCCTCCGAATTAGAAATCAGAATAAGTAAAAGGTTTGTATGTCCGCCGGGCGCTCCTCCGCACCAGCCAGTGCACCTCTCCTTACTTCTGACAAGGCAGAGGGGAGAGTTGTAATTACAGTCATGATTTTACCCTGTGTGTTTTATATTGCACACGGTGTGGTCACGCTATCAACATTCTGAGCCAGCAGCTCTGACGCTGAGTTGTTCAGTAGCATCATTCCCATTTTACAGCCGAGGAAACTGAGCCACAGCATGTGAGTGCCAAGCCCCGGGTCACTTACTTGAGGGGAAAGCTCAGTCTCCAACCTGTCATGAAATACTGTCTCTCCAATTACACTTTATTATGCTCATCTCCGTAAATCACCCTATTGGAGAAGAGGAGGATGGGGGGAGGGAGAAGAGATTAACTTGGGACACCTAAATGTGTGATCATGAGGTTGCAGGGCAGTGGTGAAATGTCCAGTGAACCCATGAGCTGGGCCACCTACTAAATAGAGCTGGTTGCCTCATTGGCAGAATGTCACCAAATTTTCTTGATAAGGACGGGATTCCATTTGTAAAGTGAGAATGAAACCTAACTCTTACATGCATATGTCAACTGAACCCAGGCCACTGAGTCCTATTTGCCTGGCAGGGTGTCTTTCCTGTTCATGGGGTCTCCTTCCTGCAGTTTGGCACCAAGCAGCATCTCCCAGGGTAGGCCTCAAGCGTCACTGACCAGCTTTGCTCTCTCCCCCTTTTGGGGCCCAGCGGCTTAGCTGATGAGTTGCTCACCTTTGCAGGTAATGGGAGGCTTCGATAGGGAAGAGGGTGGCATTGCTAAAGTGAGTGACACTGCACATCTCTGACCTCATAGACACCTGCCTAATGCCAAGTGAGCCGCCGAGAGTGAGTTAAATTTTTCAATATTGGGAAGGGGAACTCACATGTGTGCCTGTCATAGGCAGAGGTGGCCTCATTTGCTCCTCCTGCCAATTCTGGTGGAATAGGCATCATCTGTATCTCACCAAGGAGGCAGATGAAGCTTAGATACTGTGCCCGAAGCAGAGCTGGTACGTGGGGAAGCCGTATTCAACTCAGGCCTGTTGGACACAGCCCAAGCTCTCCCGTCTATCCAAGCGGGCATCAAACAGGCCAAAATTCAGTTGAGTTTATCAACTTCTTATGGAGAGGAAGAGGAGAGATGAGCATTTATTGAGCACCTAACTTGTACACTGCTCCTTCCAGGGACTAGGGAGATACAAAGGTAAATATGATGGCATGCCCCCATCTGGTGGGAGTGCAAACTCCAGGAGGAAGGAAGCGGGGGCCAGGAGAGTGGATCTCGTAAGATGAATAATTGCTCACATTTGTATGCAGGCTGTCTTCTAAGTGTTTTTCGGTAGTATTTATTTGGATCTGGGTCCATAGGACAATTATCGTCTTCATTTTATTGATGAGGAAACCAAGACAGAGACATTAAAGTAACTTGCCCAAGATTTTACCAAATTAGCAGAGTTGAGATGCAAATCCAGGCTGTCTGACTCCAGAGCTGCATTTTTTTAAAAACCACTGTAGGAGAATAGGCTAATTAGTTTCTTTATTACCCTACATACTAAAATTGTTTTACCCACCTCAGTGGGTAAAACAACCCTCAGTTGTCCTAGGGGAAAGTTTCTTAAAAAACAAACAAAAACTGAGTCTACCTCCTAACTTCTCTAAGTGTTCAGACAGTTGAATTCTTGTTTCTGCAGCACCAACAAGCCTACATTACCAACCCATTACTCCACAGTGGGAAATACAAACGTGGAGCACAGCACTTGCTGTGGTGTGTCCAGTCCCTGGTCTCTAAGTTGGGCCCCTAGCATAGCCAGGAGATTGCTTGGGAAGCACAGACCAGAGCAAGGAGACTTGTCGGTTGTGGAAGAAAGGTTTCTCAGCCACTATCGTTCGAGGTTTCCTTTTCCTCTGATGGCTTTGCCAGTAGAGGAAGAATACTAAAAATGAGTTCACCATTCCTTCTTGATTTTACATCTACAAGTTCTGCTGCCTGAAGACAGATGGCCTCAGCCTTCTCACAGTCACCTCAATTGAAAATGCCCCTGATTTCTTCACGAGAGTAATTTAATCTGGTTGACAAAGCTGTGAGTAATGGGAAGATGTGTGACAAAAAAAGTGACGGCCTTCAGAAAGTCAGAAAGCATTGGGAATTGTCACTTTAAACACATTCTAATATCACTCATTCAGGTGAGGCTGAAAGAAGAAGAATGGGAGGGTGAGAGATTTTACTATTATACCATCATTGGAGTGAGAAGTGACCAGGTCAAGAATAGTGACACTAACATATGAGTAGCTTGGGACCAAAATAACATAAAAACATAAAATATACGATGGCTATTTGGATGATATATGTTTCTGAATAAAGAATCAGTCTTGTATGTGGACCAGAATCATTAAAAATATTAACCTGGCTCCAGCCAATTTCAGAAGATGTGGTGATGAAATTGCCCACTACCTCTTGAGATTGAAGAGTTCTTTCAATGATGGGTCCCCCAAGAAATTACAGCTTTTCTTTAAAATCAGAAATACAGAAATACTCAGGCTTTGTCAGCTATGAAAGGGTGACAAGGCAAGTGATTTAAGATGGGGGAAAAACCACCTCTCCTCCACTAAATCACATTTCCTCTTGCCCTCAGAAGTTCTGTGTCACCTCACAGCACAGTCTCAACCCGCCACAATTTACTCACATTCTCTGGCCCTTCCTGGTTTGTTTTATTTATTTATTTATTTATTTATTATTTTTTGAGACAGAGTCTCAATCTGTCACCCAGGCTGGAGCGCAGTGGCGCGACCTTGGCTCACTGCAACCTCGGCTGCCTGGGTTCAAGTGATTCTCCTGCCTCAGCCTCCTGAGTAGCTGGGGTTATAGCCACGCGCCACGATGCCCAGCTAATCTTTGTATTTTTAGTAGAGACAGGGTTTTGCCATGTTGGCCAGGCTGGTCTCGAACTCCTGACCTCAGGTGATCCACCCACCTCGGCCTCCCAAAGTGCTGGGATTACAGGTGTGAGCCAACGTGCCCAGGCCCCTTCCTGTTTTTTTGTGCACATGTGGTGCTGTTTTTCTTCTATGCCTTCAGAAACCCAGACCGTTCATATGGTTGGGGAAATTGGAAGTGTATCCACTAAATAAAGGACCGTATGGCTTTTGTGCCCTGATGCTGAACACTGGTGACAAGTTAAAGCCAAAGTGGAAAGTGTTACAAACCAAAAGCAAAACTCAGGCTGAGATGTGGTGGGTGAGGTGCAGGTGAATGATTTCTCCGTGTGCTTGTTGGTGATTCATTATATATTATTTCTCATATATATTCATTATATATTATATAGGATAATCTGTCAATAACTTCAGTCAGCTCTTCATTCTTCTCACTATGTCTGCCTTTTTCATACTGTAGTACTATTTTATTATTTTTATTTTATTTTATTTATTATTTTTTTGAGACAGTCTTGCTCTGTTGCCCAGGCTGGAGTGCAGTGGCACAATCTGGGCTCACTGCAACCTCTGCCTCCGGGGTTGAAGCAATTCTCCTGCCTCAGCCTCCTGAGCAGCTGGGATTACAGGCACATGCCACCATGCCCAGCTATTTTTTATATTTTTGGTAGAGATGGGGTTTCACCATGTTAGCTAGGCTGGTCTCAAACTCCTGACCTCAAGTGATCTGCCCACCTTGGTCTCCCAAAGTGTTGGGATTACAGGTGTGAGCCGCCGCTCCCAGTCTGTAGTACTGTTTAAAAAAATCATTTAAAATAGATCAAAAGCAGACCAAAGTATCTAGAAATTAGCAACCGAGGCAGCTACAGTTGTCTTCAAGGAAGTCTTATTTGCTAGTTCTTTGTAAATTACAGGGTTTTTTTTCCCCATTTGGAAATTATTCTGTTCCTGGTTACCTGCCTTTATGCATTCTTGTGTGTTGATATGATTACGAATGATTTCAGTGGACAACTATTTTCCCCAGATGCAGAACTAATTAAGTTTAGTTGAAGATTTTAAAAGGTTGTAAACTTCCTTTGATCTTCAACTTTTAAGACTCCAAATGCCAGTTCTGCAGCTTCTGTAAGCTGGAAAAAATATCCCCCCAAATAATAAGGAAAACAATGTATAAACATTTTCCGAACTATTCTATCCACAAAGAATTCCATTTATAAATGGAATACTCCCTTCTTTGTCTTTGCCTAGGAGCTTGAGGGATAGCTGTTTGTATTTGTACATTTTCTGAATTTCTACAGTTTACACTTGTTTATGGTACATTGGGGAGTTCAGAGTAACCATTTGCAAATGTTTGAAGATATTCAAAAGAAAATATTCCCCCTCCTCAGTTTTCCAGGGAAATGACATAGACTCTTTAAGTAAAATAATCAATGGAAAAAATGTGTACAAGGAGTAACCCTTTCATCTCACTTTTTCCATTCTCAAGGAGCAACAGGTCCATACAACTTTCCACCTTTGTGGCTCCCAAATTTCTAAGTTTCAAAAACCAGAAAGAAAATATAAGACCCTTTTTCCTGGTCCCAATTCCATGATACTACTCCAGGCTCAGCAGGGGGGACTTGACATCTTATTTTCTCAGGGAAAGCTGGAGGAGGCACCTGTAGTTTGGCTTTTTGGAGTTTAATTATTAGTCTGGTCATGGAGCCACAGTCCTAGAAACAACTGTTCCAAGGCAAGGAGTTCACTTCATTGGGGAAGCCAAAAGGGTGGAGGTCACAAATAAGTTTTTTGCCAATTTAGTTTCTCAAACTGAGAAGTTCAAGAGAGGAGGCTGTCTGGGAGGAGGTTGGGAAGTCAGTCCATACATTTGAAACAATACTATAGGTGCCTACTTTTAAAACAAGGAAAAGAAGGAAAACTGAGAGTGACAAAAGGAAATCAGTATGAATGGGATGTGCTCGGATCCTGTGTCAGACTTGTGCTATCTAATGGTCCAGTACTTGACTATTGGGAATATTAATTGGTGACAGTCCCTAAGTTAAGGGTTAGCTTGTCTGTTGGGATGCAGTTGGCACATATAGTTCTAGGTAGAGGTACTTCAAAGAGCCAGAAAGAAGACACCAGGTCTGTGTCATGGACACATGTGAGTGGGAGGACCCGGGAGTGTGCTTCCTGTGATCATTTCAGACTTGTAGAGGAAAGTTTTCTGGAATGAATGGTGTCAAGATTGGCCTGAGATATGTCCCAATTCAATGCTGCTGGGACCATGTTAACCCTTATGACCAGGGACTTGGAGGGAAGGTTTTAATGTACAAGCATCCAACTTTTATATATGATGTCAATCAGGTTATGATGGAATATGAAATGACATCTGTGACTGGATATTTATTACTTTCAGATGTACCCATAACCTTCCATCTTCAGCAGGACTGGGACTAGAGTGAAGCAAAGGAAGGGCTTAGGGCAGAGACTTTGAGGAGGCACCCACTCAGGGTCATGCTAGTGCAGCACTGGTCCTGGCTCTGTCTCCAGATCCATATGGCAGCTCCCTAAAGCTGGTCTCCTGGCCCCCTGGACTCGTCCCTGGATGGCCTTCAGCAACTCCCCCTGAAATTTCATGGAAAGTTTTATGTGCCTATGCACAGAGGCATTTTCATGGGAGAAGACGTCCATAGATTTTGGCTCCAGAAAAAGTATGCTCTATATCTCTGAAGGATTATCTTACCTTATTATGGAGCAATATCTGAGTTGAAATTTTTCTTGTTTCTCTGAGGAAGCTGAATTAATGGAAAGTTTCTCTTAAAACTTAGAATATATTGTTTGGCAATTTCTGCTGTGGGCCTAATATTGCAGAATCAAAGTTGGAGCTACATCATGTAGCACTTGCCTCAATAAGATTGCCTTAGTGACACAATGCAAAAGGTTATAGACTTTTCTTCAAGTTACCATTTCCCACAAGGGCCTGTGATGAAAGAAGAAAAGAGAAGCAAGAAAAGAAATAAGCTAGATACTTCCCCAGCACTTGGACCTTCAAAATTTGTACGATATGGGGAGACACTGTTCTTCTGTGGAAAGATCTTCTACTCTGCCACTGAGGCCAAGAAAGCAGAATGGCCAGAGTCAGAGAGGTGGACAGGTCGGTGAACACCAGGGCATTGATGTGGCAGTGTCTGGGAGCGCTGCCAATGCTAGCTCCCCAGTATGCCTCTTTACTTGGAGAGACTGCACTTGGAAAGAGACGCGTTCGGCCAGCTATTAACCAGCCGTTGCCCAGGAGGGCACTGGAAATCAGTTCCCTGACTGGTTTCCAATGAGTCACTCCCTTGCCAGCCTAAGCTGCTGCCTGTGCACCATGTTCAATCATTTACACCTACCTTCATGCAGACAAGTGCTGCAGAGGGGCAGAGATGTCTGAGGACCAAAATACACTGCACCGTGGAACACTTACCTCATGTTGTGGAACACTTACCCTCACCCGAATGCCCCGCCTTTTCCAGACTTTCCTGTCTAAGAGATCGTGCCAAAGGGACGGGGGTGGCCATGCTGTTTTCTTTTACCATGTCCTGCACAACTTATTTTATATCCTTCAGTTGCCGTTTTAAGTGCATAGCACTTTCTATGTGGATGGATGTTAAGGCAATGCATTCTGCATGTGTAAACTTTTTCTTAGGGCCTCAAAGGGCATAAACGAAATTCATTCAGAGAAAGAAAGAAATTAGCTTTAGAAAATAAACAATTTAGCACTGGCATCGTTTAACAGGGTCCCATTCTCAAGGAAATGGGGTAAATGCCATTTCAGACACCAGCTCTGAATACTAACTGCAGAGAGTTCTTCTCCAGATTTGTGGATTTCCACAGCACAGAAAAAAAAATAGGGTGGGGTCAGGATTGGGAACATGAGACCATCAACAGGGAGGGGAAGTACACACACATGCACAAAACTTATTTCAAGGGTCATCGAAAAGATTCTAGTGAAAAATGACTGGAGCAAAAGAAAATGACAATAACAAAAACTTGGAATTATTCTCTAATGCTTTAAAATAGTCCCAAGTGTACTACATAGTTTAAAATTGGAAATCAGTCAAGTTACCTAACTCTGCCACTCCTTGGACTGAATTAATGATCATAAGCAAAAAATGCTTGTGCAATTGTACTGTGTGGTCCAGATGTACAGCCCTGAGTAGAGAGATGGGGGCAGAGCAGACCTGGCTTTCCAGGTAGCCAAGGGGTCAGGGCTGGGGCAAATCAAAGCTTCCAGTGCTCCCAGCCTCATTCCCATCCAGATATTTGGCTGCACCAGCACTAGTTGTCTCATCATTTTCCCCTCTGAACCTCTGGTTTGTTGTCTGTCTTTGATATAGTAAGCTGTGTTTTGTTTTGGGTAAAAAGGGAAGTAAGAATGTGACTGATAGTATTTAAAGAACAAAAGGGAGAAATGCTTCATGAATTCATTTGATATGGAACATTGACCTAACATCCAAAAAAATACAACTAAAAAGTAGATCTTTCCCTCATTTGCATGGCTTATTTCCCCAGATATGTTTTTGGTATTGAAAATGAATGGTATTCCCATACAACATGTGTCTCAATTTGTAATGATATCCTCCTTGCAGCTGGCTTAGTTCTGCAAGTGTTTCTAAAATGTTACTGTCTTAAATTTGAACCAACCTACAATAACAAATTATCTAGAAGCAAAGTGGCTAAACGGCATTTGGTGAGAGAAGGGGAAACCCTATATTTCATCCTTCAACTCTTGTTTTAGAAATTCAGACTGTAACATGATCTTTTTCTAAAGAAATCTACACACACACACTTTAAAAACTGTGCAGCTTGGGTGTTGTGGGAGCAAGAATGATCAGGTTTAAGTTTCTCTGCAAAGCTCTGCATCCCATCAACAAGCCCTTTTGATATTTTAAACCCGTATTTAGAGTAATTTCAAGATATTTGGAGCACATGTGGTTAAATGTAAAACTTTGTCATTATAATGTGTTAGATGCTTATACTTTAAATATTTATAAGCTTCTATTTATTTATTTATTTTTATTTTTTTCTGAGATGGAGTTTCACTCTGTTGCCCGGCTGGAGTGCAGTGACGCGATCTCGGCCCACTATAACCTCTGCCTTCTGGGTTCAAGCAATTCTCCTGCCTCAGCCTCCCAAGTAGCTGGGATTACAGGCACGCACCACCATGTCCAGCTAATTTTTTTTTGTATTTTTAGTAGAGATGGGGTTTCACCCTGTTAGCTAGGATGGTCTCCATCTCCTGACCTCATGATCCACCTGTCTAGGCCTCCCAAAGTGCTGGGATTACAGGTATGAGCCACCATGCCCAGCCTTTATAAGCCATTTTTAAGTAATTTACCCAAAAGCTTTCTCCCACTAGAATACTATAATTGAGTAGTATCTGAGCATCATTATAGAAGATACAAGATGAAGTTGCTGCAGCATGCATTCACATTCTTCTTGCTTTTCTGGTTTTAATTCAAATGTCATTTTTAGTAGAATCAGCTTATTTTATTATTTTAAAAATGTATTAAAAAATCATAAACAAGATTGGTTGTCTGTGATTTAAAACAAAGAAATTCCCCAGCACTCAAAAGCTAAAGTGTTCTAACCTGAACCGTATTGAGTCCCACACGTGAGCGTGGTGGCTCACTCCTGTAATCCCAGCACATTGGGAGGCCAAGGTGGGTGGATCAGACTTAGGTCAGGAGTTCAAGACCAGCCTGGCCAACATGGGGAGACCCTGTCTCTACTAAAAATATAAAAAATTAGCTGGACATGATGGCGCATGACTGTAGTCCCAGCTACTTGGGAGGCTGAGGCATGAGAACAGCTTGAACCTGAGAGACAGAGGTTGCAGTGAGCCTAATTCGTGCCACTGCACTCCAGCCTGGGCGACACAGTGAGACTCCATCTCAAAACAAAAAACAAACAAAAAACTTCCCATTAGAGTGTTGGATCTCAGTCTGTGTCCACGTGAACTTAAAGTGTCATATTGTTCCTCTGAAATGTCTTAGGGACAATTTATTGGTGGTTGGATTGAATTCTTTACTATTTGCCTTCAGCCATCTTGGAAGCTAAGACATAGGATCCTGTCTTTATCATAGGTAGCCTGTTTGTGCACTTAATATGAAAAAGAGGAGGGGGAAACCCTTTTTCCAAATGCAGAATCCATTTAAGCTTTGGAGGTTATAAATTTCAAAGTGATCACAGGCCCCTGGGGCTCACACTCTTTTATGGCTGGCAAAATACAACTTTCTGGTAAGAATGGGGAAAAGAAGGCTTTAAAAGGCTCATAAACTTGCTTGGACATCTAATAGCTCTTACCAAACAGCATTCTCATGAGTTAAGTGTAAATGAGTCAGAAACATATAGATCAAATTTCTTTTAAAATACACATGGGTTTGAAAATTAAGGCCAAAGTGCTTGGCAAAATAAGTTTTGGTTTTATCCAAACCCAAATGTTGAAAAAATAATTCTAAGATTTGCCAAACCAAAAATACATGCAGATCTCTTCAATCCTCCCGTTAAATAAGATGGCATCATAAACATGGGACTTAGTGGCTATTTTCATAATCCCCAAGGTTTAGGCAACATGAACCTTAAATATTGATTGAAAGACTATGAAAAATTTTTGGTGGAAAAACATTATAACCTTGCAAATGAAGATGAGGGCTACTGGTTCAGGGTTCTAATCCTGATTTTGACAGCACTTCTCACTGTCCGATCAGGTGATCAACTTGTCCTTTGTCTTAGCTCTGGGTGTGTTTGTGTGCATGTGTGTGTGTGGCCTATGCATAGCAATAATAACTTTTAAAATCCTATTTTTGGATTTTATAAATCCTAAATGTATACTTAATTCATATATTACAATCTGCGAAACTTAATAACTCCTCATCATATCCAAACAGAGGGAAGCAGTCCCCTTTTGCTCATTCATAGTTCAGAGATAGTCTTCATTTATTTCCCTAGAGGGTAAAACATATCCATTTTGCACTAACAATATCTAATGCTGACTTTGCTCAGGTCTGTGTTATTAAAAGACGAGAGAGAGAGAGGGAAAGAGAGAAAAGAAAAAAAGTAGGGGAGGGTGTGTGGCAGGAGTCCTTGACTTGATTTGAAGAACTAATAACCTACTGAGAGACAAAAAAAAAAAGCCAAGGTCACTTTTACAAGCAACATGCAGAACCTGCAAACCGATGTGACACTGCAGACAGTAGGCTTCGCAAGAGCAGGGACCGGGTCCAGTTCACTCATTGTTGTAACCAAGTGCCTAGCACAGGGGCTGGAAGAATGAGCACACAAGTATTCAGTGACGACATGAATGAAAGCGTCTCCATAGAGGAACAGCTAATGAAGCTGCCTTGATGTAGTGCCTTCTGGTCGATGAATTCTGAATTCTGAACCTGAGGAGGGATGTGGGCTGGCGATCAGGGGTGGAGAAATGAGGGGTGAAGTAGCATGTTAAAGGGCACAGACACAGAAAAGAGCAAGCTGTATTAGGGATGACCTTCCGGTTCACTTGGCTGGAACAAAGGGCTTGACCACAGAGGGTGAGAAGCATGAGGCTGGAGGAGAGTGGGAAGGTGGTAGAACAGGAGTTTGGGGAATTTGTACTCAATACATTGGGCAACGTCACTGTGGCCTCAAGCACAAGAATGACAAGATGAAATCTGTGTTTGAGGAAAATTACTTGAGCAGCTCTTTGTGGACTGAAAGACTGACATTGCTAAAGCTGATGGTTGCATTCTGATGGCAGGCTAATTGCCAGCAGTTGATTCTAAACATTGCAGAACGTCATCGCTGGAGTGCGAGGGACATGCGCTGCCAGATCTATGGGTTAAGTATGGAAAGCCGAAGAACTTTCTTTGTGCTAAGTGGGCCTAAGGAAATGTCACAATGCACGGTGGAAGGAAATCTCACAATCAACAGACCATTCCAGGATCTAAAGAAGGAAGATGCTGGCTTGGCTCCAGATGGCCACAGAAACAGAGGCCCCACCCTTCTGACCAACCAGCAGCTCTGAGCCTTAAGCCAGCAGGGAAGGGCAGATGTGGGCTGCTGTTTCATGCGTGCACAGAGGCAGGCCCTGGCTCTTGCAGCAGCGGACTTCACGAATGCAGAATGTGGAGGTTACACAGCGATGCCTAGACTGTCTGTCCTTAGACCGAAGGGCAGCAGAAAGGCTCAGGGGGCTTGCTCTATATTCCTTAGACATCTCCGGAGATTTTCTCTGCATCAGAATCAGATCCTCCCATGGCCTGCGGCTACTTTTAAGAAAGTTTGGCAACCTTTTGGATATGTCCTCTTCTCTTTTTTGACTTTCCAGGCTGTAAACCTTCAGAAGCTTCCCCATGTGGTGCCAGTGGGCTCCTGGTGGTGAAGGAAGGTGGCAGTGTGGTTTAGTGGAAAAGAATATCTGCTCTGGAGTTGGGCCAGCTTGGGTTCGTATCCCAGCAGAGACACTTACCAGGTGAGGGAGAAAGGGACTTCAGCTCTCTGAGCCTCAGTCTCTATGTCATGAGTAATGAGATTGCTGTAAGAGACAGGTAAGGAAATGTATAAAGTGTGGCTCATCACAGATGCCCTAAAATGGCAGTTGCCATCCTGTTAGAAAGGATGCATTGCCTAAGGACGAGCTTGGGGCTGGAGTGAGACCTGCCTGGGTTTGAAAACTGGCTGGGTCACTTACCAGCTGTGAGGATTTGGCCAAGTTTTATAACCTCTCTGGGCCTGCATTTTCTCATTAAATAATTATAATAGCTAATATTTATTGAACACTTTCTACATGTAGGCAGTGTTTAAATGCTACATACCAACAATGCATGAGACTTAGCATTATTAAGCCCATTTTGCAGATGAAGAGACTGAGGCTTGGAGAGGTTAAGTATGCCACCCAGAGTCATGTGGCCAGTAAATGGCAGTGCTGAGATATGACTGGCAGCCTGGCTCCAGAGTTTCCATGCAAAACCACTGTCCATGGCTTATGTGTAAAAAATGAAGATAATAACCCCTACTTTGTGCAGTTATCAGCTCCAATGTAAATAACAAGTTAAAATGTCTGGGAGCTACCTGGCTCATAGTAGATGCTTATTACAAAAATTGTCATGATAGCCCCTACAGCCCAGAACTTCTTCCTTTGGATGTGTAATGGAAAATAATGAAACACTTCCACGTTGTCAACCTCAGAGGTTAGGGAAACCATTCCAGAAATTCTCATAAAATCTCTGGTT
The DNA here is from genome assembly GCF_029289425.2 of Pan paniscus. Classification (NCBI taxonomy): domain Eukaryota; kingdom Metazoa; phylum Chordata; class Mammalia; order Primates; family Hominidae; genus Pan; species Pan paniscus. The sequence continues at coordinate 127,665,661 of NC_073254.2, forward strand.
CCACTTTTACAAGTCGAGACTGCAACAAAGAGCGAGTGCCCAAGGTCACAGGGTGGCACAGCCAGGATTAGAACCTGAGTCCTCATCTGCCTTTCCTCTCGGTGGGACATGGGATCTGACCGCAGCTGCTTCAGTTACATGCCCTGTGCCAAGCACCAGAGTCATATTTTTGCCACCCACGGCATGGCTTCCTCACATCAGGAAGCCAATTCCAGAGAGAAAATAGGTTATGCCTGAACATCTAGGGTTGAGGGGTTAAAGGGTTGCAGAAAAGCAGTTAGTAACCACACTCTCCATCATTTTTGCTGTTGGGGGAGAAATCAGTATTCTAGCTCTTACATTTTGCAATGGCATTTGTACTAATATGAAGCTTCCTCCCTCCCTCTCTCTGCTAATGGGCTGGTCATAAAGAATGAATCAAGTGTGGAGAAGACTGCTTTCCCAGACCTCATCTAAATCCTAAAATCTGCTGTTGACCCACAGGTCAAAGCTACTTGCCACATGAAGCTGCTTTTTTCTCTGTATTCTTTCTCTTTTACCTAGAATGCCTCTGTTCATATAACATAGAGAAGTAACACACTTAATCTTAACACAGTAAACATCTGGGTTTTTTGTCACAGGCAGAATTTTTGGAAGGCCGCAGTCTTGAGAGTCAGGGTGGTAGAAATCAGAAAAGGACAAGGACCCTGTCCTTTCCACTGACCCCTTGAATGAGTCTCTAAATTCATCTAGGATTTAGCATCTCCCACTTTAACAGGGACACAGTGACACCTGCTCCTGTAGTCACAGTGGGGAGAGGGGAGCAGAGCTGTGGGCCAGGGGCCTGCTGAGTTCCATGAACTGACATCAGCTAGTTCGTGTGTTGGATGAGACTTGATGAAAATGTGTGGTTTTTTTTTTTCTTATGAAAAACTTTTCAGAGTTCTTGTTTGCAAAGGCAGGGTGTTAGGCCATGTATGTCTCTAAGGCACTATACAGCTCTGACATTGTGACCCTGCCACCCTACTGTCAGGGCAAAGAAGGGGGGAGATGGAACATAGACTAGGGGTCAGCACTCCCAGCGGGAGGGGGAAACTTGACTTTGGGGTTCTAGAAGCTGGACTTCCATCCACCTTTTCCTATTTCTAGCAACCCTTCCTGGCAAAGTTATTCATCTGTAAAATGGAGATAGTAATAAATATTTCAGTAGCATTGCTGTTTGCTTCCAAGTGAAATAAGTATATAAAAATGCCTGGTGCTGTATTTGATGTAAATTAGGTGTGCAATAAAATTTGACTCCTAGTCTGGGCACAGTGGCTCATGCCTGTAATCTCAGGACTTTGGAAGGCTGAGGTGGGAGGATCATGAGCCCAGGAGTTTGAGACCCCATCTCTACAAAAAATTTAAAAATTAACTGGGCATGCCTGTAGACCCAGCTACTCAGGAGGCTGAGGCCCAGGAGTTTGAGGCTGCAGTGAGCTATGATCATGCAGCTGTCCTCCAGCCTGGGTGACAGAGCAAGACCTTGCCCCGCCCCCACTACCAAAAAAAAAAAAAAACCATCAGGAGCCATGGCTCATGCCTGTAATCCCAGCACTTTGCAAGGCCTAGAGGCCAAGACAGGAGGATCACTTGAGCCCGAGAATTTGAGACCAGTCTGGGCAACACAGGGAGACCCCATTTCTACAAAAAATTAGAAAAAAATTAGCCAGGCTTGGTGGTACATGCCTGTGGTCCCAGCTACTTGGGAGGCTGAGATCACTTGAGCCCAAGAGGTTGAGGCTGCAGTGAGCCATGATGGTGCCACTGCACTCCAACCTGGGTGACAGAGCAAGACCCTGTCTCAAAAAAAAAGAAAACTCCTTTCATTGAAGACATAAACCACAATGGGAAGTACTTAGTTCTGAAAGCCAGGGCATAGGACCTAGGCTCTTGTTCAAAATTTCCTGCAGAACAGCTCTATCATGTAATTCTTCTTTATTCTATTTTTCTTTTTTGGGAGTGAACAGAGCCATCTGCTATAGTGTGTTTGTTAAAAAAAAAAAAAAAAAAAGAAGAAAGAAAAAAGAAAACTACACTGTTAGTCATGAATCCCTCCATGGTTTTGGAAGAGGGCCTGCCAGAGACCTGGTCATTTGGTTTGCTTAAACTTCCAGGTTCTGGAAAGAACTTAGTAAAGAGGATCCATTGTCCAAGGTGAAGATAAGGACTTACTTAAGTGAGTGCACAAGAGGGGGCTCCGTAGTTCTGGGTTCTTCGCCCCTCAGAAACTTTTAGAGGTCAGCAAGAAATAGCAATGACCGCTTATAAGAAAAAACAGACTGCTCTCCCCTAACCCATAGAACCAGCAAAGGAAAACAACATTTTCATTTGTAAAATGAAGACTTAAAGATAGAGTTATCCCAGTAGGGAGTCTTACATGGTTGTAATTTTTACTGATTAACAAGTAAAATAAGGGATGTAGCTAAAAGAAAAAGTTATTTAAAAATTAAAGAAAACAAGGCCTTATAATTGGTTAATTTTTATTTTTATTTTTATTTTATTTTTAGTACTCAGGAACCTTAGCTTCTCAGAGCCATAGAGTGAGTAGCATCACAGTGATGAAGCTGCGATTCAGACCAGAACCTAACACTGAGCTAAGATGAAACTCACCCTTGGCTCCCATACCCTCTCCTTACCATGAGCTATAGACTCGAAAGGAGAAGGAATGTTTTTCAGTTGCAGGCATATCTCACTTTATCATGCTTCGCTTTATTACGCTTCACGAATATTGCCTTTGTACAAATGGAAGGTTTGTGGCAACCCTGTCAAGTCTATCAATGCCATTTTTCCAACAGCATGTGCTCACTTTATGTCTCTGTGTCACATTTTGGTAATTCTCACAATGTTTCAAACATTTTCATTATCATATCTGTTATGGTGATTTGTGATCAGTGATCTTTGATGCTACTATTGTCATTGTTTTGGGACACCATGAACTGCACCCATATAAGAGGTAAACTTAGTCAATAAACGTTGGGTATGTTCTGACTGCTCCACCAACTGGCTGTCCCCCCATCTTTCTCCTTCTCCTTGGGCCTCCCTATTTCCTGAGATACAAGATTGAAAGTAGGCCAGTTAATAATCCTATGATGGCCTCTAAATGTTTAAGTGAAAGGAGGGCCTCTAAATGTTTAAGTGAAAGGAGGAGACCCATGTCTCTCATTTTGAATCAAAAGCTAGAAGTGATTAAACTTAGTGAGGAAGGCATATTGAAAGCCAAGACAGGCCAAAAGCAAGGCTACTTGTGCCAATCAAGTTGTGAATGCAAGGAAAAAGTCCCTGAAGGAAACTAAAATTGCTACTCCATGGCTAGGCACAATGGCTCAAACCTGTAATAATCCCAGCACTTTGGGAGGCTGAGGCTGGCGGATCGCTTGAGCCCAGGAGTTCAAGATTAGCCTGGGAAACATGGCAAAACCCTGTCTCTACAAAAAATATGAAAAATTAGCTGGGTGTGATGGTGCACACCTGTAGTCCCAATTACTCAGGAGGCTGAGGTGGGAGGATCACCTGAGCCTGGGAAGTTGAGGCTGCAGTGAGCTGTGATCATGCCACTGCACTCCAGCCTGAGTGACTGAGTGAGATATTGTCTCTAAATAACAAATAATTAAAAATGCTACTCCAGTGAAGACACAAATGATAAGAAAGCAAAACAGCCTTATTGCTGATATAGAGAAAATTTGAGTGGTCTGGATGGAGGATCAAACCGACCACAATATTTCCTTAATCCAAAACTTAATCCAGAGCAAGGCCCTAACTCTCTCCATCACTGAAGGCTGAGAGAGGGGAGGAAGCTGCAGAAAAAGATTTTGAAGCTAGCAGAGGTTGGTTCATGAGCTTTAAAGAAAGAAGCTGTCTCCATAACATCAGAGTGCAAGGTGAAGCAGCAAGTGCTGATGTAGAAGCTGCAGCAAACTACCCAGAAGATCTAGCTAAGATCATTGATGAAGGTGACTACACTAGACAATAGATTTTCAATATAGATAAAACAGCTTTATATTGAAAGAAGATGCCAACTAGGACTTTCATAGATAGAGAGGAGTCAATGCCTGACTTCAGAGCTTCAAAGGACAGGCTGACTCTCTTGGTAGGGGCTAATGCTGCCGGTGACCTTAAGTGGAAGCCAGTGTTCACTTACTGTTCTGAAAATCCTAGGGCCTTTAAGAATTATGCTAAATCTACTCTGCTTGAGCTCTGTCAGTGGAACAACGAAGCTTGGGTGACAGCACATCTCTTGATACCATGGTTTACTGAATATTTTAAACCCACTGTTGAGACCCACTGCTCAGGAAAAAATAATTCTTTTAAAACATTACTGCTTATTGACAATGCATTTGGTCATCCAAGAGCTCTGATGGAGCGGTACAAAGAAATTAATTGTTTTCATGCCTGCTAACACAACATTCATTCTGCAGCCCATGGATCAAGGAGGAATTTTGACTTTCAAGTCTTATCATTTAAGAGATACGCTTCATAAGGCTCTAGCTGCCATTGATAGTGATGCCTCTAACAGATTTGGGCAAAGTACATTGAAAATCTTCTGGAAAGGATTCACTATTGTAGATGCCATTAAGAACATTTGTGATTCATAGGAGGAGGTCAAAATATCAACATTAACAGGAGTTTGGAAGGAGTTTATTCCAACACTCGTGGATGACTTTGAAGGGTTCAAGAGTTCAGTGGAGGAAGTAGCTGCAGATATGATGGAAATAGCAAGAGAATTACAAGGGGAACCTAAATATGTGGCTGAATTGCTGCAATCTCACGATCAAACTTGAACAGATGAGGAGTTGCTTCTTAAGAATGAACAAAGAAATTGGTTTCTAGAGATAGAATCTGCTCCTGGTAAAGATGCTATGAACAATGATGAAATTACAACAAAGGATTTAGAATATTCCATAAACTTAGTTGATAAAACAGCAGCAGGGATTGACTCAGTTTTGAAAGTGTTCTATTGTGGGTAAAATGTTATTGAATAGCATGGCATGACACAGAGAAATCCTTTGTGAAAGGAAGAATCAACCAATGTGGCAAACTTTATTGTTGTCTTATTTTAAGAAATTGCCACAGCCACCCCAGCCTTTGGCAACCACCACCCTGATTAGTCAGCAGCCATCAGTATCAAGGCAAGACTCTCCATCAGCAAGAAGGTTATGGTTCGCTGAAGGCTCAGATGATTGTTAGCATTTTTTTTTTTTTACAAATAAAGTATTTTAAATTAAGAATGTAAATTGTTTTTTAGACATAATGCTACTGCACATTTAATAGACTACAGTATAGTATAAACATAACTTTTATATGCACTGGGAAACCCTCCAAAAAAATGCATGTGACTTGCTTTATTGCAATCCTCACTTTATTGCAGTGGTCTAGAACCAAACCTGCACTATCTCCCACGTATCTTCATCAGTTAATGAGCTATAAGAAAAGAGATGCCATCCTCTTCAAAAATGAACACAATTTCTATCCTGCAAAAGCCATTTAAAAACTCTTCATGAAGCAATGGTTGATGGAGGAGAGAAGGAATCATGTTTTGGTAAAAACCTTCCTTCCTGGGATGGGTTTGGTGTGGGGACCACTATCTGGCATCACACTCAGAGTTTATCAGCTAGTGCAGGCGGCTCTGTTCATTGACCGCAGGGCTCTACCCTTGTGAGTGTCCCAGAATAGCTGCGGCTACCTGAGAGCAATCCAGTCCTCAGGGACTCGTTATTGTCCCAGATAAACAGCGTTGCCGCAGCCAGCACGTAATGGCTGTATTTAACTGTGATAAGTGATGGGCAGACGTGCCCGAGTGAGTGGATCTCTGGTAGGGCCTGGGTAATTGGACAAAGGCAAGCTGGCTGGCAGCAGGCATTTCTTGCACATCATAGAATTGATGCCACAGGGTTTTAGACTCCTGGGGATAAATATGACAGACATGGGGAGCTTGCCTTCTAAATGAGGAAGACAGGACAGACCTACTGGATTTTGATTATGCTAATTACAAAAGTATTTGAGGAAGGAAATAATACAAGTTTAGCAAATGGGTTAGATTAATAGAGGCAGGCTTCCTGGTAGAAGTGGAATCTGCCACCACAAAAGAGCTAGTTTGGAAATGTTGGGATGTAGAATAAGACAGACATTTTTCTCTGAACACACATTTACTTTTGGGAGTGGTTGCCTGGAAGTTTTATGGAATGCTAACAGTGAAAGTCTTAGGCTATAAAGGTCAAAGAAGTAAAGGTGAGAGTGGCCATATTTTGACAGTATCAACATTGAGAGAATGTATTTAGACACAGTTTTGCTATCTATAATTCTCTGGAAAATTTTGTGTTATAAAGGTGGATGAGTATCTAGATCACATTCTTGGCCATGCTTCCCTGATGAAACAGAAAAGTGACTCACCAGGTGAACAGAGAGTCTCTCAATGCATTTGGTGTGCAGTTACGATTCCATGAAGAGAAATATTTCATTCCTCTGGCCAAAAGGGGCAGGCAGGCCTGGAATTCTGAAGATAGCTGGTCATACATGCCCGATGGAGACCATGCCTTGTGGTGCCAGCGTGTATGTATGGTACATGCATAGTACATGTATGATACATATATAGCATAAGAAATGGGCTTATTTGTATGTAATTGTGTGTGTCTGATGCTTCATGTAGCAGGGGTGGGTTATCCTGCCTTCAGACAAATGCCCAAATCAGAGGAAAACCCAAGTGTGAGGCACAATTGTGGCCACTTCCCCAGAATCCACTGCTTTAAGGGGTATTCCACAAACCTCTGCCATAGATGTGTGTGTATGTTTGTGTGTACTGAGGGAAGGAGACTTTCTGAAATTTTGGAGTTCAGGGTTCAGAAGTTCATGGGCTTCCTTATATACTGGTAACAGATTAATATTCAGTTGTTCAAGTTTATAATTCTACATATTTGATACTGGATTTTGTTGAAAGATTCCACAATCTGAGCATGTGAGAAATGGAAGACTTAATACTGAAGCTCACCCAGGCCCCCACTGCACAGAGGAAGAATCAAGGCTCTGAGGGATGGTGGCTGAGGAACACAGTGGAAGAATCGAGGCTCTGGGGGAGGGTGGCTGAGGAACATGGAGGAGGAATCGAGGCTCTGAGGGATGGTGGCTGAGGAGAATAGTAGAATAATCAAGGCTCTGGCGGAGGGTGGCTGAGGAACATGGAGGAGGAATCAGGGCTCTGAGGGGAGGGTGGCTGAGGAACAGTAGAAGAATCAAGGCTCTGGGGGAGGGTGACTGAGGAACATGGAAGAGGAATTGAGGCTCTGAGGGAGGGTGGGTGAGGAACATGGAAGAGGAATCGAGGCTCTGAGGGAGGGTGACTGAGGAACATAGTAGAAGAATCGAGGCTCTGGGGGAGGGTGGCTGAGAAACAGGTCCAAGGTCACATAGCCAGTCGGAGGCATTTGTACTGTAACTCGGGTCTCTGTTTCGCTTATTGTAGTAATTTCCCCTTTGCACAGATGAAGACATTTAGACATGGAGGACAGTTTTTTCGTAAGATTCTTCTGCTTGGCAAGGGCAAAATAGAACCAGCTCCAGACTCTGGAACTTCCTGCCATGATCACTTTCTAAAAATCCAAACTTGTTTCCTCCCCACTCTGTTGGATTTCATACCTTCCATACCAATAAATATCAGAAAAGTGAAGCCCAAGCTTGGTTCTTCATTTTCATCGATTCCAGAGTCTTTTCCTGTGTCACCAACAAGGGGGCTGCCCTGAACCAGCCAGAGCCAGAAGGACAAATGAGGATGCCTTCAATACCGCCCCCTCCTCAAATGTTATCAGCAGAGAGGGACTTGTACTGCCACCATCTGGCCTTTGTGGGTGTCCCAGACACAGCAAGTATGTGGTGAGAGGGAAGGAAACAGCACAAATTGTCTACTTTACCATTCTCTTAAAATAAGCTTCGTGTGAGCAAGCTTTTCAGAGCAGCAGGACCAGGGCTGCGAAAAATAGAGTGTGGTGCAGCTGCACCCTTTAGAACTTTGGGGGAAAACACATATTATTTACCAGACAATAATAGATACCAGAGAATAATAATGATTATTATAGTGTTTGGGATGGCAAATGCTGTAGTTAAGGTTCCAGAATGGCTCTTATTATAATCCCGTTTTACCGAGTCTCTTGTGAAAGCCTGGAAATTTTCTTTAAGTAGGCTGATGCTGTCCGTGTTTGGTCTTTGTCCAAAGGTGATTTGAATATAAAGAAACTTACTGGAGAAATATTCATTTTTTTAAATAGTGATTGCATTAAAGAAAAAAGCTACATTATTTAAAAAGCAGTTGCAGCATTCCTAAGCAATTCAAAATGGCGGTGTTTCCCAGTTTACTGGAGGAAAATGTTAAACATTCTCCCTCCTCCCTTTTAAAGAAAGAAGGAGGCCCCGTCTAACTACAAGATTCAGTCACTCTTGGTTCCAGGCCCAGAGGTGGGGATGGCTTCCCTCCCTCCACAGCAACTTCCAGGCTGTGCTTGCTAAATGCAAAAGAATTGTTCCCAGAAGAAATGACCCCGGTGTCTTTGGATCCACTTGTCATCTCTGCAGCTCCTCAATTTTTGTGGCCTCACATTTGATAGTGGCTCTTGGTGCTTTTGTTTTTGTATCCCCTCTCTGCATTGTCACTTATTCTTGAGAAAGAAAGAAAAGAAAGAAAGAAAGAAAGAAAGAAAGAAAGAAAGAAAGAAAGAAAGAAAGACAGTCAAATGTGAGCTCTTTATTCAGAAATAAATATCCACATTTCCAAATCTGACCATGCCAAATGAAAAGGTTTCCATGGCCTTGTAATTCCACCCCCATTACATATTTGTGGTGTTTTGCATTTTCACTTTGGTTATTTAATATACATATTAAGTACACACAGATCTGGTGATTTAATGTGATTGGGGGAACTCAGGCATTTCCTGTCGTGCACAGTGAAACTTTCAAACCTTGTTTTTGGCTGCTGCTGATTATTGTTGCCATTAACACCAGGATTTAGATAGCAGGGTTCAAAGCACAAGCTTCCACTTAGTCCTCCCAATGGGTATTTGACCTCCTCTTGCTCCTGCTAAATTCATGTTACAAACACTCCAAGCAAGCTTCCAGGTCTCTTTGTGGCTCCATTTCTTCACTATAAAATGAGGAAATGGTACTGTATTATCTCTGGGGTCCCTTCAAGTCCTACATTCTATCACCTCTCTGAAGTTATTTGTTCATTGTTCTAAGAATAATCTCAACAGTTGTAAAGATGTTTACAAGTCCTCTGTCACCACCTCACCTTAGCCAAATTTTACCCATTCACATTTCTGACAGCCTCATTTATTGGCAGGAAGAAAAGGTGCTGTTTTGGGGCATGGCAGAAGAGAGGCGCCTGACCCACTCATGTGATCAAAGTGTGTCGAGCGCCCACAGCGGGCCAGACTCTGAGCTAGGAGTTGGGTGTAGAGACACGAGCAAAACAGACAAGCCCCTGACCTCTGGGGCTTTACCATGCAGTTGGCAGACTTCTAAGTGGCTGCTCCCAGGACTGACTGACTGGCCTCAGGAAGCTCTATTTCAAACCAAGTGACTGGCGGCAAATGAAAGAAGGCTGCAGGTATCAAGAGGCAGAGCCTCATATCTCGGTGAATGTTGGGATGAGCATTCCCCAGAAACTGACTTTCCTGGTGGAAAATCCTGTTCAGAGCCTCTGCCCTGGGACCCCAAGGCTCTTGGTTGGTTTATTTTCTTCCAGTCCAGTGCTACTGTTTGTTTTGGATGTGAAGAGATGTGAATGGCTCACCTTTTACAGGCAAGACCCACACACGGAGAAAAGCAAGCATTTCTTCCAGCTTAGTTGCCTTTGTGGGAAACTTCTGAAGATAGGTATATGTGTCCATGGTAATTTTCCACTTGCCAAAAAGTGAATCTACTGGCCCTCTTTTCAGCAAATACCAGAGCTGAGACATGGGGTTACAGGAGTGAGGTCAGGAGCTCCAGGGTCCTCCGTGACCTTGCCTGGCTTTGGAGTGACCTTGGGTGACTCAAAAGACCTCCTGCTGGGGCTGGGTGCGGTGGTTCATGCCTGTAATCCCAGCACTTTGGGAGCCCAAGGTGGGTGGATCACTTTAGGCTAGGAGTTCAAGACCAGGCCTGGCCAACATGGTAAAATCCTGTCTCTACTAAAAATACAAAAATTAGCTGAGCCTGTAATCCCAGCTACTTGGGAGGCTGAGGCAGGAGAATCACTTGAAACTGGGAGGCAGAGATTGCAGTGAGCCAATTGCACCACTGCACTCCAGCTTGGGCAACAGAGCGAGACCCTGTCTCAAAAAAAAAAAAAAAAGCCTCCTGCTGGTTAAGCATGCAGTCATGTGGAGGGGGAGGGTTGCTGGGTTGCAAAGGATGCTGTGGTCTTCGGGTGAGGGCGTGGTGCACCCTACTCATTATGGTATTCCAAAAAGCGACTTGAGTTTCATTTCCTCACACAAAGCTGGCAGGGCTGACCTGAGCAGACCGTGAATGAAACTGCTGTTGAAATCACGCTGTGCTGCAGCGGTTCTGAGGCTCATCCTAGGTCTGCCCTGGCGGCTGGAGAGTGTGCTGCTGTCTGACTCATGCCTGGGTTCTCCCCAGCTGGGCGGAGGGAGGGGGATCGGTCCAGTGGATTCTGACAGCCCCTTCTGCTCTTTTTCCAGGAACGTTCACTCACAGGGTACGCTCATGGAGAGAGGGCGCAGAGCAAACCATGTCACGCCATCCAATGACACCAGCTGGTCAGCTCACCACCCCCTCTGGCTAAAACTCAAGCAAATAAAGCCGCTTCCTGTCATTAAGCATCTCAGAGGAAGCAGCCCTCCCTCGATGGCCTCTAGCCCAGAGAAGCCCGCGCGTCTTGGACCCACCAAGCAGGCCCAGCCTTCCTGCTGCCACCATCTCTGCTTCTCCCCAGAGGAACTTAGGGATTTCACCCCTGGCTTTTAAAAAAAACGAAATACCGACAAGCCACAAGGACCAATGTAGGTATTCTCCCCGCCCCATCTTCAAGGCTCAGCGACTGAGGCTGGAAGATGATATGGATTGGAACACAAAAAATCTTTTTTTAATCTTTTTAAAAACTGCTGTGGTTTTGCTGCTACACTAAGAATTGTGATTTGCATTGTACGGTTTTGGACCTATATTGTTCACGTTTTGATGGCGGAGAGGGGTGGTCCTGGAGGCCCAATGCTTCAGAGTCATCTCTGTCCTGCCCGGGATGCACTTTTAAATGAAGAGTTAGAATATTTTATTGGCTAATATACTTTTCTTGTTATTTTTACAAAGGCCACCTTTATCCTTTTTGATGCCATATTTTCAGTGTTACACTTTTATGGCTTTTAATTTTCGATTTGACAGATGTAAGAAGCAGCATGAATAGTTTATACTGTGGTTTTTCAGAGACTGAATGCCAAGAGAACTCGGTAAATGTTTATTCTTCTCAGCTTTCTCTTTAAATTCCCCTAAATAGCGCCCCATTTGGGAACAGAGCAAGAGTGTTGAACTGAAGACCAAAATGCCCTCAAGGTGTAAAATAATCCGAGGGGGAATATTTGCTGGGCGTCAGGAAAGACTTGGATGAAATTTCAACCCTGATGGTTTTCGGTGATCCAGGAAGTCAGTGAGACAATCTCTCTATATGCAGAGCCCTTTCATGATAATTAGAATGGTATGGACAAACCAATGAAAACAAGAGGGAAAGTGAGAAAGATCACCCATGATTCTGTTTCACTGTTTGCTTTCTCCTGTCATGGTTAAGAGAAATGTGCAATTCGATCCTCAATCAGTGGGTGGAGGATAACAGGGTAGATTCACTTGTGTGCACTTGTACAGTTGTAGCTGCGAGTCCAGAAGTCCTCTAGAGCATGTGTACTGGCACTGAGTTGGTGAGACAGTTGTGGAGTATCCCATTCTGATGAGTACAGAAAAAAAAAAAAAAAAAAAGAAAAAGAAAAGAAGAGAAAAAATTAAGAAAAAAATCAAAAAAGGAAGAAAACTAAAAAAAAAAAATCAAATCACCTTGTGATTCAGTGTATCTGTTTACTAACTCAAATAAAGCAATTGTTCCCTCTGGAGGGGTCCAGGTGCCCCCGCCCCACAAGGCCGCGGAGCCTCAGCAGGAGGGGTGGCGAGTCGCGGGTGGGCAGGGCCAGGACGGTGTGGCGCCAGCCTTGAAGCACCACGGCCCGAGGATGCGGTGTACATACTGTATTTCTAGATTCTCCTTTGTACAGAGTCACTTCACAAGTCAAGCTACTGTTTTACAGGTGCTCCTTATTTATTAGAGCTGTGAGAGCTTGGGGGACACACCTGGCGAGCAAGCTCGCTTTTTAAAAATGAAATTTGGGTGCAGGGGAAGGGGAGGCGGGAGGGAGGGGAAGCTCGCAAGCCCGGGGAGAGATTTATAAAAGTAAACAAAAGAAAACCTTCCAGCAACAAATTAAAAAATAATAACAAATCAACCCCAGCACCAAACCCACCCAGGCAGGAAGAAGCCGCCCCTCCTCTGGGGCCATATTTTTCTGCTGGGTCACAACATTCTCCTCTCCCTGACTGGTGTCAGATTCATCAAACAAAAAATAAATCTCGAAGAAAAAAATGCACTTACATGTGCTTATTTGGCTTTTCTCATTATTATGACTACTGTTTTTTTGTTTTTTGTTTTATTACAGAGGTGTTCATTTTTCTCCCCCTGGGAAACATTTTAAAAAATAGAACTAAGGAGTTTTAAAAGATGGTAAGCCACTGGGATGGCACTGTCTCTTCCTGACCTGCTAGACCACGCTTGTCTGCAGACAAGAGCCCACTCCGTCTGTTCCAGGGTCTGCTTCCCAACCATGCCCATCACTGACAGCACACAGTGCATGGGAAGTGAGTGTTTAGGCCTGTAGACCCAGGTGTGGTGTCCCTTCCAAGTGCTCTTCAAGTCTTGATCTTTTTTGGCTCCAAGGGTTCAGGCCTGAGGTTCAAGAAGCACCATCAAATGGAGGCAAACATGCTCCACGGGTTCCACTCACATCCACACACCATCTCACCCCACTGACTAGAGAGACTTTTATTTCAGCCTTATGTGAATGGGGTGGGTCCGTTTGGCTCTTTGGTACCTGAGTTAAATATCAGAAAATTCCTACGGTGGAAAGTATGCTAATATCTAGTTCTAGTCATTGTAAATCTAGTTCAGTTCTCTTGTTCTACATATGAAAAAACAGAAGCCTAGAAAAGCAACTCGACCTGTTCAGAGTCTCGCACTTAGTTGATTTAGCTTCTCAAAAAATGAATGTTCATTAAAATCTGAGGCACCACGAGCAGCTCCATCGAAGTGATCATCCTGTGGATTCCGGAGACCTGATTTTCTTCTCCCATGGAGCCCGAGAGAATCTTGGAGGCTTCCTGGTGCAGAGTTGTATTTATGGCGGTGACTCCGTCTGAACTCTGCCGAGGCAAGCCCAGCCAAGGACGTGCCAGCGGCCGAGGCACCCGGCTGTGGTTGTCCTGATAGCATTATTCATCTGGTCTTGGCCATGGAGACAGTCATCCAGGATATTGATTTTGCTTTTGTCTGTAGTCCAAGATTGTCAAGCAAACATTTTGACCCTTCTGGAAACAAAAGGTACCTTTGTTCCAGCATAGAAAGATGCTGTGGCATCTCATAAGCCATCAGCACCCCTTTTCCTCCTCTTCCTTCTCACGATCTTACTGCTGTCTGAATGCACAATTCTCTTGGGATATCAAAACCATATATAAAGAGAAATAGAAACAATAATGTATGTAAGTGTGAGTACATGTCGAGCGTTTGCACATTAGTCTCATTTAATCTTCACAATAACCTTCCCTATGGGAAGGGCCTTTATTTTCTCTTTATTACATACAAAGAACCTGGAGCTCAGCAGTTTAGTAATCACCCAAGGTCACAGGGCTAGTGAGTTGCCGAATGGGATTCAAGCCCAGGAGGCTTGGCACCAGTACCCAGCCCCTACCTCCAGTGTGGAGAAAAACTGTTGACATCTTCATGAAGAGTCTTCGACTTCCTGTAAATGTGTGGTAGTGATTCAGTTTTATTCAAAAGTGGTCCTCATTTTAAACCAAGCCAGAAGATTGCATGTTAATGGTGAGTGCACGCCTCACCTTACTGGATGCGGGGACTTGCAGAGGACATTCTGCTTTCTGAAAAATGAGTCAGGCGGGATTTTCCTTGGTGGTTATCAACCCCCCACAGAACACAAAGCCCCATGCCTGATGCTGAGGGGAGGCCAGAGAGGAAGAAAACTCACAGTCCCTGCCCTAGTGGTTTATACTTGATGGGAGGATAGGGCTGTGGAAAAGATGGACCACTTCTTGGTCTCACTAGGACACTCTCTCAATGTTTTCCAGGGTTTATGTAATCACACGTTTGGAGCCTGGATTCATAACTTTGCAAAGCTGCCCTCCCCTGCAGGTAGGTGCTCCCCTGATAAGGGATGGGCACCTTGAGCCACAAGTAGACCTGTAAGTACCAGGCCATGCTGCCCAGATGGCACAACAAAAGACCAGACTGAGGCTCAGGTACATAGGCACTGAAGACTCTGGCGAAGTCCTTCCCCTCCTCAGCCACCCCGTGTACCCCAAGGGCCAGATGCTTAGCCTCCTTTAACAGCTTCAATAGGGACCCTCCCTGAGATATGTAATACCTCCTTGCAGGTTTTCAGTGGTTCCCTGTAGCCTACGAAGTCAAAGTCAAGGGCAGGGTATAACATGCAAAGCCCTCCCAACTCTGGCTTTTGCTGCCTCCCAGCCGAGTCCACTCCCACTCCCTGTCACCAGCCTTGCCAACATAACACCTGCCTAGAACTAGGAACTTGTTCCTATGCCCCTGCTCTCTCTCCCTCCTGTGCCTTGCACATGGTATGTCTTTCCTTCCTCTTCCCTGGGCAATTTCTGCAGCCCAGCTGCTCAGATGAGGTCTTCCCTGGGAAGCTGCATGGACCAGCTCCTCCCCTCCCCTGCTGGGGCAGGCGCCCCCTCTGTGCTGACCTCTGCCCTGATGCAGATCATACTCAGCTTTTCCAGCCGCTCATCTGTCTGTGCGCTTTACCAGTCTGCAAAGTCCTTGAGGATGGGGATTGTGTCTTATTTGCCTCTCATCTCCTGAGCACATGCACAGCCCCTGGAAAGCCCTCATTGTCATTATTTATTTTAAAAACTAATAAGCCATCTCCTTCAAGGATCAGTTTACATGCCACCCCTCCATGAAGCCAAACTTGAATCCCTGAGGGGCAATTAATTGCTTCTCCCTTGGGCTTCCATGACCCATGTTTAAATGGACAGAGGCCACTTCTGGCACTGTGCTGAACAGTCTTCCCACCTTGCCAGGCTCACTGGAGGGACGCACCGTGGCCCTCTTCACTTTGCATCCTTGAAGAGCTACTCACTGCTCTTGGAACTGAAAGTGTTGGCTGAGTTGAACCACTTTTATTCTACTAGCCTAATGACAGTAGAAGACAGTAAGACCCTGGAAATCAGAGCAGTTGTGCAGCAAACACAGAAAGACTCCAGAGTTTCATTTTTTGTTTCTAGTCCTTGAGGGAGGTGTCAGTGCTACTCCCAAGGCAGCCAGTCAGCAGCACACTTGGGGCTTCTGAATGCAAGGCCAGTACTAAGTGCTGGGAGCAACACAAATGGGATAAGACTCAGCCACTGCCCTTGCATTTGTGCTGAATGCTGATTCCAGGTCATGCAATTGTTACGCGTTTTGCCAAAAGTGCCTTTGAGATGAGATAATTCCTTGACCCTTGGACACATTTATAGATGGAAAATAGTCTTCAGTACCCAGAAAATGCCTCTTCTTCTATCTCTCGACTGTGGGTGGAAAGAACAGTTGCCACCTGTGTATGTCATTCTTCTAGCGAAGGGGGACTTTGGCTGAGAGGTGACTCCCAGCTATTAGGTGCTTCTTTTGTGCAGGGCCCTGTGCTAAGGGCTTTGCTGACAGTCATTCATGTAATTCTCACGTCAGCCCAGTGAGGGAGTGATAGTATCATCATCCCCGTCTCATAGCCAAAGAAACTGAGGCATGAAGACAAAGGGGTTTTCTGTCCAAGGCGTTACAAATAGTAAGAGGCAGGACCCAGCAGTGGGTTCCAGGGCTAAGCTGCCTCACTATGGCCTGAGGCGCTTGGCAGTTGAGGCCATAGGGCAGAGTTATGATTGTTTAGTTGGTGCCTAAACCAACCAAATGAGATCAAGACATCTTTGACTATCATATTAAGTTTGGAGAAAAAAAATGACTGCTACTTCTCCTGACACCTGGTTTTGGACAAGATCTAAAATAGGACTGTCCGGGTATCTGTAGGTAACACTTGAAGGAGAGGGGCTGGGGGCCTGTGTCATAGCTCAGAGAAGGGAAGAGGAGTGAGGACACTTTGGCACATGTGTTCCATTTCCTGGGGTAGGGAGCAGACGGCACGTGAGCCAGGGGCTTTTTCCACTTCCCATTGTTCCGATTTTTTGAACTGCACACCGAGCCTCCCCCCGGCACTTGCTGAGATGGGACGGTGAACAGGAGCACCAGTAGAGCTGCCGGGGCCGCACTGACTGGGACCCACGTGGGGTCACTTTGCCCAGAGTGCAGGGAGCTGACTCCAAGCCCCATGGTCAGTTTTGGGCTATGCCTCGGATCCCCAGTTGACCAGCTGAAAGACTGGATGAAAGGACATACATGCTGAGAACCTCCACGTGCCAGGCACCACAACATTCACCTGGACTATCTCAGGCAGTTCTCACAAAACCACGTGCTACAGGCAGTGTGATCCTCATTTCTGGATGAGGAAAATACAGTCCAGGAAGGTTAAGTGATCTGCTCAGCCACTCAGCTAGGATGTAATAGAGCCCAGATTTGAACCCACTGCCCCCAAGGGCAGTCGGTGCTCTCGATGGATGCAGAAATACCAGCATCAACTCAGCTCATAACTCAGTTTGGATCTCAATCAGCCAATGTGATGCATGTCTGATAATGCCATTCCATCTTGCTTCAGACCTCAGGCAACAGATGATGCTCTCCTTCCTCATCTGTTCCTCACATGCAGATTCGGGCCAAATCAACAGACAGTGAACTCCTACAAGAAGGAATAGACACCACTGTTAATTGTAATGTACATTTCTCCAAGGATTGCTAAATGTCATTTAGTTGCATTACTTCATTTATACCTCACAACAACCCTATGAAGTCAGTACTAGTATTCCCGTTTTACTGATGAGGAAACTGAGCACACAGTTGTGGCACAGCCTGGAACTATACTTGGGGAGTGTGAGCTCGGAACCCACACTTCACTGCACACTCCCATTTGGGCCTTTCTCTTGTGGATGGATGGATGTCTACGTGCTGTGTACATGAGAACAGAGCCAGTTTATTGAATACCTCATTTCACTTTCACACGTGTCAGTTCATCTTGGAGAGCATCAACCTTGGAGGTGACACAGAGGAGCGTAACAGTGATTCTCATCTCTTGAGTTACAGAAAAAGTCGATTGCCCATCTCTTTTTAACCTAACAAACTTCCCATAAATTCCCATCCTCTATGAGAACTCTGTGCAAACATTGCCGCTTCAGAATCTAATAAGTAAGAATGCCTAAGGAGATCCACTCTGTGGCCCTTTACTGTTCTTTTTTCCCCTCCTCTGCTTTCCTCTAACCAGCCTTGGAGCTCCTGAATGCAAGGGTCAGGGTAAGGCATCTTTGCCTTCTGCATGGACAGGCGGAGTTGTTTGGCGTCTAGCTCACTGGCTGCTGTGCCTCTCATCCACCGTTGGAGCAGTATCAGTTGAGTTCCTTGAATCTTCTCCATGTCCTCTGTGTCCTTCAAAACCCCCTTTCCTATTTCCTGCTCTGGGCTTCCCTCCAGACCTTCTGCAGTTAAAACTGTTGGGGTGTCCTGGAGTCCTGAGCAGCAGGCGAGGGGCCACCACCTCTCCAGCTGTGTGGACACGGCTGGCTCACAGGACGGCATGTAAGGGTCTTAGCTGGAAGTCACTAGGTCTCAGGGATAACAGGAAAAACCTCTCATTATTTCCAGTCTCCTACGTCTCATGCAAACAATCACATTCCATTTTAATGTTTCATGTAAAATAATTTCTGGTGTTGGGAATACTTGAGAAAAACACTTTTTAGGAAAGGCTAGGTTGTGAGTGAGTGAGCTCTGGAAGGCATGCCTTTGACATTGGTAAAGAAAAGGAAGGTAGAAACTGAAACTTATTTAGCCAGAACCTTTAGACTATGTGTTTGTTTTTATTCTTCTTTCTAGGTTTACTTAAACAAAAGAGAAAGCTTGGTACAAAGTAAAAACAATGAAAACAATGGTAGAGAGGAAAAAAGAAGAGTTTTATAAAACAGCAGGACTGTACCTAAGCCCTTTAATTTCACACTCCCCAGCATGACTGAACCTCACCCCACACCAAGACCTCCCTTCCCAATCTCCATCACAGGGCTCACAGTATCTCCTTCGCACACAGTGGCTGGATTAGGGCTCGGACCGAAGGCCAGGAATGAAATAAGATACTTTTATACTTATTGATCCTTTAAAAAAGAGTTCGTTTTCATGAAACTTTAATTCACTTTTTTTTTCTTTTTTAGCTTTTTAGCCTAACTGCTACACATTTTCTCCCTGTTCTTTGTGAAATGCTAATCCAGCCCAGGGTTTTCGTTTTCCGGGTGTAACTTTTCAGAAATTGTATATCTGCATAGCAACCCCGCAAGGGCTGCCTATGTCATGGTATCACATGTCAGAAAGATGAAAAGGACTCCAAATCTAAGCTCTCCACAAACTTGGCCCTCCGATTCTGGGCCAGAGAGCTTCTTGGCCTTAATATAAATGGCAGGAGAGACATTTCAGGGCCAGAAAGGTGCAAACTTTTATCTTGTTGATGACAGAATACGACACATGACCTCAGCTTAGCTCGGTGGGGACGATCAAACCAGAAACAAAGGCCGTATTTTTCTCTGCTCTTGTCCCTGCTGTCAGCTTCCAAGTGCAACCTGAGCCTGGATTCCGAACCCAGTGTCCAGATTAGAGATTGTTGACTCAGATTTAGTGGTGAAACGTGAGCCGGACTCTGTTGATGGCAAGCCTTGAAGAAGCAAGTTTACTTAAGCCAAGAGAGAGATTGTATGTCAGACCAGAGCCTGGCTTTTCTTTATCACAAACTTCCTGATCTGCCTCTGTTTTAATAGTTTCCACCACCACCACTGAGAGCAAGAAAGAGAGTGAGACCGAGAGACATAGAGAAAGAGAGAGGAAGCACCCCTCTCAGTTCTGTCTCTTCAGTGTTATAAATCAGGAAATTAACAAGTGTGTAACTGGCCTTTGCCACAGTCAAAGACAATGAGCCTTTTGTGTTTCTAACTGGGGGCCGGCACTTAACATAATCAATGAAGAACTCTACTCAGAAAGGATAAAAAATGGAGGCTTGATCCGGCCATTTAAAGGATCTTTCCTAATACTCAGGCAAATGGCTTTTATGAGACGCAAACACGGCTTAGAACCTTGCCTTTGGTCTGAAGGCGGGTCATTAAGAGAAATCATTACATCGCTTTCCCTGTCTCTGTCTCTCTCTCCGTTTTTCTTTGGCTCCCTCCTGGCTTTTCCTTGGCTTCTGATTCCATCCCTCTTTTAGATTCTCTGTGCCTTCAGTAATTTATGTGCAAGATATTTTCCCAACCTCCAAATGTTTTTCCATTTGGCAAACCATGTCCCGAAGCCTCCACACAATGTAACTGTAGAGTTCATTTATGCTAGAGAACATAAGCTTGGTTAATGGACAAGCCTAAGTGGCCAATGGCAGTGACCCTGTGGGCCTGGACCGTCACGGACGGATCCTCGGGGCCGCCCCAGGGGATGCAGTGGAGGTGGGTGTCGGAGAGGAGTGTCTTTTCCAGGTTGCCACAGATGCTTGGCTTCGACCCTCCTTGTCTCCAAAAGGGAAAGAATTCCTTCCAAGCCCCTTTCTCGTATAGTTTTTGGAAGCTTCAGGGCACCATATGGAGAATCATTTCATGATCCTCCTGATGGCTTTTACGTGAGCAGCTATAAATTGGATGGTTTCCTTCAGGTCTGATATCCTGCAGTACCTGCCATGGATTGTCAGGAAAGTCACTGAATATGTTAGTCCTGTGCCGTTCTTTGGGGGAAAGAAGGCCCAGACCCCCTCCTGGGAGGGACCACTATTACTTTGAGAAATGAAAACTAGAGAAGGGGGTAGGGTGGCACGTGGTGCAAAAGCCTGGAAGCTCAGGAGGGTCATGTGCCCCAGTGAATTTTTCATTCCAAAATCTTAGATTAGGACTAAGGCAGGAGTTGAGGCTGGTGCCTCTTCTCAAATGCCATGCTCATTGGCTTCTCCCTTGAGGCTCTTAATAAGCCTGGCTGGGCGGGGCCACTCTGTGAGATAAAGATGAGGTTAATGGGCTGGGTTTATGTCCAGGCGCTCACAGGGTATAACTAGACAGCATTTGGCTTCTGAAATATGAGCTCTATTCATTGAGTAACTGGCACTTTTTCTTTCTAAACAGTTGCAATGATATAATACAACTCTCTCCGTTTTACTTCTTTAAAAGGTGCCACATGAAGGGCTTTCTCAACTCTTGACCCAGGCATCTGTGGATTTAATAAGCAAATCAAAAGCAAAGAGCCATCCTCATAAGAAAAAGGCTTTAGGCGAGTTTTTTAAGGGGCCTTCTTTTGCTTAGATACCATTTCCTTAACTGAATTCCTTTGCCCCTATACATCCGAGCCAGGAGGGCAGAGGTTGGTTAGTGTATTCTACTGGGCCACACATTAATAAGGAATGGAGCCCTTCAACTGTTTCCCAAGCATCTCTGAAAAAAAAGTCACAAAAATCAGATTACTGAAGACTGGTTGGCTCTGGGAACTCATTCACTCATGTATTTTTAGGCTTTTGTTTATCTGTCTTGATTGATAAAGTAATTATCAAAATGCGTTAGAAAATAATAGCCAACTGGTGAGAAATGGAACAGTTGGAGGCAGCGCGGCAATGGAGGAAAGCATCGCAGACTCCCTCAGACTTTCCAGAGAAACTCCGGGAAAATCCTCTTCTCTTTTCCTTTCTCTTCTTTGGGGAGCTGATCAGGGCTCTGGCTTGATAAAGCCCACCCCCCACCCCACCACATCACAGAGTAACTCATTAACTCCCCCAGAAAGGCTGCCCGAGTCCTCCTTTCACTCTCCTCACCTTTCCTCCATCCCTCTCCACTCTGAAGTCTGCCGCAGGCCAACCAGAACCCCAGCAGATGTTTGTGTTTTATGAGCCAAATGGGAGCCTGAAGGATCAACCAAATACCAGTCCCTCTGAGAGGGGAACCAGGCCGTCTAACACGAGGAACACAGAAGGCCGCCCGTCCAGCAGGGCTGGGGCTTCCAGGGAGCAGAAGGAGGGCTGAATAATTAGCTGGCACAGCCTCGTGTTGGCCCATTGCTCTGTCCTTCTGAAGAGCTCACAGAGGCCTTTAATGGGGGCTCAGAGAGGTTGGAGAGGCCCTCTGTGAGTCCACCTCCCTGGCTGGCAGTCCTGGCCAGGATGGCCTCCTCTCAAACCAGAGCACCATGTGGCACCCTGACCGTGGCTCCTGGCACAGGAACGAGCAGGAGGGTAAGGACTGCTACCGTGGAACCAACTTGGAAGTGCCGTGCTGCTCAATAGCCACCCCCACCTCCACACCGCTGTAGGGCCACGGAAGAATGAACAGTGTGGGTGTGCAGATGGAAGACCAAAGTTTCCCTCTCAGCCCCGCCACTTCCTGCCGTGCGCTGCTGGCCGCATTGGTCTTTAATGTCTCCAAGGCTCAATTTCTGTCTCAGTGATACGGAGATGATGAGACCTACTCTTGGGGTTGCTTCCAGGGTTAGATGATAGCAAGTGTGCTGGCTCTGGGCCTGTTTGCTCTGAGATCCATTTCTCAACTTTCCCTGCTCTGCTCCACATGGCAGGGCCCTCACCCTGGCTGTATTCAGCTAATGGGAGATGGGATTTCTCTCCTTCTCTCTCTCCCTCAGCCACCTTCCTCAGTTCCCTCTGGAAAGCCCTTAGGGGCTGCAACTCCCATGAAGTCTTCCTATGTTTGTTCCTTCAGCCTCAGGGTTTTCTCACTGTCCCCTGCCCAGCTTCTCAGCTCTCCATCACTGTGGACCCCATTCCCTTCCTTGCGCTCCCCTGGCTGCAAGGGCCTAAGGTGCTCTCTGTTTTCCTGGTTGGGCCTTGGCTGATGATAGAGTATGTGAACATGTAAACGTGTTGCACACCAAGACAGAGACAGAACCCCGAAGACCCCAGTCCATAAAGCAGAAGGAAGGACAGTGCAGCTCACCTCGTGTTTCCCACCCTGAGCATCACAACCTGGAGCTTAACCATAGGTCAGGTGATCTATCTGAAACCATTCCCCGAGGGGTTCTTCAGCTTGGGCCTTTAGACAAACAGAAAAATGGAATAGCAACTATGTATGTTTTTTTTTAATCATATATTA
Organism: Pan paniscus; assembly: GCF_029289425.2. Classification (NCBI taxonomy): domain Eukaryota; kingdom Metazoa; phylum Chordata; class Mammalia; order Primates; family Hominidae; genus Pan; species Pan paniscus. Next base: position 127,688,194 of record NC_073254.2, read on the forward strand.
GTTTCATTAAAAATATGGATAAAAAATATGCAGTGGGCTTCTGGTATGCCTTCCATTTATTCTTTGCTTTAAAAAAAAAAGAGAGATGGGGGTTCTCACTTTGTCACCTAGGTTGGAGTGCAGTGGCATGATAATAGCTCACTGCAATCTCAAACTCCCGGGCTCAAGCGATTCTCCTGCTTCAGCCTCCTGAGTAGCAGGGACTACAGGCCTGTGCCACCATACCTGACTAATTTAGAAAAACCTTTTTTGGTTGGGCGCAGTGGCTCATGTCTGTAATCCCAGCACTTTGGGGAGGCTGAGGCAGGTAGATCAACCTGAGGCCAGGAGTTCGAGACCAGCTTGGCTAACATGGTGAAACCCCGTCTCTACTGAAAATACAAAAAATTAGCTGGGTGTGGTGGTATATGCCTCTAATCCCAGCTATTCAGGAGGCTGAAGCACGAGAATTGCTTGAGCCTGGGAGGCAGAGGTTGCAGTGAGCCAAGAGTGTGCCACTGCACCGCAGCCTGGGTGACAGAGCAAAACTCTGTCTCGAAAAAACAAAAAACACCATTTTTTTTTCAAGGAAAGGGTCTCACTATGTTGCCCAGGCTGCACTCCTTGTTATGGAACTATAGGCAATGTCTGGTGTGTCTGGACTCTCCTTCTAGGTTCTGCTGACCTTGTCTGTGTCTCCTGTTACTCCTGTTCCATACCAAGTAGCATTTTCTTGGGTTTTTTTTTTTTTTCTTGGTACCTATTCCCTGTTTCAGTGCATGTACAGGAAGAGTTGTCTCATCAGGTGCCACTAAGGAAAACTTTCTCCATCAAGCTGCCTGCTGTGCACGTTGCCTGGGCTTTGCCTACCCCTGGTGCTGCATCTGCCTGTGTTCTGTCTTCTGGTTCTGCTGTGCTGTGGGGGCGGGGACGCTTGTACTCCTCTCCTTTTGGCAGGAAGAGTCACTTCCACATTGAGGTCAGAATTGAAAATGGATTTCCCCATTGGGCAGAGGGTTGGAGGCCTGCACTTCCTGTGTAGTGTAATTAATCGCTGCCCCTTCCCTGCCTGCAGCCGTCCAGGCTCAGGGCCGGCCCTGATTAACCATTTCCTGCCCAACGTTGTGAAGGCTACAAAAGACCTGTGTGAGCTTTCGCGTGCTTCCTTCCTACAAGTTCGCTATTAATCTCTTGTAGGCCATCCCTCAGGTTAGGGAGCTCTCTGTGCTGGGCTCATTTCTGCTGTGTGGGGAGAACTCAGTGCCCAAGAGGCTCCATGGAGCAGAAAAGCCTGAGTCCAGAGGAAGAGGGGCAGGAGCTGAGGAAGCGAGGACAGCAGGGCCCTGCTTACGGAGCAAATTTAGTCCATCTTTCTCACTCCCTTCCCACGCCCATGGCTATGTCATCTCAAATGGACAGGGCTCAAAAGAAGGCTTCTCTTCGCCCTTCTAGCTGCCTGATTTTCATGTCATCTGAAGGTACAGTGAGTAAACAACATGACCTCAGAGATGACATTTGGAAGCCTTTAGGTTGGTTTGAATTCCTGCAACTTCGGAGCTGTCCCTTTCTCACATGTGCATAAGCCATGACATTTGAGAGCTGGAAAGGACAGGATTGTTCGTATTGTTCAATGCCCTCATTTTTGCACATGTGGGAAGTGAGGTATAGAGAAAGGCGGAGTGACTTGTCTAGTGGCAGTTAGCTCGTGAGTAGCAGGATCAAGATGGGAACCCGGGTCTTCATGAACTCTCCGAATGCTTCTTTCAGCAGTTACTTTGGAATTAGAACCGATTAAAGTGTTTGCTGCCTTGATGTGGGGTGTGAGTTGTGTTCCACAGACACAAAGCTCAGTGGATTAATGGTATGCTGGAACGTGTTTAACTGTGAGCTCTCCGAGGGGAAAAAGCGTGATTATCCATAAGTACGTAAGTTTATTATACATTTTGCTGTTATGAAAGATGTGGAACGTGCAATTTATAATAACGATAAAATATATAACACTCTTCGTTATAAATTCCATAGAACCAATAGATTCTCACAGCATGGTCTTGTTGATTTTTGTTGAATTCTTGTAACTACCTGGTTGCAATTGCTGAATGAGTGTAGTTCTGATATAAATGTTGAATGATATTTTCTTGTATGTTAATGTATTGGACAAAAGTGAAACCACGAAGACATAGGTTGAAACCTCACTCATTCATCAATGACATGAGTGACTTCTTTTCTAAATCAAATACTGGGAGAATATTTCCTCAAATTTTCATGTTATTCACAATGTAACAGCCACAGACACAGACATGGCACTCTTTTGAGTTTAATCTTCATTATGAACATTCCCCATCACTTTAAGTCTGGACAAGCAACAAAACAATAAATCAAGACCTGATTCCCAGCACTTGCCAATTTACATCCATGGTGTAAATATTCTCACCATGACAGATTTCAAGCTAACACTGTGATGTCACAGAACTCAATTAGAAAGACATGTGTAGCCACACATTCTTATATAATTTTCTACTATGCAGATATAATAGATGTAAATAACCTCAAGAGAATAGATGATAATATAATGTAGTAAAATAATGGAAACGATATGTTCTTAGCATTTATTACCTTTTCTTTTAATGTAACTTATTTAAGTGTGTATAATTTAACTTTTAATAATGTCTATACTTAACAGCTTCTCAGAAAATTTCTGAAAATTTAGAATCAGCTCTTGTGAGCTGATAGAAGCAATCTCCAGCGTGTCACTAGCAGAAGATCAATGGGATGGTGCTTAGCCTGGCTTTACTCTTCTCAGTGTATACCCAAGGCCACTAGACTGAGGAGGCCAGGACGATGGCTATTTGGGTAAGAAGGCATGGGCCGAACTCATGCTGAGAGATGGGGTAAATTTAAGAACAAGAATTAGATCCCATGTAGTAGGTAACTAAAGATATTTCGGGGTGCAGTTTCCAAATACTATAGAAAATAGACAGTTTTAAATATCAGACTGTCAAGAAAATGGAAAGGAAACAAGGGGAGAAGAAGAAAGAGAAATAAGAAGGAAAAAACTGATTAAATAGTAAATGCCTTTTACTAAAAACATAATTTGATGACACAGAACTTAGGCCTGCTTTTGTGGAAGCTCCCTGACCCATCGCTCCTGCAGCCTCCCACAGGCGCACTGTGGTGGACATGGGGCGGGGCCCCTTGGGTAGTCCCTGTTTGAGGACCTGACCTCTTACTTCTTTGGAAGGAGAGGATGAGATTACCAGAGCTTTGGATCCATTTTTGGATCAAATGAAAACCGCAGGCTAATCCTTAATGCGTCCCTCTCCTCTTACAGATGCTGGCCTCACCCTAGGGGCGGGGCATCAGATGCCTCACAGTCCCAGCCCCAGGAGGAGGCCGAAAGTCACATGCTGCCTCTGAGGTCTGGGACGGCCTCTCCTTCCCCCTCAGCCGAACTCAGTGCCCTGGGGAACCCATTTTTCCTGACTCAGCTCCAGTACCACCTCCTTTGTGAAGCTGCCTAGTCTTTTTCTGTTGCTGTAACTGCATACCTGAGACTAGGTAATTTATAAAGCTAAAAAAAAAAAATTATTCCTGACAGTTCTGGAGGCTGGGAAGTCCAAGGTCTAGGAGCACATTTGGTGAGGGCCTTCTTGCTGATGGGGCCTCTCTGCAGAGTCCTGAGGCGACCCAGGGCATCACATGGAGAGGGGCCTCATCAGAGAGAGCCAATTTGGCCTTTTGTAACAGACTGGCTCTTGCGATAACTGACCTACTCCTGTGATGACCATTAGTCCATTCATGAGGGCAGAGCGCTCACCACCCAATCAGCTCTCAAAGGCCACACCTCACAGTGCTGTTACATTGGGGCATGAATTTCAACATGAGTTTTGAGGGGACAAACATTGGAATGGTAGCAGAAGAGATGATGCCCCCAGGCAGTCACCCACTCTCTCCTCCTTTCCCTCACAGCATTTGTAAGTTACTGTACCTTTTTGTTCACTTGTCTATGTTCTCAACAAGACTGTGGGCTCTTCAAGAGAAAAGACCTTGTCAGTGCCTGGTGCATAATAGGTCTCAATAGATCTTAGGCCCTGCATCACTTTAATGATTCTCAAATACGTGTGCATAAGAATTACTTGAAGAATGGGTTAAATTGCAGATCCCCAGACCTCAGATTAGTGATCTTATAATCTGCATCTTTTAATAAGACTGTGTGATTCTGAGGCATTCATGTTCACAAACCACACTTCGAGAAATACAAATTTGTTCAAACATTTTATAGGTGGGGAAACAGAGGGCTGGAGATTAATTAACAGAGGGCTGCTTTCAGACTCTTGACTACTCAATGTAATGGGAGATCCTGGTGCCTTCAGATAGAACTATCTTAAATTTTTATTAATCTAATTAAGCTCATCACAGCCACAGTGATGATCATTGTTTGGAATATTAACAATGCCTTGAACGAAAATCATTGAATACCACATTTTAAAATAATAACAAGGCTTAACATGGTGGCTCACACCTGTAATCCTAGCACTTTGGGAGGCTGAGGTGGGCAGATCACTTGAGGTCAAGAGTTTAAGACCAAGCTGGACAACATGGTGAAACCCCATCTCTACAAAAAATACAAAAATTAGCTGGGCACGGTGTCTCACATCTGTAATCCTAGCTGTCGGGAGGCTAAGGTGGGAGGATCACTTGAGCCTGGGAGGCGGAGGTTGCAGTGAGCTGAGATTGTGCCACTGCACTCCAGCCTGGATGATAGAGCTGGGTCTTGTCTCAAAATTTTTTTTTAATTAAAAAAAAAAATAGTAACAAGACTCTCTACTATTTAGTTAGATCCCTTTTCTCAAAGCGTAGGCATGCAGACACGGGGCACTCTCTCCCTCTGCTGCCATTAGTGTCTCCTTAGAATTTGAATTGTTTTTCCACTGACAACAGAACAAGTCCCTAGGGTGATTTATGCCTCCAAGGTGTCATTTGCCTCAATGGCTGTCCCCAGAGGCTGTTTGCCACAAGCTCTATTTCCAGCAGGGTGTCCTCTGACCCCTCTGACACCCACACTTTATGGTGGCAGATATAGGGCCCCAAAGTAGAACAATGTTCAGGCGTCTGGCTCATGCCTGCTTTTATGAGCAAACCCTTATTTCACCTGCCAGTCTTTTGGTGAGCATTGTGTGTGCTGGTTCCTGCCTTGGGCAGCAGGTGCCACCTAGAGGGCCCTGTGACTGCCACCGTGGCTTGGCAGGGGCTGGGCAGCCTGGGTCCTGAGGAAACTCAGCGGACATCCACTGAGGGTCACACAGGCCCCTAAGCAGCCCTGACACTAAGCCACCCTGAAGCCCTGGGCGTCCGAGGAGGCGGCTGTCGGGGAACCCGGGAAGAACAATAGGAGGTGGGCCTGGTTCCTAGCACTCAGCCACCTTGCTTGACGTAATTCTGAGAGGAAATGGGCAAGAACTCTGTTTGTCGGCCACAAGGTGTCAGCAGCGGGCTGGCCAGGGGATGGCTCTGCGAGCAGGCCCAGGAGGAGCCGCAGCACGCAGAGAGGGTGTTGCTGGTTGCTCTTTGAAGTTCCTAGTTTGCAGAGACTGCTTTTCTTATTAGTGGGGGCCTGATGATTACGATACCAAAAGACCCCTCTCTGCCTTGCCTGCGGACCAGCCACATGCCTCTCTCTGCTTTCAGATGGGTAAAATTGCCGCCGCCGGACACCTCAACCAAGCCTGAACTGCAGCTTGAAGAGCTGGATGCAGGTGGAGATTTGGGGATAACACCACACAAAGCAATGATGTAGGAGGTGTATGAAGACGGAGTAGTTCAGGACACTCCTTTTTTAAAAATTGGATGTGAGTTCTGGCTTGCCTGCGCGCTAGGTGTGAATTTGAAGTCTGGGTTTGCATCCCCATCTGTAAAATAGCATGTTTCCCATCTTTCAAACGACGATATCCACAGGGTTCTTATGTGGGTCAAATGAGATCAAATAATTTGCAAACTATGAGGTACTATACACACGTGGGTGCGATTGTTGGGGCTTATCTTTTGGCCCAAGCTGTGTCCTAGAGCTTCCTTCTGACTAGAGGAACAGACACTGAAGCACAAACGGATGGCTGACTCTTCCGAGCGGGTCATGTGGAGTCTCCGTGTGAGCTGCCAGCCATCAAGTTCCGATCCAGCCTGATAGAGTCATCTTCCAAGTAGATTCTTCCTGGATGCCTTTGCATGGCTCGTGTCCAACTGGAAAGCTGGCAGTGGATGCTCGCTCTTCCCTCTTCACTGAGCCCGCTTTTCCATACTGGAAGAAGATGAAACACACATTTCAGAATGTAAGTTTTTCCTGCCGGACACTATCCCCCCTGGAGTGATGGAGAAAAATATTAGATGAAGTCAGGGGATAACTGAGTAACATACTGATTTATAAACTCATGGAATCAAATGAAAGTGTTTTTTCCACTGGTGGGGTTATTTATTATGTCCTGGCTGGACAGATCCCAGAGAGGAAGAGGCTTTGGTCCCTGAGCAATAGAAGTAGCAGGAACCAATTTTCTCCATTGCTCTGCTTTAAAAAAAAAAAAAAATAGAACTCACCTGGCTTTGAAATTCATCCCACTCATCACCTTTGGAGTGAGTGGGGACTAAGGCACAGGCCCCATCATGCTGGGATGTTGGCAAAGAAGAGATGAGGCTGCTGCTACTGGTCATTGCTCTGTGGAGCTTTTCATGTGGCCTCTTTCTTGGTGGAAATAAACTACCTGGAAAGTATATTATGAAAAACTCTGATGGGATTTTGATTGTAATTTTACTGTTTATATTAATTTGTGGAAAAGTGTCATCTTTGTGATATAAAGTTTTTCCATCCATGAACATGGTGTATCTTTCTGTTTATTCAATTTCTTTTTTGTATGTTTCAAAGAAACCTTTTAAGTTTCTGTGTAAAGGCTTTGGGCATCTTATGTTCGATTAATTTCTAGATAAATTATAAGCTTTTTCATGCTATTGTAATGGAATCTTTAAAAATACATTTTCTTATTGTTGCTGTTATGTAGGTAAATATTTGTGTGTGTGTGTGTGTGTGTGTGTGTGTGTGTGTGTGTGTTGATAGAAATTGACTGAAGCCTTATCAGTTCTAATGGTTTGTTTATTGTTTTGGATTTTCTGTGTAAACAATGATATTGAATAATGCACATTTCAGCTTTTCCTTTTTAATCCTGATATATTTTGTTTCTTTTTGTTTTGTTACACTGTCAGTTAGCATCTTGAGGTCATCCTACTTGTCCTGACTTCAAGGGAAATTTTTTGGCATAAATGTTTTATTTTTAAATAATTTTAAATTTATTTTAAGAACTTGCAAAGATAGTACATAGAGTTGCCATAGACCCCTCGCCCAGTGTCCTCCATTGTTAACAATTATAGAACATGGTACCCATGTCAAAACTAAGAAACCAAAACTGATATATCAATATTCACTAAACTCTAGAGTTTACTCAGATTTCACTAGTTCTTCCGCTCATGTTACTTTTCTGCCCCAGGATCCCATCTAGGATATCCCATTCTGTTTAGTCATCAGATCTTCTTAGTCTCCCCTGGTCTATGACAGTTTTTCCTTCTTTCTTTTTCATGACCTTGACAGTTTTGAGGCATATTGGTTAGGTATTTTATGGAATGTTTCTCAATTTTGAGTTTGCCTGATGTTTTTCTCATGAATAGAATGGGTTTATGGTTTTTTGGGAATAATATCAGAGCAGTGTCCTTCTTATCATGTTGTATCCAAGAGTACATGCTGTCAACATGAAGCATCACTGGTGAAGTTAACCTAAGTCACCCGACTAAGGCAATGTTTGCCAGAGTTTTCCATAGTAAAGTTACCTCCCCTATGCCCTTTCCATTCACAATTCCAACCCATCCTTAAGTGGGAGAAGGGGGAAAGGGGAGAGGGATTGTATTAGTCTGTTCTCACGCTGCTACGAAGAAATACCCAAGACTGGATAATTTATAAAGAAAAGAGGTTTAATGGACTTGCAGTTCTGCATGACTGGGGAGGCCTCAGGAAACTTACAATCACATGGCAGAAGGCACCTCTTCACAGGGTGGCAGGATGGAGTGAGTGCTGAGCAAAGGGGGAAAAGCCCCTTATAAAACCATCAGATCTCGTGAGAACTCACTTACTATCACGAGAACAGCATGGGGGTAATCACTCCCATGATTCAATTACCTCCACTGCATCCCTCCCACTACACTTGGGGATTATGGAAACTTCAATTCAAAATGAGATTTGGGTGGGGACACGGCCAAACCATATCGGTGAGGATTAAGTTTCGCCTCCTAGAGGATGGAGTATGTTCATATACTGTATTATCTGGAATCCTTCTGTAAGAAAGACTTGTCTTTCCTATTTATCTGTCCATTTGCTTATTCAATCACTTATTTATATCAGTATGGACTCATGTATTTTCTTATACTCTGGCTTATAGTATGTTATTTATTTTCTTGCTCAAATTCTTCCAGTTTGGGCATTGGAGCTCTTTCAGGTTGGCTCCGGTATCCCTTTGACATGCCCCTATACTTTTATTTTTTGGCATCTTCTTACTTTCTGGTTATATAACAAGATCTGCATTCATTTTATATTTTCCCTGCCCTAGACCTAGAATCAGCCATTTCTCCAAGGAGCTCTGGTTCCTTTTATTGGAGAATGGAATTTGGAAACCAAGATCTAGGTGATTTGTGTGCTCCTTACAACTGGGATATCACTGTTTCTAGTCTTCTCAGCAGGCAGAACTAAGAATATATGTATATATACTAGCTCATGTATGCACATACCTATAATTATGTCTGAATCTAGCCATTTGCATCTTTATTAATCTCAACATGAGCTCAACTGGATTACAATGTTTCCGATTGTAATCCAGTACAACATGGTTCATTCTAGACTTCCTCCTTTATTAACTGTAATTTTCCTCTCTAACAGGAAGAAACCTAGCTTCCACCATCTACCATCTGCTTACTTATAAAGACAGTAGTTTTAAGGTTCTGTCATTAAGTTTGATGAAGATTTTTGTTAGCTATCCTTACCAGGTTAAGGAGGTTTCCTTCTATTGCTATTTTGTTTTAAAAAATTAACCTTGAATTATTAAGTCATATATGTTAGTCAGTCGTCTATTGAGATGATAATATAACATGTCAAAATGACAATATGAAATGTTAAATTATTTGTATCCCTGGGTCAAATCCAACTTGGTCATAGAACTCTTTTTTATTAGATTGAAGTACATGAATTTGCTGTCTTTTTGTACATCAAAAATTGGCAATCAAATACATTGCTGAATTCTGTTTGCTAGTGATTTGTTTAGGATTTTTGTGTATATGTTCATAAGAGATTAGCTTATTATTTTCCTGTCACTCACTGTTTTTCTGCCCCTGAAATTCAAGGGCTTGCTCTTCAGAAGCCAGGATATCTTTTAATTATCACTACGCAAGGTTATAAGCATGAAGGTTATTGCCTTTAGAAAGAAAGGAGATGAGTAAAAGAACAGAGAAACAAGGAGAGGGAGGGGTGACAGAGCTGGAGAGGAGGAGGAGGAGTTTTGGCTAGTTCTGGATGAACTCCCACCCCCGCTCCGCCTACCATACAGCTGCAAGTAGCTCTGTCATCTTACTCTAGAGGCCCTCCCTTCACCTCACATGCAATCCACACACATCCTTAGAATGGGGCAGGAGGAGAAGACAAACTTCACTGGAGATGCTTCTATACTGTTTTCTTAACAGACTTGTGGCAGAATAGAGCTCCTGTCCTATGTGCACTGGGTGGACTTTTGTTTTTGTTTGCCCAGCCTTCCTTTCTTCTCTCCTTAGATGACAGCACACTTTATTCCTTTAGAGAATTGCTCCTCCATGCCTGTGTCCTAGATTCTGATGAGGCCTCCATCCCTGTATCCTGTCCCATCCCTCAGCTACAAAAATGGGCACTTGGCCCAGGCTTGGCCAATTATTCCTTGGCTTTAATGGCTGGTCCTCATGGTGGACAGGAGGCTCAAGTTGGTCCAATCAGAGTTCTTCCAAGACGGCGAATGCGCTCCCTTTCTTTCCTTGCAGATCCTGAGCTGGAGCAAGGTAAGTCTGGAACTGCCTACTGCCAGTTTTCCTTTCTTTGGTCCTACCCTCTGGAGGGAGTTATTTGAGGAAAGGCAGAATGAGATCAACACAAAGAGAGAAGCGGAGATGCAAACTGCAGGTATACTTTGAGTCTCCAGATCCACGCTATTCATTCCAATTAGATAAGCTATAAATAACTCCCCTTTTTTGCTTAAGCTACTTCGAGTTGGGCCACCTGACAGATTTGTATCTGCTGAATCAGGTCAGGACTGAGGGAGTTTGTGCTGCCTCTGTGTTCTCAGTTTACTAATCTCACCTACAGGGTGACACAGCTGTGGCTGTTGGTAGTGATGGCTCAAACCAGCTATCCTCATTCACTGGTGGGCAGGAAGTAGGTGGGACCCCTTAAAAGAGACCCCAGCCCAGTTAGTATAAAGAAACCTCAAGGTCCTGTACTATGATAGTGATGAACACCTCAACTGATGGAAAGTGACACTGTAAAATCAGCACACATGGGAGGGGGTGTGTAGACGTTGGTGTCCTTTTATTTATTGCCTGGTGAGCTTAGAAAAGGATAATATCTTAAAGGGGGTTCTCCATCAAAATAAGCCATTGTAGCTGAGAGTTATTTAATAAGGGAATAGGGAAGGGAGGTCTACTTTTCAGTAAGGGAGAGCCTTGTTTGCACATGATGTCCCTGTCCTTCTTCCCACCAGAAGGGCAGCCACGCTGGAGGACAGCTGGATTTAACGTCCAAGTGTACATGCTCTGTGCAGGAGAATGATGTGATCTAACAAAGGCTGGGGCATATGTCCAGTGAACAAAATGATGATTTCAATTTATTTTTTCTTGTGATGCGTAATAGCTTTAAAGACCATTTCTGCACAAGGTTAGCAGAAAAGTTGCATGATTTCTCTAAGGCCAAAGAACAAAGGTTTTCTTTGTTTTTGTTTTTGTTGAGAGGGAGTCTGTCTCCATCGCCCAGGCTGGAGTGCAATGGCGTGATCTCGGCTCACTGCAACCTCTGCCTCCTGGGTTCAAGCGACTCTCCTGCTTCAGCCTCCCAAGTAGCTGGGATTATAGGTGTGCACCACCACTCTTAGCTAATTTTCCTATTTTTAGTAGAGACAGGGTTTCACCGTATTGGCCAGGCTGGTCTTGAACTCCTGACCTCAGGTGATCTACCCACCTTGGCCTCCCAAAGTGCTGGGATTAAAGGCGTGAGCCACTGCACTCAGCCTTAAAGAACAAAGTTTTAAAGAAATATCTTAATTTTTCTGATAAAAAAAGTACAAGCAATTCTTTTAAAATTCAATAAAAATTAAGAAAGCAAAGATCATTTAAAATTCTATCACTCAGAGATAAGCACTATTTATATTTTGGTGTATTTCTCCCATATATATTTCTATCAAACGGCAAGATTAGAAGCTGACTCCAGACCAGAATTAGGGTCTTTTGATGCCTTTAAGGATATTTGTTTTTTATTTATTATGACATTTTAAAATATAATTATAGAAAATAATGTGATAAAAAGCCGTGGACCCAAAGCCCACATATAACAAAACTTAGCGTTTACTCTGTTTACTTTGGATGACTTTTTGTTTTAAAAAACACAATACTGCAGATTGTTTGATCCCTCACGCCCACCCCATACTCTTCCCTGATCCCATTTTTCTTTCCTGGTGTTAACCATAATCCTGAAGTTGGGAGTATCTTTCTGTATTATGGCTCTCCAGAGAAAAAGAACTGATAGGACATATATATATTTGCAGAGGCGCAGAAAAAAAGGAGTAAAGCCCTTCTTCCTCTACTCTTTGTTCTATTCAGGCCCTTAATGGATTGGGTGGTGCCCACCCACACTGGGGAGGACCATCTGATTCAAGTGCTGATCTCATCTGGAAACACTGGCACAGACATACCCAGAAATCATGATTAATCTGGGCACCCCCATGGCCCAGTCAAGTTGACATATAAAATTAACCATCACACTTTTTTACATGTGGTTTTGTTGTTGTTGTTTTTAGAGACAGGGTCTTACTCCGTTTTCCAGGTTGGAGTGCAGTCGTGCAATCATGGCTCACTGCAGCCTTGAACTCCTAGGCTCAAGCGATCCTCTTGCCTCATCCTCTCGAGGAGCTAGGACCACAGGTATGCGCCACCACATCCAGCTAATTTTTTAAAAGTTTTTTGTAGAGACAGGGTCTTGCTGTGTCACCCCAGCTGGTGTCAGGCTCCTGGCCTCTCTCATACATGTTTTTATATTTTTCTATGTATGTATGCATACTTAAACAATACAACGTATCATTTTTTGCCTTTAAAAAATTTTTAAACAAATTATATTAATATGTGTGTCTTCTTCTAAAACTTTCTTTTTTGCACTCACCTTTATATCTCTGACATTTATTCATGCGATACATCTATTATCATTTAGTTACTGTATACTACCATTGAATGAATATATCAGAGTTCATTTATCCATTCCTTTGTGAACAGACTTTTAGGTTGTTCTATGTTTTGCTATTTCAAACAATGTTACCATGGACATATTTGTCCTCACCTTGTGAACACCTGTGAGAATTTCTGGAGGTGGAATTTTGAGGTGGGAGTACAGGCGCATCTTCAACTTTTTATTAAATATTGCCACATTGTTTTCTAAAACATTTGTATACTCTGCAATGAATTCAGGTTATGGCCACAAGATCTACACATTCTCCTTGGTTTTTGGCTGGAGCAGCTCTCACCACCACTTGTGCTATTGTTTTGGAGCCAGTTGGCCACTGCTGCCTCCACTGTTGCCATGAAACAGCAGCCTGCTTGTAAGCATAAAGTCACAGTGCTCATGGTAGAATATTTGTAAAGGTGGCTGCAATGACCCCTTTCATTGCCATGTGCATGCCCCATTACAGTATGCCTACTCTACTCCCATCAAGATGTGTATTTCCCTTCTCCTTGAATCTGGGCTGGCCTTGTAACTTCTTTGACCAACAGAATGTGTGGAAATGACCTTGTGTGACTTCTGAGTCTCAGCTTCAAGACATCTTGCAGCCTCTTGTCTCCTCATCTTGGAATGAAATGCTGCCATGTCAGAAAGCCTCCAAGAGGGTGAATCATCATATGAAGAGAAGCGACCATGAAGGATGACCCTATGATGAGATGGTGCCATCAGGAAACACCAAGTGCCCAACATGTCACTGTGGCCATCTTGGACCATTCAACCCCAAGTAAGCCACTAGATGACTGCAGCCATGTAGGTAACCCCTGGAAAGATCAACAGAAGAACCACTAAGCTGAGCCCAGTCCATATTGCTCGCCTGTAGTATTATAAGCAAATAAAATGGTTGTTGTTTTCAGCCGTTGAGTTTTGGGAGTGGTTTGTTCCACAGCAATAGACAACTGATGCAATGCCTCTCCTCAATTCCTGTGCCATAGATCTCTTGCCTCTCATTTGCTGGCATGGGACTTTCCTTTTACTATGGAGATTCAAGATACTATGGGATCCATCTGGTATTCATACACACACAAATATAGGAATGGCAACTAGCAAACTATGACCAATTGGAGATGGGAATTAGAGGAAAATCCTTCTGTCTGCCTCTCCTGAAGGGTACTATTTGAGGGTGGGTAGTCCCATATGGTCTCTCTGAAGACATCCTGCAGGACTGAATCAGTTTCTCATTAAGCTGTGGCCAGCTTGGTAATGCACTTTTTTTTTTTTTTTTTGAGACAGGGTCTCGCTCTGTCTCCTAGGCTGGAGTGCAGTGGTACAATCTTGACTCACTGCAACCTCTGCCTCCTGGGTTCAAGAGATTCTCATGCCTCAGCCTCCCAAGTAGCTGGGATTACAGGAGTGTGCCACCACACCCAGCTAATTTTTGTATTTTTAGTAGAAACGGGGTTTCTCCATGTTGGCCGGGCTGGTCTCAAACTCCTGGCCTCAAGTGATCTGCCCGCCTCAGCCTCCCAAAGTGCTGGGATTGCAGGTGTGAGCCACCACACCCAACCAGTAATGCACTTTATATTTGCTAACTCTCTTTCTCTGTTTATCTTTTTTCTTCACTTCTGCTTTCCTAGAATTTCATTCCCCCCAAAAGCCTTAGCATATAGGATTTGCTCAGTCTCTGTTTTCTAGGGAACCTGGAAAAAGATAGTTTTAAGAGTGGCCTTAGAAAGCAGACCTTCAAGATGGGATTTGGAGTTGAATTGCCCACTAGTCTAAAGGTGGAGGGCCCCCATTGCTGGTGGCAAGTGGACTGGTAACAACCCCTGATGTGCGTTGGCATCACTATCACCAGGCTTTTGCCTGTAGTTAATTGTGATGAAGTACAAGTAGAAGATGAGGCATTCGGAGATGCCAATAGTTTCTAAATTGCTGTACATTAAAATCATGGGGAGAGCTTTAAAAAAAATCCCCTTGCCTAGGTTTCATCCCGAACTAATTAAATCAAAGTGTCTATGGGTGAAGGCCAGGTGACAGTAAGTACTTTTTAAAAAATCTCCAGGTGATTCTTATATGCAGCAAATTTGGGAACCACTGGAATATGTATTGACTATGGCTCTTGACTGGTGGAATGTGGTGATCCTAATTATAAGGATTGTAGTAGGTACAAGCTGCTTTTGATGACATTGGAATGCTTGACAAAAAAATTCAAAACAGCTTATTGCTAACTTACAGCATTCTGGGAAAGCCAGAGAGCCTCTATGGGAGCCCCTAACTTCTGCATCTGTAGAACAAACTGCTGAAAATCAGGCCCAGGATCTGATAATAATAGTAGCAGAGCTGCAAAGCATACTGAATTTGCATGGTTGGGTCTCCTATGTCAAATTCACAGTTCTAAAGGTGAAAGAGTGGTACCCTGAGACTAGGGATAGGGACAGTATGTTGGAAGTGCCTAAGAATCTCTAGCCACCAATCCTCCATAATTCTCCAGGCCAGCAGAAGCAGGCCTCTCTTATTTAATACAGGAAAACAGCTTCCCTTTGCTTGGAGATGATGTAAAGACTTCCTCTGAAGCCTCACAAGATGGTGTATGTACTCTTCAAGATCTGCCTCACCCACACTCCCAATTGCCGTTGCCTCTAGGCCATTAGCTAGGGTCAGTTCTCAGCATAGCCAAATGAGGAACTATAGTCCCTGCCTCAGGATGGAAGTGCTGCATGCCAAGGCATTGCAAGACCTGGTTAGTCTGTTGGCAGAAACAACAGAAGCACATGTGAAAGTGGATTTTGGGAGGATGGACAGAGGAAGGTGGACTATAAGGTTGGCTATAAAAGACTTCATTGACATGGGTCCCACATCTGTGCCTTAGGATTCCATATTCGAACAAGGATGTTGAGCCTAATAGTTTGCTTGAAATTTAGATACAATGGTAGTCTGCAGTAAAAGGTGGGCAAGTCCACTGCTACTGCACATGGCATATACAGGTATATCTGCCTGCTGAGAAGGTGTTTTATCCATGGCTTTCTTCAGGTGGCCAAAATAAAATCTCTGTCCATTTTTGTTCTTGGGGTCTCAGTAGCTTTTCAGAGGCTTATATCCTGAGTCTCTCAAAGAAGTAAAAGAGGTCCACCTAGACAGAGGAATGGGCCTGTGAGAGTCCATTCTTGCCTAAAGCAGAGGCCTGATCACATTTTTGTCTTCTGGATAGGTTTTCTGCAGATACCTAAGGCATGCATACATGCTGGAGGTGTTTTGGGAAACCAGCATTGGCATCAAGTTGGAAAAAGAATGGCAAAGGGACTTCTAACCATCTGACTGTCATCAGGATCCATGTAACTCCCTAGGTTTGACCCCCTTCCCCATCTGTGATCACCAGTTGCAGAGCTGAACATTATGCAGGTCATCAGTGAAGCTAATGGTCACTGATTTGGGAAGTGATCGACTCGTTTAAATAATCTAGTCTCCAGGTTTCCCCCTGGTCACTCTGCCAACTGCCTTTTAGATTGCTTGATAGCCAGGAGCTCCTCTGCCAGAAGGTAAGTAGGAGTGTCCAGCGGAGGTGAGGTTCAAAGCAGTCGGCCCACCTGCTCCCAGGAGGGCTGGTCAGGCAAAAGGTGAAGGAAGTGAAGATGGAGAATGTATCCTTTGCTTAACCTTGAGTTTCCTCCTCTGAAGTTTAGGTTTGCCTGTGCATTAATTTACCCCACCCTCCATGCTCATTCCTGTAGATAATAACCATAACAGCACT
Source organism: Pan paniscus (assembly GCF_029289425.2). NCBI lineage: Eukaryota > Metazoa > Chordata > Mammalia > Primates > Hominidae > Pan > Pan paniscus. The sequence continues at coordinate 127,704,444 of NC_073254.2, forward strand.
ATTATCAGCTAAACTTCATATGTACAGTGGTAGAGATGACTAGATGCTCACCAATCCCATTTTTTTTTTTTCTGCCTGCATACCCAGGAACACAATTATATTTTTCAGCTTCCCTTGTAATTAGATTGGGTTCAGGTCAATGCAGGTAGAGTGATGTATGCAGTTTGCAGGCTTGGTATAGTTCCCTCTGAGCAATCCTTCTTTTCTCTCTTTTCCTCCCATGGCAACTGCCATGGTATCTTCTTCAAGGAGAACACTTGGACCCACATTGGGCTTTGGTATAAATGAAACACAAGTATTATGTTAAGCCGCTGATATTTTGGGTTGTTTGTTATGGTAGCTTGCTTTACTTATCATGACTAATACAAGTGATTATGCTATGACAGATATTAGACATGCATGACCTCATTAAATGCTTAGAACAATCCTATGAGATAGGCCTACTACTAACACCCCTGTTCTACAAATGAGGATGCAAAGACGTGGAATAACTCGCCCAAAGACCCACAGCTAGGAAATGACAGGGTCAGGCATCAAATTCTTGTAGTCTGGCTCCCAAATCCCCATGCTTGGCCTTCCTGCTGCATTCATTACTGGGAACTGACTACTGCAGGATCCTGTGGATGAGGCAGATCATAGCAAGAGGATTACAAAAGAAAAGTTATAAGAGCTACTAAAATATTATCTTTGTCCCAGTGACTCCAATTTCTTAAGACTGGGCTCAACTCTAAGCTGTGCACCCCATACACCTCACTACAGGAGTAAGGTAGTCTCAACGAAAGACATCTTGTCTTTCTTTCCTCTCCTTGTCCTACCCAGTCCCATGTGCAGTAGGCTGGAGGGTGGCCTAGCCTACTCTACTTCCTCTTAGATGTGTGAATCTGGGCAGCAGGTTAACTGAGTAACCAAGTGAGGACCAGTTCAGAAGGCAAAGCTGGCCTGAATCTTGATCCAGAAAGGGAAGCCTTGTGTGTGAATTCGTTTTCACACTGCTGATAAAGACATACCCAAGACAGGATAATTTATAAAGGAAAGAGGTTTAATGGACTCACAGTTCCACATGGCTGGGGAGGCCTCACAATCATGATGGAAGGCAAGGAGGAGCAAGTCATGTCTTACATGGAAGGTGGAAGGCAAAAAGACAGAGCTTGTGTAGGGGAACTCTTCTTTATAAAGCCATCAGATCTCGTGAGACTTATTCACTATCATGAGAACACCATGGGAAAGACCCACCCCCATGATTCAATTACCTACAACTGGGTCCCTCCCACAACACATGGGAATTGTGGGAGCTACAATTCAAGATGAGATTTGGGTAGGGACACAGCCAAACCATATCACCCTGCCTAGCCCTTTCCTGGTGACTTCTTTCACCTTTCCTGGGAACTTATCTAGTCTCTAATCACAGGATAGAGAGCATTCTGTTTGTCTCACTGGCCCAGACTCCTGGAACTGGTGAGTCCTCTGTGACACTGGGAGTTGGAGAAAGGAAGAAACGGTTGGGGGCTTATGTCTATTATCTTCTTCCATTCTCACTTATAAAAGCTACTACTGATTATTATGTTCATGTTTCAGGTGAACAAGCTAAGGCTTAGAGAGGATGTCGCTTGCCCAAAGTCATGGGGCTTGGAAGAGAAAATAGAGTCTGAACACTGGTCTCCCTGGCTACAAAGTTCCTTCTCTCAGGATTCTCTTGGTAGGGCTTGTTTCTTAATGAAAGTGATCAGCTTTTTAGTGACCATTTGGAACCTCCTCACTCTTATAAATATATTTAATTTTCTGGAATATGAATGCCATCATTCACCATTATTTTCCTTCTACTTTGGCTGCCCTCCATACTTTTTTTTGAGACGGAGGCTCGCTCTATCACCCAGGCTGGAGTGCAGTGGTGCAATCTCAGCTCACTGCAACCTCCGCCTCCTGTGTTCACGCCATTCTCCTGCCTCAGCCTCCCTAGTAGCTGGGACTACAGGTGCCCGCCACCACGCCTGGCTAATTTTTTGTACTTTTAGTAGAGACAGGGTTTCACCGTGTTAGCCAGGATGGTCTCGATCTCCTGACCTCGTGATCTGCCCGCCTTGGCCTCCCAAAGTGCTGGGATTACAGCCGTGAGCCACTGAGACCTGCCCATACTTTTTAATTGTTCAGGGACAAGTCAGTTCTTTGTGGGCTCTGAGGGCTGCCCTGTAAAATCAATTTACTTTCTATGGATAACAGTGAAAGTGAAAGGCAAAATTGGCCAAGTCTGGGCTACTAATAACCCACCCATCTCAGGGAGTCTTAAGACTTTTTGTGGAGGTGATCAATAAGAAACAGATTTTTTGGGGTTTTGCACAGACCTTGAAAGTTCTTCCTCTTGCTGGGGAATAAGAGGAAGTGATAATATATTTATTCTGTGCCCTGCCAGTTTGAAACAAGGGCAGGAGTGTCCAGATAATTCTTTTTTTTTTTTTTTTTTTTTGAGATGGAGTCTCACTTTGTCACCCAGGCTGGAGTGCAGTGGTGCGTCTCGGCTCACTGCAACCTCCACCTCACGGATTCAAGTGATTCTCCTGCCGCAGCCTCCCAAGTAGCTGGGACTACAGGCACCTGCTATCACGCCCAGCTAATTTTTTTATTTTTTAATTTTTAGTAGAGATGGGGTTTCACTATGTTGGCCAGGCTGGTCTCGAACTCTTGACCTCATGATCCGCCCACCTCGGCCTCCCAAAGTGCTGGGATTACAGGAGTGAGCCACTGCATCTGGCTGTGTCTAGGTAATTCTACACTCACCTTGCCTGTACTCTCTGGATAATAAAACAAGTTTAGCCGGTGATGATGATGATGACGATGACCATGATGATAATGATTCATCACCTGCAGGTGATATGAGATTATTGGGAGGACAGAACAACAGATCTGAAAGGGCCCCCAGAAACCACTGGTTTCCAAGACAATTTTTACAACAGTGGATTCCTTTCTTCAAACACAATCATACACTCCAACATATGAAATAGATCAAAGTGGAGCAGTTCTAGATGAGACGGAGCAGGAGGCTGAGGCCTGGTCTGTCCGCCCAACCCTCAGGGCCCCTCAGAACACAGCTTCAAAAGCCAGGCCTCATTCAATGCCTTTGTTTTACAGATGAGGAAACAGAGGCCCAGTTTGTGAAGTTACTCAGCAGAAACCTCCAAAAATGGGTGAGGGTGGGAGGCTGAGGTCTCAGGCGGTTTCAGAACAGTCTTTCCCTCTGTTGGGTGCAATTCTTGAAGGCCGGCGGGCCAGGTGTGCTTTCTCATTCAGTGGCTCTCAGCTGTGACAGCGCAGAAACACCTGAGAGCGTCTGGTAGGACTGTCACCTGCGAGTCAGGAGGAGCAGAGCCTGGAATTGCTCAGTCTGAGGTTGGAGGGGCCATGGTGGCCTCTTCTTTGAGGACCCAAACCCAGTGGAAATGGGGTTGGTCTTCCCACGATTCTCATCAACCACACTAAGGAGAATCGGGTCCTCTCAACGCCCAGCCTCTGTCCTCATGGAGGCACCCAGGCCTCCACACAGGAGCTCCTGCCAGCCCCTCGGGGATGCCTGAGCCATCCTCATGCACTCACCTTCCCCGTCAGGTGCCCACAGTGCAGGGTAATCGAGAAATCAGTCAGATGTTGTGCCTGAAGCACCCAGTGCCTGGCCTGGCTCCCAGGAGGATGCGGCCTTGGTCTTCCTTCTCTCATGCTTTCAGCCAGAGTTGGAAAACCACTTTCTCAGGCCCTGAGTTTCCTAAGGCCCTGCCCAGGATTTTCCTGCAAGCTCTGATTGCACTCTGCTGGTCCAGTTAAAACGCCTAGCGGGGAGCTAGCTAATGTCACAAAAGCTGCTTTTTAGAGAGGACACCGCCCAGCTGCATAATCAAACATTAGAAGCCCAAATGAGAAATCACAGCTTGGAATGAGGTCCAGAGCCTTGACCAGCTTTTCAAGTCGTAAATCATATTCGTTCTCCAAAAAGGGCAGGTCATGAGGACCTCCAGGCACCTCAACATGAGCTGTTGCAAACAGCAATGGTAGTGTGAGCTACGGGGTAGAAAGCCAGTGAACAACCCATCGGGCGCAAAGCTCCCCACCCGCGGGAGAGATTCTTTGTCATCAAATGGGGTAATGGAACCCTGGAGCCCTTTGTCCCGGCCCTTCCCCGAAGCCCCGGCCTCCCCGCTAGCTTCCACACCAGCACGAGGCAGACAAAGGCCCACTTGGGATTTTCAGAGCTTTTACTGGATGCCTCTTTAAAGTGTCTAATTTTAATGAAGAAATCTTTCATCTGCCATCCTGTTTCCAGGAGACAGGTTTGGAAGGAATTTTCACAAGTCACTAAGGCCCCTTGGAAATGTGTTTTTTGGTGGAAAATGTAAGGCTGTAAGACATGCACAGAGATGTTCTCACTGGGGGCGGGAGTGGAGGAGGCAAGAGGAGGAAATAAAACACCAAGAAAAAAACGCTTCAAGAGCCAAGTGGAGGAAGGATGCAGAGGTGCAACCGAAAGGGGAAAAGTGTTTGACTGGGAATATATAAAGAATAAGTCAGCCAGAAAACACAGAGTCTCTCCCTGGGGAAATTATATGCAGCTCTAAAAAATGCTACGGACTGGAGAATGCATGGGAGGGGTGGGGTGAGGGGAGAGAAAGGGCGGGAAGGAAAATGTCATCAACAACTGGAATGAGGTAGAGACAGTACATGCACACAGAAAACATGCCAGAAAAAAAACACAAACCCCTCAAGTTCCTCCCCTCTGCAGCTTTCTGAGCCAAAAAGAAAAAATAAAGGCAACAACTGCTGAACTGGAGAGACGATGGAGATGGAAGAGCAGGTCTGCAGGGTCACGCAGCTGCGAGTGCAGGGGAGGTGCTCACACACAGCCCTGCCCCTCTGGAGGTGATGCCCTCTAGAAAGCCTCCCTTGCATACCCTCCTGGTTCCCAGATGCCTTTCTCCAAGAACCTCCTGTCCTGTATTTTTCACCAAGGGAGCAGCTTCCCTTGCCCCTCCCCCCTCCCCCCTCCACCGACGGCAAGGAGCTCCCACAGCACTTCCTGTCAGCTGCAAGACACTCTCACCATTATGCCACATGGGACAATGGTGCCATCTTGGTGGGAGGTCAAGGCTGACGCCAATGAGTTCAGCACAACCTGAGACTTCTCGGAGGTTCCTGGGCCCCACGGGGAAAGGGATATGTGAATATGCATAAACTCACACAGAAGAAATTTGGCCACTGATGCTATGGAATTCAAACTCAAGCATGAGTCAAGGGGTGGAAAAGGGAGGGGTGAGAGAGTGGGGAGACAGAATTCATAGACTATTCCGTGATGAAATGGCAAGTGAGAGTCACAGGGGTTAATGGAGATGGTTTTGTTAACAGAGAAGGGCCCTCCCCCCATCACTTAATCACTGGACAAGGCTGATGAGCAGAGCCACCTGGGGTTGGCAGTGACTTGAGTTAGGCTTTTACAAGCCTGTGAATTTACTCTTGGTGGCCATGACAGGGTGTCTTCTGCAGCTGATGATGAAAAAAGTGTGTTTTCCTACCTCTTTAGGATACACAGTCCAAACCAGCACCAAATAACGGAGGAGTTTGGCAGGGGGGCAGGTTTACATGACTCTGAAATTTCTGAATAAAAATATCATCCTGAATTACACACAAAAGACATATTCCATGTGCTTCTGTTTACCCTGTTTCTGCTAACGAGATATTACTTATAAATGTAAAATGTTAAGGATGTTGTCTTCAGCCTGGAGAGAAAGAACATGTAATTTGCAGCTTTTGCTCAGAGTGATAACCTTATTAAGTAACGGGATTTGCTGATTAACTGCTGCTAACAAAACATTGTTGCCAAACCTGATAGTCTGAAACCGGCAACAGAGCTACTGTTAGAACCACTTCTCCATCCCACCAACCCTGTGGGGATTTTACAGAGATATTTCTCATTTAAATAAACTTCATCTTTCAGTATTTTTTATTGCTTCCACTAATAGGCTAACAATAAGTTAGGAGCCACTCCTAGATGGGTGTCGAATCAACCTTGGTGAAGAGTTCAAGGAGAAAAGCAATTCTACTTAAAAAATGATTTTTTAATGAAAGGGGTAATGGGAAACTGTGTGAGTTCATTGAGCACTAGAATGAATGGAAGTTCTTAGTCAGAGATCAGAAGGCAGGATCCGGCCATGCTCAACATATGTGATGGCACTTTAAATTCCTAGAATGGAGCAATATCTCTTTCACAGTGATTCACATAGTATGTGGGAAATTTTCTTTTCCCCTAACTTGCCTAAGAAAATCAACTCCATTCCGGTCTTAAGAAATACTTTACTACTTAGATAATCAGGAGAGAGACCCCTGAGGTAGATCATCTTGGTCTTAGCTATATATCTCCTGTAATTCCTCTCTTCCCTACAGAGCCCCAGTGAGTTCCACCAGCTCAGGACTCTCAAGGTCATGAGTCTAGTCATAAACGGCCTGTTCTGCAGCTAAGTCATAGACCCAGGGGCTATTGGAGCAGGCCAGGGTGGGACTGCGGAACATGGACCTTGTCTAGTCCAACTCCCTGGGGTCTGGAAAGGTGAACTGACTTGCCCAAAGCCCTCATCTTGTCAGTGGGAAAGCCAGGATTAAATCTGGGCTTGTGGCTTCCGGTCCAGTCTGTCTTCTGGCTTGTGAGAAACAGGGAGTGAGGGGCAGTGCGCATGCATAGGCGCATTCCCATGTGCACACACCTGTACATCAGCTTTGAGCCTCATGCTGATCCCGTCTCTTCATGATTAATCATCCACATGGCACGACTGTTTTCCCAAGGCAAGATGCTTCCCTCCTTCTTTTCTTTTTTTCTTTTCTTTTTTTTTTTTTTTTTTTTTTGTTTTTGAGATGGAGTCTCACTCTGTCCCACAGGCTGGAGTGCAGTGGCACGATCTCAGCTCACTGCAACCTATGCCTCCTGGGTTCAAGCGATTCTCCTGCCTCAGCCTCCCGAGTAGCTGGGACTACAGGTGTCTGCCACCGCACCCAGGTAATTTTTGTATTCTTAGTAGAAGACAGGGTTTCACCATGCTGGCCAGGATGGTCTCGATCTCTTGACCTCATGATCCACCCGCCTTGGCCTCCCAAAGTGCTGGGATCACAGGCGTGAACCACCGTGCCCAGCCGCTTCTCTCCTTCTTTTCTAGGCCTGAAAGTGTTCAGGTGTTCAGGTGGCCAAATTGGTGTTCAGATTTGACAGAAAAAATAACATTTATGTCAGGATTTCTTCCTTGCCTGGATCATTTATAGGTAGGATACTATTGTTTGTACAACTATAATGAGAAAAAACTAGTAAAAGAAGCTGGGTTTTGAGAGCTTGTGTCTAACTATCGGAGGAGAGCAGTCTCAGAGAAGGCACCCTTAAATCTGGGTGAGAGAGGGCACTTGTAGGTGTATTTTCTTGTGTTGGCTCAGAGACTTAGACTTCTTGGATGTATGAGAGAGGTCATTCAGTGTGGACCCGTGCTGGGGGAGAGAGGACGGATATGAGCTTGGAAATCGTTTAGTTCAAGGCAGGGCAAGTAGCAAGATTAAAATTTTCAGTCTGTTAAGTTGTAAGCAAACCAAGGGCAGATGATGAGAGAAGGCTTTGGAGGCCTGCACCCCAACACTCCCTAAGTCTGGCCTTCCTTGCTGGCCTCACCCAGCCATAGAGGACACTGATATGGGAGGATTACCTCTTTTAACCCCCTGAATTGCTTTCATTGAGAACCACGTTGCCTTTGCCAATGATCATTGCTAAGCATTAGGACAGGGTAGAGGCCTCTGGGTAGGAAATTGGCAGGTCAGGGTTGGGGTTGGATCAAAATCCAGAAGGAATCATGATCCTCAAACTAGAGCCACAACCAACCGACAGGAGTAGACTGCCCTGCAGTAGGACTCCAGATTCTGCAGACACTGTCTGAGGGCCTTTGACAAGCACTGTAATTTATTTTAATCCTCTCACTAACAGAGAAGGGAGGCCCTTTTGTCTCTGATTACTGACCAAGAAGGAGACTGTGTTAGCCATTCTTGCATTGGTATAAAGAAATACCCAAGACTGGGTCATTTATGAAGAAAACAGGTCTAATTTGCTCACTGTTCTGCAGGCTGTACAAGAAACATGGCGCTGACATCTGCTCAGCTTCTGGGGAGGCCTCAGGGAGCTTCTACTCTTGGCAGAAGATAAAGAGGGAGCTTGCACATCACACGGCAGGAGCAGGAGCAAGAGAGGGTGGGAGGTGCCACACGCTTTTAAGCAATCAGATCTTGTGTGAACTCACTCATAGCTAAGGGGATGGTGCTAATCCATTCATGAAGGATCCACCCCCATGACCCAAACACTTCCCACCAGAGCCTACCTCCTACACTGGGGATTACATTTCAACATAAGATTTAGTGGGGACACAGTTCTAAACCATATCAGAGACCCTAGAGGAGAGACTGGCCCAAGATGACCCTGGGTGGACACTCCTCTGGGGACTCTGATCAAATCTCACATTTCTTCCCTGCACCAGACCGCCCCTTTGTGGTCATAGGAAGGTCAGGGGGACAGAGTAAGCTTCTTAGAGAACCCTGGGCTCCTGTAATAAGTCTCTCCAGGCCGAGTGCAGTGTCTCGCACCTGTAATCCCAGCACTCTGGGAAGCTGAGGAGGGCAGATTGCTTGTACCCAGGAGTTCAAGACCAGCTTGGGCAACATGGCGAAACCTTGTCTCTACAAAAAATACACAGCTTAGCCAGGCGTGGTGGTGTGCACCTATAGTCCTAGCTACTTGGGAGGCTGAGGCACAAGGATTCCTTGAGCCCAGGAGGTTGAAGCCACAGGGAGCTGTGTTTGCACCACTGCACTCCAGCCGGGGCGACAGAGTGAGACCCTGTCTCAAAAAAAAAAAAAAAAAAAAAAAAGTCTCTCCTGAGCCAGTGTGGGAGCTGGGCTGGCTGCCCTGAAGTGCAGCAGGTCTCCAGGTGACAGGGGCCTTCCAGGCAGCAGTGAATCAGCCCTTGTGGCTTCAGTAGTCTAAGGACCACCTTGAAAAGGCTTATCCTTGCTCTCTACCTGTGGGAACCAGTCCTAATGAAATAGTAATCAACATAGAAAAGTTGATCAGATAAAATATATACAGGCTCACATAAATTTTATTCTTTATTTAAAATACAGAAATACTTTTTACAGCATGAACAGAAAGTACTACATTGTGTTGAAATCTTAAGATTTAGAAATCTCACTGAATCATACACAGGCCCATGATGCACACTGTACTAGAAAAAAAAACTGTATCAAAAATGAAAACAAACAAACAAAAACCACCTCAAACTATTAAAATCATTAAGGCCAGTAGTGGTTGTTTAATTAAATTGTACATACCTGACTGTGGTGTACATACCAATCACTGTTTAAGAGAATACATTAAAAACAGAAAAATTGACCTCTAAATAATGAACTAATAGCCCTCCTGCAAAAGTTACAAACAATAACAGGCTTTGAAAGATTCAAAGCACATTTTGATGTAGTGTCTTATATATAATGGTCAATTTATGAAAACACTGTATATGATAAAAATAAGTACATCCAACTCACTCCTAAGTAACACGCTACACTTACAGCCTGCTTATGACAAATGAGAGATCTGTAAATATATGCAGTAAGAATACACGTGGGCTCATACTCAGATAATGTATCTGTATGCACAGTATGTGATGAAATTAAACTAGAGGATAAATAACTTTAATAAACTCTACATTTTGAGGCGCATGGGGAATAAAATTCATGTTGTTTCTAAGTTATAGACACAGCATATTTTTTTTCCTATCTCAGTACCTTAGTGTAATGCCAATTTGCATTTAACCTAGTTATCTTATGTTTGCATGCTTTGCAAACTAAATTACAGAACCAAATTGCCTATTACAATTTCCCATTATGTAACACAATTACATAGGAACACTTTGAGGTGAAAGGATTGTCCCAATATTAGGAAACACTGATTTCAGCATGCTTGCAAAGAGCAAAGATTAAGGAGAGGCTGTTTCCTCAGGTGACAGGTTTTACCGCTGTCTCTCTCCAATGTAAATGCCACTCACCATTACAATGAGCTATATTCACTAATGTCTAGTCTGCAAAATTAGATCCACTGGTTTTGTTTTGTTTTGTAAAGAAGCTAGGACCTAAAATTACACCGCTTCCTAAGCTGAAAGTTTCTGTCTCCCCGAGCACTTCCAAGTAAAAGATGGAGTTGAACTAATGTTCCAAGATTCCATTACGTTCATAAGAAATGAAAGCACAATGAATTTTCATACAATTAGAATATCTGCAGTACATACGCCGAGTCCTTCTTGCACACGTGCCTCAGCACAAGCAAATGATGTGCAAACTTTCACTAATGACCTTTCTCTTAAGTTTGCAAACCCAATCATAGAAATACACATGAACATGCACGCACACCCCCTCTAAAAATCCTTAATTAGAAGGGAGGAAATACTGTCTCAGTAGAGAAGAGGGAAGGTAGTCAACCCTGTTTTTATCTTCCCAGGATAAGGAGATGACCTATTTGCACCCTTGGTTTCTGGCTGTTTCATGCAGTGTGCGAGTAAAGTAAGACGTTTTACCAGGGAAAAGGTGCAGCTGCCGCTCTCCCAGATGCGGTGAGATCGGGAAGCCTCCCGAGTGGGTATATGGGGTACGGAAGTAGCATAAACAGGTGGAAACATGAGATTAACTAAGGCTGAGTTGAAAGAAAGGTTCTGAAAATAAGCCCATCAACTTACAAAACCAAAGACATAACATTTCAATCATCGTCATTCTACCTCACAAGCTTAGGGAACATGGATTTCACTAACTCATGGGCCCTCATTTGTTAGCAGGAGTCTTGCTGGATAATGACAGCCTAGCGTAGCTAGTAAAACACACCTTTTGGCCCCATGAAGGGAGAAGATTCATGGTGTTACAGTCATACTTCATTAACACAAAGTTTTCACTGTTAGTGAAAAAAAAATAGCAGCAAGACAATTATGATAAAATGATTTTATTCAATCAGTTTAGTTTTCTTGCATGTGAATAGAATGAAAAGCAAATTTATCCACAAATGTATTTAAAGTATAAAATTTTTATGTTAATGAAATTACTTCTAGGTATATACAGTAGAGAAATAATCTAATCAACAGATATCTGTAACATGGAAATATTTGCTCTATAAAGCAAATGATATTTCATATTTTCTTGAGGATAAAATGAGAGGAGTTCTTTTATTTAAATCCCCAAGTGATCAAAGATATAGCTAGAAGATGACAGAAAATTAAATATTATGGCTTAGAACACAATGAATAATAAAAGAAATCAAAGTCCCTCAAAGTCTCTCACACTTGGACAGAAATACTTTCAGTTCCTGAGGAGGAAACATGTTTGACTTCTAGAAAGACCTCGAGGTGTGCAATTGTGCTGTAGAAAGGCCAGGAATGGAAACATTTTTTTTCCAGAGCTGTGCTGCCTTTCTCCTCCCTCTAAACCACATTTTCTTTTGGGAAATATGTCATCATCTTTCCCTACTCAGACACAAGCCACTTAATATTGCATACGTCTCAGTAGTCTTATAAATGTCCAGAAACAATACCTCACCCCAGAAATACTTCTGATGTAGTTCATTGTCCTTCATTTTTCATGCTGGCTGGACCCTCCTCACTTACACACAAGGCTCTGGCCTGGCTTTGGTCATGAGGCTGTACAGTCAGTGCTAACTGGGTCTGGACAACGTTCTGTGTTCTATAAAGAACTTTGGCATTATCTGAATTGCTGCTGGATGTCAGAGTGACTCCGTGCATGTTGCAGGATGGCGGGAGAAGCAGCTTGTGATTCTCAAGAGGTACATCGAATTGGCACCAGGTCACTTAACGTTCAGGGCTGAATGAAGAGGGACAGCTAGTGAGAAGGGCATTGTGCTTGATGAAGATTCAAGAGGCCTCTCAGTGGTACATCAGGGTGAGTCACAGAATGAAACATTCAGAAGGGCAGAGACTCTCATTCCCAACCTCAGGCATCGAGCTGAGAGAGCTAGACCTTGAGAAATAGAACAAGTGGAGATTGGACAGGAAGTGGGGCAGAGTCAAGGAATGCTGTGGGTGGGTGACAACTGGGCAGAGGTCAGAACTGCTGGGCCTGGGAGGACAGAGTTGGCTTATTCTTATTTCTTTCTCTACCCCGTCTCCATCCCCAAGGCATTTGAGCTAGTGGAATGAAGAAAGACAAAAAAGAAAACAAACCAACAAAAAAACATGGAGGCAGGAAGAAAGAATAGAATGAGAAGTAAAAAACGAGTGGGAAAGAATGGTCAAGTGGTGCTTACATGGCCTTGAGAAGTTATGGGCCCATGAGGGAAGAGGATCAAAAAATATCTAGATGAGGTTGCAAAGGAGGAGAGGCAGAAGCCAGCAGCCATGAAACAAAAGAGATGAGCCAACAGCCCATAACTATTATGGCAGCACAGCCCCACTGACCTTGGCCAAAGTAACTGAGCTGGAAATGCTTTTAAAGGTCATGTGGATGACTCCCCTCCTTTTCCAGATAAGGAGATGGAGGTATGGGGGGAGGTGACTTGGAGAGCTTGTTTCTTGCACACTGTACCATGCTCTGCCCCCCACAGAGCAATGTGGAACCCACGGGGGAGAAGGTTCTACTCTGGAGGGGAGCCATCCAGATGTCCCCCAAGACCTCTTTTCCCCAACTCTAGGATTCTACGGTTCTACGTGTGAGGGTGGTCTCTGTCTATTTGCAAACACTCACAATATCCTCAGCTTACCGTGCCTAAGGATATAGCAGTAACACTACTTTAAAATGAATATGTTGAATGTTATACATCCAAATACTGTTGTCCTTCAAAGTAGTCCATACATTGCAGCTCCTTATTCTAACACCTGCCTAATATATTTAAGTTAACCAGTGAATTGTGGCTGTTATTGTTCAAACTATTTGTACCAAGTAAGGAAACACACAAGGAAAAGACAAACGAATGTGTGTGAAAACACATGATTTGAAACCTGAAACTGATTACCCATGTCATGCACCAGGCATGAGCCCAGTGGCTTTGGCTTTCTCCAAAAAGAAAAAAAATCCACCCTCAAGGGATGATGATGGGTTTCCAACAACACTTTGAAAAGAATGTAGTTGAGGATGCTACATTTATGATAGAGGTAGCCTTCAGTCATACATCGTTGCTGTAAAGCGACACCTAGTGAGGTGCTGTTATTTCACAATGAACTGTTTGGAGAAGCAAGGCTTCGGGTGTATTCCAAAGTTGGAGCCAATGGAAGAGGTTGCTGTTGGCCTGTGCAAGCGCCTAGTGCATGGAACTGACTCTAAGGCTCAGACCACGTGGTCAAGCCCCAGAGCAGGGTAGGGTGGGAAGGCAGCTGAGGTATAGGTGGTCTGTGTGGTATATGTAGACCCTTCAAATGGAAAGATGCTGCTGTCCCCACACTGTCTGGCATCACTGTTTAATCACCCGTGTCTCTACTATTCTCGTCCTGTCACTATCAATTCATGGCACAGCACACTCGGCCGACCTGGGGGAGAGTGTCATTCTTAAGCTCTACCTGCCATCTTTTCCTCTGCAGGAAATTGAGCCCAGTGCTGAGCATGGGGAGAACCTCTGGGCTCTTTCTGTAGGATTTGAAGAGCGCAGATCTGGGGCCTCACTTGCGAAAGCACCGTGAAGAAAAGCAAATCTTCCTCTAACAGTGTGTTTTTGCCCAGAACTGCTTCTAAGTCGGGGGAATTTCATGAAGCCTGGGAGAGTCACAGTGAGCGTTCTCTCCAGCCCAGCATCTTGGTGAGGCCCATGTGTGATAAGACCACCGAAACCACAAAGGAATTTACCACGGGAAGTGTCCCAGCGGTTGCTTATTAGCATTAGAACAATTACACAAAGTCCATTGTTAGCAGACATGTTTTCATGATCCTTAACTGGTGGCAGTAAATAACAGCCATTCTCTTTCAAGCAAATGCTAGATTTCCAAAAATCCAGCTTCCAATTGTCTGTGCAGGGATCATCTTGGATTAGGACAACCATTGGAGTGGATGACACCCCAGAAGCTGAGGTGCCCAGCGCTCTACCTGCAGGAGCAGGGCGGAACACACAGAAGCTGCCTGAGGGTGGATGGGGGTGATGCAGCTGGGTTTGACATCACAGAATGGAAACAGGGAGGTTTGTTCCCCTGGATGTCTGACCGTCTGCTGGACCATCCCCAGGGTTCTTAGTGTGGTCCTCTCTTGCCACAGGGGAGGGATAGGGGCACATGGCAAGGCAACAGGAGAGCCTGGCAGGTGCTCAGTTCTTGGAGTGTTTATGACCAAAAAAAAACACAAACAAAACTAAAAAAAATCAGCCCCATGGACAGGTTTGCACCCCTCTCCTTAAAAAAAAAAATGCAGTTTTTAAAAAAATCACCTACTCCTTCACAATCCCATGTCTTGTTATCTGAGGTTTTTAAAAAAAGTGAGTCCAATCCCCTTCCCCTCTCTCCCCAGTGGAGAAGAGCTGAGAAGTGGCCCCTTCAGAGCAGAGGTCAGACAGTGCCTGCCAACCACTTACATATATGTAAACCTGGCTGTTTCTTTAGAATGAGAGCAGAATATTTCCATCTTTCGAGACCTTCTGACAATGACTACATTTGAGTCCCTGGTCACCTATGGGCATCTCCAATTATCTTCAGAGATTTGAGAAAATTCTCCTAAAACCATCTCAAAAATAATTTAAAAAGAATTTTAATTAAAAAAATAAGAAATATTCCATACAGCACATAGATACAAAAATAGGTTATTGCAGCGTGAAGGGTTGGGGCTGTTAGAATTGCTGCTTTCATTGTTTTCCTAAGAAACTTATGGTGTAGGCCTCCCTTTCTCACTGGTTTCTTCTGCAGTAAACCGCCCCTAGTCCCATATTCCTTCCCAATGTATTTAATATAGTTGGTAGCAGCCCTGCTGCAGGGAAATGGTGGGAGTCTGGTGTACTCTCTGGTAGGTGCTAAACGCCGCAAGACAATTGTTCCCTTCCGTGGGCTCCCCGGCAAGGCGTCTCCCGAGAGTCACCTGGAGCCCAGGCTTGGCACATACAATCATCCTCCTGAGGGGGCAGGCCCAGAGCCCCAGAACAGCCCTGGTCACCCAGCTGCCTCCAGGATACACCCTAGTAGCCTAAGAGGGGACACTTAGTAGTAGCAACCAGACCACAGTGGGTTCTGCCTCCATATTGCAAACCAAGCAAAGGTAATGGCTCATATACTCCCAAGCACTCACTTCCTAAGGCTCTTCCAGCTACAGTGTCAGGAAACACACACACACACACACACACATACACACAGACAAGACCCACAGCTTTCACCTAAAGTCTTCGCACAGGGAATAATGTGATTCATGAAATATTTAAAAGGCCTTAGGCAATAGAATTGTCTCTTGATTTTTTCTTTCAAGTGTTTAACAGACAAGTGTAATTGGAAATGTTTGGAACATGAACACAGGCACACACACATACACACTCTAATTTGGAATTATGCAAAACGATATCATTATTCACTACAACCTGAAGCAAAGCTACTGCAATGGAATAATAAGTACCACATCTGTACAAGTGAGAGGCCCCCAGGTCGGCTCTCATTTGGACAAGGGTGACCCACGTGGCCTAACCCTTTAAGGTCTGTTTAGAGGAAATGGCCTGGTGTGTTTTACATTTGTGAAGCTATTTAGCCTCCTGGTTTGACAAGTTTTTTGAGAGGGGTGAAAATTAATTATAATTGCAGTATTGCTACAATAATTTAGTTGGCTAATTGCATTTCAGTGCAGAAACAGTCAAGGAAGATTTTCCTCCCCAGGTTATTCTCTGATGTGGCAGCATTTATTTTAAGAGTAATGAGATTTTTAAAAAGTCAAACCTTAAATATCATGGCTTCAGCAATCTGTCCTGCTTAAAGTTTAATGCAAAATGAGATAGCACCTCCGTGAGAGAAGTTCCACGTGAACATGGATCCAGTTTTCTCCAAGACTTGAAATGAGAACATATCTCTCGCCTGAAAACTACTCAAGGGATCTCTTTGACATTGTTTGGGGCTGATTTTTATTTGAGAGCACCAATGTTTGTGACTCTGTAGTGAAGGAGGCACTGATGAGGGTGGGTAGGAAGTTTTGAAAACTTGATACTGGAAGTCACTACATGAGGTATCTGTTGATGGAAGAGGTACCACAAGTATCAGAAGATTGAGAAAAAAAAGGGGAGTGAAAAACCTGGATTGTTGTGGGATTTTTCTGGATCTCATTGTTTTCACACTGGCAGTTCTGAGTACATAACCTGCCCATGGCTGTTTTGAGGGAAATGTATCTAACTCTAAACCAGCAGTGAGCACTTACGATTAATAAATTCTTAAGAGACAGGCCCTATCACCTTAAGATCTTGAAGACTCTGCCCCAAGGCCTGATTCAAGGTACTTTTCTCAGGTGCTGAACCTGTCAGAGGCATTTGAGCCAGAGCAACTCCATCTTGAATGGGAGCTGGGTAAAATGAGGCTGAGACCTACTGGGCTGCATTCCCAGATGGCTAAAGCATTCTGAGTCACAGGATGAGACAGGAGGTCAGCACAAGATACAGGTCATAAAGACCTTCTGATAAAACAGGTTGCAGTAAAGAAGTTGGCTAAAACCCACCAAAACCAAGATGGCAACGAGAGTGACCTCTGGTTGTCCTCGCTGCTATACTACCACCAGTGCCATGATGGTTTACAAATGCCATGGCAACATCAGGAAGTTACCCTATATGATCTAAAAGGGGGAGGCATGAATAATCCACCCCTTGTTTAGCATATCAAGAAATAACCATAAAAATGGGCAACCAGCAGCCCTCAGAGCTGCTTTGACTATGGGGTAGCCATTCTTTCATTCCTTTACTTTCTTAATAAACTTGCTTTCACTTTATGGATTCACCCTGAATTCTTTCTTGCATGAGATCCAAGAGCCCTCTCTTGGGGTCTGGATCGGGACCCCCTTCCTGTAACAAAAATCACCAGACATCAAGCTCTTCTACAATCTAATAACTCAAGCTCAATTCAGTGAGCAAGTTTAGTACATTCTCCTCCTCCCCTTCTCTGCCATGCTCTCAGTCCAGCCGCCATTTGTGTGTCTGAAAAGGAGGCTACGATGTGCTTTCTCAAGTACTGCACGTGAAAGCGGGCCTAACGGCATGGCATGGACTATTTCTTATGGCCTTCATCTGGATTCTAACTATATAGAGGGTCACTCTGCAGATCTACCCAGGGCTGCCCTCAAGGTTATACAGGTCATGCTCTGTACAACGGCAGCTGATCAAGCGGTGAGGAGGTTGAGCCCCCACCCTGCTCCACTTGCCAGCTGAGACCCCTGCTCAGGTTGTATCCCAGAGAAAGGGGTGCCTTTTCTGATTCACCTTTGGGCGAAGGGAGGCCCTGAGTCATCCCTAACCCTCTCCCTCCCAGAAATTCCAAAATCTAATGTTCATCTCCTCATCTCCAACACTGCTGATGTCCTTTTAAGGAAGAGAATATGCACATGGCAAAGGCGAATTTATTTTGAAGATATGTTTTCTGCTCAGTGTGAAAGAAGAAGAGAGGTGGAGGGAAACAGAGAAAGGAGAAGGATAAAACGAATGGTGGAGAAGTTGTGCCTCTGCCTAATAAATTGTGGATTCATTGTCCGTCTCTGGACACAGCTGCAAAGGAGCAGAAAATCAATTTTTTCTATTACTCCACGGTGAGAAAGGAAAACCTATTTGTAAATTGAATTAAACCCCATAATAGCATGTCTGTGTATTTGTTGAGGACTAGAAAAATTAGCCACAGATACAACTACATAACCCAGCAATGTAACTAGAAATCAACACTCTCCCGTTTCAAAGCTTCGTTGAGACATTTTCTTTTCCTTTTTTAAAGAAACACCCATGGCTAAATGTCACTAAGATTCTTCGGCATGCCAACACTTCAACACCTCAATAAGGACTCTGGAAGGGAAGGAACTCCAAAGTCCCATCTGGGTAGAGCGTGCTTCCAAATTCTTGCCTTTGCTAGTTGAGTATCAGTCAGTCAGTCAATAATGATTGGATACGAACTAGACCCCTCTAGCTGATGGTTTCTTCCCAAGTCGCAATCTGTGGTGCTAACTGTGGAATAAATCCCCTGTTTCTGTGTGGGCTAGATCTTGTTCACAGACACCCTAACCCATCCACTCAGTACTGAACAATCCTGCTACTGCAGTCAGTGAGGGTCCTGAAATTTCATTAGCAGTCTGCCCTCTAGCGGAGAAACACAGTACTTCAGATTTTCTAGGAACAGAAAAGATTTTTTTTTTTCCTTTTTCTTTCACGGCGTAAAATAATTCAAGTTTTCCAGACAGTGCAAGGTGAGGCAGTCATCTTCAGAAGTCAGCTTCCAGAGCTGAGGCAAACAAGGCTCACATGGATAGGTCCCCAGGTCAGAGTAAGAGGCAGATGGTGCTGAGGGGGATGTCCCTGCAGAGACCGCAGGGACAAAGGTCCTTCTTTCATCCTTTGAACCCTCCAGAACTCTCCTTGGGCATAAGCATTCAGTTCCCCACTCTCTCGTTATGCAAATAGGACCCACTTTAAGAGAAATCAGCATAACAGGGATGTTAAAAATCACAGGCTTTTGTAATTTTTTGGCAAATTATGAACACAGAGGAGCCTCTCGAAAAGGTCCATGTTAAATTCTTCAAAAGGCAAAGATTCACAAGTTTTATAAAAAGACCACGTCTCTGTGGCTGTTAATTTTAAGAGGAGGGTCTATTTTGTGATGTTGGCGGGATATTGGTAAGGCAGAAGATAATCTTGAGATCTGTTGTTTTGGGTTTCGCTTCTGTCTTTTTAAAAACGTCAGAACTTGGCTTGCTTCAGTTTGTCAATGTGGTAGCAGAGTTTCAGTGCGGGTCCCAGCTTCAGGCCCAGGTACTTCATGACCATGTCACTCTTCAGCAACAGCAGAGCGTTGCCATCAATCTCCTGGTGGGATAGGATCAGAAGAAAGATAAACCCAGAAGATGGTCAGAGTCATCGAACAGTGGCTAAGGTTAAGGTGTGGTCAGGGGATGTGCTCAGGGCATATGGATTGATTTAGGCAGCATATTCTCTTGGTCCTGGGGCAAGGTCTTTTAAAATATTAAAGCAAACAAATACTGTGTTCTCCTCTCCCCATCATCTCCCTGGAGTCATTTGATACACGGAGTGTTTCATATTCCTGCCCTCCCCTCATAGAAGGAATCAAACACAACCCCATGTGTGTTCCCAATATCCCACTTACGAAGTTTATCTCCTCATCCAAACTTGGCTAAAGGGGCAAAAACTGTCATCCATTAGACCCTGAAACTAGAGGGTCTTTCCATTCCAAACCTCCACCTATTGCCCTAATTTCTCATTTCTTAGTAGGCCCACCTACCTTTAGCTGATAACAAAGCAACTCATTCCACCTATGGAAGATTTCAGGTGTGTTTAGCCCTGTCTATTCCACTAGATGGAATACACTAAAGAATGCCCCTGCTTCATCTCAGGGTTCAGCACAAAGAACTACTAAGGGGACGAGCCAGTCCTTTGAGGTTTGATCCCGGTGTAGCTGCCATTGGTCATTGAGAATGGTCACCCTCCAGAATGCATGCGGAGTTCATGAACCTAGCAAGGCTGGGCTTCCATGGTCACCTTTAGTGCCATTTTCAGGTCACTGGAGACAAAGGGTAGAAATTTGAGGTGCTCAAGCAGGGAGAAGAGACATAGTTACAGGATTCATATAATGGTGCCAGGGTCACCAGCTCTCTCATTCATCTGCCCAGCCAGCCAGTATTGATGGAGCACCCACTCCGTGTCACTCTCCACGTCTTTGGCAAAATGGCAGTGGGCAAGGCTTACTTGTGGGCCACTCCCAGGAGGCTCATTTTCTACTGTCTTTTATTTCCCTCACCTCCTGGACTCCCACTGTCTCCTCCCACCCTGGAAGACAGCCAGACTCCCCCTGCCCAAATCTGTCCAAGCATAACCCACTCTGCGGTTCTTGGTCTTAAGTCCCCGTTGTTAGGTGAGGTCAACATATGCCTAATAAAAGGCAAGTGCTGAGTTAGATGAGAATCCTCCTAAGATTGGAGAACATGATTTCTATGACAGAATCACCAAATAAAATAAGAAACAGGAAACAAAAATAATGGTCACTGTGGAAGGCGGAATAATGCTCCTTCCCCTCCATGCACGACGTCTGGATTCTAGTCCCCAAACCTGTGAATGTCAAGTTACACGGTGAAGGGGAATTAAGGTTGCAGATGGGATTAAGCTTGCTAATCAGCTGACTTTAAAGTAGGGAGATTATCCCGGATTATGGGGCCAGGTGGGTGGGGGGAGTGGCGGCTGTGTAATCACAAAGCTCCTTAAACGTGGAAGAGGACATCAGCAGTGAGAACCAGGGATGGCAGCCCGAGCAGCCGAACAGGCCTCAGCTTGATGTTACAGGCTTTAAAGATGATGGCAGGGGGACAGGAGCCAAGGACTCATGGTGGATCTAGAAGCCAGAAAAGACAACCAAGCGGATTCTCCCTAGAACTTCCAGAAGGAAAGGCAGCCTTGCTGGCTGAGCCCACTGAGACCCATGCCAGGCTCCTGATCCCCAGAGTGGTAAGGCAGAGAATGTATATTGTGTGAGGCAACTACATTGGTGGTAATCTGTTACAGCACAATATAAAATGAGTACAGTGCCATGCGCGGTGGCTCACACCTGTCATCCCAGCACTTTGGGATGAGACCAGCCTGGCCAACATGGTGAAACCCAGTCTCTACTAAAAATACAAAAATTAGCTGGGCGTGGTGGTGGGTGCCTGTAATCCCAGCTGCTCGGGCGGCTGAGGCACAAGAATTGCTTGAACTGGGAAGGCAGAGGCTGCAGTGAGCCGAGATTGAGATCGCACTACTGCATTCCAGCCTGGGCGACAGAATGAGACTCTGTCTCAAACAAAAACAAACAAAAACAAAATGCATATAGTAAGCCTGGCAGGTAAATTATTGATTCTTATCTTTAAAAAAAATTACCATCTCTATATTTTAGCATATCTCAAAATCATTATAATGCTATCTGCTCAGTGAAGGCTATCCGAGTCAGGAACCGTGCTGAACACCTTTTGTGCATTTTCTTATTTAGTCCTCGAAGTGGTTTAGGAACAGGTGCTACTGCGGTTTGCCTGGCATGTCGTAGGTGTGCTGTGAATTTTGTTGCATTCACAGACGGCTGGATGGGCAGGAAACAGGCACTCCTGACGAAGGCCAACATGAGAGAAGAGATGGGGCAAATATTCCTTTAAAAACAAATTAAGTGGTCATTCTGTTCTGAGGAGCCTGTGGTTGTACCTGTCCCTCTCATCTCTGGCTCCCTTGAGGGTGCCCCTAGGGCTTAGTTTAGAGCACCCCCCCACCGCCTCCCCTGGCAGCATCCGGCAGCTCCCTGGACCTCACTCTCCTTCCATGCCTGCTCCCTCAATCCACCCCAAGGTCAAACCCACCACTCGCATACGTGCTTTCTGAAGAGCTCCACGTGAGGCCCCAGAGCCTGCGGGTCGGCGTCCTTCACAAACCACACCACGTCCTCCACAGTCCAGGCGGAGGGGTTCCTGCTCCGTGGCCGCCTGGCATCCTGCGCATCCTGAGAAGGGCTTGAGGCTGGATGGGGCACAGAGAGGGAGACCATGAGCCAGTGGGACAGGGCCTTGCACCTACCTGGTGCTGCCTGCCCCCACCTAGCCTGGAAGGGGGATCCTCAGTGCCCATGAGTCCAAGGAGCTGGCCCAAGTGACCTCCTGTCATAGGGAAAGGCTGTGAGTGGCAGCTCTATCAGCAGCCCAGAGTGCAGAAGGCCACTCCTAGATATATTACCCTCCCCATGTATGCCAAAGCTCTCTGCTCTCCCAGGAGAGGAAGCACTAGACAGTGGATTCCCTTCAACAGGCTGGAATTCCCACCCTAGTTGGAGTTTTCAAGACTATCCTGCTCAGTTCTTTCTCGGCGGGCCCAGGGCCTCCTGAGCCTGGGTACTTGGTGACCAGGGCAAGTGTGCTAAGATG
Organism: Pan paniscus; assembly: GCF_029289425.2. NCBI lineage: Eukaryota > Metazoa > Chordata > Mammalia > Primates > Hominidae > Pan > Pan paniscus. Next base: position 127,726,563 of record NC_073254.2, read on the forward strand.
AGTGCCCAAATGAGCCTCATCGCGTCAGTGAGGCCAGTGACTTGGGGTCCTTTCTGCCTCCATGGCCTTCACACTGAAAGGATAGAGGCATGGCAGAATTGAGGTGGCTTTTCGTTCTTCTCCACGGTCTCTGCAGAATGCAAGTCTGCCTCAGCATCTTCAGAGCCATCCCTGGTCACACATGCAGAAAGAAGATGTCCCCTCACTCACTGCCCCAGGTACACATTGAGTCCTTGCACGGCCCTCTGGGGCTGTCAGAGCATTTGCCCGGGTCTCCCCCACTACACTGTGAACTCCCTGACCGCAAAGGGCCTAACCTACATCTGGTCCATAGCTGGTCCCTGGGAAATGGTTGCATAGGGCATTTCCCGTGCAGCAGGTGAAAAGGCTCAGGACAGTGAAGGAGGAAGACAGCAATGAGTTCAATGGCCGGCAATATTTAGGGTTGATTTTTTGTGTGTGTGTGTCCCAAACTAATTCATCCTCTTTCCCTAGAGCCAGCTCTTCTTCCTATCTCCCCCATTTTAGGAACCCACCTCTTTGTCCTCCCCTTTTTGTGTTTCCCACATTTAATTATTCTGAAGCTCTTGGGAGAATGCCTCTGATGCTGATGCCCTTCCACCCCTGCTGCCCTAGCCCCAGAGCCTGCCACCTAACCCCCTGCCATGGGTTCCTAATGGGTATTTTTGGGCCATGTCCTTTTCTTCCTACTGCCTACAACTGCCGCTGCCTCACATTCTCCCTAAGACCCATCTCCCCATGGGTCTCCCTTACCAACACACTGAGTCCTCATTCTACCTCAAGGTCAAGGGCTCTCTTGGTCTTAATAATATTTTTCCTTCTTAATGGAGGGGGAGAAGAGCTCTGGTACCAGAGAGACCTAGGGACAGATCCTGGAGCTGCCCCTTGCTGGTGACTGGACGAGGATGTAGCTCATCATGTGTGAAATGGCAGTGCTTTCTACCTGGAGGGGCAGGTGTAAGGATGGAAATGGGATAGTGCCCTGCCCCGAGGCTGACCTATGTCATGTGCTCCGCCAAGGGCAGGAGCCTCCCTACCTTCCCCACATCCCTGCTCTCCTGTGCACCACCTGTCTGTCTGGGTACACTTGTTGTGACCGACCGAATGTCTCCCCAGCTTCCTTCCTCTGCCTGTGGCTGGTGCTTTGACTTCAACCTAGAAGGCATTCACCCTCTCTCCTTCCCACTCATGTTCCACCTGATGCCTTCGTGAACAGAAATGTTCTGTGCTTCCTGCAGCCTGCATGTCACCTTCCTACCCCTTTATTTTATTGTATTTTATTTATTTATTTTTCGAGACAGAGTTTCACTCTTGTTGCCCAGGCCTGATTTCTGCTCACTGCAACCTCCACCTTCCGGGTTCAAGTGATTCTCCTGCCTCAGCCTTCCAAGTATCTGAGATTACAGGTGCCCACCATCACGCCCAGCTAATTCCTGTATTTTAGTAGAGATGGGGTTTCACCATGTTGGTCAGGCTGGTTGGGAACTCCTGACCTCAGGTGATCCACCCATCTTGGCCTCCCAAAGTGCTGGGTTTACAGGTATGAGCCACAGCACCCGGCTTCCTACCCCTTTATTCCTACATCTTTATTTGTTCATCTATCTCTTAAGGTGCTTTCACATTCCACTTTGTAGTACAATTATTTATGAACTTCTCTATAACCTCTAGTTAGATTTTTATTTCCTAAGGATTCCTCCCACTCACTCCACAAACATTGATTGAGCACCTTTTCTGTACCAGGTGCTAGGTGAAGCGTTTGGTGAAAAATACAAATGTGATCCTCTCATGACAGGGGTTATAATCATTGACTCCTCCATGGCTCAGAGTACATATACAGTCATGCACTGCCTAAGGACGGTGGTCCCATAAGATGATAATGATTCTAGTTCCTATCACCTAGTGATTTGTTTTGCAATTTTCTCCAGTATTCAGTACAGTAAGATGCTGTACAGGTTTGTAGCCTAAAAGCAATAGGCTATACCACACCGCCTAGGTGTGTAGTAGACTATACCATCTAGGTTTGTGCAAGTACAACCTATGATTTTCACACAACATTGAAATGACCTAAGGATGCATTTCCCAGAATGTATCCCATTGAGTGATGCATGACTGTGTTTATAAATAGGGCTTGATAAATGTGAGATGAATCAATATACTCTGCAGACACAGTCTCGGTAACTTATACAAAAGCCTGTGTGTGTAATCTTTACTTCTATTTTAAGGCTAGAAAAAAGACAAGGCTCTGAACAATGAAGCGGCTTTCCTACAGAAGAATTCTAGTTAGAAGTTGAGAAGCCTTCACTTTATTTCCCTTCTTTAGATCTCGGGGCACAGTGGCTTTCTGCTGTCTCTGTCTCCTTCCTCCTTTTAATGTGCCTGAGACGTGCATGCTGCTCCATTAGCACTGAGGAGAATACAGCATCACATTTCTGCGTCTGTCCTAAACACATAATGGTTTGGCTGAGAATTGGATTGACTTTGAGATTTTCCCTGCCTCTTCCTTGTGGGACCTGGAAGGGTCCCATAAGGTGGTTTGGCATGGGGCATTTTTCTGGGAATCTGTTAATGCACCCTGGAGCCATCTGAATGCTGATCCACCCTTATTAAAGATGATTTCACTCCATTTAAAGACATCTGCACTCAACATGGGGACGAGGAATCACGGAAATCACATTGCCTTTGGATCCTGCCCCATCAGAACATTGGCGTTAATCAGGGTGAAAATAGATGCTCTGATTACAAAGGCTGGAAGTCTTTAGTGCCAAGAATAATTTTAGAGTGATCAGAGCAGAGGTCAAATCTAATTTCCTGCATTTGACAGGAAGGGGGGAAAACCCAGACCAAGTAACAGCATCATTCACAGGAACCTAGAGTCCTTTGAGCTAGGTCAGGGAAACACTTTCCCTTCAACTACAGTGTTGAAGGGCTGAGCCAGGTGGCTGGTTTGTCTTTAAGGAGGAAGCTCTCAGGACAATTGCTGTGGAGGGAAAGAGATAACTGAGATGGCAAAGTGGGCTCTGTTCCTGGTACCTAGGGCTTGCTGTGGGCACTTTTCACTTTTCCAGGACAGAGCAGAGGCAGCAGGGGCCTGGCTCGGGCGTGTTTCTTAGGGGGCCTTTTAGTCATACAAGACAGAGGGCAGCAGGCAGCCTAAGTCACACCTCGGGAGCTGCTCCTGATCCAAAGCACATAGATTCGCTTTAGAAAGGAAGAAAAATGGAGCTTTCCAGTGGCAGGTTTGCAGAGCCTCACAGTGGTCTGTGCTCACAAAAATAATAAATACACTAGCCACTCCCTCTCCAGCTGCAGCGAAGGTGTCAGGAAGACAGATGGGTGGAGCCTGGTGCAGCTGCGGCAGGCAGATGTGATAGATCAACAGTAAGACATGATAGATGTGGAAAAGTCTTGCTCCTAAGCAGACAGAGCATGCCAAGAAGCACTGGCCAGACACATTTGTGAACAGGCAGAGTTCTCCAATGAGGACATCGTGCTTGGTCTTGTCATTCCCTGCCAGAGGCATGTGAAAAGTGAAACCTAGTTATGAATGGATTAAATATGCTTGTTTCTAAAGCTGAACTCACATTTACCAGAGCTAGGATGACTATGAGTCAGTGTTTCAAAGCAATCCCGATTCTCACAGCACAGGTACTTGGACACTCTCTGTGAATCTCCCTCTGCCTTACACATGCCCATGAGCACATCCATATGTACGTAATTTCCTTTCACTCATTCATAATTCAGGAGAAACTCTTTAGCTAACAACAGAGTCATGTGGAGGAGCGGAATTAGCAGTGAGCTGGGAGTCAGAAACCCCTGCCACCCACCAGCCATGTGATCGACTCTCTGCTTCTCTGTTGTAAAATAAAAGGGCTTGATCTCTAAGCCCCTGCCAGCCCCTTATGACACTGTGTAACCCCTCCCACCTCAGGCTGTTCACACGAAGGGAGTCACGTCCTCCCACAGCTGAAGGCTGCATCAGTGTGTCCACATGCAAAACACATCGAGTGCAGCCACAGCCAGGCTTCCTGTCCCTCCTGGGCTCTGTTCATTCTCTACGGACCTCATTGTCTTCATCTATAAATTGTGAATATTATTTGCTGCTTCTTAAGAATATTTTAAGAATCAAGAGAATGTGTCTCAGAGCTGGAGCCTGACCATAAGAATCTTAAAGACAGGAAGGTCATTGTCTCCAACAGGGACCCCTGTGTCCTCAGGCTGCCTGTGAGCTGCCCAGGCCCTCTTGGTTTCTGGCACCTGGAACTGGGTTGGGAGGACCGGGGCTGGCAAGGGGAAGGGGAGGGAGATCTGTTCTCAGCATCTCCAAGTGACCTGCTCCCACTAGATGCATCCTTTCTAGATACAATGCCATATCAAACATGTGACGTGCCCAGGTTAGCCCACAATTATGGCAAAATCACATGGCTTGAAACAGTGCTGTTTTTCATTATTTCTATCTGTTGCCCAGGCTGGATGTAGTGGGGTGATCTCGGCTCACTGCAACCTCCGCCTCCCAGGTTCAAGTGATTCTCCTGCCTCAGCCTCCCGAGTAGCTGGGATTATAGCCAAGCACCACTCACTCTATCCAGAGTTTTCAAGATGCCATGTGGTGAGAGAGATGAGAGGGAAGAGAGCCCACTCAATCCTTAGAGTTTAATCAGATTTTTCTTTTCAATTATTTGAGACCAGCTGGCCTGCCTGTGTGAGGAGAGAGCATGTCTCTAGAAACAAGGAGAGACCATGGGCTTGAAGTCAAGCTGAGCTGAGCTAGATTCCTTCTTGGCCACCAGAAGACACTGTGACCTCCTAGCAAGCACTGTTACCTCTGCTGGGAAGCCTCCAGCTATCCCTCCTCCCTACTGACCCTCCCTGGTTGTCTTTCCTCCTGCTTATTCCAGCCAGCTCCACTGCCCCTTCTCTGGGAAGCCTTTCCAGACTCCGAAGGGTAGGCTCAGCCACTCCCTCCCCATCTGATTCTCCCACAGCATCCACACTTCTCCCTGACAGCAATCATCACAACTGTAATGAAATTAGTGTAATAATTTGTTGACATTTGTCTCCCTGGAGTTGCAAACCCTCAGAGAACAGGGCCGGTGTCCATGTTGTTCACAGCTCTGTCCTCAGATGTGAGAAGAGTCCCTGGCACACTATGCCCAGGAAGTCTCTGCTGGCTAGGACCAACCAAAACCTGAGTCTTAACTGCCTGCTCTATAAAACACCTCGTTGAGCTGTTGCAAGGATTAAATGGCATAATGTTGTAAAGCATTAAACAGGATTACTCATTAGGTAGTTGCTGTTCTTCTTCTTATGATGATGTCATTCCATAAATGGCCAGTAGATTTGTTTTCCTAAATCCCAGGGCCACCAGCTCACTCCCCTGTTCAGAAATGTCTGGTTTACAGTTACTACAGAGCAAAGTCCCATCTGCTTGAAATGGATCCCAAACCTCCCAGCATGGTTTCCCTGGTGTCCCTGCACAAACTCTTTTTTTTTTTTTTTTTTTTTTTTGAGATGAAGTCTCGCTTTGTCACCCAGGCTGCAGTGCAGTGGCATGATCTCGGCTCAATGCAACCTCCACCTCCCAGGTTCAAGCGATTCTCGAGCCTCAGCCTCCCGAGTAGCTGGGATTACAGGCATGTGCCGCCACACCCAGCTAATTTTTGTATTTTTAGTAGGGACAGGGTTTCACCATATTGACTGGGCTGGTCTTGAACTCCTGACCTCAGATGATCCGCCCACCTCTGCCTCCCAAAGTGCTGGGATTACAGGTGTGAGCCACTGCGACTGGCCCCTGCACAAACTCTTTAATTAATCAGCTCTTGCCATGCTTTTGTCCACTTCACCTCCTCACATACAATGCTGTTCTCATTCTTCTTTTTCTAGCTAAATTGTCTCCATCCCTCACCCAATGCCAGGCCCTATCAAATAAAAATCCAAACACAGGAGGCATTTGGGTTGTAATAGCAATATCAGATTGACTTCGTTTCTTGATTCTGAATCTTGGACCTAGTTGTGGTTGGGAATTCTACAGTGTGTCTTGTTAAATGCCCAAGTCAGGAAGCTTTTGTTATCCAAAACCTCTTTATAGCTCTTGGTGATTATATCTTGGATGAGAGACAAGGAAGAGCTCTCAAACTTTCACCAGAGCATCAGCAGACACCAGGAAAATGTGCCCTGTGAACACATCCCCTTGGAGCCCACTGGCAGCGGAGACAGACGTGATATATCACAACTGCAGGAAGCTAAAGGTAAGTACCGCCAGAGAGAGAAGGCTGAGGAGTTTGTCAAGTCATCAATACCCACCCTTCTGCCTGCAGCCTCATGCAGTTTTCTGGCTTTTGTGGTTTTAAACCATTTTGATTAGTACCATGGGGAAAATGCCATTTCTAAGTCTCTTCCATGGTTTATGACTTGGGTCAAACTCCCTTAAAGAGGTATGGTTTTTTTCATGATAACTGCTTTTTACTTGGGATGGAACTTCAGAGCAATATTGAACAGTCATTTGGGTGGGAGGGTGGGGTGTGGGGGGACCCACAGCAGGCACTAGGCTGACAGCTAGGTGAGAAATGGGTGAGGACGCTGGTGGTTTCTCTCCCACTTTAACATCCTGCCACTCAAGTCAGCATGGTTTTTATCTCCATGGTTTCCAAACATTTTTAGTTGTGCAAATTTTGTTTAAGCAAAGCACATATAGAACCCCACTCTGCAAATGTGAAAAGGCCCTGCTTAAAGAGAGGGAGGGCACCTGGAGTCCTGTCTGCTCTTGTTCCATCTTCTCCATCTCTTAGAACCTTGAAAGCCATCAGGCATGATTTGAAAACCCCTGGGGTTGTTTTGAAAGACAGGCTTTGGAGCCCACTGAAGTCAGATCCTGGCTTAACACTTGATTTACCTTCTCTTGAACCTCTTTTTCTTTATCTTTAAATCAAATATACCAATACCTTTTTATAAATATTAAATTCTAAACATATAACTTATAATAAATCGGAAACTGTCTGGCCCCCTTGAGTGTAGGTGTTCAATAAATAACAGTCTGATACAGGCCTCAAGCCCCCCTTTGCCAGGGCTGTGGGGGGTTCAAATATGAATAAGAGGCTTCACAAAGCTGAGGGTCTGTTCCTTTCTCTAGGATAGAGTAAGAACTATAGATGAGGAAACAAAGTGCCATGGGAGGGAAAAGGAGGGAGTGAGCATTTCTGATCAGACTTCCCATTGCCTACTCAGCGTTACTTTGCACTTCTTCCTCTGTAATAGCAGCCCTAACTTCCATCTGGAATCATGGTTGCTAGGAATGAAAACCACATTTCCCAGCATCCCTTGCAGCAAGTGGCCATGTGACTACATTTTGGTCAATGAAATGTAAGCAGAAACGGAAACTTCTTTGAGAGACACTGGTGCTATCCTTCCTTCCATCTTCTCCCCACCCTCTTCCTCTGTCTCACTGCTGAGAATGTGCATGGCTGACTGGCTGTTTCTGGTACCTGCGGTTTTATTTAGCACCCTGAGGAAGGCACTGGTTAAAAGGAATCTTTCGGCTGGGCGGGGTGGCTCACGCCTCTGGTCTCAGCACTTTGGGAGGCCGAGGCAGGCAGATCATGAGGTCAGGAGATCGAGACCATCCTGGCTAACACTGTGAAACCCCGTCTCTACTAAAAATACAAAAAAAAAAAAAAAAATAGCCAGGCGTGGTGGCGGGCACCTGTAGTCCCAGCTACTCAGGAGGCTGAGGCAGGAGAATGGCATGAACCCAAGAGGCAGAGCTTGCAGCCTGGGTGACAGAGCGAGACTCTGTCTCAAAAAAAAAAAAAAAAAAAGGAATCTTCGGAGAATTAAAGTGTTAACAGACCTACAAAGGATGAATAATTTCATTTTTCTTCAGTGTATCACAAAGGCTCAACAGTGAACTTCAACTCATACATCACATAGCAGCTTTTCTCCAAAGAGGTTAGATGGCTTTGTGATTTTAAACATCCCACAGTCCCGTGGTGGGGGTCCTGCTGATTATGGACAACTGGATTTCAGGGTCTCAGGCAAAGTTCTCTCTAATATTTATTTTTATTTATTTATTTTTTGAGACAGAGTCTAGCTTTGTTGCCCAGGCTGGAGTGCAGTGGCGCAATCTCTGCTCACTGCAACCTCCACCTCCCGGGTTCAAGCGATTCTCTTGCCTCAGCCTCTCAAGTAGCTGGTATTACAGGCGTGCATCACGACACCCGGCTAATCTTTGTATTTTTAGTAGAGATGGGGTTTCACCATGTTGGTCAGGCTGGTCTCAAACTCCTGACCTCAAGTGATCCACCCGCCTTGGCCTCCCAAAGTGGTGGGATTGCAGGCATGAGCCATCGTGCCTGGCTGCTTCTAATACTTCTAAGTTATTAAAAAGACAGCCAGGATTCAGGGTTCAGGTATTGATGTTCTTGGGATGAAAGGCAGCAGGCACAGGTGGACTCCGTTTCTCTGATCTCATCCCAGATCCTGACAGGCAGAAGGGCCTGAGCTAGGGGGCCTCTCCTGGGGTGCAACCAGGCTCCAGCAGAGAGGCTTTCTCAGAGCTGGAGCCTGAGGAAGGGTCTGGGCTGCCTCTCGGCCAGTTGTCTGACAAGATTACTCAGACTGTCAGGGCCTGATTCCAGGATGATATGAGTTAGCTCTGTGTCCCCACCCAAATCTCACCTTGAATTGTAATAATCCCCATGTGTCAAGGATGGAGCCAGGTGGAGATAATTGAATCATGGGTTTGGTTCCCCCATTCTGTTCCTGTGGTAGCCAGTAAGTCTCACGACATCTGATGGTCTTATAAAGGGGAGTTCCCTTGCACAAGCCCTCTTACCTGTCACCATGTAAGACGTGCCTTTGCTTTCCCTTTGCCTTCTGCCATGATTGTGAGGCCTCCCCAGCCATGTGGAACTGTGAGTCCATTAAGCGTCTTTCCTTTACAAATTACCCAGTCTCGGGTATGTCTTTATTAGCAGAACAGACTCATACACAGGAGAACAAAGGGCCGGGATGGGGATGAAAGTGAAGGACAGGAGGACATCCTAGGGCTCAACTGGAAGGAGGTGTGAGGGGCTGGGGGACAGGAGCTATGCTGAAGCCCTCTGAAGAGCCCTGGATTCCCTGGCCCTGGGTCACCAGTTGGACTGAACAGGGCAGACTGTTGTTGAGGGAGTGATAGAAGTTCTCTCCAACCAAATCATGCCCCCCTCTTACTGCTGGAAATCCTGCATTTAAGACATAGGGCTGAGATTGCACCAACGTGAGTGGGAGAGAGAGTAAATATCTCCTTTTTAAAAAGTGGGACTCTGGGATTATGAGTCAATTCAATCAGCATGGTGTCCTATGATCACCACCCTGAGAAAAGGGGAATGGGGCTGAGGAGAAGAGGATGAGAGAAAGACATTTAAACTCAAGAGGGACATAAGGATGAGTGTTTTGACAAGAAGACAAAGGGACACCGTGAGGGCACAGACATGATGCATGTTTATTGAACACCTACCACATGCCAGATATTAAGCTAACACTGGGGACAAACCTATGAAATCAAGGCTGCCCCTGGTTTACTTTACAGTGTTGGTTCGTGAAAGATCTTGTCCCTTTCTCTTGTTCTTAGGAATCAAATGGAACAATGTTGCTCTCCTTTGGAAAATAGGGCTCTGCTCACTTAATCTGCCTGGCTCATGGCCCTGTGTGACAGTGTTGGAAAGTGGCCTGCAGGGCATCTCTACATTTGGTAAGAGCTGCTGTGGAGAGAGGATCTGCGCTCTACCCCTCAGAACGCCTCTCCGGCAAGGGGCCCCTTCTCACCTCTCCATCCTTGGCCAGGGGAAGCTGGTCAGGGCCACGCTCATCTGGGTTGGATGAGGCTCTTGGAAGAGAATGTGTGGAGGGTCTTGAATCATACAAAATAGCTCACGTGTGCGGCTTGCTGGGGTCAGTGGTGGAAGGATCCTAGGCTCAGGGGAGAAATGTGACTTGCCACAGAAGACAGAGCCTGCCCACTGAGGGGCTACAGGGTGGCAAGATGAAGACTCCCAGACTCCTTGGCCTGGGGCCTTCTTTCTTCAGCAGTTCTCAGCTGTGGAGCTGATGGGCTGTGATTTGTTAAGGGATGTGTTAAAAAGATCTATGCTGTAACTACTAACATTTATTGAGCTCTTATTACCTCCTAGGTCTTGTACTAAATGCATGTATGAACTCATTTAATCCTCCCAACAATCCTATGAGACAGGTGCTGCCATTATTATTATCACAATTTTATAGGTGAGGAAACTGAAGCACAGGTAAGTTAAGACTTGCAAAAGGTAGGCAGGAAGCAGCAGATCCAGCATCTCAGCCCAGGCTGTCTGGCTCTAGTCCCAGTGATTATCCACTATACTCTATGGCCTTTAGGCACTATCAAAATACTGAAGCTTGAAAATGACTTTTTAAAACATCAATCAGAAGGGCCTTCAAGCTATTACTATAATCCTTTAGCCCTTATAGCGCTTTTGTAGACTGCATTCCAACAAGCTTTCTTTAGTGGATGAGACAGAAGTGGCATTACAACCAGCATTGGGGGAATTTTGCCTAACTCTGCCTCTGCTCATGTATTTGTATCCTGAAGGTGACACTTCCTATGCAAGAGACAATTCTTTACCAAGGTCTGGTTCTCCTTTCTCCTGGGCAGAGCTAACCTACAGCTTCCAGAGTCCCTTATGGTTAAGTGTGGCAAAATGACCAGCTTTTGCCAATGAGATGTGAGTGGAAGTCATGAGCATCACTTTCAGATTGCAGGGAAGCACCTGTGTCTTCTCCACACCTTCTTTCCCTTTCTATTCCCTAATGCATGGGGCATGAAGGCTGTAGAGGGTGGCAGAGCCACAAAATAGATGGAGCCTATGTCCCTATATTGAGATGCATCCATGAATCAGGAACATTCACCTTTGGCTCTCGAACAAAAATTTCTATGGTATTTGAGCCTGTGTACATTTTGGAGTCTATGTATCCTGTGGCCTAGCCTGCCCTAATACACGATTTTCTTTGCTTATCAAAGGTTGAGTTTGGCTGTTTTTGAGAACCTCAAGATCCATGAAAGGGCTTGTGGAAATTTCTGATCTCCCAGCAGTCCCACGTTTAAACAGCCACACTCCCCCTTCCCCAGATGCTGTGCTCCCCGCACAAGGGCAAGGGATGTTAAGTCAGTGGGAAGCTGATGCATGCATTACATTACCACATCTGTTTCCTTCAAGAGAGGTCGTGTTTCTCTTGGGGCTGGAGGCTGGAGGCCTCAGCCCAGGTGCTGAGGGGCCACCAGAAGACATGGGGCTAGTGCGGGGACCACCAGCGGTGGCAGCAGGACCACCCCCAAGGTGGCTGTCTCCAGAGTTCTGCCTCTTGCAGTACAGCGAGGAGGAGGGGTGCAAGGAGCCCCTGTGGTTAAAGGTGGAGGCGGAGGTGTCCACATTGTAGCGGTTCATGCCCACAGGGTTCACCAGGTACTCTTCGGTGGTGACTGTCTTGGCTAAGCAATAAGGCAATACAGAGAAGCAGATATCAGAGAGCAGTTCAGGAAGCTATCAGACCCTCCGTCTTGGCAAACCCTGCCCTGCCAACACAGTCACCAGTATTTGTGAGCATGGAGAGAGGAGAAATGAACCCCACAACATAATTCCAAATAGCATACCTGTCAGCAGGCTGAGAGCTGCTTTGCCCACAGGAGCATATTGTAATAGGAATTAGGAGGTGTGCTCCTCGGTGCTTAGAGGAAAATTGATATTTTGGCCATTGATGACTTAATAAGCCCAAATCAGGCCAGGTGCAGTGGCTCCCATCTGTAATCCCTGAACTTTGGGAGGCCAAGGCAGGTGGATCACCTGAGGTCAGGATTTCAAGACCAGCCTGGCCAACATGATGAAACTCCATCTCCACTAAAAATACAAAAAATTAGCCGGATGTGGTGGCAGGCACCTGTAATCCCAGCTACTCAGGAGGCTGAGGCAGGAGAATCGCTTGAACCCGGGAGGCAGAGGTTGCAGAGCAAAACTCCATCTCAAAAAAAGAAAAAAAAAAAAAGAGTAAGATCAAAGACTTTCTTCTGCAGTGGCTCTGCCCTCACAGTCTCTGCTGGCTTCTCAGAATCTCCCTGTACTCCCTGCTCTTGCTCACCCACCAGCACAGCCCCCCTCACCTGGCTCAGGACTCCTGGGAGAGATCAAGCAAGAGTCACAATGTCCCAGAGTCAGGAGAGACAACTGTGGCCTGGGTGGTGGCCCAGGTGCCACAGTGCTTTCTCCCCACACCTTTAGTCCTGATACAAACACATGAGGGCAGCCATCCTCCGCCAAGGCTAACAAGCAGGGATGCAAGTGCTGATCTGGATAGCCCCACAATCCTCCCCAAACCCTTCACAGGAGAGCTAAAGAGCCAAGCTAAAGTGCAGAGGGAGGAGAGGACTTAGAAAGTCTGCCAACCTCATCATGAGCGCCTCTTAAGTAAACCAGGACTTATCATACTTTTTTTTTTTTTTTTTTGAGATGGAGTTTTAATCAATAAGTCTGTCACCCAGGCTGGAGTGCAGTGGTGCGATCTCGGCTCACTGCAACCTCCACCTCTCTGGTTGAAGCGATTCTCTTGCCTCAGACTCCCGAGTAGCTGGAAGCACCATACCCGGCTAATTTTTGTATTTTTAGTAGAGATGGGGTTTCACCATGTTGGCCAGGCTGGTCTCAAACTCCTGACCTCAAGTGATCCATCTGCCTCGGCCTCCCAAAGTGCTGGGATTACAGTCCTATACTTTTAAAGCTCAACATTGAGCCTGTTGAACTCCCTGTGAGCTACACCTGTGGCCGAATGGTGGGTTTTTTGTTTGTTTTATTATTTTTATGTGGAGTTTTTCTTTTGGGGGGTGGGGGAAGTCCAGAGAAATTACGGTGATAGAAAGAAGGAAACTATTCTAGTCCCTCCCACCAGGACAAGATCATGTCTACCTGTCCCCAGCAATAATTATCCGTATATTAGACACCATCAAAACAGATCTTGGTATGCCCAAAGAAAATGTAATCAGCAAAAATATGAAAAATAAAAACAAAACAAAACAACAACAACAACAAAAACCAATGGATCCTCCATGATTGGCAATGAAAAACAAATTTGAGGCCACAAGATCCAAATGTCTTCTCCATACATGGATTCTTCCACAATGTAGGAAGATTATTGAAGATTAAGACTTGATTTTATTAGGGAAGCTAGCAGATCTTCTCATAGTTGGGGATGGATGTGGAGCTTGACTAAAAATAAAAGTCTTTGAAGATGTGATACAGATAAGTAGTGGCTAGAGGTAAATTTACAGCTGTAAATACTTCTGTTAAAGGAAGAAAGATCTCAAATGAATAACCTAATCTTCTATCATAAGACACTGGGAAAAAAAGCAAAGAAGGAAATAATAAAGATTTGAGCAAAAATTAATTCAATAGAGAATTTTAAAAAACAATAGAAGAAATCAATAAAACCAAAAGCTTGTTCTTTGGAAAAAGAACCAACAAAATTGCAAGCCTTTAGCTACATGGACAAAAAAATAAACAAATAAAAAGTAAAGAAGGAAAGAGAGATGATTCAAATTGCTAGAATCAGAAATGAAAACCTGAAAGAGAGGAAATTACTACCAACCTTACAGAAATTGAAAAAGATTGAGAAATACAGATGCTTTTTGCTTACAATAGGGTTATAGCCCAATAAATTGATCATAAGTTAAAAATATCATAAGTTGAAAATGCATTTAGCATGCATAACCTACCACACATTATAGTTTAGCCTAGCTGACCTCAAACATGCTCAGAACACTTACATTAGCCTACAGTTGGACAAAATCATCTAACACAAAGCCAATTTTATGATAAAGTATTGAATATCTCATGTAATTTACTGAATACTTACTGAAAGTGAAAAACAGAATTGTTGTATAGATACTTGAAGCATGGTTTTCAGTCAATGTGTATCACTTTCACACCACCATAAAGTGAAAAAAATCATTGTCAAACCATCTTAAGTAGGGAACCATCTGTTCTATAAACAGTTGTATGCCAGTAAATTAGATAACTTAGATAAAATGAACAAACTACTAAAACTGACTTAAGAAGAAAAAGACAATCTGAGTAGACCTGTAAGAAGTAAAAAGATTGAATAAGTAATCAGAAAACTACCCACAAAGAAAGCCCAAGCCTGAATAACTTCACGGTTGAATTCTACCAAACATTTAAAGAAAAAATAATACTAATTCTTTACAAATTCTTCCAAAGAATAGAAGGGGGTGGAATACTTCCCAGCTTCTATGGCAAATACTTCTACGAAGCCAGGATTACCCTTATACCAAAACCAGACAGACACATCATAAGAAAACTATAGACCAATATCTGGTATTCATATGAATGCAGAAATCCTCAACAAAAAACCTGGCAAAACTGAACCCGGCAACATATAAAAAGATATATACACCATGACCAAGTAGGATTTATCCCAGGAATGCAAGCCTGATTTAACATTCAAAAATCAATTAATGTAATACACCATATGGATAGAATAATAAAACAGAGATCACACAATCACCTCAACAGATGCAGAAAAACATTTGACGAAATCCAATACCCTTTTATGATAAAATCACTCAACAAACTAGGAACAGAAGGGAATTTCCTCAATCTGACAAAGGGCATCTGCAAAGAACCCATAGGTAATATCATGGCTAATGGTCAAAGACTGGATGCTGTCCCCCAAGATCAGGAACAAAAAGAGACGGTCCATTCCAGCTACTTCTATTAACATTGTACTAGAGGTTCCAGCCAGTGCAATTAGGTTAAGGAAAAGAAAAGCCATCTGGATTAGGAAGGAAGAAGTAAAACTATCTCTTATGTGTACGAAATCCTAAGGAATCTACTTAAAAGACTGTTGGAACTAGTAAGTAGTTCAGCAAGGTTGTAGGATACAAGATCAATGTGCAAAAATCAATTGTATTTCTACACATTTGCAATTAACAATTAGAAAATAAAATTGAGTATAATTCCATTTATAATAGTATGAAAAAGAATAAATAAAATAGGAATAACTTTAACAAAAGTTCAAACATACTCTGAAAACTACAAAACATCGTTGAAAGAAATTAAAGAAGATGTAACTAAATGGAAAAAAAATCTCATGTTCATAGATCAGAAGGCTTATTTTTAGGGTGGCAATTCCCCTCAAATTGATCTACAGATTCAGCACAATCCCTGTCAGAATCTTCACTGATTTATTTGTAGAAAATAACGAGCTAATTCCAGAACTCATATGGAATTGCAAGGGACACAGAATAGCCAAAGCCATCATGAAAAACAAAAACAAAGTAGAAGGCTCACACTTCCTGATTCCAAATTTAGTACAAAGCAACAATAATCAAGACAATGTGGGAGGTCATCATGTTAAATGAAATAAGCCAGGCACAGAAAGACAAATATCACATGTTCTCACCCATATGTGGGAGCTAAAAAAGTGGATCTCATGAAGATAGGGAGTAGATTGGTGGTTACCAGAGGCCAGGAAGGGCAGAGGTCAGTGAGGATGAGGAGAAGTTGATTAAAGTTACAAATATATGGTTTTATAGAAGAAATAAGACTTAGAGTTTGAGAAATCACTTGAGTGACTATAGTTTACAACAATCTATTAAACATTTGAAAATAGCTAGAAAAGAATAATTCAAATGGTTCTACCATAAAGACAAATATTTAAGGCGATGGATATCCCAAGTACACTGATTTGATCTTTACAAATTATATGAATGTAACAAATTATCACATGTACCCTAAAACTACATACATCTCTTATGCGTTGATTTAAAAATTTTTTTTAAAAATAAATAAATAAAGCCAATGTCATTGGAGAGGGAAAAAAAGACAGTGTGGTTCTGGCATTTGGATAGGTATACAGATCAATGAAATATAATTCAGAATCCAGAAGTAAATCCATGTGTATATGTTCAGCTGATTTCCACAAGGGTGCCAAGACCATTCAATGGAAGAAAGGATAGTCTTTTCAACAAATGGTGCTGGGACAACTGGATATCCACATGTAAAAGACTAAAGGAAAGCCCTTACTCACACCATATACAAAAATTAACTCAAAATGAATAAAAAATGTAAATGTAAGAGCAAAAATTATAAAACTCTTAGAAAGAAACATATGGGGTAAATGTTTGTGACCTTGGATTTGGCAAAATATTCTTAGATTTGACACCAAAAGCACAAGCAATAAAATAATAAAATAAATTAGACTTCATCAAAATTAAAAACTTTTGCAGGTTTGCACTGGGCACGGTGGCTCATGCCTGTAATCCCAGCACTCTGGGAGGCAGAGGTGGGTGGATCACATGAGGAGTTCGAGACCAGCTTGGCCAACACAGTGAAACCCCGTCTCTACTAAAAATACAAAAATAAACTGGGCATGGTGATGCGAGTCTGTAATCCCAGCTGCTTGGGAGGCTGAGGCATGAGAATTGCTTGAACCTGGGAGGTAGAGGTTGCAGTGAGCCGAGATGGCGCCACTGCACTCCAGCCTGAGCAACAGAGCAAGACCCAGTCTCAAAAAAAAAAAAAAGACACCATCAAGAAAGTGAAAGGACAACTCACAAATTGGGGGAAAATACCTGCAAATTATATATTTGATCAGGGACTTGTATATCTTGTAAAAGGGGCTAGACTTATACAACCAACCTGTGTAAGGGAGTAGGCTGTATTAAGAGTTATTCTAGCTCGGCTGGGCGCGGTGGCTCACGCCTGTAATCCCAGCACCTTGGGAGGCTGAGGCGGGCGGATCATGAGGTCAGGAGATCAAGACCATCCTGGCTAACACGGTGAAACCCCATCTCTACTAAAAATACAAAAAATTAGCCGGGCGTGGTGGCAGGTGCCTGTAGCCCCAGCTACTCGGGAGGCTGAGGCAGGAGAATGGCGTGAACCCGGGAGGTGGAGCTTGCAGTGAGCTGAGATCGTGCCACTGCACTCCAGCCCGGGCAACAGACCGAGACTCCATCTCAAAAAAAAAAAAAGAATTATTGTAGCTCAATAAAAAGACAACCCGATTTTAAAATGGATAAAGGACTTGAATAAACATTTCTTTAAAAAGATATACAAATGGCCAGTAGGCACATCAAAGCTGATCCACATCATGAGTCGAATCAAATCAAAACCACAATGAGTCACCACTTCACACCCACTAGGAAGGTGATAATCAAAGAGTCAGATAACAAGTGTTGGTGATACCATAGAGAAATTAGAACCCCCACACCCTGCTGGTAGGAATAGAAAATGGTGCAGCCACTTTGGGAAACAGCCTGGTACTTCCTCAAATGCTTAAAGTAGAATTACCATAAGAACCAGCAATTATACTCCTAGGTATGTACTAAAAAGAAATGAAAACAAATGTCTACATAAAAATCTGTACATGAATGTTTACAGCAGCCCTATTCATAATAGCTAAAAAGTGGAAGAAACTCAAGTGGCTATCAACGAATGAATAAAATTTAAGAATCTGTTATATCCATACAACAAAATATTATTTGTCCATAAAAAGGAATGAAGTACTGATACCTGTTACAGTGTGAATGATCCTTGAAACATTATGCAAAGTAAAAGAATCCAGCCACAAGAGACCACAAGTCAAATGATTCTTTTTATATAAAATGTCCAGGAAAGGCAAATCTATACAGACAAAAAGTAGATTCGTGGTTGCTTAGGGAATGGGGTTGGGGTGTGGGGTGGGTAATAGCTAAAGGGTATGTGGGAGGTTTCTTTGAGGTGATGAAAGTATTCTACAATTGACTGTGCTGATAGCTGTGCATATCTATATACTAAAAGTCACTGAATGGTACCTTAAATGGTGAATTGTATGATATATGAATTATATCTCAATAAAGTTTTTTTTAAAGGCGTTTGCAGAAGTTCAGTGCTTTTCAGATGAGGCTATGAACATATTCTCAGGAATTATATGCAGTCAAGTGTAACAAACATGGCGTTGGCCACCAGGACACACATAACCCAAGCAGCCGAAGGGTATGCATGCTCTGTGCCGAATGCTATGCAGCCAATTGCTGCGAGATGTCTTCAGGACCCTGGAACGCTACATCTTTGCCTTGATGGCCTCGCTGCATCTCTTCCCTCTGGGTCAGAAGCCTTCGGAAGGGAGATTCTAAAAAGGACCTGGCTATGGAGCTATATACTAGGCTGCTTTCTGAATGGAGTGAGGGAAAGGAAAACTCACGTGTATTGAGCATCTACTATCTACTATCTACGATCTAAAGCCAGTAAGCAGTAAGGCTGCCATTACATTCCTTTTGTTGGAAAGTTCTCATAGTCTGGGATACCAATCCTTTTTGTGTCCCACATGTCAGGTGCTTTGGTATATGTGAGGAAGCTACATGCAGTATCTGGCATGATGCCTGGAATAGAGGAAGTGCTTGATAAATATTTATTGAGTAAACATTTGAGCCAATGTTAGCTGTAAGGCTGCCGTTACACAGAAGACTCATTAAAATTGATATTATAAAGAGCTTATATATAAATTCTTTAGGTAGATTTGTGATAAACAATGAAAAAAGATTTAACAAAAACAGTACACTGCTTATTGAACACTTTAAGTCTAAATTAAATATGCCTACATAGTTCTGATAGTCTAAGGTAGAGAATGCAGATAATTCACTGACTGGCACTATAGTTGGAAAATACAGACGCAGATGGCAGATCATTCCCTTATCGCAAAGTGTGGGAATGGGGAACAAGGGAACATGCACTGAATGGATTTCAAAACTGTTGACAGCGGCCAGGCACGGTGGCTCATGCCTGTAATCCCAGCACTTTGGGAGGCGAAGGTAGGCGGATCACCTGAGGTTGGGAGTTCAAGACCAGCCTGGCCAACATGGTGAAACCCGTCTCTACTAAAAATACAAAATTAGCCAAGCGTGGAGGCAGTCGCCTGTAATCCCAGCTACTCAGGAGGCTGAGGCAGGAGAATTGCTTGAACCCAGGAGGTGGAGGTTGCAGTGAGCTGAGGTTGCATCACTGCACTTCAGCCTGGGCAACAAGAGCAAAACTCTGTCTCAAAAATAAATAAATAATTATAAAGAAAGAAACTACTTATGCCCATGGGTGAGATCAAAGGTAATAAAAGCTAACCTCTGGGCTGTGATCCAAATGAATTATCAGAAGGGAAAATAGGCTTCGGAGGGCATCAAGCAATACCTTCTACCCAGGCAAAGGATGTGCTGGTGGTTCCAAAGTCTGCCCAGGTGGACAACTGTCAAGACAAATCACCAAGCCCCAGATGTGGCTCTGTAAAGTGGCTCCTGGGTGGCCGCGAGTGAACAGCACGTTCAGATGCACACACTGTGGTGGCTTCCAGAATTGATGAAATGGATCTGTTCAAACCCGATTGAAACTGCATTTTCCGCACTTTTCTATAGAGGGGTTCTGATACATCATAGCTAAGCGTAAAAGTGACAGATGCATTGATGGCCCTCATCATTCGGTGGCAGGAAGGAAAAGGACCTTCACAAGCACCCAGCCCAGCATTTCCCCAAATGTTAAATGCTTCCCACTGGCGGGACAGGGAACCACATGGGTATATTCATTTCCTAGGATTGCAGAAACTAACAAACCGGGTGGTTTAAAACGACAGAAATTTATTCTGCCATAGTTCTGGAGCCTACCAGTCTGAAATCAAGGTGTCCACAGGGCCAGGCTCCCTCTCAGGACTCTAGGGGAGAATCCCTCCTGGCCTCTTTCTAGCCTCCCCTGGTGGCCAACAATCTTTGGAGTTCCTTGGCTGGAGACAGCACTCCAATCTCTGCCTCCACTGTGGTGTTTTCTCTGTGTGTCACGATCTGTGTCCGAATTTCCTTCTTCTTCTAAGGACACCAGTCATGGGATTAGAGCCCTAACTCAGTATGACTTCCCTTTCACTTGATTACATCTGCAAAGATCCTATTTCCAAATAAGATCCCGTTTCCAAAAAGGGTTCCAGATACCCGAGAATTTGAACATACACGATTCAGCCTACGACAACCAGTAAATGTTTTTTTATTGTCATGTATTTCAATGTACATCCACGACATATAATTAGCACATCAAACAAAATGATTTCACTGATACACTATGATTGCTTAAGCTGACTAATGGCTAAGATTAAAAGACATGAGTTAATGTAAAGGAATATCTTGAGTAGACAGTTCTATAAGTGTTACTCAGACACAGTAGAAATTGTGAAGGTGGTAAATTAATATTTGGAATGCACTGAGCTAGCCCCAACCTATCTCTTCAGGCAGGGTGTTGTCTAGAAAAGAAACTATGGTAGATAACTGAGTCTTTTATTTGAAAGCTTCCCCAAAGAGATTTTACAATCTCCTTTAGAGTGAGGCCATTGTGCTATGAATCTCATTGCCTAAAAGTTCCTCCTTACATCTAGCCTCAATTCTTCTTGCTTCAGTTAAAACACATGACTGCTGGACATGTACCCTTTACACTACCCAACATGTTAGGTCACCTCAACATCCAACATGAGGCAGATGAATTCTAGGTATGCAGAACTACTAGGAGCTTAAGAATTTAATTGAACTGTGACATATGTTTCTTACCTAAATCCAATATTTAAAGTCAGTCAAAAGAAAGGACCAAGTCTGTATCTGGAGAGGGAACCCCCACTTTTCAAGCGCTTTTGTGGCTGACTGGTGAGCAAACACCAGATGGGGCCAGCCGACCTGTTGGAGGATCTAACTCCTGCACACAGACTCCCGGCAGACCGTAGGGCTCACAGGCGAAGGCACTCATGGTCATTTCCTCCTGTGTCTGTACAAAATCCTTTTCCATCTGAAAGAAGCTGTCTTGTCACCCTGGCACTGCTCATCAACAAGAGGCTCCAACCCAGCCTGTGTGAGGCCATTTAATTGCAGTGGAGAATGCCAGCTTAACAAAGCAAGGTAAATGAGGGGCTTTTTACTCACTTCTGTAACCCTCTGCATCCAGCCAAGAGACTAATGTTGCCATTTATGAATCATTAAATCTTTTCCTCCAGAAAAAAAGAATGATCTGCCTTTTGCAAAGTCACGAGAGCATGCTTAAATAGAAAGGAAAACACACACGTGGCCCCATCAAAGAAATCTGCCACATTTTCAAGGTTTGGCGTCCTGGGAGCTTTCAGGACAGACTGATGGTCCTTTTTCACCATCGCTAAACCTGCTTGTGGACTATGGTTCCCTCCAGCCACTGTGTATAAAGCCTGCCTATTAGTGAGGCCAAAGAACACTCTAGAAGCATGTAAACCCACTCAAGCCTCAAGGCATACCTGTTTGCATATGAACCTGAACTGTGCCTAAGCCTTCCGGTTTAGGGATCAAAGCTTCAGGGTTCTGAGTCCAGAGTGTGTGGATTCCTCCCTTGCTCCCTGATCCTTGCTGAAGCCTGGGGTGGAGATAGGGTTAGGTAATGCCCCTGCATCCATGGCTTCCAGGACACCCAGGTGCAGCCCATTTCTGCTACAGTCCTGGAGGGTCAGGTGTGAGCCCCTGAAATGTAGAGAACCTCCAAAGAGAGAAGCAGAAAGAGGAAGAGGTGTAGGAGAAAGCCATGAGCCAGAGAGAGAAAGAGAAAGTCCCAAAACAGAGCGGCAGGGAGGGGAAAACGGACCTTATGTATAAAACTATAGATGCTCCTGACCAAGTGTCAGCTCTCCTCACTTAGGACACAAGGCTTAACTGCTTACAGCCCAGTGGGCTCGGACTATTGATTTTATTTTTAAAAATTAAACTGGCATTTTACTTGGATTCACTAACCAAATGAAGTCCTGAAACACAACAATTCCACTATGCAAAATTATTCTCACATAATACCTATTAAGGCAATAAGAACCACAACATCTAGTCTTAGACACTATTTGTCATCTCTAAACAGTTCTGCCTGTTTGTCTTTCTCTCTCTCTCTCATCCCCCACTTCCCGCATCAGTCTTCCCAGTTGAGGGAGCAGCTGCAGAGTGAGCCCTTTCCACAATCAGCACGACCACCTTCCTCCAGACTGGGAGCCCTGGCCTTGCTCAGGATTGATTGCCTGACCCCTTTGCCGGTCTGCCCAGCCCTGCCGACCCCCACACCCTGCCCAAGCTATGGTCAGTGTCCTGTGGCCTCCGTGTGTGAACAGTTTGGTTCAGCTTGCTGACAGAGATGGCAGCATCAGAGATTCCTAGCCCTGAAACCCAGATTAGAAAAGGCAGGAGTGCAGTTCGCAGATTTGTAGAGCTGTAGAGCAGCTACCCCTCTTTGCTTAGCCAGGTGCCATCACCTAGATAGTACAGGAAAAGGAGACTTGCGAGGAGAGGGGCAGGAGGGAGAAGGCGCAGGAAGCAGTAGCAGGTGCTCGTGCCAGCTGCACCTCTTTTACTCAGAGCCCAGACACAGGTGCTTCGGTGCCTACCTTGGTGGTTGTGTCTCTGCTACCCGGCAGCCTCTCCCACTCTCCTCTGGGGAACCGCCGGTTTCCAGCACGTGCTTGGTGCTGTGGGATGCAGAGGGGCCTTCTGCTGTGAATCTCTAATGGGCTTCCTGGTGACCAAAACCTGAAGGTTTCCTCCCCTGCATGCAGCCTTTCACTGAGGCTCCTGTGGAGGTTTGCAGATTTTCTTTTCTCAAACTCAGTCCCGCCCCTTGTTCTTGCAGATAAGGGAGTTTTCCCTTAGGGCCCTCTGTGGCCTCCTGGCCCAGCCTTTCTGGTTCAAAGGGCACAGGGCCATACTATCTATGAGGCTGAGCATTTCATTTGCTTCAATTAAATTTTCCATTAACTTGGTCTCTGGCCAGTATGGATTTTCTCTCTAAGGTTGTCTCTGCAGTTCAGATCACTCAGCCCTGAGAATCAACCTTATGACTCCCCTCTGGTCCATTTAAGTACATTTCTATTTTTTCTCCCCTAATGAGATGCACAGCAACCGACCATAATTTTAATGCCTGACACCTGAACTTCTTACATCCTCTCAGATGTTTCTGGTTTGCCTAAGACTTTGTTCTAAGCCTAGGGGTTGATTTCCTCCTTTGGAAATTTTGACCAAAGGCATTTTTGACCAAAGTCATCTGTTTGGGATAATGAATGGCCTTTCCGTGCTCTCGGGAGGAGAGCAGGTTCCATACCACCCTCCATATGATCTTGCAGCTTTGCCAAACCTCCACGCCAAGCTTATGAGAATTCCCGAGAGCTGGGGGAGGCGAAGTGGGTGGGACTTCCTGTGGTCACGCTGTTTCCTCCACAGCCCCCACAATTTTTTGGTCTTTCATAGAACCTTGGGGAAATTAAAAGTGGTCCTTAATCAGGAAAATGCTGAAGTTCCTGGAATAGAGGACGCCTTGTAAGTTTCCTTTCTAAATGGACATCTCGACTTTGAGAGAGGTTCACAGCACTCCTAGCATTGCTCACTCTGGTGGAGCAAGTTGCTGTGCTGTGAGATGCTCTGCAAAGGGACCCATCTGGCAACAAAGCAACAGCTCATTGGAAACTCAGTCCTGCTGACAACCATGTGAA
Source organism: Pan paniscus (assembly GCF_029289425.2). Lineage (NCBI taxonomy): Eukaryota > Metazoa > Chordata > Mammalia > Primates > Hominidae > Pan > Pan paniscus. The sequence continues at coordinate 127,750,137 of NC_073254.2, forward strand.
AAAGCTGGAAAAGTGGGTCCTGCCCTAGTTGAGGTTTGAGATGCAGCCTTGTGAGAGATTCAGAACCAGAAGGCCTGTGAGGCTGCACCTGGTCCCCTGACCCACAGAAGCTGTGAGACCCTAAATGTTATTTTAAGCCCCTAAGTGTTGGGGGTAATTTATGACACGGCAAAAGATAACTATTGTGGACAGAAAAAAGGAAGCCGTTTCATTCCTCTTGATTCTGCATGTCCAGATTGGAAGTTGTCATTATTAACTCAGCAGTAGCTAGGATAGATCTGGTACAGAGTATCTGCCCACTTCTCTGCCAGGGAGTTTATGTTTGTTTGTTGTAGTTTTTTTCAGCAAAGGGTTTGTTGCTTATGAATGAAACACAGAAAGCACCACTATTAGGAGAGAGTTCATGAAGTTCATCTTAGAAGCCTACTGGTTTCCTAAGCTGCTTCAGCTCCTCTTGGCATGGTTTGCCATTCTAACCCTAGTTCTCAAGCATGGACAACAGATAATGGTGTGAGTAGCCTGCAGATAGCAGTACCTTAGGGTCCGCCACAGGGGCTCAGGGTTGTGGTCCAGGGGAATAACCAGAAGGGGTCTCTAATACAACCTGTGCAGGTCCTGGAGGCCTCGAATGGCTGCATCTCACATACCCTGTCCCTTTGTTTCCACCAGTCCTTGTGCTTCCACTGTTCTGAGGTATAATCAGAGAACTTGGTTTCCAACCCCTTGGATCTACTTAGATGCCTGGCCCATCTCCCGGACCTACTCTTCTGTCAGAGGCAGGAGCCTCTTTGGACAGGCTCACCAGAAACAGAACATCTTCTGCAGTGGACACAGACACAACTGTTTGATAGAGAGGCTGGGAGACCCCCCACCATCTGGCCAGCTCTAATGGCTCATGGAGAATCGAGGAGTTGGGGCGCCACATGAGGGACTGTTTGCCTCATGGAACACAGGAGATTTCCAGTAGATTTTGTTATTTGAGGAGTGGGCATAGGGTAGAGGTAGGGGTGTCTTTCAGAGGATTCCTGGGGTCAGCCTTCTAGGAAGAAGGAGTCCATTTGGCCTCTTTTTTTCAGGCTTTTTATCTCCTCCACACCCCCAAACAGTAGAAAGCCTGCAAGGGGTTTACCACCAGCATCATTCTGCTCCTCAAGTCTCAGGTGCTGGCATCTTTAATCCACAAAATAAATTGTGATTTAGACAAGAAGAGTGTTCACTTCTTTTGTTTGTTTGTTTGAATACAGTTACTTTCTACCAAAATTTTATCAAAGGGGTCAATGTGACTCAATATTACACTAGTTCATATTGAAGATACCTTGGGCGATTAAAACAACTTAATTGGAACATTCATTCATTGGTTAATAGTTATGGAGTAAATAACTTCCTCGGTATCTACAGGACATGAGAGAGAACCTGAGCCTTACAATGCAAAGGGATCCAATCAATTGCTGGACATAATAGAGAATCCATTTTAAATTCTATGAAATGCAGGCTTTTCTCTGGAGGCGCCTTCTTTAAAAAAGAGATTATATTTTTCCCTTTTAGTTCAATATTTTAAAATATGTACAGATATCATAATTTAATGAAAGATATCACTGAAAATATAAAGCTTTTCCTAAATGAATTTACATAGGCACATGGGGAGAATTAGGATGAGGACTCCTACCCTGGAGAACACTCCCTATTCCATGGTGTAAGGGTTCTAGCTTGGCCTCTATGGCCCTAAGTGTCAGGAAAAATATGAAGGCTTTTGTATTTTCTACAAAACTGATGAACACTTTTTAGTTTTTTGTTGTTGTTGTTATTGTTGTTGTTTTTGAGAAGGAATCATGCTCTGTCACCTAGGCTGGAATGCAGTGGCACAATCTCAGCTCACAGCAACCTCCACCTCCTGGGTTCAAGAAATTCTCCTCCCTCAGCCTCCCGAGTAACTGTGATTACAGGCATCCACCACCACACCTGGCTAAGTTTTGTATTTTTAGTAGAGACACGGTTTCACCATGTTGGCCAGGCTGGTCTCAAACTCCTGGCCTCAAGCAGTCCACCCACCTCTGCCTCCCAAAGTGCTGGGATTACAGGCGTGAGCCACCGAGCTCAGCCTCTTTTTCAACCTTTTCATCAAAACCTTCTGCAAGGATTCTTAAGACCAGAGCTTGTCGATAGTTTATTCTCCTTCCAAATGACCTCCTTTCCAATGCTCAGCTTGAGAATGAGACAGCTCATTTGTCCATGTGGCCCTTGGCTGTGACAAACACAGCTCCACAATGTTCCAGTCATGTGGCCTGCACTGGGACACAAGCAGGTGCAAAGGCATCTGCAGGAATGCACCTCCCTTCATTCCTTTCCTTTCTTTCTGTTTTTGAGGGAGGGGGGATTCCAGTTCTGTTTTTTTTTTCTTCAAGTTTTTTTTTTATTGTGGTAAAATACATATCACATAAAGTCGTGGCCAGACACAGTGGCTCACTCCTGTAATCCCAGCACTTTGGGAGGCTGAGGCAGGTGAATTACTTGAGCTGAGGAGTTCGAGACCACCCTGACCAACATGGCAAAACTCCATCTCTATTAAAAATACAAAAATTAGCCAGGCATGGTGGTGGGCTCCTGTAATCCCAGCTACTTGGGAGGCTAAGGCAGGAGAATCACTTGAACCCTGGAGGTGGAGGTTGCTGTGAGCCGAGATCACGCCACTGCACTCCAGCCTAGATGATGGAGCAAGATCTTGTCTCAAAAAAAAAAAAAAAAAATTATCATCTTTACCATTTCTAAGCATACAGCTCAGTGATATTAAATACATTCAAAATGTTGCATATCCATCACCAGCATCTATCTCCATAACTAGTCTTGTAAAACTGAAACTCTATACCCATTAATCAAGAACTCCCCCTTTATTTCTTTTCTTTTTCTACCCATCATTCCACATATTAATTCAAACACTAGATCAAACTCTGCCACTGTCTGGTGGAGTAGGCTACTTGTGTGGGTTTTGTAGAAATGAGGAAGTTTCCCGGGCAGCTGGAATGTGGGCTGTGCCTGCCCCGTGGTTGTCATCCAGCCGCGATGTAGCCAGAACACAAGGACACGGGGAAAACATCCCGTGTGGGAAAGGCAGGAAACCCAGGAGAAGAAGAGAATTGATCTTCCTAGAGTGTAGTTTCCTCCTTGATTTTGCTAAATGAGGGCTGGGGTTTGTTCTGTTCTTTCACATCTTTACTAGAAGCAACACAGGTGTACCACAAGCCCCTTGTGGACATCTATTGTGTGCAGTCAGCCCTCTGAGCTGAGAAACAGGGATGCACACCCCACGCAGCCAGTGCTGGATAACGGGCCTTACAGACAGCAGAAAAACTTGGAATAAGGAAAAACTTGGAGAGGAAAAGCAAAGGGCCGGGGATGAGAAGACCTGCTCTCAGTTTCCTCCCTGCTGCTATCTTGCTGTGTGTGTGGCTCTGAACAAGTGACCTGGGCCCTGTGCGCCTCGCTGCATTACAAACAGGGGAGCTCAGTACTATCTGCCAACTGACTAAATGGATGGGTCCATGTAATGAAACTCATGCCTCTTGATGAACTCTGTTCCCTTTTAAAAATAAATGATCTTTTGTAAAGATAGACATTCTCCATATATTCTCTGTAATGTTATTCTACTAGATAAATGTGTTGTTGGATAGGAAGCAGGTTTGATTTCTCAATGCTGAGTGTATAGGTTCAACCGTAATGAAACACTGTGAGTGACTATTACTGGGAGGGTGTTCTGGTGCCTGCTCAAAGACCACCAGCCAAGGAAGGAAACAGTAAGCCTCAAGAATAAATGTCCGTTCTCATCTTCCACCCCCTGCCATCTGTATATCAAAGAAGCTACTCAGCAAAAGTAAACAATCTGTCCCCATTATGCTAAACCTTCAAAAGGCAGGAAACCAGCAACTAAATTAGATCTTGCAGAATAGTTCAACTCTCACATTTGTGGTTTCCAAAGATCTCCTACTCTTGGTGAGCAGACAATTTGTTCTGTCGTGTTGCATAGAATTCAAGTCAGTAGGTATTTACTGCGTGTTTGCTGTGTTTCAGGCTCTGCTGGGGACGCCCAGGTCTATCTAGCAGGAAGAAGAGATCTGGACGCAGAGTCCTGCAATATAAAGCAGAATCAAATGCCATTGTGGACGTGGAAATAAGGATCTGGGGAGAACAGAGGGATACCTTCTTCGGATTGGGGAAGGTTTACAGGGCACCAGAGACCATGCTTCAGGTGCTTGCTGGCCATGGGGAGAAATTTGTTTGTTTGTCATCATTCTTTCCTATCTTTCACCCTCTTCCCCAGATATGCAAGCCTTGTCTTTCTCCCCTGGATTTATACAAGTGCCACCTCGATCCAACCACTCTGCCCTTCACGCCCTTCTCTTCACTTCCAGCCCACAAAACACCTCCACTCAACACTGGATCATCTTCAGGGGCAACACTTATAGCAGAGAAGAACCATCTTAGCACAGACAGACTTCCTGTACTGAAAACTTGGAATAAGTTTCTCTGTGTGAGCAGGACTCTGCCAGCCCACCCACACTCTATCACTCAGGGTGTGGCCCCCGCCCTATCAGCTGCACCAATATCAGCAGCACCAGTATCACTTGGGCACCTGTTAAAAGGCAGACTGTCTTGTGGAATGATAGACAATGCAGGCTTGTAATGGTGAGCGGGTGGGAGGGAAGAGGAGAATTACATAATGGGTACAATGTACATTATTTGGGTGATGGGTGCCCTAAAAGCCCTACCTTCAGCGATGTGCAATCTATGCATGTAACAAAATTACATTTGTACCCCACAAACTTGTACAAATAAAAAATTGAATTTAGCTTAATTAATTTTTTTTAAAAAAAGAAATGCAGGCTTTCAGGCCCCACCCCAGCTTTACTGAACCAAAATCTGAATTTTAGCAACATACTCAGGCGGTTTCTGCACATTAAAGTTTGAGAAGCACTGGCTAAAGCATATTTATACTTGGGTCTTTTTAAATTTTAACACTCAAAGGCAAGATAACATTTTCCCCGTGGTCATCTCATGACTTCTGACAGAGCCACCAGTGTTATCAAATCCATCTTTCTGCCTCCATTCTCCTAAAACACCCAGGGAGCTGTGTTACTTCCCCAAACACAAACCACCTTCAGATGTCAGCTAATAGAATTGGAGGGAAATAACTAAGTTCCTGGTCTCAGGCCAAGAACTCTAACTTCCAGGCTGAATTCAGGCAGCAGGGAAGCCTGAAAGCTGATTTTCCCTAAGCACAGGAAAAATATCATTTGAATAGGGAGTTTATAACTTTGGGAGGCCGAAGCGGGCAGATCACCTGAGGTCAGGAGTTCAAGACCAGCCTGGGCAACATGTCGAAATCCCGTCTCTATAAAAATACAAAAATTAGCCAGGTGTGGTGGTGCACACCTGTAATCCCAGCTACTTGGGAGGCTGAGGCTGGAGAATTGCTCGAATCCAGGAGGTGGAGGTCGCAGTGAGCCGAGTTCGTACCACTGCACTCCAGCCTGGGCAACAGAGAGAGACTCCATCTTGAAAAAAAAAGGAGCGAGAGTTTATATTTCAAAAGTCTGAGGAAGAGATGTGGAAGAAGCCCTCCCTCTTCTTCAAGGGAAGAGGTCTTGCTTCTAATACAGCCACTTTGTCTTGGTGTCCATACCTTCACCTCTGGGAGGCCCTTGCTAATGCTTTGAAGGTAACCTGCCCTCCTGCTGTACAGGGCTGTTCTCTGCCACCTCCAGCCCGGAACTGTCAGCCTGTAAGGGACCAGCGAGAACATCTTGCTCCTACTCCTCCAGGTGGCCAACATTCCCACTAATGACCCTAACAAGTCACACATATTTGTCACCAACAATGGGGAGATCATTATCACCTACCTCCCAAGCAGCCCCTTCAAATTCTGAGTGGCTTTGACATTTCAAAGCTCTTTACAATGTCAACTCCACCTGACTCCCAAGGGAACTATCTTCTGAGAGTTCCATCTGGTTATTTAACTGCTAAGTTCTCTACCTGGGAGAGTGTTCCTTAAATCTATGCTTCTCTAATGTGTCTTCAAAGCACCTGGGGATCTGTTGTTTGAAAGTTTGGCAGGGCCACTGAGATTTTTGGCTTTGGTGGGTGATAACAATGCCCCTGACCAGAGTTTGAGGGACAAGACCTTAGATTTAATTCAATCTACCTTTTACTTATTTAGTCTCAGTTCTGTTCTACAGGACCACAGAGAACAAAGCCACCTGACCTGCTGTCATATACTGGAACATAAAATCACATCTTTCCCAAATCTTCTCTTTTTTTCTACCAAAAACATCCCAGTTCTTTCCATAGTTCCTTAGCTGTCATGGCTTTGCATCTTCTTATCATGTGATTAACTATCTTCTGGAAATGTTCCAGTGAGTGTTGACAAGCCCTTTAGGTGCATGGCACCAATCCTGGAACTCTTCAACTTGAACAGAACAACCCTGGGGCCAAGCAGAACCAGGCATTGTCCTGATGCAGATAAGCCCATGACCTTACAATCCTGTTCGGGAACAATGTGGTCCTATGGATGTATGGAGCCTCAAACAAAAAAAAACCTCCACCCTTCCCTCATACAAATGCATATGCCTCTCTTGTCACAATGGTGAGAAAATGGATGATAAACTAATTCATCCTCTAACATACTGGTAACTTGACATGTTATTTAAAGAAACTTTGACAAGGCGATCTTAAAGAGACAATGTCTTACTCTAAAGGCAAACTCCCTAATGGTGTCATTGTAGGGCTCATGACAGACTGGTGGGAAAGACATGTGGGGTGAGGGTACTGCTCAGAGCTTACCATGCCATCGCTGCTTCCTCCACTTTCCCCAAGGCTCCCTGACAAGCAAAATTCACAGCACTCAGCTCTGCTGAGAAATCAGTGCCACAAGGTTGGATAATTTAGAGCAATTTATTTTTTCAAAGTAGTTATGAGCTAGGAAAGGGCTCAAGAGAACAACTGGGGTCATTACTTCCAAACCTCCCAGCTGACTGGGAGGAAAACCAGCTTTCAGATGGAGACATCAGCTTTTAGGAAGGAAGGCTGTCATCCTCCTGGAATAAGATGTTAAAAGGAAACCATTTTAGGTTCAGTTTTAGCTGAGCTGCAAGACAACAGACACCATATACCACAATGAAGTGTGAGACCACCATGCGGGTCTGTAAAAAGAGATGGTGGAAAGCCAGTTTTACACCAATAGATGACCACCCACATCCATCCTGCAAACGAGGTTGTAGAGGCGGAGAAACAGTTTAACTAGAAGAGAAAGTTAGGAGAAAATGATCCAGTGCATGGCTTCAGTGTGAACACATGAATAGCTTGAGATCTGTCCTCTGGAGCTTGAGAGACAAGCTCTAAAAGATGGCCGTTGGCTGGCAGAACAAAGGAGAAGTGCCTGCAGGGATCAGCCAATACATCCAGAGTTTGTTTGGTCAGAGGATGTGCGAGTGTTTCTCAAGGACCAGATGTGGGCCATCAGAAGACATAGATCTGCAGCAGGATCATCTTAGATCCTTTCCACAGGGCAGTCTGGAGGTGCGAGAGGGCTTCAGCTGAATCTAGAGATTTACCCCCAGAGGCCTTGGACTGTGGAAAGAATTGTAAATGACCAGCTAGAGAAGAGTTGCATTTGTCCATGCCCATGCAAGTGCAGGTGAGAGATGGTAGGGTCACCAAAGAACACATGTAAAAGCCCACAGGATGAAGAATCAGCTTTAAACATCGGCTAGAAGCAGAGAGCATGATGCCAACTCACAGCAAGATTCATCACGTACAAATTCCCCTGCCTCTTGCGTCTCCTCCTTCCCCCATCCACTGTGAAGGGGATCAAGGTTAGCGAGCTATGGGAGGAGGCAATAACAAAAGGGGGAAGGTTGGGGGAGAAGCCAACCATGCCCTTCTTTATTGCTGCAGGCAACTGGCCTGAGGCAAGCCTGAGCTGGGTGTGGGGCGGTCATTATGTCTTTGAGTGAAACTGAAAGTTTCGAGGCCGACTTCAAGTTCCAAACTGGTGGCATAGAAGCAAGCTGGCTTCAGTCCCCACCACAGAAAATCAAAAACAAATGCACAGCACCGAGATTATAACAAGAAATATCCCAGAACTCAAATATGAAGAGGAGACAGTGCCTGGGGCCACAGAGAAATGAAAAAACTCTGAGCAGAGGGTAAGAGAATCTGACTTCCACGTTCAAGTCCCTCCCTCCATCTGCTTAGCACCAAGCATGCAGAAAAATTTCTCCCAATTCACTGTTTCTACACTAGAAAAAGTGAGATCAAGGTGTACAACCAGCTTTCACACCGTCTTGGTTTCCATGGCAGGAGGCCTGTCCTTGCCTTAATCCATAGGAAGCATTGAGAGTGCCCGAAGGGAGAAATATCCCTGAGGACAGCCAGAGACAAAGCAGGGAGGTAGAACTACCATCCCCAGCCCTGGGAACTCTGCTTAGTTACTTGCCCAAGGGAGATTTCAAATCAGCGTGGCTGTTACGTGGCTGTTGCGCAGTACCACACTGTAGGTTTGCCCCACAGATCCCCTGGGCACAAGCCCCTAGCCAGCCTTCCCACACTGCTGGGATATACCTTTTTGGGACCTCCTGCGTTTGGAAAGGGCAATGCTTCAATCATTCACTAGCGCTGAGGCAAACCTGGGCTTAAGGTGCCACGTAGAGCCAAAAAACCAAAGACAGTGACCTAGCAGTAAAGAACCTATAAGCAAATATACCCAATAAAAGCCAAACAAGTCAGAGAAGACTGAAATAAATATTCCTTCAATGCAAAGACATAGACACATCCACAAGAAACAATGGCCGACAGGAAACCGTGATCTCCCCAAATGGGCAAGGCAAGGGACCAGAAACTGACCCTAATAAGATGGTAACATGTGAGCTCTCTGACCAAGAATTCAAAATAGTAGTTTTAAGGAAACTCACTGATTTCCAAGATAACACAGAAAAGCAATTCAGAAATATATCAGAGAAATTTAACAAAGAGATTGAAATAATTAAAAAAATCAAACAGAAATATTCAAACTAAGAAATACATTTGCTGAACTAAAAAAATTATTAGAGACTCTCAATAGTGAAGTAGATCAAGCAAAGGAAATAATTAGTGAGCTCGAAGATAGACTATTTGGAAATATAATCAAAAGAGAAAAAAGGAAAAAGGATGAGAATTAATGAAGATCACTTACAGGATATAGAAAATTACCTCAAAAGACAAAATCTAAGAATTATTAGTGTTCAAGAAGGAGTCAAGCAAGAACAAGGGGTAGGGAGCTCATTCAAATAAATAATAACAGAAAACTTTCCAAAAGATGAGAAGGGTTAAATATGCATGTATAGGAAGGGCAGAGAACACCAAACAGATTTTAACAAACAAAACTACCCCAAGGCATATATTATAATCATCAAACTCTCAAAGTCCAAGGACAAAGAGAGAATCCTAAAAGCAGCAACAAAAAAGAAGCAAATGACATTTGAAGGAACCCCAATTCATCTGGCAACAGACTTCTCAGTGGAAACCATATAGGCCAGGAGGGAATGGAACAGCATTTTCAATGTACTGAAAGAAAAAAAATAACTGTTATCCAAGACTACTGTATCAAGCAGTTATCCTTCAAATATGAAGGGTAAATAAATTTTCTCCCAGACAAACAAAAGCAGAGAGAATTCACCACCATCACAGGCATCTTACAAGAAATGCCAAAGGCAGTTTTTCAATGTGAAAGAAAAAAAAAACCACTGCGGGTACAAAGCCTGTTGGTACCATTACGTACACGGACAAACCCAGAACACTCTAATACTGTAATTGCTGTGTATAATCCACTTATAACACTAGTATGAAGCCCAAAAGACAAAGCTATTAAAAGCAATAATAGCTAGAACAATCTCTTAAGAGATAGGTAATATCAAAACATATAAATTGAGGCAACTAAAAGTCCACTGTAGGGGGGATGGAGTTAAACTGCAGGATTGTTTTTTCATTTTTTCCTTGTTTCTATTCTTGTCTGTGTGATCTAAAATAAGTTGTAATTTCTTTAAAGTAACTTTTTATACCTGTAGCATTTTTTATAAGCCTCATGGCAACCACATGTAAAAACCTATAATAGATTCACTAAGAATAAAGTTCAGTTATCACCCTGACCTGGACATATCAATTATTGACTAGAGAACATTTTGTAACCTGAAAGGAGCCAGAAAAGCCAATATTTGTTCTGAATTTCATCCGTAGTCAGGGAAGAACTAGTCCCGCAGGATACACTTAGAGGACAATGGGAGATACGGGTTATGCTGCTTTATGATGATGTCCCATGGGTCATTGTGTGTTCAATGTAACAATGAGGCAAGCATCTGAGAAGTGAAATCACACGATTCTGCTATTCTCATTGCAACACTCACTAGAAGATAAATAGTTTAAGAATATGTTTGTGAGTCAACTAGGGTTTACAGGTGAGGCCAGATTCATAGACTGTTGGAACCAGAAGAACGTGCTGTATCAGCAACTCCAACCTGTCATTTACCCATAGGAAATCTAGGCCCGGAGAGAGATGAGACTTCTCCAAGCTCACACATGCAGAGACATCAAGAAAAACATAAAAGTAAATAGCATCTGCTCACACCAACCATATTTAATTAGGTACCTTCCTTTGCAGAGGCCAAATTTCTTCCTGTTTCCCAGGACTCAGAGAGATAAAAGCAAAATTGTAGGAAAGATTTTGATAGTATCCAAGAAAAACTATGCAGAGAATCTAAATTTATCCTTCCCTGCTGTCCTCTTGAGTTGGAGACACAGCCTCTCTTATGATAAGTATCCTTTTGTTGAATGTGCTAAACCTGTCTGCGAGCACATACCTGCAGATGTATCTGTTTTTTATTATTTGTAGCAGTTACTCTATTTCTCAAAAACTTTCCTAAGCTCATGCATTTGACTTATCCAAGGCAGGGTCTCACACAGTGCTTGGAACAGAAGAGGGTTCACCAAATGTTTGCAGACTAACATAATAACTGGATTCCAGTTGTACTGCCTGTGTACTTTTCATATACCAACAACCCTGTGTTCAGAGAAAGAAAAAAGGCAACATTTCTACCCATCCTTGAGATTCACCTTCACCTCTTTGCAGATCTATAACTCAGGGCTGCTTAGCGGAGAAGGAGCACCTCCTATTGACATCTAGCCCCTTGGGTAGACAACACTGTGTCATGTATGCCTGTGTGGCCTTGCTACCCTCCCCAAGGGCCAGTTTTCCATCCTGAGCTACTCTGTGGCTAATGGTACAAAAAGGTGCTCAACCCCTAGGCCACTTTCCATCTTGTGATGAGAACGAAACACTAACCCTTGCTGGAAGACATATTTAATATATGGCCCCGTCAAATCCCTGCAATAATAGACACTTTGTTGCACCTTTAATTCACATGGGTAGGTGTCTGAGACTCCCAGGCAGGACCAACATCATCAGTTCTATAGCTCTAGTTTCTTTGGGATGAGTTCCTTAGTTTTGTAGTCCTGCTACTACTCAACAATGACAAATGCCCAGAGTTTCAATGAGAGGAGAGTGAAGAAACTTACTTGTTATATATGATGTGATGTGGTCTCATTGTCTAAATTCTAATAATATAGACCTAAAAGTTATAATGTCAGCTCTTAATAGCTGGAGGGACCACTTCCCTCTGCAGCCTGGGGTGGGGACTGTCCAGGCACCCCTTTGTTCCAGCCAGGTACAAATATTTCCCAGGCACCCAGACAGGCAGCCCATGGGGCTCCAGTGGCAGAACTGCCAGGAGCTACAATGGCTCCCTCCATAGTGGAAGGGCAGAAACACCTGGGACAGGGAGGTGTCCCTGCACGTGGGGGAAGCAGGACGAGGCCTACCTGATTCCATCCTCCCTTCCTCTTTCTCCTGGACTTTCTCAGAGGCACTGCAGCCCCTGGGGAAGGGCTGGTGGCTGAAGAGGTCATCGCACAGGAGGCTTCGGCACAGCTTGGCGAGGAAGCGGAGGACATAGCCGATGCTGTTCACCACAGGCAGGCTCCGCAGGTGCTGTTTGCCATCAAAGGAAGCCGAGACTGGAAAACCAGAGAGATGTCAGCTTAGAGCCGGGCACTGGAGAAAACCGCAAGTCAATCGGCCGTGGTGAGGATTTTTCTTTGTTCATTTTTTTTTTGTTGCTAAGCAGACTATATTTGGATTTCACCTGTTTGTTCACAAGGTCCTGTTTCTGGTGGGGATCCCACCCAGGACACCACATTGCATTTAGTTGTCACGTCTCCTTCGTCTCCTTGGTCTGTGACTGTTTCTCAGTCTTGCCTTGTTTTTCATCACTCTAATAGCTTTGAAGAGTACTGCTCAGGGTAAAATGTCCCTCCGTTTGGATTTGTCTTTTTTTCTCATGATTAGACTAGGGTCATGGGTTCTTTGGGACCACAGAGGTGAAGTGCCCTTTCTATCACATCACATCAGGGGATAAAACTGGAGGAGGGCCGTGACCATGGAAGAAGGGATTTCTCTGACTCTGAAGGATCTTGAATAACAAGACATGCCCTGAGATGGGGTTGAAGCCATGATGTTTCCCCACTGCCCTGCATGGTGGTAAGTGCTATGAAGAAGGAATGGAGCAGAGTAAGGAAGTACAGAGAGGCCGGGTGCGATGGCTCATGCCTGTAATCCCAGCATTTGGGAGGCAGGTGGATCACATGAGCTCAGGAGTTTGAGACCAGCCTGGGTAACATAGTGAGGCATTCATCTCTACAAAAAATTGTAAAAAATTAGCCAGGCTTGGCGGCATGTTCCTGCAGTCCCAGCCACTTGTGGGGCTGAGGTCGGAAGATCGCTTGAGCCCAGAAGATCGAGGCTGCAGTGAGCCGTGATCGTGCCACTGCACTCTAGCCTAGGCGACAGAGTGAGATCCTGTCTCAAAATAAATAAATAAATAAATAAATAAATAAATGGAGGGTGACAAGGGCGATATATTAGACAAGGGGTCAGAAAAGGATTCTTGGATAGAGTGGCATTTGAGTAGAACCTAAAGGACATCCATGAAGTCATCTCTGCTAGAACAGAGTGGGGAACAAGAGAGAAGTAACCAAGAAATTAAAGAGGTAGCCAGGGCCAGGTCACACAGGGCCTGTGGGATTTTGTAAGGACTTGGGCTTTTACTTGGAGTGACATGGGAGACATTGGAGGAGGGTTTAGGGCAGAGGAGGGGCATGATCTGACTTAGATTTTTAAAGAACCAGGGAGGTTGCGGTGGGTGGTGAAAGGTGGTTGGACTCTGGATATATTTTGAAGTGGAGCAAAAGGATTCTGGATATATTTTGAAGTGGAGAAAAAAAAGCAAAAAACGGTGAGTTGGAAGTGGGAAGTGGGAGAAGGAGAAGAGTCAAGATGAGGATCAGAAATCCAGTCTTCTTACCCGGGCGTGGAATCATCCTCTCCCTGAGCCCTGAGAGAGGCTTTTAGCTCACAGGCTCATAAAGACCCTAGAAGCCCAGCAGATGAAGGACAGACCCTGGCCACACCTGCTGTCTCCAGGCCTGAGTATGGATGCTTCCTCTGCAGAGAGACATCCATGGCCTCTTCATGCAACCTGCCCCAGGCCTTACCTGACACCATCTCACCACCATAGCCCTGCTTGACCAGGGAGAAGACCAGCTTCTGCTGGTGGGCGCAGTCGATGCAGGCTTGGACGGCCTGCTGCAGCACCGCCGATGGCCGCTCGGGCCCAAAATGCTCCGGGAGCTGCTGCACCTTCTTCCTCTCCAGATAGGGCCCCGCATTGGCCTGCTTGTTGATGTAGAGGCAGACTGCAGAGACAGAGGTCACAAAGCCCTCGGCATCAGGGGCGCATCAGGCCAGCTGGCGGCGTCTGTGTACACGGGGGATGCCTCAGCCATGCCCCTTTGGCCCTGGCCTTGGGAAAGCTGGCGAGGGCAAAAGTGGGGTGGATTCTTCCCAATTAAGGAGTAAAAGAGGCAAAAGAGTTAGACACCCCAAGTGCCAGGGCCTGACCTCGGGGGCTTTCTTGGTTGGAAACAGTTGGATAGGTGGGTCCACTCTGATCTACTGAAATCTGAATTAAAGATCATTATGGAGGCCCACATGGACCGTCTGTAAAAAGGTATTTCCATGCTGGGAAAGTGTACATACAAAACCTCTTCTCCCTCCTCCAAAGGAGCTGTCAAGCTATAGACAGTTTTTGCCATTTCTTTGTTAACCGTCTACAAACAAAAAAATCAAGATGCCACTATCACTCCAGAGACTATATATTCAACAAAGCTCTACAGACAGTGCTATTTACAATCTCAGAGAAAAGAAATATTCAACAACCCATTTAGGTGAACCCAGTCAATGGTCTCCACACTTTTAAGGTAATAGACCCCATTGATAAAATATTGGGGGGGGCACATGTCCCAAACCATGTTTATTTATTTATAGGTTATATACATTCTTAACTGTATTAATGTATTGTGTGAATTTTTTACAGGAAAGTATCTAATTTATATAATATAATATTATATAAATGTTATTTATATAATATTATATATATAAACATAAAAATGTTAGAATGTCTACAAAACTGGTTTTCATATACGATAGATTTCAGTAAATCAAGTGGAATCTTTATGAATTTTGCAATTAAAGAGAAAAAGAAATATAAATCCTTTTTCAGCAGGAAGATTTTGTACAGAGAAGACTGCCCAAAGAGTTAGTTATCATCAGTAAAATTAGCTCAGTCAGTTGGGTGAGGGATTCAGACCTAGTTTATACAAGTTCAACTTCATTCTATTCCATGACAATGAATAAATTCCAACCCCCAACTACCTATGCCACCTGTAATTTGGTAACAGTTGCTGAACTGGTTAGCCTGTCTTCAGACTATTTGCTTTAAGATTTTTCATTGTCTCAGACATCAAGCCAGATTCCTTAATAAATGAAGAGTGCCCTGGCCGACCTCTTGAGAAAAAAACTATCCAAAACTTGGAAATAAGACACAAAAGTTATTTCCTTCACTTTCAATGACATGGTACAGCATTGTCTAATAAGCATTGCATACATTGTAAAACATAGCCAAGAAATAGAAATTGTTAAAGGATGAGATAAGATGAATAGGAATAGTAGGTGTTATATTTTCTTCCATACATTAATGACCCCTCTTGTGTATCTGCCTTCTCACTCCCCATCATCCTCCCATAAGCATCTTACCTTAGAGGCCACTGGTGCAAAGGAGTGCTGAAGAGGGACTTTAAGAGGAGACCAGTGGCATTTTGGAAAGGCTAAGTAGTAACAGCAAAGGTGAAGAAATAGGTTTTTTTGTTTTTTTGTTTTTTGAGCACCTGCTATAGTCTCAAGACAGGCATGTGGGTTTGGTGGTATTATTACTGATTTACTAATGAAGAAACTGAGGCTTAAAGAAGTTAGTAGACTGCTCAAAAACTGTAGCCAGTGATGCAAAGGAATTTGGATCAAGTCTTTTGGAAGACACTCTGGTAGAGTCCAGGTCTCATCCCAGGTGATAAGAAAAATCTAATAAGAGACCTTCATGCAGGCACTATGCCATGCCCTACAAAGAAAGCTTGAACAAAATGAAGCAGTGCCTGCCTTCACAGAGCCTACGTCCTGGTTAGGGAAGTAAGCCTATTCAGATCATCCCATGAGCTGATGTGAGACCATGTGAAACTGTGGCTGTGAGAAACACAGGGAGGGGTTAAGAGAGCCCATCTGGGAGACCCTGGCAGGAAAGTTCATGAGGACCTTCTGGGGAGAAGTATGCCTGATCTGAGATATAAGGGAGGAATAGGGTGGCCCGAAGGGATGATCACTCCAGATGGAGGGAGAGAATATGCTAAGACCCCGTGGCCAGTCCTGGGGACTGAGAGAAGAGCAGTGGGGTGACCCACAGGGTGGAGCCTGCAGGGCCTTGTCGGCCAGATTAACAAGTCTGGGCTTCGTCTAAAAGCAATGGGAGGGACTGAAGGGATTTAAATGGGATGGGAGAGGGGCTGGGGTTGTGACATAGGAGGATTCTCTGTGTGTGTGTGCGTGTGTGTGTGTGTGCATGTGTGTGTGTGTGAGAGAGAGACACCATCAGCTTGTCATTACTATTATGATGAAACTGTCAGTTGGTGGATGCCCCACCATAGACAGAGATTGGGATACCTGCTACCCTGACTGGGTTGGAGGGTAGTGGGTCAGACTGAGGGCGAATGGGCTCCTTAGGAAATCTGGAAGAGCAAACACAGGAACAAGAGCACTGTTTAAGGTGAGCAGGCTTAGATCAGTGCAATGGATCAGCGCACCCCAGCTCCTAAAAGAAACATCTGGCCACCCTGTGTCCCCCTGTCATCCACCTCCCTCCAACCAAAGCAACCACCTAAACCCAAGCTGCACTGAAAACCAAGTTTTAAATAATCCAAGCTGTGGGACATGTAAACTGGTGCTCTCAAAGACTCTGGTCATCCTGTCTGCTGCCTAGCTAGCACACTAAATCCCTCATTTGAGCCATCTCAGCAACAACTCTTTAATCCACAAAGTAACAACTAGATGATGGCTGCCCTGTTCTCTACAGACCATCACAGCCTTGGAGTTCATTCTGCTGACCTACCTGTGAGAGCCTGTGGGGCCGCCAAGCTGGGGACCGTGGCTGCGTCCTGAGGGATGGAGCTGAGGTCGGGCTCTGGGGTACTCCGCGGAGGTGAGAGGGCTAAGGGAGTCATGAGAACCCGAGACTTGATCTGGAAGAGAGAGCCCATTTGGTCAATGAGAATCTGGCAATTCTCTCTACACTCTTCCAGATTCTGTCCTAGACGGCAGTTAACCATTGCTCTTCTATCATGCTTCCACACCTTTCCATCCTGCAGTTTCGGGGCCTGAGCTGCAGATTCAAGTTCATGTTCAGGATTCATATTTGGGGTCACACTCAGAGATCACCTCTCATCCCACCCTTTCAGAAGAGCCACCCAGGAAATGACAGTGTCAGGCAGTGAGTGCAGGAGCACACAGAGGTGTGAAGAGTTGGCATCCATGAACCCTTTGAGTGCAGAATGCCGGATAGGAGAGTTTCCAGCCTGCACCCCATGTGTTCCCTAGAATCCTGTGGACAGGGCTTTCCCTGTATCCACCCAACCAGAGACCAACTCTTCACTGTCTCCCAAGCTCTCTGCTCACAAAAATCACTGGGTCCTGCCGGAAAAGAGAGCAGGAGCCATTCCTCCAAGAGGCTGACATACCACTGTGTTTATTTCCTACAGCAGATTGACAAAACTAGGCTGGATGTGGACACAAGAGTGGGCAGCAGCCACTTTGATGATTTCACTTGAAACCACAAGGGAG
This sequence comes from Pan paniscus, assembly GCF_029289425.2. Classification (NCBI taxonomy): domain Eukaryota; kingdom Metazoa; phylum Chordata; class Mammalia; order Primates; family Hominidae; genus Pan; species Pan paniscus. The sequence goes on from NC_073254.2 coordinate 127,767,493, forward strand.
GAGTTAAAATTTGCTCTTATGGAGTAAGGGGAAGATGAATAGTTGATGACTTGTTGATATCCATATTAACAAGTTACTCTTTATATCAAGACTAGTACAGAGACAAACTTTTAATCTTAGCTCTCTACCCAAAAGTAATGAAGAAAGTCAGTCATGTCCCTGTCTTCACCTCTGACCTATATCTAGACCTCACTCCAGACCGATTAAGTCAGTCTCTGGAAGTGAGACTCACACATCCGGAGTTTTTAAAGATACTGAGATTCTAATACACAGTTAAGGCTGGGGACCCTTGCCCAACACCGAAGCTTTTCAATTTTTGCAATCAACCTTCTAGAGGGTCTTGTTAAAATGCAGATTCTGATTCAGGAGTTCTGGTCTGGGACAGGAGATTCTGCATTTCTATGAGCTCCCAGTTACCACTGATGCTGCTGGTCCATGGACCACATTTCGAGTAGCAAGGTTGTATGTCCTATTGTTAACATGTGTGCAGTCCTCATCTATATCTTCACTTTCGTCCTGGATTTTTAGGATAGAATACTAATAATAGTCATGGAGAAATAGTATTTGAACTGCTAGTTCCCCAGTCATTCTATATTCACTCATTTATTTGTTCAACAAATATATACCGAGAGCCTATTTCATGCCCAACACTCTTCCAGCTGCTACAGAAACAGCAGAAGCAAAGCATACAAAAATCTTTGGCCTCGTGGAACTGATATTCTGTTGGGGGGAGACAGACAATAAACAGAATAAATGGGTAAATGATATAGTAGATTACATGTTAATAAAAGCTGATGATGAAAATAAGGAGGGAAGGGGCATGAGAAGTGCAATTGAGTTGTACTTTAGGCTGACATTTTTAAATAAGGAGGTTGAGGCATTTCTTGGGTGAAATTGCACCCAAGATTTGAAGGAGGTGAGGGAGCAAGTCATACAGTGTGTAGGGAAAGAATATTCCAGGCAATGTCGATATCAAGCCCCAAGGTTCTGAGGCAGGAGTATGCCTGGAGGGTTTGTGCAACTGTAGGGAGGCCAGAGTGAGACTGGAGAGGTAATAAAGCCAGGTTGGGCAGGGCTTTGCAGGACACTGTCAGGCTTTTAGCTATTACTCTTGAACTCTTTTGAGCAGGGAAACAATAGGATTTAAACTAACATTTTAACAATCTTTCTTTCTTCCTTTCTTTCTTTTTTGAGAGGGAGTTTCGCTCTTGTTGCCCAGGCTGGAGTGCAATGGCGCCATCTCAGCTCACTGCAACCTCCGCCTCCCAGGTTCAAATGATTCTCCTGCCTCAGCCTCCTGAGTAGCTGGGATTACAGGTGCCCGCCACCACGCCTAACTAATTTTTGTATTTTTAGTAGAGACAGGCTTTCACCATGTTGGCCAGGCTGATCTCGAACTCTTGACCTCATGATCTGCCTGCCTTGGCCCCCAAAGTGCTGGGATTACAGGCGTGAGCCACTGTGCCTGACCAACAGTCTTTCTGACTATGGTATTGAGAAAAGACTGAAAGAAGCAAAAGTGGGAGGACCACTAACCTACAGTAGCTGAGAGATGACAGTAGGGTGGATTGTGGTGATGATAGCAGTGGCGGTGATGAGAAGTAGACAGATCCTGGACATGTTTTGAAGGTGGAACCAACAAAATTTACCAACACATTGAATGTGGTATATGAGAGAAAGAAGGAAGTCAAAGATGACTTCAAGCATTGACACCAGGAGGGCTCTAGGTGGAGTAGTTTTTTTTGTTGTTGTTGTTTATTTTGAAGGGAAGGAGGATAGAGTGGAGGGGGCTAGAGAAGATCAGGGGTGAGTTTTGGACATGTCGAGTTTAAGATACTTGCTAGACATCCAAGTGGAGATATTACTAGGCAGTTGCATCTAGTAGAGTATATGGTTCTGGGGGAGAGCCTATATGAAGATGTACATTTGGGAATCATGAATATAGAGTTGGTATGTCAGACCATAATAATGGAAGATATCATCAGAGAAGTGAATGTAGATGGAGAAGAGAAGGATCCAAACACTGAGCCCTGCAAGATTCCAACACGAAGAGCCTGGAGAAATGAGAAAGGAGCAAGCAAAAGAAATCAGCTAAGAGCACCCAATGGGGTAGAAAGAAAACTGGGAGAGGGTGGCAGTGTGGGAGTGAATGGAGAGGTTCTTTCAAGGAGGAGATAGTGGTTAACCATGCTAAGTGCTCTGATTAGACAAGTAAGACTAGGAGTGGCCATTAGATTTAGCAATTTATCAACAAGAAAGGTGGTGGCACAGTGGGTTGAATTGGGATAAGAATAAATCTTTGCCCTCGTGGAACTGACATTCTAATGGCCAGCGGGGGTGGGGAGACAATAAATGAATAAATAAGTATATGATATAGTATGTTAGAAGGTGATAAGAGCCAATGGTGAAAATAAAGAAGCAAAGGGCATGGGAAATGCAATTGAGGAGTTATACTTTGAGTTGAGATTTTAAAATAGGGTAGCTCCTGATTGGAAAAATGGAAAGAGAGGCATTAGGGTCAGTAAGTAAAGTCAACTCCTCTTTCAAGGAGTTTTGTCAAAAAAGGGAGCAGAGAACTAGCCATAGCAAAGGAACAAAGTGGGATTAAAATATTTTTTTGCCCCACAATGCGATACCACCTTTCTGGTAGCTGTTAAGATAGATACTATTAAAAAATACAAAACAAAAAATAACAAAATGAAAACCCCCCAGAAAATAGTAAATGTTGGCAAGGATGTGGAGAAACTGGAACCCTTGAGCACTATTGGTGGAAATGTAAAATAGTGCTGCCACTATGGAAAAGAGTATGGCAGTTTTTAAAAAAATTAGAAATAAAATTACCATATGACCCAGCAATTCCATTTCTGAGTATGTAGCCCCTAAAATTGAAAATAGAGTCTCCAAGAGATATTTCACATCCACGTTCACAGCAACACTATTTACAATAGCCAAAAGTCAAATGCATAGAGACAGGAAGTAGAATGGTAGTTGCCAGGAACTGGGGGAAGGTGGGAATGGGGAGTTATTGCTTAGTGGGTAGAGAGTTTGAATTTCGCAAGATGAAAATGTTCTGGAGATTGGTTGCACAACAATGTGAATATACTTAACACTATTGAGTTTTATGGCAAACTCAATAACGGTAAATTTTAGAAATAATGGTAAATTTTGTGTGTTTTTTAGCAAAATTAAAAAAATTAATTTTAAGGATTCTTTGTTTTTTGTTTTTGAGATGGGAGAAAAAAATAGTGTTTTAATGCTGGTTAAAATAATCCAGTAGAGAGAGAAAAGTTGATTGTACAGAAGAGTGTGTGGAGAACTGCTCACATGAAAGGGCTTTGAGTAGGTGAGAGGGTAGGAGATTTAGTGCATGAGGGAGGCCATGGCCTAAGAGGATGCATATACTTTCCATCTATTGCAACAAGAAGGAAGACAGAATACAAAGGTTTGAATGCTGGGGTGGGTGGATGTGGAGGTGGGAGCTTGCAGAAGGTCTCTTCCCATGGCTTCCAATTTCCCCAAGATATGGAAGCTGAGTGGGAGGACAGAGGAGGTGGGTGTGGTCATGAACTGGGAGAGTAGGAGGCCTGGGGAATGGAGCACGGCTGCTGAGCAGCACTGAGGGGGCACTGGGATGTGCAGAAATGAATGTGAAATGAGATCAGTCAACAGCAAGCACATTGGCTGCACAGTGCTAAATGGGTGCTGAATTTGAGGCTCTCAAGGGAACCTCTATATTAATCAGAAACTATAATTAACAATAGAGATTTCATCTTATTCTGAGTGTCACATTTCAAAATTAAAGGACATATCCTGTAGGAATACACTGCTAAATATTATAAACATAATTTAAAAGAAACCTCAGTCATGGGAATGGGAGATCATAAACCTGCTTTGACTCAGTGACTCTGACTTTGGTGTGACTTCCTCATCTGCCAAGTGTCATGAGGGTGGCGGCTGCCATGCCTATTTATGGAGGCCATGCACCAAGGGTCCCCTGACTGCCTTTCTAGGAATGATATCCCACTTTCCATGTCTTGTGATGGAGAGGCTGGTGGTGACAGAGTCCCTGAGGACTTCAGGCAGTGACTTCTGGGATAACCCTGGCTAAATCCTCCTTCACAAGCTTAAAGCCCTTAACTGCCAACACAGAGATAATAATGCTCACTGGGGAAAAATGGAATTGGCAAATTATTTTTTCCTCTATCGTCTTTAAGCAAATCACACAAAGATACTTGTGATTCTTCCCTAGAAAAATGACGATGATGATGATGACTAAAACGTAAATATCCAGACACTGTTTACTGTTCATATAGACCTCCTAATGACTTTAACATCTAATGTTTCCTCACCATTTTAATATTTATTAGAGGCCAGGTGTATTGGCTCACATCTGTAATCCCAGCACTTTGGGAGGCCAAGAAGGCAGGATTGCTTGAGCTCTGGAGACCAGGCTGGACAACATAGTGATATCTCCTTTATACTAAAAATTTTAAAAATTAGCCAGGCGTGGTGGCGTATGCCTGTTGTTGCAGCTACTCAGGAGGCTGAGGCAGGAGGATTGCTTGAACCCAGGAGATCGAGGCTGCAGTGACCTATGATCACACCACTACACTCCAGCCTGGGCAACAGAGACAGACCCTGTCTCAAAAAAAAAAAAAAAAATTACTAGAGAGGAATCTGTTCACTGAACCCACCTCAAATGAAGTAATGGAATTATAATTGGCTGTTACTTCTGTCCATTTCTGCCCAACTGAAATTACAGGGATTAGATTAAATTGCCTGATTGCAAGGAAACCTTCTGTATTTATCCAGTCTCTAAAACAACTGCTAGAACTTTTGAGTGAAAGAAAAAGTCACGAGCAACTATGGGTAGTATATGGCTTTTTAAAAATATCCTTCGCTAGATAATAAATCACGAGTAGAAATACCCTTTTGACTTAGCATTCAGAAATTTCAATCTCATTGCTTAATATAAAGAATAAAAAGTAGCCTAGTGTAGAAAAGGGAGTCACCCATGATTTTAGAAAAGTCCTAAAAAAGAAGAGCATGGATATGAGCCCACTGGCTAGAAGCTTTGCTCTAGTGTGATGCAGGGCCCAGTTCATCAGCACAAACCTCTCCCCAGTGGAATGGGGGGGTTCCCTGTCTGTCGCAACCTATCCAAGCTGTTCTCTGGCAGGGCATTTGTCTTTGTTGTTGCCTTAGGTTTCTTAAAAAAAAAAAAAAAAAAAAAAAAGCTGTCTATTTTGTTTTTTAAGTGGACAAAATAAAACACAGTTCTGATATAGTGGTTTCTAACACCATTCTTCAATATAAGGAACAAAAACTCCTTGCAGACATGGCTGATTTTAGGACTAGGGTAGGGAATACACAAGGGGAGCCTAGAGCATCTTGCAATGCCAGAAAGTAAGACAATACTAAGGAAACAAAACACACACAATGGTGGGGACTGGTTATAGGGACACAGGTGCCAAATGAAAGAGCTCCCAGTGGCTAAATTCGGACCAAGAGGAACAACAAATAAATAATGTAGTAATGGATTATAACTCAAAGTATGAAATAAATATTCATGAATCCTCACTGACATAAATAGGTGGTTGACTCAGTAAATAAAAGGGAAAGAACAAACGACTCTCCCATGCATACAAATTTCAAATAATTTATGTAGACACCCCTCCCTCAAGTAGGTGAAGCGCAATTCCCTACTCCTTACGGATGGGCTGTGCACAGTGAGTACTTCCAAAGAGTACAGTAAGGAAATGAAGGGGAAATGTAACTTTACAATGGAGAAACCTGATAAATAAGACTTCAACCATATGATCAAGGTCAACATCATCAGTGTTAAGTCATGTCACTAGCATGTACTCTCACCATATGATGAAAATGCCATGTCACCTCTGGGATCTTCTTCCCCAAGCCCCCTAACCCTAGTGTAATCATGAGAAAAACATTAGACAAACTGAAATTGCAGAACATTTTACAAAATACCCGACCAGTACTCCTCAAAACTGTCAAAGTCATCACAAAAGGAAATTCTGAGCAACTTTCCCAGCCCAGAGGAGCTTAAGGAAACATGACAACTAAATGTTATGTAGTATCTTGGATGGGATCCTGGAATAGAATAGAATAGGGAAAAGCTAATTAAATTGGAATAAAATATTGACTTTATTTAATAATGAAGTATTATGATGGGTTCACTAGTTGAGACAAACATACCACAGTAATATGAGATTTTAAAAATGGGGGGAAATCAGGTGCGGGGTACATGAGAATTCTCTGTTTTATCTCTGCAATACTTCTGTAAACCAAAAACTATTCTAAAATAGTGTTTGTTTTCAAAATATTAAAAACAGGATGTGGCAGAATAAACTGGGTAAATGGAGAGGAGGAGAGAAGAGAGGCCTCTTCCTGGCAGCACAGAACTGGAAGCATCTTGCTGTGCAGGACGCCATGCTCTGACATAAAGGAGCTAATCCTGGGCCTTCAAAGCCAACATCCCTGCCCAAGTGCTAGTGCAGTTGCTACCTTTACCTGAGATTCAAAACCTCAACCCAGCAGGTGTGGCGACCCCTCATCCAAGGCAAAGTCTGTGCTTTGCCTCATTAGAGAATACTGCTGGGACAAAGCGGTAGGGCAAAGTGTCCCTACCAGCTGGAGTCTCCACCAGGGGGGCTGGGGAATCTGGGATCAGCTCATCTTTCTTTTCCATTTATAGAACCAGAATATGGGCCTGGGGAATTTCTGGCTCCAGCTGTCATTTAGGGGAGGACCTTGTCTAAGACATTTGCTAGAACATCACTGGAAAGAATTGGGAGGGGATTTGGGGGGAAATGGAGATGTGCGGCCAAGAGGACACTAAAGGGGAGAGGATCGGTTGATATAAAACTCAAGGATTTTTCTAGAAACATCTGGCTTTGGCAGTAACAGAAATGCCATCTAAACATTGTTTGACAGACTGGTAGCAAGAGGTGGATAATCTGAGGATGGAGAGTGTGGCTGGGGAAGGATGAGGATGTATAGAGGCTGCTGGCACATCCGCAGAGGGTAAGCCAACAAAGCAAAATTTTAAAATGTGTTTAGGGCAGCAGTGGGCACATGCAAAGGAATACCAGCTTTGGATCTGGATTGAATGTCCAGCATGGCCACTCGCTGATTCTGAGGCTTAGTACTTAGGCCCTCAGAGCCTGCCTTTCCTCATCTGTAAAGATAATAGCTCTCACACAGGGATGTAGTTAGAATTAAATGCAGAAGTTTAGCATAATGCAAAGTGAGAACTCAATAAAAGTTAATTGTCATTATTGGTGTTAGTATTATTATTGTTACTTTTAGAAATTCCAAAAATGCAAATAAGTCCCAAGTTTCTTGTTCATGCAGTGATGGCAGGAGGAGGAAACTGCCCATCTTTCCTGGAACCCATCTACATTTTCCATGCTTATCTCTTGGGATCACATCTTCAGAAATCTCTGCAAACCAACCCTTTTTCCTCACACCTCGCAGATGATCCCCTCTGTGAAACATGCTTCCAATCCATCTTGAAATGGTTCCTAAGTGTTGCTTATGTAATAGCTATCCTTTCCAAGTGGCATCATTTAAGCCAAATCTAAAAAGGAAAAAAAATCATTCATTCAATCAGACAGACATTTATTCAACAAAAACTTCTTGAGCACCTACTATGTGCCAGGAACTGTTCTAGGTGCTGAAGATTCAGCTGTGAATGGGGAAGATAAACTTCTTGTTCTCAATGCAAGCAACTAGGTGACCAGGGTAGGCCCATAAAGGGGTGACATTGAAGTCAGGATCTGAGTGGCTAGAGGTAGCCTGTTGTGACTGGAGAAAGCTTTCCAGGCAGACAGAACAGCTTGTGCAAACATTCTAAAGCTTGGCTTCTTCAAGAAACCAGAGTGGTTGGAACTGTGGGCAAGAGTCAGAATGGTGCAAGAAGAGGTCAAGTTAGGTGGTTAGGATGAGATAATGGCAGTTTTCTAACTTAGCGTTATGCATTGAATTGAGTCTCTCTAAAAAGACATATGTTCAAGTTCTAATCCCCTGTACCTGCAAATATTGGCTTTATTTAGACATAGGGTCTTTGCAGAGGTAATTAAGTTAAAATGAGTGCATACTGCATTAGGGTTGGTCTTAACCCAATAACTGGTGTGCTTATAAGATGAAAAAACTTGATACAGACACAGACACCTGTTTGGAGAGAATGCTATGTGACGACAGAGGCAGAGATTGGAGTAATGTGTTGACAGCCAAGAAACAGCCGGCAACCACCAGAAGCTAGGAAGAGGCAAGAAAGGACCCTCCCCTGGAGTCTTCAGAAAGAGAGCATGGCCCGGCTGACACCCTGATTTCAGTCTTCTAGCCTCCAGAAAGGATGTTTTAAGCCACCCAGTTGGTAGTACTTTGTTACAGCAGCCCTAAGGAAACAAATACAGTCAGGATAACAAGCTTGGATTTTATTCTATGAGTGATGGAAATAATTACAGGATTTTAAGCAGGGAAACACACAAGCTAGTTTTCATTTTATAAAAATAAATATGGTGCTAGGCCCAGTGGCTCACATCAGAATCTCTGAGTGCTGTTATCCCATAACTTTAGGAGACTGAAGCAAGAGGGTCACTTGAGCTCATGAGTTCAAGACCTGTCTGGACAAAATGGCAAAACTCCATCTCTACAAAAAATACAAAAAAAAAAAAAAAAAAAAAACCCGAAACAAAACAAAACAAAACAAAAATGGCTGGGTGTGGTGGCATGCACCTTAGTCCCAGCTACTTAGGAGGCTGAGGTGGGAAGACGGCTTGAGCCTGGGAGGCAGAGGTTGCAGTAAGCCAAGATTGTGCCACTGCACTCCAATCTGGGAGACAGAGCCAGACCCTGTCTCAAAATAAATACATACATACATACATACATACATACATACATACATACATACGGCTGCTGTTAGGCAGAATGGATGGGGAGGTGGAGGCAAAGTGCAGAAAAGAACACTATTAAGGAGGTATCACGTGGTCTAGCTGAGAGACACTGGTGGCTAAACTAGGGTGGAAGTAGGGAGGTGGAAAGAATTGATTGGATTCAGGGTGTACTTTGAGATGGAACTGAAGTGACGGGTGAGAGAAAGCACAAAACCTAGGATAATATCTACATCTATTCACAAAATCTTTGCTTTAATAGTACATTTTTATTATGTTAGTTATAAAACATTAGCATTTATTTACTTATTGATGATTTGGTTAACTTACTAACTAGACTTATTATTGGGCAATAATACTGGCTTTGTCTCTAAGTTTCAAAACATTCCTTCTGTAATACTAAAGTAATAAACCTTCAGAATGAGACAGCAAAAGTTCTGTGCAGAACTTTGGGAGAGGGCATGAAGAAAAGGAAATAATCCATATTTCCTCATCGGGGAAATGGACATAATTTCAGTCAACTACACATTGCCACTGCACTGCAGGGCAGTGGCAAGAATACAGGTCTTAGAGATAACAAATGACACACTAGTCCTGGTTCTACTGCCAACTCACACGGGACTCTGAGCAACTCACTCAGCTCCTCTAAGCTTCATCTTCCAAAGCCTTTAAATGGGTTACAGTTGTTGGTTTCTAAGCTCTTCCCAACTCATAATGTTGTGTGTGTAACTTTCATTAGATTATTTTTGAACACATTAAAGAATTTGAGTCAAAACCAGTGTTAGCGCCATATTTGGAATGTTAATTAGAAGAAATGTAGCATTCTAAATTATTTGAAGTCCTGTTTCTGGTAAGATGGAAAACTGGTTATTAGGATCAGTCAATTGAAACTACTACAAATAATGAATAAATGCAAAAATGATTAAAAGTGTGGAGGAATTGACATATATAAAGAATAACCAGGCCAACATATAGGTTTAAGCTGGGCCATGGGCATTGCTACGAAGCCCAGGGCTTACCCTAAGAGCTACAATAAAGGCACGCCAGCTGTAGACTTGTCGCATCTTCTCCCACCCCTACCTGGCTACAAGAAAAGTTGCCTTGACACTGAGGGAGGGGATTTGCAGAACCTCTGGGAAGATATTACCAGAAGCCGGACCTCACATATATTTGCATCCCAAATTCACAGAACTTGGGTGATCAAGAAAACCTCAGGCTATGAATTTAGTTAAAAAATTACTCAATATGACAGTGTCTCAGGTGACTGGAAAGGCAAAAGAAAACACATCATCTCTGGAGAAAGGTTTCAAAGAAGTCTCAAAAATAATTTTTCAAGGTTGATGAATAACAGTCCAAAATACCCAAGCACACAAGGAAGCAAATAACTAAAGAAAGAATAAGCAATAAAAACACACAGCAATAAAGCCCCCCAAATATTAAGATATTTCAATTATCGAACTTAGATTATAAAAACAACTATGATACTATGTATAAAGATATAAAGGACAAGCTTGAAAATATATCTGGGGAACAAAAAATGATTTTAAAAGCACAGTAAATTTGAAAAAGAAGCAAATTGAATTTTTATAAGTGGGAAACACAGTAACTAAAATTAAGAAGTAAATGGATAGACTTAACAGCATTGTAAACATAGCTAAATAGAAAATTAATGAGCTCGAAGATATGTCAGAAGAAATTACCCAGAAAGCAGCACAGAAACCAATAGATTAAAACTATGGAAAAGAGGTTAAAAGAAATGGAGAATATGAGAAGTTTGAAACATAAGAGTTTCAGAAGAAAAGAATATGGAGAATGGAAAGGAGATTATATTTGAAGAGATAATAGCAGAGAATTTTCCAGAACTGATGAAAGATTTCAACTCACAGATTCAGGAAGCTCAGCAAATCCTAAATAGGATGAATAAAATATAAATCCACACGTCAACACAATGAAGTGAAATTATAAAACACCAAAGACAGAGAGAAAAATCTTAAAATTAAAAATACAGATTACTTTCCAAGAAGCACCCTAATAAGCTAGAAGAGTAGTTGAGTTCTCTGCAATAATGAACCCCAGAATATAAATATAATATCTTTGGTTTTTTTTTTTTTTAGACAGAGTCTTGCTCTGTCACCCGTGCTGGAGTGCAATGGCGCAATCTCGGCTTACTGCAACCACCGCTTCCTGGGTTCAAGTGATTCTCCTGCCTCAGCCTCCCAAGTAGCTTGGATTACAGGCAGGCGCTACCATGCCAAGCGAATTTTCATATTTTTAGTAGAAATGGGGTTGCATCATGTTGGCCAGGCTGGTCTCAAACTCCTGACCTCAAGTGATCTGCCCGCCTTGGCCTCCCAAAGTGCTAGGATTACAGGCATGAGCCACCGTACCCGGCAAAATATAATATCTTCTATGTGCTTCAAGGGAATAACTGACAATCTAGACTCCTACACCCAGAAAAAAAAGTCTTTTTTTTTTTCAAAAGTGAAGGTAAAATAAAGATACTTCTAAACAACAAAAACTGAGAGTTTATCACTACAGGACCTATATTAGAGGAGCTTCTTTTCGTTTAACTTCAGGCAAAATGACAAGGAACCCAGGTGGAAGGTCTGATATATAAAAATGAAGAATTTTTTAGAGGTGGTAAATAATCAGGTGAATTTAAATGAAAATGACTGTATCAAACAATAATAATGATGACTGGAGGGGCTAAAAAAGAAAAAATTAAAATGCATGGCAACAATAATATATAAGTGTGGGGGACAGAATATAAATGGAATTAAAGTGTACTAAAGTCCTTGTATTATTTAGGAAGAAGCAAAAGTATGGTTAACTTTAGACAACTCTAATAAGTAAGCATGCTGTAATTTTTAGAGTAGCCATTAATACAACAGAAAACAGAATGCTTGACTTCCAATGAATGGGAAAGAAAAAATTAAATAATAAAAAATAACTCAAAAGGAAGGCAGAAAAGACAGGTAAAAGGAATATATAGAATACAAAAAATCAGTATAGATTTAAGCCCAAATTTATTAGTAATTTTTAAAAATACGATTGGACTAAACACCTAATTAAAAGACAAAGATTGTCATATTAGATATTATGGGTTGAAATGTGTCCCTCAAACACATATTGAAATCTCAACTCTCAGTACCTGTGAATGTGACCTTATTTGAAAATACAGTCTTTGCAGATGGTTGAGTTAAGATGAGGTCATAAGTCTGGGTCTTAATCCAATGTGGCTGGTATCCTTATACAAAATGGAAATATGGACGGAGAGGCAGACACACACAGATGGAAGATGATGGGAAGACATGGGGAGTAAGCTGTCTACAAGCCAAGGAAAGCCTGACACTATCAGAAGCTGGGAGAGAGACATGGAACAGATTCTTCCTTACAGGCTCAGAAAGAACCAACACTACCTACACCTTGATCATGAACTTGTGGCTTCCAAAACTCTGAGACAATAAATTTCTGTTGTTTGTTATCTAGTTTGTTGTGTTTTATTATATCAGCCCTAGAAAATAAATGCACTCTTTTTTTTTTTTTTTTTTTTTTTGTTCAAGGTCTCACTCTGTCACTCAAGCTATAGTGCAGTGACACGATCATGACTTACTTTAGCTTTGAGTTCCTGGGCTCAAGCAATCCTTCCACCTCAGTCTCCCAAGTAGCTAGGACTACAGGTGTGCACCATCACAGTTGGCTAATTCATTTATTTTTTGTAGAGGCAGGGTAGTGCTATGTTGCCCAGGCTGGTCTCGAACTCTTAGGCTCAGGTGATCCTGCTGCCTAGCCTCCCAAAGTGCTGGAATTACAAGCATGAGCCACAATGCCCAGCCTAGATTTTTGTTTTTTAAATTATGTTCTCCTTCCTTTTCTTCCTTTCTGTTATGGACTGAATGTTTGTGTACCCTCCAAAATTCATACACTGAAGTACTAACACCCAGTGTGAAGGCAGTTGGAGGTGGAGCCTTTGGGAGGTAATTAGGTTTACATGAGGTCATGACGGTGCGCCCCATGAAGAGATTCATGTTCTTTTTTTTTTTTTTTTGTATGTTTTTGAGACAGAGTCTCGCTCTGTCACCCAGGTTGGAGTGCAGTGGCACCATCCCGGCTCACTGCATCCTCCATCTCCCAGGTTCAAGCGATTCTCCTGCCTCAGCCTCCCAAGTAGCTGGGATTATGGGCACCCGCCACCACACCCAGCTAATTTTTGTATTTTTAGTAGAGACAGGGTTTCACCACATTGGCTAGGCTAGTCTCAAACTCCTGACCTCAAGTGATCTGCCTGCCTCTGCCTCCCAAAATGCCGGGGCTACAGGTGTGAGCCACTGCGCCTGGCCGGGATTAGTGTTCTTAAAAGAAGAGGAAGAGAGGCCAGAGCTTGCTCGCTGTCTCCACCATGTGAGGACACAGTAAGAAGGCAGCCATTGCCAAGACAGCCCTCACAGAACTGAATCCTGCTGCACCTTGATCTTGGACTTTAAATCCTCCAGGACGATGACAAAATTAATTTCTATATTGAAGCCACCCAGGCTATGGTATTTTGGTATGGCAGCCTGAGCTAAGACACCTCCCCACCTCTATTTAAGGAAGACTAGCTTTGTCCATGTCCCTGCCCATAGTTTTCCTTGTGGACACATTTCTCCTTGGAACTCACATTCTTTCTTCATACAAAACTCCCTTGGGGTTCTGAGGAGATGCTCCAGGGGAACAAAGTTAGAAGACATTGAATAGCTCACCATGTTTAACCACAGACTTTAGTCTAAAAACTTGCCTGCTGGAAATGCAAATTGGTTCCAATAACAAGAAGCTTGTGGCCAGTGACCTAATTCCATTCCTAGGAGTCAGCCTGTAACTGGGTCTACTCATACATTTTTCCTTCTGCACTTGGGGGAGATATTAAACACCCAAGAGATGGAAGGGCTGGTACCTTTTGGCCTTGAGGCCTGCTTTGGTCAAATCTGGGATTCTAATTAAATAATCATTGCACTAACACTTTCTTAGGAAAGTAAAATTACCCAAATAGAATAGATTGCCTTCATCACAGTGAAAGCAGAAGGGGATGCTTGGAGGTGGGAGTGGAATGGCCCACCCTTTCTTGTGCCTTTCAGAGATGCAAATGATGTGGGACAGGATTCGGATCCTATGGGTTCAGATGCTGGTCTGTATCCAGAGAGGGGCTGAGACTGGTGATGAGGTGGGGAGGGCTCCTGCTCTGCCTGAGGTGGGAAGGAATGGTTTCATTTCCTCCTCACCGAAGGAACCCAAGAGAGGAGGCAATGAAGCCAGTATTCCATGGGTACCAGGAGAGAGAAGGAAGAAAAAGAAAAACAAAAAAGTACTATCTGATATGGTTTCACTGTGTCCCCACCCAAATCTCATCTTGAATTGTAGCTCCCATAATTCCCACGTGTTGTGGGAGGGACCCGGTGGGAGGTAACTGAATCATGGGGGTAATTTCCCCCATACTGTTCTTGTGGTAGTGAATAAGTCTCACCAGATCTGATGGTTTTACAAGGGGAAACCCCTTTCGCTTGACTCTCGTTCTCTCTTATCTACTGCCATATAAGACATACTTTTCGCTTTCCACCATGACTGTGAGGCCTCCCTGGCCACGTGGAACTGTGAGTCCATTAAACCTCTTTTTCTTTATAAATTACCCAGTTTCAGGTATCTCTTTATCAGCAGGGTGAAAACAGACTAATACACTATCCTTAAATAAAGTAGGATTCAGAAAAACATCTATCCATGAGAGTCATTTAACAGAAGCTGTCCACTATGGCCTGCAACACCAACAATCTTTAGTAGAAACCATACATTTCAAGAACTGCTTGGTGTGATTGGGTTTCTTACAGAAACTGGTGAGGGGGTCAAGTTCTGTGCATCAGTGGCAATGGGATCAAAACTGTCAGCCCAGCTGATGAGAATGGGGACATGGACCATCCGGATACAGGCATCCTGAGCTCAGCAGAACTCTGATCCCCCATGGGCTGGAGCCGGCTTGTACTAGTCCATGAGAGAGGATTGTTACATCTTCAGGAGTATTGCAAGTGGATTGTTAAACACAGCCCTTATTAAAAATTATGAGGCAGAGGTTGCAGTGAGCTGAGATTGCGCCATTGCACTCCAGCCTGGGCGACAGAGTGAGACTCTGTGTCAAAAAATTTTAAAAATAAAAATTACAGTATATACACTTACAAGTTAATAAAGTTTGTAGGGAGTCTCTGAACCTACTCTGGCTCAGGAGGCTGCCCCATTCACAAGTCGTTTTTTACTTAGTGAAACTAAACAAACAAACAAACAAATAAAAAGTTTATTAAAAACAAAAGTAATAAATACTGACAACTCATCACTTGCTAATTTTACGACTGCATCTGTATTTCCAAGGGTTTGCTGCTGTACATCTTTTCCCAAATCCATATTCAGGGATGTCACATTGGTGGCTCAATATTGGCCATGAAGGGAATATTTACACATTAGAATCTGGGAAATGCTGTGAATTAGAGCTGTGTTGATTTATAGATTTTAAAAAATGATGGAGAAAATACTAAAAATGCAGATTAAACTTAAAAGCATGTCATGTCTATAGCTGTTACAATGTGAATAGCACAAAATACTTAAATTCTTTTTTGTCTTCAAAAACTATTATCCAATCCAGGCATGGTGGCACATGCCTGTAGTCCCAGCTGTTTGGGAGGCTGAGGCAGAAGGACTGTTTGAGGCCAAGAGGTCAAGGTTGGCCGGGTGCAGTCCTCACACCTGTAATCCTAGCACTTTGGGAGGCCCAAGTGGGTGGATCACCTGAGGTCAGGAGTTCAAGACCAGGCTGGTCAACATGGTGAAATCCCGTCTCTACTAAAAATACAAAAATTAGCCAGGCGTGGTGGTGCACGCCTGTAATCCCAGCTACTCAGGAGGCTGAGGCAGAAGAATTGCTTGAACCCGGGAGGCGGAGGTTGCAGTGAGCCGAAATTGCACCACTACACTCCAGCCTGGGCAATAATGTGAGACTCTGTCTCAAAAAAAAAAAGAAAAAGAGTTCAAGGCTGCAGTGAGCTATGATCTTGCTCCTGAATAACCACTGCACTCCAGCCTGGGCAACATAGTATAATAAAACCCTGTCCAGATAAAAAACAGAACTATTATCGAATTTAGCAAGGAAGTCATTCTCAGTCTTGACAAACAAGGAAAGCTCTGACATAAGACCTCATCGTTTACGCTCATTTTACTCTTTAACATGAGTGAAAATAACAACTAATATTCATGTCAGAGCTACGCTCAGAGTGCCAGCTGTAAAACATTTACCAGCCTACCACTGCCTCAGATCCACCGCTGAGCCTCACCCCTGACCCCTGTTCCAGCCCTGGGTGCATGGGCATTGGGGGGTAGGCAACAGAAGACACAGGGGATACAGTCCCTACCCTAGGTGCTGCGCAATGTTCAACCCGAGGAAATGGCCCCTGCCTTGTGACTGTGTCATAATTTCCCCCACAGACCACAGGTAGCAATCCATACCTACCATCAGCAAGACAGGGACCCTGAAAAGAGGCACAGGAAGGGTATTAGGTAGCCACTCTTCCCATCTGTACTATTAAGCTATCTTTTTTTTTTTTTTTTTTTTTTTTGAGACAGAATCTCGCCCTGTCACTAGACTGGAGTGCAGTGGCATGATCTTGGCTCACTGCAACCTCCGACTCCCTGGTTCAAGCAATTCTCCTGCCTCAGCCTCTCCTGACATGAATAGCTGGGATTACTGACACGCGCCACCATGCCCAGCTAGTTTTTGTATTTTTAGTACAGACGGGGTTTCACCATGTTGTCCAGGATGGTCTCGATCTCCTGACCTCGCGATCCATCCACCTCGGCCTCCCAAAGTGCTAGGATTACAGACATGAGCCACCACACCTGGCCTATTACGCTATCTTTAATGTCTGTAATACAACTCCAAGCAATACAACATCTGGACTGCCACAGAACCAGAGATGCCAATTCAACAGTTCTAATGAAAACACGTTTAGAAAGAGGCTTTAAACAAATGTTGAGACAAACAAACGAAAACCCTTTCTACTTAAGTTTGAATACTCAAGTTTCTACTTAAGTTCTCTTGCTTGAGATTTTTGTGAACTTAACTCTCTTGTTACACAGGGCAAAGAACACCTATTTTTTCAGAAAAAGAAAAAGGAAGAGAGAACAAAACAATCCAACGTACTGAAGGATTACAAAACATTGCATTTACCCATATTAATTAGAAAATTACTTCAGCAAGCAAATTTTCCAGTTAACAGAAGCCTGTCCTTTAGGTACTCAACAGAAGCTGCTAGCTGTTCCCAAATATCCATTCTCCCTTCTTCCTTTAATAATGGACTTCCTAAATTTTAGCTGATCACTCAGTAACCAGCACTGCGTTTCCTAGCTTCCCTTGTAGCTACGGGTGGCTGAGTGACTAACTGCTGGCCTGGGGAATGCAAATTGTAATGGATGTGCGACTTCGAGAATTGAGCCCTTCAAGGAGACAGGCGTGCCCTCAGCTAGCTCTGTGTTCCCATTCTGTTGTCTAAAACAGTGGGATAGTGGGACCTGGAGCAGCCATGTTATACCAGGAGGTAGAAACTGTGTGTTAACAATGGCAGAACTGGCTGGGCCCGGT
Source organism: Pan paniscus (assembly GCF_029289425.2). Lineage (NCBI taxonomy): Eukaryota > Metazoa > Chordata > Mammalia > Primates > Hominidae > Pan > Pan paniscus. Next base: position 127,785,055 of record NC_073254.2, read on the forward strand.
GGCTCATGTCTGTAACCCCAGCGCTTTGGGAGGCTGAGGCGAGAGGATCTCTTGAGCCCAGGCATTCAAGACCAGCCTGGGGAACTCGGTGAGATTTCATCTGTACAAAAAAAAAAAAAAAAGTAAAAAAAGTAGCCAGGCATGGTGGCGTGCATCTGTATTCCCCACAACTCAATTGCTTGACCTGGGAAGTCAAGGCTACAGTGAGCTGTGAGGGTGCCTAGGTGACAAGCAACAATACAGGAACAGCCTGGGTCCCCACCCCATGGAGCCATCATACCAGCCTTCCCACACTTTAACATGAGAAAGAAATTAGCTTCTTTTTTCTTTAAAGCCACTGTTATTTAGCCCTTGTTACAGCAGCTGAATTTGTATCCCAAATGACACAATTACCAACATTTTAAGTCATTTTAACTATTTTGTTTTTAACATTTCAAGGATGATATCCTTTCTAGAACATGCCACACCTTTCTTAACTCATTAAACAGAGCAGACAGAACATCATTTCCTCTTTTTTGACTTGAGAAGCATAATTGCTATTCTGAACAATAATACAAGGCGATGGCTGAGGAGCGGAGGGCTGCTGCCTCCTGTGGGCTTGGTTCATTCATGCCTAAGTCCTGCAGTTTTTCTGCACTTCTTTCCTCTCACTCTCAAACTATCAAGGATCAAATAAGAAATACACACAAAATGTTTCCACCCGGAGCCTCAAACATAAAAGTATTCAATAAATATTTTGTATGATTATGATTGCTATTAGTATTATTATTACCTTTTACTGGGGACAAACAGCTATTTTTCAAAACCCAGAACTTGTTTCTTCTGCTTAAATAAAAATCCCAACCAGGAAGACACAGAAGATTGAAATCCCACTATTAGAGGCATTATAACCAGCTGGCTCAACAGAATGGAAACTAGGATTTGTTCTTAGTGCAGCCCCCTCCGTTTCTTTAAAAATACCTTGGTGGTCTTTTTGGTCATGAAATGTAAGGAAAATCTACCTATTGATCTTGGGGAGTCTCTGAACTAAGGACCTCAACCAATAGCAGATGTTTCAAATGGAGGGTAAATGCTCTGTTTGATCATGAACAAGGCTATTTTCATGGTAGTCAGAGTATGGCTCTTCATAGAACATACGACATTCAGAGGTTTTGCTTTCTTTGACCAGGGCAAGAAGGGGGCAGTAGCACCATAAAATGTGATACTCTTCCAGCTGTGAGTCTGCCCCAGTCATGTGGCTGCAAGCCTGGGGCCAAGAGGGAGATGGCCAGATGGGCCCTGGGAGGGGGCCTGACCTATGAACTCTAGAGCATTGACACCTGACCGCCAGTGTAACCCTCCCTTATCTGCCTGCAATTCACTCATGTTATCCTCAGGAAGCAGTTAAGTGTCACAGCCTGTGTTACATGTTCTTGAGTCTTGAAGGGAGGTCTTGGACCAGAGAGAGTTCCCACATGTGCACAGAGGTGATTGACAGAGCAGCTGGGGAAGCATCAGGCAAGAAGTGACAAATGTCAACCAGCATAGACTTGTTATACAGTCAACACAATGAGGCGTCCTCAGAATCTCCTGGAGAAGAGCCTGCCAAAGGCTCAGAAACATATTATTTTATTACGATGCTATTATTAACATCAATATATCATTGTAATAATGTTATTGATATAATAAAATTATGTTATATCTTATTTTATAAGATTGACATTATTGTATTATTTCTCTCTTGTTAGTATATTATCATCTCACTACAAAAGTTATTATTCTCCAGCGTCCAGCTGTGTATGGAGTCTTCTCCCCCAAAATACCTTCCCCTTCAAATCTAAGGCTACTAACCAGCTGTAATTGAGCTTGCAAGAAACATGTTAACAAAAAATGTAAACAAATTCTGATGGAAGGCCTGGAAGCATTTTCTTAGCAATGAAATACAAGATCTTTAAAAGTTAGACCAAGTAATATCTTACTTTGCTTGGTCAGGATTTTTTTTAACAACTTCTGGCTCCCCAGCTGTGTCCCAGAGAGTTAAAATCGTCAAATTAGTGGACATTTGGCAAATGGAGTGAAACTGTACAATTTCTGAGCTGGCTTCTTCACAATTAAAGTCCTGTCATTAATGGTAAAATGGGGTGTCCAGGTCTAGGAAATTGTCAAAATAAAACTGGGGAGATTAATAGGTTGCCAACTTTATTTTGCCAACTAAGAACATTTTTAAAAATTACTAAATCCTATTAACATACAACATTTAATAAAACAAAACATTTTACCACCAAGATAGTAGGAAGCAGATATTTCAGAATAAAGGATCATCCTTTAAGAGGAATCATTTGAACTTCATGAAGACTTTCAAATGGCTCTTGTTTTTCTTATGTCACCACGGATGGGTGGGAACTTCATGCAGAATGGCACCCGGTTTGGAACTATTATTCTAGAACATTATGCCCATAGCTTGGGAAGCTGTCTGGGAGTTGTTGGCCTAAAATAATTTCCATACATTTTCCTAAATATGTGGGAAGTAGATTCAAGGAAGAGGAGTGGCCTACTTCCCATAAGAGAAACTCTATGAGGAAATGGGAAGAGACTGCCTGCTTTGGGCAGAGCTCTGTATTATCAGCCAACCAACCCAAAGATTTCTTCCAGACCTGAGTTGTCTCTGAGTGTCATGAGTGCTGAAAACTACCCTTTTGAGGAGACAGGAAAATTGTGAAATCAGGTTCCTTTCATGGAATGAATTTTCCATTCTTCCTGGCCCCAGGAATGCCGAGTCTGTTGGTAATTTTCATTCTTGGGTCACAGCCTCCAGGAGAGTAGGAGAAAGGCCAAATAGGAGACAGAAGTCTTCAGTATGTTTCTTCGAATCCTGGATTTGCTCAATGCATCTATAAACAGAAAGGCTGCCCTGCTCCAGCCCTCCAGATGCAATTCCCAGAAGCCAACAACTGCACAGTAGTGAGTGGGTAAGACTGGCCCTACGCCAGCTTCAGAGACAGTTCTAAAGCTGGCATGCACATGAAAGAAAGGAGATTCTTGTTGTTAGAAGAACAACCAGTGAGAGAAGACTTTACCTCATGAGATAGCTGAGTAAAAGCTTCTTTTACTAAAACCAAGGACCCCACAATAACTTTGAGGAGCCTTCCTCCCACCTACTGATTTTATTTTCCAGCATTTGGAAGAACTATGGAGAACCAAAGGCATAAAGATTGAATTCATTACCAACTCTTCCAGAAGCTCTTTCTACTGACCTGAAATAATTTCCATATATTTTCCTAAATATATGGGAGTTAATTGCCAATTTGCATTCTGGTTTCAGTATTCAGGTCTCAAGATGGAAACATAAGCCTTTATTTCACGAAAAATAGATAAAGGAAAACTTCTGAAGCTCATTTTCTAATGCCCGAAAGGTTTGTGAAGAACAAGTGTAACATTTTTTTCCTCTCTAGTAGCCTATTCAAAAACAACTAAGAGAAGCAGCCCTCCCTTGAGTTTGAGTTGGTTTATGATTGTGGTTACATCAGAGGATTTATTCTCCATCCCAGCCTCTCCAAATCACTGCTAATTCTTAAAAGGGTCACAGGAATGTAATTTTGCCTGATATGCCTCCTTGTAGCCAAACTCGACATCAGCACCTTTTAGAAGTGGGAAACTAGGAATTAACACGCTGAATTTTCATTATGACTCTCTGTGTTGAGGTTCTGTTTGGGAAGACTTTCCCATGTCCTTTGACACTGGCCTGCTCACGTTATTAATTTAAATGTCTCAGGAACATCATCTGCTCCTGCTAAAATAAATGACAAATGAGTTCTGGAAAGTGGCTTCGAGATTTACCCTAGTAGGAACAGTCAGGGGAAAGCTCAGTGTCTGAAACACTAATTTAGATGCAAGGTTTAATAATGTGTGTTTAGCGATGACCCTAAAATCTGCTCACTCACAACTTTCCCCATCTGGTGTAATTTGCTTTCTCCACTTGGAAAAATGCACACGACAGCATGCATTATGTGCCATGTTGTAACAGTGAGACCTCATCCGTCACATACTTCACCGAGGGAGGCTTATTTCTCATCCTGTCTCTACCAAGCTCCCAACCTCTAGTGGCATTTTGCAGTGCAGGTCTGACCAAGTACCCATGCCCCAGCCCAATACCACTTTGGAGAAGGAGATGATGGAGCCGTACCTTGTACCCGGGTTTCCGCCCTCTTTTCTTTGGGATCTTCACTGCTGGTAAAGAGCCAGCTGAAGCAGAATAAAGGTTATGAACTGCCATCTTCATAGGCGTGGAGTGAAGTGAGGGTCGGCCTCGCTTTCTCCCCGGGATCCTTTGAGACTGCATTTCTGCTGGTGCCAGTCTTACAGAATGAGGTGACAAATCGCTCACAGGCAGAAGAGGTGCTAAGAATTAGTCCAGACACAAAGCAAAACAAAAACAGAAGGGTTTGTTTGGTTTGCAAGGCAAACATGATCCTGTCTGGTGATTTTGGCGATACCTACCACTTATTGGAGGGGAAGACCAAATATGAAGGAGCTAGGTACCACTAGATGCATTTACGATGCTGTTGGGCCTCTGGGGGAGTTAATTGGTGTAATTTCAAGGATGTTGAATTTCCATGGGGCAAGTGAAGTAGGGAAGATACTGGCTAGGCAAAGAAAACAATAGTTTCCCAGCTCCAAACACAGCTGATAATGTCACCAGCAACAAAATGACTTTGTCTGTGTCTCAGTTTCCTCAGTTAGTTCAACTTTGAACTGTTGTAACAATAATATTAAATAAACAAAGCCACTCTCTCATGTTCACTCCTATCTCTTTGCTTGAGTTATAAATTGTCATGACGTCTTTTTCTCTTGAAAGAAATTTAAGAAATTTAAATTGATCAAATCAATTGTATGAAAGTTGATGATGTCCCTGTATCAAAATGTGGACAGAGATTTACATACAGGTATGTTCATTTTAACATGACTTGTTCATTTTAACATGATTTAGAATTGCAAAATTAAAATGGATGCAACCCAAATAATAAGCAATAGGAGAATACTTAATATCTGCAGAATAAAACAATCAACTAGTTAAAAGCCTTTAATGACATTCTTTGAACAACATGATGTTGAATAAAAAAAGCATCACACATTAAAATGACCTCAACTACGCAAAAAATGTGTATGGTAAAAAAGTGGAAGGAGACATGCTAAAATGCCACCAAGGCAAAGATGGCAGGACTATGGGTAATTGTTCAGCATGTACAATCCTCTGTACAGATACCACACATACTACAATAATCTTAGCATGGCGCTAAAAATATGAATAATAAGGCCAGGCACGCCAGGCACACTGACTCATGCCTGTAATCCCAGCACTTTGGGAAGCTGAGGCTGCTGGATCACTTGAGCCTAGGAGTTCGAGACTAGCCTGGACAACATAGCGAAACCCCATCTCTACTAAGAATACAAAAATTAGCCAGGCTTGGCTGCCCATGCCTGTAATCCCAGCTACTCGGGAGGCTGAGGCAGGAGAATTGCTTGAACCAGGGAGGCAGAGGTTGCAGTGAGCTGAGATCGCATCACTACATACAAGCCTGGGTGACAGAGCAAAACTGTCTCAAAAAAAAAAAAAAAAAAAGAATAAGCTTCTCAGGTAGAATTGCCTAAACCTTGAAGCAAGAGGTAGTTGATCAAACTTGACTCAAAGAACATAGTGGTATCATGAGCTCAGGGGTCAGACTTCCTGGAATGTTCAGGAATGTGATGAGTGAGGCAGAACTTTAGACTTTGATTCAGGGGTGATAAAATTCATTTTTAAGGATTAGTGGTACCTTACAGTGGAAATGAGAGGCTTTTGCCCAAAAGCTTGTAGAAGAAGTTGGGGAAGACGATGGGCATAGTCCCTACACCCTGGCCTGGGCCTTGTCTACAAGGACAAGATTGCTCTGCTCAGGACAGAAAATATAAAATAGTGGAAGTTCTTAAAAACATGATAGGAAATATTGGGTATCCTTTATAGATTTAAGGTCACTTTGTTAATTTTCTGAATATGAGCAGTATTCTATCAATAATCTTGATTGTTCTTGGAAATACCATATGTAGTAAATAGAATTTTAAAGTACAAATTTATTTTTTGAATGCACTGTTAAACAGAAAACAATGCACTGTTAGACAGACAAGGTGTTTTGGATATGAATTTTTTTTCTGTTCTTGTGAGTTTAAGAAAAATACTCGGTCTCATTGATTCTAAGAAGCATATTTTTCATATATTAACATCTCTGAAATCAGGGTGCACCCTACAGTGTGTCAGAATTCCATAGGGAGCATTTTTTTTTCTATCTTAGTAGTACATAAAATAATGACAGGTGATATAACTAAAGGTATCTTAAAGTCAATCAGTTAGGATGAGGGACTATAAGCTCATTAACATGTGAACAAAAAAATCATCCTACTTCTAGACTTAGTGCCAATAAATATGCTCCACAGTGCCAATAAATATCCAAAATATTTGTTTTCCAAAAAGAGGCTACTAAAAACATTGAAGAACCACCAAATTTATTTAATAAGATTTTCACTATATGAAAGTTGGTCCGAGTCTAATTTTGAACTATTCTCATCAAGTTTCTGCTTCTTCCTTATTATTTTTATAGACTTTAAACTCAGGAATTATTTTTTTCCTAGTTTGGGACATGCTTCTCTGCTTTACTACTTTGTCTTTACTGAGGAGTAAAGACAACCTATCCAGTAACATCAAGATCCGAAGTCAACAAGAGAAAACCCATGATCAGGCTGGGTGCGGTGGCTCACACCTGTAATCCCAGCACACTGGGAGGCCGAGGCGGGCAGATCACCTGAGGCCAGGAGTTCCAGACCAGCCTGGCCAACATGGGGAAACCCCGTCTCTACTAAAAACACAAAAAATTAGCTGGGCATGGTGGCAGGCGCCTATAATTCCAACTACTAGGGAGGCTGAGGCAGGTTGCAGTGAGCTAAGATCACGCCACTGCACTCCAACCTGGGTGTGACAGAGTGAGACTCCATCTCAAAAAAAAAAAAAAAAGAAAGAAAAGAACAACAAATCAACACTCACACAAAAACATCTACAAGCATTTAGGCAAGATAAACAGGTCATTTACAGTGGAAAGAATAAACAGGCCAGTTCACTTCAGCACCATCAGCCAGAAGATAATGGAGTCACCATGGTGGCATTTTTTTCCTGTTATTTATAGTTGTTGACACACTTGCACCCACCACAGGGCCTTTGCATTTGCAGTTCCCTTTGCCTGGAATGCTCTTTCTTCCCCCTCTAGTCCATGCCTCTCCTTCCTTAGTTAACTCAAGGAAGCTTTCTCTGACCCCGATAGGGTTTCCTGAGCTTAGAGTTCCTCAACTGAGACACAAACCCACTGCATGTGCAGTATCCGCCATGGAGCTTGAACAAGGGAAGCCCATGAGAACATGAAGTTGTGTGACTTGCTGTATCTCTGACCTAGGAGCTATCTGTCTTCTGCCAGCATCTGTGACACCAGGGCCGGTTAATTTGTTTGCTGTCAGAGAGGGTAAAATCTCAGACCCTTCACAGTTCTTCATATAGAATTCATAAGAAGTAGAAAGATTCCAATGAAGGAAATAATATTTCTTAAAATTTTGCCAATGTCCTTAAATAAGATTTGAATAAATAAGATTATTTTATTTTGGGACAGATGGGCATTTCTAAAATATAATTTTAATTAAATGCAATCACATTAAAAATCCAAACTGACTTTAGAAAAAGAAGGGCAAAACAAAGTCTAGTGAGGAAGATTTGCCCTCCTAGTTATTAAAATGTGCTATAAATCTCCAATCATGGCAGCAGTATGGTATAGGAGTAGCAATTGGGTCAATGGAAAAGTTAGTCCAGAAATTAAATGTATATTAAATTTCCATTCAAAAAATTTAGGAACGTTTCACATCAAGACAGGAAAGCGCAACAAATGATTTATGGACAACTGGCATTTAGAAATAAATAAAATTTTACCTATATTTAAAAAAAATATTTTTAGAAATTCCCAACACTTAAATATACATAAAAAAAGAAACATTAAAAAGTCCTAAAGACAATATAAGTCAACATTTGTATGTTCTCGGAATGGGGATGAGCTTTCTAAGTACTGGATATTAGAAAACTTGGGAAGCAGAACTAGAAAGATTGATAGACATGACCACGTAAAACTCAAACACTTTCATAAAGCAAATGTAAAATCATAAAAAAGATTGAAAATAAAGCTAAGGAAACTATTTGCTACATATGGGAACAACAAAAGGTTAATACAAAGAACTGCAAATTATAAAAATACTAGGTTGGTGCAGAAGTAGTCACGGTTTTTACCATTGAAACTAATGGCAAAAACCGCAATTACTTTTGCACCAACCCAATAAAAGTGAAACTCACTCCCCCAATACACACAATAGAAAATGAGCAAAGGATACAAAAAGACAAGCAGGAAAGAAGGAAGGAAGGAAAGAGGTGAATTATTACAAGAAAAGATTCTGCACTTTATTGCCAACTCCCCCAAAAAGTAAATTAAGGTATCATTTGTCGATTGCCAGATTGATAAATGTGAAAAACCCTGACAGTGCTCATGTTGGTGAGGGGCTGATGCAATGGGCACTCTCATTGATTGTTGGCAAGGGTACAAACTGGCTAGCCTTTCTGGAGGACAATTTGAAAAGCACGTAAAAATTTACACAGTCACACCTCCTAATCCAACTTTATCACTCCTGAGGATTTATCCTAAAAAAAGAATCAGACAAGAGCACAAAGATATATGGCCAAGGATATTCTTTGCAGCATTCTTTATAATAGTGAAATACTGAGAGCAATCAAAATGTCCCTCAAAACAACAGTGGTTTAGCACATTATTTCACATTCATAAAATGAAATATTTGTATATATATATGTACATATACATGTATATGTGAAGATTGCAAAATAGCATATATACTTTGATTCTCTACATATATTTTATGTATATAGATAAAGATAAATCTGCACATGTTTAAGCATAAAAAGGTCTGGGAAAAGTAATCATCAAAAGGCTGATGACAATGTGTCTGGGCAGGAAAATACTAAAAGATGCTCTTTCTTTCCTCTTTGTACACTTTTGCATTGTCTGAATTTGTTTTTTGTTTTTTGTTTTTTTTTTTTGAGATGGAGTCTTGCTGTGTTGCCAGGCTGGAGTACAGTGGCACAATCTCGGCTCGCCGCAACCTCCGCCTCCCGGGTTCAAGCAATTCTCCTGCCTCAGCCTCCCAAGTAGCTGGGATTACAGGTGCTGGCCATCATGCCCGGCTAATTTTTGTATTTTTAGTAGAGACGGGGTTTCACCATGTTTGCTTGATTGGTCTTGAACTCCTGACCTCGTGATCTGCCCACCTCGGCCTCCCAAAGTGCTGGGATTAGAGGCATGAGCTGCCATGCCCAGCCACATTGTCAGAATTTTTAAAATCAGAATTAGAAAAATAGGATAAAGAGAAAAATAAGCAATGAATGGATGATTCTTATTTTCTGAAAGTTTCTACTGAAAATTTTTGCTTCCTGGAATGGCCTTTTGTTTTCTTGTTTTCTAACAGTTTTTGTTCTTGAGCCACAGAACTTCAGTGGCTACTATGTTAACGTTGCAAACAAAAGTAACAAAAAGGCAAAAAGGTCTTTATCAATCAGCAAAAATATCAGAAAAAGTTGTTCCAGAGCTAAGAAGCACATCTATAAACAGATGATGGACAGGAGTGTTTCACCAGACCCCAGAAAGTAGCAGCTTGCCACCATTACCCTCCTTGCCACCACCTCCCCCTCCTTGACACCACCTCCCCACAGGTGGCAGCTGGGCCACTGCTCTTTTCCCAGATTCCCCCATCCCCAAAGACCTTCAAAGACCTCAAATGCTGTCCAAAGTTATTCTACCCATAGATATATAATTTAACACATCCAAATATATAAATCAGGCCGGGTACAGTGGCTCACACCTGTCATCCCAGCACTTTCGGAGGCTGAGGCAGGTGGATCACTTGAGGTCAGGAGTTCGAGACCAGCCTGGCCAACACGGTGAAACTCCCATCTCTAATAAAAATGCAAAAATTAGCCAGGCATGATAGCATATGCCTGTAGTCCCAGCTATTCGGGAGTTGAAGCACAAGAATCACTTGAATCCGGGAGATCACGCCACTGCACTTCAGCCTGGACAACAGAGTGAGCGAGACTCTATCTCAAAAAAAAAAAAAAAAAATATATATATATATATATATATATATATATATAAATTGAGAATGCCCAGGATCCTGGAGGGATATATGAAACCTCTGAATTTTTCTGCTTTCAACTGTGGACTTCAGCGCAGTGAATACTATCTCAGTTCAGGTCAGATTTGAAAGCCATCTTGAAGCACAGTGCTTTAGTAGTCATTAAAAGAATCTGTCCCTAAAACAGCCTAGTCATCAACTCTCTAAGTCTCCAAGTTATAACCTTTAAACAGTTGTCAAATCCTGGCCTGGAATATTAAATCAAGTGATTTTCCGCTGGCTTTCTAAGTCTCCCTCTTCTTATCAAGCCAAGACTTGGCTAGAAATACTACAACGGAAAGCAAGAGTAACTAAGATCTGTTCTATTAATTTGGAATGACATTTTACATGTTAGCTTTGCAAATCTAATACATATCAACCAAGGTCCTGGCGAATCATGCTTCATCAAGATGAAGATCAAGAAATAACCAAATCCAAAGCATACTCCAATCCCATGGAGCCACTGGGTCATACAAGAGTTAGTCTGAGACATGTATTCATGTATTTACTCATTCATTTACTAATTTGTCCAACAGATTTCTGTTGAATAGACAGTGAGGCTCAAACACTATGCTTAGGTACTCTGATGCCAAATAAAAATAAGACACATCCCGGCCGGGCGCGGTGGCTCACGCCTGTAATCCCAGCACTTTGGGAGGCCGAGGCGGGTGGATCACGAGGTCAGGAGATCGAGACCATCCTGGCTAACACGGTGAAACCCCGTCTTTACCAAAAATACAAAAAATTAGCCGGGCGTGGTGGCAGGCGCCTGTAGTCCCAGCTACTCGGGAGGCTGAGGCAGGAGAATGGCGGTAACCCGGGAGGCGGAGCTTGCAGTGAGCCGAGATCGCGCCACTGCACTCCAGCCCGGGCAACAGAGGGAGACTCCATCTCAAAATAAATAAATAAATAAATAAATAAATAAATAAATAAATAAATAAATAAATAAGACACATCCCCTCAGATAGTCATTGTCTACAGAGAAGCAAACGAGCAAACAGGCAATAATAACATGCAAGACAGCTGGTCTAACAGGTTTTGTAAGAAATGCTATGAGAACACCAAGGAGGAGGGAGATCAATTCTTTTAGTAAGGTTGGGAAGGGTAGGAGCAGGTGATATCAGAGCTAGGATTTTCCCGGGCAGAGCAGAGCAAGATAGAGGCACAGGGCTGGTGATGATGCAGGGATGTTTGGTGGTGCATGGAGAAGGGGTAAGCCAGCCCAACTGGAAGCAGGATCAATGGCTTCTGTTGTTTCTATGAGAAGTGAACGGAGGTAGCTTTAAGGATGCCTAGCCTCTGCTGGACTCTAAGTTGTTTCCTTCTATTAACTGCATGGAGTGTGTTCCTGACCTTGGGGTAATGTTCTAACTCACTGTCATTTCGAAAACACAACCCTATCTTCTCTTGTTCTGGGACGCCATGTTGCCCTCACTGTGAGCCAATGTCTCCAGTGTCATTCTTCTGCCAGCAGTTTCATCCTAATGCTCGTGTGTCTGCAAGCTGCTTAGGGCTGTCTGTGAGGTGGTTCCCAAGGATCAAAATGCACTTTGGCATCTGTCTGAAATTCCACCATTTCCAAGGTGGCTCAAACTCTCCTGCTTTGGAGGCCTTTCCTCGTCCACACACTGGTCTCTCAACTCCTTTACCACCCATTGTGTGCACTTCCAGTTTCATCAAGCACTGATTACATGATGGCTTATACAGTTTTCCCTTTGTTTTGAACACATAAATGATATCTGTACATCCATGGAGGCCAGGGGCCATGTTTCACATGTCACTCTGCTCCTTACAGCCCCTGGTACAGTATTGCACCCACAGAGCACGCCTGGCACTGGTGGCAACCTGTTCACTGTGGAGTCTATCCATCTTACTGAGGCTGATGGCCCACAGCTGGAGTCGGAAGTGCCTTTGTATTTTAAATCTTTGGATAGAAATACATCAATATAATAGAATGCCTTTGATAGAACGAAACCTTCATACCGTAAGAAGAATAGGGCCACCAATATAATCTGTTAAAGTGAAAAAAAATAAATTCCCTTACACACATTTTTTTCCAGTTCTGATACTAAAATTTGACCAACAGAAGCTAAAGCCAAGACTCACGTGTACTCATTCTTAGCATCAAATTTTTCCCTTGGATACTATTCTCCACCATAAATAAATCCAGGAGGCTGAGTGTGGTGACTCATGCCTGTATTCCCAGCAATTTGGGAGGTCAAGGCAGGCGAATCATTTGAGCCCAGGAGTTTGAGACCAGCTAGGCAACATGGTGAGACCCTGTCTCTACAAAAAATACAAAAATTAGTTGAGCGTGGTGGCACACATCTGTGGTCCCAGCGACTTGGGAGGCTAAGGTGGCAGGATTGCCTGAGCCCGGGAAGTTGAGGCTGCTGTGAGCCAAGATCTCGTCACTGCACTCCAGCCTAGGTGACAGAGTGAGGCCCAGTCTCCAATAATAATAATAATAATAATAATAAAACTTAAAAAAAAAAACCAGGACTCGTCAGAGATGACTGATTTCATATCTTGGGGATAGAGAAGAGTCGACATTAGCTTGTAACATATAATTATTACCAGAACAAAGATAATTTTGAGAATATCATCGGTGCTAAGAGGACAAAGAAGCAACTTGTAACAAGTTATGAATCAATAATAATAATAACCGTAGCAATGTAGCCAATTGACATAAATTGTTTGTGATAAGCAATGGGTTTTTTTTTTATATTCAAAAGACTTAGATAAGGCACACCAGACTATGGTTGTAGTTGTTTTAACACAAAAGAAGGGTGAATAGAATAAAAGTGATTTAGGTGATTTTAGTAAGTATAGGAGAGCTTATGTATAGGTATTTTGTTCTGTTGAGTACTGATATGCACAGTCTAAAAAGAGAAAGTTAGAGTTTAAGGCCAGCTGGACAACATGGTGAGACCCTGTCTCTACAAAAAATACAAAAATTAGCAACAAAAATTAGAAACAAACCCAGTTTCTGAATACAAAGAAACTGAAAGTAAACCAACTTGTCCTGAAAAAAATAGGAATTGACCCAGGAACAAAAAGACTGGCTAGTCAATCTCAGTTGTCCCACATGATAAGCAGGCCAAAAGAGGTTCACCAAGCCGGGCGTAGTGGTTCACGCCTGTAATCCCAGCACTTTGGGAGGCCGAGGCGGGTGGATTGCTTGAGCTCAGGAGTTCAAGACCAGCCTGAGCAACAGGGCATAACCCCATCTCTACCGAAAATACAAAAATTAGCCCAGTATGGTGGTGTGTGCCTGCGCTCCCAGCTATTCAGGAGGCTGAAGTGGGAGGATTGCTGGAGCCTGGAAAGTTGACACTGCCGTAGCTGTGATTGTGCTGCTGCTGTAAGCCATTATTGTGCCACTGCACTCCAGCCTGGGCAACAGAGTATGACCCTGTCTCAAAAAAAAAAAAAAAAAAAAAGAAAGAAAGAAAGGAAAAAAGAGGTTCAACAGAACGTTCAAGGGTGATAAATCCACCAAATATCTTTACAGGAGTTGCAAGGTGCAAACTTGTTTCTTCAGCCAGTAGTAGATGAAGCTTCTAGATGTGTCTCATAAGTATATGGAGACCAAGGCTCATGCACCTCCTTCTCCAGATGTAGAACTCTGAACTCTGTTGTTGGATGGGGGTACAATGAGCTCCTCAGGTCCTAGTAATGGGCCCTCGCTGTGAGGGAAGACTCTGAAATCCTGTCAAATCCATTCCACCGTTGGCTAAACCTGTAAAAGCTATCACTATTCTCAAATGCTAGAACCTTCCCTGCCCCCAAGAGGGGTACAACAGCCAGGGTGACAGAAAGCCAAGATTCATATATTTAAGGACAAGGAGGAAAGATAAATGAAGTAAGAACAGAGAATATGCACAGTGAAGCGGGAAAAACACCCATTCCAGCCTGCAGGATTCGGAAACGCTTTAGAACATTTTAAAGCATGAGCAATAGGCATGCCGCAGAGGTAGGAAAAGTTTTCCTGGCCTGGCTCAGCTGTACCCTAAATCTACGTATTCTCTGGGGCCCACCAGTCTCCTCAGTTGGCACAGGAAGAGGAGGAAAGACTGCTTCTAACTCCAGTCCTGCCATCAGGCCTGCTTGTTGGGGCTGCTCCTTAGAAGGTGAGCTCAAGGGAGCATGAGAAGGGAGGGATCGGTCCCGGGGGGCTGAGTGTGCCCCCTCCCTGTCTCAGATGTCCATCCCTTCTTTTTAAATCAAGTCCCACATTAACAGGCCTTACCCAGCACTGTGGAGATTGCACGTGGGGCCCTGGGCCGTTTCCCTCAGCTGCATTTCTTACTCTTCTCCTGCTCTTCTCTGCACCAAAGCAGGTGTTGTTCCCCTAGTTCCTGTGACTGTCAGCTGCTGGATAAGTTTGCCTGATGGCAGGTGCTGGTCTGAGTTTGCCTGATGGGAGGTGCTGGTCTGAGTTTGCCTGATGGGAGGTGCTGGTCTGAGTTTGCCTGATGGGAGGTGTTGGTCTGAGTTTGCCTGATGGCAGGTGCTGGTCTGAGTTTGCCTGATGGCAGGTGCTGGTCTGAGTTTGCCTGATGGCAGGTGCTGGTCTGAGTTTGCCTGATGGCAGGTGCTGGTCTGAGTTTGCCTGATGGGAGGTGCTGGTCTGAGTTTGCCAGATGGCGGGTGCTGGTCTGAGTTTGGAGGTGGAGGTTGGGATGGGTGAAGCCCATCTTTGGTGAAATTCCCATCTCTGGTGAAATCCCCATCTTTGCTTGGCTAGGTCCCTACTAGAAACTACTCCTCGTCCATGGCTCCAGCTCCCTCTGAACAGGCCCAAACAGTGCCAAGCTCTGCTGGGCGACCGGGTCCTCGTTTCTGTCCTGCCACCTCCTGCCCCTGCCTCTCAAGCTTAGGGGTGGTTGCAGCTGCAGGGACGGTGGCTGAGTGCCCAGTCTCTTGTTTTGGCTCATCACTGTGTGACCATTTCCTGCATTAAATACTCAATGCCTTAAATACTAAAGAGATTTCCTAGTTAGACCCCAACAGACAGACATGAAAAGGACAGCATCTGCCTGCCCTTGAGACCAGTTCGTGACCGGGCAGAATGGGAAAACTTGTAAGAAAGGGAATTTCCTATCTTTCCTATTATTTTAAAGCATGGAGTCTGTCTCTCTGTGACCACACCTGGAGATACACCTGCAGGCAAAACCCGTAAGTCAAGAGAAGGGACCCAGAGGACGGGGAAGATGCAATGTTCTCTGCCACTGATGTGGTCAGCAGAATCATGGATAAAAGAAATGAGAGAGAATGACTTTTAAGATAAATGTGGAAATTTACACAGTGGCATGTATATCATGCTATCATACAGTGGGTAAAGAAGATGCATGTAAGCATTTCACATCTATACATGCATGTATGCTTATGGATGCATAAGATACCACTGGAAGCATTTTTACAATAGTAGCAATTGTCCCTTGCTGGGGTGGGGAGAGGAAATGGGGTTCTAAGGACTGGAGAGAGAGGAAGGGTTTTTTTCTCTGCATACTCTTTTTTACCATTTGAATGCTGTATATTTTTAAAAAATAAAAACAATCCAATAAAATCAATCTAAATGAGTGAGTGGCTCTGATATCCTCAGCTTTTGATCAGCCAGGGCCAGCTGCCCTAGTGCGTGGGAGGTGAAATGAGTCAGGTACTCTGGACCCTGAAAAGACTCCAAATCACAAGCCCATATGTGGGGGCTGCACTCATCACGGCCCGTGGTGTGTGCATTTGCCCTGACTGGGATCCTAATCACCCCAGTGGTTTGGCTGAGCAGACCAGCAACCATTTCGGTGGGTGTTTATGGCACATGAGGCACAGTACCAGGTGCGAGTGGACATGACCCTGGACTTAGGGGGCCGGACTTTAGTGCTGGCTCTACTCCTAGCTAGCTGAGACAGAGACAAGTCACTTCACCCTTCTGGGCCTCGGCCCCGTACTGTACAGGTTCAGATCTCTCAACTCCCTGTTAAACAAAGCTGACAGACATGCCTGGTTTATTTATTTTCTTTATTTTATTTTCTAATTTTCTTATTTGTATCTTCCCGGTCCAGAGTTGTATTTGGGTCAAGGAGTGCATTCTTCTTCTATGAGTAGGACTTTAAACAAACGCTTTAAGGGCTCAGTTTCTCACTTAGACAGCAAAAGCAAGAAGAGGACCAACTCCCTGTGTCCCTTGTCCTAGAGGACAACACAAAACCTGCAGGAACAAGGTGACTGCGATCCGAGTGCTGTTGCGCCCCACTGCTGAGGAGCTGATCTCAGGCTGCAGCGAATCAGTTTCATAGCCTGCAGCTGTGCCCTTAGACAGGGTGAGGCAGAAAGCCTCCCATCTCCTCAGCACCCAGAAGGCAGTGAGAAACATCTAGTGACAGCCTCCTGGGTGGATAGAGGGGTGAGTGGCCAATGGCCTTGTAATAGCACCTCCCAAGCCTCCCACACTCTCATGCTCAGAGAGGATCACAGGTCACTCTTCCAGGACTGAGATCAGCCATGGTCCAGCCTTGCCTATGTGGCCCATGTGGAGATGTGCAAGGTCACCGGGGTGCTGTGGTGGAGCCTGTCCTCTGCACTCCCCTCCTGACTTTGAGAAGTTAAATAGCTGGTAAGGGAGAGGAGACATCTGTACATGATATGGCAGGAGGACAGTTCTGAAGCAACTGGTATCTCATGGATAATGACTTAAGAGCCCAGGATGCTCAGAAAAAAAGAGGTCCTACGAGGCTGAGGTTTTCCAGGGCCACAAAACAGCCAAGGGAGGGGCAGAGCCTGGCACATACCCTGCCTGACAGCTCCTCCGCACCTCACCCTCACTAGCTCCTTGCAGCCTAGTACTCCAAGGGGGCCTTGGGGTGCTCCCATTTTGCTACCAACCCTAGAGGACACCTAGGACACCTAAGCTGAAGGCTCCCCTGTGTGCAGCCCTGCAGTCCCACTTTCCCTACTCCTAGCTCATCCCAGAAGGCTTTCATTATTATTTCCAAGTCTAAGAAAGTCTTCTGGAATAATGAAACTGACCTGCTTCTAATCTGAATCAAAGCTACAATGAGAACTCAAGTGAGTTGGATCGCAGCAGGTCTCAGAAGCTTCTAATCTGGGGCCCCCACTCGTGGTTTTGTCTAAGGTTGGAGTCAAAGAAGAGGCATTACTTGTTCTTTGCTCAGCAAGAGGGAGCTTATCCTCTCTCCCACCAGTGTCAGTTTCTGCCTGAAATGTGAGTGGTTTCCCCTGGCTAGATGAAAAGGAGCCACCTACAGAAATTTGTGTTTCTCAAGGAAGTGGCTTTCCAGAGGCTCCTCCCCCACAGTCTTGCCTGGAAATTGCTACTTGGACAGAATCTTTCTATTCTACATCCTTTCTTGTGGCTGTAATTGACCCATTTCTATCACAGCACCTACAACATGTTATTCTGTTTATTGGCATCCCTGTCTCTCTGTCCTAATATGCTTGAGCTCCTTGGAGAAGGCTCTGTGTCTTCTTCCATCTATCCCCACCTCGTTCAGTGTCTGGCACATCTTAAGGATTGACAAATATTTATTAAATAAATGATGTATGAACAAATGAATGGATGATCAGTGTCCCAGCCCTCTTCCAGGACTCCTCCTACTCCTTAGCACTGAGGCAGCAGAGTCCAGCCCAGGGTACTTGTCTTTTGTTTTTAGTAGTGGCCACCAGGCTCAGAAATTTACCTGCAGAGGACTCAGCAACCACTTTCCAACAACAAGGCCACTCCAATAAGACGCAGAGCATCCCATGCTGCCAAGATGGGTCTTCGCCTACTTCATCTCTTTTAATTTTCACAATGGTTTTGAGATAAGCATTACTGTCCTTGGATTTCCAGATGAGGAGCTAAGGCCCAGAGAGGTTACATGAGATCACCCATTAGTGGGCAGAGGGTAGATTCCACCCCAGAGCTCTCTGCATAACTCTCTACAGCTGTCTCCCTGTGTCGGCCCTGGACAGAATTCAGAGAGCTGGCAACAGAGCTGGCTGGGGGACAGGAGAGAAATCTGATCCTTCAGGCCACATCTCCATGTCTCTATAGGATATAAAGAAATGGGACTGATACAACATGAAAGCTTGGATGGTATAAAGTAACCCAGTCAACTCTCTGGGCATGAAATAACCGGGTGAATAGAACAACATAATTATTTATTGCCTACAGAGCTGATCCGAATTTTTTTTTGAAGATTGCTAAAGAGTGGTTGCAGGCAGCAGTAAGACAGCAATTGCTGCGAGACACTTGTCTCTGCTAAGGAGGCAGCAGCTGCGACTGTCACTCAGCCTCGGCACTCACATCCCACAGTGTAAGGAAAGACACCTTAGAATGCAGCTACACACACACACATATATATATTTTTGCAAACCACTATTTCCTGTTTTGTTCTCTATTTATACTTTACATTTAGTTTTGAGAAAGCACTGGTGGTTTGGTGTTTGGGTTGTTTCTAGTTCAATCTTTATCTATAAAGCAAATTCTCTTTTCAAGATGATTTTTTGTAATATAAACCAACAGTATAGCTAGATTCCTTTCACATACTTTGCTAATAAAAATTCTTACAACTTCAACAATAAAGCAACAAGATTCAAATAACACAAATCACAACTCTCCAAGTCGGCACCTTGCCAAGTAGGAATCCATTCACCAGTCTTGCGGGGGTGGGGTTGTGAATTCTTCAAGGAATTCCAACAGACATTTTCACACAGATTTTCAGGCATATAGATACTCATCCTGAAGTACAGAAATGTGTAACTATGATACCTTCATATGATACTCTTTGGAAAACACTGAAGTATCTAAAACACTTTGTTACTACTATATAATGACACATAGCAACCCAATGTTTGCCCTCCAAGAACTGTCCAAGAAAGATACCACCTCGGACCCAGGGAATAATCAGCAGAAAATAAACATGAAAACAGCACCAGGACCAATGCCTTCACCTCTTGTGCAGGTCAAGGAAAGATGCATTTAGAGGTAAAAGGCAAGAGCAAGTGCACAGTTATCGTGAAATTGATTTTGTTTCTCCACATTTGGTAGCTGAAAGCTTTGCTTCCCCAATAGACAAGGACCATGTTTCTGCAAGGACCAGGAAAGCTGGCTTTGCACTGCAGTGGGCAGTAAGCAGAATAGCAGAGTGACTCTTGGGTATCAGTGTCCTGCCCTGTCAAACGGAGACTTCAGTACTTGCCAGAGCCATGTCACCAGGCTGCCATAAGGATCCCATGAGAAAATGACCATGAGATCCTGTCATAATTGGTAAACCCAGTGTGATACAAATTACTATTCTTCCTGGGTAATTATTTTCTTTTGTTCTCTTTGTAGAGAACAGAGAGTCAATAGAAACTCTATTTCCAACCATCTTGTTTGCAGTGTTCCTAAAGACAACATAAAGACAGATCATTTCTTTTTATTTGCCAAGCAAAAGAAATACACCCATCCAGACAATGCGACATTCCTCATCTTTTTCTACAGAGCATCACGTTAGTCTTGTCTCCCATCTAGATGATGCCCACCTCATGGGGGTGAAGCTGCTACCAACACCCTGGTATTAGGGAGGGTTTTAGAGCTCTCTAGAAAGCTGTGAGCCAGGGAGGAAGGCTAGGGTACTGGTGGTGCCTGACACTGTCGCCATCATTGTATGTACAGTCACTACACACTGGTTTATTCTCCCCTCTTATTTCACAAAGAAAAAGCCCAGGGTCTTCAAATACTAGGAATGTAAAATGTCACCAGGTCTGAGAACAGAATGGGTGAAAGAGTGGGGGCTGGAGCAAGGAGCATAGGAAAACTCTCCCCCAGTGTGTGTTTCCCTGACTTACAGGAAAGAAGACAAAATGCAGCCTAATTTGCTTCTGGTCACCAAGGATCACAAAGGCTTCTCAGCTGTCCTGATAGGCACAGTCCCAGCATTGCTCCACCAGGGACACTGTGGGCAGGTCACTACTTCTCTGGCCCATGTCCCTCAGTGGCCACTCTTACACAGCCTGTTGGTTCCGCAGGCTTCACAAGTACTGCAAGACCAAGGTCAAAAGCAAATTCTTAACCCTCAAAGGGAAGTACTGGCCAGAAGTGGACTATTCTCTTTCTCTCCTCAATCATCCCTTCAATCATTTGACAATATTTTCTGGGGACCTAGAGTGGCCAGACACTATGCAGAGTGCAGGGACGTGAAGATGAACCCAGAAAGATCCCTTCCTTGGATGTTTGTGGGTAGACGGGAGGGAAGCGGAGCACCTCTGGTCATCACATCTCCTCTGAGTCCCAGCCCATCCTGCCTCCCCACTGCCCCGCATAAACACAGGTCCCTTTCCAGGCGGGTTCCTCTGGCATGTTGTGGTGTGCAGACAGCGCACAGCTGAATTCCCTATGTCCTGCGTCGTTGACACACAGCTTCTCCATCGCAGTCTCCCAGAATCGAGGAGCCTAGGATACATGGGCAGGTCACGCAGGAAGAAACAGCCACCACACACACTTAGTCCAGACAAGGACAGTGGCCAATAATCACAAAGACAGAATCTCTGGAGACCAGGCCTGCCGGCCCACAGCAAAACCACCAGATTCATCTTTGAGTCCTCCCTGAACAAGCCCTTCTTCCCTCAGAGCACCACACCTGTGGAAGGGAGGATTCCCAGCCTTGGTGGCCTCTCCCCTCACACTCATGTCCCCCGGGCTGTGGGCACTGATCCTGACACACACCACTGCACACAGGGCCCAGCTCACAGGACCAGCAAAGCAACAAATAGTGGGTGAATAAATGAATTAATAAAACGTACATACATGCATATATTATTTTATTAAATTCTCACTACAAGACTTTAAGGCAAATATTATTACATACTCCCACTGTATAGATGGAGAGTCTGTCAAATCTATACAGATGACAGCTCAGGAAGGCTCCAGATCTTGCGAAAAGTGGCACAAGTCCAGTCTAGTCCAGCCTTTCAGCACTGGCACCTGGTCAATGAGAGGTTAGCTGCTGAGAGATCCAAGAAGTTTCATCTCCCAGCGCTTCTGTTTCTAGCTGGAGGTGGGTGGGAGATGTTGCATTTTACCAGCTGACTTCTCAAGATCAAAAAGCCAGGAAGCTTTGCAATCACCCTGAGACAAGTCAACAGTAGTATTACCATGGACAATATCTTGCCTGGTGAAAATCTATGTGACCTCTTGGGGCTTTGCATACAGTGAATCCTCCGCCAACATGGTTTGATTGACTCATAGAAAGAAAGGGGGAGAGAGAGCAATACGATGATACAATTGAGGACTTCCACTTCTTAGTTGCAAAAAGAAAGGTCAGAAAAGGAAAAATAACAACACTTTTTTCCTGCTTTCTCTCTCTCGGGGGTTAGCCAGCAAACAGGGGCTTACCGGATTATTTTCTAGGTCTTCTCCCCTTCGCAAAGGTCTCCTGGGGCCATGCAACAGCCGTTAAGTCAATTCTTAATTAGCTTTCACAGTTTACCTTTTGAAAATCCATATCTGTATGAATATTTATTGGACGCTTACTAAACGCAAGGCATTTGTCCCAGGCCCTGAAGATACAAAGGGATGTCAAACAAGCGTGCAAACAGAAAGGCACACACAGCATCAGGAATGGCCAGACGAGGACAACCATCCACACCTACTGCAGGAACCAACAAGTCCCACAAAGGTCAAAGCACCGAACAGGCCAGGCATGGTGGCTCATGTCTGTAATCCCAGCACTTTGGAAGGCTAAGGCGGGCGGATCACCTGAGGTCAGGAGTTCGAGACCAGACTAGCCAACATGGTGAAACCCTGTATCTACTAAAAATACAAAAATTAGCCAGACATGGTGGTGCATGCCTGTAGTCCCAGCTACTCAGGAGGCTGAGGCAGGAGAATTGCTTGAACCCAGGAGGCGGAGGTTGCAGTGAGTGGACATTGCACCACTGCACTCCAGCCTGGTCAGCAGAGCAAGACTCCGTCTAAAAAAAAAAAAAAGCACTGAACAAGCCCAGGGTCAGTAAAAATAAAGGCAACAGGGATGTGTCATTAGGCTAATTCTTAATTTCCAGAGCAAGAAGAACAGGGATGGAATTAGCCTACTGCTTAAAGTATACTGGAGGTTAGCAAGTGACAGGGAGACTCCCAAAATGCCTCAGGACTATTTAGTTTCAGTTTAGGACAGAAAAGGGAAGGGTCTCAAACTGGAGATGGCAGACGCATGCTAAGAAATTGGTCTGCAGGAGGGGTAGAGATAGTGACGGCAGCTCATCACTTTAATGAGCCCAAATCTCTCTCAGTGCAGACAAAACTCAGCCTCAAGTGCAGCAGGAGTTTACAGATAGAGTCTCAGAGTGGCCACTGGAAAATGTCTGAGAAACCTAGGAAAGAAGCGAAGTACTGGAAGGGCAGAGAGGGGCATATTTTATCCCAATTTCCAAAAGAGGTTGGATTTGGGATGTGAATAATCAGAGAACTGATTATTAAACAAGCTAGTAATACTTATTAAAGAATGTGGTAATTACTGATATTGGAACATTGGCTCCCTAAGAGCAAATTACTGTACTTTAAAGTTTAAGGCTTCAGGCTGGGCACAGTGGCTCATGCCTGTAATCCCAGCACTTTGTGAAGCCAAGGCAGAAAGATCACTTGAGCCCTGGAGTTCGGCACCAGCCTGGGCAACATGGCAAAACCCCATCTCTACTTAAAATACAAAAATTAGCTGAGCGTGGTGGCACGTGCCTGTAGTCCCAGTCCCAGCTACTCAGGAGGCTGAGGCAGGAGGATCTTTTGAGCCCCAGGAGGTAGAGGATGCAGTAAGACATTGATCTAACCACTGCGCTCCAGCCTGGGTGACAGAGTGAGACCCCGTCTCAAAAACAGGCAAACAAAAACAAAGTTTAAGGCTTCACCTAACTAGATTTACTTTGGGGGAAGGGGAGGGGAACAAATAGGTGGGAAATCAGAGGACTGCTATAATCATGGGCCATCTTGATTGCAAAGTATTTGATAAAATTTCCCGAGATTATTTCATGGATCAGATAGGAACATGTGAGCAGAAGGATAACACTGTTGGGTAGAATCGTAACTAATGAGACACCACCCAGGATCCTGGTTGCATGATTGATGACAGCACCAACCTGCAGATGATCTCCAGTGGCATGCCACAGGTCTCTAGTTTTAGTTCTATTCTACCCAATAACATAAATGAAGATTTGGAAGGCAGGCCTATCATCAGATAAGCAAACAATGTAAGTTTGGGAGGGATGGCTAATGTTACAGATTTCAGGATTGCAATTCAGAAAATTTTAGTTAGGTAGACCAAATCAATCAGACGAAAACTTTTTAAGGTAAAAGGGGGCCGGGCGCGGTGGTTCACGCCTGTAATCCCAGCACTTTAGGAGGCCGAGGCAGGCGGATCACCAGGTCAGCAGTTTGAGACCAGCCTGGCCAACATGGTGAAACCCCATCTCTACTAAAAATACAAAAAAATTAGCTGGGTGTGGTGGTGCATGCCTGTAGTCCCAGCTATTCGGGAAGCTGAGGCAGGAGAATCACTAGAATCTGGGAGGCAGAGGTTGCAGTGAGCTGAGATCCCACCACTGCGCTCCAGCCTGGTGACAGGGAGAGACTCTGTCTCAAAAAAAAAAAAAAAAAAAAGATAAAAAAGATAAAAAAGATAAAGTATCACCCCCAAATGTACCAAAGAGACTTGACAGGAAAGCCTTGCTATTTGAAAAAGATTTGAGAATATTGCTAATGACAAACCTCACTTAGATTTTGGTGTGGGCCATTTTATCAAAAAGCTAATGGGAATATAGATTGTATAGGATCCAGATCAAGGGAAACAATAACGAATTATCTACAATATCTGGAGTTTTCCACTTGCTTCTGGGGGTAAGAACTAAGACAAATATTGAATCCAAAAGGAGGAAGGAGAAAGGCATATAGAACTTTCATCTGGGGAACAGTCTAAATAACTGAAGGGAGTTAGCTTGGACAGAGATGGCTGATTCCATGTGGCAGCACAAGGTGGAGGCACAATGTGGTCGGCAGCCCCCAGAAATGACCCCCAATGATCCCCATCTCCTGTATAGCCCTCTCTCCCCCTGTATGAAGGGTGAGAGTATCCAACTATGAAGTTATTAATTCAGAGGATGATTACTCAGAATTCTTGCTAAGACCCAGTCTAACTTAAAAACAGGAAAGCAGTAATTAATGTTCTTTGTTACCTCAGCAGCAACAAGAGCTAAATGAGATACCAGGTATCACAGCCAGTGGGTATTTATTCTACAGACAGGAAGCCCCTGCATGCACATGAGACACAGAACCAATAACTGGGAAGCATACAGGACAAACAAATGCTTAAAACAAGCTGAACACCTGCAGAACAGGACCTGTGGGTTCATTCTCACTGTTCTAGAAGTGTGTATTTCTCAGTGTGAATCCAATGGAATCCTGTTCTTTCTGCTTTCATTCTTTCTGTCGCTCCTTTATAAGGTGAGAGTGGCTCTTTTCTTCCTGAGGCAGATCCTAAACTCTAAGAAGCCCAGTTTGGTAAGGACATTAGAGCCTATTGAAATGACAAGGGAGCCGGGCACATTGGCTCATGCCTGTAATCCCAGCATTTGAGAGGCTAAGGTGAGTGGATCGCTTGAGCGCTGGAGTTTAAGACCAGCCTGGGCAATATGGTGAAACCCCATCTGTACCAAAAATACAAAATAGCCGGGTATAGTGGCATGCACCTGTGGTACCAGCTACTCAGGAGGCTGAGGTGGAAGGATTGCTTGAGCCTGGGAGGTTTCAGTGAGCCAAGATCACACCACTGCACTCCAGCCTGGGTGACAGAGTGTGAGACCCTGTCTCAAAACAAAACTAAACTAAACTAAAAAAACAAGCAAACAACAACAAGAAGAAGGCCAGTATAGAAAAAGAAAAATATCTTCTTCATCCCAACCATCAATCTCTCTTATTATGGTCTTATCATCAGTCTCTTGTGATATTTCATAACAAGTTTTCAAAAAGTATCTTTGCTATGGACCCAAGGGGCAGAGGTAGTCAATTAAGATGAAACCAAAAGATGTGATCACAGCAGAGTGACTGTTACAAAGAAGGTGCTCAATAGATGCTTATTGAATTGGTTTGCACTGGATTGGATTGAATTAAACAGATTAAAATGGAAATGCTCAGGATGAGGCATTTAATAAACTTTCATCTAATTGAACTGGGCTGGCCAAATAAATCATGATAAATTCATATCCTGGAATATAATTTCCTCCTTTAGAAACAATCATTCCCTGGTCCCAAAGCAGCCTGGAGGGGCACATTCGGGCTTCTCTATGTACTAACAAGGAAATGTCTTCAGAATGTATTAGTCTGGTGGAAAACACCAATAAGAAGTAGCCAGTGAGTATGTACAGTTATTTCACTTGTATGTTATCCAAACTGTATACAAGAAAGAACATATTATATGTATACGTATGTATATGTGTGTGTGTCTATATATATAATTTTTAGAGCACATTTTGTTCAGTTTATTGATTCAAATCTACCTGAGTGTGCGAGGCAGATGGTTGAATACTTACTTCGATAACCTAGCTGAGTAGTATATGTGTTAGTTTCCTAACACTATCATAATGACCACAAACTTGGTGGCTTGGAACAACAAAATTTATTTTCTAACAGGCCAGAAGTCTGAAATCAAGGTGCCAGCAGGACTGATTCCTTCTTGGGGCACTGAGGGAGGATCTGAGAATCTGTTTCCTGTCCCTTTCCTAGCCTCTGGTATTTGGCCAGCAACTACATCACTCCAGTCCCTTCCTCCATGGCCTCATGACCTTATTCTCTCTCTATGTGTCTCTGTATCACCACATGGCCTTCTTATAATGACACTAGTCATTGGATTTACAGCCCACCTTAATTTATGACCTCACCTTAATCAATTATGTCAGCAAAGGTTCCATTTCCAAATAAGTTCACCTTCTGAGTTTCTAGGTGGACGTGAATGTTGGGAGGGACACTATTCAACCCTGTACGAATAGTATACATCAACCTTTCAATTGGGGAAAATGCTGCCTTTTATCTTATTAGGTATAGTGGTGTGTTAATTAACTCATAAATTTAAAACAGTCTTTTGCTGTCATTTAAAAGCGTTTTTCTTGCTATATCCTTGGGGAAGATGAAGAAAATCTAATAGCCCTTCTTGTAATATTGCCATTTTTTTAACCTCCCTGCTAATTTGTGCAACTAAAGTTTTCCCTGTAAATTTAGATTTTTTCCAATTTAAAATATTTTTCTTAATTGCAGTATAATTTACCTACAGTGAATTTCATAGGTCTTAAAAGTACAGTTTGAGTTTTGAGTTTTGACAAATGTATACACCAACGTAACTCATTCCCTAATCAAAATATAGAACATTTTCATCACCTTAGTAATATTCTTTTTTTTTCTTTGAGATGGAGTCTTGCCCTGTCTCCCAGGCTTGAGTGCAATGACGTGATCTCAGCTCACTGCAACCTCCACTTCCCGGGTTCAAGTGATTCTCCTACCTCAGCCTCCCAAGTAGCTGGGGTTACAGGCGCGCACCACCACACCTGGCTAATTTTTTTTTATCTTTAGTAGAGATGGTGTTTCACCATGTTGGCCAGGCTGGTCTCAAACTGCTCACCTCATGATCCACCTGCCTTGGCCTCCCAAAGTGCTGGGATTACAGGCTGGAGCCACCGCGCCCAGACAGAAAGATTCTTTATGCCTCTTCCCTGTCAGTCCTACTCTTCCAACGGCAGATACTATTCTATCACCATAGATTAGTTTTGTCCATTCTTAAGTTTTATATAAATAGAATCATATAATGTATACCCTTTTGCATCTGGCTTTGTTAGCTCATAATTATATTTGTAAGTATACCAGCAGTTCACTTCTTTTTATTGCTGAATAGTAGACCATTTTATGTGAATATGCCACAATTTGTTAATTCATTCACCTGTTGATAGACTTCCTATTGTTTCCAGTTTTAAGCTATTTTGAAAAATATCTGCCAGAAACATTTCTCTACAAGTCTTTTGTGGACATATGTTTTTATTTTCCTGGATAATTACCTGGGAGTGGAATTGTTGGTTCGTAGGGTAGGTTATGTTTAACTTTATAAAGAACTGCCAATTTTCCAATGGTTATACCATTTTCACTCCCAGCAATGTAAGAGAGGGCCAGTTGCTCCATATCCTGACCGAAATTGGAGCTGTCAGTCTTTCATTTTAGCAATTCTAGTGGGTGGAATTTAATTTGCAATTCCTGTATTATTAGAGATGCTGAGCCCGTTTTTATGTGTATATTGGCTATTTACACATCTTCTGTTTGAAATGGCTGTTCAAGTCTTTTGCCCAAATTTTATGGGGTTGTTTGCCTCTTACATTATTGAGCTGTAGGAGTTCTTTATATATTCTAGAGACAAGTCCCATGACAAATATAAGTACTGAAAACCTCTCTCCCAGTCTGTGGCTTATCTATTCACTCTCTAAATACAGTCTTTTAATAAGCAAATTTTTAAATGTTTGAAGTTCAAGATAGCAACCTTTTGTTTTATGATTAGTGGTTTCTCTGCCCTTTCTAAGAAATGTTTCCCACCCCAAGATCATGAAGATATTGTCTTGTGTTTTCTTCTAATTTTTTGTTGTTGTACTTATCACATTATAAGTTATCACATTATTTTGTTGTTGTACTTATCACATTATCACACAATAATTCATGGTAATTATTGTGTATGATGTGAGATAAGGCTGAGGGTTCACTCTTTCCACATATGGATATAGAGTCATCCCAACATCATTTGTCTGAAAGACATTTCTGTCCTCATTGAATTCCTTTGGCACCTTTGTCAAAATAAATGAACCTCATGAATCTATTTCTGAACCCTTGATTCTGTTTTATTGATGTTTTTGTTTATACTTATGCCAATTCCAAACTCTCTTGGTTACTATAACTTTATAGTAAGTCTTGAAATCATGTAGTATAAATTCTCCAACTTTATTTTCCTTTTTCAAGATTGTTTTGTAATTTGCATTTGAATTTCCATATAAGTGCAAAAAACCTGCTGGCATTTTCATTAGGAATGCATTGAATTCACTTTGGAAAGAATTGAAAATTTAACAATATTGAGTCTTACGATCCATACATATGGTATATCTCTCCATTTACTTAAGACTTCTTGAGTTTGTCTTAGAAATATATGTGCAGTTTTTGGTGTAGACGTCTTGCACATTTTGTTAAATTAATCACTAAGTCTATTTGGGTTTTTGATGTTATTATAAGTAGTACTTTTACTTCATTTTCCAGTTAATTGTTGCTTTTACACGGAAATACAATTGATTTTTGTACAATGACTTTGTATACGACTAGTAAACTACTTCTAAGTGACCATATATAGTAAGGCTTTTTGTACATCCCTTTAGATTTACTATATACATAATCATATCATTTGTGAATTAAAAATCATACTTCTTTGCAATCATTTTGCCTTTTAATTTTTTAAATTTCTTTTCTTGCCTTGTTACAGTGGTTGGAAATCCAGGATAATGCTGAATATAAGTGGTGAGAAAGGACATCCATGCTTGTTCCTGATTTTAGCTTAAATTTTAAAAATATTTAAGGTATGATGTTATCTTTAGGTATTCATTGATGCTCTTTATCAAATTGAGAAACTTTCTTCTATTCTTAGTATCCTAAGAGGTTTTTTTAATCGTGAACAGACATTAAATTTTGCAAATGCATTGTCTACATCTATTGAGATGATCATATAATTTCTATAATTTATTCTGTTATCATGCAGAATTACACTGATGGATTTAGAATGCTAAACAAGCTTGCATTCCTGAAGTAAACTCCAGTAGACTATGACATACTATCCATTTTATGAGTTGATGAATTTTATTTATTAATAATTTCTTAAGGATTTTTGCATCTACATGCATGAAGGATATTGGTTTACAATTTTCTTTTCTTATAGT
This sequence comes from Pan paniscus, assembly GCF_029289425.2. Taxonomy (NCBI): domain Eukaryota; kingdom Metazoa; phylum Chordata; class Mammalia; order Primates; family Hominidae; genus Pan; species Pan paniscus. Next base: position 127,814,311 of record NC_073254.2, read on the forward strand.
ATCCTTGTCAAGTTTGATGACAGGATTATGGTGGCCTCAAAGCAACAACAAAGAAATAAGAAGTGTTTCCTCTGTCTCTGTTTTCTCAAAGAGCATATATAAGATACATTATTTCTCCCTCAAGTATTTGATAGAATTCATACAGAAGTCATCTGAGTCTGAAAGTCTTTTTATGGAAAAGTTTTTAATTATAAATTCATTTTTTTTTTAATATAGAAGGCTTTTCTGGTTTTCTATTTCATCTTACGTCAGATTTGGTCAGTTGTGTTTTTCAAAAAATTTGTTGTGAATTTATTAACATAAATTGTTCATAATACTTCCTTATTATTATGTTAATATTCTTAGTGATGTAGAGATGCCTCCTCTTTCATTCCTCTGCTGGTAATCTGCATTTTTCTTTCTTTTTCTTGATCAATCTTGCTTGGGGTTATCAATCTTATTTATTGATCTGTTCAAAGAACTTTTGATTTGCCAATATTTCTCTATTGTCTGATTTTTAGTCTGTTGATTTTTGCTCTTAATTTGATTGCTTCCTTTTTTCTACTTTGGACTTAATTTACTCCTCTTTCTCTAGCTTCTTAAGGTAGAAGCCTAAATAATTGCTTGTAGATCTTTTCCTTTTCTAATGTGAATATTTAAAACCACAAATTCCCCTCTATTCGCCACTTTAGTCACATCCAACACATTTTAGTATGCTGAGCTTTCTTTTCTGTTTTCATCAGTTCGAAATATTTTCTAATTTTCCTGGTGATTTCTTCCTTAACCCAAGGGTTATTTGGTAGTATGTTTTAATTTCTACATATTTGGGGTTTTCCTGACGTTTCTGCTATTGACTTCTAAAACACTCTGTATGATCTCAGTCCTTTGAAATGCATTGAGACTTGTTTTATGGCCCAGCTTATTGTCTATGTTGGTGAATGTTCCATGTGCATTTGAAAAGAAGGTGTATTCTGTAGTTGTATAGTGTTCTATAAATACCTATTAGTTAAGTTAGTTGATAGTGCTTTTCAAATCCTCTATACCCTTGTAAGTATTTCAGTTTTTCTGTCAGTTACTAAAACTGCAGTGTTAAAATCTGCAACCATAATTGTGAAATTGCCTATTTGTCCCTTTATTTCTGTATGTTTTTGCTACACGTATTTTGAAGCTCTGTTATTATAATACAAATACATTAAGAGTTTCATATCTTCTTGATGATTTGACTCTTTTATTATTATGAGCGTCCCTCTTTATTTCTGATAAAACTGCTTGTCTTTAAGTCTACTTTGTATGATATTGCTATAGTCACTCCCTCTTTCTTATGATGAATGTTTGCACAGTATCTTTTATTGATCTCTTACTTGTAAACTACCTGCAATTTTATATAAAAAGTCTGTCTCTTGTAGCCAACATAGTTGGATCTTGTTTTTGTTATTCAGTCTGATAATCTCTGCCTTTTAATATGTGTTTGCTCCATTTATATTTTATGTAATTATTGATAGACAATAGACTTGAGTTTAAGTCTACCATCTTTCTATTTGTTTACGTTTGTCCTTTTTTCTCTTTTCTTGCTTTCTTTTGAATTAGTTTTTTTATAATTTCTTTTCATCTCTGCTTTTTGCCTATAAATCATTGCTTTCTTTCTTGGCTCAATTTCACTTATACTTTGTTCTTCAGTGGCTAATCTGTTGCTAACTCCATCCAGTGATTTTTATGTCTTATATTGTATTTTTCAGTTCTAGAATTTCAATTTCTACTTGTTTTTATCTTTAGAGTTTCCATTTCTTTTCTAAAATATCCATCTCTTTTCCTTAAATTATTTAACATATTTAAAATAGTTGTTTGAAAGTCCATTATCTGATAATTGCAATATCTAGGTCCACTGTGGATATGTTCCTTTTTTTTTTTTTTTTTCTAGTATTGAATCCACAGTGGGAATGTGGTTTTTTGTTTTGTTTTGTTGTTTTGAGATGGGGGGTCTGAATTTGTTCCCCATGCTGGTCTTGAACTCCTGGGTTCAAGCCATCCTCCCCCCTCAGCCTCCCGAGTAGTTGGAATAGACTATAGGCACACACCACTGCCCTCAGCATGGATATGCTCCTATTGTCTATATTTTTCTTGACCATGGGTAACATTTTCCTCCTTCTTTACATGTCTAATTAAACAAAAATTAAACTCCAAAAATTGTGTTAAACAGTGGATAATGTAACATACTAATTTTTTTGCTTGGTTTTATTTATTTCCCAGAGTCGCAAGCCCTTTTCTCTATCTAGGGGCTATTCAAATTTGCCTACAATTGAGTTGAACTAGTGCTGAGCTGCAGCTTTATTTAGATTGAGTTTACCTGTCGTTTGCCCAATACCCAACCAGTCTCATCTATTTTTTGTTTACCTTTGAATTCAACTCCTGCAGGAGTCCCAGGATGCAAAAACCAGAAGAATGTTGGAAAAGATGTGATTTTTATCTACCTATTAGCCTTTCCTTCACTGGTCCTTTCTCAGCAAAATTCAGAAAGGGGGAGGTTTGGGGTCTTTTAAAAATGAATTTGTGTTTTTTGTGTATGTGTTTTGTGCCACTTAAGAATTTATTGCTTTTCAGCAACAAATCCATCTTTCTTTCCCCTCTCTGTTATACTGGGGCCCAATTCTACAGACATTACTTCTTTGCCAGTTGGCTTAATGTTAGGTCCTGTCAATAGAGGGCAATGGAGACACATTGCAAGTCTGGAAGAGGAAAAAAGGACTTTTTCTTCTTCCAGTGTTGTATTTTTCTACTTGGTGGCAAGTAGATCAATAAGCAAGGGTCCTGGCAGTGTTAAACAGAGGAGGACAGTTATTTGATTTAGGAGCAAGTGCTCCCCAATATCAGTCAACTTGCCCTGTCCATTGACAAGAGTCCGAATCTTAACCTTGTAGGGGCTCCCCTCTTCCAAGTTTCTGAGTTCCTTTGTCATTTACTTTTCTTTGAACTTTCAGAGTAGTTACTGCTCTCTGCATTTACTACTTTAAGAGTTTTTTATATTAAAACTTCCCTATTCCAATTGCCAATGTGGTTTATGTCTTCTGACTGAACCAGAGGGTCCTTCAGATTCCAGTCCCTTCTAGTAGCACATGCTGTTATGTAAAGCCCAACCGATTTCTCCTTGTAAATTCTCTGTCTATGGTAAGCCCACTCTTCCATTGCAGACCCAGGTCACACTCTCACTGTTCTCCAGACAGCACTATCTTTATACACACGATTCCCAACTCCTGTAATCCCTTCCCCACCTCCCTTTTCTGGCTAGGTACATACGAAGTCATCCTCCCAGATGGCTCAGAGGGCGTCTCCTTGGCGAGACTCCAGTCCTCCACCCACCTATGCCTGCCTACCTGCCCCCCACCCCAGGTATGGAACCTATAACTCTGCTAATCCTACAATGAGCTCATTTCTCTCCAGAATAGAGTCCATCGAGATTTTTTTGTGTCCATTACTTTTCACTAGTCTCATAGAAAAGTATGGTTTTAATTTCTCCAGGTTTTTCCCAAGTCCAAATGTCTTTCACATCCTTCTACATCCTAACTGGAAGCAGAAGCTTCTAGGTATTCTTGCATATGCAAAGTTCCTGGAAGGATATGTTGCTGACAGGGCGTATGACTGAGAAATGTGGAATGGGGGTTAGCACATGGAGGGTGGAGACAGAAATTCTGACTTTTGACTATAGTCTTCATTATTCATTTCTTTTTTTTTTTCCTGAGACCGAGCCTTGCTCTGTCACCCACGCTGGATCTCGGCTCACCACAACCTCCGCCTCCCAGGTTCAAGTGATTCTCCCGCCTCAGCCTCCCGAGTAGCTGGGATTACAGACACCCGCTACCACACCTGGCTAATTTTTTTTTTTTTTTTTTTTGTATTTTTAGTAGAGACAGGGTTTCACCATGTTAGCCAGGATGGTCTCGATCTCCTAGCCTCATGATCTGCCCGCCTCTGTCTCCCAAAGTGCTGGGATTACAGGCGTGAGCCACTGCACCCGGCCTATTCATTTCTTTACTCAACAAATATTTCTCAAGTGCCTCCTACGTGCCAGTGTTCTGAGCACTGAGGATACAGTACGAGCAACAACAAAAAGTCACTGTTCTCATGGAACTTATATTCGTGAGAGACAGACAATAAACAACCAAATGATATGCAGCAAGTCAGGTGATGATAAATATTACAAGAATAAATTAGATTAAGGGGGATAGAGCATGATGGCAGTGAGCATGTTATTTGACATTGATGGTCTCAGTCTCACTAAGGTATGTTTGAGCGGAGGCTTCAAGGAACTTAAAGCTATGGGCATGTGGGAGTGAAAAACATTCCAGGCAGAGAAAGCAGCAAGTGCAAAAGTCCTGTGGTGGACAGTTCAAAGACAGTCAGGAGCCCAGGGTATTGGGTGCAGAGTGACAGAGGGAAGGCGGGGTAGGAAATGGTGTGGGAGAGAGGTGGGGGCAGAGCATAGAGTGTCTTTCAGGCCACTTAAGAGCATTGGCTCTTTTTCTGAGCAAGATGTGGAGTCACTGGGCATTTCTGAGCTGAGCAGAAATGTGATCTGACTCATTTAGAAAGGCTCACTCTGGCTGCTAGTTGGAGAGCACAGCTTTGTGAATTCTGTACTAATTTACTGATTTACATTTTAAACATGAAACGTGTGTGTGTGTGTGCACAACTTGTATAACTCAAAAATATAATTAAAGAAAAAGGTCTGCTACAAAATAAGCCCTGGCAGGATGCCCATAGTTACTGGAGGCCAGGCCCCAAGGCCAGGCACCCATGGGAAGGCAAGATGGGATCCAGGGCTCCATTCTCAATTTTAATTTCAGCCTTTCAGATGCAGGGTGCCCAAAGGAGAGTCTGGAGGGGCCAGGAGAGAATGTGGGCCAGAATCAAATTGCAATATGTTTCAATTTGCATTCCAAGTATATCTAATTTTCAGAATCAAAACACAATATTTTATACCTATGTGTATATATGTACAGACACACACACACACACCTATTTAATTTTTAAAAATGGCTTAGCTCTCCAAACATCTTCTCCTAGCAGAGAATATTATCCAGTTGTCGCTTTTTAAAAATCTCTGGAAAGGATAAAGTGTGGCAGCCAGAGCTGGGCTCACACCTGTAAACCCAGCACAACTGGGAGGCCAAGGCAGAAGGATTGCTTGAGCCTAGGAGTTTGAGACCAGCCTGGGCAACATAGTGAGACTCTACAAAAATTAAAAAGTTAGCCAGGCATGATGGTGTGCCCCTGTGGTCCCAGCTGCTTGGGAGGCTGAGGCAGGAGGATCTCTCGAGGCCTGGAGCTCAAGGCTGCAATAAGCTGTGTTCCCACCACTGTACTCCAGCTTGAGCAACAGAGTGAGACCCTGTCTCAAAACTAAACAAATAAAGTGGCAGCCAGACCCCAAATGAGGGCTTTACACAGTCAGTCAACTCAGCTCATCCTCACAATAAGCTTGTGCTGGCGGCATTCCTACCTATTTTGCAGGTGAGGAAAAAACGGCTATAGGAAGCAAAAAGAGGGATCAGTAGGCTTGAGGGAGGAAGTGAGTACTGGAGAGTTAGGGGTGTGGAGCAGGCATGGGGTGGCTGTCAAGGGTGGTGCCATCAAAACCATATGGCCCCCAAATCTGAAATGTTCTGTATTTGGCCCTTTATAGAAAATGTTTGCTAACCCCTCTACTACACCATCAGCTCCCTCCATGAAGGCTAGGATCACACCCTATTTATCTTTTATTCTAAGACAGTGCCTAAAATACAGGGATAACAAAGTCTAAATGAATAAATGAGAAAACATCAGATATCATCTTTTTTAGTGGCATGCTTATTCTCACTAATTGTGAGGAGGACTGAGATTGTGGCCTTTTGAAAGCATCACGTCCTTCCATTTTCATACCCCCATTTAAATGAAAGTGAAGGATGGCAGCCACTGCTGAAATACTTAATACACCTGAAATCCTGACACTGGCCTGATTTTATGGGCCCTGGTGTTTCTGTTACATGAAAGCTGTCAAACTACACTTGAAAACCCCAATTACACCCAGACTCAGCCAAAGCCACATTTTCAACTTGACTCTGTGTTTTTAGAACTATAAATTTTCCAACTTAGCTCAGCGAAGAGTGACGTAAAGTTGTACATATGTGGTGAGCTGTTTTATAGGCCCTCAGATCTAAGAGCACAAAGCAGCTGTAATAGTGGCAATGAGGCCTGATGAGAAACCAGCCTGGTTCTGAAATACAATATTCCTAATTATAATAAGAATAATGACATTGAAATTTGACAGACATTACCTCCGAAGAGAGCCAGGATGGACTGGGGAGTCACAGAGCCTGGGAGCCGAGGGATTGTCATGGAGGCCACGGTTATGAGTTCTTAAGCCATATATTCCCATCAAGCTCAGAGAAGTGGCTAAGGAGACACCACTTCTCTTCCCTTCTTTCCTCATTGAATAAGATAGGATTTACCATGGGGCCAGGGGATGCCACAGAGGCACCTGTGCCAACTGCCTTCTACTTTTCCCACACAACAAGGGTCCAGAAAGCTTCCAACTTAAGAGTCCCTTCTCAACTCAAGGACAATCAAAAGAGAGATTTCCCCCCCCCAATAAACAATGAGCAAGGGCTCAGCCTGACAATCCATATTGTATTCAGAATGTTCAGCACATGCTCATCTGCTCCTCATAGCAACCTGTACAGGCTTCTTGGAGGAGGTGATCCTTGAAGGGCAGGAAGCCCACTTCTGGCCCTTTGGACATTCATCTGACTTTGTGTCTCTGCACATCGGGGTGAATTGTTCCATGTGCCCTGCCTATCCTCGATGCTTAATAATTATGTGTCGGGCTCACTAATTAACAAATATAAGTAACGCCACCAACCGGTTTCTACTTCTCCACTGACATGTTGAGATCTATCAGCCACTACCCAGAGCGTAGTGGGGATTCTGCTCCTTAATGCTGGCCTCTGGTGGGCCCACTACTCTGCACCGGGCCTTCCAGGACTTAGCATTGGGCCTCCAAAGCTGGCACTGGACCATCACAGAAGTGGCTGGCTTTGAGTATTTAGTCCCCAACCCAACCTGGCATTGGGCCCCTTACCTCCAAATAATCCCGCCATCTCCCACTGGAGCTCCCACCCCAGCCCCAGGACTCATGGTGAAAGAGGTGAGAATGGAGGTTTAGTGTGGATGGACATGGCCATTCCCAAAGCTGCATCACTGATCCAAGGGCAGCTGCCCTCTGTTTCTCTAGATTCTTGGCTGTTTGCCCACATGGTGCCTGCAGCTGGGCAGAGCTTCAGGCCCCACCCCATGAGAATGAACCGCCTGCCCGCTGGCAGAGTTGGCTCCCTCCACCCTGGGCTCAGGTGCTCCTGTGCATGAAATAGCTGGCAGCACCAGGGTAGGGAGAGGAGGGAAATTTAAATGAGTCTTAAGGGACTGGAAAAATAATTTGATGAAATGTTCCTAAGCTTTTTTTTTTTTTTGGCTTAATACCCATAAATTGCAGGGGCCATGTGTGCTAACAGCTTTTGATTTATGATGTCTTTATTGTTGCATTGTATTTAAGCCAGATGATGAAAAGTTAGCAAGAGTAAAAAGACCCTTTTACAAAATGCTTTGGGATCCATCATGGGGTCAAGCCATTTCTGTCAATCTTTGCCACCACTTTGTTAAAGCAAGGGCTCTGGGCACTGACAGCTGAGTAGCTAATTGCTGTTGGACGCCAGCCCACCAGGCATCTTCCTCCTCCCCTTAGAAATTTTGCACTCCCTCCCCCAGGTCCCTTCCTCTAGCAAGACCTTTTAATGGCCGCTGAGGGCCAGGAGGGAAGCTCGCCTTGGGTAAACTTTGAGGGGCCAGGTCTTATCCAGCTGCCACAGCACAGAGATATTCCCAGGACCTCTAATTAAAATGCCTACAGTCCAACCAATATGCTCCTGCTTCATTGCTCAGGGGTTACAAAGCTCCCAGCAAATGCTGAACACAAATTAACAAAACGCTGTGTCAGCCTTTCTGGTCCCATTACAATGTTATTGTCATATTTATTAGCACAATTCCCTGTAGGACACTGGTAGAAATATCTAAAAAGTGAGTTAGGCACTCTCCTTGACTATAGGGGGAAAATACTCTGCCATTTCCCCGCAGAGCACATAAACTTTGTTTGCAATTTGTGCTCACAGCAACTCCCAGCCGAAGACAATCCATTCCTGTTCTTGTACGGAAAGGGGGCTACGTTCTCTCAAACTGTAATTATCTTCTATTCACGCTACTGTAAAATGACTAGGTTGTTGCCACTGCTTTTATTTCAAAGAACAGTTCTATTATCCGTTTATAAAATTTAACAGCCTACAGCACTTCCATGAATTAATTACAGTCTGAGGGGAGCATAAACACAAACTTCACTGATCACGTTGTTCTAAATCACATTAGCCTAATTGCTTGATATTCGGAATTGAGTTGACTTTTGCACATCTCGCCCAATTACTCCCCACCCTTTGTGTCTGTCTGACTGCCTGCTTCTGCACTCCTCTGCAGGGGATGGGATGTATTTTCCCCAGAGTCAGAGGAAAGCCAAAGGGGGAAAAAACCTCTTTGGAATGTTTCACACGGAAGGAAAGATATGTTACTATGACAACTTGTTCTCGGCAACCACAATGACATACACCCCAAAACCTTCCGTCTTCCTCCTTGCCCATCAGAAAGATATTATCAAATCACGCAGCAAGAGAAGGTGAAGGTTCTAAACACTATATATAAAGACGGCACCAAGGCAGTCTGTGTGGGGAGCCAGGGTCCCAGGAGTCAAGTGAAGAATGCTGGTTTGTTTTTTGTTTTTGTTTTTTCCTGGAGAGATGGGGGTCTCACCATGTTGCCCAGGCTGGTCTCAAACTCCTGGCCTCAAGTGATCCTCCCACCGCGGCCTCCCAAAATGCTGGGATTACAAGCATGAACCACCATGCCCAGCCTAGAGTGCTGTCTTGAACGACATACAGAACTTCATCACATGGAGAAGTGAGAAAAGAGAACTCCAGGATACGGGAAGAGAAAATGGAAAAAACACAGAGGCTTTGAGAATGTTCAGGGAAGGGCAAAAGGCTCATGTGGCCTTTTTCATTTCTATTTTTGCATATGTTTTACAATGTGCATAATGCATTAATGTAGTATGTATATAATCTATCAATATACATATGTTGGGGATGTGTACTCAAGAATATTTTAATAATTAAGTAATTATAAATAACATATATGTGTATTGGGATGATTTAACAGAGAACACAGGCAAAACATTTGGCAACCATCGGTGTGAGCAATGGAATCTATCTGAGATTATTAAGCACTAGAGTGAGTAGATCAGTGCTATGGTTTGAATGATAGCGTCCCCTCCAAAATTCATGTTGAAATGTAACTCACAATGCAACAGTATTTACAGGCGGGGCTTCTGGGAGATGATTAAGTCATGAGAGCAGATCCCTTAGTGTCCTTATCAAAGGGCTTGAGGGTGAAGGGAGCACTCTCTTGCCCTTCCATCCCTTCTGCCATGTGAGGACACTGCATTTGTCCCCTCTAGAGGATGCAGCAACAAGGCACTGTCTTGTAAGCAGACAGCAGCGCTTTCAGCCACCAGTCCTGCTGGCACCTTGGTCTAGGACTTCCCAGCCTTCAGAACCTTGAGAAATCAATTTCTATTGTTTATAAATTACCCAGTCTGATGTATTTTGTCATAGCAACACAAATGGAGTAAGACTATCAGAACTGCATCTTATAAAGATAAATGTGGTGCAACGTATGAAGTGGGTTAAAGGGAGGAGAAAATATAGGCAGAGAAGCAGGGCAGGAGGCCATCATGGTGGTCCCTGTGAAGGGTGCTAATGAGAGTCTGAGGAAGGGCCACCAAGGGGTGGATGGAGAAAGGGAGAATGCAGAAAACTTTTTTGAAAGTAACATCCATCAGGACCTGTTTCCCAATTGGAAGGCATGGGGTAAGGAGAGTTTGGGATTCTAAAACTGTTATCTTGGATAGCTGGGGAAGCAATGATACCTTCAATGAAGACAGAATAAAGGAGAAGGGGAAGATATGGGGAAGGGAGCAATGATGAGTCCAGTTTTGGAAACGTTGAGTTCAGGATGCCTGTGGAACAGGTAGGTGGAGATGTCCATTAAAAGAGTTGAAATTCAAAACCAGAACGCAGGTAGCCTAGTCGAGGAAGCCCTCAAGTGCCTAACCCCTCACATAATTATTCACCTCCCTCTCTCTCTCTACCGACATCTGTAATCCCAGCACTTTGGGAGACGGAGGTGGGAGGATTGCCTATTTTTCTTGATTGCATTTTGTGTTTCCTGGTGTTCTCTACATTCATTGATCCCTCTGAAAAACCTGTGGGCGTCTCTCTATGCCAGGCACTGTGCTCATGTGGTCAGGGGAGAGGGCAGTTAGCAAACAGAGAGAGGCTGGCTGCTCGTGGGCAGATAGAGAAGAGCCCTGGTGCTGGCCACTGTGAGCATCAGCCTCTGTCCTGGAGGCTCACACAATCTTGGGAGGTGTGAAGAAGAGGAGTCTGTGGCTATTAGGTAAGAAGTCCAACTCCAAGGGTGCCCAGGCTCGCTCTTCTCACTCTGGCCCTCCCCACACTGCCTGCCATACTGGGTAGGGCCCAGAATCACCTGGAAATCTTCAGTCAAGGGGCATCAAGTGACATGTGGATAGAGAATGCCACCAGCAAAGCCCCAGGAAAATCACTGGTCCTAGGCAGGTTTGTTTGCTGGTGCCTCCTCTCATCGCTTGGGATATACTTTGTGAAGTTGCACCACTGTGGGCAGGAAAAAGGCAGAGAGGGGCGTTGAGTGGGAGCCAGAAAGGAAGAGATAGGTGGAGATTCCAGTTCTTCTTTAAAAGGGATCTGGAGACATCAGATCATCTCCTCTGCCCTGGGGTAGAGTTGAAACCTTCCTGAAGTCCCTTGGCTATCTGGAGTGAGTGCAGCAGGAATGTGAGTGGCCTAAAATTTAAAGAAACTGTAGATGTTTGGTAAGTAATAATAGGCCATTATGAAACATATTTACCATTGATCGCTTATAGGGAAATGGATTAAACTGTCAGATGAAATCTTAAAATAAACACTGTTATAAATTGAATTGTTCCCCCCAACTCCAAAAATCATATATTGAAGTCGTAACTCCCAATGTGAAATGTAATTGGAGATAGGCTATTTTATCTTTTTATAGAGATGGGGGTCTCACTATGTTTCCCAGGCTGGTCTACTCCAGGGCTCAAGCAATCATCCCACCTCATCCTCCCGAAGTGCTGGGATTACACATGTGAACCCCCACTCCCTGCCTGGAGATAGAGCTTTTAAAGAGATACTTAAGCCTAAATGAGGTATTATAATAAGGATGGGGCCCTAATCCAATAGGGCTGGTGTCTTTATAAGTAAGAGACATCAGGAGTGGAAGCATAACAAGGAAAGGCCACATGAGGACAGTGAGAAGGCAGCCACGTGCAAGGCAAGGAGAGAGGGCTCAGAGAAACAAGAGCCACTGGCACCTTGATCTTAGACTTCTAGCTTTCAGAACTGTTAGAAAATAAATTTCTTCTGTGTAAGCCACCCAGTCTGCAGGATTTTGTTGTGGCAGCCCTAGCAAACTGATACAGCACAATAAAAACATTTTCTTCTCTTACACAGGAGCCAGATCACCACTGTTTCCATCCTATTAATATACAGGCAAAATAAATACAACTTGTTTTTGTGAACTTGCCTGTTTTCTTGATTGCATTTTGTGGTTCCTGGTGTATTTTATATTACTTTCTGAATCAGCCTACCCCTGCTCCTCTCTCCAGCCCTACCACATCTTGTATTTATAAGCAGTGGGTGCTTCCATCCCTGTCTCAGACAGCTGAAGACAGAGTGAGAGCAATAACAGGTATACTGATTTGCAGCACTTTGTGTAAGCTGAGGGCTGCCCCAAATGCCCCCATCAAAAGGCATCAGCCTAAATGGGAAAAAATGTGTCTTCTTCAATCCCCCTGAAGTTCCCCTCAATGATTTTCTGTTCTGCAATGACATTTCCTGTCAAAGAGGCCAAAGAGATAAAACTGCTGACCTAAAGACTTTTTCTTCTGCTCCTGGGGGCAGTCTGGACACAAATTCACAGAGTGCGCAGTGGGGAAGTGAAATTGATGGTGCCAAACAGCATCATCTAAACAAGCAGAACCCAGAGGGGGACATGAAAACGTCCAGCTTCCTTTATGGCTGTGAGACATGGACCAGTCGTGGCGTCTATGATGTCATATTTTAACCATCCCATCTGAACTGTTGAGCAGTTTCATCTGTGTCACCACTGAGCCAGACTTAACACTAAATAGTGAGAGGGTTTCCAACAACCTTGACTTCCAGGGCAGACGTTCTCTCACTAGAGGACCAAGTTGGTGTGACATGTGATCCTGTGTGGGAGCCAGCAGGGAGGCTTAACTGCAGATCTGTGGGCAGCCGAGGCACTGACAATAAACACAGTCACCAGTGGTGGATTGCCGGGAAACTCCCTCTCCCACGAGGGCAGCTGGAATTCTGAAGCCCGGCTCAAACATCCCCAGAATTAGTCACCACCAGGGACAGTCTCTAAAAGGTGCTCTGAAAATGAAAGATAACCTTCCCAGGAGACATTATGGAAAACAGTCAGAGGATCACAGTCCCCACAGAGGAACTGAACAATACCACCAGGGTTTCAGCTCCAAACCCTCCATACCAGAGAGCCCTAGCTCAAAGCAGTGCTTACCAAGCTTCAGACCTGGGGTGCCACCTTTGTGATATCTGCCATGTCCAACACCTCCTCTGATGTTTAATTTTATGTTTCAACTAGATTGGGCCGTGGGTGCCCAGTTATTTGGTTAAACATTATTCTAAGTGTTTCTGTGAGGGTGTTTTTGGAAGAGATTAATATTTGAACTGGTGGACTGAGTAAAGCAGATGGCAACCCACATGTGGGGGGACTTCACCCAATCCATCGAAGGCCTGAAAAGAACAAAAAGCCTGACCCTCCATGGGGTAAGAGGGACCTCCCCCTGCCTGACTCCTTTCCAGCAGGGACATTTTCTTTTCTGCCTTTAGACTCAAACTAAAACATGAGCTCTTCTTGGGTCTCATGTCTGCTGGCTTTTGAACTGAATTATACCATAGACTCCCCTGCATCTCCAGCTTCCAATCACAGATCTCGGGACTTCTTGGCCTCCATAATCATTTGACCAACTCCTTATAGTAGAGCTCTTTACACACAGACACACACAGACACACACACACACATACCCTATTGGTTCTGTTTCTCTGGAGAACCCTAACTAGTACACCTCCTGCATTCCTAATATTTACTAAATCTTTAAATGGCCTATTTAAATAAATACATTTTAATGAAACTTTATGTCACATTTATAAATTCAAATCACATGTTTATTGTTAAAAATATAAATATAGGCTGGGCACGGTGGCTCATGCTTATAATCCCAGCACTTTGGAAGGTGGAGGCAGGAGGATGGCTTGAGTTCAGGAATTTGAGACCAGCCTGGCAACATGATGAAACCCCGTCTCTACCAAAAATACAAAAAATTAGCTCAGGGTGGTGGTGGGCGTCTGTAATTCCAGTTACTCAGGAGGCTGAGGTGGGAGGATGGCTTGAGCCTGGGAGGCAGAGGCTGCAGTGAGCTGAGATCGTGCTACTACACTCCAGCCTGGGTGACAGAGTGAGACGCCATCTCAAAAAAATTATATATATATATATATATATATATATATATATATATATAAAACTGTAAAATTAAATACATATTAAAATAACAGTGTCTGCTGAAAACACGCTTCAGATGGTGTGACTGGATACATTTTGAAGCTGGAGGTGGGGAATGGTTTACAGAATGGTCATGGAACAAAACTTCTCTCTCTCATTTCAATCTCTACCAAATGGAGGTCAACTATATTTTATAGCGAATCTTTGGCTACTTTTTCGGGAGGAAGATAGTTCTTTCTTAGGCATCAAAAATAAGGCACAATACAACAGAAAGAATGCCATGACTACATGCTGCGGTTATCAGTCGCTGCTTTAAAAACAAGTTCAAACTTGGTAGCTTCTCATAGCTCACCATTTTGTGAGTCAGGAATTCAGAGAGGCTTGCCCGGGCAGTTTGTCTGTGGTCAGTGTGGCAGCAGCTAGGGTGGCTGGGACTTGGTGGTCCACATCCAGGATGGGTTCTTCACCCATGTGTCTGATCTCTCCATGTCTCCTGCCTCTTTCTCTCTGTGTCTCTTCCTACGGAGCCTCTCCATGTGCCTTTGGCTTCTCACTGCATGGCAGCCTCAGGGCAGTGGTGCCCAGGGCAGTCCCGTGGTGACTCAGGGTTCCAAGAGCTAACATCCAAAGACCCAGTAGAGCTGCAAGGCTCCATATATCCATCCTCGAAGGTCACTTCCACCAATCCTAAGAGCCAAGCAACACATGCCAGTCAAGGAGAGGGGAGTTAGACCCCACATCTCCATGGAAGGAATGTCAAAGAATTTGTAGCCATCTTTATTCCCTTACCTCGTTCTTACGTATTGAACAAGGAGAAAGTCCTCAGAATGGGGTTTCAACATCATGGATAAAAAAGTTCACCGTGGAGCCACTTAATTCAAGTGGCAGGTCAGACTGGAAAAAAGGTGTGAGTTTTAGAGTCGGACACACCTGAATTTGAGACCCAGTTATACCACTTAACAGGTGATCTTGGTACAGTTGTTTAAGCTCACTGAATCTCTGCCTTTTGGCCTGTGACATGGAATGGTGATGTTTCTGGGCTGCTGTGTGGATACCCACAATGTCTGCAACATCACAGTCCCTCAGTAGTGTTAATCATTTTAAGCCAACCTACAGAATAGTGAGGATTTTACAAACGTGTTTTTTTGTTTGTTTGTTTTTAAGACAGGATCATACTCTGTCACCAAGGCTGAAGTGCAGTGGCACAATCTTGGCCCACTGCAACCTCCACCTCCCAGGTTCAAGAGATTCTCATGCCTCAGCCTCCCAAGTAGCTGGGATTACAGGTGTGTGCCACCACACTCGGCTAATTTTTTTATTTTTAGTAGAGACGGGGTTTCGCCACATTGGCCAGGCTGGTCTCGAGCTCTTGGCCTCAAGTGATGCACCGTCTTCGGCCTCCCAAGGTGCTGGGATTACAAGTGTGAGCCACCGTGCCAGGCCGTACAAAGGTGCTTTCTAAAATACCATATATGTGATAAAAACCTATGCATAATCTGAAGGAGACTGACACATGATAGAAAGGGTCTTCTCATTTAGCTTAAAACTACAGTTTTCAGAAGAAATTCACTAGCAAGCATCTTCCTAGAATGTTAAGGGCACCCCAAAGTTCCTACCATGATCTTTGAGAGGGCTCTGCATAGTGATCATGTAGGAAACTGGCAAAACAGAACCATCTTTTTTCTAAGCCTTAATTAATCAGAGTGTTCGGGGAGGCAGGAGAAGGTAAAATGACTGGCAGCTCTGATCCACAGGTGCTCAACAGTGATGGTAACAGCTTCTGCAGAGGGGCATTTTGGAAATGTGTCAGTGATGGTTGTATCTGATACAATGCTGGGGGCAGAGTGGGCATTCCTGCCACTTAGAGGGCAGAGACCAGGGATGCTGGGTGTCCCTCAGTGGATGGAGCAGTCCCACACAATGAAAGCATTGTCTTGCCATATAGAAATACCCCGCTTTTCTGAACCTGGGACTAACTTATTTTACAAAAAAGCAATATGTATTTCTGCTCAGCTGTAATAGACACTTTACACTTTATTTTCCAGGAATGCCATTAGTGCATAAATCAAAGGAAGACTGTTTATTTTCTTCAGAATTCCAAGAGTTGTGTATCATTTTGGAAAATCACACTACCCGCAGCAGCTCATGTTATCTGAGTCACCAATCCCACTCCTCTGACTTCAACTGCATTGGAGGGGTGGCGCAACCTGAGCTTCTTGGGGCAGGTGTCAGCCCCTGATCACTTCGTTCTGTTGCCCAGAGGCGGGTGCCTGTGTTGGAAGTAATCAGCAAATACTTTCTCTCATTCTTCTTTATATTTCAGTTATGACATTATATTAATTTTTCTTAAAAATTATGGGTGTGAGTGAGTCATATTATCCAGGAATTTCACCTCAGAATTGTAAACCAGGTGCTTGAATATATTTGCAATAAAAATGGGGGTTGGGTCTGACAGGCCTAAAAGCTTACTGCTTTAAAAGAAATTTTCTATGGATCAAAAATGCCTTTCGAAGTGGAAACACCAGGGAATCATTTCCTTTCTGGAACCTGCCGGACCTGCAGCAGCCCTGCCAGGCAGAGCAGGAGAGGCTGGCGCTACAGCATGAAAGAGCTCTTTCTCTTCAGCCCTCACAGGTGAAAAGACACGGACGCCCTGGCCACTGCTCAAACCGAAGGAGGAAAGACTCACAGACTCCTAGGGCCATGTGGCCCTCAATAAGTTAGTTATGTATAATATAAGCCTCAGTTTCCCCATTTGTATGTTGGCGGTAAAAGTAGCCCCTCCTGTATTGACTTCCTGTGTGGATCAAACACGATAAGTAAGATAAACCATGTTTCATGCTTCCCTCCACATCCCTGAGCACATAATGCTCAATTGATGCAAATGTGTATTATCATCCATACAGCATTTATGGTTTACAAAGCCCTTTTCCACATACTGTTTCCTTTGAACCATTCAGCAGTGGGGACTGACAGGAAGAACATCTCCAGGGAGGAGAGGAGGCTCAGGGATGCCATGATACTTGCCCTAGGTCACACTGGTGGCCATGAAAATGGCTTTTCTGAATTGGAATCCGTGCGGTTCCATTTAGATGGATTCTGTGCAGCTCTGAAGACACAAGTAGGCTCTCAGAGGAGGAAGAAGCTACTGGAGAAGAAAGGTAGGAAACTGCCAGCAACTGGAGCTTGCTAACAATGGAAGGATAGAGTCTTGTGCTGTCTGCCTCCTTCCAAGACGTTAGCAGGGAATTTGGGCCTTGACCTGGGAGAGAGGCCTTGAAACCCATTCAGTCTAAGAATCCAGGCTTCACTTCGAGATCACTTCTCAGAGTACAGGTTTTTGCTTTTAACTCTTTCCTTGAATGTTAGATGTTTTTCCCTCAAACATATTGTTTCAGTTGTCATTTTAACTTTTCCACAGATGAGTGAGCTAGCTGGAAAATGGTCTGGGACTTCAGTGGCACCATGGTTCCAGCATAAATTCGCCTTACTCTGTTTTAAACCTGCACTCTCAGGGATGAGAAAGAAAACCCCTGAAACTGATGTTCGATTCACAAAGTACACACGCAGAACACAGGAAATCTCTGCCAAAGCGTGGCCTGGGTTTTCTTAACTTTGTCCTGGAAGTTCTGTAACCTGTGTTATCTGCTGTTAAAAATTTACAGGGACCAGCTGGGTCTTTGGTCCAATGGAATTTTTTTTTTCTTCAGGCATGGAAATGTCAAATATAGTCATAAAAACAATGACCTAACCTGTACCCAGAAATATGATTTCTAAACAATTATACTTTCAGTTAATCTCGCACTACCGTGGTCCCAAGCCAATGAATAAGAACTCAATTTCTCAGCATTTGACCTGAACAGAGATTTGGGCTGCTTCCAGGGAAATGCATATTAGACAAACCTTTCTGAATGTACCTTTTTCTAGGCCAGGTGCAATGGCTCACGCCTTAATCCCAGCACTTTGGGAGGCCAAGGTGGGCAGATCACCTAACGTCAGGAGCTTGAGACCAGCCTGGGCAACATGGTGAAACCCTGTCTCTACTAAAAATACAAAAATTATCTGGGCGTGGTGGCAGGTGCCTGTAATCCCAGCTTCTTGGGAATCTACTTGAGGCAGGAAAATCTCTTGAACCTGGGAGGCAGAGGCTGCCGTGAGCTGAGATCGCACCACTGCACACCAGCCTGGGCGACAGAGGAAGACTTCATCTCAAAAAAAAAAAAAAAAAAAAAATCACTGAACGTACTTTTTTCTTATTCTACTATCAGATCACTTTTAGTTAATTTATTCTTCTTTACTGGGTTCATGCCAAATGACTTCTAACTGAAAGAGAGGGCCCTAGAAAGAAAGAACCAATCCTCTATACCATCATATCATTGGCCCCCACACATTCTCACACATATCACCTCCCAAATCGAGTACTAACTTCACATCCCTGGAGAGAGCTTATACTCACCTGGTCTCATTAAAGCAACACACGGTTGTACAGTTTCTCATTGTGGGACCAATTAACCATTTCCACATCAGGCACCAACACAACCCCACCATGCTGTTTGCCCTCTTTATTTATGTTAAGTCTCTAGTACTAATTATGTTAAGACACTCAAAACAAGAGCTATATTTTCACACCGTGGGTGGTGATTTCGAGCATTAGAACCAGCTTCTTCCCCCCACTGTTTCTATGCTTTGTAATTTGCATACCAAAATTTAAAGCTATCTACAGCTTTCCACTTGAAGCTTTTTTGCAAATGAGGTCTTAAAAGTGATATAGTCGAATATGCTCGGGCATCTTTGGCATCTGAAAGGGAAAATTCCCAATAAAAGGGGCAGTGCACAGATGGCTGCTGGGTTGACTCCTAAGTCTCAAGGCAAACTCCCCCAGCACAGACCACAGTGGCAACAGCATGAACCAAATCTTGCTTGAATCCAACAAATGACCACAGATTTCTCACGACTGAAAAAATAACAGGAATCTATTCCCCCAGTGGAATTCGTTACTGATCAATAAACCCAATGCATTGTGCAACATTTGTGATTATTCTCTTTGGAATCAACAGCATGTCTTAATAGCTAATTGTTTGATAAAGCCTTGACATCACCAAAATTTCCCAATAATGAGGGCACTAAATCCTAAAGAACTGTGAAGGAAAGAGGTCAGCCTCTTCTTTGGAAGGCCACAAAGAATGAGAATGATTCTTATAGTCCTATAATCACTCAGAAATGGTTAGGCCCAAAGGAGTTAAGTTACATGACCTCCAAATCCTGTCTCCAAAACCAAAAGCATGAATGCCCTGGAATAGGCTTTCGTCTTGTGTTTTTCTCTTCGGTTCTTCCTTTCCTCATTCACCAAGGCAGACTGCTTGTCAAAACAGGATTAAAATCCTGAGGCCAGCCCCTGGCCGACTTGAAGTCTGCATCTAAGGCAGGGCCTTAGACATGGCAGCTCCAAGTGTTTCATGAGCCTGGTGAGAGGGGCAGGCCCTGGCTCTAGACACCAGGGAAAAACATACTCCTTAGTGTTCAACCCTGGTTTTCTCATCAGAGCGATGATGTCCCAGGATGACCTGTGGACAAAAGAGGACAGGAGAAGAGAAAATATTTTCTTCAGTTCAAAAGAAAAGGCCCCTATGGTCTATGAGCTGACAGCTGTATGGTACTCATAGCTATTACTGAATCCTTTCTGAACTGCACCGTGGGTACAAGAGGGAGAGTGAAGGTCTAGTGCTTGGTTGGAAGGGAGAAGGAACAGGCTCTCTTCTCTTTGTTTTATCCCACTGCCTCTTTGCTCCATACCACTTTCCCCTGGCTGGATTTAGACCCAGCCAAGGCAATTATTTGCTTTGCCCAGCTCAGCACTTGTTCCCAAGTTGAGTACTCATCTTTATGGGAGCCTGCACATGTCTTTAGGGATACTTTCAGGCCATATGTTTCGTTTTGAAACAATGAGGGCTTCTCTATAATGATCAGCACAGGGAGAGGAAAAGGGCAAGGGCTTTGGTTACAAAATATTCAGCTCCCCAAAGTTGAGTCACCATCGCGGGGCTAAGCAGACAACATCACCACCTTTCAAAGCACAGTGTTGACACTATTTTTTCCTGGCATACTAATTTTCTCATAACAGCCTGCTCCACTCCTCTGCTTCTGTCTTGCATGTTTTCTGGACAAAGTAAGACCTCCTCAGCCCAGCCAATTTCTCAAAAGGCTAAGACAGCCTGGCTGCAGGAATGTGCAATCATTCTTGAAAATCAGCAATGGTGGGTTGCATTTATCTGATCAAAAAATGCAACTGCCAAAAAAAAAAAAAAAAAAAGCACATCTGCCTCCCCACAAATGAAAATTTAGGTAGCATGTGTCTAAGTTAGTGGCAGAGTAAGAGGAGTTTATATGGTTTCTTATCACTGGACTAAAACACAACTAGTAAAACTGGTATAGTAATAGTCACCCCGGGAAATATGCAATGTGGATATCAGAATCTACTCCCATTACTTCAGAGTGTCAAATGGACTGAGTGGAATGACTTTTCAGCTTAATGCAAAGTGAGACCTGCCACTGGGTAATAAATTCCTTTCTGTCCTAAAATAGTAGCCCAAGAAATAATCATCCCAAGAAGTAAGAGGTGTTTTATCTCCTCCGCGGCAGCAAAGGGCTTCTCCTGATTGCTAAGTGCTGATTTATTCCAGAATGCACAATTGCAGCTTGCTGCTGGTCTCCACCCCATCCGCCTGAAGGCAGGGATGTTCTTGTCTGTGTCAGAACTGCCTGCTTAACCCAGCAGGAAGCCTTGTCACCGGTATCCAGCCCTGGCCACGTCTCTTGGCTGACAGAAGCAGGAGCCCAGCAATGCTAACATTTGAAAGATCCAGAGGGAAGAGAGGAGGCTGACTTTTGAAGGGATGATCTGCATCCATCACCACTTGCCCTCCAGATGCTATACCCAAATAGCAGTGTCCCTCCTGAGGCTGTCCCTGAATGCCACCCACCAGTGACCAGCCGCACTGGGAGGGGTGTGTGTTTGTGTGTGCGTGTGCGTATGCATGTCTGAGAAGGGCTGTTGTGGGGCAGGCTGCTCTGCAATGCTGAATGCTCCTGTCTGTGCCTCTTCAGACATTAATATATGCAGATCAGAAGAAGCTAAATTCCAAGCCTCTGTAAGCATGTCCAAAATGGCCCTCTTGCCCAAAGCACTTCTTCAAGTCTCAAACTAAAGATCAGCATTTGACAAACCACGGGTGAGAGTTTGCAAAAACATGAAGGAGTGAGCCCTTGCCAGAATTGAAACCAAGACGAGTGCAACAACAATGAAAAACGCTTAGAACCCACGGGCTGGCAGCCAGGGCGTTCGGACTTGGTATGGGCGTATCAACAAATGCAGAGTTCCGCACAGCGATTTACAGCAGAGACTCTAGTAGAGATTTACAGCAGACTGGAGCACTGTGCTCTTGCAAATGCAGAAGTTTGGGGTGGGGAAAGGTAGAAAAGAAAAAAAAGAAGAAAGAGAAAGTGACATATTCAAATGCAATTCAAACATTCCAAGCTGCTCTTTTGACCTCAGAAATTTTACCATGATTTGGGTGATCCTAATGGTCTGTGGACCACGTTGGAAAATGTCACAATAGATGTTTGAATTAAAATCCAGTAGGTTTGCCAAAAGACCAATTGTTAAAAATTGGCAGCATTCCAGAGAACTTACTAGGCTGTGTACTGCCCCGGGGCTGAGAGAACTGCTAATTCCAGAGAAAGTTAATTATCACCTTATTGATAAAAGGGTAATTTTTAAAGCTTGTGGTGTGGCTTTTGTGACTCATTAATTAAAATTTAGAGTAATTTACTAGATACTCTGGTGGCTTCTGTTATATTAGATCTGTACCAAGCAGTTTAATGTCTCTCCCAGGGGCTGTTTTTAATCCCCCTCTTCTCTCCTCACCTGTCTGCTTTTGAAGGCAATGAAAACATTAAAAAATGTGTAAATCTAAAACTAGCCTTTTGAGAGATTGCAGAATTAAGAAATAAGATGTCTAGGGAGGCATTGTTTAAAAGTTCCTTCTTAGAAACATCAAATGTGCCCACCAAAAGAAAGAAGCTTGTGTGATCACACCAAAGGCAACTGCTTTCACAAACTTCATCCACAAAATGTTAGACAAGATTTTACGCTCCATGATAATCAGATTAAAAGAGGGTCTTTTCTCATCTCCTTTCCCTTCTTTCCCATTCCATCCCCAAATAAAATCTGAGGGCTCAGGGGAAGAATGACACTGGAGATGCTTGGTATCCTAAGGCTCCCAGCCCAATGAGGGGTAGCATCACCTGCCACGCTCTTCAGGACTTGTGGAGTGGGATGGGCACATCCCGGCTCCCTGGCATCTACCCATGTGATATTGAGGTTTCCGAGGGCAGAGACTTGGGGAGAAAAATTGTCCTGCATATCCCTAACAGGGCCCCTGTGAGGGCCTTTCAAGCTCCAGCCACCACCTCTGCCTGGACCAAAAGTTATTTAAGGGGCATGTCATAAAGGATGCGTGGACACATGTGTGATGTGTCCTCAGGCCACACAAAATTGTAAACAGACCTACGAAGCACTCTCACATTTAAGCCCCCAGACTCCCAGAAAGGTTATTCCTCTCCGAGCATTCCTTGTTATGATTTCAGGGAATTTCAATTATGTTTCCTTAAAAGTATTGAAGTATTTGAGATCCAAAATTGAGATTAAAAATACATAAACAGCAGAGACGATTTTCTCATCATTTCAAATTTTAAAAATTAAAAAAGTCTATCTTTGTACTTTGGGGTAGTGCTTGAATTTTTTAATAGGAAAATGTTACTGAGTATTTTTTAAAGTCAATATTGTTTTGAACTCTCATTATAAAAGTTCTTGCAGCAAGTGACAGTATTTGGGTCTGGCTTGTTTTCTGTGGGCTGAGCTGCTTAGCTTACCTGCTGCTTGCTAGAGGAGACAGCCTTTCACCCTCACCCCCAGGAGTCAAGAACCAGAAAGTGAAACTGCTTCTTCTGGTTTCCCTCGCCTCGAAAACACACCACCAAAAGCAAAGAAATGATGAAAAGCAACTTACTCGTTTCGCTTATTGTTTTCTTGTCTTTCTATTACCGTTCATTTACTCTTTTCTTTTTTTCTTTTCTTTTTTTTTTTTTTTGCAGCAAAATAAAAGTAATTTTGGGGGCACAGGGAAGAAATGTAAACACGTTATACATGAAAGAACTGGATTTTTGTGGGCTTTGCACTTTTGTTATAATTCCACAAATGAAGCAAACTGATGAATTTACCAAAATATTTCAGAGCTCATCTACATACACAATTTAAAGAGCTAAAGAAAACACATTCGTATTTTTAAAAAATTCTGTCAAAAAGCCTGTTTAAAAGTTATAGTTTGTGAAGCCACCAATTTCCCTAAAACTGAAGATTCTACGTTAACCTTATGAGTTTAGATGATCACGCAGTACCGATTTTCTAGGTAATCTTCACCCAGCTGCTGTTGCTCAAACAGCCCCTCATTTTTTCAGGCTAGTTCTACCAAGCAACACAAAAAATGCTCCACACAAATATTATACCCCCCAGATAGTTTAACACACTAAGAATTCCTTTGTAGTTATTTTTACATTTTTATGCTTTCACTCCAGATATTCTATTTTGCTTTAAAAAAAAAAAAAGTGGAGAAAAAAAGCAGCTATATCCCTCATTCTTCAAAAATGGTTCCTCTGGTTGAAAAGAAAGAAAAACAGCATGCAACAAATACCCCGATTCTGAAGTGCCTGGATTACTTTCTCAAGTACTGTAGTGTCTGAGATCAGTAAAAAACCACTTTCTCAGAAAGCCACTGATTGTCTAACCCTCATGAGTACCGTCATGGAATCTAGAGACAACACGAGGAGACACCTCTCGTTCACGATCACAGATAGTGGAAAGAACTTTGACTCAAGCACCTCAACTCAGCAAAACAGCTCAGCAACCTGCACCCTGGCCTCATCCACCGCTCCTGTCCAGCCAGCAATCAACTTGGAGAGGACCCTTCATGCTTTGGGAGGAGCATGTGGAAGCTGGTTCAAGTCACAGTGCTCCACCTGGGAAGGAGGTGATTTTGAGCTTGGGAAAACTGCCGCTAATACTCCATAGTCACCAGTTTTTTTCCCCAAAAACGAATTAAAACCAGAAACTAGCAATAAATATTATTCTTATTTATGCCTCATAAATTAGGAAAAACCAGCACAAAGACATGTGAAATACTCTACCTGGGATATTTGAAATAAAATTAAATTGAAAAAAAACCACTTTTACATGTTCATAACATACCAATTTTAATAACCAAATTTTAGGTAAATATTTTTATCCCAAGACATAGTACATTTTTTTTAAAATTAAAAAGCAAAACAAAGCAAAATTATCGTGAAGGGAAAAAATAACTAACCGGTTACTTGAGTTCACATTTGGAAAAAAATAACTTTCTAGGTATTTAAATGCAGAGTTAAAGAGTAATGAACATGTATATAGCCCAAATTTATAAACTATATAATTCAATGTTACATTTTCCCCTTTGAGATCTGGTTAATAAATTAAATGCTGTACTTTGCATATGAGGAACTAAAGTTTACCTACTGGACTCAGTGGTTTTAGTGCAGGACACTCTTGTGCGTTGCCATAGAGGTAGGCATGCAACCCAGAAAAAACTAAAACAGGTAACCTGTCATGCTGACAGTTACAAGAGAAAGATCCCGTGTCAACGGCACGCCTCCAATTGTGCATCTCCCTTACCTACAGCTTGTTCACCAGAGCCCTGAGCAGGTTGTTTACCAGGTCGGGAGTGTTGACTCAGAAGACAGATGACTTTCAGCACATGCAAACCGAGTATTGCAAAAGCTATCTTCCACCCGTGTTAGTAGCTCACAGTTAGTCTCCAGCAGCCCTGCGCTCCAGCTGCAAACATCTCATTAGACTAATGCATTCAGCACAGGCAGAAAACTCGATTTACCATAGCTACAGCAATGAATTTCCATTACGATGACAGCTTCAACCACATCATGTCCGGAAAACCAGCCAACCACTGGCTTTTAAAGAACACACACATTTTACATGCAGAAAACGAGGCCTCTGTGTGTGTGTGTGTGTGTGTGTGTGTGTGTGTGTGTGTGTGTGTGTGTGTGTTTCGTGTTTCCTTCCTCTTAGCAGCCTAACTAAGAGAAATGTGCAGTGTAGCTTTTTGTCGACATGAGCTGCAAGGTAATGACACTTCTGCTTCTTTGGTAGTTACGTCCTTATAATAACCTGAATTATGTCACAATGGTTAGAATGGGTGTTTCCAACATTTCAGTTTTCATTACCCCTCCTCTGTTGCCATAGAAACCAGACTGTAACATCATCTCTTTGTCCCAATCCTGCAGCAGTGTGGGCCAACACCAGGCTTATAAGACACTGGTGATCTGACAGAGTGAATGTTTGACTTTGGACAAATAAAACAAAAAGAAATATTACAATAGCATCATTGTTCAGGAGACCCTGTGTGATTCCCAGAGCAGTGTGCCTATCCAGGTGTGTGCACACACCATGGTTGTACATATTAAATCAGCGGCTGCCCACAACATATGTGTACAGTTCATTAAAGCCAGCCCTGACTTTGGCTCCAGGCCTGTATGTGTGTGTGTAAGCATCTCTACCCACCTCAACGTGGTGGGACGTGCACAGGATAGAAACAGGGCAAGAGTGACTATTCATTCCCATGCCCCATTGCATTTTCTGCAGCAAAGCAATATATATCGGCGAACGGATCTTTTCTTTTCCTTTCTTTTTGTAAAGTGGAGCAGGGCTCCCCATTGCCCATTTCATCCACTCTGGGATATTGGCATATTCACAGGTATTTCCTACAAGATGAAACATCCATTCTACAAACATGTGGCTTACTCCTAGGGATGAGCAGCAAACAAATTTAGCCGGGACTAAATATCAACCAGGGCTAACTAAGGCTTAGGCCACAACCTGGCCAGTTACTGAGAGTGAAAAAAACTGCAATGGACAACTTGAGGTTTCTCTGAATATATGTGTAGAGTCACATTAGAAGTACATAAGAAATCTCTCCTCTGAAATTTATTATGAAAATATAAAAAATTGTTTTAAGTCAAAGCCTTGTAATTAATTAAGCAAGAAGAAATTCACTACTTTAGTTCATTTAATCATCAAATTTTGTTGTTTTGTATGGGAAAAGGCAGGTTTGGTAGTTTGCATTTTCATTTCATATAAGTTGATTTCACTAAAGAAGGAGGAAGAGGAGAAGAAAAGAAAATAAGATGGATGGGCCAGGTGCAGTGGCTCATGCCTGTAATCCCAGCACTTTGGGAGGCCAAGGCGGGTGGATCACGAGGTCAGGAGATCGAGACCATCCTGTGAATGGTGAAACCCCGTCTCTACTAAAAATACAAAAAATTAGCTGGGCGTGGTGGCGGGCGCCTGTAGTCCCAGCTACTCGGGAGGCTGAGGAGGGAGAATGGCGTGAACCCGGGAGGCGGAGCTCACAGTGAGCCCATACCGTGCCACTGCACTCCAGCCTGGGCGACAGAGCGAGACTCCATCTCAAAAAAAAAAAAAAAAGAAAAGAAGAAAATAAGATGGATGGGCTAGGTGCGGTGGCTCATGCCTGTAATCCCAGCATTTTGGGACTCCTGGACTTGAGGTTAGGAGTTCGAGACCAGACTGGCCAACATGGTGAAACCCCATCTCTACTAAAAATACAAAAATTAGCCAGGCTTGGTGGCGCTTGCCTGTAATCCCAGCTACTCGGGAGGCTGAGGCAGGAGAATCGCTTGAACCTGGGAGGGAGAGGTTGCAGTGAGCTGAGATCACGCCATTGCACTCCAGCTTGGGTGACAAGAGTGAAATTCCATCTCAAAAAAAAAAAAGAAAAAAGAAAGAAAAAGAAAAGAAGAAAAGAAAAGGAAAGAAAAGAAAAGAAGATGGATGATTTAAATTTGGACAGCATCTCTGTCCCAGCGGCAGTGGTTATTATACTCACACCCGTGGCCTCATACATGCCACACTACATTGAGCTTAAAGCACCTGGAATGGGCTGAGATATTAGACCAATTTTCACTCTAAAATGTTTCTTAGGATAAAAAAAAAATAATGTTTCTTAAGTAATCAGAAATATTCTCCAAGTCCTGTAAAAGAAGAAAAAGGGTTGGCAGAATTTACCCATAAGAAAGGAGTTGCTGGTTTTCCTACCCAGCTCTGTGAGGGTTTCTCACTCTGATCCTCAGGCCCAACCTCCTTGCCTCCTCCCAGATGGGCTACTGTTGTCCTTGTCCTCAAGGTGGGTGCATGTGGGAAGCAGCCATTGTCATCTAACAGGTCAACTTGGTAATAAAGCCTAAAATTGAAATCAACAAAAGCTGGATTGCTTGGGCACGGTGGCTCACGCCTGTAATCCCAGCACTTTGGGAGGCTGAGGTGGGCAGATCACAAGGTCAGGAGATCAAGACCATCCTGGCTAACACGGTGAAACCCCGTCTCTACTAAAAATACAAAAAATTAGCTGGGCGTGGTGGCAGGCGCCTGTAGTCCCAGCTACTTGGGAGGCTGAGGCAGGAGAATGGTGTGAACCCGGGAGGCGGAGCTTGTAGTGAGCCGAGATCACGCCACTGCACTACAGCCTGGGCGACAGAGCGAGACTCTGTCTCAAAAAATATATATATTTCTTATATACATGTATATATTTAAGTAAACATATTTATTTACTTAAATATGTCATTCAAAATATTTGATATTTAATAAATTATTCATTTAAATTATGTAATTTAATAAATTTAATAAATATGTAAATATATTTATTTAAATATATCTTTATATTTTTATTTAAATATATTTACATTTTTATTTAAATATATATTTGTTTTTATTTAAATGTATATTTTTATTTAAATATATCTTTATATTTTTTACTTAAATTTTTTTATTTAAATATATCTGTATATACACACATTTATTAAAATATATATATTTAAACTTACTGGGATTTCTTTCTTCACGCAACCAGGAACATAGCTTTTAATAACTTAAATCAATATTTTAAAAAATCCTAAATGTTTTTAATTCCAAGAAAAATTTAAGTTAAACATGTAAGAGAAAAGAAATTTGATGGGATGACTGGTATTAGCTGAGGGGCCTGCTAAGAAGAAAAGTGACTGCTCTGAGCTAGCATCTCTCTAAGTCTTGTACATCCCTGTCCCATGAAAAGGGTGCTTAGGTTGTGCCACGTTGTTAATTTTCTTTGCACTGTGGTTACATTTCTGTCTCAGACCACAAGCAGCATGTTCCACTCTCTCCACACGAGTGCTACTGGGCTGGTGGTTAGCAGGAGGCAACCAGAGGGAGCAAGTTAATTTGGGGGCGTCCCAAATGCAAATCTACTTAGAGTAGCCTCCATTTGAAGAGTAATCCTTCTGTCAGCTGCTGGTAAAGACACCGTTCACATTGAAAATGGCCTTTGTCCTAAAGACTTGTGTTTTCCAACACAAGCATCAGATCGAGAGGATTCTGTCTTGGACTGGCAGTCAGTGCTACCGCCGAAACAACCTTTGTTATAACAGTGATAGCTAACATTTACTGAAGAATTATGTGTGAAGCCCTTCTCATTTTGTATCCCATTTATGACAATCCTATGAAGTAGGTATTATGATACCATTCCCATCTTACAGATAAGGAAACTGAGACTTAGGGATGTTAAATAACTTGCCCAAGGACACACAGCTTAGAAGTGGTAGACAAAGGTCTGACCCAGGCATTCTGTGCCCAAAGATACTCTAATTAATCATTCCACCTCATGGATCCTGGCAC
The DNA here is from genome assembly GCF_029289425.2 of Pan paniscus. Classification (NCBI taxonomy): domain Eukaryota; kingdom Metazoa; phylum Chordata; class Mammalia; order Primates; family Hominidae; genus Pan; species Pan paniscus. The sequence goes on from NC_073254.2 coordinate 127,842,908, forward strand.
TGCCACTTGTTCCAGTCCTACCACTAACCCAATGACATGGGTGAAATCATTGACTTTCTATAACACGGGAGAAGGAAATAAGGGACTAGATCATCTTTGTGGTCACTTATGGCTCTGACATTTCACAAGCCTAAGAACTGCTTTATCTCTAACTCAAAATATTGGTCTGCTGAAACAGCACGACGCTTTGGGTTGGAGGAGTGCTTAGTTGTGATTATGGATATGGCCATGATTACAAAGGGGCAAAAAGTGTCCTTTCTCTCATTAGGATAAGACCTAGTAAACTAGAGCTTTGGATATCAATTTGGAGCAAAGGTAGGGAGGAGAGAGCATGGAGAAAGAACAGGAAGAAAAGCTAAGATTCCATTTCTGTAGTAAGGAAGGGAGAACAGCCTCCCACACTCAAGAGGCCCCACAGCTTCCTTTCCACATCATTCAACACAGGTTTGAGAACCTTAGGGGCTATGGAAAGCATAAGGCTTATGATTACCATTTTGCAGCAAATAGTTAACCTAATTAGTCAGACTACACAAGAGTGGATGCCAGATCTCTTGACTCCCCAGTCTGTCGCTTCTTCAACCCAAAGGCCTGCCTTTCATGGGGCCAGATCTTAGCTTCAACTACTCAAGCAGGGATCTTTTAAAGTTAAAGACAAAACCGTTCTGTGTAGTGAAGATAAACAAAAAACAACCTAAATCACAGAATACACAAAGCATCCCCAAAAAGGTTGTCATAGAAGAACACGGAATGAAACTTTTAAAATGTTCTTAATAAATGTTTGTGAAAATATTGCAATTTACAAAATAATATCCAGGATCGAATTTTATTTTGAAAAAAAACTAATGATTTACAAAATATGAGACATGTTACTAGTAATGATTCTTCCCAGCACTTTGGGAGGCTGCACTGAGAGAATCGCTTGAGTCCAGGAGTTCAAGACCAGCCCAGGCAACATGGGAGACCTTGTCTCTACAAAAAATTAGAAAGAAAAAAATTAACCAGGCATGGTGGTGCGTGCCTGTAGTCCCAGCTACTCGGTAGGCTGAGGTGGGAGGAATGCTTGAGCAGTGGGGAGGGCGAGGCTGCAGTGAGCTGTGATGGTGCCACTGCACTCCAGTTTGTGTGACAGAGCAAGATCCTGCCTCAAAAAAAAAGAAAAGAAAAGAAAAAATAGTAATGATTCTTTGGTGATAGAATTTTTATCTTAATATTTTTCTTTTATATGTTCTGCACAAGAACACCCATTTCTTTTGTGATAATCAAAATTGGTGTGAATTCTCATAAGTGGGAGTTGGACAATGAGAACACACAGACACAGGGGGAACATCACACACCAGGGCCTGTCGAGGGGTGGGGAGCAAGAGAAGGGAGAACATTAGGACAAATACCTAATGCATGCAGGGCTTAAAACCTAGATGACAGGTTGATAGGTGCAGCAAACCACCATGGCACATGTATACCTATGTAACAAACCTGCACGTTCTGCACATGTATCCCAGAACTTAAAGTAAAATAAATAAACAAATAAATAAATATTAGTTCTATTTAAAAAACTGGTATGAATTAATTGATTGATTAGTAACAGAATTTTTCCTTGTCACATTGGCAAACATATTCGATAATGGTTCTCATAAATGTTAAGTCTCAAATTTCATCATTAAAATAAAACTAAAAGCTTTGTCAGCCCAGTGGCTATAGGTTACATTCAGCCCCTGCCTTAGCCAGTGCCCTGAGTCCAAAGCCTGCTCCCACATCCTCCAGGATGGGCTTCACTATCACGAATATTTCTGGAGCCCATGCGGGGTGCTTAGTGCAGCCAATACAAAAATTAGGGACATATTCCCTATCCTTCCCCACCCAAGGGCCTCTGCGGTCAGCAGGGTCCTCTCAGAGCTGATAATACTCTGTCTTGTTTTTAGTCAAGCCATGTGCTAAAGACATAGGAAGCTGGTGATTGAATCAAGTAAAAAACACTCTCATCCAAGGAAAAACGACTCACTCAAATTCTCTTGGGCCCAAAACATGGCTCCTCTCAGACAGGGCCTCCTCTCTTTGTGGCTCTGGGCCTGTGACCCTGGCTGATACTCAAGGACTGACTGAGTGGAAACATTTTTCTCAAGGTCTGGCAGTTTTAATGGAAGCACAGCCCAGAGACCCTTATCCCAGGGGCAGCGTCTGGTAAGGGGGTTGGATGGGTGAGGGCAGGTGACTGACAGCTGGAAGAACTGAGAGGGACAACATCAGGGACTTTTCTTTGGTCACTAGGCTGTTAATTCCAAGATGGCAGGGAATAGGTCTTCTCCACTATAACCCCAGTATGTAGTGCAGAGCCTAGGCCGTAATAGGAAATTAACAAATAATTATTACTGAATGAATGAAAGAAACTAGAAGTTAAAGTGGGAGATCTCATCTTAATCTATGTTAGTACAGGCTTTTAGAACTGATTCCTTTCTCCCACAGAAGTGATTGGTGTCAGATGTCTGTTATCAGAAAAAAAAAATCATTCATTAAAATTCAAAGGAAGACTTCCCTTTACTCTTTGTTCCTTTATTCTATTAAAATGTCATCTCTTTGTGATCGCTTCTGCTTTGAGTTGTATTTCTTTGTAACAAATGAGCTTTAATTCAAATGGGTGATCTCCAAGCACTAGGTTTCTCTTTCCCATCTACAATATTTCCCCCAAGTTAGATAGGAGAAACAAACCCAGTGTACCCTCAGTACTCTGCCTGGAGTACTGAGAAGCTTCTAGAATTAGCAAATGTGAGTCTCAGTCAAACCTCTATGTGTGCGCCAAAGAGCCAGAATAACAGACTTCAAATAAAGTAATGAGTACCTGCAATTTCAGCTGAAAACAGTTACTGCTTCTGGGCTCAATTTCTATGAAAGTGGTGTAACGGGGAAAAGGAAGAGATAAGGGGAGGGGGACACAGAGGCCCGTCAAAGAGAGACTTTACATTTTTTAAAGTTCATGTAGAAGATAGTTTTGGGGGATTGCCTGCAGTTTCTAGAATAAAGATGTTGATCACCTGAGGTTCCATCTCCCTTTATTTGAGGGAAGATCTCCAAGATGGGTTTCTTAGTAACAAAAAAGCAAGAATACAACCATTGCCCTTAGAACAAAACTTGAATCTGAATAGAGATGATGCAGTCTGAAATTTTCATTCTCAAAAAAAAAAAACAAAAAAAAAACCCAGCTCGTTGGTGAATAAAAAGCAACTGATTGATCAGTTCATCTTAAGGACAGCCAACTTCAGTGTGGACCATATCTATGATAAACCCACATGAGCTAGAAGTGAACCTAGAGACTGGGACTGGAGAATAGAGGAGGAAAAAGAGGGAAGTAAGTTTGCAAGTAACAGTAAAAACAGCTCAAACTGGCTTTAAAAATGAAGGGTGCAGTGAGTGGCTCATGCCTGTGGTCCCAGCACTGTGGGAGGCCAAAGCGGGCAGATTACTTGCAGTCAGGAGTTCGAGACCATCCTGGTCAAAGTGGCAAAACCCATCTCTACTAAAAATAGAAAAATTAGGCCAGGCGAGGTGGCTCACGTCTCTAATCCCAGCACTTTGGGAGGCCGAAGTGGGAGGATCACGAGGTCAGGAGATCGAGACCATCCTGGCTAACATGGTGAAACCCGTCTCTACTAAAAAATACACACCCACACAAAAAATTAGCTGGGTGTGGTGGCGCATGCCTGTAGTCCTAGCTACTCGGGAGGCTGAGGCAGGAGAATGGCATGAACCCGGGAGGTGGAGCTTGCAGTGAGCCGAGATCGAGCCACTGCACTCCAGCCTGGGCGTCAGAGGGAGACTCTGTCTCAAAAAAAAAAAAAAAGAAAAGAAAGAAAGAAAAATTAGCCCGGGGTGGTGGTGCATGCCGGTAGTCCCAGCTACTTGGGAGGCTGAGGCACGAGAATCGTTTGAACAAGGGAGGCAGAGGTTGCAGTGAGCAGAGATCATGCCACTGCACTCCTGCCTGGGCTACAGAGAAAGACTCTGTCTCAAACAATAAAAATAAAAATAAAGGGCATTCATTAGCAGGGAGTCCAATGAGCTTAGGCAAGGGTGACCCAACAGTTGGTCAATAACGTCACCAAAGATCTGGTCTGAATCATCTTACGCCTGGCTTCCCTCATGGTCACAGTTCTGTTGCCAGCTGCTTCCAGGCCACCTGCTTCCCCCTTTCCCACCCAGCACAAGAGAGAGCCTCTCCAGGTAACTTCCATAGAGAAGCAAGGAAGCTTCTTTCCTAGAACTTCTGGCTAACATCCCTCTCATCTCATTGGCTGGAATTGGGCCACATGCCATTCCTGAACCAAAGACTGCCACCCGGATATGCTGACTGGCTTAATTTCACCTTTGAAACTGGTGGGGACCCTCTGCTTTCCGCCAGGCACCGGAGCTGCCTGGGGAGAAATGTACACCTGAATGACAACTGCAGGGCTCTTACTAAGCAAAAGGGAAGAGGAATTGGTGCTAAAGGCCAAAATCAGCAAGAAGCAACTGACTAGTAGAAGGTGGGGCAGAGGAGACCAGGAATAAGAGAGGCCGTAGGGAGCGGTAGAGGATAAGGGTGCTGTGCGCCGCACATGTGACCTCCTGCCCTCTCAGATACCAATCTTCAGGAAGAGCCACAGAAATTAGGAAATGCTTGCTGTGGTTGAATTTCTTGCAGAAAGTCATGAAGAGGCTGAGTTTTGCATCCTGGGTTGATGCAGGTGAATCCACATTAGCATATGAGAAGCCAGGGGCCAGGACCAAAAAGATTATGAAAGTGAGTCTAGGGAAGGAGGCCACTATGCGGGGAGGACTTAATGGCTGGACTTAACTGGGATGCGAACATTGGGATATAAGAGGCAGAAAGCTGGCTATCTGACAAAGGGGCTGCAGCCATGTAAGTTGGTCATATGGTTAGCTGAATTCCATTCTTTCTTACAAGGGGAGTGACCTTCTAGAAAGGAAGTCTTGACTGGATATTGACATTCTCAAGATGCGTTGTTTAAGATTGAATAACTTAGTCTTTAAAAGAAGTGCTGCGTACTACTCAGACCACCTTATCTGGCTCTAAGTCCGCCCTGTGTGTGTTGTTGGGTAGGGGTTAAGAGCCGGGCCTTACCTGAATCAGGAAATTGGTAGGAGGGTCTGTTCTCTCCGCTTGAACCCTGTGGAGGCTGCAGGCAAGCACTGGGGACCTAGCCATGGGGTAGCTGGAGGAGCTGATGAGTGGGTTCTGCAAGGCTGAGGAGCTCAGGAGACACCTGAGGAGTGCCTGGACTGCTTCCTTTCAGCAGTAACAGGACGTGGCAACACCATCTGGGAATGGATCCTTGGACTGACCTACCAGTGACCAAAACCAGCAAAGACCCCTTTGGACTAAGTATGAAACCCAGAGAGTTTGGAGGACTCTCCAGAGAGGAAGTCCAGGCTTCCCCCAATTTGTGAGAAAGGGCCCAGCTCAGAGTTATATTAATATGATATTCATACTAAAAGGAATGTGAATAGCAAAACCTAAAAATTAGAAAAAAATTTTTTACAAGAAATGTACAAGTTGGATGGCAAGCTCACTGGCTCAGTGCAGGGATTCCGGCTTGACCATGTCCATGACCTCGGTCCAGAAGCTCAACCCCGTTGTGCTTCAGCTCCTTATGCCTGAAACAGGGATGCTAAGACTGGTGTGTGGGTTAAATGAGTTAGGCTGAATATGATGTAAAGTTGTTGGAATAGTGCCTGGCACATATATGAGGTGTCATAATAAGGAAAAGGGAATTTAAGTGGCATAAATACACTGTGACAAATGGAAGGAAAAGGGAATAAAAGCAACAAAATTGTAGAAGCTGCAAAGGGGATGAGCAAGAGGTAACTGACCTGGCAGACCCAAGAAACTGGGCCTTTTTTCAAGTGGGGGTTCCCAGAAAGCACACAGTTCACACCATAGAACCCAGAAAGTCTCTTAAACTGGAAGTCCCAGGAATCCCCAAAAGCAGAAGTTGGGAGGACTAAAAACAAGACTGGATCTCCTCCCCAACCCTGTGCTGCTGGTGACAGCCCCTTAACCCTGACGGAATGAAGGTTTACTCTGATCTCAAGGACACAGGCATAGCTGAGGGGAGAGGTGCTATACCGAAAACAGAATTCAGAGAAAGTTCACCTCCTCAGCAGAGATCCACAGCCCCTGGCCCTCTCACTGCCAGACTGTTTGCAGCCAGGCAAATACACCCACACGAGAACTTGGAGAACTCTGGGAAACTGACCAGCCCACAAGAAAAGACTTACACACACTGAAGTGGGGTTCAGATGGGGCAGCCCAGCAAGATGTCCCTCCAGTGAAGGCCACCAGTGACAATACGCATTCTAGAGTCCTCACTAAGTGTGAGCCTCTGGTATGAAAGACAGAGACCAAAACCAACAAACAGGAAGAAAAAGAATTTGGAGCCAGGCACAGTGGCTCACACCTGTAATCTCAGCACTTTGGGAGGCTGAGGCAGGCAGATCTCTTGAGCCCAGGAGTTCAAGACCAGCCTAGGCAACATGGTGAAACCTGTCTCTAGAAAATATACAAAAATTAGCCAGACGTGGCAGCAGGCACCTGTAGTCCCAGCTACTCAGGAGGCTGAGGTGGGCAGATCGCCAGGAGGTCAAGGCTGCAGTGAGCTGTGAATATGCCACTGCACTCCAGCCTGGGAGACAAAGAGAGACCCTGTCTGAAAAAAAAAAAAGGAATTTGGAAAAAGGCAAATTTCAGGGAGGAAAAAAATTATTTAATTATTACTAATATCTTAAAAGACAAAATATAATATATTGCATCAATAACATAAGAATAGATTGCTGTATAAAAAGGGCATTAGCCTGGGCTCAGTGGCTCGCGGCCTGTAATCCCAGCACTTTGGGAGGCCGAGGCGGGTGGATTACTTGAGTCCAGGAGTTCAAGACCAGCTTGGATAACATGGTGAAACCCTGTCTCTACTAAAAGTACAAAAATTAGCTGGGAGTGGTGGCACGTGCCTGTAGTCCCAGCTATTCAGCAGGCTGAGATGGGAGGACTGTTTGCACCTGGGAGGTGGAGGTTGCAGTGAGCCAAGATCGTGCCACTCCACTCCAGCCCTGGTGACAGAGCAAGACCCTGTCTCAAAAATAAATAAATAAATAATTTAAAAATGAAATGAAAAAAATAAAAAGGACATTAAAAGATAAAAGAGAATCCTTGGAATTAAAAATACGACAGTAAGCTGGGTATAGTGACTCACGCTTATAATCCCAGCACTTTGGGAGGCCAAAAGAGGAGGACTACTTGAGCCCAGGAGTTCGAGACCAGCCTGGGAAGCATAGCAAGACCTTGTCTCTACTAAAAATCAAAAAAATTATCTGGGCATGGTGGCATGCACCTGTAGTTTCAGCTACTTGCTGGGGAGGGGCGGGCAAGGTGGGGTGCACTGAGATGGGATGATCACTTGAGCCCGGAAGTCGAGGCTGCAGTGAGCTGGGACTGCGCCGCTGCACTCCAGCCTGGGTAACAGGGCAAGACCCCATCTCAAAAAAAAAAAAAAAAAGAGAGAGAGAGCAGAAATAAAACAAATTATTAGAAGGATAGAAGAATAGAAGATAGTGTCAAGGAAAAAACTAAAAGAAGGAAAATAGAAAAACTTCAAGGATCAATACAGGAGATGTATGTATGGCAGGTCAGGACCTACTAAGGTGTCCACAGAAGTGAGATTTATGTCCTGCCTGAACTTCATCCTCCTACAAGTCTATTTCAGCCAGTTTGTGGTTGTATTTCGATGTCTCCTCAAGGGAACAGGGCTGGAGCATCCTGCTCTGCCATTTTACTGACATGAATAATCTAAAGTACATTTTGATGGCAGCAATTTTTGTTCCCGTTTTTTTTTTTCGTTTTGTGAAAACTGTTAATGTTCCCATGCTTTAAGATGTATTCTAGAAGAACAGAATAAATTTCTTAAAACAAATTCATACATCCTGTTAAGAAACCAGGCTGTTTTGAAAAAGTATGTTAATTGGAGTTCTATTGAGTTCTCATTTGAAAATACTTAAATAGGGGAAGCACTCTGAAGACATACAGAGGGGCTCAGGAGCCAGGACAGGGATGAGTCCTTGGGTCAGAGGGGAACTAAGTCTCTTTACTCTCAGAGCTCTCTGTCTCTCCCACCCAGAGGCCACATAATTCACAACTTAGCTAATAAAACTAAACCTTAGGTGCCATGCCATTCAGACCTCAAGTCCAATGTCCAGATACTAAATCTCTCACCACAAGGCCTGGGGTCTTTCCAACCCAGAGCTTACCAACTCCATGGGGCATCCTCACTGACTCTGGGCTTCCCAAGCAACACCCTGGTCACAGCATACAGAATTGTTTACCGCCTGGTTCAGTGATGAGGGTGGCTCTCCCACTAATAATTTTTTATTTTCCAGGCAGCTGTGGTGACACCTCAAACAGGTAATGCATCTCTTAATTAATATTTGAATACAACCAATTCATATAAAACAGAACATAATTCATATTGTATTACATAAGCTCCCATTTCTCAAAAAAAAATAAGAAAAATCAGGACCACATATTCCAGGGCTCACTTAGAATCTGCCTACATTTAGCCATTTCCTTGTGTACATGTCTTGTTAAATCCTATACATTTGGGAAGTTGCCTGGGATATAAATGCCACAGTCATCCCCGCCATTGTCACATACTCCTCCTTTCTCAGCTGGGATATGATCTAAGGCCACAAAGTTTTAGAGTACTACATTTCTCAAAGCCATCATTCTTATGATCCATTTCCAATCTCTCATGTGGCCTTTGTCTCTGCATACATTAGGAATTGTATATCCATACTGTTCCAGAGCTTATCCTGAGTTCCTGACTCTCAGTCTTGTTCTCCCCACCACCACCATCTCTCTGGTAGACATCACATGGCACATATATCCAGTAGGTAGAATTCGGAGCAGGCCACCACTCTACCTATTACCAAGTCTACCCTGTAGAACCTGCATTGAGAGGCAATGGTATGGAACCATTAAGAACCATCATGGTGTTCCAAGAACATCTTCCACCTCCTCCTGGGTTTATGAAATGTGTGTATCTTGAACAAGGGAGTAGCCTTACAAGGGTGCATGTCTTGGTGTGTTTGGGGGATTGGGAAGCCAGTCATGAGTTTTAAGTGCTCAGATTTTAGGCATTATGGTCCCAGACCCCAGATGCATGAAAGTTAGTAGGCCGAATGCACTTCCAATCACTTCACCTTCACCTCGAGTTCAGGGTTTTGGTTGTCCCCAACACCCACAATGGCAGGTGCCTTTCCTGACATTTCCTCTTCATTTATGATATTTATGAGGTTTTCCACTGGAGACAGGTCACCCAACAGCCTAACTGGTGGCCTGTGGCTCTTGCCTGGTTTAACACCAGACACCATGATATCCCATCCCTCAGGGATTCTGGAGTGCGGGGTCTTTTTCCAACTCTGTGGAAAGCTATTTTCCCTAAGCATTTGTTGAGTATAGATCAACTGCCAGTGGTCCTGACTGCCCTAGGAGTGCCATAATCCTGCCTGCTGGTTCTGATAAAATTACCCCTCCAGTTGCAACTGACCCTCCACATAGGACAAGCTATTTGGCTTACATTATATTCCAAGTGGTATCATAACCCAGTGTGTCCCAGAATAACCTCACCATTATTATGATTTTCTTTTTTTATTTGAGATGGAGTTTTGCTTTGTTGCCCAGGTTGGAGTGCAGTGGTGCAATCTCAGCTCACTGCAATCCCTGCCTCCCAGGTTCAAGCGATTCTCCTGCCTCAGCCTCCTGAGTAGTTGGGATTACAGGCAAGTGCCACCACGCCCAGCTAATTTTTGTATTTTTAGTAGAGATGGGGTTTCACCATGTTGGCCAGGCTGGTCTTGAACTCTTGACCTCAGGTGATCCGCCCACCTTGGCCTCCCAAAGTGCTGGGAGCCACTGCACCCAGCCGACCTTACTATTATTAAGAGGGTAGTAGGGGCTTCCTGAAGTTTCTCTTCACAGGTAACAGGGCAGGGCTCACCACACCTGGTCAGGGCTGTGGCTCTCCAGAGCCCCAGAGTAACCACTAACCCTCCCTTTCTCCCCAGGCAGAAAACACCAGGGATTGCAAAGGAAACCAGATGCCGAGCTCTGGATGGGGCTTTCGTGAAGCTAAAGCACAGGAACTTGAGCTGCATTGACAGGCGCATTGTCAGGCCAGACTTCCGGCCTCCCCCAGGGTCCCCAAAGGCTTGATTCAGGAGTGTCTGAAATGGACAAATAGATCTAAATCATCACCCTCATAGGGCAGTCAGTAGAAGTGACTCATTCTAGAGTAACAGTGAGAGGAATTCCAGAATGACATTGATATTCCACGATATGCAATGGACCTAGAGAGTTGCCCATCCTTGAGGTATCTCCCCAGATGGAAAAATCAAACAAGGAGGTAAGGCAGTGCTTGAAAGTAACAAGAGTTACATCTCCGGGGGACGGTTTGGGGATAAATTTGTGATAGATGCTTAGAAAACCAAACAACAAGAAATAGAGACACATGCAAATATTAATAATTGCATATGAAAAAATAATCACTAAAGATTGATTTTACTAAAAATTATTATGTAACTTTATTGGGAGGATGAAGGGAAGAAGGGTAGAATGAGGCATTCAAGAGTTAAGCCCTCTTAACTCTTCCAAAGTAGAAAGTTAACTAACTATGTCTACAACAAAAAATAGTCCAGAAATAACAGTATATGCTGGTTAGTTGAAATTTAGAGGCAAAGCCAGGTGCAGTGGCTCATGCCTGTAATCTCAGTACTTTGGGAGGCCAAGGCAGGAGGATCGCTTGAGGCCAGCAGTTCAAGACCAGCCTGGGCAACATGGTGAAACCCTACAAAAACACAAAAATGAGCCGGGCATAGTGAAATATGCCTGTAGTCTCAGCTATTCGGGAGGTTGAAGAAGGAGAATCACCTGAGCCCTGGAAGACTGAGGCAGCAGTGAGCCATGATCGTACCACTGCACTCCAGCCTGGGTGACAAAGACAGACCCTGTCAAAAGAAAAGAAAAGAGAGAGAGAGAGGAAAGAAAGAAAGAGAGAGAGAGAAAGAAAGAAAGAAAGAAAGAAAGAAAGAAAGAAAGAAAGAAAGAAAGAAAGAAAGAAAGAAAGAAAGAAAGAAAGAAAGAAAGAAAGAAGAAAGAAAGAAAGAGGAAGAAGAGAGGGAGGGAGGAAAAAGAAAAGAATAGGAAAGAAAAGAAAAGAAATTTACAGGCAAATATCAGAAGAACCAACTAAAAACATGGTTGCCATTAGAAAGTAGGGTTGGAGGAACAGAACAATTATTTCTGATGAAAATCTTATAGAATGATTTGCCTTTTTAATCTCCTTATTGATAAAGCTGGACACATACACAACTGATTTTTAAGGATTAAATTAAAATTTTTAAGCATCCTCATTAAAAAATGTGGAAGACACAAAAAAATAGAAAAAGAGAAAACCATTGGTTCTCTACCCCTGAGAATGAGGGAGCTCACAAGTACTATAAATATGACTTCAAAAATATTCTTCTTTATAGAGATGGGGTCTTCCTATGCTGCCCAGGCTTGTCTCAAATTCCTGGGCTCAAGTAATCCTTCTGCTTCAGCCTCCCAAAGTGTTGGGATTACAGGTTTGAGCCATCACACCCATCCAATATGACTTTTTAAATATCTAAGTTGTAATTTTTAAAATATATAATAAAATTTAATCACAAATTAAAATAAAAATTATAAACACAATTTTAAAAATGTAAACCGAATTTGACTGCTTTTTACTCATAATAAAAATTTGTTATTATATATGCTTTATGAAAATCCTTAATCATGGCTCTGTAGTTGGATATTATAATTTTTTTCTTGGAGTGTTTCTATTGTAAACAGAAATCCAAGGAAAAGTACGGTGCCTAAAACAGTGGCTGCAACATGGTGGGAACTCAATAAATGTTTGTGAAATGATAAACGAGTGAATGAGAAATCCTAATTCACTAAACACTTGTGAGCATCTAATATCCTACCTTCAGGGCTCAAGTTCATTGAATGCATAGACTGTGCCATATTAATGATTGGGTTCTGGTCTGGGATAAATGATGTGACCCACCAGGTACCTGGCACACACCTATCACAGACAGGGATTCCATAATAAATATGACACTTTTTGAGCTATCAAACATATTAAATCTCACAGATTCCTGAGTAAATTGTCCTTCTAACCTATGATAGCTGAAACAGGGAATCTTCATTCACTTATTCAACAAGTATGCAATGAATGCCTTCTGAGTGCCAGGCACTGTTCTAGGCTTAGTGTATGAAACACACCCAAATCTCTAGCCTCACGGAGCTTAATTTCTACTGTAGGGAGAGATAATAAACAGGACAAATAAGTAAAATATGTATATGTTACATAGTGATAACTGCTACAGAGAAAAATTAAGTAGCGAACAGGGACAGGGAATGTCAGAAATGTGATGAGGGGGAGAGGAGTTGCAATTCAAATTAGTCACCAAAGTCCCATGGAGGTGAAGGTGCATTCAGACCTGAAGGCAGCAAGGGAGGAGCCATCTGAACCCAGGCTGCTCCGAGGCAATGGAGAGTGGGACGGGGGTAAGGTGGTATCCACCTGCTCTGTGACCCCTCATCTACCATGCATGGCAGAGCAAGCTACTCAACCTTTCTCTGGAGCCCTCAGAGTGGGAGTAACGTTAACTCCTAGAATATATAATAGTACATGAAGATTCTAGAGACTGAATTTTTTTTGCTCTCCTCTATGATTTTTGTGATGATATCAGAGAAACATCTCTCCCCACCTACCTGCTCAATCCCCAAACACCATCTCCCTCCTGTCAACCATCATATTGCATCATACAATATAAAATGAAGGGTCATTGGTATTGACCAACAGCAGTAACTTATAAACTGCTAAAAAAAAAAAAAAAATGAGCTAACTGGGAGAGGTGGGATGCACCTGTAATTCTGGCTGCTCAGGAGGCTGAGGTGGGAGGATGGCTTGAGGCCAGGAGTTCAAGACCAGCCTGGCCAACACTGGAAGACCTCATTTCTAAATAAATAAATAAAGTGGAGTTGTAGTCATCACCTTTCTAATAGGTTAACATTCTTCCCCTTTTCATTCTAAAGTGGTTTCAAGTTGTAAATCGGCCAAGTACCACTTATCCAGAGGTTCCACATGCCAGACACTGTGCCAGCACGGGGGAAATAGCTTCTTCCGTCATGCACTGCCTGCTCACAGATAGAAGCAAAAACACTCCTTTACAGCTGAGCTGTGAAGCCAGACTGCCTGGACTCAAATCCAGGCAGTAATCTGGCAGATTACTTAACCTCTGCATGCTTTCGTTCCCACGTCTGTAAAATGGGGATCAAAATAGATTGACTGTATGAACTATATGGACAAATACATGCAAAGTGCTTAGAACAGGACCTGGTGTATCATAAGCACTCAATAAATGTCAGCTTTAAAAATGACATAAATAGAAGATAGTATTTTTTAAAACATTTACTACATCTAGTTTCACAGAGATCCTGGTTAGGAGAGGGCCCACACCTCCAAGTCCGACCTGTGTAATTGGATAAAATCCTCCTCCTCTACACACCACTATTTGTATTCACTGATTTTCGTAGAGACTTAGGACTCTCATGGGAAGTGGTAGGAAGGTTTTTCTTGTTTTAATATTATTGATGTAGGCCTTTTATTATTTCCTTCCTTCAGCTTGCTTTGGGTTTAATTGCTTTTCTTTCTCTAGTTTCTTATGGTAGGAGCTTAGTTTATTGATTGGAGACATTTCTTCTTTTCTAATATAAGCATTTAATGCCATAAATTTTCCTCTAAAGCACTGCCTCAGTTGCAATTCACAAATTAGATATAATTTGTTTTTATTTTGTTCACAGTATTTTTTTCATTTGTCTTGAGGCTTTCCTTTTGGCCCATGGATTATATGGAAGTGCGTTGTTTAATTTCCAAATATTTGGGAATTTTCCAAATATCTTACTTACTGATTTCTAGCTTAATTCCATTATGCTCCAAGCACATACTTTGTGAAATTTCCAGTTTTTAAAGTGTTTTAAGATTTTCTTTATGGTTCAAAATATGTTCGACCTTGTTGAAAAGTCTATGTAGAAGATAAATATTATGTATTCTGTTGTTGAGTAGAGTATTGTATAAATGTCAATTAGGTCAAGTTGGTTGACGTTATCCAGAGTGCAGTGGCGCGATCTTGGCTCACTACAACCTCCACCTACCAGGTTCAAGCCATTCTCCTGCCTCAGCTTCCCAAGTAGCTGGGATTATAGGTGTGTACCACCACGCCCAGCTAATTTTTCTATTTTGAGATGGGGTTTTGCCATGCTGGCCTAGGCTGGTCTCAAACTCCTGATCTCAAGTGATCTGCCCAGGTCGGCCTCCCAAAGTCCTGGGATTACAGGCATGAGCCACCACCGCACCTGGCCTGGTCTTTTGTGATTTTCTGTCTACTCTTTCTTTCAACCATTGAGAGAAGAATGTTGGAATTTCCATCTGTAAATGTGAATTTGTCTCTCTCTTTTCCGTTCTAGCAGTTTTTGCTTCATGTTTTTTTAAGCACCGATGTTAGGTATGTACACACTTGTTATGTCTTCTTGGAGAGTTGACCGTTTTCTTATTATGTAACATTACTATTCCTGATAATATTTCTTATTCTGAAGTGTACTTTGTCAGATATTAATATTATAAGCTGCTCAGGCTTTCTTGTGGTTAATGCTTACATGGTGTTTATTTTTCATTCTTCTACTTATAATAAATATACATTTTTATATTTCATGTGAGACAATATCAAATCGCCTAATATGCATGCAATCAAAATACCAAAAGGAGAAGAGAGATTGAGAAGAAATATTGGAAGAACAAACGGCCAAGATTTCTTCCAAAATTCATGACAGATACCAAACCACAGATCTAAGAAGCTCAGAAACATCAAGCGAAACACAAAAACAAACAAACGATTGATCAAAAATGTCACACCTAGGTATATCATTTTCAAACTGCTGAAAATAGAAGACAGGAAATCCCAAAGACAGCCAGAGAAAAAAGGCATATTATATTTTTTGGGAAAGGCAGGAGACTCCCAAAGAGTGATCAGAAACATTGTTCCACTGCCCCTTTAAAGGTCATCAACCTGAAATTTAAAAACAAATCTAGAATTGGCTTCACCAAACTTAGAGCAACCTATTTTGCACCAATCTGAAAACTTTCAGTAAAGTACCCTTTGACCACCAGGAATTCCAAAGCACAGGGAAGTGGCTTATTCAAAATCACCCAGGAAAACAACTCCCACACACACAAGTACACTTCCGTCACCCGCCCACGTCTTCATCAACCTGCCTGCTCTGCCCACTGGCCCTGCCAGTAACATTTGTGTTGTCATCGCCCACAGGTCCTGCAGAGTTGGGATTGTAGAAGAGCACTGCCCCCAGAGACACATTCAACTTTGGGGGAGAAGGAGATTGAACATGTTTCCAGGCAGGGATAACCCACCCAAACTTCCAGAAACCAGTTAGAGGGTGTAGGCAGGGACTTTGCCACACACTGGTGTTCACAGAATTAGGGAGACCCTAATAAAGAGATGGGAAGGTTGGCCAGTGCTGCTGGCAATGTACTGTTAGCCAGCTTTGGGAAAATGCACTGTGCTTTCTCCACCACTGAGAGGAAGAGAGAGAGAGAGAGAGAGAAGCAAAACAAAGCAAAAACAATGAGGAAATGTTTTTAAAGTTTAAAGGCAAAGAGAAAAATAATGACGGCCCATTGGGTGGGAGAAATCATCAAGGATACAGTATGAAAAGACAGAACAAAATGAGTATGTGCTTGCTAAAGAAAAGCTAGATGCTAGACAGAGGAGAATTTAAAAATAAAATGTAAACCATGCAACAAAGCTATTAAATGATGGGAAACAGACATGAATTTGTGTAAGGAAGAGAAAGGGAGACGATGAGTCTGACAGCAAGAAAACTCGATGGGATATTTGTTGTGGAGGGAGGGTGCCAAGGAGGGAAGGCAGAAAAAAGGGTGCTGGTCCTCAAGTACAGAAATAGAATGGTCTTCTATCACAATCTCTTTTTACCTTAAATGTATTAAGAAAAAATTACTAATGAGCTCACAATGTATCAAGAAGTCAATGATTCAAATCATCTGCCATTGGGCACAGTGACTTATGCCTGTAATCCCAACACACTGGAAGGCCGAGGCTGGAGGATCGCTTGAGGCCAGGAGTTGGAGATCAGCCTAGGCAACAGAATGAGATCCTGTCTCATTTGCTGAACGTGGTAGCACAGGCTTGTAGTCCCAGCTACTTGGGAGGCTGAGGCAGGAGGATCGCTTGAGGCCAAGAGTTCGAGGTCACAGTGAGCCTATAGTCCCAGCGGGGAAGGGGTACAGCTTTCCCTCACTGCAGTCAATTCTCCACCTCATTTGTCCTCATATCAAATTTTGTACCTCTAACACTCACTATATATTTTAGGGAGACTAAGAAATCATAACCCTGGCTGGGCGTGGTAGCTTACACCTATAATCCCAACACTTTGGGAGGCCAAGCTGAGAGGATTGCTTGAGGCCAGGAGCTGGAGACCAGCCTAGGCAATATAGTAAGACTGCGACTCAACAACAACAAAAAAATGTATAATTTTAAATATGTATTTTTTTTTAAAAAAAGGCCTGGCATGGTGGCTCACACCTGTAACCCCAGCATTTTGGGAGGCTGAGGCAGGCAGATCATTTGAGGTCAGGAGTTCAAGACCAGCCTGGCTAACATGGTGAAACCCCATCTCTATTAAAAGTACAAAAAATTAGCCGGGCATGTGGCACACGCCTATAATCCCAGCTACTTGGGAAGCTGAGGCAGGAGAATCGCTTGAACCCAGGAGGCAGAGGTTGCAATGAGCCAAGAATGCACCACTGCACTCCAGCCCGGGCGACAGAGCTAGAAAACAAAACAAAAATCTCATCCCCAACATAGTAACACAAAGGAGTTCACATCAGCAAAAAGGATCATCTGAAATTAGGCTTAGAGGTCAAACAGTCTATCCTAATGCAGTGGGACCCAGTGGTCCTGACCACCAGTTAACATCACTGGAGCCTAGAGACGCTCCGGGGCCCGGCGCTAGGAGGAGATGGCATCTACTGTTAGCTTGTTTTCACCTTGGCCTTAGCAGCTACTGGAAAGGTGACGGTTCTCCGGAAATTACAGAATGATTGCCTGGATTCTTTTTTCTTTGCAAACGAATGGAGGAAAAGGGATTTTCTCACTTGCTTGAGAGATTTCCTGTTACTAATTAGAACATTACAATCTTAAGAGGATGATAGGTGACCCAAGTCTGAATTTGAAACTCTTCAGTGACAACGCTCCTTCAGAAAGGAATGGGCAAGGGTGTTCTTTGGGATCCTCAGATTTCAATTGTGTATGACAGAACACAGGGTTACATTAGGGTTTTATGAGCAAGAGGATACAGTGTGGAGACACAGGGCTTTATGAGACCCAAATTACTATGAACATTTACTACACATGGTATTACATTTTTACCTCGTATCTTCCAGATGCTGGGCCCTTGTTTCTTTCCTCAACAAATGCCTGGCTCCCCATTGAACTCAGGTGCCACACGTGTTGGGCAAATCTGTGGGGAATGTTCCAGTGAAGGTCCTGTCCCCACCTGCAGTGACAGGAGACAAGTGGGCCTCTGATGTGGGGAGAGAAGGGCGCTCCCTGAGTGAGCCTCCTGCCAGCAGCCCGGAGCCGGCCTCAGACTCCACTCTCCCAGGAGGCCAGCACTCCCCAAGTTCTAGGACCCTCCCGGCCAAAGCCTTAGCCTAGCAGCCTGTCCACTGAGGAACTGATTGGATCCTGAAAAAGGTCCTTGTCAAGCACCAATGAACTCCTCCTCCATTCATCAGGGTTTCCTTGGTGTTAAGGGTTGAACTGTATCCACCCCAAAAAATATATGTTGGAATCCTAACACCTAGCACTTCAGAAAGTGACCTGATTTGGAAATAGGGTCTTTACAGAGGTAAACAAGTTAAAGGGAGATCATTAGGTGGGCTCCGATCCAGTGTGACTGGTGTCCTCATAAAAAGGACCAACTTGTCACAGAGATGGGCACGCATAGAGGGAAGAGGAAGTGCAAAGACACAGGGAGACGAGAACCATCCCAGAGCCAAGAAGAGTCTGGAACAGATCCTTCCCTCACCAGCCTCAGACGGAGCCAACCCTGCTGACACCTTGAGTGTGGACTTCTGCCTCCAGAACGGTGAGACAATCAAGCTCTGTTGTCCAAGCCCCCTTGATTGTGGCATTTGTTACATCAGCCCTAGCAGATGAATACACTTGGCCTCCTCTCCTCTGAGACCCAGGCAGGTCAGGGCCAAGGGGGAGCTCATCTGCATCTGAGCCACCCATCTTTGGAGTGAGGGCAATGAATTCAAGCAGGGCCAGGCAGTGTTATTAGGAATATTATAGGTGGCTGGGTTCCTTAGGATGGATTGAGACCCTTGGTCCAAAATCTAAATGTAATAGAAACATATTACATGTTTGTTGTGTGTGTGCATGTGTGTGTGTCCCATAGGATAGTGGGTGTGAAATGGTAACCCAGGAGTTAAGGTCCCCAGGAGGGTCTTGTCTTGAACAAGGTCTTGTTCAGGGTGGTGTACAGGTGGTGCCTGTATCATGACGTCCCTATGTCTACCCCACAGCATCATTCCTATTCAGTGTGGACCCCCGTCAAAAAGTAAATCCCTGCCAAAAATAGCAAAATATACATTTGCCCATAAAGAGAAATTAATATAAATATATTCAGCTCCTCTAAAGAAAATTTTCTATAGACATGAAGGGCAGCAGCTTTAGCTACGTGCCATGACTTAAATGATCAGTCACTTCTTTTAAAAATCTGTTAAGAAAGCTAACTTTTTAAAAAAGTTGTGGGGTAGGGGGCAGGCATGGTGGCTCATGCCTGTAATTCCAGCACTTTGGGAAGCCCTGGTAGGAAGATTGCTTGAGCCCAGGAGTTCAAGACCAGCCTGGGCAACATAGTGAGACTCTGTCTCTAGAAAAAAAATTTAAAATTAGCTGGGCATGGTAACGCACACCTGTGGTCCCAGCTACTCCGGAGGCTGAAGTGGAAGGATTGCTTAAGCTGGGGAGGTAGAGGCTGCAGTGAGCTGTGTTGGTGCCACTGCACTCCAGCCTGGGTGACAGAGTGAGACCCTGTCTAAAAAAAAATAAAAATAAAAAAAGACACAGACAAGGTTGTACTTGATCTTACCTGAAACAAAACAGAGAGAAGTAGGATTTTTAAAAAGCTAGCTGGGTTTTTATAAATGGAATTATATAGATAGATTTTCAAAAGACCAAATAGAAATAAGTATCTTGCATAGTGAGGGCTTCCCACATTTTTTTATTTCTCCTCAAGCTTCCCCCTCCCTCCCTGCACCTAAATCCGTTCCCGGCTAGAGTTGCTAGAAAAAAATACAGGACACCTAGTCAAATTTGCATTTCAAGAAAAACAAGGAAAGCTTTTTCAAAGTGTAAGTACATCCCAAATATTTCATGGGACATGTTTATACTAAAAATTCATTTGTTGTTTATCTGAAATGCAAATTTAACTGGGCATCTTTTTTGGGGTGTGCTGGATCTGGAGACCCTCTTTCTGCCGGAACGCACGGGCTGTGTGAGGGGCGTCCTACTGAGGGTCGGGCTTGATGGCCCGGGTCGGTTATATCTGTCCCCCGGCTAGGAGAGGCTCTAAGGCAATGACTGCAGCTGTTCCCCTCCCCCAGGACGGGGGTCGGGGGTCGGGCCTTGGGGAGCCCCCTTAGGAGGCAAGGCGCTAGAAACTAGAGAAGCGACAGGGACCCTTTTTTTGCGTCTGAGTCCAAGGAGAAACAGCTGGGTCTAAGGGAGACGGTCCGGACTCTGGGTCTGACTCAACGAATGCCGGCGGCCACCCTGAGCTCCAGAGTGGTGGAGTCCGGGACGTGGCTGCGAGGGGTCTGTGGGAGCCGGGGGCACGGCAGCGTCGCTCCAGCCCCACTGGCCGGCCCGGGACTCCAAGAAGAGGCAGCGGATCTCCCAGTCCCTGACCAGCCTGGCCGGGCCCCGGTCGGCCACCTCGCGCCCCCTGGTGGCCACAGAGGGAGAAGCCGCCCGCTCATTTCTCCTGCAGCCGCTGGAATCCGGACTCCGGGGGCTGAGCGCCTGGACCGGAAGGAGGAAGGGAACACGGCAGAGTCCTCGGGGGAGCTAGGGCTTCGTGGGGCAGGAAGAAGACAGTGGCCGTTTCCACCGAAGACACCACGTGCAGTGTCTTCACAGGCAAAGCAATCCCAGCTGTGAATCCCACGGAG
The DNA here is from genome assembly GCF_029289425.2 of Pan paniscus. Classification (NCBI taxonomy): domain Eukaryota; kingdom Metazoa; phylum Chordata; class Mammalia; order Primates; family Hominidae; genus Pan; species Pan paniscus. The sequence continues at coordinate 127,863,313 of NC_073254.2, forward strand.
CACCTACCTGCTCACCAAATTCTGGTGGCAGAACGAAGCCTCCGGTTGACGTCCCCAGGGGAGATCCCCCGTCGCTCCTGAGAGCACCTTTGCCGACTCCCCTCTGCAGGCATTAGGCCATTGGGGAACTGAATGCTCTCCTGGCCCCACCAGTTAGCCACCTTGTGTGATACGGAAATCTCATCTTTTCAAATATAAGACTTGTCAAGCTGTAGGAAAAATACATGTGAACATCCTCCTCACTCAGCAGTAACATCCTCAGGCTCTTGCAGCTAACCCAAAATGAAAAGATCGAGGTCTGAAGACTTGGTTTACATTATTCACACAATGATTTCATCCTCTTTCCCCTTCCCTCAAGGCTGTGGGAATGTTCTCTAAGAGGTGGAAGAATCCAGACTCAGGTGTTCTGAGTGAAAATCAAGGGCAAGGGTTGTGCTTACGCCCCACGCGTCTCTTCCCCCACCCCGCCCGTCCCCCAGCAAGTTAAGGGCAGAGTGGTCAGAGCCAACGCTGTATTCAAGATGGCTAATTTTATTGGTCAATTTGGCCAGACCAAGGTACCCAGATACTTGGTCAAACATTGATCTGGATGTTGCTGTGAATGTATTTTTCAGATAAGAATAACATTTAAGGTGGGGCCGAGGCAGGAGGATTACTTGAGTCCAGGAATTCAAGACCAGCCTGGGCAACATATGAGACTGTCTCCACAAAAAATTTTAAAAATTAGCCAGGCATGGTGCCTCCACCTGTGGTCCCAAACTATTAACTGCTTGAGCCCGGGAGGTCGAGGCTGCAGTGAGCCGAGATTACACCACTGCCAGCCTGGGGGACAGAGTGAAACCCAATCTTCAAAGAGAGAGAGAAAAAGACATTTAAACCAGTAGATTGGGTAAATTACCCTCCATAATGTGGGTGGGTCTCACCCAATCAGTTAAAGGTCCTTTCCTTTTAAGAAAGGAGAAAGCTCGACCTTCCTGAGGAAGAGGGAATTCCACCTCCAGGAGGCCTTTGGTTTTGAGACTGCAACATCAGTTCTTCCCTGGGTCTCCAGCTTGCTGATCTACCCTTGAGATTTAGGACTCAATCTCCACAATCACATGAGCCAGTGCCTTAAAAAATCAATCAATCTTTCTCTGTCTCTATTGATAGAAAGATCTATTATCTATCTATAGAGAGAGGGACATCTATATGTCTATATGGATAGATTATCCATCTAGAGAAATAGAGGGAGATTTATTAATAGGAAATATATATACATCCGTGTGTGTGTGTGTGTATCTGTCAATCTCCTGTCGGTTCGATTTATCTGGAGAGCCCTGACTGAAGGTCCTTAGGGCCTTGGCATCAGCTCAGCCCAGGACCATTCCCCTCACCCACTCCAGAGCATGGCTCTAGCAATCCCTATCTCCTGCCTTATCACCTTCCCTTTCCAGTGGGTGATTTCCTTCTGCAGAAAACAACTGTTGTTTCTCTCATTCTTGAAAATCTTGACCCCACTTCTCTTCCAGCTACTACTAGTTTTTGTTTTGTTTTTTGTCCTGTCTGCAACAAAATTCCTCTAAAAAGTCTGTACTTTCTCCAAGTTCTCTCCTCCAATTCTCTGTCATTTTATTGTGAAATATAGCACACACAGAGAAAAAGGGCAAAACCAGAAACATACAGCTTGATGATTTCTCCAAAACCCTTACAACCACCAACCAGATCAAGAAATAGCACATTGGCAAGAGTTCAGAAGCCTTCCTCATGCCCCCTCCCAGTGTCCACCCCATCTGCCCCTAAGGGTAAACACCATCCTGACCTTTATGATAATCAGTTCCTTGATTTATTTTTTTGTACCATCTAGGCATGCATCCCCAAACGCTGTACTTCATTGTTACCCATTTTTTGATCTTCAAATAGTGAAATAACACAAGGAGTCATCTGTAAAATTTACCCCAGTCAACATGTATAACTGCATTTCATTTGTTTTTGTTAAATTGTAGAATCTTTTTGTTGTTGTTGTTGTTGTTGTTGTTGTTTTGTTTTGAGACGGAGTCTCGCTCGGTCACCCAGGCTGGAGTGCAATGGCACGATCTTGGCTCACTGCAACCTCCGCCTCCCGGGTTCAAGCGATTTTTCCTGCCTCAGCTTCCCGAGTAGCTTGGACTACAGGCCCCCGCCACCACGCCCGGCTAATTTTTGTATTTTTAGTAGAGACGGGGTTTCACCATGTTGGCCAGGCTGGTCTCGAACTCCTGACTTTGTGATCCACCCCCCCCCCCTCAACACACCCCCACACCCCCCCCGCTTGGCTTCCCAAAGTGCTGGGATTACAGGCATCAGCCACCATGCCCGGCCAGTACTTTGTGGAATCTTAATGCATTATTTATCCACTGCTGCATAATGTATTACCCCAAAACATAGCAGCCTAAGACTAACGTTTATTATTTCACATATGTTCTGAAAGTCAGGAATCTGAGAGTGGCTTAGCTGGGTGCTCTGGCCCAGGGTCCTCTCATGCAGTTGCAGCAAAGCTGCTGCCTGAGGCTGTCGTCTCTGAAGACTTAACTGGAGCTAAAGGAGCCTCTTCCAAACTCACTCCCAAGCCTGTTGACAGACTTGGGTTCCTCACTACTTGGGCCTCTCCATAGGGCTGCTCATGACATAGATTCCCCAGAGCAAATAAGCCAAGAGACAGAGTGTGAGTGACAGAGCTCCCAAGATGGAAGCTGTAATGTCACGTTGCCTGTCACGTGGCACAGCATCACTGCTGCCCACAAGCCACTGGTCACATAGGAGAACCCTGGCCCACGTGGGAGGGAACCACATGAAGATGTGAGCACCAGGAGGCAGGAATCATCTGAAAGGCTGCCTACCACAACCCTTGGATAAACACAGAAAAATGTACCCATTCTTTTAGTGGTAAACATTTAGGCTGTTTCTAGTTTAGGGCTATTGTGATAGAGCTTCTGTGAACATTCTTGTTCATGTCTATTGGTGCATACGTGCACACATTTCTTTCGGATAAATATCTAGAAGTGTAACTAACGGCAAACTGTTTTACAAAGTGATCCACAAATGTACACACCCTCCAGGAATATATGAGATTTCCAGTTGTTACATGTTCTCAATTCCACTTGATATGGTCCATCCCTTTAACTTCAGCCATTCTGGTGAGCTTGAATTAATAGCTCATCGTGGCTTCAATTTGCGTGTCCCTGATGGATAAAGAGCTTGAACAGCTTTTCATGTATTTCTTGGCCATTAGGATATGCTGTCTTGGGACATGCAGTAGATGTGGAGCTAGGGCGTTCAAGTCTTCCTTCCAGCAAGGACTTGCAGCCCAGCTGTGGGGAGTGTGGTTTGCAGACGGTCACCAGCTCCTTCAGGGTCTGCCCGAACAGCAGAGAACCACCTTGTCCAAGGTCATGCTCTTCCTGAGTATGACTGAGTGTTGAATGAGCAAGAGAAGGCCAAAGCTCAGCCGTTCAGCCTGAATGGGGCGGATTGATAAGCAATTCCACTCCCAAGCCCCACCAGGTTGGCCCAAGCTGTGCTAGGCTACATCGCAGTTCAACTCCTTTCTCTGCTCAATCCTGCTTCTTCCCTCTTTGTTCACAATAAACATCTTGATTCCTAATAAACATCTTGCACTGCAAACTCCTTTTCAGGGTCTGCTTCTGAAGAAATCCATCTGCGGTGTGAAGTGCCTTTTTGAAAAAAAAGCCTATTGCCCGTCTTCCTGTGGGGTTGTCTAGTTTTTTTCTTACCAATTTGCTGCTTTTTGTTTAGTGTGGATACAAGTCCTTTGTCAATTACATGTGTGGCAAATATCTTCTCTCACTATGTGTCTTGCCTTGTTAATTTCTTTATTGTGTCTTTGAAGAACAGAAGGTCTTCATTTAGATGTAATTCAATTTATCAATTTATTTCTTTTCTATATACATTCTTTGTATCCTGTTAAAGAAATATTTTCCTATCCTAAGGTTATGAATGTATTCTCCTATATTATATTCTAAAAGCTTTTATTGTTTTGCCTTTCAGATTTACATTTATACACCACCTGGAATTAATTGTTTCATAAGGCGTGAGGCTGGGACCATGTAACATTTTTTTCCCAATTGGATATGCTATTGCCCCAGCACTATATTTCGAAAATGCCTTCTTTCCCCATGGTGCTGTAATGCCAACTCGTCCCGTACATCAGGTGTGAGTCTGCCCACATATGTGAGTCTGTTTCTGGATTTCCATTCTATATCATTGGCCTATCTGTTTTTGTCCCAATACCACACAGTCCAATACCCATTGGTTTTTTTCCCCAATTTTTAAAAGTGTGGTAAAATACACACAACATAAAATTCACCATCTTAACTGTGTTTAAGAGTACAGTTCAGGCCTGGCGCGGTGGCTCACGCCTGTAATCCCAGCACTTTGGGAGGCCGAGGCGGGCAGATCACTTGAGGTCAGGAGTTCAAGACCAGCCTGGCCAACATGATGAAACCCCATCTCTACTAAAAATACAAAAATTAGCCAAGTATGGTGGTGCGTGCCTGTAATCCCAGCTACTTGGGAGGCTGAGGCAGGAGAATCACTTGAACCTGGGAGGCAGAGGTTGCAGTGAGCCGAGATTGCACCATTGCACTCCAGCCTGGGCAACAAGAGCAAAACTCAGTCTCAAAATTAAATAAATAAATAAGTACAGTTCAGTGGTATTAAATACATTCATAACGTGCAATCATCACCACATCCACTTCCAGAACTCTTTTCGTCTTGTGAAACTGAAACTCTACACCAGTTAAACACTAACGCCCCATTCCTCCTCCCATCCCAGCAACCACCATTCTGTTTTCTCTCTATGAATTTGACTACTCTGAGTACCTCATGTAAGTGGGATCATACAGTATTTGTCTCTTTGTGACTGGTGTATTCACTTAACATAATGTTTAGCATAATGTCCTCAAGGTTCATCTGTGTTTTAGCATGTATCTTCTTTCCTTTTTAAGGATGAATAATATTGCATTGTATATCTATATCACGTTTTGTTTTATTTATTCATCTATCGATGGACACTTAGGTTGCTCCGCATTTTAGCTATTGTAAATAATGCTGATATAAACAGGTATACACATATCTCTTTGAGACCCTGCTTTTAGTTCTTTTGGGCATATACTCAGAAGTAGAGTTGCTGGATCATATATCCTACGGTACCTCTAATTTTAATTTTTTGAGGAACCACCATACTACTTTCTAAAGCAGGCACACCATTTTACATTTCCAGCAATATTTCACAAAAGTTCCAGTTTTTCCACATTGTCATGAATACCTGTTATTTTCTGGGGTTTTTTTTTTTTTTTTTTTTTTGGTAGTAGCCATCATATTGGGTGTGAGATGTTATCTCATTGTGATTTTGATTTGTATTTCCATAATTATTAGTGATGTTGAGCATCTTTTCATTTGCTTATTGGTCATTTGTATATCTTCTTTGGAGAAATTTCTATTCGAGTCCTTTACCCATTTTTTAATCAGGTGGGTTTGTTGTTGTTGTTATTGTGTTGAGTTTTAGGAGTTCACTAAATATTCTGGATATTAATCTTTTATCAGATAAGTGATTTGCAAATATTTTCACCCATTCTGTGGGTTGCCTTTTTATTCTGTTGATAGTGTCTTTTGATGCACAAAATTTTTTAATTTTCATGAAGTCCAGTCTATTTTTTATTTTATTGCTTATGCTTTTTATGTTGTATCCAAGAAATAATTGTCAAATCCAATATCATAAAACTTTTGCCCTATGTTTTCTTCTAAGAGTGTTATAGTTTTAGGTCTTTCATTCAGGTCTTTGATACATTTTGAGTTAATTTCTGTATGTGGTCTGAGGTAATGGTCTACCTTCATTCTTTTGCATGCAAATATCCAGTTTTGCCAGCACCATTTGTTAAAAAGACTGTCATTCTCCGTTGAATGATCTAGGCACCCTTGTGAAAAAAATATTTTACCATATATGTAAGGTGTATTTCTGGGCTCTCTATTCTATTCCATCAGTCTATATGTCTGTCTTTATACTGGTACCACACTGTTTTTATTATGTAGCTTTGTATTTCGTTTTGAAATCAGGAACGTGAATCCCCCAGCTTTGTTCTTCATTTTCAAGATTGTTTTGGCTGTTCAGGGTCCCTTGAAATTCCATATGAATTTTAAGATGATTTTTTCTACTCCTACAAAAAAGTTACTGGATTTTGATAGGGATTGCATTGAATATGTAGATTACTTTTGATAGTATTGACATCTTAATAATTTTGTCTTTCAACCCAATTTTTTTCAGCAATGTTTTGTAGATTTCATTGTATAAGTATTTCACCTCTTTGATTGATTCCTAAGTATTTTATTCTTTTTTTATTATTATTTTTATTTTTTTTAGACAGGGTCTTGCTCTATTGCCCAGGCTGGAGTGCAGTGGCACAATCTTGGCTCACTGCAACCTCCATCTCCTGCGTTCAAGCAATTCTCCTGCCTCAGTCTCCCAAGTAGCTGGCATTACAGGTGCCCACGACCACGTCTGGCTAATTTTTTGTATTTTTAATAGTGATGGGGTTTCACCATATTGGCCAGGCTGGTCTCAAGCTCCAGACCTCAAGTGATCCACCCACCATTCTTTTTGATGTTACTGTAAATATAATCACGTTAGTCCATTTCCATGCTGCTAATAAAGACATACCTGAGACTGGGTAATTTTTACAGAAAAAGAGGTTTAATTTTGAAGAAAAAGAGGTTTAATGGACTCACAGTTCCATGTGGCTGGGGAGGCCTCACAATCATGGTGGAAGGTGAAAGGCACATCTTACATGGCAGCAGGCAAGAGAGAATGAGAGCCAAGAGAAAGAGGAAATCTCTTATAAAACCATCAGATCTCATGAGACTTACTCACTATCACAAGAACAGGATAGGGGAAATTGCCCCCATGATTCAATTATCTTCCACTGGGTCCTTCCTACAACACGTGGGAATTATGGGAGCTACAATTCAAGATGAGATTTGGGTGGGGACACAGCCAAACCATATCAATAATTTTTGTAATTTCCTTTTCAGATTTTCATTGTTAATGTATAGAAATGCAACTGAATTTTTATGTGTTGACTTTGTATCCTGCTACTTTGCTGAATCATGTATTGGGTCTAACAGTTTTTTCTTTTTGTGTGTGGAATCATTAGGGTTTTCTGCACATAAGGTGATAACATCTATGAACAGAGATAATTTACTTCTCTCTTTCCAACTTGGATGCCATTTCTTTCTTTTTCTCACCTAATTGCTCTGGCTAGAATTTCCAGTACTATGTTGAATAGAAATGGTGAAAGTGGGCATCCTTGCCTTGTTCCTGACCTTAGAGAAAAAGCTCTCAGTCTTTCACCATTGACCATTATGTTCACTTTGTATTTTTTATATATTGGTTTTATTAATTCTCATTCTCTTTTAATCCCACTTAGATGGGCCAAATAAAAAGGCCTAAGAATATTAATTTCAGGTTGATTTTTCTGCAATCAGCAGGAATCTAGTCATGCTGGAGTGGGTCTGTGGTCTCACAGCAAAAATGCTGTCTGTAAATGGTCCTCTAGGTTTAGAGAAATCAGAGAAAGACCATCAGTTCTTTCACCAATATCCCTGAATTTTGCTGTGGTTTATATGCTAATTTGAGCACAAGTGTTCACCTGTACCACAGGCTCCTCCCCCACCCTGCCCCAGCTCTGTATCCTCCTTAATTGCTCAGGAGCAGAGATACGCTGGCTCTCAGGGGTCCGGGATTTCAGCTTCAGAGGTGTTGGATGACTTGCACACAGTAGGCTGGAGAAATTATCATGATGCCAACTGGGTCACTAGGCTAGGTTGCCTTGCCCAGGCAGAAAGCCACAGGTTATACCCCAGACACTGGGCAATGATCCAGTTGCTCTTTGAAGCAGAAACTTTGCCTGTTCTTGGGATAAGAGCACTTCCCAGCAAATTTCTGTCTCCAGAGGTGACATCCAAGAAGTAACTGTAATGATGTCCTTGTCCATCAACTCTTCCACCATGGGTGCACATGTGAATAAATAGTAGACTATTTAGACTGAATGGGAAAGGCTTATTGGCAGCAATAGGAGGAATCTAACCTTCAAATATTCATTCTGCTAGCTCAGAATGCCTGCTCAAATTTCAATTCAATAAATATATGCCATCCAGCGAGTTAGACTTCAGCAACTTTCAGAGTTCCCACACTGGTGGGAAACAGAAGCAAATGCAAAAAATTCAGGCAGGCTGTAAGCACTGTCCTGGAAAATTCCAAAGTGTTTTCATCTTATTGTATATTGCTATATTGCTGGGATGCATTTTAGTAACTGGAAGGCAGCAGAAAAGATTTGCAAGAAGAAATTTTAGAGTGCTCGAAGTTAAACCTAATAGTCATTTCTAGAAATCCATTCTTCACAGAACGGATGTCTTCATTTTCCCTCAGCTTCCGTCCTCAGTCCTGACGTAAAAAGTAATATTTAAATACAATCAAAGAAATTCTCCAAGAAACACATATTTGGCCCAGTGAGAAGCCTGCTAAGGTTTAGAATTAGAACCTCAAATAGATCCTTTAGAATCCCCACTCAGTAGAAAAAAGAGGGTGAATAGATGCAAGGAAGACAGACTGGGCAGTCTATGCCACCATCTTGGCCTCGTAAGGTCAAAGATTGGACACCCAGGGGATCAAACCCTGCTCTACCTCTAGGTAATCACATTCAAGGCTGGGGAAGAATGTATTGCTTCTGTTAAGGCAGTTACCTAGAACTGTAACACTTTGAATCACTTTTCTTCAGCAAGCATAAGCTGCACCACTTTAGATTGGGATGGATCTTAAAGGTCCCTTTGCGTGTGTGTGTGTGTGTGTGTGTGTGTGTGTGTTAAAGACAGAGTCTAGCTCTGTTGTCCAGGCTGCAGTGCAGTGGTGCAAACACAGCTCATGGGAGCCTCGACCTCCTGGGCTCAAGTGATCCTCCCACCTCAGCCTCCCAAAGTGCTGGAACTATAGGTGCATGCCACCATGCCTGGTCCCCCTTCACCCTTTTGGCTAAGATGAAGTCACCTAACCTGGAAGCCCACATATCTTGGCACAGCATGGGGGTTCTGAGATAGAGGGAGAGATCTGACTCAAGTATAACCATGGGCCCATTCTCCAAGAACATTAGTGGCTGTGGTGGGCTATGATAGAGCAGGTGGTCACACTAGACCTGATCCGGCCAGCTTCCACTTTAATAAGGGCTGCGTGTGTGTGTGTGTGTGTGTGTGTGTGTGTGTGTGTGTGTGTGTGTTGGTTTCCTTCCTGACCTTCCAAAATGGAAAGATGGAGAATGAGGGTTGTGGAACAGGGTGCAGCACGCTGCAGGGGAAGATCCCAGGGTCCCAGCTCCAGTTCACCAGCAGTGCCAAGTCACTCCTCGTCTCTGGTTCTTTGTTTCTCTATCCCCCCTTCGCATCAATGTCTGACCCTCTGTGGGCACAACAGGGACTGCAATTTGCTCCAAATCAGAGCTGCAGCATGGGTGCCCCATAAATACAAGTATGCAGCACTTACACACATGCTTTCATTCCTTTCCCATGATAATGTTGCCCATGGAGGCAGTAGTCTACCCCATGTAGTCGACCTCCATGGGTAGCATACTCAAGACTAAAGTCAGGGGTTTTGTTTCTATCCCTACGTTCCAGCTCTGCTTCTATTAGGCTGTGGAGGGGATTAGGGAGGAGGGACTTGGTTCAATCAGATGCAAATGCAAGGAAAACTTTAGAAATCATACTGAGTGACATAGAGAAAGGCTTGTTTTTTTTTTTTTTTAAGATTTCTCACTCTAAAAAGAACTCCTTTTAACACACTGAAACATTCAAAATTCTACTCAAAACCCAGTTTTAGTATTATCAAACTTAAACTGTGTCTACAGTGTGCTGTTCCTGAAGTGTCACTCCTGACATTTAGTGCGATACCCTGTCATTAAGTCAGCAGACTTGAAAGATGTGGGGGTTTTCAGTGTATAAAGAAATAATGCTGAGGATCATAACACTACAGTTTCATCCCCCATTCTCAAAAGCACTTTGCTGCTAATCACATTAATCTTTATAATTTCCATGATAATAGACCCAGATCAGTGTTTTGTGAGTAGGGATGGGTAGGTGGGGCAAGATTTCATTGGGATCGTGGGAAAAAGAATGACTACTGAGTTCTGAACCAGGAGCTGGCTGCAGGAAGAGCAGCGACTCTAAGATACTTGAAAGGGGGTGCCTTGCCATCTTTCAACTTGAGCCACCTCTCCTGGCTCTCTCCCTGTTTAATAGATGCTGTCAGGTCAAGAAGAGGAACAGTAAGCTTTGGGAGGAACTTGGAAAGTGACATAGAGCCTAGCCAATGACTGGAGTCCCAAGAACCTGGCAGAGAATTGGGAAATAAAAAAGCTGCAGAAACGTTGGATGTGATTATAAAGCACACAGACTAATTGGACAAAGATACAGAAGCAGGCTAATGCATATGAATGAGGGAGTTTACCACGATCCCACGAACACTACTGAATGACGATGTCTCCTTGGGAATCGTCAGACCTGGTTGGAAGATAAGGATTTTTTAAGTCTCTCATTGAATTTTTGTCACATGCCTTACTTTTTTAATCAAAATACCCATCAATGAATTGGATCCCCCCTACTGTGTATCATTTCTAAATGAACTTTTGTAGTTTAAAACACATCTCCCCCCAAAGGACAACTACCTACCAGGAAGACTGTTCAAAATAGTATTTCAAAGATTCCTCAGTTATTTCAACCAAAGGTCTAAGGCCTCCCTAAGTTTGGGCAGCATATTGGAAAAAGAACACTGAAGAAATGGCAACTATTCTACAAGGAACCAGACTTCCTTGGAGGAAAATGTTCAGTTTGTCCAGAAAGGAAGGGTATGGATTTTGTATTTTGTGGGGAGGGGTGGAAGGTTTGGGGAAGGAGTGCAGAAAGCGATAATCAAAATCTCTTATGTTTACCACGTAGAATAGGTATAGTGTTCCTTCTTTTAGATACCCTGTTTTGCACTGTCACAATGGACTGGATTCAACTTAGAAAATTCTGGATATTTTTTAGTTGGTGCACGGGTAAGTAAATTATCTTCAGTTGCAACATAAAACTATCTTTGACAATAAAACATTTCCAAGGAGTTTAAATGTATATTATTCTCAAGGAAACTGCCTAAGTGGTCCTAGTTTTCACAAAATAGACCTCATTCCCTTTGAAAATCAGTGTTCTATAATATCTCTTTGTAAATACAGGTCCTATATGTATTGAATTCCAGCTGTTGAGAGACAGTTTTCCATGAGTCTCTCATGTCTCTGCACACCTGTGATCAAAGGCACACAGGCTTTTGTTCTAGACTATCTTTTCAAGGGTGTCTGTATGGCAAACAGCCTTGGAAGGCAGTGTCTCCCTCCCAGAAAGAGGGTGAGTTTGTTTGCTGTCCAGGATAATAAGATCAAGACAGGGTTGCTTGCAGGCTTGACAGGGTTAGGTCTCCCAAGCTTGGAGTTCCTCAGCTGTGATATGAACAGCATCTGCCTGGCCACTCCACATCGCCTCCGTGGGAACTTGGAAGACAACAGGAACAGATGGGGAACATGAAGCTCATGCCACCTGCTGTGCCTGTGTCTTTGGAGTCTTCTGTGTTTTGTCAGCATCCATGACACTGGCAGGTTAACTTGTTAGCTTGCATGTAAAAACTCTGGACTCTTAATAGTTGACACCTATCAGGCAAACAGATTAGATTTTGTAGAGTTAAGGAATTACCATGTCCTATTTGATTGTCCACCTCTCTCAAGCAAACAAATGCAATTTGGAATTCCAGCACAATGAATACATATGGATTGTCTTTTGGAGTTGGTTGCAAAGGGACTTAATGTTTCTAGACAGTAAATTTAATGGGTTAAAGGACACACAGCCAGGTGCGGTGGTTCATGCCTATAGTGCCAATACTTTGGGTGGCCAAGGGTTGAGGTTAGGAGTTCGAGGCCAGCCTGGGCAACATAGCAAGACCCCTGTCTCTAAATAAATAAATAAATACAATGAGCCAGGTTAGTGCCCGTGGTCCCAGCTACTTCGGAGGGGGCTGACATAGGAGAATCACTTGATCCCAGGAGTTGAGGCTGCAGTGAGCTATGATTGCACCACTGTACTCCAGCCTGAGCGACAAGAGCATGACCCTGCCTCTAAAAAAATAATAAATAAATAACAAAGGACACATGTAAAGAAGAAAAAGGTTAGGGGGAAACATAAAAGATCAAAAGAGAGGGAGGAAATCCCAGAAGGTGCAGATACAAATAAATTACAAAGCATTTCTTTAATCGTGGTTTTTAGTCTGAAACGAAACACACCATTCTTTGTTAAAGAAAATTACAGCCCTATCGCCCTCTACTGGAACGAGGCTGGAAAATACAGAGAAATAGCTTGAAGTTAACTCTTAATGGAATCTGTTCACACTGAAGTCCATTGCTGCTATTATCCAGATGTTAAAGTGTAAACCTCAGGTGTTTCGGGTAAGGTATGAGGGCTACAGCTCCCTTTGTGTACCCAGGCTGATAGGTTAACGCTAAACAACCTCGTGCTGAACAGAGTGGCCAGTCCTTCCCACACTCACCTTCCATTTGCAGCAGTCGCTGATTGCCAGGACCAGCAACAGGCTGTGATTTGCTCAAAGTCCCAGCAAGTCGTCCCCAGCACTGCTGCTCCATACCTGCACCACCTGCATTCCACAGACAACCGTTGTGCAGAACCCTCCCCTTGCCTATCAATCCCACCTCCAGACCTACTCAGCTCTATCTCATAAAAGTCTCACTTTGCTCTTGGGAGCTACAGTAGGGCTGCACACAGTGAATGCCAACCCACCAACTCCAGAGTATATCACTCTGTGATCTCAGGTGGTGAGTGTCAAATGTCACCCTATCGATACCACAAAGCAGTGGTGCCCAAATATTTTGATCATGGACCCAAATCAGAAAAAAAAAATGTAATGCACCAATAAATGTTTATTTATAAATAATAGAAGTGTACAATTGTACAATATATTATGTACATTATAAAACACACAAAAATAGAAATTTAAAAGGATGAGATTAAATACAAATAATCATCTTAATACTTCCTCAATGGATTGATCATCTCCACGCCCCTGGGATGTATACACCCCCACCTGAAACAATAGCCCTAAAGTATGTCAATGATTGTTATTTGGGTTTTCAACTCAGGTTACAGAAATATGTACAAGATCGCATCTTTTTAAATTTTGCAAAATAGCCCTAGCATCAAGCTTAAATGGATGAGAATGCTTGGTGCTAACTTCTTGAGACATATTTGGACTAATCACTACACAGCTGGTAAAATGTCGTTATGGTTCACCAACAGTTATTTCACTTTAAGGCAGTCTAAATAGAAGATTTCATGGAGTTAAATCAGACCGTTTGTGGGAAAATTGTTTCTTAAAAAAAACATTTTAAAGGAAAGGATGATGATTTGTTGTTTTTGGTTTTTTTCCAAAAAAAACCAACAGGCTGGGCGCAGTGGCTCATGCCTGTAATGCCAGCACTTTGGGAGGCTGAGGAGGGCTGATCACTTGAGGCTAGGAGTTCGAGACCAGGCTGGACAACGTGGCAAAATCCCATCTCTACTAAAAATTAAAAAATTAGCTGGGTGTGGTGGCATGCACCTGCAGTCCCAGCTACTCAGGAGGCTGAGGCAGAAGAATCGCTTGAAGCTGGGAGGCGGAGGTTGCAGTGAGCTGAGATCGTGCCACTGCACTCCTCCAGCCTGGAGGACAGAGCGAGACTCCGTCTTAAGAAGAAAAAGAGAAAGAGAGAAAAAAAGGCCAGCAAAATAAATAGCTAGCCCCTAAAGAAATAATTCTTCTGCCTACAGTAGATAGACTTAAAAAAAAAAAAAAGGCATTCCAAATAATAGCCAAGGCAAATGGATTTAAATGGATTGCCACTCATCTACCTGCTCTAACACCAGCGAGTGAGTTCTTAACACTATTTTTTTCATTTTGATAGCTCCAGTATCCAGTCACAGAGCCTGGCACATAGAAACTCAGTAAATATGTGATGAATGACAACCTCTCAAAAATTATGTAAGGTGCTGAATTACATTTGAAATAAGAATTGTGACTACAGAACACTCTAGTATATGGTTTGGATTGGCTGAAGCAAACTGAACAAAACTTGTGGTCAAAAATAACGTGCCTAGAGAGCCTCATTATATCTCTCCCTCCCTGTTTCCACATCAGTTATTTGACATCCACACCCCCCTGCTTCCACCAGAGCCTGAGCTTCCCCACACACAGTGGGACAGTACAGCTGGACAGGCCTGTCCTTTTCCAGCCCTCAGTGAAAGCTGGGAGAAGCAGAGCAGAAGGTATTGTTCTACACAGAGAACTTCACTCAATGTGCTCCCTAACTTAAAAAAAAAATTATGAAAAATGTTTAAAAAATTCAAAAAGGACATGAACATCTAACTCTGAGATTGAGATATTAACACCTCAGGGCCTCAATCAAATATTATAATGCTAAAATACACAACTGCTACACTTTGAATTGTGGTAAGTCTCCTCATGAACAGCTGTATTTTAATAGGTACTTTACCAATTAGAGAAAAATATCACATAATTTAAGTAACTGTTTCAATTTCACTTCCTATACACTGTATGATCTATAGGCTCATCAATTGTTGACAAAATGTCAGTTTCTTTATAGGAAGAAAATTGAAACTTTGCTCAAGTTTCCATTAGATTAAATGCAAACTAGGATAGTTTGTTATTCTCATTCCAGAGGAAAAACGAAGGGATGTGGAGTTTAGCGACTTGCTGGAGAGAGAAGAACTATCAACTGAAGGCTCAGTTCTTTCACTACTGCCATATGGAAAGAGGTTACCTAAAGCACTCACTAGAGGAAATTTTATTTTACTTAGTTGGGAAGTACATACACATCACACAAAGAGAAAAGGAAAACAAACTGGTGGAATTTTCTGGTGATGGTAGTTTTTTTTTTTTTTTTAAGCACTGTGGTGTTACTAGGTTATCATCCTCTCCAGAATCTTAAAACCTGAGAAGCCAGCTGTGTGAATGAACTTATAAAGCCTCTTTAATGCAAAGTAGCCACTAGAAAAAAAAAAAAAAAAAACTTTTCTTGAAATCTTTCAAGAAAACTAGGAAATACGCATTCTACACATTGTTGTCTTGTCTGCTCAGTTTCCTTGCCTTTGTGCCACACCTGTTTTCTCTAATCCCTCCTTTCACTTGACACCAGCTGGCTCACCCCCTGCCACCACACTTAGGTAATCAGTAGCTGCCTCAAGACACTGGTGCTTCACAGCAGAACCTGATTTGAAAATTAAACCCACCCTCCTACTTGTACAGTGAAGTAAATGAAAAAAATCCTCAGTGACACTGCCTCCTGCCTGCCAAGAAAGGTTCTCACTAAACTGGTGATTGAGGTTATAGAGAAAAAAACTGCTTTCACCCTTTTATAGGAAATATTACATCCTAAATTTAGAACCAAAAAAACCATTCATGGTTTTGCTAATTTTCAAATTTTATTTCCAACTATTGCAGTAACAAGATGCCAGTAGTATTCTGCACTGAAAGTGGCAACCTTTTAAAGTAAACAAGGTTGCAAATTTTAGTATTCCAACAATATTTTGACCTATGGAGATTTTGATAGGAAAGAATTATTACAATCAGTTTTATAATACTACAGACTTATGTTTCCTCCATATCTAGGAATAAAAATATCCACCCTCCCTCAATGATTCATCATGTACACATCTCTACTCTTTACAAGCACTATCCTTCCAGTTGTACTATGAGGGGAAATCCCTCTCACTCCTGGGTTTTTCTACAGTATACAGAAATAGCAGTCACTTTAGCAGTAATGTACAATACTATTCAATCTTTAGTTGAAAAATAAAGAAGTGGATTGCCCTATTTATGTCCTGATAGTAAAAAGACACACACCATTGAAACATAAAACGAGTCAACAAACTTCTATTTTTATTGACAGGAGTCCAAAATGAATACAAAAAAAGCTTCCTTTGCATGTTATACTTACTTTCCTTAAAAAGCTCCTGATAGAGTCAAGTAGACTGAAAACTAAGGATGTAGTTCAGCTTTTAGAGTGAACCTTTTTTAAAAAAGGTTTAATAACATAAGCCACCAGTATCAGAAAACATACAGTCCCACTATCACTTTTAGAGCTAGAACTTATCAAAAGAATTAGATCCTGCATTGATCTGCTAAGATAGAGGTTTAGAAATGGTTTAAGCCATTAAAAGCCATTTTTATAATCTGTCTGATAACTCTGGGCAATTAAGAAAAGGAAAATTCCAAAACGTAGCCCTCTATATCATGTGGAATGTGAGAGAATGTCAACTTATGACCAAGATAAGTAAAAATAAAAGTTTAAATCTATGAGTGGAGCTGCTACAGTCTTGTATCACTGCAAAATGTCAACAACAGAGCTTATCAAGAGATTATCAACTTGAGCGATGTTACTTAAACTTGAGCGATGTTACTTAAAACATATTTGTGGTGTTTGCTAAAACTAAAGCTGAACAAAGAAAAGTCGCTCATTTACAGACTGTGTTTCCTGCATCTTTACTTTTACTGGGACCATAGACTGATCAGATAATACATAGCCCACGCTTCTGGACAGTTATAATAACAAAGGATTTATTATCATTTGCAGATGAAATAAATGTACCATCCCCTACTTGAAAGGTTTCAATAAGCCTTAACATTTTTCAGGTTGTACCAAGGCACCGCCACTGCCTAGTTATATTATGCACCCATTTCTAGAGTAAAAAAACTACACCTCCCTCAACATCAGTTCTGGACTGTTTCTGGTTTATGATACACTTCCAAAACAGCAAAAAATTGCAAATATGTGCAAACACTGTGGTCCATTCAGAGTACTGCTTAGTCATCATCATCTTCTTCCTCCTCTTCTTCCTCAAAGCTATCTTCAAAGCCCTCACTGTCCTCCTGGTCTTCATCCCCCTCTATTGCTGTATCCCACTGTGGGTGATTTTCTGGCACAGGCTTAGCCTCATGAACTTCCAACTAGAAAGAAGAATTAAATGTAGACATCAGAAATTTGGGGAGAAATAATGGAAGAAATCTTGGTAAACAAAAGGTTTTCTTTGACCACAGCAATTATAAAGAAATAGTTTTTTATGGACACAATTCTAAATTCAACTCATTCATTTAGAATAGACACTTCATCCCAGAAATAAAACAAGTAAATTTAACAATATGTAAATGTAGTTAAATTTCTAATACAGTTTGATATTTTGATTCTATATGTTATACTATTTATGAATGTATTTCTATGGCATAAAATAATTGTGATTCTTGAGCAAGAACACTGAGTCATATCTTAACAGAAGCCTTCTGCTTTAAGGAAGAAAAACCCGAGACATTTTGCAGTCTCTAGACTTGTGATGTAAAATTCTACAGTTAATAAAAGAAATATGGAACCCTCATGGAACAAAAAAGAGGTTCGCATTTACTGGCTACTTTTACCCTTTATAATGCAATAATACTTTTAGCACCATCTCTCTAATACAATAGGACACCTTTTATAAAAAGCTCAAGTGAATTGGTAAAGATCAGAGTGTGCTGCAAATGATACTTACAGAAGTGTATGCTCTAAGATGACAAAAATAAATTAGTTTCAGAAATTAATATACACTCCAAATAGAATCTGTGGTTTAAAAAAAAAAAAAGTGCCTTTCTAAAGAAAAAAGAACCCATTTGTTGAGGCCTTATAAAGTTACAGCACATTAAAATGCATCCCTAAAGTAATTTATATTCAATGTTCTAAACTGTTATACTCCTTAAAAACCTAAAACCTTAAGTTTATTATTGAAAGAGTAGTCCATCAAGTATATCATATATAAAGCATGAGATGACTTTTTTCCTTCCATAACTCTACATTTCAAAACTAGAAATGTTTTCCTAGTATATTAAACATTTATACAGAAAACTCTTATTTATTGAAGAGTCACTATTCTTACCTTCAATGGTTTAATCTGATCCAAACCCATATAGGAGTCTGATCTCAGAAACACAGTATACTGATAATTTCCAGGCTTGCCTGGTGCAGGAAACTTCAGCTCTACCTAGAAGATAAAATCAGCACTTAAAAATCTGTATTATGGGGAGGAAACAGCTCACTCCCTAAAATTCCTAGACCACAGTATTTAACAGCCAGGTTTTTTCTGCAGATAATACAGAAAGTCCTAACAAATGTTACTAAAGTCCTTATAAACAATAATTTAAAAAAGCGAAATGTATGTTACATATTATAAATACCTCCCAAAGAGGAAATTAAATTATGCAGAACTGATGAGGTTAATTTGTATCTCCACAATTCAAGAAAGCAGTACTTAAAGCAACCAAATTCTATGCTATCATCTTGAAGAAATTAAGTAGGTA
Source organism: Pan paniscus (assembly GCF_029289425.2). NCBI lineage: Eukaryota > Metazoa > Chordata > Mammalia > Primates > Hominidae > Pan > Pan paniscus. Next base: position 127,881,803 of record NC_073254.2, read on the forward strand.
TAAAAGCATAAGTAAATGAAATGTTGGAATAAAACAACAGACTTCACTAGATAGGAGATACTTCTTGCCAAATTTTCTTATTTCTAGAATAAACGCCCAATGCCAAAGGTCAAGAAGATATTTTATTTATCATCAAATCATAAACTTCAAATACAAATAGTAACAAACTCTTAAAAAGTTTCTATTCCACTTGGACAAAAGAAGAACAATTTTTTTTAAATGACATTTGTATTCTCTGGTGATCTGCTCTAGTGATCTGCTCCAATCTCCAAAATCCAGATTTTACAGTCAAGACTAAATATTAAAATATGCCAGTTTTAAAAAAAACTAGAAAAAATCATGAAGGAATCTTTTTTTCTTAAATTAATCTCAGTTTGGCCTAACTATAACACAAACCTAGAAACTATTAAAAAAAAAAACTCTTTAAATCATACTACAAAAAATAAGTAAGAAAATGGATAAACAAATAGGTATTTATATTTCTATCTGGTAGAAACAACCAGAATAGTAAAACAAACTGGGGAGAAATATTTGCAACACATATCACAAAGGGCTGATTTCTTAACATTAAAAAAAGATCCCAAACCAATTTTTTAAGACTCAACAAAAGTGAATAATGGTCACAAACAGACACATTAAAAAGACGACTCAAACACACTGAAGGTTAAGTTTCACTCTTCAGAGAAATAAAAACTACACTGAATAGAATGAGCAGAGTAAAAATTGATTCAGACAAGAATCATCAACATTATGTTTAAAACGATTGGGTAAAACACTGTTGGAGAATAGGACATTCACACAGGGCCTAAATATCACCCCACAGATTAGAGGGGGAGAAAAATACCTTTACAATAGAGAAAAACCATAACTAAATGAGCAACCTTAATTAATATCACCAACATAGGGCAAAGTCATATACTGTACTTCTGACCTAAGAACTACATCACCAACATAGTTTGCTTGCCAAAAACACAAAGATGAATAATGAGTAACCAATGAGACAAATTCGTATTAAATGATATTCTACAAAACACCTTGCCTGGATTCTTGAAAAATGTCAGCGGCATGCAAAGATTAAAAAAGAACAAGGAAGCCGGGCACGGTGGCTCACGCCTGTAATCCCAGCACTTTGGGAGGCCAAGGCGGGCGGATCACAAGGTCAGGAGATTGAGACCATCATGGCTAACACAGTGAAACCCCGTCTCTACTAAAAAAATATAAAAAATTAGCCGGGTGCGGTGGCGGGCGTCTGTAATCCCAGCTACTCAGGAGGCTGAGGCAGGAGAATGGCGTGAACCCGGGAGGCGGAGCTTGCAGTGAGCCGAGATCATGCCACTGCACTCCAGCCTGGGCGACACAGTGAGACTCTGTCTCAAAAAAAAAAAAAAAAAAAAAGAACAAGAACAAGAAAGTATTCAACACTAAAGAGGCATGACAACCAAATACAATGTAAAAATCTCTTTTTTTCTTTCTTTCGAGACATGTCACTCTGTTGCCCAGGCTGAAGTACAGGGGCATGATCATGGCTCATTGCAGCTTCAACCTCATGGGCTCAAGTGATCCTCCTGCCTCAGCCTCCTGAGTTAGGCTGGGACTACAGGCACAAGTCACCACACCCAGCTACAATGTGTGATCCTTGATTAGATCCTGAGTTTAAAAATAAAACCAAAAACTGTAACAGACATTAGTGGAATAGTTGAGGAAATCTGAATACAGACTGCGTATTAGATAATTATGCCACATCAATGTTAAATTTCCTGAGTATAATCATTGTAGTAGGCCTATGGAGAAGGTCCTGGATTTTGTTTTTGTTTTTGTTTTTTTTAAGAGACAGGGTCTCACCACGTTGCCCAGACTGCTGCTGAATTCCTGGGCTCAAGTGATCTGCCCGCCTTGGCCTCCCAAAGTGCTGGAATTACAGGTGTAAGCCACTGCACCCAGCCCAAGGCCCTGGTTCTTAAGGGATACATGTCAAGTAGTTAGGGGTGTCATGTCATGATGTCTACAAGTACCTCAAATGGTTCAGGGGAAAATACACACACGTGCATGTTTTGTACGTACATATACAGTGAAAGAAAGATAAAACAAGTAACAGCTAAATGTAAACAACTGGTGAATACGGGTGGGGATCTAGGGAGGTTTCATGATACCATGCTTGTTAACTTTTCAATAGGTTTTAAAACTTAAAAGATCAGAGAGGCCAGGCACAGTGGCTCATGCCTGTAATCCCAGCACTTTGGGAGGCCAAAGCAGGCGGATCTCTTGAGCTCAGGAGTTTGAGACCAGCCTGGGCAACATGGGTAAACCGTGTCTCTACAAAAAATACAAAAATTAGCTGGGCGTGGCTAATTTTTACGGGGTGCACGTATGTAGTCCCAGCTATTTGGGAGGCTGAGGTGGGAGAGCCCGGGAGGCAGAGGTTGCAGTGAGCCGATATTGTACCACTGCACTCCAGCCTGGGTGACACAGCCAGACCCTGTCTCAAAAAAAAGATCAGAGGAAAAAATAACATGAAGATCTAAGATGCTATTTTTCACCTTTCCAACTAGCAATGATATTCAAAATGTATGACATGCTGAGAGGTATTAGGCATATTTAGACATTCATTCCTTCTATAGAGAAATAAGTATCTAGCAATACAGACCAAAATTACAAACATACAGAGCCTCCAGCCCATCAATTCGACCTCTATAAATTTATTATTAACCTATTTCATGCATTTACCACTTGATTATAAAGGGTTAAAAAATATGTACTAAAAATCAACATCATAGGGCTATCTTGAAAAGCTTTTGTCCACCAAGTACAGGCAGACAGAACCTTCTTCCTAGAAAAAAAAAAACACACACAAAAAAACAAGAAAAACAACAACAACAACAAAAATGCAGTTCCCAAGGGTAAATATGTTCATCACAATGCTGCTTTACTGATGTCATTAACAGTGAATACCACGTAATCAAAAATTCCACTCAAGAAATCCACATCATCAGTTCTTAGATTTTTCAAGACAAAAGATCTAATACTCAACACTAATCCAATAAGAACAAAAATTCTATCACTAAATTCTGGAGAGGAGGAGGAAAGGCGTATGTTCCTAGACACTAACAGTGAAAACTCCCAAAACAAGCTGAGAACAAATTTTTAAAACATTGACTAAGTTGCCTACCTTTAACAATTATTTATAAATTTCCAATGAGCTCACCCCCAAAATAGAGAACAGTTACAAAATGCAGGCAACGAATAGAATACAATATGCTAAATATGATAAACTGTTTTTAAAAAAAAGATATATGAAGCAGCATGATGGTGACAGCTGTGCCTTGTTAAACACTGAAATCATGTTGCTTGATAGTTACCTCCTCTATATCTTTCAGCGTACACACATGATATGGCATGGATATTAATGTCTGCTCCTTCCTATCTGCAATGTAAAGCCACCACCATTCTTGTTTTTCCTGGAAACAAAAAAAAAAGAAGAGGGGTATAAATAATCAGAAAGAACTAGAAAGAATATAATTTTGGCCTCTCTTATCTTAGAGATCCTCTGCACTGACAAACTGCTTGGTACAAAATAGGTGTTCAAATGAATATTTACTGAAATAAGCTGTTCTTAACATTTGTAGATCCATTGCCTAAAAGCATTTTGTATGCAATTTTGGGGATTTCAATAGCTCCTTAAAACCTATTGATTGGCCTTCATATTAAAAACCCTGACTAACCTTAAGTAACAAGCATTATTCTAAATATATACAACTATTACAATAGCATGTAGCAAATAATCTTAGTACTCTTACCTAGTAATAAGCAAAAGCCACAAAGTTGGAGTGGAAGGAACATATATATACGTATATATATATATATATATATATATATACACACATATATACATATACATATATGTGTGTGTGTATATATATATTTTAGAAGGCCAAGAAGTCTGAAAGCACCAAACCTCCGTGCATTCAGCAACAACTGCTCTATTACAGCACACCTCAGTTCACTATTTAGTCACCTGCTTAGTAACACCTGTTTAAGAGTTGGGTAGGGAAGTATCTTTCCAAAACAGTTTAAAGAAAAATGTTTTACAGCTTAAAACAAAATAAACTCTAGGATGTTCTAAATATTTATTTAACCAAAATAGTACTAGACTATTCTAAACTCTCAATTGTCCGAAATGGTTAAAAAATCATCTTACTGAAACAGTTTCTTTGAGAAAACGTGGGTTTTTTTGGTTTTGTTTTTTGTTGAGACAGGGTCTCACTCTGTCACCCAGGCTGGAGTGCAGTGGCACCATCTCAGCTCACCTCACTGCAACCTCTGCCTCTGGGGCTCAAGTGATCCTCCCACCTCAGCTTCCCAAGTAGCTGAGACTACAGGCATGCACCACGTCTGGCTAATTTTTGTATTTTTTGTAGAAACAGGATTTCATTTATGTTGCCCTGGCTGGTCTTGAACTCCTGGGCTCAAACGATCCTCCCATTTAGGCCTCCCAAAGTGCTAGGATTACAGGCATGAGTCACCATGCCTGGCCCATATTTATGTTTTTAAACTAAAATTGCTGCTAAAATTTTAACTATAAAAATAGATTAAAACTTGGTTTATCTTTCAAACACTACTAAGCACAACTAAAAACTCTTCTGTTTAAATACCTTCGGAGATAAAGCACTGCAACATTAATAAGTCTAATAAATAAATGACAAGTACACCGTGACATGAGTGGCACTTAACAAGAAAATTAAATTCTGCTTAAACCAAGGGTTAGGACTACCACTGTAGGCATATTTGTATACATAACATATGTGTGTAAATACATAACAGCCTCAAAGTGGAATATTAACACCTCTGTTGCGGCCACTCAAATCTGCCCTTGCAGCATGAAAAAAATAAGTGTGGCTATGTTCTAATAAAACTTTATTTACAATAAAGCCTCATTTACAAAAACAGGAAGGCAGCCAGATCTGGCCTGCAGACTGCAGTTTGACAATATCTGTTTTAAAGACACAGAAACCTGGGTTATTTCACTTCCCTAAAATCTCATTTTCTTCTCAACGATCAGTGCCTACTTCTGGCCATGTTGTAAAGATGATCTGAGAGAATACAAATAAAAATATATGTTAGAAAGCCTAGCACATGCAGTATAATAAGCGGCAGTTATGATTATTAGTGACATGAGGTACAATATCACCTCTTTTTTAAGTCATTTTGACATTTGTCAGAAACATCATTACAACAAGTAGGGAATGTAAGCAGCACAGGATTATGTTAAAGATTATGCACTTCTTTACCTCCCCACTTAGAGAATGCCTTTCCCTCCAACCCCTCAGCCTATTTAATTACAATGAGATTCACTCAAGAATATTTATTAAGGGCCAGCCATGGTGACTCACACCTGTAATCCCAGCACTTTGGAGGCCAAGGCGGGTGGATCACTTGAGGTCGGGAGTTTAAGACCAGCCTGACCAACATGGAGAAACCCCGTCTCTACTAAAAATACAAAATCAGCTGGGTGTGGTGACACATGCCTGCAATCCCAGCTACTCGAGAGGCTGAGGTGGGAGAATCACTTGCACCCAGGAGGTGGAGGTTGCAGTGAGCCAAGATTGCGCCACTGCAGTCCAGCCTGGGCAACAAGAGCAAAATTCCAGCTCAAAAAAAAAAAAAAAAAAAAAAGAATATTTATTAAGAAGCCAGTGAATATCAATCAACGGCACTACACCTGTGCCTAGTGATGCACATGTTAAAAGTGAAACAGATATTCTATGAGTTACCTGTATTTTAGACAAAATTGTTTTTCTTTTGTGAGATTCCTAACCATTCTTAACGCATTAAATATAATAGACGAATTTCACTAACATGTAAGTCAAATATTACTAAGTGGGTAGTCTGGTAGTTAGGTTACTTAGGTAAGAAACATGGAAATGTAGACAGGTAGAGAGGTTAGAAAGATCCTAAATAAATTTTGTTTGTTCATTTGTTTTGTTTTGTTTGAGACAGTCTCGCTCTGTCACCAAGGTTGGAATGCAATGGCACAATCTTGGCTCACTACAACCTCCGCCTCCCAGGTTCAAGCAATTCTCCTGCCTCAGCCTCCCAAGTAGCTGGGATTATAGGCACCCGCCACCACGCCCGGCTAATTTTTTTATTTTTGAGACAGAGTTTCACTCTTGTTGCCCAGGCTGGAGTGCAATGGCACAATCTCAGCTTACCGCAACCTCCGCCCCCTGGGTTCAAGCAATTCTCCTGCCTCAGCCTCCTGAGTGGTGGGATTACAGGCATGTGACACCATGCCCAGCCAATTTTGTATTTTTAGTAGAGACGGGGTTTTGCCATGTTGGCCAGGCTGGTCTCAAACTCCTGACCTCAGGTGATCCACCCACCTCGTCCCCACAAAGTGCTGGGATTATAGGCATGAGCCACTGCACTCAGCCCTAAATACATTTTATCTGATAAATAATGATCTGAAATGTTTACCATGCAGATGCAGATTAAATTTGAAAAAGGCATTTTGCTGATAAAATGATTTTTATCTTTTTTTTTTTGAGACAGGGTCTCACTGTGTCATCCAAGTTGGAGTTCAGTGGCACAATCACAGCTCAATGCAGCCTCAATCTCCTGGGCTCAAGTGATCCTCCAACCTCAGCTTCCCAAGTAGCCTAGGACCACAGGCATGAGCCACAGCACTTGGCCACTAATAACATGTTCTGAGGGAGTGAATGAATGTTTCTCTTATTAACTAAGCATGGTCTAAAATGAAACTGTCTGTTACATGGGTACACACTAGGCAGCTTTGAGCACCCCATGGCACTTTTTATACCAATCAATGAATGGAATTTACTTGCTTCATTTCAGGATGCCTGGTGTTGGCAGGCTACCTCTGCAATGGGCACAATGCCCCTAACATATGGACTAAAGCTCAGGACATGCCAGAAGATCAGCACGTGCATTAAGATGGAATCCTGGGCAGACTTCTCTCCAAGTCAAAACAACAGTCTGTGCAGAGCCACTCATTTATTACTAAGAGAGCCAAATTATTTACGAATTTGCCTTAAGCAGTCCCCAGAAACTCTAGATTGACATCCTCGAGCAGAAAGCAGATTTATACCTGAAATCACCTGCCAAACACAAGTGGTGAGCAGAAGGTTCTGTGGCAAAGCTGTGAGGCAGTCTGTGGAACAGTTTCCCGAACTGGGGGAACCAGTTCTTGACCTCTACTCCAGACAGAATCATACTCTAATGCAAAATGTCAAGGGAATCCCAAGGTAATTTGAAAGATGAACAACACAGGCTATCAAGGAGATCGAAAGTTGAGCAGGCTGCAATTACAAAGTAGACAAGGACAAGGCAACAAATAGCACTGTAATGACCTGTCCTGAGCCCGGGGCTCAGTTATGATCAAGCTCTTATGGAACTTTATTTATTAGAGCCAAGAACACAGTTGGTCCCACAGCCATGGGCTCACATATTTCCATGGACTGGGACAACAATGACCAGGGTCAGAGCAATTCTAATGGTTCCATGTCGCCAGCAGGATCCTCAGAGAGAAAATTTAAGAATTTTTTCATCCGATTTAAAACTTGGCAGAGGTGAGAGATTCATAACAGTTAAGTATTCAAAGGCAAAATATGCATTTGTCTGATGAAGACTGCCTAATCTGCTAATGAGAAATCACCACTACACATAACACTCAGTAATCAGGGCACAGAAAAGACAGAAGCAAAGAAAACCACAGAAATACTTAAGAAGCTAACAATCTCTTTTATAAGCAACACGTTCACTAAGTATAATACCTATTGTAATATTCCCTTTAAAAATATGGCCTCTCAGGATAGACCACATTTAGCACATATGAACTAATACACATGACAGAGGGCTAAAAGTCAACTGACAAATCCCTGAGGAGAAAGTGAATGGAATAAGTAACACAGTAGCCTGTATATAACTCACCTCAGGAAAGTAAAGGCTATACACAGGATGTGTTATTTTTGATTTGGTTTCCAATAGAGCTCTCTCTTTTCGCTGTATGCTTTGTTGTAATTCTTGCCACTCCTAGTAAACAAAAAAATTAAAATATTTAAAATCTAGTATGTATTTTATCACTTTAAGGATTTCCAGGTATTATTCCTGACAATGCTAATTAACTACTTAGGATTAGAACAAGTTCAGTCTCACAAATCTGATCATCTCCCTGCTCATCCTTACAATGCCTTTTTAAATATATTAAATCTAACCACTGTAGTATCGACTACATAGCCGTTCATTATCTGACCCTAGCCTGCCTCTCTTTGGTCTCCTGTCACTGCCTCCCTCCTTGTGCTTTTTATTCTAGTCATTTCAAACTACCTACACTTCTCTGAACTTACCAAACTATTTCACTCCTCCTAAACCCTGTTTGGACTTTGATTTCTCCCTTTCTCTGCCTACTCATTATTATTTAGGACCAACTAAAGCCCAAAGTATGAACTCCTGAGTAAAGCCTCCCATAAATTTCCTTCTACCTCAGGACTGAACTGATCACTCCCTCCTTATGTACCTTGCATAAGATGTGTGTAATTTCATATGTACTACAGTACTTATTTACAAATCTGCCTGCCCCACTAGCCTACACATCATTCAAGAGCTGAAGCTGTTTCACATTTGGCTTTGTATTATCTTTAATCTTAGCCTTGGGATGTGACAGATAATAAATAATGATTTGTTGATTTAATGAATGTATTTTTGGTCATATGAAGAAATTAGTCTGTCAAAACCCTAAGAGTCACTGCTACTAACCCTAATATACTTAGGAATATGTCAATTCTTTCTCAAAGTCAGGCCAGGGATATAATGTATTTGACAGATTTTAGTTTCCTGGCAATCAATTTAATTCTCCAAGTACAAAAACAGCCAAGGCCCTGCAAATGCTAACAATAGACATCTTTGTTTTCTACCATTCCCAAGGACAAGTGTGTTATTACCCCTTATACTTTTATCCTTTGCCCTTTACCTCTTCCTCTTTTTTTGGCCTCTCCTTTTGCCTCTGAGGCTATTCAGGCAATCCCTTTTTATCTCCCAAACTACAGTGTTACTTTTAGATCAATGGCCACTCAAAAAGAACAACGCTAACAAACCTAAAAGAAATGGCCGAGCAGTTTATTTGCAGTGAGCCTCTAAGGACCCCATTCTTCTCTATAATTCTCCCATAAATCATGTGCAACTTAATGCCATGAGATTTTTCTTCTATACTCTATACTTTTACACCATATTAATAAATTCTGTAAAGACTTCCCCTGTCCTTAATATATCTTATATACACCCATGAAACAAGGTGGTATTCTATAAATGTTAGCTTTTCCCTTAACCAACCTCTTGACATCAGGGTCCACAGTACTGTTTCTCTACAGTAAACATGAACTGGAGCTTGTGACACAGCCTTCCAAGTAAGCACTATGCATTTCACAAACACCTTTCCTTACTCATATTCCCAGAGATATCCCCAACACTGAAAATCCCCTTATGAGACCAACTGACCTAACCTCAAACCCAGGTCCTACTCTACCTAACAATTTAATATTTAAGAAAACGAGGATTTCCAATCCTTGTTAGAAATCATTTTTCTGTATAACCTTGACTACCATTCCTTAAAAACGTTCTTCAAAGTAATAAAATTATAAAATATACAGATATTATTTAAAGAAAGCAAGCGAGCAAGCAAACAAATGAACAACAACAACAAAACCCAAAGCTATCATCAGAGGTATAATTCCAATTATTTAAACCTATAAGGCTTACTGCTTCATCATCTTTGTTTTGTTTTTCATCTTGCTCTCTATCAGAGTCTCTGTCACTACCATCATCTTTCTCACTTTGGGAATCTCTATTGGTTTCTTCTTCTTCAGAATCACTGCCCTTATCTGAAACTTCTTCTTCATCTTCCTTTACTGCAGCTTCCTAAAAGGAAAAGGCAAACACAAAGATTCTGCATATCTCAATGAGAACATATCAATCTGAATCCCTGAAGTTAACTTATTGTCAATTTAACTAAACTGACTCGATGACAATTTCACTATTCATATACAATTTTTTAAAATTATAAACATTCCTACTTATAAAGATGTGGGAGTCAGACTAAAGAGTTTAATATCTGGCTAGTCTGTCTATTGTTAGTTATTTTATTCATTCTTCATAATTTGTCAAATAAAAGTATTTCTGTTTGCAAAGCCCAATTAACACAAAGGCTAAGATGGTTCTGCTTTCAAAAACATCAATCATATTTTATTTAAGGAAACAGGTAGTTGATAGAAAAGTATAATTTTGGGGCCAGTCACAGCGACTCATGCATGTAATCTTAGCACTTTGGAAGGCAGAGGCAGGAAGACTGCTTGAGGCCAGGAGTTCAAACCAGCCTGGGCAACATAGCAAGACCTGATCCCTTAAAAAAAAAAAAAAAAAAAAAAATATATATATATATATATATATATATATATATATATATATATGTCACTAGGCATGGTGGTACACGTCTGTAGTCCCAGCTAGTTGGGAGGTTGAGGTGGGAGAATCATTTGAGCCCAGGAGTTTAAGGCTGCAGCAAGCCATGACCATGCCACAGCACTTCAGTCTGGGTGACAGAGCAAGACCCTATCTCAAAAAAAAAAAGAAATAAAAGTACTCCTTTGGAAGTACAGAATCACTTTCTTTAACTAACAGGGTATGATGCAGTAAGGAAAGGCAATATCTCCAGCAAAATACTAGCTCACTTTAAGAATCAAGAACAGCAAATTAAATGCAAAGAAAGCAGAAATAGGCGGGATGCAGTGGCTCATGCCTATAATCCCAGCACTCTGGGAGGCCGAGGCAGGTGGATAATTTAAGGTCAGGGGTTTGAGACCAGCCTGACCAACATGGTGAAACCCCGTCCCTACTAAAAATACAACAAACAAACAAACAAACAAAATAGCTGGGCATGGTGGCACATGCCTGTAATCTCAGCTACTCGGGAGGCTCAGGCAGGAGAATCACTTGAACTTGGTAGGCGGAGGTTGCAGTGAGCCACTGCCTGGGTAACAGAGCATGACTCTGTCTCAAAAAAAAAAAAAAAAAGAGCAGAGAGAGATACAGAAAAAGAAACTTAAAACTAAAAGTTGGTTCTTTGAAAAGGCTAATAAAATTGATTAAACCCCTAGGCAAGAATGATCAAGAAAAAAAAAGAATAAAAATTACCAATATTAGGAACAAGAGGCGTAACTATATCCAACAGACATTAAAAGAAAATTATGAATAATGTTATGCCAACAAATTTAATAATTAAGAGGAAATAGACAAATTCCTTGAAAAACATAATTTGCTAAAATCAATAAGAAAAATGCAGAATATATATTAAAGAAATAAACTCTGCGAATAACTCCCTTTAAAAACTCCAGGCCCAGATGGTTTCCCTGGAGAATTCTTCAGAGACTAAAAAAACAAATCAAAGCTTACACAAACTCTTCTGAGCAAAAAAGGGAATACTTCCTAGCTTGATTAATAATGCCAGCATAAATCTGATACAAAACCTGACAAGGATATTACAAAAAAGGAGAATGACAAACCAATATTTGCTGTTAAAAATAGATGTGAGAATCCAAAGAAAATACTGTAAAATCCAGATAAATATAAAAAGGTATACTAAGTTATGACCAAATGATATTTGTTCCAGGAATGCAGGGATGGTTTCAAATTTTTTAAATCCATCAATCTAATTCAACAGAAAGGAAAAAAGTGGAAAAAAAAAAAAACCTTTAATGAAATTCACTATCTGCTAGTGATAAAAATTCTCAACAAACTGGAAATAAAAGGAAACATTTCCTTAACCTGACAAAGAATAGCTACAAAAAACTTACACCTAACATCACATTTAGTGGTAAAATAATATTTGCTTTCTTCCTAAGACCAAAAATAAGACAAGGTTCCTACTATCATCACTCTGAATCAATATTACACTGACAGTTCTAGCCAGCACAGTGAGGCAGAAAGGAAGAAAGAAAGAAAGGGCATAAAGATTAAAAAGAAAAAAGTAAAACTGTCTTTATTCACAGATGGCAACACTGCATATGTAGAAAATCTTTATTAAAATGTCTACAAATGGTTAGAATTATTGCCAATAAGACTCTTTGATACAAGGTCAATATTTAGAAGCAACTATTTCTATACACCAGCAACAAACACCAAATAAAAATTTTAATGACATTTACAGTAATACCAGAAAGGATCAAATACATAGGAGTAAATCTAACGAAAGATGTGCCATACCTCTGCCACTGGAAATTACAAAACACTGCTGAGAAAAATTAGGGAAGATCCAAATTAATGAAGATAAACCACAATCATGAATAACAAGACTCAGTATTGTTAACATGTCAATTCTCCCCATAATGAACCACGGATTCAATGCAATACCAATGTAAATTTCAGCAGCTTTTTGGGGGGGAAATTGTTAAGCTTATTCTAAAAATTGGCAGGAAATGTAAAGGAATTAAAACAGTTAAGAAAATTTTGATCAGTAAAATAAAGAGTTGGAGCACTTACACTACCATATCTTAAGACTTAACATAAAGCTACCACAATTAAAACTGTATGGCACTGGCATAAGAATAGACAAATAATCAATAGAATGAACTAGAGTCCATAAACAGACCTACAGTATCATCTGTTGTTTTTTTTTTTAATTATACTTAAAGTTCTGGGGTCCATGTGCAGAACATGCAGGTTTGTTACATAGGTATACACATGCCATGGTGGTTTGCTGCACCCATCAACCCATCATCTACATTAGGTATTTCTACTAATGCAATCCCTCCCCTAGCCCACCACCACCCGACAGGCCCCGGTGTGTGATGTTCCCCTCCCTGTGTCCATGTGATCTCATTGTTCAACTCCCACTTATGAGTGAGAACATGGCGGTGTTTGGATTTCTGTTCTTGTGTTAGTTTGCTGAGAATGATGGTTTCCAACGTCATCCATGTCCCTGCAAAGGACATGAACTCATCCTTTTTTATGGCTGCATAGTATTCCATGGTGTATATGTGCCACATTTTCTTTATCCAGTCTATCATTGATGGGCACTTGGGTTGGTTCCAAGTCTTTGCTATTGTGAACAGTGCCGCAATAAACATACATCTGTATATGTCTTTATAGTAGAATGATTTATAATCCTTTGGGTATATACCCAGTAATGGGATTGCTGGGTCAAGTATTCCTAGTTCTAGATCCTTGAGGAATCGCCACACTGTCTTCCACAATGGTTGAACTAGTTTACAGTCCCACCAACAGTGTAAAAGTGTTTCTATTTCTCCACATCCTCTCCACCATCTGTTGTTTCCTGACTTTTTAATGACTGCTGTTCTAACTGGTGTGAGATGGTGTCTCATTGTGGTTTTGATTTGCATTTCTCTAATGACCAGTGATGATGAGCTTTTCTTCATATGTTTGTTGGCTGCATAAATGTCTTCTTTTGAAAAGTGCCTGTTCATATCCTTTGCCCACTTTTTGATGGAATTGTTTGTTTTTTTCTTGTAAATCTGTTTATGTTCTTTGTAGATTCTGGCTATCAGCCCTGTGTCAGATGGATAGATTATAAAAACTTTCTCCCATTCTGTGGGTTGGTTGCCTGTTCACTCTGATGATAGTTTTTTGTTTTTTGGGGTTTTTTTTTTTTTTGCTGTGCAGAAGCTCTTTAGTTCAATCAGATCCCATCTGTCTATTTTGGCTTTTGTTGCCATTGCTTTTAGTGTTTTAGTCAAGAAGTCTTTGCCCATGCCTATGTCCTGAGTGGTATTGCCTAGGTTTTCTTCTAGGGTTTTTATGGTTTTAAGTCTTAAGTCTTTAATCCACCTTGAGTTAATTTTTGTATAAGGTGTAGTTAGAATGGCAATCATTAAAAAGTCAGGAAACAAAAGGTGCTGGAGAGGATGTGGAGAAATAGGAACACTTTTACACTGTTGGTGGGACTGTAAACTAGTTCAACCATTGTGGAAGTCAGTGTGGCGATTCCTCAGGGATCTAGAACTAGAAATACCATTTGACCCAGCCATCCCATTACTGGGTATATACCCAAAGGACTATAAATCATGCTGCTATAAAGACACATGCACAAGTATGTTTATTGCGGCATTATTCACAATAGCAAAGACTTGGAACCAACCCAAATGTCCAACAATGATAGACTGGATAAAGAAAATGTGGCACACATACACCATGGAATACTATGCAGCCATAAAAAATGATGAGTTCATGTCCTTTGTAGGGACATGGATGAAATTGGAAATCATCATTCTCAGTAAACTATCGCAAGAACAAAAAACCAAACACCGCATATTCTCACTCATATGTGGGAACTGAACAATGAGATCACATGGACACAGGAAGGGGAATATCACATTCTGGGGACTGTTGTGGGGTGGGGGAAGGGGGGAGGGATAGCATTGGGAAATATACCTAATGCTAGATGACGAGTTAGTGGGTGCAGTGCACCAGCATGGCACATGTATACATATGTAACTAACCTGCACAATGTGCACATGTACCCTAAAACTTAAAGTATAATTAAAAAAAAAAAATTTTTTTTTGTATAAGATGTAAGGAAGGGATCCAGTTCCTGCTTTCTGCATATGGCTAGCCAGTTTTCCCGATACCATTTATTAAATAGGGAATCCTTTCCCCATTGCTTGTTTTTAACAGGTTTGTCAAAGATCAGATGGTTGTAGATGTGTGGCATTATTTCTGAGGGCTCTGTTCTGTTCCATTGGTCTATATATCTGTTTTGGTACGAGTACCATGCTGTTTTGGTTACTGTAGCCTTGTAGCACAGTTTGAAGTCAGGTAGCGTGATGCCTCCAGCTTTGTTCTTTTTGCTTAAGATTGTCTTGGCTATGCAGGCTCTTTTTTGGTTCCATATGAAATTTAAAGTAGTTTTTTCCAATTCTGTGAAGAAAGTCAATGGTAGCTTGATTGGGATAGCACTGAATCTATAAATTACTTTGGGGAGTGTGGCCATTTTGACAATACTGATTCTTCCTATCCATGAGCATGTAATGTTTTCCATTTGTTTGTGTCCTCTCTCATTTCCTTGAGCAGTGGTTTGTAGTTCTCCTTGAAGAGGTCCTTCACATCCCTTGTAAGTTGTATTCCTGGGTGTTTTATTCTCTTTGTAGCAATTGTGAATGGGAATTCACTCATGATTTGGCTCTCTGTTTGTATGTTATTGGTGTATAGGAATGCTTGTGATTTTTGCACATTGATTTTGTATCCTAAGACTTAGCTGAAGTTGCTTATCAGCTTAATGAGATTTTGGGCTGAGACGATGGGGTTTTCTAAATATATAATTATGTCATCTGCAAACAAAGACAATGTGACTTCTTCTTTTCCTAACTGAATACTCTTTATTTCTTTCTCTTGCCTGACTGCCCTCGCCAGAACTTCCAATACTATGTTGAATAGGAGTGGTGAGAGAGGGCATCCTTGTCTTGTGCTGGTTTTCAAAGAGAAGGCTTCCAGTTTTTGCCCATTCAGTATGATACTGCCTGTGGGTTTGTCATAAATAGCTCTTATTTTGAGGTACGTTCCATCAATGCCTAGTTTATTGAGAGTTTTTAGCATGAAGGGCTGTTGAATTTTGTTGAAGGCCTTTTCTGCATCTATTGAGATAATCATGTGGTTTTTGTCATTGGTTCTGTTTATGTGATGGACTACATTTATTGATTTGCGTATGTTGAACCAGCCTTGCATCCCAGGGATGAAGCCGACTTGATCATGGTGGATAAACTTTCTGATGTGCTGCTGGATTCAGTTTGCCAGTATTTTATTGAGGATTTTTGCATCAATGTTCATCAGGGATATTCGCCTGAAATTTTCTTTTTTTGTTGTGTCTCTGCCAGGTTTTGGCATCAGGATGATGCTGGCCTCATAAAATGAGTTAGGGAGGATTCCCTCTTTTTCTGTTGTTTGGAATAGTTTCAGAAGGAATGGTACCAGCTCCTCTTTGTAGCTCTGGTAGAATTTGGCCGTGAAACCGTCTGGTCCTGGACTTTTTTTGGTTGGTAGGGTATTAATTGCTGCCTCAATTTCAGAGCTTGTTATTGATCTAGTCAGGGATTCGACTTCTTAATGATTTAGTCCTGGGAGGATGTATGTGTTCAGGAATTTATCCATTTCTTCTAGATTTTCTAGTTTATTTATGTAGAGGTGTTTATAGCATTCTCTGATGGTAGTTTGTATTTCTGTGGGATCAGTGGTGACATCCCCTTTATCTTTTTTTATTGCATCTATTTGATTCTTCTCTCTTTTATTCTTTATTAGTCTGGCTAGTGGTCTATTTTGTTGATCTTTTCAAAAAACTACCTCCTTGGATTCATTGATTTTTTTTGAAGTGTTTTTTGTGTCTCTATCTCCTTCAGTTCTGCTCTTAGTTATTTCTTGTCTTCTGCTAGCTTTTGAATTTGTTTGCTCTTGCTTCTCTAGTTCTTTTGTGATGTTAGGGTGTCGATTTTAGATCTTTCCTGCTTTCTCTTGTGGGCATTTAGTGATATAAATTTCCCTCTACACACTGCTTCAAATGTGTCCTGGAGATTCTGGTACGTTATGTCTTTGTTCTCATTGGTTTCAAAGAACATCTTTATTTCTGCCTTCATTTCGTTATTTACCCAGTAGTCGTTCAGGAGCAGGTTGTTCAGTTTCCATGTAGTTGTGCAGTTCTGAACGAGTTTCCTAATCCTGAGTTCTAGTTTGATTGCACTGTGGTCTGAGAGACAGTCTGTTATAATTTCTGTTCTTTCACATTTGCTGAGGAGTGTTTTACTTCCAATTATGCTGTCAATTTTGGAATAAGTGCAATGTGGTGCTGAGAAGAATGTGTATTCTGTCGATTTGGGCTGGAGAGTTCTGTAGATGTCTATTAGGTCCGCTTGGTCCAGAGCTGAGTTCAAGTCCTGGATATCCTTGTTAATTTTCTGTCTAATGTTGACAGTGGGGTGTTAAAGTCTCCCACTATTATTGTGTGGGAGTCTAAGCCTCTTTGTAGATCTCTAAGAACTTGCTTTATGAATCTGGGTACTCCTGTATTGGGTGCATATATATTTAGGATAATTAGCTCTTCTTGTTGCATTGATCCCTTTACCATTATGTAATGCCCTTCATTGTCTCTTTTGATCTTTGTTGGTTTAAAGTCTGTTTTATCAGAGACTAGGATTATAAACTCTGCTTTTTTTTGCTTTCCATTTGCTTGGTAAATATTCCTCCAAATCTTTATTTTAAGCCTATGTGTGTCTTTGCACATGAGATGGGTCTCCTGAATACAGTACACCGACGGGTCTTGACTCTTTATCCAATTTGGCAGTCTGTGTCTTTTAATTTGGGGCATTTAAGCCCATTTACATTTAAGGTTAATACTGTTATGTGTGAATTTGATCCTGCCATTATGATGCTAGCTCGTTATTCTGCCCCTTAGTTTATGCAGTTTCTTCACAGCACTGACAGTCTTTACAATTTGGTATGTTTTTGCAGTGGCTGGTACCAGTTGTTCCTTTCCATGTTTAGTGCTTCCTTCAGGAGCTCTCGAAGGGCAGGCCTGGTGGTGACAAAATCCCTCCGCATTTCCTTGTCTGTAAAGGATTTTATTTCTCCTTTGCTTATGAAGCCTAGTTTGGCTGGATATTAAATTCTGGGTTTAAAATTCTTTTCTTTAAGAATGTTGACTATCAGGCCCCACTCTCTTCTGGCTTGTAGGGTTTCTGCCAAGAGATCTGCTGTTAGTCTGATGGGCTTCCCTTTGTGGGTAACCCGATCTTTCTCTCTGGCTCCCTTTAACATTTTTTCCTTCATTTCAACCTTGGTGAATCTGACGGTTATGTGTCTCAGGGTTGCTCTTCTCGAGGAATATCTTTGTGGTGTTCTCTGTATTTCCTGAATTTGAATGTTGACCTTGCTAGGTTGGGGAAGTTCTCCTGGATAATGTCCTGAAGAGTATTTTCCAATTTGGTTCCATTCTCCCCGTCACTTTCAGGTATACCAATCAAACATAGATTTGGTCTTTTCACATAGTCCCACAATTCTTGCAGGCTTTGTTCGTTACTTTTCACTCTTTTTTCTCTAATCTTGTTTTCTCACTTTATTTCATTGAGTTGATCTTCAATCTCTGATATCCTTTCTTCTGCTTGATCAATATGGCTATTGATACTTGTGTATGCTTCACAAACTTTTCGTGCTGTGTTTTCCAGCTCCATCAGGTCATTTATGTTCTTCTCTAAACTGGTTATTCTAGTTAGCAATTCGTCTTTTTCAAGGTTCTTAGCTTCCTTGCATTGGGTTAGAACATGCTCCTTTAGCTTGGAGGAGTTTGTTATTACCCACCTTCTGAAACATGCTTCTGTCAGTTCGTCACATTCATTCTCCATCCAGTTTTGTTCCCTTGCTGGTGAGGAGCTGTGATCCTTTGGAGAAGAGGCGTTCTGGTTTTTGGAATTTTCAGCCTTTTTGGGCTGATTTCTCCCCATCTGCGTGGATTTATCTACCTTTGGTCTTTGAAGTCAGTGACCTTCGGATGGGGTCTCTGAGTGGACGTCCTTTCTGTTGGTGTTGATACTATTCCTTTCTATTTTTTAGTTTTCCTTCTAACAGGCCCCTCTGCTGCAGGTCTGCTGGAGTTTGCTGGAGGTCTGCTCCAGACCCTGTTTGCCTGGGTATCACCAGCGGAGGCTGCAGACCAGCAAAGATTGCTGCCTGTTCCTTCCTCTGGAAGCTTCGTCCCAGAGGGGCACTCGCCAGATGCCAGCCAGAGCTCTCCTGTATGAGGTGTCTGTTGTGGGAGATGTCTCCCAGTCAGGATTCATGGGAGTCAGGGACCCACTTGAGGAGGCAGTCTGTCCCTTATCAGAGCTCGAATGCTGTGCTGGTAGATCTGCTGCTGTCTTCAGAGCTGCCAGGTAGGGATGTTTAAGTCTGCTGAAGCTGTGCCCACAACTTCCCCTTCCCCCAGGTGCTCTGTCCCAGGGAGGTGGGGTTTTATCTATAATTCCCTGACTGGGGCTGCTGCCTTTTTTTCAGAGATGCCCTGCCCAGAGAGGAGGCAGTCTGGCCGCAGCAGCCTTGCTGAGCTCAGCATCATCTATTTTACAACAAAGTGCCATTACAATTTACTGAGGAAAGAATGACCTTTTCAATGAATGGTGATGGTATAAGTGGTTCGTATCCCCTACCTTGCACCATTAATGAAAAGTTAATTCAAGATAGGTTTATCAACTAACGTAATAATGTTTCCAGAAGAAAACAGAAAAATACCTCTATGACTTTGGAACAGTCAGGATGTCTTAATTTTTAAGACACAGAAGCATTAGCCATTGATGAAAGATGACCTCACTGATGAAAAAAAGAGACTAATGAAATTGACCTCATTAAAATAACAAACATTAGAAGCTACCAATAAGAGTAAAAATGTAAGGACTCTTATCGAGAATATATACAGAATTCCTACAATTTCAGTAACAAGACAAACAACCCAATAGAAAAAGAAGTTATCCAAATGGCCAGCAAGCATATGAAACAGTGTTCAACATCATTAGCCATCAGGTAAATGCAAACAAAAACCACATAAAGAGATATCACTATAGATCTGCCAAATGGCTAAAAGACTGGTAAAACCAAGTGTTGGTGAGTATGTAGAACAAGACTCTCACACGTAGGTAGGAGCATAAAATGGTACAACTTTGGAAAACAGGCTCTTTTGATGAGTTAAGCATGCACCTACTTTATAATCTAGCAATTCCACTGCTAGGTGGAAAATGACTGTCCACAAAATGCCATGTATAAGAATAAGCATAGCACCCTTTATTCATATTAGGTTAAGAACTACAAACAATCCAAACGTCGAACCACCACAAAACAGGTAAATGTGGTATATTCATACAATGAAATACTATACACACACACACACACACACACAGAATGAACTACAGCTACAAACAATACAGAGGAATTATCATGAACATAATGCTGAATGAAAGGAGCCATACATAAAATATGACACTTATATGACCTTTAGGAATAGGCAAAACTAATCTATGGCGATTATAGACAGAATAGTGGGAGGTAGAGGGATGGGGAGATGGATGAAGGGCTCATTGACTGAGAAGGGCACAAGGGAGCTTTCTAGGGTATCACGGGTGCATAAATATGTAAAACTTTTGAAGCTGTACACGTAAGACTTGAACATTTTAGTGTTTGTATATTTTAGCTTAATAATGATAATAACGATAATAATAAACTTACATTCCCAACGACTCCATTTGCCTGCTTTTGTTTCTGTTGCTTTGACTGTGGTAATAGCACAGGTGTAGGTTTTTTTTTTAAAGGTTTCTTTTTTTTTGATTTAGCAGTTTTCTTGGGTCCTTTACTCTTCTGTTGCCATCCTCCTTTTGTCCTGTTCTTGTTAGTTTCACCCTGCTGTGAATCATAACACGTCACACTCGTAAGTTATAGCAACAGATTCAATTGAAGGTTGTAGTAATTTTTAGGTAGAAATAGCTAAACTGAATTACTCTCCCAGAGCAATATAAGTCAATTGGAAAAGTAAATAAAATATTTCTTTCACTAGGAAAAATAGGTTCGGAAACCCAAGTTTTTACCCCATCTTCTGCTGGCTGTTCCTCTGCAGCACAGATGGACTGCTCCTTTTCAAATACTTCCTGGGGGGCGGCAAGAAGAGAAATACAAAATCTGTCAACCTATATTTATCTTTCAGACAAACAAAGCAATCTTTCAAACTGCATTTTTATTAAGTATTTTTAACTGGCTACAATTGAGGAAGAAGGAGACGTTTAGCAATTACTAGCTGATGAATGTGTGCCTATGCAGGTAGATACCTTCTGAAGTATCTCACATCTGTCTTGAACAAGTTTTGAAAAGTACAGTCTACTCAAGTTTACAAACACAGTAAGGATACATACAGTAAAAATATTTGTTTAAAATTTCACTTTTATTCTTAGCAAGCAAACGTTGAGTATTTTAATGTTATGAGAATATATACTATTTTCTGCATTAAAACCTTGACAATATGTCAATGTGATGTGCGAAATAACAAAAACAAAAAAACCCTTGAGACTA
Organism: Pan paniscus; assembly: GCF_029289425.2. NCBI lineage: Eukaryota > Metazoa > Chordata > Mammalia > Primates > Hominidae > Pan > Pan paniscus. The sequence continues at coordinate 127,902,911 of NC_073254.2, forward strand.
GTATTAGTTTATTCACTACTGTCAGTGATACTGCTTATTGGACCTGAGACCTGAGACTAAGAACTGAATCATCACAGGTGGAGCATGGTGGCTCATGCCTATAATCTCAGCACTTTGGGAGGCCAAGGCAGGAGGATCGCTTGACCCCAAGAGTTTGAGACTAACATGGGCAACAGAGCGAGACCCCATATCTATTTTAAAAAAAAATCACCATGAAAATCTACATATCCTAAAGCTATATCCACCAACCATACAATCCATTTAGAATCAGTACAGAACCAGTAAATTTAGGATTTAAGTCCCAGTAAGCATCTATACTAGAAGATGACATGCAGGCTGTGTTTAATAAACTCCCTAGAATTATTAAAGCTAACAAGTAAAAACAGTTATAATTTTTAGGCTCTATACAATAAAAACAGCCTAATTCAGGAGTCAACTCTGAACAGTCCACACCACTTGCCTTTTTTTTTTTAAAAAAAGACAGTGGTCTTGTTATGTTGCCCAGGCTGGTCTTGAACTCCTGAGCTCAAAGGATCCTCCCACCTCAGCCTCCCAAGTAGCTGTGCCACTGTGCCTGCCCTGCCACCTGCTTTTTAAAACAAAGCTTTACTGGAACATGACCACACCCATCTGTAAGTTCAGCAGTTGCTACAAACACTGTATGACTTATAAAACCTAAAATATTTACTATCTGGACGTTTAAAGAAAAAGGTTGCCACTCCCTAGTCTAATTATATCATAACTTCCTCCTTTCACTTATTAGCTGGGTTCTGATACTTGATTACTCCAAGATACAGTTCATACAAGAATGGGAAGATAAAAACAATTCTTTTCTTTACTCCAGGGCAGTTCCATTCCATTCTTTTTTCTACCAATTACTCCAGAAATGTCAATAGTTCAAGACCAAATTTTTGCTCATTTTTCAGGCTGGGAAGTCCAAAGGATATGGGTAGTCTAGATTTGGATTCTAAACCCAATTTTAGCATTGGTTTCAGTTCCTCTTCTCCCAGGAAGCAGCTCTCTCACCTAGAGTCCACGACAAATGCTTCCTTATCACTTGCTATAATAAAACCAACATCTTTGATTCAATATATTCTACTACAAAACATGATTTTCAGGCCAGGCTTGGTGGCTCACACCTGTAATCCCAGCACTTTGGGAGGCTGAAATGGTAGTATCACTTGAGGTCAGGAGTTCAAGACCAACCTGGCCAACACAGTGAGACCTCCATCTCTCTAAGAAAAAAATATATATATGTTTTTCCTACCAGCAATTTTAGGCATGGGATATAAATGTGGCATGTATTTCTTGCAGATGCTCAAAAACCTCAGAGAAAGAAGCTAAAATCTACCACTAGTTGAATAAATTGAGTCAAAATACTACAGTCTCTACCAGTTGACTCACGAGAAAATATAAATAATAGAAACTGAAAGCCAGGCATGGTGGCTCATGCCTGTAATCCCAGCACTTTGTGAGGCCAAGGCAGGAGGATCCTTTGAACCCAGGAGTTTGAGATCAGCTGGGCAGCCTACAGAGACCCGCACCTCTATTAAAAGAAAAAAAAAAAAATTAGGCCAGGCATGGTGGCTCATGCCTGTAATCCCAGCACTTTGTGAGGCCAAGGCAGGAAGATCCTTTGAACCCAGGAGTTTGAGATCAGCTGGGCAGCCTACAGAGACCCGCATCTCTATTAAAAAAAAAAAAAAAAAAAATTAGACCAGGCATGGTGGCTCATGCCTGTAATCCCAGCACTTTGGGAGGCTGAGGGGTACATATCACTTGAGGACAGGCATTCGAGACCAGCCTGGGCAACATGGAGAAACCCCATTTCTACTAAAAATACAAAAAATTGGCTGGACATGGTGGTGCACACCTGTGGTCCCAGCTACTCAGGAGGCTGAGGTGGGAGAATCATTTGAGCCTAGGAGGCGGACGTTACAGTGAGCCGAGACTGCACCACTGCACTCAAGCCTAGGTAACACAGTGAGACCGTGTCTCAACAAAAAATAAAATAGGCTGGGCGCAGTTGCTCATGCCTGCAACCCCAGCACGTTGGGAGACCAAGGTGGGTGGATCACTTGAGGTCAGGATTTCAGGACCAGCCTGGCCAACACGGTGAAACCCCATCTCTACTAAAAATACAAAAATTAGCCAGGCGTGGTGGCATGTGCCTGTAATTCCAGCTACTAGAGAGAGACTGAGGCAGAAGAATCACTTGAACCTGGGAGGCAGAGGTTGCAGTGAGCCAAGATTGCACCACTGCATTCCAGCCTGGGTGACAGAGCTAGCTAGACTCCATCTCAAAAAAACGATGAAGGAAATATATGCAAAATGATTGGACTGGATTTAACAAAAAAGCATGAGACAAGTACCAATCTACATTTAAGTGCATATATGTACGTATGCACTATAAAGATCCAGATGGTAAATATGAGCGTGGAGAAAGACAGAAGACGACACACAACAAGATTATGCATTCTGATCATTTGAGGCTGACAAGGGGTTTTCCTAAAGAAAATGAGAGAGACGGGCTGAGTGCGGTAGCTCACGCCTGTAATCCCAGAATTTTGGGAGGCCGAGGCAGGTGGATCACCTGAGTTGAGGAGTTCAAGACCAGCCTGGTCAACATGGTGAAACCCCATGTCTACTAAAAACACAAAAATTAGCCAGGTGTGGTGGCGTGTGCCTGTAATCCCAGCTACTCGGGAGGCTGAGGCAGGAGAATCACTTGAACCCAGGAGATGGAGGTTGCAGCGAGCCAAGATCACGCCATTGCACTCCAGTCTGGGAAACAAGGGTGAAACTCCGTCAAAAAAGAAAAAAAAAAGAAGGAAGGGAGGGAAGGAGAGAAGGAGGGAAGGAGGGAGGGAGGGAGGGGGGAGGGAGGGAAGGAAGGAAGGAAATGGGAGAGAGAAGGGATCCATGACAAAAACATCATTTAGCTCTACAGGTATACATACATTAGGCTACATACAGGGATGAGCCTCAAAACGAATCATCTCGAAGTGGTGGGATTTTAGGTAGTTTTAATTTGTTCCTATACTTTTCTGCATTGTTTAAATTTTTTCCAGACAACATAAATGTTTCACATTATCAGGAAAAAAAATGTTATTTTTATTGTAATTCTTAAGATTTTGAAATGAAAAATAAAAGTCAATTCTCTATAGAACTGACTAAAAAGGAATAGGTGATGAAATTCTCATCAGTAACAACTTCTGTATAGCACTTCACAGCTCAAGAACTATACCCACATTACTTTGTTATGATTATGTTTTATAGAGAATTAAACTATCACACAAAGGATTATTTTCCAGGTTTTTTTAGTGTATGTGAAAACTGTCTCATGAAAATTAATTTAAAATTTCAAAAGAGTTAACAGAATTTGCAAAATTAGATCTTGGTATTACAACAGTTTTGACTTTGACAATGAGGGAAATAAATATAAAAGCCTTGACACACAACTCTTAAAGCATAAAAATACAGATAGACTACTTACAGCCATTGTTTGCCTTGTCAACTTAACCAACACTGTAACTAAGGATCCTACTGTGATGTTGTTGCTATCTTCATCATCTAACACTGTTAAGATGGAAGAAAAAAAACAGCAAAAAATAAAAATCAAGTTCTATGTTAATGCAAACAGCAAAACTTAGCTTACCCAAATTAGTTTGGCACTTTAGTATTTCAAGCACATTATATTTTAAATTTGTTAAAAAAATAACTGATTGACTACTCTGTATAAGGCTCTCCAGTAGATGCTTTTAACAATTAATTCATTTAATCCTTAAAATAGCTCTACAAAGTATTTCCACTTTCAGAAACTAAGGTTTAGCCAGGCTTGGTGGCTCATGCCTGTAATCCCATCACTTTGGGAGGCCAAGGTAGGCGGATGGCATGAGCTCAGGAATTCGAGACCAGCAGGGCAACATGACAAAACCCTGTCTCTACAAAAAATACAAAAATTAGCCAGGCGTGATGGTGCCCGCCTGTAGTCTCAGCTAGTCGGGAGGCTGAGGTGGAGGATAGCTTGAACCTGGGAGCCGGAGGTTGCAGTGAGCCCAGATCGTACCACTGCACTTCAGGGCAAGAGTGAGACCCCATCTCAAAAAAAAAAAAAAGAAACTGAGGTTCAGAAATAAAGTAAAATACCCAAACCCACACAACACCTGCATTCGCACACTAAGCTTCAAACCCAGGTTTCTGAAAACACAGTATAATGTGAGACCTACCATAACACAGTTCTCTCACAGTGACATAAAAATAGGGTTCTGTCACCCTATTAAACTGTGCAAACCTTACATTCACAAGATTTTACCTGTATGATCAATGTCTGTCTGAAAAAAATAATGAAAGCTAGTATTCCTAACCACACTAAAGAGACTTATTTTTTTAAAGGCAAGAACAAATATATCCTCTTTACACTAAAAAGCACTTTTGAAAAAGTATTTTTTCAATAAATGGTACTAAATACGTGTTTTTGCAATTAATTTTTAAAACCATATTTCCCACACATACCCCCAAAAACTCTACTATAAAGTTAATAAAACAAAATAAATAAAAATAAAATAACTCAAATATACCTTCCATTCAAATGTGATCATTAATTCATTTTTTCTACAGATTTTATATGTAAGATAGTTCTTCTTACATGTTTTTACCTACAGTTTTAAGTTTGTTATGTTTACTTTTCATACTGGTCTGGCATTTACTAACATACCATCAGTTGAAAAGAATGGCCTCCAATAATCTGCAATTGCTATCTCCATTACCCGCTACAAGGTGCAGCAGCTGGGTATCAACATAGGGTATGGTATCCCTTCTTCACCCTGGAAGTCTCCATTATCAAAAATCAAATCTGGGCCACATATTAATCTACAGTTTTCATTTTGCACAGCTGTATGTGCACAAGCAGGTCATGTGAAATAACTACATGAATGCTGACCTGCTGTTTGGTGCTTTAAAGTGAAGAAAAGGACTACAGGAGATTCTATTACAGATTCTAGCAAGGTAGGGAAGGAGATCCACCATCTCCAGCATTATTATCATGCAGATGCCCCTTTCCTGCTTCTATATTTCTTCTACTCCTCCTTCACCAACTATAGCACTATTATTACATAATTAGGCAGCACTGTAAAAATATAAATAAACTGTCTATCCAAGATGCCATGGAGTGGATCCATGGTAATATTTGTCAGTGAGGCTGAACACTCTTAAATTTCTACTTTCTATAAGAAAATCTCTTCTAATATTCATTTTTCTAAGAAGCATGTACTTTTGGCCAGGCATGGTGGCTCACGCCTATAATCCCAGCACTCTGGGAGGCTGAGGTGGGTGAATCACCTGAGGCTGGGAGTTCAAGACCAGCCTGGCCAACATGGTGAAACTCCGTCTCTACTAAAAATACAAAAATTAGCTGGGCATGGTAGTGGCACACGCCTGTAATCCCAGCTACCTGGGAGGGCTGAGGCAGGAGAATCACTTGAACCTAGAGGTGGAGGTTGCAGTAAGCCAAGATAGTGCCACTGCACTTCAGCCTGGGCAACAGAGCAAGATTGTCTCAAAAAAAAAAAAAAAGAAAGAAAAGAAAAGGGTATACTTTTAACAGTTCTTAATATCACAAAGTATCTCTAAGTCCCAAAATTTTTATTTGGACAGTTTTATTAAATCAGCACAGTCCTAAATACAGCTTTTAAATTAGTATTTTTAAAGTCTGAAAACTCATGGCCCCACAAGGCAACCCCAACTCCTCACCAAAGCAAACCAAGTTTTCACAACACATATGCTACACTCCAGCCAAACTGAAACCAGACTGCACTGTTTGCCTTCCTTTCCCAAACATGCCAATCTTTGGGAGCCATTCACCTCTCCTCAATTCCTATTAGAATACAAGCTCAATAAGCAGAGGCTATGTCTTACCACTGCTTCCCCAGCACCTAGAGGAGTGCACAGCATTCAATATTTGCTGTATAAATAAATGGTACAATGTCTGTGTCATTCACATTAACACTTAGCATATGTTATCTTGGTGTGTGTGTGTGTTTTTTTTTAATTTTATAAAGACAGGGTCTCACTATGTTGCCCAGGCTGGTCTCGAACTCCTGGGTTCAAGTGATCCCCCTGCCTTGGCCTCCCAAAGTGTTGGGATTAAAGGCATGACACCACTGGGCCCAGCCCTTGTCTTATTTTTAAGCCTATTGCTTCAACTAGACAATAAGCTCTCTTTAAAGACACAAACCAGGCGCGGTGGCTCACACCTATAATCACAGCACTGCAGGAGGCCAAGGCAGGTGGAGCAGTTGAGCCCAGAAGCTCGTGACCAGCCTGGGCAACATGGTGAAACGCTGTCTCTACTAAAAATACAAAAAATAAAATTAGCCAGGTATGGTAGTGTGCACCTGTAGTCCCAGCTACTCAGGAGGCTGAGGTAGAAGGATTGCTTGAGCCCGGGAGGCAGAGGATGCAGTGAGCCAAAATCGCACCACTGCACTCCAGCCTGGACGACAGAGTGAGACCCTGTCTCAAAAATTATTTATAAATAAATAAAATAAAGACAGAAACCATTATTAATATATCCCTGTATTCTTGGTAACTAAAAGAATGTTCTCATAATAGTAACTTAGCAAATGTTAAAGCTCAGACCACCACCACAATGAAAGAATGGAGCAGATAGTCTCTAATTCTCTCAGTATTCTAAGACCATTCAGATATTGAAATAGAAACACAGGGCAATTATATAGGTAGAAAAATAGCCTTTATTTTTTTCCCTCAAAGAAAATATAGAGGTAGGGCAAGAAAAACACATGAAATGTGGCATAAAACACAGTAATTTTCAACATTTAATTAACATAAATAAGTTGGGTTTTAAAATTTTAATTTTAGAACTAGGCAGCTATTTCTTTCATACTAATAATATACTTCAAATATCTCATTCTTTTATTATGCCTGGAAGTCTTCATCATTCTTTGGAAAGTTAAGAAATTGCTAAAAGTTGAACTACAGAACAGAGTGCTCAGACTTCATCCCATTATGAGGATAATAAAAGTAGGACTCTATCAGTGTTCTCAAACTATTAGGTATAAATCATTTTCCAACATAGTAAATCTGACAGGTAAACTACAGTTCTGCAAAGTCTAATAACAAGTTACGTTATTAAGTACAGTGTTTTGAGAATCCTGAGTCAAATAAATGAGAACCAATCTATCAAAAGGGAAGCAATGTTCAACAGAGAAACCTCCCACTTACCCTGTGATTTTATATCCATGGTCACATATGGAAAACTCCCAAGGACAGCCATAACCTCTTCATATTTTTCATCTTCGAGGAAGTGCAGTAGAGTGTGACGATCTGATTCTTTTAAACTCACCAAATCCTGGATAGTTTTAATTTTATACTGAATAAAAAAAAAGAAAGAAAATACATAATTCCCTAACTCACAAAGCTTTTCATAAAAAGAAAATTACTTACATGTTAACCACAACAAAATCCAGCAACTTTTAGAAAAGTGTTGATTAATGTGCATTTCAAAGCACAAAATAACGATATGGCATTTCATGACCTTTTTCTCCAAGAAAATTTAAATTAAGAATTTTTAAATTATAAAGTTAATACAGGCTTATTTTTTTAAATTAGAAAAAATAAAGTTGGAGGGAAAAAATAAGAATCTTGACTCAACCAAGAACTTTGTCAATTGATGTCCTCAGTTTATTTTCAATTTTAATAACAAAAACCTTTAATTAGCAATTAATAGGTTTAATATTAACAAACCTTTAATAATAAACGTTTACTTTTACCTAATAAAAGTAAAAATAAACCTCAATAAAGACGCACCTTCAAAGTTTTACTACGCAATATTCTCATTTTTGTCATTCTTAAAATATAGCTGTTACTACAGTAATATCCATCTTGGCAAAATGGTTACTTAGGAGCGTGTTCTTTAATTTTCCAGGTGTTTGGTGCTAGTTATTTTTCACTTTCAAAGACACAGATTAGATCATGAGGCATGTAAAATCTCTGCTTTTAGATTCTGAAGTTTTTAATTATGACTTAACATACAATCAAATTTATAAGGGGAACATGAGTACTTAAAAGGACAGAGAACTCTGATACAAATTTCCAACATGCATTTATTAATTCTACATTAATATACTATCAAATCCAATGTCTATTCTCCGCTAGCTTTATCTATCATATACAAAATAATGTTTAAAATCTCCTACTAGAATTGTAACTTCAGTTTCTTATATTTCCTCAAGTTTTTCATTTACACAAATTTTTGTTATATCTTAAGATTCATTATCATGTTTATACTATAGATTATATATTCTAAATAAGAACTGTCTTTATTTGATTTATTAAATGTTTTTGTTGTTCATGCTTAACCAGTAAACAATTGCCCAACCTTAAGCCAAGAATAAAATGACTGTAAAGTAGACAGTACATTTATTTTTGGTAACATAATATAAGGAACTAACTGTTGACTTTTTAAATGCACCAACCCCCAAAATAGTAAAACTACTTACAGTAGTAAAATACTATAAAACACAGCTACCTAGTCAAGAAAATGTTAACAGAACCACCTGAGAGAAAGTTTTAGAGTATTTAAGACATTCTAAATCTAAAAAATGCATAGTAACCATTTCCAGAAAACTTTTATTCATGTTACCTTTAAGTGACAGGACAAACTGCTGAAAACTGACTTTAAAGTAGCAAAGAATTACCTTCTTATGATTAGAAACCCGTCTAAGATTGTCCTCTTCAATATGAGGGAGCTGCAGAAGGGGAGACTTAAATTGCTGAAGTCCCTGAACGGCCATCTGAGAAAGCTTCATGCAGTTTTCTAGGGATGCCAAAGTTGGAGCACGAAACTCCCTTTCTTAGAAAGAACAGGAAAAAAAGAAACAGGGCTGGACTTTTTACATGTTCAGGAGTATACAATTCATCACAAAAACAAAATTCACACTAAATCCATAACACCTCAAATTTGAGGATCATAATAAGATTTTCCTTTAAAAGTTACCAGAGAAGAAACTAAAAATATACAAACTCGATCTAATGAACATTTTCCAGCAACAACCATTGATTTAAAAGAAAAATTATTTGCCTCACCTCAAATAATAGTAAATTATCAGACATTATCAGTATCACCAACATATGACACCATGACAAGAACCAACATCACCCGTAACAACAAACCATAACCACTATCCTTTTTTAAGGGCATTCCTTTCCATTACTGACCACAAATCCCCTCATTCTTTTCCTTCCATACCAAAAAAAAAAAAATGGCTAGGTGCCTGTAGGCATGTGGCTCATGACTGTAATCCCAGGGCTTTGGGAAGCTGAAGTGGGAGGATTGCTTAAAGCCAGGAGTTGGAAACCAGACCAGTCTGGGCAACAAAGTGAGATCCCACCTCTACACAAAATGTAAAGTTAGCTCTGTGCTGTGGTATGCACCTGTAGTTCCAGCTACTCGGAGAGCTAAGGTAGAAGGACTGCTCGAGCCCAGGAGTTTGAGGCTGCAGTGAGCTATGATTACCCTACTGGACTCCAGCCCTGGTAGATGCTGTCTATAATTAATTAACAAAAATTACATGACATATGAATCACTTTTATATCAGTTAAAGATTTCAAATTCACTGTTAGAAAAAATAATGACCTAACTCAAAAATTATTCAAAGAAAGAGAAATTTTAAATCTTTGCAAACAATTGAACAATAAAATAATTAAATTATCACGCCTGTAATCACAGCACTTTGGGAGGCTGAGGCAGGTGGATCACAAGGTCAGGAGTTTGAGACCAGCCTGACCAACCTGATGAAACCCCGTCTCTACTAAAAATACAAAAATTAGCCAGGCGTGGTGGCATGCGCCTGTAATGCCAGCTACTCAGGAGGCTGAGGCAGGAGAATCACTTGACCCTGGGAGGCCGAGGTTGCAGTGAGCCAAGATCGCGCCACTGCACTCCAGCCTAGGCGACAGAGTGAGACTCTGTCTCCAAAAAAAAAAAACAAGAATTAAAATCAAAAACACAGTGACCAGCGCTTTGGGAGGCTGAGGCAGGTGGATCACGAGGTCAGGAGATGGAGACCATCCTGGCCAACATGGTAAAACCCTGTCTCTACCAAAAATACAAAAATTAGCCAGGTGTGGTGGTACGCGCCTGTAATCCCAGCTACTCAGGAGGCTGAGGCAGGAGAATCGCTTGAACCCAGGAGGCAGAGGTTGCAGAGAGCCAAGATTTTGTCACTGCACTCCAGCCTGGGTGACAAAGCAAGACTCCATCTCAAAAAAAAAGAACAAAAAAAACCCACAGTGAGCTGTGATATAGACTTTAAATAATAGAAAATATAGGAAAGAAATATGAAAAGACATGAGTAAAATTGAAGAAGCTCACTGAACTGGCAGACAGAAGTCTGAGTACCCATAAATCCTAAAATATGAAGTATAATCTGCATATGCTTGCAAGAAAAAGTATAACATAATTAACTATATTTCCTCCTCACCTTCACGGTTCCGGGCCATTACTATTAGTTGGCAGATTACATTAACCATTTCTTGAAGTAGGGCAGGACACTTTTTTAGCATGAATTGCTGATCTGCAAAACAATAAAAAACCTGAAACAGATCATTTTAATTTTACAGTTAAAGCATCTTTATCACTGTGGCCCAAAACTAATATTAAAGTTATGCCACAAATATTTCACATGATCTCAGAATTTTACAGATTGAATGGAAGAGTTTCTCCTCAGTATCACTATGTCAAAAATCAGCCATAAAACCCTAGCCCAGATTAGACGTTTCAAAGACAAATTTTTAATATCATAATGTTAGGCTTAATAAACCAACTCCCAGCTGGGCATGGTGGCTCACGCCTATAATCCCAGCACTTTGGGAGGCTGAGGCAGGCAGATCAACTAAATATGTCAAAATAAATATGTCAACTAAATACAGGGGGAGAGATAAGAGACGTAGAAGAGAAGAAGAGGGCAACTTACAGAAAGAGAAAGACTCTTTCATTTATACTGCATATAATAGTTAACTATTAAGACCACATTAACCTATGGATTTGATACTCAACAATGATTTGTTTCCTGCTTCTTACAGGTAAGTAAAAATGGAGATGCTTATGTATCTGTACAGAACATTAGCAACAGAATTACTAGTTAATTCAGTATTTCAAAGCGACTCCAATGATACTGCCTAAATAGTGCTCCTTCATTCCACCATAAGCATCCTGTCCTATCACCAATTACTAAGCGTCACATGGCCTTGTTTTTAGAAGCATTTAACTGCATTACTGCCTTAAAGAAGGTGGGGGATGGTAGGATATCATTCAAAAAGAACATTTATTTCCTAGAGGTAGTAACTGTCTTTTAAAACTTTAATTGAAATAATGTCGGTGAAAAAGAGATAATTAATGACATCCCTGGAAACACTGTTGTCTCAATCAACTACTTTTCTTTTAAGCAGAATACATGGCTTCAAGTACTTATGAAGCTTTAAATAACTATAAAACAGACATTATTGGTAACCACTGTCGGAGGAAGCTTGTAGATGGTGAGGTGAGAGGTGTTGGTTGTTGTGAAATCCATTTTGCTCCCTCCAAAAACTTACAAAGTCCTTTAAAAAAATTATTAGGAACTTTTGTATGATCTGCAATTAACTAAACATTTCTTATACAGAGCATTCTCTCACCTTGAAGCACTAAATTTTAACACTTGCCAAAACGTCTGACTTACTTAGATCTTCAAACCATTTGTTAAGTAATTATGTAGCATATACATTTCTTTTTTTAAAAAGTCCTTGAGCAATTATTTGGCCAAAAAAGAACAGCAACAAAACACACTGCACCACCATGCTATGGTTTGGGTCTGTGTCCCCACCCAAATCTCATGTTGAATGGTAATCCCCAATGCTGGAGGTGGGGCCTGGTGGGAGGTGATTGGATCGGGGGGTGGAGTTCTCCCTTTGGTGCTGTTCTCGAGATACAGTTCTCACAAGACCTGGTTGTTTAAAAACGTGTGGCATCTCCCCCATCTCTCTCTTCCTCCTGCTCTGGCCATGTGAAGACGCTTGCTCTGCCTTTGCCTGCTCTGGCTTTGCCTTCTGCCATGAATAAAAGTTTCCTGAGGCCTCCCCAGCCATGCTTCCTGTACAGCCATCAGAACAATGAGCCAATTAAACCTCTTTTGTTTATATATTACCCAGCCTCAGGTATTTCTTTAGAGCAATGCGAGAACAAACTAATACACACCATTAAGTCTAATTGAATCTGCTGCTTTCATCCCACTAAACCTCTGTAGATACCAGAATCACAAATACCTTCTTCAAGGGTCTCAGGAATTTTCATTCTAGCAAGATGAGACAATAAAAGAACTCTGGCCTTCAGGCTATATGGGCAGGTAAGTGGAGGCTCATTCTTCTTTAAATTAATGCTGCCAATTTCTCTGATTAGCTAGAATAAATAAAATAATTATTCAAAAACACGCTTTTTTAAAAAAAAGTATTCACTTTAATACTTAACTGCTCATCGGGGGATTTGGGAAATTAGCCTAACCTGTGGTATTAGAATATTATCCGTTGGTCTGCTTGTGGCATCTTTATTATACTGAGGATCAAATTCAGAAGCTCCAGCCAAAACCATGATAAGACCTAACAAAACAAAAGAAATATGAAGGTAAATAAATATGCTCATTCATTAATTCCCCCTCCTGAGATACTTAATTCACTTGAAAGTGAAGCACTTTTCTAAACATGCACAATGCTACAAATTATCTGAACTCCACTGACAAGTTATTTATTTCTTCCATAAAAAGTAACATCTCGCTTTTTAAAATGTACACAGTATCAACCACCACAACTGAACAGAAGTATAGATCAAATAAAGCACACCAAAGCAACTGGAGGCATTAAAATCACTGAAAGTTCCACAGAAACTTTCTATAGAACATCAGTATTCTGTGTGGTATTAATAATTCACGTGAAAAAAGGGGGCCCTATGATTAAATAAAGCTGAAAATAATGTAAACAAGAGTTAAAGGTTTCTTTACTATATGACTTCTCAAGGCCTTTTGTAAACCTAATATGCATTATAATTTTCCAAAAAAATTTTATTATGGAACCCAAGAGGATTTTGTGGAAATACACATGATTAAAACCCTCAGGCCGGTGGTGACTCACACCTGTAATCCCAGCACTTTGGGAGGCTGAGGCAGGCAAATCACAAGATCAGGAATTTGAGACCAGCCAGTTTGAGACCAAGCTGGCCAAAATGGTGAAACCCCATCTCTACTAAAAATACAAAAATTAGCCAGGCATAGTGGTGCACGCCTGTAATCCCAGCTACTCGGGAGGCTGAGGCAGGAGAATTGCTTGCACCCAGGAGGCAGACGTTGTGGTGAGCTGAGATTGCGCCATTGTACTCTAGCCTGGGAGACGAGAGAAACTTTGCCTCAGAGAAAAAAAAAATCCATGTAATGTACTCACAAAAGGCAGGATAGTATAGAAGTTAAGTGCACAGACCTTGGTATTTTGTCACTTCCTAGCTAAATGACCTAAGACAATATTCTTCATGTCTGTGTATCTCAGCTTCTTCATATGTGCCTGACACACAGCAAGCACAGTACTTGTGTGAGCTATTACTATTACTACCCTCAAATGTTTACTTAATAATAACTGTTCCTAAAACAGCTAAAATAACCTAGAATGTGTAAAGAAATCCACCAGCTAAACAATGCTTCTCTGACAAAGCTGTGTAAGGATACCACCCTCAGAAAAGAAACAGAAATCAAAATGATTGAGGCAAAAAGCACACTTAAAATTATAAACATGAAACATTTTCATAAGGGAGTAAGTTTCTGTATTAACATTTCAATCCAGCTTTAGGAAGAGTAATATTTTCGATAAGGCAAAGTAGTATTAACTCATTCAGAAATGTAAAATCTGTTCACACACAGTCATATATAACCATGAGAAGTCTCTCTCATTACTAAGAAAATTAGTAAAATTGCCAAATCCAAAATGCAGAAAAGTCCATTTTGGTCCCGGAAACACAATTCAAAACTTACATTCTTTTATTTTATTTTTTTTTAAAGAGGGATGGAGGAGCAGCTATGATTTTTGCAGCGCCATCATTCTGAAAGGTAACACTCTATCTCCCAAGGATAAACTGCAAAGTTTGCTTTATATAATCAAAGAAAGTGAAAATAGTATTTTTTTTCTTAAATTTTTAAATAAGAACTGGGAATGAAATACTCTAGCACTAGTTTTCTTTCAACACACCTAAGACTTTTTATTTTTACTACAATTAATACAGTATAACATAATGGTTTAAGGCTCAAGAACCAGACTGCCTGGGTTCAATCCTGGATATCACTTACTGTGTATCCTTGAGAGTGTTACTTTTCGGTGCCTCAGTTTCCTCATCTATAAGATGTACTGTAAAACAGCACTCACTTACGAGAACACAGCAAAAATTAAATGAGTCAAGACACATACAGTAACTAGCAGTGTCTGGCATACAACAAATAATAAATGTTAGCTAGAATTACAAAATTTGCACGCATAAGGATTATGGTAAAATTTCTGATGAAATATATGAGTAAATGTGAATAATGAAAATATAAATTAAGAAATGTGATAAAGGGTGCTGGCATTTTTCTCTAGCTTTAATTATATAAATTAACTATTTATAAAACTGTACAATAGAATCTCAACAGTATAGAGTTAAGGAATATATATCAACCCCACATAAGTAAGTCACAAAACAATGTGATTAATAGCAAAGTTACTTAAAGTTTACTTACGTTTCATATCCATATTTCGGGTTTTATAAACAAAGTATGTATAAATCTGTGTTGTGCGTATTAGAATCTGGTCTCCACTATAGCGTATTGAGCGATACCACCAAGAGCCCTAAAACACAAATAAAATTAAACAAGAAAGAAAGTATAAAAACTATGATAGGCTGGGCGAGATGGCTCATTCCTGTAATCCCAGCACTTTGGGAGGCTGAGGTGAGAGGACTGCTTGAGCCCAGGAGTTTGAGACCAGCCTGGGCAACATAGTGAGACCCTGTCTCTACAAACGAAAAAGAAAAATGCAAACATTAGCTGGGCATGGTGGCACATGCCTCTAGTCCCAGCTGCTCAGGAAGCTGAGGTGGGAAGATTGCTAGAGCCCAGGAGGTCAGGGCTGCGGTAGCCATGATCATACTACTGCACTCCATCCTAGGTGACAGAGGGAGACTCTGTCTCAAAAAAAAAAAAAGCAAAACAAAACCCTGAAAAATGTTAAGTTTGAGGCAGAATATGTTTATGGTCAAATCTTCTAAATATTCATAAAACAATAAAAATACCTGAGTCTTACAACAAGCACCTCTTTCTTGCATATTTCAAGTGATTTCTTTAGCAAATATTTATACTGTCTGAAGCCTAAACACTAAGTCACTGCATGTATATAATCAAAACATTTACCATTTTGGATAGAAATACCTTAAAGACCAAAAAGGGATAAAACTACCCACTGCTATAAGCACCAAGCTGGTTCTTGACACACAGCATGTCTTCAATAAATACTTGATAAACAAATGTAGGCATAATTTTACAAGTGACATGACACTTTCATTCATATTACTTAATATGATTGGATTCTTGCAACAATCCTTTGAAGAAAGCAAAACAAACAACTTAATTATTAGGCTCACTATGTGACTAAAAGGAATTCCAGGATCAGAAAGGACACAAGTCACAAAAGTAACAAATGGTAAAAATCAAATTGTATGGTATCTCCGTATTATAGTATTATACAGCTGTTTTTAAAAATGAGGCTTTTCTATATGTTGCATCCCCAATATATTAAGCAAAAAAACAGAATAATGCACACATACAGTAAAATCTCATTAAAGGTTTTTTTTAAAATGAATGTGTGTACATAAATTCATAGAAAAAGATTTGAAAGAAAAAACACCAAACTTCCCAATGATTCCTAAATAAATGAAGTTGAGGGTGGTAGTGCGGGAAGACTTTCATTTGAAACTTTAAATATATCTGTGTCAGCCAGGCATGGTGGTTCACACCTGTAAGCCTAGTACTTTGAGAGGCCAAGGCAGGATAATCGTTTGAGCCCAGGAGTTTAAGACCAGCCTGGGCAACGTGGCAAGACCCCATCTCTACAAAAAAATAAAAAAATTAGCAGGGCATGGTGGTACACACTTGTGGTCTTAGCTACTTGGGAGGCTGAGGTGGGAGGATTTGCTTGAACCCAGGAGGTAGAGGCTGCAGAAAGCCATGTTTGCACCACCTTACTATACAGCAAGACCTTGTCTCAAAAATAAATAAATAAATAACAAAAATAAAATTAAAATGGACAGTTTCCCTGTATTTAAAATATATATATACATATATGCATGTCATACATATATACATATATGCACGTCATACATATACACGTGTCACACACGTCACACACGTGACATACATATATGCACATGTCATACATATATACACGTGTCATACATTTATACACATCTGTCATGCATATGTACACATATACGTATGTCATACATATATACATACACACATATGTATACATATGTATATATGTATCTGTGTTAACTCAGTTGTAACTTTTGTGATTTTTGTTTTTTTCGAGACAGAGTCTCGCTCTGTCACCCAGGCTGGAGTGTAGTGGCACAATCTCGGCTCATTGCAACCTCTGCCTCCTGGGTTCGAACCAGCATGTCCGACTAATTTTGTATTTTTAGTAAAGACAGGGTTTCACCATGTTGGTCTCAAACTCCTGCCCTAAATTGATCTGCCCACCTCAGCCTCCCAATGTGCTGGGATTACAGGAGTGAGCCACCATGCCCGGTCAGTTGTGGGTAATTTTTGAATTGGGAGGATATACACATCATGCTCAAGTAATGTCACGTTTAGAAGACCATTAAAAGTATAGTTATATAATTTTTTTTTCAGTTGGAGTCTCACTCTGTGGCCCAGGCTGGAGTGCAGAGGTGGGGTCATGGCTCACCGCAACCTCAAACACCTAGGCTCAAGCGATCCTCCCACCTCAGCTTCAGTGGCAAGACTCTTAAATTCAAGGATCAATGGGTTATATTCTAACATACATTTAAAATGTTATAGGGAGACTCCAAAACATGTCAATCTCCTTTCCAAAAAAAACATTAACTTAAAAAGCTAAAACTTACCACAACAACTGGAAGGATAACCATAAATGCCAATCCATATACAAGTAAAACCTAGAATTGAAGAGAAAAAGAATTATGGCCTTCGTCAGGTAAATTAAAACAACATCCATGAATTTATTTTGAGGCTTACAATGGGGGAGCCACTATTAAAAGGATTCCTCATGTATTATCTTGTTTAATCCTTATTCTCAAACTCCAAGAGGAAGGTACCATTATTACCCTCCTTTTGTAGGTAGAAAACCTGCAGTACACATGGGTTACATAACTTGTCCTAGGACACAGCTAGCAAATTGCACAGCCAGGATTTGAACCCAAGTAGTTCAGCTCTAGAGCCTATGTTCATATCCACTATAATAAATTACCTTTTAATTTTTTATTTACTGACACAATACAGATTAACACCAGCAAAACAGTTTTGTAAATTACATTTCTCTTCCAGTCAGGCAGGTATTTATATATCCACAACCTCTCAGTAGTTAGTGCTCTGGCAACAAATGAGATAAGAAGCCCCTGGCCAAAGGTTCCTTTAGCTAAATATCAAGGAGTCACTTCATAATGCTGACTAGCAATTTTTACCTACTGATTTTTCTCCTATTACTTGATCCTAAATCTGGTAGTAACTTATTCCTTCTCGACTATTCCTACTAACCAGAAGCATGACAAACAAGCTTATGCAGCAACTGTATACCCCCTCAAGGTAACCAATTTTAATCTGCCAGAAAATAACTTAATAGCCATTTTCAAAACAAATTACAGACTATGTGGATTTTGTTTTTATTGCCTCAAAGACAGCCTTTAGACAATTATTTTCAAGAAAGTTGAAGTAGGAATGTAGCCCTGAGTAAGATAATTCTTGACATTTTAGGGTTGCAGTGATTGAAGTCTGATATCCTACCTCCTCCTGAAATACCATATGGAATATATACAATTTAATTTATTGTAAATTAAAATCAGGCATAGTGCTCATGCTTGTAATCCCAACATGGTGGGAGGCTGAGGCAGGCAGATAACTTGAGGTCAGGAGTTTGAGAGTTCGAGACCAGCCTGGCCAGCATGGCAAAACCCCATCTCTACTAAAAATGCAAAAATTAGCCAGGCATGGTGGTGGGTACCTGTAATCCCAGCTACTCAGAGGGGGCTGAGGCAGGAGAATCACTTGAACCCAGGAGGCAGAGGTTGCAGTGAGCCGAGATCACACCACTGCTCTCCTGCCTGGGCAATAGAGCAAGACTCTGTCTCAAATGAATGAATGAATGAATGAATGGCACACCAGTATTTTCTTTGTAATAGTTCTTGTATTACCAAGACAGATTGTACATAACAAAAATTTTGTCTAATACATCATAATGTATCTTATTTAAATGCACTCACCAGAATTGAATTTTTCTGGTCAACTATCCAAGCTGGCAGGGCAATTCCAAAGCTCGTGGCTGAAACAGAAAAAATACCAGTTTCTGAAGAATCTCTACTTTCAGTTTTAATAAATACATTAAATATATTTGGGATCTATAATATATCCCAGAACTCTCCCCCACAAAACAAAAACAAACTTTGAGAAAGATTATCTTATTAGTAGGCCCCCATTACACAAAAGTTCAGGGATATAGTTTATATCTGAAACTTCAAATTTTTCAAGGAAAAAGAAACCCTGTAAGTACAAATTCCTTCTCTCAAGAAAATATAAATTATTTTATATGTCCTGAGTTTACATAAACACTATGAACACGAGAAAATGTGAAGTCTGTAAAGAAAAATAAGATTTTTTCCTCCAAATTTTTATCAACTAGTAATTGGAAATGATAGTGATTATTCTTCTCTACGGATCAACTTAAATTATATCTTTCAAACTAGTCTTTAGAAAGAAAAATAAAGCAAAAATTAATGAGAGCTCAATTTATCTATGTTAAACTCCATGTGAGTATAAGTTTAGTAAGAAAATAATTTTATTCCTTTAATCTGGTTAACATTTTTATAATATATACCATATCACCAGTATTTTAAAATCATCATTTACCACACCTTGAGGCCCATCTGGATTTCCAAATTCTTCCCAATTTTTCCGGGACTCTTCATCAGTTAAACTAGCATCAAAAGAACAAAGTTGCAAAATTAGAAAGCCACATCTGAAAAACAAGTACTCATATAGACAAACTCCATTAGCCAACCAACTCATTTCTTAGAAGATACTGATTCCATGAATCAAGAAAAGTTTCTCTGAAATCAGGAGAAAGGGAAAGGGAGGAGCAAGAAATGCTGCATTAACAGAAAATGCTAACTATTGCGTCTTGATACTATTTCCTGGTTGGCCCATGGTTCTCAAGCTTAACCAGTTCTCATGTTCAACCAGATGGTTCTCAGTTCAACCAGATCAAACTTTAAAGGCAACTACATTTTCTAAGAAGGCAGGGAGAATTGTAGGGGATTTTTTTCCCCTTATACTCTCATATATTTTCCAAAATTTCTTCAATGAGCATGTTTATACATTAATAATGATAAATACACATTTTTTAAAAACATAAATTTAATTCATAATGGTAGCTTCCCCACAAAACAATAGCACCACATTCTGAAAGAAACAGATGACCACCCCATGTAAAACTCCATTGCTGTGGGTAAGGTAATTTGCACTGTGCTAAGATCATAATTTTCTCCTAAGCCAATTGCCAGAAGAACTAGGAAAATTTCTCCTAAACAGCAGCTTCCTAACCCAGGGAATGTGAAAGTTAAAGAGTAATTTTTAGATACCTAAAATGTAACCCCTGACTTTGACAATGGCTCAAGGTACAGAGTCAAGAATAACTTTATTCCAGTTCCCAGTGAAGATGTTAAAAAGCATTAAAATGAATTCCCAATTCCTTACAAAAATATACAATGTAGTTAAGGAATATAAGGCAGAAACCACCCCACCAACACACACGCTCAAAAATGACCAATAACATAATAAGGAAGACATTCTTGGAGACCAACTGGTAAAAGATCTTCCATATGGTCAAATCTAATTTTAACCGTACTTCTACTTCTCAAAACTTAAGAGGCAATGTAGTTTCTATTTAACAAAACTCCAATCTGAGATAGGCAATGCAGAAATACCTTTATAAAATAGCAAAAAGGACATTCATTAGTTTTCGATGACTTGAAAATATTTTTAAATTTATCAATTTAGTCATTTATGCAAACAGGTGCCTTGATGTCTTTAATCCTTATTTAATTGTAACTCCACTTACACTATTTGATGAAAGGCCACAGAAAAATACAGGAGCCAATAAAAAGCATTACTAGACAGGTTGCAAGTTAATAAGGAATAGTGCTAAGATTTTCTTTTCAAAATTGAGGGATGTTTCTCAAAAATTTTGTCCTAGATTCCCTGTACAACTGTCCACCCAACTCAGAGTTTTAGCTTGTTTCTTTCACTATTGTCTTCTAATTGGATCCTTCTGCCCAAAATAACCATCTCTGTCCCCTTCTGCCTTTGTGATTATGCAAAACAAACTGCTCTGTCCTCTATACAATACTCCCAGATTTTGCCAAATAAAGCATAGCTCACATCAGAGACACTCTGATTTTGCAACCTACACAGACCTATGAGTTACGATTACATTAACTCACTCATTAAACTGACTTCTACAACTGCTGTGTGATGGGAACCATGTTGAACATTCAATCTAATAAAATAAGTCAGCAACTTAAAGTCAGTTTAAGAAGCAAATGAATTTTTGTTACTTAGTATTTCAGTATAATACCACTTCTAAGAGTTAAAGTACTTAAAAGCTGCGTAATTTTAGTATAATTCACATTTAACAAGCTTAAACAAGATCAATGATGCTAACAGAATTTTTGAAAATTCAGTGAGTGTAGTGTCCTAAACATGATTATATCCCTTAACTTTTTTGGGGTAACAGAGGACGATTATAGATTCTCTTATGAATCTAAGGAAATCTATGACTCCTTTGCCCTGGGAAAAATGCACATTACAAAGACACATAAATTTTGTATACAATTTCAGGAACTCCAGATCATAAATCTTGATCTAGAGAATGCTTTCACTAAACTGTAAACAAGTCACCATGAGTTGGCTATGCACAGTTATTATAAGTTACATGCTCATCTGTAAAAACCATATGCTTTTATAAAAATTAACATATCTTTAAGGTGACAAGAACGCTGCCCACTTGCTATACAATAGCTTTAAAGACAGGTTTTATATCTGAGAGCAAAATCTCAATTCTATCTAGATAATGAACCAGAGAATTCAATGGTATAACTCCTAAAGGAAAGAGTGAAAATCTGATTAAAAAAAAAAATGAAATGACCCAGCTGGTTTATTATAATAGGCAACTAAGGAGAGAAAAATGATCTCAAATAACCTAAGCAAGTTCTAAAAAACTTTGCACATCAAAGCCTATATAACTGCATTCCAAGGCTGCTAGAGTTATTCATGAGATAGGAACTTCAACTCAAGCACTTAGAACTTATAGTTGGTAAAATATACACCTTTATCTAATATAGTTATATTTATGCAAGTTACATAATCTCAAAGTTCTAGGTCCCACGATCACTTCACTTTTTCATTGGTCTTACAGAACGTCAACTATTTAAGACATTTTATACATAAAATATTCTACAGTTTAACCACATAACTGAGTTAAAACTAAACACCTTATATTATTCTTGTGCATTTTTCAGAATAGTGACCACACATCATAGTCAGATTTCCAGAAATCTGAGAACAAAATTATAAACTTGAAAATGTTAAAATACCTAAAGACTGGGGGGATAGGGTGGGGGGATTTCACCAAAGCACTAAAATAAAAACTACTAATTAGTCTTGGCTACCTGACTTCCTCTGGAAATGTCTTTTTAAATTACCTGAAGACAGCAATCAAGGCATACCAATACTTGTGAAAAGAGAGTAAATGCTTGAAGGAGACACTAACTGAAAGACAGTAACCTCAAGGACAACTGCTACGCAGAAAATGTAGTACACACTTCAAAAGTCCTAATGGCACTGCTTTATTACAGAATCATATAGTAATTCACATAGATAAACAGCAAGCCACAAAACACGGGGAGAGAAGAGACATAATCAATATCCTCTACTAAGTACAAAAATAAGTAAGGTGATATCTCCCAAACTTCTGTCATTTACATGCCACTTTCACAATTTGCTATTATAACTTAGTATGCTATTGCAAGCAAACTTCTTATTGCACTTTGCAGATAATCGTGTTTTTCTGCCATTTGTGTTAACCCTGCATCAAGCAATTCTATCAGTGCCATTTTTCCAACAGCATGTGCTCACCTCATGTCCCTCTCTCACATTTTGGTAAGTCTCACAATATATCTAATGTTTTCACTATTATTTTATCTGTTATAGTGATATGTGATCTTTGACATTTCTATTATCATTGTGGGGCTGGCACACAAACTGCACCTGCAGAAGAAAAAGAACTTAATACATATGTGTTTCGAATGCTCCACTCACTGGCCATTCCCCCATCTCTCTCCCACTCCTCATGCCTCCCTATTCCCTGAGACACACAAGATTCAAATTGGGCAAATTACTAACCCTAAAATGGCCTCTGTTGGGAGCAAGCCCCCCCAAAATATGGCCATAAACTGGCCCCAAGACTGGCCATAAACGAAATCTCTGCAGCACTGTAACATGTTCATAATGGCCCTAACACACGCGCTGAAAGGTTGTGGGTTTACCGGAATGAGGGCAAGAACACCTGGCCCACCCAGAGCAGAAAACTGCTTAAAGGCATTCTTAAGCCACAAACAACAGCATGAGCGATTTGTACCTTAAGGACATGCTCCTGCTGCAGTTAACTAGCCCAACCTATTCCTTTAATTCGGCCCATCCCTTCATTTCCCATAAGGGATACTTTTAGTTAATTTAGTATCTATAGAAATAATGCTAATGACTGGTTGCTGTTAATAGATATGTGGGTAAATCTCTGTTCAGGGCGCTCAGCTCTGAAGGCTGTGAGACCCCTAATTTCCCACTTCACACCTCTCTATTTCTGTATGTGTGTCTTTAATTCCTCTAGGGTCGCTGGGTTAGGGTCTCCCTGACCGAGCTGGTCTTGGCGGGCCTCTAAATGTTCAAACGAAAAAAGACTCACACGTCTCTCACTCTGAATCAAAAGCTAGAAATGACTAAGCTTAGAAGAAGGCATGTCAAAAGCCAAAACAAGCCAAAAGCTAGGCCTCTTGTGCCAGACAGTCAAGTTGTGAATTCAGAGCAACAGCGCTTAAAGGAACTTAAAAGTGAACACACAAATAATAAGAAAGTGAAACAGCCTTGTTGCTGATTTGAAGAATGTTTCAGTGGTCTCGACAGAAGATCAAACTACCCACAATGTTCCCTTAAACCAAAGCCTAATCCAAAGCAAGGCCCTAAGGAAGGCTGAGAGAGGTGAGGGAGCTGCAGAAGCTAGCAGATGTTGGTCCACAAGATTTTCCAAAAGAAACCATCTCTACAACAGAAGTGCAAGGTGAAGTAGCAAGTGCTGATTTGGAAGCTGCAGCAAGTTATCCAGAAGATCTAGCTAAGATCACAATGAAGGTGGCTAAACAACAAATTTTCAATGTAGACAAAATAGCCTTATACTGGAAAAATATGCCATTTAGGACTTTCACAGCTGGAGAGAAATAAATGCCTGACTTCAAAGCTTCAAAAGACAGGCTGACTTTCTTGGTAAGGGCTAACATTGCTGGCGACTTTACCTTGAAGCCAATGCTGGTGTGCCATTCCAAAAGTCCTAGAGCTCTTAAGATCTACGCTAAATCTATTCTGCCATGCTCTATAAATAGAACAACAAATCCTTGATGACAGCATGTGTTGACAGCATGGATTACTGAATATTTTAGGCCCACTGTTGAGACCTGCTCAAAAAAAAAAAATGATTCCTTTCAAAAGATTACTGCTCATTGACAACGCACGTGGTCACTCAAGAACTCTGATGGAGCTGTACAAACAGATTAATGTTTTCAAACCTGCTAACACAACATTCATTCTGCAGCACACAGATCAAAAAGTAATTTTGACTTTTAAGTCTTATTATTTAAGAAATAGTAAGACTTGCACTGAGCAATTTCAGAGGCCGAGGTGGGCAGATCACCTGAGGTCAGGAGTTCAAGACTAGCCTGACCAACATAAAACCCTGTCTCTACTAAAAATACAATAATTTGCCAGGCATGGGGGTGCATGCCTGTAGTCCGAGCTACTCGGGAGGCTGAGGAAGAAGAATTGCTTGAATCCAGGAGGCAAAGGTAGCAGTAAGCCAAGATCGCAGCAATGCACTCCAGCCTGGGCAACAGAGTGAGACTCCATCTCAAAAAAAAATAAAAATAAAAAGAAGACATACACTTTGTAAAGCTATAGCTGCTACAGACACCGTGATACCTCTGATGGATCTGGGTAAAGTAAATTGAAAACCTTCTGGAAAGGATTCACTATTCTAAATGCCATTAAGAACATTTGTGATTCACAGGAAGAGGCCAAAATGTCAACATCAAGAGGAGTTTGGTAGAAGCTGATTTCCCTTTTTTTTTTTTTTTTTTTTTGAGACAGAGTCTCACTCTGTCGCCCAGGCTGGAGTGCAATGGCACAATCTTGGCCCACCCCAATCTCTGCCTCCCAGGTTCAAGTGAGTCTCCTGCCTCAGCCTCTCAAGTAGCTGGGATTACAGGCATGCCCCACCACACCCGGCTAAGTTTGAATTTTTAGTAGAGATAGAGTTTTCTCCATGTTGGTCAGGCTGGTCTCAAACTCCTCACCTCAGGTGATCCACCTGCCTCGGCCTCCCAAAGTGCTGGGATTACAGGCATGAGCTACCGCGCCCGGCCAGAAGTTGATTTCAACCTTCATGGATGACTTGGAGCAGTTCAAGACTTCAGTAGAGAAAGTCACTACAGATGTGCTAGAAATAGCAGGAGAACTAAACAAGTGGAACCTGAAGATGTGACTGAATTGCTGCAATCTCATGATCGAACTTGAACAGATGAGTTGCTTCTTATAGTTGAGCAAAGTAGCTTCTTAAGATGGTACCTATTCCTGATGAAGATGCTGTGAACATTGTTGAAATGACAATAAAGGATTTAGAATATTACATAAACTTAGTTGATAAAGCAGTGGCAGAATGTGAGAGGATTGACTCCAATTTTGAAAGAAGTTCTGGCTGAGCATGGTGGTTCACACCTGTAATCCCAGCACTTTGGGAGGCCAAGGCAGGCAGATCACAAGGTCAGGAAATCAAGACCATCCTGGCTAACGTGGTGAAACCCCGTCTCTACTAAAAATATTAAAAATTAGCCAGGCATGTTGGCGGGTGCCTGTAGTCCCAGCTACTCGGGAGGCTGAGGCAGGAGAATGGCGTGAACCCGGGAGGTGGAAGTTGCAGTGAGCCAAGATCGCGCCACTCCACTCCAGCCTGGGCGACAGAGCGAGACTCCATCTCAAAAAAAAAAAGAAAAAGAAAAGAAAGAAGTTCTGTGCATAAAATACTATCAAATAGCATCACATGCTAGAGAAATCTTTCATGAAAAGAATTTAAATGATGTAGTCAATTTAATTGTCGTCTTATTTTAAGAAATTGTCACAGCCAGCCCAACCTTCAGTAACCACTATCCTGATCAGTCAACAGCCATCAACATCAAGGCAAGACCCTCCACCAGCAAAAAGAATGTAATTTGTCAACGGCTCAGATTACTAGCATTTTTTAGCCATACAGTATTTTTAAATTAAGGTATGTACACTGTTTTTTAAGACATAAGGCTGGCTGGGCACAGTGGCTCACACCTGTAATCCCAGCACTTTGGGAGGCCAAGGCGGGCGGATCACGACGTCAGGAAATCGAGACCATCCTGGCTAACATGGTGAAACCCCATCTCTGCTAAAAATACAAAAAAAAATTAGCCGGGCGTGGTGGCAGGCACCTGTAGTCCCAGCTATTCGGGAGACTGAGGCAGGAGAATGGCGTGAACCCGGGAGGCAAAGCTTGCAGTGAGCCGAGATAGCGCCACTGCAGTCCAGCCTGGGCGAAAGAGCGAGACTCCGTCTCAAAAAAAAAAAAAAAAAAAAAAGACATAAGGCTACTGCACACTTAATAGACTATGGTGTAGTATAAACAACTTTTATATGCAGTAGGAAACAAAAAAATTTGTGACTCACTTTATTGCAATATTTGCTTTATTGCAGGAGACTGGAACTGAACCTATAGTATCTCCAAAGTATGCTTGTATTTATTTACACGTTTAAAATGAGTTCACAAAATTATACATCACTGAGTCCTCAAAAGACAGACAATCTCACATTTCAGTCTTTCATTCAATGTAAGAGCTGTGTGGGGATGTACTTATCAAGAGTCCTGAAGAATCTAGTTAAGTTTTATCTCTTGGAAGATTAATACCCAAAAGATCACTGCATCTAATGTTACATACTCTATTCTGCTTCCCAAAAGTGTGCACAAATGTTCCTCAAACTTTATAAATACACAGACATATGTGTGTGCATATAACGCATATGTGAATATATGTATCTCACAATAACAATGCACCTTACCTAAGGTATAAGACCAACAAGGAAAATTATTTGGAAGTTCTGAAAAGATTTGTGAAGACAGTTTCTGAGCAGTGAAAAAGGAGACCTTAAAAATCCACATCTCAACAAGTACAGTTGTTATTAACTAAGAATAATCTTGTGTGACGAAATTCTAAAAAGAAAAAGACACCAAAAATGAAGTACTTAAAAGTCCAAATTAAACTTGTCTTTAAATAGTTTAAATGAGATAAGCTACACATTGCCAAAACAAGAGAAACAGATCAAGCCTAAAAAAAAAAAAAAAAAATCTAGAAATGGTAAGATCTAAGTATACCCTCCTCTAATCAAGATGCTAATAAAATAGCTCAATTAACTTATCATTCACCACTTAATTTAATCAAGTTTACATGGCAAAAATTACAGTTTAATTAAATTAAATTACCACGTTAGTGCTGCTGTGTAGTCCCCTAAATGATAGACTCAACATGAAGTAAGCACTTGGAAAAAGTGTATGACAACTATTTTAATATTTTATTAAAACAGAAAACTATCCTTTTCTTTTTTTTTTCTTTAGAGATGGAGTATTACTGTCATCGAAGTTGGGCTGCAGTGGCATGGTCACGGCTCACTGCAGCCTTGACCTCCCAGGCTCAAACAACGCTCCCACCTCAGCCTCCCAAGTAGCTAGGACTACAGGCACACACCACCACACAGGGTTAATTCTTTTATTTTTTGTAGAGATGGGGTCTTGGTATGTTGCCAGGGATGGTCTCAAACTCCTGGGCTCAAGCGATCCTCCTGCCTCAGCCTCCCAAAGTACTGGGATTACAGGCATGAACCACTGCACCTGGCTTATCTGTACCATTCTTAAAAATTTGTAATGGATCCTGATACTTACGCAGCATAAGCTTTTGCTATCCTCATGAACATAACCTCATCACCTCCTTTATCTGGATGATATTTAAGTGACAGCAAACGATATTGTTTTTTAATTTCTGCTACTGTGGCTCCCTGGAAAAAAAAAAAAACAAAAAACAAGCTTTCTGTTAGCAAAAATAAGCACAATTCTGTAAAGAAATAATCCTATTTTGAACTTAAAATATGAACTACTCAGTATTTTGAGAAAGACAAAATCCATTTTTCATCCTATATATTTTTCCCATAAATTTCATCCCATATATTTTTAAATAAAAACACTTATATTGTCCAATATATGTATTTTATTGAGCACCTACTATGTGCCACATAGTAAACTAAGCACTGATAATTTGAAAGTGAAAACAGATGACACATTTACATAAAATAATACTGACATTTAAATATCAAAAAATAGGCCAGGCACAGCCTGTAATCCCAGCACTTTGGAAGCCAAGGTGGGCGGATCACCTGAGGTCAGGAGTTCAAGACCAGCTTGGCCAACATATAGTGAAACCCCAACTCTACTAAAAAATACAAAAATTAGCTGGGTGTGGTGATGCACGCCTGTAGTCCCAGCTACTTGGGAAGGTGAAGCAGGAGAATCACTTGAACTCAGGAGGTAGAGGCTGCAGTGAGCTGCCCAGGCGTAGCTGACAGAGTGAGACTTCGTCTCTCAAAAAATAAAGATAAAAATAAATAAATATCAAAAAATAATCACAATAAATTAAATCTGGCTCAAAGAATCCTCAAATCAAAGGTTAACTTTCTAAGGAATAATCTGAGGAATACCTGGTTTCAGCTGCTTGTCTATCAAGTTGACCTTAATGGTTTCTTAGTCTCGATTTCTATTAATAATTTTTTCACTGTTTTTTATTGCCCTTCTAATCTTAAAATCTCTCTTAATGACTATGATCAATGCAATAAGAAAAAATCACATGATATGTAAACTTTTCTTCTACAAAACAGAAAACTAGATGATACATACCCTCCTTAGTTTGTATTATATGAATGTCTGGATCAAGCCATCTACTGAGCAAAGACTCAAAGTAAAAGTAAGTGCCATGGGGGAGAAAATAGAAAGAGCACTAGATTGAGCTTGGCTACTAAGTAAGAAGCTTGGAACCCCAGACAAGACACAAATTTTCCAGGCCTCATTTTCTTTAAAAAAAAAAAAATTAATAAATAGGGAGTACATATATATATATTCAGGGCAACTTGAATATATGCTCCCAGGTTTAAAAAATTATAT
This sequence comes from Pan paniscus, assembly GCF_029289425.2. Taxonomy (NCBI): domain Eukaryota; kingdom Metazoa; phylum Chordata; class Mammalia; order Primates; family Hominidae; genus Pan; species Pan paniscus. Next base: position 127,931,828 of record NC_073254.2, read on the forward strand.
ATTTTTATAAAAGGCTAGATGATCTCTATCATTAATTTCAGTTCTAACATTCTACTGATAAACGCAAAAGATTTTTTTTTTTGAGACAGAGTCTTGCTCTGTCGCCCAGGCTGGAGTGCGCAGTGGTGCAATCACAGCTCGCTGCAGCCTTGACTTCCCAAGTGGCTGGAACCACAGGGGTGTGTCACCACGTTCAGCTAATTGTGTTAGTTTTTTGTACAGATGAGGGTTTCCCTATGTTGCCCAGGCTGGTCTCAAACTCTTGGCCTCAAGCAATCCTCCTACCTCAGCCTCCCAAAGTACTGATATTATAGGCACGAGCCACTGCGGCTGGCCAAAAGACTAGTTTTCTATTTAGAACCCATTAATCAGGTTTAATCAAAAAATCACCTAAGGGGCACACTCAAGGTTAACCTAAATTTCCATGACAATGACATTAATGATACTAGTTTCACTTTAGTTTTAAGAGACAGGGTCTCACTCTGCTGCCCAGGCTAGAGTGCAATGGTGCGGATCATGGCTCACTCATCTCAACCTTCTTGGCTCAAACTATCCTCTCACTTTGGCCTCCCAAGTAGCTAGGACTATAGGTGTGTTGCTATCACACCCAGGTAATTTTTTTTTTTTTTTGATACAGCCTGGGTGTCACTACACTATGTTGCCCAAACTCCTGACCTCAAGCGATCCTCCCACCTTAGCTTCCCAAAGTGCTAGGATTACAGGTGTAAGCCACCGTTCCTGGCTGATATTAGTTCTTTCTAAGACCCCCAACCTAGATTTTACCACATTGCTTAAGTGTCAATGAATACAAGGTCATAAGATTTTTATCATTCAACTAACACAAATTATCCTCCCAGTTTTAACTTTGAATTAACCAATATTACAGATCTCTCTTAAAAATATGCCTTTAGGCTGGGCACGGTGGCTCATGCCTGTAATCCTAGCACTTTGGGAGGCCGAGGTGGGCAGATCACAAGGTCAGGAGATCGAGACCATCCTGGCTAACATGGTGAAACCCCGTTTCTACTAAAAATACAAAAAATTAGACAGGCGTGATGGCAGGCGCCTACCTGGGAGGCTGAGGTAGGAGAATGGCGTGAACCCAGGAGGCGGAGCTTGCAGTGAGCCAAGATCACACCACTACACTCCAGCCTGGGCTACAGAGTGAGACTCTGTAAAAAAAAATGTTAACCTCTCCTCTCATCTTCAAATATTCTTATATTTTAGCAGTTGAAAACCAATTATTAATAACATAACAATCAACAGTTATAGCTTAAATTATAATAACAGAGGATTAGACATCTTATTTTAATAAACAAACTGACCAAAGTCTGATTTCTATAGGAATAGACAATTTCTTTTAGAATGAGGACCTATAGCATTTTCATGGGATCATTAAACTAATATGCATTATATTAAAATACTACTTACAGGATCCAAATTTAATACTTCATAAGGATTGTATTCTTGGTATTCTCGGTCTGTTTTGGAAACTTTATATGCAAGGAATAAGAACAATGCCCATCCTGCAAGCAGAACTATTTTCCTGTTTAGGAAAAAGGTAAGTGAATCATAAACAAATACATCTGCATAGAGTCTAAAGATATTATGGCAAGGTCAAGGCAAAAACTCTACAGTAGTACCATATCACTATGCTACTGACTCAAATTCTACAATCACTGGGTTACAAACTCCTGTTACAGCAACGACAGTGTCTTTTTTACCTCTGCATTCTTTATAATCTAGTACAGTGTCTACTATGTCATAGATTTTCTCAGTTACTATTTGCACAACTTTAAATACAGAAGTGAATTCAACTTATTAACTTACTGGACGCATTAAATTAGATCAAAATATATAAATACTAAGTAAACCATTTAATGTAAAAAAGAATTGCTCTGACCCAGCAATTACACTTTTATTAAGATAAAGTAGGAAAAACAATTGGTCAATTGTGCAAAAATAAATACATAGCCTTGTTTATAGTAGTAAAACTTTGGAAACGACCTAAATTTCCGCTCACAGGAACTGATTAAATAAACTAATTACAAAGAAATAATTAAATAAACCATGATACAGCCACACAATGCAACATTTTGTAGCCAATAAATAGTTATAGAAGGATGTTCATAATCGGTTAAAATAAAGGTATAAAAGAACATATCATTTGAAAATAAACTAATTTCTGCTCCCTCCAATGTGTTCTAGTGAGTAAAATTATGTAAAAGATTAACATTACCAGCACTGGAGAGGTTAAAGAAAAAGAGAAACTCTCATACACTATACACTCTAAAGTAATATCTGGCAATAAGGTATTAAAAGCCCTAAAGAAATACATACCGTTTTTCTATCAAACCATTTCACTTCAAATAATTTGGAAAGAATAAGTCTAAAACGGCGGTCACAGATGTAAATAAGAGAAAGTATTTCACTGTAGAGATGTACCATTAGTTCATTTGTACATTTGATTAACTTTTTTTTTAGACGGAGTCTCGCTCTGTTGCCCAGGCTGGAGTGCAATGGCACGATCTTGGCTCACAGCAACTTCAGCCTCCTGAGTAGCTGAAACTACAAGCACACGCCACCACACCGGCTAATTTTTGTATTTTTAGTAGAGATGGGGTTTCACCATGTTGGCCAGGCTGGTCTCAAACTCCTGACCTCAAGTGATCCGCTCGCCACAGCCTCCCAAAGTGCTGGAATTACAGGGGTGAGCGATTGTGCCCAGCCTCTACAGTGAAATACTTTCTGGCTACTAAAAATATTTGCTGTGGATGACTATCTATCTTATATTGTTAAATTTACAAAACAGCTTTCAAAACTCTATGTATATAAAAGTTTTATTATAAATAAGTGCATAAAGTAATTATCTTAATAATAACTAGCTTTAGGTGATGAATGACTTTTATTTCTTATACCGAATGACTTTTATTTCTTATACCCTTTGTATGACAATTTGTTACACTGAGCAAGAACTGTTAGACAAAGACATCAAATGAATCTTAAGAGGCCAAATTAAACAAAATTGGAATGATTTGTTTTTAAATCATGATCATGGCTCACTGCAGCCTCGACCTCTCAGGCTCAAGCAATCCTCCCACCTCAGCCTCCCAAAGCACTGGAATTAAGGCATGAGCCACCGAGGCCAGCCTACAACAGCAAACTTTTTTTTAACACTTTTTAAACTCAAAATTTGGTAATAGCCTCAATATGCTAAAAACAAAACAAAACAAAAATTGAAAATATGCTTTATTCCCACAAGAATTAATTCCCCTTTTGTTTTCCCAACTCATCCAAAAGGCTAACAAACAAAGCTCACAAAACAAAGATAAAATGAAATTGGAAACCAAAAAAGCAAGATTTAAAACCAAGCAAGGCAAAAGGAACAAAACACCTAGGATATGCTAAAACCGTATGTTTTACATGGAGCATCCAGTTCTCCAAGCCAAGGAATGAGAAGAGGAAAGGAGAAGCTCATAACAGAATCCAAAGGCTGATGAAAATTACCACAACCAATAAAGCCATGCTCTACAGTTTCCTGAGAGCCAAAGCAAAGATAGAAACATAACGGATCACATCATGCTCTGTGCTCAATTTTTTTTAAAAACCTGTTTGGTTCCTCTGAAAAGATAAGCATTTTCCCCATACTTGGCTTCAGTAATTAACTTCAAGTGTCATCTTTTTTTCTGGGTGGGGAACGGAGTCTTACTCTGTCACCCAGGCTGGAGTGCAGTGGCACAATCTCGGCTCACTGCAACCTCCGCCTCCTGGGCTCAAGCAATTCTCCTGCCTCAGCCTCCGGAGTAGCTGGGACCACAGGCACGCACCACCATGCCTGGCTAATTTTTTGTATTTTTTTAGTAGAGACAGGGTTTCACTATGTTGGCCAGGCTGGTCTCCAACTCCTGACCTCAGGTGATCCGCCCACCTCGGCCTCCCAAAGTGCTCGGATTACAGGCATGAGCCACCACGCCCAGCCTGAAGGGTCATCTTTAGAAGCAACTTCCAAAAATTACATGCCTTAGTTTCGCAGATGTGTCAGAAAAGAAGCATTACACAACAATTGTTTAACTTTGAAAGAATGCTTCAAGATTAAGTAGTAAAAGTTTTAATGGTTTATGACCTTATCTAAATTGTTACCAGTATATATTTAATTCTTCCTTACTTAAACTCCCTTAATCTGTACTTTAATTAAATCACTTTATTAATCACTAAAAAAGCTTCATAAAAGTTTTTTTCCGTGAAAACACGTTCAGATACCCACAAAGCGTTGAACAAAGCCAGACAAGAGACTGGGAGGCCAAAAATACATGCGTCCCTTGGTATCCTCAGGGGACTGATTCCAGGACCCCCACAGATACTAAAATCCATGGATGCTCAAGTCCGCAGTATAAAATGATGTAGTATTTGCATATAACCTATATACATCCTCCCATGTACATTAGATCATCTCTAAATTACTGATATTACCTAATACAATACACACTGTGGAAACAGTTATTACACTGTATTTTCATTTATATTTTTAATTGTTGTATTGTTATTTTTATTGCTTTTTTCCCCCAAATATTTTCGATTCACAGTTGGGTGAATCTTCCCACTTGGAACCTGCAGATATGGGGGGGAGGGGGGGACTGTTTTCTGTCTTGCTGCTTTAGGAAAATTTAATTTAAAATGAGAACCAACAGTAAAGAATAAACAGTGAAGAGAAAATTACTCTTTTCAAGACTAACTTTGCCTTTAGTTTCACATCATTAAAGAACTCTTAACACCAAAGCTAGAATTTCCCTCCTCCTGCAAAGAAACTAAACTGGGTGGCTCATGCAAGGTGGCTCACGCCTGTGATCCTACCACTTTTGGAGGCCGAGGCAGGCAGACCACTTGAGCCCAAGAGTTCGAGACCAGCCTGGGGAACATGGTGAAACCCCATCCCTATAAAAAATACAAAAAAAAAAAATTAACCAGGTGTAGTGGCACGCACCTGTACTCCCACCTACTCAGGAGGCTGAGGTGGGAGGATGCCTGAGCCCAAGGAGGCTGAGGCTGCAGTGAGCCAAGATAGTGCCACTGCACTCCAGCCTGGGCAACAGAGCAAGACTCTGTCTCAAAAAAAAAAAAAAAGAAAAAGAAAAAGAAAAAGAAACTAAATTAGGTAAAGTCAAACCTTACAAAGAAAAACTAAACGCCCTGAAATTATGCTGAAAAAAACTATCATTTAAACCAAGATTTCTAAATAACTGTTTCTACTCTCACTAATTTCTTTTGCTACATCTTCTCTTCCAATCTACTGGATAAATGTAGGTAATTCACAAGACATAGTAGTCCAATAATGGTAACTCTCTCACCTCCTGTCAGTTTCATCTATTACCCCTAAACTGATGACGCAGGATAAATGTCCAAAGCCTTGTGTTTAACCAGTACACCCCATAGCCTCACAGGATTAAACTGGTCTGCTGTAACTAAACATGTTAATGGCCTGTTTAAAATAAAGGGTGATTAGGTCCCTGATCCAACACTTCTAACTACATGACTTTGGTCAAGTTATGTCATCATTCTTAGCCTTAGTTTCCTCATCTGAGAAAATGCAAAACCATCTACTTTGAAGTTAATACAGAATTAAATTAGATAACATATAAAGCCCTATTCTAGCATACAGTATGTGCTCAATAAACTTTAATTATCACCATGAAATGCTAACTTGTTCATGTCACCTCTCCACTTCTGAAATCTTTTAAAGATTCCCCCATAGTCTTTAAGATAAAATTCAAATCTTGGCACGAGGTGCACAAGGTCCCTCAAGATATGACTTATCTCTTTCTACCCCCGACCTCCAGCAACAGTACACTCCCCTTCCTTTGAACTTCTAAACCAATCTGTTCAGACTGTTCCCACATTTTCTCCTATCTTACCCTTACTATAGATTACAATTTCTTTACAGACACAATGACTTATTCATCATTACACGTATATGTTGTATGACCTAGCAAAGAGTAAGCATTAAGTAGGTTTTTTCTTGAAATCCATTACTTACTTTACTGTAGGAATAATATTTGGCTGGGGTTTTAATAACCGTAAACGATACCACATACACCTTCCATATACTTTTCTGATATTCTTTAATCGAATTTGCTCTGTCAAGAAAGAAAAATAAGATGAATTAAAAACCATTTTTCACAAGTGAAGGTAAAACCAGCTAACTGGTTAACTAACCTTCATTACCACGCTAATAGTTTAATGGAACATGAAATTACTGCCTATTCAAATAGCCTTTAAAAAACTTACAAGATAGGCTAAATTGTCTGCCATTTAGAACAAACAACCTATCTAGAAAACTTCATTCAACTACCAAGTGACCATTTTGGAAATGAGACTTAATGAAAACGCAAAAACTGACTTGCACCCAAAATATTTAGTCAGATATAATCAGTAATTTCTGGGAAATTCTCTCCCTCTTTCCCCTCTGCTGTAGAAGGAACAAGAAGTATAAAACAGTTAAAACATGGTTTATTAAGGAAGCTAAGCAGAAATAATACTCTTCAAACACAAAAATAAATGCCTATCAAAATGTCTTCTAATCAACAAAGTTTAGATCTCATCTATTTAAGATATAAAACTAGTAAGATTTAGAGCTGTAACATAAAATCAACTTGCAGTTAAAACAAAGGTAGAGTGCTTGCTTCAGCAGCACATACACTAAAACCGGAGCAGGACATACGCTAAAACCGGAGCAATACAGAGAAGATTAGCATGGCCCTCACCCAAAGATGACATGCAAATTTGCAAAGTATTCTTTTTTTTTTTTTTTTTTTGTAGAAACTGGGTCTTGCTATGTTGCCAAGGCTGGCCTCAAACTCCTGGCCTCAAGCACTCCTCCTGCCTCAGAGCACCCCCGTCCCCAAAAAAAGCACCATTTAAAAATTTTATTTAAAAAAAAAGGGGGGCCGGGCACGGTGGCTCACGCCTGTAATCCCGGCACTTTGGGAGGCTGAGGCGGGCAGATCACCTGAGGTCAGGAGTTCGAGACCAGCCTCAACATGGAGAAACCCTGTCTCTACCAAAAATACAAAATTAGCCAGGCGTGGTGGTGCATGCCTGTAATCCCAGCTACTCGGGCGGCTGAGGCAGGAGAACTGCTTGAACCTGGGAGGCGGAAGTTGCAGTGAGCCGAGATCATGCCATTGCACTCCAGCCTAGGCAACAAGAGTGAAACTCTGTCTCAAAAAAAAAAAAAGTAGAGTAAAATTCAGTATCACAAATTCTAATTATTTTGTGTTAAGCTGGAAAAGTCTCCTAAACCCGTAAAACTTAGGTTTATGGGGTCAGGCACCGTGGCTCACCTCTATAATCCCAGCACTTTGGGAGGCTGAGGCAGGCGGATCACCTGAGGTCAGAAGTTAAAGACCAACCTGGCCAACATGGCAAAACCCCATCTCCACTAAAAATACAAAAATTAGCCAGGCATGGTGGTGCACGCCTGTAGTCCCAGCTACTCAGGAGGCTGAGGCACAAGAATCACTTGAACCCAGGAGGCGGAGGTTGCAGTGAGCTGAGATCCCTCCAGCCAACAGAATAAAACTCCATCTCAAAGCAAACAAACAAAAAGAACTTAAGTTTATATAAGAGTTGTGACAGAAGCTATTATTTTAAGGCTGGGTGCAGTGGCTCACGCCTGTAATCCCAGCACTTTGGGAGGCTGAGGCAGGCGGATCACGAGGTCAGGAATTCGAGACCAGCCAGTTCAAGACCAGCCTGGCCAACATGGTGAAACTCCATCTCTACTAAAAATACAAAATTAGCCAGGTGTGGTGGCGCGTGCCTGTAATCCCAGTTACTCAGGAGGCTGAGGCAGGAGAATCAGTTGAACCTGGGAGGCGAAGGTCGCAGTGAGCCAAGATCACGCCATTGCACTCCAGCCTGGGCAACAAGAATGAAACTCCATCTCAACAACAAAAAAAAAGCTATTATTTTAATCCTCATGAAAAACTTGCAGTTCAATTAAAAAGAAATTAAGCCCAAGCAAAAATAGTATGTATTGTTTTACTAAATTCACCCCAAGCACTTGGACTGAAAGACTCTCCCAAGTTTAAAAAAAAAAAAAAAAATGTATTGGGAGGCCGAGGCAGGCAGATCATGAGGTCAGGAGATAGAGACCATCCTAGCTAACACGGTGAAACCCTCTCTCTACTAAAAAGACAAATAATTAGCCAGGCGTGGTGGCACGTGCCTGTAGTCCCAGCTACTCGGGAGGCTGAGGCAGCAGAATCACTTGAATCCGGGAGGCAGGTTGCAGTGAGCCGAGATCACGCCACTGCACTCCAGCCTGGGTGACAGAGCAAGACTCCGTCTCAAAAAAAAAAAAAATCAAGTTTTGAAATAAAAATCTGCCTTTTTAAGAAGATGGCACCAAAAACAAAGGAGGAAGCCCTTGCCCACCCCAAAGCCAAAGTCAAAGCAAAGGCTTTGAAGAACAAGAAGGCAGTGCTGAAAGGCATCCACAGCCACACAAAATAAGACTTGCCACCCACCTTCCAGCGGCCTAAGACAATGCAGCTCCAAAGGCAGTTCAAATGTCCTAGGAAGAACACCCCCACAAAAAACAAGCTTTATCATTATGCCATTATCAAGTTCCCCTTGACCACTAAGTCAGCCATGAAGAAGACACAACCACATTTGTGTTTACTATGGATGTCAAGGCCAACCAGATCAAACAGGCTGTGAAGAAGCTCTATGACACTGGCATGGCCAAGGTAAACATACTCATCAGGTCTGATGGAGAGAAGAAGGTGTATGTTCAACTGGCTCATAACTTAATGATGTTTTGAATGCTGCCAACACAATTGAGATGATCTAAAATGAGTCCAGCTGGCTAATTATAACTTTTTTTACCATATTAAAAAAAATCTACAAAACTGCAGTTCTTAAATGAGGTAACAGGTAAGTAAAAGGACTTGGCATATAGAAGGTTCCAAAACCACCAGGTAAGAAGTCCAACTACCTTGTTACCACCATGCTTAGATGAAGTCATCCACATGGGAGGACTACCCAGCAAGAAGTACCGAAACTAAGTATCAGGAAGAGGGAGAGATCCATGTAGGGGAGAGTATGGTAGCAGAAAAGGAGACTGATAATATGCAGAGGAACTGATTGAATAAGTTAATATATTAAAGACACCTGGAGTCAGTTTTCCACTGTCAAGAAAAAGGAGTGAAAAAATAGAAAACAAGAATGAACCCTGTACTGTTGGACTGGAATTAAAAATATCACTATGAATGAATGTCTTTTAATAAAGAAATACAAATGCAGTTCTAAATACATATATACATACTCCCTAGCTCTATCTACTAAGTGGGCCTAGGAGCAGAAAAATCCTAGTAGCAATGAGCACATCTAGCATGCAGATCTTGGCTTCTAAATACCATTCTCCACTAACAGGAACCAGGAATCCAAGTATCCTCCCACAAAATACTAATTACAAAGGGGAAACGAATGACTTTGCAGTGGGGTAGGCTGAATAACTGTCCCCCAAGATGTCCACATCTTAATACCTGGAACCAGTAAATATACTATCTCGAATGACAAAAGGGACTTTACAGATATGACTAAGTTAAGGATCTTGAAATAGGGAGATTATCATAGGAGGACCATAATCACAGGAGTACTTTTAAGAGGGACGCAGAAGGGTCAAAGACAGATGGTAATGTCACAATGGAAGCAGATGCTGGACTAATGCCCTTTTTAAAGATGAAGGAAAGGCCACAAGCTAAAAAAATACAGGCTATCTACAGAAGCTGGAAAAGGCAAGAAAACAGATTCTACCCTAGGGCCTCCAGAAGGAAGTAGCCCTGCCAACATCATGACTTTGGCCCAAAGAAACTGATTTTGGACTTCTGGCCTCCAGAATTATTAAGAGAACAAATTTGTGCTGTTTTAAACCAATGAGTTTGTAGTAATTTGTTACAGCAGCAACAGGAAACAAATATAAAACACCTAAACAGACACCACCTCAATCAAGTGATCGGTGAGCATCGCCAGAAAAAAAGACAACCTAAAATCATATGCCACCTGACAGCATACAAGAACACAGAATCAGTTTTGTGAAATTCCTGCCTAAGATACACAACCTGACTCTAATAATGAGAAAACACTGTACAACCCAAATTCAAATCCATTTTACTAAATAACGGGTCTCTAATCTTTAAAGCAGAGGGAAAAGTGAATAACTACTTCAGACTAAAGGAGACTAAAGAAACACATCAATTAAATGTTATGTGATTCTAAATTGGATATTTTGCTATAAAGAACATCACTGAGAAAGTGACAAAACCCAAATGGAGTCAGACGATGAGATGGCGGTAATGTTAATTTTCTGATTTTCATGGTTTAGAGAACAATTTTGAAAATACCACTAGTGATTTTTAAATATGTATTTTATTAAATTAAGCCTCTACAGTATCCCACTTTCAAGTATAAAATCAACGAAACATTTGATGAGGTTTTATAAGAACAATGCTGAAGTCTCTTTATGAAGCAGGCAGTTTGATCTACTCAAAGGTATGATGTTCTACTGTTCCTGGCCAAGAGAAAGTACATACGGTTTTCAGCCCCTTATTCTTGGGGGCCACACAATGTGTGCATGGACCTTGTATGCCCCACTCTTCCAACCTAAAAATTAAATCTTAACCTTTTAGGAGACTATTTCAATCAATCAGTAAGTACCACAGGCCACAGTTTACACATTAACATAGTAGCAGTTAGATTTCCAGCAAAACTAAATATTCATGGTACACATTCAAAATCCCTGTATGAATGACCTCAAGTCAAAGTAACTATTATGAGTCAAGTTCTTCCAGACAGTTTTTTAATAAGACACTTAACAGAATAAAATGAAGTTCACTTATAAACTTCTTGCTTATTGAATTACTATTTTCATGGGCACTAAAAATTATGTTAGGAGTATCCTTAACTTGTATTATTTTTAAAGAAATTATCCACATGTATAGAAACAGGAAATCCTAAGATCATAAAACAATATAAATAATGTGTCATAATTGCTGTCAGCAGCCGAACTTTATATAGTAAAGCTGCAGGGATAATCTAGATTTGGGTTATGCCTGTGCTTCATAAACCACATAGTGCCTTTGCTAAAACAGTCACTCTGTCCATGCTGCATGATCTGCCAGTCAGTAGTATTACTGAGTGAACTCTTAGCACCATAATCATAGAACCCAAAGAGGTGAAGGAATGTTAGCCAGATCTAAAGTCTTCAAATCTGTTTGCCTGCTTACCACATAGTATCCAACAGTTTTTCAACCCTTGTCTCCTTCCCTCCTTCCTCCCTCTACTAGACCTCAGTGTCAATTGTTGCCATCACTATGTCCATGTGTGCCCAATGTTTAGCTCCCACTTATAAGTCAGAACATGCAGTATTTGGTTTTCTGTTTCTGCATTAATTCACTTAGAATAATACCCTCCAGCTGCATTTATGTGCTATAAAGGACATTATTTCATTCTTTTTAATGGCTGTATAGTATTCTACAGTGTATATGTACCACATTTTTTTTTTTGAGACAGAGTTTTGCTCTTGTTGCCCAGGCTGGAGTGCAATGGCGCAATCTCAGCTCATTGCAACCTCCACCTCCCGGGTTCAAGTGATTCTCCTGCCTCAGCCTCTCAAGTAGCTGGGATTACGGGCATGTGCCACCACACCCGGCTGGCTAATTTTGAATTTTTAGTAGAGATAGGGTTTCTCCATGTTGGTCAGGCTGGTCTCGAACTCCTGACCTCAGGTGATCCACCTGCCTCGGCCTCCCAAAGTGCTGGGATTACAGGCATGAGCCACCACGCCCGGCCACTACATTTTCTTTATCCAGTCCGCTATTGATAGACACCTGGGTTGGTACCATGTCTTTGCTATTGTGAGCAGTGCTGCAATGAACATGAGTGCACGTCTTTTTGGCAGAACAATTTATTTTCTTTTAGATATATACTCAGTAATGGGATTGCTGGGTCAAATCACAATTCTCAGTTCTTTGAGAAATCTGCAAACTGCTTTCCACAGTGGCTGAACTAGTTTACATTCCCACCAGCAGCGTATAAGTGTTTCCTTTTCCCTGTAGCCTCCCTAGCATCTGTTTTTTGACTTTTTTATAATAGCCATTCTGACTGGTATGAGATGATCTCTCACTGTGGTTTTGATTTGCATTTATCTGATTAGTGATGTTGAGCATTTTTCATGTTTCTTGGCCACTTAAAAAAAAATTTCTTCTTTTAAGAAATGTTCATGACTTTTGCCCACTTTTTAATGGGGATATTTTTTGCTTGTTGAGTTGTTTAAGTTCCTTATACATTCTGGATTAGACCTTTGTTGGATACATAATTTGTAAATATTTTCTCTTATTCTGTAGGTTGTCTGTTTACTCTGTTGATAGTTTCTTTTGCTGTGCAGAATCTTTTAGTTTAATTAGATCCATTTGTCAATTCTTGCTTTTGCTGCAACTGTAAAGCTGATATTTTAAAATAATTCCATCTCTTTTAAATGCATCCAAAGAAAGCTAAAAACCACAGCAATTTCATACCCATCATCATCCATTTACAAAAATTTATGAAAAGTCCTTCATTCTACTTCTCCCACATAATATTATCCTAATTTAATATATTTCATCCTGGTGAGTTAATTATTATTTTTTTTTTTTTTTTTTGAGACAGGGTCTTGCTCTGTCACCAGGCTAGATAGACTACAGTGGTGCCATCACGGTTCACTGCATCCTCAACCTTCCAGGCTCAAGGGATCCTCTCACCTCAGCCTCTGGAGTAGCTGGGACTACAGGAAGATGCCACTATGCCTGGCTAATTTTTTTTCATAGAGACAAGGAGGTCTATGTTGCCCAGGCTGGTTTCAAACTCCTGGGCTCAAGCAATCCTCCCTCCGCAGCCTCCCAAAGTGCTAGGATTACAGTTGTGAGACACCACATCTGGCCCCAGTAAGTCACTTCTTTTTTTTTTTTTTTTTTTTTTTTAGACGGAGTCTCACTCTGTCACCCAGGCTGGAGTGCAATGGCATGATCTCAGCTCACTGAAACCTCCACTTCCCAGGTTCAAGAATGCCTCAGCCTCCCGAGTAGCTGGGATTACAGGCATGCACCACCACACCCAGCTAATTTTGTATTTTTAGTAGAGATGGGGTTTCCGCCATGTTGGCCAGACTGGTCTCAAACTCCTGACCTCAAGTTCCACCCACCTTGGCCTCCCAAAGTGCTGGGATTACAGGCATGAGCCACCGCCCAGCTAGTCCCAGTAAATCCTTTCTTATAATACCGAAATATGCTTCTTAAAATTATTTTTTTAATTCCCTGTGACTATAAAGTTTTTCCCAATTTTTTTGTTTTGAAAATATTCAAGTCATCATAAAAGTTGAAAGAATATTACAATGGCCGGGCACAGTAGCTCATGCCTTTAATCTCAGCACTTTAGGAGGCTGAGGCAGGAGGATCACTTGAGCTCAGGGGTGCAAGTCTAGCCTGGGCAACACAGGGAGACCTTGTCCCTACAAAAACTTTAAAAATTACCTGGGAGTGGTGGTACACGCCTACAGTCCCAGGTATTCAGGAGGCTGAGGCAGGAGGATCACCGGAGCCCAGCAGTTCGAGGCTGTAGTGAGCCATGATCACATCACTGCAGTTCAGCCTGGCAATGGCATGAGACGGTGTCTCAAAGAAAAAAAAACAACTAAAACTTATTTTTGAAAACAAAAAGTACACTTCTGCCAGTATGGCTCAATCTTTTCCAAAACAGCTTTACCTAAAGCTGCAGATTAGCTTATTCGATGTATAGAAAACATATACCATGTAACCTAATTGGCAAAGGCAGTTTTCATTATTAAACTAACCAACCAAATTGAACTATCAAAAAAAGGCTCATGCCTGTAATCCCAGCACTTTGGGAGGCCGAGGCAGACGGATCGCGTGAGGTCAGGAGTTCAAGACCAGCCTGGCCAACATGGCAAAACCCCATCTCTACTAAAAATACAAAAATTAGACAGGTGTGGGTGGTGAGCACCTGTTACTGGGGATGCTGAAGCAGGAGAACCTAGGAGGCAGAGGCTGCAGTGAGCCAAGATCACGCCACTGCACTCCAGCCTGGGTGAAAGTACGAGATTGTCTCAAAAACTAAAAAATAGTTAAAAATAAAAATAATTTAAAAAAAAATTTTTTAATAACAATCTTTCCTTTAACCGTGGTTTGTTTGCCAGAATGTTTCAGAATATAAAAGGCATGAAAATAACTTGGAAGTGAAAAATTGGGAAACACTGCTCTAGACGACCAAAAATAAAAGTCATCCAGTAATCTTAATCATTATGCTCTTAACTTGAATCTGAATAGTTAGCCATATGTCTCATTCCCAAGGCCAGTTCAGAACTATTTGGATTTGGAATATAGGCTTCATAAGATTACATATTGTTCACCATCACCACTACCCAGGATACACAATCACAGATTACCTAAATCAGAAGGGTTACAGAAACGTGGGTCCTACTTACACCTATCCACTACACATACTCTGGCAATGGAGGAGGGAACCTAGAAGGCAACTGAAAATGTTCTTGAACTAAAAAAAAAACAAACAAACACTGGATCACAGCAGAACCACCCCTCTACCACCAAAGTTCACAATTCTCAGGAATGCCTGAACAATCTAAGTGCAAACCAATACAAACCAAGTAGTTCAAATAAATCAAGAGCTTTGTCTTCCTTAAGCAGGTACTTGACAGCAGCATACAATTGTATCATATACTATCTCTTTTTCTTTTCCTTTTATGGTACTGAAATAAGTACTACAGAGCAGGGCTTTTCAACATCAGCACTACTGACATTTTGGACTATACAATTCTTATAATTCAATGTTTCTGTGCATTTTAGGATGTTTAGCAGCATCGTGATCTCTACCCACTAGATGCCAGGAACAGCTCCCCGATGGAGACCAAAAAAAATCTTCAGAAATTCACAAATGTCCTCTGGGACACAAAATTGCCCCTGATTTAAAGTGCGCGCACACATACACACACACACAGAGGCACACACACACAGCTACAGACGGTACATGAAAAGCAAGTTAAACGATATGACCTACATATCAGGAACACAGGGAAAAGAAAGATAGGAAAGGCTGGCAGAATAAATGGATGAAAACACAACAATTGTCTTTTCCCATTCCCTTAAAAGTATTCTTTAAAAAAAAAAAAAAAGACTCGCTGCAGTATCTTTGAGTACTTACCTGGGAGGAGGGGAGGGAAGAAGGGAGAGGAGGAACTGGGAAGCTTCATTATTAATTTACTAACCACCCTGTTAGCTCTGTCCTCCTATTTTTCTTTTAATCTTAATCTTATAGTGATAATCCATAGCCTAAGTAAAAGGTTAACCAAAAACAGGTAAAACAAAGAGAAAGTGGAAGAGAAACTCAAGTACTAGGAAAGTAAATAAATGCTAGCTAAGAAGGAGAGGCAACTTAACACACAAGGATGTATGTCCCACCAGAACTTTAAACACCACATACCCCAAAGTAATAACAATTCATTGAGCTGAAAGGGCCTCTGGAGATAAGTGCAGTGTGTCTTGCTCAAGATCGCAATGCTAGCCAGAGATTGTTTTAATAAGATTTTGGGTGTTAATACAAATTCATAAAGAAAATTTGAGCCTGGGCAACATAGCAAGACCTCATCACTACAAAAAAAATTAAAAATTAGCCGGGTGTGGTGGCACACACACCCATAGTCCAGCTACCCACACACACCCATAGTCCAGCTACATAGTCCTACTACTTAGAAGCTTCCTCAAGAAGGCAGAGGAATCAGCTCCTTGAGCCCAGGAGATCCAGGCTGCAATGAGCCATGACTGTGCCACTATCCACAGCCTTGGGAAACAGAGTGAGACCGTGTCTCAAAAAAAAAAAAAGGAAGAAGGAAAAAGAAAGAAAATTTGGCATACAGTGGAAGAAAAAAATCCACCAATCCAACACCCAGATAGTAATCATTAATACCATTGTAGTATGTTTCCTTTTTAGTTCTATTTAGGAAAATATCTGGAAAAGGTAAAGGAGACAGGAGAGTTGGCGAGGTTGAACGTACACCCTCAGAAGAGAAACAGCTCTGTGAAGAAGGAAGCTCCAGCAACTGACTTCCCAAGGAATGAGCTTCACTCAATTAGAGGGCTGCCCTACTGCTTCAATCAGGGCCTGTAAGGGCCCTTTTGCAGTGTTGACGATACCTGGTGCTTATCTCCACTGCAGCAGCTGCCCAAGTGAGCTTCTCAAAGAGAAAAACGGGACACATAAAAGCCCACTTAAGGATAGCATTTCTATGATGTATCAGTGTACAAATTGAAAGAGACAAAAATAAAAAGCTGAAGTTTGTGTTAAGGTCGCATTAGCAGTAATTTTTAATTTTTAAAATTTCTAAACATTTCCCCGTGTTTAGATCATTATAAACATCACTTAATGACTACTAATAACCAAATGAATAAAGATACCACAATATACCTACCATTCTATAATTAGATATATAAAATGTTTCTAATTTCTTGGTATTGTGGATCTCTTTGGTCCTGTAAGTATTCAGAACACTCTATCCTTAGAACACAGCCCCAGAAGTATAATTACTAGGTTTAAGAGCTTTAACACTTTTATAACTCCTTTCTAAAAAAGCCAGTAGGACTATACATCCTTTTCAGCAGTTTCCCCGTTGGCACGACCATTCTTCAGCAGCCAGTATTAAAGCCGATTTGATTCCTCTGTACTAAAGTTCAAGGGCAGAGACTGTATCTTACCCACAGTGTTCACCCCTCCTCTTTCCAGTTCCCTGGAATAGAGGAGGCACTATATAAATATTTCTTGAGAATGATGAACTCCTTTATTTAACAAATATTTGGTGAATATCCACTACGTACCCGGACTTTTCTGGACACTGAGGATATAGAAAAAAAACAAAACAAAAAACCCTGCTCTCAAAGACCATAGCAATAAACAAAGTAAATTATATAGTACAGTTAACCCTTGAACAACGTTGGGGTTAGGAGCCCTGTCCCCACCCCCTGTGCAGTCACAAATCTGCATATAACTTTTGGCTCCCCCAAAACTTAACTACTAATAGCCTACTGTTGACTGGAAGCCTTATGGATAACATAAACAGTTGATTAACACATATTTTGTGTATGTATTATATACTGCATGCTTACAATAAAGCTAGAAAAAAGACAATGTTAAGAAAATCATAAGGAAGAGAAAATACATTTACAGTACTGTTATTAATACCTTAAGTTTATGTCATCTGTTTACAAGTTGCAGACCTCAATCTACAGTATATATCAAGCAATTCAACTTTTTCTGGTATTATCATGACCTTTTTCTTCTTCGGAGCACTTAGAGCATCACTAGTGGCACTCTGTATGAGTCCCATGGTGTTGCAAGGTTTATGGTATCACACTAAATACAAAGAAAAATACAAGAGAACCTCAAGAGATCACTTTCTATGGTGATATGGAATTTACTGAAGAGACAAACTGCTCACGCAGAGATGATTAGCGTCACACAATGTTTAAAGCAGACACTTGCAACACTTGAGCTCACTGCAATAGCAAAGAAGATGGCTATAAAATTATTACAGTAGTATACACTAGTTAACTTTACACAGTTATGATTTAATACTACATTTCTCTCAACTGCAAATGGCTCCATGTCCTGTCTATAGTGTTTGTGTGAATAAGTTTTGATAAATTTTACCTTTTACAATAGATATGTGTTTCTTTTATGGTAGCAAATGATAAAGCTGACTAGTATCTACATACATTTTATGCATTTATAACATACCTTTTTCTTAATTTCTTTTTGATATTTCTAGGCTACAGTTCTTCTGCAAAACATTTTCAAACTGTTACAAGTCTCCAAAAAGTTTTCCAATATATTTACTGAAAAAAATCCACGTATAAGTGGACCTACATAGTTCAAACCCATGTTGTTGAAGGGTTCTTTTGAGAGAAAATTAGTAAGGTAGGGGTAAGAAACACTACAATTTAAAATAGGAAGCTCAGGGAAGATGGCATCTGAGCAAAGACAACAGAGATGAGGGAAGAGGTAATGTGACTATCTAGAGGAAAAGTATTCCAGGCAAAGGGAGCAGCAACAGTAAAGGACTGAAAGAGTGTGTTTCACTGTGTTCAAAAGTGCAGTGAAGCAGGTATGGCTGGAATGGAAACAGCAAAGTGATCAAAGAGACCACGAAGGACTTTACAGGATACTCGCTAAGACTTGAGCTTCTAGTCAGATTGAGACAGATCCCTGAAGAGTTCTGAGCAGAACTGTATGAGCTGACTTCTGTTATAAAGGATCCTTGCTAATATTTTGAGAAAAGACTACACTCAGCCAGGGTAGAAACAGACTAGTTAGGAAGCTAATGATAATCTAGGCAATAAACCAGGACAGTGGTGTTGGTGGAGTGATGAGAAATGGTCGGACACGATGTATTTCAAAGGTAGAGCCAAAAGAACATACTAGTAGTCTGAAAGTGGAGTATGAGAAAGAGATGAATCAAGAGTAACTTCTAATCCAGTCCACCAGAGCTTAAAGGTAAAAATGTAAATAAAAAATAAAGAATGACTCCCAAGACTTCTTTCCTGAACAGCTGAAAAGACAGTTGTGATTAACTGAGATAAAGGTTATGGGTCAAGAAGGTTGGAGGGGAGGGGAAGAAAGTAATCCTGTCAATTTTGTGCATATTCATAGAAAGATCTCTATTAGATATCCAAGTGGAAATGTGGGTTAAGCACTTATACACACAAGTCTGGAGTCTGAGGAAAGAAGTTCAGACTGGGCTAGGTGCAGCGGCTCATGCCTGTAATCCCAGCACTTTGGGAGGCCGAGGTGGGCACATCACTTGAGGTCAGGAGTTCAAGACTAGCCTGGCCAACACGATGAAACCCGTCTGTACTAAAAATACAAAAATTAGCTGCAGGTGGTGGTGTATGCCTGTAATCCCAAGTACTCAGGAGGCTGAGGCAGGAGAATCACTTAAACCCGGGAAGTGGCGGTTGCAGTGAGCCGAGATCACATCACTGCATTCCAACCTAGATCAGAGTAAAACTCTTGTCTCCAAAATAAAAATAAAAATAAAAATAAAGAAGTCTAGCCTGGAAATAGAAATTTCGGAGTCTGTGCATTTGTCTAATCCTAAGCCTGTCACCCCACCTGGGTTACAAATTCTACCAAAATAAGACTATGTTTATACTGCATTCATCATTGTATCATCTGCTGTACCTGTACGGTCAAACAGTGAACGCTTAATCAGTAACTACTAAAACTAAACAAAAATCTAAAGCGAAAAAAGAGTTGGAATCTACACGAGAAAACTCCTACTGACATAAACAGAATTCCAAAATGTAAAGAATATCTTTCTTTTCTTTTTTTTTGTTTTTGTTTTGAGACAGAGTCTCACTCTGTCGCCCAGGCTGGAGTGCAATGGTGCGATCTTGGCTCACTGCAACCTCAACCTCCCGGGTTCAAGCGATTCTCCTGCCTCAGCCTCCCGAGCAGCTGGGACTAAAGGTGCACACCACTACGCCCAGCTAATTTTTGTATTTTTAGTAGAGAGGGGGCTCACCATGTTGGCCAGGATGGTCTCGATCTCTTGACCTCATGATCCACCCCCCCTTGGCCTCCCAAAGGGCTGGGATTACAGGCGTGAGCCACCGTGCCCGGCCAAGAACATCTTTTTAAAAGAATGAACAGCATTGCCTTTCAAAGAAACAATGTGATGGTGAAATAGTGTAACAACATTTGTCATCAATAAAGTCTGGTAATAATAGGAAAACATTTTTAAAAGGAAGTCTAAGCAATTTATGAATACATTTGTAATCACCTTCTTTATGTCTGAATAAAAAGTATGATTAAGGGAACAGGCATCTAAGAAAAGAAAATAAGCCTATCTTTATCAGGTCCTCCCAAGATCAAGCAGATATGCAACGAGATGCTTAAATAAAAGCAATTTTACATAATGCAGGCGGTTTTTTCCTGTTGTTTGTTTGTTTATTTATTTATTTATTTATTTTTTGAGACGGAGTCTTACTCTGTCGCCCAGGCTGGAGTGCAGTGGTGCGATCTCAGCTCACTGTAACCTCTGCCTCCCAGGTTCAAGCCATTCTCCTGCCTCAGCCTCCCGAGTAGCTGGGACTACAAGCGTGTACCACCATGCCCAGCTAATTTTTGTATTTTTAGTAAAGACAGGGTTTCACCTATTGGCCAGGCTGGTCTCGAACTCCTGACCTCATGATCCGCCTACCTTGGCCTCCCAAAGTGCTGGGATTACAGGCATAAGCCACCGCACCTGACCTATTTTTTATTTTTTTAGACAAGAGTCTCACTCTGTCGCCCGGGCCAGAGTGCAGTGGCACAATCTCTGCTCACTGCATCCTCCACCTCCCGGGTTCAAGCAATTCTCCTGCCTCAGCCTCTCGAGTAGCTGGGATTACAGGTATTTTTAGTAGAGACGGAGTTTCACCATGTTGGCCAGGCTGGTCTCAAACTCCTTACCTCAAACAATCTGCCCGCCTTCAGCCTCCCAAAGTGCTGGGATTACAGGTGTGAGCTACCACACCCGGCCAACATAATGCAGTTATTAATCTAATGTTTGTCACCACATTTATAAAACCTTCATGTTGTCCTGTAATTCCTACTGCCAAGTTCCCAACTGTTTTCCTCTGTATAGGACTTAAGTGTGTATATGCTGCATGTCTGATACACCCCTCTGTCAGGATAGAACAAAGAAGGAATAACTTTTTAAAACAGTTTGAAGTTTTATCAGATCGCTAATATTCCTTCAAGAGCTAAAGCCTGAGAAAACTGTAAGCTCTACACATTGGGAGGCTGAGGCGGGCGGATCATCTGAGGTCAGGAGTTCAAGACCAGCCTGGCCAACATGGAAAAACCCCGTCTCTACTAAAAATACAAAAATTAGCCAGGTGTGGTCGTGGGCTCCTGTAATCTCAGCTACTCAGGAGGCTGAGGCAGGAGAATCACTTGAACCCAGGAGGCAGAGGTTGCAGTGAGCTGAGATCATGCCACTGCACTCCAGCCTGGGCAACAGGGCAAGACTCTGTCTCAAAACAAACATCAACCATAAGCTCTAAATATGAACATTAAGACATATCCCTTTGAATACAAAGCTGATACAAGCTAGTTTTTTCTAATGTTAAAAAACACAGCCTTGGTGACATGGTGAAACCCTATCTCTACAAAAATTATAAAAACTAGCTGGGTATGATGGCGCACCTGTAGTCCCAGCTACTTGGAGGCCGTGGTGGGAGGATCACTTGAGCCTGGGAGGCAGAGGTTGCAGTGAGCCAAGATTGTGCTACTGCACTCCAGCCTGGGTGACAGAGTGAGACCCTGTCTCAAAAACAAAACAAAACAAAAAACAAAAACACTCACTATCGGACAAGAAGTTATTGTCAAAAAAAGGACAAAAAAACCAAACCACTCAACAGGAGACTGAGATAACCCATCCTACTGTAATTACAACTCTATAGAGAGTGACGGTGTGCACGTGTAGTTCTAGCTACTCGGGAGGCTGAGGCAGGAGGATGGCTCAGCCCAGGAGATTGAGGTTGCAGTGGAGCAGTGATGGTGCCACTGCACTCCAACCTGGGTAACAACATGAGATCCAGTCTCAAAAAAAAATTCATCCCCATTCTTTTCCCTGCACTTAAATCCCCAAACTGATCATTGGGCCAATCACCAAAAGCTTTCAAGAGGACAAGAAATAAGTAATCCTGGAAATGAGTGAAAATTCAAAATCTGCACTCCACTCCCATTCTCTCCTCAGTACTTATATTCAATAAACAGTCCAAGCTTTCTCAGAATTCTCTTTCTAATCTGACCACCTGTCACTGGAAAGAGCCTCTGAAATGGACACCCCCTCCATCTAGTTTCCCACCCAGCCATCACCAACCTCCCCCTCCACCCACCAAACCATTCTCCACACAATATTCCACAAAAGCCAAACTGACCATGTTTTATTACCATACTTTAAAACCTCCATTGTTTACCAAATAACTTACAGGATAAAGTATAACCCTCTTAAAATACCTGAGTTGGTCGTAAGTGCCAATCACATTCAAATCTTTACCATTTACTAAACACCTCCATGCTTTTGTATATACTTTCCCCTATATATGGAATGCCCTTCTCCCACTTACCTTTTAAGACCTATCTCGTGTCACCTCCTCTGCATGAAACACTTCCCCAAATCCCAAAATATAATTATTTACTCCTTCCTATGTGCTCCCAAAGCACCTTCCACTAGCCATTTTAACACATATCGTAATGTGTTATATTTACTTAATTACAGGAGGCAGCAGAGAGTAGTGGCTAACAAGAGATGCTCTGGCATAAGACAGAGTTGAGTCCAACAAACAATCTTCCACCTGGTAGCTGTATGACTTTAGGAAAGTTGGTAACCTCCTCTAGGACGCAGTTTTCTCATGAATAAAATGAGATAATACATGAATCTAGCTCAAAGTGCTACCGTGAGTGCATTCCGCACTACCCACCTTCAGGCTAGCTAGCACTCACTCACTGAACAGCAACAGAGCTGAGTCTAGATGTAACTCTGGAGTCTACTGAAGGCTTGCAACTTTCCGGGAAAGGCTTGGAGGGTAAATTACGAAGGCTGTTGGTCAATTTTAGTTCCTTGGTTTGTACCTCCATGTTGGGGCTCAGTGATACCCAAAATATGGCATTTTGACATGCTGAATGAAGAAGCCTCAAGGTCTCTCTGACTTTCCTCCCTGCCCTCCTGATGCCCCCCACCATATCCCAAAGCCTTCATCTGCCTAAGATCCAGACCCACCAAAACGAACAACTGCTTTTCTTCTCCTCCTGTAGGACCAAGAAGGTAACCACACCTAAACAGACCCTTCACAAGATAATGTACAAGTTAATCTCTGTTCTCTGATCCATTATCCCTAGCAATCCTATCAACAGAATTCCTCTTCTTCCCCCTTCCCATAACCTGTTTCACCAGGATGGTATATAAGCTTCTGAACCACATTGGGATGTGGGGAATCACTCTGTGGTTCGCCCCATGTACACATTAAATACATGTGTATGTCTTTCCTCCAATTAATCCACCTTGTCTGAGTTGATTTTTCAGCAAATCTTCAGAGGGCGAAAGGGAAGTTTCCCTTGGCCCCTACATCCACACTTTGTTTTCTAAACAATAAACTAATGCATTTAAAAGAATTATTAGTTTATGCTTTGGGGCACACAATGTATAAAGATGTAATTAGGGGAAATCAAATACTGAAAGAGGTGGGAAAGGAGCTATAAAGGAGCAGAGTTTTTATATGTCAAAGTTAAACTGGTATAAATTGAAATTACAATATTTAGGATGTTTAATGTAATCCCCATGGTAACCACACAAAAAGTAACTACAGAATATACTCAAAAGAAAATGAGATGTGAGCAGTGGCTCACACATGTAATCCCAGCACTTTGAGAGTCCGAGACATAGATCACTTGGGCCCAGGAGTTTGAGACAAGCTTGAGCAACATGGCAAAACCCAGTCTCTATTTAAAAATAAAATAAAATAAAAATAAGAAAATGCAAAGAAATGTAAACATTTCACTACCAAAAAAAATCAGCTAAACAAAAAAATAGTAATGCAGGAAATAAGGAACAAAAGGATATATGCCTATAGAAAACAAATAGCAAAATGACAGAGGTCCTTCTTTTTACTTTTTGTGTGTGACAGGGTCTCCTTCTGTCATCCAGGTTGGAGTGCAGTGACATGATCATAGCTCACTGCAGCCTCGATCTCCTGGGCTCAAGTGATCCTCCTGCTTCAGCCTCCTGAGTAGCTAGGACTAAAGGTGCGTGCCACCATGCCTGGCTAATTTTTTTTTTTTATTGTTTGTAGGAACACGGTCTCATTATGTTGCCCAGGCTGGTTCAAACTCCTGGACTCAAGTGTTCCTCCCACCTCAGCTTCCCAAAGTGCTGGGATTACAGGAATGAAACACTGCACCTGGCCCTCCTTCCTTAACAGTAATTACTTTAAATGTAAATGGTTAAATGTTCCAATCAAAAGACTGGCAGAATGGATTAAAAGCACCTGATCCAACTACGTCCATCTACAAGAGACTCACTTTAGATCCAAAGACACAAACAGATTGAAGGTGAAAGGATGGAAAAAATATTCCATGCAAACAGTAACCAAAAGATAGCAGGGTGGTGACTATAAGACAAAACAGACTTTAAAACAAAAAAGATTACAAGAGGTAAAAGACATTACATATTAGTAAGAGGTTCAATACAGCAAGAAGATATAACATTTATAAACATTTACGTATCTAATGATCATCAAAATGTACAATGCAAAAACCAACAGAACTGAAGAGAGAAACAGACAGTGCTACAATAATAGTTTCAGACTTCAATACACCCTCCATCCCCAAAAATGGATAGAACAACCAAAAAGAAGATAAGGAAATAGAGGACTTAACACAAACCAACTAGATCTAACAGACATATACAACGCTCACTACCCTACAGCAGCAGCACATACATTGTTCAGAAGTGCCATGGGACGTTTTGCAGGATAGACTATATGTTAAGCCACAAGATATTTTATTTTGAAAGACAGATATCATACAAAGTATCTTCTCTGACCGTAACAGATGAGTATGACCAATAAAGATGAGTATACTGAGATACACAGAAGTTAAATCAGTAACCAATACAGATGAGTATACTGAAACACACGGAAGTTAAATAACTTGCCTAAAATTACAGTAGGCTGCAGAGCCACGTTTCAAAACCAGGCATTTTGAAAAAGTAAGGTTAAGTAAGTTTTGAAAAGGGAAGATCAAGCCCCAAAAGTAAGATCAAGGAGTCAACAAAAACTTTTTTTAAATGATACATTTTATCTCAATTCAAAAGGAATTCTTTCCATAACCTACGGAAAGAATAAAGGCATGCTTTTGATTATTTGAAATTCTAATAATTACAAGCAATCAGTTATTTTCTCTTGTCAGATAATACTCTTGTCAAATATATCAATGAAAGCCTAATGATATAAAATGTTTAAAGTGATAACTCTTCTATTGTAAATCAAAAAAGCAGTAAACAAAATTATGCACTTACAAATAATGGTTGGATTGAAATTCCACATAAACATTAAGAACACTTCTCATTTTAAAAGCACTAGGAAAGACAAACATTAACAATTACCAAGAAAGCACAAAGTGGGCAGTACATACAAAAGGTCACAGCACAGTATTGTTGGCAATACCAAAGATGGGTAGTGTTAAGGTAATTATGTGCAATTATTTCAAAATGTTAAGGATATCCAAATTACATAAGGCTGCAATCATAGCACAATGGTAAATACTCTGGAAGCCATTAATAGACAACTATGATAAACTGATTGTAAACTTGTATCATTAAAGTTGTTTGACAAAAATATCTGGCTTTTAACTCCCAGAACTTTACGTTACTGTACTGTAAGTGCTTCTTAGCTATGTAAAACAAAAAGGCTAACACATTAGTTTTTTGGATTTTGTTGTTGTTGTTAGCAAAGAGCACATAGCAAAACAAATATACTACCTCCCAAAATGGCAACTACAGCAAAAGACCATTACTAAGGAAGCTCTCCTCCAAGCAGCACTTCTCAAACATAGCTACAATTTAGAATCATATAGGGATCTTTAAAAAATACCAGTACATAACACCCACTCCAGACCAAATAAATCAGAGTATCTGGGGATGGGTACAAGTGTTTTAAAAAGTTCCCGAAGTGGGCCGGGCGCGGTGGCTCAAGCATGTAATCCCAGCACTTTGGGAGGCCGAGGCGGGCGGATCATGAGGTCAGGAGATCAAGACCATCCTGGCTAACACGATGAAACCCCGTCTCTACTAAAAATACAAAAAATTAGCCAGGCGTGGTGGTGGGCGCCTGTGGTCCCAGCTACTCGGGAGGCTGAGGCAGGAGAATGGTGTGAACCCAGGAGGCAAGACCTTGCAGTGAGCTGAGACCGCGCCACTCCACTCCAGCCTGGGTGACAGAGCGAGACTCCATCTCAAAAAAAAAAAAAAAAAGTTCCCGAAGTGATTCTAATGTGTAGCCAGGGTTAAGAATCACTATGCCAAGGAAATCTAAGCCCTCCGTGTTATCATTGCATACAGAGCTTTTGTCCTTAATTGTCTGAAGAAATATTCATTTTATTCAGCCAATTTGCAAACCAAGAGAGTAAAACAAATAACTACTAAAAGGGGTATTAATTATAAGTACGCTTAGCTAAACATGTTAGGCAGAAATCAAGGCAAAAGTATTCCATTAATAATGTTTTAGATAACAGGTACGTTCAATTAACATGTCAAATATGCCAATAAACGAACTATTTCCATTTTTCAAACTGCAGACTTTACAAGCTGTGAAATGGTGCTATGCTTTCTGGTGTATTCAAGAGCCCACTAATTCCAAAACAGCCATGCTGAAACGACTGTCAACCTTAAAAATTGAAAGTCCCAAATGTGTTGCAGAAAACACACACAAAAAAACCTCAATAAAGATTAGTTAAACTGGGCCGGGCACAGTGGCTCACAGCTGTAATCCCAGCACTTTGGGAGGCCGAGGTGGGCAGATCCCTTGAGGTCAGGAGTTGGAAACCAGCCTGGCCAACATGGTGAAACTCTGTCTCTACTAAAAATACAAAAATTAGCCGGGCGTAGTGGCAGGCACCTGTAATACCAGCTACTTGGGAGGCCGAGGTGGGAGAACTGCTTGAATCTGGGAGGTGGAAGTTGCAGTGAGCCAAGATCTTGCTATTGCACTGGAGCCTGGGCAACAGAGCGAGACTTCATGCCAAAACAAACAAACAAAAAATTACTTAAACTGAACTTTAAGGTTGTGTAACTGCCAGAGCAAACCTTTTCATGCTTTCATGCACATGCTATCTCTGAAAATACTGTCAGAAGTCTGAAATTCAAACGCATGCCTACATTTTTGTATTTGGCTACTTAACTGTTTCACAGGAAAACTAAATAAACTAAGCCTCAAAAGCAAGTATTAAAATATGCTGCTGTGGCCAGGGCACAGTGGCTCACGCCTGTAATCCCAGCGCTTTGGGACGCCGAGGCAGGTGGATCAATTGAGGTCAGAAGTTCGAGACCAGCCTGGCCAACATGGTGAAACCCCATCTCTACTAAAAATACAAAAATAAGCCAGGCATGGTGGCTCGCGCCAGTTTTCCTAGCTACTCAGGAGGCTGAGGCACGAGAATCGTTTGAACACGGGAAGCAGAGGTTGCAGTGAGCCGAGATCACGCCACTGCACTTCAGCCTGGGTGACAGAGCAAGGCTCCATCTCAAAAAATAAAAATACTTATATATGCTGTTGTGTTTCCCCAAAACTGTACTACAGGGGTCCTCATCTTTTACTTAAAATCCTTAAGAACAAATGTGCTTCAGAATTTTTCAGATTTTAGAAAGGTAACACAGCGTTTATACTCAAACAGACCCTATAGGGTCTAAAGTGCACCAATAACCAAACAAATTAATATTCCAAAACAGAACATAACTATTTCTTAAGTGAGATAAAGATTATTCAGTAGCCTCCTGTCAGTACAAGTCGGCAAATTATTTTGCAGCAAACTTCTGAAAAAAGTTCCTTATTCAGAGCTTTGAATGAGGCAGTAATTCAAGATTTCTCTTTCATATTCAAGATACTGCAACTGGGCTGCATAAAAAAAGTCACTATGATGAAAACATCCTTTTAATACAACTGTAATTCCACAGAAACAACTCAAGTTATTAGGGTAAATCCAAGAAAAAAGTCCAAGTGGTGCCCAACAATTTTCATAATGATTAGAATAGCATTTAAGTATTCACCTTAATTTTCATAACACAATTTTGAGCAAGAGCAAACAAATACATCAAAATATGCATATGGACTAAGGCAAGCCTGAAGCAGAGAGCCAGATGTAAAACGGGCAAACTGACACCCATAATAGTTCACCTAACTTTCTATCTAGCAGTATGGAAACCACACAGGGCTCTGAAGCTAAGCGACCAATGTTCTAATCCCAGCTCAACCATACAGGAAAATTACTTACATGCTCTACCCCCAGTTTCTTTACCTGTAAATGGAGATAATAATAGAACCTACCTCACTGCATTGCTGGAGTGTGGTGGCACGATCTCGGCTCATTGCAACCTCCAGCTCCCGGGTTCAAGCAATTCTCCCTGCCTCAGCCTCCCGGGTAGCTGGAATTACAGGCGTCCGCCACCACTCCCAGCTAACTTTTTGTATTTTTGTAGAGACGGGGTTTCACCATGTTGGCCAGGCTGGTCTTGAACTCCTGACTTTAGGTGATCCGCCCGCCTGGGCCTCCCAAAGTGAGCCACGGCAGGTGTGAGCCACCGTGCCCGGCCAACCTCACTGCATTTTTAAGAAGATTAAATAAAGTAAAAGTTGAAGTCCATGATTTACAAATAGTATTAATTCCCTCCACCTAAACTATCACCACTTTTTCAAAGACACTTACATGCTGAAGGGGGTCAAGTATGACTTGTTGGCAGGGCGTGGTGGCTCATGCCTGTAGTCCCAGCACTTTGGGAGCCCAAGGAGGGCAGATCACTTGGTGTCAGGAGTTGGAGACCAGCCTGGTCAACATGGTGAAACCCCATCTTTACTAAAAACACGAAAATAAGCCAGGCATGGTGGTGCACGCCTGTAATCCCAGCTACTGGGGAAGCTGTGGCAGAACTGCTTGAACCCAGCAGGTGGAGGCTGCAATGAGTCAAGATCAAGCCACTGCACTCCATCCTGGGCAACAGAGTGAGACTCTCTCTCAAAAAAATAAATAAATAAATAAATAAATAGTATGATTCTTCTATGAAATCACGTGAATTTTATAATACGAAACTCACCATGAAAATATGACTTTCAAATTTCAAAAATCCATCCTGACACAGTGGCTCAAGTCTGTAAGCCCAGCTACTCGGGGGGCTGAAGCGGGAGGATGACTTGAAGCAAGTTCAAGACCAGCCTGGGTAAATGAGACTCTCCCCGCTTTAAAAAGAAAAAAAGAAAAACTTTAAAAATCCCATGTAGATTAAAAAATGATGGCTAATTTCTGAAATCAGGGCAGTTTCTCAAAACACTTTTTTTTATATCTTTGTTCTGCCTGATCAAAACACATTCTGGCCAAACCCACCGACTACTCTCCCAATACCTTTTTGTTGTCTACACTACCAATTGCACACATAATGGCTGTTAGGTGAAAATAAACTACTGAAAAGTGGACCCTTTTAACTTGAAATACAACAACCACAAGAATGGCCTAGGTTTGCAGATAAGAAAAGCCATTACAGCATTAAGACTTCACTTATACACAACCACTGCCCAAAGAACCTACCCAATTTTTTTTTTCCTTTTTCAACATCGAGGAAGAACCTACACAATTTAAATGCACTTAGGAAATAAGGCACAACAGTCCAAGATCCAAATTTCATAAACTACCCATTGAGTAAAAAAAGTATGAAGACTAGTAACTTTGGACAGATTTTTGCATCTAATGGATTTTTAAACTTATTGTCAAATGTACAAAATGATGCAATCCTTTGTTACTATTTATCCTAAATTTATTTTAGTTCTATTCCAAGTCAAGAATGTTAGTTTCCTGCAGATCACATGGGGCAGGGCGGGGAAAAGAATGTTACAGGACACTGAATCCATCTGAAAGTATAGCAAGTTCTGAGCTGATTCAAGGCTTCACTGTTAACAACTTCCCCAAGTAGAGTATATAACCTGGACAACCTAGACCTCCAGCACACCCAATTGAAGAGAAGATATTTAAGCAAGTTAGCACAGCTCTTGTGCAATAGAAAGCTTTCCCTAAGTTGTTAATACTCAAAACCCACTCCTTACTGTTAACACTACCATAAATAACCCATTAGGCCCTCGCAGTTACATCAGCTTTAAGAATACCATCTGCCATATGTCCTAGTAGAGTGCAACAAATGGATGCAAACATTACCCAAACATCAAGTGAAATATGAAAAGAATCTGTTATTCTGTGTTTAATTCGATGTTGTTTAATGTGAAAAGACTTAGAACCAAAAGTAAATCGACCCACTACCTCAAAATTCCCTACAAGATTAATTAAACGAGACTTAATCCTTCATACTTGCACTTTTTCCGTCACAAACAGGAAACTCCGAAGAAAAGGAAATAGAAAAAAGCCTATTTTTGCTAAGAGGAATAACGGCATTGCTTCCAACCCCCACAGTGAGTGAACAAATGAAAAAGCAACGGGAGGAAGTGACGGGGGTAGGCGGTGGAAAGCTCAGTTGGAGTCCTAAGCATGCCACCCGGCTCAGAGATGCCCTAAAACATCTGTTAAGAGCAGCTGCAACAGGGAAACCGGAGTCGGGGGATGAGGGCCGCGAACTGGACGGACTGAGAGTTGTGCCCGCACGTTCAGTCTCTTCTTGGCCAACTCTTTGCTCACCTCCCAAGTCCCCATCCCGCTTCCTCCATAAAGAAAAATCCCCAATAAAAGCAAAGGCAGAGAAGACAAAGAGGCAGGAGGAGGCTGCAAGGAGCGTCCACAACAATGGAGAAGATGGAGCGAGCGAAACTCCTGAGGACAATGAAGGGAGGTGGAGAAGCGCCGAGGGAAACGCTGCTGACCCGGGCCCCGCCAGTGGCGGACGCTGGACACAGGCCGGGCCGCACCGTCCCTGTCACCCCGGACGCCGCGGGCTGGGGCCGGGCAAGCGGGCGCCGCAGGGCCTGGGGGCGCTGGCGGGGCCTGCGCGGGTTCGCCGGCAAAGGCCGGCGGGACTCACCGGCATTCTGATCTCGGGGCCAGAGGTAGTATGTCGCCGGGATCACGATGAGCCCCACGAAGGAGGTGAGGAAGTAGAAGAAGGTGTTCCCACTGTCATCGTACTGGAACTGCTGCCCGGCCATGGCACCCCCTCCTCCGCCTCGCTCTTCTCACCGCCGCCGCCACGACCACGCTCTGCACTCCCGCTCCCAACGCCCCGGCCCGAGTGGCGTAGCTTGGACGCTGCCGCCGCCGCCTCTCCTCCCCGCCCCCACGCCACTCTCACGGACACGCCGCCGCCACCTCTGCCGCTGCCGCCGCCGTCGCCAGCTCTCGCGAGAGGAGATAGTTCCCGCCCCGCTCAGTTTTCCCTCCCCCTGCGTGTCCCCAGCGCGCTCGCTAAGGGAGACGTGGCGAGCGCAACGGTGGAACTCGGCGAGGTCTCGCCCTTAGCCCCGCCCTAACGTCAAAGCCCGCCCCCAACCCCTCCCCTAGGGTCCCGCCCCTAACCGCTCCGCCTTCCTCCACCGCTCAGTTTCCCAGTGCCCCACGCCGGATTCCGGGCGTCGGCGTATAGGATCCCAGAGAAGGCTTCCCGCCGGAGCAGCCGTCGCGGGCGGTTCACCTGGCTGCGCAGGGGTCCCAGATATTCAGAGAAGAGCTGAGGCTCAGCCTGTCCTGCCCTCTCGATTAATTGCCCTGGTTGATCACGTTTCCTTGGGTTCTGGATCTGCTCCTCCAGCCCCCATATTTTGGAAACAAGTGTCATTTAGAATAGGGGGTGGGAGGCCGGGCACAGTGGCTCACGCCTGTAATCCCAGCACCTTGAGAGGCCGAGGCGGACGGATCATGAGATCAGGAGTTCGAGACCAGCCTGACCAACATGGTGAAACCCACTCTGTACTAAAAATACAAAAATTAGCCGGACGTGGTGGCGCGCGCCTCCATCTCAAAAAAAAAAAAAAAAAAAAAATGGGGGGATGGGGAGGTGTGGGTTGCAGTTGTGTTTTCAAAGCAATGTTTACTATCTGGCCGGGCGCAGTGGCTCATGCCTGTAATCCCAGTACTTTGGGAGACCGGGTGGATCATGAGGTCAGGAGTTCCAGACCAGCCTAACCAACATGGTGAAACCGCGTCTCTACTAAAAATACAAAAACTAGCCGCGTGTGGTGGCACGCGCCTGTAATCCCAGCTACTCAGGAGGCTGAGGCAGGAGAATCGCTTGAACCCGGGAGGCGGAGGTTGCAGTGAGACCGGATCGCTCTCCACTGGGCGACAGATTTGAATCTACGCTGTGCCCATCTTGCAGATGAAGATTTCCCCAAGCCGTTACAGATGGTTCCCTACCCATTCCAGAGCTGCTAATTATAACCACCAGCTTCAGGCGGTAGGCTGAGACCTTTATTGTTTTGTGTCATTTAGTCATCAGTAAACCCCATGGAATAAAGCAAAGTATGTCTGCTCTACAAATGAGAAAATTGAGGCCCAGAGAGACTGCCCAAGGTCCCTCACAGTAAGAGAATGTCTGAGGATTCAAACCCATATCATTTTGACGCCACAAAGCCAATGTGCCCTTGACCCTCCATCGCCCAGGACCTTAAAATTTCCTGACGGTGACTGGCATTCTCCCCGCGGGTTGTGAACAGGAAACTGCATTTCAGGGATGGACGGTGGCGGGAGCAGTCGCTCTCGGGAGCCTCTCCCTCCCCTGGCTGTGGGACCCTAGAGGCTGGTGTCTGCTGAGCTGGAAACTGGACTTCTGCCCAGATCTTTGAACGACCCCACGGTCCAGCGGCAGCTGTGGCTGGGGTCTATCCCAGGGTCCATTGCCCCTCTCTGGATTAAAAGGATAGCCCACCTGGTTGCAGAGATTGAAAGGACTAATTGTGAAAATGCTTTTCAAAGGAGAAAGTGTAATATGCAAATACCAAATATTACACTATATTTCAAGGACTCATTTTAATACTTTATACTCTGTTAACTAAATGCATTATAATATTCCTTCCATTGTTGGAGGAAAAATCTGGTTGCTCATTGTCTTTTATTTCATGTCTTCAAAACTAGTATCTATCTTAATCAGTAATGCTTTCCTTCATAATAGATTGTGTTCATATGTATTCTCTCTTCCCTTCAAATTTCCTATCTACTCACTTTGAAAGGAAATTTCTGAAATTCATTTCTATGCATTTCCCTCCTCACTTTTTTTCTGCACAAAGTTCAAAACTATATTATAGGTGAAAAAATAAAACCAAGAAATGAAGGGAAGGTTGAACTATGAAATCAACATAGCATTGTGATCTCCCAACGCTGATATACCCAGAGTGAACAATTTGCCTTGCTACAGAAAATTAGTCACAGACTTGTTGCAGCTGAAGTGAGCAGGATCATGAAGTTCCTTTTGTTTGTTGAATATGTTATTAAGTCTTCCTGGGTTTTAATAATGTTGAACTGTTTTTTTATTACTCCTATTATGTTTTGCTCGGCATTTGTTTGAAGATAATACATCAGTTTTGTAACCTTGTAGCAATATAAGTTATTGATGATAAATACTCCCCTTCTTTCTTTCTGCAGGAATAATATTTTCACTGCAGCTTTGGGGTCGCCTAAAAGTGGCTTGAACCAAATTGAAATAGCAATTTGAAAAAACCCCAGATCAATCTAAAATGTTATTTTTTTAACCAAAGCATGTTCAAGATTTGAAAATGTATCCTCTATTTTCAAAAGTATACATATAATTTATCCTAGAACTTAATATTACTGAACACAGATAACCTCAGACCACCCAAATATTCTCCAAAGCAAATCTTAATCATACCTTTAATTAATTTAATCGCAATTTCTGATTCACTTTTTTTTTTTTTTTTTTTGAGACAGGGTCTCATTCTGTTGCCCAGGCTGCAGTGCAGTGGTGCATTCTTGGCTCACTGCGGCCTCTGCCTCCAGGTTCAAGTGATTCTCATGCCTCAGCCTCCCGAGTAGCTGGGACTACAGGCGTGCACCACCACACCCGGCTAAGTTTTGCATTTTTAGTAGAGATAGGGTTTCACCAAGTTGGCCAGGCTGGTCTCGAACTCCTGACCTCAGGTGATCCGCCCACCTCAGCCTCCCAAAGTGCTGGGATTACAGGCATTAGCCACCATGCCCAGCAGATATTTTTAACCTAATAAAATTGTTTCAAGAAATTATTTTAGTGAGATATTTAATAAAAGTAAATTAATATGGCTGGGCGCCATGGATCACATTGAAGACCAACCTGGCCAACATGGTGAAACCCTATCTCCACTAAAAATACAAAAATTAGCCGGGCATGGTGGTGGTGCCTGTAAGCCTAGCTACTCGGGAGGCTGAGGCAGGAGAATCACTTGAACCCAGGAGGCAGAGGTTGCAATGAGCCGAGATCACGCCACTGCACTCTAACCTGGCCAACAGAGCAAGACTCCATCTCAAAAAAAAAAAAATATGGAAGAAGCAAAGCTACAGACAAAACTTGTCTTTAGTCTAACAGCATATATTAAAAGGCATTTAGGCCTGTAATTCCAGGACTTTGGGAAGCCAAGGCAGGCAGATCACCTGAGGCCAGGAGTAAAAGACCAGCCTGACCAACATGGTGAAACCCGGTCTCTACTAAAAATACAAAAATTAGCTGGGTGTGGTGGCAGGCGCCTGTAATCCCAGCTACTCAGAAGGCTGAGACAGGAGAATCACTTGAACCCAGGAGGTGAAGGTTGCAGTGAGCTAAGATCGTGCCATTGCACTCCAGCCTGGGTGACACAGCAAGACCACGTCTCAAAAAAAAAAAAAAAAAAAAAAAAAAGGCATTGGGCATTTTAGTATTTATGTCTGTAATTGAATATTTTAATCAATTTTGTTTTAATTGCTAGATAGACATTTTCCCGGTAGAAAGCCTGACTATTTTGGGGTTCCTTTTCATACTTTGCTTT
Source organism: Pan paniscus (assembly GCF_029289425.2). Lineage (NCBI taxonomy): Eukaryota > Metazoa > Chordata > Mammalia > Primates > Hominidae > Pan > Pan paniscus. Next base: position 127,966,642 of record NC_073254.2, read on the forward strand.
TTCCTTAGAGTGAATCTTTCCTTCTTTGTAAGTCATCCTTTTTTTTTTAGACAGAGTATCCCTCTGTAGCCCAGGCTGGAGTGCAGTGGCGCAATCTTGGCTCACTGCAACCTCGCCTCCCCGGTTCAAGCAATTCTTCTGCCTCAGCCTCCCAAGTAGCTGGGACTACAAGCATGCACCACCACACATGACTAATTTTTTTTTTTTTTTTTTTTGAGACGGAGTTTTGCTCTTGTTGCTCAGGCTGGAGTGCAATGGCACGATCTTGGCTCACTGCAACCTCCACCTCCCGGGTTCAAGCAATTCTCCTGCCTCAGCCTCCCAAGTTGCTGGGATTACAGGTGCCTGCTACCACGCCCAGCTAGTTTTTTTGTATTTTTAGTAGAGAAAGGGTTTCACCATGCTGGCCAGGCTGGTCTCGAACTCCTGACCTCAAGTGATCCATCCGCCTCAGCCTCCCAAAGTGCTTGGATTACAGGCACGAGCCATCACTCCTAGCCAGTCATCCTTATACTACATTTTTGACTTAAATTTATACATACCAAAGTATATTTCTGTAGCCATAATCAACATTATTTAATTATCTACTTGTGGAGTTAGCTGCAAAGAAACTGGAAGGAATCAAATTATGATTAAATAAGGGCACACAGTTACTTCCAGTCTTCTTCCCTTTCCCCCATGCTACAGTAGAACATAACCTTTACTGCCAAAGCCTAGAAAATTATCTTTAATGTTAAACCCGAGTTTTAATGTTATCTTTAATGTTATACCAGAGATTTTTTTCATTAAGAGGCTAAATCTCTTCTGATACAAAGTAACCAATCCTGCTTATGACAACAGTAACATCAACAAAGTAATGTTTGTACAACACTTATGATTTACAAAAATCTTCCAAAACATTATTCCAATTGAAATTTCAAATCATGACCCTATGTTGGAACTTTGACTAGGTAAAAGGTATTAAATCATTGCAATCCTTTTATTTCCTGACCCACTAAGGCCCTTCGGACCCAACAAAACCACAATCTCCTATCTGGAGAGAATGTAAAGAGAGGTATGAGTTGGAAAAACAGCAAAACTAGTTTAAGGTCAACCATGAAAACAATCCTAAAAGAGGAATTGAGGGCTGTGGTTTTCCTTTGGTATTGGAAGCAGGTTTGTATTTGACTTCTTTCTTTTTATGAGTATGTTGGACTTGTTAATTTTGTGGGTTTTTTGTTTGTTTTGTTTGTTGTTTGTTGTGGGGTTTTTTGGTAGAGTGCCTAGCTGTGTTGCCCACGCTGGTCTTGAATTCTTGTACTCAAGCCATCCTCCTGCCTTGGCCTCCCAATTTGCTGGGATTGCAGGCACAAGCACTGTACCCAGCCTATTGTTCTTTTTCTATCCCTGCTTTTGTGATTATAAAGCTGAGAATTTTTTGCACTAAAGCCAGTTGTCAGAGATACATCAACAAACTCAGGTCATTCCTTTATGAATTAATTGTATACATTACCAGTTGCTATAGTTTGAATGTGTCCCCTCCAAAATTCAGGTGTTGAAACTTAATTGCCAATGTCATAGTATTCAAAGGTGGGGCCTTTAAGAGATGATTAGGCCATGAGGCTCCTCCCTCATAAATGGGATTAAGGTCCTTATAAAAGAAACTTCATGAAGTGTTAGTGTTTGAGTGTCTTGCCCTTCTCCTCCTGCCATGAAGATACAGCAGTCCTCCCTTCTGGAAGATGCAGCAACAAGGCACCATCTTGAAAACAGAGTCCATGCCCATCACTAGACACTGAACCTGCCAGTGCCTTGATCTTGGACTTCCCAGCCTCCAGAACTGTGAGAAATACATTTTGGTTCTTTATAAATTATTCGGTGTCCAGTATTTTGGTATAGCAGCACAGACAGACTAAGACGCCTACATATGTAAAGTGCTTTAATGAAAAAATAATGATTGACACTACACGTTATGCCATAAAATAGCACTTACTGAAATTTCCCACCCAGATCAAAATATAACTTGGGAGAGTGGTCATAAATAAATAGAAGAATTCACTCTGGGAAATTTCAAAGGTATATATTTGAGTAAGAAGAAAGAAAACTCTCAGGATTAAAACAAGCTTCAGGGAAGATATCAATTATCTTGTGACAATCATTTTGTTGAAAAACAAATACTGTGGGTCTTAAAGCTTATAAAATTAGAAGTCTCTGGCCTGGTGCGATGGCTCAGGCCTGTAATCCCAGCACTTTGGGAGGCCGAGGCGGGTGGATCACGAGGTCAGGAGATCGAGACCATCCTGGCTAACACGGTGAAACCCCGTCTCTACTAAAAATACAAAAAAAATTAGCCGGGCGTGGTGGCGGGCACCTATAGTCACAGCTACTCAGGAGGCCGAGGCAGGAGAATGGTGTGAACCCGGGACGCAGAACTTGCAGTGAGCTGAGATAGCACCACTGCAGTCTGGCCTGCACCAAAGCACGAGACTCCATCTCAAAAAAAAAAAAAAAAAAAAAAAGCCACTTCATAGTCAGAGCAGTGGCATGAGCAGTGGCATGGACTGCTTGACTGACTATACTTATGGTTATTTCTTGATTATATGCTAAACAAAGTGTGGCTTATTCAGTTTTTTGGGATTGGGGTGGGGAGTTCCTAGAACTGAAGGTTCCTCCCCTTTTTAGACCATATAGGGTAACGTCCTGACATTGCCATTTCATTTGTAAATGGTCATGGCACAGGTGGGAGTGTCTTAGCATGCTAATGTATTATAATTAGCATATAATGAGTAGTGAGGACAACCGTAGGTCACTTTCATTGCCATCTTGGTTTTGTTGGGTTTGGCAGGCTTCTTTACCGCTCCTGTTTTATTATCGGGGTCTTTATCACCTGTATCTTGTCGACCTATCGCATCCCATGACTAAGAATGCCTCATCTCCTAGGAATGCAGCCCAGCAGGTCTCAGCCTCATTTTACTCAGCCCCTGTTCAAGATGGAGTCGCTTTGGTTTGAATGCCTCTGACATATTGATACGTTTCTATTTGACTAAAGCTCAGTCAAGAGAATCAAACCCTTAGCTTATAATTTTAGTATGTGATAAGTGGAAGAATTTTCAGAGTAGTTTCTGACTCAGTACATTTCAAACAACGTTTCTCCTCCACAGCCTACATACTTCAGGTGCCAGGCCCCATGGGATATATTCATAATGTGAATCAAGATGTATCACACTTTCATGTTGAGACAGCCAGGTGGGAGGGGGTACCTGGCAAAACTCCAACCAGCCTGCGCTGGGAATGTGCACTGGGGTGGAGCTACAGAAGCCTGGCCCCTCCTCTTCCTGTGTGGAATCTGGGATTCTAACGGGAGGTGGGAAACGCACCAGCAGGGACTCTGGCTTTGTGGAGGATCCCTGTTCCCCCTTTTTTTTTCCTTTCAGCCAATAAAACCCTGCTTTACTCACCCTTCAAACGGCCTGCAAGCCTAAACTTCTGTGGCTGTGGGACAAGTACCCTGTCTTTAGCTTAAGGAAAAGTCCTGCAACAATGTTACAAAGCTAGTTGAGTTTGCCTCATGGGGAAAGGAGCATTCCTGGAAGTGGCAACAACTATAAGTGAAAGTAACTGTAAACAACTTAAAGATAGCCCGGTAACTCCACAGGAATGTGTAGCTGGAGTCAGGATAGCATTCTCAGCTCTGAAGTCTAACACAAGATTAGCATAGACTTGGCCGGGTGCGGGGGCTCATGCCTGTAATCCCAACACTTTGGGAGGCCGAAGTGGGTGGATCACGAGGTCAGGGGTTCGAGAACAGCCTGGCTAATATGGTGAAACCCTGTCTCTATTAAAAATACAAAAATTAGCCGGGCGTGGTGGCGCACACCTGTAATGCCATCTACTCGGAGGGCTGAGGCAGGAGAATTGCTTGAACCCGGGAGGCAGAGGTTGCAGTGAGCCGAGATCACGCCACTGCATTCCAGCCTGGGTGACAGAGCATGAGTCCATCTCGAAAAAAAAGATTAGCACAGACTCATCAGAGTATCTGCCCTAAAGCTGTCTGATAACTAGCCAAGAAGTTTCAGCATCAACGAGCACTTCTAGTCCACCAAAAGCATATTGGTAACATTAATGTGTGAGCACATCCCTGCCAACACTGACAAATCAGATAGGGGGAGGGAAACTTTGAACTACAGATTGACTTGTTTCAGCCCTCATTTTAATTTCTGATTCACCGGACAAGCTGGCAAAAGACCATAGTGTTAAATAAATGAATAAACTTGCCCTACAGGTTAAGTTGTTGTCTTGCGTTCATGGCTAGTGAGACAATGGGCAGACCTATATGCCTACAACCTTTATGGCAACCAGTCCAGGGAGCCAACCCACAGCCTCCACAACAACTGGCCTAGAACATCAGGATGTGGTCAATGACTAGCAGCTTCCCAATTTTTTGCCCCACTTCCAAATCAGGATCAACCAGCCAAACACACATAAACTAATCACATAGGATGCCTTGCTTCTAGTCAGCCTGCCTCCAATTTCCCCATGCCAACAACCTGCAATCTAAGCATACCTGAAAGCTTCCCTTTTTTCCATTCCAAAGCTTCCCCACTCCCTGCCTGGCTCTGAGTCTCTGCCAAACACAAGGAACAGTGGCAGAATCCCTTGCTATAGCAAGCTCTGAATAAACAGCATCTGTTTGTTCTCATTGAGGTGGTCTTGCTTTATTTCTAGGTAGATAAATGCTAAACGAATTGCTCTTAACAGTTGTTAAGTATAGTATTACACACATATTAGTAGTTTTGCATAGATATCTTAATGTCCTGCCAAGTACCTGCATCTCCTGTCACTAAATCCCAGATGCTCAGGGGAAAAAAGGAGACAACAACCAACCAACCAAAGCTCACTGCTTGAATCTGAGTCAGGACCACAGCAGTAAAGAGCCTTATTGATTGATTGATTGGGACAGAGTCTTGCTCTATTGCCCAGGCTGGAGCGCAGTGGCACAATCTCGGCTCACTGCAACCTCCACCTCCTGGGTTCAAGCGATTCTCCTGCCTCAGCCTCCCGAGTAGCTGAGACTACAGGTGCCCACCACCCCACCCAGCTAATTTATGTTTTGTTTGTTTGTTTTTTGAGATGGAGTCTCGCTCTGTTGCCCAGGCAGGAGTGCAGTGGCGCAATCTTGGCTCACTGCAATCTCCACCTCCCGGTTCAAGCAATTCTCCTGCCTCAACCTCCCAAGTAGCTGGGATTACAGGCGTGCACCACCATGCCCAGCTAATTTTTGTATTTTTAGTAAAGACAGGGTTGGCCAGGCTGATCTCGAACGCCTGACCTCAAGTGATCCACCCACCTTGGCCTCCCAAAGTGCTGGGATTACGGGCATGAGCCACTGTGCCCAGTCTCAAACTTATTTTTGATCATTATTCATAATAAATATATTTTACATTATGGCTCAGTGTGTTACTGAAAAAAATATGTGCAAACCACTGTGATTTTTTCTTATTCCATAAATTTATTTATATAAAATATAAATAAATTATACATATTAACATATAAAATGCTTTATTAAATAAATAAGCAACTACAATCCAGAAATTTTCTGCAGGTGCATTGGGGAACTTGGTCATAAAATTTAGCTAAGGTCACCTTAGCGTGTTCTTGAACATTCTTTGTATTATCAGGTGGAAAGCTTTTCATTTAAGAAACTCCTCTGGGGCAGTAGTTCTCAGATTTAGCAGCCTGACAATCACCTGAAAGGCTTGTTAAAACACAAATTGTTAGGCCCCAAGCCAGAGTTTCTGATTCAGGCCCTCAGGGTCAAGTTTTTTTTTTTGTTTTTTTTTAATCAATGTTGACCAGGTTGGCCTCGAACGTGTAGCCTCGCCTCCCCGAGTGCCAGGGCAACCGGCCTGAGCCACGGCGGCTCCCAGGTTTCATATTTCTACCAAGTTCCCAGGTGATACTCCTGCTCCTGGTCTGGAAACCACACTGCTCTAGGGAATCATTTCTGTGAATCAAATAATCCTTTGCACAGTGAATAATCACTTCCTAACTTATTTGTTGGTCATATGTCAAGTTCACCAAAACAAAGTATATTGCACTGGCTGGATATGTGTGAATGTAATTTTTTTGAATGTACAGGAGGTCAAAAGTGAGGACTTCAAGGAGGCAGCCTGCTTCCTGGTTCCTTCCTCCAAGCTATTCTGGTGCTCCTTTTCAGAACTATTTAATCATTCATTCATTCATTTATTTAAATATTGAGACTATGTGCCAAGAGCCATGCTAAGTTCTAGAATACAGTCAGCCTGAGCATTTGAAAAGAAAACATTGCCCTTAAGAAAGCTGTAGAATCATGCTGAGACCATTTTTGTCCTTCTAAAACCATTTAGTTTTTGGTAGTGAGGATCAGGTGCTCTTCCAGAGACAGGAAGATGACAAAAGCAGGCAACTGCTGGCGAGTTTTCAGGCTACTAATCCACTGGTCTTTGAAAACGGTATTTCCCAAGCCTCCCTGTGAGAAGGAGCAGAGCACCTGGGTGGTTGATAAATGACAGCTGTCAGGCCGTTGGTAATCCTGATGCACCGAGCTGGGTATGAGGCCTGGTAGTTATGGTTTTAGCAAGTACTTCAGATAAGTCTTATCAAAAGAGTGTGGGAAACACTGTTTTAAATTATCTTCGGCCAGGCCCAGTGGCTCACGCCTGTAATCCTAGCACTTTGGGAGGCCAAGGCGGGTGGATCACCTGAGGTCAGGAGTTTGAGACCAGCCTGGCCAACATGATGAAACCCCCGTCTGTACTAAAAATATGAAAAATTAGCCAGGCATGGTAGTGGATGCCTGTAATCCCAGCTACTTAGGAGGCTGAGGCAGGAGAATCACTTGAACCTGGAAGGTGGAGGTTGCAGTGAGCCAAGATCGCACCACTGCACTCCAGCCTGGGCAACAAGAGTGAAACTCCATCTCAAAATAAATAAGAAAATAAAATAAAATAATCTTCAAATACAACATAGCCCCCAGAATTGTATTAACTAAAATGATAAAGTATTCACAATAGTTCAGTGCTCCTCAAACTTTGCTGCATGTAAGAATCATTTAGGGAACTTAAAAACATTTCCAATGCCTAGTCCTATTCCCTATAGCAATTAAATCAAAATCTCCCCCAGGTGATTCCAACTGGCAGCCAAATTTTAGAACCAGCCGGTAAAAGTTAAGCCTCTCTTCATGTTGAAGCACCTTTCACAGTCTCTTCCCATTGAAACGGCCTCCATTACCATGACAACCTACATCCTGCTTAAGTGCTGGGCGCTTGTGTTGGGGAGGTGGGGATCTTGAGCGTTCTTGATCTATTGAGGCCAGCAGCCTAGCCTCTTTTGAAAATTCTGTAAGGGATCAGGAACTGCCCCAAAGTTTGGTGGCTTCTGGGACTCTGCTTAAAGCTGTAGGCACTGTAGACCAGTGCCTCTCAAACTTTAATGTGTATATGAATCCCCTGGGGATCTTAGTAGAATGAAGATTCTGTTTCAGGCCTGGCGTAGATTTTTTACATTTCCAAGAAGCTACAGGTGATGCTTATGCTGCTGGACCATAAAGTACATTTTAAGTAGCAAAGCTATGGATCCTCCCTGAAAGCCAGTGTCAATAGATGAAAGCAGCAAGAGCATGTAGCAGTGGCAAATATGCTAAGATAAAAGGGAATGGTGACTGTTTTGTAGGCAGGATGCTATAAAGCCAATTGGGCCGGGCACGGTGGCTCATGCCTGTAATCCCAGCACTTTGGGAGGCCGAAGCGGGTGGGTCACCTGAGGTCAGGAGTTCGAGACCAGCTCGGCCAACATGGCGAAACCCCATCTCTACTAAAAATACAAAAATTAGCAGGGCATGGTGGGTCGCCTGTAATCCCAGTTACTCAGGAGGCTGAGACAGGAGAATCACTTGAACCCGGGAGGCGGAGGTTTCAGGGAGTCAAGATCGCGCCATTGCACTCCAGCCTGGGCGACAAGAGTGAAACTGTCTCAAAAGAAAAGAAAAGAGCATAAAAAAACAATATTTGAGGAAACTAAAGTGGAAAGAACAGTAGACCAAACTGATGAGATAGATTTGAGATAGTCATAGTTACACTAAAGAGTGTGTAAAACAATACTGAAAGATATGGTAGAAGGGTAGATAAAGAAAAGCAGAGTAGTAGAGAAGAGCCTGGGCTTCCAAATCAGATTAAATTCAAAACCTGGCTCTACTGCTTACTGCCTATGTGACTTAAGCAGATGACTTAATTTATCTGTAAAATGGGAATAACTTTCCTACTAGTTTTGTACCTTTGCAAATGGGTTAACATGAAAGGTGCCCAGCCCAGGCCTGGTAACAGTATGTCCTCAATAAATGATTGCTACCATGATATAAATATATAAATGAAGCCCAGGTGTCTAGGGCTTCACCAATTGTATGTTCATTCATTCAATCTTGATGGCTTGCTTTCCTCCCTTCCTTCTTTCTTTCCTTCCTTCTATCCTTCCTTCCTTCTTTCCTTCTATCCTTCCTTCCTTCCTTCCTTCTATCCTTCCTTCCTTCCTTCCTTCCTTCTATCCTTCCTTCCTTCCTTCCAGACAGGGTCTCACTCTGTGGCCAGGCTAGAGTGCAGTAGCACGATCATGGCTCACTGCAGCCTTGACCTGCTGGCCTCAGGCGATCTTCCTGTTTCAGCCTCCCAGGTAGCTGGGACCACAGCCACATGCCACTACGCCTGGCTAATTTTTTGTGGAGTTGGAGTTTCACCATGTTGTCCAGGCTTATCTTGAACTCTTGGGCTTAAGCAACCTGCCCACCTCGGTCTCCCAAAGTGCTGGGATTACAGGAGTGGGTCACCGTGCCTGACCCTAGGTAGCTTTCTAACCCTGCTTGGCAGGCTGCAGAAAATCCAACTTTATGCAGAAGTTGTGCAAATAACCTGGGGAGCTCTCTTGCGTTCCCGTATTGGACTTTCTCATTGCTCTCTGCAGGCTCAGACCACAACAGAACCCAGAGAGGCATTACCCTTGCCATCACCACCAAGGTTGCCAATGCCTGAATACTGGAGCCTTTGCATCTTGATAGTTGAAATCCATGTCATTGCTCTTGCAAAATGAACGTACCTGAGTATTACCTACGTTGTTTGTCTAGAATTTGGTGACGGCAGTAGCGTATATTCTCTGATATTGGGGTGGAAGTAGTGGTGTCAGGAGAGACGTCCACAGAAAGGAATCTTGAGCATCAACAGGTCTCAGAACCTTCACCTCACACACACAGGCATTTTCTCCCCAGAGTACACAAATGGAGTGGAAGTTCCTGTGTAGACATCCACTCTATCCAGAGCGGCTCACTAACCACTCTCTGATGGTAAAGTCTTGTTGCTGATAACATGAACATTTGCTGAGGACTTATATCAGCTATCCTCAACTATCCCTATGAAGTAGGAACTATAACTGCATCGATTTTCCACATGAGAGAAAGAAGGTTTAGAAAGACCAAGAAATAGGCCCAGGGTCACGCATATAGTAAGCAGTAGAGGTGGGTTTTGAATAAAGTCATTCTGACTCCAGGACAAACATGTTCATTTTTTTAAAATTTCTATTTATTTTTTTTTTAGATTTTTTAATATTATTTATTTATTTTATTTTATTTTTATTTATTTATGTTTTTGAGTCTCACTCTGTTGCCCAGGCTGGAGTGCAGTGGCACGATCTCGGCTCACTGCAATCTCTGCCTCCCAGGCTCAAACGATTCTCGTGTCTCAGCCTCCTGAGTAGCTGGGATTACAGGCACCCACTACCTGGTCTTGAACTCCTGGGCTCAAGGGATCCTCCCACCTTGACCTCCCAAAGTGCTGGGATTACAGGGGTGAGCCACTTGTCTAATTTTTTTTTTTTTTTTTTTCTGAGATGGAGACTCACTCTGTCGCCCAGGCTGGAGTGCAGTGGCGCGATCTCGGCTCACTGCAAGCTCCGCCTCCCGGGTTCACGCCATTCTCCTGCCTCAGCCTCCCCAGCAGCTGGGACTACAGGTGCCCGCCACCACACCCAGCTAATTTTTTGTATTTTTAATAGAGATGGGGTTTCACCATGTTAGCCAGGATGGTCTCGATCTCCTGACCTCGTGATCCGCCCGCCTCGGCCTCCCAAAGTGCTGGGATTACAGGCATGAGCCACCACGCCCGGCCTAATTTTTGTATTTTTAGTAGAGATGGGGTTTCACCACGTTAGCCAGGCTGCTCTCAAACTCCTGACCTCAAGTGATCCTCCTACCTCGGCCTCCCAAAGTGTTGGGATTACAGGCGTGAGCCGCCTCTCCCAGCTGCATGTTCAGCTTTGTGTCCACTCACTATTCTATTCCCTGCACCAGATTCCTCATACTGACCATTTCATTCTCCAAACATCTAGCTTCCACTTGGGGCCCCTAGTCAATCAGATATGTCTGTATATGTCTTAATCCTAATCGTGGACAGTGTTCAAGTATTTTATTCAGAGGGCTCCTTAATTCTGTTGCAAATCAGTGAATGCAAATAGCTACAAGGTAAAGGGGGTTACCAGCCTCCACTCTCCAGGAATATCTGAGTCTCAGTCTGATCTTCAAAGCCCTTTACAAAGTTGCTCCATCATTATCATCTTAATCCCATAACTGGGTGACTTTGCTAGGCTGGAACTAAGTTTTCTGGATTTTATAGGCAAATTCTATGACTATATCATTCATATAATAGAAGGGGGTAAGGAGGACAAAAAAGGAAGAAAAACTGAATTTCAGGTTCATTTGCTCAGGCTCTCAGTTCCTGCAGAACATGAGTTACAACAGTAGTGATGAGGGCAGCCCAGGGTGCTTCAGATGCAGTGTAACCAGCTCAAGTCCTGCTGCTCGCCGCTCAGAGGTCAAAAGCACGAGAAGCGAGGTGTGGTGAAAGGAAAGCAACTTTATTCAAATGCTAGAAGTTGGGGAATAGCCAGGCTCATGCCTTTAAAAGACCATTCCCAACTTTAGGCAAGGGAGAGAGACTTAAAAAGGGGAACTTGGAATGGGAAGTATGCAGGAGTGGTGCTGAGTTCAAGGTCTGTGTCTCTTGTTTCCCTGGTGACTGTCAGGGTGATCTGATGTCATCTTAACGATGGCCGGGTTGTAGACTAACAGCCTTGAGGTAATCTCTGGCATTTTGCAGCTGGGCCTCCGTGTCTGGTTTATCTCAAGATTAGACCCTGGAACTTCTAAGTAAGCACATAATTAGATCCAAGTACAATTAGATAAATGTGCATGGTGTAAGGGAGTGTATGGTAAGAAAGGGAGAGACGCGGTGTTTCAAATAAAGTACATTTCAAGGCTACGTCCTAATACTAAGGAGGAAAAAAGGGTTTCTGCAGTAGGCTTCAAGGTTACATCTTGAGACTGGAGAGAAAAGAGAAAAAGGGGGGAAAAAGTTTTGAAATGCATTTTGAAGCTGAGCTATTCAGTTCCCATAGGGTCCCATCTCCAATAGATGAACCTAAGAAATAAGTGAGCAAGAGAACTGTGGGGCTGTCATTTATATGGTGTTACAGCTGCTGTGACCCATCCCTCACCTGCAGGTATCAGATGAAGGGTCCTAAATTGGAATCAGGCAGAGAGAGAATAAGAGAAAGAGAAGGGATTGAAGTACACCCAAAAATCCTTTATATATTAACAGGCATGTGAATCTTTAAGATGCAGTACAGGATGTGAGGTTTACCAAATTATTTGACCACTGCCTCCCTTTTTTTTTTTTTAACAGAATAAGCAAAACAAGAGTTTTTTTTAATTATTATTTTTTTCTTTATTTTTTTCCCCCTTTGGTAGAGTCAGGGTCTCACTATGTTGCCCAGGTTGGTCTTGAACTCCTGGGCTCAAGGGATCCTCCCACCTTGACCTCCCAAAGTGCTGGGATTACAGGGGTCAGCCAACATGCCTAGTCAACAAGGGTTTAGTGTTTTGCAAAAACACACTTGGGAAATGCTGGTCTAGTAGATTTTTGGAACACACATGCCACCAATGGATGACTTTATCAAGAGTAGAGAAACCAGTTTGTCAGGTAAGAAGGGGAAGGAAAGACAGGGAGGAACGAAGGTGCTCAACGGAAGGGAAGGAACAGGAATGACAGCTGGAGAAAGTGGCATGGGAGGAGGATACTGAGGAAGAACTGATTGCTAGGGGTGTTTCGTTTTGCTTTGTTTTTGAGACAGGGTCTCGTTCTGTGGTCCAGGCTGGAGTGCAGTGGTGTGATCACAGCCCACTGAAGCGTCAACTTCCTGGGCTCAGGTGATTCTCCCTCCTCAGCCTCCCAAGTAGCTGGGACCACAGGCCCACACCACCATGCACGACTAATTTTGTTGTTGTTGTTGTTATTTTCTGTAGTGATGGGGTTTCGCCATGCTTCCCAGTCTTGTCTCAAACTCCTGGGCTCAAGCTATTTGCCCACCTCAGCCTCCCAAAGTGCTGGGATTATGGGCATGAGGCACTGTGCCCAGCCTGGTTTATTTTCTTTTAAAATATGTGTGTTTTTGCCATGTTTCTAGAACACGTTCTCAGCCCATCTGTTTTCCATCTCTTACAGGATGCTTCTAGCTGCTCTCCTGGGTGGAACATCACAGAAATCATCCCCCTGCCCCACTCTGGGGCTGGGGCCCTCCTGGTCTGCCAAGAGGTTCCCAGGCTGATTGCCAAGGGGCCATCTTATTCTTAGATACAATCTTATCTCCAATCCCTATGGAAGGTTTAAGTAGTAATTTACTCAAAGATTTAGGAAAGAAGTCCAGAACCAAGCTTCACTGGGGATGGGAGTTGGGGTGGGTGCAGTTTAAAGTAAATATCCTCAGACCCCTACCCAGCCACTTTGCTCCCAGTCACCAATCACAAACCAAATCCCCACCACGGGGTTTTCCGAACTCTTAGTCTCACAGCCTTTGATGTTGGCCCTCAATGGCCTGTGAGGGACCAAGCTCTGGTCACATGGATGGAGAGAAGAATCAATGATACCATTTGTTATTACCAGGTCTTACATTTGGGGATGTTGCTAGTTTCCGCTGATCTAGAGCATCCAAAGTCAAGCACATTTAATCACCTTAAGGAGTAATTTTCTTTTCTCTTTCTTTTTCTTTTCCTTTTTTTCTCTTCAAGACAAGGTCTCACTCTGTTGCCCAGGCTGGAGTGCAGTGGTGTGATCGTGGCTCACTGTCGCCTCCACCTCCTAGGCTCAAGTGATCCTCCTACCTCAACCTCCCAAGTAGTTGGAACCACAGGCAGGTGCCACCATGTCTGGCCAATCTTTTTCTTTTTTGTAGACATGGGGTCTCACTATGTTGCCCAGGCTGGTTTCAAACTCCTGGGCACAAGCAATCCTCCTGTCTCAGCCTCCCAAAATGCTGGGATTACAGGCATGACCCACAACACCTGGCCAAGAGTGATTTTCAAACCCTGTCTGGTCACCTTAGGAAATCCATATTTCTCCTAGTAACTGCACCGTGACTATCTTGACAGCTAATGATCCAGTCTCATTCTGTCAGAAAAAGAAATGCCTCTTCCTTACATTAAGAGGAATGGGAAACCTGGACAGCACCTCCCTAATTCCTGGAGTGTGTATGTGAGGGGCGTCAGTGTCAGTGAGAGTTATGCAAGGGGGAGAAGATGGAAGGAGAAGGAAGGAGCCTGTGGAGTGCGTGGAATTGAAGATACAGAAAGAGGGATATTTTGAAGATTTATTTATGAACCCTAAACTGTTTTTTTTGTTTTGTTGTTGTTGTTGTTGCTGCTGCTGTTGTTTTCACAGAGACTTGCTCTGTCGTCCAGGCTGGAGTGCAGTGGGGTGGTCTCCGCTCACTGCAACCTCTGTCTCCTGGGTTCAAGCGATCCTTCTGCCTCAGCCTCCTAAGTAGCTGGGACTACAGGTGTGTGCCACCATGCCTGGCTAATTTTCTTTTGTATTTTTAGTAGAGACAGAGTTTCGCCACATTGGCCAGACTGGTCTCAAATTCCTGATCTCAGACGATCCCCCTGCCTTGGCCTCCCAAAGTGCTGGGATTACAGGCATGAGCCACCGTGCCTGGCCCCTAAACTGTTTTTAATTCCTATGATTAATGTGGTTATAAATAAGCTTGGCAAGAAAAATACTTAGTATAATTTATCATCTCAAGAGATAAAAGTATAAAAGTACAAAACTTTAAAATAATGCTCCTTAAAAACATAAGCTCTAATTCTGAATATGCCATTAACTAACTTTGTGACCTTGGACAAGTCATATCACTTTGCACTTTACAATTGAGTGTGTTTGTTTTATCATCTACAAAATGATATAATATTACACACTTTATCCCCTTTACAGGGATACTATGAAGGTCAAATCAGATTACATTAAAATAGTGATAATTACTTACATTTGCATAGTACTTTATCATCCACAAAACATTTCTGCATATATTATGGCATTTGCATGAAAGAGCTTTGAAAAGTTATAGTGTTATAAAAGGACAGTGCCTCTGTTTGAATACCAGCTCCATCTTTCTCTTCTTCAAATTGCTAATCAGTAAAATGAGGCTAGTAGTAGCATCTGCCTCATAGGTTGTTGAGAGGATTACATAATATGCTGCATAGGCAGCTGTGGACTCAGGGCCTGCATAAATAAATATTCAGACTGGGCACAGTGGCTCACACCTGCAATCCCAGTACTTTCGGAGGCTGAAGTGGGAGGACTGCTTGAGCCCAGGAGTTTGAGACCAGTCTGGGCAATAGAGTGAGACCTTGTTTCTACAAAAAGATTTTAAAAATTAGCCAAGCATAGTGACGCATGCCTATAGTCCCAGCTACTCAGGAGGCTGAGATGGGAGGGATCGCTTGAGCCCAGGAGGTCAAGGCCACAGTGAGCAGTGACTGCACTACTATACTCCAGCATGAATGACAGTGAGACCATGTCTCAAAAAAAAAGGAAGAAAGAAATATTCAACAAAATCCACTTTGTTGAATATTTATGTTAATGCTCAATGTTAAAAAATGCAAATGTCACCTCCTAAAGGCCTTTCAGGCCTCTTCATCTAAAACAGTGCCCTCCTTCTGCCATCACTTTCCAGTTCCTTGCCCTGGTTTATTTTTCTGAGTAACACTTTATGATATAAAGTAACTACTTTATATCATATTTGCTTAAAATCTCCATGAAGACAGAGATTTTGTCTGTCTTGTTTACCTCTCTATTCAGGATAGTAGATACTCAATAAATATTTATTGATTGAATGAAGTTAGCTATCATAATTGCTATTGTTATTATTACCTAATGTCCCTTCCTCACTTTGCCTTCGACTGTCTTGTATCATCGAGGGCATTAGAAATATTCTCTCTGGCCGGCGCAGTGGCTCATGCCTGAATCCCAGCACTTTGGGAGGCCGAGGTAGGTGGATTGCTTGAGCCCAGGGGTTTGAGATCAGCCTGGGCAACATGGCAAAAACCCCATCTGTACCAAAAATATAAAAATTAGCCAGTCTCATAACCTGGTCTCAAAATAAACAGAAAAAAATGTTTAAAGAAATATTCTCTCCGAGTTTTCAAGAACTACTTAAATCAAGCAATTCCCAGGTTGTTGCTGTCTTCCCAGGAATTTTTATTTTCTAGTATGAAGGACCACCAGCAGATGGCAATCAAGGAATACAAAAATCTGAGTTTATCCTATTTAGGAAGATTTTGGTAAATAGATTTAAGAATCATAAGATGAGCTGGGCACGGTGGCTCACACCAAAGTAATCCCAGCACTTTGGGAGGCTAAAGCAGGAGGATTGCTTGAAGCCAGGAGTTCGAGACCAGCCTGGGCAATATAGCAAGACCTCATCTCTATAACAACAAATTTTTTTTTTTTTTTTTTGCAGGGGTGAGGAATCTCACTCTGTGGCCCAGGCTGAAGTGCAGTGGCTCAATCTCAGCTCACTGCAACCTCCACCTCCCAAGTAGCTGGGATTACAGGCGCCACCCACCATCACACCCAGTTAGGTCTTTTGTTTTTTCGTTTTTTGTATTTTTAGTAGAGATGGGGTTTCCCACATTTGCCAGGCTGGTCTTGAACTCCTGACCTCAGGTGATCTCCCCGCCTCAGCCTCCCAAAGTGCTGGGATTATAGGCGTGAGCCACCACGCCTGGCCTCCTTTTTTTTTTTTTTTTTTTTAAGAATCATAAGATGATAAATTTAAGGTAAGCAGACCACTGTATTCTACCTCTTGAATATCGGCTCTTCTCAGAGCCAATTTCTCATGCCCCAAACACATCTTCTACCAGTGACTAGAATTAATGTCTAACCTCAAAAAAGTCACCGAAACAAATTATAAGATCCTTTAGGTAATCTAGCGGAAACTTAGGCCTGGTGTGGTGGCTCACACCTGTAATTCCCGCACTTTGGGAAGCCAAGGTGGGAGGATTCCTGGAGCCCAGAAGTTCAAGAACAGCCTGAACAACGAAGCAAGACCCCATCTGTAATTTTAAAAAATTAAAACAACAAAAACAAACACAAATGGAAACTTTAGTTATTCTATGTAAAAATGAATTAGTAGAATTTGTTTTTATTTAGGTATTATATTTCCTTTTGATTTCCTGCTTACATCTTGAGCCAAGGTACATTTTCTTTGGTATGTAAAAAAATGAACATTTGTGTAAATGCTTTTCCAATGGTAGAAAACTTATAGTTCTGGCAGAATAGAGCTGCAAAATTATCAGAGGGAAGGAATTTGCTGATAACATTCCAGTACATGTACATGGGGATGGGGAAAGGGAGTTCACACCAATTTTACAACTTTACGAAAAACGAATTTTACAACTGGTTTTACAAAAATAGGAATTTCTTTTCTTTTCTTTTTTTTTTTGAGACAGAGTTTCGCTTTTGTTGCCCAGGCTGGAGTGCAATGGCATGATCTTGGCTCACCACAACCTCCGCCTCCTGGGTTCAAGCAATTCTCCTGCCTCAACCTCCCAAGTAGCTGGGATTACAGGCATGTGCCACCACGCCAGGCTAATTTTTTTTTTTTTTTTTTTTTTTTTTTAGACGGAGTCTCGCTCTTTCGCCCAGGCCGGACTGCAGTGGCGCTATCTTGGCTCACTGCAACCTCTACCTCCCAGGTTCACGCCATTCTCCTGCCTCAGCCTCCCGAGTAGCTGGGACTACAGGCGCCCGCCACCGCGCCCGGCTAATTTTTTGTATTTTTAGTAGAGATGGGGTTTCACCATGTTAGCCAGGATGGTCTCGATCTCCTGACCTCGTGATCCGCCTGCCTCGGCCTCCCAAAGTGCTGGGATTACAGGTATGAGCCACCGCGCCTGGCCCTTTTCTCTTTTTTTGCACTTTGCTTCTGAAGACGTGTTAGAGAGTAGGTGTTCAATTAAATCAAACACTCTCAATAGGGTAATAGAAGACTTTGTCCTTGTTGACGAACACTGGTATCTATGCTTTCCATTTGCTAAAATTGCTCTGAGTTTCCAGGGAGAGTTGCAGTGTGGTCAAGCCTACAGAATACTGCTAATATAGCTAATACTGCTAATTTTTCTGTTAGGTTGAAACAAAAAGAATTTCAGTTTATAGTTTACAGCTCAAATATATTTGATGGCATAATAAAACCCCTTGAAATATGGCTGGTAGTTCATTGTAGAAGATGATTAACCTGTCTTGTTTCATTTTGTTTTGTTTGACAATACCTTTACCAGAAAAAAGCCTCATAAAACACTTTAAAAAACAAACAAACATTGTACCTGGAGAGTGTGGGGAATGTCCAGTATTTAAGAGAAGTTATGAACAATAAATAATATTTTTGGACTTCTGCTATGTATTAGGCAATATTATCTTAAGACAGACAAATTATTTAGCCCATATTTATAGATTAGGCAATTAAGGAGCAGTGAGATTCATAGTTTGCCAAGGTTACATGAGCTGAGATTGGAACCAGGCCTATTTGGGTAAATGTAAGCACTTCCCTGCACTATAATTAATTGTTGATCTTATTCTAACAAATGGTGTTAAACACTTGGAACTTCCTAGTTAATGCAGAAATTTAACCAAATCACCTGGGAAACTGTTAAAAATTTAGAGTCCCAGACCATATCCCTAGAGATACTAATTCAGAAAATCTGGTGTGGGGCCTAGGAATCTGAGGTGTGTTTTTGTTTATTTGTTTATTTTTATTTATTTTTTTTTTGAGACAAGAGTCTCACTTTGTTTCCCAGGCTGGAGTGTAGTGGGGCAACCTTGGCTCACTGCAACCTCCGTCTTCCGGGTTTAAGCGATTCTCCTGCCTCAGCCTCCTGAGTAGCTGGGATTATAGGCATGCAGCACTATGCCCAATTTTTATATTTTTAGTAGAGACAGGGCTTCACTGTTTGTTGGCCGGGCTGGTCTCAAACTCCTGACCTCAAGCTATCTGCTCGTGTCGGCCTCCCAAAGTGCTGGGATTACAGGCATGAGCCACCGTGCCTGGCCAGGAATCTGAGTTTTTAACAAGCTCTCCAGTGATTGTGCTGCAGGTACTCTTCTGACCTCAAACACTTTGAGAAAGCACAGGCCCAACCCTGTGGACCTTAAAGAACAAAGAATTCTTTGAGAACCTGATGAAAGCTCTAGACCATTTTCTAGATAAATGCACATTTCACATCCCCAAATTTTACATACAACTTAAGAGGGTTCGCAGACACTCTGGACCTATGGATGCTTGGTCTCTTTCCTGTCCCAGTTGAAACTGGCCTGATAAGGAACCTCTTCTACCTCTCCACCGAGAGAGGTCACTCTTCAGCCTCAAACAGCCTCCCTATTTTTTCTTTTTTTCTTTCTTCTCAACTACAAAGGGAAGAGTTTTCCAGGAAAATGAAGTGACTGTTGTTTGAAAAGGAGCTTCATCTTATAAATAGAGCAGCCTCTGCTGCTGTGCTTCCAAAAGTTAAGCTGAAACAGGATAATAGTGTTATCTGCAATCAGGATGAAGGCCGATCTGGATAAAGGTGTTGGGATTAAAACCAACAGCGGGGACCAAAGATTAATAAGGGCACAACCAGAAGAAAGAATCATTAAATTTATTTTCTCAAGAAGCCCTTTCTCTAATGTCTTTTCAGACTCTAGGTTTTCTCTTAGGTCTTTTATTTTATTTTATTTTATTTATTTTTTTGAGACAGTGTCTCCTCTGTCGCCCAGGCTGGAGTGCAGTGGCACAATCTCGGCTCACTGCAACCTCCACCTCGCGGGTTCAAGTGATTCTCCTGCCTCAGCCTCCCGAGTAGCTGGTACTACAGGCTCATGCCTTCACCCCCAGCTAATTTTTTTTATTTTTGTAGAGATAGGGTCTCACTATGTTGCCCAGGCTGGTTTTAAACTCCTGGGCTCAGGCTGTCCTCCCACTTCGGCCTCCCGAAGTGCTGGAATTACAGATGTGAGCCACTCACCTGGCCAGGTTTCCATTTTTAAGCTAATCTTTGCATCTTTAAATAACTCAAGACTGATGCAGCCCATCTTTTAAAACATAGCTAATATTGATAGAGTCCTCAAAAGTTTGCTTGTGATATGTTCTGGGTTCTGTAACATTGAAAAGGTGTAAGGAGAACATATAAACCAGGAGCTGTAAACCAGGGGCTCCAGACACAGATCCAGAAAAGTTGATAGATAGATAGATAGAAGTTAAGGAAGAAGTGTTGTTTCTGCAAGCACCCTGGTATTGTTCATAAATTTCGTGTGTTTATGTACTTTTGGGGGGAGAGATTCAATGGCTTTCATCAAATGCTTAAGGGAATCTTCAACTAAAATTTTAAAAGTAATCACTTATAAAAGAGTCTTATCTCACAAGGACTAGACAAGCAAACAGGCAGCAAAGCTTGTGGCACAGGCATAGTGACCACTGACTTAAAGTGGCCTATGCACCGTTGTCAAAACACCTGTCACAATTTTGGTTTATATTTGGGACATTCTGCCAGAAGGACCACTTGTTCAGAAACACGTCCTCCCTGGCTGGGTGCAGTGGTTCACGACTATAATCCCAGCACTTTGGGAGGCAGAGGCAGGAGGATTGCTTGAGCTCACGAGTTGAGGCCAGCCTGGACAACATAGTGAAACCTCGTCTCTACTGAAAAAAAAAAAGAAAGAAAGAAGCATGTCTTCCCTGATGTAGGAAGAGAAGCATGTTTTTTAGAGCCAGAAAAACCTGTTGAATGACAAGGACAGATGATACAAATTCTCCTGGACTCCTAATGCGATTTAAAATCAGGAATGATAATTTCTAATTCATCAGATTGCTGGGAGGCATCAGTGAAATGCCACATGTAAAGCTCCTCGCACAGTGTCTGGCATAGGTGGGCACTCAGAAGTGTTATTGTCCCTCTTCCTCACCACCACACTAAGATTCTCCATGATGGGAATGCTGAGAACAAGCAATCTGCTGCTAGGATGGGGCTGCACCTGATCAGACCGACCTGAAATCTGGTCTAGGAAACCTGAAGGAAAACAGATTTGTTTGGAAATTCCTATTTTCAGGTCTCTCACCGGAAGTCACAAGTGATGAAAATACATCATTCTTGTCCTTGAAGTTGTTGGACCCTAAGAGGGCAGATGGTACAAACAGTAAGTTAGCAGCGGCCACAGGGCACAGGACACTCACAGCACATGAATAAGCAGAAATACTCTACGCGCTTGATTGATAACAGGTTGTGATAGACAGGACAAAACCACATGGAGTTGACTTAGGAGGTATTCATGAAGGAAATGATTATTGAGTGATATTTTTAAGGTGGGGGAAGGGATATGATTTAGGAGAAAGAAAGAAAGAGGGGAGAAAGCTGAAAAGGTAGGAGAGAGTGCCATAGGGGCAGGCTTAGGAGCAGATTTGCAGGGCAGCAGGGAAGCCATGCTTGAGGGCCTGTGAAAAGATGACAGCAGTTAGGTGTGGGGGAAGGGAGGTAGCTAATTGGTAGAGACCCTTGAAGCCCGTGATTAGGAGTTTTAATTTAATTCAAGAGGCAATTGGAGCTATTGCAGGCTGCTAAGAAGGGGAGTGATATGATCAAAATGATGCTTGAGGACAACGGTTCTTGCTGTTCTGGCTGCTGTGAGCAGAGTGGATTAGATGAAGGAGATCCTCAGGCTGGGGGGCTGATCTGAGGCTGTTTCACAAACCAGGTGTGAGGGACGTGGCCTAGAACAGGATTCTGGGGATGGGGTAGAAGGAGCGGAGCTCGAATATGTTATGTGGGATAAACATTCATTCATTCTTAGAACCGGGCACTGGGTTGGACACTGGATATCGTGGGGCACAGAGGCTAAGATCAGGGGAGACAATTAAGCTTTGTTAATATTGTAGGACTGAAGTTCTGTGACCATTAAATCAGAGAAATGTGGGAGCACATAGCAGGAGCAGCACCTCACTGAGTCATGGGGAGGGACACGGGGGTCAGGGAAGTCTTCCTTGAGAAAGTGGTGTTTAAACTGGGCACTTAAAAAAGAATCAGGAGCGAGGGTAGTGGCTCACTCCTGTAATCCCAGCACTTGGGGAGGTCGAGGTGGATAGATCATTTGAGGTCAGGAGTTTGAGACCAGCCGGACCAACATAGTGAAACCCCACCTCTACTAAAAATACAAAAATTAGCTGGGCATAGTGGCACGCACCTGTAGTCCCAGCTACTTGGTAGGCTGATGCAGAAGAATCACTTGAACCCGGGAGGTGGAAGTTGCAGTGAGCTAAGATTGCATCACTGCACTCCAGCCTGGGCAACAGAGCGAGACTCTGTCTCAAAAAACAAACAACAACAACAACAACAACAACAACAAAACAGAATCAGGCTGGGCTCGGTGGCTCATGCCTGTAATCCCAGCACTTTGGGAGGCTGAGGTGGGTAGATCATTAGAGATCAGGAGTTCGAGATAAGCTTGGCCAACGTGGTGAAACCCCATCTCTACTAAAAATACAAAATTAGCTGGGCATGGTGGCGGGCGCCTGTAATCCCAGCTACTCGGGGGGCTGAGGCAGGAGAATTGCTTGAACCCGGGAGGTGGAGGTTGCAGTGAGCCGAGATTGTGCCACTGCACTCCAGCCTGGGCAATAGAGTGAGACTCCAACTCAAAAAAAAAAAAAAAAAGAATCAGATATCAACTGAGTAAGAAGTCATTGGGGAAATGTTACAGGCAGGGAGCCTCAAGATAAAAAGGCAGGGGTAGCCACAAGGGAAGGGAAGAATGACTCCAGGAGAGGCTCAAGGGGGCAAGCAAAGGGGGAGCAGACCGAGAAAGGCCTTTATTTTGCAATATGGGTTGTGGACTTTAACCTAAGGGCAGTGAAGGGCCATAAAAGATGCACGATTCATGTTTCATTTTAACAAAATCCCTCCAGCTATGTTGTGGAGGAAATGTATTGCCGGAGGTTAGGATGGGAATCTATCTGGGAGACATGTTGTCATAGTTTAGGGGAGAGGTGATTGGGAAACTGAGATAGATACATGTGATGGATTCAAGAGATATTTAGGATATAGAACTTAGGGGATGAGAAAAAGATTGAGAGAAGAGAAGGAAGGCAAGAGTATAAGAATAGATGTCATCAGCCCAGGGAGGGAAGAGGTATTGTTTAGGGTCATACAGCCAGCCTGTGGAAGTATCAGTATTAAAATCCAAGTCTCTAGTATTTAAAACAATAACAAATATATATATATATATACACACACACACACACACGTATGTATGTATACTTGTATATATGTATATATATATATATTAGGCTAGGCATGCTTATGCCTGTAATGCCAGCAATTTGGGAAGCTGAGGCAGGAGGATCACTTGAGCCCAGGAGTTAGAGATTAGACTGGGCAACATAAGGAGACCTTGCCTCTACAAGAAAACAAAAAAATTAGCCGGGCGTGGTGGCATACACCTGTATAGTCCCAGAACTCGGGAGGCTGAGATGGGAGGATGGGTTGAGTCTGGGAGGTTGAGGCTTCAGTGAGCCATGATTACACACTGCACTTCAGCCTGGGCAACAGAGTGAGAACTGTCTTAAAAACAAAAACAAAAAACACAATCTTTCCTTTCCTTTCTTATCATGTTCATGTTTTCCTTTCCATACTTGAAAATATTTTTAAAATTTATAATAGCTATTTTAAGTTCCTTGTCTACTTAATCCATTATCTCTGTCACTTATGGATCTGTTTCTATTGGTTAGTGTTTCTCCTGGGTGTTAGTTCTATTTTTCTGCTTCTTTGCATGCCTGCTAATTTGTATTGGTTGCCAGACATTGCGAGTTTTATTTTGTTGGATGCCAGATTTTGCAGTCTCAGTCTCTCTCCCTCTTTCCAACATGTCAAAAAGAACCTTTACTACTTTTATAATAGCCTCTTAACGCTTTCTCGCCAGATGCTTTTGGACAACATGTTTTCTGGGCACGTTGCTTTTGAAACTTCTGAGCTTTCAGAGGAGGCACTGCCTCTAGCCTGTGGCTTTCTGGGCAGGAACCTTCTGGGCTGGAGCCTTCTTGCCTGCAGTGGTCATCTTTTTTGCTGGAACTATAGCAGCAGGTACTTTTGGGGCTGAAGGTTTCAAGAGACCTGCCTTTTGAAGCTTCATGTTCTTTTTTTTTTTTTTTGAGACAGGGTTTCACTCTGTCACCCAGGCTGGAGTGCAGTGGCACAATCTCGGCTCACTGCAACCTCTGTCTCTCGGGTTCAAGCAATTCTCCTGCCTCAGCCTCCTGAGTAGCTGGGACTACAGGTGCATGCCACCACACCCAGCTAATTTTTATATTTTCAGCAGAGATAGAGTTTTGCCATGTTGGCCAGGCTGGTCTCGAACTCCTGACCTCAAGTGATCCACCTACCTCGGCCTCCCAAAGTGCTGGGATTATGGGTGTGCGCCACCGATCCTGGCCTTTTTTGAAGCTTCTTAATGTCATTCTTGATTATTCTGTTCCTCATTTTCTTTGCCTTTGTGACTCTCCTGTATATTATGAGCAGAGTCCTCTGCTCCCCCATGCCACGTGGACAGCGCCTGGGGAAAGTGACCTCCCAGGATATCCACACTGGAAGGTTTTGTCGTGTTCTTAAAGAGTTTTGGACTTGCAGGATTCTCGCCAACCAGGATCATCCTCAGGTTTGTTGCCTGAGGCCACCCACTCTTCCACCTCCTGCCGCACTTTCTGCTTGATCTGCTGGGCTAGTTTCCTTCCAGAAATGACAACAGCTTCATTTTGAACTGCCGCGAGGTGGAAGGGAGCAGCTATGTGCAGGCTGCAGCAGCCAGGCAGCCAACATGGACATGAGGGAAGTCGCAGCCATAGCCCGCGCCGGTGACCACGACGGGCCAGGTCACACTTTAATCAACAGCAATCACCAGAAAATTCAGTTATGAACTCAGTAGAATTCAGCACTTGCCAAAAATTCTTGAAACATATGTTGTTTAAGAGTTACCATGTAAGGACTAATTAGCCATTATTCTTTTCAGTTCTCTACTTTCCATTTCTATTTCCTGTCAGTGCAGTAGAAAGTCATGGTGGCCGATGTAGGACTGTCTATGGGCAAATTAGAAAAAAGTGTCCCTCGGGCCAGGCACAGTGGCTCATGCTTATAATCCCAGGACTTGGAGAGGCTGAGGCAGGAGAATCACTTGAGCTCCGGAGTTCAAGACTGGCCTGGGCAACTTAATGAGACCCCTTTTCAATTTAAAAAGAAAGAAAGAAGTGTCCCCTCCTTAAGACATCTTTTTGTATCTATTGGAAAACTGTCATAAACATCTGATTTTATTAAAACAAGAAATCTTGGCTAGGCACAGTAGCTCACAACTGTAATCCCAGCACTTTGGGAGGCCAAGGTGGGCGGATCACCTGAGGTCAGGAGTTCGAGACCAGCCTGGCCAACATGGCGAAACCTCGTCTCTACCAAAAAAAAATTAAAAATTAGCCGGGCATGGTGGCGCATACCTGTAATCCCAGCTACTTGGGAAGCTGAGGCAGGAGAATCACTTGAACCCAGGAGGCGGAGGTTGCTGTGAGCAGAGATCATGCCACTGCACTCCAGCCTGGGCAACAGAGCAAGACCCTGTCTCAGAAAAAAAAAAGAAAAGAAAAGAAAAAGAAAAAAAGAACAAGAAACATTATTGCCATCTACCAGACTTTTTATTTTTTTGAGACAGAGTTTTGCTCTTGTTGCCCAAGCTGGAGTATAATGGCTCAATCTCAGCTCACTGCAACCTGTACCCCCGGGGTTCAACTTATTCTCTTGCCTCAGCCTCCCGAGTTGCTGGGATTACAGGCATGCACCACCATGCCCGGCTAATTTTGTATTTTTAGTAAAGACAGGGTTTCACCATGTTGGCTGGGCTGGTCTCAAACTCGTGACCTCAGGTGATCCGCCCACCTCAGCCTCCCAAAGTGCTGGGATTACAGGCGTGAGCCACTTCACGTGGCCTACCAGACATTTTTCATGATAAATATTCAAATCTACAATGTAAATAGCATCCCTCAGATTTACATAGGTGCCCTGGGTCAATGAAACCACCAATAATAAGAAAAGTAAAATATAGACATAGATTATTAAATTGTAAAAAAATTAAGGTGAACTCATCATATATAAAGGAAATATCTTCCCAGCTCTGTCATTGAAAGTGACCCCCCTGTGGCACTCCTCTTACCTTCCCACCAACATTTTTATGCACTCCTAACACCCAGATTTTGTTCTCTAAAAGTATTCTCCATTAAACAGAACCAAGGTGTCTTCCATAAAAGAACTCTACACCTGTTTGGTATATCCTATTATTTGCAGGAAACAAATGTTACTGGAAAGGGGTCTGGATCCAGACTCCAAGAGAGGGTTCTTGGATCTTGCGAAAGAAAGTATTTGGGGTGAGTCCATACAATCAAGTGAAAGCAAGTTTATTAAGAAAGTTAAGGAATAAAAGAATGGCTACTCCATAGGCACAGCAGCCCTGAGGGTTGCAGGTTGCCCATTTTTATGGTTATTTCTTGATGATATGCTAAACAAGGGGTGGATTATTCATGCTTCCCCTTTTTAGACCACATAGGGTAACTTCCTGACGTTGCCATGTCATTTGTAAACTTTCATCGTGCTGGTGGGACTGTCTTTAAACATGCTAATGCATTATAATTAGCATATAATGAGCAGCGAGAACAACCAGAGGTCACTGTCATTGCCATCTTGGTTTTGGTGGGTTTTAGCGGGCTTCTTTATTGCAACCTATTTTATCAGTAAGATCTTTCTGACCTTATCTTGTGCTGACCTCCTATCTCATCTTGTGACTTAGAATGCCTAACTGTCTGGGAATGCGGCGCAGTAGGCCTCAGCCTTATTCTACCCAGCTCCTATTCAAGATGGAGTTGCTCTGATTCAAATATCTCTGACACAAGGATGTCAAAGGCAATACTGAAAGGAAAGGAAGCCAACCAAAAGGGCTCCCATTGGCCAGCCTGTGATAATGTGAGCATTAGAAAATAACAATATCAATTTTAGATATCTTTAGTAGTAGTAATAGTAGTAGTAAGTAATAATATGACAGTTATTTTGAACTAGCTGAACCTGGATAGCAATGAGTTTATAACCATAATCAAAGGAGAAACACTCTTTTAAATAGCAACAGATAGTTGTAATAAATAAAAAGGGTGAATATTGAGGACTAAACTTTGACTTTTTTCTTTTCTTGCCCAAATTCCTACCTAAGGGGCCTGAGGAGTCACATCCTACAAACCATAAAGTCTCATCAGAGGGGCTTTATTTAACCCTATATAATGTGGCTCACTTTCCAACTTGACTCTGGCGTAACATCACATAACAAATAAGGAAGGAAATCAAAATATTTTCACTCCAAATATATTTCCTTGCCATATCTTGAAACTGCCCTGCAAAGTCATCTCTTGTCGGGGGAAATCCACTTTCTGTAGAGAATTCCCTTTCCCTTTTTCCAGGAGAGAATCAATAAATATTTACAATCTCTTCTCTCTGAATACTGCTACCTGGAAGCCTCATCTCCATAATAAGAACCTTGGTCTCTACAACCCCTTGTCTTAACCTAGGCATTTCCTTTCTTTTGATCCCAGGTCCTTAGATAAACTCTTTAACCAATTGCCAATCAGCAAATTTTTAAATCTATGGCCTGGAAGCTTGCCTGACCCAGTTGTTTTGAGTTGTCCCACCTTTCTGGACCCAACTGAACCAACGTAAATGCTCAAAAATGTATAAAACCAACCGCCTTGGGCACATGTTCTCAGGATCTCCTGAGGGCCGTGTCATGGACCATGATCACTCATATTTGGCTTGGAATAAATCTCTTCAAATATATTACGGAGTTTTGCTCTTTTCATCAACAATATGATAAAATAGATTTCATTTTTATTGATTTTGGTAAAAGTTATAGTATGGATATTAGTTGTTGTTGTTGTTGTTGTTGTTGTTGTTTTGAACTACGTAAGTAGAAAACAGTAAATATGGCCAGGTCCTATGGTTTACACCTGTAATCCCAGCACTTTGGGAAACTGAGGTGGGAGCATTGCTTGAGTCCAGGAGTTTGAGACCAGCCTGGGCAACATAGTGAGATCCTGTTTCTACCAAAAATTTTAAAAAGTATCTGGGTGTGGTGACACATGCCTGTAGTCCCGGCTACCTGGGAGGCTGAGTTGGGAAGATTGCTTAGGCCTGGGAGGTCAAGGCTGCAGTAAGCTGTGATTACACCACTGCACTCCAGCCTGGGCAACAGAGCGAGACCCTGTCTCAGAAAAAATAAAAAGAAAAGAAAAGAGTAAATATAGACAGTGATGAGTCAAATTATCCCTAAAGAATTAGGTGTTCAGCCAGAAAACCAAAATCCCTACCAGTCCAGGGGCAGCTCAGATAGAAGCAGGTCAAAGGCTCTCTGGGAGCTGGTCAGCACTGGGAGTCCTTGGCAGTTGCCAGTGAAAAAGAGGAGCCAATTCTGTGCTCCAAGGCAACACATTACCCAAATTCCTCAAGGAAGAAGATCGTTAGTGATACAGGAGCTAGAAATAAATTATTTACGCAGATAGATAGTGAGGGCAAAAGAGTCCTTAGTAAGGGTTCCCTTTTAAGAAAAAGCAGCCCAAGGAATTATTATTTTTTTCTAACAAAGAGCAGACTGAAAAATCAAGCTGCAAATGTAGGTAAGCAAGCTGGAAGTTTGCACAGGGGAACACCAGCAGCTGTGCCAATAGAAAGGTGTTACCTGGGGGCCAGGCATATCCAACATGGAGGCTCCATCTTCCCTTTTTTGTTACCATGTGTACAGTACAGGAATGGACATCATGGCATCAGCCAGGCAGATAACCCATCTGCATAATAAAAGATTAGGGTGGGGGTGGCCATCTTTTCATGCCATATGCAAATGGCACACCTAGCCCTAACCAGTTTTTCACACCTATGCAAATGGTACACTACCTGGTCCAAACAATCTTTTGCACCATATGTAAGTCAGACACTGCCTCCTCAAGCTCATCTATAAAACGCCCTGCATTTCACTGCAGATCTAGCAACCCATTTCTCTGGGACCCCTCTCTGCTGCAAAGAGCTCTTCTCTTTCTTTCATCTATTAAACTTCCACTCTTAACCTCACTCCTTATCTGTCCATGTCCTTGATTTCCTCGGTGTGAGACAACGAACCTTGGGTATCACCCCAGACGACAAGGCCACTTCATTAGTAGACCTTCCTAATTATGAGCTATGGATGGAGCAAATGTAAGTTTCCAAGATATTGAAAGACCCAGAACAATGGGTGAGGTACAACCAGCCTTGCATGCAAAACTTAAAGAATATATCAGACACCAAATTTCAAAAGATTAAAATCTACTTGAAAGTCAGGAACTTAAGAGTCCTGTGATTAAATAAAGGAGACCAAATTATAAAGAGGGACCCCACCTAATGACCTTCACATGGTGCTGGGAGAAAAGCTGAGTGTTGGGAGAAAAGCTGAGGTAGGGCTTGCATGTCTGCTAGACTTGCTGGCTCCTTGCTTCTAGCACTCCCATTATCTCAAGTAGCCATATGTTTCTCATTCACTTGATACACCGTTTCCTTTCAACCCCCACATCCTCACCACCTGTTTCTTTGTTTGATCACCAATAAATAGCGTGGGCTCCCAGAGCTTGGGGCCTTTGCAGCCTCCACACTCGCGATGGCCCCCTGTCCCACTTTCTCTGTCAAACTGTCTTTTTCTCATTCCTTTGACTCCGCCACACTTCGTCGCCCCCACAACCTGGTATTGGGTCTGATCACCCCAACAACATGGCCTGATGTAGATCTCTTTGAACTAGACAATTAAGTCCCAGATCCCAACCAATAATCAGTCAACAACCCCAATTCTGTCCTTGGTTGTTCTGAGATTGAAGAGCGAATTCATGAATTGTATAAGTATAATCAAAGACAACCAAAAATTTTTACTTTTTCTCTCAAAAGCTAAATGTAGTGTAGTGCCCCTGTAGTCTAAGTTAGAGAAGAATACTAACTGCCTGTTTTTCCTTCTGTGCTCAGTGAGCCTTGCCTGTACTTGCTAGTTTCACATTCCTTGAGGCTCAGCGAGTTCCTGCTTCAGCTTCCTAGCCCAGCTGCAAAGTTACGAGGTTGATACAGAAACATGGTTTCCCAAGGATGTGGAACATGTAGTATAGATAAATGTAAAAGACTGATCAACTGCCTTAATTCTCGCTTCTGTAAATACACTTCCTGCATCACGTAGCTCCTGACAACTGACTGCTTAAAAGGTGGCTGCTTTCTTTGTGCGGGGCTCAGACTTTGCTGGATGCTAGTCCTACTGAGCCAGGTGATCACCTTTTAATAAAGACCTTTCCTGAACTCAACGCTGTTTGGTGTCTCCCATCTTTGATTGTCCCGCAACAAGATTTTTTTGTTTTGCTTTTTCTTCTTTATTCCTTTTAGTGCTGGTAAAATCATTATTTTTTTTGAGATGGAGTTTCACTTTTGTCACCCAGGCTGGAGTGCAATGGTGTGATCTCGGCTCACTGCAACCTCTTCCTCCTAGGTTCAAGCGATTCTCCTGCCTCAGCCTCCTGAGTAGCTGGAATTACAGGCAGCCAACACCACTCCCAGCTAATTTTTATATTTTTAGTAGATACGGGGTTTCACCATGTTGGTCAGGCTGGTCTGGAACTCCTGATCTCAAGTGATCCACCCGCCTCGGCCTCCCAAAGTACTGGGATTACAGGCATGAGCCACCACGCCCAGTCAGTGCTGGTAAAATTAGTGCAACCCTGAGAAGTGTGAATAGAATATTCACCATATTCTACATATAGTAATATTTCTACAACTTCACTGTCATAGCTCAGGTTCCCCGGGAGACAACCTCTGAGATTCTGAGATTGTATGCAGGAGATTTATTGGGAAGTGCTCTTGGGGTTCACCATCTATGATGGGTAAGGAAAGCAGGATTCGGTGGTGGGGGAAGGTAAACTGCAATGCAATCACTACAAAAGTCTCAGCCAACCTTGCAGATTGCTGTGAATCTGGGGTGGCCCTTCAGAGATGTCTCAACTTGCTGCCAAGGGGCCAGGCCTTTGTTCTCTCTTATGGACAAGTCATTGAATGTAACATTCCCCCACCCCCACCCACCAGGAAGCATAATCTTGGAGCTTTCATTGGCAGAGAGACCCTGCTCTGGGAGGGGCTCAGTTATGAGCTGTTTGGCCCCTGAGGGAATGAGTGCCTTAGTCCTGCAGAAGGATCCAGATGGCACACCACAGCATTCACTATATACACGCAAAAATGTAAGTCTCGGGAGATATAAAAATTAGATTAGATAAGCATAAAGAGCCGAGTGCCTGTGGTCCCAGCTACTCAAGAGGCTGAGGCTGGAGGACTCCCTGAGGCCAGGAGGTTGAGTCTGCAGTGTGTTATAATCAAGCCTGTGAACAGCCACTGTACTCCAGCCTGGGCAACATAGTGAAACCTCATCTGTAAAAACAAATATAAAAAAAAAAAAGCATAAAGAAAACCTTTAAATCCTCACCGCTAGCCTTTTCTAATCAGTTTTAGTATAAATATGCAGTTTTGTAATTATTGTGAGATTTTGTGTGTGTTGTCTGCTCTTTAAAGTGTTTAAAGAGCATTTGAGAGACTCCGATTGAACTTGGGATTTTCATTAAATGATTAGAAGAGTTTAGTTAAATAAATTTTGGTAAATGTTTAAATGTTTAGGGAAATTTAACTTATTTAAACCTATTAAGTTTGGGTTGGTTCCTCTTATAAGTAGTTTGAATACTTATGAGTGTTAATTGTTTAAGGAGACGTTAATTTAACAAATTCATAAAATTAATAAATTTGGCATGGAACAAAGCCCAAAGAGTAGTGAGCATTACTCTCCATACACAAAAGCCTCTCAGACATTAAATAAGCTATCAATATATTCCAGGATGGCAGGGGGGTTTTTTTGTTGTTTGATTTTTTTTTTTTTTTTGAGACAGAGTCTCACTCTGTCACCCAGGCTGGAGTGCAGTGGTGCTATCTCTGCTCACTGCAAGCTCCACCTCCCGCGTTCACGCCATTCTCCTGCCTCAGCCTTCCAAGTAGCTGGGACTATAGGCACCCACCACCATGCCCGGCTCATTTTTTGTATTTTTAGTAGAGACGGTGTTAGCCAGGATGGTCTCCATCTCCTGACCTCGTGATCCGCCCGCCTTGGCCTCCCAAAGTACTGGGATTACAGGTGTGAGCCCCCTCGCCTGACCGATGGCAGGGGTTTTATCTTTTCATCATATATGCCAATTTCAATCATTGGTGGTGGATGCTATGTTGAGATCTATGACGTCTGGGCTCAGTGGGAAATTCTGTCGTGATTGACTAGTCATGTCTGCCACAGGTGTGACAGCTCAGAGGATCAGCATATATGCAATATATTTATCAACATTGGGTCATTAGATAATCAGAAAAAAAGGTATTCAAACTATATTATCAGAAAAGAACGTATCCAAACTATATTATCTTTACTCCCCCTGGAAAGTCTTCACTGAATTTAAAATGGAATATCATTACCTAGGCTTTTATGTAGGGGTGATATCAGGAATATCCATCTAAATAATGTTTCTCTATATTTTCAGAACTGAGATTGAGAACACTGTAATCTTAACCAGTGTCCCTACATAAGGTTTCTTGTAGTAAATTTCTCCTAGAATTCAGTTGTAGAAAAAGTGTTTTCACTGGGCGCAGTGGCTCAAGCCTATAATCCAGCACTTTGGGAGGCTGAGGCAGGCAGATTACTTGAGGTCAGCAGTTCAAGATCAGCCTGGCCAACATGGTGAAAGCCCGCCTCTACTAAAAATACAAAATTAGGCCGGGTGTGGTGATGCACACTTGTAGTCCCAGCTACTCGGGAGGCTAAGGCAAGAGAATCGCTTGAACCCGAGAGGTGGAGGTTGCAGTGAGCCGAGAATGCACCACTGCACTCCAGCCTGGTGACAGAGCGAGACCTTGTCTCAAAAAAAAAAAATACAAAATACAAAATTAGCCGGGCATGGTGGTGCACCTGTAATTCCAGCTACTTGGGAGGCTGAGGCAGGAGAATTTCTTGAACCCCAGAGGTGGAGATTGCAGTGAGCTGGGATCATGCCACTGCACTCCAGCCTGGGTGACAGAGTAGGATTCTGTCTCAAAAAAAAAAAAAGTGTTTTCATTGGATGAAAGAGTATGACCCTTTTATTGGGCAACAAAATAACAGTGAATTATACTGTCAAATTGCAATCCTCCCTTCCCTCCCCACCACTACTTTTTGTTTTTCACTCCGGCGATAAAAATCTGCATTGCTTACTAATACTTTGGTGTGAGTATATTCTTCGGGGAGCTCAAAGGGACTCTGATATCTGCACTGAGGTAGAACGCATAGGACACACACTGAGACAACACAGGAATAGAATGGTGAGGGGGGTCAGCTGAAGTCAGAGTTAAATATTTCAAATGCACTGTCTGAGTCCATTCATTTCATAACTGAATGTTTAAGGATTACAGAGACTACTAGGCATGGGTACAAGAAGATGAGTAATGGCTGAGCACAGTGCCTCATATCTATAATCATAGCACTTTGGGAGGCCGAGGTTTCTTTTTGTGGAAGAATTCCTTGAGCTCAGGAGTTCAAGACCAGCACTGGGCAACATAGGGAGATCCTCATCTCTACTGAAAATACAAAAATTTGCCAGGCTTCACGGTGCCATCTGTGGTCCCAGCTACTCGGGAGGCTGAGGTGGGAGGATTGCTTGAGCCCAGAAAGGTGGAGGCTGCAGTGAGCCAAGATAATCCCATTGCACTTCAGCCTGGGCGACAGGAGTGAGACCCTGTCTAAAAAAAGAAAAAAAGAGAAAAAAAAATTTATGTTTTGGAAATACTGTAGAATCCTAGTTTCCATTTATAGGATGGATTGGATTGGGAGTCAAGCTTTGAGGCAGGGACTATTGTTTCTGGAAAATATGGTTGAATAAAAAAAGGAAGTGTGAAACAACCTGTACAGTGTGATCTTATTTCAATACCACATTTTGCTGTGTATGTGTATATGTATATATATGTACACATATATCTCATACATATACATAAAGATCTTGAAAATGTATATATCAATATCAATCTAATAACAGAGTTTATCTCCTAAGGAAGGGGAAGAGAGGAGGTGTAGAGTGGACCAAAGAACTTGCCTTTGGCCAGGCTCAGTGGCTCATGCCTGTAATCCCAGCACTTTGGGAGGCCAAGGTGGGCGGATGGCTTGAGCTCAGGAGTTTGAGACCAGGCTAGGCAACATGGTTCGAACCCTGTCTCTACAAAAAAGATACAAAAATTAGCCGGGCTTGATGGCACACACCTGTAGTCCCAGCTAGATTGCTTGAACCCAGGAGGTTGAGGCTGCAGTGTGCTGAGATGGAGCCACTGCCCTCCAGTCTGAGTGACAACGTAAGGCCCTGTTTTAAAAGAAAAAAGAAAAGAAAAGAAAAAAAGAGAAAGAAAGAAATTTAGCCTTTGTTCTGCAGACTTAATTTTGTAAGCAGAATTGAGATCTACATCCAGTTACCCGTTGTGAGTGATGAAGTGACTTGGGACCTATTCAAATACAACATATTCTTCCAGGGAAAGTCTTATGGGTTCAGCCATTCAGTGACTATTCACTGGGCCCTGGACACTGCTGGGGCGATGGGAGGTTCCTGCCCCTGAGGAGTTTACAGTCCAGTTGTGGAGGAGAGAGACACACACGAGACACTAATCTGACGATGCTAACAATGTGTGCCAGGCAGTGTATAACACATATGTTCTGGAGACAGGGGGATCTCTAAAAGTTTGAGTTGGTTGAAAAAGCCTTCTCAGAGAGGCAGGGCTTGAACTGGCCCCTAGAGGAAGAGCTTTCCAGGCTAGGACTTCATGTGAGCAAATGCACAGATGTTGCATTGTGTTGACTATTGAATATGGTGCATTTAAAGTACAGTCATGGCTGAGGGTTCAGAAGTGGGAAGTGACTTTGGAAAGGTGGTTGGGCCATCTTTCAAGATGAGGGCAGAAGGCAAGGCTGAGGCTCCTAATTGACAGCAATAACTAAACTTATATGTTGAGTAGACATTACACATGACCTGTTGGAAAGAAACTATTAAGTGATGTACTATAAAGTCATTTTAATTTGCCCAGAGAGGCATGAGTTGGATTTAAGGAAAGCAAATCCTTTTAAAATGGACACTTTAGAGTCTATTCCTCTTGTATCAAATTGCTGTTGGGAAATGAAGAAATTTTGGGACACGATGGAAATGCTCTAGGTTTTTTTTTTTTTTTTAGACAGGGTCTTGGTCTGTCACCCAGGCTAAAGTGCAGTGGTTTGATCAAGGCTTACAGCAGCCTCGGCTTCCTGGGCCCAAGCAGTCCTCCCACCTCAGCCTCCCAGGTTGAGGCTGGGACCACAGGCACATGCCACCACACCCAGCTATTTAAAAAAAAATTTTTTTTTTTTTTGTAGAGACAAGGTCTCGTATGTGGCCCAGTGCTGGTCTCAAACTCCTGGGCTCAAGCAATTCTCCCACCTCGGCCTCCCAAAGTGCTGGGATTATAGGCATTACGGGCGTGAGCCACCATGCTCAGCTTTATTTTTGTTTTGTTTTTTTTTAAGTGGAGACAGGTCTCACTATGCTGCCCAATCTGCTCTCAACCTCCCAGGCTCAAGCAATCCTCCCACCTAAGTGTCCTGAGTAGCTGGGGCTACAGGAGTGTACCACCACGCCCAACTAATTTTTAAATATTTTTGTGGAGACAGTGTCTCCCTATATTGTTCAGGCTGGTCTCGAGCTCCTATGCTTAAGTGATCCTCCCACATCAGCCTCCCAACGCGCTGGGATTGCAATTGTGAGCCACTGCACTTGGCCTACTCTGTGTCTTGATTGTCGTGGTGTTTTTACAGATGCAAACATTTGTTAAAATCCTCTGCATTGCACACTTAAAATGGGTGTGTTCTCTCGTGAGCAAATTATACAATACAAAATAACAGAGTGAATCTGAAAAATAAAAAATAACTGCCCTGGACTTCCTTTCCTTAGGCTGAGCAATACCATTTTAGAAATAGTTTAGGAATTTCATTGAGTAAACAGGGAAAGAAAGATTCGGAGTTACTAAAGAGACTGGAAACAAAAATTTCCAATTAACTGTATGATTATTAACCAGCCAGCATGGGTTTACATAATAATTCCAGAGGTTTTTATGACTTTCATTTTTCTTTTGCCTTTAAACATATTCTTCAATAAGCCAATCATGAGAATGTTCTGTAGGTGGTGGGAGGCATGAATGGCCGGGTGCAATTACTTCCCTAGACATTGGAATAAGACACAAACACACTTAAACTGGCATTGTAGCTGTTTTTTGGTTTTGTTTTGTTTTGAGACAGAGTTTCGCTCTGTCACTGAGGCTGGAGTGCAGTGGCATGATCTCAGCTCGCTGCAACCTCCACCTCCTAGGTTCAAGTGATTCTCTTGCCTCAGCCTCCCAAGTAGCTGGGATTACAGGCGTGCGCCACCACGCCCAGCTAATTTTTGTATTTTTAGTAGAGATGGGGTTTCAACATGTTGGCCAGGCTGCTCTTGAAATCCTGACCTAAAGTGATCTGCCTGCCTCGGCCTTCCAAAGTGCTGGGATTACAAGTGTGAGCCACCACACCCTGCCTAAACTGGCATTGTAGAACTTCTCTTTTTCACTCTACATTGTACCGTTTGCTGTGTTATTTAAGAATATGCAATTCTGCTACAGAAGAAGGAAAAACACCTAGGATGGGTGAAATGCATTGTCGTAGTCAGCTTGGGCTGCTATAACAAAACACCACAGACTGAGTGGCTTCAACAGCAGGCGTTTCTCACACCTCTGGATTCTGGGAAATCCAGGATCAAGCTGCTGGCAGGTTCAGTTTCTGGTGAGGGCCCTCTTTCTGGTTTGCAGATGGCTGCCTTCTTGCTGTGCCCTCACACGGCAGAGAAAAAGAGCTGTTGTCTCTCTTCTTTTTGTAAGGACACTAAGTCTATCACAGGGGCCTCACCCTCACGATCTCATCTAAACCTGATTACCTCGCAAACACCCTGCCTCTAAATACCATCACATTGGGGGTTAGAGCTTCAACATATGAAGGACACCAACATTCAGTTGGGGGAGACACCAACATTCAGCTCATAATACTCATAAGAAATGTTAAGCATAGATAAAAACAAACTTAAGTAGCTTGTGAGAAATAAAATTCATAAGATATGTTAAGTATAGGTAGTGATCAAGCAAATAGCTTATGAAACAGAATTCATAAAATGTGTTAAATACAGGTAGTAAGTAATATGTTTAAAAGGTCAGAACAAAAGTCTTAAAGACAAAAAGGGGCCAGGTGCGGTGGCTCACGCCTGTAATCCCAGCATTTTGGGAGGCCGAGACGGATGGATCACCTGAGGTAAGGAGTTCAAGACCAGCCTGGCCCACATGGTGAAACCTTGTCTCTACAAAAAATACAAAAGTTAGCCAGGCATGGTGGCAGGCACCCGTAGTTCCAGTTATTCGGGAGCCTGAGGCACGAGAATTGCTTGAACCTGTAAGGCAGAGGTTGCAGTGAGCCAAGATCGCACCACTGCTCTCCAGCCTGGGTGACAGAGAAAGACTCTGGAAAAAAAAAAAAAAAAAAAAAAGAGGGATGGAAAGTCTATGGGTTATGCTGCCTCTAGGCTGACACTTACATCATCCCTAAATCAGCCACCTTTCAGTAACCTCAGTATCATCTCCTAGGGCCCTACATATGCTTTGCCCCAGAAATGCATATAAAACCTGTAAGTGTTCAGCAGGCTAACTGGCAAGCTATATCTCTGGCAGGCTTACTTGCTGTGGATCTTTCTAATAGAGTAAGCATAGGGGAGGGAGGGCATCCAGGCACTTTCTGCGGACCCCTCCCCAATTTCAACTCTGCTCCTTCCAACCACATCATTGGCAGAGAAAGGTCATCTTCCCTCAGCCCTGCTTGCTCCCTCTCCTAAGAGTGTTAACCTATTCCATCTACATCCTCCTTGCTTTCTGTTGTGTGTTTTAAGTAGGTTCAATAATCTCCACTTTGAGCAATATACATTTCGTCTGTGAACCCTTCTGTTCCCTGACCTCTGAGAACTCTTTCCTGATAGTGAAATTGGAGGCTGCCTTTCCCCACAATACAGCCTGATTTGGGGGATAGCCAAAGCAGCCTTCAATCTATTTGATGTTTTTATTGTTTTTTGTTTGTTTGTTTGTTTTTTGTTAGTTTTAGGCAGTGTCTTGCCCTGTTGCCCAGGATAGAATGCAGTGGCATGACCTCAGCTCACTACAGCCTTGACCTCCCAGGCTCAAATGATCCTCCCACTTTAGGCTCCCAAAGTGCTGGGATTACAGGCATGAGCTACTTCATCCAGCCCATTTGATGTTTTCAAATGCGTATGAGGTGCAAGTAAAGTTATATTCCTGACTTTCCAAACCAAGTAAGTGTTAGTTTTCATTCAAGCCCCTTTGTCACATCCCATTCCAGGCAGCATGAGTTCTTATGATGTGAGCAGGGGATAAACCAAAATTTTGTCAGGGGTGGGATAGGATTTAGAGGGAGAGGCACATCCCTCCTTGATTCCTATCCATTCATTGATTCAGTAAACACTTAACAAACCCCACCTTTTTCCTAATTGTGGTCGGGTTAAAGTGTTAAATAAGGTCAAATCCCACCCTCAGGAGGCATGCTTTCTCAAGGAGGCCCCAGATGCATGGCCCTTACACAAACAGGAGAATCAAGTGCAGGAGAGGCATTATAAAGGGCCATGGGAAAGAGAGGTGTATGTGGATGCATGTGCTCTGGGGGGTGTGCGTGTGCGTGTGTGTTGTGTGTGTATAACAAAAAGCAGACCTCACAGAGGATGTGTCATTTTAGAAGTCTTGAAGGAGGAGGCCGGGCATGATGGCTCATGCCTGTAATCCCAGCACTTTGGGAGGCTGAGACAGGTGGATCCTCTGAGGTAAGGAGTTCAAAACCAGCCTGACCAACATGGTGAAACCCCACCTCCTCTAAAAATACAAAATTAGCCCGGCATGGTGGTGCATGCCTGTAATCTCAGCTACTCAGGAGGCTGAGGCACGAGAATCACTTGAGCCCGGGAGGTGGAGGTTGCAGTGAGCTGAGATCACGCCGTTGCATTCCAGCCTGGGCAACAAGAGTGGAACTCCATCTCAAAAAACAAAAAAAAGTGTTGAAGTAGGAATAGGAGTTTTCCTGGTGGACAAAAAACCACACTTTGGTCATTCAGAAGGAGGGATGATTATAAGCAAAGACCCAGGCACATGGAAGAATATGAGTGTGAACTGGGAGCAGTGGCACATGCCTGTAGTCTCAGCTATTCAGGAGGCTGAGGCAGGAAGATGGCTTGAGTCTAGGAGTTCAAGGCTGCAGTGAGCCATGATCTTCACACAGCACTCCAGGCTGGGTGACAGAGCAAGACCCTTCTCTTAAATAAATAAATAAAAGAGGCTGGGCGCGGTGGCTCACACCTGTAATCCCAGCACTTTGGGAGGCCAAGGGGGGCAGATCACGAGGTCAGGAGATCGAGACCATCCTGGCTAACACGGTGAAACCCCATCTCTACTAAAAATACAAAAATTAGCCCGGCGTGGTGGCGGGCACCTGTAGTCCCAGGTACTTGGGAGGCTGAGGCAGGAGAACGGCGTGAACCCGGGAGGTGGAGCTTGCAGTGAGCCGAGATTGCGCCACTGCGCTCCAGCCTGGGAGACAGAGCAAGACTCCATCTCAAAAAAATTAAAAAATAATTAAATAAATAAAAGAATCTGAGTGTGGACCATGGAGGAGCTAGGTATGAATGGAGCATGGGTGTAGAAAGGGAGGGGCAGGTGACCACACTGGAAAGGTGAGCCAAATTGAGTCCTAGGATGAAAAGCCCATAGGACTCATATTAAGCTGTCCTTCTTGTTGCTCAAAATCAATAAATAATATTTTAAAACTTGCAGTCACTCTCATCACTCTCGATTAATCCTTCCCCTTACATCCATTCCGATAGCAAGTTCTGTTTGCTCTACCTTCAAACAATATCCTGTAAGACCCGCCTTAATCCAGGTGATGGCCCCCTCTCCACTGAGTTGCTACAATAGCCTCTGAACAGCTCGCCTCACTTCTGTCGTTACCTGCCCCTCCCCAGCAGTCAACTCAACCCAACCCAGTAGCCAGGGGGATTTTTTTTTTTTTTTGAGACAGGGTCTTGCTCAGTCTCCCAGGCTGGAGTGCAGTGGTGTGATCTTATCTCACTGCAATCTCCACCTCCTGGGTTCAAGCGATTCTTGTGCCTCAGCAGCTGGGACTACAGGTGCACACTACCAAGCCTGGCTAATTTTTGTATTTTTAGTAGAGACAGGGTTTCACCATGTTGGCCAGGCTGGATTTGAACTCCTGACTTCAGGTGATCCACCCGCCTTGGCCTCCCAAAGTGCTGGGATAACAGGCGTGAGCCACTGCACCCGGCCTCGTCACCATATTTATGTCTCAGAAAGATCCCTCTCAAGGAGGCTGAGCTGAAGCAGGGGACAAGAGGTGGTAAAGGCCCTGCCATAGAGAAAGGCTAGATTCCAGAGATATTTACAAACCAACAGAGATCAAAGGTGTTTTACAGACTGACTACTGAGATTCGAGTTAGTAATAAAGAGTACATTCAATTTAACCCAGCACATATTTGCTGCATATTTGCTAAGGGCAAGGGATCATGGGAAAAAGGGATAAAAGGACAGACCATGTCCCAAGGGGGGTGTTAGGTCAGGTGAGTAGGGAGCTGGAGAGAAGTTTGGTGCATGTGCTGGGAGAATGGGGGCAGAAAATGCTCGATTTCCAACATGGGGGAAATTCAACTAGACGCCATAGGCTAGGGCGTATCTAAGTTAGGTACTGGAAGAATTTCAAAGGCAAAGACTGGAAAGAACAATGTGTGTGTGGCAGGACAGATTTTGAATTTCAACCTCTCTACCATCTCTCGCAGAACTTTCAATGGAGTTGCTAGTGATTTGAGAAATCATTATTTCCATACCCCATAAAACAAAATAAAATTTTAAAAAGAGGACAAGGTACACAGAAAAGCAGCTAGGAAGAATTAGGATCATTCACCACCAGAATAATTTGGTCCAGAACAAGTGAACCATGTCAATAAGATTTTAAGAAAACACAACAAAATCACTTCCTTGTTCAGATGCGTCACAAAGGGAAGAACAACAAAAATCCTCCAAGAGAATAACTCTGCTGACTCCCGGACTTTGACCTGGGAGAACAATTTTCTGCCGGGGTGATATTGTTTTATAGCAAGTTAAGATCCTTGGTAAGCAGGATTCCTACATAAAAGCTGACAGTCATGCCGGCTTGAGGAACTTGACTACATTTTTAATAAAACTGTCAGATTAAGCCATGCCTGGCTGCAGTCTATTATTAATACACATTCTTAACTGTCAATTAGTTAACTGGCTAGTAAAAGGAACCTGGCTTACAAGATTGTTGCTAATGAATATAATGCTTTGTTCTCCAGCAAAACATATGCTTAGGTTGTGTAATTAGAAGAAGGGCCCCCTCCCTCCTTCCCCATAGGGAGATCATGTGCAGCTGAATAAAGGCGCTTATTATACCTGTGAGGGGTCAAAGTCTGTGGATCTGTGGCTTATGGTATTATGACAGATTACAAAATCACTCTATTATGCTAGTCAATCTGCTTGCAAGCACCTAGCAGGGAGCTAGCTGGGCACTAGACGCTCCAAAACAAGATTCCCATTGGTTTTCTTCCTAAGGTCTCATGACGGGTCAGCTGTTGTTGACATCACCCCGCTGCTCACATGTCAGTCAGAGCCTTTCTGTCTGACTTCTGCCTCTGTCACTGCCAAGCTGTCCTCTGCGAGTCAAGCCCTTGCCTCGGGCCACAACCATCTCCCAAGAAGAGCTCAGATGAATTTGAAATCCTCAGGCTTTTGTGCTAGTGAAAAGGAAACGGAAGCGGGACACTTAAACCCTGTATGTCTTTTGTTTCTGACTCTCCTTACCTCCTGTCCTTCCCCTCTCCCCCTCTTTTTCTCTTCGACTGTTTCCCTGGTTTCTCATCCCTCTCCTTCCCACTATGGTCATATGCCTTCTTTGAAAACATATTTATTTTATTTTATTTATTTATTTTGAGATGGAGTCTCGCTCTGTCACCCAGGCTGGAGTGCAGCGGCACGATCTCAG
Organism: Pan paniscus; assembly: GCF_029289425.2. Classification (NCBI taxonomy): domain Eukaryota; kingdom Metazoa; phylum Chordata; class Mammalia; order Primates; family Hominidae; genus Pan; species Pan paniscus. The sequence goes on from NC_073254.2 coordinate 128,008,326, forward strand.
CCCACTGCAACCTCCGCCTCCCGGATTCAAGCAATTCCTCTGCCTCAGCCTCTTGAGTAGCTGGGATTACAGGCACCCACCACCAAATCTAGCTAATCTTTGTATTTTTAGTAGAGACGGGGTTTCACCATGTTGGCAAGGCTGGTCTCGAACTCCTGACCTCAAGTGATCCACCTGCCTCGGCCTCCCAAAGTGCCGGGATTACAGGCGTGAACCACTGCTCCCAGCCTAAAACATATTTAGAGGAGAGCACAGCTAACAGACCTGTCTCCTCCAAAAGCCTTTGTTTTGAAGTCAATGGTCACATGCACCTACAAAACCATTTCAAATTCAAGAGGTCGAAAGATATTTGCTTAATACTCCAAAAAAGTGGCTTTACGGAACCTTAATTTTATTACCTCAGCAGACAAATAATTATTTTCCAAAGTTTTTCTACCTTAACTCTTCTACATTTCCGGCAGTCTTCTGCCATTGGCTGGATTGTCTGTGTGGGAAGGGACAGGGACAGGGGGTGATAGTCTACATTCCTGCCACCCCCAGCCTCCCTACCTAGTTTCTGCAACTGACTAAACAGCCCAGAGTTTACAAAGCGGAAATTCACTGGGGAATGTGACATGTCAAATCATAATGTTTATAAGACTTAATGAGTAGGAATAAAACCACAATTTTCCAAGTAGTGATATCTGGAAGAAAAATCATGGAAACCATATCCACAGGGGCTTCAAGCAGAGCTGCTTCCCTGAGGCAGAGGAAGAGTCTGGCGCCACGGGAAAACCAATGTTCACTGCTGCCCATGTATTGTGGAGTCACATCGCTTGGAAGACACAGCCACTTTTCTTTTTTTTTTCCAGTGGAAAATAACTTTTATTGAGACCACACCAGCTGCGAAATCTGTTCCTGGCATTAAGCTCCTTCTTCCTTTGCAATTCCGTCTTTCTTGAGTGGTCCCATGAATGCTTTCTTCTGCTCCATGGTCTGGAAGCAGCCATGGCCAAACTTGGAGGTGGTGTCAATGAACTTAAGGTCAATCTTCTCCAGAGCCTGCCGCTTCATCTGCACCAGCAAGGACTCGTGGAGGGTGAGCACCCGCTTCTTGGTTCCCACCACACAGCCTTTCAGCATGACAAGGTCATTGGTCACTTCACCATAGTGGACAAAGCCACCCAGAGGATTGGTGCTCTTGTCAGACAGGTCAGAGTCAGTGGAGGCATTGTTCTTGATCAGCTTGCCATCCTTGATAAGGTAGCCCTGGCCAATCTTATAGATCTTCTTGTTGATCTCAGTGCGGTGACGGTAGCCTTTCTGCCCAGCACGTGCCACAGAGAAGGCCACACGAGCAGGATGCCATGCCCCAATACAGGCCACCTTGCGCAGGCCTCGGTGGGTCTCGCGGGGCAGCTTCTTGGTGTGCCAACGACTGGTGACCCCTTTGTAGCCTTTGCCCTTGGTCACCCCAATGACGTCGATCATCTCATCCTTCCCAAACACTTGGTTCACATTTACCTGCTGCTCGAGCCTCTCGCAGACCCAGTCCAGCTTCTCAGCCACGGTGCCTCCGTTCACCTGGATCTCCATCAGGTGGGCCTTCTTCTGGCGCAGAGGAAGCAGGCGCATCTGGGTGTGGGCAATGACGCGGATGACGTGGCAATATTTCTTCATGCTGCTGAAGTCCTTCTCCAGCTGCTTCTTGACATCCTCATCCTGCCATTTCTTGCGGTACTTCGTAAAGGCCTTCTTTTTAGATGTATGCCAGTTCTTATAGAAACGCCTCTTGCATTCATTACTGATGTGCTCAGCAAAGACAGTCTTGAAGGTCCGGAGGCCTCGAGGGGTTTCCACATAGCCCACAATGCCCACAACCACCATGGGTGGCGTCTCCACAATGGTCACAGCCTCCACCACCTCCTTCTTGTTCACCTTGGATGCTGGGCTGTCGACTTCCCTCATGATGTGGGTCATGCCAGCTTTGTATCCCAGGAAGGCTGTGAGGTGGACCGGCTTGGACGGATCATCCTTAGGGAAGCTCTTCACCTTCCCACGATGCCTGCTGCTGCGCTTCTGAGGCAGGAAGCCGAGGGACCCATGTCTGGGAGCAGAAAACTTTCTGTGAGACATCACGCAGTCAAATCCCGCCGGTAGAGCACAGCCACTTTTCATCAATGATTTTTTTTTTTTTGAGATGGAGTCTCACTCTGTAGCCCAGGCTGGAGTGCAGTGGTGCAATCTCGGTTCACTGCAAGCTTCGCCTCCCGGGTTCACGCCATTCTCCTGCCTCAGCCTCCCGAGTAGCTGGGACTATAGGCACCCGCCACTGCCAGGATGGTCTTGATCTCCTGACTTCGTGATCCGCCCACCTTGGCCTCCCAAAGTGCTGGGATTACAGGTGTGAGCCACCGCACCTGGCCACATCAATGAATATTTTGTAGGTGACCATTAAGGACTGAAAATATCTATGGTAAGGCAAGAGATGACAGAAACCTGGACAGACCTGGAGGAGAAATGGTGTCACCCAAAAGGGCTCTGTAGTTATAAACGAGGAAGCAGCAGCTGAGTTCATCAAGGGTCTGTGTCAGTCACATCTGTATTTAATGGTTTAGTGTTATTTTTTCCCATATATATTAGTCCATTCTCACACTGCTGTTGTCAGAGGTGTTCTAACCAGAGCGACTCTATCTTGAGTGAGGGCCAGGAAAATGAAGCTGGGACTTGCTGCGCTGCATTCCCAGAAAGGTATTCCTAGCCTCTAGATGTTTACAGTTAATGAAACAGATTGATAATGTTTACTAAACAGAACCAGACTTGGGAATGTTCTAATATCCCGATATCTGGAGAACAAAGACATTCCTAATTTTGTTTTAAAGATAATATTCTTTTTTTTTTTTTTTTGAGAGGGAGTTTTTTTGTTGTTGTTGTTGTTTTGTTTATTTTTTTTTTGAGACAGAGTCTTGCTCTGTTGCCCAGGCTGGAGTGCAGTGGTGTGATCTTGGCTCACTGCAAGCTCCGCTTCCCGGGTTCACGCCTTTCTCCTGCCTCAGCTTCCCGAGTAGCTGGTACTACAGGCGCCCGCCACCATGTCTGGCTAATGTTTTTGTATATTTTTTTAGTAGAGATTGGGTTTCACCGTGTTAGCCAGGATTGTCTCCATCTCCTCGTGAGCTGCCTTGGCCTCCCAAAGTACTAGGATTATAGGCATGAAAAAGATAACATTCTTGCAAAGTACAGTAATTAAGAAAATTAATCCTTTATCACAAACTCTTGTAGCAGAGCACATCTCCCCATGATCTTTTTTCTTGGTGGTGGTGGTGGTTGTTGTTTTGAGACAGGATCTTGCTCTGTTGCTCAGGGTGGAGTGCTGTATTGTGATCTCAGCTCACTGCAACCTCTGCACAAGAATCAGGGAATTCTTGTGCCTCAGACACCCAAGTAGCTGGGACTACAGGCTCATGCCACCATGCCTGGCTAATTTTTGTATTTTTAGTAGAGACAGGGTTTTGCCATGTTGGCCAGGCTGGTCTTGAATTCCTGACCTCGAGTGATCTACCTGCCTTGGCCTCCCAAAGTGCTGGGGTTACAGGTGTGAGCCACCGCCTGGTGCATGATCTTTTTAAATTTTATACACACACACACACACACACACACACACACATGCAAAAGCATTGTACGTGGATGCATTCCTCCTCCTATTTATAGGAATGCCCTACTCTGTCTGTGGAGTAGCTGTTCTTTCACCACTTTACTTTCCTAATAAACTTGCTTTTGCTGTGCAATGCGGACTCACCCTAAATTCTTTCTTGCGTGAGATCCAAGAACCCTCCCTTGGGGTCTGGATTGGGACCCCTTTCCTGTAACACTATTAAGAAATACCCGACTGGGTAATTCATATTTAAAAAAAAAAAAAAAAGAGGTTTAACTGACTCACAGTTCAGTATGGCTTGGGTGGTCTCAGGAAACTTACAATCATGGCAGAAGGCACCTCTTTACAGGGCGGCAGGAGAGAGAATGACTCCGAGTGAAGGGGGATGCCCCTTATGAAACCATGAGATCTCCTGAGAACTCACTCACTTCACAAGAACAGCAAGGGGAAAACTGCCCCCCATGATTCAATTATCTCCACCTGGTCCTACCCTTGACATGTAGGGATTATTACAATTCAAGATGAAATTTGGGTTGGGACACATAGCCAAACCATATCATTCTGCCCTGGCCCCTTTCAAATCTCATGTCCTAACATTTCAAAACACAATCATGCCCTTCCAACAGTTCCCCAAATTCTTAACACATTCTAGCATTAACCCAAAAGTCCAAGTCCAAAGTCTCATCTCAGACAAGACAAGTCCCTTCTGCCTGTGAGCCTGTAAAATCAAGTTTGTTACTTCCTTGATATAATGGGGGTATTGGCATTGGGTAAATACACCCATTTCAAATGGGAGAAATTGGCCAAAACAAAGGGGCTACAGGCCCCATGCAAGTCCAAAATCCAATAGGGCATCCATTAAATATTAAAGTTAGAAAATAATCACCTTTGACTCCATGTCTCACATCCAGGTCACGCTGATGCAAGAGGTGGGCTCCCATGGCCTTGGGTATCTCTGCATCTCTGGCTTTGCAGGGTACATCCCCTCTCCCAGCTGCTTTCATGGCTGGTGTTGAGTGTCTGCAGCTTTTCCAGGCACACAGTTGTTGTTGGATCTACCATTCAGGGGTCTGGAGGATGGTGGCCCTCTTTACACAGCTCAACTAGGCAGTGCCCCAGTGGGGACTCTGTGGGGGCTCCAACCCCCATTTCCCTTCCACACTGGCCTAGCAGAGGTTCTCCATGAGGGCTCTGCCCCTGCAGCAATATCCAGGCATTTCCATACATCCTCTGAAATCTAGGCAGAGGTTCTCCAACCTCAATTCTTGACTTCTGTGTACCTGCAGGCCCAACACCACATGTAAGCCACCAAGGCTTGGGGCTTGCACCCTCTGAAGAAATGGCCCAAGTTATACCTTGGCCCCTTTTAGCCACAGCTGGAGCTGAAGCATCTGGGGCACAGGGCACCATGTTCTGAGGCTGCATAGAGCAGGGGGGCCTAGGCCTGGCCCATGAAACCATTTTTCCCTCCTAGGCCTCTGGACCTGTGATGGGAGGGGCTGCTGTTAAGGTCTCTGACATGCCCTGGAGACATTTTTCCCATTGTTTTGGTGATTAGTATTTGGCTTCTCATTACTTACATAAATTTCTGTAGCCAGTTTGAATTTCTTCCCAGAAAATGGATTTTTCTTTTCTTTTTTTTTTTTTTTTGAGATGGAGTCTCACTCTGATGCCCAGGCTGGAGTGCCGTGGCGTGATCTCAGCTCACTGCAAGCTCTGCCTCCTGGGTTCATGACATTCTCCAGCCTCAGCCTCCCGAGTAGCTGGGACTACAGATGCCCACCACCATGCCTGGGTAATTTTTTGTATTTTCAGTAGAAACAGGGTTTCACCATGTTAGCCAGGATGGTCTCGATCTCCTGACCTCCTGATCCATCTGCCTTGGCCTCCCAAAGTGCTGGGATTACAGGCGTGAGCCACCGCACCCAGTGGATTTTTCTTTTCTATTGCATCATCAGGCTGCAAATTTTCCAAACTTTTTGCACTGCTTCATTTTGGATGGTTTGCTGCTTAGAAATTTCTTCCACCAGATACCCTAAATCATCTCTCTCAAGTTCAAAGTTCCACAGATCTCTAGGGGCAGGGGCAAAATTCCACCAGTCTCTTTGCTAAAGCATAGCAAAAGTCACCTTTATGCCAGTTCCCAACAAGTTTCTCATCCCCATCTGAGACCACCTCAGCCTGGACTTCATTGTCCATATCACTATCAGCACTTTGGTCAAAACCATTAAACAAGTCTCTAGGAAGTTTGAAACTTTCCCACATTTTCCTGTTTTCTTCCGAGCCATCCAAACTTTTCCAACCTCTGCCTGTTACTCAGTTCCAAAGTTGCTTCCATATTTTAGGTACCCTTAAGGCAGCACCCCACTCCTGGTACCAATTTACTGTATTAGTCCATTCTCATGCTGCTATGAAGAAATACCTGAGGCTGGGTAATTTATAAAGAAAGGAGGTTTCATTGACTCAGTTTCACATGGCTGGGGAAGTCTCAGGAAATCTTACAATTAGGAAGGTACCTCTTCCCAGAGCAGCAGGAGAGAGAATGAGTCCAAGTCAAGGGGGAAGCCTCTTATGAAACTATCAGATTCCATGAGAACTCACTATCATGAGAACAGCATGGGGGATACTGCCCCCGTGATTCAATTATCTCCACCTGGTCCTCACCTTGACACATGGGGATTATTACAATTTAAGGTGAGATTTGGGTCGGGACACAGAGCCAAACCATATCACTATGTCTTCTCTGTATTCTTATAGCTCCTACAACTTTATATAATGGTCCTATCAACACAATGTGCCATGGGATGTTCTGTTGTAAAGAAACCTGCATGCATCTACACAGTTTTTACCTGATGTGTATAAGATGTTCTCTGACTAGAGTAGAGAAGGGAAGTTGGGAAGAGATCCACTGTAGGTGAAGAACTGAGGAAGTGGGACCTGAGATGTTTGAAACAAGAGCCTGTGGTGTCATGCAAAGAACATGGTCTCTGTCATTAGAAACACCTGGATATGACTCATGGCTTACACTTACCAGTTGTGTGAGCTTGGACAAGTTTCTAAGCTTTTCTGAGTCTCTGTTTCATCATATGTAAAAGTGAGTATAACATAATCAGAAATACTTTGAGAGAAAACCAATATAAAAAATGCCCATAGCAGGAGCTCAGCAATGGGTAGTTTTTATCACTACCATTATTCATTTTGAAACACTGGACACTTTAGCGGTACCCAAAGTGTCCTAGCTTTTAATGCTGAAGGATTCAGCAACCATTTCAACATCATATGGTGCAGAACAACACTGCTGTTACTGCTTCATGTGCTAATAAAAAGCCTGTGTTCCAGGCAATTTGCAAAAAGTAAAGCACCTCATGTCTTCCCTTACTAGATTATGGGATTCTATTTTTTTATTTTTTATTTTTATTTTTTGAGACAGAGTCTCGCTCTGCCCAGGCTAGAGTGTAGTGGTGTGATCTCAGCTCAATGAAACTTTCGCCTTGTGGGTTCAAGCAATTCTCCTGCCTCAGCCTCCTGAGTAGCTGGGATTACAGGCACCCACCACCACACCTGGCTAATTTTTGTATTTTTAGTAGAGATGGGTTTTCACTATGTTGGCCAGGCTGGTTTCCAACTCCTGACCTCAGGTGATCCGCCCGCCTCAGCCTCCCAAAGTGCTGGGATTACGGGTATGAGCCACCGCGCCCAGCCCTAAATTATGAGATTCCTTTTTTTTTTTTTTATTTGAGGTGGACTTTTGCGCTTGTTGCCCAGGCTGGAGTGCAATGGCACAATCTTGGCTCACCACAACCTCCACCTCCTGGGTTCAAGGGATTCTCCTACCTCAGCCTCCCAAGTAGCTGGGATTACAGGCATGCACCACCAGGCCCAGCTAATTTTTTGTATTTTTAGTAGAGACAGAGTTTCTCCATGTTGGTCAGGCTGGTCTCGAACTCCCGACCTCAGGTGATCCACCCACCTCGGCCTCCCAAAGTGCTGGGATTACAGGCGTGAACCACCACACCTGGCCATGAGATTCTTAAAGAAAAGAATGGTGGCTTACTCATCTCATCAACTTCAGGACTTAGCATCAATAGGCACATCACAGTTCCCAATACTGTATGGGCATTCTCACTGAAGAATTTAGACTGATGTGTGAAAAAACCCTAATGACATGCCACCTTTGTTTTTTAGTTTTTAATTTAATTTTTATTTTATTATTATTATTATTTTGAGACCATGTTCCCGAGGCTGGAGTGCAGAAGCTCAAGAGATCCTCCCACCTCAGAATCCCAAGTAGCTGGGACTACAGGTGTGCACCACCATGCCTGACTAATTTTTTTTTTTTTTTTTGTAGAGACAGGGGTCCCTCTATGTTGCCCAGGCTGGTCTTGAACTCCTGGGCTCAAGCAATCCTCCTGCCTCAGCCTCCTAAAGTGCTAGAATTACAGACATGAGCCACTGCACCCAGCCGATGTGCCACCTTTCAAGATGATGAGAAACACTATGAGGAACTGCCAGAGTGCAGCCCCAGTTTAGGAAGACTTGCTATTAGAACCAATTGCCTTGGGATGATTGAGTCTACGTGTCTTACTGCCCACACTGATGTTCTTGGGAGCTTCATTCCTGGCAGACAATTCCGAATCCAGTCAACATCATAATTGTACAACCCATTGCTATTTGAACAACATCCACAAACCTCCAGCTTGTTTTATTTTATTTTTATTCTTATTTTTGTGTAGAGACAGGGTCATTATGTTGCCCAGGTTGGTCTTGAATTCCTGGCCTTAAGTGATCCTCCTGCCTTGGTCTCTCAAAGTGCTGGGATTACAGGTGTGAGCCACCACACCCAGTCTTTGTTCATTCATATATTCAACAAGTATTTATCAAGCATCTCCAACATGTCAGGTGCTATCTGAGATGCTGGGAATACGTATGGTGAACCAGACAAGCAAATGCTTATGGAGCTTCAACATCACTAAGCATCAGGGAAATGCACACCAAAACCACAGTGAGATATCATCCTACCCAGCTAGACTGGCTGTTGTTTATTTATTTATTTTTTAGACTAGGTTATGAGACTGCCTAATTTTTGTATTTTTGGTAGAGACGGGGTTTCACCGTGTTGCCCAGGCTGGTCTGGGCTCAAGAAATCCACCTGCCTTGGCCTCCCAAAGTGCTGGGATTACAGGCATAAGCCAATGTGCCAGGCCTAGACTGGCTATTGTTAGAAAGATAAAAAACAAACAAAAAACCAGATTCTGGCAAGGATGCAGAGAAAAGAAAACTCCCATACACTGTTGGTGGGAACAAAAATTAGTATAGCCAAGGGGCTAAGGGGAAGGTGGGGATGGTTATTGGGTACAAAAAAAAATAGAAAGAATGAATAAGACCTACTGTTTGATAGTACAACAGGGTGACTATGGTCAATAATAACTTTTTTTTTTTTGAGACAGGGTCTAACTCTCTTGCCCAGGCTGAAGTGGAGTAGCATGATCTTGGCTCACTGCAACCTCTGCCTCCAGGACTCAGGTGATCCTCTCACCTCAGCCTCCTGAGTAGCTGGGACTACAGGTGTGCGCCACTACACCGCACTAATTTTTTGAAATTTTTTTTTTTTTTTAGTAGAGATGGGGTTTCACCATTTTGCACGGGCTGGTCTTGGACTTGTGGGCTCAGGTGATCCACCCACCTCAGCCTCCCATAGTGCTGGGATTACAGGTGTGAGCCACCGCGCCTCGCCTAATAATAACTTAAAAGTACATTTTAAAAAACTTAAATCGTGTCATTGGATTGTTTGTAACTCAAAGGATAAATGCTTGAGGGGATGGAGACCCCATTCTCCATGATGTGCTTATTTCCCATTGCATGCCTGTATCAAAACATGTCATGTACTCCATAAATATATGCACCTACTATGTACCAACAAAAATAAAATTTAAAAAAATTATAAAAAAAGATAATTAGTGCAGCCATTATGGAAAACAATATGAAGATTTCTCAAAAAACTAAAACTAGAACTACAATATGATCCAACAATCCCACTGCTGGGTATCTACCCAAAGAAAAGGAAATTAGCATATCTAAGGGATGCTTGCACACTCATGTTAATTACAGCACTATTCACAATAGCCAAGATATAGAATCAACCTAAATGTCCATCAATGGATGAATGGATAAAATGTGGTATATATACACAATGGAGTACTCTTCAGCCATAACAAAGAATGATGTTCCCTGGAGTTCATTATGTTAAGTGAAATAGCCAGTCACATAAAGACATATACCACATGTTCTCACTCATATTTGGAAGCTAAAAAAGTTGATCTCATGGTGGCAGAGAATGTATGGTGGTTATTAGAGACTGGAAGGATGTGTGGGTGGGTCAGGGGGATGAAGAGAGGTTGGTTAATGGGTACAAACATACCAGTATAAGTATGAATACTTTCTTAAATGTTCAATAGCAGAATAGGGTGACTATAGTTAGCAACAATGTATTGTATATTTTAAGATAGCTGTAAGAGAGACTTGAAATATTCCTGACACATAGAAATGATAAATGCTTTAGGCAATGGATAAATACTCTGACTTGATCATTACACATTCTATGTACGTAACAAAATATTACATGTACTTCATACATATGTACAAATATTATGCATCAATAAAAAAATAAACTCAATGATTTCAGGTCATGGTAGGTGCTATAAGGGAGACAAATAGGTTGATGAGCTGGAGACTGAGTGGATAAAGGTGGAGCCTCCTGCAGATAGAGTGCCTCAGAAAGCTTCCACTGGAGGAGAAGGAGGCAGTCAGAGAGAGAAGGGAAAGGTCCAGGCCTTGAAGCAGTGAACAGTGGGTGGAATGCAAGGAACAGAGTGGAAGACAGCTGGCTGGAGCATGGAGTGAGGGGAGAGCATTAAGACACGAGCCTGGGAGAAGCAGGCAGTGTCAGTTCACAAGGGCCAAGAAGGCTAAACAAAGTGAAAGGTTCAGGCTGACCACAAGATTCTCAGGGTTCTCTCACAAAATGTTCGGTGGTTACTTTCTGTGTGTGCACACTCTGTTTCTTCTGCAGGGTACCAAAAGGGCAACCTGGACCATGAGAAATGTAAACCTGTTCTTCATCCAAGTGATGAAAAATTACTCATCAACTGCACAAGTAAAAAAAAAATTCGTTGCTCTCAAATTATACTATAAGCTATTACTTTTAAGTCAGTTTTTGTCTATCCTAATGAACAAGGCCCTGTGTTTTCAACCTATTCTTAAGGACTGAATGGGAAGCATGCCTCCCTGGGAACAGTTTTTCAAGAGTAATCTCTTTGATATTTGTATTAGTCTGTTTTCATGCTGCTGATAAAGACATACCCAAACTGGGAAGAAAAAGAGGTTTATGGACTTACAATTCCACATGGCCAGGGAGGCCTTAGAAACATGGCAAGAGGCGAAAGGCACTTCTTACATGGCGGCGGCAAGAGAAAAATGAGGAAGAAGCAAAAGCAGAAACCCCTGATAAACCCATCAGATCTCGTGAGACTTATTCACTATCACAAGAATAACATGGGAAAGACCAGCCCCCATGATTCAATTACCTCCCCGTGGGTCCCTCCCACAACACATGGGAATTCTGGGAAATACAATTCAAGTTGAGATTTGGTGGGGACACAGCCAAACCATATCATTCCACCCCTGGCCCCTCCAAATTTCATGTCCTCACATTTCAAAACCAACCATGCCTTCCCAATAGTCCCCAAAGTCTTAACTAATTTCAGCATTAATCCAAAAGTCCACAGTCCAAAGTCTTATCTGAGACAAGGCAAGTCCCTTCTGTCTATGAGTCTGTAAAATCAAAAGCGAGCTAGTTACTTTCTAGATACAATGGAGGTACAGGTATTGGGTAAATATACCCATTCCTAATGAGAGAAATTGGCCAAAACAAGGAGGTTACAGGGCTTGTGTAAGTCCAAAATGCAGCGGGGCAGTCAAACTTTAAAGCTACAAAATGATCTCCTTTGACTCCAGGTCTCACATCCAGGTGACGCTGATGTAAGAGGTGGGTTATCATGGTCTTGGGCATCTCCACCCCAGTGGTTTTGCAGGGTACAGGCCCCCTCCTGGCTGCTTTCATGGGGTGGTGTTGAGTGTCTGCACCTTTTCCAGGTGCATGGTGCAAGCTGTTGGTGGATCTACCATTCTGGGATCTGGAGGACAGTGGCCCTCTTCTCACAGCTCCACTAGGCAGCACCCCACTAGGGACTCTGTGTGGAAACTCCAACCCCACATTTCCCTTTCACACTGCCCTAGCAGAGGTTTTCCATGAGGGCCCCTGCAGCAAACTTTTGCTTCTATCTTCTTCTGAAATCCATACATCTTCTGAAATCTAGGCAGAGGTCCCCAAACCTCAATTCTTGACTTCTGTGCACAGCAGGCTCAACACCATGTGGAAGCTACCAAGGTTTGGGGCTTCTACCCTCTGAAGCCACAGCCTGAGCTATATGTTGGCCCCTTTCAGCCACAGCTGGAGTGGCTGGGACACAGGGCACCAACTCCCTAGGCTCCACACGGCATGGGGACCCTGGTCCCGGCCCACAAAACCACTTTTTCCTCCTGTGCCTCTGGGCCTGTGATGAGAGGGGCTGCCATGAAGGTCTCTAACATGAGCTGGAGACATTTTCCCTACGGTCTTGGGGATTAAAATTAGGCTCCTTGCTACTAATGCAAATTTCTGCAGCCAGTTTGAATTTCTCCCCAGAAAATGGGTTTTTATTTTCTATCACATAGTCAGGCCGCACATTTTCTGAACCTTTATGCTCTATTTCCCTTTTAAAACTGAGTGCCTTTAACAGTACCCAAGTCACTTCTTGAGTGCTTTGCTGCTTAGAAATTTCTTCCACCAGATATCATAAATCATCTCTCTCAGGTTCAAAGTTCCACAAATCTCTAGGACAGGGGCAAAATGCTACCAGTCTCTCTGTTAAAACACAACAAGAGTCACCTTTGCTCCAGTTCCCAACAAGTTCCTCATCTCCATCTGAGACCACTTTAGCCTGGATTTTATTGTCCATATCGCTATCAGCATTTTGGGCAAAGCCACTCAACAAGTCTCTAGGAAGTTCCAAACATTCCCACATTTTCCTGTCTTCTTCTGAGCCCTTCAAACTGTTCCAATTTCTGCCTGTTACCCAGTTCCAAAGTTGCTTCCACATTTTCGGGTATCTTTTCATCAATGCCCCACTCCTGGTACAATTTACTATATTAGTCTGCTCTCATGCTGCTAAGACATACCCAAGACTGGGAAGAGAAAGAGGCTTCACTAGACTTACAATACCACGTGGCTGGGGAGGCCTCAGAATCATGGCAGGAGGCGAAAGGCACTTCTAACATGGCGGCGGCAAGATAAAAATAAGGAAGAAGCAAAAGCAGAAACACCTGATACACCCATCAGATCTAATGAGACTTATTCACTGTCACAAGAATAGCACAGGAAAGACCAGCCCCCATGATTCAATTACCTCCCCCTGGGTCCCTCCCATAATACGTGGGAATTCTGGGAAATACAATTCAAGTTGAGATTTGGTGGGGACACAGCCAAATTGTATCAATATTTTTGTCTCAACTTTTTTATGGTACACCACAGTAAAGAGACACTTGGATGGATACCTTTCAAACACCTGAGAATGCAGAAGGAAAGTAATTAACCAAATCCATAAAAAGAAAGTAAAGAAATGAGCAAGGCATGCAGAAAAGTTCTAAGCCTCCTGAATTCATCCAGAGCTGAGGGTCCCTATTGCTCCATGGAGCTGATTAGGATGTTATCAGACCTTTGTACCTGAGAAATACTGGGCCACTGACTAGCTAACTGGAGGAACCAATCAGAAATCTAATGATTAAACTCATATTAAAAGCATTTTTATTTCCTACTTTAATTGGGATTTCTTTCTTATTCTATCTTACATGAGTTTTGCTCTTTAACTCAAGAAACATATTCTGAAAGCAAAAATGCATATGTGATACTGCTATTATTTTTTTCCAACAAAAGAAAAAAAAATTCAGCCAGCCACAGTGGCTCACGCCTGTAATCCCAGCACTTTGGGAGCCCAAGGCGGGTAGATGGCTTAAGCTCAGGAGTTCAAGACCAGCCTGGGCAACATAGCAAAACCCCATATCTACAAAAAATACAAAACAAAATTAGCCAGGCGTGGTGGCATATGCCTGCGGCCCCAGCTACTCGGGAGGCTGAGGTGGGAGGATGTCTTTAGCCTGGGAGGTGGAGGTTGTAGTGAGCTGAGATCATGCCACTGCATTCCAGCCTGGGCGACAGAGTGAGAACTTGTCTCCAAAAAAAAAAAGAAAAAGAAAAAGAAAATTTTTTCTTCAGTGCCTGGAGTTTTCTTTCATTTTACTGTTATTTTAGAGAAGCAAGGCAGTGTGACATAGTAGAAAGAATTGAGGGCCATGAGTCAAAAGACTTGGTTTCTAGGTGTCATGGGAAATCATTTCATCTCTTTGAGGCTTGGTTTCCCTCAGGAGCTATTAAGCCATATACAGAAGAGTTCCTTGGGTCTCTTCTAGCTTTAAGAGTCTGTGATTCTAGAAATCAAGGAGCTGATTCTGAGGGAGGATAAAGGAAACACAGGCCAGGTGCGGTGGCTCAAACCTGTAATCCCAGCACTTTGGGAGGCTGAGGCGGGCGGATCCCTTGAGCTCAGGAGTCGGAGACTAGCCAGCACAACATAGTGAGACCCCGTCTCATTGCTGTTTTAACATTTTTTTAATTAAAAAAAAAAAAGAAATATAATGAAAGATGAGGGAGGCAAGAAGAGACAGAATCTAAGAAAAACAAAGAAAGCTTTGAAGAACAAGGATCCTCAACATTATACTGTAAAGTCAACCTGCTCCCTGTTAACTTCCTTAGAAAAGTGGAATCAACTTTTTGAGCTTATCTTTTCTTCTGTGTCCTGGCTGGTGAAGTTCAAATAAGCACTAAACTGGAGAAAGGCAAGGAGCTGGAGGAATAAGGATAAGAAATGGAAGGACGGATCATTTAGACACTGCAACGCCAGCCCCAAAGTCTTCTAGATATGAAGGTGACAATTTGGCCCTAAAGTTCAAAAAGGTTAAAAAGGATTTTTTTGTGTGTGTCTGCCTGGGCTGCTCCCAATAACCTTAATTCAAAAGGATCCCCATTGTTTAATTCATCCAGAATCTTCTCTTAAACCTTTTGCAGTGTGCATCAGCTGGGATTTCAACAACAGATGGTTGCCCTGAAGGTACTTTGATAGGTGAAGTTTGGAAAAGTTTCTTGGTCCTAAACGAAGTCTAATCTTTTACTGTCTAAACCGATTTGGATTCATTTCAGGCCAGCTTATTCTTAGAAATATATTTACAGAGGCTGGGAGCAGTGGCTCACGCCTGTAATCCCAGCACTTTGGGAGGCTGACGCCGGTGGACCACTTGAGCTCAGGAGTCTGAGACCAGCCTGGGCAACATAGTGAGACCCCATCTCCACAAAAAATTTAAAAACTAGCTGGGTGTGGTGGTGTGCACCTATGGTCCCAGCTACTTGGGAGGCTGAGGAAGGAGGATCACTTGAGGCTGCAGTGAGCCATAATCATGCCAGCCTGGGCAACAGGGGAAGACCTTGTCTCAAAAAAAAAAAAAAAGAGAGATGTATATTGAAGGAAAAACTAACAAGAAGGGGTGATAGACAGCATAAGGCATGTAGGAGAAAGGGCATGTTTCAGTTTGAGCAACTGGATGGGTATTGCTACCTGTTTAGTGAGATGGAAAATCAGGAATTTGGTTTTAGACATGTGATGTTATGAGCTGTAACTCCTAAACTAACCTATAACTCCTCCTGGGGAATATGTGCATTTTTAAGAAGAAAGCTCTCAAGGATCAAAAAAGGTGAAACTAGAGTGGTGGATTGGCAGGCAGTTGGGTTGTCATTTTTAAATCAGGGATTCAAAAATGGGCTTGGAGAACTGCCTATGGAGAAGGCTACCAGGGCATAATGACCACATCGTTATAGAGATGGGCACAGACTCTGGAAGAAGGCCTGGGACATTTCTTCCTCTACCTCCTCCAGTCTACATTCCCCACCTGCCTTTTTCTCTAAGATTTGTTCTGGTGCTACGAACCTGAGGTTTAGTGGAAAATTTCCCCTCAGTTGCTCCTGACTATACTTTGATCCGAAAGGCTGGGTGAGATCTGCCTCACCCTGCAATCCCTCCCAGAGCAGCCCTCACCCCTAGTTCCCAAGCTCGCCGCCCTTGAGGGAGGAAATAGCTGATGCTTCCAAAAAGCTGCCAGACTCTGTCCCTGGGAAAGGAGCCCAATTCATCTGAAAATCAGTGACAGGAAGAAGAAGAAGCTGGAATTGCTGGAATTGAATATTCACACAGAGCAAGAAAGAGAAAGAGGCAGGAGCCAGGTTTCCTGAGCTCTGATTCTCAGAAGCCTTGCTCTTCTCCAAAGTTATCCAAGGCCAGCTGTTTCTCCCAAACAAGAGGAGCCCCTTGAAAAAACAACAGTCCTTAGACCAAAAGAATTTATACCCAAAAATGTTCCTCATAACAAATTCTTGTCTCTTTCCATCTAAATACCTACCACTTGCTTGGCATTTGAAATGTTTCAAGTTACACCAGCTTGAAAAAGCTTCTTATTGATCTCCACTTATTATACTGAAGTTAGACTATGAAGCCATCAAGAAAACTTGGTTTATATTATCTACAAAATCAGTTAATCTAGAGGAAATCCTCATGCTTTTATAAAAGCAACTTTGCTTTTCATGTAAAATTATAATTATTTATTTAAATGGCAAAAGAAACAATAACCACTCCATTAAAAAGGATATGCAAGTCTGGGCATGGTGGCTCACGCCTGCAATCCCAGCACTTTGGGAGGTCAAGGCAGGCGGATTGCTTGAGTCTAGGAGTTCAAGACCAGCCTGAGTGGCATGGTGAAACCCCGTCTCTACAAGGATACAAAAATTAGCTGGGCATGGTGGAAGGCACCTGTAATCCCAGCTACTCAGGAGGCTGAGGCATGAGAATCGCTTGAACCCGGGAGGTGAAGGTTGCAGTGAGCGGAGATCGCACCACTGCACTCTTGCCTGGGCAAAACAGTGAGAGTTCATCTCAAAAAAAAAAAAAAGGATATGCATTTTAAAGTTTTATATAAAATGTAATTGCCTATGTACAATTAAGTTCCATTCTCACTGATTGTTACTGAGTAATCCCTGGTTTCTCACCCAGGATCTGCCTTCATCCTGTTCTGGGCCCAAGACCCCACCACTGGTATTACTGGTATGGCATTAGATCTCAACCTCTGCAAGGTCAGGTCTGCTTCCGTCAGAGTCTCTGCTGCAGCCCCAGTGCCTGGCACATGGCCTGCCTTGTCTTAGGGGACCAGTGATATTTCTTCAAGAATGAATGAGTGGACACAATCCAGCACCAGGACTTCAGGATAAACTGAATCTGGTTGGATTATTTCTGGAGAGGCTGAAAGGAGATAGAATTTAAGGGATAAATATGAATCAAAACAGAAGAGCTAACACCAGAGGAGTATTGAATATGCTGTGATTCTGTTTTCTCCTGTGAGAGACTTTTGTGAGGACAATGTAAGAGATAAGGGGAAAGTTTGGGCAGAAAAGGTCAGGAACTTGGGGTATCAACAGGGAAGTGAAAGGTTTCCTAGGCTCGAAACAAAGTGTGGGAGCTCGGTGTCGCTCTTGCTGGTGCTGGCTTTGTGACATTTGACAGGTCATTGGCTTCCAGATGAGATTTGATCTCCATGAAACCTTTCTAGAAATCAGACTCCTTCCAGGATGGCTTAAACATTTCAAAACAAGTTGACAACATACATCTTTATAATGCGTTACACTGAAGTTAAGGAAACTTCAGTTCAAGGCCACATTCCTCAAAGCATGTTTTTAATTTTTCCTTAATATCTTAATAGAGTTTTGTGGAAGAAAAAAAGGGCGGGCAAAACCAATGTTAACCTGATTTCTTTATTGTAATTCTCAGAGCCTTTTTTATATATAATATAAAAAATATATATTTTTAGATGGAGTCTTGCTTTGTCGCCAGGCTGGAGTGCAATGGCGCCATCTCAGTTCACTGCAACCTCCACCTCCTGGGTTCAAGCGATTCTCCTGCCTCAGCCTCCTGAGAAGCTGGGACTACAGGCGTGCCACCACACCCAGCTAATTTTTTTATTTTTAGTAGAGATGGGGTTTCGCCATGTTGGCCAGGACGGTCTCAATCTCTTGACCTCATGATCCGCCTGCCTCAGCCTCCCAAAGTGCTGGGATTACAGGCGTGAGCCACTATGCCCGGCCTAATGTTAATGTACATATATACATTATGAATCGCAAAGATAATACGTGTGTGTGTGTGTGTGTGTGTGTGTGTGTGTGTGTGTGTGTGTGATCTCTTAAGACTAGAATTCTGCAGAATCTTTTTTTGGGAAATACTGACTTATTGAGTAATTCTACCTTCCTCTTATATACTTTTTTGCTGCAGAAAGTGTCAACACCTTTCTCTTCAGTGTCAACACCCATAAAAAAAGTGTCAACACCTTTCTCTTAAGTGTCAGCACCCGTAAGTGTCAACACCTTTCTCTTCAGAGGTCTTCATTTTCTTTGTGTATGGCATGGCAAAAGCCAAAATGAAAGTTTAAAGACCCAATATATCTAGATATATATACGTATACAGATAGATAGATAGATTTTTTTTTAAATTTTATCCATTTATTTATTTGGTTTGGAGACAGGGTCTTGCTCTGTCACCTAGGCTGGAGTGCAGTGGTGTGATCATGGCTCACTGCAGCCTCAATCTCCTGGGCTCAAGCCATCCTCCCACCTTCGCCTCCCAAGTAGCTGAGACTACAGGTGCATGCCACCATGCCTGGCTGATTTTTGTATTTTTTGTAGAGATGGGGTTTCGCTATGTTGCCCAGGCTGACCTTGAACTCCTGAGCTCAAGCAATCCACCTGCCTCAGCCTCTCAAAGTTCTGGGATTACAGGCGTAAGCCACCATGCCTGGCCAAATATGTATTTTTAAATAAGAAGGAAGTAAGTTTTTCTTACAAAGTAGGTTTTGTCTTTTTGCCTATTGAAGCCAGGACTTTTATTATTCCTTTTTTTATGTGTAAAATAGTCCCTCAGTGACCATCACAAACAGAAAAATATAACAAAACTGCTTTCCAAAAGACCATGAAGTTAGAAAAACAATTTTACCAAAATATAACTTTAAAAATACACTTAAATAAAACTACCACAAAACAGAGATATAATGTGATTTTACTACCATATATTTGAAAAGTAGAATGACTCATTATTTTAATATTTCCTAAGAGTATTGTTTTATAATTTTCCCAAGGATTTGATTTGATTTTCTACTGGCCCCAAAGGTGGCAATATCTGCTTATGAAAGCCTTGATTTGGGCTGTGTAGGCTGCCAGAGTTTCTTTCAGACTTTTTTTCATTAAAACGAGATTGCACTGTAGGTCAGCAGCATCACCCATGCTTCCTAGACGCTTATATGATCAGAATTTACTTTTTCCTTTTCCTTGCAATAAGACATTTTTTTCATACTTAATGAGTGTAAAATATTCCCTGAGAGGAATCCACAAATGTTGAAATTTCTTCCTCCTTAGGAAAAGACGGTAGATTGTCAGTTTATTTACCCTTTGTTTCACTCAAAATATTTTCTTACAAATTCCCTGCAGGCTTTCTCTCTTCCTTCCTTTCTATGGAGATTTGTGAAAAATGTGACACACACAACTGATAGCAGTGGCATGGGCCTTGGCCCATCATTGTTTGTCTTTTAAGAGGTGTCCTATAAAAAAAAATTTACAAAAATTAGCTGGGCGTGGTGGTGACGCCGGTAATCCCAGCTACTTGGGAGGCTGAGGCAGGAGAATCTCATGAACCTGGAAGGCAGAGGTTTCAGTGAGCCAAGATTGTGCCACAACACTCCTGCCTGGGCGACAAAGGGAGAATCCATCTCAAGAAAAAAAAAAAAAGAAAAGAGGTGTCTGCAAGAGTTTGAAACTAAATTTTTTATTCCTATTGGTATAATATTTATAGATTTTTTTTTTTGAGTCAGGGTTTCTGTCATCCAGGCTAGAGTGCAGTGGCATGATCTTGGCTCAGTGCAGCCTTGACCTCCTGGGCTCAAGATCCTCCCACCTCAGCCTCCTCAGTAGCTTGAATTACAGGAGCGTGCCACCACACCTGGCTAATTTTTTATATAGACAGGGTTTTGCCATGTTTCCCAGGCTGGTCTTGAACTCCTAGGCTCAGTGATCCTCCCACCTCAGTCTCCCAAAGTGCTGGGATTACAGGCGTGAGCCACTGTGCCCAGCCTTATTTATGGATTTTCAAAAAATAAACCACCTGCCATCATCCTCAGCAAACTAACACAGGAACAGAAAACCAAACACCACATGTACTCACTTAAAAGTGGGAGCTGAACAATAACACATGGACACAGGGAGGAGAACATCACACAGTGAGGCCTGTCGGGGGGTGGGACATGGGGAGGGGGACTATAAGGAAAAATAGCTAAAAGATGCTGGGCTTAATACCTGGGTGATGGGTTGACCGGTGCAGCAAGCCACCATGGCATACATTTCCCTACGTAACAAAACCTGCACATCCTGCACATGTACCCTGGAAATAATAAAAAATAAAAATAAAAAAAGAAAAGAAAAATGTCTAATAAATGTAAGACATTTTCAACTTCACTTGTAGTCAAAGGAATGCAAGTTAATAAGTTATCACTTATCTAAGAAAGAAAAGGAAAATAATTTAAAAAATAAAAATAAAAACAACCACACTAGGCCCAAGTAGGCCCAAGTAAGAAATACATCTTGGCCAGGCGCGGTGGCTCATGCCTGTAATCCCAGCACTTTGGGAGGCTGAGGCGGGTGGATTTCCTGAGGTCAGGAGCTCGAGACCACCCTAGCCAAAATGGCGAAACCCCGTCTCCACTAAAAATACAAAAATTAGCCAGGCGTGGAGGCAGGCGCCTGTAATCCCAGCTATTCAGGAAGCTGAGGCAGGAGAATTGCTTGAACCCGGGAGGCAGAGGTTACAGTGAGCCGAGATTGTGCCACTGCACTCCAGCCTGGGTGACAGAGCAAGACTCCGTCTCAAAAAACAAACAAACAAACAAAGAACAAAACAAAACAAACAAAAAAATGAAATACATCTTAGTAATTGAAGCAACTCTTATTTGACTATCATCTGCTCACTTTTATACTCTGACAGGTGCTTCTCCTCCCTGTAGCATGAAGCAACTCTTATTTGACTATCGTCTGCTCACTTTTATACTCTGACAGATGCTTCTCCTCCCTGTAGCATGAAGGAATACAGCAATAAGGGCTGAGGCTGTCCTGGAGGATAGCTAGAGAGGCGACACTGAGGAAAGGCGCATAGTGAGACTCCAAGATGAGCCGCCCATGCAGTGCTGAAGATTCTGGGCTGCCCTCTCAAAGCACGGTAAGAAAGTGGGTGGTCCTGAGCTCTGAGAGCTGCCCCCACTCCAGTAGGGGTTTTTCCTCAAGAGAGATTCTTCAGAGAATCATTTTCTTTTTCTTTTTTTTAGAGACAGAGTCGCACTCTATGGCCAAGGCTGCAGTGCAGTGGTGCAATCATAGCTCACTGAAGCGTCAAACTCCTGGGCTCAACTGATCCTCTCACCTCAGCCTCCTGAGTAGCTGGCATATGTCACCATGCCTGCTAGTTTTGTTTGTTTGTTTGTTTGTTTAGACAGAGTCTGGCTGTCACTCCAGTTGGAGTGCAGTGGCATGAACTTGGCTCACTGCAACCTCCGCCTCCTGGGTTCAAGTGATTCTCCTGCCTCAGCCTCCTGAGTAGCTGGGATTACAGGTGTGCAGCACCATGCCTGGCTAATTTTTGTATTTTTAGTAGAGACAGCATTTCACCATGGCCAGGTTGGCCTTGAACGCCTGACCTCAAGTGATCCACCTGCCTCGGCCTCCCAAAGTGCTGGGATTACAGGCATGAGCCACTGCATGGTTCCATTTGCTGTACAAGTTAGAGCAGTGGCTGAATTACAGAGCTGTTGTGTAGCTCTGAGAAAACTGCGCAGGTTATAATTTCTCTACTTGCCTCCTGGATTCATTTTTCATCCTTCCTTGCCCTGCTCTGTGCCCAAGGAGACTGAACCAACCCCTTCAGATCAGAGGGCAAGAGGAGAGAGGGGTCAGGCTTTATTCTCTATGCCTTTGCTTAGGAGCTGTGTCTGTTGGTAGCTGTCATGCTCCGCACCTATCACTCCCATCAGGTGGCCCATGTCACCAGGCTCTAATACCACTTTTCTCTCCCCTTGCTCCTTCAGTCCTAAGGGAAATGATGGCTTCCTGGAGCCAGACTTTGGGTGCCTCATGCCACAGGGCATGGATTTAGCTAGTAGCCATGGCAGTTGCCTGACAAGACCATTCTGTTGCCTTGTGGCAACCTCCATAAATCACAGGACTGGATTTATGTGATATTTAAAATCTTACAGATTTAATTAAAGATTTTCGAGTAGATGAGCACATAAGATCAGATATGTAGTCTAAGAATATTAACCTGGTAGAGTATTAAATATATGGGAAAGGGAGAGAATGGAGATGACACCAGTGAGCAGATACTGCCATAGTCCCTGTCAGTGGTGATGACAGGTGAGATACACAAGGTCAATGGGAAGGCTCCAGATAGACATCTACTCCAAAGGAACCAAAAACCAATTGTCTTCGGGGGACACAGTGGAAGGATGTTTCAAGTAGGAATCTGCCAATGTTGTCTTTTCTGAATTTCCTTTTGTGAGGAACTGCTCTTCTGCTACTCTACATGATTTTGATGAGCCTGCCAATTGCAGGACTCTGTCCCTCTGACCACAGCGGGGTGTGTGTGTGATAGTGGTAGGTGCAACCAAGAATAGTATCTCAAACCCAGCCCATCATAGTGCCTCATTCTCTTGGGCAGTGTGATTGATATATTGGTGGCCATGTGCCTCAATCTAGGCCAATCAATGCCTTTTTTGGTGACTTTTCCATTTGGAGCTGAAGGAGAAGGGGCCTTACTTTCAGAAATATGTGAATGGGGATGCTGCAGCCTCTTTTTTTCCCCACAACAAGAAGAACAAAGACAACATAGACAAGTGGGTGGAGAGTGAAGATGGTGACTTCCTTCAAGTTCTTGAGTCTGGTCAAACTAGAAGCGAGATCAATTTCTGGACTTCCCAGTTATGTGATCCAGTAAATCTCCTTTTATGCTTAAGCTAGTTTGAGTTTTGAGTTGGGTTTCTGTCACTTGTAATCAAAACAAGTCTGAACTTTAAAAAAAAAAAAAAAAAAAGCGGGGGCTGGGCACAGTGGCTCACACCTGTAACCTCAGCACTTTGGGAGGCCGAGGCAGGCGGATCACCTGAGGTCAGGAGTTTGAGACCAGCTTGGCCAACATGGAGAAACCCCGTCTCTACTAAAAATACAAAAATTAGCCGGGCATGGTGGCATATGCCTGTAATCCCAGCTACTTGGGAGGTTGAGCCGGAAGAATTGCTTGAGCCTGGGATGCAGATGTTGCAGCGAGCCAAGATTGTGCCACTGCACTCCAGCCTGGGTGACAGAGCAAAACTCCATCTAAAAAAGAAAAAGTAACATGCTCTTCCTATTAGAAACAGGCTTAAGAAACTTCCATGAGTCCACAGTAAATTCAATGGAATGAATGTTTAAGCAGATACAATCTAAGGAAGTTTTATTAGCAAACTATCGATAAATCAAAGGTGTTTCGGAGAATGTTGGGGAAACTAGTTTTGCTCATTTTCATTCTTTATTTTCCTTCTTATGCTAGTAGTTTCTGCTTTTGAAATTCTAAGAGGAAAAGAAACAGTAAGTGTAGCCAGTCAAGGGAAAAGGAATAGACTGAGAAGCAGTAGAGGAAGCCTGGGAACAGAGTGATGGAGAAGGGAATTATGAGAAACGCCATGGCATATGAGACAGCTCCAGCCTGGGAGTCAGGACCTGTGTACAGTCCTGGCTCTGCCACAAATGTGCCATCTGCTTGCATAAGCTAGTGTGACTAAGTTGTAATTCCTACACTTGAGAAATAAGGAGACCTGGAATAAAAGATGATTAATATTCCCTTTCAACCGTCTATTATTCCAGCGTATCCCTATTTTTAGCAGGAACATGAAGGAAGCAAAGGATTAGGGATCATCACTATTGGATTCATAGCTGTGAAGACAGTTTCCCAGAAGAGTTCCCAGGAGGTCTGGCTTGGAGGGCAGCTGCTCCAATGCCGTCAGACCCAAGCTCAGATCAAACCACAGGCATCTGAGGCTCTGGCTTTATCCTGGAAGGGTTAAGACGTGGTCAATGAGCGAGCGAACCAAGGAAGGTCTCCTTGTTTTGCTAAATAGTTAATGTAATCCCCTAAGCAGAGAAGGTAAAACCAACCTAATTTCCTCCTTCCCTCCTCACCCTTTTCCCACCCAATGAAGGAATCCTGACTCAACCTAAACCCCACCCACAGCAGCATACCTGGAACCCATCCAACCTAGCAAGTGCAGCCTGCCTAGTGGCGACCTGAGCAAACCAATTTCACACCGGAAAATTCAATAGCCTGCTATTATCACAGCCAGGAAGGCAGGGAAGGAGAAGCTTCATCCTCACGGCAATTTAAGCAGGAGGAGAGAAGAGTATGGGGAGGAGTGGTGAATAAACACACAGGAAAAGGAAGTTCTGCAGAAGTTTGCTCCTACTCCAAAGTTGGGTTTGAAGGGTAGTGTATAAGAAGAAATGGGTTTTCTTCTAGCTCTTTCCAACTTTCTGCCATTTCTGCCAAAATACCACCAAAGAGTTTCTCAGTTCTCAGATTCCTGAGAAACAAGACCTGCCACACAGTAGGTGCTTGGTAAATAATAACTTAATTTTATTTTAAATTATTAATTTAAACATTAATTTAAATTAAAGGCCGGGCACAGTGGTTCATGCCTGTAATCCCAGCACTTTGGGAGGCCAAGGCAGACGGATCACGAGGTCAGGAGATCGAGACCATCCCGAACAACACAGTGAAACCCCGTCTCTACTAAAAATACAAAAAAAATTAGCCAGGCGTGGTGGCGGGCGCCTGTAGTCCCAGCTACACAGGAGGCTGAGGCAGGAGAATCGTGTGAACCTGGGAGGTGGAGCTTGCAGTGAGCCGAGATCGCGCCACTGCACTGCAGCCTGTGACAGAGCGTGACAGAGCGTGACAGAGGGTGACAGAGCGAAACTCTGTCTCAAAAAAAATTAAAGTTAAATTAAAATAAATTACTAATTATTAAGCACCTCGCTCTGTCACCCAAGCTGGAGTGCAGTGGTGTGATCATAACTCATTGCAACCTCAAATTCCTGGGCTCAAGTGATCCTCCCATCTCAGCCTCCAGAGTAGCTGGGACTCCAGATGTGCACCACCACACCTGGCTATTTTTTTTTTGTTTTTTGGTAGAGGTAGGGTCTTGCTCTGTTGCCTAGGCTGGTCTCTAATTTCTGGGCTCAACTGATCCTTCCACCTCCCAAAGTGCTAGGATTGTAGGCATAAGGCCCAGCGATAAATATTTACTGAGTGGATAACTGAACAAATGGATGGACACATCTGTGGGTCATCATATTGACTCTCTTTGTGGTGCCAGATGTGATGAGCCACAAGAGTAAAATATACTCCATGAAAGAGAAGGGAGGATCAGGAGAGGGGCTCAAGCACACTCAGCTGAAGCTGCTTCCCCACTCTGGACTATCCAGGCAGAATCTTAATATTGGTCACAGTGCACAGAGGGTATTTCCCTCAGTCAAGGAGCTTCCTATGGGCCTTTCCTATAGGCCCAGGACCACGCAGTTATTTATTAGTCCCTGACTTATAAGAGCTTGCAGTCTAAGTGAAGAGACAGTGTTAGCTCGGAGGAAATAATGACATGATTTGCATAAATCAATAAATAGTTGGCCTTAAGTAATGTATATTAGTTCAAAGAAAAGAGAGATGAGTGGGGCTGGAACAGTCCAGAAAGCACCATTGAAGAAGTGGGATTTGACTTTGATGCAGAAAACAGGCAAATGCTCATTCACGTGGGGGAATGTGGGTTAATTTTCTGAACCCTGATCCCACCTGGGGCATCACAGTGCTATTTTCCAGATGCATGCCCAAGTCCCCTTTCAATTTTCCATCCCTGGTCTGCATGGCAGGCGAGATTTCCATCACCATTAGAGCAGATGGGGCTTCACAAAGAGCAGTGCAATTTGAGTGCTGATGAGGCCAACAGGTTTGATTCAGAAGGTTGTTATTGCTGCCAGGCTGTAACTTAGACATATAAATTTGCTGCTTCAAATGTTCCATCAGGAGAATCAGCTGGGGAGCACTAATCCTAAGTGAAACCGTCTTGATTACAATGGAAGAAACGACAACAGCATATCGTTTAACTGCTGAACCCTTACAATGAAACACAAAGCGGCATTAAAGTTCTCTGCCTGTAATGCCATGGTTTAAGCAGTTAATCTTATTTTAGCTGAATGGCATGTTCATTACAGCAAATAAGTAGGTAATGTGTGGGATTACTGAAGAGGGAAGATAAATTAAACCAGTTATGGGCATCATGTTGATTTTTTTTAACTGTCTGGTTTAATTTGGTATTTTTCAACAGCCAGATCTAATAAACACTCATTTAGCAGAGATTAAGGAGATGGGACTCTTGCCCAGAAAAGGTATTATATATGACTTGAGATGCTAGTTTTAAGGGCAGTAATTCATGATACTCAGCACTGGCTCCAGCCTGGAATCTTCAGTGCTTTAACACGAGGGGTTCATGAGTGGCAAAGCAGTGCTTCTCACTTTCCACTAAATAGTTATGTTTCTACCATTTATACTTTTTATGGGCAGCTGAAGGACTTTTCTTCAAGGTCTCAAACATTCTTTTCTGTAGACCTGCTACAAAGACACCTTCTAACATCATACAGTGTAGTTCACGAATGTATTTTATCTTTTCTCAAACAACTGCTACTCTAACTTCAAAAACCATTCATTGAACTATGGGTACAAAGGACAAAGGAGATAGAGTCCTTGAATTGGAAGAGATTACAATGTAGTCTGGAGAGGAGGAATAATAATCACACACAATAAAGAACAATAAAGAAGCTGGTAACAGCATGAGCGGGTACATAAACAAGTGCCAAATTACATAGCCAATTTGTGCAGTGTAGCCCATAAGGAAACAGATGGACAAGTACTTACTGAGCAGCATGAAATACTCCAGGTTGGGTATTGTGCTGTATAGGCTTTTTGTATACTTAATTTGTGCAAATTTTTTTTTTGAGGCAAGTATTATGAACTCCCATTTCACAGGTGTAGAAACCAAGGCTCAGAGAACCAAATCGCTTACCCAAGTAGGGGGAAAGCCCCAGGTCTGATTTCAAAGTCCTTGCCTTTTCCTTTATGGCAAGTTGTTTCTTTAAGAAATATGAAGAGTCAGGAGCAGAAGAAAATCATGTAAGATGTCATGGAAGGAGTGGAATTGGATCTGAGTCTGAATGTACCCTTCAACCCAACCTCAAAGCAGCAAATGCCTTGATGCAATCTGTTTGACAGTCAATTCTGCTTCCAGGAATTAAGCCTAAATAATTAAGAAAATGTCCCTTTAGAAAGTTTGTATCCATTTGCACTCACACCATATATTATATAAATTCATTGTTCTCATGCCAATACCAGACATTATCATTCCTTTTCAATATCTGCCAGTCCATTAGATGGAATATAGTATCACCATGTAGCTATAATTTGTGTTTCTTTTTTTTTTTTTTTTTTTTTTTTGAGACGGAGTCTCGCTCTGTCGCCCAGGCTGGAGTGCAGTGGCGCGATCTCGGCTCACTGCAAGCTCCGCCTCCCGGGTTCACGCCATTCTCCTGCCTCAGCCTCCCGAGTAGCTGGGACTACAGGCGCCCGCTACCACGCCCGGCTAATTTTTTGTATTTTTAGTAGAGACGGGGTTTCACCGTGTTAGCCAGGATGGTCTCGATCTCCTGACCTCGTGATCCGCCCGCCTCGGCCTCCCAAAGTGCTGGGATTACAGGCGTGAGCCACCGCGCCCGGCCAATTTGTGTTTCTTTAGTGGGTAGATATGAACACCTATTCATATCTTTGCTGCCTAACTTTGTTTTAGAATTCTCTGTACCTTTTCCTTTGCTGATTTTTTTTGAGACAAGGTCTCGCTCTGTCTCCCAGGCTGGAGTGCAGTGGCATGATCTTGGCTCATTTCAGCCTTGACCTCTTGGGCTCAAGCAATCCTCCCACCTTAGCCTCCCAAGTAGTTAGGACTAGAGGTACACGCTACCATGCCTGGCTAATTTATTTTTTTATTTATTTTTTGTAGAGATGGGGTTTTACCAGGTTACCCAGGCTGGTTTTGAACTCCTGAACTCAAGCAATCCTCCCGCCTCAGCCTCCCAAATGCTGGGATTACAGGCATGAGCCACCATGCCCTACTTTATTTTTCTATATTTATTTACCTCTAAATAATTTTATTTTAAATTTAATTTTATAAATTAAAATTCATTTTCATTATTGCATTTAGAACACTTTACACATTAAGATTTTGGAATTGTCATATATGCTGCATATTACTTCTAGTTGATTTTTTCTTTAACACAAACAAATCTGAGTCATTTTCTTTAT
The DNA here is from genome assembly GCF_029289425.2 of Pan paniscus. Classification (NCBI taxonomy): domain Eukaryota; kingdom Metazoa; phylum Chordata; class Mammalia; order Primates; family Hominidae; genus Pan; species Pan paniscus. The sequence continues at coordinate 128,036,667 of NC_073254.2, forward strand.
AATTTCTGCAGTAGCATCCTGGAAATACAGTTACAGCACGAGGTAACCTTCAGAGTAGACAGCTTTCTCGAAATAGTAGCTCAGGTGAAGGGATAGCCAGGGCAGACTTCTACAACTTCTAAGTATCTGCAAGGACAATCCCAGTTGTGCAGACTCAGGGCTCCAATGAGATTCATAGTTTTTAAAAGGACAAGTAACTCCTGATGGCTATACAACTAAAGGTCGCCTCAGTTACACTGATTTCTTAGTAACTTAAATTCCTAGGATAATCTCTAATTTGTTCAAAGCGTACTATTCTTTTGGCATACTGTTAAGTCCACAAATACTATATGTGACATTTTGTCTTCAGACTGATGCAGGATTTTTCTTGGCCCCTTCACTGGACTCCCAACCGGAGGGAACATTTGCTCGGCCCACCACATTCAACCCCTTGTGGGTGGGAGCCTGTGAGCGAGTGAGTGCAGGATCCAGCCGGCCACTCCGGGCACCAGCAGAAGCAAGCTCCATGTGGGGCCCATGGCCAAACCAGCCATGAGCAAGTGAGTGTGGGATCTCGCCAGCTGTTCTAGGCACCGGCAGGAGCAGGCTCCATGTGGGGCTCATGGCCAGATCAGGAGTGAGCGAGTGAGTGCAGGATCTGGCTGGCCACCTTGGGCACTGGCGGGAGCAAGCTCTGTGCAGGGCCCATGGCATCACCGAGATGAGGGTGCCCATGACCCCAAAACCCCAGGGGGAGTGTCACAGTGCTCTCTTAGCGCTGCCATCTGCAGATGGCTATGTGTTAACAGCTCAGCTGGCCCCTTGTCTCATCACGTGGGGTGGCTGCCCTCTAACAGCAAGGGCAAAGGGCCGGTGTGATAGACTTTTTAGGTCCCCACACTCGGTGGGTCCTGAGCTCTTGTCCATCCAGCATCCAAGAAGAATGAAGTTGTGTGGACACTTGAAGGATGGTGAGGGTAGAGAACTTAATTGAGCAGTGGAAATGGCTCTTAGCATAGAGGGGAGCTGGAGAGGGGATGGGAAAAGCAGATAGTCTTCCCCAAAATCTGGCCGTCTCTTCCCCAAAGTCCAGCCATCTCTCCTTTCTACTGACTGAGTCTGGGATCTTTATAGGCACAGGATGGAGGTGGGTGGAGTGTGGTGGGCCACAGGTAGTTTTGGAAAAGATAACACTGGATTGGTAAAAAGACATTATTCAGAAAGAACCAATCAAGAGAGAGTGAGCAAACAGGAATAGAAGTACTCACTTTGGGCTGCAGGTTTCAGGCTTTTAGGCTTGAAGATGGGGTTTCACCAGGGACCCACCCCTGTTTGCCTAGGCGTTTGGCTGCCTCCTGCCACTCTCAATATTTTTGTTTTGTTTTCACTCTCAATATTTTTTAGTGAGTTTTTTAGTTCATTTTTGTGCTATGTTCATCAGGTTTGATATCAAGATGATGCTGACTTTGTAAAATTAATTGGGACTTCCTTCCCCTCCTCCCTCCCTCCCTCTTCCCTCCCTCCCTTCCTTCCTTCTTCCCTCCTTCCCTCCCTCCCTTCTTTCCCTCTTCTATTTAATCTACTTACTGATATTTGAGTTTAATATATCATGTTACTATTTGTCCTGTCCTGTGTTCCTGTTTCCCTCTTTTCTTGATTTCTGTTATATTGATATTTCCCCCTTCCTCCATTAGTTTGATAGTTACACCCTCTTTTACTTTCTTTTAGCAGTTACCTTAAAGGTTTCAACATTAATCCTAATCTCCAATGTTACTTGAATTTTTATCTTATTCCCAAATAATGCAACAACCCTAAAACATTTTAACTCCAAGAATATTGTGATGATTAATTTTATGTGTCAACTTGACTGGGCCACAGGGTGCCCAGACATTTGATCAAACATTATTCTGGGTGTGTTTGTGAGGGTATTTCTGAATGAGCTTAGCATTAGAATCAGTAGACTGAATAAAGCAGATTGTCCTCCCCAATGTTGGTGGACCTCATCGAATTAATTGAATACCTGAATAAAATAAAAAGGCTGATAAGATGAAACTTTTCCTGCCTGACTTCTGAGCTGGGGCATTAGTCTCCTGCCCTCATATTGGAACTACATCGACAGTTTTCCCAGGGCTGCAGCTTGCCAAATGCACATCTTGGGATGTCTCAGGTGCCATAATCACATAAGCCAATTTCTTACAGTATGTATGTATGTCATAGGAGACATTTATATGCTAAATATATATATGTTATAGGAGACATATAATACATAGAGAATATATAATATATAGATCATATAACATGTAGATTGTTTCATATAGAATGTTATATATGTAGATTATGTATTTCCTATGACATATATTAAACATAAAACATATATATAAAATATCTAACTCCTATGACATACATATTAATTATTAAATAGTGGCTTATGGCCAGGCACGGTGGGTCACGCCTGTAATCCCAGCACTTTGGGAGGCTGAGGCAGGCAGATTACCTGAGGTCAGGAGTTCAAGACCAGCCTGGCCAACATGGTGAAACCCCATCTCTACTAAAAATACAAAAGTTAGCTGGGCATGGTGGCATGTGCCTGTAATCCCAGCTACTTGGGAGGCTGAGGCAGGAGAATCGCTTGAACCTGGGAGATGGAGGTTGCAGTAAGCCGAGATTGCGCCACTGCACTCCAGCCTGGGCGATAGAGTGAGACTCTGTCTCAAAAAATAAAATTAAATTAAAAGTGGCTTATATATTATCATATATAATATGGCTTATATACCATATAGCTCTCTCTCCTCTTGGTTCTGTTTTTCCTGGAGAACCCTAATACAAATCACCTCTTGACTTTTATGTCACTTGTGCATTTTATTCTCTCTCTCTGTATGTGTGTGTATGTGTGTGTCTATATATATATGTTAACTCCACATCACATCATTGTACACAGCCAGTATTTATTTAGATTTATCCATATAGTTACCCTCTACACTAATTTCCTGTTCTTGCCCCTGTGAGTTTCCAACTGGGTTTATTTATTTATTTATTTATTTTTCTGAGACAGAGTCTCGCTCTGTCTCCCAGGCTGGAGTGCAATGGCTCGATCTCCGCTCACTGCAAGCTCCACCTCCCGGGTTTGCACCATTCTCCTGCCTCAGCCTCCCGAGTAGCTGCGAACCACAGGCGCCCGCCACCACGCCTGGCTCATTTTTTGTATTTTTAGCAGAGACGGGGTTTCACCGTTAGTCAGGATGGTCTCGATCTCCTGACCTCGTGATCCGCCCGCCTCGGCCTCCCAAAGTGCTGGGATTACAGGCGTGAGCCACCGCACTCGGCCCCAGCTCGGTTTATTTTACTTCCACCTGAAGACGTCTGTAGCATTTTTTTAATGCAGTCCTACTTGCGATAAATTCTTTTTGTCCTGAAATGCCTTTATTTCCCTTTTAATTTTGAAGACCATTTTTGCTAGGCATGCAATTCTAGACAATTGGTTACCCTCTTTTTTTTTTTTTTTTTTTAAGCGGACTCTCACTCTGTCACCCAGGCTGGAGTGCAGTGGTGCAATCTCAGCCCACTGCAACATTTGCCTTCTGGGTTCAAGCAATTCTCCTGCCTCAGCCTCCTGAGTAGCTGGGATTACAGGCATGCACTACCACACCCGACTAATTTTTGTATTGTTAGTAGAGATGGGGTTTCGCCATGTTGGCCAGGCTGATCTCGAACTCCTGATCTCAAGTGATCCACCTGCCTTGGCCTCCCAAAGTGCTGGGATTATAGGCATGAGCCACCACACCTGACCAATCAATTACCTTCTTTCAGCACTTTGAAAATATTCCATTTGTCTTCTGGGTTTCATTATTTCTCTGGAGAATCCAGCAGTAAGTCTAGTGGTTGCTCTTTTGATGGTGATGTCTTTTTTTCTCTAGCTATTTTATAAGATTTTATCTTTGGTTATCAATTACTATGAATGTGCCTGGGTTTTTTGTGTATTTTAAATTCTGCTTGGGTTTTTTAATCTGTGACAATGCTTTTCACCAGTTTTGAAAGTCCTCAGCTATTATCTTTTCAAAAGTTGCTTCTAGGCTGGGCACAGTGGCTCATGCCTGTAATCCCAGCACTTTGGGAGACAGAGGCGGGTGGATCACCTGAGGTCAGGAGTTCAAGATCAGCCTGGCCAACATGATGAAATCCCGTCTCTACTAAAAATACAAAAATTAGCCAGGCGTGGTGGTAGATGCCTGTAATCCCAGCTGCTCGGGAGGCTGAGGCAGGAGAATCTCTTGAACCTAGGAGGCAGAGGTTGCAGTGAGGTGAGATCACGCTATTGCGCTCCAGCCTGGGCCACAGAGCAAGACTCTGTCTCAAAAAAAAAAAAAAAAAAAAAAAGTTGCTTCTCTCACAGTTTCTCTGTTCTCTGCTTTTCAGGGACTCTAAATACATTTATATTAAATCTTCTCATTGTATCCCCTATATCTCTTACCCCCCTTGTCTGTACTTATGACCTTTTTTCACTCCATGTTTCCTTCTGGAAATGTTCTTCTAATGTATTCTTAATTATGTCTTCAACTATATCTTATTTGCTATAAAACCTTTCCATTTAGTCCTTAATTTCAGCTGCTATTTGTTTTTGTTTGAGATTTTGTTCTTTTTACAGTTTCCATAATTATTAATCTTGTTTCTTGTTTTAGCTCTTCAAACCTATTAAACACATTTCAGAGCAATTTTCTGTCAAGTAAAACTTGACAACAAAAAAAGCAATCAATAAGTTCCAGTTCCACTTATGATAGAGAAAGCCAAGAAGCGTTGCTTTCACAAACTACTTTGCCTTGGGCAGAGTACAGGATGAAAGATAGCAGCAAATTAAAAAAAAAAAAAAGAGAAGAAAACTGAAATTTTAACAAATGCTTAAAGACTAAGTGTGGGCTAGTGTGATAGCTTAGAATTCCTGGGAGCCACAGATACAAGGAGAGTTTAGCCCAAATTACTGGCTCTTTTTCATAGCCTCCACTGGGTATTCATAAGAAAAACTGGGGACAGAGCAGGAGAACTGAAAGAGACTCCTTTTGGTGACACAGGCATGCAGGTGACAACCAGCTACCATTGTGAGAGAGACATGAAACCCAGGTCCTTCTCTTACATAAAGAAAAAGCCATCTGCCACCAGGGGAGTGATACAAAACCTCCTATCCCCTGGTGTCAGCCAACAAAGTTGGCTGTAGGCAGGGAGGAGTTGAAGCAAAAACCATCTGCCGTTGGACGGGGCAAGGAAACTCACACTTGTGACCATGATCCTGCACTGATACAAAGCAGAGGTTTGCCGCCAATGAGAGAGGGACAGGAAACTCACTCTCACCTAAGACCCCACAATTACAAAACAAGGTCTGAGTGCCACGGAGAAAGGGGACCCAGCCCTGAAGCTCACACCCCCATGGCTTGCATGAGACTGAGGCTGGAGGAGGAGAACCGCCTCCTGCCCCAACCATAAGCCTTGCACAAAGTAGTAAGCAATAGCTTTCTACAGCTGAGGAGGGGCAGGAGCAGAGAGAAGGAGATATCATCGGTGGTACAAGTGTGCAGAGTCTGCTAAAAGCTGAGGGTGGAGCAGGAACACTGAGAAAAACTCTGGCACTCTAGGCCACACACTAAGCCCACAGCAGCAGCAGTCCACCACTGAAGAATTTGAAATCTGTGATATACTGAAAGTAACTATAGCAGCAACAGACTCAAACCCAGATCAACTATTTATTAGAGTTATTTGCCTCTCCCCCAACACTAATGGCCTAATAGAAAGACAGCTGTGCCCATTTCCAGATATAAATACTATTTACCTCAGTTTCTACTGTTCTTTAACATGCAACATCTGACATTTAATCAACAATTATAAGACATTTTAAAAAGTAAGACTTTGGGAGGCCGAGGCAGGCAGATCACAAGGTCAGGAGATCGAGACCATCCTGGCTAACATGGTGAAACCCCGTCTCTACTAAAAATACAAAAAATTAGCTGGGCGTGGTGGCGGGCACCTGTAGTCCCAGCTACTCGGGAGGCTGAGGCAGGAAAATGGCGTGAACCTGGGAGGCGGAGCTTGCAGTGAGCCGAGATCGTGCCACTGCACTCCAGCCTGGGTGACAGAGCGAGACTCCGTCTCAAAAAAAATAAAAAGTAAGAAAAAAAAAGATCCATTATCAAGAGATAAAAGTAGTCAACAGAACCAGATCCAGAGATGACCCAGATATTGATATTATCAGATAGAAACTTTAAAACAACTATGATTAAAATGCTAAAGGGCCTAGTGGAATGGATGGACACTATGTATAAATAGATTGGGAATTTCAGCAGAGAGATGGAAACTGTAAAAAAAAGAGTTAAATAAAAATGTTAGAAATAAAAATATGATATTAAGAGATAAAGAATCTCTTCAACAGGCTTATTGGTGGACTAAACACAGCACAAGAGAGAATCAGTAAGCCTGAAATAGGTTAACAGAAATAATCCAAATTGAAACACAAAGAAAAATAGAGTGTATAAAAGAAAACAGCACATCCAACAGAGCCATGAGACAATATCAAATGGCCTAACATAAATCTAATTGCAGTCTCAGAGGAATATTTGATCATATAATGGTTGAGAATTTTCTAAAATTAATAAAAAACAACAAACAGATCCAAGAGGTTTGGAGAATCTCAAGCAAAAGAAATACAAAGAAAAACACACCCAGAGGCTGGGCATGGTGGTTCACGTTTGCAATCCCAGCACTTTGGGAGGCCAAGGCGAGAGGACTGTTTGATCACAGTTGTTCCAGACCAGCCTGGCAACATGGGGAAACCTCATCTCTACTAAAAAAAAAAAAAAAAAAAAAAAAAGAAAAAGAAAAGAAATGAAAAGAAAAAAAGCTGGGTATGGTGGCACATGCATGTAATGATAGGTACTTAGGAGGCTAAGGTGGGAGGATTGCTTGAGCCCAGGAGGCAGAGGTTGCAGAGAGCTGAGGTCACACCACTGCACTCCAGCCTGGGCAACAGAGTCGACCCTGTATCAAAAAAAAAAAGGCACATCATAGTTTAACTGCTGAAAATTAAAAAAAAAAAACGATATCTAGAAGGCAGCAAGAAAAAAAAATTACACATAGATGAACAAAATTTAGAATTACAGCAGAATTCTCAACAGAAACTTTGCAAGCCAGGAGGCAATGGAGTAATTTCTTTAAAGTATTAGAAAACTTAGACTTTACCACAATCCTATCAGGTAACTTGAAATCTTGGTGTTGGTGAGGCTAATCAGGGCTAGAATTGAGAAGAAAGATGGTGGTACTGTGGGAACAACAGTAAATGACAGGGCTTAGATGCAAGGGGCTGGGGTGCACCTGAGAGCCAGAATGACATGGGTATGCCTCTTGAAATCAGACCATCAATAAGCAAGGTCCCCAAACCCAAAATGGGTTTTTCAGAGCCAGACCACATCAGACTACATTCTCTAAATCACTTTCAGCACAGTGGAGTTGGTTACAAGCAAAATTGCATAACTGCAGTGCCCAGCTAAGCACCTATTCCCCAGTGTCTCAAAGACATAGAATGAATGGTACAGATTGTGACAAGAGCCAAACTACAAAGGATAGTTCCTATGATTTCATCTATTGTGATATCAGGAGACAGGAAGAAGGTGAACAGATAATCTGCTGATGCAGAGGTCACAGACCCAGGAGGAACTGAAGCAGCTAAACACCCATGTGCTCCTATTTGAGATATTGGGTTGAAGCAAGGGGTAAGTCCTGAATGGATGTTGGGCCAAATGTGCCAAGTAGTGCAAGGTCAAGCAGAACTTCAATCCTTTCCATAATCTCCATCATTTCCCAAAAGCTTAAAAATATACAATCTAATTTTACAATTTCTTTTTATTTATTTATTTTTTTTTTTGAGACGGAGTCTCGCTCTGTGGCCCAGGCTGGAGTGCAGTGGTGCGATCTCAGCTCACGGCAAGCTCCGCCTCCCGGGTTCACACCATTCTCCTGCCTCAGCCTCCCAAGTAGCTGGGACTCCAGGAGCCCACCACCACGCCCGGCTAATTTTTTGTATTTTTTAGTAGAGGCAGGGTTTCACCGTGTTAGCCAGGATGGTCTCGATCTCCTGACCTTGTGATCCGCCCGCCTTGGCCTCCCAAATTGCTGGGATTACAGGCATGAGCCACCGCGCCCAGCCTAATTTTACAATTTCTATGCATGCACTCTTCAAGACAAGTGACCCCCAACTTCCCTTTTCCGTGTAAACTGCTACCTCTAGTTCCCTCATATACATTCAGGAATCACAGGACGAAACCACGATTGGGGGAGTGGAAATTTGATCTAGAGATTCTACTTGCTTACTCTCCTTCTTTATGCTATCCTTATGCTAGTTGTTTGCCTGCACCACAGTAAGAGAAAAGCAGCAAGAGGGAACATGAGCATGGGGTGGGGAGGGAGGTGGGTGGGTGTTGGATTTTGACTGCTCAGAGTCCCTGGGTTATACAAGTAAATATTGTGCCTTATTTAATGGAGGACAGCCAAGATATAAAGAGGGTTTCAAAAAGCCAAGGCCAAGCAAGCCCTTGGTATCTCAGCTTCTATTACGTTACTGGTAATAGCACTACAAATCAATGTAGAAAATGAGGTACTAGTAGGAGAGAGAGGAAAAGGAAGAAATAGCTGATCACCTCTGGAAAGAGGGATGGCTGCAAGGCTTTCTGCTGTGGGCCCCTGTCTCTAAAGATACCCAATACAGTGACAGTAGCCTTCTCCTACCTTCTTTTTACTTTTTGCTGGAATGCAGTGGTGCGATCTCGGCTCATTGCAAACTCTGCCTCCTGCGATTCTCCTGCCTCAGCCTCCCGAGTAGCTGGGATTACAGGCACACACCACCACGCCTGGCTAATTTTTAGTAGAGAAGGGGTTTCACCATGTTGGCCAAGCTGGTCTCAAATGATCCACCAGCCTCAGCCTCCCAGTGTTGGGATTACAGGTGTGACCTACCGCACCCAGCCCTTCTCCTACCTTCATGTGATCACTCTTCTGTTTCAGAAGTCAAAACAGGACAAGCAACTAATAATTTTCAATTCTGCCTATCTATACTCTAGTTGTATACAATTATCTGAGAAATTACAATTGAATTATTTTCCACTTCCAATGCTATTGGGCAAATCTTTCAGACATGATCCTGAGCATTTGAGACAATGGAGGAATTACCACAATTTCTAGCTAAAATGAACCTATCATTCCTTTTACTTTTTAATTTTAAAAATATGAGATGGGGGTCTCACTTTGTTGCCCACGCTGATCTTGAACTCCTGGCCTCAAGCAATCACCCTGCCTCAGCCTCCCAAAGTGTTGGGATTACAGGCAGGAGTCACTGTACCCAGCATCATTCATTTTAAAGCTCTGAAATCTTTTGATTGCATTGGGGTACTGAGATGGATTTTTTTTTTTTTTTTTTTTTTTTTTTTTTTGAGACAGGGTCTTGTTCTGTCACTCAGGCTGGAGTACAGTGGCACAATCTTGGCTCACTGCAACCTCTGCCTCCTAGACTCAAGCGATCCTCCCACCTCAGCCTCCTGAGTAGCTGGGACTACAGGTACACACCATGATGCTCAGCTAGTTTTTTAATTTCTTGTAGAGACAAGGTCTCACTATATTGCCCAGGCTGGTGTCAAACTCATGGGCTCAAGTGATCCTCCCACTTCAGCCTCCCAAAGTGCTGGGATTACAGGTCTCAGTCACCACACCCAGCAGATTTTCAAAAATACCTGTTTATCACAAGAAAAACATATTTAAAAAATCATTATTGCAAAGCTCCACACTGTAAGAAGCATGGATCAGTCAAATTATCTTTTAAAAGCCCTCTTTAATTCCAAGGAGATAAAGAAAGTTATTGGTCATTAAACATGTTACATGTATGACTAATATTTATTATAGCTAATATAATAGTTTAGAACAAGGAAATTTAGTAGAGTTGTAACATTTTGGTGCTACATGTATAATTCAGCATAAGCCAAAGCCTTTTTAAAATAACCAATACTATCATTTTATGAAATCTTTACAAGATAAGCACAGTAGTACAATATTTAAGCATCTCAAGTCTCCATTTAAGAGTTGACTATCAAAGAATGACTATTATAAATAAAGAGCTCTATGATGTTCTGCTTATTTAGTTAATAAGGTAGGGAAATAAGTGACATACTTTTTAGAAGAATCCATGCAGTGGACAGAAAGTCAGATTAGGTAGTCTCTAGGGATCCATCCAGCTCTGGGAATCTATCATCAGATGGCCTCTAAGGTTTCTTCTAGCTCAGAAAATAGAAGTACTTGGAACATAATTTTTTAAATTTTAAATGGTTATATAGGTTAATAGTATTTTTTGCTTTTCAAAATTCATTGCTGGTGATGTCTATTACTTATTTGATGTCATGTCTTTGGCCAGGAATGCAATCCTAATTAGCACTGTTCCAGGAAAACATTTCATTTTATAGGGAGCATATCCCAGAAACATTAGAAAATACTAGTCCCAATATAAGTAACATTTACCAACTAGACTCTGGGCTACACTTTAAAATATCTGATGTTCAGCCAGGTGTGGTGCTTATGCTTGTAATCCCAGCACTTTGGGAGGCTAAGGCAGGAGGATCACTTGAACTCAGGAGTTCAAGACCAGCTTGGGCAACATAGTGAGACACTGTCTCTACCAAAAAAAAAAAAAAATTAATTATCAAAAAAAAAGAAAAAATATATCTGATGTTATTTCTATCTCTCAAGTTCAACAATAAATAATCCAAAGTACATTTTTATTTGCAGCAAAATTTAAGACAGACGGTACTTTCTTTTTTCTTTTTTTTTTTCTTTTGAGACAAGGTCTGGCTCTGTCGCCCAGGTTGGAATGCAGTGGTACAACCTCGGCTCATTGCAACCTCCGCCTCCCGGGCTCAAGACATCCTCCCATCTCAGCCTCCCAAGTAGCTAGGACTACAGGCACTTACCACCATACCCAGCTAATTTTTGTATTTTTTGCAGAGACAGTGTTTCGCCGTGTTGCCCAGGCTGGTCTCGAACTCATAAGCTCCAGCAATCTGCTTCAGCCTCCCAAAGTGCTGCAAATACAGGTATGAGACACTGTGTCCAGCTGATGGTACTCATAAAAGTAGGCATCTAAACTCAACACCTGAAAAACAAATGTGATGTTAAATTACATCTGAAATTTTAAAAATGTATTTAAAAATCCAAATAAAGCTTACAATTTCCTTATTTCCTTTATTTTAACATGTCAAAAAAACACTTAAAGATATTCTTGTAAATACATATAAGCTGTGTGTCAGCATTCAGTACTATGCAAATAATTTTTCAATATGACAAAATGAAAAATTTACACACTTTAGGGTAGCGCTTAATACTTATCTTTGAAATCTATTGCTGATGCTAGGTCTAAAGAGCAATGACTCAACCAGAAAAAATAGTAAAGGCTGCCTTTTCCTTTTTAAAGTGCTTATTAGCTTTATATCAAAAAACAATGGTTTTTACAAATACATAATACTGAAAGGTGCTCAAAAAGTCACCACTTACAGAATTGAACATGTCATTTTCTAACTCTGCACATGTAAACTTGTTTTATCTGCATTAATGAAGATTGCTTCAAATGGCTCTCAATCATATGCTTCAAATCAAGACAGTGCTAAGTTCCAGCAGCATAAACAGTGACAGCAGAACAAACCCCAGCACATTTTCAGTGGATCACAGCAGATCAGAGAAAGTGTAACAGCTTTTGAGTATGTTATACATCCAAGAGCCTTATATTTCACTCCACATAAACAGTAAACATAAAAGAAAAAAGAAACACTTTGTCTCCCTATAGAGCATTTTATAGTATAGGAAGGGATTCAAATTATCTTTTTAACAAAACTCTTGTTTCTATACAGAGGAGATTTTATATTCTTAATGTTTACAACAAAGCCTATTTCCACCAAAAAAGCAAGAAGAAATTAATAAATGAAATCCTGAACTCTAAAAACCTAAGAAATAAAACTGTGAACAATTCTGAAACGGAGTGTTTTTTCTAAAGGCTAATACAAACATACCAAAATAGAATTTCTGAGCATGAACTATGTGATTTCATTTCAATCGTATCACTTTCATCTGATTGAAATAATTTAGAAACAATAAGGATGATCTTAATCTCACTATTTTCTGCATGAGACTATCGTTCCAATTCATCCCCTCAATACACACCACTGTCCAACAGTCTTACACTGAGCATCCTCTCAGGTCCCTTTCTGCTCGCTGAACCTTAAGCTGGTTTTACCCCTCCTGTCTCTCTTCTCCAAAATCCTCTATATATCTTAAGAAGAAAATATTCCTTTAAAAAATGACAATTTAAATACAGTGTGATAATGCTACATTTGATTTAAAGTAGTAATAAATTATAAATCGCCAAATAACTTAATGTAATTCACGATGCAAATCCTTGGTATAAAAATAATCCATATTGCCCTGAATATAATAAAGCAATCCAGTGATTTTTAAATTACTTATGAAATAAAGGCAAAAATAAGATGTAAAATACTATTTATAAAAGTCAAGTAAGAAACCAGTTACCATAAATCTTTTTACAAAGATAAATGTAATGTGGCTTACTACTTTTAAAAATTGTCAGGGAGGTTTGCAATCAGTGGTTTCAAAAATGACTCTAGGGAAACTAGAGACTGAATTATATATTATTGTGATGTACAACATATTAACTATATATATAACAATAATACTGCAACGGGGGGTAATTAAGCTACTTCCTAACAAGTACATTTCTTTTTCAAAGTCTTTGCTGTAACTGATTAATTTTTAAATGTTAGTTTTCAAAAACTTTTCTACTTGAGATACTTATGTTAGTAAGAAGATACCAGAAGTCTAGAATAGTAATCAAATGCCTATAAAATAAAATAATGATTGTTCTTGCATGTTCTGTTATTGTGACAAATACACATTAAAATAGATAACATTGCTATGCCTGGAAATTAAAAATATCCAAATCTGTTAGAAAGAAGTGGAAAAGGAAAGAAAAATCGAAAATTCTTATTTAAAAATGGATCTGAAGTCCTTGTATTTCTTAAGAACTTGACTTGTCAAATCACAGTTTATCTTCTTTCTGAAACCAAGTTGTGTCTTCCACCATTCATTCACGTGATATGTCAATTCTCCATTTTGTAGGTCTCAGTTTGAATTTTCCTGAATATTTGCAAAACTGGTACTGGACTTGAGACGTTTGGCTAGATAAATCAAAAGAATTATATTTTAATTTAAATTTAATTATCAAACATGATTATTTACTATTTTTATGTAATCTATAGTATTTGTCTATTAATTCTATGTTTGAATCCTAACAGTTCCAGCCTTATAAGAATTAAAACCTAATTAAAACTTTTTTCTACCAACCTCAAAAACACATAACTTTGTTAGAAATTGCACATGACTTTGTTAGAAGCAGTACAAATAAAACAACATCATTTATATCTTCTTGAACATCACAATCTTAAATATGTAATGTACGTGAAATAAATGTACTTAGACAATGAAAGTGCTATAAGGTAGAATAACAAAATTATACATCTAAAAGTCTAAGTTAGAAATCCAAATCTGAATTTCTCTTAAAAGAATTCAGTGAAAACTTCCCCAACCTGATAAAGAGCATGTACAAAGATTCTATAGCAATCATTATGCTTAACTGTGAAAGACTGAATGACTTTTCCCCCTAAGATCTGGAATAAGACGAAAATACCTGGTCTTGCTTGACATCGTGCCACTAATTTATCACCAGCGCAACAAGGCAAGAGAAAGAAAAGGAAAGCTATACATATTGGAAAGAAAGAAAGAAAACTGCTTCTATTTTCAGATGAAAAAAAAATCAGTGAAAGAACTCTGTAATGGGAAAAAAAAAGACAAAAACATTTTAATGACCCTCAAAGAAAAGTGAGTTGTATATTATTATGGAACTCTGTATTGTAAAAAAAAAATTTTAATGATCCTCAAAGAAAAGTGAGTTTTATGTTATATAAACACACAAACACATATGGCTGCTAACAAAATACGTTACCATCAATTCTGATTTGATGCTAATGGGACTGAGTCATTAGGGTTAATAAAACAAATCATGGCTATTTGGCTTGGTAATATGTTTTGTACTTATAGTTAAACATGAATGTTTCTCATGTTCTAGAAATGAAAAACAATCATGCCCATAGTGAGAGTATTTTATACTGAGTAACTAAGAGTCTCCCTACTTCAGAGCTTCACAAAACTTGGGTAGGGGTTATGATTTAGAAGCTCTGCAATGGGACCTTAGTACCTGTACTTTTTTAAAGCTCTGCAGATAATTCTGATGTGTAGCCAAGGATGAGAACCAGTGTTTCTGGTTTCTTTTTTTATTTTATTTTATTTATTTTTTTTGAGACGGACTCTCGGCTTTGTCACCCAGGCTGGAGTGCAATGGCTCGATCTTGGCTCACTGCAAGCTCTGCCTCCTGGGTTCACACCATTCTCCTGCCTCAGCCTCCCAAGTAGCTGGGACTACAGGTGCCCACCACCACGCCCAGCTAATTTTTTTTTTTTTTTGGTATTTTTAGTAGAGACGGGATTTCACCGTGTTAGCCAGGACGGTCTTGATCTCCTGACCTCATGATCCGTCTGCCCCGGCCTCCCAAAGTGCTGGGATTACAGGCGTGAGCCACCGCGCCTGGCCTACCAATGTCTCTGGTTTCTTTTTTTTCTTTTTTTTTTTTGAGATGGAGTCTCACTCTGTCGCCCAGGCTGGAGTGCAGTGGCGCGATCTCAGCTCACTGCAACCTCTGCCTCCCGGGTTCAAGCGATTCTCCTGCCTCAGCCTCCCGAGTAGCTGGGACTACAGGTGTCTGCCACCACGCCCGGCTAATTTTTTTTTGTATTTTTTAGTAGAGATGGGGTTTCACCGTGTTAGCCAGGATGGTCTCAATCTCCTGACCTCATGATCCACCTGCCTCGGCCTCCCAAAGTGCTGGGATTACAGGCATGAGCCACCGCGCCCGGCCTGTCTCTGGTTTCTATCAACTGTAAGTGGAAAATCACAACATGACTTCCTGGACGAGTGTACTGCTTCAGCTTAAAATAAAGGGAAAACTTAAACTAAAAACATTGGCCTAAACTAAAATCTACTTCTTAAGCCTTCAGTAGATTTGGGAGGCAAACCAAATCAATAGTTTGGGTTTTTGAGAATTACTTTGTTAAAAACTACTAGAAGTGATCTAGCTTCTGACTAAATTTCAAATGACTTAATAAACTGGCCAAGTTAAATACGAATGAGTACATACACCTACATCTTCCTTGCCTTTATATTCCCTACCTGATAAATCCCCACATCCTTTAAAATTCTAGCCCAGGGATCATCTAACGGTGAATTTCAACACCTCTAATGCAGTTAGCTCCTCCCTTCAGGCAGGGAAGACAAACAAATAAAGTAGAGAATAAATGAAAAAGATGATTTAAATAACCAATTATTTAATTTAAATTAGTTTAAGTGATTAAGTGCCATTAAAGAAAGACGGCACAGAAGAACAAATGGAGAGGCGTATTCTTAGACTGGGGAGTCATAAAAGGTCTCTTTGAGCAAGTAACTTTAGAGCTAAGACCTGGCTTGCAAGAAGCCAGGTAAGGAAAGAGGGAAGGGCCTTGGAAAAGGGGCAGTGTGAATGAGCTTGGTAGTGGAGAAGAACAGAAAGGAACCAGACTGTCCACAGCACCATGAGCAATGAGGAGAATGGATGTGACGAGTTTAGAAAGGTGGCTATGGGCCAGGTCATGTACAGCTTGGAGAGCAGACCCTGGAAAGTAAGTTTGGATTTATTCTAGGTACAATGGGAACACATTAAGCGTTCCAAGTTAGTAGAGAAACATGGTGAATTTGTGTTTAAAAAATTATTCTAGCCACTATGTGGCGTATGGATTTTAGTAGATCAAGAAATGGAAGGAAGGATACCAGTTAAGGGGCTCTTGCATTAGTACAGATAAGAGATGAAGATGGTTTGGGCTAGGGTTTACCAGTGGAGGGAGAGAAACGACTAAGCAGAACTGGCAGCATACTTGCTAATCAATTAAAAGGGGATGAGAGGGGAATGTGGGAATGGAAAAATAAAAGAAAGAAAATAATTAAGAAATGACTACAAGGTTTGTGGCTTCCATAGCAAATAGTGACACTGGTAGTGACTTTTACTTTGACAGCAAACAAAAAATCCTGATCAGAAGCAGTAAATACTTTCCATAAAGTTAAATAGATTAGCAAGGCAAATAAGATGCTAAACTTTAAAAGTATACCAAGCTCTGAAAAATAGTTTCTCAATGGTGAGGTGCCCACAATATTTTGCTATTATTCTAAGTAAGGGCTTTAAGGACCTGAGCTACTGCATATTTACAGAATGCTGGCAGCCTTCAAAAAAGCTTTAATAAATACACCCATGACAAAGACTCTCCCCTCTAGTAGCTAGCATTTTAAGGTGACAAAACATTACAAATTCAGTTCAAACTGATCTACAGGTAACCTTTTTTTAAAAAAATTATATATATTAGAAGTGAAGTTAGATGAAGTAGTGATCGAAATTTATAGGGAAAAGAATTTTTATATCAGACATTCCTAGACTACAAATAGTATTTGAGAGAAAAGAAAATTAACCTTTTCCCCTAAACAGTTCTCTTTTTTAAAAACTAAAATTATTAAGGCATAAGCCCGTACTTTCATTCTGATAATAAACAAGAAAGCCACGTGACTTAGAAGCCACTCTTCCTTAGCTGGATGGGATCTCTAGTTGGTGCTTCTTTTGCTCTGGCCTATTTCATAGGGAGAAAGAAAGGGAATTAATATGTATTGAGCATATACTATTATATCAAGTAATCTCCTTGGAACTACGATTCCAATTTGTTCACAAACAAACTGTCTGTTATGTCAGCTATAGTTTCTTCCTGCCTGCCACACTTAGGTGGTTCTACCATGACTCCGATGGGTCTAAGAGCTGTCTGTATCTCCCTGCTATTGCCATGTTAGGAGTGCAAAGCCTCTGTTGTTATTCTTCTGTTGTTGCCAACCTTATTCCAGCGGTAATCTAGCTTTCTCAATTTAATCATCTGAAAGACACTGTGTTTTAACTTTTTTTTTTTTTTGAGACAGTCTCACTCTGTCTCCCAGGCTGGCGTGCAGTGGTGCAATCTCGGTTCACTGTAACCTCCGCCTCCCAAGTTCAAATGATTCTCCTGACTCAGCCTCCCGAGTAGCTGGAACTACAGGCATGCGCCACCATGCCCGGCTAATTTTTTGCATTTTTAGTAGAGATGGAGTTTCACCGTGTTAGCCAGGATGGTCTCGATCTCCTGACCTCGTGATCCGCCCGCCTCATCCTCCCAAAGTGCTGGGATTACAGGCATGAGCCACTGCACCTAGCCCTGTTTTAACTTTTTATTGTCTACACTTATAAAATTTTCACAGATCTCTTTCACTAGTAAGCATGATTGTAAAACTTAAAGCAGAGAGTCCTTTTAGGCTAATGTACTTTGAGTTCTCAGAGTAGCTATCATTTCTAAAACAGCCCTAAATTTTTAAAATACAGGCTTTTATCTATAAAATAAATAATTGTAAAAAACTTACGCAGAATGAGTTTGCGTTTCTTTTGCTCTGAGTGAAGAAAGCTACTAAGGTAGAAGACAACAGGTAGAAAGAGAATGAACACAGAAACAGCAATTACAGGCACTGTGTCACTGCAAGGGACTGAACAGTTGAAAGTTCGACTCCATAGTTTTCGAGTGATGTTCATCTGGAACAAGAGCAAACAATATCTTTCTATTTTATATTTAACTTGTCTTCAATTTCTTATAATTATTTTGCTAATAACTAAACAGGAATCTAGAATTTAGACTCAATACATACCTCTAAAAACCTACTGATAGTTGAGGACAACTTCTTCTGCCAGGAAAAAAACCTGGTTCAAAATACAGTCATTGTAGAAATTTATATCCGTACAGAAATTTCATATTCTAAGTCCATAATACTGACCAAAGTATTCTAGAATGTCAACCATTTGTACATTCAAACAAAGAACTTATATGAAGAGGAATATAGTTAGGCCCTGTTTTATTCATTTACAAAATATTTATTATTTACTGAGAGCCTACTAGAAACCAGGTACTGTTTTAGGCAATAGGAATGGAGCAGTAAAAACAAACAAAAAGCCACACTGTACATTTCATTTTAAGTACTTTTTACCATCTCGAATATTATTGGTTCTTATAGTTCCCTCTGAGCTGCTGTGATAATTCACACATTCTCAATTCTTAAGCTCATTAATTCTGACCTCAAGTTCTCTACTTTGAGCCAATAATTTCTCAGTTTCCTCTAATGCCCCAAAACTCCAGCATCATAGTGCCTAAAAAGGCATGATTGCCATCTAGTGGCACCCTATGTAAAGGCAGGCTATAAAATGGAGAAAAAAATTTTTTTTTTGACCATTCAATTAATACATGTTTATTAAGCCCATTATATGCTAGACTGTCCTAAATACTGTCCTAAATACTGAATAGTGAACAAAAAAAGCCTAAGTCCTTGTCCTCATGTGGCTTATATTTTAGTGAGGAAGACAGACTAAAAATAAATAAATAAATATTCTCAGATGGTAATAGATATAAGAAAATAAAACAATGGAATAGGAAGTGATTGAGGAATGGCTTCTGAAACATGTAGTGAAATCCAGAAACGTCTTTTTTTTTTTTTTTTTTGAGACGGAGTCTCGCTCTGTCGCCCAGGCTGGAGTGCACTGGCACGATCTCAGCTCACTGCAACCTCTCCCTCCCGGTTTCAAGCGATTCTCCTGCCTCAGCCTCCTGAATAGCTGGGATAACAGGCGTGTGCCACTACACCCGGCTAATTTTTCTATTTTTAGTAGAGACGGGGTTTCACCATGTTGGTCAGGCTGGTCTTGAACTCCTGACTTCGTGATCTGCCCGCCTCAGCCTCCCAAAGTACTGGGATTACAGGTGTAGTCACCGTGCCCAGCTCAGAAACTTCTTAAATTAGCAACAAGTGCACAAGAAACTGAAATATAAACATATAACAATACCTACACCTCTGCAAATGGCACATATTTTCAAATTTAAAAAGATTAAAATGTACCAAAGCATCAACTCACTTATGAAGTACCTAATTAATTTCTGTTTTATTTTTATCCTAACCATGAGACTACTAAGGAAATATCCATTTTGGTTTAACAGACCAGGATATTCTAAAACTTTACTACTTTATAACTAGTTATTTTTGGTTGAAGACAGAATATGCAGATTCCACCCTATCACCAAAAATAATAATCATACTGAAGGTACATTCAATAACACTCTAAAATATGTATCACATCAGAAGCAAAGTACTTACTGCATCTTCCACATCAATGCATAAATGTGTTCCAGGTTCAGCCTTATTCTCAAGTTCATTCATTTTTTGCATTTCACTGTACAGACTACTCAGAGTTTTGTATGCTTCACGGCAGTTTTTGCATACTTCTGAATAATTTTTTGTCTGTAAAAGACTATGTGCATTCCCCTAAAATGACAAAGGCACATGTAATATATACAATAAATATTATATACAATATCTCTTTAAAGTAAGCTATTTACGCTTCTAGAAGACGGGAAACAATATGGTGTGTTAAAGTGCTAAGCTGTGATGTTGAGTAGGTTACTAAATCACTCTGAGTCTCAGTTTTATCATCTATAAAATAAAACGACCTCTACCTGTATTATAAGTCCGAAGGATTAGAGACCCGGTATGTGAAGCAGATGGTAAACTGTTTGGAACTTTCTAGGTGCCTCTAAATTTTCAAAACTGCTGCATTAGCTAATGTTAACTGAGGATAACAATAATTCATATGCCAAATGACTAGTAACTAAATACAAAATTTCCTAAATTATCTCATCATCACAAACCTGCACTTATCTATCTATCCTACTCTCACTGAATAAATAAAATAGGTTCCTGCCTATGCTGACTTGAACACCATAGTTTATCTTACTGAGACAGAACTTTTTAAATGGAAAGGGAAAAGGCACCAAAACTGCATCCCCACTCAACTCTCTTATCACAAGGCTCATAATCCAGGCCTTTCTAGTCAACAAAAAGGGCCAAATACCAAAGAATTGTATAACCTAAAATGAGGATAGTGGAGGTACATAAAATATTATGCTACTAAATCTCAATATTTTGTACTTCTAGACTGACACTTGTCTTTTCAAGAATAAGTTTGCTAAACAGTCAGTTCACACCTTTGCTTTCTATGCCCTTTATTCTTTACTTTGTAGTATGAAGAAAGAATATTAACTGAACATTGGGATGAAAGAGAAAAGAGAAAAATCAAAGTAATTACACTGATGTTGGCCCAACAATGTTACCCTCACCATCTACTTGACAGAAAAACTAAGTCTCTCCTTAGTCTGCTACAAGAAATAGCCCATTGCTTGTTTTTCACAGAACAATTGTGCACTTAGTTAAAAATTGAGCACAGGGCCGGGCGCGATGGTTCACGCCTGTAAACCCAGCACTTTGGGAGGCCGAGGTGGGCGGATCACAAGGTCAGGAGATCGAGACCATCCTGGCTAACACGGTGAAATCCCATCTCTACTAAAAATACAAAACTTAGCCGGGCGTGGTGGCAGGCGCCTGTAGTCCCAGCTACTTGGGAGGCTGAGGCAGGAGAATGGCGTGAACCCGGGAGGCTGAGCTTGCAGTGAGCCGAGATCGCGCCACTGCACTCTAGCCTGGGTGACAGAGCGAGACTCCGTCTCAAAAAAAAAAAAAAAAAAAATTGAGCACATAATCCATTTAGCTAAAATTGTGCACATAATCTAGATGGGGAGTAATTTAACCTTTTTTTTTTTTTTTTTTTTTTTTTTGAGACACGGTCTTGCTATTTTGCCCAGGCTAATTTCTAACTCCTGGGCTCAAATGATCCTCCCACCTCAACCTTCCAAAGTGCTGGGATTACAGGCAGGTGCCACCATACCTGGCCACAATTTTTATTCAAATTTAAAATGCACATATCTTTTAATAATGTGAAAGTTGCAGACATTAGGATGAAATCACCTTTTGACAGACCCAGACAAAATAGAGACAAAAAGAGTCCTTGTTTCCAAGGACTTTCTAAAAACCCCACAAGAAACCCTTTCACGCCCTTCATTGCAACTCCTGCTTTCACATGGTTTATCACTGCCATTCTTTAGGACTGCAGTAATTCAGATAAGATGCACTCAAAAGAACACTTGCCCAGTAATGGCACCGCCACCAATGAACTGACAACTTGGCTTTGAGCCTCTGGAACCAATGAACTCAGTTTCCAAGCAGCCTGTGTGAACCTCTCCCTTTTTGCTAATAAAAGCTTCCCTTTACCCTTCCCTCACTGGATGTACTGGTGGTTTGCCAGTGCATTCCAAATTACCATACTTCTTTCTTATTCCCTAATAAACTCATCATATTTGGAGATAATTTTCTCTAGTGTCTTTTTCTTAGGCTGCCAATATAGTAATTCCACTTCTAGAAATCTACCAAACTCATACAAGTACTCTAAGTTAAATGAAAAGAAGACTGTTTATGGTGTACAATTTAAAACTTATTATTTCCAGAATTTTCCATTTAATATTTTTGGACTGCAGTTGGCCACAGGTAACTGAAACTGTGGAAAGTGAAGCCATATATAAGAGGGATGACTTTATAGAAAAATTGCTATTTGAGTGTTACAACACACATCAGTCCACTAAAGGCTCTGAAGTCCTGTAGTAAAGCATTTCCCAACCTTAATGGAATACTAAACCCTTTCTGATAGGACATCTATTAACATGCTGCAGAACAAATTCTGAGAAATGTTCACCTAATTTTTTTTATTTTATTTTTTTGAGACAGAGTCTCTCTGCAACGCCCAGGCTGGAGTGCAATGGCACGATCTCAACTCACTGCAACCTCTACTTCACTACAGGCGTGCACCACCAAGCCTGGCTAAGTTTTGTATTTTTAGTAGAGACAGGGTTTCACCATATTGGCCAGGTTGATCTCGAACTCCTGACCTCAAGTGACCCGCCTGCCTTGGCCTCCCAAGGTGCTGGGATTATAGGCATGAGATACTGCACCTGGCCCAATTTTTATTATTCTCAAGGAAATTCATAATTCAGTGTTACCACATTTATTACAGAAGAAATCATACATGCTTATACCCTAAGCATGTGTACATCTACTATGGGGATTACTTACTTGTTATGTAAGTTTCAAAACTACATTTTAACCAGAGTTCCAACCTCGTCCTTCACCACGACCAGGCAAGTTCCAATACCAAAATTCAAGAGTCAGAGATAGAGATGGCAATAATCTACAAGGTTAAGATTCTTAAAGCTACCTTTTATTATCACAATTCAATACTCAAAGTTATCTTACTAAACAGTGCTTTTTAAGGTAGGTAAAACATACTTAAGCAAATTTCAGGCAAAGAATAAACTTCCTATAGACAGAATCATACTACACTGCAAAATACCTACGTAAGTCAGATTGAAAACCATTGTGTTTTAATTAAACAATCACACACCTCAATCAATGTTTTCACAATCATTATCTCACCAGATTCTCATTACAAAATACTTGAAGATAGGCAGGATAGATATTATCTCCATTTTACAATGAGAGAACTGAAGTTTTCATGATTTGTAAGTAGAAGAACTTACTTAAGAGCAGAAATCCAGGTCCACTAACTCCTCTACATCATGAATTTAGATAAATATCAATAATTAGTGCTCTAAAAACTTGGAACTGCACATTATTCCTTTGTACAAGGCAGCATTTTAATTTTAAATATTATATATAAAATACCTGAAGGTTATGTTCAAAGCAGGTCAGGGTGTGATTAAATAGATTAAGGAAATATACTGTGCTGTTTGATAATTCTTCACTGTTGTTTGTTAAACAATCTGTCAAAAAAATTCAAAAAGTATATTAATATAACCCAAGGAACAATTCTATGTTGTCATTTATATCTTAAGCTATCAGCTTCGTTTCACACTACAGTAATTCTTTATTCAAACAAGCATGAATTTTCCAAATATATGAAGCTTACTCCTTTTATTTTCCAAAAGTTAAAAAAGTCATAACCATTTTCATGAATATGTTAAAATAATCACATACTCTCTTTTCATAAAAATATACCAAATAAAATTCAAATGGACTTTTGATGGCACAAGGTCATAATCACGGAATATCAGCTATCAAATGCTGCCTTAACAGTGCTATTTAGGCATAAGACTGTTTACCCTGCATTAATTTTACCGAAACTCATATGCCTTATCATTTTTTGTGTCAAATTTCATAGTTCTCTGCATCTTCCAACTTCACTAATGAGTCATTTATTGTACCTAATGGGGTAACTTTTAAAATTCGCTCTTTCTAGTCCATCACGAGTTGGGAGCCCAGAGAAACAAACTGGTGAGAATTTTGCCTAAAATACTGACGTGGGGGCTTCAAGTAAAGTCTAGAAACAAAATTGTTTTACATTTTTAAAAATCCTACATAAATGGTATTTCTCTGCAACTGGCTATTCTTGCTTAGAGTTAGCTCAAGTTCACTCATCCCTTTTATTTTCTATGTATGTGTATATCACAATTTATGTATCCATTTTCCCTTCTTCAGGGAATAATCTATTCTTCTTTTTTTTTTTAAGAAACGGGGTATAGCTCGGTTGCCCAGGCTGCAGTGCAGTGGCACAATTTGCCAGCTCATTGCAGACTTGAACTCCTGGGCGCAAGTGATGTTCCCACCTCAACCTTCCAAAGTGCTGGGATTACTTAAAGGCATGAGCCACTGCGCTCAGCCAGGGAACCTAGTCTTTATCCTCAGGTAAACCTTTGTCTTTACCTCTCCTTGTGTTCTCAGCCTGCTATCTCCAATCGAGGTTCAACTGCCTGGTTCCAGATCTTGGAACTTGTGGTCAGTCGTTTCCATCTGACTCTCCTAGAATCCTTGCCCTCTTTATCTTCCACATATTCACAGCCATTTTCATCCCTGGACAGTCCCCATCTACTTTCTGTACTCTCAGTCTGGTTACAGAATACTACTACAGAAATTCTAAAATGATAATGAAGGGACTCAATTCAAATTCATGTGTTCTGATCTCGGGGCAACAAAATGATCCTTGTAGATGCCCTGCTAATTGCTCTGCAAGGGATGTTCCACATATTTTTTCATCTCTAGTCCCAGCCCTACTCTTGTTCCCCTTAATTTCAACAGATGGCTTTGTATTATGCCCACCTTATTTAGAAATTCAGGGCCATCAGATAGGATCTCTCTCAACTGGAAGTGGAAAGACAACATGCGAAGCTATTGCAATTACCCAGGAGAAAGGCAGCAAGGCAAGTAGAATTTGTGGAGAAAAGAGAGACTGACTAGGTAGACACTAGGATATGACACACTAAGGGACATCCATGTACTCTGACAGACAACAATTACTACAACGAAAGTTAACACTTACTAAATACTTGCTATGTTCTAAGAACTATGCTTACACTGCACTTTAAACACATTTGCCCATTTAATTCTTGCAGTGATTCCATGAGGGAAAAATTATCATTATCTCCATTTTATAAATAAGGAACAGAGATAGGTTTAGATAAATTAAGTAAGTTGCCC
Source organism: Pan paniscus (assembly GCF_029289425.2). Lineage (NCBI taxonomy): Eukaryota > Metazoa > Chordata > Mammalia > Primates > Hominidae > Pan > Pan paniscus. Next base: position 128,061,352 of record NC_073254.2, read on the forward strand.
AAGGACATAAAACTGGTAAGTAAAAAGCTAGACTCTGTACTCGGTCTGATTCTTGAGCCTGCACTCTCAAACACTGCAAAATAAACATATTTATATCTACATTCTAAACCATTAAAAGTTCAAGACTCGGAATCTACAAATACATGCCACTGCCTACTCCCTCCACTACCCATAGATATCTTACACCATACAGGGATTCAGGCAGTCCCCACCAACTGATCAGAGTTAGCAACTGAGATGAAACCTAAACCTGGTAGACAGGGGCAGACAGCACAGTAAAGCTCCTTTGTGCAAATCAGAAAAAGATATTCCCTCTGGGTAGATAAATTACAAAAGGTCATTCCTGCCTCCAGAAGCTAAGCTGGAATTCAGCCCCATTCACCTCCTTGTACAGCCCCCTTGTGCAGGGCTCCTTCTGCACCCATTGTACACAGGATCCTCTTGGTAAACCTATTTCAGGAGTTGTCCCCTCTCTGAACTCACATACTCTACATTCTCTGAAGCTTTATCTTCTCCAGAACATGAATCTCATTCTAACTTCTCACCCTTATTTAAAAAATCTGAGGGATCACTACAAATTAGGAAACTAAGCCACAGAAATAGGTGATATGCTGATGATCATAACACAAGTTAATAAGCCATTGATATAAAAATAGGCCAGCATGGTTGTTCACACCTGTAATCCCAGCATTTTGGGAGGCAGGTGGATTGCCTGAGTCCAGGAGTTCGAGACCAGCCTGGGCAACATGGTGAAAACCTGTCTCTACAAATAATACAAAATTAGCCAGGCATGGTGGCGTGCATCTGTGGTCCCAGCGGCTTGGGAGGCTGAGAGGGGAGAATTGCTTCAGCTTGGGGAGGTCGAGGCTGCAATAAGCTGTGTTTGCGCCACTGCATTCCAACCTGCATGAAAGAGTAAGACCTTGTCTCATTGCCCCTCTTAATGCTAGTTTAATATCATCATGAAGTAGCCCGCAATCCTTTTAGGGATGAGGCAGAGTTGATATAAATAAAAACAAACAATTACATAGTTTTTGTACATGTTTACAAAAACAATTATATAGTTTTTGTAGTTGATGTGTTGCAGGGAAGTTAAGGGAACACAATTTCATTCACAACAGTTGTACATCTGTGTTATAATGAGCTATGTCGTGACAACTGACATAACAATATAGGGATAAAAGGGGTCCACATACTGCCAGCAAAAGTAGTATAAAGTGCATTATCATGAGAGAGCAATAGCAAATTTCTTCTATGCAAGATACATAATTAAAACAAATAATTTCTTTTTCAAAAGCAATTTATAAAGAAAGCTTCTCTGAAGAACAAAAGAACTTAATTTCTTTTACTAATAATTACATTAATGCAGTACCATCAAAACTTTTTCAATGATCATTAGATGGTGGTAACATAAAGCATAAAGCAGTTCATTTATATAATGGGGTTAAAAAGTCTTCATTATTAAAAAGCCATGACTTTCTGAATCGAAATAACAGATCTCTAGTAAATTCCTTTTTTATCTTTTTGCAGGAATTGGGAGCTTAAGATTATAAACAGTGAGAAGCTGTATGTTTTAGAAATTGGTGAGTTAAAGAATATTAATAATAATAAAGCTTCCTTTAAGCACTAAGTGAAGTGGTCATTATGAATTTCCTTCATCTTAGATAATCAATGGAGCCTCATCAAGGGCAGATTAGCAGAGTGGCTTTCTCAGAGAAGGCTCAGGCATCAGCTTAAGAGTCATTCTTTTTTTTTTTTTTTTTTTCTGAGACAGAAGAATCTCACTGTCACCCAGGCTGGAGTGCAGTGGCATAATCTCAGCTCATTGCAGCCTCCAATGTGCCCGGCCTCAAGAGGCATTCTTAAAGGTATTAAGGATTCAAGTTAAGACCTCACAGAGAAACCTACTAAATTATCATAACAGGAATTATGCATCTTTAAATAAAGCATTTGGCATCTCTTAGGAATTTTACAAAGATCTTTGCTGTTTTTCAAAACTAGTTTTATAGAAAATAGCAGAGATAATCACCAATTTAGGGTAAGCTTCAGAAAATAAAAATAAACTACGGAAACTTTGTACCTAAATGACCTAATTAAGTTTAACAAATATGAAAACTAAGATACTTTAAATTATAAGATACAAATAATATGATTATAACGCTTAGTACATTTCCCTCTGGATAAAATATGGGAAAGAAAGGTTTTGGGCCGGGCGCAGTGGCTCACGCCTGTAATCCCAGCACTTTGGGAGGCCGAGGCGGGTGGATCACGAGGTCAGGAGATCGAGACCACGGTGAAACCCCGTCTCAACTAAAAATACAAAAAAAGTTAGCCGGGCGTGGTGGTGGGCACCTGTAGTCTCAGCTACTCAGGAGGCTGAGGCAGGAGAATGGCGTGAACCTGGGAGGTGGAGCTTACAGTGAACTGAGATCGCGCCACTGCACTCCGGCCTGGGCGACAGAGCAAGACTCCGTCTTAAAAAAAAAAAAAAAGTTTTGGTTAATTGACCTTCTGGTTAACCATTAAGTACTACTGTTGTTGCTTTTTAAAGCATCAAGACATACATTGTATGTATTAACTGAAAGTTAGTTTTCCTCTGATGAATCAGAATATACATCGGGATTACACAGTGGTTCAACAGCATCATTATGCTCATTAATTATCACCCAGATCACCTGTATCACTGAAGATATAGGTTGCTCATAAAGAAAGAGTTTTCAGTGTGTAAGAACAAATATGTGAACTGATAATTTTGAGGCCTATCTCATTACAATAATGCTTCATACTGGATACTGCTTACCAAAGAACCAAAACACTAAAGCAGTGATGAACTCATCAAATCTGGTCATTCTGCTGATTATTTAACTGTTGTATGCACAAGATAAGCAAGAAGGGTCTCAATAACAAGGCTATCCCTATGTCAACAATACACACCTTTAAAATCCTGAGAAACCTTTAATATACTCTCTTTACTTTTTGGCAGTCATTCTCCATCAGAAACAGCTAGTTTCCATGTTATTTGTAGTATGAGTAGAAAGAGTTGCACTCTTAACACTTCTTTTGACCTTCCATCAATTTCCAATAACCAGTTTCCTACCAAGACTAATACCATTTGAAGACACAGGAATTCTGAGAAGAAAAGGGATGGGAGTAGTACATAGATGGCATTCTCTCCTCTCTTGGATTCCTAGCCTTCCTTTCATGAATAATAACTGCAGAGACTAGATGCCACCCCTATTTCAAGCTAAATTAAGCAGAACAGAAAGATAGTTTTGGGCAGTATACTCATTTTAATAATATTCTTTCTAGTAATATTTTACCTTTTATGTTTTTACATTTTTTCTGTTATTTAATAATATTATTTTACAAAAATTCTAATAGCCCCTATTACGGTCTGAATGTGTCTCCCAAAATTGATATGTTGAAACTTGATGGCCAATACAATAATATCAAGAAGTGAGGTCTTTAGGAAGTGACTAGGTCATGAGGGTTCCTTCTTCACAAATGGGATTTACTCTTCCACTTTTCTGCCACATAAATGGGATGATGAATGATGATAATTTTTAATGCGTAATTCTGGAAAATGAAATAGCTAATCTCTCTAACCACATCTAACATACAAATACTCATCACAGATTTGAACATTCTGTTAAATTTTTTAAATTTCTATATATTTTTGAATACATATTAAATGTATATGGCATAAAATCCAAAGGGTACAAATACAAATACGGTGAGAACTAAATCTTCCTTTCTTTCCTGCCCACACAGCTATCCAACTGCCTTCCCTCAAAATACATATGTATTTTTAGAACACAAAATATCATACTTCTCTGTACCTTGCTTCTTTTACCTGAGACCATATGTCTGGGCCAAATTAATTTTAATTGGGAAGAGTCTTTTAAGTAAGTCATATCTAATTGCTTAGCATTTTATTTGGTCCTCAGAAGTTCAACGTAAGGAATATTTTCAAGATAGGATGCCTCACAGAAGAACAAAATACCCTAAGAATTTATTCTAAAGCATTTTATACCTGCCATACTGAGTATGCGGTAAAACGTTTTCTTTTCAACTAACTGGGGAAAAAAGGTCTGTACTTCGAATTAGTGAAATCTTTATTACAAAACACCTTTTAAGCCAGGCACAGTGGCTCACACTTTAAATCTCAGCACTTTGGGAGGCCAAGGAAGGAGGATTGCTTGAGTCTAGGAATCCGAGACCAGCCTGGGCAACATGACAAAACACCATCTCTATTAAAAACACAAAAATTGGCCAGGCATCCTCGTGCTGCCTGTAGCCCCAGCTGCTTGGGAGGCTGAGGCTGGAGGATCACTTGAGCCCTCAAGAGGTGGAGGCTACAGTGAGCTGAGATTGTGCCACTGTATTCCAGCCTGGGCAACAGAGCAAGACTCTGTCTCAAAAATCAAACAAACAAAAACACCTTTTAAAGAAAAAAAATGCCCTGCCTCTTCTAAGTATATAAATTTAGTCACATCTGTCAAAAGAAGTGAACCCCTGGCTCATCTGAAGGTAATGAGTTATCTCAATTAATTGTTCACAGTTGGTTACAGATCGAACTCCTTGTTCTACTCTTTCCCCTCTTCTCACTGCTGCACTTGACTAGTCTTAAAATAAAATTAAAAAATAAAGAAGTGAATCCCAGTATATATCCACTTATTCCAATTAACTGTTTTTAAATTATTTATAATTAACATATTTTTCTATGTTAATGGATTTTTCTAAAAAGCTTAAGAATACTTAAAAACAGGTCTACATACGTTAAGCAAATGCTCTTCAATCATATTTATACTAGAAAATTTTACTCTGAAAAGTAAAGGATATGCTAAAAAAAAAAAGTTGTGTTAGTCAAGCTTCGGAAACAAAATTTTAAAAGTCAATATTCAATATACCATAGTATACTGACAAGGGAAAAAAACTGGCTGAGGCTTCTTATCCCGTTTTAGTTTTTCTTCATATGAACTAAACAAAAAGACAAGTCTTGATAAAAGCTAAGCTACTTAATGACTTATAGGTACACAAATTTTTAATCTATCCTTCTATTTCCAAGGCCCCTCCCTACTTCACATTTTCTTTCCTTCTTGCCTAAACTATAGCAGTAAACTTCTTACTGGTCTCTCTCTCTTCCAATGAGGTTCCATGAAAAAAGGATCTTTGTAGTTTTTTTTTTTTAAAGGCTTAGAAAGTGCTAGGTTAAATGATGTTTAAAAAACCTTTTTCTTTAAGACAGGGTCTTGCTCTGTTGCCTAGGCTGGAGTGCAGTGGCACAGTCATAGCTCAATGTGGCCTCCAACTCCTGGGCTCAAGCACTCCTCTCACCTCAGCCTCCCAGGCAGCTGGGACTATAGGCATTTGCCACCATGCCCAGCTAATTTTTTTCTTTTCTTTTCTTTTCTTTGTAGAGACTCTGTCTCTACAAAAAATGTTGCCCAGGCTGGTCTTGAACTCCTGGGCTCAAGCAATACTAACCATCTTGTCCTCCTGAAGTGCTGGGATTACAGGTGTGAGCCTCCCCACTGAGCCAAAAAAAAAACCCTTTTAAAAAAATCTCAATGCATTTAATATTCCAGGTGCATTGTAAATCCCAAAGATATTACAACATACAGTAGTCAACTCCTATCTTCAAGGGATATATTCCAAGACTCCCAATGGATGCTTGAAACCAAGTATAGTACCAAACCTTCTATATACTACGTTTTTTTCTATTTCTATGTTTTTTTTCTAGTATAGTACCAAACCTTCTATATACTATGGTTTTTTCTGTTTTCTATATCATACCCATGATAAAGTTTAATTTATAAATTAGGCACAGTAAGAGATTAAAAACAAAAACTAATAATTATGTTACTATTATTAAAGAATTAGTAAGTAAACTAAGGGTTACCTGAACACAAGTAGTGCCATACCATGACAGTTGACCTTATAACCAAGATGCTCCTGAGTGCCTCACAGGAGGGGCAGCATCTACAGCATAGATATGCTGCACAAAGGGATGATTCGCAGCCCAAGTAGATGAAGCAGGATGGCATGGGATTTCATTATGCTACTCAGAATCATACACAATTTAAGATTATAAATGGTTTACTTCTGAAATTTTCCATTTAATATTTTTGGACTGCAGTTGACTGCAGTAACTGAAACTACAGCAAGTGAAACCATGGCTAATAGAATACTATATAATCATAATAGGAGAATACTATATAAGCCTTTCTTTTCTTTTTTTTTTTTTTTTTTTTGTTATTGTTGTTGTAGATAGGGTCTCGTTCTGTTGCCCAGAGCGGGGAGCAGTGGCACAATCATGATTCATTGCAGCCTTGACCTCCCATCTCAGCCTCCCAAGTTGCTGGGACTACAGGCACATGCCACCAAGTCCAGCTAATTTTTTATTTTTTGTTGAGACAAGGTTTTGCCATGTTGCCCAAGCTGGTCTTGAACTCCTAGGCTCAAACAATTCTCCCACCTTGGCCTCCCAAAGTGCTGGGATTACAGGTGTGAGCCACCATGCCTGGTCTATAACCCCTTCTTAATAATATGCTGATATTCTAAGCAGTATAAAAAATGTTGGCCCAAATAGTATACTACTCTGTCAGTCAAGGTCCCACTTTCCCTTGCTAACTTTACCTCCCACTATGCTTCCTGGAACATCTGTTGCCCTTTTATACCTCTGTGCCTCTGCCCATGACACTACCTGCAATGTCCTTCTCTCATTTCTACTTTTTTTTTTTTTTTAAGACAGGGTCTTGCTCTGTTGCCCAGGCTGGAATGCGGTGGCACAATCATATCTCACTGCATCCTTGAATTCCTGGGCTCAAGGGATCCTCCTGCCTTAGCCTCCCAAGTGGCTAGGACTACAGTCACACACCACCATGTCCATCTAATTTAAAAAATATATATTTTTGTAGAGATGGGGGTCTCACTATGTTCCCCAGGCTGGTCTCAAACTCCTGGGCTCAAGCAATTCTGCCTTGGCTTCCCAAAGTGCTGGGATTACAGGCGTGAGCCGCCTCACTGGCGTCATCTCTACTTATTGAAATCATGTCCAATAGTACAGGCCTAGGTTCAAAAGGTAGCTCCTCCAGGAAGTCATTTCAAATTCTCCCCAGTAAGATTTATTTTCTTCTTCCTCCAAGGACTCTATAACTTTATTAAAGCATTTATGTGTCTGTCCTAGGCTGTATTTGTAAATATATCTTTCTCACTCATTAAATTATAAGACTTGAAAAATAAGAACTGCCTAGCACATAGTTGGTATTCAAAACATCATCTGAATTGGAAGTGATTTTAATTTTTCCAAAGAATATCTAAAAATAGATCTTATTTTATTACACAATTACACACAAACCTGCAAAGAAGGTAGAACAGATGTCATCATCCCACCCCACCGCCTGCCACACACCACTTGACAGATTACTGTAAACATCATAATTATTATTATACTAAACAGTTAACATTTCTTGAACACTAAATACGTGTCAGGCATTGAGCTAAGTGCTTTACACAATTTATTTCATTTCATTCTCAAGGCAACTATTTAAGATAGGTTCTATCATTACCACCAATTTACAGATGAAGAAACTGAACTTCCAAGAGGCAAAGTTTTTCTCCCATATCTGACAGCTAGTAGGTTAGGGCTAGTAAGTGGCAGAGCTTAGAATCAAACCCAAGGCTGTCTAAATCCAAAGCTCATAGTAACTGCTAAACTTTTCTGCTTTTCGCTATTTGCTCAGTTGCCATTAATAAACCATGGTGTCCATGACAGCTTATTTAAACTTAGCAATAAAAAGTATTGTCCAGCTTCAAAGATCCCAAAATTCACTAAAATAAAATCTGATATCTGTACTACTGAACCATAACTGCAACATGAAAATGAAAGAATTACTTACTTGCACAATTTGCCTCCTGCCATGTGGTATTAAAAAATTCTGAGAGAATCACAACTATTTGCATTCTATCTGCCATTAAGAGACTTCTGGCACAACTCTGACTCTCTGAAGTGTTCTGTAACAAAAAGAAGACAGAAAAATACAATCTGAGTATTTTTAGACTTTGCAAACAACTTGAGGCAAAAACCTTACAAAAATAACATTTATTATAAGCTTTTTAACATTTTGTTTGATATGATCAGATGCTAACATTAATAATAACAATGATAATAAAGTAATTAGCAGCTAACATTTATTGGTACTAGGTTCACTTGCAAAGGAAGAAAATCTTTGTATCTAAATAGTTTGTACCCAGATGGAAAAATATGCTTTTGTAGATCATTTTAATAATGAAAGAAACTCATGCTATGCAAATAATAAACCCAAGTTCCCAAATCATTTGATCCTTATCTATTTCCTTTCCCTCGTGCCCCAAGCAAGGAACTAAGTCCTGCTGACCCTTAATTCTTTCAAAGTTATTTAACTCCTACTATTTACTAGGCACTATAAAAATCCTGAAGTTCTGAGGATATAAAAAGTATAAAAGAATGCCATCAATTCTGGGGCTTTGAGAACCTCTCGCAGATACACAGACAAGGAGTTATACAGTGTGATGAATAATAAAAGAGAGTGGTAACTCCTGGGAAACAAATGATCAGTCATGTGGGAAAAGAAATGGAAAAAAGGAGAAAAGAGGGAGAAAAGGAAGAATTTCTGCTTTAAAATATTTGCTGATGTTCATTTTGGGAAGGTTATCTTCTTTGTAGCTTAGTTTTGTCATCCCATTAAAAGGTACATTTGAATGAGTGCTTGCTTTTAAAATAGTGAATTGAACAAAACATTTATTATTATTATTATTATTATTATTATTATTATTATTATTATGAGACAGAGTCTCACTCTGTCACCCAGGCTGGAGTGTAGTGGCAAGATCTCAGCTCACTGCAGCTTTTGCCCCCCAGGTCCAAGCGATTCTCATGCCACAGCCTCCTGGGTAGCTGGGACTACAGGCACATGCCACCACACCCAGCTAATTTTTGTGTTTTTAGTAGAGACGGGGTTTCACTATGTTGGCCAGGCTGATCTTGAACTCCTGAACTCAAATGATCCACCCGCCTCGGCCTCCCAAAGTGCTGGGATTATAGGCATGAGCCACTGCACCTGGCCATGAACAAAACATTTTAAAAGACCCTTTTTTAGAATTACCTTCTGAGCAATACCAGCCATAGAAGAAAATTTTCTATTATCACTTTTTTTTTTTTTTTTGAGATGGAGTCTCACTCTATCGTCCAGGCTGGAGTGCAGTGGCGCAATCTCAGCTCACTGCAACATCTGCCTCCTGGGTTCAAGTGATCCTCCTGCCTTAGCCGCCCGAGCAGCTGGGACTACAGGCACGTGCCACCATGCTTGGCTAATTTTTATTTTTAGTACAGATGGGGTTTCACCATGTTGGCCTGACTGGTCTCGAACTCCTGACCTCAGGCGATCCACCTGCCTCGGCCTCCCAAAGTGCTGGGATTACAGGCATCAGCCACCATGCCTGGTCTATTATCACTTCTTAAGTAGAAGTAATAATATTGTATTAATACAAGCCTGGGTCACTAGCTAGTGATCTTGGACAGCTGACCCAACCTCGCTAAGGTTCAGTTTCAAAATCAGGGGTCCTACAGTTACTGTATTAAATGAAAAAGCATACATTAATCACTCAGCACACTGTCTGGCACACAGTGACTGATATATGCTATTTCACCTAGCTACCATGCTGCCAACCTGAAGTGCTCTAAGTAGGTTTAGTTGGATAAGTGTCATTAGTTGGTTAAGTTGAATCTTCATAAGTAGGTGACTGGCTATTTTAAAAATCAATACAGTAGAGCCTGTATGAGTGTTCAATGTGTGGAATAGTTCGGTTGAGGAAGATATCAATGTAGTTTTGAGAAGTTAGGAAAGAGTTCATGAAGGAAGCAGGATATGAACTAAGCCCTATATTGAGGAAGAGAAGAGGATTCAAAAATAGAAGAATTAAATGATCATGGGGTGAAAGTGATAATGATTATGTGGTATTCGGAGAGTATTCAGTAGTCTATGAAAGTAGGGCTATTAAAGGGCTAAGTTAGAACAAGGTTATAAGAGGCCTTGAGGGTCATGAGAGTTAGCCAGTGAGAAATTCTTTAAGATTTATGAGGAGGGTGTCATGAAAAGCAGTTTGAGGAATACATCTTTAGGCCGTGATATGTAGGGTGAGGAGGCAGGGAGACTCATTACACTACTTCCATAGATCAGGTATAATGAAAGGATGATGGCAACAGTGAGGACAGAAAGGAAATGATTAATAATCCAAACGATGATGAGGTACTTACTTAGTACTTACCAGTTCTAAATGTTCCAACTGCATTTCCTTATTTAATCCTCATAACAACTCTATGAAATAGGTAGTGTTAGCTGGGTAGAGGGTAAACTATCAGAGGTGACTGAGAAGGAAGAATTGGAGAGATAAAGAAAAATAAGGAGAGCATGATGTCCTGTAAATCAAGGAAAAGGGAAGGGGTGGTTATTTGTGTCAAATCCTGCTGAAAGAATTGGAGGTACATCTGTCAACACTGGCAGTATTGGTGACACTAACAAGAATGAATTTGATGGAGTCCTTGGGTGTGAAAGTGAGATCAGAGTGGGTTGAACAGGGAATGGAAGATGAGGACATGGGAAGAGTGAACCTAGACAACTGCTGAAGAGTTTGGCCTTGATGGGGAGATAAGAAAGAGAGGTCACTAAAGAGCAATGTGGGACCCATGCGTCATTATCCTGATGCATGGTTTCTTAAAGCATGATATCCACCTATATATGTTTAGGTTTCTCTTCTGGACAGATGTCCCTTTAAAATGGAAACTGTCACATCTTTGTATTCCCAACACCTCGCCAAGTGACCAAAAAATCAATGGTCCTTGCTTATACTTAGAACTCTTAATACTCAAATCTATCCTAACTACTTAGCAGAACCCTAACCATCTTGAAGCCAGCCATTTCCTTTGATCATGCCTGCACCCAGGAAGTCAGGAGCTGCCGGCAAAAAACTAACAACACAGATTAATTCCACAGTAAATCCATAATCCCAAACCATACCCCTCACTTTTCTGTCTGCTCATTCTCTCCTTTTTACAACTGCTATTTCAAATCCTCTCCACTCTCCCAGAAACTCTGATCTCTCTCCCACTCTTTACTCTCAAAAGAAGATCTAGCCTCCTGGATAATAGAAGCCTTTGAGCTGAAACTCTAACCTGCCTACCCCTACATGCAACCTCTCCTTCTACCCTCCCATTAAGGTGGGGAAGGCATCTGTCCTTTTCAAGGCCCATCTCTCTGAGGATGCCCTAGATCCCATCTATCCTGCCTTTTCTGGAAACTGACCTTGTCTGCTTCCCACTCCCTCCTACAGAATCTTCACTTTCTCTAAAGGACCCTTACTATCAACATTTAAACATGTCCAGCTCTCTCCCATCTTGGACAAGGAAGAAGGGAAGGCAGGACAGAGGAATGGAGGGACAGGGGAATGGAAAGAAATGATAGAAAGTCAGCCTGGCACCGTGGCTCACGCCTGTAATCCCAGTACTTTGGGAGGCCGAGGCAGGCAGATCACCTAAGGTCAGGAGTTCCAGACCAGTCCAGCCAACCTGGTGAAACCCCATCTCTACTAAAAGTATAAAATTAGCTGGGTCTGGTGGTGCACACCCGTAGTCCCAGCTACTCGGGAGGCTGAGGCTGGAGAATTGCTTGAACCTGGGATGGTGGAGGTTGCAGTGAGCCAAGATTGTGCCATGCACTCCAGCTTGGCCGACAGAGCAAGCCTCTGTCTAAAAAAAAAAAAAAAAAAAAAAATAGAGATACATGAAAGAAAGCCTCTGAGTCCCACATTGCTCTTTAGTGACCTCTCTTTCTTATCTCCCCATCAAGGCCAAACTCTTCAGCAGTTGTCTAGGTTCACTCTTCCCATGTCCTCATCTTCCAATCCCTGTTCAACCCACTCTGATCTCACTTTCATACCCAAGGACTCCATCAAATTCACTCTTGTTAGTGTCATCAATACCGCCAGTGTTGACAGATATATCTCCAATTCTCTCAGCAGGATTTGACACAAATAACCACCCCTTCCCTTTTCCTTGATTTACAGGGCATCATGCTCTCCTCATTCTTCTTTATCTCTCCAATTCTTCCTTCTCAGTCACCTTTGAGAGTTTACCCTTTACTTAATCTTAAACTCTTAGTGTTCCTACTCATTCTTCAGGTGTGTTCACCCATGTCATAATTTCAAATGCCATTTTTATGCCGACACTCCCAAAGGTGTTATCTCCAGTCCAGTCCTCTAGATGTGTATATTAAACCACATAGGCAATCAATATATCCACTTAGAAAGCTCATAAACACCTCAAAATCAACAAGTTCAAAACTGAGTTAATGATCTTCACCCACTAAACAGACTCCTCCCTCCAGCTCAGTAAATGACAACCCTATTCACTAAGCTGCTCTTATTAAAACCCTGGAAATCATCACTACCTTTTCCTTACTCCCCACATTCAATTAACCTCCAAGCCTGTAATTTCTGCCTCCTAAGTATCTCTAAAATCTATCCATTTCTCCACATCATGATGGCCCCCACATAGCCTAGACATCACTGTTTCTCACACCACTGCAACAGTCTCCTAATTCATCTCCCCACATTTCTTCCCCTACCCTCCCCAGCCCCTACCCTCTCCATTTTCTGTCACATAGCCAGCATAGCCTTTTAAAGTACAAATCTGATTATGTCATTCCACAGAATTAAACCTTTCAATAACATCATACTGCTTTAAAATCAAAGTCTAAAATCCTTAACACACCCTACAAGGCCCACATGACCTGGCACCTGTCTACTTCCTTAGGCTCAGACCACGGGTTTCCTTCTTGCTCACTGTGCTGTGTTCTAGACCTCAAATACACCACAAACTCCTTCCCATCTCAGTCTTCATGCCTGCTATTTCTTTACATGTATACCTTCCCTCCCCTGCCCTGTGTTCTCTCAAATTGTAGGTGTCTGCTTTAATCACTGACCATTCTACCTACCCCCCAGTCATACTCAAGATCAGCACTCTTGTTATATGCATTGGTAGCATCTGGGTTTTTTAATCAGCAACACTTATCACACATGAATTAAATAATTATTTGTATAATGAGATGCTTAATGTCTGTCTTCAGACTACAAACTCTGCTAATTCACGCTATATCCCTAGTAGCTACCACAACCTGTACATAATAGGTACTCAATAATTTTTTTGAATGAATGCAGAAGAAATATTACATTTTCTGATCTCTAATGAAAGACACAGATTATTACACTATGTTCTGGCTTTCTCCCTATAGTCCTCAGAATTCGTTATTTAATAATCTACAGTAAAAGTATATTGAATACTCACCAAATACATAACCCAAATGACTAGCACTTCGCAAAGATATACAGATACATAGATAGATAGATAGGTAGATGGATGGATCTATAGATCTAAATTTTAAACACTATCTAAATTCTAAACAAACCAAGTAGAATAGGACAGAGCCTACCAATTCAGAATCTGAGGGGGGCAAAAGCATCCTCAGGACCATTCTGATAATGCTGAATCACAATGAAACTATGTCCCTATCAGTTTAAACTAAAAGGAGAAAGTATGACTCTAAGGAAGAGGGAATCCCTCAGTTCTATCATTCAGGTTTCAGAAATCACTGTATTTTTCACCTTGAGATAATAAAACTAAATGCGATCCCTCTCCGAGAAATTCTAAAAGGAAGTGACAAGAACCTAGGATTCTTATCAGGGAATTCTATTATAGTTAAACTAATTATATTGCTGTACCACATAAATAGCTTACTAGTTTCTGGCTTTGATTCTTTTTTTCTCCTTGTTATACTCCTCTCCTCTCTCAATCAATCCATGTCCACTCACACTAAAGAAGGGTAGAAAGAATGCCTTGAGATTCAGCTTGTAGGTTTCCCCTGATGAACCAGCCTTGCTCTGTTCCCTCATTTTTTTTTTTCTTTTTTTGAGATGGAGTCTCGCTCTGTCACCCAGGCTGGAGTGCAGTGGTGCAAACTTGGCTCACTGAAACCTCAGCCTCCCAGGCTCAAGTGATTCTCCCACCTCAGCCTCCTGAGTAGCTGGGATTACAGGCACATGCCACTACTCCTGGCTAATTTTTTGTATTTTTATTAGAGACGGGGTTTTGCCATGTTGGCTAGGCTGGTCTCGAACTCCTGGCCTCAAGCGATCCACCTGCCTCGGCTTCCCAAAGTGCTGGGATTACAGGCATGAGCCACTGCATCTGGCTCTGTTCCCTCCTTTAACTTGGCATTCCTTTCACTCTTTTGCTCTAAATTGCTATGGTACAATTTATAACACTCACTGATATTTTCCTATTTCCCCATATAAGGTACTTTATTTCCCCTAACTATACTGATAGTTTGAGGCCTGAATCTTACCCTTCTTTTCCTTCTTATCCTTTTACCAGCCCAATATTCAAGAATAGTAGGTGCTTGCTAAAAACTGATTTAAATAAAAGACTGAGTCTGAGTCAAACAAAATACATTACACTGGATAGGCTGGGCGTGGTGGCTCACGCCTGTAATCCCAACACTCCGGGAGGCTGAGCCAGGTGGATCACCTGAGGTCAGGAGTTCGAGACCAGCCTGGCCAACATAGTGAAACCCTGTCTCTACTAAAAATACAAAAATTAGCCAGGTGTGGTGGCGGGCGCCTGTAATCCCAGCTACCTGGGAGGCTGAGGCAGGCGAATCGCTTGAACCCGGGAGGCGAAGGTTGCAGTGAGCCGAGATCCCGCCATTGCACTCCAGCCTGGGTAACAAGAGGGAAACTCCGTCTCAAAAAAAAAAAAAAAAAAAAAAGAAGGGCTGGGTGTGGTGGCTCACACCTGTAATCCCAGCACTTTGGGAGGCCGAGGTGTGCGGATCACGAGGTCAGCAGATTGAGACCATCCTGGCTAACACGGTGAAACCCTGTCTTTACTAAAAATATAAAAAATCAGCCAGGCGTGGTGGCGGGCGCCTGTAGTCCCAGCTACTCAGGAGGCTAAGGCAGGAGAATGGCATGAACCTGGGAGGTGGAGCTTGCAGTGAGCTGAGATTATGCCACTGCACTCCAGCCTGGGCAACAGAGCAAGACTCTGTCTCAAAAAAAAAAAAAAGAAAGAAAAGAAAATACACTACACTGGATAAATAAACCTCCCCAAGAGACAACTAATTCCTTCAAGTTCACTCATGACACATTTTTCCATAGGTTTTTTTTTTTTTTTGTGACGGAGTCTTACTCTGTCCCCCAGGTTGGAGAGTGGTGGCACTATCTTGGCTCACTGCAACCTCCACCTCCCGGGTTCAAGCAATTCTCCTGCCTCAGCCTCCTGAGTAGCTGCGCACCACCACACCCGGCTAATTTTTTTTTTTTTTTGTATTTTTAGTAGAGGCAGGGTTTCACCATGTTGGCCAGGCTGGTCTCGAACTCCTGGCCTCAGGTGATCTGCCTGCCTCGGCCTCCCAAAGTGCTGGGATTACAGACACGAGCCACCACGCCTGGCCTCATAAGTTCATTATTATACATGATGGTTCAACTCCCAAACCAGTCCATATAGCCTTTTAAATCTATAAAGTACCTCAGAACTGTAGAAGTCACACTTTTGAGCTAATGAATCATATCCAGCTCTACTGGGGAAATAAGACGAGCCGAGACCAAGGCCTAGGATGAGTTGGAGAGAAAATACAAAAAAAGTTTCCCTGCCTCTTTTCACCTGTTTATCCACTTCCTTTCACATCAGGGTGAGTTGAGCTGGGTACCCAGGTTGCTGGTAGAATCTGAGGGAGAGGAAGGGGGTTTCTACAACTCCCCCGCTGGGAAGCCTCCTTTGGGTAGTGGGGAATTCATATGGAAATTCACATGCAGATTGGGTGATGCCCATAAAACTGCACCCTAGAGTTTGAGGTGCTACTTTTAGCCTCTCTCTAATTCCACAGTACCTACACACATGAGAAAAGCATTTGCTGCCTTCAAAGACCCAAACTTTGCATCATGATCCCTGGCCATTCTGCCCACAATAGCACTTGTTCTTTAGAGTAAATGGAACCCTAAAACAACTCATCTTAACCACTCAACACTGAATATGATGCTATATCGTATCCTGCTGTAGTTGACAGGGACATGTCTTGGGTACTTTATTTTAAAGTGATAGTAAGATATATATTCCTTGCTATACCCAATGGAAGTGTGCCTGGAAAATACTGCATGTAAGCCTGAATTTATTTACCTCGAAAATATGTCCTTGGCCAGGTGTGGTGGCTCACACCTGTAATCCCAAATCTTTGGGAGGCTGAGGTGGGTGGATTACTTGAGGCCAGGAGTTCGAGAACAGCCTGGTCAACATGGTGAAACCTGTCTCTACTAAAAATACCATAATTAGTTAGGTGTGGCAGTGCACATCTGTAGTTCCAGCTACTCAGGAAGCTGAGGCAGGAGAATCACTTGAACCCAGGAGGCGGAGATTGCAGTGAGCCGAGATGACACCACTGAACTCCATCCAGCCTGGGCAACAGAGCAAGACCTTGTCTCAGAAAAAAAAGAAAAAAGAAAAAAAAAAAAAACATGCTCTTTACAGAGAGATTGATCACAGAATTTATTTAATGCAAATAAACTCCCCAGTTATGTAAAATGACAGATTTTTATTTTATTTTTGTTTATTTATTTATTGTGAGATGGAGTCTCACTCTGTTGCCCAGGCTGGAATGCAGTGGTGCAATCTTGGCTCACCGCAACCTTGGCCTTCCAGGCTCAAGTGATTCTTCTGCCTCAGCTTCCCGAGTAGCTGGAACTACAGACGTGTACCACAATTCTTCTGCCCCAGCTTCCAGAGCAGCTGGGACTACAGGCACGTGCCACCACGCCCAGATAATTTTTGTATTTTTAGTAGAGACGGGGGTTTCACCATGTTGGCCACTCTAGTCTCGAACTCCTGACCTCAGGTGATCCCCCTGCCTCAGCCTCCCAAAGTGCTGGGATTACAGGCATGAGCCACCGCACACAGCCATGACAGATTTATTTTAAATAATAACAGGCTGACTTAAAGCAGGATACAACTAGGTACAAATTTATATTTAGTGCAACTATAAACAAGTTTAGACAAGTTTAAATTTATGGAATAATTCCAACCACATTTTCATGAGACTACTTGCTGTCCTCGTAATACAAGAGGAACTTTCTCATTCTCCAATCCCAATGTTATTCCTCATGTTTTTCCTTTACCAAGCATATCCGGCCCACATCTCGTGACTCCCACCAACCCTGACACTCTAATCTTTTCCTAGTCTAAACTTTATAAAGTACTTAGGAGCAGGAATTGTCTGTTTTTCTTTTTAAAATTAAGTCCCTCACAGCAGCTACCACACAACTAGAGAACCCTTAAGGTACCAAGAATGAAGAGCAGTCTTACAATTTCTTAAAAATTTACCTCCCATTTACTTAGAGGTATTACTATGTGTTGTTTTCTAAAACCTCCTTTTATCCCCATTTTACAGATTAGTAAACAGGCACAGGGAATGTAAGTAACTTGCCCATAGTATACCGCTAATAAGCAGAGTGGAACTAGAGTCCTGGCCGCTAGCTCCAGACTGTTCACATCACTAAGATGAAGTCACAGGCAATATCTCTTTTAATTCTTCCAACAGCCGCATTAGGCAGCTGTTCTTTCCACTTTATAGAGGAGGAAACTAAGGTTCTGAGAAGATAATTAATCCAAGGTTACATAGTTAGAAGTTGGTGGACATGAACATTTCTGGCTACAAAGCTCAAATTCCTAACCACTACCAGTGTCTCCACCCCACTTGTTTCAGAAAAGGATCCTTCCTGGCAACTCCAGGTGAAGATGAGAAGACGCCGTGGTGGAGTGGGTGGAAGAAGAGGAAGAAGGTTGGGGAATCAAGACCCCCAAGAAAACCAATCACACCTATATGAACCAAAGATGTCCAACAGCATTCTTGGAAGCAAAAACCCAAATCCCAAGCCCCATAATGCCACCCCCTTTTTCTGATGACCCAACTCCACAGACTCAGTCCAACCCCTTTTTCTTACTGTCGGGGAAACTGAGGCCCCCAGCGCTGACCATCACTACACCCTCCTCCTTTCCCAACTCTCCTGAGCCACAGTCCCGGACGTGGTCCTGTACCCACCCCAGCGGCTCGGCTGATGTTGTCCATCTTGGTGACGACCTGTTGGAAGAGGGGGTAGCAGGTCTGACAGAGGCGCACGGGCCGGGCGCTGCGCACCAGACACCCTGTCAGCTCTGCGCTGCTGTTGGCGAAGTCCAGCAGCAGCTCCCGGCACTCAGGATCCAGATCCGGCAGGTCTGGGGGCAGCGACAGAGGCCCCAGCCCTCCACCCTGCAGGAGGGACAGGGACAAGTCCTCCACCTCCAGCAACTGCTGCTCCGACAGGAGGTCGTGGAAGACCCTGTGCGGACTGCTGCCGAAGGGGAGCGCGCCCAGGGCCAGCCCCGACCACAGCAGCAGCCCCAGCGGCAGCCACGGCGGCAACGAACACCTCCGCTGCGCGGCTGTCGGGCCCGGCTCCATCACCGAGCTCACACACCCCAGGGAGCCCACCGCCGCCTCTCCGCCCCCAGCCGGCACCGCGGACAGCCGCCGCTTCCGGTTTCCGCGGGCGCAGGTCGAGAGCCGGGTCACGAGGAGGGCGCGTCACGGCCCCGCCCCCTGCGCGCGGCGCCCCGCCCCATTGGCTGCCGGCTGCCTCCGGGCCGCGGGCCTTCGCGCGTGCGGGAGCGCGCCCACCCTGCGGCCGCGCGCTCTCCAGCCGGCGTTAGGTGCGGGGCGGGGCGGAGTGGTGCACTGGGGGATCCCGAGCCGAGGCTCGCCAGCCAGTGACTACGAGCACCCACCGCTTTGGACAATTGCATCTCGGGGGTCCTGACCCTTGAACGCCCAACCCTCTGGGAGTTCCGGGCGTCCTACAAGTTTCTTACCTCGCTGGACCGACGACGGCCTCCGCTGTGGAAATGGCCGTCGGCTGCGTTCGCAGAGAAACCCCGCTGGCCTGTGCCTCGGCAGATTTTCTGCGTGGTGTTCCTTAGCGTAGTTTTTTCCTCATCCCATTTGGAGAGAGTAATAATGCCCGTTGGTTATTATAGGTGGTGGAGACTAGCAGTTTCCAAGCTTTTTGTTTTTGTTTTAAAAAAAACTCTCAACTGTCTGCCTCAGCGTTGTCAGAACTCTCTGAGACGAGGGAAATATTCTACATCTGCGTTATTAAGGCAGCCACTGGCCACATGTGTGGTGTTGAGCCGGCTGAGGAACTGAATTTTAAATTTAATTTAGGGCCGGCGCGGTGGCTCACGCCTGTAATCCCAGCACTTTGGGAGGCCGAGGCAGGCAGATCGCTTGAAGCCAGGAGTTGGAGACCAGCCTGGCCAACATGGCGAAACCCCGTATCTACTAAAAATACAAAAATTAGCCGCTGGGCGTGGTGGCGCAAGCCTGTAGTCCTAGGTTGAGCGGGGAGGATGGCTTGAGCCAGGAGGTCGAGGCTGCAGTGAGCCGAGATCGCGCCACTGTACCCCAGCCTGCACGACAAAGTGAGACTCCATCTCAAAAATAAATAAGTATTTAACTTAAATGTAAGTAGCCACATCTGTGTAGTGGCAACTGTACTTGACGGAAGTCTGGTCCTACAGTGGCCAACAAGCAGGTTTGCTTGGAACTGAAGGGGTACCAGGGACGCAGCGCGTTCAGTGCTAAAGCCCAGGAAATCCTGGACAAACTGCTCAACTTCAAACTCCTATCCAGTTTCTGACATACCCGAGGCAATAGCAGGGGACACTCTAAAAAGCGTCCTGATACCGTTGCCAGTCTGTAAAAAGAATTTAAGCTCATAACGTGGAAAACAGTTTTCTGACAAGTATCTGACCAACCAGATTGGTAGAAAATTATTTCCGGGCTTTGTGTCATCCTGCTTTTCAGGGTTGTAATTTTTGCCTTGTAAATTGCAGAGCTGCTGCACTAAAGTCTACTTAGCTTAGGGTCCTAATTTATGTTTCTGAGGGTTCTTCAAAAACTTTTTTGTTGTCGTTGTGTATTTTGTTTGGTTTGGTTTTGAGACATAGTCTCGCTAGACTGCCCAGGATGGCCTCGAACTCCTAGGTTCAAGGGATTCTCCTGCCTCGGCCTGCCAAACAATTGGACTACAGGCACAGGCTGCTGTGCCCAGCCTGGGGGTTCTTATAGTTACTTTTTACCCCGTCTGTTTGGTTATTGTTTTATGTTCCTAAATTTGCTTGGGATAGCTAAATTTTGTTTCATTTTTGTTACTAAGAAACTTAATAGTAGGAAATTTGATTTGTGTAACAATAAACGTATTTCCAAAAGAGAAAATAAGTTGTCTTAAGTTTTGCAAAAGTCATCATGTAACTCTTAGGTCTTTCTATGTATTAGAATTATCTTTCTTTTAAATTCTTTCAAGCACCATCCTGTGTTGCAGGTGGATGTGTAAATTGTTAACTTCTATGGAAATCAATGTGCAGAACCAACAACCTTGCAAGTGCACAAACTCTTTGATGCAGCAAGTTCACAACCTTGTCATAGACACTTATCCATTGCAATATTGTTTGTAATGGTAAAAGGATGGCTTCAAAAACATGTTAAGGGGCCGGGCACGGTGACTCATGCCTGTAATCCCAGCACTTTGGGAGGCCGAGGCGGGCGGATCACCTGAGGTCAGGAGTTCAACACCAGCCTGGCCAACATGGTGAAACCCCGTCTCTACTAAAAATACAAAAATTAGCCGGGCATGGTGATGCATGCCTATAATCCCAGCTACTCAGGAGGCTGAGGCAGGAGAATCTCTTGAACCTGGGAGGCAGAGGTTGCAGTAAGCCAGGATCACACCACTGTGCTCCAGACTGGGCGACAGAGCGAGACTCCATCTCAAAAAAAAAAAAAAGTTAAGGAAATTACAGACACTTTCCCTCTTCCTTTCCTTTCCATTCCTGGAACAATTCAATCTTAAAGGTCAAGTAGAGCAAGATAGGCATCGGTGCTTGGTAGGAATGGGGTGTCAGAGGCCCAGAGAGAGGTGTCAGAGCACAGGTAAGCTGAAGAGGACAGTGGTGTGAGGGAGGGTGGCAGCATCAGCCTGATGCAGAGTATTGGGTTCTCAGTGGATAAGAAGGGTCTCCATGCAGAGGATTGGGCAGCAGTGACTGGGAGGTTGCTTACATTCAGAAGGATTGATGGAATCAGTAAATATATTAAGAATAATTGGAGTTCAGTTTCAGACTGTCAGAGAAGAAAGTTACAAATATGAAAAGAGAGAAATGAACTCTAATGTTGGATTAAAATTAGAAATATCAGTGCAAATTCATAGCTTAAAATACATAGTCATCCCTTGATACCAGCAGGGGAATGGTTTCAGGACCCCCCACAGATGACAAAATCTTCAGATCCTCAAGTCCCTTACATAAAAAGCCATAGTATTTGCATATAACCTAACACATTTCCTTCTGTATACTCTTTTTCTTTTTTCTTACATGCTATTAAAGCATCCTCTTTATACTTTTAAATCATATCTAGATTACTTATAGTACCTAATACAATATACATGCTATGTAAATAGTGGTTATACTATGTTGGGTTTTTAATTTATATTATTTTTTATTGTTACTTTTTTTCTACTAGGAGATACTACTTTTTTAAAAATTATGGTAAAATATACATAACATAAAAGTTACCATTTTTAATGTACTTTCAGTGGCATGTTACTTTTTATTGTGGTTTTATTTTTCTCTTTTTTTGTAGAGATGGGATCTTCCTGTGTTGCCCAGACTGGTCTCAGACACCTGGGCTCCACTGATCCTCCCACTTCAGCCTCCCAAAGTCCTGGGTTTAGCAGTATGAGCCGCTGTACCCAGCCCTCAAATATTTTAGACCTGTAGTTGGTCAGATCCAAGGATGCAGAACCCATGCATACAGAGGGCCAACTATATATAGTATAGAAATAAATACAGATGTAAATTTATGTGTATACATTTTATATGTGTATGTACATATATGAATATATGGTATATGTATACATATATATGTACTTGTGTGGGTGTACTTCCTCTGGCTTTGTCCACTTAGAACACTTAGTAGCAAAGGGACCCCAGTGATAATGAGCATGCATAATGCCCAGATCTTGGATTCGAAGTATCATTCTCCGCTAAAAGGAACCAAGGATCCTTGGAGAAATGGCTGATTCAGAAAAAGCACAAATTGAGACTGGATCATCTTGTGCCAGAAAGTAAGGAAGTGCTCAAAGAATAATGTTGGAAACATGTGAAGGGCATACAGAAACAGCTTGAATGGACTCCCGCTGGTCAAATCTGAGTCACTCTCAGCATTGAAATAATGATGGTTAACAAACTATAACCCATTACATAAAACCACAAGCTCATAGTGATCAATTTAAATAATAGATTGATAAGGACTAATACATTTACATATTTTCATAGATCCTCCCCACCAAATACTTATTAATTACAAATGGGGAAAAAGGAGTAAATTTAAAGTGGAAAACCTTGTCCAGTCCTATGTTAATCAAATGATCAACATGAACATCATCATAATGGAACATATAGAAGTTGTGTGCACCTGATAGGCTGCAATTAGAAGAATACAGTGTCAGTTCTGTTATATTCCTGCCAAAGATGCATAATCTGATTCTAATCATGAGGGAAGTGTCAGACAAACCAAATTAAAGTTCATTGTATAAAATATCTCGACTATAATCTTCAAAAGTGTTACATCTATAAAAGTCAAGGAAAGATTGAGGAACTGCACCTGACAGGACGTTACTGGGACAACTAGCAAAATTTGAATAGGGTCTGAGAATTAGATGGTAGTTATGTACATTGCTGATGAGATTAATGATTATGAGAGAAGATTATATTCATCATGATACAATAGCCCCATAGTGTAAGAATAAGGAAAGGTCTTGTCTTGAATGTAAACCTGATTTAAAAAAAATAAATAAAGTAATGCTATTGCCTAAATTCAGGTCCTTTGCATCTCTTGTCTACGATATTGTAACAGCAAAAACTAGCAATCAAAGGGAAACGTCTGGAAAACCAGAAAAGAAGATGAGAAATTGACCTACGATGCCACCTCACATTCCTCTTGTAAATTCAAAATGTTAATCAAGACTCTGTGAGACTTTCAAAAAAAAGTTTTCATGAGAAATTGTTAAGAAAAATTACCTCGAATTTGGAAATAAAGTAAAAAACAATCAGCATACTGGGGCATATTTTCTTATTCTTTCTTTGTCTTTTTCATATGGATTAATTAAAAAACCTTGTCTTTGAGCTCTGAAGTTCTTTCTTCTGCTTGCAATTCTACTGCTGAGACTTTCCAGAACATTTTGCATTTCTACAATTTTTGCATCCATTGTTTCCTGAAGTTTTGATTGTTTTGTATTTATGGTATTTCACTGACGATTTCTCCCCCCATTTCTTGTATCATTTTTTATTTCCTTAAATTGGACTTTGCTTTTCTCTGCCTCCTTGATTTTAGCTTAATAACTGACCTTCTGATTTCTTTTTCAGGTAAATCAGGGATTTCTTCTTGGTTTGGATCCATTGCTGGTGAGCTAGTGTGATTTTTTTGTGGGTGTTAACCTTGTTTTATCATATTACCAGAATTGTTTTTCTGGTTCCTTCTCAGTTAGTTAGGCTGTGTCAGAGGGAAGGTCTAGGGCTCAAGGCTGCTGTTCAAATTCTTTTGTCCCATGGGGTGTTCCCTTGATGAAGTACTCTCTCCCTTTTCCTAGGGATGTGGCTTCCTGAGAGCTGAGCTGTTGTGATTGTTATTTCTCTTCTGGATCTAGCCACCCAGCAGGTCTACCAAGCTCCGGGCTGGTACTGGGGATTGTCTGCACTGGGTTCTGTGATGTGAACAGTCTGCAGGTGTCTCAGCCATGGATATCAGCACCTGCTCTGGAGGAGGTGGCAGGGGGGTGAAATGGACTCTGTGAGGGTCCTTAGTTTTGGTTGTTTAATGCACTATTTTTGTGCTGATTGGCCTCCTGCCAGGAGGTGGCACTTTGAAGAGAGCATCAGCTGTGGTAGTATAGGGAGAATCAGCTGGTGGGCAGAGCCCTAGAACTCAGGAAAGTATATGCCCTTTGTCTTCAGCCACCAGGGTGGGTAGGGAAGGAGACCATCAGGTTGGGTCAGGGTTAGGCCTGTCTAAGCTCAGGCTCTCCTTGGGTGGGTCTTGCTGTGGCTTCTGTGGGGAATGGGGATGTGGTTCCCAGGTCAATGGAGTTATGTTCCCAGTAGGATTAAGGCTGCCTCTGCTGTGTCATGCAGTTAGTCAAGGAAGTGGGAGAAAGCTGGCAGTCACAGGCCTTACCCACCTCCCAAGCAACCCAAAAGGCTGGTCTCACTCCCACTGTGCACCCCCCCGAACAGCACCAAGTGAATTTCCAGGCAGTGGGAGAGCAGGGCTGAGAGCTTGCCCCAGGCTACCAGCCTCCCACTGTGAAAGCCAGCTGGGTTTTTGTTCCTTTCAGCCTGTGAAGTCTGCATACCAGATTCATGACCTCCACCGGGTTCTGGCCAGGAGACTTCACATTCAGTTGGAATTGTTACAAAGTTCAGCTAGAGGTTTCCTTCTCCCTGTGGTCTTCTCTCTGGCAGCCCTCCTCAAGGACCCCTGTGAGACAAGGCAGAAATGGGTACCCAGGGGACCCAGAGAGCCCACAGGGCTTTTCCTGCTGCTTCCTTTACCCCTGTATTTTGCTCTGCTCTCTAAATTGACTCAGCTCCAGGTAAGGTCAGAATATTCTCCTGTGATCCAGACCTTCAGGTTCCCCAGTGAGGGTATGTGTTCAGGGGTGGACAATTCTCTTTTCCCACTACCACAACTTGGGCACTCACAGTATTTGGGTTGTCTCCAGTGTCCTACAGGAGTCATCCGCCTTCTTCAGAGAGTCTGTGGGTTTTCTCAGCTTTCCTGGTTTATTCCTGCAGTAGTTCTGGAGCAAAAGGTTACAGTGCGAGTCTCCACATACTGCTCTGTCTGTCTGCGTGGTAGCTGCAATCTAGTCCCGCCTCCCGTCCACCATGATCCTCTATGCTGTCCAGCAACCTAATTCTAACATTACTTTTTCAGTGCCTATACCCAGTTTGAGAGACATTGAGTTAATATTAATGAGTTAATAAACATTTGACACATTTTCATTCTATATTTGTATGAGTCACATTTTTAACTTTTTGAAAATTATACTTTGACAGTTTTTCCCATTAAAACATGGAATAGTGGGGAAGCAAGAATTTAGGCCAAGAAGGTAGTCGAAGATGACCAGAAAAGGCCCAGAAACCAAGGCCAATAAAACAGTCTCCCTATTGATACTCTTTCTCTCTCATGGATGGTTTATTCTAACTACAGCAGACAAAGTGATCCTTTCAAAACCTAAGTTGGGTCATGTCACTTTTTTTATTTTGACCCCACCAGTGGCTACAGATATCACCCAAAGTTAAAGCAAAGCTCTTGTTATGCCCTAGAAGAATCTGGGATCTGCTGCTTTTATCAGCATTCTCTTTTCCCCAACCTGCTTTATTTTTTTTCCATAGCACTTAGCACCATACGGAATCCTATACACTTGTTTATTTCTGTCTCCCCGCACTGGAATTTAAGTTCCTTGAGAGCAAAGACTGTGTTGTCCACTGCTCTCTCAGTGCTTAGAACAATGGCATGAAATAGATGCTCAATAAATATTTATTGAAATATGATTTCCTTTAGAGAGGGGTAGAATATAAGCAGTTTGAGGCTCGAAAAGAAGGTATGAAATAATTATTCTGGAAAAAATAAACTTACGAAAAAATAAATGTATTAGGTATATGTAATACCATTGCCAGGCAATATTGAATGCCTATTTGAGATCCGTGGGCACAGTTTTAAGGTATAATCAATAAACCTAATTAAGTGTTCTCGTCAGCAATGTTTAGTTGTTCAGGTGACAGTGTAGAGCAGCATAATGGTTGGGCTTAAAATTGTTGGGACATTGCCTAGGCCAGTATGATGAAAGGAGAGTGCACCATATCACCTTACACATCCCACCTGACCCAGTTTCCAACGCCTTCCCACCTTCCCAAACCATTCCACTGGGTCCTTTGTAACTCATGATCTATCATCTGTAATCTCTTTTCTTCAATATCTTCTCTAAACAGTCCCTTTACCCTCTTTGATGGAATAAAAGCTGACTATCTCTTGATGACCTCACTTTTGCTATGCATCATGGCCTCTATAGATTTTGTGGAGCTTCCTCAGGAGCAGCCCCTAGTTTGAGGGTAAGAGGAGCTCAGTGAGCATTCCAGTCCCCAAGCAGAGCAGCCCACCTTGACCTGCTTTCATGATTGGAATTCCACAGAAGATTATTTTCAAGTTTCCCCTAGGGGAAAAAATAGTTTGGAAACCACTGTTTTGTTACATTTTGCAGTGGGCTAATGTCTGCTGTGTGTCTCCAGTCCCCATTTCCTAGGTTATCCTGATCCTGTTCCATCACTGTGCATTGGTATATGAGGAGAGAGAGCTTAGCCTTTCAGCTCATAGGTCTCTGGATCTGAAGGAGCCACATTTGAACCTGTTGTAGAAAGTATCCCACACACTACCCAAAGATTCTAGACTTTGAACTTTATACTGTGACATGATTGGAGTTTTGGGTTGTCTCCCTTGGAAGAGGTTTATTACCACAGTAAAACCTAGTCACCCAAATACACCTTTGCTGGTTTCTGAGGTTATCCTGATTCCAGACTTTGAGATTCTAGACTGACCTTTATACTATGACATGGTCAGACTTTTGGGTTGTCTCCCTTGGAAGAGGTTTATTACCACCACAGCAAAACCTAGTCATCCAAATATATAGTTCTTTGCTGATTTCCTCTCTGCTATTTTCTCTGGTTCACTCTTTTGGAACGTTTTTTTATTTGGATGTTAAATCTTTTTTCTTTTTTTTGGAGACAGGGTCTCATTCTGTTGCCCAGGCTGGAGTGCAGTGGCAAAATCATAGCTCACAGTAGTCATGAACTCCTGAGCTCAAGGGATCCTCGGCCGTCTAAGTAGCTGGAACTAACAGACACATGCCACCATGCCCAGCTAAAATTTTTGTGTTTATTTTTTGTAGAGATGGGGTCTGACTGTGTTGCCCAGGCCAGTCTCGAATTCCTGGCCTCAAGCAATCCTCCTACCTCTGCCTTCCAAAGCGCTGGAATTATAGGTGTGAGCCACCAGGCCCAGCCAGATGTTAAACCTTATAGTGGAGATTGCTCAACTTCCTCCAACATCCATTCTCTCCTTCCTTTTAATGATACAACTCCTGAGATTTAGCTGAACATGGCAGGACTACATGCTCCAACCTCCCTTGCAGCTAAGTGTGAACTGAAGTGCATATATCTTACTAGTCATATCTTTAAGTCATGAATTGTATCCGCCCTCTCCCTGTTAGTTAGGAAATGTTTTTTGTTTTGTTTTGTTTTTGAGATACAGTCTTGCTCTGTCACCCAGGCTGGAGTGTAGTGGTGCAATCTCAGCTCACTACAACCTCTGACCCCTGGGTTCAAGCAATTCTTCTGCCTCAGCCTCCCGAGTAGCTGGGATTATAGGCGCGTACCACTGTGCCTGGCTAATTTTTATATTTTCAGTAGAGACAGGGTTTGGCCATGTTTGCCAAACTGGTCTCAAACTCCTGACCTCAGATGATCCACCCGCCTCAGCCTCCCAAAGTGCTGGGATTACAGGTGTGAGCCACTGCGCCTGGACAGAAAATGTTAATAACTGAAACATCAGGCCTGGGTACAGAGATGGATATGGATGCAACATGTTTAGCATGACGGAGCCAGCTGGTCATAAAGCAGAGTCATCTACCTACTTTAGGCCACAGAGGAATGAACTTCTGTCCTATTAATGCCACTATATTTTGGAGTCTCTGTTACAGCAACTTAAGCTGATCCTAATGCAGTCCTCCTAGATGGTTACTTAAATTTTCTCAACTTCTATGTCCTCCTATTTTTTCATCTCTTTGTATATTTTTATTGTACTTCCTAGAAATTTCATTAACTTTGTTCTTCAATGCTTCTACTGAGTTTTTTCATTTCTGCTATATTTTTAATTCCCAAAATTTCTTTTTTTTTTTTTTTTTGAGACGGAGTCTCGCTCTGTTGCCCAGGCTGGAGTGCAGTGACACGATCTTGGCTCACTGCAAACTCTGCCTCCCAGGTTCAAGTGATTCTCCTGCCTCAGCTTCCTGAGTACCTGGGATTACAGGCACACACCACCATGCCCAGCTAATTTTTGTATTTTTAATAGAGACAGGGTTTTGCCATGTTGGTCAGGCTGGCCTCAAACTCCTGACCTCAGGTGATCCGCCCTCCTTGGCCTCCCAAAATGCTAGGATTATGTAGATGTTACGTCTTTTTAAAGTTTTTTTCTTCCTCCTAGCCCGTTTCCTCCAAGTTGCTTTTATTTATTTATTTTATTTTATTTTTTGAAATAGAGTCTCGATCTGTCACCCAGGCTGGAGTGCAGAGGCACGATCTTGGCTCACTGAAACCTCCACCTCCCAGGTTCAAGCAATTCTCCTGTCTCAGCCTCCCAAATAGCTGGGACTACAGGCACCCGCCACCACACCCAGCTAATTTTTGTATTTTTAGTAGAGACAGGGTTTCATCATATTGGTCAGGTTGGTCTCGAACTCCTGACCTCAGGTGATCCACCCACCTCAGCCTCCCAAAGTGCTGGGATTACGGACGTGAGCCACCACAGCCGGCCAAGTTACTTTTATTCCTGTTTGTTTTTATCTATACTTTTAAGTGTCTAGTGAACCTTGGCTTTCTGCTTACATTTAAGAGAGAGGCACTACAAAGCTGAATGGAAACTCTGTGTTCATGGATAGTTCTTTTTGACTATGAGTTTCAGTATAGGCCAATGGTTCTCAATGGGGACAGTTTTGCTTCCCACCCTTGTGGTATATTTAGCAATGTGTGGAAACATTTTTGGTTGTCAAAACTGGGAGAAGGGTATGCTACTAGCATCTAATGAATAGAGACAAAGAACACTGCAAAACATCTTAAAATGCACAGGATGGTCACCCAAAACAAAGCATTGAAAACATCAGTATTTTAAATCGTTTCTCTTGGGCAGATTATCCTCTTCACAGAAGACTCTGCCAGCATGCTACCTTGCTGCCAGTAATCTCTGATCCTGGCAGTGGAAAAAAGCTGGCAACTCAACTTCAGTGAATGAACTTTTACTTAATCTCCCTGTTTTAGCAAAATGTCCCTGCCCTCAAATATGCTTATGTCTCTTGGTCCAGACTCCCCTTGCTTCACTTTCTCCAGATATCAGCAATTTAGTGGTATTCTGCTGGAGTTGGGGTGGGACATAGAATAGTAGGGAGGGTATTGTAAATAGCCTTTCAATCATCTTGTTTTGGTTCTTCTTTTATCTACATTTTCAGAGGTACCTGATGTCTTTCCACTTCTTGGGCTCTTTGAGGGTTCTATAATATAATTCAGTTGCCTTTTTTTCCTACTACAGGCATGCAAATTAGCTTTTCTGCTTAGGTTTTGCTAAGTCAGTTTTTATTAGTCCACCTGCTTTCCCGCTTCCAATATATTTTTGAAGAGATGGGGTCTTGCTATGTTGCCCAGGCTGAACTTAAACTCCTGTGCTCGGCCAGGCGCAATGGCTCATGCCTGTAATCCCAGCACTTTGGGAGGCCAAGGCAGGCGGATCACGAAGTCAGGAGATCGAGACCATCCTGGCTAACATGGTGAAACCCTATCTCTACTAAAAAATACAAAAAATTAGCCAGGCATGGTGGCAAGCGTCTGTAGTCCCAGCTAATCAGGAGGCTGAGGCAGGAGAATGGTGTGAACCTGGGAGGCAGAGCTTGCAGTGAGCCGAGATCGCGCCACTGCACTCCAGCCTGGGTGACAGAGCAAGACTCCATCTCAAACAAACAAACAAACAAAAAACTCCTGTGCTCACGTGATCCTCCTGCCTCAGCCTCCCAAGTAGCTGGGACAACAGGTATGCACCACCATCCCAAGAACCAATATTTTTACTTTTTCTTTTCTCCTGTTCTCTATGTTCTTATGTGTCTTTTTAAAAATTATTTTACAAATCTTGTGGGATTTCAGGAAGGAACAGATCTAATCATGTGTTCAACTTGCTGTCTTAAGTGGCAATCTTTTCTGTGTTTTACCTTGCTCTTTATTAAAGTCAGCATGTATATCTTATGTCACCTCCAGCCATGAGATGATCTTATGGAGAATGTGGACTGAGTCCTATTTATATTTGTATACTTAGAAGCACTTAGCCTGATGTCTTGTACAGAGAAGGTACCCAACACATTTGTTACATTGAATTTGTGTAATACAAATGCACATCTGCTTTAAGTGCTTTTCAGATTGATACATCAATGGAAACATATTTTTATTTTTGTAATTCTTTAATGGGCAAAACAATGCTGTAAGTAAATGCCCATAAGCTTTGCATGCCTGAGCAGAATGACCTGAACACATGGGACATGTAAATCATGTTGTTCATTCATGATACTTTGCAAAAGTCTAATCTACTCACTCTAGTGGCCAATCTCATTTCCAGAACTCTCACCTGAAGATAGATTTTTTTTCACCTGAAGATAGATTATCTTATAGCTTCGGCATTAGGAGATATTTTTAAAACAATGAAGTTGAATCACATTTACTTGACAGACTCTCTGGTTGTAAATGTATGTTTCTAATAGATGAGTGGTATTATAACTTTGAGTTTGTATCAACATAATTTTAATAAGTATTTGTTCAATTTACAAATGAAAATATACATTAAAAATATGTGTGCTTCAGTAGATATATATTATCAGTGACCAAAGTCTGATCACCGAACCCATTTCCTAATATAACAGAAACTCTGTTGTTAATTAGATGCCTAATATGTGGTACTATTTCTTGGAGAGCCAGCATTCATAAGTAGAAATGAGAATGGCGCCACTCACTATTACTCCTGGTGACCCACTAGCAAAATTTTTGCTTCCTGTTCTAATGACTTTATGCCCTGCTGGGCTAGAGGTCTACAGTCCCAAAAGGAGGAGTGCATCCACCAGGAGATACAAGAATGACGGAATTGGAATTTAAGATTGCCACCTGGCCACTTTGGGCTCCCTCTAAATCAATGGTTAAAGAAGAGAGTTACTGTGCTGGCTAGGGTGATTGATCCTAACTACCAAGGGGAAATTGGACTACTACTCCACAATGGAAGTAAGGAAGAGTATGTCTGAAATACAGGAGATCCCTTAGGGTATGTCTTAGTATTATTATGCCGTATTATTAAGATTGATGGAAAACTATAACAAGCTAATCTAGGCAGGATTGTGAATGGCCCAGGCCTTTCAGGAATGGAGGTTTGGATTGCCTTACAGGTAAAGGATCACCACCAGCTGAGATGCTTGCTGAGATCAAAGATAATACAGAATGGGCGGTAGAAGGTAGTTATAAATACGAGCTATGACCATGTGACCAATTATAGAAATTAGGAATATAATTATTATGAGTATTTCTCCATATTTTGTTATGAATATGTATATATATATACACATATACACATATATATATACACATACACACACACACACACCCCAAATATCTTCATTTTCTTCTCTCTTTTATTCTCTTATAAGATATATTGACTTTAGGCTGGGCGCAGTGGCTCATGCCTGTAATCCCAGCACTTCGTGAGGCTGAGGTGGGTGGATCACCTGAGGTCAGGAGGTCAAGACCAGCCTGACCAACATGGCAAAACCCCATCTCTACTAAAAATACAAAAAAATTAGCCAGGTGTTGTGGTGTGTGCCTGTAATCCCAGCTACTCCAGAGGCTGAGACATGAGAATCGCTTGAACCCAGGATGCAGAGGTTGCAGTGAGTGAGCCGAGATCGTGCCATTGCACTCCAGCCTGGGCAACAAGAGCGAAACTCCATCTCAAAAAAAAAAAAAAAAAGATATATTGATTTGATATTATCATAGTATAATATAATATGTAAGTATTGTTAATTTTATATCATAATATTTGTTATAAAATATCAAGGAGAAGAGTTAAACATCACTCAAGGACTTTATCTCCTTTTCTGGAATAGAGGTTAGTGCATGTTCAGTTGTATGAAGATAGTTGTATCATACTAGGTATAATTATGATCTTGTTATTGTCTTTATTTGGAGATACATATAGATGCCAGGTTAACAAGGAATGGATTTATGATGGTTAATTTATTTGATCAAATGTCATTCTGGGTGCATCTGTGAGAGCATTTGTGGATGAAATTTACATTTGAATTGGTAGACTGAGTAAAGCAGATTGCCTTTCCTAGTGTGGGTGGGCTTCATTCATTCAGTCCATTGAAGACCTGAAGAGAATAAAAATGCTGAATAAGAGGGAACTCCTCCTTCCTGACTGTTGAGCTGGTACATCAATTTTTTCTGCCTTAGGACTCAAACTGAAACATTGACTCTTTTTGAATCTCCAGCCTGCTGGCTTTCAGACTGGAACCACACATTAACTCTCCTGGGTCTCCAGCTTGCAGAATGCAGATGTTGGGACTTCTCAGCGTCCATAGTCATGCGGGCCATTTGTTGTAATTAATCTCATTGTCTACCCATATCTAGATATATATGTTTCCTATTGGTTCTGCTGTGACTCATAAAGATACATTAATTATATGTAGAAAAGT
Organism: Pan paniscus; assembly: GCF_029289425.2. Classification (NCBI taxonomy): domain Eukaryota; kingdom Metazoa; phylum Chordata; class Mammalia; order Primates; family Hominidae; genus Pan; species Pan paniscus. The sequence goes on from NC_073254.2 coordinate 128,094,139, forward strand.
GATTGCACTATTAAAAAATCTTGTTGTTCAGGCTGGGCATGGTGGCTCACGCCTGTAATCTCAGCACTTTGGGAGGCCAAGGCAGGTGTATCACCTGAGCTCAGGAGTTCAAGACCAGCCTGGCCAACATGGTGAAACCCCACCTCTACTAAAAATACCAAAAAATACAAAAATTGGCTGGGCGTGGTGGTCCATGCCTGTAGTCCCAGCTGCTTGGGAGGCTGAGGCAGGAGAATCACTTGAACCCCAAGCAGGCAGAAGTTGCAGTGAGCCAGGATCACGCCACTGCACTCCAGCCTGGGCAACAAAGCAAGAGTCTGTCTCAAAAAAAAAATTTGTTGTTCAATGCTTATTAATAACCACATATGGATTTTATGTGTCTCTTGACAGTTTTAAAGTATGTTTTATTATTTATTGCTTATTATCCATTTAATTTCCTACGATATATAGATTACTAGAGAAATCAATAAGATGTTATTTCTATGCAGCATGTCTTTAAAAATATATCAACATTTAAATATTCTTTGTAAATAAGTTATATTTCATATTCACTGTGTACATAACAACAGAAGCATAAGAAGCAAATGTTACAGTCAAGATGAAGTGTACGAATGTTCATGTCTCAGAGAAGTGGATGTTCCTGAATTTACCTATGGCAACATTTGGAACAAGTACCACTTGTTACCATCCTTATGCTATGCTTAGTTGAAGACAGGGCCAGTGTTAAAATGTTTGCTTCTTTTATAAGCTATTTTATTTTCCTTTCAATTCTAATTTTGCCCAATTGCTCTATTCAAATAAAGTCATTTAATCTCTGCTCTTCTGATTAATATTTTAATTATTCAGTCCTTTCCAGCTGTGTCCACCCCACTTCCTTATGAAGAATGGAGAACTATGCTTTCTATATTTGAATGATAAAACTATTGACAGCATCATTTTTTTCTTCCAAAAAAAAAAAAAAGAAATTACCCACCAAAAAAAAAAAAAAAAAAAAACCATTCTGCTGCTCAGAATACCACAGGGAAGATGTTGCATATCAGTTCCCTTTTATTGGTCTATTAACATTTTGAAGACTATGACAACTATTTAAACTAATTATTTGGTTTTACAACAAAGAAATATGTATACATTTATGTATACATATAAATCTTGGATTAGTCAGATGTAAGCCAAGATCTCATTTTGATTCTCCTGGGGTACCTTGTTTGTATTCCTAGGTCTTCAGAGACTAGATTCTCTGTGCATCTGAGGATAACTACTGGCTGATCTGGTAGAGGCAATAATGTGACTCTGGGACTGACCAATAGACTTCCATCAAGACAGCCTATCTGTTGGATTTTTATTGGTTTTAAGAAACAGAAACCAATGCAAGTTAACTTCAGCAAAAAGTGAGAAATTCAAGGATGAAACCAAGACCATGTCTCAGGATGGGACTGGAACTATGCACCAAACACTCTGGAACTATGCACCAAACACTCTGGAACTATGGACCAAACACTCTGGAACTATGCACCAAACACTCTGGAACTATGCACCAAACAGTCTGTCTGTCCTTGTTCTACTCTACATGTCTTCCCAGGCTTTGTGGTGGAAAATATAGCTACACAAACTCCATTATTATTATACATATATATATTTTTTGAGGCAGAGTTTCACTTTTGTCACCCCGGCTGGAGTGCAACGGTGTGATCTCAGCTCACTGCACCACTGCCTCCCAGGTTCAAGTGATTCTCCTGCCTCAGCCTCCCGAGTAGCTGGGATTACAGGCGCACACCACCACACACAGCAAAGTTTTGTGTTTTTAGTAGAGACAGGGTTTCACCATGTTGGCCAGGCTGGTCTCGAACTCCTGACCTCAGGTGATCCACCCGCCTCAGCCTCCCAAAGTGCTGGGATTACAGGTGCGAGCCACCTTGCCCAGCCCAAACTCCAGTTTTTATATGTCTTGCACTAAAGATTTCAACCCAGACAAAGACCAGATCTCTTATTCCCAATCCCAAATTTTCCAAGGAATCTCTATTCAGCCCAGATTGTAGCCGACATGATGGTTATGGGCCATAATATATGTCTCAGGTGAGCAGCAACTATCTGGGCTGGTGGTGAGGCGTGGGATTTGGTGGGGATAAGAATTTACCAAGACAGTTGTAGGTAAAGAAAGGCAGATTTATTAAAGAAAGTATGAGAATATGTTGCCAGGGAGCAGTGGGCAGAACCAGCAGAAGAGGAGCTGACTACAAGGAAACAAAGGCTTGCTGGAGATTTTACTGGATGGTTCTTGGGCTGATTGATAATGCAAAGGTAGCAGAAAGCCAGCTTGTATTCTTCTGTCAGCCAATGTGTTTGATGATGAATTGAAGCGTTTGGTGATAAGCAGAAAGTTTGTGAGTTGTGTATGTTATTTGCTCAGGAGGACTATATGTCCTGGGCCATAAAGAAAGACAGACTTGTAGCTTATCTGCTTCCTCTTTTCATTTATATGTCCTGGACCATGAAGAAAGGCAGACCTATAGCTTATTTGCTTTATCTCTTTGCTTTCCCTTCATCCTGCCAGTCTGGCTCCTTTTCCCTAATTAGGACTCCATAATATATAACCATGGCTGCTTGGAAGCCAGCCTGTGACCATGTGGATGAGCAGAGAAGAGAGAAGTTTGTAGAAAAGGGGAACTGGGTGCCAAACCTAATAGGTGTCCAGTGCAAGGCCCTCTCTTCCCTCTTAATGGAAAATGGATCTTAAACAGTGCCCTTCTGGAGACCACACTGGGGAAAAGGAGGTAGATGGTATTAAGTAGGTTTGGTAAAGGGAGGAATTTTGAGGCAATTGGACCTTTCTGGGCCCCTTCAATTCATACCATATGTATGGTTCTTTAAAAAAATATAAAGCTCATTATTTGGGCCATTCTTTTTTAAACTTATATTTTATGTTTTATTTTTAAATTTTTATCTATTTACCTATTTTGAGACCAGGTTATGAGACTGGCTAATTTTTGTATTTTTGGTAGAGACAGGGTTTCACCATGTGGCCCAGCCTGGCTCAAATTCCTGGGCTCAAGCGATCTACCTGCCTTGGCCTCCCAAAGTGCTAAGATTACAGGGATGAGCCACCACGTCCAGCCGCATATTTGGGACATTTTTATACAAAAAGATTTAATTGATTGTGGCAAACTTATTCTTGGATTATGATCGATCTTCAAATGCAAATATATATTGATTATCTGGATCATCTTTGCAGAGATTCAACTCAGTTACCATAGTGCCTGAAATGACCATAATGTACAAGCAGTGACTCCGTTGTTTCCATTCTGTAAACCAATGGGTTTCAGCCTCAAATCCCGGGACATCTAAGGATCTACAAGGAAAAAACTGAAGACCCATAAGGTATTTCTAGTATTTCATAAAGTCTAAAGCAAATGATGCACTTACCTGGCACAAAGCTATGATGGACTACCTAAAACATCAAAACATCAAAACCATCAAATTTCTCTGCTTTAGAATAAAATGATATCAACTCAGGACAGCAAGTCTGTTATTCCATGCTGGTCTTAAGTTCTGTTTTAGTGCATGCGTGTGTGTGTGTGTATGTGTATCCTTGGTGATACATTCTGAGAAAATGAATGCCATCCTGGGAGAAATGGGATTTAATGTCATCCTGGGAAGCATTATATGTGGCCACTACTATTCAGGTTATATTCTAAAAATTGTAGAAAAAGAAATTTAAGGCTCAAGGTTAATAAAGTCATCTTTCCTGGAGATCTTTAAACATGAGATAATTAGCCACCTCTCTAAAATAATTACCTCTAGAAGATCCTTCTACTTCCTCTCAAAATATATTAAAATATCATCTACCCCATTATTAGAAGTTGTACTGATTAGGATAGTATATTGTCTCAATGACGGAGACCTGTGGATAATAAATTGTCTCCAGAGATGCTCTGCATTTACAGCATAAATTCTGGGCCACCCTCTGAATGTCAAGACTTTGAGTGTTCTGGATTTCCTGTAATTTCTGGTCTCCATGTTTGCAAGCACTTGGTTATTTCTCTGCTTCATCCCATGACTGGGCCCTCTGGACTTGGATGTAAAGAACAGGATGGATAGAAAAGGTTTCTATGATACTAATCTACTTATAGTCCAGGTTATCAGAAACCTTTCAGGCCTTAGGCACTTATACATATAATTTCCAGAAATCCACTTTGGAGCAAAGTCACTCCTCTTTCTTATAGTCAACTGATATCAATAGGTCATTTTTGGCAGCCTCACCAAGGCTCACAGGTCTACGCTAAATTGCTGTTCCAACCCACCATTCAGAAAAGCAATTAATCTCAATTCAAATGAGAAGCATGTTTAGGGTGGTATGGCTGTAGATGCAAATCACCTTTAAATATACCCTCTGTTTCAGTCTTTGAAATGGTATTTCTAAATTTGAAAAAAAGTTAATGGTATTTTTAAATTTGAAAAAATGTTAGAAGACTCAAATTCTAATAAGTATTAGTTTTTTAAAGCATTGTTTAAAGTTACATATTTATTAAAAATCAATTCATATGTGGTGGACAAATCACTTCCTAAACGTGCATCTTTGTGAGGCTATAAAAAAGTGGGAGAGGACCAGGCGTGGTGACTCCTGCCTGTAATCCCAGCACTTTGGGAGGCTGAGGCGGGCGGATCACGAGGTCAGGAGTTCAAGACCAGCCTGACCAACATGGTGAAACCCCGTCTCTACTAAAAATACAAAAATTAGCCAGGCATGGTGGCGCGTGCCTGTAATTCCAGCTACTCAGGAGGCTGAGACAGAAGAATTGCTTGAATCTGGGAGGCGGAGGTTGCAGTGAGCCGAGATAGCGCCACTGCATTCCAGCCTGGGAGGCAGAGAGAGACTCCATCTCAAAAAAAAAAAAAAAAGGGAAAAGTAGGACATGTATTAAGGAGAGTAAAGTCTTCTCCTCACCCTTGAATGCTTGTGCAGGATGCTCTTTTTAAAGCACATGTGCTGAAAATTCCCCTTTTCTTCCTTGAAGCATCTGTGAGCCTTTCTTTTTTAGATAAAATGAGTCTTTTTGGTGGACACATGACAAGGAAGAGGTTCAATATAACAAGTAATCATGTTATTTTAAAAAGCTCCATCTCAAATTAAGTTTACGTATGGTAGCCTTTTAAGGCTGTGGGTTGCAACATGTGAACAATTTTAAAGTGTAACATTTCATCTACAGGTTCAGAGTAGCTTTCCATTCCCTTACTAGTGTGCTTCTAATTAAATCTTAATTGTACCATTCATTGTGAAATGAAAGAAATGCTGTTATACTGGGTTTTTCCTAAGGGGAAATCGAGATGGCCCTCATAAAAAAACTAAGTCATCCATGGAAAAGGAATAAAACTATGTGGAAATGAGCCATAAAATTAAAGCCTAACATTTGGATTTGCATAATTAAAAAATTATCACAAGTAATACCTTTTTTGATAGACCCAAGTTATTTAAATATAGGTGATTAGTTATTATAAATCATTTGAATGCATGAAGAACACTGAGTAAGTGGCAGGCAACATGTAATGAAAATGACATATGCAATAATTTAAGTTGCTACTTTACCATATACTAATTTTAAAATATATCCTTGTGAAATTTTTTTTTCTTTTTGAGACAGAGTTTCACTCTTGTTGCCCAGGCTGGAGTGCAGTGGCACGATCTCAGCTCACTGCAACCTCCACCTCCCAGGTTCAAGCGATTCTCCTGCCTCAGCCTCCCGAGTAGCTGGGATTACAGGCATGCGCCACAACGCCCAGCTAATTTTGTATTTTCAGTAGAGACGGGGTTTCTCTATGTTGGTCAGGCTGGTCTCGAACTCCCGACCTCAGGTGATCCACCCGCCTTGGCCTCCCAAAGTACTGGGATTACAGTGTGAGCCATGGCACCCGGCCAATAATTTTTCTTTTGAGACAGGGTCTCACTCTGTTGCCCAGGCTGGAGTTCAGTATATGATCACAGCTCACTGCAACCTCGATCTCCTGGGTTCATGATCTTCCTGCTTCAGCCTCGTGAGTAGCTGGGACTACAGGCATGTACCAACATTCCTCGCTAATATTTGTGATTTTTAGTAGAGATGAGGTCTCTCTATGTTGCCCAGGCTAGTCTCCAACCCCTGAGCTCAAGCAATCCTCCTATCTCAGCCTCCCAAAGTGGTATGAACCAGCACATGTGACCTTTATTTTATATAATTTTCTATATCTGACCTATTCCAATTTTGTGTAGGCTCTTGTGCCACTCTATCACTGTTTTAATCAATGTCATTAGTGTTATTCATAAATCTCAAACTGAAGCAACCAAGATGTCCTTTAATAGGTGCATAAACTATGGTATATCCACATGATGGCCTATTTTTTGAAAATTAAAATAATATCAAGCCATAAAAGATATGGATAAATCTCAAATGCATATTGCTAAGTGAAAGAAGCCAGTTTAAAAATACTACATGCTGGCCGGGCACGGGGGCTCACGCCTGTAAATCCCAGCACTTTGGGCACTTTGGGAGGCCGAGGCGGGCAGATCACGAGGTCAGGAGATTGAGACCATTCTGGCTAACACAGTGAAACCCTGTCTCTAGTAAAAAAATAAATTAAAAAAAAAATTAGCTGGGTGTGGTGGCGGGCACCTATAGTCCCAGCCACTTGGGAGGCTGAGGCAGGAGAATGGCATTAACCCAGGAGGCAGAGCTTGCAGTGAGCCACGATTGCACCACTGCACTCCAGCCTGGGAGACAGAGCGAGATTCCGTCTCAAAAGAAAAAAAAAGAAAAAGAAAAAAAAAATACTACATGCTATGTGATTCTAACTATATGGCATTTCTGAAAAGGTAAAACTGCAGAGACAAAAAAATTTGTGGTTGTCAGGGGTTTGTGAGGAGCAAGGAGGGCTGAACAAGTGAAGTACAGGGGATTTCGAGGAGTGATGAAACTATTCTGTCTGATACGCTAATGGTGGCTACATGATTACTATGCATTTGTGAAAACTGTAGAAGTTTCTAGCAGAAAGGGTGAACTTTAATATTAGGCAAATGTAAAAACATAGTCATTTAGGATGTTGGAGGATAACAGGACAGAATGCATACAGTGACAAGAAAATGAAACTGTATTATAAATGTACAAAACAACCTCACTGAGGAGGGTGGGCAGTAGAAGGGGTTCTGATCTAAGTAACTTTGGAAATGAGTAGAATCTATAAGACTAAATACATCCTAGTCAACATACTACTGGAAGTCCTAGCCAGAGCAATTGGGGAAAAGAAAGAAATAAAAGGCATCCAAATTGGAAAAGAGAAAGTCAAATGATCTCTGTTTATTGATGACATGAAAACCTCAAGACTTCTCCAAAATACTCCTAGACTTGATAAATGATTTCAGTAAAGTTTCAGGATACACAATTAACGTGCAAAAGTGAGTAGCATTTCTATACACCAATAATGTCAACTTGAGAACAAAATAAAGAAGTCACTCCAACTTACAATAGCCACACATAAAAATAAAATACCTAGGGGCCGGGCAAGGTGGCTCACGCTTGTAATCCCAGCACTTTGGGAGGCTGAGGCGGGCGGATCACGAGGTCAGGAGATTGAGACCACGGTGAAACCCCGTCTCTACTAAAAATACAAAAAATTAGCTGGGCGTGGTGGCGGGCGCCTGTAGTCCCAGCTACTCGGAGAGGCTGAGGCAGGAGAATGGCGTGAACCCGGGAGGCGGAGCTTGCAGTGAGCGGAGATCCCGCCACTGCACTCCAGCCTGGGTGACACAGGGAGACTCCGTCTCAAAAAAAAAAAAAAAAAAAAAAAAAAAAAAAAAAAAGAAATACCTAGGAATACACTTAACCAAGATGAAATATCTCTTCAAGAACCATAAAACACTAATGGAAGAAATCATATGACACAAACAAATGGATAAACATGGTCATGGATTGGAAGAATTAATATCACTAAAATGACCATACTGCCCAAAGCAATCTACAGATTTAATGCATTTCCTATCAAAATACCAATATAACTTTTCACAGAATTAGAAAAACCAATCCTAAAATTCATATGGAACCACACAAAAGCCTGAATAGCCAAAGCAATCCTAAGCAAAAAAACAAAAAAAACAAAGCTAGGCCAGGTGTGGTGGCCCACACCTGTAATCTCAGCAGTTTAGGGGGCTGAGGCAGGATGATCGCTAGAGCTCAGGAGTTTGAGACCAGCCTGGACAACATGGTGGGAACCCATATCTACAAAAATCACAAAAAAACAGCTGGGCTTGGTGGCACTCACCTGTAGTACAAGCTACTTGGGAGTCTGAGATGGGAGGATCACCTGAGCCTGTGAGGTTGAGGCTGCAGTGAGCCAAGATCACGCCACTGCACTCCAGCCTGGATGGCATAGCAAGACCCAATCTAAAAAAAAAAAAAAAAAGAAAAAGAAGGAAAGAAAGAAAGAAAGGAAGGAAGGAAGAAAGGAAGAAAAAGAGAAAGAAAGAAAGAAAAATTAACAAGTAACAAAGCTGGAGGCATCACATTACTTGACTTCAAATTATTCTACAGGGATATAGTAACCAAAACAGCATGGGACTGGTACAAAAATAGATACACAGATCAATGGAACAGAAAGAGAATCCAGAAATAAAGCCACATACTACAACCAACTGATCTTTGACAAAATCAACAAAAATATACAATAGGGAATGGACACCCTATTCAATAAATGGTGCTGGGAAAATTGGAGTGCCATATGCAGAAGAATGTAGCTGGACCCCTATCTCTCACCATAAACAAAATTTTTAACTCAAGATGGATTAAAGACTTAAATGTATGACCTGAAATGGTAAAAATCATAGAAGAAAACCTAGGGAAAACTCTTCTAGACAATGGCCTAGGCAAATAATTTATGACTATGACCTCAAAAGCAAATGCAACAAAATCAAAAAGAGACAAATGGGACTTAATTAAATTAAAAACCTTCTGCACTGCAAAAGAAATAGTCAACAGAGTAAACAAACAACCTACAGAATGAGAGAAAATATTTGCAAACTATGTGTCCAACAAAGGACGGATATCCAGAATCTATAAGAAAGTCAAACAGCTCAACAAGAAAAAAAATTAAAAAGTGGGCAAAAGACACAAACAGACATTTTTCTAAAGAAGATATACAAGCAGCCAATAAACACAAAAAAATGCTCAACATTACTAATCATCAGAGAAATGCAAACTAAAACCACAATGAGATATGATCTCAACACCAATCAGAATGGCTATTGTTAAGATGTCAAAAAATAACAGATGTTGGTGAGCATGTGGAGAATAGGGAAAGCTTATACACTGTTGGTAGGAATATAAATTAGTACATCCTCCATGGAAAACTGTATGACAATTTCTCAAAGAACTAAGAATAAAACTAACATTCAACCCAGCAAACCCACTACTGAGTACTTATCCAAAGAAAAAAAAGTTATATCAAAAAGATACCTGCCAAAAAAAAAATTGTACAGGATCTGGATTTTATACCAAAAAAAAAAAAAAAAAAGACACCTGCATTCATATGTTTATCGCAGCACTATTCACAATAGCAAAGTCATGGAATCAACCTAAATATCCATCAACAGATGATTGGATTAAAAATATGTGGTATAGGCCGGGCACGGTGGCTCATGCCTGTAATCCTAGCACTTTGGGAGGCCGAGGCAGGCGAATCACGAGGTCGGGAGTTTGAGACCAGCCTGGCCAACATGGTGCAACCCCGTCTCTACTAAAAATACAAAAATTAGCTGGGCGTGGTGGCGGGTGCCTGTAATCCCAGCTACTCAGGAGGCTGAGGCAGGAGAATGGCTTGAACCCAGGAGGCGGAGGTGGAGGTTGCAGTGAGCAGAGATCGTGCCCCTGCACTGCAGACTGCAGCTGGGGTGACAGTGTGAGACTCTGTCTAAAAAAAAAAAAAAAAAGTGGTATATACACACCATGGAATACTATGCACCCATAAAAAAGAATGAAATTATGTCTTTTGTGGCAATGTGGATGAAGCCAGAGGCCATTACCCTAAGTGAAATAACTCAGAAACAGAAAATCAGCTACCACATGTTTTCACTTTTAAGTGGGAGCTAAACAATGGGTATACACGGAGGTGCAGAGAAAAATAATAGACACTGGGGACAGCAAAACAGGGGAGGATAGGAGAGGGGGAGGGTCGAACAATTACCTATTGGGTACAATGCTCACTGTTTAGGTGATGGGTACACTAGAAGCCCAGACCTCATCATTACATAATATACCCATGTAACAAACTTGCACATGTACCCCTTGAATATATAAAAATTAAAAATAAATAAAAATAAATAAATTGCAAAGAAAAAAAGACTAAAGACAAAAGGGACTCTACATGAGCAGTATACTCTGGTTGATGTCGTTTCTCACAGGGGTACAAGTTAACAATTCTGATACTATTGTACATGTATGCTGCAATTGAACAAGTAAGTAAACATACCCTACATTGGTGGGAATATGTCAAAAGGACACAGGAGCCAACTGAAAGAGCTCCCAATGGTGAGAGGTGGAACAATTTGAGCAATAAAATAAAATAGTTCAAGTTGAATATCCCTAATCTGAAATGCTCCAAGTCCGAAACTTTATGAGTGCTGACATGATGCCACAAGTAGAAACTTCCACACCTAAGTACTTGACACAACGTTGTCTCATGCACAAAATTATTTTTAAATATTGTGTAAAATTGCCTTCTGGCTATGTGTATAAGGTGTATATGAAACACAAATGAATTTTGTGTTAGACTTGGGCCCCATCTCCAAGATATCTCATTATGTATATGCAAATATTCCAAAATCCAAAATCTAAAATACTTCTGGTCCCAAGCAGAATACTCAACCCACACTGAATTATACCATAAATTATAAACATTCAGGAGTTCATACTGATATAAATGATTGAATATACAAATGGGGGAGGAGAAAAATCTCCCTTGCAGAAGAATTCCAAATAATTTATGTAGATGCTCTGTCCTCAAGAAGGTGGAATACAGCTCCCCATTCTTTAAGCATGGAATATTTATAGTGGCCTCCTTCCAAAGAGTACAGTATGGAAAGGAGGGGGAAAAGAAGAGTAGCTTTATGGTGGAGAAATCTGACAAACACCACCTCAGCCAGGTGATCAAGGTCAATGTCAACAATGGTAGAGCATGTTAATAGTAGGTACCCTTGATATAATGTGATGAAAATGGCACTTTACCTTTGTGATATCCCTCATAAAAACCCGTAACTCCAGTCTAATTATGCACAAAACATCAAATAAATCCCAAGAGAGGAACAGCCCACAAAATATTTGAGTCATATTCATCAAAACTGTCAAGGTCATCAAAAATAGGAAAAATCTGAGAAACTCACAGTTAAGAGGAACCTAAGGAGGCAAGAAAACCAGATGTAATGTGGCATCTTGGACGGGATCCTGTAACAGAAAAAAAATATTTCATAGAACAAAGGAAACCTGAGTAAATAGTGGGCTTTAATTAATAAGAACATATAAACTGGTATATTAATAGTAATACATGTATTATACTAATGTAAGATGTTAATAACAGGGGAAATGGTGTGTGGTATATGGGAACTCTGCACTATCTTCTTGGTTTTGTAAAATCTTTTTAAAAAATAACTGCTCAGAATATTTCCCTCTTTCACTCTTTTATTTGAAAATAACCTTTAATATTTTCTCTGAGTTTTTCTTCTGTTAAAATTTTGTTTTGTCAGGTCCCAATCTGATAAAATTGGGAGTTATTTGGGGCACAGAATAAACCTATACAATAACTTTAGGGAGGGGCGCAATCAGGCATTCTGTATTACTGATTAGTAGGAGACCCAGCTGTTCCAGCAACCAGGCATAGCAGAAACCATATGAAAGAGTAAGGCTTTGCAGGCTTAGCCAAAACCTTTCCCAAACAGATCTACACCACAAGACAACCATTGAATTTTGAGGTCAGGAGTTTCTATATAAACTGCTTCCACTATTCAAAAAAGTTCATATTGTTCATGTAGAATGCTTAAGTTTGAGAAGTACAGTTACCCTAAGGATCTTAATAAAGTTCCCCTCTTTAATCGAAATGTTAATCCGATGGGTGGAGTTGTTTAAAATTATCCAACTGAGAATTGTGGTTTTCAAACTGTGATCTGAAAGTGTTCAAATACTATTATGAGTTGAACTGTGTCCCCTCCCAAATTCATATATTGAAGTCCTAACCCCCAGTACCTCAGAATGTGACCTTATTTGGAGATAGTCTTTAAAGATGTAATCAAGTTAAAATGAAGTCAATTAGAGTGGGCTCTAATCCAATGTGACTGGTGTCTTTATAAAATGGTGATAGTTGGATTCGGGGATACATAGAGGAAAGACAAGGTAAGGAGACACAGGAGAGAAGGTGGCCATGCACAAGCCAAGGAGACAAGCCTGGAACAGATACTTCCCTCACAGCCTGCAGAAGAAACCAGCCCTGCTGACACCTTGATCTCAGGCTTCTACCCCCAGAACTGTAAGACAACACATTTGCTGTGTAAGCCCCCTGCAGTCTGTGCTACTTTGTTATGGCACCCTAGCACGCTAACACAAATACATTTTAGGCACTTTCTGGAAGAAGGATACAAGTGGAAGCCCAGTGCTCTTTGTTTGTACACTGGATTTCTGAATAAGATTTCTTTATATAAAGAGCTCTAAACTAATGTTTGAAAAACATTGTTGTTCAAAAATGATTTTGATGTAACTAATTTTGAATTATTTCTAATGAACAGGTCCAATTGCTTCTTGAGGCCAGGGCATTCCCCACCCGCCCCCACACCCCCCCCCCTTTTTTTTTAAAAAAAGAGACAGGGTCTTACTTTGTTGCCCAGGCTGGAGTGCAGTAGCACTGTCTAGCTCACTGCAGCCTTGAACTCCTGGCTTCAAGTGACCCTCCTACCTCAGCTTCCTGAGTAGCTGAGAAACTAGGACTACAGGCACGTGTCACCATGCCAGGCTAATTTTTTTTTTTTCTAATTTTGTTTCTTTGTAGAGATAGGGTTTGCTATGTTGCCCAGACTGATCTCAAACTCATAGCCTAAGTGATCCTCCCACCTTGGCCTCCCAAAGTGCTGAGATTAGTGGCGTGAGACATTGCACACAGCCTGAAGCCATTCCTTGATAGTAAATTTCTGTCATTGTCTCAACCTAGATGCTTCCAAAAAACAGAGCTTGAACTAAAGACTTGTGCTCAGGCAGTTTATTTAGGAGGTGATTCCAGGGAGTTTCAGGTGCTTCTCCAGTGCTATGCATTCATTATCCTCCTTTTGAATAAACCATTGCCATCTGTGATGTATTGTTTTTGCTCAATGTTTTTCTTCTTAGATATTAAACAGTTAGATTTCAAAATAGCATGTATCTAAAGAGTTAATAAAATTCTGAGAGGAAGCCAAACTAATTTGCAATATATACCATACATATGTTCAAAATTATTCTGGTCTATAAAGCAGATTGTATCAGTTAGGGTTCTCTGGAGAAACAGAACCAATCGGATATATACTGTACATATTAGATGATCTCTTTATGGAATAAATAAAGGCATTGCCTCACACAATTGTGGCAGCTGGCTAGTCTGAAATTTGTGGGGCAGGCCAGCAGGCCGGAAACTCAGGCAGGAGTTGATGTTGCAGTCTTGAGGCAGAATTTCTTCTCAAGAAACCTGTTTTTGCTCTTAAGTCCTTCACTGATTAGATGAGGACCCCCTACCTATTGAGAGTCATCTCTCTGATGTAAAGTCAACTGATTGTACATGTGAACCACATCTACAAAATACCTTCATGGCAATATCTAGATTACTGTTTGATTAAATACCTGGGTACTGCTATATCTTAGCCAAGTTAATACTTAAAGCTGGCCATCACGCTGGTCAAGAACTAAAAACCTAGAGGCATGCATCTCCTTCCTTGTGTCACTCTGGGAAAGTCCAAAAATCTTCTGGTTCAGTTTCTTTTAAGGGGTAGCCACAGTGACATCATCATTTTAACCAACCTAAGTAGCATCATAGAAGAAAAGAATAAGGAGACAGTGAAACAAGTGTATTCTTGTAAGGAAAAAATGCTACCTTAGACAGAAATAATGTTTGCGACTATGATAGAACAATTTCTTCCTGCATCATCCCTGAACAATCCCAATAATGTGTGAAAATACAGCCAAATAATCTTTAGGCCTACAGGTTATCAGCTCTTCAAATACTGGTCCATCCTCTTTGTTTACAAGCAAGAGACAAAGAGCAATTAAGCAATATGTAAGTGGCAGACCCAAAAATAGAACCCAGCTGTCCTCAGCCCTAGAATGCTGTTCATAACACCAAGCTACCTCTGTGGACAATAAAGATGAATATCAGTCGCTAGAGAATGGGTTTCTCTACTTAATGTTCATAATTCCATTTACCCATGAAATGACCATGTGAAGCTTATTTTGTAAAGTAGATATTAGAGAATATTTGCTAATTTTGTCAGGTGTGATAAGGCATTGAGGCTGTGTAGACAAATTGTTCTTAACTTTTAGGGATGTATACAGCATGTATTTTCTTCAAAATACTTTAGCAAAAAAAAAATTAAGCAAATGAGGCAAAATACTAACAATTGTTACACGTAAGTGACTGATATATGGGTGTTTATCATATTATGTCCTTACTCTTTGTAATGTTTTAAATTTTTCATAATAAAAAGAAAAAAAGAAACAAGTTCACTTTCTCTCTGTTTGTAGGCTTGTAGGCAGCTAATGCCTACGTATATCCAAATATATTCATTTTCATACATCCAACATGCACTTTCCTTGCATGGTCACTGAGTCAATAAACTTATACCACAGACCTGTGCACACTCACTTTTCTAGACTAGGAAATTTTTTTTTTTTTTTTGAGACAGAGTTTCTCTCTTGTCACCCAGGCTGGAGTGCAATGGCGCGATCTCGGCTCACTGCAACCTCCGCCTCTTGGGTTCAAGCAATTCTCCTGCCTCAGCCTCCTGAGGAGCTGGGATTACAGGCACCCGCCACCACACCCAGCTAATTTTTGTATTTTTAGTAGAGACAGGGTTTCACCATGTTGGCCAGGCTGGTCTCGAACTCCTGACCTCAGGTGATCCATCTGCTTTGGCCTCCTAAAGTGCTGGGATTGCAGGCATGAGCCACCGCGCCTGGCTAGACTAGGAAATCTAATTTCATGGCAGGGGATCCCAAATTGACTCTACCTTGGCATGTCCATTTCCTCTTGATACTTGTCCTAATATTTTCAAAAAGAAAAATTATCACAACCTGTTTATAGCTCTTAAAAAGGCACAAAATCTTTGTATCCTGTCCTTCATAGGTCATCAAATTTTAAAAAAAGAAATTGAAGACTGAGCTAGAGAAAGAATGCTTACAGTGGTCTCTCAGCATTTTTTTTTTTTTTTGAGAAGGAGTCTCGCTCTGTCGCCCCGGCTGGAGTGCAGTGGCACCATCTCGGCTCACTGCAAGCTCCGCCTCCTGGGTTCACGCCATTCTCCTGCCTCAGCCTCCCCAGCAGCTGGGACTACAGGGGCCCGCCACCACGCCCAGCTAATTCTTTTTGTATTTTTAGTAGAGACAGGGTTTCACTGTGTTAGCCAGGATGGTCTCGATCGCCTGACCTCGTGATCCGCCTGCCTCGGCCTCCCAAAGTGCTGGGATTACAGGCATGAGCCACTGCGCCTGGCCTTATTATTATTATTTTTTTTGAGATAGGGTCTCACTCTGTTGCTCCCAGCTTTGCTGCTCAGCATAAAGACAAAGTAGGAGCTCTGGAAAGAGGAAATAGGAGGTAAGAACCTCTTACAGCCTAAACTAGGATCCTGCTCAACCCAGCCACCTCCTCTCTCATGCCTCTGTACTACTCAGACCAATTGTGAAAACCATTGATTTGTCTGCCTACCATCCAATTTCCCAATCTGCAAAGTCAGTTTTGCCTCAAGTGATCCTCCCACCTCAGCCTGAGGAGTAGCTGAGACGACAGTCACTCACAACCACACCCAGCTAATTTTTATATTTTTTGTAGAGATGAGGTCTCCTTATGTTGCCCAGGCTGGTGTCAAACTCTTGGGCTCAAGTGATTCTCTCCCCTCGGCCTCCCAAAGTGCTGGGATTACAGGCGTGAGCCAGCATGCCAGGCTAATCTCCCAGCATTTTTATTCAGCCTGAAACTATACAACATACAATGAAGCTTTTATTATTAGTAGTACTTTGTGTGTGAAAAGATTTGATGGAGAGGACCATGCTATAAAATGTTAGTTATCACCCTCATCATTAAGCATTAATTAAGTACCCACTGTGTATCTATGTTAAGAACTGGATTTGGGAGTCCGAGGTGGGTGGATCACTTGAGGTCAGAAGTTCGAGACCAGTCTGACCAACATAGTGAAACCCCATCTCTACTAAATATGCAAAATTAGCCTGGCGTGGTGGTGTATGCCTGTAATCCCAGCTACTTGGGAGGCTAAGGCCGGAGAATCACTTGAACCCGGGAGGTGGAGGTTGCAGTGAGCCGAGATCACACCATTGCACTCCAGCCTGGGCAACAAAGTTCTGTCTCAAAAAATAAAAAATAAAAAATAAAAAAAGCTAGATTGATTAACATGAGAAAATCTAGGCTTTGGACTCTAAGTTACTCAAATAAGCTACCTAAGGGTTCAAATGAACGAAATAATTACAAATCTCTGCTTCATTGACTGTTATTTGGTTATAGCCATCTCTGTGTTCCAAAGTCCCACAGCCAGCACTCACATTCCAGAGACATCTACTAACAGTATAGTAAACTGCATATAAACTGTATAAGCTAATGAATAAAAATTGCATTGTCTGCTAGAGTAAAATTGGAAGCACTCCATTCCTTTGTGATTATCATTTGCTTGACCTTTAAAGAGTTTAAAGATTGTGCTGATGTGGTAAGGGTTGGGAGTGGGAAGACAATGTTCAAACTGAAATTCAGTTTAGTTCACAGCTAAAGCTCAAGATTACTAAAGAATTTTTTACCTCCTCAAATTAGAATATGTACGCTAATGCTATATAGATATGTAAGTTCCCATTCAGATATTCCACTTTGTGAAAGTTTCACTTAATTTAGTCCTTTGACTAATCAACTCTGTGACTCTAGACTAGTCATTTAATCTCTCTGAGCCTCAGTTTACTTATCAAATAAGAGAGGCAAATGATGTTAAGGCAATCTCAAGATACAATGTTCTATTGGTATTATAATTTTTAAATTCGGTGATAATTTAAAACATTTTAAATGAATGTTGTTGCTTACACACAGTTTTGATGAAGTTCTCAATACTATTTCACGTATTGCTTTTTTCCTTGGTTTTTACATGTGTGGGACTATATTTTTCAGGCTTAGTATTAACTCTTTCTGAGGACATATAAGGTAGCAGAAAAATAGAAAAGCAGTGAAGCAGATGGCATACATAACAAAGGCCCCAGCAGACACATAGCAGATGTGGGCACAGGGATTTACATAGGAGCAAGGAAAGGTCCTGGAGGGGAGGCGGCCCACTAGAGGACTGGAACTTGAGAAACCCAGGGGCTTGCTGGGGTAATAATGGCTTCCCAGGGGCAGGGACTTGACATTTGGTTCAAAGACAAAGGGCTGGGTAGAGGAGAGAGATGATTTTGAGCACGCCAGGAAGTCTGACATGGACTCCCTTCCCAAGGCCAACCGCCTTCCATTTCTCCTGTTTCGAGCAAAGGGGCTGCAGTGGAACCAGCAGGAACTAAAAGATGTTGTTTTGTTTTAAAAATTATAGGAAGTTAAGAGGCATCAATATCCCCAGAGGCAATATCAACAACTCTACAGGCAGCATTAGGGACTTGTCATTGATGGGAGAAAGGCCAGCAATGTGCTCTAACGGTGGCATCAGGGGCCTTGCACAGCTAGGCTGTGCACACAGACTAGAAGTGCTCAGCATGGGGACTTTGGCAGGCAGCCGTGGGATATGTCACCAGAGTGCATCAGAGGAAAAGGGTCAACACCCCAGGATTGCCACAGGACTAGTTCTAGGAACAACATGCAACTCTCCCTAGGGCTTTCAGAAGCATAGGGCCTGGAGCTCTCATAAAGTAATGCTAACTTTGACTGTTATTGTGATGAACTTCTTACTACCTGTTTGGAAAAGATGAGTTATGTTTTTCTGACCCTAGACTTAGCCTTCTGCTCATTTCCACATTTTGTAGTTCTGCCTTACTTCTTTTCTTCAGACAATCCTTCCCCACTCAGAGGAGCTAATATTGGTTCTTGAATGGACATTACTTTCCTATTGCACTGGACCTCTTGCCAGCCCCCAGCTGCGATTCTCTTTCCCTGTTGTGTATGAATGTTGAGGCTGTGGGGATGGTGTCTTTTATTCTGATACGAATATCCTGCAAAGGTCATAGTCAGGCCCCAATCTTGTGAATACACCTCTCAGCTGAAGAGGGAGGTCATTTGGGGATTCAGTCATGTGAGTAAGTTGTGAGAGATCAGACAGGGAACCAGAACTCTAGCCAGAATCTAAAGGGGCATACCTTCAAAAGATCTTTCCCTGGGTTCCCTGAATAATGGCATGGGTCTTTAATCATGGAGTATAAGCTGTGTCTGAAAAACTGGATTATTAAATCAAGAAAAAAATTTTTTTTTAAAGAAAAAAACCAGAAACTGGATTATCTATGACTATTTGTTTCACTTTTATTATGCCTTTTGCTATTTAGCCTCCAGCAAAGTCTTTGGTTTTTTGTTGTTTGTTTGTTTGTTTTTGGAGATGGAGTCTCACTCTGTCGCCCAGGCTGGAGTGCAGTGGCGTGATCGCAGCTCACTGCAACCTCTGCCTCCTGGGTTCAAGAGATTCTCCTGACTCAGCCTCCCAAGTAGCTGGGATTACAGGCACCCGCCACGACACCTGGCTAATTTTTGTATTTTTAGTACAGATGGGATTTCACCATGTTGTCCAGGCTAGTCTTGAACTCCTGGCCTCAAGTGACCCACCCACCTCAGCCTCCCAAAGTGCTAGGATTACAGGCGTGAGCCACGGTGCTCAGCCCCATTTGTTTAATATTCTAACTAGAACTCTGCTGTGCTACAGGACACAAAAGGACTGATTTCTTACTCTTGGCCCCTGGAAGTGAAGAATCTGAACTTTATTTATTAATATTAAAAAAATGGTTTTTTGTAGGGACAAGGTCTCCCTGTGTTGCCCAGGCAGATCTCGAACTCCTAGGCTCAAGCGATCCTCACACTTCGGCCTCCCAAAGTGCTGGGACTACAGGCATGAGCCACCGCATCTGGCCTGAACTTTATTTAAATAAGAATGACATTATTTTTCCTATCAGCCCTTTATATTTTGGAAAAAAAAAGTAAGTTAAGGTTAATTTTCCAGAACTATTTAAATTTTAACATTATTGCTAACTATGATACAGATTTTGTCCACTGTAAGGAGGAGTTTCAAACATTCAAAAATCATATGTGGGAGATATTGAACAGAGGTAGCTAGAAATCCTGCTAAAGTGAAAATCTCTTGATGTCAGGGCTACTTTCTGACTCATGATACCCTGGCTTCTATTTTGTTTCTGCAAATTTGCCCTGGCCTCTCACTCTCACCCCAACTCCACTCTCGTATCATTAATGTCCTCTAATATCCTTAAACCAACATAGAATTGTCAGATGACTCAAAACCCAACTTTAGGCCAGGTGCAGTGACTCATGCCTATAATCCCAACACTTTGGGAGGCCAAGGTGGGAGGATCACTTGAGCCCAGGAATTCAAAACTAGCTTGAGCAACATAGGGAGAACCCCATCTCTACTAAAAAATAAAAATTTTTAAAGTTAGCCAGGTGTGGTGGCACAAGCCTGTAGTCCCAGCTACTTGAGAGACCGAGGTGGGAGGATTGCTTGAACTGGTAGGTCAAGGCTGCAGTGAGCTGAGATTGTGCCACTGCACTCCAGCATGGGTGACAGAGGGAGACCCTGTCTCAAAATACACACACACACACACACACACACACACACACTCTCACACAAAACTTTATCTACCTTAGTGTAGATTTATTTTCACATAGTTCTAGAGGCTGGGAAGTCCCAGATCAAGGGACTGGCAGGTTTGGAGGCTGGTGAAGGCATATTCCTCATAGATGATGCCATCGAAGTATCCTTACATGGCAGAAGGAACAGAAGGGCAAAGAGGGGACAAATGCTATGTACTCACGTGGTGGAAGAGCAGTAGAGAGCAAACCCATTTCCTCAAGCCCCTTTATAAGGACCCTCATCCCATCCATGAGGGCTCTGTCCTCATGACATAGTAACCTCCTAAGGGCCCCCACCTCTTAATGCCATCACATTGGCAATTAAGTTTCAACATATGAATTTTGAGGAACACAGAACACAGTACTTAGCATCCAAGGTACTCATTCGCTCCTAGAGGTTGGAGGCAATCTCTGTCTGATTGCCATCTATTTGGTCATTCAAAGTGGTTTATGGACACCCTTATTCCTTTCCATTTGTCCTACAGAATGTATGGCTAGAAATTTATGAAAGTGTAGGAGACAGGATATGTCAGAAGGCAAAGACAGATGACATTGGTGTAGGGGGATATGCATTTCACTTAAGTCCAACCCCCTTTTTGGCTCCAATATAGAGGTTTAAAAGCCAAATACTGTTTTCTCAGCCTCTCTAGAAGCTCAGGATGCCACATGAGCCAGTTCTAACCCAAGAGAATTCTGTTAGGGGGACTTCTGATAAAGCACATGTTTTCCTATTAAAAGGGACAGAGGTGGCTGGCACAGCCCTTTCCTGCCTTGAAAGCAGACATGGTGGTTGGAGAGGCAGTGGCCATCTTGAGACCAAGCGGACAAAGCTAAGAAATAACATGTGCCCTGTCATCACCAAGTTGCTAAAGCAAAGCCAGCAACTACTAATTTCTGGCCTTCTTGTGTGAGAAAAATAAAATTCACCTTTAAATGACATTGATGTGTGGAATTCACCTTAAAATACCCTAGCCAAACCAGAAGGGAGGTATGAAACAAGAAAGCAAAATATGGCAGGGTGTGGTGGCTCACGCCTGTAATCCCAGCACTTTGGGAGGCCGAGGCGGGTGGATCAGTTGAGTTCAGGAGTTCGAGACCAGCCTGACCAACATGGTAAAACCTCGTTTCTACTAAAAATACAAAATTAGCTGGGCATGGCAGTGCATGCCTGTAACCCCAGCTACTCAGGAGGCTGAGACAGGACACTTGCTTGAACCAGGGAGGTGGAGGTTGCAGTGAGTCGAGATCACACCATTGTATTCCAGCCTGGGCAAGAAGAGCAAAACTCCATCTCAAAAAAAAAAAAAAAAAAAAAAGGCAAAATATGACGGTTATTAAAGCTAGGAGATGGATTTACAGGGAGTTATTATACTCTATTTTTGTGTATAGTGGAAATTTTTCTTTATAAAAGTTATGAAAAAGAAAGATTTCATGTGCTATATAATGCAGCATATTAAGTTTTGATACTTTGCATTGAATACTAATTTGTGTTCATTTTTCTTTTTATCTCAATATAACATGAGTGGATTTTCAGAGTTTGTTACCAAAGGGATGATGGAGTCCCAACAAACCATTCAAAGTACTAAGCTTTTCCTCATACACTCTGAGAATACCCAAAAAATTTCTCCTAAAGAGCAAGCTTGTATCTGTAGTGAATAAAGCAAAGAAAAATGAGACCATCATTGGGTGACAGAGAGAGTGGGGTACACAATTCAGGTGATTAAGTGTATATTCAGAGCTGAATCATGCACTTTGGCTGTCTCAAAACAAAAAGTGCTTTGGGGCTGGGTGTGGTGGCTCATGCCTGTAATCCCAGCATTTTGGGAGGCTGAGGCAAGAGGATTGCTTGAGGCCAGGAGTTCAAGACCAGCCTGGGCAACATAATGAAACCCTGTCTCTACAAAAATTAGTTGGGCTTGGTGACACACACCTGAAGTCCCAGCTACTTGGGAGGCTGAAGTGGGAGGATCTCTTGAGCCTGAGAGGCAGGGGTTGCAGTGAGCTGAGCAGAGATTGAGCCACTGCACTCCAGCCTGGGTGACAGACTGAGACTGTATCCAAAAAAAAAAAAAAAGAAAAAGAAAAAGAAAAATGCTTTGATAATTGTACACTCTTCTCTCTGCTTTGTACTGTTTAGACTCAGCCCAAAATGGAAAAAAGAAATCAGGAAATCACCTTTTAAATTAGCCGGAACCACCATGGGTGTTTTCAGGACAGTGGTTAAAATACTAGGATGAGCTGATGTGTCACGATGCTCTGATGAACAGGAAAGACTGAAAAGGACGCCAGCTAATGAGGGTTCAGGAAAGCCTTAAAGAGAAGACAGAGTGGGCTGGGGAGAGTGCCCTGGGCCAAAGTCGGGTCGCCATAGCTCTGCCTCTGGCTCTGATTCATTTGCCAGTGTTCTCTTTGTTGACCTGGTATTTCTCATCTCAAGCCTAAGTCATGTACTCTGCATGTCTTGCCCTCTTTCCAGCCCCACTCATGTTTTGCACTTACATGAGAGAGACACAAGCACAGCATACAGTTGTCCTTCCTATAATACTCAGACACAACCTCCAACAGCATCCTTGAATCACACCCATCAGCAAGGGCTGTTCTCAGTTGCCAAGGAGTGGCTGTGGTTCACACCAGAGATTACAGAAAAACCAGCCCAAAACCTCCCTGCTTCTAGCCTAGGTTATAAACTCAAACTCTGAATCTTAGAAAATAGTCAACAAGGCCGGGCACGGTGGCCCACACCTGTAAACCCAGCACTTTGGGAGGCTGACGCAGGTGGAACACTTGAGGCCAGGAGTTTGAGACCAGCCTGGTTAACATGGTGAAACCCCATCTCTACTTAAAAATACTAAAATTAGCAGGGTGTGGTGGTGCGTGCCTGTAGTTCCAGCTACTCTGGAGGCTGAGGCAGGAGAATCGTTTGAACCTGGGAGGCAGAGGTTGCAGTGAGCCGAGATCGTGCCACTGCCCCCCAGCCTGGGCAACAGAGTGAGACTCTGTCTCAAAAATAAATAAATAAAAAGAAAATGGTCAACAATTCAACAAACATTTGCTGAGAACTGATGCAGGGCAAGGGCAAAGTCCTAGATTCAGTGCCATGGCCTATACTAGCTGCAGGTACTTACAAACTAGTAGAAAAAATAAAAGATGTATACAATTAACTGCCTTATGAGGTAGTTATGATATAAGAAGAAAATTGAAGGAAAAGTTAGTTATGACATGAGGAGAGTTTAAAGGTGGAAGAAACGACAAGGAAGTCGTTTTTGGAAGAGTGGCATTTGAGCTTTACCTTAAAGATGGGTAAGCCTCCAATAAATGAATGGATTAGGGTGGTTTCCAAGAAAAGAAAATGCTTGTGGCTTGACATGGATGCAGAAGAAATAGGAGGTTTGAAAGAAGTCCCTGTGGAATATCAGTACACATAGGAGAGTATGGGAGAGAAGGTAGAAAGATGAGGGAGCAAACACGGAGGCACATAGTGATTGTGGATTCAAGAGAGGCTTTAGAAGGAGCTCAGCCACACTAATGCCACCTTTGCTCTTCCTTGATTAACCCAAAGTGCTCACTCCAGGTAGACGGTGATACGCTCACCAGTGAGATCTTATCTCTGATGTCACTTTTTCTTTCCTTTTTTCTTTTTAAGTGCTTGGCTCTGGACATCAGCAGAGGCTTCAGGACAGTGGTTCTTCCTTGTTTTTGTTTTGTTTTGTTTTGTTTTTTTGAGATGGAGTGTCACTCTGTCACCCAGGTTGGAATGCCGTGGTGCATCTCAGCTCACTGCAGCCTCCACTTCCTGGGTTCAAGAGATTCTCCCGCCTCAGCCTCCCAAGTAGCTGGGACTACAGGTGCTTGCCACCACGCCCAGCTAATTTAGCTAAATTTTTTTCTTTTTTGTATTTTTAGCAGAGACAGGGTTTCACCATGTTGGCCACGCTGGTCTCAAACTCTTGACCTCAGGTGACCCACCTGCCTTGGCTTCCCAGAGTGTTGGGATTACAGGTGTAAGCCACTGCACCCAGCCCTTCCTTCACTGTTTTGCTCTAGTGTCTGAAATTCCTCTATCCCTTGGGCTCCAACCTGTGCCCCAGATGTTCCCTGCTAAAACTGAATAACAGATAAATACCAGAGAGGATTGGGGCTTGTATTCTAGCCATTATAGATTGGAGTTTTGTCTTAGTTGCCATCACCTGTAGAAGACTGAGAGGTCAAGATGGGAGGCAGAGGTTTGTTTGGAAAAAAGAGAAGAAAGATTCTGGATGCTCTCTAGGGCAGGCAGACAGTAGTTGCAATGTCCAACAGAAACCTCGATCTGCCCTCTGTAATCACAGAACTTCCAGACTTACACTGGAGAGAAATTGAAAATTAGGTGTCCTTGCCTGACCCCTGACACTGGCCAGGCCACAAGGATTAAGGAAACAAGCTTGATCAAGGCATAAAATGTCAGTCTCTCTGAGTCTCATTCCTCCCAGCTTTCTCCACCTGAATTCCATCTGCTATATAGCCTCTCCTGTTCTCTGTCTTCCAATTTTCCTTTTCATTATTTATCCTTTCTTTCCCCTCTACTCCCTCTTTCTTCCCCACTCTGTCTTGTAGAGAAGTTTAAGCATGCGATTCCCTCAAACCTTATATTCTTAAACTTTCGTTTTCTTCCACCAGGGGTCGGCTTTGTTTCTTTTTTCCGAGACTGATGCGGCTCCCCTACTGCCAGAGATCTTAGTCCAGAAACAGCCTTTTTTGGGAGGTGTGGGAGATGCCGTGGTCAGCCCAAGGGCGAGATGCGCCTCGGGGTCGGAGTCGCCCGAGTGGAGACTGGACACTCCATGGGGGAGGCTGGAACCCCCTGTGCCACAGATAAATGCTCGTTCTCCACCACATGTGAGGCATTTGAATAGGAGCAAGTCTCCCGGGTTGGGAATACTAGGAAGTGCTGGGGGACAGGCAAGGTCACGGCATCCAGGCTGCAATGCAAATGCCTAGGTAGCGCGCACGGCAGCAGTGATCCAGAATCCTGCCCAAAGAGGGTCCCGCAATCACCGCCCACTTCCAGGCGGGCTCGGGGAGCCGAGGGACTTCGCCTGCTTGGGTCACAGCCCAGGAGGTGGCGTGGTGGTGGTGGTGGAAGGGCCTGAGCGTCTCAGCCCTGACGGTCTAGGCCAGGTTTGTGCGCTGGGGCCAAGACTCAAAGGCCGAGGTCTGTGCCTCCAGCTGTCCCACCAGCCAGCCAGTGTACTAGGCGCAAACAACCAAAGCCCACTCGCCTGCGAAGCCAGGATGGGACATTCATCTCCAAAAGCCTTTTCTTCCTCTTCTTCTGTTTCTTCCCATTTATGTCCCTCTGGCTGCAAACCAAGAGAGGCGCCCAAATATAAAAGTCAAGTCGAATTGAAAGCGTATGGCTTGTGCGCTCCCAACGCCCTCCCCTCTTTTTAAAATTGTGTTTCAAAACAACATGGTGACTTTTGGACAAGATTTTTCTATTTCGCCCACACCACAATAGAGATGCAATGAATGCTGCTGGTGAAATGTTTGGCTGTGTCAAATTCAGTCCCGCAGGCTGGCTTGGGCCAGCACTGGGGCTCCGCTTTGTGTTATGTTCACGGAGAAGATATTAATTAAAAGAAATACATGATTAAAAAGTAATGAGTTGAATAAAAATTATCTCAGCTCATTTTCTGATTATGTTAATTGTTAAAAACCCTTCAATCACGCCGTTGCAGTCAATGGGCTTTAATGTGAAATTAGTGGGCTCTTGATAACTTACAGTCCAGAATAATCCTGGCGGTTTAGTCATCATTCCTAATAACAAGGATGTTGCTAAGAACAGAAATTTTACATGATTTTCATACATTCAGCCCTTCCCCCCACGTGTCATTAAAAAAAAAAGAAAAAGGCTTAGCCTGCCTGCGATTTCCAACTTCTCTTTCCACGGATCGACCGCGGCCTTGGCAAGGACTTGAGTCTGCGTTCCAGCCCCTTCCGCTCCCAGCGCGCACGCAGCCTCTCGCCTTTGCGTCGGCGGGTTGCTGGTTGCCGGTACCCGCTCAGCAGCTAGGAGCCTTGGGGAACCCTAGCGCTTAGCTTCCCCGTCTGGCGAGGCCAGAGGGCCAAGTTGCTCACTGGGCTGTGCTGAGGGATAAGGGGAGAAAAGAACGGAAATCGCAGCTATGAGGGCTAGAGGGACGGCGCGGCTGCTTGAGGACGGGTCGCCTAGCGGTGGGCGAGTAGGGCTGTGCGTAAAAGGATCTAGACAGACAGTCGTGCGCCCGCAGGGTTGCAGGACAGGGGCAGGCCGAGTTGTGGCGTGTGTGTGTGTGTGTGTGTGCTCGCCTCCGGGTTGCGCGCTTTCAGGGCTTTGGATGCCGGGGATTTTGAGGACCCATTCAAAGCTCCGAGGGGGCGAAGGCTCAAGCGAGCCAGGGAAAAGGTCCCCTAAGCCTCAGAGCCTGGGCTGCGCCCCAGACAAAGTGCCTAATGCAGAGTAGGCTCTTAATAGGTTTGCATTGGATCTAAACGAAAGCTAGTGAAATTCGTACATGATTCTAATGAGAGATGACGGCCAGGTGTTCTCAGCAGCCCCTGGCCCTCACGGGGCGACCTGAAAGTTCCCACTCTACCCGAGACGACACTCAGAGCCGAGGTGGGGGCGAAGGTCGGGTAATGCACTGATCGAGGGTGAGGAGGGATGTTTCATAGGCTTTTCCGACATACCTCACGACAAAACACCTTTCACTCTCTCTGAGCAAAGGAAAGAAGAAATGTCCCACACCCTCTATTTTGACTTCTTGGGAAACACAATGCCTCTCAAATTGGGCCTGCGAGAAAGGTGTGACCCGGGAGGGTTGTGGGGTCCCGGGACCTTGGCCAGATGTGGGTGACGGGACTGCCCGAGGCCAGAAGATAGGTTCTAGGTCTCAGTCCACCTGGTGCTGGACGTCGAGGAACCCAAAACTGTCCACTGGAGGCGCCCTGACGCTTTGGTCAACGAGGGCTGCTTCTGCACACTCGAAGGGACTCAAGCACCATTTTTCTCCCAAGAGAACTATGTGAGGGAAATTGCATTTCCCGAGGTCGGTCTGAAATTACACATACACACACGAAAGCCTATAGATACTGGTATGCAGAAAGGGGTGGGGCGGAAGGGGTGTGTGTGTGTGTGTGTGTGTGTGTGTGAAAGAGAGAGAGAGACAGAGACAGAGAAAGAGAGAGAGAGAGAGAGAGAGAGAGAGTTATTCCCAGAACGTGAGGCTCTGTGTCTCAAAGTGCCTTTTTCGAGGCTTCCACCTTTAAGACTACCTGGATGGGGTGGGGGCCTGGTGTTTTAAAAATTGTCTTTCTATTTCTCTGGCCCCTTTACAAGAGCAAATTTCTTTTAAATACTTTTAAATATCTGTATTTTCCACCTTTTCAAGCCCCAACAGTAAGGAGTCTTCCCTTGGGATTGGGGGGCAATGGAGTCAGGGGCTGGCTGGGACGAGTCCCAAGGCTAATTCTTCTTGTTCGCCTATTTGCATCCGCTGTTAGGCTGAGGATCATTTTAATAAATAACAATGAACAGGAATGGCATCTAGAGGGCTTGTCGGCAACATTTAAAAGCCAATAGAGTTTATAATTCTACTCTATCATTTCTTATTGATTAGAGTAATCAAGATAAAAAGCTAGCCGGGCTCGGAGAACTTCAGCAGCATATCATTAAAGATAAGAGTCAGTTAATTCTGGAGCTGGGGTAATGTGGCTGAAATGAAGAGTTCATTTGCATGAGATGCTGAGCCCAGTAACAAGGGGACAAAAATCACTAATTAGGATTGCAGAGTGTCGGCCTCTCGGCAAGCACCGTTTCCAGACTGCGGACCAAGCGGAGATTCGCATTAATGTAAATCTGGGGAGGACTAAAAGCTCTCACTGGCTTTGTAGAAGGCGACAATCACTCCCGCCCTCTACGACGTCCTCCCTGGCCCGGGCAGCCCAACTGGGGCGGGGACGGGGGTTACTCGGGTCGGATCCCCTTTTCTTCCCTATCTATCCTACCTCCACTCCCGCGGCCACACGAAGGCGTCTCACCCACCCCCTTAGGGGCACGTGGGAGAGTGTCTGGTGGCCAGGTGAGTGGAACCCGCCGCCCAGTCCTTGCTGCGGGCTCTGGTCTAGTGGGTGAGGATCCCTGGGGAGGTCCCAACTCCGGTGCAGCGTCCGCGGGGTGAAGGGCGCGAGTGCATTCAGGCCCCAAGGGAAACTCGGGGACATCTGCACAGACAAGAATCCCCAAGGAGGCCCAGGTCCCACGGCCAAAG
This sequence comes from Pan paniscus, assembly GCF_029289425.2. Taxonomy (NCBI): domain Eukaryota; kingdom Metazoa; phylum Chordata; class Mammalia; order Primates; family Hominidae; genus Pan; species Pan paniscus. The sequence continues at coordinate 128,122,488 of NC_073254.2, forward strand.
TCCTCGACCCCCACCAGGCTGTCTCCCTCTAGTCCTCCCCACGCCTGACCTGCCATTCGGGACGGAGCCAGTCCGCGGGCACCCAAGGGCGCAAGCTGGTACAAAAAGCACGCGCAGGGTTGTGCCTGGGTGCGCAGGAGTATGTGTGTGTGTGTGTTTGTGTGTTTGTGTATGCGTGTGCAGGTGAGTCCAGCTGTCGTGTAAATGTGACTACATAAGCTTGTTGCTGTGTAAATGTGTTTTTTCTTGGTATAGCACAAACGTGTGAACGTTGGTCTAAATGGTATGTAGTGTGTGTAATAGTACACATGTGATGTGTGAGTGGTGTGTGATGTGCGTGTGGTGCGAAGAGGGGAGGTGACAGGCCAGAGAGGTTTCCCCAAAGGGAGAGGCACGGAGGGCTTCCGTGGTGAGGGTGCCTGGGGGTGAGGCGGGAGCTGGGCACTGCCCCCACCCAGCCCGGTGCCTCGAGAGGCTGAGGCGCGAGGCGGGAGCCCGGCCGCGGGGGGCAGCGGCATCTCCTGGGCCGGGTAAGGTCGGACAAGGGGAAGAAGGAACCGCCTCCGCGCCTCCCGCGGCCCTGCCCCACCGCCCCGCGGCCGGCCGGTGGAGGCTCTCTCGACCCATCCCCTGGAAAATGAAAGTACCCCAGAAGCACAAGTTGGCCTGCAGAGCGCGAGAGCGCTGAAAGGCCGCTGACAGCAAGGACCGCGCGTGCACCTTGCGGCCCCGGACCCTTCTCAGCCCGAGGAGTTTGGGCTTCAGGCCCTCCCAGACACGGTGCAAGGAGAGGCTCGGGCTGCCGCCCCCGAGTCCACGAGCGCCGGAGCAGTTCCCGCCCTCGAAGTTCCTCTCCGGGAGAGAGGGAGAGAGCGAGGGAGAGAATGAGACAGGGAGGGAGGGAGAGAGGGGCGCGCGGCTTCTGAGGCGACCCCTCCCGGAGATGCTGCGGCCGCGCCGGGAATCCGCCCAGCGACCTGCTCTGCCCGGCCTTCTTAGAAATAACTTTGGCCCTCACTTGGCTGTAGCAGAAAGGAATCGAGGCCCCCGTCCATAATCGCAGGTGTCGGCGTGGAAAGGAGCCACGCGTGCACACTCATGGGTCTCACCGCGCGGGCTTCCGCGGCCCGGCAAGCCGCTGCGCCTGCCTCGCCGGCGGCCCACGGAGCCCGTCCGCGCGTGCCCTGCACACCTGCGCCCGCGCGAGGACCCAGCCGCCGAGGCCGTGCGCCCGCCGGGCTGCGGGGGCCGTGGGCAGGGGGCGCAGGGGGCGGCCGGCGCGGCGGCTGAACCCGGGCTGGCGAGGCCCAGCCGCCTGCGGGGCCCGGAGCGGGAGGTACCGGCTAGGGGCGCGTTTCTTTCGCATCCACACCCCGCCCCCACCCCTCTCTCCAGGGATTTCTTTTTTTTTTTTTTTGTATCCAGGCACAGCTGGGGGCTCCCTCACCACCCACCCCTGGCCTCCCCATACAGAATAAAGTCAGTCTGTATTTAATGGTTATGGCGGATGTGAGGGGGATTTGGCAGAGGCAGAAGAGAGGCCTTTCGCTCTCAAATATCGTCCCTTACGTCGTGTGAGTCTACCAACCCACCACGACCTCATATTCTTGTGCGGGTGTCTGACTCGAATGACAAGCGAGCTGATTTTTTCAGTACATAGCTGGGAAATGTAGTGAGTGATAATAGAGATTTCTCTTTCATTTTTTACGCTTGACTTGGTTATTGTTGCTTTTCTTTTCCCGTGATTCCTTCTGAGGATTAGCTCTGACTTCCCCACTATTGGCGGTCAAAGTGGCCCCGACTCGGGATGACAATTGACGGGGATCAAGGGATTGCCCATTCTGTGCCTGTAAGAACCGATTCGTGCCAGAGAAACTCATCAAGTGGAGGCGGAGAATAAAGACCGTTCGGGGGTAAATGTATTCATTGAGAAGGGTTCTCCCAAATTGCTTCTAAGTTTTTTTAATGAAAAGTAACGATTGCGGCAATCAGCGGCTTTTTGGCGGATTACAAATCTGGAGGGAGCTGCGGCGCTGCATTGAAAAGTGCCCCCGCCTTCGCACCGGGCAGCCGGTTCACAGGAGCAGCGCGAGGGGCGGGGGTCCGATAGCGGGACAAAGGCGGGGAGGGGGCGAGCGGAGGAGGGCGGCTCGGGGCGCCCGGGCGCGCATCGGGCAGGAGACGCGGAGGTGCCCACCCCAGCGCAGGCGTGGCAGGGCGCCCCCCACCGAGGAAGGCGAGGGGCAGGGTGCAGGAAGGGGACCGAGGGAGGTCTACCGCAGCACCACCAGCACTGGGGAGATTCCGGGCATCTGGAGCGAGGAAGGTGTGCTATAGGGGTTGAGTCCATCACCGTGGAAGTCCGGGGAATGGGAGGTGCGACTCGGTCCCCCACCTCTACCCCGGGCACGGTGGTGTCTTCTTTTAAAGACGTCTCACTTCGCAATTGGAATCGAAGCGTGGGCCGGTGTCGGGTCTTCCTGGTGTTACAGGCAGGAGGAGGGAAAACTGAGTCCTTCCTGGGATGGGGCAGGACCCTCACACGCAAGACCCCACTGAGCTGGACTGGCGCGGGGGCGGATCCCTTCTCCCAAATGCTTCCGAATGGCGCGCGACCTGGTCCCCTCTGCCACACGGACCCTGCGCGCACGCCCTGGCCCTGGCGGCCTCTGGGGACACGTTCTCCAGGCCCGCACGGCGCCCCGGCCTAGGCCGCAACGCCCCCCGCCCAGAGGAGTTGCCTCAGAAGATGGGCAGGGGACACACTAGAGGGCAGGGAAAAATCGCTGTTCCCACAGAGGCTGAAATCAGCAGCAGCAGCCTCAGGCAGCGGCATTCAGCCTGACTTTTTATACGTTTATTTTTAAAAGTGTATCTTAGCAGGGGGGTGGGAGGTATGTTTCTTTGCTGGGACTTCTTTAAGGCTCTCTGAAGTAAATAGGGGTGGGGGGGGCGCAGAGAGACAAGGGTGGAGAAGAGGAGAAGAAAAAGAAAGACTCTCCCTCTCCTTCCCCCCTCCTCAAGTTTAAGAATAAATCCAGCAGGCAAGTCCGCAGCCCTGAAGGTTTAACTTTTTTTCTTTGCAGCTTGTCAATGCGACCATTGCTTTGATGGGAGGCTCCTCAAGGTGACACATTTCTGAACTTCACCCTCTTTTCAAACTAACTCCCTACCTCCTTGTTAGTGGCCAGCTCTGAACTTCTGCAGAGTGTTTTTGTGTGAGTCAAGGCTCATTCACGGGCGCCTTTGTGGGCCTCTCCTCCTTTCAGGCCTCAGCGTGTTACACCAATTAAAGGGCGACGTGCTGTAAATGTAATGGGCCGCGCAGCGATTGTTTCTGACAAGCAACAAAACACATAGATCCACCCCTTAGATTAGGCCGTTGAAGGGGAGGTTGAGGCCGGTCAGTTTACTGAATAGTTTGTGAACTGTAATTCTGAGGGCTCATGTGAAAAAAAAAAAAAAAAGTCTCTTCCCACCTCCCTCGCCTTGCTCCTCCTTCCCAAAAGCTAAAAAAAAAAAAAAAAAGAAAAAAAAAGAAAAAGAAAAAAACAAGTGACATCCATGGGGCAGAATGGGGTCACTAGAGAAAAAACCTATGTGAGGGGCTTGGTCTGTTACTTGGACAGTCCTGAGAGCCCCTTCAGCTCTTTGCCCTCCCCGCTTACTCTTTGAAAACGTCCAGCCTGGCCCTCAGTTTTACTGGCCACAGCAGCCTTCTCCTCTGATGGCAGGCCTGACACCCCCGCAAGAGGACTTGAGATCAGGGCAGGAATGAGAGAAAGTTGGGTTGTCTTGGAGAATTCTGCTGGGGTTTGACCTGGTCCTGGTGGGACACTGATGAGTCACAGGCTGTGGACACCCCCACCCATTCCTCCCCTGGAAGGAACTTCACCCTCTGTCTCTCCCTCCAGCCCCCAGTTCTTTCCGCAGCCCCGGGTGCTGCAGAGGCCTGGGCTGTCTCTAGCCTCCTGAGATTTCCTCCTCTTTTCCAGCACCTGGCATCCATCCTGGTTCCTGCAACTCTGTCATCACCTGACTGTTAAGGAGCACGATTCACCTGGAAAGGAAAGGGTTAGAGATAATCTGCTCCATCATCCTCACAAATCCTGGGGCCCAGAGAAGTGACTGGACCAAGATCACCAAGCCAGGCACTGAGCTGCAACTGGAATTCAGCTCTCTCACCTGCCAGGCCATCCCATCCCACATATCACCACCTTCCCACACCTCACTGTCTGACCCCTGAACTTGCCCAAAGGACCTCAACCCCGCCCCCGCCCCAACTCAAGGATGGCTGACCTTTCAGCCCCCATCATCTTTGTCCTCAGGCGATTCTAGCTTCTGAGGCTTCACGCAGGTGTTCCTCCCCCAACTCCCCCAGCTCCTTTCCTTCCAGCTTCTGCCCATCTCTAGCTTTCTCAGCCCAGCTCCGTTCAACAAATAGTTATTGACTGTCAGTTATGTACAGCGGGTGTTTTGCCTTTTCTATGAAACTTCCCCAGCTACTCTTCCTCAGTATGCTCCTCCCCACTTAGACTCCTCTACCTCCCTTGTCCATCACTTTCTGTTTGGAAACCTACGCATTATTCAAGCCCCTGCTCACATAACACTTCTGTAAAGCCATGCCAGGGTGGAAAGACCCCGAGGGAGGAAAGTGAGCCTGATGGAGGAACTGAACGAAGTCCCGTGTGGCTGGAGCAGAATGAGGCTGGGGAGAGGGGCAAAGGTCAGGTCTCAAACAGCCTTGTGGGCCACACAGGGATTTTGAATTTCACCCTGGAAGCAATGGGAAGCTATTGAACAGGTTTGAGCAGTGAAGCCCCCCTTGTCTTGACTGAACTTTTGGAGAATAGAAACTACATGCTTTTCATCTTTGTGTTCCTCTACTCCTACCAATGTCTGGCACGCGATGCCCAAGAAACTTTTGCTGAACCAATGAACCCATAACTCATTAAGCACATACTACCCAGCCCTTCCTTAGCTCTTCATGGTGGCTAACCAGGTTGTAAGTAACCAAGATGGCAGAAACCAAGTTATGGTGTCTCTGAATTCTCAACAGTACCTGATTGATACTGAATTCATGCTAGGAATACAGTACAGTCATCCTTTGGTATCCATGGGGGATTGATTCCAGGACACCACCTCATACCAAAATTTGAGGATGGGCAGGGTGCAGTGGCTCATGACTATAATCCCAGCACTTTGGGAGGCCGAGGCAGGCAGATCACTTGAGGTTAGGAGTTCGAGACCAGCCTGGCTGACATGGTGAAACCCCATCTCTGCTAAAAATACAAAAATTAGCCAGGCGTGGTGGTGTGCGCCTATAGTTCCAGCTGCTCGGGAGGCCGAGGCAGGAGAATCGCTTGAATCCAGGAGACAGAGGTTGCAGTGAACCGTGATTGCACCACTGCACTCCAGTCTGGGAGACAGGGTGAGACTTCATCTGAAAAAAATAATAATAATAAGTTGAAGATGCTCAAGTCCCTGATATAAAATGGCATAGTATTTGCATATAACCTATGTACATCTTCCTGTATACTTTAAATCATCTCTAGATTTAATACCTAATGCAATGCCTGCACATCAGTTCCAAGGAATTCAATGTAGTACTTAGTGCCATAGATTCAAGCATGTTTGCTTTTTTAAAACCTTGTGGAAAAAGTTTCCAAATATTTTGGATCTGCAATTGGTAGAATATACAGAGGCAGAACCCACAAATACGGAGGACTGACTGTCCTCTCCTGTCCATTGATTAAAGGTGTGCAAGGGGAAGAATTCAAAGTCAGGAGGCCAGATTCTGATGACACTTCTTGTCCTTGCCAGTAACTGATGGCCTCACCTTGGGAACACACTGCCTAACTACTCTGAAGCCTTGGCTTCTTCATTAATAAAATGGGGACAATGCCCCTTAATTCATGGATTGTGAGAACTAAATAGCATTCGTATGTGAATGACTTGATTTTGAAGGAATACATTAATGAATGAAAATCAGTGCATGTCCTGGAGCCAAGGTAAGACCAGTGATGACAGCGCCACTTTAAAATGACAAAAGACAGTTCTGGAGCAAGTGGGATCCTTGGAGAACTGCTCTGTCTCTCATAGCAGGCTTCCCCTCTTTTGCAGTTGGCCCAGGACCCAGCTGGTCCCACATCTTCCCCCAGGGCGTGCCACCCCGGCTGACACCCTTCACACTTGGCTGCCTACACTCCTGCTCTAAGAAGCCTGTTTCAAAGAAGCCCACATTCCCTTGTTGCACGTAGAAGGCTGCAGTTGGAGACGGGACAACTAGGTTCTGGGAAGCCATGGCAGAAATCACGCAGACTCTGATTCCCGCCGAGAACCAGGCTAAAGAACCACTCATGGCAAGACGGGGGCCCACCGGCCTGCTGGCTCCTCACCAAATTCTACTCCGCATTGACTGTGGGCTCTTGTTCTAGAGGCACCCGCATCCTCAGGATGAAATGTGAGTACAAGAGCAGAGACTGCCGGTGCTGGTGTGTGCAGGTATGTGTGTGTGTGTGTGTGCACGTGCGTGTCCACAGCAATTAGCCTCTGATACACATAGTGGGAGAAAAGAATCCCCAAAGAGGAAATAAACAAGTCTTTTTGTTTAAGTTTCTACATCCGAATCAAATTCTTCTTTAAAAACTATCTCTACATTTCCACTCAAGGACAGAAAGGAGAGAGACACAGGCTTCTTACCCTTGTAGCGCCTTCATCTGAAGAGATTTTTAAGCTCAAAGAGCAGATGTAGAAGCTAATGTTTGTAAAACCTGATGAACGGTCAGCGAGCCACCACCCTGCCAGGGAGAGCTCCGGGAGCACAAGGGGGGCGCCTGCCTGGGGTTGGGATTGTCTGGCAAGCCTGTCCTCCCTGTGGAGCTGGTTTCCTGTCCCCGGGCTGAGCAGATGCCCAGCCAGAGGCCTGAGGTCTCAGAGGCTATCATGGGAATGAGTGCGTCCTTAGAAACCTTTCACTCCAACCTGATGTAGGTAGTGCTAAATCCTTTCCTGAGCCCCACACAACAAAAGCTAGGGATTTGAGCTCATGCTTCACGGATCCCTTAGCCACTAGGAATGCATGTTGCTTCAGCTCAGTGGCAGCTAGTGCAATCCTAAGTGACTTCAGTCAAGGGTTCTAGACTTTTTGTTCATATTTTCTCTCACTCAATTGCTCCCAGAGACTATCTCTTTCTCAGCAAATGGGGTCACTCATTTTCATAGTAAACTTTGGTGACTGGGGTGCAGAGAGGTGGAGGGGGGAGTTGATAAGTAGATGGGGGAGTACAAACAAGGTCTGGAGGAATTTCTCAGGGGTGGGGGGAAAACAGTAGCTGTAGAAGAAAGGACTGAGAGCCTCAGAGATCTCTGGCCAATCCCTGGAGAAGTGGATCCCAACATGGCCTGCAGACTAAACCGTGGGCCCTGTGAGAGCTAAGCCACACTCGTGTGTTGCCACCAGATGAAAGGTGGAGGAGGCAGAAACCTAAACAAGTGAATTCAATTACATCTGAAAAAGATTAGGCTAAATTAGGATTCATTCCTTGGGCCAGTTCCAGGAAATATTTGTGAAAAGTTGGTTGAAATAATACTACCATCTAAATCCTAATTTTGCTATTACGTAAAAGCCCCAATTCCTTTGCAGTAAAACATTAGAAAATGTTTTCCTCATTTTGTTTTTGCTACTGGTGTGTGACCTCTTAATTTTGGTTTTTGCTCATATAAATCAATGGCCGTGGAAACTTTTTCCTGTGGTGCAGCAAAGACAGGGGAAAAGTAGAACATCAGTAATTGTATTTTAGGCACTTAATTTATTTAATGAGCAGTTATCAAGCACCCTTAATGGTTCCAGCCATAAACAATAGGATATCATCCTTTATGTTAGAGGATATCAGCCTGCTTCAGAGATCCTTCATGTGTGTCTCCGAGATGCAGAAAGAAGGAGCGTGTTCTTAAGTGAGACATTAGTGGACTGAGGTTAGAATTCATCAGCCTGATGCCCTGATAATTTCCTGCTGCCTTCTGCCTCTGCTGTGCCCGCAGTTGGAGCCCAATCAGTGATGCCACTGCCCAATTTGCCCAAATAGCCAGCCAGTGGGAGTAAAGACCCAAACATATCATATTTTTAAAATTAATTTTTTACCTTTCTGTCACCTGCCTGAACTGGTAAAGAAAATGTTTCTCAGGTTTCTTCAATTCCTCTTCTCAAGGAGAGCTGTTAACCCTTTGAGGGAACTCACATATCTATGGGATATGTTATACATTTGGAATGTTTTACACTTGGGAACAAAAACTAAATTAGGCAGATAGCTCAGATTTAGAATACAGTACATGCATTTTTTGGTCATGTGCCATTTCATGGTGGATGGAATTCATGGCTGCAGCTTACAGTTATATAGGTTCCACACTGCACTGTGCTGGAGGGAAACATTCACACAGACTATGGGTGGACAGAATTGTGTCTTCTGCTCATGGGGGTAGGAGGTGAGGACGGAGGGGTCACTCCCATCCTTTATTTCAGCAACTTAAGAAAACTGTGATAGATGTTGAAAGTAGTGTACTTATTTGGGATGAAATAACAACTTTTTTTTTTTGAGATGGAGTTTCATTCTTGTTGCCCAGGTTGGACTGCAATGGTACCATATTGGCTCACTACAACCTCTTCCTCCTGGGTTCAACTCAGCCTCCCAAGTAGCTGGGATTGCAGGCACCTGCCATCACGCCTGGCTAATTTTTTGTATTTTTGGTAGAGGCAGGGTTTCACTATGTTGGCCAGGCTGGTCTCAAACTCCTAACCTCAAGTGACCCACCTGCCTTGGCCTCCCAAAGTGCTGGGATTACAGACATGAGTTACCGCACCCTGCCTGAAATAACAATTTTAAAGTTCTAGACTCAGGTAACTTGAGTTCAAACTGCCTCTGCCATATTGCTTAACCTCTCCATTTCTTATCTATAAAATGACAGATAGATAACATTAAATAATAAGAGTAACCACTCATAGGTTTATGAGGATTAAATGAGTTGATATATGTAAAGATCTTAGAATAGTGTCTGGCACATAGTAATTGCTCAATTAATATTAGCTATTGTTATCATTATTCTTTGATGTGTTGGAAAAGATGTGCATTTCCCTCCTATTGTGGGAAGAAATAGGAAAACAAAGTTCCCACTGTTCTGTTTGACTATAGGCCCTGCATGGCTAGGCAGGAAGAGGAAAGGCACTCAAGTAGGACAGAACTGGGTTTATTTCTGTTGTAACCACCTATTGTGATCTTGGCCACATCCTCTACAAGCTGCAATTTCTTCAAATGCAGATTGAGAATAGTAATAGTATCTACCTTGCAAAGTTGTTATGAGGATTAACACAGTGCCTGACCCTTCATAGGCTCTCAAAAATATTTGTTACTGTCAGATTGAAGTTAAACCAAGACATGGCATTTGGATACTGTTAGAAAAAAAAAAAAAAAGCAGGATCACTGAGAATATTCTAGCCTCAGTGACAAAAGAAGAAAAAACAAGCTTTCCAACTCCCAGCCAAGAACAGTGATCTGAAAATCTTGATGTGGGGTTTGTGTTCAGTCCCCAGCCCTTTTTTGGACTGCCGGACCCTCGTGTTTGTCCTGCTTTCCCCACTTCTTTCTAGTCCTGGTCAGAAGTGATGTTGGAAGGGACTGAGAAAACCCATGAGGGAGAGGTGAAGCATCTCCCCAGTGCCTTTTTAATGTATGAGGGTGCTTCAATTACCAGATTGTCAGCTCCATGAGGGCAGGGACCATGTTTGTTCCTGTTCAACAACATACTCCTTGGTAAATATTTGTTGAATAAGTTAAAAAAGTAGAATACATTATTAATGACTGTATTGTATAGTAGCAGCTTGACTGTATTGTATAGTAGCAGCTCAGTTAAACCTGAACTCAATGAACTGAACGCTAAATTTACTATTTTGTTTCTACATCTCACTTTGTGAAAGAAAGTGCTAACAGGACAAGCTCATATGAGGAATTTAGTATCAAGAAAACTAATCACAGTTTTTCAAAGTATGATCTGGGATTTGTACAGATTCAGCCCAATTTCCTAAACCTTGTGCATGGAGCTCATTAGCACTGCAGAAATCATTCAACAAACATTTATAGAGCAAGTCCTATGTGCCAGTGGTCCCCAACCTTTTTGGCAACCTTTTTGGCATGGACCAATTTCGTAGAAGACAATTTTTCCACAGACAGGTGTGGAGGGATGGTTTTGGGGTGAAACTGTTCCAACTCAGATCACCAGACATTAGATTCTCATAAGGAGCGGGCAACCTAGATCCCTCGCATATGCAGTTCACAATAGGCTTCGCACTTTTATGAGAATCGAATGCTGCTGCTGATATGACACGAGGCGGAGCTCAGGTGGTAATGCTCACTCACCTTCTGCTCACCTCCTGCTGTGCGGCCCAGTTCCTAACAGGCCATGGACCAGTACTTGTCCATGGCCTGGGGGTTGGGGACCCCTGGTATATGCCAAAGACTAAAATAACAACATAACTTTCAATTTACTAATTACTTTCACATATAAATTTAAAGTAATTATCCCTGATGAAAAGGACAAGCATGACCACCTTCATTTTCCCTCCCCATAGTAGGAAAGCAGGACTCAAAAAGGTTCAGTGACATGCCTGAGGCTCCTCTGATGTCACCGCTGGGCCGAGGCGTGCTCTGACCCATAAACCCAGTTCTGTTTTAATTTCTTCCTGTGATCCCTTCCATGGGAACTGCTATTTAAACTCATGACTCACGCATCACCAGGAGAACACAAATATTGTCACTATGTTTACAAAGAGAGAAAAGTAAATATTTTAGAAACACTTTTGGGTACTGTTGTTTTTCTTTTCTCTTTTTAAGAAAAAAGCATTTTCTGGTTAACTTGAAGGTTTCATCAGAAAATAAAATGAATCAGATTACTTCATTCCCCAGTGTACCCATTAATCCAAATTTGAATCTAGTTATTTAGGATTTAAAATAGAAAAAAAAAAAGGTATATTTGGCTGTTTCTAACAATCTGAATAGGAATTTTCAGCATAAATTTCCTCAGTAGATGCTTGGTAACTTAAACCCCTTGCCAGGTCCATCCCTGACTGTTGTGGCTGAGAGAGCTATTGTGCAGAGGGAGTGGGCACATCCGCCCAGGTGGTAAGCTAACACAAGAAGCTACAGGGCCACAGAGAGGAAAGAGAGAGAGGGAGAGAGAGAGAAATACCTACAATTTCCCAAAACGCTCTGCTATATTTCCCGTTTCCACTCAGTAACCACCATCCCTTATCCCAATACATAAGGAAGTTGGAAGAGGTCTCTTACCCTTTGATATGGTTCGGCAGTGTCCCCACCCAAATCTCATCTTGAATTGTAACTCCCACAATTCCCATGTGCTATGGGAGGAACCTGGTGGGAGGTGATTGAATCATGGGGGCGGGTCTTTCCCGTGCTGTTCTCATGATAGTGAGTGGGTCTCAAGAGATCTGATGGTTTAAAAATGGGAGTTTCTCTGCAAAAGCTCTTTTTTTCTCTTGTATGTCACCACGTGAGACATGCCTTTCACCTTCTGCCATGAGAGTAAGGCTTCCCCAGCCACATGGAACTGTAAATCCATTAACCCTCTTTCTTTTGTAAATAGCCCAGTCTTAGGTATGTCTTTATCAGCAGCAGGAAAACGGACTAATACTCCCTTACAATACAATTTGCTCTGATTAGGACAGTTATGATAAAGGTCACCCTCAGGATGACTTGGATGGGAAAGATGGAGGGTTCGTTTGATCAGAAAGCCTGGGGGAAATGGCAATGCAGGCCAGGTTTGACTTGCATCCTTCAATCTCCCATTGCCCTCCCTAACCTGCTTCCTAGCCACTTCTCCCGTGGTATCCCTTACCCATGCTGTCCTTCGCTCCTGAAAGTTTGTAACCACTACACACTTCCTGGGCCTGTCCTTTTTGGAAGTGCCTCAGGCTTCAAAATTACTGTCACAACCAGCTTTTTAGTTGAGTATTAAGATTATCTGACCAAGTTAACTCATTCTACCATGAATTATCACTAGAGAAGACACAATTCAAAAGAAGGTCTTCGTAACCTAAAGGAAGCTCTAATTTGTGGATTTCATGGGGGAAATGTTACAGGGGCCCATGGCCAGGGTGGGGGTGAGTTACCTGGGTCAGGTGCTTACCTCTGGTCAATAAACTGAGGGCACCAGGAGCATGTGGCCCACAGGGCAGCTGGACCAATGGGCCAGGGTGGGTTATTTTAAAAGGGAATATGGGTTGGGGCAGTGATTGGTATCACCTTTGTATGATTCTTATATTAGTCTGCTCAGGCTGCCATAATAAAATACCATAGACTAGGTGAGTTAAACAACAGAAATTCATTTTCTCACAGTTCTGGAGTCTGAGAATTACAAAAGCAAAGTGCTGCTTGATTCGGTTTCTGGTGAGGGCCCTCTTCCTGGCTTGCAAGTGGCTGCCTTCTCTGTGTCTTCACATGGCAGAGACAGAAAGAGCTCAAGTGTCTCTTCCTCTTTTTTAAGGGCACAAGTCCTGTTGAATTACAGCCCCACCCTTATGAGCTAATTTAACCTTTATCACCTTCTTACAGACCCTGTCTCCAAATACAGGCACATGGGGTTTTAGGGCTTTAACAAGTGAGTTTTGAGGGAACACACATATCCAGTCCATAACATTCTGCCTCCTGGTCCCCCCAAATTCATATCCTTCTCACATGCAAATACATGCATTCTACCCCAATAGCCCCCAAAGTTTTAACTAATTCCAGCATCAACTCAAAGTTTCAGGTCCAAAATCTCATCTAAATATCACCTAAATCAGATATGGGTGAGACTCAAGGTATGATTCATCCTGAAGCAAAATTCCTCTTCAGCTAGCAACCCATGAAACCAGAAAAATCATATGCTTCCAAATTACAATGGTGGAACAGGCATAGGGTTGACATTCCCATTCTAAAAGGGAGAAAGAGCAAAAAAGGAAAGGGTGATAGGTCTCAAGCAAGTACAAAACCTGGAAACGCAACTTCCATTAGATGGTAAGGCTTGAGAATAATTCTTCAGCTCAGAGGGTGCCCCACCTCTCCAGCTCTTGAGGAAGGCCCTGCACATATGGCTGTCTTCAAGGGCCCTGCCTTCTGAAACTGAGGAGAAAATAGTCTTGCCTCTGGGCTTGTGGTGGGAGTGACAGCCTTGGTGATCTCTGAACTGGCTTCAGGTCACTTTTCTCTTTCTTAAAGGATAGCTCATGTTCACAGCCTTCCTTCATTCTGGCCAGTTTTCTCCCAGCTAGTGAAGTTTTGCTGGTATAATCCTACCTCCATTCCTGGCTTCTGCTGAGATGGCTGATTAGATCGTGGTTCACATCCACATTAACCTCATTATTAAATAGTCACTCAGCCACACCCTTAGTGTTCTCTTCAGAACATGATTCCTCATTTTTTTGCAATATGAATAGGCTAAGAATTTTCCACATCTTCAAGTTCTGATGCCTTTTCGTTTAACAACTCCTTCTTCAATTTATCGCTGCCCTCTTGCATTTTACTATAAGCAGTAAGGCAGACCCACACCTCACTTTCAATACCTTGCTTGGAAATCTTCTCTGCTAAATATCCAATTTTATTGCTCACAAGTTCTACCTTCCACAAAACACTAGAACACAGCCCAGCAAAGTTCGTTTTCCCTTTACAACAAAGAGCACCTTTTCTCTAGTTTCCAATAATTGTTCATCATTTCTGTCTGAGACCTTACCAGATTGGCAAGGTCTACGTTTCTACCAACATTCTGCTCATTGCTATTTATGTGTATTCTCTAAGAAAATGAAGGCTTTCTCTCCAACTCTCTTCTCTTTCTGAGTCTTCACCAGAACTGTCTTTAAAGTCCATATTTTGGCCAGCCATGGTGGCTCACGCCTGTAATCCCAGCACTTTGGAAGGCCAAGGCAGGCTGATCACTTGAGACCAGGAGTTCGAAACCAGCCTGGGCAACATGGCAAAACCCCATCTCTACCAAAAATACAAAATATAGCTGGGCGGGTGGTGCGCACCTATAGTCCCAGCTACTTGGGAGGCTGAGGCAAGAGAATTGCTTGAACCTGGGAGGCGGAGGGTGCAGTGAGCCGAGATCGTGCCATTGCACTCCAGCCTGGGCAACAGAGCAAGACTCTGTCTCAAAAAAACAAATAAATAAAGTCCGTATTTCTATCAACAACCCCTCCTCAGCAATCCAGACATTTTCCAGCATGCACCTCAAAACTTCTTTAGCCTTGGTGGGGCACAGTGGCTCATACCAGTAATCCCAGCACTTTGGGAGGCTAAGGTGGTGGATCAGTTGAGCGCAGGAGTTGGAGAACAGCCTAGCCAACATGGTGAAACCCCGTCTCTACTAAAAATGCAAAAATTAGCCAGGCACGATGGTGTGTGCCTGTAGTCCCAGCTACTCAGGAGGCTGAGATGCGAGGACGGCTTGAACCTGGGAGGCAGAGGTTGCAGTGAGCCGAGATCCTCTAGCCTGGGTGATGGAGAGAGACCCTCTCTAAAAAAATAAAAAGAAATTAACTAGCATAGTTCTCATCTCATAAATCTCAACTACATAAATCACCTTAGATTTAGATTTATAAGTGCAGATTGGAGTCCCCCGAGGAAGCTTTAATAAACATACCATACTCTAGTTTCCCCCACCAGAAATTCTTATGTAATCAGTCTGAGGTGCAGCTCAGGTCTTGGGAGTTTTTTAAAGCCCATCAGGTAATTCTAATATGCTGTTTAGGGGCAGACATGGTACATCATCAAGCAAAGTTAGGGGGACAGAGGAGCTAGATGGGGCCACTTTATGTAGCTCAGCCCCAGAGCTACACCAATTGACTACTAACAGTCTCTTAGTTCAATTGGTTGAGGGCCTTTATACTCTTCTAGCTGTACCTGCAAAGGAATATAGAGCAATTTAACAACATAGGTGTGCTAAGTACACATGCAATAAAACTGAAATCAAAGGCACAGAGCTTTCGGGGGAAATAGAGATTCTTTGGATATGGGAATGGTGGGGTTTTGTTTAAACTATGGTGTTGGTGACAAATAGAGCTCTGGCTTATGTTTCATAATGTATGTAGTTGTTTCCATGCACTTATCATCATTTAGCTGATTTTGTTTGTTTGTTTGTTTTTTGTTTTTGAGATGGAGTTTCGCTCTCGTTGCCCAGGCTGGAGTGCAATGGCTCTAACTTGGTTTACTGAAACCTCCGCCTCCCAGGTTCAAGTGATTCTCCTGCTCAGCCTCCCAAGTAACTGGGATTACAGGCTAATTTTTGTGTTTCTAGTAGAGACGGGGTTTCACCATGTTGGCCAGGCTGGTCTTGAACTCCTGACCTCAGGTGATCCACTCCCCTCGGCCTCCCAAAGTGCTACGATTACAGGCGTGAGCCACTGCACCCGGGCCCAGCCCATTAGGCTGATTTTTGACAATTACTACTTTTTCTTCTGGGAAGTTGGGAGCGTACCATCCTCCCTCATTTTCCCAGCTCACAGCCAGGAAAAGAGGAATGGTCCCACTAAAGGGCTACTGGGTCTAAGTTTGGCCTCCTGCAGGGTGGGGAGGAGATGGGGCTGGGAAGACGACAGGGAGAGAAGTTCCTCTCCATCCTAGCTGAGGAAGCCACTGGGCCTGGGTGTAGGTGGTGTCACCAGATATGATTTTGTCTGCGGTTCTTTCCTCTGGGCTGCCAGGAGCGGACAGTGACACTTCCCTCTTTGCTGAGGGGCACCACCTCTTATCCACTCTGCCATGAGGGAAGTAAAGCAAACCAAAATGGCAATTTACCGTCGAGGCGAGGTTTTGTACAATATTCATTCAGTATCAATCTGGTGAGAGGCCAAAAGTACAATGACATTTTTTGCATGGTAAACAAGGGCCATGTGACATTGTTCCAGCTTTTGCCATAGAGAACTACGCAAAAACTCCAATCCATTAAAAGATGCTAATTCCTTAAAGAGAATCCATTGATGATAACTTGAAAAAGATGGAACCAACCCTGCCATGTAGTTTCAAAAATAAGTTCCACCGTGCATACAGAGTTGCCATTTGAGAAGATGAAAAAATTCTGGAGAGGACTGTGGTGATGGTCTCACAACAATACGAACGTACCTAGTGCCACTGAACTGTACACTTTCAAATGGTTAACATAATAAGAAGGAAAAAAAAATCCACATTGAAAACTAAAGGCATCCCATACTCAGAGTTAACACCATCTTTAAATACATGATATTCAAACCGAAACCCTTTAAATACATGATATTCACACTGAAAGATACAGTCTTGTACGTGCAGGAGAGAAGGCGAGCGAGGGCATGGCAGGCAGGGCGTGTCTGTGCCACCACCAACACCAGACTTTCCATTCGCAAACAGCTTGTCAGACTGGAACTCATCCTTCGTTCAGCTGGTGTTTCGGTGCCAGACAATCAAAGGAAAAGGAGAGAGAAACCAGGGAAGCCCTAGAGAGACAGGGAGAAAGCCTCAAAGCAACGGAGACAGAGCCAGGCCCCACCGCACGGCTGGAGGGCCGCCCCCACACGGAGCTGCCCCAGCCCAGGGCCTGCGGGGCCGAGTCGCCTCCCGGCAGCTGAGTGGCAGCCTCGGCTGCGGACCCAGGCGCAGCTTCCCCCAGAGGCCGGCGCTATTAACTCCCGGGGCCTCCTGCGGCGGCGAGGCGGTGGCACGGCTCCTCCCGCTCCCTCGGCCTCCAGGTTCAATAAGGATTACATCATGGAGCAAGTATGCGGGGCAGCCTGAGAATCAAAGCCGTCAGCACCGGCGGCTGGTTAACTGTACTGTTGCTGAAACACATCCTTCCCACCCCCTCCCCGCGCCCCTCTCCCTGCCCCGGCCCTCTGCTTTTCGTACCATTAAGGATAGCATTATTGGGGAGAGGAAAATCTGATCAAAACTGTCGACCGCCAACGACAGATTTTCTATGGATTCTATAAAGGCCACCTTAACGATTTCCCTAATTAATGGATGACATCTTTGGCTGAAGGAGAGGCGATGGATTCGACTCTGTCTTCGTCTTTGTTAACCTTCTAATTAACTTTCGTAGGTCACCCAGGTCTCCCAAACCTGAAAAGTGAAGAGGCCCATTGTGCGAGGAGCAGTAAACTTACTTTTTCTGCTGGGGTACTTAAAAGGGAGAGCGGCTATAGGCCGAGAAAAATAACTCCATTTAAAAGCTTTGTGGCTGCAGAGAATACATAGGTCCCTCCCTTAGAAAATAATTGAAACACCTTTTATACCAATATTTCTATGCATAATAAAAACAAATTAGCAAAATGCATCTAAATTCAGCAGCACTTTCAAATTACCTTTTTTGGAATGTAAGCCTCTGCAAGTCAACAAAAGGAGTTGGGTTTAGAGAGAAAATTGCAACTGCAACAGCTATCAGCCTTTATGCTGAGAGAGCAAGGAACTCGGATCCCTCCGAGTCAGGGCCAGGAACTCGTATACCTCGGAGTTATCTTCCTGAGGAAATGCTCCAAAATACACTGCCCTTGCAGAAGCTGAGCTATAAACTGCCTGAGGGACCTAAAGACTCTTCACAAATGAGCAGGACTTTTTCTGGATAGAGTGATCTTTTGGGGTTCAGAAATATTTTAATGGTGTCAGTGAAAAACAAACTGCAGTGGAAAAGCCAGAAAACGAGATAAAGCTCCACTGTGATCATAATATTGACAGAGCAGAGCAATTTATTTTAAAAAGTTAAAAAAAATTGAGTTTTATTTTTGGTAGATTTGCCAAACTAGGCAGATGACTTGTGGACACTGCTCTAGTTCCTTGGCATCTTTGAGGGCAATGTAAAGGAGATACTGAGGGAACAAACAGCAGGTGCCCGGCCTAAAGTGGAACCAAATGGAGAATCCTTTAAATAATTTTGCTAAAGGAGCACTCCTCTGAGATAACTTGCAAGGGAATGGGATTCCTAGCCCAAGGACAACAGCAGCTATTTGATCATTGTTTTCTGGTTGTAAACAAAATCAGAGCTAATTATCGAAAAGCACAAACCTTTAAATACTGTCAATATTGTAATTTTATAAATGAAATTATAATTTTATAAATTTAATTGCTACTAATATTTAATATTTTAATGCAATATTTTAATTGTGTCTATTCATTTTTCTATGTCCCCTCAAATTTTTACATAGTTCAGATTATATTCTACTTTTTGTTACTTTAATACCTTAATACCATATCATTAGCATTTTCTTTCTTTCTTTTTTTTTTTTTTTTTGAGAAGGAGGCTTACTCTGTCACCCAGGCTGGAGTGTAGTGGCACGATCTTGGCTCACTGCAACCTCCGCCTCTCAAGTTCTAGCGATTCTCCTGCCTCAGCCTCCTGAGTAGCTGGGGTTACAGGTGCAAGCCACCACGCTCAGCTAATTTTTTGTATTTTTAGTAGAGATGGTGTTTTACCATGTTGGCCAGGCTGATCTCAAACTCCTGTCCTTAAATGATCCACCCGCCTCAGCCTCCCAAAGTGCTGGGATTACAGCCATGAGCCACCGCACCCAGCCTGTTTTTCTTTTTCTTTTTTTAACATTAAAAAAATTGTTTTTCAATTTAGAGATAGGCTCTACCTGGTTATGTTGACCAGTCTGGTCTCGAACTCCTGGCCTCAAGCAATCCTTCAGCTGCAATCCTCCTGCCTCAGCCTTCCAAAGCCCTGGGATTACAGGTGTGGGCCACCATGCTTGTCCATCATTAGCATCTTCAGTTCCCTTTTTTTGTAAAAATGGGAACAAGATCCCTTTTGGGTCCACATACCCAGATTAAAGGTGGGGGCAACTTGATATCTATTTCTAGAAAGCTCTCTGTCACTTGTGGGGAAATAAGTGCTCTCGGGCACTGCCGCAGGCATTTAAATTGCTACAATCTCTCTGGGCAATTTGGCATTATCTATCTTGGTAATTTTTGTAAATTTTGTAATCTTGCTTTGATGTAGAAATTCCTCTCTGGGAATTTTCCCTAGAAGTATATACTTGCACATGTAGAAAATATTATATGTAGAAGGTTATTCTTTGCAGCATTGTTATAATAGTGAAAGACTGAAAACAATCTAACTGTTCAACAGTAGGGAACTGGTTAAAGAAATATACTACATCCTAGACAGGACTGTTATGCTGCCATAAAAAGTAGATGAGGGTGCTCGTTATGTACCAATTTGGAATAGTCTCCAAAATAGCCTGTTAGGTAACAAAGCAAGCAAACAAACAACAGCAACAAGGAGCAGAACATTGTGTAAAGTATGTCACTATTGGTGGGGAAAGGTGGGATTTGACATAGAAATTTCCTAGTAGTAGTTGTTTTCAAGAAGACAATGGAGTGGCTGAGGAATAGCTGTGGGAGGGACACTTCACTATAACTTTCATATCTTTAGAATTTCATACTGTGTCAATACTGGTTAAGCATTCCTAATCCAAAAACCTTAAATCTGAAATGTTCCAATGAACATTTTTTTTTTGAGGATCATGTCAGTGCTCAGAAAGTTTTGGACTTTGGAGCATTTCAGATTTTGGATTTTCAGATCAGAAATATTTAATGTGTATATTACCTATTCAAAAAATAAATTAACTCTTGAGCCCAGGAGTTTGAGACCAGCCTGGGCAACATAGCAAGACCCCGCCTCTAGAAAACAAAACAAACAAAAAAATGAGTTAAAACGTACATCTACATTTTTAAAAGAGAATGGGTTGCCATTTTCCAGTGTGCTCTCTGCATAGCTCTGTACAATTCAAGGGTGGCCCAGTCTTAAAAGTGTCTTTGTTCATTTCCGTATACTAAATAGCTCATTTTAGACTTCTCGAAGTCTACCTGGGTTAAAAGACCCCTAAAATGGAAGGTACACAGTCATTCTCTCTTTGAAATTTTTAAATGTTTTATAACAAAAACAGAATAATGCATTCTGTGATTTAATTGTTCAAAATTAAAATTCAACAAACTGTTAATTCTGTATAAATAAAACATTCACAGGCTTCATCAGCACGTGCATCGGGACAAATGCTTTGGGCCTTGGAATTGTGAAAATATTTCCTAACATTTGAGATGTGCCAAGAAAGAGATAAAGAAATCAAATAAGATCTTGTATTATGCAAATTCTTCTTGCTCACAGGAGTCTGATTTACTTGTATCAATCAATGTAAGTGATTCACACTTCATGAGCTATATTAAGTGATTGAACTAAAACCTAGGGCCAATATTATTCTCTCCCCACCCCTCAACCCAGGCTGTCTGTATAAATAGGATTGGAAATTACTAGGTTGAAGATATGAAATTAGTGTTGTGTCAGTGGTTCAATACCAGCACTTTTTTTTCTTAGAGAGAGGGTCTTGCTTCGTCAGGCTGGAATGCAGTGGTGTGATTACAGGTCCCTGTAACCTCAAACTCCCAGGCTCAAAAGATCTTCCCCTCTTAGCCTCCCTAGCAGCTAGGACTACAGGCACATGCCCCCATGCCTGGCTAATTGTTTTACTTTTCTTTTCTTTTTTCTTTTTTTTTTTTTTTGAGATGGAGTCTCGCTCTGTCGCCAGGCTGGAGTGCAGTGGCACGATTTCGGCTCACTGCAACCTCCGCCTCCTGGGTTCAAGTGATTCTCATGCCTCAGCCTCCCGAGTAGCTGGGATTACAGGCGCACACCACCACACCCAGCTAATTTTTGTATTTTTAGTAGGGACAGGGTTTCACTATGTTGGCCAGGATGGTCTCGATCTACTGACCTCGTGATCCGCCTGCCTCGGCCTCCCAAAGTGCTGAGATTACAGGCATGAGGCACTGGGCCTGGTCTACTTTTTTTAAAAGAGGGAGTATTGCTATGTTGCCCAGGCTGGTCTTGAATTCCTGGCCTCAAGCGATCCTCTCCCTTCAGCTCCCAAACAGCTGGGATTACAGGTGTGAGCCACTAGGCCCAGCCCCAACAGCAGCAATTTTAAGATTCAACCTAATATTTCACATCATCATGATGTTGTAGCCTGTAGCAGAGACACTGTTAGTTGCCTGTCCAACATCCGTTTTTCCCTTTTTCCCTGTTAGTACTTCCATTTAATTCCCATTTAGGAAGGTAGTAAATCTCACTTCAGCTAAATCATAGAAATGGAATTCCGACTTCTTTTGCCTGTGATGGGTTTAGATTTGGGCATGTGATAAAGTTCTAGGCCCTTGAGGTGTCATAAAAGACAGCCAGAGGTTTCTGGGAAAGGTTTTTCTTCCACTGGATATTTTCAGGTCTAGAATTCCAGCGGCCACCTTACCACTACAAAGGCAGTAAGCATACAGACAAAATGAGCGTGCCGAGGAGACACAGAAGAAAGGGAGGAAGTTGGGTCGCAATGATAGTACTGGGCTATTATATTAAACAACTATGTAATCCCCCAAACTTGCACTTTTGCTGTGTGAAATAATACTTTTCCTTATGATTTAAGCCATTTTGAGTTGGTGTTCTATTATACATTTTCACCACATAAAGTAGTGTGAGGCTCAGGTAGTATTTTGTAAAAGCTCTTCAAGTGATTCTATTGTGCTCCTCTGGTTGAGATTATTGTATTATTTTATTTCATTTTGAGACAGAGTCTTGCTCTCTCACCCAGGCTAGAGTGTAGTGGCGCCATCATGGCTCACTGCAGGCTCAATCTCCCTGGCTCAAGCCATCCTCCCACCTCAGCCTCCTGAAGAGCTGGGACCACAGGGGGGCACCACCACACCCAGCTAATTTTTTTATTTTTTTGTAGAGACAGGGCTTCTCTATGTTGTCCAGGCTCTATGTTGTCTCAGACTCCTGAGCTCAAGTGATCCTCCTGCCTTAGCCTCCCAAATTGCTGGGATTACAGGTGTGAGCCAACACCCCCAGCCAAAATTATTTTAAATCATAAAAATAAATGCCTCCTCAACATCATTAGTCATTAGGAAAATCAAATGAAAACCACAATGAGATACCACTTTACACCCACTAGGATAACCATAATAAAAAGGATGGACGATAGCAAATGTTGTCAATAATGTAGAGAAATCAGAAACTTCATACGTTGTTGGTGGGAATGTAAAATGGTGCAGCCACATTGGAAAATAGTTTGGCAGTTCCTCAAGAAGTTAAACATAGAGTTACTGTATGATCCAGTGGTTCTGCTCCTAGATATATACCCTAGAGAACTGAAGACATACATCCATATGAAAACTTACACACGAATGTCATATTAGCATTACCCATAATAGCCAAAGAGTAGAAACAACTCAAATATCTATCAACTTATGAAGAGATCAGCAAAATGTGGCATATTCACACAACAGAATATTATTTGACAAAACAAAAAAAGAAATGAAGTTCGGACACATGCTACAAGATAAACTTTGAAACATTATCCTAAGTGAAACAAGCCGAGGCAAAAGGCTATATAGTGTATAGTTTTATTTATATGAAATGTCCAAAATAGGTGAATCCATAGACATTGGAAGTAAATTAGGCTGGGTGCAGTGGCTCATACCTGTAATCCCAGCACTTTGAGAGGCCAAGGTGGGTGGATTGCTTGAGCTCTGGAGTTTGAGAACAGCCTGGGCAACATGGTAAAAGCCTGTCTCCACAAAATATTTTTTAAAAAATTAGCCAGGCATGGTGGTGTGCACCTGTAGTCCCAGCTACTCAGGAGGCTGAGGTGGGAGGATTGCTGAAACCTGGGAGGTGGAGGTTGCAGTGAACCAAGATGGCGCCACTGCACTCCAGCCTGGGAGACAGAGTGACACCCTGTCACAAAATAAAATAAAATAAAATAAAATAGGAAGTAAATTAGTAGTAGTTGCCAGGGGCTGGTATGGGGAAATGGGAAGTGACTGCTAATGAGTATGGAGTTTCCGTTTTGAGTGATGAAAATTCTGGAATTTGAGAGTAGTGATGAATATGCCACCCTGAATGTATGAAAAACTACAGAATTGTAGACTTTATAAGATGAACTTTATAGTATGTGAATTATATCTCAATAAAGCTGTTATAAGCTGGCCGCGGTGGCTCATGCCTGTAATCCCAGCACTTTGGGAGGCCGAGGCAGGCAGACCACGAGGTCAGGAGTTTGAGACCAGCCTGGCCAACATGGCGAAACCCCATCTCTACTAAAAATACAAAAAATAGCCAGGTGTAGTGGCGTGTTCCTGTAATCCCAACTACCCGGGAGGCTGAGGCAGGAGAATTGCTTGAACCCGGGAGGCAGAGGCTGCAGTGAGCCAAGATCATGCCACTGCACTCTAGCCTTGGTGACAGAGCAAGACTCTGTCTCAAACAACAACAACAACAACAACAACAACAACAACAACAACAACAAAACAACAACAACAAACTGTTATAAAAAATTAAGAAAATAAATGCCTCTTATAATTATTTAAAAGATCCCAAAATTACCATACAACTAAGAGCCAACTTTCAAAATTAAATATAACCAGTTTAATAGAAAGACTATTTTTTCTCTAATTAGATTTGGATTTTTGTAGTCATTTAAGCAAAATCAGTGAAGATTCTATCTCCCAGCAGACTATAAGCTTCATGAAGACAGGATCCACCTATGTGTCTTTGTGCCAGCATGTCCAAATGGATTACACATACAAATGAATGGATCTTGGTGTATCTTCTTAATGAGCACTTGTGGGCTTAGCCTCTAAAATTTAGGCCTCTATTTATTTACCTGTAAAATGAGGTTAAAGCAGTAACTACCTTACAGGACGGATGTGAGAATTAAATAAGATAATGGAGCTAAAGCTTTACATAGTTCCTGGCATATAGTAAGAGTCAGTAAGAGGTAGTTATTGCCGTTTTATTATGTAGCTATTATGATGATTGTATTTTGGGACTTTGTGTCAACTCATCACAAGAGATAAGAAATTTCCTATCAGCTGGTGTGAGCAAATCTTGAGTGATTATTTTTAGAATATATAGTCATTATTATTACAAAATGGAAGAAAAAGGAATTAGCAATTTTCAGATTTTGAAACAAAAATTGGAAATTGGAATTCAACAATCGTAAGATTTTACAAGTCTGTGAGTATGTGAAAAAAATCTAAAATATAGATTTGAATTCCTATAAATGATTTAGTCTGAAATAGTTTTCTAAATTTCTACTGTTTTTTTTCAGTTACTCCACGAAGTTTAAATACCAAAGGCGTTTTTGTTAAATGGTGAGCTTTCGACCTGTGCTGCTTACAAGTGTTTGAGGGATGTCCCTCCTTCTCCCCAACCCTTGTATCCCTCAATCATCAGGCTATAAGATGTGCCTTATTTGAGTTCAATGCTTTTCACTTTGCATGAAGTTTAACACATACTGATAGGACACAAATTGAGTTGACAACTGTTTGGGGTAGGTAGGGGTGTGCTAGAGGCCAGACTTTGGTCCTTCCATCTCACACAGAGAAAAGCAAGCGTAGGTAAGTGATTTACCCAAAATCATATAACTTGGTAAAGGGACTTTGAAAGGAAAACTCAGGACAAGCCACTTTCTTTTCCTATTACTACAACACATAAAGCTCCTCTATCATATAACACACAGACAAACAAGGAACAACAAGCACCTCCTGCAAACCATCTCCCAGCAGCCATGACGGCAAGTATTAGGAGAAGAGACAAGCACAATGGGGAAAAGCGCAAGATTTTCAAGGAAATTCTTCAAAGTTTCAATGCAGGTTTTGATCATTTATCTGGTCACAAGTTTTCATTAGATCAATATGCTTCAATTAGCCTTCTTGTTTGCTTTTGTGAGGAAAATACAATGGCTAGGGAAAAGCAGGGGAACGATGAGCGAGGAAGTGTTTTGCTGGAGAGATTAGATAATCTCTGCTAGAATCAATTCCATGTATTCACACCAAACCACCCACCTGACAAAAATAGAGAGAGCAGAGGGCAGGATGGAAAGAAGAGTCTTCTCACCTGAGGTCAGGAGTTAGAGACCAGCCTGGCTAATATGGCGAAATCCTGTCTCTACTGAAAAAAAAAAAAAAAAAAAAAAAAAGAGTCTTCTAATTCCAGGCATGAATAGGGTGAGATATCACCAAACTGGGCCAGAAATAATGGATGGCAACCCCACCATTGCACAACATCCCTGGTATCAGTTCCTTTTTCTTTGTTCTCAATATCAGTAAGACCCACTCACAAGGGGCAAGATTTCCTCCCAGTGTGAAAAAACTTCCTAACAACTGAGAAGGTTGGATGTTTTCTCTGCTGAAAGGTTACATCTTGTTTATGGGTTGGAGTCTCTATTTTAAAAGTTCATGGGAAGAAGGACCCTGTGGAGAAGTATTATTCCCCATTCCCCCCAATTTAATCCTTTCATTCAATTCACATTTTTTCTTCCTCCTTTACCCTTTCTGGTTTCTCTCTTCTTTTCTCCCCTCCTTCCTCCTATTTTGCACCTCTATTTTTATTTCTCTTATCTATTCTTCCCTTCTCTTTCATCACATCAATCTTTAGTCGTATATTTAATGTTTCTCACCAAAGTGAGAAAGTCCTGCTTCTGAAACCCTAACTGCTCTGCTGGATAAAAGATGGGTTTAACATTAAGAACTGCAAGTGGTCCAGCATTCCTTCTCATATCAGCCACCAAACAAGGAAGCCCTGTGTCTATCTAGAGATATTTTGTGGAGCTTAATTCAGAATACTTGTAATTTACGTGTACATACATATTAAAGAATTTTCTGCATGTGGTAGAAACCTTTGAAGTCTCTTCTGCATGTGAATTTCTCTGCTAATCCAGATGCCTCTGCTCTTTGTGACATTAGAGAGGTCACTGAGCACCATCCCGATAACCCTCCAGAAAACAATGACATGCCAGTGCAGAACCTTTTTTTTTTCCTACTAACCATTTAGTATTCTTTTTTCTTTTCAAGAAAAGCCAGTCAAGTCCTAGGAGGTCTTATCACTAATACTAATTTCTCCCCAGCTCAGTCAATAGTTACCCTCCCCAGAGAAACTTACTAGTGTATCTGTTCACAGATTTACACATTTCCTATCTATGTTATTACTCTCCAGAAGGAACTACCTTGAGCTTCTGTGCCCCTAAACTGATCTTTCTGGCCTTTCCATAATTATGTAGTCCAAAGAATCACAGCTTTTACAGATGAATTTGCCTCCTGATGTGGACTTCTAAGAGCTCTAACTAGAGCTAAACTGTCTATAGACGATAGGGGTTTGAAAGAAGACTGCAGCCTTTTAAGCTACATCGTTGACAAGCAAAATACCAGCTTGAATTGAAAGCTGGGTGTGTGTGTGTGTGTGTGTGTGAGAGAGAGAGAGAGAGAGAGAGAGAGAGAGAAAGGCCTCTCACTCTGTTGCCCAGGCTGGAGTGCAGTGGTATGATCTTGGCTCACTGTAGCATTGACCTCCCAGGCTCAAGCGACCCTCCCGCCTCAGCCTCCCAAGTAGCTGGGATCACAGGTGTGCACCATATCCAGCTAATTTTTTTTTTTTTTTTTTTGGTAGAGA
The DNA here is from genome assembly GCF_029289425.2 of Pan paniscus. Lineage (NCBI taxonomy): Eukaryota > Metazoa > Chordata > Mammalia > Primates > Hominidae > Pan > Pan paniscus. The sequence goes on from NC_073254.2 coordinate 128,148,996, forward strand.
TTGGGTCTTTCTCTGTTGCCCAGGGTGGTCTCAAACTCCTGGGCTCAAGCAGTCCTCCTGCCCCAGCGTCCCAAAATGCTGGGATTACAGGCATGAACCACCATGCCCAGCTGGAAAAAAATATTTTTGTTTTAGCAAAAATGTAAATGTAAAATTAATAAATTCTGGAGAAGAGCTAAAATATTAAAACTTTCCATAAGTTTATAAAATTATGTTAATTTGTTACTATTTGGTAAGTTTTAATTTTGCTGGCATGAAAATAAGTTTTTTGAAACTAAAATATCTTATTTGGATACGATTTTGTAGCACGTAAAAGCTTAGTTTTATATACTGTGCATCTGGCCAGGTGTGGTGGCTCACTCTTGTAATCCCAACACTTTGGGAGGCCAAAATGGGAGGATTGAGTGAGGCCAGGAGTTCAAGACCAGCCCGAGCAACATAGTGAGACCCCTGTCACTACAAAAAAATTTTTAAATTAAATTAGCCAGGCCTTGTGCCACTGCACTCAGCCTGGGCGACAGAGCAAGACACTGCATCTCTAAAAATAAAAAATAAAATAAAATAAATTATACGGTGCATGAGAAAAACCCTTTGTTTGTTTGTTTGTTTGTTTTTGAGATGGAGTCTTCCTCTGTTTCCCCAGCTGGAGTGCAGTGGCATGATCTCAGCTAACTTCAACCTCCATCTCCCAGGTTCAAGCGATTCTCCTGCCTCAGCGTCCCAAGTAGCTGGGATTATAGGCATGTGCCAGCACGCCCAACTAATTTTTGTATTTTTAGTAGAGACGGGGTTTTACCATGCCACCCAGGCTGGTCTCAAACTCCTGACCTCAGGTGATCCTTCTGCCTCGGCCTCCCAAAGTGTTGGGATTACAGCATGAGCCACCACACCTGGCCTGGAATTTTTATTTTAAACACAAATGGGGCTGGGCACAGTGGCTCACAACTGTAATCCCAGCACTTTGGGAGGCCTGGACGGGTGGATCACAAGGTCAGGAGTTCAAGACCAGCCTGGCCAAGATGGTAAAACCCTGTCTCTACTAAAAATGCAAAAATTAGCCAGGCATGGTGGCAGACGTGGTGGCAGGCGCCTGTAATCCCAGCTACTCGGAAGGCTGAGGCAGAGAATTGCTTGAACCTGGGAGGCAGAGGTTGCAGTGAGTCGAGATCGCGCCACTACACTACAGCCTGGGTGGCAGGGCAAGACTCCGTCTCAAAATAAAAAACAAAAGAAGAACATCATGGATAATTCTACCATCCAGATAACTACTGCTCGTATTTTCTCCCAGTCCCTTGGTTATGCATATATTTTGAAATTTCTTTTAAAGATTTTCACTGTCCTGTTTTAAAGCAATCAATAATGTTTCATGCTGAGGCATGGCTCAATTTTCATAATAAAGGAGGAGACAGAGAGAGAGAGATCAAGAACGAGAAAGATTCAAATGTCTTGAAGGATTGGTAAAAGAAAGAAAGAAGAGGCAGGCAGCCAGATCCTCTCGCCTCCTTTCCCCTTGACTGCTGATACTGCCCCCCTACACCTTCTTCCCCTGGAGGCATTCCCCAAACCTTCAAATAGAACAAAAAAGCTGTACCAGACCCAAAAAGCATCATGAGCCAGTCTACTATTATTCCTTGTGAGGAAAATATCAATGTATATGATGGCTAGGTAATTTCTGGATGTTTGCATTTCTATCATGACGTGTTTTTAGGCTTCTAAGAAATCATGAATATCTTTTTTCCCCAAAGGATTTTTTTCAGTCCCCTGAAAACATATTTTACATTCTAACATGAAGATGACCATTATTCTGACCTCCTGGCCATCCAGTTATCACTCTGCATTAAGCCTTCTTCATATTTTTAGGATTTTTGCAAGTTTGAGTAAATAACCCAGTTTCCAGAGTAGCTTGCATCACTATGGCCTAGAACGTGAGACAATTACATGTATCCTCCTTTTCCTGTAATTCCGCAGAGGAAGAACACATGACCTATAGTACCTATAGTGCGCACTAGGCTACGCAAACAGAACAGTCTGTCAGCCTCCTAAGAGGATGCTCAGTATCGCCTTGGGCCTCTTTTTACTGAAGTCTCTAAGCATGACAGTGCTGGGCTTCTTGATCATACTAACACTTTATCATGAGATAATTATAGCTCTGTCTTCTGTTTCCAGCGCTCTGGTGGATTAGGTACTATGATGGTTAATTTTATGTGTCAATTTGGCTAGTTTATGGTGCCCAGTTGTTTGGCCAAACACCAGTCTAGATACTGTTGTGAAGGTATTTTTTAGAAGTGGCTAACATTTATTTTTATTTTTAGAGTCACGATCTCAGTCTGTCACCCAGGCTGGAGTGCAGTGGTGCAATCATGACTTACTACAGCCTAAACTCCTGGGTTCAAGTGATCCTCCCACCTCAGCCTCCCAAGTAGCTGAGACCACAAGCTCACACCACCATCCTGGCTTATTTTATTTATTTATTTATTTATTTATGTATTTTACAGACAGGGTCTCAATATATTGCCCAGACTGATCTCAAACACCAGGGTTCAAGTGATCCTCTCACCTCAGCCTCCCGAGTTGTTGGGATTACATGCATGAGCCACTGTGCCTGGCTGCATATGGTTAACATTTAAAGTAGACTTTGAATAGAGCAGATTGCTCTCCACAATGTGGGTGGGCCTCATCCACACAGTTGAAGGCATTAAAAGACTGAGGTCCCTAGAAGAGGAAGGAATTCTGCCTCCAGACTCAAACTGCAATATTAGCTTCATGTGAAATTTCCATCCTTCCAGCCTGCTCTATAAATTTTGGACTTGCCAGCCCCCACAATTTCATGGGTCAATTCCTTAAAATAAATGTCTCTGTCTTTCTGTCTCTGTGTGTGTGTGTGTGTGTATATATATATACACACATACATATATATGTGTATATATATACACACACACATACACAGACACACATACATATATGTGATAAATAGAAGATATACATATATCTTACATATGTATCTATCCTTTTTATCCTATATATTCTATAGGTTCTGTTTCTTTGGAGAACTCTAATACAGACATACTGAATGACAATCTCAACGGACATAACTAAAATGCTGGGTAAAATATTTTAAGATATCTTTTAAAATGCATCACTGAGCTGGCACAAAAGGGAGGGATTTTCATATCCCAAAAATAAATGAAAGCAGGAACCGTGGTAGGTAAGCATTTTCCAAATGCATTTTCCAAAAAGCACTTCCAGCTTTCACCCTGAAAGTTTCTGTCAGATTCTGGAGACCCTGAATCTCAACTCTGAGATGTTGTTTAGGTATTGCCCAAGGTGGGGAACCTGTCAGGAGAATCCTTGCATAAAGCTGAAACCACAAAGGGTTACATCCTCAGTATAAAGATAAATAAGCCGGGCGTAGTGGCTCACACCTGTAATCCCAGCACTTTGGGAGGCCAAGGCAGCTGGATCACCTGAGGTCAGGAGTTTGAGACCAGCCTGATCAATATGATGAAACCCCATCTCTACTAAAAATACAAAAAAAAAAAAAAAAAAAAATTAGCTGGGTTTGGTGGCTTGCGCCTGTAATCCCAGCTACTCGGGAAGCTGATACAGGAGAATTGCTTGAACCCAGGAGGCAGAGGTTGCAGTGAGCCGAGATCGCGCCATTGCACTCCAGCCTGGGCAACAAGAGCAAAACTCCATCTTAAAAAAAAAAATAATAAATAAATAAATAAATAAACCCTGCCCCAAAGAGCAGTGCCATTAGCCAGGACATTTGTCTATCTTGTTGACAGGAAAGGAAGGACACGAAAAAAGATCTCCTCTAAGAATTTGAAACTATTAATACAAGGAGATCTCACACAGATTTTCTATCTAGATCCACCATTTATGTGGTCCAAAAAAATGAACCCTAATAATACAGTATTTCAATATAAAAGGACTCCACATTAGTAGTACAACCAGGTGACTTGACTAGAAAGAGCAAATGCAAATCTTCACACAAGTTCATCTTTAACCTTAAACTCCAAGAATCCCCAGATAGAGTGCCAAGGCAAAACCTAGGAGAAAACATGGCACCAGGAAGTGAACTAGAAGAGGCAAGCAGCAGACAACAAAAGTAGTCCCTCCGGGACATCAAATATTGGCATTTTTAGTTACCAAATACAAATATTACATGTTAATTAAATAACAGAGGAGCTTAAAATATTAGCAAGGAACTGAGACTATAAAGAAAATCCAAACAGGTCTGAAACAGAAACAAACAATACTTTAGAAAATGAAAAATACAATGATTCAGTTTTGTTTTGTCTTTTTTTGAGAGAGTCTCACTCTGTCACCCAGGCTGGAGTGCATTGGTACAATCTCTGCTCACTGCAGCCTCAACTTCCCAGGCTCCAGCAATCCTCCTACCTCACCCTTCCAAGTAGCTGGGACCACAGGCGTATGCCACCACGCCCGGCTAATTTTTGTATTTTTAGTAGAAATAGGGTTTCGCTATGTTGGCCAAGCTGGTATCAAACTCCTGGCCTCAAGTGATGTGCCTGCCTCTGCCTCCCAAAGTGCTGAGATTACAGGTGTGAGCCACCGGGCCCAGCCAATGATCCATTTTTTAAATTAGGGAGGAGGGCCTTAAACAGCTGGTTAGACCCAGCAGAAGAGAGAATTAGTGAACTGGAAAACTGGCACAGACATTTTCCAGAATACATCCAGAATCAAAGAGATGGAAAATATGAAAGAGATGAGAGTTATAATTCACAATCAGGGTTCGTGAAGGAAATAATAGAGTAGGGAAGATAAAATTTCCAAAGAGATAACAACTGAGAATTTTCCAAAATTGTAAATGACACCAACCTTCAGATTCAAGGAGCCAAGTGCATCTCCAGCAGAATAAATAAAAAGAAATCCACATGTAGAACTATGATTGTAAAAATGCAGCACTCCAAGCCGGGCATGGTGGCGCATGCCTGTGGTCACAGCTACTTGGGAAGCTGAGGCAGGAGGATCACTTGAGCTGCAGAGTTCCAGGCTGCAGTGAGCTGTGATCATATCACTACACTCCAGCCTGGGCAACAGAGCAAGACTGTGTCTCTTACAAAAATTAAAAATTAAAAAGGCAGAACTCCAAAGGGGAGATAAAACCATAAAGGTAGACAGAGGGGGAAAAGTCACTTTTTTGTTTTGTTTTCTTGAGACAGGGTCTTGAGCTCTGTGGCCCAGGCTGTAGTGCAGTGGTGTGATCATGGCTTATTACAGCCTCAACCTCCTGGGCTCAAGTGGTCCTCCTGCCTCAGCCTCCTGTGTAGCTGGGACTACAGGCACATGCCACCAAGCCCAGCTGATTTTTTTAAATTTTTTTGTAGAGACGGGGTCCTACTGTGTTGCCCAGGCTGGTCTCAAACTCCTGGGCTCAAGTGATCCTTCTGCCTCAACCTCCCAAAGTGCTGGATTACAGGTACCATGCTCTGTCTGACAGGTTACTTTTGAAGATGCAGCCTTAGACTGAATACTGACTTTCCAACAGCAACAATAACAACAATAAAACCAAAAGATAGTGAAATCACATCATTAATGTGCTGAAAGAAAATAACCATGAATCTAACATTATATCCCACCTGTAGTCCCAGATACTCAGGAGGCTGAGGCAGGGGGATCACTTGAGCCCAGGAGTTGAAGGCTGCAGTGAGCTATGATCAAACCACTGCACTCCAGCCTGGGTGACAGAGTGAGACCTTATCTCTAAAAATAAAAAATAATAAGATAATATTCCCAGTGAAATATCTTTCCAGAATGAAGGTAAAATATAGATATTTTCACTTAACCAAAAATTGAGAGACTTTCCCACTGGCAGACCCTCGCCAAAGAAAATTATAAAGGTTATGCTTCATAAAGAAGCAATGGGCTGGGCACAGTGGCTCACACCTGTAATACCCGCACTTTGGGAGGCTAAGGTGGGCAGCTCGCCTGAGGACAGGAGTTCGAGACCAGACTAGCCAACATAGCAAAACCTCTTCTCTACTAAAAATACAAAAATTAGCTGGGTGTGGTGGCATACACCTGCAATCCCAGCTACTCAGGAGGCTGAGGTAGGAGAATTGCTTGAACCCGACAGGCAGAGGTTGCAGTGAGCTGAGATCACGCCACTGCACTCCAGCCTGGGCGACACAGCAAAACTCTGTCTAAAAAAAAAAACCCCAAAGGGCTGGGATTACAGATGTGAGCCACCATGCCCGGCCAAATTTTTTTAAATTAAAAAAAAAAAAAAAAGCAATAGAAACCTTCCCAGATGGAAGGTTTGAGAAGAAGAAATAATCAGCAAAGATACAGGTAAATATGTAGGCAACCCTATATAAATCTATGTGATTGTATGAACAATAATAATATCTAATTTGTGGGGGGGGGGGGGAATTAAGCTAGAACTGGATCCCAGTACTAGAAACAGATGATAATATATAAAGATTTCTAAGGTTTTCATATTGTTCAAGAGGCAGAAAGATATTAACTTTGTTAACTGAAAATATTAAAATAGATAACCACTAAAAGAACAGATGCACAAAGAATATAACTTCCAAACAAGAATGAGAAGCACTGGACTGAGAGGGGAAAAAAATTCTCAGTCAATGCCAAAGAAGGCAAAAAGGAAGAGGTAAAACTTGGAAATATAAAGCACCAAAAAGATGGTAGTAACAAATTGAATATATCAGTACTCACAATAAGATAAATGTAATAAAGACTCCACTTAAATGATGAAGATTGTCAGACTACATTTTTGAAAATCAGCAATATACTGTTTACATGAGATTTTTAAAACATAAAGTCATAGAAATGTTGAAAGTCAAAGGACAAGAAAACAAATATTAATAGAATAAATCTGATGGGGCTGTCTATATTAATATAAAAAAGAGACTATGGACAAAGCATTACTAGAAATGAAAAGGATTGCTACCTAATTCATGAAGAATATAGACCAATTAATTCTACGCTTATATGCACCAAAAATCATGTACTCTTTTTTTTTTTTTTTTGAGACAGTCTTGCTCTGTCACCTAGGATGGAGTGCAGTGGCAGAATCATAACTCACTGCAGCCTCGACCTCCTGAGCTCAAGTAATCCTCCCACCTCAGCCTCCTAAGTAGGAGACTACAGATACAAACCACCACACCCAGCTAATCTGTCTTATTTTTTGTAGAGATGGGGTCTCCCTATGTAGCCCAGGCTGGTTTCAACTCCTGGGTTCAAGCAATCCTCCCACCTTGGCCTCCCAAAGTGCTGGGAATACAGGCGTGAGCCACTGTACCAGGCTGAAAAGACATTTTTAAATTACTTAAATAAATGGAAAAATAGCAAGTTGTTAGTAGAAAGCTTTATCAATAGCGTGAAGATGTTAATTCTCCCCAAACTGATTAAATCCAATTCCAGTGAAAATATCAACAATACTTTTCACCACACTTGACAAGCTAATTCAAAAATTTAAAGGGAACAGCAAAAGGTCAAAATTAGCTAAGTGCCCCTAAGAAAAAGAATAAGGTAAGGGGACTTGCTCTCCCAGATAGCAATACTTACTATATAAGCTAAGTAAATAAGACAGTGTGATATTAGCAGAGGTATCTCACAAAGGGGACAATGGAAGATGATAGGGAACCTGGAAACAAACCAATGCATATATGGAGACTTGATTTTATAACAGAGTGGGCTCCAGAGATGAGTAAAGAGTCAATCAATGGGCCAGGTGCGGCGGCTCACGCCTGTAATCCCAGCACTTTGGGAGGCCAAGGTGGGTGGATCCCAAGGGCAGGAGATCGAGACCATCCTGGCTAACATGGTGAAACCCCGTCTCTACTAAACATACAAAAAATTAGCTGGGCGTGGTGGCAGGCACCTGTAGTTCCAGTTACTCGGGAGGCTGAGGCAGGAGAATTGCTTGAACCCGGGAGGCAGAGATTACAGTGAGCCGAGATCGCACCACTGCACTCCTGCACTCCAGCCCGGGAGACAGAGCGAGACTCCCATCTCAAAAAAGAAAAAAAAAAAAAAAGTCAATCAATAGTACTAGGAAGTTTGATTTATTTATTTATTTTTATTTTTTGATACAGGGTCTCACTCTGTCACCCAGGCTGGAGTGCAGTGGCACCATCTTGGCTCACTGCAACCTGTGCCTCCCGGGTTCAAGAGATTTTCCTGCCTCAGCCTCCTGAGTAGCTGGGATTACAGGCGTGCCACCATGCCCGGCTAATTTTTGTATTTTTAGTAGACATAGGTTTCACCATGTTGGCTAGGCTGGTCTCAAACTCCTGACCTCATGTGATCCACCTGCCTCAGCCTCCCAAAGTGCTGGGATTACAGGCGTGAGCTACTGCGCCCAGGCAGGAAAATTTATTAAACAACTGCAAAAAATTAAATTGGAACCCTACTCAAACCATACACAAAAATCAATTTTAGTTGTATTAAGCACTTAGATGTGGAAAATAAAGCTATAAAACTTTTAGAAAACAGTTTAAGAGAATACCATTACAATCCAATAAAGGGTAAGTTTTTCTAAAACAAGAGACAAAAATATCCACTCATGAAGGAAAATGTTGATAAATTCTACCGCGTAAAATTAAAGCTTTGCTTCACCAAAAGACATTTAAAAGAGAGGAAAAGATAACCACTAAATGGATGGGGGGTGGGGGTGGTTGGGGAATGGTTTGGAATGGAATTTGCCAAATATATAATTGAGACAAAGGATTAATATCCAAAATATATGTTTTAAAACTCCTATGAATCAAAGGGAGAAGGAAAAACAAGCCTGCTAACATAGCAGGACCCCATCTCTCTCTCTCTCTCTCTCCCCCACTTTTTTTTTTTTGAGACAGTCTCACACTGTCACTCAGGCTGGGGTGCAGTGGCATGATCTTGGCTCACTGCAACCTCTGCCTCCTGGATTCAAGTGATTCTCATGCCTCAGCCTTCTGAGTAGCTGAGATTACAAGCATGCGCCATCATGCCCAGCTAATTTTTGTATTTTTAGTAGAGACGGGGTTTCGCTATGTTGGCCAGGCTGGTCTCGAACTCCTGGCCTCAAGTGATCCACCCACCTTGGCCTCCCAAAGTGTTGGGATTACAGGCGTGAGCTACTGCACCTGGCCAAGACCCCATCTCTTAAGTAAATAAATAAACTAAGTGTGGTGCCAGGTGCCCACACTATTTGTGAGGCTATTTGTGAGGCTAAGGCCAGAGGTTCACATGAACTCAGGCGTTTGAGGCTGCATTGAGCTGTGATTGTACCACTGCACTCCAGCCTAGGTAACAGAGTAAAACCCTGACTCTCAGAAAAAAAAAAAAAAAAAGAAAATGAAAAGAAAAAAGAAAAAGATAAACAATACAATGGAAAAATGGGCAAAAGTCACAAACAAGTATTTTACAAAAGAGAAAACACAAATGGCTCACAGATACCTGAAAAATGCTTGATCTTGTTAGTAATCAGAGAAATGCAAATTAAAACCACAGAGATATTGTTCCCATCTGAATAAGAAAAATTTAAAAGTAAGTCAATAGTAAGTGTTGACAAGGATGGGGAGCAATAATAACTCTTACTACCTTCTGGTGGGAGTGTAAATTAATACAACCATTTAGAGAAACAGATTGATAGTAAAATTCAGTAGGAAAGTCAATTTTGCTCCTGGGTTTATATGCTAGAAAAATTCTTGCATATGTACACCAGGAGGCATGCATTACAGATTCTCATAGCAGCATTGTTAAGAATTACTAAAAAGAGAGAGACAGAGAAAGGCAGAACACAAATGTGCATTCATAGTAGTAAGGAGTAGTCACTTGTGGCATATTCACACAGTGGAATACTATACAACAATGAGAATGAAGAAACCCCACTGTGCAAATGTAACACAATTAATTTAATATCAACATTAAACAGAGTGTTGGGGAAAAACCCAAATCACTGAAGCTATATAATGTATGCTTCTGTTTATGTAACATTCAAAAAAAAAAAAAAAAAGCAAAACTTCACATGATTTTAGGGATGTATATGTAGAAGTTGTAAAATTATAAAGAAGGCAAGCAAATGAATAAAACACAGCTCAGAGTGGTGATTATCTCTGGTGTGTGTTGGTGGGGAGGGGAGACACCATCTAAGAGGGCATGAAGAGGTTCCTGTGAATACTAAGATTCTAATTTTTAATGTAGCTGCGAGGATATAAACATACATTTTATTTCATTCTTTTAATTGCACAAATACATTCATACTGTATTTTATATGTATGGTACATTTCACAATCAAATGGTCAATGTGGCTGGGCACGGTGGCTCACACCTGTAATCCCAGCACTTTGGGAGGCCGAGGCTGGTGGATTGCTTGAGGTCAGGAGTTGGGGACCAGCCTGGCCATCATGGTGAAACCCTGTTTCTGCTAAAAATACAAAAATTAGCCAGATGTGGTGGCACGTGCCTGTAATCCCAGCTACTCAGAAGGCTGAGACAGGAGAATTGCTTGAACCTGGGAGGTGGAGGTTGCAGTGAGCCAAGATTGTGCCACTGCATTCCAGCCTGAGACAGAGCAAGACTGCGTCTCAAAAAACAAACAAGTGGCCACTGTGTGTTATTTCTGGGATCTTGACTAAACACATTGAGGCTGGGCTATGTCTCTTCTGTTTCCCTCTCCAAGAACGAGTTAGAAGATTCCATCTGGCCAGGCGCGGTGGCTCACACCTGTAATCCCAGAACTCTGGGAGGCCAAGGAGGGTGGATCACCTAAAGTCAGGAGTTCGAGACCAGCCTGGCCATCATGGTGAAACCCAGTCTCTACTAAAAATACAAAAATTAGTCGGGCATGGTGGTGCATGCCTGTAATCTCAGCTACTTAGGAGGCTGAGACAGGAGGATCACTTGAACCTGGAAGGCAGAGGTTGCAGTAAGCAGAGATCGCACCATTGCATTCCAGCCTGGGCAAGAGAGCAAGACTCCGTCTCAAAAAATAATAAATAAATAATACATTTTTAAAATGAAAATTCCATTATCTTATTGATTTAAATCTAGTCGACCTCTGGATAAGCCCTTCCCTTTGGTTTATTACTACCATATTCCAAATCTAGTGCTGTACTTGTCCCTGCTCCGCAATTATCAGCAGTCAGATTTTTGTACTTTTCTGGCAACCTAAGCTTAGGGGTACCAAGATCATCCTCCTGCCTTTCCAACAGTGTTTGCTCAGCCTGCAAGTGTAAGAGGGGAAAAAAAAAAAGAAAAAAAAAGAGGTTTAATTATAATCACTTCTCCAGGAACTGCTTTCCTCTAATGATGTCCACATCAAGTGACTCCAAAATAATTCTTCATTCTAAAAGAGAGTAATTCTGGCCGGGTGTGGTGGCTCACGCACTTTGGGAGGCCGAGGTGGGTGGATTGCCTGAGCTCAGGAGTTCGAGACCAGCCCGGGCAACATGGAGAAACTCCGTCTCTACTAAAATTACAAAAAATTAGCCAAACGCGGTGGTGCGTGCCTGTAATCCCAGCTACTTGGGAGGCTGAGGCACGAGAATTGCTTAAACCCTGGAGGCAGAGGTTGCAGTTAGCCAAGATCGTTTCACTACACTCCAGCCTGGGCGACAGAGCAAGACTCTGTCTCAAAAATAAATAAATAAATAAGAGTAATTCAAGGCCTTGAATATCAACCAGAGTGAGTGACAGAAAGGCTTGATACCAGTATGTCACTCACACCTTTCATGGGTAGACCTTTTCAAAATCACCCAGTGTCCCCCTCTCTGAAGACCTTCATCTGTAAAACAGAAATAAGAAGCAACTGTGCTGAATGTTCTTAGAAGGTGTGGTCATAAACTCTATTAATAGACAGTAGAGCCTGTTGTTAACTCTGTCTAAATCTACACACTAATTTGGAAGTTTCATCAGTCTGACTCATATTTTCTTTTTGCTTTCTAATAATTCAGTATCCCAGCCTTTACACCCTCACTCAACTTCTGGCATGGACATGCTCAGCATTGCCACACTTGCCAATAAAGGTAAAAACTATACAATTTTTTGGCAGGCTTTAATAACTTTCATAATGAGCTACCATTCCTGTCATTTATTTGATTTGAACTTGCAAAGGCATCAGTAAATTAAAAGAAAGCATACTGAGATTTGGTGGAGGAAAAAAATGTCAATTCCCAAATTCGTCTTTTGGGAATTCAAAATACACAATAGAGCAACAGCTGTTCTAGATTTCCATCAGAGATTAGCAGATAAGTTATTATTGAAATTCAAAGTTGTGACATCTTTAGATAAATATTTGCCCTTGATTTTCACAGCCTCTGATTCAACAGAAATCTGGAAGTGTTCACAGCTTGGCCCGGAGAAGATCGTTTTAAATCTACAGCTTTAAAATGTGGTTGAAAAGGAGCCCAGGTTGGATCCTGCCAGCAGGTCCGCTGGCCGCTGTTACCTCCCCACTGTCAATGCCTAGGTCTCTGCCTCCAGCCCTGTTTCAGCCTGTCCTTGAGGATTTGCTTCACCTCATTTACTGAGCTTGCCACAGATTCATTACCTGGCATCAGAGCTCCCCTCTCACTGAGCCTGCCCAGAGGGGTGCCAGTATACTAGCCAGATGCCGCTGGAGGGACTCCACAATAAAGCCTGGCTATTAAAGACTTCAACAGTCTCATAAAGTCACTTTGCCAGCTGTAGAGCACACAAGTGCCCACAGATCCAAGCCTCCTTCCTTCCCCAAAGAAACACCTTGGATAAAGTCTTGGAATATCATCCATTAGCACATGGCTCCAGCCAACACATGAATTCCCTTACACCAGCACATGGTCTCTCTTTCCTGTTCATTCACTTTGGAAGACAGTCCTTGAAATGACAAGGCCTGGAGTGTCTTGTACAACCACCGCCAATCCGGTTTCCAGCAGAGGCTTGTGGGCTAGGGAGTGTATCGATTTGTATTGTTAAAGGAATTTCCTGCTCCTCTCAGTGTCAGCTGAAGAGCCCTCTGCAGCCATTCTCCTATTTTGAGAGAAGAGAAACAAGAGGAGACGAACTCCTGGTTCCTTCCTACGGAGTGTATAGACCAGTGACAATGTTAGTCCTACAATTTGGATTTATTTGTTTGTTTTCTAATCACCGCCACTTCTCCAAGTACAAAGTCTGTGTCTATAATTAGATATCTTCTACATGTTACACCGGCAAGTCCATCTCATCATTTTACAGAGGGATGGTGACTTCCTTTAGCCCCCCATACTGACCGCGGTCCCTCACCTACTGACTGATTGACTTATAAATCTGCCCCCCACCCACTTGTCTGTCCATTGAAGGCAAATTCGCCATCGGGAACACAGTAGTTTCTCAGTAACTATCTAATGCATGGCCACCCTTCCCAGGATTTAGAATATCAAAGGCACGTGTTCTTTCCCCCGAAATCACCTGCCTGCGCTTCCCCCAGCCGGGTGTCCCCAGCCTTCACCTCGGTCCGGCCACCACCTCATCCCGCTTCTTCGCGGCTTCCAGGCCTCGGGCTGGGATCTCAGCCCCTGCCTGTAGGTGCGGCCCAGAGGGTGCGACACGCGTCGGAGCGGGGCAGCGGAGGAGGGGACAGGGACGCGGCAGCCACACCCGCATCTCTTTCCCCTCTCGGGCATCCCCGAGGGCCCTTCTGCCTCCAGTTCCTTGAGCCCCCGAAGCCCCCCATGCGGCAAGAGCGAGTCGCAGGAACAAGTGGGGAATCTTGGCCGCGGCCCCCTCCCCCGCCTTATAAAAAAGAAATTGACTTTTGTTTGGAGTTTGTGAAAAGTGGGGCTCGGGGCCCAGTCAATGGGGCGCCCCGCGGCGCGGGCTGAGTGGAGCTAGCGCGAACCGCTCAGCCGCGGCCCCAATTAATCCGCCCTTTGTGCGGCCCGCCCGGCCGCCCCCGCCGCAGCCGCACCAGCGGCCCATTGTTCGGCCTCGCCGGGCCGCGGGATTTACCCTTTTCAAACAGCCGGTTTTGTCCAGGGCAGTTCGAGCGGAAGTTTCTCACTGACAATTTGCCCCAAATAGATAGATTTGTCAGAAGCGACCTTCGGGAAGGAAGCAAAAAGCCACCGGCCCGAAGGTTGGGCCCAAAACAGGGACTCTGCGTCCCACCCGCGGCCGCGCCGCCCCCCCGCGCCCCCGGCCCTGCAGTCCCGAAGCCCCGCGGGGGTCCAGACCACTGCACCTGCTGAGCCAGACACTCCGCGGACCTGACCTCCGTTTTACCCATCTGTAAAATGGGGCAGCTGGGCGCTGGCAAGCCGTAAGTCCAAGAGCTTTGGCTCCACCAGCGTGTACGACGCTCATTTCCTTTCTCTCTCCCCACACCCTTTCCAAAAACTGTAAGCCAGAAAACCTGGCCAGGCCTCCGCGACGGCGAGAAACGGTCCTGAAGGTCGGTCGCGGTAATGCGGTCCGGATCGTGCACGTGCTGTTTCGCCACTGCCCTCCGGCTCCTCCTTAACAAAGATGTCAACCGTGCTAAATCACAGGTGGTGCCTTTGTAAGACCAGCTATTGTCCCCTCATAAGTCAAGATATAAAACGCTTTGTACTGAATGGCCCATGATCTGGAGCGCTCAACTTGGGAGTTGAGCTGTTAGATTTTTTTTTCCCCACCCACCAGAGCCACTCTTCTCCCAAATGACCTCACTTAATAAGCAAAATTTAAATGGGGTGGGGAGGACTCAACATGCTGTGGATGAAAAGAATAGTTACTGATTTCTTCACACTTAATGGCATGTAGGAGTCTTTTAAAATACAGTCTCATACCAAACAGATCTGTGAATTTTAAGCAGAACTGAATTGTATTAATCAGTTGATGGGTTTGTCCATCTTCTATCACTAGATGAGAAATACAAAGGTTGGGAATCCACAGCGTCTAATTCTACTGTACTTAAGCAATCTCTCCCTTTAGTCCAGAAAATTTCCTACTAGTTGCACATGAGAGAAAAATTGAAGCAAAAAAAAAAATCTGTTTTTTGTTTATCCATCAGGTGAATACACACTTCGGCATCATACAGAGGAAACCCTAGGTGGTCTTTAGCAAGATTTCAGTGGTTAAGAGCTACAATTTAGAAAAGATGACAATACATACACAGTGTCAATAGTATTTAAACAAACATCCCAGACAACAGAATAATGGTTATTAACTATGATGCTTTGGGCTTCTGACTAATTTCCCATGTCTGTCTGCAGCCAAACAGCTGCAGGATTTTTCCCCCTTTAAAAACTGTTTGTGCATCATTTTAAAAATTGCATTTAACAGCCATATTCTCCAGAGCAGTCCCTCTGTGTGGAACCGAAGTGAATGGTTTAGCAATAGCTATGAAGCCAGTAAGTAGTAAGAATGTCTTTCATGCCAAAAGAACTCTAACCACTCTGCTAGAAATGGGCTACATTTTTACTCTCTGAAATGTAGAAGCTGTCTGCTACTGTATGACCTTCAGTATGGTTTACACGTCTAAATAAATGGAATTATTTAACCCTGCTCACACTTGCACTAGTGTTTTCAAAATTGATTAAGTTGTGCAACTGTACTAAAGTGTACCTTTCTTGGGGTTTGAAAATATTAAAGAAATCAAGAGAGGGTAAGATTATTTTGCAAAATTGCTTTCTCACTCTTCCAGATAAATATTACATTTTAAAAATTACTTGGTGATCCAAAGATTAAAATGAATGCATTTCTGTACACTCCAAATATGCAATTCCAATGATTATTTAGCTACTGCAGCTGGAAATACATATATTTAGGGATACAGATATGTACAATTATGAATACTTGGGTAATTACACATTGTAACTAACTATTAATGCATGGACTAAAATCAAATTACCTCCACTGTTTTCATTGTTATTTAGTACTTAATAAGTATCCACTTGGCACTAAAAGATGGTCAAAATATATCAAACAATGTCAGCCTTCCAAAAAGGTATCAAAATACTTATATCCTAGATAGATACACATATGTTGTATGTAGTGCATGTTGGTGTTTCAAATATCTCATTATTTAATGTCCTGATCTGATAGAAATGTTAGATTTCAAATCACTGTTTCATCTATCCCAACAGTTACACCTGAAATTTTAGAGGCTAAGGAGAAATGTCTGCAACCTACCTCCTCAGTTGTGAACTCCTGTACCTGA
Source organism: Pan paniscus (assembly GCF_029289425.2). NCBI lineage: Eukaryota > Metazoa > Chordata > Mammalia > Primates > Hominidae > Pan > Pan paniscus. The sequence goes on from NC_073254.2 coordinate 128,165,122, forward strand.
AAGGCCAAATCCTCCTCCTCCCAGCAGGCAATCATCTTATGCCCTGAAGCATGAGATCTGATTACCCCTATCATCATCTTAGCTTGCATAGATACAGATGTTATTAACGGCTGTAGTTTATCCAACCCTTTTTTAAAACGCAGCTGCAGCATTTGACTTGGGGACCTCCTGTGAATCCCACTGGTTGACTCCGTCTTGCACAAAGCACGTGGGGTTTGGGGGAGGGAGAAGAGAGAGGGAGGTTTGTTTTGTTTTGGAGGGTTTTTTTTTTTTTTTTTTTTTGAATCAGAGTTCCCTAAATAGCCACTCGGCATCTTTGTAAGTGATGTGAATTCTGAAATTACTTACTAGAATAGGACAACAGAGTACTGTGTGAACTAGATCTGTTGGAAACAAAGCATAGTAGAATGTATGATGCTTTTCACTTCATTGGCAGAGATCAAATATGTGGTCCTGATATACTCATCCACATAATAAAGAATTGTAGCTTATTCTGAAATATATTGGCCACATTCAAACTGGAGTACCTGGTTTTACATAACAATTGTTTCTACAAGTGTTGAAACAGTAATCTGGATAAAGTAGGTCCTAAAGCTGCTGTGAAGGGAAGACAGGGACGTTTTTAAAATCTGAAAGGCCTAGATTGGCAATCCAGGCAGATCAAATTCAGCGATTAATTGGTCAATCTAATCATTGCCTTTTTCTCAGCATCTATGATTTGTGTCTCTAAGTATTGCTCCTGTAGGTCATATCATCCCTTCTATAAAACAGAGAGGACACCTCACAGGTTTCCTACACCTTGGAACACAGCAAATTTTAAGTACTGGCAGAAAGGGAATTTAGAAAAAAACCCTGTGAAGTAAAGGAGGCTGACGTTGCACAAATACTGAACTATAGTTTCAAGATGCACAAAACACTGTTCTTAATTCTAATTACTTCACTAGTAAGTAAGTGAAATTGCTTTAATTGGAGCTTCTAGAAGCCCTTCTGGGAAATGAGAGGTAGCTGGATGCAGTAGAATGCAGTGGAATGAGTATTTCAAAGAGCACTGGACTCAGCATCAGGAGATATGGGTTCTGGGGATGATCTCTGTCTCTCAGTGAGTAAGCAAGGACAAGTTGTCTGTAAGGTTCTCACTTTCCTCATCTATAAAATGACTACATTAGAGGAGTGCCTTGTAACTTATGTGCTCTGTGATTCCACGCTAAATGGAAGCCAAGTTAGACTGTGTAATTCACAGGAAATTAGGAGGCTGAAGAAAGCTTGGCAGCCAGTATCTCCCTGGATGTAGTCTGTGCTCTGCTTTCTTGTTTCTCTAGTCATTCTTTTGTTTTCAGAAAGCCAAAAATGACCTGCACTGCTTCCCAAGGTTTGGAGATTCAGAGGACCTGTCCCTGTTCCCTTCCTACCCCATTGCTGGGGCTGAGCAAAAATGAGCCCTTCACCTCAAGCTTCAGTAGCTTTCATTGAGTATCATCAGGCAGGTTCACTCATACATTCCACATTTACAAAGCACCACTATGTGCCAGGGTGCAAGGGACTAGAAAGATGTTTCTACTTGATTATTCTTGGAGCCAGAGAATGTCAAGATGCAGCGGGACTCTAGAAGCCTCGGAGTCTCAGCCTGACTTTAGAACTGAATTTTTGTCCAACCAAGGGTGTGAATAAATGCAAAGACATGACTTGTTATTTGTTAAGGTTGTGGGGTGAGGGGGGTGGTCACACAGAGCATTGTCTCCTTGTTGTTAGCAGCGTTCATCTTCCTACTTGTGGGGAGTAACAGACTACTTTTGGCAATACAGTGCTCAAAAGTGTCAAGAAAAACCCTGCAACTCAGGACCCACTGGATTCTAGAGAACAAGCGTCCCTTTTCTGGATTGTTCTTGTTTATTTGGGGGGTAAATTTGGATAAGAATCAAACAACTTGTAGAGAGATCCACAGCAGAATCAAGAGCAAGCCTGCAAACACTGTTTCTTTCATTTGGCACTTAGCAAGCACCTACTATGTGCCAGACACTGCTCCATGACCCACCTCCTCTCTCACCATCCACTGGGCAAGCAACAGCCATAGGTTGAATTATGATGTGGAAGCAAATGCAAATCAACTTCCTCCTTCATATAAACAAACAAACAAACAAAAACTTGTGTCAGAGTGTTTTTGGATACTAAACATCAAAACTCAGCCAAGCTCAGCTGGTAGGTTTTCCCAGCCATTTCCTGGGTCTGAGCATCTCTTAACTCTGCATGTCAGTAAGGGGAATGGTATTTTAAAGGAGTGACTCTCTAGAGGTTGAATGGCCTCTGTGAGGGGTCGATCACAGGGGATTGGGGAAGGGGTCTCTTTAACACCAATTCCATCAGCTCTGCTAGCTGATGGGAAAGCTTGTCCTTTCACCTTCGGTATTTTAATTTAGAAGAATGTGTGTGTGTGGAGGGGGTGTTAATGGAAAAAATGTCACCATTTTTAGAGAAGCTAGTGAATGGCAGGGCTAGCAGTCAACCTCAGATAGTCTGAAACTTAGAGGGGTGCTCTGTACCCCTGCCTCTCTCATACAACCTAGTTAATAGGATTCTCTTTAACAGGGCACTAGCAGAGGAATGAGCTATAATACAATACAGTCCTCAGAGGACTGTAGAATCAGTAGATTCTCCTAACACAAGGCCAGCTTTCCAGGGCAATTCTGGACAGCCTATCTCACCGCACACTCGTTTAGGGCTCCTTGTATATATCTCCAGTGTCCTGTGTTTCATCCCAATCTAAAACATTTATCATCTTTTATGTGTCTGCTCCCTGCTACATGGAGTAAAGGAGTCATGTCATTAATCTGCTATATCCCCAGGGTCTGGCATATAGTGGGTGCTCAGTATTTGATGAGTGGGTAGATTGATGGATGGGCAGAAATACCCCTTGATCCATGGTCCTCTCATGATCTTATTTCCTATCTCTTGGACCAAAATGTAAACATCCTTCGATAAAAGAACCTTCCCTGCGTTTTAGGCTTTGGTTTTGGTTGAGAGCTCCATACTCACAAGCGCCTACAGAGGAAATTAGGGGCTATGTCTGAACCTGTTTAGAAGGGTTTCAGAAACTCTGAGGGTGTGGCTATCCCCACCACCTTCCAAAGCAATAAACTTATCCTTGTAACTTAAGGTCTTGTCTCTGTTAAACGATAATTCTGAGCCAGATGGCATTTGCCCCTTATCAATCATTTCCTTTAATGGACTCACAGGAAAAAATCTTTGAAAGTTAAGACGGAACAGGGTGAGAATCCTTTTACAAATAACAATCTGGAACCCAGAGAGGTCTAGCCACTCGCCTAAGGTCACACAGCTTGTTGGCACAGCCCTGAATCCCTATCTCGTGGTTTCCAGCGTTTAGCCTGGCTGTGCCTCCAGTGGCCCCTCAGGGCATCTGCAGGTGACTTCCCTTCATTTGCCCAACATTTATGCAGCACCTACTATGAATCAGGCAGCATGCTGGGGCCTGTGGATAGAAAGATGAAGAGCCATAGTCTTTGTCCTGCAAAGGCTTTCTTCTCTGAGCTGTACCCATGGTAGTCCCAAGTTTCTACGCCTTAAATCCGAGGTCCCCCGTGGCCTGCAGCAGCTTTGCCTGAGTAGAAGGCAGCCCGCACTAAGGCTCCAGGCTTATTTGGGACCTGGTGGGCGACGGGGCCTCAGCCCCTCCCGCCTACCCTGGAGCTTGTTGCCGCCGTTACCACTGAACCAATCATGCCAGAAAGTCATCACGATGATTTCAGAACTGTATTGTGATTTATGCAAAGCGCGCCGATAATTACAGCCGGGCGCACAGAACACAGGATGCATATGCTGCGGGTGTGTGCGCGCAGTGTTGTGCCTTTTGCCAGGGCTGAATGGGGTGTGTGTGTATTCCGTAGGCATCTTCTTGACACCATGCTTGATCAGGGACTGGTGACAGGAAAAAGAGGGAAGATACCCATTTTGATTTTGAGACAATTTGATGAGCCTTGGGAGTATTTTCCAGAAGTTTTGGTGCCTACAGATGAGCCAGCCTGGCAGGAGTGTTCGAGAGTAGGGGAAGAGGTGGTTTGGAGCCCAGGAAAGCCATCGTCCAGCCCCCGCACAGGCAAAGCAATTCGTAGTTCTCCTTCTCGAAACAGACCCCTAAATGCTTCCCCTGGAGACAGGCCTGGGTCTAGTCATCACCCCCCACACTGCCCTCATCTTCGCCCCAGATAAATTAGTTCCACCCTTGAAGTTCTTTGTCCTGAACCAAGCACCCTCTTTCGCGTCCGCGTTATGGGGGTGGTGGTGGTAGGTGGCTGAAGCAAGTGGATTTCTGGCGTGAACCAGAACCTGAGGATTCCAAACGGAGCCTGGCATCTTATTGTGTTTCTCAAATCCTGCCCGAAATTCCTCCCCTCTCTGGGCGCCGAGTTCGAGAAAGCGCTACGCCGCCGGTCGGGCTAGCTCCACAAGCGGCTGTACAAGTTGGCTGTCAAAAAACGCTGATTTCTCCTCCTGTCACCTAATAAAACCCTACGCGCTTATGGCCTCGTCCCACAATTCCCCAATCTCGTCCCAATTCGAAAAACCGAGGAGGAGGGAATAAACTGAGAGATAAAGATCCCCCATCTTGCTCTTTCCCCGGGACCCCAGCCTTGGTCGCGGCGCCCCACTAAGGAGGACACAGGCTCTGGTGTGTGTGGTGTGCGAGACCCCGAGCTCGAGGCCGAGCCAAGGCTGGGCAGAAAGTTGCAATCACGTGCTGTCGGAGCCCACTGGAGCGCACAGCGCGCTCCCCCTGGGACGCCCAGGCGGAGGACCTGCTGCGCCCTCCCAGGGCTCGGGGGACTCCAGCATTCACTTGCACGCACAGGCGAACTCTGATTGAAAGCCCGGGATGACACCGAGTCTGGAGAAAGAGGGACCGGGGGGTGGGCTGGCGGAATTGCAGAGCGCCGGCCACAGCTCCCCTCCCCGCGAACGTCGAGCGGAGGGCGGGAGGTGTAACCTCTGACCTCTGGCCGGGTCCACGCCCTGAGGAGGGACTGGCAAGCTCTTGTTCGACAAGTTCAAGCTGCCGAGAGAGCTTAAATAGAATTAATCTCTTAGAGATCGGGGATCATCGCTCCCTCGGCATGCGCTCTCCCAGCGCCGCGCACAGAGCAAGGCGCGAGAGAGCTCAGGAATCGCGGGAAGGCAAGCGGAATGGGGAGGGGGTAGGGGATGAGGGCCTCTCTTCACTATTCCTCCGCCCGGAGAGCGGGAGCCCGCAACGCCCGCCGAGGAAGAGCGGCGGGAGGGAACGCTCTGCCCTCCAGCCGCCCCGGTGCAGATAATGGAGGCGACAAGAGATTCGCTCAGCGTCGGATGGGCCAGCTCTGCTTGGGGAAGCTGGCGGCATCCTCCCCTCGGCTGGTGCCCAAACCCACCGCGCGAAGGCCGAAGGAACGCGGAACCTCCAGAAGACCCCATCCTCAGCCCTGACTTTCCGTAGATATGTGCAAAATGAGTAAATTACTCACCTCGGGCCAGATCCAAGTTTTACCCAACAGAAGGGGCACCGCACCAAGAATGAACCAACTCACATGGCCATGTCCGGCGCGCACAATCACACGCCAGCACACAGCCACCCAATTTCTTCCGCGAATCTATCTGGCACTCTGGAGAGAGGGGGAAAAGCGTTTTGAGAAAGCCCCGTCACCCCTCCCCTTCCTTCTTGCCGTGAAATATACGAATTCATTTTTATTACGAGCCGCACCGTCCTCACCATCACGCACGCACAGAGCCACACTCCCATATTCACACTTTCTAACTCGTAAGCTCCGACAGCGCCTGCATTTTCTTTGGGAGCCGCTTGGAGGTTCATTAATATCATTAGCATTTAACCCCCTCCCTCTTCCCATCCCCTCCCCGCACATGGCTGACGTCAGACCCCGCCAGGAGTTGGGGGAAAAGCTAAGTGGGCCAGGGACGCCCTATTCCCCTCCCCGCGGCTGCCTGTCAGAGCGCTTCTGGAGATATTACAGGGGACCCAGCCCGCAGCGACAGGCACAAAGTCACGGGGTAATGAACTTCGGGGACCCTTCGCCGCTGCGTGCGCGGCTCTCCCCGGAAACCCGGACCTGGCCGCCTCTTCCCTCGGAAGATTTCCCAGCAATCTAGTTTTCCCACTCTGCGCTCGGGTTCCGGCAGCGCGGAGCCCGTCTGCCTCTGAGACTGCGGTTGTGTTTTCCTTCTTTCCTTGGGAGACCAGCGGTCGGCAGAGATTGCCCACACTCTGCATGCCTATGTAGAGGGAGAGATCGAAGACTGAGTGACAGGAATGGGGAAAAAGAGGGATTTCGCTCCGTAGGAAGGCCATTTTCGTGTCTCCATCTCTGTCTTTCAACATCCCTCTCTTGCTGTTCTTCCTTCTTCCTCAGTCTTCCTGTCCATCTCTCCATCTGTCTGTCCATGTGTGTGTCCATATCAAGCAGCATTCCCAGCAGCTGCGGTTTTGCAAGAGCCGGGAAGAAACTTAAGGATGCTTAAATTTCCACTGTTGGACGAATTCTGAGCGCCCAGGGAGCAGCGCAGCGCGCGACTGACACCCACCTGTCCCGCCCAGGAGCCTTGCAGGCTGGAGGGCGGCTGGAGAGCGGCGGCGCCCGGCGGCGAGGCGGGCGCTGCCGGCCGGGACTCGGGCAGCGCCCACCAACCGCTCCGCCCCGGGACAGCCAGCATGAGCAAGCCAGCCGGATCAACAAGTGGGTACCTCTCGGGCCGCCGTGGGGCCTAGGCGCGCAGCCTGGGGCGGGCGAGCGGGGAGGCTGGGGAGGTCCTGCCTGGAGCGCTGCGAATCTGAGCCCCTGAGAGGGATTCCAGCGGGCGTGTGCGTTCGGCCCAGACCTGTAGACCGTGAGTTGGAGCATTTCGTGGAGAGGAGAGAGCCGTTTCGTTGCCTCTGGATTGCTTGATCCCCCCTGTCTGGTGCGGTGAGAAGGTTACGACCCGCGCAGCCCACCAGTCGGATGAGTTGTCTCCATTTAGCCGCCAGGTGCTGGTTGGGGGGGGCCATGGGGGCGGGAACTGGGCCGCAGCTCCAGGCGGTAGCACAATAACACACTCGCTCAAAACTCCGAGCTCCAGCGCGCAAAAGCAACTCTGTGCAAAGCGGATTTTGAATGGAATGCTTTGCACCCCGTTTCTAGCTATTTCAAATAATCCTGCAAACTGGGAAGCAGAAACAATTTAAAAGTCACATTTTCCTTAATCCTAAATCCGCGTAGGTCATAACTGGGGAATTTAAAGTATGGCGAACCACTCTAGCAAAGAGAGGACCAAATCCCTAATCCCAAGGACTTTTCGAGCCGGAGCCCAGCGGAGGCAGGAGTGCGCGGCCTGCTCCCTCCGTGCGCTTCTCTCCTTCCTCGAACTTCCTTAGCTGCCGGCTCTCCGAACGCCAGGCCGCAGCTGACCTCTCACCACCCCGAGACTCACGAGCGCAGGGCTAAGTGTGTGTGCGAGGGCATTTGCTTGCACCCTGCCTGCGGAACCCAAGAATGTGCAGGCCCGAGCCAGCGTTGAGCAGGCGCGGTCACGGTGCTCAGATCTCCCGGGGGCATTTCAGTTCCCGCCATCCAGTGGCCCACGGCTGCGGGCTCCAGGGTCTGAGGCTGGGGACTACCGTTGCCGCCGCAGTCCCCATATCCCGAAGTTGCCTTGCTGCTTGTGTTGTTTTCGCAGATAGCATTTTTGGCGCTCTGTGCGTTCCTTCCCTCCCCCTCCCCCTTTCACTCGCCCTCATTGTCCTGAGTCTTTGAAAGTTGGGAGAATCGGAGATACTTCTGAGGACTGGTAATGAAGTCTCACTTAAGTGGGATGCAATTCCCGCCCTCCTACCCCCCTCCAAGAAGGAGGTTGTGTTTTCATTTTGTTTTGCTTTGGGTGCTGACCTTTTAAAAATTAGAGCAAAATGAACGTGAACAAAAAGAAAAGAAGAAATGTTTCGAGCTGGGGCAGAGGGAGCAGAGAAGGAGCCCTCACCGCGGCCGGAATGCAGAGCGGACCCTGGCCCAGGACTGGGTTTCCCTTTAGGCTCGGGCCTACCCTGGCCTTCGCTGTTGGAATCTCCAGGAGGTAAAGCGACCTCGATTTTTGTTGCCCGCATTCCCGGGCGTCAGTGTCCTTCCCAGGAGGCTCAGGAGGCCGTTTCTGTTGCATTCTGAGCCTCCATTGCAAAAACTGAAGCCCGTGGGTCTCGGCAGACCTCCTAGCTCGCTCGCCCCGGGACAGGCCCTCGCCTACACCCCTGGAAGTAAGGAGCCCCGGGCTCTTTCGTCCTTTTCGGGGTGTGGAGCCCCTGGGGCCCTTGAAAGGTGAGGCCTCAGAGGCGAGGGAGGGGTGAACGGGGAGCTCTGCCCGCCTGCGGCTGCGCCCCCGCTGTGGACTAGGAGGCAGGCCAACCCTCCGGACTTTGGGGGAAAAACCACAGCGGGCTCCTTGCGGAAACTTTGGCCGTTCTAACTTGCCAAGAGCCTGAGTGAGGCCTTGGAAGCCTCCAGCCCCGGCTCAGGTCGGGACGCGGCTGCTGAGCTTTCTCAGGCCCGCAGGACAGCGGCCCCCGCCCGTGGCGCCGCTGCATTTAGGCCCTTTCCAGACCGGTGGCGGCAGCCAACCCGAGACCTGCGTCCCTCGGGCCCGGGGCAGCTAGGAGGTCGGCGCGCAGCGGGCCGGGTCAGGACTGGGTCGAGCAGCCAGAGCTGCAGCCCCCGCCTTGCTCGGCTTCTCGCGGCTGGAGAGCAGAGCGATGTCACCCGGAGCCCCGCCTGGGTGGTAACGAGACCCTGGCCAGTCACCCCTGCAGCCCAGACTAACTTCTTTCAACAGCCTCTGATGGTAATTACAGTAATCGAAGCTGCCATATATCTTTAGGCAATTATGACACACAAAAAGCCCCGAGGGGACCCCCTGGCGAGGGAAGTTAAGAACGGTTTTCTAGCTTCAGGAAACTCCGGCTCGCCTCACGTCGGAGCTCGCTCGGCTTGCTAAATGAGAGGAGCTTTGCAACGGGGTCAACCAGCTTGTCTCGTGACCCCAAGTCACCTTAACGTGGCTGGGTGGCGGAGTCTGAGGCACAGGCCCGCTATGCCCCGGAATTTTCGCGTCCCTCCCTCCCGGGCCCCGCCCCAGCCCGGTTGCCTGTTTCTAATCTGCCCCGGGAGCCGCGGCTCAGAGGTCTGCTCAGAGGCAGGACTCACACTGGTGGTGGCCTAGAGGGCAACAGTCCGGAAGCTCGGGCGGGGGAATCCGAGGAGGGGCCCCCACCCTGCACTGGTCTTCCCTCCACCCTCATCGGGTTCTCCAGAGATGTTGTCATGGGCCTCCTGTCCGGATGGGAAGTGGGGAAAAAGAGACCCCACCACTGCTCCTCCCACTCACTCATCTTGGCATCTTCAACAGTGCCACAGGGAAGAGGACAGCTGGGGTGACAGTACTGCTGGGCCCCAAACGTGGACCCTGGAGCGGTCAGAGGGCGCGTGTTAAGCAGAGGATGGTTGTAAGATATGGAAACCAAGTTTACCGCTTCCAGAGTGAGTGCAGTGCAGCGGAGCTCCAGACCCGGTTCCTGAGCGACCAGGAACTCCCTTGGGCGCAGTGACAGGCCCGAAGGAGTGGAGGACAAGACCTGCTGTGCCCTCGCCTGGCCCTCTCCAGCCCCTCCCTCCCACAGCACAATCTCCCCTCCCGCCCTGTGGGAGGGGGGCGCCGAGCCGGTGGCCGCCGCGTCGCGCGCCTCCCCTGCCCGCCTTTGTCGCCGTCCGAATTCCCATGCTACTCTTTTTGACGGGTCACTGGTGGCTCTATAGGCAGGTGCTGCCGCGGGGTTGTAATTACCCGGCCGAGCCTGGTCGTTACCGAACACCCCCTCACCCCCAAGCACGGTCCCCCGCGCTCTCCTTCCCTCACCCCCTCCACCTGAGACGAGTCTGGGACCCACGGTGCAAGCTCGCCCGGACGCCTCGGGTTCCAGGAGCAAGTTTACACCTCCGGTGCCTCGAGGCCCTCCCCGCGCCACGCCCTCACCTCCCCTGCTCCCCTCGCCCAGACGTTCCACTGCCGCCCCTTCCCACCTCAATCCCATCGTAGTCCCCAACCCAAGCGCTTTCGGCAGCAGCTGTCGAATTTCAGGGAGGCCTGAGGCCGCTGGGACCCAAACTGGAGGCCTTCGGATAGGTAGAAGAAGAGAAAAGCAAGTGTTAATAAGTCAATTGTTATCAACTATTGTTATTTTTAAAATTAAAGTGTTAATTAAGTTAACAGTTTAATACTCCCTTTGTTTTGCGGGAGGAAGCATTTCTAAGTCCCTATAAACCGCTTCAGGCACTTGTTGGACTCTTGAACCTTAGAGGAAAGAATCTCTCCCTTTCTAAACGGCCAAATATTACCCTCTCCCTGACACTCCTCCAGGGTCGGTGGCCACCCCAGGCTTGAGGGGATTCCAGGGAAAGTTCTCTTGAGGTGGGGTCCATGGGGGGTGGGGGGATACAGCCTAGAGAAATCAGTCAGATTCTTAATTAAAAAAAAAAAATCAGGCTCAAAGAGCACTGGAAAAAACCGGGAGGAAGAGACCCTCACAGGACCAAGTGTGTGGAGGCCAGTCTTCTAGGGAGAAAGGGCTTAGGAAATGGAGGGAGCCTGTCCCAAGCTAACCCGACAGGGAACCGACAACTTGCGTCGCTCCCCTCTCCCTTGCCTAGTCCCGAACCACTTTGCGGAGAAAATAATTTTTTCCTAAAAGAAATAATTTCTCTAAAGCGACTCACCAAGCATTTTTTAAATAGGTAAAGCGAAAGTTGGCCAATTACCACTACCCTTATTATCATTAATAATCCAAGTATTAGCATTACAATAATAATCCTAATAATAACACCGCCCGGCGGAGCTCAGAGAAAACTCGATTGCCTTCCAGCTGCCATCCCTGGTTCCAGCCGTGTTTGTTTTTCTTCTTTTCCCTTTTACATTTCAAGTTTGTCTCCTCGCGCGCTCACTAACAACTTTCTCTGTTAAATGCAAAAGCGAAGGAGGGAGGCGGCCAAACTTTCCGCGGAGCAGAAAGGCAGTGGAGGGCCGCACTGCCGCCCGGGCCTGCTGTCATCTTTTATTCCAAAATGGGTCTCGGCGATTAGAAGAGACCCAAATACATGTAGCGGTGCATGAATAATGCTCATTGTAGGAAACTGACACTTGCTCAAGGAAAAAAAGTTTGGGTATAAAATCACTTCATTATTTGCTTTTACCGCAGCTTCGGTGCTAATCCCTTCAGAGGTCAGATTGCTTAGCATCTCTCTCTCCCTCTCCCCTTTTCTCCCTCTTCTCCGCCCTCCTTTCCCTCTCGCCCCTTCCCCCCTTCCCCGTCTTTCCTGCGATTTCAGGCCGCATTTTAGATATCCCCTGCAAAGTGTGTGGCGACCGCAGCTCGGGGAAGCACTACGGGGTCTACGCCTGCGACGGCTGCTCAGGTTTTTTCAAACGGAGCATCCGAAGGAATAGGACCTATGTCTGCAAATCTGGAAACCAGGTACCTTAGCCAGGGCTGCACTGCTCGGCTCCGCTCTGCTGCCTCCTCACTCTTTTGTTTGTGCCAAGGCCTCCTCTGAGTTTCCACGCAGTTGAGGAGAGACCCGGCCCTGACCTCTCCCTTCCTCTCCCCTCCTTCTTGCCTCAACTCTTGGAGGCCCTTTGGCTGGGGAAAGGCGGGAAGAGGTAAGGGAAGATATGAGTTTACAGGAGGGAGTCTGAAGTCCTAGAGCCTCCCTACACTTTTTAAAAATTATTATTATTCTGAAAGATTTTGACACTGGGTAAGGCCCACACCCTGTGGCTCTAAAGCCGGCCCAAGGGACCTAAAGAATTTAGCATCTAAACCACAAGTAGCAAACAGGAGAAAGAGCTTTGTTATTGTGCCTGCCCACCCCACACTCACTCCTAGCAGCATCAAGCTCAGTCCCCTGATCACTTGCCTGGGATGCAGAAGTAAGCGGCACAGAGACATCTGAGTCAAGGTCACCACCACCTTTAGCTGAGACCACCAAGTGAGTGCTAGCCACTTGGAAGAGAGGCAGTGCTTTCTGAAGGGTTGTGCATTTTCAACTCTGGAGAAGCAGGGCTGCTCTGGAAGTGGGCAGTGGGAATCCAGCACCCATGTGACCTTAGCTATGCCTTGTCAGAAAAGGGCAGGGTGAGGAAGAAGAGAAGATTCAAAAGGAAGGTGCAACTGGGACCCTCCTCAAGCTTCCATATCCCTGTCCTCCTTCTCTGCTTAGAATTTGGGCCCAGTCGGTTGTTTTGGTCTTGAGTAGGCAGAACTGTCTCAAAGAGACAGAGGAATCTGGCATGGGCTGAGTATGAGCCAAAGCTTCTAGAAAGAGTGAGCAGAACCTCTTGACTCAGTTTCCAGCTCAATAATAGGCTGATTTTTAACTAAGGAGATCAACCTTCTGGTCCTACACTTTGCCCTCTCCTTATCAGCAACTCAGACCCTCAGTACAGAGGCCTCCATTTCACTTGTGGAAAGATCCCTGAGGGTGCATTAGTCAGCAGTCATCCTTTGGTAACAAAATAGTAAAACACTTTTCACTAATTGATAAATATAGGGTACATGTATACACATGCATATATTGTCTGCTGCTAGTGAATTGTTCTGACGTCTTTTTCTGAAGTCATGTCTGCTCATATTGTTTTCTAATAGTTTTGGATTAACCACAAAAACAGAAGATATTTGCATTGAGATAAATTTTGAGCTCTCTAGCCCTGTTACCTGCTTAATTGGCTACTGTATCCGTTTCTAGCTTCACCATATGGACACATCACATTTTACACGCATAGGACTGTATCCCAATAACTCCACAGGATTGTGCGATTACTGCGGGTTGTCAGATTTGAACCAACTTCTACTTAGATTGTCTTTGGCTTTTATGCAGTGAACAGAATTGGAAAATCAAGATCTCTGATGTTGTGCTTGATCTTTTAAAAGGGGATGGCTATCAATTCAAGCATATTGATATCAGTCCAAGTGCTTGTAAAGGACTGATAATAGACTCATCAGGCCTGGTGTTCTTCTTGCAAGGAGAGTAAATGATCAGAGCTGAGGCGTTTATCCTCTCTGGCGCTAGATATTTATATACATTTGATCTGATTTGAAGACACACTTAAGAACTTATGAAGGTTTCCATTTTGCATTTGCATACTTATAAGAATACTGGAAAGATACCATCTGAGGATAGATATATAATTACATTTAATAATAAGTTTTAAAAAACCTGTTTACAATGAACTATTACATTGGCCAGCAAAGATGCCCTAAATAATTCACTTTGGACCCAAAAATTATCTCCTTTCTCTCTTATTCTAGGATTAAATTATATTCCAATTTATCATTAACAGCAATGAGGACATTTAGAAATGGATATGAACATCTGTCCCACCTTTATTTTAAATAAATCATCATAATTTAAATTGGAGAAGTGTGAACTCATAAAACTGCATTCGAATATGTAATTTTCCCCTAAAGGGCTTCAGGGGGAAGAAAAACATACTTACTCCAACTCCAGAGTATATGAATTTTTGAGATTATGAAGCAAAATAAAAATACATTTATTATCTTTCTTCTCACTACAAATCTAACAGTAGCAACTTCTATAAATATAGGAGAGCACACAATGTCTTAAATATTTTCTGTGTATAAAACTCATGCACATGACTCTTTATGTATCTATGCATATGTCCCCTCGGTAATGACATCTAACACTGAATAAATTCCAAAGGAAACTTTATCTGTAGATTTCCTCTTTCAATGGCTAATGTTTTTACAGAAAATTGCATTAGGTAAAACATCCAATTTCTCATGCATCTCAGATAAATACTTCTAAAGAAGTGACTACCTTTATTTTTTCAGTTACTATGCTAACAGTCTGAGCCCATATTATCATTTAGTCTGACAGTCCATCACATTACCTTCCTGGTCCTGTTTACATGGTGAGCATTTCTATATTTTGCTCAAGACTTGAGCTCTTCCTTTTTCAGCCTCATCTTCTCTAGGCCTTGCCCTCCTAACCTCTCACCTTCCAGGAAGGGCTGTGTTTCTATGCACCTGGGCCGAGACTAGTCTTTAAGGCAACTCTCAACTTGCTGATAATAAGGTTGGCTTCATACAAAAGCAAAAGTGAGGTAATAGGAGAGTGAAGAATAAATGGGAGAGATTTATCTGATAGATAAACGGGCTCTCCCAGAAAGTGGCAGAAAGAGGTAGACTCAAGTACTGAAAGCAGAAAGAATCGTTGGTGGGAGGGCGGTATGGTGTGAATCCTGACCCAAAAGCCAGCTCTTAACGGAACTTAGTGGCCTCTTTCTCTGGGGCCAAGTCGCTGTCTTCGGTCCTGAAGTCTCGTCCCTGTTCCACCACTCCGCGACTGGCGGAAGTTCCCCTAGCGAGAGCCCCGCAGGCCTGCGGGGTCTGCCAAACCCGGCTCTCTAACCTTCACCTGCTTGGAGAAGGACGTTTCCCCCTTGTCCGCTTTCTTGGGGTCCGGGACTGGCCCTCTTGAAGTAGCCTGGGACGTCCCAGCCCCTTCTCGATCTGGCCCTGCTCATGCCCAGGGCCCTCGCGTTTTGCAGGCCCAGGCTCGGGGCTCCAGGGCCTGCGGCCGGGCAAGGTCGCGCCTCCACGCCGTTTCCCCGCCCGGGTGCCGGCTCCGGGTCTCCAGCCTAAAGGCCCTGGGGACCGCTGACCTCCTGCGCTCTGTTCCAGGGAGGCTGTCCGGTGGACAAGACGCACAGAAACCAGTGCAGGGCGTGTCGGCTGAAGAAGTGTTTGGAAGTCAACATGAACAAAGACGGTAATCAGTGCATCCCTTTATTCCAATGTTGATTGAGTAGTAAGTAAATTATATGTACAGAAAATACATGGCACTCCTATGCATGTAAATCAACCCCGGAGCGCTTCTTTCCAGATGCTGGGAATTGGCCTCGGGCTTTCAGTCGTATCCTTCCCGTCTTTCAGCAGGAGCCGCTGGCGACCCCTAGAATTCCCCAGGGCAAGACCCATGCCCACATCAGGAACTTGCGCCCCACAATCATCTCCACACAGGCAGCGCTTGGGGGGACCCCACTCTCCAGGGGACCGGCGCGCATTTTCTGCCTCCGGTCCTAATCCCTCTTTGCAGCCCTTCGTGGCCACCCTTAAGCCTGCTAGCCTGCCCCAGGATCTTAAAATCTGGATAGTCTCAAGGGGAGGAGATCATACAGGCTGGAAGTTCGCGGTGTGTTGAAAAAGGGAGGGCAGAGACGCGAAAACGCGGAATTTCCAGCCCGTTTGCAAATTCTCCAAGATGCCAAAATCAGTACGGCCATTGGGCCTATGTGAGTCCAGGGCCTTCTCTCTGTTCTACAGAAAAGAGGGAAAGGGGGCTGGAGAGGCAGGGTAACGCCCGTGGGTGCCTCGGACACCCAGCTCTCCCAAGGCTCTTAAGCGCGCAACAGCAAGAACCAGGACGTCAGAGTGCTTCCTGGGCCTGGAGCACGGTCCGAGCTGCGTCCCCCGCTGCAGCCTGTCGAGGGCGCCCCAGGCCCAGGCAGGGGGCGAGGGTAATGGGCTGGAGGACACCGTGGGGCCTGGGAACAGGGTGCGAGTGGGTTTTGCTGTGAGGCGGCCCGGGCCGAGTGGCAGCTCCAGGAGGAGAGAGAGCCCCTTCCTCTGCGGCGCAGGAAGCCGGAGGGAGCGTCCAACCTGTTGAACTTGTGTATTGACAAGTTGTCAAGCTCGGCAGGCGGAAGATTGCCCTGAATTAATTTGTTTGTTTAAACTGTTGGTGGTAATTGTCACATCTCCCCTGCCTTTCTCCAGCATACTCGGAGACGGGTTCTCCCTCGTTCCATTCCCTAGCAATCCCGGGGCTCGGGTCCTTTCCTCCTGCGGCCCTCGGAGGCCAAAAGCTATTTCTGTGGGGGCGGGGCCTGCGGGTAGGGAGGCTTGTTCTTGGACGGAGCTGGAAAAGTCTGCGCAGAAACGAGGTGTCTGGCGTGCGCGACGCTCCCTCTCTTTTGGATGGGGGCGAGGATACCTGGCTACTCCAGCCCAGAGGGTCTCTGGTTTCCCTGCGAACCCCCTTCCCTGGTGGGGAGGAGCCCTGGACCGAAGGAGAACACACCTGGTCTTACTTGAGGCTCTGCCATTATCGTGGCACTTTGAGCACGGGCCCCTCTTCTAAGCCTCAGCTTCCGAATCTATTCAGTGTAGTGGTTAGACGATCTCAGAATCCCTTCCTCCCTCAGATTCCCTCTCCCTTCTTCTTTTCACCTCTTGGGCGATTTTGCCCGCCCAGACTTGACATTGGGGCGGGGCTGGGGGGAGAGCCGCAGCAGCTGTGTCTCGACGTCTCTAATCGCCGGCTTGCGTTTCTCTGTTTGCCTCTGCAGCCGTGCAGCACGAGCGGGGGCCTCGGACGTCCACCATCCGCAAGCAAGTGGCCCTCTACTTCCGTGGACACAAGGAGGAGAACGGGGCGGCCGCGCACTTTCCCTCGGCGGCGCTCCCTGCGCCGGCCTTCTTCACCGCGGTCACGCAGCTGGAGCCGCACAGCCTGGAGCTGGCCGCGGTGTCCACCACTCCTGAGCGGCAGACCCTCGTGAGCCTGGCTCAGCCCACGCCCAAGGTCAGCGGCCTTGCTGGGCCCAAAGAGACTCGTGCCAGCGAATGGAGAGGGACGCACCCAGTTCTTCTGAGCTGTGATTGGGGTCAGGCAAACTGGGGAGAGAACTCCAGGGTGCTTGGCGGGTCTCTGCATGGAGCTCCAGCCCTTCTGCTCTCCCTTGTTCAGCCAGGGGTGCTCAAACTTGAGTGTACAGTAGAGTCAACCTCCGAGTGGCTACAAGTGTGCACTCCCGATCTTATCCCCCCAGAAATTCCATTTCAGCAAGTTTGGGGTGGAGGCCAGGAACCTGCACCTTTAGGAAACACCCACTGGTAATGGGTGGTGGGTGGAGACCTCGTCTAAACCCAGAGGGCAGCCTCAGGTGTTCCTAAAGACCAGAAGAACCAACGTTCATTTTTAGAGGAGAGGAATTGGCTACAGCTGGAGGAAGGACTCCAGAATTCCAAATCTTGGCATGTATGATCTTGGGCAAAGCCATGAGTTTCTAACGCAAGTGCGAAATGTGGAGATCACACTGTTAGAACAGTTTGAGGAATCTGAGTTCATTTCCCATGCTCCCCTCACCTACTTCTGAGGCAGGTGGATTTACAGCAGGGTTGATTCCATAGGAGCAGGGCCACAGCCTGAACCACCTGGAAAGGCTGCCACCTAAGGCCTACCCTCCAGGCCTCCAGCTGATACCTACTAACACCCCCACTCCAGGCCGATGAGGGCCTAGGATCTCCCTCAGAGGAGGGCCAGCTGCAGCCCCACACTGCAGGGAAGCCAGACACCTGGGCACATGCACACGCACAATATTTAATATTGCTTTCTTACCCTTGATGTGTATAATAAGCTCTGGAAAGTAGTGTTATGAATATGTTGTCAGTTATGAATGGGAATGCTCTGTGAATGATTAAGATGTCTAATTGAAATATTTCCATAATATACTAATCCTTTCTAAAAATACTCATATGCATATTTGTGTTTGGGATGCCTATTAATTTATACTTTTTCACATCTATTTTTATTTACACAAATGCAAGCAGCTCTTGTCTAAATTGGGAGCCAGGCTTGGCACTTGGCTCAGCCCAAGGAAAATTTGCTGCAGGGGATAGAAAAGCCAGAGGACCCTCTGGAAGGGAGAGGCTCCCAAAGAGTGGAAATGGACCTCCCCCAACCAGTATTACTTTTCAAACTCTATAGACAGCGATGTTTGATTTTTTTACCCACCAATGTCAACTGCATGTTTAAACAAAACATCCAAATTCTTTTTTATCCCCTTCCTTGCTTTAATTAGAAATTAAAAGTTTGGTTCTTCTTGCAAAGCTGTGGTTTCCTCACTTCCAGGTGTCTTTCTTTCTTCCCTACCCAGTACCCCCATGAAGTGAATGGGACCCCAATGTATCTCTATGAAGTGGCCACGGAGTCGGTGTGTGAATCAGCTGCCAGACTTCTCTTCATGAGCATCAAGTGGGCTAAGAGTGTGCCAGCCTTCTCCACGCTGTCTTTGCAAGACCAGGTATGACCACACTGAGGCCTTGGGAGAAAGAGAGCTGGGAAAGAAGCAGTAGCACTCAGCCTTATAAAACTTCCTCTATCCCTGGGTAAACCACCCAAGGCAGGCATCCATTCTTAATAGCAGTGAGGAAACTACTTGTTTTACTTGCTTCTTCCTGTGGGTTCAAAATATCTACCTATATGATCCTTAGTAAGAAACGTAATTACATTATTTCAGAAAGGCTGGGTCCAGTCTGTGAAAACACACATACAAGAACATTACCTCTTTTTGTTTGATTGAAACAGCAAATATAATCTCAAATTTTAAAATTGTAATGATTTTCTAAAACTGTTGATGAAACAATGTTTTACTAAGAACATTGGAACTGAGAGAAGTAGAAGGTGGTAAGAGTATGCCCTCATGAGATTTTTCAGAACTGATGTTATTATTTTATATTCCCAGCTTTATGTTCTCCATTGCGATGCTCCCAGTTTTGGTCATTAATTGATAAGCATGTAAGACCAAAGGGCACAGTGCACACCTCCTGTAGGCTAGGTTCTTCCTTGATTCTTCATGTACTTTTAGACATTTTGTAAACAAATAGGCATTTTGCGTAATTCCGTGGTTGTAAATGACATTCAGGGGAAGAAAAAGTGTGTGCAGTGAAACATTGTATTGTACTGAGACCCAGAAATTTTGTTGATAGGAATGTTAGAAATGCTAACATTTTTCTAACCTTAAAGGAAAGAAAGAAAATAAAGTGTTCCCAACCATTGGCTGTTACCAGTGCATTCACAGGAATTAATGACAAATTTTCCAAAGGCTAATAAGTAGTTCCAAAAGCAAAGGATTTATTTCTTCAATTCATTTCGTACCTAATTAAAGCATAATAGTGCCCCTTTATATGAAGTATGTTTCCTACAGAAAGATCGGGCAATGTGCTAAAAGCATTTCATTTTCTAGCATGAGATGTTCTTGTTTTCATGGCCTGCCCTTTCAAATATGGCCGGAATTAAATATTGTTTACCTTGCATTTTATAATTATTTCCTGTACTTGATGCAATAAAACTAAAAATAAAACATTAAAAAAATTAAACCTTTTGGTCTAATTGTGATTTTGGTTACAAGCCTTCATGATTCAGCTCTTAGCTCCCAAAAGAAATCCTTTTACATAAATCATTTAGAGTTGACTGGCTTTTGAGTTTTGAGATTTTTTAAGATAGTTAGGTCCTATCTTTGACCAGGTTTACTGGTTAGCTCTAACCACTTCCTGTGTGTGTGTGCGTGTGTGTGTGTGTGTGTGTGTAGATTGGCTATTTTTTTTCAAAATAAGTATTTGTATACTCTCACCCAAACAAAATTTACTTACTGTCTGCCACTTAGCCCTTTGGTAGAAATCCTTCGACAACAAGCAACCTGCAGTGAAGTGGAATCTGGTATATTAATTTGGAAAAAGAGACAGATTTTCATTTTAAATATTCAGTAGCACATTTTATTAGAATAAAAATGACAAGCACCTTGATGCTGTCCATTTATGGGTCTCAGAAAAATCAAGCAGTGAGACGAGGAAAATTCAGCAAAACCCGATTAACATAATTACACCCTGATTTCCCCCAGTGCCTCTTGGGAATTAGTGATCTCTGTCTCTCTCCCAGCCCAGCCCCCTCAACCCTCCAGGAAGATGGGGACCCAGCTCTGCAAGCGTCTGAGGAATCCTCAACCCTGCTAATAGCAGCATTCTCTGTGAGGGGAATCCACCTGCTGAGCTGCTGGCATTTCATAAAGCCTCGCTCTCTAGAGGAGCTTCTAGGTGGTCAGGAATGGGTGGATACAAGGACAAGAGGGGCAAATCCTTTTCTGAGAGAAGGAAACTTTGGAGAATTGGAATGGCTGACTCTCAAATCCATATGCATATCTATAGGCACCTTTTCAAAAGGAAAATATGGGAAAATAAGGGAAAGCTAGAATATTCAGAAAAAATTACCAAGACAGGCATTTAAAACACTTTTTAAAATAATGGAAATTTACATAGTGAAATTGTTTATAAATTTATAAATTACACACTATATTATATTATACATCTATTGTATGACAGCTGATGCTTTTGGAAGATGCTTGGAGAGAACTGTTTGTTCTAGGAATAGCACAATGGGCCATTCCGGTTGATGCTAACACTCTACTGGCTGTATCTGGTAAGAATTGCACAATTTAATGACTTTGTTGTAGAAATTACCATAAAAATACATTACTGAAAAAAGAACAACATGTAAAGAATAACAAATTCCTGCTGAACAATAGAGTATACCTGTCATTTATAAATCTATATTTAAATGCAAATAATGTTGTTTTGTTGTATTCATGACTGCTTGCATTGTTATTTAAATGCAAATTACTGTGTTTGTTATCATCCAAGAGAAGATTTTATATTAACTTTCATACAATATAGCCGGTTTACATGGAATCAGATATCTTAGAGTGACAATTGAATAGATATTGATATGCAGGATTTTGTCAAAAATCAATATTAAATCATGAAAATGCCTTCATATTAGAGTATTTATCCCATATTTTTATTCTAGGCATGAACGGTGACAACACAGATTCCCAGAAGCTGAACAAGATCATATCTGAAATACAGGCTTTACAAGAGGTAGTGGCTCGATTTAGACAACTCCGGTTAGATGCTACTGAATTCGCCTGTCTAAAATGCATCGTCACTTTCAAAGCCGGTAAGCAGACACAGACCCCTGTTTCTTCTCCTTCCCCAGTTTTGACATCTCACTAATTCAGCCACCTCGAAGTCTGAACTGACCTTTGCAAAAAGAGGTGATGGTTTTCAAGGGAGCTGATACTCTTAATCTGGCCCCATTTTTTATTGCTATGGGAACCTGCATGTTCTGCTGGGCATCAACTTCCAGAGAGGTGCATTCCCAGACCCAATTTCTTTTTTTCTTTCTTTTTTTTTTATTTTTTAAATTTTTGTTGAGATGGTGTCTTGCTCTTGTCACCCAGGCTGGAGTCCAACGGCGCCATCTCAGCTCACTGCAACCTCTGCCTCCTGGGTTTAAGCAATTCTCCTGCCTCAGCCTCCCAAGTAGCTGGGATTACAGACACCTGCCACCATGCCTGGCTAATTTTTGTATTTTTAGTAGAAACAGGGTTTCACCATGTTGGCCAGGTTGGTCTCGAACTGCTGACCTCAAGTGATCCGCCTGCCTCGGCCTCCCAAAGTGCTGGGATTACAGGCGTGAGCACTGCGCTCAGCTCCCAGATGCAATTTCTATGCTGTCTATCACAGTTTCCTGGTCTTCATTTCTAGTTCCTACACATAGTGGTTCTGAACTGAGAAGTTTCCGGAATGCTGCCGCCATTGCAGCCCTTCAAGATGAGGCTCAGCTAACGCTCAACAGCTACATCCATACCAGGTGACCCTTGTTTGCCTTGAACATGTACTTAAGAAAATTGCCTCCATTGTGAATGCCTGAGCAGGCGGTAATAAGCCAGTTCAAACATTGTGACTAATTATCTTGTTGCCAGCCAGTTAATTTAGGGAGAATCCATGTCCTTACCTATCTCTCAGGGTGGGTGAGAGGAGCAAATCTAATTAGATGATCAAAGTGAAAGCACTGCCAGACATATTACAGTTGTCCTGGCGGAACAAATTGATCCATCAAAATAATGGAACAACATTTGTGTGAATGGGTATGGAGGGGTCAAAAATGAAGCCTAGGCTGGGCACAGTGGCTCACGCCTGTAATCCCAGCACTTTGGGAGGCCGAGGTGGGTGGATCACGAGGTCAGGAGATCGAGACCATCCTGGCTAACACGGTGAAACCCCGTCTCTACTAAATAATACAAAAAAATTAGCTGGGTGTGGTGGTGGGCACCTGTAGTCCCAGCAGCTACTTGGAAGGCTGAGGCAGGAGAATGTCGTGAACCTGGGAGGTGGAACTTGCGGTGAGCCGATATTGTGCCACTGCACTCCAGCCTGGGTGACAGAGCGAGACTCCGTCTCAAAAAAAAAAGAAGCTCAAAGTGTAATGGTTGGTATGTGAGAGAGTGGCCACATCATCCTTGAGAAAACACAGGTGCCTTTCTTCAGATGCCAATCTCAAATAAAAGGATGAGAGAACTTTCCAGAGAGGCTATCTTTTTTTTTGAGACAGGGTCTTGCTCTGTTGCCCAGGCTGGAAGGCTGAAGTGCAGTGGCATGTGAGCATGGCTCACTGCAGCCTTGAACTCATGGGCTCATGTGATCCTCCCACCTCAGCCTATTGAGTAGCTGAGACTACAGGTGCATGCCACCACACCCAGCTAATTTTTTTTTTTTTTTTTTTTTGAGACAGAGTTTCACTCTTTCACCCAGGCTGGAGTGTAGTGGTGCAATCTCGGCTCACTGCAACCTTTGCCTTCCGGGTTCAAGTGATTCTCCTGCCTCAGCCTCCCAAGTAGCTGGGATTACAGGTGCCTGCCACCACGCCCAGCTAATTTTTGTATTTTCAGTAGAGACGGGGTTTCACCGTGTTGGCCCGGCAGGTCTCGAACTCCTGAACTTGTGATCTGCCTGCCTTGACCTCCCAAAGTGCTGGGATTACAGGTGTGAGCCACCATGCCCGGCACACCCAGCTAATTTTTAAAGTTTTTGTAGAGACAAGGTCTTGCTATGTTGCCCAGGCTGGTCTCGAACTCCTGACCTCAAGTGATCCTCCCACCTAAGTCTCCCAAAGTGCTGGGATTACAGGCCTGGGCCACTGTGCCCAGCCTAAAGAAGCCATCTTTTCACCTATCATAACTGTTGTTTGGCCTTGGTGACTGGTATCTGTTATTTTGTGTCATAACATCTACCAGGTTACTTCTGGCCATGCAGGGCCCACAGGCAGAGGCTGTTTTTGGCTGTTTGTAGGAACTCTCAGACACTGGGGCTCCAACAAAGCTCCTCCTGGCCCAGCACTGGGCAAGCCCGTTAAGAGGTATAGACTGGGGGCTGAGGTGGCTCCACACCTGTAATCCCAGCATTTTGGGAGGCCAAGGCAGGCAGTTCACTTGAGCTCAAGAGTTCGAGACCAGCCTGGGCACAACATGGCAAGACCCCATCTCCACCAAAAATTAAAAAAAAAAAAAAAGAAGAGGTGTAAATTTTATTATGCCATTAAAAAAAAAAGCCAGGCTTTTAAAGAGAAATGGAAACTTTCTAGTTTCCTGAGTTAGGACTGGTAGATTTGAAGTTAGAATAGAGTTACTGTTATCTAGGCTGATTTGAAAGGAACCTGTGAAAGCTCAGCTCCATAATCTCAACATCAGCTATAGACACTGTGGGGGGAATAAATACATCAAATGGGTAGAGGCTGTTAATGCCTCCCTCAACTAATGGGTCAGAGAAATCCCAAGTCAACTCTGTCCATTTGGGGTGATACCACTTCTGCTAGAGTCTCCCTATTTCTATCGTAAACCTCTTTTGAATACTAAATGAATAAAACTGTTCCCTGTCTATGGAATATCACTGAAACTATGTTGACAGATAGTGCACCTGTATATGTTTTTTCAAATTAAAATGCCAGGATTTGAATTTTAAATGCATATTGAATTACAGAATATATATAGTAGGCAGTTAATATTTGTTCAAAATTATTAAATGGAGCAGTACATAATCTGGGTACTTCTACTGACTTGTAGGCCGGGCACAGTGGCTCACACCTGTAATCCCAAGCACTTTGGGAGTTCAAGGAGGGCGGATTACCTGAGGTCAGGAGTTCAACACCAGCCTGGCCAACGTGGTGAAACCCGTCTCTACTAAAGATAGAAAAGTTAGCTGGGCGTCATGACATGCACCTGTAGTCCCAGCTACTCAGGAGGCTGAGGCAGGAGAACTGCTTGAAGCTGGGAAGTGGAGGTTGCAGTGAGCCGAGATTGTGCCACTGCACTCCAGCCCCAGGTAACAGAGTGAGTGAGACTCCGTCTAAAAAACAAACAAAAAAATTAAAAAGACAAAAAAACAAAAACAAACTAACTTATATGTCCTAACTGACCTTTGACATTTAGAGCCATTATGGTATTAAGAACTTAAAAATGAGAAGGACGTGGTATCCAGTTACTGATGCAGTCAAGCCTTTGCCGAGTACTGGCCACATGCAGGGCTGCAGGTGGGCGTTATGGGATACCAGAAGGAGCAAGACGCTGCCCCTTATCATTGCAAGAAGTGGGCAGCAGTGTCACTCCAATCCAAACTAGAGAAGAGAGGAAAGCGATGTGGGGAGTGTGACAGATGAATCCTAGTCAGAGGGAGTGAGGGACAATCAGAAAAGCTCAAAGTCTGATGGGTGGAGGAAAGAACATGTGAATCGGTCCTTCAATGGGAGGAGGATTTCAGCAGGGGAGAAGATGTGTCCTGAGAGTGGTGGAGGAGCTGGTAGGGGTCCTGTGGGAAGTGCCAGAGAGGTGAGTGAGGAGGGGAGCCTGGTGTGCCGGGAGCTGCTGATAGGGTGGCCCGAGAGGATTCAACCATGGGTTAACAACAGCCTATTTTAGAGAAATGGCAAGTAAAGTACATCTCCCCAACACCGCAAAAGAAGAAAATCATGTGTGGAAAAAACACATCTGCTTTGCCATGGAATTCTTATTATTTCTATTAAATATTAGAATAGTAAATATTAAATAAGTATCTTATTTCTTATTAAATAATGGAATTATGGAATTTCTTATTTCATGGAATTCTTATTTCATTCTGATATCAGCTACAGCTGTAATTTAATATTTATATCTAGGGTCATACATGTGACAAAAATGACTATGCCTTATTTCTTAGCCCTTCACATCAGTGAGCACTTTTTCCTCCAGCACTTTCCTGTCTAGAAAAATAAAACCTGAAATTGAAATGAAAACTTAACATGCAAACTGAAACTGAGCCTAATTGTATATTACAGCTCTCTAAGCTATTTCTCTAATTATCCAGGACGTAAGGAGAAGGCTAGGAATTGACATTCCACACAAACTATATTCTATAACTGAAGATCAAATATGCAAATCTGTAATAGACCTAAAACACTTAAACCTAAAAGAAAATCCAATTATTGATGCTAATGGATGAAGACAAGGGCATAGATATTCTAAAAAATAATTTTGATTAGTCAGACCCTCTCTCTCTCTCTCTAACACACACACACACACACACACACACACACACACACACATTGTTTTTGTTTTGGATGCCCAGGCTGCATTGCAGTGGTGCAATCATGGCTCACTGCAACCTCTGCCTCTGAGGCTCAAGCAATTCTCCCACCTCTGCCTTCTGAGTATCTGGGACTACAGGTGCCCAGCGAATTTTTGGAGAGATGAGCCCTTGCTATGTTGCCCAGTCATCTTGAACTCCTGGGCTCAAGCGATGCTCTTGCCTCAGCCTCCCAAAGTGCTGGGATTACAGGTATGAGCCACCACACCTGACCTCATACATTGCTATTGTTTCTGGTAGTACAGTATGCTATATGTAATAGACAATTAATTTTTGTTGACTGACTAACCAACCCTTTCCCAACTAAAGAATAAAATAAGTGGGAGAGTAGATGAGTGGGTAATCTATTCGCAGAAAATCAGGAGTTGGTTGTCTATGGATTCCCCCAAATTCATCCTTTCTGAAGGTGATTATTTCTCACAGTGGTTTCTCACCACGGGAAATGTTCGGCATGTTGGGTGGATGCTGCAGATGGCAGAGGTCGTCCAGGCAGCCACTGCCTCCGACTTGCTGCAGAATTATCTCTACTATGCCTGGTCCTGGGAAGGGAAATAGAGCTATTGAAAAGAAGTGGCCAAGGTGAAAGGGAGACACGGATTTGGGGATTACTTTCCAAGAAACATTAGAAATACATTAAACAAGGAGAACAAGTGGTAGGATTTAAGTATTTTTTTTTTTAATACAGGTAAGCTTCACCATTTCCACACCACATGACTAGATGTGGTCTGCTGGCCCCTATCTGCAGGTGGTCATGAAGCTGGGCAGTGAAAGAGCCAGCTGAGGTCCTGAGAGGCCCAGATGAACTATAAGCCTTGTATTCTGTGGAAGTGAAGGACTCTTATGTGCCCAGAGCTAAATAGACAAGCATGAAAGTTGCTCCCCTCAACTTTATTTGCAGGGTGGAGTTATCAGGCAGTTAAACACAGCCACCTGACTCCTTCGAAGGAATTTTGATATCCCTTAGCTTCTAGCACCTTGTGGCCTGGGTTGAACCCAGCTTAGTCACAGATATGTATCCCGGAAGTTCAGGTTTTAGGTGTTTCATTTCAGTGGAGGGAGCTCTCCTTATGTATATTGATATCTAATTCTAACTATTGGCTGAAGAAGTATCAGGGCTGCAGTGAGGAGGTGGCTTGCAGGCATCTAAAGGCAGCAGAAGATTGAACTTGCACATCTGAGCACAGATATATATTGGACATCAAAAGAGGAAATTGTTAAGCAATTTCTCACATCTTTAATTACATGCCAATTTCATTGACATGAGAGTTGGGTGGCACTGCCACCCAACAGAACTTAGTCTTTAATTTGCAGTGTAATAAGGATGGAATTATTCCTGAGAGAGACTAAGTATAATGCCTGAATAATAATTTGGAGAATTGCTTAGAAAAAGAAGCCATTTTATTTGAGGGAAATAGCCTTGAGAAGGAGTCCTTAGAATTAGAAAACATGGGTTCTGTTGCTAGCCTTGTCCTCAATGCCCTGGTCGTTTTCTATAATGGAAACCTTAAATTTATTATTTGGCTTAAAATTAGTATTATGCTTCTTAAATTTCTTTTTTTTTCCCAAACAAAATGCAATCCATTTGTTAATGTAGAGAGGGTGTCCGTGTGATTTTGGCAGCATCATTTATGGTCTCCCTGCCTCAAGTAGTCTACCTGCAAAACGGGGACAACAGTGCCTGTCCAGAACTTTGCTGCAGGGATACTGTGTTATTCAAGAGACCTAGATCAGCAATGCTGGAGTTGATGTGTGTTCAAGTGTAAGACGTTAGTTTCCATAAGTAATGGCCTCTGACCTTGTTTTCATGGCTTCTCACATTCCAGATATCCCACTCAACCCTGTCGCTTTGGAAAACTCCTGTTGCTTTTGCCAGCTTTACGTTCTATTAGTCCATCAACTATAGAAGAAGTGTTTTTCAAAAAAACCATCGGCAATGTGCCAATTACAAGACTGCTTTCAGATATGTACAAATCCAGTGATATCTAAGCTCACAAGATACCCACTTTTCAGGATGGGACAGTATCAGATGAACTTCAACCCATGGAGAACAAGCCTCAACTAACAAACCCTTCAGGAAGCATATACCCGGGAATGTGTAGCCTTCAGGAAAAAAATGCCAATTGACACAAAGCATTCCAGTAGCTATGACCTGCCGCCCTGACCAGGATAGGGCGGGTGGGAAGGAGAGGGGTGCAACAGGACCGCCTGCACTGAAAACTCACTGCTGCCATGCCCTGGGAGGGGGCAAACTGGGGGTTGCCACAGGCCGTGCCATTCTGCCTCTTACCTGGAAGATCAGGCTGAACGATCAAAAGCTGAAACATAAGTAGTGCTTTCTCTTCCTTTTTAGCATATAAAGTTTGGTAACCAAATATAGCTCTGTGTATAACATCGTACTGCGGCCTTCAAAACTACGTTATGTTGGAGCATTTATTTTAAAAATAATGGTAGGTTTTAAATTAAAAGTGTTATCAAAAGTTTCCCCTCTATTGTAATACATTATTAAGTGGCCTTCAGAACTGAGTTAATAAGTGAAAAGTAGCTTATGCCATGTGATTTGCTTCTTCTCTATCTTCTTTTTTCTTTTCTTTCTCTTTCTTTTGTTCTTTCTTCTTCTTTTTTAATACCATAGGCCAGGCAACCTTGTCAAAGGAATTGATGGACAAAATGAGATTCTCACCAGGACTTCAGGTTGGATAACATGTCAAAAAGAGAAGAGCTTTACTAAAAGAACATAAGTCAAGGGAGGATGAATAAAAACAGCAAAACCAAATAAAGTGGAGATGAGTGATTGAGTGAGGTAGATTGCTGTCCCGTTAACATAGTGCTGAAACCAAAGGCAGTGGGGGTCCAAACTCGTGGTGCAGCAAGTCACACCAGACAGGAAATGAATATGGACGTAATTGCAGAAGGAACTTCAAGGAGATGAATGCTAAAAGGGTTCTTGATTGATCCATTGCTAACAGCCTGAGACTCTTCAATGCCTTTCCGAAAACTGGTTTCTAGTAAAGCCTTGAATGAACACACACACACACACACACACACACACACACACACACACACACATCGTCCTACACTTTAAGCTGCTCCTTTGGTATGACTCTATACTTATGGAAATGTAGAAACAAACATTTTTAAATAGCTGCTGTACTTTTCACATTTTGATTTATTAGGTACTAGCACTGAGGAAAAAAATTCAGCACTTGGACTATCATAGGATGAGTAAAACTTTTCTTGTACAAAGTGAATTAACTGATTTGTGAAGTTAAAAGGTTGTACTCATTGTATTTACAAAGAATAAAAATATATTGAATTTAAATGAACTCTTTCTGATTTCTTACCCTCCCTCCCTGGCTGGTTCTCACCCACCAGAAACAAGGTAGGGGCAGCAGCTGGTGTTAAAACTGAAGCTCGGAGCACTCCAGCACAGAGCCTGCAGAACTGAACTACAAAGGCAATTTCCTTCTTACAGTGAATACCATTTGGAAAATGATGAATAAAGAAATAAAACATAAGATTCTGTTCTCTACAGCTCTCAAATGTAATTGCATCTGTTAGAAAAATTGCTGTGTGAGGAGGAAGGAGGCCGATTAACAGAGTCTTCATTCCTTCCTCTGTTTCTAACTCTCTTGCCAACATTTCAATCCTGACCAGTCACTTGAAATCATTTAATGATCAAAAAGATAAAGTATGATAAAGTTCATATGCTGAGTAAGATGTGGAGGGAGCAGTAGAAATGTTATCCAGATGTTCCCAGCAAGTCTTAAGGCACCGGTCCCACAAGCAAAGGCCATCAGAGGTGCCCAAGGCCACAGGCACTGTGGACTCCTTTTGGGTGGCAGCTCCAGCAAGAGATGCTTGTGCCTCTGCTCTTGCTAAAATGGCCTTGCGGACCGTATATGTGAAATTTCAATCAGCTGTGCACTTCTTGTCTACTTATTCTACAGAGAATGAGAATTGGTCTTAAAGAAAAGCACAGTACTCAAAGACTGTGTAAGAATGTCCCTTGCAACACTGTTCGTATTTAACAACTTTAATATCCATTGACAGATAATAGGTACATTGTGGTGAATACAGACAATGTTACCGTAGGCAAAGTGAATGGCTAGAGCTAATGTATCAACATGGGTAAATCTGAAATACAGTGTGTTTGTGTGTGTTATGGGGAAAGTAAATTGCAGAGGACACATACAGCTTGGTATCATTTATATAAAGTTTTACAACCTACAGAACAATACTAGACAATGTTTATGGGCATATAAATGTATAGGAAACATTTAAAACAGGCATGAGTATTATAAACACTAACTGCTTGATAGTGGCTACTTCCAAGAAGAGATGGGATGGGTGAAGGGTATAACAGGACCCTGAAATGTTTCTGTAATGGTTAATTTCATAAGAAAAAAATCTCAAACAAATATGAGATGAATGACAAGATTTAGTAAAGCTGAGTGATGGGTCCAAGGCTGTTCATCTGTGTATCAGTCAAGTTTTCCTTCAATAATACTGAATAACAAACATCCCTCAAAGCTTACAGCAACAAACTCTTATAACTTGCTCACAGGACTGCCAGCCTCATGTGGCTGTGCAGGGCTTGGCTGGGCTCAGCTGGAACTGACTCCAGGCTATAGTTTGGGTTTAATATGCTCCAGGGAGTCTGGGGGAGGTGACTCACACCTATAATCCCAGCACTTTGGGAGGCTGAGACAGGCAGATCACAAGCCCAGGAGTTCGAGACTAGCCTGTGCAACAAGGTGGAACCCAGTCTCTACTAAAAATACAAAAAATTAGCCAGGTGTGGTCATGTGCACCTGTGGTCCTAGTTATTTGGGAGGCCAAGGTGGGAGGATCACTTGAGCCCAGGAAGTCGAGGCTGCAGTGAGCTGTGATCATGCTACTGCACTCCAGCCTGGTGACAGAGTGAGACCCTGTCTCAACAATAAATAAATAAATAAGCTTCAGGGTTTCCTCATCCTGGACTAGCAGCTTTCCTAGGATAGCTTCTTTTCATGGCAACGTGCAGAAGTGCAAGAGGCTGATGCAAACACATTTACAGCTGCTACTCACTTCACATTGCTTACTTTCCCCTGGCCACAGCAAGATCGATGGTCAACCTTCCCAACCTTAAATGGGCAGAGAAGTGCACTCCTCCCGTAGAGGTGGAGTGAGGAGAGAAGATTCACTGAACTATAACAAAATCTAGTACAATCACAGTCTACTTTAGTCTATTATAAATATTCTCAGGAAAATTAAAAGGGAGTAAGATTCTTGTGACAAGCCACAGAATACTGATTCCTACTGGGATTGCTTTTCTTTTGGGCATCTCTGTCATTATTAAAAAAAAAAAAAAAAAAAAAAGCAAGCCTGGCTTTCAACATTTGAGAAGGCCCAGAATTTAAAGCTCAGTAGCAGATATTCTCTATGGCTGGTGTTGTGGGGAGGCTCAACAGTGGTCCGTGAATACACAAGTTCAAGATATACAATCCAAATGGACAAATAAGAGATGCATTCAGCCAAGTGATTATTCCAGTAAGAAAGAAAAAATTGTCTTCAATGCTTCTCCTTTTTTTTTTTTTTTTTTTGACAGAGTCTCACTCTGTCTCCCAGGGTAGAGTGCAATGGCCCGATCTCGGCTCACTGCAACCTCCACCTCCCGAGTTCCTGGGTTCTAAGTGATTCTCGTGTCTCAGCCTCTGGAGTAGCTGGGATTGCAGGGGTGCGCCACCACGCCTGGCTAATTTTGTGTTTTTAGTAGAGATGGGGTTTCCCCATGTTGGCCAGGCTGGTCTCAAACTCCTGATCTTAGGTGATCCACCCTCTCAGCCTCCCAAAGTGCTGAGATTTCCGGTGTGAGCCACCATGCCCAGCCTAATGCTTCTCCTTTGATAAATGTTTTTTCTAAATCTTGGAGGGTCACTTTTCAAAAGTGTTATTTACATACCATGGCTATTAGATATGATGTCTTACATTTGTGTTTAACTTACTTTTAGTTATCCTTTGATACAAGAGAAGAGAGAGAACAGGCGGTGAGTTCAGTCTCTGAATTGAGACTCCTAAATTATTTTACATATAGCTCAAGGTTTTCAATCCAATGTAGGAGCCCAAGCACTGAATCCATTGGCCAGAGATTACTCATGGCTGCCTTTCTTAAACATTTTATAAAAATGGAAACACTACTTTTCTGCAAGTTTCTTTTTTGTCTAAGGCTATCTCTCCTGATGAATACATATGGCTCTACCTCATTCAATTTAACATCTATCTAGTATTCCATTTTAAGGATGGACCACTGTTTACCCAACTAATTCCTTGTTCAGTAACTTGGGTTGCTTGCAGTGTTTCACTATAATAAATTAAACTGCAAAGAACTCACCTTCCATATACACTTTTGTGGGTTTGTGGGGGTGTTTCCATAGAATAAACTCTTAGAAGTGGCATTTCTGGGTCAAAGATTATATGCATTTTTAATTTTGATAGATATAGCCAAATGGCTCTCCAAAGGGTTGTATCAATTTGCACTCCTGCCAAGAGGGTATGAGAGGGCCCATTTCATTGCTCAGAATTTAAAAGTGCTTAATCAGACACAGGCTTGATGAACACTTCAGAAGCTGTTAGAAAAATACAGAGAATGCATATGTTTCTATTGTGAATATGCCTCTGCTACAATGCTTCCTGGACTCATTAAGTAGGTCTCACCCTGTACTGATAGAGCTTGGTTCCACCAAATTTTTAGCACAGGCCGCTTCTAAGAACTTTTGGGAGTGCCCATGCTACAATGAAGGTTGAGAGAAAGGGTAAATGAACATGTGAAAATGTAGAACCAGGTTGGCTGAGGCTTTTTATTTTATTTTAAAATTTTAATTAAAAAAATTTTTTTGAGATAGTATCTCACTGTCACCCAGGCTGGAGTGCGGTGGCTCCATCTAGGCTCACTGCAACCTCCGCCTCTTGGACTTAAGTGATCTTCCCACCTCAGCTCCCAAGTAACTGGTACTACAGGCATGCGCCACCATGCTTGGCTAATTTTTTTCTATTTTTTTGTAGAGATGGGGGTCTCGCCATGTTGCCCATGATGGTCTCGAACTCCTGGACTCAAGTGATCTGCCCATCTCAGCCTCCCAAAGTTCTGTGATTATAGGCATGACAATTTTTTTTTTTTTTTTTTTGAGACAGAGTCTTGCTTTGTCGCCCAGGCTGGAGTGCGGTGGTATAATCACAGCTCACTGCAGCCTCCAACTCCTGGGCTCAAGGACTTCTCCCATCTCAGCCTACTGAGTAGGCTAGGAGTAAATGTGCATGCCACCATGCTCAGCTAAATTTTTTACCAAATTTTTTTTTTTTTTGTAGAGACAGGGTCTAAGCTATGTTGGCAAGGCTTGTTTAAGATCCTGGCCTCGAGTGATTCTCCTACCTCAGCCCCCCAAAGCACTGGAATTACAGGTGTGAGTCACTGCACTTGGCTGGCTCATGCTTTCTACTACTAAGATGCTGCTCTAAGGATCTTGTACTATGCATTTTACAATACCTTTTAAAAAACAATCACTTATGGAAATTGAAGAACAACAACTCTCTTTAACTGAATAACTCCAGTACCTTTACCACAAATTACAAATGGCTTCTTTTCAATGTAGTCTTCATTTTTAATAATGTTTTCAGATTTTTGAAACTCATTTTGTAACATTGCTGAATATTGAATATTGCTGACCTCAATATAGACCATCAGGGAGTCTCATCAGAGCTTTCACCACACACTGTTAGGTAGGCTCGGCAGCAATGTAGCAGAGGGCAGACTCTCAGATGAAGAAATAAGGATGTTGCCACATATCCTGGGCATTTTCATGATGTGCCAAGATGTTGCAATGCTCTGC
The DNA here is from genome assembly GCF_029289425.2 of Pan paniscus. Taxonomy (NCBI): domain Eukaryota; kingdom Metazoa; phylum Chordata; class Mammalia; order Primates; family Hominidae; genus Pan; species Pan paniscus. The sequence goes on from NC_073254.2 coordinate 128,198,374, forward strand.
TGGGAAACCATGGGTGGAGTCAATGTATTGAGGAGACTAAGGTCATAGGTTGGATTTTCAGGTGAACCAGGTGGCCTTATTCTGTCCATGGAACTGGTATCTCTAATATCTGTCAAACACTATGTCCCAGGAAACTGAGCAAGAGTCAGGAGAGACCTGGACTCTTCTACCATGCACGCTAGAAAATAGCTCACAGCTCCTGACCCCTGATGGTCAGAGCAGAGCATCTTGTTTGACATAGCAATGGGCCTCATAGAAGGAGCATTGGTCAGGGGGAAGAGACTGAGTTTCCAGTTGTGACCAGTGTGATCTCTGACAGGTCAGCTAACCTGTTTGCCCCTCTGGGTTTTCATCTGTGAAAGGAGTATTAGGCTCAGTGATGCCTAATTTTCCTCCTTCTGTTCTAAAATCTCATCATCATCTTTAACTGGTGTGGTGCCAGGAGACCCTAGAAGAAATTCTCCTTTGTGGGAAGAGATAATCATAGTGCCCAGGTGCAGTGACTCATACCTGTAATCCCAGCACTTTGGGAGGCCAAAGTGGGAGGATTGCTTGAGGCCAGGAGTTTGAGACCAGCTTGGGCAACATAGTGAGAAAAAGAAAGAAAAGAAAGATGGGAAGGGAAAGGGAAAGAAGGGACAGGAAAAGAAAGAAAGGAAGAAAAGAGAGAGGAAGGAAAGGAAAGGAAAGGAAGGAAAGGAAAGAAAAGAATAAAAGAACAAATCAGATTAAGCACATTTGCAAATGTGTTCAACCTTGGCCACTTGCTTCTTTTAAACTGATCCTTCTCAATCTTTGTTGCACATGGAATCACCTGGGGAGTGTTAAAAATGCTCGGTGCCCAAGCTGTACCCCAGATAGATTACACTAGCATTTCTGGGGCAGGGCCCAGGCATCAGTGGTTTTTTGCTTGTTTGTTTTTTGAGATGGAGTCTCACTCTGTTGCCCAGGCTGGAGTGCAGTGGCGCTATCTCAGCTCGCTGCAACTTCCTCCTCCCGGGTTCATGCCATTTTCCTGCCTCAGTCTCCTCAGTAGCTGAGACTACAGGCACTCACCACCGCACCCGGCTAATTTTTTTTTTTTGTATTTTTAGTAGAGACGGGGTTTCACCATGTTAGCCAGGATGGTCTCGATCTCCTGACCTCATGATCCATGCGCCTCGGCCTCCCAAAGTGCTGGGATTACAGGCTTGAGCCACCGCGCCTGGCTGGCATCAGTGTTTTTTTTTTTTTTTTTTTTTTTGAGACGGAGTCTCGCTCTGTCGCCCAGGCTGGAGTGCAGTGGCGCGATCTCGGCTCACTGCAAGCTCCGCCTCCCGGGTTCACGCCATTCTCCTGCCTCAGCCTCCCGAGTAGCTGGGACTACAGGCGCCCGCTACCACGCCCGGCTAATTTTTTGTATTTTTAGTAGAGACGGGGTTTCACCGTATTAGCCAGGATGGTCTCGATCTCCTGACCTCGTGATCCGCCCGCCTCGGCCTCCCAAAGTGCTGGGATTACAGGCGTGAGCCACCGCGCCCGGCCAGGCATCAGTGTTTTTAAAGCAATTCCAGTGTGCAGCTAAGGATGAGAAGCACCGATGCTGGCCTTTGGTCAAGAATCCTGGAAAAGGGGCTTATCTTCAGGCTCCAGAGTCATCTGTGCTCTCATCCGTCATGCCTGGTTGCTCTCCCCCCTACTCTCTGGTGACCTTTTAAAAAGTTAATTCTTTCCCCTCTTTTTTGCTCTGGCTTGTCATTGAACTCACCCAGCTGATTGTGGCGCTTATGATTGAGAACCTCTTCTGACCGCTTCCCTTTCCCCAGAAATTAACATGATCATTAAGGCTTATAATTTTACTCACCAGTGCTATCAATCAAGGGGCTGCAAAAAGGAGTTAAGAGTCCTTTTGTAATTGGCAGCAGCCTGTGATTTGGAGCAGAGCATCCAGGGTCTGTGGGAGGCTGGAGGTAGGGAGGGCCTGGGGTGCAGGGAGGGCTCTGCCCCCCTTGAGCTGACTCCCAAAACTTCCCCCAGGGGCTAGCAAGCTTCTTTCAGTCTTCCTCTTCTCTGAATATCAAAATAAGGAAGCCAGTTCTTGCCAATGGGACTCCAGGCTCACCCCAAGCTCTGCAATAGGAAGGAAGGTCTCTCACAGCATCCCTGGGATAAGGAAGATCAGGGAATTCTGTATACACTAGGCAACCCATGTCTGGCTGGGGAGGGGCAGTGGGCCCAGATTATCTGTAGTTCAGAAGTGGGGTTGAGACTGTCAGACCCAAGGAGGTGATCCATCCTTCCCTAGTCTCCTTGGAACTTTGTTTAGGGCAACAAAAATGGCAGCTGAACCTGATGGAATGCACCCTCTGCCGTTCCTTCCACATGCAGCGAGCTCCTTCCACATGCAGCGAGCTGCAGAATCACAGTGCCCCGGGACAAGGGCTGACCTTCCCTTCTGGGAGGGCTGGGCTGTCTGAAGACATTTCTGACCCACGCAGTGCCTTGTGGAATATTTTATAGATACATGGTAAGTGGTATGTATGCCAGAGGTGATAGGGTAGTTATTCTCTCTCTTTTTTTTTTCTGTTTTTGAGACAGCGTCTCACTCTGTCACCTAGGCTGCAGTGCAGTGGTGAGATCTCCACTCACTGCAACCTCCGCCTCCCAGGTTCAAGCTATTCTCCTGCCTCAGCCTCCCAGATAGCTGGGATTACAGGTACATGCCACCATGCCTGGCTAATTTTTGTATTTTTTAGTAGAGATGGGGTTTCACCATGTTAACCAGGCTGGTCTCGAACTCCTGGCCTCAAGTGATCTGCCCACCTTAGTCTCCCAAAGGGCTGGGATTACAGTCATGAGCCACCACGCCCAGCCCTATTTTATTTCAAATACAACATTGTAACAACATGAAAGTGATTTATTTTTATTTTCATTATTTATTTATTTAAGATGGAGTATCACTCAGTCGTCCAGGCTGGAGTGCAGTGGCGCAATCACAGCTCACTGTGACCTCCGTCTCCTTGGTTCAAGCAATTCTCCTGCCTCAGCCTCCTGAGTAGTTGGGATTACAGGCGCCCACCACCATGCCCGGCTAATTTTTTTATTTTTAGTTTTGTATTTTAGTTTCACCATGTTGGCCAGGCTGGTCTCGAACTCCTGACCTCAAGTGATCTGCCCACCTCAGCCTCCCAGAGTGCTGGGATTATTGCCAAAGTGGCATGAGCCACTGCATCTGGCCTTTTTTTTTTTTTTTTTTTGACAACACTATAGGAAAATCTGGAGAGGGATAAATCACCTATAATTCTACTTCTCTAATACAACTATTTTATTTTTGCCTATTTTTTTCTATTTCCTGCACATGTACCTATGTATTTTAACATAATTGTAATCAGAGTAAACATGTTTTGCATTCTGATAGCCCTCTTAACATTCGATTACTGACATTGTTAGTAGTGGTTATGAAGTCTAGAATTCCTTTTGGTGTTTGCATAATAATTCTGTTACTTGGTGTGTGCCATCATTTTACCTGCCACTCACTGTTTTGGCTAATTAGGCCCAACAAAAATGTTTAAGAAAATCAGTTCGCAGTATACGAAACAGCATGACTATGACTTACCCGTGGAGATTAGATTCCCAGTTCTTACCTCCTAAGAGTGGGACTCAGCAAGTGTGAGGTAGGGCCCTGGCACCTGCATTTCACAACCCTGATGCCATTGGTCCTCACTCTGTACTTCCTGAAACAGTGCCCTGAGGCTTGCTGAGTTTCTTCAGGGACCATCAATGATAGGGGCTTGGTTACAGCCACCACAGAAACACCAAGAACAGTTGCTTTCATCTTCCCTTCCAATTAACACCAAGGTTGGGCAGAAGATTAGAGTTAATATCTCTTCAAAAATCGTGTGTAGGGGCTGGGCGCAGTGGCTCATGCCTGTAACCCAGCATTTTAGGAGGCCGAGGTAGGCGGATCACCTGAAGCCAGGAGTTCAAGAGCAGCCTGGGCAACATGGTGAAACCCCATCTCTACTAAAAATACAAAAAATATAAATAGCTGGGCGTGTTGGTGCAAACCTGTAATCCCAGCTACTAGGGAGGCTGAGGCAGGAGAATCGGTTGAACCCGGGAGGCGGAAATTGCAGTGAGCGGAGATCCCGCCACTGCACTCCAGCCTGTGTGACAGAATGAGACTGTCTCAAAAAAAAAAAATATATATATATATATATATGTGAAATACATATACACGCACACATATATATGCATATGTGTGTGTGTGTGTGTGTATCTCACATGTGGGTGGACCAGGTGCGGTGGCTTATTCCTGTAATCCTAGCTGCTTGGGAGGCTGAGGCAGAAGGATGGCTAGAGCCCAGGAGGTCAAGGCTGCAATAAGTTTTGTTTGTGCCACTGCACTCCAGCCCAGGCAAAAGAGATCCTGACCCTGGAAAAAAAAAAAAAAGAAAAGAAAAGAAAAAGAAAAGAAAAAACAACAACAACTGTGGGTCACACTGGAGCTTCTTCTCCATGGGGCTGTTCTCCCCCACCTGGGCACTGGCTCTCCTGGAAGGCCGTGCCGCAGGACATGTCAGCACCTTGTGGCTCTAGGTCACATCTGCTCCAGGTGCCTTTGTTCCAATAACTCAATACTCAGATGATGGGGTAGTACGAAGGGCCCACATTTTGCAGCTGGTGGAGATCTGGGCAGTCAGCACAGGGAAGGGGGCAGTGAGGGATGGCTTGGCTCATGCTGGGCCTTGCTCCTGGCAGCCCGGGCCTCTCTCTCTGCACACACAGGCTGCACTTGCCAGCATCTCTTCTCTCCCAAGCCGAAACCGTCTGGCAGTCTCTTCGACCTGTTCTCTTTCCTCCTCTTTGGTGTCTTGGTGGTCCAGAATTATCTGCAGAAAGGAAAATGCCTGCCTTACCTTCCTTTATTTGCCTTAAATCTCCCAAATCTGGGTCTAGCCCAGCTATAAGCAGAGGCTGAGCAAGCAGGCCCCGGGAGTGAGGCTGGGCCCAGAAAATGGCTCCAGAAACCACCAGATGACCACGAGTAGACTATGGTGAGCACTTGGAGTAACTGCCATATGATTCCACCCAAAATCTGGCTGCAGCTCAACTTCTTTCAGAAAGAGAGAGGGAGCTGCCACGTCTGAAAAATCAAGTCAGTGACCAGCCCAGCCACCTGCCATGTCCTAGCCTGAGTTTTGTTTCAGGGCCACGGTCATGAACTTATTCTTCGCTTTGTTACGGGATCTCTGGGGTGTTGATTTTTCTGGCTAGAAACCTCTGTGGCCTGAGTTTCTGTCCTGCATCCAGGAAGAATGAGGTACACAGACAAGTGAAGGGTGAAGAAGATGAAGAGTTTTATTTAGTGTTAAAACAGCTCAGAGGAGACCCACAGTGGGTAGCTCCTCTTTGCAGGCAGATCATCCCATGGAGTGTTCAGCTCTCAGCAGAGAGGAGGCCCTGGAGAGGTTGGCTCCTCTCTGCAGGCAGGTCATTTGGATGTCTCTGCAGGTCTCTGAAGCTCTCAGCAGAGAGGGTCGTCTTGTCTTCCCATCGTCTCTCTGCCCTCTTCTCCTCTGGCCATCCTCTGCCCTGCTCTGGCTGAGCCCAGCTTTCATGGACCTCAGAGGGGAGGAAGTGGGTGCCAATTGGTCCATGGGCGGCCATGGGTGCCGTGAAGAGGCACCACCAGTCCCCACTCCAGTCTGTGGGACTGGCAGCCTGGCCTTCAGCCTTCAAGCCCTCTCTGGCCTGCAAGTGGGGCCTTGCTGGGGACCTGCCCCCTTCAGGCCAGGACTCTGTCTGCCACTGCCATTCAAGGCCCGGGGGGCTCAGCCCCAACACCACTCCAAGATAGGAGCAGGCGCCAGGAGTGGAGAGGCCAGTCAGTGGGAACAGACACCCTCGAACCTGTAGGGATGCGGAGGAGGTGGGCAGTGTCCTTCCTGGGGCCCCTGAATATGCAGGCTGCAGCGATGCAGAGGTCCTGCACCTAGGAGGGCCAGGCAGTGGGAGCAGACACCCCCCAGTCTGCAGGGATTGGGGCGGGGAGTTTCCTTCCTGGGGCCCCCCGAGGGTACAGGCTGCAGAGACGCCGGGTCCTGTGCCTAGGAGGGTGGCTGTAGTCTCAGCAGATCCTGCCTGCACCCAGCCCTCCTCCAAGAGCATAAGGAGCCTCGAATTCACAGCTGCAGTTTGGGTGGCTGTAGCCCCGCCCAGGAGTCGCGGGACTCCTGCCTGCTCCATAGAGCAGGAGGCCTGGGTCTGCAGCTGTGGTTTGGGAGGCTGCGGCAGCTCTGGGAGTTCCCATCCCAACTCAGAAAGGGCAGAGCTCCCGACGGGGCTCCCACTGGTTCCACGGAGTGTGCAGCCCCAGCCGTGCCTCCCTGCTGCAGTCGGCGTGATGGCAGCATTTAAGTACAAGCCATAAGAATCGTTATAAATGACCAGTAAAATAACTGGGATGATAATTTAAATATATATATTGCCTGGTTTCTGAGGGGATAAAAACCAACTTACATTTTCTCATCAGCTTCATATCCCTCATATTGTCTTAATTTTAGTTTTGTTTCTTAATTACCTTATTTTATTTTATTTTACTTTTTTTTTGAGAGCCGGTCTTGCTTTGTTACCCAGGATGGAGTGCAGTGGCATGATCTCATCTCACTGCAGCCTGCATCTGTTGGGCTCAAGCGATCCTCCCACCTCGGCCTCCTGAGTAGCTAGGACTACAGGTGGGCACCACCACGCCCAGCTAATTTTTGTATTTTTTGTAGAGACAAGGTCTTCCTATGTTGCCCAGGCTGGTCTTGAACTCCTGGACCCAAGCAATTCACTCACCTCAGCCTCCCAAAGTGCTGGGATTGCAGGCATGGGCCACTGAGGCTGGCCTTAATTGCCTTATTAATACAGATTCACGGCATGAAAGGAAGGGCACAATGGTAAAACCTACCAAAAAAATTGAAGCTGTGTAACTAGATACATCAGCTCTGAAAAATCAACAAATTATTCTCTAGGACTGTAGTCCTTTATTTCAAAAAGGATTCTCAAATGCATATTTTAGTGGAATTGGCAAATTTACTAAAATTTCCATTTGCTTTGAATTTTTATGTGGTGCACACATTCACTCTAGGAGGTGCTGCCTGTCTCTGGAGAGAGAATCAAAGAGAGAAGAGGAAGCTTTATGACCTGACCCCCGGGGCCCGGGAGGCTGGACCTCACACTGTCAGTGCCTTCTTCCTCCAGAGAGGTACAGTCATGGAGGTCAGCAGGCCTGCAAGACAAGATCTGGACAGTTTGAATTTTTTTGGCGGTGGTGGTGGGGGGATGGAGTTTCGCTCTTGTCGCCCAGGCTGGAGTGCAGTGGTGTGATCTTGGCTCACCGCAACCTCTGCCTCCCAGGTTCAAGTGATTCTCCTGCCTGGAGACAGGGTAGAATCCCAGACTGGTCTCAAACTCTTTGCCTCAAGGGATCCTCCCACCTGGGGTCTTCAAGTTGTCTTTTCATCTACATTTTCCAAAAAATGTATCACGTGGTTTTTAATTTGCATTATTTAATTTATTTATTTAGAGACGTGCTTTCGCTCTGTCACCCAGGCTGGATGGAGTGCAGTGGTGCACAGCTCACTGCTGCCTTGACCCCCTGGGCTCAAGCCACCCTCCCACCTTGGCCTCTTGAGTAGCTGGGACCACAGGCACACGCCACCACGCCTGGCTAATTTCCCCTGCTTCTTTCTTAATATGGAGGTACTGACTCAGTGTTTACATTTGAGGCTTTCTTCTGATTCCCCCTGCCCGAGGGCTTTGTCTCACAGTGCTCTTGCCAACTGCTTCCCTGCAGGCCCTCCCCAGTAGCAGTGCCCGGGCTGAGGACAAAGTGCACCAGGCAAGCTTCTGTTTGGTGCTGAAATGTGTGGGAATGTCTATGGGAAGGTTAGAGAGTGGTCAGTGGTGTCGCATTTCTGCACGAGTACCGATCCAGGATAGAGAAACATATTTCCATTTCTCAGTAAATTCTTAGAAATCAGGAATACTTCAAGGAACTATTTTTAATTTTTTTGGTCTTTTAAGCAAATCATTGATATGTGTGCAACATGGATGACTCTTAAAACATTATGTGGAGCGAAAGAAGCCAGTCCGAATAGAAGTGTAGCGACTGGCCCAAGTCTGGGTGACTTCAAAGCCTGTGTTCTTTCAACCACTCCCCAACGGCCCCCCAGCTCCCTGAATCCCAGGCCTCTCCCCTTGGTTTCTAGTCTGAGCCCCAGGTCGGCTGTTAGGGGAGGCCCTTGGACAAGTCCCTTCCCATAATGAGAGGCTTAGATGAGATTGCTTCTAAGATTTGTTATAGTTCTAACATCCTAGCACCTTCCGAGTCTATTTCTTTTAAAAAATTGACTTGTTTTTGGCCGGGTGCAATGGCTCACACCTGTCATCCCAGCACTTTGGAAGCTGAGGCGGGCGGATCACAAGGTCAGGAGTTTGAGACCAGCCTGACCAACATGGTGAAACTCTGTCTCTACTAAAAATACAAAAATTAGCTGGGTGTGATGGCACGTGCCTGTAATCCCAGCTACTCAGGCTGAGGCAGGAGAATCGCTTGAACCCGGGAGGCAGAGGTTGTAGTGAGCCGAGATGGCGCCACTGCACTCCAGCCTAGGCGACAGAGTGAGACTCCACCTCAAAAAAAAAAAAAAAAAAAATTAATTTACTTTTTGAATAGTTAATAGTCACATGATACAAAGTTCAAAAGGATATATATGTCACAGACCAGGAAACTAAAGAGACAGGAGGACTAAGTGAAATATGGTTTCCTGGAATGGATCCTGGAACAGAAAAAGGATATTCTTTAAAAACTAGTGAAAGTGGCCCAGCACTGTGGCTCCCACCTGTAATCCCAGCACTTTGGGAGGCCAAGGTGAGTGGATCACTTGAGCCCAGGAGTTGGAGACCAGCATGGGCAACACAGTGAGACCCGCACCCCCATCTCTAAAAAAATTTGAAAAATAATTTTAAAAAAAATTAGCGAAAGTCAAAGTTTGGAATTTGGTTAGTAACAATGTACCAATGCTAGTTTCTTTCTTTCTTTTTTTTTTTGAGACGGAGTCTCACTCTGTTGCCCAGGCTGGAGTCCAGTGGCACAATCTCGGCTCACTACAACCTCTGCCTCCTGGGTTCAAGTGATTCTCTGGCCTCAGCCTCCTGAGTAGCTGGGATTACAGGTGTGTACCACCATGTTCGGCTAATTTTTGTGTTTTTGGTAGAGATGGGGTTTTACTATGTTGACCAAGCTGGTCTCGAACTCCTGGTCTCAAGTGATCGCCCACCTTGGCCTCCCAAAGTGTTGGGATTACAGGTGTGAGCCACCACACCTGGCCCAGTGCTAGGTTCTTAGTTTTGACAAATATGCCATGGTCCTGTAAGATGTCAGCATGAAGGGGTATATAACTCTTTGTACTCTTACAACTTTTCTGTAGATCTAAAATTATTCCAAAATAGGCCAGGCACAGTGGCTTATGCCTATAATCCCAGTACTTTGGGAGGCCAACGTGGGTGGATCACCTGAGGTCATGAGTTTGAGACCAGCCTGGTCAAGATGGTGAAACCCCATCTCTACTAAAAATACAAAAATTAACCAGGCGTGGTGGCAGGTGCCTGTAATCCCAGCTACTTGGGAGGCTGAGGCATGAGAATCACTCGAACCTAGGATGTGGAGGTTGCAGTGAGCTGAGATTGTGCCACTGCACTCCAGCCTGGGCGACAAGAGCAAGACTCTGTCTCAAAGAAAAAAAAAGTATTCCAAAATAAAAAGGGTTTTTGTGTTTTTTGTTTTTAAAGTAATGTTTTCCTTTTGCCTGAGTCATTGAGCCACCCAGTCCCCAAGCCAGACAACCAATGTTCAATGTTATCTGTTTCTCATATAATCTTTCAGATATATTCAATTAATATTCAAAGAAAATGTATATTCTACAAATATATCTCCAAATAGAAAGTATGTCTCTGAGATAAATTCCTAGAAGTGGGATTCCTGGGCATATAGTTTTCATAGTTATTGCCAAATTGCCTTCCATAGAAGTTGTACCAATTTATCCTCCCACCAGACAATGTGTGTGAGGACCTGTTGTATCATCAACACAGGCTGTGGTCTGAGAGTGAACTGGTATTCACTTACCTCAGTTTAAGTCAGACTGTCAACTCTCAAAGTGCTCTTGAAAAAAACTTCTCTAGAAAGCTGCTACAAAATGGCGGCTCCATTCTCGAGGGAGTAGAGGCAAGCGGGGAGCTGGCTGCAGTGGCAAAGGGCAGCAAGGCCATGAAGAAGCGCTTGCCAAATGATTAACATTCCTGTCGCCAATTACTACTGTCCTCAAGAGGAGAAGACATTCACAGAAGGGCATTGTCTCTGCTCCACAGCACACAAAGGGTCAAGCCTCACAGATTTGCTCCTAGTTGGGGGAAAAACCCTCACAGGTCAAAGTGTTCAGATTACAGATTCAGGAAAATCCCTTTGCAGAAAGAAGACAGCAAATCCCCAGTGAAGTTGAAAGGACAAAACTTTCTTCACCTCAGAGACACTCCAATGAATAAACCGGTTAAACATGGTTTGGATTTAGTGAACATGAAAACAACTGGATTAAAGTATAATCTAGCTAGAAAGGAAAGGACATGTGCTGAGAGAACTAGCTAAGTAATGACAAAGCTGCAGTGTTTACATCTGTCAAGCAGGAACGGCCATTCCAGCTTTATAACTGAATTCTCTTAAATGTTTAATTTTTCTTTAGCTCAACGTGAGCCTCTGCTCGTGTTGGCCTCTTTGATAACACTGGCACCAAGGCAACTGTGTGAGCACGACGGGTGTAGAGTCCAGGAGTCTGCAGGCAGCAGCTGTCAGGGCGAGTGTTCGGCATGGGCCTTGGCCAAGCTGCACACGGTCCAGCTTGGAGGCAGCATCCATCGCACAGGTGCAGGTTTTAGAATCACAAAGACTTGGGTTTAAATCCCAATTGTACTTTTTACTGGCTGTGTGACCTTGGACAAATTAAACTCTGTCCCATTTCCTCTCTTGGTAAAATGAAGATAATACCCATCCAATAGGGTTGTTTTGAGAATTAAATGAGGTAATACATGTAAAAGCCTACACCGAAACCTAAACACTCAATAGGTGGTCGGATCACCAATCTCTTTCTGTCTCTCCTGCTCCTGCTCCCCCTTGCACACACACTTGACCACCAAGTGAACCTGTTCCACGTCAAACTAACTCCAGGCACTTCAGATCTTACTCTGTGACAGGAGCATTCAGAGTTTTTACATTAGGGCTTCTTAAACGTGTTTGTAAAGATCCCTACTCAAATATCTGTTTGTAAAAGTATAAAATAAAATACATAGGATTATAAAAGAAACCAACTTATTGAAGTATGTTTATTAAAATATTTTTAAAACTTGTGATAAAATATGTGCTTCTTTGGAAAATGTTAAACAAGCTGGGTGCGGTGGCTCACGCCTGTAATCCCAGCACTTTGGGTGGCCGAGGAGGGCGGATCACTTGAGGCCAGGAGTTTGGGACCCGCCTGGCCAACATGGTGAAACCCTGACTCTACTGAAAAACAAAACAAAACAAAAAATTAGGCATGTGTGTGCCTGTAGTTCCAGCTACTTGGGAGGCTGAGGCTGGAGAATCGCTTGAACCCGGGAGGCGGAGGCTGCAGTGAGCCGAGATTGCACCACTGCACTCTAGCCTGGGTGACAGAGTGAGACCCTGTCTCAAAAAAAAAAAAAAAAAAAAAAAAAAATTAAACAAGATCAGGGAGTGAGTCTGATAACTACAATAATTTTCAAGCAGTGATCAATGTATTCCAAGATTTGCAACAACAAATGTGATATAATTAATCTACTTGCATTTTTTAATTGGTGACAGTCAAAAGTCCTGCTTCTACTAATACTCTGGTTTACTTCCACATTCATAATGGAAGAAATAATTAATTTCAGTTACAGAATATTAAATATGACCCCCTATCTCTCTTCCTTAGAGCAGAAGAAAAAAATATTAAAGATACACCGTTTTCCCATTCAAATTAGACTCCAGGTATTATAAAATATTACCACCTCTGTTCTCAAGACTAGTGATAAAAGATACTTACAAACTGTCAAGCCAGCAGTCCCTTATTTTACTTTTTTCTCTGACTTCTTTCAAGATTTTATCTTGGTCTTTGGTTTTCTGCAGTATGAACGTGACATACATGACATCCCTAGGTGTTTTTGTTATTTTTTTTTTTACCAACAAGTTTATTATTTTTAAATTTATTCCGCTTGGTGTTCTCTCAGCATCCTGGATCTGTGGTTTGGTTCACCAATTTTGGAAAGGTCTCAGCCATTATTACTTCAAACATGTAGACAGTTTGAACAATACAGGTTTGAACTGCGCAGGCCCACTCATACGTAGCCTTTTTCAATACAAGTAACAGAATGTGCCTGTCCCTCCTGCCTCCCCTTCCACCTCCTCCACCTCTCTGCCTCCCCACCCCTGAGACAGCAAGACCAACCCCTCCTCTTCCTCCTCTTCCTCCTCCTCAGCCTACTCAACGTGAAGATGAGGATGAAGACCTTTATGGTGATCCACTTCCACTTAATGAATAGTGAATATGTTTTCTCTTCCTTATGATTTTCTTAGTAACATTTTCTTTAGCTTACTTTAAGAATACAGTATACAATACATGTAACATACAAAATATGTGTTAAGTATATTATCAGTAAGGCTTCTGGAAAACTAGGCTATTAAATTTTGGGGGAGTCAAAAGTTATATGCAAATTTTCAACTATATGCAGGGTTGGCACACCTAACCCCTGCATTGTTCAACTGTATATATTTTTTTGCTCTACTCTCTTTCAGGTATTCCAATTACACATTTGCTATACCTTTTGAAATGATCCCAGTTTTTGGATGGTCTGGGTTTTTTTTCCTACTCTTTCTCTTCCCATTTCAGTTTGGGAAGTTCCTATTGACCTACCTTCAAATTCACTAATTGTTTCCTAAATTTGTCAAGTCTATTTATGAGTCCATCAAAAACATTTTTCATTTTTATTATAGTGATTTTGATTTTTAGCATTTCCTTTTGATTTTGGGTTTCCATCTCTCTGATTACCCATCTATTCTTGCACATGTCTACTTTTTCCATTACAACTTTTAATATGTTAGGTTATAATTATCAAACAGGGAATCTGTGTCATATCCAACTCTGGTTCTGATTGCTTTCTCTTTTCAAACTGTTTTTACTTGCTTTTTGGCATGCCTTGAAATTTTTTGTTGAAAGCCAGGTATGTTGCACTGGGTAATAGAAACTGAGGTAGACAGGCCTTAAGTGTGACGGTTCATGGTAATCTTGCTGGAGGACGGACTATGTTTAATGTTTGCTGTAGTTACAGGTACCAGAGGCTTCACCTTCCTCTAGTGTCTTTGCTTTTGCCTGTCTCTTAACTTTGGGTTTCCCTAATTACTCCTCCACAAAGGGGGACTTCCAGCTGTAATCCACTACGATTACACTCGAATCCCACTGGTGCGGTGGTAAAGTGTGGGAAGGGGGATATTCTATAATCTTCAGATTAAATCTGTGTCTTAGTGGGCCTGTGAGCTTCACAAGTGTTTTTCCAGTGGCAGAGCGTTTCCTTTCTGGCCCCCTACTCCCTTCCCTGGCTGCAGCATTTCCAGTCTATTTCCTTGAAATCCTGACCCCTCTTGACTAAGTTCCTATCCCTGCCCCATGTAAGTAAGACAGGAAGCCTAGAGGGGGGCTAGAGTGGGAAGAACACCCTTCCCCCAACTGGGATAAGGCTCTGGGAGTCTTTCACCCTGGAGAGTAAGCCTTCGTAATAAAGGTTTTGGACATTATTTCATAATGATTATTAATCTCTTTTCCACGTCAGAGCCACACATCTTACTAGATCTTCACTGAGAATGTGGTGGGATTCTTGGAGGTGAAGCCCACGAACTTGTGGAGGCCCCTCTTAACACTGTGATCCCCAGGGACTTCTCACTCTCACGCTCGCCCACACTCAGCCACTAGCAATTCATTACCATCTAAGTGTTTCTAACTAGCTTATGGCTCCAGTAGCTTTTGCTCCAGATAAGCAGATTTTGGCTGTCTCTCTCTAGATAGCCCTGTTTCTCCAGATTTTAGGGTGGTGGTGGTTTGCCCTTCAACCTCAATTCTCTGATGGGTCCAAGAAAAGTCATTGATTTTGCATTTGTACAGATTTTTCTTGTTGAAAGGACAAAGTGATAACTTTTTCTCTTGAGACAGGGTCTCACTCTGTCACCCAGGCTGGAGTGCAGCGGCGCAATCATGGCTCACTGCAGCCCCACCCTCCCAGGCTCAGGTGATCCCCCACCTCAGTCTCCCAAGTAGTTGGGACTGCAGGTGTGTACCACCATCCCTGGCTAATTTTTTTATTTTTATAGAGACTGGGTTTTGCCATGTTGTCCAGGCTGGTCTTGAACTCCTGGGCTCAAGTAATCTGCCTGCCTCGGCCTCCCAAAGTGCTGTGATTACAGGTGCACACCACTGTGCCAGGCTTGGTGCCAACTTTCAAGCTTTTTACCTGTAGAAGCTTAAACCAGAATTATTTCATTTTGGCCATTCCCTTCCATCCACCTGAACTGCTGTGTCCCTTCTTGTCCTCACATTTGCGATGACTACTGTCCCTCTTAGTGAGTCTTTTCATGACTGGGTTTGAGGAAAGGGCTGGTGTTCGATCTCTCCTGTCTGTTACCACTTTGCACAATCAAGTCCTTGGTGTTGCTAGTTGAGTCCACTGGGTCGCTTTCATTTCTGGCACTCACTCTACAGTAAAGAGCATCTGGGATGAGGTGTTGTTGCCCAGCATTCTCTAAGCTTCCTTTGTGCTTTTAAATTAATTTCCCTGGCCTCCAAGTCAGTCTTATTTTCTTAGCAAGGTTGGAATAAAGCAAACTTCACTTTCTGTAAATCAGGATTTACAAAAGTAATTTCTCAAGATCTGGTAAGTCCTTTTTTCTCAATTTCTTGATTTCTTTTTGTAATGACTTAAGTAGCCAGGTAAGATCGGATTTGGCCAAGTTCAAGGAAATCATAGGGCCTCCTATCTAAATGACTAAACCTGACAGTTTTGGAATTACTTGGGAAACTTTAAAAAAGAAAATCCTAAATGCAGTCCTAAGAGAGTAATTGTGGTGGGCAGCTATGTTTAGGAAAATACGATACTTCTAGTAAGCTGTGCATGTCCAAAAGAGCTACTTACACCTAAACTTAAAATCAAAACTAAAAAACATACTAGGGAGACAAAGTGAAAATACTATTAGAAAAACCAAACCAAACCTATCCATTCATAACAAAGGATATAGGAATTGTTTCTTAACATTCACCCTTTCACTCATTGAGTAACTGTATTGAAAGTCATAGGCACGGCTGGGCGCGGTGGCTCACGCCTGTAATCCTAGCACTTTGGGAGATGAGGTGCGTGGATCACTTGAGGTCAGGAGTTCGAGACAAGCCTGACCAACATGGTGAAACCCCGTCTCTACTAAAAAAATACAAAATTAGCTGGGCATGGTGGCGCACACCTGTAATCCCCGCTACCTCAGGAGGCTGAGGCAGGAGAATTGCTTGAACCCAGGAGGCGGAGGTTGCAGTTAGCCAAGATCACGCCACTGCACTCCAGCCTGGGGAACAGAGTGAGACTCTATCTCAAAAAAAAAAAAAAAAAAAAAAAAAAAAAGTCATAGGCCCTGTCCACAAGAAGGAAGTACACCAAGCCATGGCCTTTAGAATCAAACGTCTTCACAGTTTAAATGCAGTACCATCCTCTCCTGGTTAACCTTGAAAATTCTGCTCAAGCTTTCAAAACCTCAGTCTTCTCATTTGTAAAAATAACATTATCTACTTCATAGGGAAGTTCTGTGACAGAGATCACAGTGGAATTATTACAAACTTATTCTCTCTATCCCAAAACAGTTTTAACTCCTTTCCTAGCCTAAACACTGGCATATTGTTAGTAATAGCAGCTGGCACCCACTGAGTATTAATCTATATGCGAGGGAGTGGGCTAAACTCTGTCCATCCATACCTCAAACACATTTTATCTGAAAAGGCCTTGGAGGCCACAGCCTTATTCTTTCATTGGCCATATTCGCCCCACTCATGTAACCAAAAAAGGCAAAGCAAGCGGAGGCAACAGGACGGAATTTTAATCTAGGGTGGCCTCCTAGCAAAGAGGGCTGAGTGGAAAAACCATGGGATGTATAAAAAGGAGATGCTCCTCCTCCCCTAACGCCCCTTCCCCAAAGTCATAATCACTACCAGGGGTCATGATGTTAGAACCTCTGGGTAGGAAACCAAATACCAGATAAACCTATTCTGGAACTGCCATGGCAAATGAGTAAGAGTGGTACCATTTGCTACTACTACTATTATATCTATGACTACCACTGCCAACTGATAACTATTATTATGCTTTTATATGTTCCGACACTGTCCTATGAATTTTACACGTAATCCTCGATGTAAGTTATAAAGTTACCACTGATATTGACCCTTTATAACTGGCAGGAGTTGAGACAAGGCAATTAAATACTTGAATAATGGACACAGAGCCTGAGATTCCTTAGAATTATCCATCTATTGCTTTGTAACTCACTGCCAAATTAATTTTTTTTTTTTAGGAAGATTCTTAAGGGATTCTGGAACCCCCTCCTATGTAGTTAGAATTAAGAGCACCTGCATTTTTACTTCAGCGGGTTAAAGGCATAGTTTCACTATAAACCATGGTCTCAATTTCCTACAAGATAACACTGAAAAGCACCTTCCTCCATTAGGCAAAAACATGTTACCTGGAATAAACTTTTCACCTACTTTAAAACCCTTGACTTTTCAAGAGCATGCCTGCCCTTAGGAAATTGTGGTAGAGGTTTTGCAGAGCTACCATTATTCTGTTCTGCATACCCAAAACTGACAGCCTCTGACTTTACTTCTCTAGTTCACTGAAATAAAATTTACATGTTGTTTAGCTTTGTACCTTCTTACTTTACAGTAATTGAAACATCCAGTATTAGGGAACTGTGAAATACTGTTTGAGCAACAAAAGGCCTTATGGGGCAACTCTGACTTCTTCCTATGACTTCCATCTGCTTGGTGGACATCCTAGTTTGGCCAAGACCTAAGCTTGTTTCCTTTTAAATGGACTGATCCATCTTCAGAGGAGACGCATCTGCTGCAGGAGGACAAAATTTCTTTACCTTGGGATTTAACTCCAAGTCACAATGGGTCCCCAAACCACCAGAAGTTGTACAAACTAGAGACCACATTCTGGCTGAAAGGTCTGAACACAACACAAGTTAGGCAGCAAGAAGTCATGTGTTTTCTGGTATCTTATCATTTTTGCAGGTCAGGCTAGAAGATTGTGCCCTTCTCTTAAAGAGGACAAAGTGTGCTACTATCCCAAACCAAATTAAAGAGAAAGCACAAACCTGCTGACTAAGAAGAGTTATTACACCCTTGCTAAGTTTGTTTAAACAAGTCACTCAGTTGAACTAGGAAAAAACTTCTGAAAAATAGGAGAAATGGTATTTTATCTTTAAAAGTCCTTTTAATAAATGACTTGAGATTATAAAGCAGTTTTCAAATACACAAAGTGCTTCAAAAGGATTCAATAAGCCTTAAGCAATACATTTTTTAGTGTATCACTTTTGTTGTTGTTGAAAATACCCCATTCAATGGATGGAAGTATATTTGATATCACCACTGTTTAAAGGGAATGGAGTTACAGGAATGAGAAGTATATAATTAGTAAATAATCCCTCTCAACAAGTGACTTAAGTAGTCACTCATAGAGAGCAAAAAAAGCTGGAGGCAACACAATCAGTGCATATCAGAAATGCATTTTAATTTTTATTTGAAAACAACTTAAATTTTTAGACAAATGATTTTAGTATATAAATTTGCTTTTGTTTTTATACAGAATATAAAGATTTCCCTCATTAATCTTCCATGTGAAGGGTATTACAAGCCTGGAGGAAGATACTTTCTGCACACAAGTATGTATCTTATGTGTGCAGTATTGGAAACCAATGGTGTAGTGCTCCTACACATAAATGGGGTCAAGTGACATCACACATTAAAAGGGGGAAAGAGAAATATTCTAGTTAATCAGATGCAAGAAGCAAACAAGACGCAAAAACTGTGCAAATAAGACCAAGCCAGTAACTTTAGTTACGACACTGCAGATTACATTGGAATAACAGGTTTGTGAGGCTATAGTGTGCACCACATTAAAACAGCAAGAAAGAGCTATTTATATAGAAAGGCTGGAATGAGGGATTTTTACTAAAGCAAATTAACTTCTTGTCAACTGCCAAAACAAAACAAAACTGAGCATATGAGTGTTAGTATACTGAAGGCATGTTATACCAGTTTCTGTGCAGCATGCTAAAAGTTAGAACTTCTTCACTGGTGCTTATCAATCATTAATAGTCACGTTTTTGCCCCTTCTTGCCAAATTTCAGGCATGTCTTATTTTAGATGGAGTATAGCTTTTATCTATTATTTCATCTTGTAAAAACATGTGAAGACAACGTTCGTTCTGTGCCAGAGGATGACCAGCGACCCTGAGAATAAAAAATATAAATTTAGTCCAATATTTTATACAAGGTGGGGGAGTTCAAAACACGTATTTTAAAGTTGAGAAGCATGTATAATTTTTTTTTTTTTGAGATGGAGTCTTGCTCTGTTGCACAGGCTGGAGTGCAGTGGCTGATCTTGGCTCATGGCAACCTCCATCTCCTGGGTTCAAGTGATTTCGTGCCTCAGCCCCCTGAGTAGCAGGGACTACAGGCGTGTGCCATCATGCCCAGCTAATTTTTATATTTTTACTAGAGACGGGGTTTCACCATGTTGGCCAGGCTAGTCTCAAATCCCTGACCTCAAGTGATCTGCCCACCTCAGCCTCCCAAAGTGCTGGGATTACAGGCGTGAGCCACCGCGCCCGGCTCAGAATCATGTACAGTTTACCAATAAGTATTATTCTGGACTGTCCATAAAGCTATGCACTATCAACTAATGGTATATGTTCTTTTGTTTGGTTCACAACTCTAATTAAGAAAACATTAATCACAAATTTTTCACTGCTTGTGGCACATGTACCCAATTAGCTTTACATAATAGCTGGTGTATTCATAAGAAACTTAAATTAATTTTAATGTTAAAAGTGAAGCATGTCAATTGATCCTAAGAATCTTTTTTTTTTTTTTTTGAGACAAAGTGTTGCTCTATCACCCAGGCTGGAGTGCAGTGGTGTGATCTTGGCTCACTGCAACCTCTGTCTCCCAGGTTCAAGCGATTCTCCTGCCACAGCCTCCTGAGTAGCTGGGACTACAGGTAAACACCACCACGCCCCACTAATTTTTGTATTTTTAGTAGAGACACGGTTTCGCCATGTTGGCCAGGCTGGCCTTGGAACTCCTGACCTCAAGTGATCTGCCCACCTCGGCCTCCCAAAATATTGGGATTACAGGCATGATCCACTGTACCAGGCCAGAATCTATTTTAAAGAGGAGAAGATACAGGATTGAAGTTAGAAATACAATGAAGTTCAATAAAAGCCCAAAATACTAAAAAAACAGGCACAAATATCCAGGTATTTTGTTTGTTTTTGCCTGCTTAAAACCAGACTGGGCAACCAGACTACTATTTCAGAATTTAAAAACATCTAATATAGGCCAGGTGTGGTGGCTCATGCTTGTAATCCCAGCACTTTGGGAGACCAAGGCAGGCAGATCACTTGAGATCAGGAGTTTGAGACCAGCCTGGCCAACATGGCGAAACACTGTCTCTACTAAAAATACAAAAATAAGCCAGACACGATGGTGCGCAACTATAATCCCAACTGCTCAGGTGGCTGAGGCATGAGAATCACTTGAACCTGGGAGGTGGAGGTTTCAGTGAGCCGAGACTGCACCACTGCACTCCAGCCTGGGCGACAGAGCAAGACTTTGTCTCAAAAAAAAAAAAAAAAAAAAATCTAATATAGTACTGCCTTCTCCAAAAGGAAAATAGACTCACAGACAATGAATACTGAGTGCTACAGTAGATAACCAAGGGCTTTATGTAACCCTTTCTCTCCTGTTTACCACTCATGGATCTTCAAATCACTAGATAAAATTTACAGTGTAAGCTCACATTACCATATTCTGTAGGATTTGATTTACTTTTGCTAGTTTAAGGCCAATGCACAATTACAGTGAGGTCTTTCTTGGCATAAATCTTTCTATCACTCTGGCTTTCTATTACTTTACAAAATAGCTGTATTTCAAATGGAAACAAAATTAAAAGCTAAAAATATTGGTTTGAGCTTATCAAGAGTTTCTAAAGTAAAAAAGAAACAATCCTAAGTCTTCTTACATTTTCAAAAGAATACATTTTACCATGAAAATTAAAAACATGCACCTTTATACAAGACATGCTAATACCTCCATCTGCAATCAAACAAGATGATTGCAAGTATATTGTAAGTTTTATTGTTCATGCTAGAACATACCTTAAATCAGAAAGAATCATAAGTAAAACTGTATTTTTTAAATGCCGTAATTTTAAATGTAATTTGCATAAATTAACCAAGAAAAACAAATACAAAACTTAGGTCAACACAAAGATGCTCATTTCAATCACTCAAATGTGTTAATATTTATCACATGATATTCAACTTGTCAGACACTTTTACTTTGTTTAAATGATATGAAAAGTTAGGAAATGGCTGAAAGAAAAGGCAACAGTGCAGTTTAGCTTAACATCTAAACTACAAGTAGTCACTTAAAGTAGTCCTACACTTTGAGGAATAGGAAGCACTTACTTGTTTATAAACTGCTCCAGCCCTTGTTTTCTTTCCTCAATAAAATTGTCATCAAATATTCCATCATCTCCTCTAAAAGGAAGCTGACGCAAAAACGCTTTCCCAGGGAGCGGGGGAACTACGACCTAAAACGTGAAGACAGAAACTCCTTGATCATGATGACTGGGTTGTGAAAATTTATAGAGCACAACATGAAGACAAAGCATGTCCTCACTATGACAGCCATCGTCCGGTCAAACTAGTTTAAATATAAAAGAGCAAAAAACACACTGAGAAAAGACCAGATGTTTAGACAAATGCAGAATAGCCCATCAGACAAAAGCTCCTAACTCAAAGGCAGGGCCCACAGCTTATATCATTTTTCTTGGCCTTATCAAAGCCCAGGTATACAAAGAGAACACTCACAACACTGAAATAAAGGTTACCATGCCCCTCAGACACTTGTGATGCCACTTGGAGAAGGCAATGCCTTATTGCAATGGAAACTGCAGAGATCAAAATCAACTCTCAATTAAATGAAGAAACGATAATGTTCTCTCTGCAACATGGTTAGGTAAGAATTCTGGTTTCAGCCGGGCGTGGTGTCTCACGCCTGTAATTCCAGCACTTTGGGAGGCCGAGGCGGGCAGATCACAGAGTCAGGAGATCGAGACCATCCTGGCTAACACGGTGAAACCCTGTCTCTATTAAAAAATACAAAAAATGAGCCAGGCGTGGTGGTGGGCGCCTGTAGGCCCAGCTACTCTGGAGGCTGAGACAGGAGAATGGCGTGAACCCGGTAGGCAGAGCTTGCAGTGAGTGGAGATCACGCCACTGCACTCCAGCTGGGCTAGAGTGAGACTCCGTCTGAAAAAAAAAAAAAAGATTTCTGGTTTCTTCAACCTCTTACCATCTGCATACAGTCTTTCCTACTTGTGTTTGAGGTGATGACAAAATACCAATAACTCTAGTTGTCACTATTCTGTTTCCTAAATTAAGAAACAAGTCAACGTTCTCCCAAATGCCCTATCCTGCTGTCTTTTCCCAAAGACCTGTCATTTCTCCCTTCTCGCACTATAGGAAGATCCCAAATTTTCCCCTTCAAAGCCTAACCAAGGGTCAACTCCTGCTGATCTCTCCCTTCTGGGAATTATCTGGAGCTCAAATATTATTCTGGGCCAGGTGCAGTGGCTCATGTCTGCAATCCCTGCACTTTGGGAGGCCAAGGCAGGCGGGAGGATTGCTTGAGGCCAGGAGTTTGACACAAGCCTGGGCACATGTCTACAAAAATAAAAAAAACTTAGCTGGGTGTGGTGGTGTGAGCCTGTAGTCCCAGCTACTTAGGAGGCGAAAGTGGGATGATCACTTGAGTCCAGGAGTTCAGGACTGGAGTGAACTAAAATCATGTCGCTGCACTCCAGCCTAGGTGACAGTGAGACCCCATCTTAAAAAAACAAACAATTTTTTAAAAATGTTATTCTGGAGCTCAAAATACTTGTTTTGATTAAATAGCACCTAGCTATTTCACAAGTTAGTTTGGTTTCTCTACCCTAGCACTACTGAGAATCAGATAAGTTTTGTACTGGGGGGCTTTCTTGTGCATTCTTTTCTTTCTTGAGATGGGGTCTTGCTCTGTCACCAGTTCCGTGGTGCGATCATGGCTCGCTGCAGCCTCCCCCAGACTCAGATGATCCTCCTGCATCAGCCTCCCAAATAGCCGGGACAATACAGGCACATAGCGTGCTACCATGCCTGGTTAATTTTTCTATTTTTTGTGGAGATGGTGTTTCACCGTGTTGACCAGGCTGGCATTCTTTTCTTTAGCAGCATCCCTAGCCTCTACCCACTAGACAACATAGCACCCCCAGTTGAGACAATAAAAAATGTCTCTAGACAGTGTCAAATGTCTCCTGGGGGATAAAACTGCCTTTGGTGGAAAACCATCAATCTATCATACTAATGTCTTCAAATCAAGACCCCTGTCTTAGGCTTCTTGTGGTTATTTTAAGAAAAACTGGGCATACAACAGAAGCTCAAATGTCTGTTAAATGACCAACCACTTAGCTGGATCCTTACTTTAAATGCAAACAGAGAAATGTGTAAGCAAACAATCAGAACAAGGAGAAATATATATAGTAAACTGATACATATTTTTCTTTTCACCAATAATACAAATTACACATATTCAAAAAAATTAAAACTTTAAACCCTTGATACAGTTTCTACAACGAGTTGTTTATCCTCAAACAAAATTCAATAGGGTAAAAAAGGGAAAGAGCAACTCGACTTCATATAGATTAACAAAAAACAAAATAAAGACAAAAAAACCATATTCAGAGAAGGACTGTGTGGTAGATAGAGCTCCCTCTCCCCTCTCCCCTCTCCCCTCCCCCCTCCCCCCTCTCCCCTCTCCCCTCTCCCCCTCCCCTGTCCCCTCTCCCCTCTTTCCACGGTCTCCCTCTGATGCCGAGCCAAAGCTGGACGGTACTGCTGCCATCTCAGCTCACTGCAACCTCCCTGCCCGATTCTCCTGCCTCAGCCTGCCGAGTGCCTGCGATTGCAGGCGCGCGCCGCCATGCCTGACTGGTTTTCGTATTTTTTTGGTGGAGACGGGGTTTCGATGTGTCAGCTGGGCTGGTCTCCAGCTCCTAACCGCGAGTGATCCGCCAGCCTCGGCCTCCCGAGGTGCCGGGATTGCAGACGGAGTCTCGTTAACTCAGTGCTCAATGGCGCCCAGGCTGGAGTGCAGTGGCGTGATCTCGGCTCGCTACAACCACCTCCCAGCCGCCTGCCTTGGCCTCCCTAAGTGCCGAGATTGCAGCCTCTGCCTGGCAGCCACCCCGTCTGGGAAGTGAGGAGCGTCTCCGCCTGACCGCCCATCGTCTGGGATGTGAGGAGCCCCTCTGCCTGGCTGCCCAGTCTGGAAAGTGAGGAGCGTCTCTGCCCGGCCGCCATCCCATCTAGGAAGTGAGGAGCGCCTCTTCCCGGCCACCATCACATCTGGGAAGTGAGGAGCGTCTCTGCCCGGCCGCCCATCGTCTGAGATGTGGGGAGCACCTCTGCCCTGCCGCCCCGTCCGGGATGTGAGGAGTGTCTCTGCCCGGCCGCCCTGTCTGAGAAGTGAGGAGACCCTCTGCCTGGCAACCACCCCGTCTGAGAAGTGAGGAGCCCCTCCGCCCGGCAGCCACCCCGTCTGAGAAGTGAGGAGCATCCTCCCTCCTCGTCCGGGAGGGAGGTGGGGGGGTCAGCCCCCCGCCCGGCCAGCCGCCCCGTCCGGGAGGTGAGGGGCGCCTCTGCCCAGCCGCCCCTACCGGGAAGTGAGGAGCCCCTCTGCCCGGCCAGCCGCCTCGTCCGGGAGGGAGGTGGGGGGGTCAGCCCCCCGCCTGGCCAGCCGCCCCGTCCGGGAGGCGAGGGGTGCCTCTGCCCGGCCGCCCCTACTGGGAAGTGAGGAGCCCCTCTGCCCGGCCAGCCGCCCCGTCCGGGAGGGAGGTGGGGGGGTCAGCCCCCCGCCCGGCCAGCCGCCCCGTCCGGGAGGGAGGTGGGGGGATCAGCCCCCCGCCTGGCCAGCCGCCCCGTCCGGGAGGGAGGTGGGGGGATCAGCCCCCTGCCCGGCCAGCCGCCCTGTCCAGGAGGTGGGGGGGCGCCTCTGCCCGGCCGCCCCTACTGGGAAGTGAGGAGCCCCTCTGCCCGGCCAGCCGCCCCGTCCGGGAGGGAGGCGGGGGGGTCAGCCCCCCGCCCAGCCAGCCGCCCCGTCCGGGAGGGAGGCGGGGGGGTCAGCCCCCCGCCCGGCCAGCCGCCCCGTCCGGGAGGGAGGCGGGGGGGTCAGCCCCCCGCCCGGCCAGCCGCCCCGTCCGGGAGGGAGGCGGGGGGGTCAGCCCCCCGCCCGGCCAGCCGCCCCGTCCGGGAGGGAGGTGGGGGGGTCAGCCCCCTGCCCGGCCAGCCGCCCTGTCCAGGAGGTGGGGGGGCGCCTCTGCCCGGCCGCCCCTACTGGGAAGTGAGGAGCCCCTCTGCCCGGCCAGCCGCCCCGTCCGGGAGGGAGGCGGGGGGGTCAGCCCCCTGCCCGGCCAGCCGCCCCGTCCGGGAGGGAGGCGGGGGGGTCAGCCCCCCGCCCGGCCAGCCGCCCTGTCCGGGAGGTGAGGGGCACCTCTGCCCGGCCACCCCTACCGGGAAGTGAGGAGCCCCTCTGCCCGGCCAGCCGCCCCGTCCGGGAGGGAGGTGGGGGGGTCAGCCCCCCGCCGGGCCAGCCGCCCCGTCGGGGAAGTGAGGGGCGCCTCTGCCCGGCCGCCCCTACTGGGAAGTGAGGAGCCCCTCTGCCCGGCCAGCCGCCCTGTCCGGGAGGGAGGTGGGGGGTCAGCCCCCCGCCCGGCCAGCCGCCCCGTCCGGGAGGGAGGTGGGGGGGGGGGTCAGCCCCCCGCCCGGCCAGCCGCCCCGTCCGGGAGGTGAGGGGCGCTTCTGCCCGGCCGCCCCTACTGGGAAGTGAGGAGCTCCTCTGCCCGGCCACCACCCCATCTGGGAGGTGTACTCAACAGCTCATTGAGAACGGGCCATGAAGACAATGGCGGTTTTGTGGAATAGAAAGGGGGGAAAGGTGGGGAAAAAATTGAGAAATCGGATGGTTGCTATGTCTGTGTAGAAAGAGGTAGACATGGGAGACTTTTCATTTTGTTCTGTACTAAGAAAAATTCTTCTGCCTTGGGATCCTGTTGATCTGTGACCTTACCCCCAACCCTGTGCTCTCTGAAACATGTGCTGTATCCACTCAGGGCTGAATGGATTAAGGGCGGTGCAAGATGTGCTTTGTTACACAGATGCTTGAAGGCAGCATGTTCATTAAGAGTCATCACCACTCCCTAATCTCAAGTACCCAGGGACACAAACACTGCGGAAGGCCGCAGGGTCCTCTGCCTAGGAAAACCAGAGAACTTTGTTCACTTGTTTATCTGCTGACCTTCCCTCCACTATTGTCCTGTGACCCTGCCAAATCCCCCTCTGCGAAAACACCCAAGAATGATCAATAAAAAAGAAAAAAAAAAAAAAAAAGAAAAAAAAAAAAAAAAAAAGATTAAAAATCTCCGTAGGAAAAAAAATAAAAAATAAAAAATAAAGACAAAAAAACCAAATGTCCAAATAAACTTTATAATCCCTTCCTAGATTTACTCTCCTCAGATGACCAATGATGAAGATATCTATGGATTTGTCTCTGTAAATTTATGCTAGCATTCTCAGATCTCACCCCCATGTTAACATCTGTTTAGTTGAGAGTTAAAATCTGCAGGGACCTTCTATAACTGAGAAACAAAGGAATGCTAACCATTACGTTCCAGTAGAATGGCTATCTGGTGGGCAGGGAAAAATATCTGTATCTACACAATTATTATTTAAAAAAAGAATTCTGGAACCAGTGTGTTAAATAAATGACCACTATTAATTCAGGGTAGAATTTAGCATGAAACTTAAGAAAAGTATAGCTCAAGGATGTCAGTTAAAGAAAGAAGGAAAATGATAAAAAATGTAAGAGTATATATATAATTAAATATATATAAATTTCATATATAATGGGAATTTAAGAAAAGGATAGCTATGCATTATCCTCTGTAGAGATACACTCTTCCTAACATATTCAAACTAGTCATTCAAATGGATGGGGAGGTGGTAGGCAACAGGATTAATGATCTATAAAAATCATAAATGGCTCATCCAGCTAAGATTCTCTTCTACATCAAATTATTTTTGCTGAAGCAGTCTGAAAACACCTAACTGGAATTCTAACACCAGGTTGGGTGCGGTAGCTCACATATGTAATCCCAGCACTTCAGGAGGCCAAGGTGGGTGGATCACCTGAGGTCAGAAGTTCAAGACCAGCCTGGCCAACACGGTGAAACCCTGTGTCTACTAAAAATACAAAAAATTAGCCGGGCGTGGTGGTGCATGCTTGTAACCCCTTTACTCAGGAGGCTGAGGAGAATTGCTTGAGCCTGGGAGGCAGAGATTGCAGTAAGCTGGGATTGTACCACGGTACTCCAGCCTGGGCGAGAGCTAGACACTGTCTCAAAAAAAAAAAAAAAAAAAAAAAATTCTAATACTAATTAAAAAGTCATGAATGCAAAGATATGTGCGTGCATGTGGGGTGAGAAACAGGAGAATATCTGGTGAGCACAATATATTGAAAGCTAAAGCAAACTAGAATAAAAGCTAAAAGATCTGACCATAATACATGTCAGCTAATTTCTAGCTTAGTTTAACAGATCTTAGTTAAAAGTACTAATATACCACAAAATAACTTGATTACATTGTTCTTTGCAATACTGTAATACGAGTAAAACTTTCACATGGATTTAACTCTCAATATATTTAACTGGTCTAATGTTAAATGTGAAGTATTGTCCTTCAAAGGAGAACATCAAGAAAGTGAAAAACAACCCAGAGACTGGGAGATATGTGCAAATTATGTATCTGATAGGGAACTCTAAGAGTCTTATATATTCTCGACATAACTCTATAATAAAAAGATGAACCCATTGAAAAAGGCAAAAGCTCTCAATAAAGATGTCTCCAAAGAAGATACATAAATGACCAATAAGTACACGAAAAGAAAATCTACATTAGTGGCCATTAGAGAAATAAAAATCAAAACCACAATGCAATACCCCTTCACAAACAGTAGGATAGCTATAATAAAGAAGACAGGCAATTAGTAAGGATGTGGAGAAAAGTAGAACCTCACACTGCTGGTAAGAATGTAAAACTACGCAGCTGCTTTGGAAAAACGGTCTGCCAATTCCTCAAAAGGTTAAAAAGAGTTATGACCCAGCAATGTACTGGTAGGTATATACTGAAAAGAAATGAAAACACATGCAGACAGAAACCTATGCACAAATGTTCACAGCAGCACTACTAATAATAGCCAAAAAGTAGAACAAAATGTCCACCAAATAAGTGTATAAATAAGATGTGGTATAAGCACACAATAGGATATTATTTAGGAATAAAAAGAAATGAAGTAATTGATGCATGTTAGAAAATCATGAACTGTGAAAACATGTTAAGTGAAAGAAGCCAGACACAAAAGATCACATATTGTGGGCTTCCATTTACATATGCCCAGAATGGGCAAATCCACAGAGAAAGGAGACTAGCAGGTGGTTGCCATAGGCTGAGTGAGGAAGGGTTGGGGAGAAATCAGCGGTGTCTACTAATGGGGACAGGGTTTCTTTTATTGGGTGATAAAAATACTCTAAAATTGACTAGTGCTCTAAAATAGTGATGGTTGCACAACTCTGTGAACATATTAAAAACCAGTGAATTATACACTTTAAATAGGTGAATTGCATGGTATGTGAATTATATCTCAATAAAGCTGTTACTAAAAACAAAAGCGGCCGGGCGGGGTGGCTCATGCCTGTAATCCCAGCACTTCGGGAGGCCAAGGCGGGCGGATCACAAGGCCAGGAGATCGAGACCGTCTTGCTAACACGGTGAAACCGTCTCTACTAAAAATTAAAAAAAATAAATAAATAAATTTACAAAAAAAAGCAAAATATACATTCAGCAAAAGTTTATTAAACATTTCCAGTGTGCCACATGGCATGTCAAGCAAAGCCCAAAGCCTATGTATCAAGACACTTCTCAGCTAGGTGCGGTGGCTCATGCCTGTAATCCCAGCACTTTGGGAGGCCAAGGCAGGAGGATTACTTGAGGCCAGGAATTCAAGACCAGCCTGGGCAACATAGTGAAGCCTCATCCTTACAAAAAAATTTTAAAAATTAGCTGGACATGGTGGCTCATGCCTGTAGTCCCAGCTACTTGGGAGGCTGAGGCAGGAAAATCACTTGAGACCAGGAGTTGGAGGATATTATAGTATGCTATGATCACACCACTGCATTTCAGCCTGGGCAACAGAGCAAGGCTCTGTCAATCAATTAATCAATCAATCTCCTAACCATCTGTAATTTGTAATATAGTGAGACATAAATCTTTATTTCCTAATAGACAAATATTTCAACTCCATTTGCTGAATTCCTTTCCCACTGAATGACAATGCTATTTTTGTTATGAACTAAATTCCCTATAAATACATGGGTCAAAGTCTAAACTCTATTACATTCCACTAATCTATTTGCCCAACCTAAAGCAATATACACTGCATAACAGTGTTTCCCATCAGAGATGGACCACTTAAGATAATAACTGTGGTGCCTTAAGATTATAATGGAGGTGAAAAATTCCTATTGCCTAGAGATGTCTTGGTGATCCTGACTCTGTGCAGGCCTAGGCTACTATGTATATTTGTGACTTAATTTTTAAGAAAAAGTTAAAAAAATTTAAATAGAGAAAAGCTTATAGAATAAGAATATAAAGAACATATTTTTGTACATTTGTTCAATGTGTGTTTTAAGCTAAGTGTTATTACAAGAGTCAAAAAGTTAAAGTAAAAAGTAAGCTAAGGTTAATTTATTATTGAAGAAAAATATTTTATAAATTATAAATTTCAATGTACAGTGTTTATAAAGCCTGCAGTAATAAACAGTAATGTCCTAGGTCTTCTCATTCACTCGCCACATACTAACTGACTCACCCAGAACAACTTTCAATCCTGCAAGCTCCATTTATGGTAAGTGCCCTATACAGGCGTACCATTTAAAAAATCTTCCATGCTTTAAAAAAAAAAAAAAAAAAAATCTTCCACGCTGTATTTTTTACCATAACTTTTCTATGTTTAGATGCACAAATGCTTCCCACTATGTTACAACTGCCTGTAGTATTCAGTACAGTAACATGTTGGATAGGCTTGTAGTCTAGGAGTAATAGGCTGTACCATATAGCCTAGGTGTGTAGTAGGCTACACCACCTGGGTTTGTGTGAGTATACTCATATGATGTTTGCACAAACAATGAAATCACCTAAGGATGCATTTCTTAGAATGTATTCTCATCATTAAGTGCCATATGACTACACCACATTGTTTGAATTACTATAGCCTTAAGATATGTTTTGGGTCAGGCGCAGTGGCTCACACCGTAATCCCAGCACTTTGGGAGGCTGAGGAGGGCAGATCACCTGAGGTCAGGAGTTCGAGACCAGCCTGGCCAACATGATGAAACCCCATCTCTACTAAAAATATAAAAAAATTAGCCAAGTGTGGTGGTGGGTGCCTGTAATCCCAGCTACTCAGGAGGCTGAGGCAGGAGAATTGCTTGAACCCAGGAGATGGAGGTTGCAGTGAGCCGACATGATGCCACTGCACTCCAGAGTGAGGCTCAGTCTCAAAAAAAAAAAAAAAAAAAAAGATGTTTTGAAGTCTGGTAGAACAAATAACCTGCTGCCCACTATATACTGAAAATATTTTTTGGTTATTCTTGAGCTTTTTCTGATTCTAAAGCTCATAAGTAAATCTGCAACTTTATAAACAGCCCTACTGAAATTTCTACTAGAATCTTATGAATTTATAAATAAGTTAGAAGATACTGCTCTACTTCATGCAGGTCTCTGCTAATGTCACCTACAGTGAGGCCTTCCCTTGTGCTCTATATGAGAGTGGCTCCCCTGGCACTTCCTACTTCCCTTAGTTTAGCTTTGTTTTTTTTTTTAGAGCTTCTCATCATCTGACATCTATATATTTTACTATATTTTTCCTGCCTTCTCTTCAACAACCCCCTCCCCCGCAATTTACCTAATACGATATAAGCACCATAAAACAGGGGACCTTAATTTGTTCATAGCTCTACCTGTAACTCCTAGAACACAAAGAACGAGCTAAAATGTTCATAAAATAAAAAAATCTTCAAAAGTAAACATTCCAAACGAGGAATACGGTATTACAAGGAATACAGTTGAGACAGGGCCTGGCTCTGGTGCCCATGCTGGAGTGCAGGGGCGAGACTACAGCTCACTGCAACCTCTGCCTCCTGGACTCAAGTGATCCTCTTGCCTCAGCCTCCTGAGTGCTGGGACTACAGGTGCATGTCACCATGCCTGGCTAATTTTTGTATTTTTGGTAGCGATGGGGTTTCGCATGTTGCCCACGCTGGTCTCGAACTCCTTGGCTTAAGTGATCCACCCGCGTTGGCCTCCTGAAGTGCTGGGATTACAGGTGTAAGCCACTGCACCTGGCCCCTCTTTATTTAGGTCTGGTCTTTTGGTAAAGTTTGAGAGCTTTCTTAATACAGATTTTGTATTTCTAGTTTTATTCATATTTAAAAATTTTGGAAGAGATGGGGCCTCACTATGTTGCCCAGGCTGGTCTTGAACTGCTGGGCTCAAGAGATCCTCCTGACTCGGCCTACCAAAGTACCGAGATTATAGGCATGAGCCACCATGCCCGGCCTTCTTTACATTTTTGTTGGAATGCTATGATCTGCATATTTTGTGCTCATATGCGGCCACTTTTATCTTAGGCTAGAAACAGAAAAAAAAAAAAAAAACCCTTATAAACCTGAGAAATGAGTACAGACTAGCCTTCATCTAGTTCAGGACTCCTACCATACCCACACCTTTTTACCTATTTTCTAGTCACAAAATAACTTTTCATCATTCTGAGCACACCACGTCCTTCCATGACTCCTTGCCTCTGATGTCATTCTGAGGCAGGGCTGAAATGAGAGACACCAGAGTGAGACCCTGCTTTAATTTATTTTGATGCCAAAGCTACCAAATTCTATTCTAAGAGAAGATCAGGCATGTAACAGTGTTTTTAAATTGCCGGCAGCAACCCATTAGTGGATCATGGCCATCATTTAAAAACGCTAATCTGAAGAATATCAGCACATATCACACAGAGTGAGGTCATTACTGCTTTATGAAACTTCTGTTACATGAACATATATGTGATGAAAAAAACTTATGTGTCACTAAAACAAAATTGGAAATACACTGACATTTATAAAATGTATTGAGGAAGAGAAACTTGGCTTAAGTGTGTGGAGAGGGGAAGATGGAATAGGACGATGAGGGAAAGGAAGGAAGTAATAGCAACAAGGTTCTAAGAAGTGTTATTGAAGTGTGAGTCAGCAAAGACCTCAACTGGGCCAAAGTAGACAAGAGAAAGAGTTCTAAGGAAAATTTACACAGACTCTACCTCTATAAAATGACACTAAACTATTTGAAAAAAAGAAATCATATTTGCTTTTACCCATTTTATTCAATATCATTTTCCTGAGAAATATTAAACATTAAAACTTGGAATGTTTTGCTTTAAAGTTGCATCATAAATCATTCTTACCTTGCTCTCTCTTTCTAATTCACTTCGCAGCCATTCAAAGTCACTGTATCTTCTTCTAACAGTAGATTCTTTCAGCTTGAAAATAGGAAGATTTGTCTGAAACAAAAAAAGTTAGTCCTAAATTGAAGCACATTAAGGAAACTTCAAAAAAATGGGGGGACGGGTATGGCAAGCCTGATTACCTTAACAAAAGAAATCATGACTTTCTTTTTCTTTTTTTGAGACAGAATCTCCCTTTGTTGCCTAGGCTGGAGTGCAATGGCACGATCTCGGCTCACTGCAAACTCCACCTCCCAGGTTCAAATGATTTTTCCGCCTCAGCCTCCCAAGTAGCTGGGATTACAGGCACCCACCATCATGCCCAGCTAATTTTTGTATTTTTGTAGAGATGGGGTTTTACCATGTTGCCCAGGCTGGTCTTGAACTCCTGACCTCAGGTGATCCGCCCGCCTCGGCCTCCCAAAGTGCTGGGATTACAGGCATGAGCCATGGCACCCGGCCGAAATCATGATGTTTTTCATATGACCTTTTACCCATAACAAAATAAAACTTTGCTAGTTCTCTTTTTTTTTTTTTTTGAGACAGAATCTCACTGTCGCCCAGGCAGTGATGTGATCTTGGCTCACTGCAACCTCCACCTCCTAGGGTCAAGTGATTCTCCTGCCTCAGCCTCCCAAGTAGCTGGGATTACAGGCACTCGCCACCAGGCCTGGCTAATTTTCTTGTATTTTTAGTAGAGGCGGGGTTTCACCATGTTGGCCAGGCTGGTGGTCTCAAACTCCTGACCTCAAGTGATCTGCTGCCTCGGCCTCCCAAAATGCTACGCTTACAGGCCTGAGCCACTGCCTGGCCCACTAGTTCTTTAAAAGTATTTACACAAGAACACAACTTTTAAATGTACCTTTGCATGCATGCTTTTGAATGTCACTCTGCCTGAGGTTATTTACATAAATGTAGGTCATTTTCTTATTATTTCAGTGAGCTTTAAAAATGTCAACTAAGCAGGGGTGAAAAAAGGCTAGCTCTTGACTATTCTCCATCTTAGCTAGTACCTCAGCAAACAGTCCTCATAGGGGAAATATACCTTACCTTTTAATTTTTTAAATTTTATTTTCTTGGTGCTCATTCATTATAGCAAAACCCTAACCTATGTCTCAATGCCTATCACACTGCCCGTTGATGTAGAAATTCTTTTTCTTCTCCCAGAGACAGGGTCTCACTCCATTGCCCAGGCTGGATTTAAACTCCTAGGCTCCAGCAATCCTCTCGCCTTGGCCTCCCGGGTAGCTGGGACTGCAGGGTCATACCACTGTGCTGGCTCACTTAACTACTTTTTTTGATTTATTTTTTTGAGGCAGAATCTCGCTCTGTCGCCCAGGCTGTAGTGCAGTGGCGTGATCTCGGCTCACTGCGATCTCCGCCGCCTGGGTTCACGCCATTCTCCTGCCTCAGCCTCCCAAGTAGCTGGGAGTACAGATGCCCACCACCATGGCTCGCTAATTTTTTGTATTTTTAGTGGAGAGGGGGTTTCACCGTGTTAGCCAGGATGGTCTCCATCTCCTGACCTTGTGATCTGCCCACCTTAGCCTCCCAAAGTGCTGGGATTACAGGCGTGAGCCACCACACCTGGCCCACTTAGCTGCTTCTAAATGAAACCAAAATATTTTGTTATGAGGACTGGATTAGATCTTGCATAATAAAAGACCTAAATAAAACATTATTCTTAATGGCCTTCTAAAAAATGCCAAGAAAAGCAGGGAAAGTGCTGCATACAGTGTCTGTGGGTCTTACCCCTAGTAGGAAATTAAATCGTACTCAGTAGACCAAGCTCATAAACCCAGAGCTTTAAAGGCAGAGGGCAAGTTTAAGAATTGAAAACATAACACCCAGTACTTTCAAGTTACACTGGAATGTAAGAAAATTTCTGGAGACTGTTCTTTTTAAGATTGCAAAGGCTACTTGTTGCCACTTCAGTCAACTTCTAAATTTAAAAAAAGTAACATGAAAGATTTCTATTATCTTTTACTGGATCCCCTTTAAAGAAAAAATATGCGGCAGGGCGCGGTGGCTCACGACTGTAATCCCAGCACTTTGAAAGGCTGAGGCGGGCGGATCACGAGGTCAGGAGATCGAGACCATCCTGGCTAACAGGTGAAACCTCGTTTCTACTAAAAATACAAAAAAACCAGCCGGACGTAGTGGCGGGCGCCTGCAGTTCCAGCTACTCGGGAGGCTGAGGCAGGAGAATGGCGTGAACTCGGGAGGCGGAGTTTGCAGTGAGCCGAGATCGCGCCACTGCACTCCAGCCTCGGCGACTGAGCGAGACTCCGTCTCCAAAAACAAAAACAACAACAAGAAAAAATATGCTAGGCCTGGCGTGGTGGCTCACGCCTGTAATCCCAGCTCTTTGGGAGGCCGAGGTGGGCCGATCACAAGGTCAGGAGTTCAAGACCAGCCTGGGCAAGAGACCAGCCTGGGCAGGAGATCAGCCTGGCTAATACGGTGAAACCCTGTCTCCACTAAAAATACAAAACTTAGCTGGGCATGGTGGCGGGCGCCTGCAATCCCAGCTACTTGGGAGGCTGAGGCAGGAGAACTGCTTGAACCCGGGAGGTGGAGGTGGCAGTTAGCCGAAGATCGCTCCACTGCACTCTAGCCTGAGCGACAGAGTGAGACTCTGACTCAAACAAAACAAAACAAAAAAAAGATGCTACCAAATCCAATAAAAAATGGTTTATGACTAAAAACACTAAAGACTATTAGGAGTGGTATGAGACCAGTATTTTATCATTAAGAATAGATTTTAGGCCAGGCATGGTGGCTCATGCCTGTAATCCTAGTGCTTTGGGAGGCTGAGATGGGAGGACTGCTTGAGGCCAAGAGTTACCAGCCTGGGAAACATAAGAAGATTCCAACTCTACAAAAAATAAAATAAATTTACTGGGTATGGTGGCATGTGCCTGTAGTCCTAACTACTTGGGAGGCTGAGGTGGGAGGATCTCTTGAGCCCAGGAGTCAGGAGTTCAAGACTGTAGTGAACTATGATTATGATTGCACCACTGCACTCCAGCATGGGCAACAAATGAGACCCTCTCTCTCAAAAAAAAAAAAAAAAAAAGGAGAAGAAAGATTTTATTTTATTTGAGAATTTTACTTGAGACAGGGTCTCACTCTGTAACCCAGGCTGGAGAGCAGAGGCATGATCATGGCAGGGTCAAGTCAAGTGATTTCTCCTACCTCAACCCCCTGTGTAGCTCAGACTATAGGCACATGCCATCACATCTGGCTAATTTTTGTACTTTTGGTGAGACAGGGTTTCACCATGTTGCTCAGGCTGGTCTTGAACTCCTGAGTACAAGCAATCCATCTGTATTGGACTCCCAAAGTGCTGGGATTACAGGCATGAGCCACCATGCCCAGCCAAAAAGATTTTAAAATGTGCAAAATATCACAAAGTTTGTAGGAGACAGAAATGACTTAACATAATAACCAATGTCATACCCTACCAAAAATACTACTCAACACTATATATTCTCTTAGATTATATTCTGTCCGTTAATTCAGACTTTGAACTAATTAGCATAGAATTTGCATAGAACTGCAAAGTGTTTTACAATTGGAAGAAAAAAGTTAAGTGCCACCTGAAGGAAAGACTGGCTTCCTACTGTGTATACAGGGACATCATCTTGTAATATTCACTCCTAAGAAAGTTCTACTTATTTGTTAAGCTTAATGCTACCGGTAAGTAGCTGTCACTCAGCACAAGAAAAGCTTTTAATTCAGGACCTTAAATCCATTTTGTAGTGGTCTCAATTTTTTCCTAAGTGTATTAACTTCTCTATGTTGTATACCTTACAGTTCAGAATTTTCAACAGATGCTATTGGGCACAACAGTGTATAGGTTTCAAGCATGAAACCAAATCTCACAAGAGATTTAAAAGCACTTGAATTTTCTTTCCCAGGTAACCACAACATTTGTTCATTGTATTAATGACTAAGGAAAAAATTGCACCTAACAAGACTCTTATTATACTAAAAGTCAAGCTTATATTTAAAGATGCTGGCTTGTTGTACAGAGGGTATTCTCATTCCCCACAGGGAATAAAATTAGGTCCCCTGGAGAGTAGAATAATTCCCAGAAAGAAAGCACTGGATTATTTCTCTCTAATTTCACCTATTGGCTTTTTAACCAAGTTCACCCTTCCGCATTAAAATATTAAGTCTTTGTAAATGCCTTAAAGATAAAAAGGCCTTTACAGAGTTGAGTGTTTTCTGCAGGTGAGATTTTACATTCTGAATTCCCTCCTCTCAAATTACTTTACAAAGGGGATTAACTGCTCTCTTTATTCAAATACGTTAAGATCAAGCTTGTGAAAAGAGTCCCCTAAGAATTTTCATACTTCTGGGTACGGAAGTCTATAAAGTTAATCTCTGAAACAACATATCAAGCTTACAGGTACAATGTTGAGAGAAGAGTGCCAATTCAGCTCATTTTACCTTCCATTTTCCCTTTTGAACTTTTGACACAATCATGATTATATCTGATTCACTCTAATAGAAAGGGGAGGGGTGAGGGGGAAAAGTACTTTCCCTTCTATGATTAGCTAATAGTTTGATAGTTTATATACTTAAATTTAGAGGACCATGATTAGCTTAAGAAAGTTCTTTTAGTTTTCTTAACTGGTTATGATTTCTCTTTTTGCATGAGGACTGCTTTAGAGTTTAAAGTCACATCAAGAAATTCAAACATCACTTGCCCATTACATATGCAGTGGTTAACTTAGCCTGTTAAACGTCTTCCTCATCATTACAAGGACTTGTAATTCAATGTAACTGATTAAGATAAGTGCAAAATGTGGGGTTTTTGTTGTTGTTGTTGTTTAAGGTACTGAACTATCACTGCTGAAACTCCTGTGATTGGTCACTTTCAATTTATTTAACTTTCATAAAATGATTGAAGGGCGGAGAGGTTTTTTACCTACAGCTTCAGGAGGACTAAACTATTATTTACTGATCATCTATAAAAGGGTATCATGCTAGATAAGGGAGAATCATTATTTATAATGATGAATAAGATGCAGACCTGGCCCTTATGAAACATACACCAATCAAGAAGGTTAGAAAATAAGCATATAAAAAGTTGAATTTCCATGGTTAAAAATACTACAAACTGGCTGGGCATGATGGCTCAAGCCTGTAATCCCTGTACTTTGGAAGGCTGAGGTGGGAGGATCACAGGAGTTTGAGACCAGGCTGGGCAACATGGTGAGACCCCCATCTCTACAAAAAATAAAAAATTAGCTGGGCAGGCTGGGCGTGGTGGCTCATGCCTGTAATCCCAGCACTTTGGGAGGCCAAGGCGGGTG
Source organism: Pan paniscus (assembly GCF_029289425.2). Classification (NCBI taxonomy): domain Eukaryota; kingdom Metazoa; phylum Chordata; class Mammalia; order Primates; family Hominidae; genus Pan; species Pan paniscus. The sequence goes on from NC_073254.2 coordinate 128,235,790, forward strand.
GATCATCTGAGGTCAGGAGTTCGCGACCAGCCTGGACAACATGGTGAAACCCTGTCTCTACTAAAAACACAAAAATTAGCCAGGCATGGTGGCGGGTGCCTGTAATCCCAGCTACTCGGGACGCTGAGGCAGAACTGCTTGAACCCGGGAAGCGGAGACTGCAGTGAACCAAGATTGCGCCACTGCACTCCAGCCTGGGCAACAAGAGCGAAACTCTGTTTAAAAAAAAAAAAATTAGCTGGGTATGGTGGCACATGCCTGTAGTGGGAAGATAAGGTGTCAGGATGGCTTCAGCCTTCGAGGCTGAGGCTGCATGAGCTGTGATCACATCACTCACTGTATTTCAGCCTGGGTGACAGAGGGAGATGGTCTCAAAAAAAAAGGGGGCATTTTGGTGAATACATTATCCATTACTCTATTAAATACACATAACTTTTGAATGAACAATTTCAATGGGAATTAATCCTACAAATATTTCCACACATACAAAAATATTTTAGCATTGTAATAGACACACAAAAAAAAACCCCAAAAAAGACTAGAAACAATAAATCTTACATTACAAGCTTATATTACACAGCTTTTTACAAAACATAACTCAGCCATAGGTTAATCAGAAAAGCTGTCTAGAATGTAAGACATGTAAAAAGTTTCAGGCTGGGTGCAGTGGCTTATGCCTATAATCCCAGCACTTTGGGAGGCTGAGGCGGGTGGATCACTTGAGGTCAGGAGTTCAAGACCAGCCTGGCCAATACAGTGAAACCCCATCTCTACTAAAAATACAAACATTGAGCCGGGTGAGGTGGCACGAGGCTGTAATTCCTGCTACTCCGGAGGCTATGGCAGGATAATCGCTTGAACCCGGGAGGCAGAGGTTGCAGTGAGGTGAGATCATGCCACTGCACTCCAGCCTGGGCGACAGAGCGAGACTCCACCTCAAAAAAAAAAAAAAAAAAAAGTTTCAGAACAGTATATTATATAGCATAATACCATTTGTATAATATGAAAAGCACGGAAGAATTGACAATTGATTTGGCCCGGATTCATTCATTCTTTCCCCTCCTTTTCTTTCCTTTCCTCAGTCTCTCTGCTTCCCCTCCCTCTCCCCCTCCCTCCCTCCCTCCCTTCCTTTAGAGACAGGGTCTCCCTAAGTTGCTCAGGCTGGTCTTGAACTCCTGGGCTCAAGGGATCCTTCCACCTCAGCCTCCCAAAGTGCTGGAATATGAGGTGTGAGCCACTGCGTACGGCCAGTCAGGACTCTTTTTTGTTTTGTTTGTTTTTGAGACAGAGTTTCGCTCTTGTCGCCCATGCTAGGGTAAAATGGCGCGAGTGCAATGGCCTCAGCCAGGACTCTTTTAACACAGAGCTAGCCATACTATAAGACAGCTGAAAATGGTGAAAATAGTGTGAGCTAAATGCAGAGAAGAAACAAGTACAGTGTATATTTAGTATATAATTCTTGAATATTCTAAAGCATAGGGAATGATGGGAAATAAAACTGAAAAGTTTAAATTGCACTCTAAATATGGGGCTAAGGTGACTACCTGTGAGCACCAGGAGTTAATAAATATGTCTGAATAGAAAAATGATAGCTATGAACAGAAAAAATAGAACAGAGAAGTTACTACAGAAGTAGAAGCCACAGATGAGCTGCATGTAGGATTAAGGTGTAGAATTAAGAACAGATGGCTCTAGTTGATTCCTAGGTTTATCTGCTTTGAAATGTATGGACAAGAGTCAGACTACTGAGGCAAATTACAGCAAAAATCCCTTAAAGGTTTTATCTTGGATGCCACTTTAAATGCTCTAGATTTACCCAGAAAGAATGCTGAATTCTGAAATTAAATGTAAATCAGGCTTAAATATTGTTAACTTACTTTAAGATGACTAAAACTTTTGAAATTTAAACAGCAAGATTTAGTATTCTCTCACTCTAATATTCATATTTTCCCCCTAATTTTAAGAGAAGTTGCTTAGTATCAGGCTGAGTATAAAGTGGAAGCCACAATTTTCTTCCTAGCTACTGTTCATTTTATTTCTTAACAGGTAAAAGTGTTAAATACAACCATCTGTATGAAATAATATTTGTAGGAAATACAAGAAATATGTTATTTGTGGGAAATAACAATAGATCAGCCGATGTGGGCACAGTGATCACAGACAAGTAAGATGGGAGACAAGCAAAAGTAAAGTACAGCATAGGGCAAGAACCAAAAAGTAAGCCACAGCCTTCATCTATTTGTATAGGTATATACTAGTAAATGCTGAAGAAGATGAGTTTGAGTAACCCTGGACTACTTTAGACTTCAATTTTGTTCATGGAGTTCAAAAGTTCTGCAAATCACGTTTCATTATAAATCTGAAGCAAAGACAGAGGCTCAAATAATCTGGATAGCTCTCAAGGGTTCTATATAAGAAACCCAATATTAACAGTCACTTAAAGCTTATGTCAGGGCCCAAACTAACATTAAAAGAGCAGAGAACTGTAATTACCTGCATCTCAAAAAAGTTAAGTTGGTTTCCTGGAATCCACTGAGTCCATAAAACTATGTTATTCCACACTCAAAATATGCCTTTGTTAATTGTTATTTGCCAAATGCTAGTTAATTTGTTACCACTACTTAGTAACATTTCTTTGGAAAACTATAAAATAGATCACCAACATTATCAAAGAAGACAGGGAAAAAAAGAGGGTCTCCCTGTGTTGCCAAGGGTGGAGTACAGAGGCAACATCCTAGCGCGCTACAGGCACTCGGGCTGGAGGGATCCTCCCACCTCTGGTGGTGGTTTTTTTTTTTTTTTTTTTTTTTTTTGAGACACAGTCTCCCTTGTCACTCAGGCTGGAGTGCAATGGCGCGATATCGGCTCACTGCAACCTCCGCCTCCTGCCTCAGCCTTCCGAGTAGCTGGGATTACAGGCACGCGCCACCACGCCCGGCTAATTTTTTGTATCTTTAGTAGAGACGGGGTTTCACCATGTTGGCCAGGCTGGTCTTGAACTCCTGACCTCGTGATCCACCCACCTCAACCTCCCAAAGTGCTGAGATTACCAGCATGAGCCACTGCACTCAGCCCTCTGGTTGTTTCTTTAGTCACCTTTAACCTAGAAGAGTCGCCCCCTGTCTTGTTGTCATTCAAGACATTGACAATAAAGAGTTCAGAGCAACATTCTACATTTGGGTTTGTCTGTTTCCTCATGACCAGCTTTGTTTTGCATTGTTGGCAGTAATGTTCCTAAATGGCAGGAGTGTTGATGCTTTCCATCGGAAGGCACATAATGTCAGTTTGTCCCATTACTGGGTCACTTGGTAAGGAGAGGTCAGATTCCTCCAATAGTTATCTTTTCCCCACCTTTTAATTCCTTTTCCCTGAACCAGCCCTTCATAATAAAATTTATTGCCATTTAGAATTTGCCTAGCTAATTCGAACTTACAGAACTATCAGACCACAAAATAAACTCTGCTTCTTAGAGAATTCACATTTTTAGGTGAAGTTATTTATCTAACTTTAACCATTAGGAGAGAGATTGCTTTATTGAAGGAAAGCCCCACTCCCTGCCAAATACAGTATGAATATATCGATGTATTAAGTACAGAATGTTCTCAATTTGTTGATTTAATAAACAGAATTAAACAAGGGTTTATAGTCTACTTGGATATTTGTACTCTTCTGGAGAAATTCGGGGTAATGCTCAAGCTGCTGGGTATCTTGCTTTTCATTTGCAAGATGAGAATATATTTTGCTTGGCTTATGAAAAAGTGATGAAATAATTACAAGATCCTGGGACATTCAAAGAACTAGAAAAGAACAAGACTAAAAACCTGAATTGTTCAATGTTATTTTGTTGTTGTCTATTTGTTCTAATATACCAGGAACAAAACTGCAAAGCAATAAAATGTTAAAAGAGATATGTGTATGCTGGATACTCTTAAACTACTATTTTTATAAAAGAGAAACCAGCCATTTTCCACAAAAAGTATTACTAATTACACAGGGTAAGATCATCAGGAATGCAAATGGATATTACATACTAAGGAAAAGATTTCTCAAACCATGGTACAGAGGTCTAAAACAAGTGCTCCCTTCAAGTCTAAGCACAGGAAACTACCACATTATTGGTCTCCAAAAAGGTAGGTCTTATACACTTACACAGGCTGACCTATTAAAGTCAGCAGCTCACAGATACCCTATATGTTACCTGATTATCACTGATAGCCAAGCAGAAAACCAAGCCTCAAAATTTGATCACCTGAATATAGCTTAACAATAGATATTAGAAAAATGTTTACTAGGTGTTTCTAGTATTTCTTCAGATAGTGTCATGTGTACATTTGAAGAGAGACTGGCAACAACATCAAAAGTATATTCAATAGGCCATACTCTATTCAACCAATCCTAAGAGATGTAAATGGATGCCCCACTACAGTTCTCATTAAACAGCTGCATTTCTCCAAATATCTACATCTAGAGATAAAAGATAAACTGAGAAGTGCTTAAGCTATTGCTTCACCCTTCAGTACTTTTGATACCTGTTTTACCCAATCTGGAACAGCATGAATAACTGGAGATATGGTTTATAACCTAGATGAACTCTTAATAAGGCTGAGAAGAAGTCATTTAAATGAAGAATAAGCTTTTAGTCCAGAGAACCTTTGAAATGTAGATTGTCACTAAGCCAACGTATTTAGTTTCTTTCTTTAAAAAATAAGGACATGCCTTCCAGTGATACAATTCCTCCTTATTTTAAAAGAAGTATCCTTTATGGTATAATTTCCAAAACAGTAGAGAATAAATTATCTAGACTAGCTTAAATGCATAAACCAAGGAATTCCAGATACTTTTCCTACATTGTCCATATTCTTCATTTGTGAATTAGCAACAAGACTCATTGGAGAGCTCACACAAGGTTTTCAATGAGTAATCTCTAATGAAACTGTGCATTAATAATTCTATTTTAAAGGAAAATTCATTCATAACAATTCATGAAGATTTACATAATCCTACAGGCTTATGCTGAAATAAAACTGTCTATTAATAGTCTAACACCTTTTTTGGACAATCTTTAAAATGCAAAACTATTTTCTGGTGTCTTCCCAACTTGTCCAATCCTAAGAAACACACTCAAGTGACACCAACTAGAGAATCTCATGCAACTGATTTAGGGTGGAATCTGAACATCAGTATTTTCAAATGATTCTCAAGTGCATCCAGGGTCAAGAACTGCTGCCCTAGGAGTTCGAGACCAGCCTGGCCAACATGGTGAAACCCTGTCTCTACTAAAAATACAAAAATTAGCCGGGCATGGTGGCACACGCCTGTAATCCCAGCTACTCGGGAGGTTGAGGCAGGAGAATCGCTTGAGCCCGGGAGGCGGAGGTTGCAGTGAGCCAAGGTTGTTCCAGTGCACTCCAGCCTGGCCGAAAGAGCGAATAACTGCTGCCCTAGAGTTAACAAATGTGAAAGAGGGTAGGAACTTGGGAATTTGTACAACCAACAAGTAATTCTGGTTTAGCTTAGCTGGGACAGATATGGGCGATAATATTTTACCTCTTTAAGGGTAGTGATTTGGAATAATACTGTGAGAATGGAGTGTAAAGTCATTATAAGTAAAACTGTGATGTGGAAGCCAGTTAAAGAATATTGGTTAAGAAGCTCTATTCAGTAAGTACTCGTATTTTCTAAGCTTCTACATATGGTGCATCAGGCAGCTATGGACTACAGGGATCTCAAGACATCCTCCTCAAGGGTTATATTTACATTATATTTACAGTGTAAAGAGGGGGTGGGGAGGGGAGAGCGGAATACTCTTCCAAGATTCATTACATGTAGCATTTACAGCCGCAATTTATCACACAGCTCTTTGATGTTTGAATGAAAGGGTGGAGACCAGTATTTGAGTAATCAAGGCAAAATTAAAATATATAAAAAACATATATATATATATATATATATATATATATAAAACATATACATGTGACAGCTGGGTGCAGTGGCTCACGCCTGTAATCCCAGCACTTTGGGAGGCCGAGGCGGGTGGATCACCTGAGGTCAGGAGTTCAAGACCAGCCTGGCCAACATGGCAAAACCCGTTTCTACCAAAAGCATAAAAATTAGCCAGGCGTGGAGGCATGTGCCTGTAGTTCCAGCTACTCGGAGGCTGAGGCAGGAGAATCGCTTGAACCCAAGAGGCGGAGGTTGCGGTGAGCCAAAATTGCACCACTGCACTCTAGCCTGGGCAACAGAGTGAGACTCTGTCTCAAAAAAACAAAACAAAACAAAACATATACATGGGAATATATTGAGTTTGCATGGTAGACTTATAAAAGATATCCTTACAGTTAAAAAACATACATATTGACTTGTAGATACTCCATTTCAGTATATAGCCTTTTAGATTTTTATATATACAAATCTTATTTTTATTAAATATATTATCAGTTTCTCGTATCATTAACATGATTATATACAGACATCCCTGGGTGAGAGGCTGTATAGTACAATGATGAAGCACACAGTTCTGGAACTAGAAAATCTGGCTTTAATCTGAATTCCTGCATTAATCAGCTATCTAACTCTAGGCAAAATGCAATGGATGAAAACTAGATAAAGCCTTGATACAGATCCAGGGAGTTTAAATATTTTCCTTAGAATAAACCCTAAAGGTGAAATTACTAGGCCAAAGACTATAAATGTTAAGTCTTCAAGTTGTCCTCCAGAAAGGCTACTTTGCTATAGAATGAGAAGGAACACTGCAGTAGTAGTAGCTACTTTGGTAGCCTACAACAAACCATGACACTCAATATTTAAATATCTTTTTGTATCCTCTCTCACATTGGCTTGGCCATGTGACTGCCTTTGATCAAACATTTGTGAATTGGGGCCTGTCCTCTTGGAACATTTGTTCATAAAGACATTCTCTCTTGCGATCCTGTCACCGTTATTCTGTGAGAAGTCTAACTCTCCCCATGAAGGAGAACTGAGGACCTGATCTACATCTCCATCTGAGATCCCAGCTGGCAGCCAGCCATATGACCGAGTTATCTCAAAAATAAATCCTCCAGTCCCAGTCAAGTGGCCCCACAGATATCAAGTGGAATAGAGACAAGCCATGACTTCAAGACCTGACCAAACTGTAGAACTGTAATGAAGTGAATGTTTAATTGTAACTGTTTTCGGTCACCAACTTTTAGGGTTTTTACATAGCAATAATCAACTGAAGCAATAACCTGACTTTGGTAGAGTTATGCTAAACAAGATGCAGATCATGAGAAGACAGTATTTCATCTCTAAAAACTTGGTAACTCAAAAGTACATAGACTTGGGCCAGGCACGGTGGCTCACACCTGTAATCCCAGCATGTTGGGATGCCGAGGTGGGTGAATCACTTGAGGTCAGGAGATCACGACTAGCCTGCCCAATATGGTAAAACCTCGTCTCTACTAAAAATACAAAAATTAGCCGGGCATGGTGGTGCATGCCTGTAGTCCCAGCTACTTGGGAGGCTGAGGCACAAGAATCACATGAACCTGGAAAGCGGAGGTTGCAGTGAGCTGATACCACGCACTGCACTCCAGCCTCGGCGACAGAGTGAGACTCTACCTCAAAAAAAAAAAAAGTATATAGACTTGTTATTTATTCAACTCTTCGCTGTTTAGTTCTTTTCTACTTCCTTAATTAGCTTCTGATTATATTCTGAGTAGTTGAAGTTCCTCAATAATACAGAAAAGTCAATTAATTCTCAATTATTCAGCAAGGAAAGTATTCCTTCATAATTTAGAAATCTGATAAAATCAGCTAAAGTTTTTCTATGCTAAAGAAAGGTAAGATTCTAAATAAAAACTGTAATTGAAGACTGAGTTGCTCTCTACAATAAATAACTTAATAAACCTCTAAGAATAGTCATATGAAACAGTTTTGACCGGGCACGACGGCTCGTGCCTGTAATCCCAGCACTTTGGGAGGCTGAAGCAGGATGATTGCTTGAAGCCAGGAGTTCAATACCAACCTGGCCAACAAGCAAGACCCTGTCTCTCTCTCTCTCTACCTCTCTTTATATACATATATAAAACAGTTTCCACCTATATTATAAAAGAACAAAACTAAGCTGTTTCTTCAAAGCTTGAAGTATTACTTGGAAAACTATAAAAAACATGAAAATGAATGTTTAATAAGTCTAAATTCTCTAACACATGAGTGATACATATATTAATAAACTCTTCTAGTCAGAGTGATTAGCTATAACAGCAACTAGACATCATGACATTAAACACTACACACATGCATATGCTTTAAATTTGCAGATTGACAGTAGTGCCATTACAATACTTTACTCCTTTCATAAAGCTCCACAAAGAATGTTTATTGTTCTAACAGTCTGACAGTACTCAAATCACTTAACATAAAAATCTTTTTATTAGAAATGGAAAGTAACTCTTTGTCTAAGAATCCCCTAAATAAACCATGGCTAAGAGAAGCTGCAACTTGCCATCAAAAGTTTCAACACATAATCAGCTTAGCACAATTTAAAATATTTTCTGGCTACTATATCTTCTTTAACTGTTAGGTATAATAAGTGTTTGAGGTGGAGCTGGAGAGCAGAATATTCTGGTTCTTTTCCTCATAATTTAAAATTTTGATTTCTAAGTACTTTGGCCACCTTTCTCTCCACCTTCCAATACCTTCCCCTGTACTCTGAGTTGCAGAGTTTGTAAGAAAAGGATATCATTCCAGATCCTTTATCTCTAGCCCTCAAATCTTACTTGGAAGCTTGGTAAGATTTTAAACCATGATATCTATAAATATTGATTATGGCAGCTCATTAGCCATTAAAATGATGTTACTTAGAATGCTAATAAGTGTACAACATAAAAGGCATTAAGAATCTACCATGAGGCCAGGTGCGGCGGCTCACGCCTGTAATCCCAGCACTTTGGGAGGCCGAGGCAGGCGGATCGATCACCTAAAGTCAAGAGCTCGAGACCAGCCTGGCTAACATGGTGAAGCCCCACCTCTACTAAAAATACAAAAATTAGGCCGGGCGCGGTGGCTCACGCCTGTAATCCCAGCACTTTGGGAGGCCGAGGCGGGCGGATCACGAGGTCAGGAGATCGAGACCATCCTGGCTAACACGGTGAAACCCCGTCTCTACTAAAAATACAAAAAATTAGCCGGGCGTGGTAGCGGGCGCCTGTAGTCCCAGCTACTCGGGAGGCTGAGGCAGGAGAATGGCGTGAACCCGGGAGGCGGAGCTTGCAGTGAGCCGAGATCGCGCCACTGCACTCCAGCCTGGGCGACAGAGCGAGACTCCGTCTCAAAAAAAAAAAAAAAAAAAAAATTAGCCAGGCATGGTGGTGAGCGCCTGTAATCCAGCTACTCAGGAGGCTGAGGCAGGAGAATCACGTGAACCAGGGAGGCGGAGATTGCAGTGAGCTGAGATCGTGGCACTGCACTCCAGCCTGGGCGACAGAGCGAGACTCCGTCTCAAAAAAAAAAAAAAAAAAAATTAGCCAGGCATGGTGGTGAGCGCCTGTAATCCAGCTACTCAGGAGGCTGAGGCAGGAGAATCACGTGAACCAGGGAGGCGGAGATTGCAGTGAGCTGAGATCGTGGCACTGCACTCCAGCCTGAGGGACAAGAGTGAGACTCTATTTCAAAAAAAAAAGAATCTGTACCATGATGGGCTGGGTGTAGTGGCTTGTGTCTGTAATCCCAGCACCTTGGAAGGCTGAGGTGGGCTGATCACTTGAACTCAGGAGTTTGAGACCAGCCTTGGCAACATAGCAAAACCCTATCTTCACTAAAAATACAAAATTAACCCGGCATGGTGGCACGCGCCTGTAGTCTCAGCTACTCGGGAGGCTGAAGTGGGAGATCACCTGAGCCCAGGAGGTCAAGGATGAAGATGAAGTAAGCTGAGATGGCACCACTGCACTCCAGCCTGGGCAACAAAGTGAGATCCTGTCTCAAAAAAAAAAAAAAACAAACAAACAAACAAAAAAAGAATCAACTATAATGGATACCCCTCTCCTCCAAAAAGAATCTACCATGAACTAAGTACATGAACATTGTCCCTGCATTAGCTGATTTTATGACACAGTTAAGAATTATAAGAGGATACCCAAGCAGAGCAGGTGTCACAGAACAGACAAACATAGGTCAGGAAAGAGAATTAAAGAGATGGAATACCACTGGGGAGGTTTCTGTAAGAGAGTACATAATCTTTGGAGTACATTGTGATAAAAACATGTATATACAATGTTTTAGGCTCAGAGGCTTTAAAGCTAACAAAAATTTTCTAAGTATACTTTTTACAGCCACTTACACCACTACATATCAAAAGTGTTCATGAGAGCCAGGTGCGGTGGCATGTGCCTGTAGTCCCAGCTACTAGGGAGCCTGAGGTAGGCGGATCCTTTGAGCCCAGGAATTTGAGGGCAGCCTAGGCAACACAGTGAAACCTCCACCTCAACCGCCATAAAAAAGAAAATTTTTTTAAAAAGTGTCCAAGTTTTCATGCTCATATTTGTGGATGAAGAGTTTAAAGCCTCTTATTTTTCCGCTCACCTAAGAAATTCCAGGTTTTATTCACTAAGGCTGTATCTTAGAGAAACACACAAAGTTCAAATAATTGGTATATCACTTTTGTAGTGGAAGTTCTTGACATGTTGCATGGGGTGGGGGGAAAATGCAAACAAACATATGTAAGTATAATTCAATATTTGCTTTGTACCAATGATAGGAGCTAACCACAAACTTGTGACACCTTTTCTTTGTTTTTTTTTTTTGGAGACAGAGTCTCACATGGTCACCCAGGCTGGAGTGCCATGTGCAATCTCGGTTCACTCAAACCTCCACCTCCTAGGTTCAAGCAATTTTCCTATGTCAGCCTCCCGAGTAGCTGGAATTACATGCATGTGCCCCCATACCCAGCTAATTTTTTTGTATTTTTAGTAGAGACGGGGTTTCGCCACATTGGCCAGGCTGTTCTCGAACTCCTGACCTCAGGTGAACCCGCCTCAGCCTCCCAAAGTGCTGGGATTACAGGCGTGAGCCACTGTGCCTAGCCCTTGACACCTTTTCTGATTCCTGGAAGTAGCAGGGAAAAATGAATTAGTCAAGCAGACCCGGGTTCGACTCCTCTTTCTGGAACTCATTAACAGTACGATCATGCCAAATTACTTTCCTTCTCTAATCTGAGTTTTACCATCTTTAAAATGAGCCAGGTGCAGTGGCTCATGTTTGTAATCCCAGCTACTCAGGAGCACTGCTTGAGGCCAAGAGTTCAAGACAAGCCTGGGCAATATAGCAAGACCCTGTCTCTTAAAAGAAAAAGAAAGAAAATACTGTCACTTACCTTAATAATTAAGTAGAAACTATTATTATACATTCTTCTCACACATTCTCACAAGTTATCACTTACTGAATACTTAATGTAGGGCAAATATTATGCCTTAAGTCACATTTACTCCTCTGAAGTTTTATTTTATGGCCGAAGACATTCAAAAGAGAAGAATTAAGTAACTTGTTCAAGGTCACATGTCCATTAACAGAGAGAGGATTCTTACACACGTTCAACTTCAAAGTCCATGCTCTAAAGTCACACTATGGTTATAGTACTTGACCCAAAGCAGATATTAAATAAACCTTTAAAACTCTACTAAATGAGCATTTAATGAATATCTCAACAACTACTATGTTCAAGGGGCCTGGAAATATTTGATTAAGAAGCTTCTAAAAACATTTAAACACTGCATAAAAAGTGTTTCTGAGCACCTATAAATTAAGAGTAAAAGCATAATAATGTGAAGAAAAACATAATATGAATAAGACCATTTCTCTTAAAAATATGAGAACCTAAAAGAAAGGTATAAAGTAAAAAGGTAAAGGGGGAACTGCTGGAATAGTAGAGTGAGAAGCTCAACAGAGCCTCTCTCCAAAATTCAATGAAAAAACTAGACAAACATGTCAAACCACTATATCAGAACTCAGGAAAGTGGGCACAGGTGTATAACAAATTGAAAAGTAATCATTCAAGAAAAACTACTCAACTCAGTTATGAAGAGCAGAAGTCTGTGTGTGGGTTTTGGTTTTTGTTTTTGTTTTTGAGAAGGAGTCTCGCTCTTGTTGCCCAGGCTGGAGTGCAGTGGTGCGACCTCGGCTCACTGTAACCTCCGCCTCACTGGTTCAAGCAATTCTCCTGCCTCAGCTTCCCAAGTAGCTGGGATTACCGGCACCCACCACCACGCCTGGCTAATTTTTGTATTTTTAGTAGATATGGAGTTTCACCATGTTAGCAAGGCTGGTCTCAAAATCCTGACCTCAGGTGATCCACACGCCTTGGCCTCCCAAAGTGTTGGGATTACAGGCATGAGCCACCATGCCCGGCCAGAAGTCTGTGTGTTTTAACCTAGGGCTATTGTTACCATGCTCCACCAGCTCTATCAATGGTAGTTCTACCAGGATGTGGCAAGCTGTGAAAACCAACACCATCACTGCTGGAGGGGGGCCACTGGTCAGGAGTAGAATATAGAAGTCCCAAATGCAGGACTATTGTTGAAACCAACAGCAACATTGGCAGCAAACAGTGGGGAAGGCTAATATTGCGGCAACCCAAGGTTGCAATACTAGGGGCAAGCAACGAACCAGCAGACTTACCAGAAGAATTACATAGCCATGGTGGGGCCTTGATTAACTCCCAGGTATCTGTGGAGGTCTGAAAATCTGAGTGATGTTGGGCGCAGTGGCTCACGCCTATAATCCTAGCACTTTGGGAGGCTGAGGCGGGCGGATCACGAGGTCAGGAGTTCGAGACCACCCTGGCCAACATGGTGAAACCCTGTCTCTACTAAAAATACAAAAAATTAGCTGGGCATAGGGGTACTTGCCTGTAATCCCAGCTACTTGGGAGTCTGAGACAAGAGAATCGCTTGAACCTGGGAGGTGGAGGTTACAGTGAACCACGATTGCGTGCCACTGCACTCGAGCCTGAGCGATAGAGCAAGACTCCGTCTCAAAAAAAAAAAAAAAAAAAAGTATGTGTGCTTACACAAAGCTATATGCATGCTCAGCTGGAGAGAACCCTAGTTATCTAAACATCCATGGCTGAATGAGACCTTTCACAGACAAGGGAGAGCCATGGACATGAGAAGACGGCACGAAGTAAAAGCTGGGGCGAACTTGTAAACTGCCTGAACTTTGACTTGTTCCCCAAACTGCACTGGCAAAAAGCAGAAGCTGGTCAGGTGCAGTGGCTCATGTCTGTAATCCTAGTACTTTGGGAGGCCAAGGTGGGAGGACTGCTTGAGGCCAGGAGTTCAAGACCAACCTGGCCAACAGAACAAGATCCTGTCTCTTAAAAAAAGAAAAAGGCTGAAGCCTCACTGGCTCAAGTAGGTACGCATAACCTTTGACCAGTCATTTCTGACCACTGAGATAAGCTGACAAACTGACTCAGGGTGACCCTTAGAAAACCTGGCTTAAAAAAAAAAAAAAATTGATCTGTGCTATCACCACCTCATACTACAGACTTAATGTGGGCAAGTCCCTAAAAAAAATAAATAGCAACCACCACCTCCCCTTTGGGGAGGGGCAGGAGGCAATCTAACTCAGAGTCTCTACAACGTATTATCTAAAATGTTCAGTTTAACAAAAAATTATGAGACATGCAAAGAAACTGGAAAGTGTGAGCCATAGACAGGAGAATAAAAAGTCAGAAAATGTCTCTGGGGTGGTTCAGCTGTTCAGCTGTCCAGGATTTCCAAGCAGCTATCAATATGTTCAAATTAAAGGAAACCATGCTTAAAGAACTGAAAGACAGCATGATGACAATGATTCAAGGAACAGAGAATCTCAACAAAAAGATTATTTAAAAAACACTGAATTGGACCTCTACAGCTGAAAAGTATAATAGCTGAAATGAAAAATTAACTGAAGGGGATCAACAGTGGATTCAAACTGGCAGACAAAAGCATCAGCAAACTTGAAGACACATCAAGAAACTGTCCATTCTGAAAAGCAGAAAGAAAGAAAAAAATAAGACTGAACAGAGCATCAGGGACCTGTAGGATACTAACAAGCATATCAACACACATGTAATGGGAGTCCCACGATGAGAGAAAGAAACAATAAATAATGGCTGAAAACTTAAAAAATTTGACTAAACCCTTAATCTATACATCCAAGAAGCTCAATGAACTCTAAGTAGGATAAACACAAAGAGATTCCCACCCAATAAACATCACAGTAAAAAGCCAAAGAAAAGCAAAATCTGGAATACAGTGGCAAGAGAAATCTACTCATCACTACAGGGGACCCATAATAAGATTAACAGCTGACTTCTCACCAGAAACAATGGAGACAAGGAAGCAGCAGCATATTCAGAGCGCTCAAAGAAAAAAAGAAAATCAACAAAGAATTCCCTATCCAGCGTGGTAGACTGAATTCCAAGATGGTGCCTAAAACTGCCACCCCTTGGCATACACACCTCCCCTAGAATGTGAGTGAGGCCTATGAATGCAATGGATGTCACTTCCATAATTAGGTTACATTACATGGCAAAGGTGAAGGGATTTTACAGATGTTAAACTCCCTAATCAGTTTGACTTTGACTTCACCAAGTTTTGTGAGTAGTCTTGACTTAATTAGGTGAGCCCCTTAAAAGGGGGCTTTAGTCTTCCCTGAGATCAAAGAGATTTTTTCCACTGGCCTTTAAGAGGAAGGCTACTCTAAACTTACAGCTCCAAGAAAATTAATACTGCCCACAACTATGTAAGCCTGGAAGAGAACTCCCGGGCCTCAGATGAAAACCACAACCCCGACCAACCTCCTTGATTGTAGGCAATTGTGAGACCCTGAGCAAAAAGTCCAGACAAGCCATATTCAGACTTCTCACTTACAGAAACTTGTGAGATGATATTTGGTGGTGTTTTTTAAATAATTTAAAACTCCATTTATTTATTTAAATTTTTACTTTTTTTAAGAGACAGTGTCTTGCTTATTTCCCAGGCTGGAGTGCAGGCTATTTACAGGCATGATCACTAGCACACTGCAACTGCCTCAAACTCCTGGGCTAAAGTGATTCTCCTGTCTTAGCCTCCTGTGTAGATGAGACTATAGGCACAAACCACTGCACCTGGCTGGGGGTGTTCTGAGGGCTACAATTGTGGTAATTTTTAATTCAGCAATAAAAAACTAATACATCTAACAAGACTATCCTTCAAAAATAAAAATATAAGACAGTCCCAGACAAAAAAACAAAACAAAACAAAAAAACTACAAGCCTTCATGGTTAGCAGACCTGACTTAGAAGAAATGCTAAAGAAATCCTTCTGTAGTTCGTAAGCATGATGATTGGGTTTTCATGCTCATGTGTGTGACATGCCTCCTTCAAGCCTTGTTATGACTTCAGCACATTACCCATCTGATGGGAACCTTAGAAAAAGAAAAAAGAAATACTAAAGAAAGCCCTTCCGGCTGAAAAAAATGATACCAGATAGTAAATGAAATCCACATGAAGAGCCAGGCGTGGTGGCTCACACCTGTAATCCCAGCATTTTAGGAAGCCGAGGGCGGGGTGGATCACCTGAGGTCGAGAGTTTGAGACCAGCCTGGTCAACATGGTGAATCTCCGTCTCTACTGCAAATACAAAAACCAGCCAGGCATGGTGGTACGAGCCTGTAATCCCAGCTACTTGGAAGGCTGAGGCACAAGAATCGCATGTACCTGGGAAGTGAAGGTTGCAGTGAGCCAAGATCATGCCACTGCATCCCAGCCTGGGTGAGAAAGTGAGACTGCCTCAAAAATCAAAACAGGTTAAAAGTGAAAGGACAGAAAATTACATACCCTGCAAATACTCATAAGAAAACTGGACTGGCTATATTAGTATCAGATAAAGTAGACTGTAAAACACAATAGATGACTAAGAACTGAGAGTTCTTGGCAAAAAGACATAAAGAACTACTTTTTTCCTTGCTTTGATAGTTTGAAGGGAAAGAAACTGCCCTCTCCAGTTCTCCGCTTTTTTTTTCTTCTTTATGAGATGGTGGGTCTCACTCTGTCACCCAGTCTGGAGTGCAGTAGTGCAATCCTGGCCTACTGCAACCTCGACCTCCTGGGCTCAAACAATCCTCCCACCTCAGTCTCCCGAGTAGCTGGGACTATAGGTGCATGCCACCATACCTAGCTAATTTTTATTTTTTGTAGAGAAGAGGGTCTCACTATGTTACCCAGACTGGTTTTTAACTCTTGATCTCAAGTGATCCTCCTGCTTTGGCCTTCCAAAGTGCTGGCATTACAGGAGATAGCCACTGTACCTGGCCCCTCCATACTGTTTGTTTCCATATTTATTACTGTGGTAAAATATACATAATATAAAATTATTTTAAGCATGTTTAAGTGTACAGAGTTCTGTGGCATTAAGTAAACCCATATTGTTATGCAAACATCACCACCATCAATCTCTGGAATAACCACATTTAAAATAATATAGTCTATAAGAATATAAGTAAGGAATTTTTTTTTTTTTTTTTTTTTTTTTTGCTCTGTTGTTGCCAGGCGGGAGTGCAGTGGCACGATCTCAGCTCACTGCAACTTCCACCTCGTGGGTTCAAGAAATTCTGTCTCAGCTTTCCCAGTAGCTGGGACTACAGGCTTGCGCCACCATGCCCAGCTAATTTTTTGTGTTTTCAGTAGAGACGGGGTTTCGCCATGTTGCCAGTCTGGTCTCGAACTCCTGACCTCAAGTAATCCACCTGCCTCGGCCTCCTAAACTGCTGGGGTTACAGGCATGAGCCACTGTGCCCGGCCAAGAAAATAAGAAATTTTCTTTTTAGTTCTGGGATACATGTGCAAAAAAATGTGCAAGTTTGTTACATAGGTATACATGTGCCATGGTGGTTTGCTGCACCTATCAACCCGTCATCTAAGTTTTAAGCCCCACATGCATTAGGTATTTGTCCTAATGCTCTCCCTCCCCTTGCCCCCCAATCCCCAGTAGGCCCTGGTGTGTGATGTTCCCCTCCCTGTGTCCATGTGATCTCATTGTTCAACTCCCACTAATAAGTGAAAACATGCAGTGTTTGGTTTTCTGTTCCTGTGTTAGTTTGCTGAGGATGATAGTTTCCAGTTTCATCCATGTCCCCGCAAAGGACATGAACTCATTCTTTTTTACGGCTGCATAGTATTCCACGGTATATACGTGCATTTTCTTTATCCAGTCTATCATTGATAGGCATTTGGGTTGGTTCCAAGTCTTCGCTATTGTAAATAGTGCTGCAATAAACATACGTGTGCATGTCTTTATAGTAGAATGATTTATAATCCTTTGGGTATATATCCAGTAATGGGATTGCTGGGTCAAATGGTATTTCTGGTTCTAGATCCTTGAGGAAATGCCACACTGTCTTCCCCAATGGTTGAACTAATTTACACTCCCACCAACAGTGTAAAAGCGTTCCTATTTCTCCACATTCTCGCCAGCATCTGTTGTTTCCTGACTTTTTAATGACTGCCATTCTAACTGGTGTGAGATGGTATCTCATTGTAGTTTTGATTTGTATCTAATGACCAATGATGATGAGCTTTTTAAAAATTGTTTGTTGGCCGCATAAATGTCTTCTTTTGAGAAGTGTCTGTTCATATCCTTTGCCCACTTTTTGAAGGGATTGTTTTTTTCTTATAAATTTAAGTTCCTTGTAGATTCTGGATATTAGACCTTTGTCAGATGGATAGATTCCAAAAATTTTCTCCCATTCTGTAGGTTGCCTGTTCACTCTGATGATGGTTTCTTTTGCTGTGCTGAAGCTCTTTAATTAGATCCCATTTGTCAATTTTGGCTTTTGTTACAATTGCTTTTGATGTTTTAGACATGAAGTC
The DNA here is from genome assembly GCF_029289425.2 of Pan paniscus. Taxonomy (NCBI): domain Eukaryota; kingdom Metazoa; phylum Chordata; class Mammalia; order Primates; family Hominidae; genus Pan; species Pan paniscus. The sequence continues at coordinate 128,253,662 of NC_073254.2, forward strand.
CTTGCCCATGCCTATGTCCTGAATGGTATTGCCTAGGTTTTCTTCTAGGGTTTTTATGGTTTTAGGTTTTACGTTTAAGTCTTTAATCCATCTGAGTTAATTTTTGCATAAGGTGTTAAGGAAGGGGTCCAGTTTCAGTTTTCTGCATACGGCTAGCCAGTTTTCCCAGCACCATTTATTAAATAGGGAATCCTTTCCCTACTGCTTGTTTTTTGCTAGGTTTGTTGAGGATCAGATGGTTGTAGACGTGTGGTGTTATTTCTGAGGCCTCTAAGTAAGAAATTCTTAAAAGAGTTTTGAGCGTTCTTTTTTTTTTTTTTTTTTTTGAGATAGGGTCATGCTCTGTTGCCCTGGCTAGACTACAGTGGTGCAATCTCGGCTCACTGCAACCTCTGCCTCCCAGGTTCAAGTGATTCTCCTGCCTCAGCCTCCCGACTAGCTGGGATTACAGGCACACACCACCATGCCTAATTTTTTTTTTTTTTTGTATTTTTAGTAGAGATGGGGTTTCACCATGTTGGACAGGCTGGTCTCAAACTCCTGATCTCTGGTGATCCACCCGCCTCCACCTCCCAACGTGCTGGGATTATAGGTGTGAGACACTGTATCTCCTGCCCCCCTTTTTTTTTCTTAAAATTGTATTTTTTTTTTATTCTTTTGCCTGGGAACATAAATTCAGTATAGAATAGAATGTGTTCTCAGCATTCTCATCAGAGATAGAGTTTGCTGTGTTGTCCAGGCTGGAGTGCAGGGGCAAGATCATAACTCAGTGCAGATTCTAATTCCTGGCCTCAAACGATCCTCCCACTTCTGCCTCCCAAGTAGCTAAGACTACAGGCTCAAGTCCACACTGGATTAGCTTCTGGCAAGAGGAATCAGGAAAGATCATCAGAGTTTAGCATGGGAAAAGAGCAGGTAGACTTTCTTAGCTATATCATAAAGCATGGTCAGGATGTGATATGGTTTGGCTGTATGTCCCTATCCAAATCTCATCTTGAATTGTAATCCCCACGTGTAAACCCCCAGGTGATCGTATCATGGGGGCAGTTCCCCTATGCTCTTCTTGTGATAATGAGTGAGTTCTCACGAAAGCTGACGGTTTATAAGGGGCTCTTTCTGCTCACTTTCTCTTTCCTGGCACCTTGTGAAGCAGGTATTTGTTTCTTCTTTGCCTTCCATGCTTGTAAGTTTCCTGAGGCCTCCCCAGCTATGCAGTACTGTGAGTCAATTAAACCTCTTTCCTTTACAAATTACCCAGTCTCGGGTAGTAAATTTATAGCAGTGTGAAAATGGAGTAAGACAGGAGGAAACAGGAAACGATTATTGCTAAGTAAGAATGATGAAGTGGTCAATATCTAGGATGTATTTTTTGAGTGTGACTGGGTCTCACTCTGTTACCTAAGCTGGAGTGCAGTGGCACGACCATGGCTTAATGTAGCCTCAACCACTTGGGCTCAAGTGATCCTTCTACCTCAGGCTCCTAAGTAGTTGGGACTACTAGTGCTGCCACCACGCCCAGATAATTAAAAAACAAAAAACAAACAAACAAAAAACAACGTTTAAGTCTCCCTATGTTTCCCAGGCTGGTCTTGAACACCTGGGCTCAAGTGATCTTCCCACCTCTGCCTCCCAAAGGGCTAAAATTATAGGCATGAGCCACCACGCCCAGCCTATCATTTGTTTTAACTGGAAATAAGAGTAATTACAGTTTGTAAGAAAATGCAGTAGAATAAACTATATCAGAGAAAACACAGAGTGAAAGTGCCTACCATACCGCCTGAACATCGATGCTTAAAACAAATTATAGCCGGGTGCGGTGGCTCATGCCTGTAATCCCAGCACTTTGGGAGGCAGAGGCAGGAGGATTGCTTGAGCTCAGGAGTTCAAAACCAGCCTGGGCAACACAGCAAGACCCTGTCTCTATTTATTAGGCCGAGGCGGGCGGATCACGAGGTCAGGAGATCGAGACCATCCTGGCTAACACGGTGAAACCCCGTCTCTACTAAAAATACAAAAAATTAGCCGGGCGTGGTAGCGGGCGCCTGTAGTCCCAGCTACTCGGGAGGCTGAGGCAGGAGAATGGCGTGAACCCGGGAGGCGGAGCTTGCAGTGAGCCGAGATCGCGCCACTGCACTCCAGCCTGGGCGACAGAGCGAGACTCCGTCTCAAAAAAAAAAAATAAAATAAAATAAAATAAAAATTAAAATAACAATTTTAAAACCAAATTATACATTATATATAAAATTATAAATAAAAATCGAGAAAAATGTTTGAGTCAGAGAGTAACAAGGAATCACTCCAGTATTATTACTGTGTGATTCTGGCATGTCATTGATGTCAGATGCTGGCAGTGAAGCACAAAAGAGACAGGTGCTCCCCTTAGCTAGACTACTGGCTCACTTTCTGCCCACACACACTCCTGGCCCCTCAGGGCAGACCTGGGTTCCCACTACAGATTATGCATATTTTATGAATTTACCTCTCCCCACTCTCCTTACCACCAGTTTGGAAGCTTCCAAAGGCTAGGCATATCTTATTCATCTTTTAAACAAGCATCTAGCAATGTCTGGAATATAACAGACAGTTCATAAATGTTCATTTATTGGACAGTTCTGGGGAAAACTTATCAGAGAAATCTAGCCCTGTTTCAGGCTACTGTGAACTTACTGAATGCAGTAACATGTGATATTAAACTTAGCATTGCAAGTACTCAATAAATCAACTGACCCACAGGAGCTACTCAAGTTAAAGTTAACAACTCTAAAAAAGAAATTTAGTTAGAAAAAAACAATTGATCGGATGTCTTGAGGGAAGAAAACTGAACAAATATCAATTATAGATAAGAATCATGCTGAGGTCTAAACAAAAACGCTCTAAAACTGCAATTTATCCCAACTTAAGCATATCAACATAATCTGGCCTTCTAAACTAAGACAAAAATTCTATCAATTTACTATGTTGTCCCATTTAGAGCTGGTATCACAGTTTCTCAATTTTCAACTTAATTCCTTCCTTTCTTTTTTTTTTGAGACAGGGTCTCACTCTGTCACCCAGGCTGGAGTGCAGTGGTACCATTATAGCTCACTGCAGCCTTAACCTCCTTGGCTCAAATGATTCTCCCATCTCAACCTCCTGAGTAGCTGGGACTACAGGTATGCATCACCACACCCAGCTTTTAGACAAGAGAGACAGAGTTTGTAGAAAGGACTTACCTATGTTAATAGTTCAACCAATACCAACTTAAATATTATTAAAAATTATTTATACAACGGCACATTGCCATATTACATAGGGGGTTAACATGTAAGAATACAAAACATTAAGACAGGTGTAATGGCTCACATCTGTAGTACCAGCTACTCAGAAGACTAAGGCAGATAAGAGGATCACTTGAGCTCACGAGCTCAAGACCAACCTGGGCAATGTAGTGAGATTCTGTCTCTTAAAACACATACACACACAAAACCCCACAAATCATTAAATGATGATACTGTATGAGAAATTAATTAATTATACAAAAATTAGCTGGGCATGGTGGCACGTGCCTGTAATCCCAGCTACTTGGTAGGCTGAAGCAGGAGAATTGCTTGAACCTGGGAAGTGGAGGTTGCAGTGAGCCGAGATCGCACCACTGCACTCCAGCCTGGCAACAGAGCGAGACTCTGTCTCAAAAAAAGAAAAAAATAATAAATTAATTAATTCTGGCTAGAAAATATCTAAACCATGATCCTGGCTAGAACAGATTGCAGTCAATTTTGTTTGGCATCATCTTCAGTGTTGGCACTGGTTTGCTGACCGACCCTGAACCACCATGAACCTGCTGCCCACTAGTTTATCAGCACCAACTTTCTTTCCTTTATGTGGGTATTCAAAGGAGTTTACATAAAAGGTTTCGAGTGAGAAAATAAACTTCAAAAGTTGAAAAACCTTGTGCCTGGCCTTAATATTATCAGTGGGATGACAACACAAAGTTACAATTTCTATGTAAAACTGGGCCTCTAGGAGGAAAGAATGGTATCTAATATTTCATTCACCACCCAACAATAGGGTTATGCATTAAGATCTTATTATTTGATGAATGTGCAGTGTTATATTTAATAACTATTTCCTCAGTCGTTTACTACTGGCTTCCTAAATGAATGTTTTTTCCATAGCCTCATGATATTTTTTAGGGTTTGAGACAGGGTTCTATTCTGTCACACAGGCTGGAGTGCAGTGGTGTGATCTTGGCTCACTGTAACCTCCGCCCCCAGGGTTCAAGTGATGCTCCCACCTCAGGTTCCTGAGTAGCTGGGACTAGAGGGGCACACCACCACAGCTGGCTAATTTTTGTATTTCTAGTAGAGACAGGGTTTTGCCATGTTGGTCAGGCTGGTCTTGAACTCCTGACCTCAAGTGATCCACCTACCTCAGACTCCCAAAGTGCTGGAATTACAGGAGTGAGCCACCATGCCCGGCCTCATGTTTTGATAATAGATTCTCCAAGTGCCTTTTGATTTCCATTATTTCAATGTTACATGAGCAAACTCTAGACATAAAATTGGCAAACCTTTTCTTAAAGGGCAAGATAGTAAACATACTGTTTCAACTACTCAATTCTGCCCTTATAGAGTAAAAGTGGTCTTAGATAATAGGGGAAGAAATGGGTATGCTGTGTTCCAATAAAACTTTATTTATAAAAAAAGGTAAGCCCACAATTTGCCAACCCCTACTCTATCTAAACTCCTCAGTGTCCTAAGAATGTCCTCAGTTATATACCATGGGGGAATCTTTGGGTGTAAATTTAAGACAAGACCTGGTGATATACACATACATGCCTAGATGACAAGATTTTTCTCTACTTGTTTCCACTTGAAGATAACCAGTAAAGTCAAGACAAGAGAGGGGTGAGATACCAAGACCAGACACAAGGAGGGGCTTTGAGACTCCTCTGTTTCTCAATATGGACGAGACTTATACAACAGAGAACTTCATCCCACAAGGGCAGGACTAGAAAAAACAGAAAGCAAACAAGCTATAGGTGGCAGGTGCTAAAATAACTTTAGGAAAGCCAAAAGAAATGCTCCATCAGTGATAAAATCAAAGTTTACAGAACAAATAATTATCAAATGACCATTCCAATACTGCTGGACACAAAGTAACTTTACAAAATTATTTTAAGTAATTCTCTACTTCTCTGCTAAGAGATTAAGTGATTCTCTGCCAAGAGACACTGGCTTCATTTATTTTGGTGGCTCAAATTATATACTCCATCATTCAATGTCAGCAACTACAATGGTGGTCCTAAGTAAAACCAAAATAGTTTTAAGCAGCCTTGGAAGGAAAAAAAAAAAAGGTTAATCAACTATCTTTAGAATCTCTAGCCCAATCTCAAGGTATACCCCTATCAGATATGCCATGTCTTCATGCTTGCCTTTTTTCTCAACTTAACAAAATTAATTATCATGAAAGAATCAACACTTACTCACTTAAGACTTCCAAACTAATGAAAGTACAATTTTATTTCTTGCAAATCAAATGAACTTACTCTAAACTGAAATTCCAGGCATTAGCGAAAAAAGGAAATAAGAGATGATCACAGTGTAGCTTAAAGCCATATCCTAGAAGGGCCAACCACAACCATTTGTTAATGTGGCAAAGCAAAGAACAGTGTCTACTCTTCCCTTCTTCACATGGCCACCTGGTTAAATTTCCCAGCTTCTTTTGTAGCTAAGTACAGCAATGGGCAGAAACAGAAATAATATGACTTCCTGGTTGTGTCCTTCAAGGGCAGAAATAAACATTCCCCTTGGCTAGAATGTGAATATGATGTTAGAAGCTGATAGTCAAGCCACAATACTAACCCTGGACTGTACCTGAAACCTCTCCATGTGGAGAAAAAAACCAAAAAAAAACAAAAAATTATCCTCTTTATCTGAGAACAGCCCGAACTCTATACTACTTGATACAACCTTTCTGGCAAGCTATAGCAAATGTCACATTTTACTAACACATTCCAAATTCCTAGGTTGTCAGTTAAATATTTCTTTAAAGAAGTAGTGGCCAGGCGCGGTGGCTCATGCCTGTATTTTGGTAGGCTGAAGTGGGCATATCACTTGAGGCCAGGAGTTCGAGACCGGCCTGGGCAACACGATGAAACCCCATCTTTACTAAAAATACAAAAATTAGCCAGGCATGGTGGTGCACGACCTATATATTCCCAGCTACTTGGGAGGCTGAAGCATGAGAATTGCTTGAACCAGGGAGGCAGAGACTGCAGTAAGCTGAGACTGCACTATCGCACTCCAGCCTGGGCAACAGAGTGAGAGACTGTCTCAAAAATAAATAAATAAATAAATAAAACAAAAAACGAAGTAGAACTTTGGTTGAAAGCTTTGTCTTTTAACTAAGGAATCAAAACAGTAAACTGCAGTTCCAGTTTCCTGTGCTGGGTCTAAGGAAGGGATGGCAGGCACCACGTCCAGCTTTCTGACAGGCACCTACGGCAAGAGAACCCTGACAAGAAACAGGCCAAGGAGATGTATGAGGAAGACAAGGATTTCAAAAAGAAACAAGAAGAGGAGCAGAAAAAACTTGAGGAGCTAAAAGCAAAGGCCACAGGGAAGGGTTCCCTGGATAGGTGGAATTAAGAAATCTGGCAAAAGTCTATGGCCATTCTATCCTGAATGCAATTGCTCGTCTGATCTCAGACGCTAAGCAGGGTTGGGCCTGGTTAGTACTTAGAAGGGAGAAATCTGGAAAACAAGAACAAAAACCAAAAAACAAACCACTGTGTCCGAGGCAATGATGACCCTTGATCCCATTCCTATTTAAATATCTGCATTTCCTACTATAAAATCTTCTGCTTCCACTCTAGGAAGCAAAGGATGAAATCTCTTGGAGCCTGTTGCACATTTAAGAATAAACTTTTTTTCTCTTTTTCTCTTTTTTTTGGCACAGAGTCGCGCTGCCACCCACCACAACCTCTGCCTCCAAGGTTCACGCAATCTTTGTGCCTCAGCCCCCTGAGTAGCTGGGATTATAGGCATGCACCACCACACTGGCTAATTTTTGTATTTTAGTAGATATGGGGTTTTGCCATGTTGGTCAGGCTGGTCTCGAACTCCTGATCTCGAGGGATCCACCCGCCTCAGCCTCCCAAAGTGCTGGGATTACAGGCATGAGCCACCACACCCGGCCCTAAGAATAAACTTCTGGAAAAAAGAAAATAGCAGTTCCAAGATTTTTTTGGACACCATCTTTCTTATCTGATGTTCAAGAAATTGCTGGCTCTATTTACATGAAAGCAGCATAACATGGTACAAACATCAAAGTATCTAATAATAACAGTCTACTACTTTCTGGAAGGAGTGAGATAAGCATGATGATAAAGGTGAGCAGGAGAGGAAAATGTCTATTGCATGTGATCACCAGGATAGCTCAAAGCATTTTTTTAGATTTTCCCCTTTACAGGTATAAAGTGACAATATTTATAAAGATTCCTTTTTTGAGGCATGCTTGATGGCATGCAACAGTAATCCCAACTACTTGGCTGAGGTAGGAGGCTCACTTGAGCCCAGGAGTTCAAGACCAGCCTGGACAACACAGCGAGAACCTGTCTCCAAAAAATTCCTTTCTTAAATGAATATATATGTCTTTTTTTTTTTTTTTTTTACTTCTGGCTTACTTTCATGATTATTATACAGGGATATAGACATGGATGATGCAAGACAAGGGCAAAAAGATCTGGCTTGACTGAATGTAGTCTGTGTCTCCCCTTCCTCCCAAAAACTTAAGCTGTAGAGATTGGTATGCTTTCAGTTAATATTTAAATGCCTCCCCTCCAAAAAGTTTTCTATCTTTGACAAATGTCACTGGTTTTCCTCTCTGTTGCCAAGATCTGCTATTCATTTTATGTTTTACTATTTTAGAATCTATTTTTTTAACCCCATCAAAGCTACCAACCATTGTGGTTCTATGTATATTTCTCCTCCTTCTCTACTGTCTATCTATCTCAGTGAGACAGACAGCATGATAAGCAGCAGGAGAAATCCTTGCTGCATATAAGTGCCCTTACTGGGATGCTTTTTAAACCACCACTGCCGGCCGGGCTTGGTGGCTCACGCCTGTAATTCCAGCACTTTGGGAGGCCGAGGTGGGTGGATCACGAGGTCAGGAGATGGAGACCATCCTGGCTAACAAGGTGAAACACCATCTCTACTGAAAACACAAAAAAAATTAGCCGGGCGTGGTGGCGGGCGCCTGTAGTCCCAGCTACTCGGGAGCCTGAGGGAGGAGAATGGCATGAACCCAGGAGGTGGAACTTGCAGTGAGCTGAGATTGCACCACCTCACTCCAGCCTGGGTGACAGAGCGAGATTCCGTTTCAAAGAAAAAAAAAAACCGCCACTGCCCAAACCCCACCCCACCCCAGTAAAAGAGAACCTGAATGGTTTCAAAGGCTCCTCAGGTGATATGAATTTTCTGTGAGGGCTCTGGGCAACCATGGTAAAACCTTGTCTGAGACAAGCCTGGGCAACATGGAGAAACCCTGTCTCTACAAATACAAAAAAATTAGCCAGGCATAGTGATGTGCTCCTGTAGCCCCAATTACTCAGGAGGCGAAGGTGGGAGGGTTGCCTGAGCCCAGGAGGTCGAGGCTACAATGAGCCCAGATTGCACCACTGTGCACTCTAGCTTGGGCAACAGAGTGAGACCCTGTCTCAAAAAAAAGTACGGGCTCTGAAGGTCCGAAAATCTAGGTTCAAATCCCAGTTTTACCATTTAATAGCTGTGACCCTGGGGAAGTTAACTTTCTTAAACTTCATTTATTTGTAAGTGTCCACTATGTGCCAAGCAGTGCTGGGTATTGAGTAAGGGTGATTATGACAGTCCCTGTCCTCTAAGAGCTTATAATGGGTGACATAGGAACTTACAGGAAGCCAAAGACAAGCAAACAAATTTATTCCTAACAAAGCTACCAGGGCACACAGGAAGGAAATCTGGTCCAGAGTCAAGGGATCAGCAAAATCTTTAAAAAGGGGACATTAAGGCTGAGTCCTGCAGGATAAGTGATAGTAACCAGATGAGGCTCTTAAAGGAAACCTGTTCTTAACAGAGGAGGAAGTGTGTGCAAAAGGCCTGGATACAAAAGAACTCAGCTTAATTGGGAGATACCAGTTCAGGACTGGAGTTAAAATGAGGAAAGGACAAGAGATGAGGATCAGTTGATCAGCTTCTACAGGAATATTATCTACTCTGCTTGGTTACCTCAAGATTAAATTTTATAGATAGAGCACAGTGCTTTGCACATAAAAGATACTCAAATGATACATCCCTTAACAGAACAGAATCCCTAAAAACTCAATATAACAGGACTACTTTAAAATAGCCACTGTCTTCCTCCCCCACTCTCCATTCTGGGGATGGATTAGATAAGGACAGAATCTTCACTGCTAATAGCATGCTTCTCCTTGATGGAGATCCTGGAAAAGTCAGCCGTAGCTGGCAGCAACATGTGTAACAGACAACATCTCATTGGCCAATTGATAGAGGTACATAGATTCTGCAGATGTCCTCTGGCATCAAAATGCCCTGATTTTTTTTTTCTTTTCTTTGCTTTTTTTAGAGGCAGGGTCTCACTGTGTCACCCAGGTTAGAGTGCGGTGGTATGATCGTGGCTCACTGCAGTGTTGACCTCCTCCTGGGCTCAAGAAATCCTCCCACTTCAGCCTCCCACATAGCTGGGACTACAGGCACACGCCACCATGCCTGGCTAATTTTTAAATTTTTGTAGGGACAGGGTCTCACTGCGTTGCCCAGGCTGTGTGGCAATGCCTGAGCTCAAGTAGTCCTCCCACCTTGGCCTCCCAAGTGCTGGGATTACATACAGGAGCCACCGTGCCCGACCCCCCAATTCTTTAAAATACTATTAATATTTTAGCCCTTCAATAATACATGTTTATAATTCCCAAAAATAAGTCTAAGATTTTAAAATTTATTTCTCAGCTTCCAATCTGGATATTAATGACTCCTAATTTAAGATTAGATGACTGACCCAGAGGAAAAAACATATACAAGTTTAGAACGGCAAGCACTGTCAAGATAAGATGCTACATTTATTTAGCACCTTGTCAAAATTTTTATCAGCCAACGTTATTATTCAGCTTTATGCTTTAATAAAGCTCAACTTTAAAAGATTATTTGGAGCCTGGCATGGTGGCTCACACCTATAATCCTAGCAGTTTTGGAGGCTGAGGTGGGAGTATCACTTGAGCCCAGGAGTTCAAGAGCAGCCTGGGCAACATAGTGAGATCTCGTCTCTACAGATAATTTAAAAATTAGCTGGGTGTGGTGGTATGTGCCTGTGGTCCCAGCTAGTAGAGAGGCTGAGGTTGGGAGGATCACTTGAGCCTGGGAGGTCAAGGCTTCAGTGAGCTGTGACTGCACCACTGCACTCTAGGCTGAGAGACAGAGGGAGACCCTGTCTCGAAAAAATAAATACATACACAAAGGTTACTTGGTTAAGTACCAAATAAGATAGCTTCTTTTTATACCATGCTTACTTAATGAAGGTATACTTCCATGACAAGTAGGTTTCTTGACAAGAAAATCTAACAATTTTAGTAACTCAACTAAACATTAACACACAGAAAATGTAGTTGATCACTGACGTTTAATTTAGAAAATGTCTATCTTTAGAAAGAGCTAAATTTTGCATGCTTATTATGTGCCAGGCACTGTGCTAGAAAGATTCATGTGCCTTATCCCATTTAGTCCTAAGAGGTAGGTACTATTATTAGCACACCTATTTCACAGAGGGGAAGTGGAGCTTTGATTTTGTACCTTACCCAGCTAGGAAATGTTAAATCTATTCTTTGAACTGAGGACTATGTCAGAGCTCAAGAAAGATTCTAATTCCATTCCTGTTCAAAACAGTGGTCTCCAGGTAAAATAGATCTTGATTAACTTAAAAATCTCCAGAATATTAAAGTTATATTACAGCACAAACTTCATAAACAGTGACTGAATTTTACTTTCAGCCTTCTCTTTAATATGCCTAAATAATTCCAGACCTTGAACTTTCCTAAACCTTTAATCATTTATGGTGCTCTCTGCTGTACCTACCCATTAGAACAATTTTTAAAAACATAACACTGTGTAATTATTTTCAAAAGCCCAGAGATACTAATCAAGTGATCCTAATAGTCTTAAACACTATCCTCAAACCAAAAGATAAATGGAGATTGGGAAACTTGCATTCTAAGTGCCACCATCCAGATAAAATTGCCCTGTGAATTAGAGTAATTTCAATCAGATCCTGTAAAACTGTAAATTTTTCTCAAGACCAGAATGAGACAGTAACTGTAAGATAGTTTAAAAGCCCAAATTCTGGAACATAAAGTGGTTTTCCACATAGCAAATTCAACAGCAAAAGGTAGTCAGTAGGGGTTCGGGAGAGCAGCAACATTTAGAGAATAATAAATAAAATTGCAGGGCTGGGTGAGGTGGCTCATGCCTGTAATTCCAACACTTTGGGAGACTGAGAGGGGGAGGGCCACTTGAGGCCAGGAGTTCAAAAGCATCATGGGCAACATAGCAAGTCTCATCCGACAAAAAATAAAAAATTAGCCAGGTATAGTAGCACCCTGTAGTCCCAGCTACTTGGGAGGCTGAGGCAGGGGGAACACTTGAGTCCTCGAGTTTGAGAATGCAGTGAGCCACAATCATGCCACTGTGTTCCAGCCTGGGCCACAGAACGAGACTCTTATCTCAAGAAGAAAAAAATTACAAAATATTAAACTATACATGTCATAGCCACTCTGCCTTAATGCAAGACTATAATTACTCTAAAAAATCATATGCTGCTCAAATAAGGCCTAATTTCCTTACTATATGGTGTCCTTAGTTTTAAGTTAACACGTTACATACTAAAAGAAATCCAGGCTGGGCATGGTGGCTCACGCCTGTAATCTCAGCACTTTGGGAGGCCAAGGCAGGCAGATCATGAGGTCAAGAGATTGAGACCATCCTGGTCAACATGGTGAAACCCCGTCTCCACTAAAAATACAAAAATTAGCTGGGCGTGGTGGCGCGTGCCTGTAGTCCCAGCTACTTGGGCGGCTGAGGCAGGAGAATCGCTTGAACTCGGGAGGCAGAGGTTGCAGTGAGCCAAGATCGCGCCATTGCACTCCAGCCTGGCGACAGAGCAAGGCTCTGTCTCAAAAAGAATAAAAATAAAAATAAAAAAAGAAAGAAATCCAAAGGCATTTCATGCATTAAAAACTCAATTAGGTTTTCACATAGGCACTGGCATTTATGACTGTTAACAGCTATTAACACCCAGTGAGTTGGTTTATACAAAAATAGAAACCAAAGTTAAGTGTATAATTTGTTAGTTCCCTGACTCATTAATCGTTCTTAAAAAAGATTATTTTCAGGCCGGGCGCGGTGGCTCATGCCTGTAATCCCAGCACTTTGGGAGGCCAAGGCAGGTGGATCACGAGGTCAGGAGTTCAAGACCAGCCTGACCAACACAGTGAAATCCCATCTCTACTAAAAATACAAAAATTAGCCAGGCGTGGTGGCGCATGCCTGTAATCCCAGCTACTCAGGAGGCTGAGGCAGGAGAATCACTTGAACCTGGGAGGCGGAGGTTACTGTGAGCCAAAATAGCGCCGCTGCACTGCAGCCTGGGCGACAGAGCGAGACTCTGTCTCAAAAAAAAAAAAAAAAAAAAAAATTTCTTTAACATGTAAATGACTATACCAAAACCCTTTTTTCTCTCTCTCTCCTGAGATAGGGTCTCATTCTGTTATGCCGGCTTGAGTAGAGTGGCCTAATCATAGCTCTCTGCAGCCTCGACCTCCTGGGCTCAAGTGATCCTCCCACCTCAGCCTCTGGAGTAGCTGGGGCCTCAGGGATGCGCGCCACCACGCCCAACTAATTTCTTTTTTTGTGGGGAAGGGGTTTCAACGTGTTGCCCAGGCTGGTCTCAAACTTCTGAGCTCAAGGGATCCACCTGCCTCAGCCTCCCAAAGTGCTGGGACTAGAGGCGTGAGCCACTGCGCCAGGCCCAGAAACCATTTTTAAGTGTCACATCAGCTATTTGCTAAGGTATTAGGTGTATTAAAAAAAAAAAAGAGGATTAAATTATTATACTAGAACCCATTTAATATAATGCATTCAGCAAGATAAACTCAAAGTAAGTGGAGGAAGTGTAGGCAGGAGATTCCAATTCAGTTTTGTGACAGGAAGTACCTGCTATGGAAGTCTAGAAACAAGAATACCAAGTTCTGTTTTAGCACAAGAAAGAAAAAAAAAGAAAATACTAGTGAATAGGGCAAAAGAGGAAGTTCTTTTTAGTGAACCATCTGTCATGTATTACAGACAATTAGAAAAACATTCACTTTTCCACTAGGTTTATGTGTGAATGTAGTTCCCCAGGTGTACTGAAGTCTGGATTTTGCAGTTTCCCTATGACAACATATCCTATGATTCAATTTTTATTTATTTATTTAGAGAAGGGATTTCGCTCTTGTTGCCCAGGCTGGAGCGCAATGGCCCGATCTAGGCTCACGGCAACCTCTGCCTCCCCAGTTCAAGAGATTCTCCGGCCTCAGCCTCCCGAGTAGCTGGGATTACAGGCACGCGCCACCACACCCGGCTAATTTTGTATTTCTAGTAGAGATGGGGTTTCTCCATGCTAGTCAGGCTGGTGTCGAACTCCTGACCTCGGTGATCCGCCCAGCTCGGCCTCCCAAAGTGCTGGGATTACAGGCATGAGCCACCGCGCCCGGCCTATGATCCACATTTTACACATCCATAAGAAGACAACAGTGGCTTGAAACATTAAACTATTCGTTTCATATCTTAAAGTTTGATTAACTTTTTAAAATCAATGCTAACTACGTAAGAATCATTTTTTAAAAATACTTAAGTTTCACAACAATGTGAATATACTACTAAGCTGTATGTACGCTTAAAAATGGTTAGGATGGTAAATTTTATTTTTGTGTTTTTCACGACACAAAGTGCGTAAGTTAATGAGAAATTTTTTCACTTAAATGTTAATAGTAGCTTGTCATATAAATTTTGATTAAAGGAAAAATCGCTTTACACTTAACTTTTAATAATTTGCTGTCATCTTTAAATTAATGTAATTAATTTTTAAAGATGCTTCCATACATGGGCAAATTCTTTAATCCTGAATTATAGAGTGAAAGTGAAGCACTATTTTCAATTAACATCTTTCAAATCATCTAAATTATTGCCAACAAATACTAGTTATGAAATTAGGTATATTTTATTTCTGTTGATTTCTTTATTCAATTAAGTGCAAATCTCGAATTAAGAGAGCAAGATCCCTAGTCTTTTCTTAAAGCAACTGTAGTTCTGGATTATGAGGTAGGTGACACCACACCTCAGCCTTTGGCAGGGCGGTGGCCCAAAATGCTGAAGTCAACCATGTCCAATCACCCTTCTGGTCTGGCTCAGCCCTATCAAAAATTGTCAGGCTTCTGTGAACTTTCATTAAGTCCCGTTCAGAAGACTGCACAACCCAGGTTACTTTAGCAGCTCGGGAAGGGCCTGGAGCAGCCGGGTTGGCTTGCTACCTCTGGGAAGTCTCCAGGAAGAGAAAACTGGGAAAAGGCTTTAACTTTGCGCAAGCCCCTTTTCTCTGTCAACATCTCTTTCCCTTCCCAGCGAAGGGATGTGTTCTCGAAAGATCTACCCCTTTCCAACTCAAATGTCATTCCCTGATCAGCTGCTGGAGGGGCAAGCGGCGCTCAACCCACGCCCTCCTCTTCGAGCACCTTCTCCAAGTACCAGTGCGCCGGGCTCGCTCTGCAGCCCCCCACACCAGCCCTACAGGAAGAGGGGCCCTGGCTCACGACCCCGGCCCGCCTCTGCAAGGGGGCTCCCGGCCTGGGAGGCTGTGGCTGCCCGCGGGGGTCCACTCCTGGGTCGAGTGGGGCTGACCAGAGCCAGCGGGTGGGGTTTCTTGGGAGAGGGAAGAGACGGCCTCACCTTGACCCTGATTTCGTAAGTGGTGAAGCGGCCCCGGCCGACCCCCACCGTCTGCGGGTTGCTCACATCGATCTCGAGGAAGTTGCTGGGGGGTCCGTAGGCGTCATTCAGGTTCTGCGGCTTGGTGATCAGCCGCCGGGTGTCAGCCACGGTCTCCGCCATTTCGCTGTAGCTGCTGCCGCCGCCGCGGGCTCCCTCCGCTCCCTCCGCCCCCTCCGCGTTCAGCCGCCGCCGCCGCCGCCGCTGCTGCCCGCCGTGGGGACACGGGGCTCGCGCGCAGCGGTCGCGAAGAGAACGAGCACGTAGAGCGGGCGTTCACCCCGCACGCGAAGCTCCTCCCCGCGCCCCTCAAGCTTCCGCCTCCGAGCCCAGGGGAGAAACGGCTCACTAGCTGGAACGCCACGCCCGGCTCCCGGGAGGCCCGGCCGAGGCTGGGGAGGGGCACTGCGGACTGGGGTGTGAGGAGAAGCGGTGTCATGGGACTCGGGGTCGCAAACAGGTTCCGGCCGGACTACAGCGCCCACAATGCACCGCGAGCGCGCCGCCGCGGGGCTGCGGCCGAGAAGGCGAGGACCCAGACGCCCAGAGCCGGCGCTTCCTGTCTCTCTGCGCCAGCCTCGGCCTGCGGCGGGGTAGAGCGCCGGAAACGGCTTTAGCGGCTTTGGGAATTGCGGGCGAAAGTTAAACGGAGAGATCTTAGAGATTTGCCCGCAAATCGAAACAAAACTGCCCCTACTAACTCTGTGCCAACCTGTGCACCGTCTCACTGTGAACCCCTGAAAATGCCTTTCTGGAGAATGTTAAGCAAATGCCTGAGATGATTTTGCCATAAACCCGAGCGTTGCACCAGACACGCGTCTGGATTGATAGGTTGAAACCAGTAAAGTGGGGGAGTGAAATAAAAACTAAAGCCCTAGTTAAATCCTAGTATTATGGTCAAACCGATTTTGGAGACAGGTCGGTCCGCTAAAACAAAGTAACAGTAGACCGGCTGCAAGCTGCTTTGGGTGTCCACTTTCATTTCTCACGAAGTCCTGATAAGTTTTTTTTTTTTTGAAAAGTATTAAACGTACCTCTACAGGACTGGAAATGCAACTCACATGAGCCTTTTTAAGAAACGGGGAGGAAGGCCGGGCACGGTGGCTTATGCCTGTAATCCCAGCACTTTGGGAGGCCGAGGCGGGCGGATCACGAGGTCAGGAGTTCGAGACTAGCCTTGCCCACATGGTGAAACCCCATCTCTACTTAAAAATGCAAAATTAGCTGGGCGTGGTGGTGCGCGCCTGTAATCCCAGCTACTCTGGAGGCTGAGGCAGGAGAATCGCTTGAACCCGGGAGGCAGAGGTTGCAGTGAGCTGAGATCGTGCCATTGCACTCCAGCCTGGGCAATAGAGTGAGACTTTGTCTCAAAAAAAAGAAAGAAAGAAACGGGGAGAAAACCCAATTAATTAGGTCCTAGTTCATCTCTTATGGTCCAATGGGAAATGCAGATTTTAAATGTTGAGATACGGTACATTTCTGTCTCTGCCCAGAGAGTTATCCCTCACAACTATTTCTGCATTTTTTAATATGTCAAGTTTAACACTATAATTCCTTTAAACAACCTGATCTTCCCCGCCCCCCTTTTCTTTAGATTTTAAATTATTAATAATTATTTGTGGAGACGGGATCTCACTGTGATTCCCAGGCTGGTCTCCAACTCCCAGCATCAAAGTGATCCTCCCGCCGTGGCCTCCCATATGTGCTGAGATGACAGGTATGAACCACTGTGCTTGGACTAATCTGTCCCTTGAACTTCAAATTTCTTTTGTTTCTTGCTTTTTTTTTTTTTTTTTTTTGAGACGGAGTCTCGCTGTGTCGTTCAGGCTGGAGTGCAGTGGCGCATCTTGTCTTACTGCAATCTCCACCTTTCGGATTCAAGCGATTCTCCTGCCTCAGCCTCCCGAGTAGCTGGGATTACAGGCGTGCGCCATGACACCCAGCTAATTTTTGTGTATTTTCAGTAGAAACGGGGTTTTACCTTATTGGCCGGGCTGGTCTCGAACTCCTAACCTCAGCTGATCCGCCCGCCTCAGCCTCCCAAAGTGCTGGGAGTACAGAAGTGAGCCACCGTGCCCGGCCAACAGCAACCATTCTTAATAATACTAAGAAACACTGGAATAAAAAGAAATTACTTGGCCGGGTGCGGTGGCTTGCGCCTGTAATCCCAGTACTCTGGGAGGCCGAGGCGGGCGGATCACCTCAGGTTGGGAGTTTGAGACCAGCCTGACCAACATGGAGAAACCCCGTCTATACTAAAAATACAAAATTAGCCGGGCGTGATGGCGCATGCCTGTAATCCCAGCTACTCGGGAGGCTGAGGCAGGAGAATTGCTTGAACCTGGGAGGCGGAGATTGTGGTGAGCCGAGATCGTGCCATTGCACTCCAGCCTGGGCAACAAGAGCAAAACTCCATCTCAAAAAAAAAAAAAAAAAAAAGGCATTACTTAAATACAATGTATATTATTTTCCAGAAAACAACATTCATTTATTAATTCAACAAATATTTGTTGAAGACCTACTAGATGTTTTCATTCTAAGTACTAGAGATGAAAGGGTAGATAAGTCAGGTTTATAGCCTAGTATATAGTCTATCTTAGGGAGACAATTCAGTAAATAATACACCTGCCAATATAATTGGTGCTATGAGGCAAATAAAACTGAATAATGTGACAGATAGTGACAGACAAGCTCATTAGATATTAATGCTGGGCATGTCTCCTAATGCAACAGACCAAATGGGAATTTGACTGGTATGATTAGAAATGTAAGCTCAATAAATACATATCAATGACTCTGAATTGAAGTCTATGCAAGCTAAGAGACCAGGAACTACTGTATTATGTTGTCATCGGTGACACCTGAACGAAGCAATCATGGAATATTCTCATAGAATGCTTCTGTCTGATTCCTTGGCGACCACTCAGGGCAGCAGTGGGCAGCCAGAACAAATGCCTGCAGTGGGGAAGCGGCTAGGAGGGACAGCAGCACAGCATCATAGCACAGTTGTATAGCCAAAGAAGACCTTCTTGGTGTAAATATCAGGAAAAAAAATTATCCTTATTTTTCAGGAATTGTGATTGCATTTCTAGAATACAAATCCAGAAATAATAAGCTACTAGAATTAACAAGAGAATGTAGTGGCAAGGCAGAAATAAAGAATGTAATAGCTTTCCTTTGTCTATGCAATATCTAGTTAGAATGGAAATGGAAGAAAATACCCTGTTTGCAAGTGACCAGAAGTACAAAATATCTAGGAAGGAAGGGATAGGAACTGTAAGGAGCAAAGGGAATGTAGGACTAAAACTATGAAATTGTATTCAAAACCTAAAGAGAAAAGAGTCTATGTTCCTGGATGGGAGGACTTAATATCAGAAAAAGTCACTATCTAAAATTAATAACTTAATACAATTAGAATCTCAATGTGGTTAGTTTTACTACTCACCCACTCCCACCTTGGATGAGTGGGTGGCACTGAGTCAAGTTTTTTTTTTTTTTTTTTTTTTGAGACAGAGTCTCACTCTGTCACCCAGGCTGGAGTGCAGTGGCACAATCTCGGCTCACTGCAACCTCTGCCTCCAGGGTTCAAGCTATTCTCCTGCCTCAGCCTCCCAAGTAGCTGGGACTACTGGCGCCTGCCACCACGCCCGGCTAAGTTTTGTGTTTTTAGTAGAGACGGGGTTTCACCATGTTGGCCGGGCTGGTCTCGAATTCCTGACCTTGTGATCCGCCCACCTAGGCCCCCCCCAAAGTGCTGGGATTACAGGCGTGAGCCACCGCACCTGGCCCAAAGGTTTTATCATTCAGAAATGGCAAAACTAGGCTGGGCGCGGTGGCTCACGCCTGTAATCCCAACACTTTGGGAGGCCGAGATGGGCGGATCATCTGAGGTCAGAAGTTTGAGACAATCCTGGCCAACATGGTGAAACCCCGTCTCTACTAAAAATACAAAAAAATAGCTGGGCGTGGTGCCGGGCGCCTGTAATCCCAGCTACTCAGGAGGCTGAGGCAGGAGAATGGCTTGAACCTGGGAGGCAGAGGTTGCAGCTGAGCCAAGATTGCGCCACTGCACTCCAGCCTGGGTGACAAGAGCGAGATTCTGTCTCAAAAAAAAAAAAAAAAAAAAAAAAAAGGCAAAACTAGCTCCAGAGTTTATATACTTACCAATATTTTACGCTGCCTCTTAGGCAGAAAATTCAGATGGACAATAAGCATAAAAAAAGAAATGAAATTACTATCAGCTGACTGTTTAGTGCGCTCAGAATAAAGACGAATTGATAATCTTAATGGCCAGAGCCTTCAAATTGTGATAATTAATACTCTACTTAAATGACACACCTCTCAGGGCACCCACAGCAATACCAGTATACAGACAATGTACTTTTCTAGAATTAGGCCACTTTAGGAAAACATAAAATTGATGATAGTTTTCTAACATTTTAGCTTATCCTTAGAATACGTTCATGTCTTCTCCTCCTACCTCCACTTCAACTGCCACTATACTCAAACTCACTAATCATATAAATGCACATTAAACATGAAATACTTTTTTCTGTCTATCAAAATGGCAAAAATCCAAATGAACAGAAACACACAGTAGGAAAGTAGGAAAACAGGCATTCATATTTCAATGACATGAGTATGAATTGTTACATCTTTTTGGAAAAGTAATTTGATGATATTTATCAAAAGTAAGACTATTAGAGTAGTTTCACCTGCAAATCTTAACTTTTGCTGCAAGAGACCATGGTACATAAGGTTGTAAGGGCAAGGATGTTTATTGCATCTTTGTTTGTAGTGGCAAAAACTGGAAACAGCTCCAAGGCTTATCAATTTTTTTTTAAAAGCTTGAATTAGGCTGGGCAATGGCTCATACCTGTAATCCCAGCACTTTGGGAGGCCAGGTCAGGCAGATCAGTTGTCAAGACCAACATAGGGAGACCCCATCTCTACAAAAAATTTAAAAATTGCAGGGCATGCTGGTGTGTGCCTATAGTCCCAACTACTTGGGAAGCTGAGGTGAGAGGATTGCTTGAGCCCAAGAGGTTGAGGCTGCAGTGAACTATGATCATGCCACTCTACTCCAGCCTAGGTAACAGACAAGGACCTTGTCTCAAGAAAGAAAAAAAGAAAAAAAAAAAAAAAAGAAAATGCTTGAATTATAGTATGTTTAAAGTATGGGAAATTGTATAATGATTAGAGTAAATGAACTAGTTATATTTTCATTTATTAGAATACTCTATTATTTAGTTATTAGAATTAGAGGAGGAATATCCATGATGTATTGGTGAAAGCACAGAATCCTAGCCACTAGACTACCAGAGACCATGATATTGGTAAGTGAGGATCACAAAATAATCTGTCTGCTATGGTCCATTTGGGTAAACAAATAAAACCGTATCAGTAGGCCAGCCACAGTGGCTCATGCCTGTAATCCCAGCACTTTAGGAGGCTGAGGCAGGTGGATCATTTGAGGTCAGGAGTTCGGGACCAGCCTGGCCAACATGGTGAAACCCAGTCTCCACTAAAAATACAAAAAAATTAGCTGGGCATCGTGGCGCATGCCTGTAATCCCAGCTGCTAGGGATGCTGAGGCAAGAGAATTGCTGAACCCAGGAGACAGAGGTTGCAGTGAGCCGAGATCACGCCACTGCACTCCAGCCTGGGTGACAGAGTGAGACTCTGTCTCAAAACAAACAAACAAAAAAACCCACCCTATCAGTGACTATATGTACATTTATATTTGTATATGTTTATATGTGCATGGGGAGAAGGAAGTATAGAAGGATATATGCCAGGGTGTTAGTGCTGGTAGCTTAAGAGGGTGGCAATTAAAGTGGAGGTAGGAGGAGAAGACATGAACATGTTCTAAGGATGAGGTAAAATGTCAGAAAACTATCATCAATTTTATGTTTTCCTTAATGGCCTAATTCTAAAAAAAATAAGTTGTCTGTGTACTGGTATTGCTGTGGGCAACCTGAGAGGTGTGTCCCTTGAGTAGAATATTAATTATCACAGATTGAAGGCTCTGGCCATTAAGATTATCCATTCCTTAGCTGGGCATGGTGGCACATGCCTGTAATCCCAGCTACTTGGGAGGCTGAGGCAGGAGAATCACTTGAACCCACGAGGTGGAGGTTGCAGTAAGCTGAGATCGCGCCATTGCACTCCAGCCTGAGCAACAAGAGCAAAACTCCGTCTCAAAAAAAAAAAAAAAAAGATTATCCACTCCTGGCTGAGCATGGTGGCTCATGCCTGTAATCCCAGCACTTTGGGAGGCCAGGCTGGGCAGATAACTTGAGATCAGGAGTTCGAGACCAGCCTGGTCAACATGGGAAAACTCTGTCTCTACTAAAAGTACAAAAATTAGCTGGGCACAGTGGCATTCACCTGTAATCCCAGCTACTCGGGAGGCTGAGGCAGGAGAATTGCTTGAACCTGGGAGGTGGACATTGCAGTGAGCCGAGATCATGCCACTGTACTCCAACTTGGGCGACACAGTGACACTCCACCTCAAAAAATAATAATAATTAATTGGGATTCTGTTTAATCAACCAGTCCCTTGTGAACTTGATTAATGTGTCACTTCCTCAAAACCTGATTACTTCTAAAGGAAAAGGATAAAACCAAGTCACTGAACCTCTGAAGTGTCAGACTCTGGAATTATGGCTATCAATGAAAAGAGTCAAACTGTGTGAAATATTTGAAGATATTTATTCTGAGCCAAATATGAGTGACCAATAGCCCATGATACAGGCCTCAGGAGGTCCTGCGAACATGACCCCAGTGTGGTCGGTGTACAGCTTGGTTTTATACATTTTAGGGAGACATGAGACATCAATTAATATATGTAAGATATACATTAGTTTGGGCCAGAAAGGCGGGACAGCTGGAAGCCAGGGCTTCCAAACCATTAGGCAGATTCAAAGGTTTTCTGATTGGCAATTGGTTGAAAGAGTTATCAATAAAAAAGAATGTCTGGGTTGTGATAAGGGGTTATGAAGAAATAAAAGTTTTATTTTGCAGATAAAGCCTCCAGGTGGAGGGCTTTAGAGAGAATAGATTGTAAATATTTCTTTTTTTTTTTTTTTGAGACGGAGTCTCGCTCTGTTGCCCAGGCTGGAGTGCAGTGGCGCGATCTCAGCTCACTGCAAGCTCCACCTCCCAGGTTCACGCCATTCTCCTGTCTTAGCCTCCCGAGTAGCTGGGACTACGGGCTCCTGCCACCATGCCCGGCTAATTTTTTGTATTCTTTAGTAGACGTGGGGTTTCACCGTGTTAGCCATGATGGTCTCAATCTCCTGACCTCGTGATCTGCCCGCCTCAGCCTCCCAAAGTGCTGGGATTACAGGTGTGAGCCACCGTGCCCGGCCGTAAATGTTTCTTATCAGATCTGAAGAATCTGTTCTATCAGTAATTCCAAAAGGGAGGAGGGTATAATGAGGCATGTCTGACTCTCCCTTCCTGTCATGGCCTGAACTAGTTTTTCAGGTTAACTTTGGAATACGTTTGGTTCAGAGGAGGGGTCCATTCAGATGCTTGAGGGAACTTAGAATTTTATTTTTGGTTTACATGGCAAACCTAATGAGACCTGTCAACTTCTCAAGTGCCAGCTGGGTTTCTTTTACATCATTTTTCCTATGTGGAGCATTTCAATTCTCACACCCTGACTTACTCCCCAAACTCCTGCTCCCAGGCTGCTGAGCATTCCTGAAGGAAATCTCAGACCTACTGGCACCCTTGCAAATTTATGGTTTCCAACTTCAGTTGATCCTTAGACACATCTCAGAAATCCCATTTAATTCTTGTTTTTTTTTTTTATTTTTTATTTTTAGATGCAGTTTTGCTTTTGTTGCCAGGGTGGAGCACAATGGCGCAATCTTGGCCCACTGCAACCTCCACCTCTGGGTTCAAGCAATTCTCCTGCCTTAGCCTCCTGAGTAGCTGGGATTACAGGTGCCTGCCAACATGCCAGCTAATTTTTGTATTTTTGTTAGTAGAGGTGGGGTTTCACCATGTTGGCCAGGCTGGTCTCAAACTCCTGACCTCAGGTGATCCACCTGCCTCGGCCTCCCAAAGTGCTGGGATGACAGATGTGAGCCACCATGCCTGGCCTCCCCTGTTTAATTCTCTTCTCACATTTTGCACTCCTCTTCCTTACTCTCAGCAGATAACCTTACTTCTTCCAGCACAAAGAAAAGTAAAAGCCATGAAGCTCAGTATCTCCCTCCTCACCACCACAAGACTATTTACAGTATGAGTCAATTTCAGAACTTCTGAGAGCATGAGGCAGACCCACACCACTTCCAGCTTTTGAGGATCTGGACATTTTCAACTTTGGTACTGAGGAAATTATTTAAGGGCATTGTGAGTTGTTTGTTAATTTTAAGTAAGTAAAGCATTTACATTATTTAAAAATCGCTCTCCCTCTCCCTCTCCCTCTCCCTCTCCCTCTCCCTCTCCCTCTCCCCTCTTTCCACGGTCTCCCTCTGATGCCGAGCCAGAGCTGGACTGTACTGCTGCCATCTCGGCTCACTGCAACCTCCCTGCCTGATTCTCCTGCCTCAGCCTGCCGAGTGCCTGTGATTGCAGGCGCGCGCCACCACGCCTGACTGGTTTTCGTATTTTTTGGGTGGAGACGGGGTTTCGCTGTGTTGGCCGGGCTGGTCTCAAGCTCCTAACCGCGAGTGATCCGCCAGCCTCGGCCTCCCAAGGTGCCGGGATTGCCGACGGAGTCTCCTTCACTCAGTGCTCAATGGTGCCCAGGCTGGAGTGCAGTGGCGTGATCTCAGCTCCCTACAACATCCACCTCCCAGCAGCCTCCCTTGGCCTCCCAAAGTGCCGAGATTGCAGCCTCTGCCCAGCCGCCACCCCGTCTGGGAAGTGAGGAGGGTCTCTGCCTGGCCGCCCATCATCTGGGATGTGAGGAGCCCCTCTGCCTGGCTGCCCAGTCTGGAAAGTGAGGAGCGTCTCTGCCCGGCCGCCATCCCATCTAGGAAGTGAGGAGCGCCTCTTCCCGGCCGCCGTCCCATCTAGGAAGTGAGGAGCGTCTCTGCCCGGCCGCCCATCGTCTGGGATGTGGGGAGCGCCTCTGCCCTGTCGCCCCATCCAGGATGTGAGGAGCGTCTCTGCCCGGCCGCCCCATCTGAGAAGTGAGGAGACCCTCTGCCTGGCAACCGCCCTGTCTGAGAAGTGAGGAGCCCCTCCGCCCAGCAGCCGCCCCATCTGAGAAGTGAGGAGCCCCTCCGCCCGGCAGCCACCCCGTCTGGGAAGTGAGGAGCGTCTCCGCCGGGCAGCCACCCCGTCCAGGAGGGAGGTGGGGGGATCAGCCCCACGCCCAGCCAGCCGCCCCCTCCGGGAGGTGAGGGGCGCCTCTGCCCGGCCGCCCCTACTGGGAAGTGAGGAGCCCCTCTGCCTGGCCGGCCACCCCGACCGGGAGGGAGGTGGGGGGGTCAGCCCCCCACCTGGCCAGCCGCCCCGTCCGGGAGGGAGGTGGGGGGGTCAGCCCCCCGTCCGGCCAGCGGCCCCGTCCGGGAGGTGAGGGGCACCTCTGCCCGGCCGCCCCTACTGGGAAGTGAGGAGCCCCTCTGCCCGGCCACCACCCCGTCTGGGAGGTGTACCCAATAGCTCATTGAGAACGGGCCATGATGACAATGGCGGTTTTGTGGAATAGAAAGGGGGGAAAGGTGGGGAAAAGATTGAGAAATCGGATGGTTGCCGTGTCTGTGTAGAAAGAGGTAGACATGGGAGACTTTTCATTTTGTTCTGTACTAAGAAAAATTCTTCTGCCTTGGGATCCTGTTGATCTGTGACCTTACCCCCAACCCTGTGCTCTCTGAAACATGTGCTGTGTCCACTCAGGGTTAAATGGATTAAGGGCGGTGCAAGATGTGCTTTGTTAAACAGACACTTGAAGGCAGCGTGCTCGTTAAGAGTCATCACCACTCCCTAATCTCAAGTACCCAGGGACACAAACACTGCGGAAGGCCGCAGGGTCCTCTGCCTAGGAAAACCAGAGACCTTTGTTCACTTGTTTGTCTGCTGACCTTCCCTCCACTATTGTCCTGTGACCCTGCCAAATCCCCCTCTGCTAGAAACACCCAATAATGATCAATTAAAAAAAAAAAAAAGTCAAAAAATAACATGCTGGCAAGGCTGTGGAAAAAAGGGGATGCTTATACCCTTTTGGTGGGAGTGTTTAACCGTTGTGGAAAACAGTATGGTGATTCCTGAAAGAGCTAAAAATAGAAATACCATTCAACCCAGCAATCTCATTATTGGGTATACACCCAAAGGAATATAAATCATTCTACCATAAAGACCCATGCATGTGTATGTTCATTGCAGCACTATTCACAATAGAAAAGACATGGAAACAACCTAAATGCCCATCAATGACAGATTGGATAAAGAAAATGTGGTATGTATACACCATGAAATAGACTATGCAGCCATAAGAAAGAACGAGAGCATGTCTGTTGTGGGAACGTAGATGGAGCTAGAGGCCATTATCCTTAGCAAACAAACACAGGAACAGAAAACCAAATATCACATGTTCTCACTTATACGTGGGAGCTGGCCAGGCACGGTGGTTCACGCCTGTAATCCCGGCACTTTGGGAGGCCAAGGTAGGCAGATCACCTGAAGTCAGGAGTTGGAGACTAGCCTGGCCAACATAGTGAAACTTCATCTCTACTGAAAATACAAAAATTAGCCCGGCCTGGTGGTGGGCGCCTGTAGTCCCAGCTACTCGGGAGGCTGAGGCAGAATTGCTTGAACCCAGGAGGCAGAGGTTGCAGTGAGCCGAGATCTTGCCGTTGCACTCCAGCCTGGGCGACGAGAGTGAAACTCCATGTCCAAAAAAAAAAAAAAAAGTGGGAGCTAAATGATGAGAACAAATGGACACAAAAAGAGGGACACCACCGGCCAGGCACGGTGGCTCACACCTGTAATCCCGGCACTTTGGGAGGCCGAGGCGGGCAGATCACGAAGTCAGGAGATCGAGACCAGCCTGGCTAACATGGTGAAGCCCCGTCCCTACTAAAAAAATACAAAAAATTAGCTGGGCGTGGTGGCAGGCGCCTGTAGTCCCAGCTACTCGGGAGGCTGAGGCAGGAGAATGGCGTGAACCTGGGAGGCGGAGCTTGCAGTGAGCTGAGATCGCCACTGCACTCCAGCCTGGGCGACAGAGCGAGACTCTGTCTCAAAAAAAAAAAAAAAGTTGGGGGGACAACACCCACTGGGGCCTCTCAGAAGGTGGAGGCTGGGAGGAGGGAGAGGATAAGAAAAAATAACGATTGGGTACTAGGCTTAGTTCCTGAGTAACAAAATAATCTGTACAATAAAACCCCATGATATGAGTTTACCTATATAACAAACCCTGAACCGAAAATAAAAGTTTAAAAAAAAAAAAAAAGTATTTAAGGGTATTCACTGAAAAATCTGTCGCCAATACCTATCTCCAGCCATCTTCCCATTTCTATTGACAGCCACTGTTGGCAGTTTCTTATGTATCTCATATATATATATGTATCTCATATATATGTATCTCATATATATGTATCTCATATATATATATGTATCTCATATATATGTATCTCATATATATGTATCTCATATATATGTATCTCATATATATGTATCTCATATATATGTATCTCATATATGTATGTATTTCATATATATGTATCTCATATATATACGAGAAATAGTACAATAGGATACAAACACTTTTGCACCTTACCTCACTTAATGTTATATGCCCAGGTAGTTACACATCTGTATCTGTACAAGAGCAAAGTATTCTATGATATGCTATAATTATTTAACTTCTCCTCTAGTGGCAAATACATGTTGATCCCAATCTTTTACTATTATAGTGCTATAATGAATAACCTTGAATATGCCAGTCATTATACACATGGGAGTATATCTGTAGCATAAATTGCTGTGAATAGAATTACTGAGGCAAAGGATATATGCATTTGTAATTTTGAGAGATATTGTAAAAATTTCCTTTCGTATAGATGAGAAAAAAATAGTTTAAAGCAGCCTGAGCTAGGAGAGCTATGTAAAATTTATCAGGCCCAGAGAAACTTTAAGCAATAAAGACCTTTTTTTATTTTTATTTTTTGAGACAGGGTATCACTCTGTCACCCAGGCTGGAGTGCAGTGGTGCAGTCATGGCTCACTGTAACCTCAACTTCAGCTTGGACTTGCTGGGCTCCTGCAATTCTCCCACCTCAGCCTCCCGAGTAGCTGGACCACAGGTGCACGCCACCACCCCCAGATAATTTGTGTATTTTTGGTAGAGTTAGGATTTCGCCTCATTGCCCCGGTTGGTCTCAAACTCCTGAGCTCAAGCTATCCACCCGCCTCAGCCTCCCAAAGTGCTGAGATTACAGACATGAGCCACCGCGCCTGACAAGACTTTTTTTTTTTAATAGGCCAAAGGAGGTACTGCCTTGTGGGAGCAGATAGTTTACATTTCTTATTTTAAATTAGTAAATTGGAATTCTGTTTTAACAGCCAGTTCCTTGTAAACTTGAGCAGTGCGTCACTTCTTCAAAACCTGGTTGAGCATGGTGGCTCATGCCTGTCATCCCAGCACTTTGGGATCACTTGAGGTCAGGAGTTCAAGACCAGCCTGGCCAACATGGCAAAATCTCGTCTCTAATAAAAATACAAAAAAATTAGCTGGGCGTGGTGGCTCACGCCTGTAATCCCAGCACTTTGGGAGGCTGAGGCGGGCGGACCATGAGGAGATCAAGACCATCCTGGCTAACACGGTGAAACCCCGTCTCTACTAAAAATACAAAAAAAAAAAAAAAAAAAATTAGCCGGGCGTAGTGCTGGGCGCCTGTAGTCCCAGCTACTCGGGAGGCTGAGGCAGGAGAATGGCGTGAACCCGGGAGGCAGAGCTTGCAGTGAGCTGAGATCGCGCCACTGCACTCCAGCCTGGCTGACAGAGCAAGACTCCATCTCAAAAAAAAAAAAAAAAAAAAAATTAGTGGGGCGTGGTGGTGCACACCTGTAATCCCAGCTACTGGCGAGGCTGAGGCAGGAGAATCCCTTGAACCCAGGAGGTGGAGGTTGCAGTGAGTTGAGATTGTGCCACTGCATTCCAGCCTGGGCCACAGAGTGAGATTCTGTCTAAAAAAAACCAAACAATAACAATAAAAACCTGATAAGTATGGGACTTGAATCATGACCCCTCACCCCCATGTCCAGGGCAATTACTTAAAGGCATTTTGTTCCTGACTCGCTGCCTCACTCATTATCTTCATGTTTCTGGAGTCTGTGATACAAAGAATAAAGTATAAGCAATCAATAGCTTTTGTTTACTTTTTATTTTTTAGAGATAGGGTCTAGCTCTATTGCCCAAGCTGGGGTGCAATGGTGCCATCACAGCTCCTTGAAGCTCGAACTCCTGGGCTCAAGCAATTCCCCTGCCTCAGCCTCCCACGTATCTGGGACCACAGGCACAGACCATCAGGCCCAGCTGCTTATGTTATTTTAATGTAAATTCTTGTGAAACAACTTAGGAACTGTGTCTTCTTTTTTCCTTTAATTAAACCCACTTTGGCCAGGCGCAGTGGCTCATGCCTGTAATCCTAGCACTTTGGGAGGCCAAGGCGGGAGAATCACTTGAGCTCAGGAGTTTGAGACCAGCCTAGCTGGGCAACAAAGGGAGACCTCATCTCTATCTTAAAAAAAAAAAAAAAAAAAAAAATCCACTTGTGGCTGGGCACGGTGGCTCACACCTATAATCCTAGGAAGGGGCAGGAGGATTGCTTGAGTGCAGAGTTTGAGACTAGACTGGGCAACATAGTGAGACCTGCCTCTCCAAAAATTTTCTTTAAAAATTAACCAGGCATGATGGTGTGCCCCTGTAGTCTCAGCTACTCCAGAGGGTGAAGTGAAAAAGGAGGATCACTTGAACTAAGATGTCGAGGCTGCAGTGAGGTGTGAAGGCACCATTGCACTCCAGCCTGGGCAACAGAGCAAGATCTGTCTCAAAAAAAAAAAAAAAAGAAAGAAAGAAAGGACCCACCCCACTTACAACTGCTGCTAATAGGAGTGCATATTCAGGGCAACTTGAATCAATATTGCTGGGTGGCC
The DNA here is from genome assembly GCF_029289425.2 of Pan paniscus. Lineage (NCBI taxonomy): Eukaryota > Metazoa > Chordata > Mammalia > Primates > Hominidae > Pan > Pan paniscus. The sequence continues at coordinate 128,282,830 of NC_073254.2, forward strand.
ATCCTCAAGCTTTGGGCTCAGTTAAACTCTACATTTAACATATTTCCTAAATCTCCTTATTGAAGGTTGACATAGGTTTTGCCAGTTTATACCCTGTTCAGCAATGTATGGAAGTGCTTGTTGGAATGTATGAAAAGGGTGTGTGTGTGGCGGGGGGCGGGGGGCGGTTATGAGAAGTACCAAATTAGTAGGGGGCTGGGCAGAAGTGTGGGTAGTCTGGACATCCTGTTTGCAACTGGCATCTGAAGTGGGGGCAGTCTTGTGGGACTGAGCATTAACCTGTGGGATGTGCACTAACTCTGGATAGTTAGTGTCAGAATTGAATTGAATTGTTGGATACCCAGTTGGTACCAGGAGAATCAGAGACTACACACATAACCTTGGAGATGATGTTAATGTTATTTGAAGTCCTTTGTGACGGGACCTATGTGACCTGCTCCTTTGTGATGGTCCTCCTGCAAACCCCTTACCAACCCCCATGAAGAGCCCTTCTCATCTTAGTGTGTTCTAGTAGCATATCAATCAGTCTCCCTGCTCTCAAAGGCTAACTACTTCCACAGTCATGGAGAGATCAGCACATGGATTGCTCTCTGGACAGTCTGAGTTTGATGTCTCTGGGAGGCTAATACTTTAGTTGAACACTGATTTCTTTGTATATTTGTTCAGTTTTATTTAGAGAAGAGGCTAAGTACTGCTGGGGCAAGAACAGGAAAGAGCCAGGCCCCTGCTTGCATGCCATCTCAGCAAAATAAGCCTGGTGGTAACTTTTAATTTTCATTTTTTTTAAATAGAGATGGGGTCTCGCTATATTGCCCAGGTTGGTCTTGAACTCCTGGCCTCAAGCAGTCCTTCCTCCTTGGCCTCCCAGACTGCTGAGATGACAGTCACGGGCCACTGTGCCAGGCCCCTCATGGTAACTTGACTTTCACTCTTGGTAGGTTAGGGAGGAGTGACCATCTGTTTTGTTTTAGGCATGCTCATTAAGGGGTCTCACTCCCCACTAGGCTTTACAAATTATCTCTTCCGAGGCACAAGTTTCTGTTCTGTTACATTTTTTGTGCCTTGCCTCTTGTATGTTGGTAAATCAGGCAGTGCTGGGTTGGTTGTATGAACCTCAGAACCACCTTTGTTAAATTATTCTCCATCAATTATCATATTCTTATCTTCTCCTTACGTGTTGTGGCAGCCATGAGACTGCGTCTCTCAGACCTCCAACTGCAGAAAGCATAATTAACCTTTGGCCTCAGCTGCTGTACTCTGAAATTCATGACTACTGCATTTGCTCAGAGACTACACTTTCCATGGGCTTCTCCCAGCCAACAGCCAAGCACATCAGGGATACTAAGGCAGGCTCATTCCTTTGATAGATGATATTGGATACAATGTCTGAAAGAGTCAAAGGCAAGAATGACGTGCAACATGTGCAATTCTAGTCTCAAGTCAGGTGGTTAGCTTCTGAAAAAACATAGGCACAGGATTTTTGTTGAGATAGGGGAGCACCTGGTATCATGCACAGTGTGATTTCAGCCATGTAAGGCCATGTTACATGTTAGTGTAAACCTGGATCAGGGCAGAAATAAAAATGTTCTCAGCCACAGGAATCCTGGAAACCAGGCATTTTCACTGCTTCTCTCAAGGAAATGAATTACCCACTTTCTGAGTAAAGAACCACCAATGTATCTAACTGGAGCAGTTTCTTCAACTGTTGTTGTTTTTTTGTTTTGTTTTGTTTTTTGTTTTTTTTTGAGACAGAGTCTTGCTGTGTCACCCGTGCTGAAGTGCAGTGGTACCATCAGAGCTCACTGCAGCCTTGAACTCGGACTCAAATGATCCTACAGCCTCAGCTTCCCCAGTAGCTAGGACTAGAGGTACGTGCTACCACCACACTTGGCTAATTAAAAAATTTTTTTGGGCTCGGTGTCGTGGCTCATGCCTGTAATCCCAGCACTTTAGGAGGCCGAGGCGGGTGGATCACGAGGTCAAGAGATCAAGACCAATCTGGCCAACATGGTGAAACCCTGTCTCTACTAAAAATACAAAAATTAGCTGGGCATGGTGGCGCGTGCCTGTAGTCCCAGCTACTTGGGAGGCTGAGGCAGGAGAATCGCTTGAACCCAGGAGGTGGAGGTTGCAGTGAGCTGAGATCACGCCATTGCACTCCAGCCTAGCGACAGAGCGAGACTCCATCTCAAAAAAAAAAAAAAAAAAAAATTTTTGTAGAGACCAAATCTCACTTTTTTGCCCAGGTTGGTCTCAAACTCCTGGGCTCAAGTGATCCTCCCAACTTGGCCTCCCAGAGTCCTGGGATTACAGGAGTAAGCCACCTAGCCATACCAGAGCAATGTTTTTTCAAACATTAATATGCATACAGATCACCTGGACCTTGTAAAAATGCAGATTCTGATTCAGGAGTTCTAGGATGAGGCCTGATATTTTGCATTTCTAGCAAGTTCCAGGTAATGCCAATGCTGCTGGACCCCAGCCCACACTGAGCAGCAGGGATGTAGAGAATCTCAAGAATGCCAGATGTATTTGATTAATTGATGGGATCTTGAGGAGGGTGCCATTCCAGAACCATTAGCATCATGTGATCTCTTTGGCTGGACAGATATGGCTTTCTTAGGATTCTCAGACTCTGGCTATTTGTGTGACTGAGCACCTACAAGAAACCAGGGACTGTGCTAGGTGCTAGGGTGGGTGTGGGGCATATGGAGAGGAGACAAAGTGGTAAACAAGATACAGTTTTTCCTTCCACGTTCTTTTTTCTTTTAAGCTTTTTTAGAGACAGGGTCTCGCTCTGTTGCCCAGGCTGGAGTGCAGTGGCACGATCATGGCTCACTGAAGCCTCGACCTCCTGGGCACAAGCTATCCTCCCATCTCAGCATCCTGAGTAGCTAGGACTGCAGGTGAGTACCACCATGCCTGGATAATTTTTTAATTTTATTTTTTGTAGAGACAGGATCTCGCTATGTTTCCCAGACTGGTCTCCAACTTCTGGCCTGAAGCGATCCTCCTGCCTCACCCTCCCAAAGTTTTGTGATTACAGGCATGAGTCACCATGCCTGGCCACAATCTTTCAGTCTGGTCATAGGGGCATGAAAATGAACAAAGCCATGTCAGGAGAGTGTCATAACAGCCACATAGCCCAGTCTTGGGGGAAGAGTAATGGAGGAAGGATTCCAGAAGGAAGCAACAAGGAAACTGAGACATGAAGTTGGTGTTTGACAGGCAAATTGCATATGTTTTCGGTGTGCCTAAGTGTTTAAAGTATATTCCAGAGGTAGAGATAAACAGCTGAAGGGGTCCAGAGGAAATAAAGAGCATGGCACACTTAGGGAACTAGTATAGTTAAGGACTATTGGAATGAAAGGGAAAGAAGATCAGGACTCAGGCCAGAGAGACAAGGTCATGAAGGGCATTATAGTCCACGTTTATGGTTCTAGACATTATCTAAAGACGTTCTAAAGTAAACCATTGAATGAGTGTAACTTATTTTTAGCTCAAAAAGATCAATGTGACAGAACAAAGACAGTAGCAGTAGGAATGTGGAGAAATTAATGGACTTGAGAAATACTTGTCCTGTTTCTCTGATTTGACCCCAAAGAAGGTACAACTGAGGATTGCTCAGACCAGAAGTCTGTGAGATGCCACGTCTGAGGAAGATGTCAGGATATAAAAAGCACCATGACTTCTATTGGGAGTGGAGGGCCTGGCAAATCTCTGTCAGTTGTTTTCAGTGTTCCAATGAAAGGCCTTAGCCACAGGGATATACACTCCCAGGAACAACAGGTTTGATTCCCAATTGTATTTGCAAAGGAAGTTAGTTCTTCTAGCTTTTCATTTACACATCCTCACAGGAGGTATATTTGTCAGGAACCCATGGGTTGGGTTTGGTAGAGCGTCTGACCAGGCCGGCCAGACAAGGCTTGGTGTACTAAGCTGTCCAATATTCCCAAAACTTTAATTACCTCAACCTAAGTATGAGAATATCATTATAATTTTTGCCACCTATCACATCACATGCTCACACAGGCACCCACATGCTATTTCTGTTTGTTATCCTACTCACTAAATAAAGCTCAACTTGTCTGAAGTCAGTCTAATCCCATCTACCCCCAAGCATTTGCCAATATTTACATCCTTTCTGCTGCAAATATTATCATTACTTATCTAATTACTTGGGCTCATACCTCTGAGACATGTTTTTCTCTTCTTTCTCATCTACCCCTCACCCCACCTCCCTGCCATAACTTAATTTATTTAATGTTAGACTACAGAGCTCTTCATATACTGCTTTCCTTTCTCTAATCTCTTCAGTCCATTGTGAATAATAGCATGATGTGCATATCACTATCCTGGTATACTTTGCTTTTATATTATAAATTATTTCTTGGCTATAATTTTTTTTTTTTGAGATGGAGTTTTGCTCTTGTTGCCCAGGCTGGAGTGCAGTGGTGCAATCTCAACTCACTGCAACCTCTTCCTCCTGGGTTCAAGCGATTCTCCTGCCTCAGCCTCCTGAGTAGCTGAGATTACAGGCACCCACAACCACGCCTGGCTAATTTTTTTTTTTTGTATTTTTAGTAGAGATGGGGTTTCATCATGTTGGCCAGGCTGGTCTTGAACTCCCGACCTCAGGTGATCCCCTGCCTCATCCTCCCAAAGTGCTGGGATTACAGATGTGAGCCACGGCACCCAGCCTAGAATTTTATATTTTATATAAATCTGTCTGGTTTGAAGACAGTACTATAAGCAAATCAATTCTATTTAATCAAGGGTTGGTAGAGATGGGCTTAGTAGCTGTGTAACCTTAGGCAAGTTATTTTACATGTCTGTGTCTCCATTTCTTCATGTATAAAATGGGGACAGTAATAGTACCTAATTCACAGGGTGTTATGAGGATTGAAAGAGTTAATATTTGTAAGACAGTTGGAACAGCGCCGGAAACTTGGTAAGCTCTGAAATACCTGGAATCTGTGTAGAAGTCAATGAGGAAATGAGTTTATCAAGAAAGAAAGAACATGGTTGAAAATGAGACCTTGAGTCCCACAATAAGGAGTGGCTTTGGTGGTGTTTGGCTGGGTTTGTTAGCTGAGGATAGTGAATGAATGTTATATCTAGGTGAATCTAATAATGGAATTGATGATTCTCTTGACCAGAAACCTGAGCTTAAATCTATTGATAGAATGTTTGAACTGTTTGACTTACTATTGTTTTAGATTCAAAACATTGGTTTTCGTAGGCATTTCAGTTCAATGCAATGTCAATTAATTAGGTCTGAAGTAGAACAGTTACCATGAGAGGTTTATATTACCATAGCTTGCATTTGAGAAAGTCAAAATTTTCAAAATATGGTTAGTTCCAAAGTATATTTTTGATAAACCAGCTTGAATACTGCATTGTGGATAACAAGGTTAAATAAAGGTTCTAATAAGACAAACAGTGACAATTTAAATAAATCAGATGTTTTTGTCGAAGATTACTCTGTGATTTTCTCCAATTATTCATGACATTTCACCCATTCATATTGTGATCTGCTTTAATAGTGGAAGAAAAAAAAAACCCTTGTCTCCTTGTTTATTCTTTGTTCTCAAGGAGATAAGCTGTTTATAAAGACACGTTATTTGTTATTTAAATCACTTTTACTGAAGTTGTTTATTTCCTTGTTTCAGTTTCTAAAAATATTGCAACAATTGTAATGCTTCTTAGAGATGTCTATTCAATTCAGAGTGATTTGTACTGAAATTCTTTGCTAAATGGGCACAGGTGCTGATGTGTATAACATGCTAGTGAGTCAAAACTAATAAGTGCTAAAAAAAAGATAATGGGGATATACTTGTGTCAACTTTAAAAATCTGTGATTAAAAACATTTTAGACCTAAAGTCTTAGATATTTTTAAAGGTCTATCACTATACATGCTATTTAATAAGTATTTAATAATAGTAATAATAATAATAATAATGAAAACAATAAATTAGGTATAATACCAAAACCATAAGCAGAAAAACTGCATAATTTAAATACAGAAATCTATTTCCTAGAAAATACCCTTTAATCACTTTGCAGACTTTGAAGATCATAATTATTATATAGAAGTAATTACATTAAAAGATAATTTACCTGGTAGTAAAGTATCAAATTAAAGCTGAAAAACTACACTTGTAAACAGAATTATATGTTTTAAAATATTGTTAAACAGCAAACATGTGAAATTATGTCTCCTGCTTCTCTCTTTGCTATGCATAAAATTACCTCCAGAAAAAATGTTGGTGATTTGGTACTATAAAGCTACATGGTACTAAAGTATACAGCTACATTACATGTTTTGCACATCAACCTAAACTATGACTTATCCTAGGTAATCAACAAGATTGATGTGTGAAATAAAGCCAAGCAGATTTGATATTTTAAGGGACAGCTGATTATTTCTAAGAACTAAAGGTTGAAAATCCAGCTGGGTTGATTTGGCTTAAAAAAATGAAGTCTGGTAACATAATTTATAGTATCTATTCCGGCCGAGTAAGCCCTGGATACTGCAAACTCGTATCTGTGGATGCACAATTCTCCCTTTGAAATTGATGAGAATTGCTTGGGCTAAGTGAGAGGCATGCTGGGAAAATTGGGCCCTTACAATTGGTGTGTATAGACATTAGAGGTTTCATGACACTTTCCTCATCTGGTCCCTCAATTTTCTCCAGTTCTGGTTTTGGCAGGAGACACTCAGCTTTGGAAGGAATACTCCTTGAATTAGATATGTCCAGACTAAAAATTATTCAGGTTTTATCACCTAGAGAGTCTTACTTGAGAATTTCTTCATTATCAGTAAAGTTGGGTAAATAAAGCTTAACTTGATTTAAATCTTATCCAAGTAATCTCAAGATGTCCATTTGAAAAACAAAACAAAAACCAGCTGATTTCGTTGAAGTCTAGGCCAAATCACGGCTAATTTTGAGTGTAGTCACCTGGAGCAAGTACTATACTTATAAACAAATGAATTCATATAGTTTTATCATGGCATCTTTGAGTTTTGAAGATTGGCTACATTTTAGGCCAACTTCAGTTTCTCTAAATAAGTGGTCTATAGAACTGAAAAACACTCAATTTGTTTGCCTGGTTGCATCTCATTAAATCCAACTAACCAATCAACAAAACTAGATTGGTCATGACTATCAATGAACAGCAATCAAAGTATTATGTGGCATGGTCTACTTTTTGTCTATCTGTTGATCTTGTTTAAGGGTTATTTCCATTACCATTCAGTTAACTTCAAGAAGGTATAGTAGCTGTATTATATTGGACAAGTCACTTACTGTATCTCTCAGAATCATGGAGTTTTTTTGTTTGTTTGTTTGTTTTAATTGAGACAGGGTCTTACCCTGTTGCTCAACCTGGAATGGAGTGGCTTGAAAACAGCTCACTACAGCCTTGACCTCCCAGGCTCAAGAAATCCTCCCACCTCAGCCTCCTGAGTAGCTGGGACTACAGGTGGACGTCATCATACTTGGCTACTTTTTAAAAGCATTTTTTGTGGAGATGGGGTCTTGCTATGTTGCCTAGGCTGATCTCAAATTCCTGGCCTCAGCAATCCTCCAGCTCAGCCTCCCAAAGTGGTAGGGTTACAGGCATGAGCCACAATGTGCCCATCCCCCTTGAGGATCTTAAAATAAATGTATTCATTAAGGCTGAATATCAATAGTAGTATGCAGTATATAATGTACATGTAATGATGGATACTAAATACATATTGTAGTATTAAACCTGGAACATTCTTTTTTTTATTTTTTTGAGACAGAGTCTCGCTCTGTCACCCAGGCTGGAGTGCAATGGCACGATCTCGGCTCAAGCAATTCTCCTGCCTCAGCCTCATGAGTAGCTGGGATTACAGGCACATGCCACCACGCCCAGCTAAGTTTTGTATTTTTAGTAGAGATGGAGTTTCACTATGTTGGTCAGACTGGTCTTGAACTCTTGACCTCAAATGATCCACCTGCCTCGGCCTCCCGAAGTGCTGGGATTGCAGGCATGAGCCACTGCACCTGGCCTAAAGCTGGAACATTCTTAAAGTTGCCTTGAAAATATTAAAAGTCAATTGATAGCTTGGGTAATTATTTTTATTAAAATTTTCTTTCCTTTCTTTTTTTTTTGAGGTGGAGTCTCGCTCTGTCACCCAGGCTGGAGTGCAATGGCGTGATCTTGGCTCACTGCAACCTCCGCTTCCTGGGTTGAAGCAATTCTCATGCCTCAGCCTCCCTAGTGGCAGGGATTAGAGGCACCAGCCATCATGCCCGGCTAATTTATTTTGTATTTTTGTAGAGACGGGGTTTCACCATGTTGGCCAGGCTGGTCTTGAGCTCCTGACCTCAGGTGATCCATCCATCTCGGCTTCCAAAGTGCTAGGATTACAGGTGTGAGCCATTGTGCCTAGCCAAATTTTTTTTTTCTAATTTAAAAAATATCTTGAACCTGGCCTCAAGTGATTCTCCCACCTCAGCCTCCCAAAGCACTGGGATTATAGGCGTGAGCTACTGCACTGATTTTTCAAATATTAGTAAAAACCAACAGAACATTCATAGGAAATAAAGGGGGGGGGGTGTCCAGTGGGTGGATGGGATTAGTTTACCAGTTTTTCTAGAATAATATATACAAAGGTGCATGTAAACAAATAAGATGCTTGGTAAATCACCCATGATATGTTGCTTTCTGAGTATAAATTATTTGAGTGATCTGAGAGGATGGTAAGGTAGGCAGAGCCAGATATTGATTTTCTAAAAGGTCCATAATAAAGAAATTGTACTTCATTCTGCAGACAGTAGGGAGGCACTGCAAATTTAGAAACTGTGAAGGATCGTAGTCAGATAGGTGACATCTTTGGAAAGATGCATCTGACAGCAGTATGGTGTGGAGGGGAAACAGCCAGAGCTAGAGTTGGGAGATGACTGCATCAGCTTCTGAAAGACAAGAGGGAGACCCAGTGGTAACGGATGGATTTAATCATATTTGGTGAAGGACTGGATAGGAGGGATGAGGAAGAGAAACTAGGTGATGATTCCCAGATTACAAGTTTGTGTGTCCAATTGGGGAACGTTAGTATTAGTTGGGGTTTGTTGCTATTTTTAAAGGGAGGATGGTGGCCGGGTGCAGTGGCTCATGCTGGTAATCCCAGCACTTTGGGAGGCTGAGGCGGGTGGATCACTTGAGGTCAGGAGTTCGAGACCAGCCTGGCCAACATGGTGAAACCCCGTGTCTACTAAAAATACAAAAATTAGCCGGGAGTGGTGGTGCACGCCTGTAGTCCCAGCTACTTGGGAGGCTGAGGCACGAGAATTGCTTGAACCCGGGAGGTGGAGGTTGCAGTGAGCCGAGATCGCACCACTGCACTCCAGCCTGGGTGACAGAGCAAGACTCTCTACAATATATATATGGAAAGCTTTTTTTTCCCTCTCAAAATTTGGATAAGGAAGAAACACATAGGTAAATACACATATATTATCATGTGATTCAATTTTTTAAAAAAGGATATTCAAAACTGAAAAAAAAACAGTTATTTTAATTTGTTGTTGAAAATAAGTAGTAAGAAACTAAATAAAGGCTGGGCATGGTGGCTCACACCTGTAATCCCAGCACATTGGGAGGCCGAGGCAGGAGGATCACTTGAGGTCAGGAGTTCAAGACCAGCCTAGCCAACATGGTGAAACCCTGTCTCTTCTAAAAATACAAAAATTAGCCAGGCATGTTGGCATGCACCTGTAATCCCAGCTACCTGAGAGGCTGAGGCAGGAGAATCTCTTGAACCCAGGAGGTGGAGAATGCAGTGAGCCGAGATTGCACCACTGCACTCTAGCCTGGGCAACAGAACGAGACTCCATCTCAAAAAAAAAAAAAAAAGAAAAAAGAAAGAAAGAAAGAAAGAAAAAAAAAGAAAAAAGAAACTGGCTGGGCACGGCAGCTCACGCCTATAATCCCAGCACTTTGGGAGGCCGAGGCAGGCAATCACGAACGAGGTTAGGAGTTTGAGACCAGCCTGGCCAACATAGTGAAACCCCGTTGCTACTAAAAATACAAAAATTAGCCAGGCATGGTGGCACGCACCTGTAGTCCCAGCTACTCAGGAGGCTGAGGCAAGAGAATTGCTTGAACCTGGGAGGCGGAGGTTGCAGTGAGCTGAGACTGTGCCATTGCACTCCAGCCTGGGTGACACAGTGAGACTCCATCTCAAAAAAGAAAAAAATAATAAAAAAGAAACTAAATAAAGGTTTGAGCACTGGACTTGGCTTCAAATATTCTGTCTTTGGCCAGTCTCTAGTTATGAGTTAAACAACGTTTCAGTAAAGGGGAAAAAAGGTGACTTTTGTTGTAAGGTTAGCAAAAGAATAAGAAATGGACTGCTTGTAGCAAAATCTATACTTTGTATACATTTATAAATCTGTATTACTGAAGTGTGTACATCTTGGTTAGAAGTTACATTTCTCATAGTTAATAAGGTACTTAGGTATATTTGTTTATTTAGTTTGTTTAAATTAAGTAACCTAGTGCCTATAGTGCCAGCTACTTGGGAGGCTGAGGCAGGAGGATTGCTTGAGCCCAGGAGTTTGAGGCTGCACTGAGCAATGATTGCACCACTGCACTTTAGCCTAGGTTGACAGAGTGAGATCTTGTCTCTATAAAAAAGGAAAAGAAAAGAAATTAAGTAACCTAAGTTATATCTTTGGTTAAGGATATTTAAAATACAAATGTTTTGAATTTAGAAGCTAGATATTTGACTCTACTTGAATGTAGAAACTAGAAGTTATTATGTAATGGTTTCCATGTGAATTTATTTATTTATTTATTTAGTGTAGAGATGGGGTCTTGTTATGTTGCCCAGGCTGGTCTTGAACTCCTGGCCTCAAGCAAGCCTCCCACCTCTGTCTCTCAAAGTGCTGAGATTACCAGCGTGAGCCACTGTACCCCTGAAATAATTTCTTATGTATCTTCAAATGGACCACATTGTTTTTCATAGCTCTAAAGTGTTTCGTTGTTAAATTAGAAGAAATTATACTTATGAAGAACCATGTGTAATGGTAAATAAATAAATAAGCAAATGGAAAAAAAGGGCTCTTGGGTTGTGTTTCAATTACTTCTGTAATATTGAATTTAATGGTGTTTTAAAAAATTAATCTTTAAAATGGATCCACAGTATGGATGTTCCTAAAGAAATTAGAAACAGAACTACCCAGACTACAGTGGCTCATGCCTGTAATCCCAGCACTTTTGGAGGCCGAGGTGGGAAGACTGCTTGAGCCCAGGAGTTTGAGACCAGTCTAAACAACATGGCAAACTCCGTCTCTACAAAAAATACAAAAATTAGCCAGGCATGTGGTGCGCACCTGTAGTTCTAGCCACTTGGGAGGCTTATGTGGGAGGGAGAATTGCTTGAGCCCCAGAGGTCAAGGCTGCAGTGAGCCAAGATTGTGCTACTGCACTCCAGCCTGGGTGACAAAGTGAGACCCTGTCTCAAAAAAAAAGAAAAAAAAAAAAAGAAAGAAAAAGAAAAAGAATAAAAACCCCTCAAAACCACAGAACTATCATATAAACTGGGAATCTCCCTTCTGGGTGTATACTCAAAGCAGATGAAACCACCTCCTCGTAAAAATATCTGCACTCCCATGTTCTTTGCAGCATTAGTCACAATAGCCAAGATGTGGAGACAACCTGTGTCCATAGACAGTTGAATGAATAAAGAAAATGTAGCACGTGCGTGCACACACACACACACACACACACACACACACACTGGAGTATTATTTTATTTTTTTGAGATGGAATTTCACTCTGATTGCCCAGGCTGGAGTGCAATGGTGCGATCTCAGCTCACTGTAGCCTCCGCCTCCCGGGTTCAAGCGATTCTCGAGCCGCAGCCTCCCGAGTAGCTGGGATTACAGGCATGTGCCACTGTGCCCGGCTAAGTTTGTATTTTTAGTAGAGATGGGGTTTCACCATGTTAGCCAGGTGGTCTCGAACTTCTGACCTCAGGTGATCTGCCGACTTCGGCCTCCCAAAGTGCTGGGATTACAAGCGTGAGCCACCGCACCCAGCCTGGAGTATTATTTAGCATTAAAAAAGGAGGAAATCCTGCTATTTGTAGGATGGACCTGGAGGACGTTATGCTAAGTGAAATAAGCCAGACATAGAAATAAAAATATTGAATGGTCTCACTTATGTGTGGAATCTATTTTAGTTTTCTTTTTTTTTTTTTGGCTAGTTTTTGTATTTTTGTATTTTTTGTGGAGGTGGGGGTCTCCTTATGTTGCCTTGGTTGGTCTCAAACTCCTGGGCTCAAGTGATCCAGCTGTCTCGACCTCCCAAAGTGTTGGGATTACAGGTATGAGCCACCGGCCTGGCCTTAATTGTTTTATTTTATTTTTGAGATGGGATCTTGCTCCGTCATCCAGGCTAGGGTGCAGTGGTATGATCATAGCTCACTGCAGCCTCGAACTCTTGGGCTCAAGGTATCCTCCTGCCTCACCCTTCCAAAGTCCTGGGATTATAGGCAGGAGCCACTGCACTCAGCTTAAAATTTTAAAAAGTTCAAACATACAGAGATAGAGAATAAAACGGTGGTTACTGGGGTGAGGTTGGAGGTTCAGGGGAGGAAATGAGGTGATGTAATTCAAAGGATACAAAGTAGCAGATCTGTAAGCAGTCTATAGTTAATAAAATTACACAGTATTTGAGATTTTTTGCTAAATAAGTAGATTTTAGCAGCTCTTGTCACAGAAAAATAACTGTGAGATGACAGATGTTAATTTGCTTCATCATAGTAACCATTTTACAATTATATGTATCCTATAACATCATTTTGCAAACCTCAAACATATACAATAAAATTTACTTAAAAAATTAAAATGGGCTCAAAATCTTAGAAGCATCACTTATTTCATGAAGAAGGTAAAGTAATCTTTTCTTTTTGCAGATAGAAAATAAATTTTGTATTAAGACTACTCATTTAGTCATTTAACAAACATTTGAGTTCCTTATAACCTAGGTACTGCTATAGGCCCTGGTGACATGGCAGTGAACAAAACAGACATAAATCCCTGCCATAGGGAGCTTAGATTCTAGGAAGAGTAGTAAGAGCAGGTAATAAGCTAATAAATTAGTAAAGTACATATTATGCTAGATGGTAGTAACTGTTGTGGAGAAAATAAAGCTGGGAAGAAAGAAAAGGAGTGCTGGGCAAGATTGTAATTTCATATAGATAGTAGTTAGGAAAGGCCTTAACTAAGAAGGTGTCATAAGGAAGTAAAGACAAGAGGAAGTGAGCCAAGTAGATATTTTGGAGCAGAGCGTCCCAGGCAGAAGGAACAGGACATGCAGAAGCTTCAGGAGTGAGAAGCTGGCTTGGTGAGTTCCAGGAATAGCAAGAAAGCCAACGTGCATGGACAGAGACGGGACGGGAGAATGGTCTGAGATGAGATCAAAGAGGTAGTTAGGACCCTCATCATGAGACCTCATAGGCTGTTTTGATAACCGAGTGGCAGGGTAAGCCACTAGTAGGTATTAAACACAGGAAAGTAATGATGCAACTTAGAATTTTATAAATTATATATGGCTCTTGTAACCGCCCAATGGTTTCATTTTGTCCGCTGCCCAGATAGAGTCGATTTATCAAGACAGGGGAATTGCCATTAGAGAAAGAGTTTAATTCACGCAGAGCCAGTTGAACAGGAGACCAGAGTTTTATTACTACTCAAATCAGTCCCCTGAAAATTCAGAGACTAGGGTTAAGGATAATTTGGTAGATAGGGGGCCAGGGAGTCAGGAGTGCTGATTGATTTACTATCACTCAGATCAGTCTCCCTGAAAATTCAGAGACTGGGGTTAAGGATAATTTGGTGGACAGGGGGCCAGGGAGTCAGGAGTGCTGATTGATCAGGCTGGAAATGAAATCAAAGGGAGTCAAAGCTGTCCTCTTGTGCTGAGTCAGTTCCTGGGTGGGGACCACAAGACTAGATGAGCCAGTTGATTGATCTGGGTGGCACCAGCTAATCCATCAGGGTCTGAAAAATATCTCCAGCATCAATCTTAGGTTTTACAGGTGATGTTATCCCTAGGAGCAATTGGGGAGGTTTAGATCTTGTGGCCTCTAGCTGCATGACTCCTAAACCATAATTTCTAATCTTGTAGCTAATCTGTTAGTCCTACAAAGGCAGTCTGGTCCCCAGGCAAGAAAAGGGTTTGTTTTGGAAAAGGGCTATCATCTTTCAAAGTTAAACTATAAACTAAATTCCTCCCAAAGTTAGTTCAGTCTATACCCAGAAATGAACAAGGACAGCTTGGAGGTTAGAAGCATGATCAAGTCGGTCAGATCTTTCACTGTCATAATTTTCTCACAGTTATAATTTTTGCAAAGACAATTCCCCTGTGTGGAGAACAAACTGTAGGGGTAGAGAGTGAAAGCAAGGAGACCAGTGACAAGGCAACTGCAATAATCCAGGAGGGAGATGATAGTGACTTGGATCAGAGTTGGTGGTAGCAGTACTGGCAGTGAAACATGATGGAATTCTGGATAATTTTGAAGATGAAGCCAACAAAATTCACTGAAGGACTGGGTGTAAGGTGAGAGTGAATGGTGAAAGCAGAGGATAATTCCTGTGATAAATGGTTTGACCTACTGGAAGGCCAGTGTTGCCATCTACTGAGATGAAGAAGGCTACAGACGAAGTGGTGGAAGTGGGAATCAATTACCAGGTCCTTTCCTCCCTAGGGAGGTGGCTACAAGAAGAGGAACAAGAGTATTGAGGAAGGCCGGGTGCGGTGGCTCATGCCTGTAATCCCAGCACTTTGGGAGGCTGAGGCAGGAGGATCACAAGGTCAGGAGATCGAGACCATCCTGGCTAACACGGTGAAACCCTGTCTCTACTAAAAACACAAAAAATTAGCCAGGCTTGGTGGCGGGTGCCTGTAGTCCCAGCTACTCTGGAGGCTGAGGCAGGAGAATGGCATGAACCCAGGAGGCAGAGCTTGCAGTGAGCCGAGATCGCACCACTGCACTCCAGCCTGGGCGACAGAGTGGGACTCTTGTCTCAAAAAAAAAAAAAGAAAAAGAAAAAAGAAAGAGTATGAGGAAATGGTGAAATGGTATCTTGGCTGCTTCATGCCAATGGCCTATTCCATCTGCAGTCTGTCTCTGTCAATGGCCCAATGGCATCCTCTAAAATGGCAACCTCATGAACCTGGAAATGGAAAATCCCAATCACCCATATTTATTATGAATTACCATCTCATTTATTTAGATCCTACTTGAAAAATATTTTTCTTTTGCCTTTAATGAGTTTCATGAATTTGCTACTTGATGTTCTGTAGCACTTTCTTCTACTTAAAAATTTCTGCTGGGCACAGTGGCTCACACCTGTAATCCCAGGACTTTGGGAGGTTGAAGCAGGCTGATTGCTTGAGTCCAGGAGTTTGAGACTAGCCTGGGCAACATGGTGAAAGCCCATCCCTGCAAAAAATTAGGTGAGTGCATGGGGCATGCCTGAAGTTTCAGCTATTCAGGAGGCTGAGGTGGGAGGATTTTTTGAGCCCAGGAGGCAGAGGTTGCAGTGAGCTGAGATCACGCCACCGCACTCCAGCCTGGGCAAGAGTGAGACCCTGCCTCAAAAAAAATTTTTTCCACTGTTTTCAACCTTAGAGTGCATTCCTTATTTCTACGATTCTTGGATATCACGAATCTATGTTGTCCTAGGCATACCCTTATTTTATTTTATTTTAAAAAATGTTGGCCAGGCAAGGTGGCTCATACCTGTAATCCCAGCACCTTGGGAAGCCAAGGCAGGTGGATTGCTTGAGCCCAGGAGTTTTGAGACCACCCTGGGCAACATGGCAAAATCCTCTCTAATAATACCAAAACAATTAGCTGGGCATGATGGCGTGCACCTATAGTCCCAGCTACTAGGGAGGCTGGGGTAGGAGGATCACCTGAGCCTGGAAGGCAGAGGCTGCAGTGAGCCGAGATCATGCCACTGTACTCCAGCCTGGGTGACAGAGTGAAACCCTGTCTCAATCAATCAATCAATCAAGCAATCAATAGATAGAGATGGGGTCTCGCTATGTTTCTCAGGCTGGCTGGCCTCAAGTGATGCTCCCACCTTGGTCTCCCAAAGTGCTGGAATTATAGGCATGAGCCATGGTGCTGGTCCTGTTCCTTATTTTAGGCTTGGACATTATTCTTCTCAATTTCTATTTACAATAATTTCTGATTAACAGTTTGTGTATACTGTATATATTATCTCATTTAATTCTCACAAAACCTGTGAGGTAGCCAACATAGAAACCACTCTAATTTTATAGATAAGAAAAACAGGCTGGGCGTGGTGACTCAAGCCTGTATCCTCAGTATATTGGGAGGCTGAGGCGGGAGGAACACTTGAGGGGCCTGGGGAATATGGGGAGACCCTGTCTCTACAAAAAATGTAAAAATTTTAGCCGGGCATGGTGGCACATGCCTGTGGTCCTAGCTACTCGGGACACTGAGGTGGGAGGATTGCCCTCTTAAGCCAGAGAGGTCAAGGTTGCAGTGAGCCAAGATCCCACCACTGCACTCCAGCCTGGGTGGCAGAGAAAGACCCTGTCTCAAAAAAAAAAAAAAAAAAAAAAAAAGAAAAGAAAAGAAAAAGAAGAAAAACAGAGAGAGCTTGAATTAGTGACAAAATCAGAGCTGAAATATATCTCCTGACTCAGTATGTTTTCTATTGACCACTTTCTTTCTTATTTCCTCATTTCTTTCATTGTATTTGTCCTTCTCTAGACTATTTTAGTTTGGTTTTATGCTTAATATTAGATGCCAGAGCTACTTGCCATTTTCTCTAGGAAGATTTTTTAAATAAGGACAAGAAAATACCTCGTAATTTTATGACTTATTTCAAATAGTTTTCCTGACAATGTTAAAAAATTTTTTCAGGCTAATTATTTTGTTTAATTTGTTTTAGGAATTGCAGGAACAGCAGGATTAATGTTTTAATACAATGGTTTACAATGGCTACTTAGTCTTCTGGTCATTCTCTTGACTACATCAATTATAATATAATTGAATACATCAATTACAATCTAAGTTATTAAGTTAATCTAAGTTATTTCCCTCTAAATTAGCTTACATTTGTACAAAATAAAGTTAATTTCCTAAGTTTCTACTTGCACAACCATGTGAAAATTTCCTGTAGGTCTTCTTTGGCATCAAATTATCCATGAGTGCTTATATTACCTCCATAATTATTAAGCTGTTGGAATTTCTAATAAAGGACAATTTCATTGGCCAAGGCAAGTGATTTTTCGGAGCAAACATAATGAAATCTAAATACTCTCTGAGAGTCTTTTGAGTGTGATAAATACATATGCAAGTCAAGGGAGAAACAATCAGATTTTTCAAAAGGTCTTTCACAAAGTGTCACACCAAAAATTAGCAACAAAATAAAAAAAAAAATCACCATAGTATGGAAGAACAGTTTGTCATGTCAGGCAGTGGAATTACAGAGAGAAGATAAATAGTACGTGTAAATTGGCTTATTTTGACAGATACAATCAAAATAATTTTTTCCATGAATGATTTGACCAAGTTGGTAGAGACGTCTCTAAATTATTATGCCGTGCTACACTTTCTCTTTCTTGTTTCTTTGGAATCCCTCATCTAGTGTGGACCAACTGTCTGACTTCCTAGAGTTCTTCTTAGTGTAGTCTTTTCATTTGTTTTCACACAACTGAAGTTTCTCCTTCCTATACTCCAGACTTTCTTGCCTGCCTGACTTCACTGTATTCCCTGTTCTTGGAAGGTCTTTATCTCTTAAAAGTTAAGCTTGTAGTGCTTGCTTTGGCAGCACATATATTAAAATTGGAACGATACAGAGATTAGCATGATCTCTGCGCAAGGATGACACACAAATTCATGAAGTAGTCCATGTTTTTAAAAATTAAAAAAAAAAAAGCTTTAAAGCTTGGGATGGTGGTTGGCACCTGTAGTCCCAGCTACTGGGGAGGCTGAAGCAGGAGGTTCATGTAAGTTCAGGTGTTCAAGGCTACTATGCACAATGATGGAGTCTGTGAATAGCCACAGCACTTGGGCCTGGGCAACATAGTGAGGCCACTTCTCTTAAAAAAACAAAAAACAAAAAACAAAAAAACAAAAGTTGAGCTTTTAGAAGGCCTTTTTGATTTACCAGCCAAACTGCTCTCATTGATTCCACAACACTGAATTTTTATTTTTAAAAAAATTTATTCTAAAAATCTTTGTATTTTGTTCCCTCCCCCTTCCCTCCCCGCCCCCTTCCCCTCCCCCTCCCCTCCCCTTCCTCTCCCCCCTTCCCCCTTCCCCTTTTCTCTTCTCCCCCTCCCCTCCCCCTCTCCCTTCCCCTCACTTCCCCCACTTCCCCTCCCCTCCCCTCCCCCTCGTCTCCCCTCCCCTCCCCCTCCCCCTCGTCTCCCCTCCCCCTCCCCTTCCCTCCCCCTTCCCCTCCCCTCCTCTTCTCTTTTCTTTTTCTTTTTTTGAGACAGAGTCTCCCTCAGCCGCCCAGGCTGGAGTGCAGTGGCACGATCTCGACTCACTGCAGCCACCCTCTCCCGGATTCAAGCGATTCTCCCTGCCTCCGCCTCCCAAGTAGCTGGGATTATAGGCACCTGCCATCATGCCGGCTCCCCGTCCCCTCCCTTCCCCTTTCCCCCTTCCCCTTTTCTCTTCTCCCCCTCCCCTCCCCCTCTCCCCCTCACTTCCCCCACTTCCCCTCCCCTTCCCCTCCTCTCCCCTCCCCCTCCCCTTCCCTCCCCCTTCCCCTCCCCTCCCCCTTCCCCTCCCATTCCCTCCCCCTTCCCCTCCCCTCCACTCCCCCTTCCCCTCCTCTCCTCTTCTCTTTTCTTTTTCTTTTTTTGAGACAGAGTCTTGCTCAGCCGCCCAGGCTGGAGTGCAGTGGCACGATCTCGACTCACTGCAGCCACCCTCTCCCGGATTCAAGCGATTCTCCCTGCCTCCGCCTCCTAAGTAGTTGGGATTA
Organism: Pan paniscus; assembly: GCF_029289425.2. Lineage (NCBI taxonomy): Eukaryota > Metazoa > Chordata > Mammalia > Primates > Hominidae > Pan > Pan paniscus. Next base: position 128,301,850 of record NC_073254.2, read on the forward strand.
TAGGCACCTGCCATCATGCCGGCTAATTTTTGTATTTTAGTAGAGATGGGGTTTCACCATGTTGGCTAGGCTGGTCTTGAACTCCTGACCTCAGGTGATACGCCTGCCTCAGCCTCCTAAAGTGCTAGGATTACAGGCGTGAGCCACCGCGCCGGGCCTTCTCCTTTCTTTCTTTTTTTTTTTTTTTTTGAGACAGGGACTCACTCTGTCTCCCAGGCAGGAGTGCAGTGGCACAATCCCAGCTCACTGCAGCCTCCACCTCCTGGACGCAACCCCCACCTCGGCCTCCCTGGTAACTAGGACTACAGGGCACAGGCCACCATGCCCAGTTTTGTATTTTTTGCAGAGACAGGATCTCGCTATGTTGCCCAGACTGGTCTCAAACTCCTGGGCTCAAGCGATTCTGCTGCCTGGGCCTCCCAGGCATGAGCCACCTAGCCCGGCCTGTATTATCTTTTCTGGAATTCATCTCGCTTACTGGATTGCCAGCCTCTTCTGGACAGCAATTTGTACTCCTAATTCGCTTATTATAGTATGTCAAAGCATTTATTGTTTAATCAAATTAGGGCAGATCAATGAGAAGTTACCCTTCGGATACACTGTCCCATGACTTCTCCGTCCACCGACAGTCCTTCTTAGGCCCTTGGCTTTCCCATGCCACTTATACAATCTTTCAAAACATTTGAGTGCGTACCATTTATATTATTCAAATACGAAAAGGGAAAGCGGTAGGCGCACATTTCAGGTACTCGTCAAAGATGAGTTGGACGCTGGAGATAAAATAAAAAATGGGCCTACCATTTAGAGAGGTGTAACGAAGTGACACCACTCTTCCGTTAAAACCCGAGGGCCCATTGGGTCACCTCCATTTTATTCAGGTTTCGGAATCTCGGTCATGTGAGCTAACTTAAAAGGCTCAAGAGTGGTTACCTGCCTACCCGTCATAATCACTTCCCAATTCCTTGAAAACTTCGGGTTCCTAGGCCGGCCGCCAGCGCCGGGCGGAGAATCTCCCTCCCTCCCACTGCCCCGACTGGAGCTGCCTGTTCCGTTCCACCCCGCCCCACCCCACTGCATGCTGGGAGTCGTAGTCCCGGCTGGCAGCGTCCGGAAGGACGGGAGGGCACGGGAGTGCAGCCCGCCCATGTGGCTACTGGAGGTCACGTTCCCTAACTGATCCCTTGGTTCTCTCGGGTGGAGCCTTCAGCGTGCACGGCGGGGTTTGACTTTGCCACCGTCTCTCTTCTGGGTTCCAATAAAGTTTTCCTCTTCCTCTCCTCGTACGGAGTTCAAGATGGCGGCCTCCTGGTCGCTCTTGGTTACCCTGCGCCCCTTAGCACAGAGCCCGCTGAGAGGGAGATGTGTTGGGTGCGGGGCCTGGGCCGCCGCTCTCGCTCCTCTGGCCACCGCCCCTGGGAAGCCCTTTTGGAAAGGTCAGTGACTGTGCCATGAGTAGTCCGAGCCGACTGCATATGACTGGAGAAGCCTCTGGGATTACCCTCCCTGTCCGATCTACCCCAGGTGTCTCCTGCTTTCACGAAGCTGAGGGCTCCTCGAGAGGAGTTTCCATTTCTCTTGACCTTTTATACTGTCTGTGAATGAGCCCTGAGCACTGAGGGAAATGACCCTGAGTGACTTTCATTTTGAGGGTCAGAGGTCGACTCAGAGTTTGTTCCTTCCGGGACGTTTAGAGAGCTGAGCTTAGTGGGAGTGCCTGGCTTGAAGAGATGCAGGTGTGGGGTTGGGGCCTGGGGACCCCTACCCTCTGCGTTTTCCAGGCTCTCGGGGCTGGTGACTGACGGGCACTGGAGGAAGAGCCGCGCCTGGGACCTCTGCAGGCCCTGATGTCTCTCGTGATTCTAGGAAGGAAGGTCCACACACATTTCTCAGATTGAGGGATCGATTCTTGGTGTTCTTTTCAAGTCACTAGAGGCTTCAGTGGAATTATTTTGTCACCGGGCTTTCTTTCTCCCTGGCTTCCTTCATTCAGTTATATGTTCATGAATGAATGAATGAATGTATATTCTGAGTAACCAAGAGTGCCAGTTTTACTGCTCTATTCATATATTCGCACTAAACTGCACGATTTTCAAAGGCAAGGACATTGTGTCATTGTTTCCTAAGCACTTAGCGCAATGATTGGTACTTGATGTGCAAATATGATTTTTGAGTGAATGAATGAATGAAATTATTCTCATTGTCTCCCTCATCCACATACTCGTTTTCCTTTTTCTCAAATCCAAGCAACCCCTGTAATATACCTTAATAGATTGATAGACCTTGATAAAGTATATACCTTAATAGATTATTTATTAATTTAGCTAAAAATATGACAATCTTTGACCCTTATCATCAATGCAGTTGAAATTAATACTAGAACTTTGATTAGGTCACCTTACGTTTTTCTCCAAAGATTAGCATAATGCATTTAGTATAATGGAATAGGCTCCACACACTGCCTGGGGGTAGCCCTGATCTGCTGGAGTAGTCGTTAAAAGTAAATAAATAAATAAAGATATAATGGAATATTCTGGTAATGTAAGCTGTGGATTATAATATAAATTTTATTTTTCATTTTTGGTAGTCAATAAAAGCAAATGCTATAAATTTCAACAGGTGCAAGAAAGAATATGGCAAAATGTAAGGCTTTTTTCTATCCCTATCCCTTAGCTGCTTAGTTTTTCTCCTCAGAGGCAATCTGTGATACTAGTTTCTTATGTATTCTTCCAGATATATTCTGTGTATGTATAAGCATATACATATATAGATAACGGTATTAAAAAATAGAAGTAGTAACATGCTGTACACATTGTTTTGTGTATACAGCAGTTAATTCTGTTAATTGTTAATTTCTTTTTAAATTTAGTAGCTTGGAGATCATTCCATATCAATACTATATCAATTTTATATGAATAGAACTGCCTCGTGTTTTAAGTTTTAAAAATAGTATTCCATTCTATGTATATACCATGATTTATGAACATTAAAGATTTAAGGAGCATCATTATAACATATAAAATTCACTGAATGCTTATTCTGTGTCATACAATATACTAAGTACTTTCTACATACATTATCTTATTATTCCTCATTATCCTCATTTTGGAGATCATGAATCCAAGGTTGCTGAAGTTATATGGCTAGTAAGTGTCAGAACTGGATTCAAGTAAAGGCTGTGCTATTAATCTATACTCACACTTTCTCCAATACACAAAATTTAGCCAATTCTGGGTGTGAAGATTTGATGAAAATGCAGTTAGGTTAGAGGTCCACTTAATTGTATCTAAGGACGCTCCCTTCCCCTCTTTATTTTTATTTTGTTTATTTATTTATTTTTTTGAGATAGAGCCTTGCTCTGTCTCCCAGACTGGAGTGCAATGGCACAATCTCGGCTCACTGCAACCTCCACCTCCTGGATTCAAGCAATTCTCCCTGCCTCAGCCTCCCTAGTAGCTGAGATCACAGGCACCCACCACCACGCCTGGCTAGTTTTTGTATTTTTAGTAGAGATGAGGTTTCACCATGTTGGGCAGGCTGGTCTCAAACTCCTGACCTCAGGTGATCCAGAGCCTCGGCCCCCCAAAATGCTGGGATTACAGGCGTGAGCCATGGTGCCCTGCCCCCATCTTTAAATAAAAGGAAAATTTTAGTTGAAATTTTGTTCAGTATTCAGAGTCTGATTTACAAATCGATTTTCTATCCCTTTCCTGTTTTTTTGGGGGGGTACATTTCTATTTTATCTTCATTTTTCATCTTTTGAAGTCTACTATTTAGTACAGTGTAATGTGGCTGGGTGTGGTGGTTCACACCTGTAATCCCGGCACTTTGGAAGCCTGAGGGAGTAGGATCACTTGAGCTCAGGAGTTTGAGACCAGCCTGGGCAACATGGCAAAACCCCGTCTCTATAAAAAATACAAAACTTAGCGGGGTGTGGTGGTGCACGCCTGTAGTCCCAGCTACTTGGGAGGCTGAGGTGGGAGGATCACTTGAGCCCAGGAAGTCGAGGCTGCAGTGAGCTGAGAGAGATGGCGTCACTGCACTGCAGGCTGGGTGACAGAGTGAGAACCTGTCTCAAAAAAAAAAAAAAATAAAAAATAAGGAAAAGTGAATGAACCTGAGTTCTAGCCCTTGAATAGCCCATAGTCTTGAGAGGCATATGGAATTATGGTAGCCAGCATTTGATGAGCCCCTTCTGTGTTCTAGGCACTTTGCTAGCAGTTTCTGTTTCATAATTTAATCTTCACAGAACTCTATAAAAATTGTTGTCTTTATTTTATAGATGAATAAACAAGGATGGTCACCCAACTTGGATTTTAAACCCAGGTGTTTTTGCTTCAGAGTCACAAACTTAACTGCTATTTGTACTAGCTTTTTAATGTAACAGTGAACATTAATAACATATTGTACCATGATCTAAGCCTGTTTGAAGTGTTATAAGACTGCAGAGGAGGAAGCAGCTCTGCTTGGAGAGGGGAAGAATTTTTTTTTTTTTTTTTTTTTGAGACAGAGTCTCGCTCTGTCACCCAGGCTGTAGTGCAATGGTGTGATCTCTGCTCATTGCAACCTCTGCCTCCTGGGTTCAAGCGATTTTCCTGCCTCAGCCTCCTGAGTAGCTGGAATTACAGGCGCCCGCCACCACACCCAACTAATTTTCGTATTTTTAGTAGAGAGGGGGTTTCAACATGTTGGTCAGGCTGGTCTTGAACTCCTGACCTCAGGTGATCCACCCATCTTGGCCTCCCAAAGTGTTGGTATTACAGGTGTGAGCCACTGTGCCTGGCCAGATTTTTTATTTTTAGCAAAAGTGTGGATGTGAGCTGTACATGGCCCTTATTGGTTTATGGTCTCTGAGAGAGCAGCTAGAGATGAAGCTGTAAAGGTGGGCTGATGTGGTTGAGAAGAGTCTCTTACAGTATGTTAAGATGTCTAAGCTCAGTGGGACACTAGTGGAAGTTTCTCAGGAATAGAAGTGATCAGATCTGTTTTAGCATGATTGTTCTTGTGGCCACCTGACAAACAAACCAGAAATGCCTGGATGGGAGAATACTGGAAGCTGGGTGATTATTTAGGAGGAAGCTGAAGTAGATAGAGTGTTAGGGAGTGGTTTAGGGGCTGAATTACTGCTGTGGTGAAGGAGAGCAGGGCAGCTGAGGGAGGGAATTCAGAGACACTTCTTTGATAGAATTAACATACTTGGCCAGGCACAGTGGCTCATGCCTGTAATCCCAGCACTTTGGGAGGCTGAGGCTGGCGGATCACCTGAGGTCAGGAGTTTGAGACCAGCCTGGCCAACATGGTGAAACCTCGTCTCTACTAAAAATACAAAAATTAGCTGGGCGTGGTGGTGCATGCCTGTAATCCCAGCTACTTGGGAGGCTGAGGCAGGAGAATCGCTTGAACCCAGGAGGCGGAGGTTGCAGTGAGCCAAGATCACACCACTGCTCTCCAGCCTGGGGGACAGAGCAAGACTCCATCTCAAAAAAGAAAAAAAAAAAAAAATTAACATACTTGGACATACTTGGAAGAGACAAGGAAAGGGAGGAGTGAAGGTAAATTTAGGTTTCCTATTGCAGGTGAAATAATGACATAATAAGTAAAAAGTAAAACAATAAAAAAGCAATTGAGGTTTCTGAGTTTGGGCAATTTAATCAAAAGAAACAAAACACAAATGAAACAAAATGATAGGGCCAAAGGATTTTAGAGGGAGATTCAATTTGGGGCTTGTTAAATTTGAGGCATTTATTATAGTTCCAGGTAAATAAGTCTAGTTAGTTGTAGGACACTTGGGGATCTGAGACTAAGAAAGAAAATATGAGGTATTGGGAGCCATGAGAATAGAAGAATGAGCCTGGGAATATATGTGTAGGGTGAAAAGAGCCTGTTGCTTGTGCCTGAAATCCCAGCTACTCATGAGGCCAAAGCAGGAGGATTGCTTGCGGCCAGGAGTTTGAGACAAGCCTGGGCAGCATAATGAGACCCTGTCTCTAAAAATAGAAGAGAAAAGAAAAGAAAAAGCAAAAGCTGAGGGCTAGTGCTTGAGGAAACTTGACATTTTGTGAGCAGAAGAAGGGGGCCTCATAGAGTGGTCTTAGGAGACTAGGAGAGAAGCCAGGGAGGGAAATGTTTATAGGTTTTCTAAAACCTAAAAATGAGCATATCTGAAATTCCATTTTCTTTAAGCTAGCCTTAGAAATTAAATGTATTTCATAGAAGCAAGGTAATATGAGGATCACATCTTATGATTTCTTTTTATTATGCTGACAATATCACAATATTATATTTTTAGGTGCCTCTATTAAATGATGATTCATATTTAACTCCACAATCTCTTTAGTATACATACATAGGAGTTTATTCCCTATTAGGGTTTTTTTTTTTAATTGAGATGGAGTTTCGCTCTTGTCGCCCAGGCTGGAATGCAATGGTGCAATCTTGGCTCACTGCAACCTCTGCCTCCTGGGTTCAAGCGATTCTCCTGTCTCAGCTTCCTAAGTAGCTGAGACTGCAGGCATGTGCCACCACTGCCCAGCTAATTTTTTTGTATTTTTAGTAGAGACAGGGTTTCGCCATGTTGGCCAGGCTAGTCTGGAACTCCTGACCTCAGGTGATCTGCCCAACTTGGACCCCCAAAGTGCAGGGATTACAGGTGTGAGCCATCAGGCCCATCCCCTGATTAGGTATTAATGTGAGTAGAACTAACCCTCCTATATATGAATTGGTATAGTTTATTTTTTATTTATTTGTTTATTTATACATATTTTGTTTCTCTTTTACATGTTACTTGCCAAGGTACAATTTATTAGTAGTACATATTACTAGTTAAGAAAATAGTCTTTGGACTTACTGTCTGTTTCCCTTAATACTCACTGGTTATAGCGTTTGAACTTACTTTTTTTTTTTTTGAGACGGAATATCACTCTGTCATCCAGGCTGGAGTGCAGTGGAGCGATGTCGGCTTACTGCAACCTCTGTCTCCCAGGTTCAAGCGATTCTCCTGCCTCAGCCTCCTGAGCAGCTGGGACTACAGGCGCACGCCATCACGCCTGGCTAATTTTTTGTATTTTTAGTAGAGATGGGCTTTCACCGTATTAGCCAGGATGGTCTCGATCTCCTGACCTTGTGATCCGCCCGACTTGACCTCCCAAAATGCTGGAATTATAGGCGTGAGCCACCACGCCCGGCCTGAACTTACTTTTAATTATCCAATTAGATGAATATCTTTATGTGAACTTATTTCATGTTTCTTGGATTTTTGTTAATATTTATTATATTAGAAAAGAATGTCATGCCTATCCCTGAGACTGATTATCTTTATGATAATGGAGGATTTTGTGGTGCTGGTGGGAGTATAGCAGTAAGGCCAACCAGGGGTCACTCTCATCGCCATCTTGGTTTTGCCTGGCTTCTTTACTGCAAGTTGTTTTATCAGCAAGGTCTTTATGACTTGTATCTTGTGCCAACCTCCTATCTCATCCTGTGACTAATAATGCCATAGCCTCCTGGGAATGCAGCCCACCAAGTCTCAGACTTATTTTACCCAGCCCTTATTTAAAATGGAGTTGCTCGAGTTCAAATGCCTCTGACATTTCCCCCCACTCCCTTTTACAAGGGAACCCTTAATAAGTGTTGAAGAGAAACAAAGATCTATCTTCTGTAACTTCTTCAGGCTGAATAGGGGCAATGCTATTCCTGCCTAACTATTAGGGTCTCTTGTATTCAGGGTAGAGAGGAGCTTAGTCAGAAAGCGTTGGTATGGCAAGGGCCATTCATAACTCTTGAGTTCTGACAAAAGGTGATATCTGGAAGATTAATAACTGTTCAGTTTAAAAGAACATTGAGTAAGCTTATCCTGCATTCCTTCATGAAGAGTACAATAGCAATATATTCCACAACAGTAAGGTAAAATAAATAAAATTATCCCAAGTAAATGAACTTAGAAGGCTTTCCATGAACGGGGCAACTGTTGGAACCACGCTGATGTGGGGTTGCTAGGTGATTCCAATATGTGCCCAGGATTAGAATATTGATCCAGATTTTTACATTACCCATCCCTCTTGTTTCTTCTGAGTAGCAACCAGAGATCACTGATTGATTTACAAGAATAAGCAGAGGCAGTCTAAATTGCAGAAAAACCTTAAAAACAACTGATGAGACTAGATTTTTTTTTTTTTGAGACAGAATCTCGTTTTGTTGCCCAGGCTGGAGTGCAATTGGCATGATTTCAGCTAACTGCAACCTCCGTCTCCCGGATTCAAGTGACTCTCCTGCCTCAGCCTCCTGAGTAGCTGGGATTTCAGATGTCCACCACCATGCCCTGCTAATTTTTGTATTTTTAGTAGAGGCGGGGTTTCACCATGTTGGCCAGGCTGGTCTCGAACTCTTGCAGGTGATCTGCCCGCCTTGGCCTCCCAAAGTGCTGGGATTACAGGCGTGAGCCATCGCTCCCAGCCCGAGACTGGAATTTAATAACAGGTATACCACAGTTCTTGAAACATAATTTTTCTCTCCGGTCTCCCATTTTTACTAAAGACAAATCATGGTAAGACTGATTTGCTTTGTTATACTTGGCCTGACATTTGTATAAAGTGCAGGAAAAATAATTATTTTTCACATAGGCTTTTAAAATTGACTTTGATGGAACTCTGTTCCATAGAAGGAATCTCAGATAAGACTTTTTTTTTTTTTAAAGCCGAGCCCAGCCATGGGTTTGTACCCTCAAATACCTATGAGTTGAGTAAATACCTCTTCTCTTGAGGTTCCGAGATAACTTGGGGCTCCTGGGCCTGTACTTTACTTATTTACTTACTACAGGTCAGGAACCCTGGGCAGGGACTGTGTAGACAAGATACGAGGCCAGTTTCCAAAGGAGCTTTTATTGGCGCTATAAGTCAAGTTTGATTCCTTAAAGGAAAGCACACCACTCCAGTCAAAACCTTGGTAAAATAACCAATTTCTCCAATTGTGCCCTGTTTCAAATGAAAACAGATTTTTATTGCACTTATGCAAATAACTATTGCCGTAAGTTAAGATACTCACTAATAGTTTTCAAGTTCTGGAGAAATCAGGTAGAGAGAAACAATTATGCTCCAAATTTTGTTTATAGGAGTATACTTTGCTTAATTGTTAAAAGCTGTCAACAGCTCAAAAAAAAAAAGTTTCCTTGACTCTGGAAATCGGAGTTTCGCTCTGTCACCCACTGCAACCTCCACCTCCCAGGTTCATGCGATTCTTGTGTTTCAGCCTCCTGAGTAGCTGGGATTACAGGTGTGAGCTGCCACACCCGGCTAATTTTTGTATTTTTAGTAGAGATGGGTTTTGCCACGTTGGCCAGGCTGGTCTTGAACTCCTAATCTCAAGTGATCTGTCTGTCTCAGCCTTCCAAAATGTTGGGATTACAGGCATGAGCCACCATGCCTGGCCTTTTTATTTTTTTAAATTAGAGACACAGTCTCACTATATTGCTTTCCCTGGTCTGGAACTCCTGGGCTCAAGCTATCCTCCTGCCTTGGCCTCCCAAAGTGTTAGGATTACAGGTGTGAGCCAACATGCCCAGCCTGGTCTCTAATTTGAGCTCAAGTGATCCTCCAACCCCAGTCTCCAGTAGTAGACTTCAGGTGTGCTAGCTCTGTCTTCTCTCCTAAAAGCGTTATGGATGCTAGCTCTTCCTGGTGTCTTTTGCCTCTCTTGCCCAAGTTCTCTGTTGAGGACCATTTCTACTCCTTGCCTGGAGATACCTGATACTTCAATTTCCAGAATCTCTTTCATAACCTCTTTTTACCATCCTGCTTATCTTTCTTATTTCTTCTCTTCATTGCTCCCATCCCAGAAGCTACTCTATGAACATGTTATCTATCCATACTCTTGACCAGGTGGCAGTTTTCAACAAGTTTTTAAGCCTGAGCATGTAATTCTTTATAGTCGTTCCTCCATTTCTTCATAATATCATTTAAATGCAACTCCTGTAGATTCCATTTTGAAATTCTCATTTATATATGTGTGTGTATAAAATTTAAACTAACATAACAAATGAATGGGTTTAAAAATCTTTTGAAAAAAATTAGATCCCTTAGATGTCTTTATTAAATAGTATGTGAACAGGGTGAATATTAAGGAGTTACTCAGTATGCTGGGCCATGCCTGTAATTACTTCAGAATAGCTTTATTCAGATATTTAGGCATTATTTCACTGATTTGTTATCATGAAATTTAAAGTACAATTTTTTTTCCTTTTGTAAAGTTATACACATTGGCACATTTAAGATTAACTAGCTTCTGAAGGAAAAGAATGATAACCACCAAGCATTTAGTTTTAATTTTCATAATTTTTCTATTTAAATCAAAAGCACCCTTTTAAAGCCCCTAACTAAGCCTTTTATAAATAAAGTAAATCATCTTGCAGTGCATTCCTTGATGATGGCTTATGTTGTTTTTCTAAAGAAAGTTTAATTAAGATTTGATTTTCTTCTATTCTGTACTTTGTTTATGCATCACAGAATGAAACATAGGTCTTTAATGTCAATGGTAAGTCTGACTTTTTGGGTCATTGATGACCATTGCAGTTTTCAAAAAAGCAGCTGAATATTTATCTTTTGGGTATGATTAGAACATAATAGAGCATAAAATGGGCTGCCTATGACCTTAGCATGGGCTTCTGTCATTGCAGGAGAACATTTCTGGTCAGTGGCCACTGTTTACAGTTTGTTAAAATCAGCACAAATGTACAAATAACTCATGAATAATTGTGAACACAGTATTTAAATGGATGTTTAATAAATATGCATTAAAAATCTCATTACAGTAATGAAGTTTACAGCTGAAATTTTAATCCAGCCCTTTAGAAATATTAAAGTGCTTTTACTGATTGTGCATTTTTCTCACAGCAGTTGGGTAAACATTTTAAACTGGAAATCTGAATTCCTTATATAGTTTTGATTTCATTTAACTAAGCATGTGTTCTTTTTGGCAACCCTCTTCTTTCTCTTTGTGAAGAAGTGAAGCTCCTTTATTCCATAACTGTTACTTTGAAGCATTTTGATCAGTTCTGTTTTAGGAATGGTGAACATATGGGATACCAGATGACTAATAAAACCTGATCTGGAAAAGACTAGATTGCGATTTTGGTTTCATTCTGCAGTGCTGGATCAATCATTTGATTTGGTATTTCCATTTGTCATCTGTAGAATGCGATGCATTTTCCTAACTCTACCTTCCTTGCAGGTAATTTATGAGACTCAAATAGGTTATTATGTGAGAAGGTCTTTTGAAAACTGTAAGAAATGTTACATAAATGTATGTAATTGAAATATTAACAATGACATGCCAGAGGTGGTGGATTCTAGTCAGTGAGTAGAAATGGAATGTACTCAACTTTATACAGAATTTCTAGAGCCATTTTAATTCTGGAGAGGCTCATTATATTAACAATGGCCAAGGGCCTAATCTGAATTCAGTGCTTTGAATTCCAGAAAATGCAGTTTTGATTTTTCTGAGATTGTGCAAAGGGCCTCTGTAGATAACCAGGGGTGGTTTTTGTTCTCCTGGACTTCACTACCTTTCCTCTGGATACTCTGAACACCTAGAGGTTCTTAGAAATTATGAATTACCTCTTTTTTGAGACAGAGTCTTGCTCTATTACCCAGGCTGGAGTGCAGTGGCATGATCACGGCTCACTGCAGCCTCAACCTTCTGGGCTCATGTGAGCCTCCTGACAGCCTCTCGAGTAGCTGGGACCACAGGCACAAGCCCCACCAGTACGCCCGGCTAATATTTGTATTTTTTTTTCGTGAACCTCTAAGTCTACTTTATAATTTTTTGGGGGGGGAGGTAGAGGCAGGGTTTCAGCATATTGCCCAGGCTGGTCTTGAACTTCTGGGCTCAAGCAGTGCGCCCGCCTCAGCCTCCCAAATTGCTGGGATTACAGTTGTGAGCTACCACACCAGGCTATGAATTACTTCTTTTGCCATTATGTTTCAAAGAAAGCTGTTGAAATTTGATTTATACTGTACAGGTAAACTATCTTCATTTAGTAGGAAATGGATGCTGGTTTCAAAAGGAACTGGAGTGATTGTGAATTATTTGCTGTACAGTGAGATCTAAAGATAGCTTTTTGTTTGTTTGTTTGTTTGTTTTGTTTTGTTTTGAGAGTTGTGCTCTGTTGCCCAGGTTGGAATGCAATGGCGCGATCTTGGCTTACTGCATCCTCTACCTCCCGGGTTCAAGTGATTCTCCTGCCTCAGCCTCTTGAGTAGCTGGGACTACAGGTGCCTGTCACCACGCCTGGCTAATTTTTGTATTTTTAGTAGAGATGGGGTTTTGCCATATTGGCCAGGCTAGTCTTGAACTCCTGACTTCAGGTTATCCACCCATCTCATCCTCCCAAAGTGCTAGGATTACAGATGTGAGCCACTGTGCCCAGCCTCAAGATGGCATTTCACAGAAGCATAGAGTATTAGTGCTACAGAGGGCCTCTGGGCCATATAGTCAAACAATGTTAGACATGTAGCTTCTGCCTTAACTGCTTCTTTTTGAGGCTTCCTATTGATTTTTGGATAGCCTTAATTTTGAAAAAACTCTAAAGTAGGATGAAATTTGAGCATTTATGTAACTTCTCCCCATTCATCTTGAATCTTTCCTCAGGTGCGGTATATATAACACTAATACTGATTCCATGTGTGACCGCTCTTTTAACATATCAAGACTGATAATATTTCATTCATTTATTTATTCATTTACTCATTCATTTTTCAAAGTATTGGGTGCCACCTTGTCCCAATTCCATTTAATCACCTTTAAACATTAAAGGCTTATTATATTTCTCCCATTCATTCATTCATTTTCCAAGCACTTCTTGCTGCCATCCATATGCTACATGCAGGATGCTGGGATGTATGCTAAGTGTCTTGTTAATGTCAGCAGTCTTTTGTGCTGTCAGTCAAGTCTCACAACATAGTTTCTAGATCCTTGAACTCCTTCCCTTCTTGAGATTACTATCTACTTTCTGAATGACATTCTGAAAATGTGGCCCCCATATCACAATATATTCCTTCAAGTATGGTCAGCCTAGAGCCTTGTTTAGGTTACCTTTTCTGTGTCCTGTGGCATTAACTTTTGGTGGTCAGGTCACATTCATATCTCACTTGCGACTCTTATGAGTTATTAAAACAGGTCTCTCCTGTTTGTATTTGATTTATTATTTTTTCTGTTTAAACATAAATTACTTTTTTTTTCTTTCTTTTTTTTTGAGATGGAGTCTTGCTCTGTCACCCAGGCTGGAGTGCAATGGCATGATCTCAGCTCACTGCCATCTCTGTTTCCTGGGTTCAAGAGATTCTCCTGCCTCAGTCTCCTGAGTAGCTGGGATTACAGGCGCATGCTACCATGCCTGGCTAATTTTTGCATTTTTAGTAGAGACAGGGTTTCACAATGTTGGCCAGGCTGGTCTAGAACTCCTGACGTCGTGATTTGCCCAACTTGGCCTCCCAAAGTGCTAGGATTATGGGCGTGAGCCACCGCACACGGCCTAAAAATAAATTACTTTTAATTATAAAAATACTACATTATGTTTACAGTAGAAAATATAGAAAAGACAACTGCTGTTAACTTTAATTTTTCTTTCATCTTATTTTTTTTTTTTGGAAACAGGGTTTTGCCCAGTCGCCCAGGCTGGAGTACAGTGGTGTGATCACAGCTCACTGCCGCCTAAACCTCCCAGGTCCAAGTAATCCTCCCATCTCAGTCTCCTGAGTAACTGAGACTACAGGCGAGCACCACCACGCCTGGCTAATTTTTGTATTTTTGTAGAGATGGGGTCTCGCCATATTGCCCAGGCCTATATAGTACTGCTGTGAATATGTTTGTACATATATTTGGTGCATATATGTATGCTTTCTGTTAGGCAGATACCAAATAATAGAATTGCTGGCTCATATTTTATACATATGTTCAGCTTTAGTAGACAAGGCCAGTTTTCTAAAATGGTTATATCAGTGTATCTTTCCATTAGCAGTGTGTGAGATTTCAGTTACTATGCATCCTCACTAACAGCTGGTATTCTTTTTAATTTTAGTCACTCTAATAAGTGTGTACTGATATCTCATTATGATTTTATTTTGCTTTTCCCTGATACATTTTAAGGTTGAATACTTTTTTATATATTTACTGGACATTTGGATAGGCTCTTTTGTGACATGCACATTGTCTGTTTCTTAATGAGTTGTAGTTCTTTATATAATCTTGATGTAAGTCCTTTGTCAGATACATAGATTGCAAGTATTTTCTCCCAGTCTGTAGCTTGCTTTTTAATTTTATTTTTTCATTTATCTCTTATCTTATAAGTGGTGTAAGCCTAGCTTTTTCATTAAAAACATTTTTTTTGAGACTAGATCTCTCTGTGTCATCAAGGCTGGAGTGCAGTGGTACAATCATGGTTCACTGCAGCCTGGACCTCCTGGGCTCAAGCAGTCCTCTCACCTCAGTCTCCCGAGTAGCTGGGACGACAGGCATGCGCCACCACACCCAGCTAATTGTTAAAATTTTTTATAGAGACAGCATCTCTCTATGTTGCCCAGGTTGTTCTCAGACTCCTGGCCTCAAGCTATCCTCCCACCTTGGCCCCTCAAAGTGTTGGGATTACCAGCATGAGCCACTGTGTCCAATTTAGCTTTTTCATTGCTAATGGAGTCTTTTCATGAGCAGAAGCTCCAAATTTTATTTTACTTATTTAATTTTAATTTTTTTAGAGATGGGGTTTTGCTCTGTTGCCCAGGCCAGAGTGCAGTGATGCAAACATAGCTCACTGCAGCCTCAAACTCCTGGGTCCAAGCGATCCTCCTATTTTAGCTTTCCAAGTAGCTAGGACTCTAGGGTTGTGCCCAGATGAAGAAGTTCTAAATTTTATTTATTTTATTATTTATTTATTTATTTATTTATTTATTTTGAGACAGAGTCTCACTCTGTCATCCAGGCTGGAGTACAGTGGCACAATCTTGGCTCACTGCAACCTCTCCACCTCCCAGGTTCAAGTGATTCTTCTGCCTCAGCTTCCTGAGTAGCTGGGACTACAGGCGTGTGCCACCACGCCCAGCTGCTTTTTTGTATTTTTAGTAGAGATGGGGTTTCACCATGTTGGCCCCGCTAGTCTCGAACTCCTAACCTCAGGTGATCTGCCCACCTCAGCCTCCCAAAGTGCTGTGATTACAGGTGTGAGCCACTGCGCCTGGCCAAGAAGTTCTAAATTTTAATGTAGTCCAATTTAGCAATCTTTTTGTGTGTGTCCTATTTATGAAATCTTTGCTTACCTCAAGGTCACGAAGGTATTTTCATATGTTCTTTTAGAAGCTTTATTGTTTTACCTTTCATGTTTAGATCTATGATACCTCTGGAATTAAGTTTTGTGTATGACATTAGGTTAGGGTCAAGATTTATGTTTCTTTGTATGGATATCCAGTTGATCCAGCAACATTTTTTATATAGAGCATCTTTTTTTTCTGGGCTACTGCAGTGCTGCTTTTGACATAAATCAAGTGACCGTGTATGTGTGGGCTTCTATTTTGTTCCATTGGTCTATTCTTGTACCAGTATCATACTGTCCTAACTCTGTAGCTTTATAATAAGTTTTAATATCTGGTTGTGTAAGTCCTCCAACTTTGTTCTTTTTCAAGATTGACCAGACCTGAGCTTTGATACCATCGCCGTTAGCCACATGTGGACACTGAGCACTTGAAATGTGTAATATGACTGGGGAACTAAATTTTTAATTTCATTTAATTTTAGTTAAATATAAAATTTAAAAAGGATACTTGATTCTGCTATTGGAAAACTGTTCACCTATTGGAAAACTTTTAAATATTCTTGGAACATCTTGGGAAAGTGAATCTACTTTTTCTCAACTGTAGGTTTTATGAAGTCTAAATACAGATTAAATATTTCCAATGAAAATTTAGCTTCCAAATTGAGATGTGTTGCAGGTGTCAAATACTTTAAGACCTAATAGAAAAAAGAACACAAAATATCTTATTAATAATTAAAAAATTTTTATTATATGTTGATTACATGCCAATTACAATTCTTGATGTCAGCATCTCTCAGGGGTCTGAGATTTTTACCCAGCTTGCAAGACAACACTTTAGCCTGTTACTGTTTCATGGATGTTGGAAAAAGACATGGAACTCCTGGATCAGAGATAAAGAACTTTATCATGGACTAGCAGGCAACGTGAGCTTTATGTGTGCCTCAGTTCCCCTTGTTCCTCAAGTCCCATGGGGCTATTCAGAGATTGGTCCAGGTGGGTGATGTATACTCAGCAGGTTTGTGTCACGGTTCAGGAACCCCAAGCTTAGGAAACCTCATCTTTTATAAGGGTTGCAAACAAGCCTTCCCGGCTTTTGACCTGGGGGAGACGTTATTATACTAGACAGCAAACAAGCCTGCAGCATTTACATTTCCATCAGCAGTGTCTGAGGTTCTAATTTCTCTGCATCTTCTCTAACACTAGTTATTGTCTGTCTTTCTTATCATTGTGATCCTAGTAGATGTGAAATGGTATCTCATTTTAGTTTTGATTTATATTTCCCAGGTGACTAATGATATTGAGTATCATTTCATGTGTTTATTGACCATTTATATATCTTTGGAGAAATGTCTACTTAAATCCTTTGTCCATTTAAAAATTGCATTTATCTTTTTATTGTTGAATTGTAAAAGTTCTTTATATATTCTGGATACAGATTCCTTATCAGAGATGTGA
This sequence comes from Pan paniscus, assembly GCF_029289425.2. Lineage (NCBI taxonomy): Eukaryota > Metazoa > Chordata > Mammalia > Primates > Hominidae > Pan > Pan paniscus. The sequence goes on from NC_073254.2 coordinate 128,318,594, forward strand.
TTTGCAAATATTTTCTTCCATTCTGTGGGTTGTATTTTCACCTTCTTTTTTTTTTTTTTTTGAGACAGAGTCTTGCTCTGTCACCTAGGCTGGAGTACAGTGGGGTGATCTCAGCTCACTGCAACCTCCACCTCCCGGGCTCAAGTGATTCTCATGCCTCAGCCTCCGGGGTAGCTGGGAGTACAGGCGTGTGCCACCGCACCCGGCTAATTTTTGTATTTTTATTGGTGATGGGGTTTCGCCATGTTGGCCAGGCTGGTCTCAAACTCCTCGGCTCTGAAGCAATCCTCCCACTTAAACCCCTTGAGTAGCTGAAGGTACAGGCAAGTGTGTCATTGTGCCTGGAAGTTAATATTATTTTTATTCTAGAATTCTTATTGTAATTGTGAATGGGATCCTTTTTTTTCTATTGTATTTTCCAACTGGTTATCTATGGTATGCTGAAAGATAAAGATAGTAAAATGTGTTTCTCTGTTTCCAGTATCCTTCTTTTTGGCTTAAGAGAAGGCATAAGCCACTGCATTCTTTAAAACTTTTAAGTGGCTCCTGTGGCCTTTAAGGGTTAAATTCAAACTGCTTATCATTGCAATGCTCTGCCTCACCGGGCTCCCTTGTACTGCTCCAGTAGTTCATCTCTTACCTCTCTCCGCCTTTCACTTTACGTCTCAGCCAAACTGAACTTGTTCTGTTTTTTCTAGTGTTCCACACTGTCGTGTTTCTGGGACTTCTTTCAGGCTAGTACATCTCCCTCCTTCCTTCCCTCCCTTTCCATGGCACACTTCTGTCTGCCCTTCTGATCTCAATGGAAACATCATTTCCTCTGAGTACCCTTCCTAAACTCCCTAACCTAGATTACTAGCTTTGGCCCTGTGATCTTACAGCATCTGCCCGTTCCTCTTATGACATACCATACACTTTATTAGAGTTGTTCATCCACTTATTTGTGTCTACCTTTTTTTTTTGTTTGTTTTCTTTTTTTGTTTGTTTTTGTTTTTCTTTTTTTTGAGATGGATGTGTTGGTGTGTTGCCCAGGCTGGTCTTAAACTCCGGGGCTCAAGCGATCCTCCCACCTCAGCCTCCTGAGTAGCTGGGATTACAGATGCAGTCCACCAAGCCCAGCTGTCACTGCTTTGAGTGCAGTTAACAGCATCCATCCAGCTCGCCACTGATTGTATTTGCAGTTTCTAGCACAGAGCTTTGTACACGATAGACGCTTTATCATTATTTTTGAACCATTTATTACTTCACTAAACTCTCCATTTTATACTTTTTAAAACTGATTCTTTCCAGGATAATTAAGTTATTTATTTATTTATGTATTTTATTTTATTTTTTTGAGACAGCGTCTTGCTCTGTTGCCCAGGCTTGAGTAAAGTGGTACGATCTCTGCTCACTGCAACCTGTGCCTCCTGGGTTCAAGTGATTCTCATGCCTCAGCCTCCCGAGTAGCTGGGATTACAGGCATGTGCCATCATGCCCGACTAATTTTTGTATTTTTAGTAGAGATGGGGTTTCACCATGTTGGCCAGGTTGATCTTGAACTCCTAACCTCAGAGGATCCGCCTGCCTTGGCCTCCCAAAGTGTTGGGATTACAGGCGTGAGCCACCGTGCCCGGCCTAAAATATAATTTTAAAAAGAAAATGTTTACTTTCTGTTGAAAGATTCTGGTCCCTCATTTTTCCTAAGTTTCTAAAGCGTATCAAATATAGAGGCCAGGCAAGTGGCTCATACCTGTGATCCCAGCACTTTGGGAGCCGGAGGCAGGAGGATCACTTGAGTCTAGAAGTTCAAGACCAGCTTGGGCAACATAGTGAGACCCTGTCTCTACAAAAAAGTAAAAAAAATAAAAAATTACCCAGGCATGTAGTGCGTACCTGTAGTCCCAGCTACTGGGGAGACTGAGTTGAGAGAATCCCTTGAACCCAGGAGTTGAGCCCAGGAATTTGAGGCTGCAGTGCTATGCTTGAGCCACTGCACTCTAGCCTGGACGAAGAGAGAGACCTTGTCTCTAAAATAAAGTAATAATAATAAAAAAGAATATCAATACAATAAAGATATTGAATCCAGTCCAACTTAAAGCACCAAAGAACACATAGGCCCCATATTCCCTTTGCTATTATCACCCTAGCTATGTGGAAACAGTGTCAATACAATTAAGCTTTATGACATATGTCAAGATTAAGATTATCTTGCCTGTGTCAACAATGTTTCCCCTTATGTTCTTTTTTTGGTTGTGAGATAGAGTCTCGCTCTGTTGCCCAGGCTACAGTGCAGTGGTGCAATCATAGATCATAGTTCACTGTGGCCTTGAACTCCTGTGCTCTAGTGATCCTCCCACCTTGGCTTCCTAAAGTGCTGGGATTACAGGTATGAGCCACTGCACCCAGCCTTCCTCTCATGTTCTTAAGATGCAGCAGTCCAGGTATCCTGATTTCACAGGTAGAAGTACAAAGGCAGGAAGGAGCACGTCCCTGTCTTGGTCTCCTTTTGAAGAGCATCGGGGAAGACTTTGCCAGAAGCTAACTTCCCCATTAGGCATCACTGGCCAGGGTGGTGATCACATGCTCAGTCCACCATGGAGAACAACGTTATCATGATTTAGAGCTGAAACGGTGGAGTCAGGTGAGGAATCTAGAGGTTATTATTCCAGAGCCCACATTCCTTCCACTATTATAACATCCTGCCTTCCTACTATACTGGGGGCCACAGATGCCACTTCCTGGCTTTGGGAACATGGACAAGTTACTTTGCCTCTCTGTGCCTCAGTTTCTTCATCTTTAAAGTAGGGATAATATTAGTACCTACCTCAAAGGGTAGTTGTGAAGATCGAATCAGTTAATGTACAGACATTCCTTAGAAAAGTAACCTGGTACTTAGTAAATACTCAGTAAAGGTTAACAATTGCTACTGTTAGTAACTACATGATCTTGGTCTATTAACCTACAATGCTAACTCCCTGGCCCAAATCATAGACATTGCTTTCTCTCTTTCTTTTATTTATTTTCTTTAAGACAGGGTCTCACTCTGTTGCCCAGGCTGGAGTGCAGTGACATAATCACGGCTCACTGCAGCCTTAACCTTCCTGGGCTCAAGTGATTCTCCCATCTCAGTCTCCTGTGTAGCTGGTACAAAGGTGTGCACCACCACACCTGGCTAAGTTTTGTATTTTTTGTAGAGACGGGGTTTCACCATGTTGCCTAGGCTGGTCCTGAACTCCTGGACTCCAGTGATCTGCCTGCTTCGGCCTCCCAAATTGCTATGATTACAGGCATGATCCACTGAGTCCAGCCCATAGATATCTCTTAACTCAACTATTTGAATAGTCTCCTAATTTCTACTTCCACATAAAAAAATACATAGTAGTTTTATTGAAAATAATTCACAGCTGGGTGCAGTGGCTCATGCCTGTAATCTGAGCACTTTGGGAGGCCAAGGCGGGTGGATCACCTGAGGTCAGGAGTTTGAGACCAGCCTGGCCAACATGGCCAGACCATGGCCAACATGGCCCCATCTCTACTAAAAATACAAAAAATTAGCCAGACGTGGTGGCGGGTGCCTGTAATCCCAGCTACTTAGGAGGTTGAGGTGGGAAAATTGCTTGAACCCGGAAGGTGGAGGTTGCAGTCAGCTGAGATCGCTCCATTGTACTGCAGTCTGGGCAACAAGGGCAGAACTCCATCTCAAAAAAAGAAAAAAAAAGATAAGAAAATAATTCACATACTATATAATTCACACATTCTGCTTCCACTTTGCATTCCTAGTCTTATTTTGTAAAGCAATCTTTTATTATCAAGCCTTATTATCTTCAATAATATCTTGTACCCTGATCAAAACCTTCTGCTGCTTCTTTTTTTTTTTTTTTTTAAGAGATAGAGTCTCGCTCTGTCGCCCAGGCTGGAGTGCTGTGGTGCGATCTCGGCTCACTGCAACCTCCACCTCCCAGGTTCAAGCAGTTCTCCTACCTCAGCCTCCCGAGTAGCTGCGACTACAGGCACATGCTGCCATGCCCGGCTAATTTCTTTTGTGTTTTAGTAGAAACGGGGTTTCACCGTGTTGCCTAGGCTGGTCTCAGACTCCTGAGCTCAGGCCATCCACCCGCCTCGGCCTCCCAAAATTGCTAGGATTACAGGCGTGAGCCACCACTCCAAACCCCTTCTGCTTCTTAGAGGGGTTAAGTTTAATAATAATAAAAAAAGGAAATCAAAACAAAACAGAAAAACCTCCTTGTTCTCAATCCTACTTACAAAATCTGCCTTACTTACCATGGCTTTTAAGGCCCTACATCATTTAGTGCTTGTACTTTTTTTTTTTGAGACAGTGTCTTGCTCTGTCACCCAGGCTAGAGTACAGTGGGGTGATCTTGGCTCATGCAAACTTTGCCTCCTGGGTTCAAGTGATTCTCGTGCTGCAGCCACATGAGTAGATGGGGTTACAGGCATGCACTAGCATGCCCAGCTAATTTTTTTGTATTTTTAGTAGAGACGAGGTTTCACCATGTTGGCCAGACTGGCTTCAAGTGATCACCGCCCGCCTCAAGTGATCTGCCTGCCTCGAACTCCTGGCCTCAAGTGATCTGCTGGCCTTAGCCTCCCAAAGTATTGGTATTACAGGTGTGAGCCACTGTGCTGGGCCTCTTATTGTCCTTTCCAACCTCTTCTTATAGCACATACTCTACCTTGCTCATTTGCATCAACCATATAAACTTCCTTTCTCTTACCTCGAAAATGTGAAGCTTATTTCCATTTCTACTTTGCCTCATCTATAACCTTAGGCTGGGATGTTATTGATATTTCTCATGGGTGACTCCTTTTGGCATTCGGGTGTCAACTTAATGTGTTTTTCACAGAAAGGCTTTTTCCTGATAATCTGTAGGAGTCTCTGGTCATTCCCTGGCACAGTGCTTCTCAACCTTTAATGTGCATGTAAAACACCTAAGTATTTTGTTGAAAATGCAAATTTTGATTCAGAGGGCTGGGGTAGGGCCTCAGATTCTGTATGCCTGCCTTCCTTCCTTGTTCTCTTTTCTTTCCTTCCTTTTTTGTTGCTTTTTTAGAGATAGGGGCTTCCTTTGTTGCCCAGGCTGGAGTGCAGTGTTATAATCATAGCTCACTGTAACCTCAAACTCCTGGTCTCAAGTGATCAGCCTCCCACAGTGCTGAGATTACAGGCATGAGCCACTGTGCCCAGCCCAACAGTTCTTTTTTAAACAGTGGTTCTTGGGCTGGATGTGGTAGCTCATGCCTGTAATTCCAGATCTTTGGGAGGCCAAGGCTGAAGGATCGTTTGAGCCCAGGAGTTTAAGACCAGCCTGGGCAACACAAGGAGAACCCCTCTCTACAAAAAATGAAATGTGAGCCAGGAATGGTGGTGTGCACCTGTAGTCCCAGCTACTCAGGAGAATGGAGGGGAAGGATAGCTTGAGCCTGGAAGGTTGAGGCTGCAGTGAGCCATGATCATGCCACTGCACTCCAGCATAGGCCACAGAATGAGAGACCCTGCTTAAAAAAAAATTATGAAACATTGGTTCTTATCTTGTTTAAAAATCGGAAAGTTGTATATTTAGAGGACTTGCCTCAGATTAAACATACTCACACATAATTTTCTTTCTTTTATAGAACTCATAAATTAATTGACAAGTAATTGTATATATTTATGGGGTACACTCTGATTTTTTTTTTTTTTTTGAGATAGAGTCTCACTCTGTTGCCCAGGCTGGAGTGCAGTGGTGCGATCTCGGCTCACTGCAAGCTCCGCCTCCCAGGTTCACGCCCTTCTCCTGCCTCAGCCTCCGAGTAGCTGGGACTACAGGCACCTGCCACCATGCCTGGCTAATTTTTTGTATTTTTAGTAGAGACGGGGTTTCACCGTGTTAGCCGGGATGGTCTCAATCTCCTGACCTCGTGATCTGCCCGCCTTGGCCTCCCAAAGTCCTGGGATTACAAGCATGAGCCACCGCGCTCGGCCCACTCTGATGTTTTAACAGATATATATGTTCTAGAAAGATTAAATCAAGTTAATAACATCCATCACCTCAACTCCTTATATGTTTGTGATGAGACCATTTAAAATCCATTATTAATTTTGAAATATACAATATACAATTTTCTTTTAATTTCAAGAGGCTCCAAGACACCTACCTCCCCTTAAGTCTGTCTTGGATGCCAACTCAGACCTTGTTAAGAAAAAAAAGCCCTATATTTATTATATAACAATTCTTGTAAGGATATCAGTGACAATTTGGATTGCCTCTTCTTTTTGGATGGTGCTATTAAGAAGAACATGATTATGAATTTGTAATTACCTGTTTACTGCACAGGCAAAATCAATCCCCTGAGACTGTGGCATTGCAGTAGAGAAAAGAGTTTAACTGATGCAAGGCAGTCCCACACAGGAGAACTGGAGTTATCCCTCAAATCAGTCTCTCTGCAGGCTTCGAGCTGAGGGTTTTTATGGACAATTTCACAGGCAGGGGGCTAGGGAATGGCACTGTTGATTGGTTGGGGATGAAATAATAGGGGTGTGGAAATCGATCCTCATGCACTGAGTCCAACTGTGGGTGGGACAACAGGACCAGTTGAGTCATGAGTCATGAGTCCAGGTGGGGTCAGTCTGAAAGACATTTCAGCAAAACCAATCTTAGGTTCTATAACAGTGATATTATTTGTAGAAGCAGTTGGAGAAGTCACAAATCTTGTGACCTCTGGCCACATGACCCCTGAGCAGTAAGGGATTGTAGAAACTTGGCCTACATTTTAGCAGAGTTCAGGCTCCTCTCATAATTTTATTCTTGTAGGCTTTCATTAGTCTTACAAAGGTGGCTTTCGGTTTTTGAGAAATGGTGGGGTTAGCCTAAGGGAGGGAGCAATAATATTGTCGTCATTATTTTAAAGTTAAACTGTAAACTAAATTCATCCTAAAGTTAGCTTGGCCTGTGCCCAGGAATGATCAGGCAGAGCTTGGAGGTCAGAAGCAAGGTGGAGTCAACTATGTCAGATTTCTCTTACTGTCATAGTTTTGTAAAGACAGTTTCAGTTTATTATATATTATTTGTTTAATGTAGTAAGATTAGTTAAGGGGAGCATATCAGCATAAACTTGGGACTCCACAGCTTCAGGAGAATTTTATTTGTTCCAAACTTATATTTTAAAGTGAAAATGGAAAAATTGAAGGAAATCATGTGTTTTCTTATAGATAGCATTCCCATAAACATGGTGAATGTCTCTAAAACCCTCTAGACTTTCTGTAACATGTGTGGCATGTGCCAAGTACCAACTTCATGCCAAGATCAGGATAAGAAGGGCAAGGATTCTCTGTGTGCCCAAGGAAAGTGGCGTTATGATAGGAAGCAGAGTGGCTATCATCATCATAGGCAGACTAAGCTGATTTTCCAGAAAAAGGCTAAAACACAAAGAAGACTGTGCTGAGACTTGAATGCGTTGAGCCCAACTGCAGATCTAAGAGAATGCTGGCCATAAGGGATGCAAGCATTTTGAACTGGGAAGAGTTAAGAGAAAGGCCAAGTGTTGATCTAGTTTCTAAGTATCATCTTTTGTTTTATTATGCAGATAATAAAATCTTGAGGTTACATTTACTTAAAAAAGTTGGAGAAAATAAAAGTAATTACGACTATACACAAAGCCTGAGGAAACTCATTTTTTCCCTGGGGAAAGTAAAACTAAATAGGAGTAATTTTTACCATAACAAGGAAGTTTTAATAGGTTATTCAGATGTAGGACACAAGATATTGATTAAATCTTTTAGAAAGTGGGCTGTGGAGTATAGTAGGATCTTCCTGAAACTTAGTTTAGGAGAATATAGTGAAATAAGGTACAAAATTGAAGTATTCGAAAGAATAGCGCAGACTTTTTGGGTTCCTAAAATCTTTCATTTATGTTTGTAAATTAGTGTGTGGAACTTCCGAATGGCATTTTCCCACTGTCCATTTGGAGTACAATAAGACAAATTAATACAAATCAAAATAATATGGCAGCAGCATCACATAATTTGTGTACACTGATGTAGTAACAGATTTAATTTAATGCAGCTTTTGAGAAGTCTTTTGTATTTCAATTTATACAGCTGCTATCCAGGGCTAAGCTGGCCAATCTGTCAGCCTTGAGTATCTTGCCTGACTGATTCTCTTTTTATCTCTGCTGACTAGCTGAATTTATGCCTCATCTTCACTGTACCTTGGTTTTCTTTTCCAAAAACTGGGAATGAAGTCTACACTATTAAATCAAGATGTTAGGCTAGTGAAAATAAAAGTAGAAGGACTTTAAGCCTCTCCAAAGGCAGATGCCAAGATAAACAGTACGTTTTACCCACAATACTGATATTTCCTATGAATAACTTTTAAACACTTTTAAATTAATTAATTAATTAATTTGTTTAGACAGGGTCTCATTCTGTCACCCAGACAGGAGTGCAGTAGCACGATCTCCACTCACTGCAGCCTCAACCTCCCAGGCTCAAGTTATCCTCCCACCTTAGCCCTCCGAGTAGCAATAGTTCCTAGTAGTAGTAATCCCTATAGGACTAGAGGCATATACCATTATGCCTGGCTAATTAAATTTTTTTTTTTCCATCTGTAAAGACAGAGGTTTCACTATGTTTCCCAGGCTGGTCTCGAGCTCCTGGGCTCAAGAGATCTTTTCACCTCAGCTTCCCAAAGTGCTGGGATTACAGGCGTGAGCCACTGTGCTTGGCCAAAACAATTTTTATTTATCTTATTTTTATTTTTTTTAGAAATGAGGTCTTGCTATGTTGCCAAGGCTGGAGTGCAGTGGCCATTCACAGGTATGATCATGGTGCTCTGCAGCCTCCAACTTTTGGTTTCAAGGGATACTCCTGCCTCAGCCTCCCAAGTAGCTGGGACTACAGATGTGTGCCACTCCACCCAGCCTCAACTTTAAAAAATTAGGTATTATTTATTTATTTATTTATTTTGAGACATAAGTAAATATGCTCTGTGGATGGTAGTCTCAGGCCTGTTGTGTTAACCCTTTTCTGCACATTATTTGTACCAAATATAATCCTCTGAAGTGAGGCTGTTGGGAAATAGGGGTGGTGTGGGTATGTGAATGAGGGGGATACGAAAAAGGTGGGACTTTGTGCCCCCCTTCCCACTTTTCTCTTTAATAAATTGAGGATTCTATGGAATATTTTGTATGTAAAAAAGGTACAGCTATTAAAAAATAAAGTTGGAAAACCACTCCTTTAAACAATGAGACGAATTTCAAGCCAAAGATTGATAAAATCACATATGGATTTTAGTAAGATCAGCCCTGGAGTTGGCGGAAGATATTTGACAGATCATGGTAGTGGTAAATTTGGCACAGTGGTGGTGATCAGAGTCATACATCAGTACATGGAGGCTATACATTGATTTGACCTAAAATAGTGGGACATCTTGAAGGGAGTGGCCCGCCGGTCAAAGCTGGATTAAAAGATTTTCTGATTTGCAATTGGTTAAGGAAACAAAGCTTTGTCTAAAAATTTCGGGTCAACAGAAAAGAATGTTAGCTCTGGCTGGTGAGCATAACCTCCTCCAGGCCCCTCAGGAAGAAATTTAGAACAAAGAATAGTGGTCAGAATTCAGTCCTCTGTTCCCCCTTATTTGAAGTCTGTGTGCCAGTGGATCCATTTGGTAGGGGTTGGAGTTTCTGAAAAACAACTCAGTGACATGTATTAAGATGTTATCTTTAGTTTCTATGGGGAACATCTCTAACGTCTTTGGCCATGATTTTGAGCTTCTATTATCTTCTTGCTTATCAAGTGGCTCATTTACTTCTCAGGGCTAGCTAGGTGTCTGGAATTTCCCTTGAAATTCCAGATTTTTCTTTATTTCCACGTTGCAGGGGGCATGGCAGGCCCTAAGAGAGACCCCTGCTTCCTTTAAAGGGCTCAAGCTGGGGTGGTAGGATGAGGAAGGAGAGGAGGGAATGAATTAGAGAGTATTTCGCATACAAAATTGAGTAGCATCGATGATTGATTGGCTGAGAACCTGGTTGAGGAGTAGAGAACAGGATTGTGGGAGGAAGAGGAATATATCAGTAATCACCCTGAAGTTTCTCACTTGGTTGACTCCAGAAGTCTAAAAGAGGGGGTGGAGAAGAGAGTTTTTCTCTTGTGAGATTCTCAAATCCTGTAACACTAACTGGGTATTCAACAGTTCAATTTGATTCTGGCACTCTTTATTTGAAGTGAGCATCAGATCCCACAAGTAAAAGGGCTCAGTCCCACAGAATGCCCCCACTTCACATGCCAGCTGCAAATGGGGTATACAGGCTACCCACATATCTACCTGGCAACTACAAATTCGGGAATTCCCATAGCCTTCCTCCCCTTTAGATTTGATAATTTGCTAGAATAGCTCACAGAACTCAGGGGAAAATTTTGCTTATGTTTACTGGTTTATGATAAAGGATACAATTCAGGGAGCCCAGTAGAAGAGATGGCCTAGGGGGATACCTAGAGGTTGAACGCACCTAGATGTGTTCACCAACCCAGAAGTTCTCCAAGTCTCCTTGAGTGTTTACAGAGCTCAATCTCTAACCCCACCTTCCTGGGGTCAGTGCGTGGGGCTGAAAGTTCCAACCTTCTACCCACTTGGTCCTTCTGGCTACCAGCCTCACCCTAGAGTCACCTCCTTAACATAAACTCAGGTGTGATGCAATGAATAACAGAAAACACTCCTATTACTCAGGAAATTCCAAGGGTTTTAGGAACTCTGTGCCAAGGACCAGGGACAAAGATCAAATATATTTCTTATTATACCACACTGGCAAATATCTCAAATTGCCGGGAACATTTAGGAACTCTCAACCTGCATCTCCAGCTTCAACATTGAACCCAAACCTTATCCTGGTACTGTGAGGCCCAGTGTTCCAGGATACCCTTAGATTCTGTTTTACAGGCCTTAAGCAACTATATCAGTTAGGGTACAACTTAGGCTTCTGTAACAGAGACCCCAATTATACACTACTTTAAAAGCAAGATAGAAGTTTATTACTCCCTTTTAATTTCTTTTGGAGAGAGAGTCTCACTCTGTTGCCCGGGCTGGAGTGCACTGGTGTAGGTCATAGCTCACTGCAGCCTCAAACTCCTGGGCTTAAGCCGTCCTCCTACCTCAGCCTCCCCAAGTAGCTGGGACTACAGGCACATGCTAATTTTAAGCCTGGCTAATTAAAAACAAAAATTTTTTAAAATTTGTTATTTTTAGTAGAGATGAGGTCCTACTATGTTGCCCAGGCTGGTCTCGAACTCCTGAGCTCAAGTGATCTGCCTGTCTCAGCCTCCCAAAGTGCTAGGATTACAGGTGTGAGCCACTGTGCCTGGCCAGAAGTTTATTATTCTTTTACATAAAAATCCAGGTAGGCAATCCAAAGCTGGTTTGGCAGCTCAGCATTGTTGGAGAACCAGGCTTTGTGTATCTTGTTGCTCTGCTTCATTCAACATTCTGTGTGCATCTCATTGCCTCTTCCAGCTGCAGTCATTACACTTTCACTCCAGTTAGAGAGAAGGGAGGAAAAGGGAGCCAGGAGGATATGCCCTTTTCCTTTAATGGGGTATGTCAGAACTACACATGTTTCTGCTCATATCCCATTGTTAGAACCTGCTCTCATGGCCATACCTGACTGCAAGAGAGGCCAGGAGATGTAATATGTGTCTGGGCAGCCATGCATCCAGCTAAAACTTCTATTTAGAAAGGTGGAACAAATAATGGAAGACAGCCGTCCCTATCTCCAACATTCATGGTATATTTAAGGACTTTTCCCCCTCTTTTGGGGAAAACATGGACCTAACATTGTGATTGTTAATTCTTTTTGCTAAAGTAATTTTTATGTTATTGTGACAAAGGAAACATGATGTTCAATGAAATGAATAAAACGCTGGCAGAGTACCTTTGGGAAATCTTGTTCTGAAAAATGTGCCAGGTTGCTGCTGTTTATTGTTGCTTCTAAACAGTAGAGAAGGAGTTAGCTGCTTATTAAACCTGCCCCACATAAGGAATGGAATTATGGTTGGACCTCGCCACAATCATTTCTCTCCCAGGAGAGGCCAAAAATAGGATCAGAACACCACCCTGCTTTGAAGCAGACACTCTTGCTGTGTCTCAATTCCATGTCCAACTCCCTAAAGGTTATGGAAAACAGAAAAAGATCTCAGAAGCAGAGGGCTGAAATCGATGTGGTAATATCTGAATGTTATGTTGTCTTTGAGTAGAGAATTAAGGAACAGTGGAAAACCCTTGGGACTAGTCTTCACGTCTTTGTCTTGGTGCTTAAGAACCAGAATTAGGGTTTACTCAAAGAAAGGCAACTCTCTTGTTTTGGGAAGGAGATGAGGAACCCCAATGTCTCCTTTAGTGGACTGGAAGCAAAGCAGAAGCTGTAGTAGGAATAGGCCTTCTGGAAGAGAGGTTACAATTATAGTTTATGGGTTTGGGGTTTGTTTCCTTTTGTTAAAATAAAACAATTAGAAATATATTCATTGTTTAATTTTTTTTTTTTGAGACCGAGTGTCACTCTGTCACCCAGGCTGGAGTACAGTGGCACAATCTCTGCTCACTTCATCCCCTGCCTCCCAGGTTCAAGCAATTCGTGCCTCAGCCCCCCAAGTAGCTGGGATTACAAGCATGCACCACCATGCCCGGCTAATTTTTGTGTTTTTAGTAGAGATGTGGTTTCACCATTTGGCCAGGATGATCTTGAACTCCTGACCTCAAGTGATCTGCCTGCCTTGGTCTCCCAAAGTGCTGGAATTACAGGCGTGAGCCACCATGCCTGGCTGAAAATGTATTTTATATTATTTTTATCAAAATGACATTTACAAAAACTGCTCCAATAGATATACTTGTAACTAGTTAAAAGTTTGAATTTGACCCTTAAGAAATGTGTAGAGCACTGTGAAAATGTATTTAAGAAAGTCTAAAATTTTATGTTTTTGTTTATAGCCTATACGGTTCAGACATCCGAGAGCATGACCCCAACTGCCACTTCAGAGACTTATTTGAAAGCTTTGGCCGTTTGCCATGGACCTCTGGACCACTATGATTTTCTGATCAAAGCTCATGAGCTAAAGGATGATGAACATCAAAGAAGAGTCATACAGTGTTTGCAGAAATTACACGAGGACCTTAAAGGATACAATATAGAGGCAGAAGGCCTTTTTTCAAAGGTGAGGCTTGTGTGATATGAAAGATTAAACAGTTAAAAGTGTAAGCATTTTCTAAAATGGATGCAATGCAGTAGGACACAATCATGAAACATCTTGAAAAATTTTCACCAGTTCCTTTACACAAATTCTGTTGGATCCCCATTCCTGGCCTTTTGATGTTCCATAGCTTTCTTTTGCCTTCAGGGGTTTGAATAGCTTCATATTTAGGTATTTAAAAAATGCAGTCCAGTCTAAATAAAAACTTCTATGGAAATTAAAGCTTTCCCTTTCCTCTAGCTCAGGCCTCATCCAGGGATCAGCAGTGGAAAAGGAGGAGTGATGTGTTCTTTCCCTTTTCTTCCTCCTTCTTTCTCTGTTTGCCTGACATCTCTAGGGTCAGAATGAGAAGAATGAAAGATTAGAGTGAAACAGCAGCCTTAAGTGACCAGTTAGTTACTGGGGCCTTTGTATGGTAGATGCTGACATGCTAGCTCTTTGTTGAGGGTCTTATTGGTGGGTTCTTCAAGACTCCCATGGGGACCTCCACACTTCTCCAGTCTTTGACTAACCTCTTATGACTCTGGGGAAGCAACTCACAACCCTGCATTCTGCCGACACCGCCTTGCCCTTGTCCTTAGCCTTCTTGGGTGGGGTCCTTTCAGGACTTTTTTTTTTGAGACAGAGTCTCGCTCTGTCACCTGGGCTGGAGTGCAGTGGCGCGATATCTTGGCTCCTGGCAACCTTTGCCTCCTGGATTCAAGCAATCGTCCTGCCTCAGCCTCCCAAGTAACTGGGTAACAAGCGTGGACCACCACACTCAGCTAATTTTTGTATTTTTAGTAGAACGGGGTTTCACCATGTTGGCCAGGCTGGTCTTGAACTCCTGACCTCAAGTGATCCACCTGTCTCGGCCACCCAAAGTGCTGGGATTACAGGTGTGAGCCACTGTGCCTGGCCTGGGACATTTCTTATTGGGTCATCTTTTATGGTGTCCGTGCAGGCCACAGGAAACATAACATCTCCTTTCGCCACCCCTTGCTGCATGGGCAGCCTCAGTCAGCCTCCTGTCCTCAGACTTCTGCAAGCAAGAAGCAGGCACTGGTTTCTGTCTTTGTCATGCATACCCCTTTCTCCTGGGGACTTATATCAAGTTCTCCCATGAACTCTTCCACACTCTGCTCTGGCAGCTGCTTGTGCATTTCCTTACCTAGGCAAGCATCCAGCTGGGGAGAGCGATGTCCATCTCAATTTATATTCAGTCCTCATCTCTTTGGATGCTTCTCTTGGGAACCCCTCGTATTTGTTACGAGATATCTGAAGGGCACACCATGGCACTCTACCTAGCTAACTTTCTACCTTGATCACTTTCTTCAGTTTCACTTTGGTTTTAGGGCTGTTTTGCCTTTTTTTTTTTTTAAACCTAATTCCTGCATGGATGTGACTAGTGTGTATTTATTTATTTATTTATAGATGGATTTTTGCTCTATTGCCCAGGCTAGAGGGCAGTGGTGGGATCTTGGCTCACTGCAACCTCCACCTCCCAGGTTCAAGCAGTCCTCCTGCTTCAGCCTCCTGAGTAGCTGGGATTACAGGCACACACCACCACACCTAGCTAATTTTTGTGCTTTTAGTAGAGATGGGGGTTTCACCATGTTTGTCAGGCTGGTCTCGAACTCCTGACCTCAGGTGATCCGCCCACCTCGGCCTCCCAAAGTGCTGGGATTACAGGCATAAGCCACCGCACCTGACCTATTTATTTATTTGAGACAGAGTGTTACTCTGTCTCCCGGGCTGAAGTGAAGTAGTGTGATATCTTGGCTCACTGTAGCCTCCGCCTCCCAGGTTCAAACGATTCTCCTGCCTCCCAAATAGCTGGGATTACAGGCACCTGCCACCATGCCTGGCTAATTTTGTATTTTTAGTAGAGACGGGGTTTTGCCATACTGGCCGGGCTTGTCTTGAGCTCCTGATCTCAAATGATCCCCCTGCTTCGGCCTCCCAAAGTGCTGGGATTACAGACATGAGCCACTGTGCCTGGCCTATTTATTTTTGGAGATACTGTCTCATTCTGTCACCCAGGTGGGGTGCAGTAGCACAATCATAGCTCACTAGTAGCCTTGAAGTCCTGGGCCCAAGTGATTCTCCTCCCGCAGCCCCCTGAGTAGGCTAGGGCTACAGGCATGCACCACCATGCTCCACTAATTTTTTAATTTTTTTGTAGAGACAGGACCTTACTATGTTGCCAGGCTGGTCTTGAACTTCTGGTCTTAAGCAATCCTCCTGCCTCAGCCTCTAAAGCACTGGGATAATTGGTGTGAGTCACCACACTCAGCCTATGTCTTTCTTTAGAGTGAGTGGGAGCTTATTTTCCCTGGTCATCAGCTTTGAGCTTTTGTTGAAATTCTATGACAACAGGAAAACTCCTGTTCCTTATCTAATATAGAAGCCAATAGTCTCATCTTTAAATTCTGGAGAAAACATTAATAGTAGTAAGAGTTAAAATATGGTCCAACCTAAGAAACTAGTTTTCCTTTAATTGACTTTCCCCACCCCCTGCCAAATATGCTTTTACTGTAACGTCTTTAGAAGAAAGGCACCATAGAACAACCATTAGTAGTACTTTATTTAAAAATGAATGAGGGGCCAGACGCAGTGGCTCACGCCTGTAATCCCAGCACTTTGGGAAGCCGAGGTGGGCAGATCACCTGAGGTCAGGAGTTCGAGACCAGTCTGGCCAACATGATGAAACCCTGTCTCTATTAAAAATACAAAAATTAGCCAGGCGTGGTGGCAGGTGCCTGTAATCTCAGCTGCTCAGGAGGCTGAGGCAGGAGAATCGCTTGAATCCAGGAGGCGGAGGTTGCAGTGAGCCAAGATCACTCCAGCCTGGGTGACAGTGAGACTCCGTCTCAAAAAAAAAAAGAATAAGGGCCAGGTGTGGTGGCTGAACCTATAATCCTAGCACTTTGGGAGGCCAGGGTGGAAGGATAGCTTGAAGCCAGAAGTTTGAGATCAGCCTGGACGATATAGGGAGACCCTGTCTCTACAATACAAATAAAAAACAAAGAAACAAAAAATGAATGAAAGTAATTTTACTTTTTAATAAAGCTCCTGAGAGTATAATTAGTTTTATTTTTATGTAAAGAAAATGTCTTCCCATTGTGTTAACACTATTAGTTGAAAGAAATAGAGATTCATTTAGATTGCAGAAAGAAATGGAGATTTAGAATAAGATTATATAAGAACATAGCAATGAAAGGCATCTCCATGACACAGTTAGGCCTTACAGTGCTCTGCCATTCATGTCATTCATTGTCTTGGTCCACTTGGGCTTCTGTAACAAAATACCATAAACTGGGTAGCTTATAAACAACAGAAAAAGATTTCTTGTAGTTCTGGGTGCTGGGAAGGCCAAGATCAAAGTGCTGGCAAATTCAGTGTCTGGTGAGGGCCTGCTTAACTATTCTTGGACAGCTGTCTTTTCACTGTGTCCTCACATGGCTGAAGGGACAAATGAGCTCCCTCAGGCCTCTTTTGTAAGGGCACTAATCCAACTGAGGAGGGCCCCACTCTCATGACCTCATCACCTTCCAAAGGTCCTACCTCCTAAGAGCCTCACTTTGGGGGTTAGAACTTCAACATATGAATTTTGGGGTGATGCAAGCATTGAGACCATAGCACCCACTTATTTTGTTGTTCCTTTTCTCTCATGTCTGCTTCCACTTCTGTTCACTCTACCAACTTCTTAATTCTCTCTGTGTGTCTGTAGTTTAAATTCCTGAGTAAGGATCTCATAGGCCACCCAATGACTTCATCCCTGTTTGGGTAGAGCTTTCACATTGGGTTTCTTAGAGGCCGTTAACCAGCGTAAAGATTGGCTTACCTATGGTCCCATGCAGGGCTGCTCCTGTGAGCATGGCAGTTGCTCTCAGAAATGGACTGTGAGTGTGGTGGGCACCATGAGTGACCAGTCCAGCACAATGGTTATAGGTAATGATGAATTATTTCTTTTGATGACCAACCTCTTTTTCCCATATTTCTCAGTTTATTGTTGAGTAAAGAACCAACAAATTTGAAAAATATAGACTGCTTATGTACTGCATATCTAGTTATATGTGATATATATATAGGGATATATTTGCATATAGTATATAAACTATAACATATAAAACTATGTAATTATATAGTTTGTGATACAGGTGGGCATCCAAGTAAAATAACAATTTGGTTATGTGGCCTAGCCAGGAAACAACATGTTGTACTCAACTGGATATTTTGGTTATCTGAGACTTGAATTGCTTTCCTGAATTTTACATCTTGTTCCCTTTCTAGTCCTCTTCCTTTTGGAAATATATTCCTTTTGTTTTGTTTTGTTTTGAGACAGGGTCTCACTCTATTGCCTAGCTGGAATGCAGTGGCACAATCATGGCTCACTGCGGCCTCGACCTCCTGGGCTCCAGCAAGCCTCACACCTCAGCCTCCCCAGTAACTGGGACTACAGGTGCATGCCACCACACCCAGCTAATTTTTTGTTTTTTTTTTTTTTAATAGAGATGGGGTTTTGCCATGTTGTCCAGGCTGGTCTTGAACTCCTGAGCTCAAGCAATCTGTCTGCCCCAGCCTCCTGGAAATATATTCCTTTTATCCCTCCTCCCTACTCTATAGCATTCCCAGGACCCATCTTACAGTAGTTGGTGACATCCCATCCAATCACAAGTATCCTGTAACTATTAACTTATTTGGTTGCCAATTCAACAATGGTGGTTTTTAAAAAAATCTTTGGCTCTTCTTAGGGGTATTTTCCCGTATGTCCACCTTTGATATCTGAGTTGGCTATGATGGGCCAGCTAGTGAATAACCCTGGTTTTATTGGGTAGTTGAAATCTAATGTAAATGGAAGATTTGATATGTCAGGTAGAGTTTCAAATGTGTCTAATGAAAGGTCCTATTTGTTAAATCCTAGTGCATGTGAATAAATGTTTAGTAGGTAGAGCAACATCTTTTTCTAATAGTATTTGTCTTATTCCCTCCCTCCCTCCCTCCCTTCCTTCCTTCCTTCCTTCCTATCTTCCCTCCTTCCTTTCAAGACAGGGTCTTGCCATGTTGCCCAGGCTGGTCTTGATCTCTGGGCTCAAGCAATCCTCCCATCTTGGCCTCACAAAGTGCTGGGATTACAGGCATGAGCCACCGCTCTTGGCCCTTATAGTTTCCTAAACCCACTAAATCTTTATTTTAAATAAAGATTTTACTTAAAAATTTTATTTTTTATTTTTTTTGAGACAGAGTCTCACTCTGTCACCCAGGCTGGAGTGCAATGGTGCAATCTTGGCTCACTGCAACCTCTGCCTCCTGGATTCAAGTGATTCTCCTGTCTCGGCCTCCCGAGTAGCTGGGATTACAGGTGCCCACCACCACGCCTGGCTAATTTTTGCATTTTTAGTAGAGACGGGGTTTCACCATGTTGGTCAGGCTGTTCTCGAACTCCTGACCTCAAGTGATCTGCCCGCCTTGGCCTCCCAAAGTGCTGGGATTACAGATGTGAGCCACTGCGCCTGGCCCCACTAAATCTTTAAAATACTGAAAGAGATCCAAACATCTAACATAATTTGAAAAAAAGTATATAAAACTTTAGTTTTTAAAGAGTATAAAGACGACACAGACCTATTTTTTTCTAAAAACAAACACTGATATGCCAATTATCAGAAAAGGAAACTTTGGGCTATTAGGTTTTCCAGTGATGGAAAAACTCCAGTGATGGAGTTCTTTATTCTGGTGCTATGGTTCGAATATTTGTCTCTTTCAGAACTCATGTTGACATTTAATCCCCAGTGTGGCAGTATTGAAAGGTGAATTCTTTCAGAGGTGACTGGGTCATGAGATCTCTGCTGTCATGAATGGATTAGTCCATTCATGGAGTAATGGGTTAATGGATTAATGGATTATCATGGAAGTGGGACTGGTGGCTTTATAAGGGGAAGAGAGTCTTGAGCTAGCATGCTCAGCCCCCTCGCCATGTGATGCCCCTGTGTCATCTGGGGCTCTGCAGAGAGTCTTCACCAGCAAGAAGGCCCTCACTAGGTGGGGTCCCTCAAACATGGACTTCTCAGCCTCCATCACTGTAAGAAATAAATTCCTTTTTTTTTTTTTTTTTGCGACTGAGTCTCACTCTGTTGCCAGGCTGGAGTACAGTGGTGTGATCTCAGCTCATGGCAGCCTCCCCCGGGTTCAAGCGATTCTCTTGCCTCAGCTTCCTGAGTAGCTGGGACTACAGGTGCATGCCACCACGCCCAGCTAAGTTTTGTATTTTTAGTAGAGACCAGGTTTCACCATGTTGGCCAGGCTGGTCTTGAACTCCTGACCTCGTGCTCTGCCTGCCTGGGCCTCCCAAAGTGTTGGGATTACAGGTGTGAGCCACTGCGCCTGGCTCATAAATTCCTTTTCTTTATAAATTACTCAGTTTCTGAAGATAAAACTCTGACTTTGGACTGTAAACCTTTGTCTTGGGTATGAAACCTTGACATTGTTGAAAGAAGAGTGGAAACTGTAAGGGACAACAAGTTTCACCACAGCACAGTCTTCTTTCTCTGATAGGCCATCCGAACAGCTAAGGAGAAGACAGATCACTCAAGAACTTAAGTTGTTTATTAGCTACAGCATGTTTGCTGCTTTGATACACATTCAGCCATTTTGGAGGAAAGCTAAGCAGTACTGACTGCCCATTTTCGTGAACTTTAAATAACAAATACTATTTCTCAAGGTCTTCATTTTATCATTAAATTCAGCTAATTACTACCTGTTTAAAAAGAAATAAATAAATAAATTTCAGAATATCTGAAACTCAGTGTCAGATATTCTGTTATAAGCGACAGAAAATGAACTAAGACATGTGCTAAGTAGGATTTATGATTTTATGAACTTTGGATTTTGTTTTCAATACAGTTGTTTAAACTTCATTATAGGCTGGGTGTGGTGGCTCATGCCTGTAATTCCGGCATTTTGAGAGGCTGAGATGGGAGGATTGCTTGAGGCCAGGAGTTTGAGACCAGCCTGGCCAACATAGGGAGACCCCATCTCCACCAAAAAAAAAAAAATTAGCTAGGCATGGTGGTACATGCCTGTGGTCCACCTAATTGGGAGGCTGAGGTGGGAGGATCACTTGAGCCCAGAAGGTTGAGGCTGCAGTAAGCCGAGATCGTGCCACTGCACTCCAGCCTGGGCAACAGAGAGAGACTGTCTCAAAAAACAAAACAAAACAAAACAGAACAAAACAAAACACAAATAGACTTCATTATGGTGGACTTATTTTTTTTCCCTCATTATACTCCTAAGAAACTTTCTGTAAGTCTATGCTATAATATTAAAATAAAGTATACCTTCTTCATAAGATACCAAATTTATTAACCAAGGTGATAAAATTGGTGACAAACTACCAGGCTGCTTTCACCTACCTATGTAACAATGTTTTCTCTAGTAAATTAACATTTGAAGATGTTATGAACAGATGACCATGCCATATGAGCAACAAACTATGAAGAATGAACATTTATAAACACTTTACTTTTGTTATTGAATAAAATTTACAACCAGGTTAATCTGACACTTTTAATGTATGCATAATTGTTATTGTGCTGTGAGGTAATTAGGCATAAATGGTAAGTAGTTCATGTAAATCACTATAATTAGAATTACTTTTACACAGCCAAATCAAGCATTTCCAGAGTCAGGGAGGGAGAGAATTAAATAGAGTATGGAGCTACTCTGAAAATCTCTATTTCCATTAATCAGGGGTCTATAGGCAGCCAGGTTTTTTCATCTCTTGGGAGGAGACATCGTAGCCCAAGAGACCTGAGAATTGGGAGCCACAGAACTCCTTTCCTTTTTCTCCTGCCCTCTACCAGATAATTTTCAGTTTTTCCCTAATGAGAACTTATTTCCAACTCCCTCTTATATCCTACCATCTTTTATTTGGATACCCCCTCCTCACCCTTCCAAGAACAATGCATGAGGCAGATGGAAAAGAACTACTCAATTCTACCATTGCACTCAGAGCAGCCACAGGCAATACATAAATAACTGTATTCCAATAAATCTTTATTTACAAAAACAAGTGTCATGCTGGATTTAGCCCATGGCCATAATTTGCTGGCCTTTGCTCTAGATGACTGCTACCTGACTAGATATGAGGGCTGGTAGATCATTAATTGTATTCAAAGTCCTGCTTGAACTTTACCTAGTCTAGCTTTCAAGTTTAATATTCCATTACTATATTGTATTCCTGCCTCTATTCAACAGGAACTATTCACTATTCCATTAAATAGACAAACAGACAAATAGAACAAAATAGAAAGTTCAGAATATACATGGGAACTTGATATATGATTGAGTTGACATTGTGAATTAGTAGGAAAAGGATTGTCTATTCACTAAATTAGCATGGGATCATTGGTTATCTATGTGAAGATTAAAATAAAATTAGGTACTTACCTCTAGAAATAAATGCCCTAAATTTAAAGTGAAAACTTTAGAACTTCTTGAAGAAAATATAGAGGAGTAACTTTGTGAACTTGGGAAAAGGAATAATTTCTTTTCTTTTTTTCGAGGTAGAGTTTTGCTGTGTTGCCCAGGCTGGAGTGCAGTCATGGCTCACTGCAGCCTTGACCTCCCAGGCTCAAGCAATCCTCTCAGCTTCGCCTCCCCAGTAGCAGGGACTACATGTGCATACCACCATGCCTGGCTAATTTTTTGTATTTTGTAGAGATGTGGTCTCACCATGTTGCCCCGGCTGGTCTTAAACTCCTGGCCTCAAGCAATTCACCTGCCTCAGTCTTCCAAAGTGCTGGGGTTACCAGCTGAGCCATCACGCCCAGCCAGAAGAATTTCTTATACAAGATATGAAAGTCCAATATATATGTTCATGTTGTCCTGTAAATTAAAAAGAAAATAAAAAAGTTCAACTTATAAAGGTAAACACGGATACATTTGACTATGTTAAAATTTAAAACTTCTAGTTAACAAAAGGTACCATAGAAAAAGTGAAAAGGTAGACGACAGACTGGGAGAAAAGATTTTTCATCAAAAGTAATTGACTACTGGCTGGGCGCGGTGGCTCACGCCTGTAATCCCAGCACTTTGGGAGGCCGAGGCGGGCAGATCACCTGAGGTCAGGAGTTCGAGACCAACCTGGCCAACATGGTGAAACCCCGTCTGTACTAAAAATACAAAAATTAGCCAGGTGTGGTGGCGGGCGCCTGTAATTCCAGCTACTCAGAAGGCTGAGGCATGAGAATCGCTTGAACTTGGGAGGTGGAGGTTGCAGTAAGATGATATCCGTCACTGCACTCCAGCCTGGGTGACAGAGCGAGACTCCATCTCAAAAAAAAAAATTGATTATGGATCGCTCTCTAGAATACATAAAGAACCCTGACCAGGTGCAATGGCTCACGCCTGTAATCTCAACACTATGAGAGGCTGAGGGTTGGGAGGATCGCTTGAGGCCAGGAGTTTGAGACCTGCCTGAGCAACATAGCAAGACCTAATCTCTGCAAATAATAATAATAATAAAGAATATATAAATAACATCTACCATATAATAGAAAAACAGACAACCCAGTAGAAAAATAGACAAAGGAGAGTATTTTTTTTCAGAAATAACTAGCAGATGCCACAAGACTGGATAAACAAATCAGAATGTATTTATAAAATGGAATGTTGCTTAGCATGGGGATGATAAACTATACATTCAGGTGGCTAATACTGAGGAGGAAGGGGACAAAGGAGGCTTCAACTATACTTAATGCTTTATTACTTAAATTTGAAATAAATGTCAACATAGAAAGATTTGATAAAGCTGGAGGGTGGGTAACGAGGTGTTCCATATAGTCTTCAATTTTGCCTGTTTGTAATATTCCATTGTGAAAATATTTTACATGTGATTGTGAGATATTTCAACAGGTTAGTTTTGTTTTTGTTTTGTTTTGTTTTGTTTTTGAGACAGAGTCTTGATCTGTCACATAGGCTGGAGTTCAGTGGTGCGATCTCGGCTCACTGCAACCTCTGCCTCCTGGGTTCAAGCAATTCTCGTGCCTCAGCCTCCTGAGTAGGTAGGGCTAAGGCATGCGCCACCACGCCTGGCTAATTTTTGTATTTTTAGTAGATGCTGTGTTTCACCGTGTTGGCCAGGCTGGTCTCAAACTCCTGGCCTCAAATGATTGCCACCTCAGCCTCCCAAAGTGCTGGGATTACAGGTGTGAGCCACTGTGCCTGGCAGGGTTAATTGATTTTTTTTTTCATTTTGAAAAAATTACAACTTTTCTTGAAAATATAATTTTAGAGTCTACTAGTTCAGCCTTTCCTTCTTACAAATAGACTGAGGGGCCGGGTGTGGTGCGTCATGCCTGTAATCCCAGCACTTTGGGAGGTTGAGGTGGGTGGATCACTTGAGCCCAGGAGTTTGAGATGAGCCTGGGCATCATGGCAAGACTTCATCTCTAAAAAATAAAAATAAAAAAATTAAAAAAAAAACAAATAGACTGTGGAAGGAGAATTATTAGCACAGTCCTCAGAAAGGCATATGAAATATGTTTATAAGAGGGTTTTAGCAATGCAATCTTTTCCTCTTTCTGAAATTTCATAAACTGAATACTTATAAATCTGATCACACTCTTCTCCTGCTTAAAGCTTTCAGCCCCCTCAGGATAAACTACAAACTCAGCATGTCCTTCAAAGTTCTTGAGAGCCTAGTCCCTGCATCTTGCCAGCCTCCTCTGCCATTGTTCTCTGCTGGCAATAAAAGCCCCAGCTATGATGACCTGCTTAAAGATCCTTGGACGAGGCTGAGACCTTATTTTGTCTCTGGGTCTTTGCTAAAGCTGCCCACCCTCCATCCTTTCGTTATGGCTCACCTCACATTGCCTGCTCGGTGACCACATGCTCCTCTGGTAGATATTGTATTTCTTTCTTTCTTTTTTTTTTTTTGAGATGGAGTCTCACTCTGTCACCCAGGCTGGAGTGTAGTGGCACGATCTCAGCTCGTGGCAACCTCCGCCTCCCAAGTTAAAGCGATTTTCATGCCTCAGCCTCCAAAGCAGCTGGGATTATAGGCGTTTGCCACTGTGTTTGGCTAATTTTTAGTAGAGATGAGCCAGGCTGGTCTTGAATTCCTGACCTGAAGTGATCTTCCTACCTTGGCCTCTGAAAATGTTGGGATTACAGGTGTGAGCCACTGCCCCTGGCCAGTTTTTCTTTTCTTGGTCTTCTGGGCCTGAAGATCCCAGCCCACTGCCTAGCACAAAGTAGGTGCTCAATACTCAATTCATGTTTGTGGAACAAATGAAATGTGAATGAGTAACAAAGCCATCACTAAAGAGTCACAGAGCCTATCCATGTATCTGTGTGAGAGTGTAGGTGTCTCCGTTGTGTGCCTATATCCACGTATGTCTCTGTGAATATGTCCTCTTCTCATTCCCTCCTTAACATCAGTTTTTAGCTAACCCTGAAGATGCCTGGAAGGCCAGTTTAATTTCTCAGATTCAGAACAACAACAGCGTTCAGAACAAGGGATATTTTCCACATCTTTCTTTTGATGAAGCCCAGATTGGCTTGAGAGTAATGCTCGTATCTCAATAGTGGACTGAACTAGTAGTGGACTGGAATAGACCAGACCTAGCAGAGCTTCACCTAAGCTGGCCAAAAGCAGAGTATCAGGTAGGAGCAAAGTGAACATGGAAGGATTTGCCAGAAAACTAGCCCGCTGTCATTTGTCTCCCAGTGGTGCACACAGGAACTTATAAATGTTTGTGACTTGAATGCATGAGACGTCAAAAAGTCATTTGCATCTTTAAATTGTGTTATAATCAGAAATTGAACCATTTCTTACACTAGTAGTTTTAGAGTTTTAAGCACACCCCCAACTTATTTAGATACTTAAATAGGCTTAATTATGCTAGTAAACTGAGCAAGTTGGTGTATTATACTTTAGGCTGCCGAGATTCTTTTGCAAATCAGCTAAAGACATTTCAAAAACCATTTTCATTTAAAGAGAATTTATGGGTGCTAATATATAGTTCAGTTTTTTAGTTTTTAAAGATCTTCTTAGAAACCTGAAATGATCTACTTTTATCAAAAAGTGGTCCATGTTGAGAATGCTATAATGCCAGTTTTTAAAAGATGTAATTATGCTCAGCATTCCAGCTGGAATCATTGTTTCTGATTCTATCATTTTGGGAGATAATAATGCAATGGTGGGGGGAATGGAGAGAAACAGGAAAAGTAGTATTCCTGCATTTTAAACAAATTGAAAACAACACTTTTTATTTTAACAGCACCACCCTTATTATCTAATTGTCCTAGTGGAAATGATGCCAGAGTAGCAGGTGGATAGTGACCCAGAAAGGCAGAGGACGTGCTATTTCAATGTATAACTTTGATGAGAATCACCTTGGATCATTTTTTAATGCTAGAATTTTAATATCATAGGGAACAAAGGATAATATTAAAATCATTAAATCAAAATATTTGGAATGATGGATGACATACATTCTTTTAGTTTGCAGTAAAGGAATAGTTTTGATAACAGTTTTGAAAGCAAATGTCTACAATACAAATATGCAGATATTTTTGAATAATTTTAGACTTATTTCAAAAGTAAAAGTAATACAGTAGTCACCTTACCAAATTTTGTTCTGTTTTTTTCCAACTTTTCATTTTGAAAAATTTCAACGATATACTTAGATCCACTAATGGTTAATATTTTGCCACATTTGTTTAATTTTCTCTCTAAATATCTTATTTTCTAGAACCATCTACAAGTAAGTTGCATCATAACACTTGACCCCTAAATATATCACATATAACGCCTAACAAGGACCTTTTCCTGCATAACTATATTATCATCATCACATTCCAGAAATTTAACACTCATTTAGTAATGTTATCTAAAGTAGGGTTGGCAGATTTAGCAAATAAAAATACAGGCTGCCCAGATAAATGTGAATTGTATGTATGTATGTAAGAGATGGGGTCTTGCTATAGCCCAGGCTAGTCTCTAACTCCTGGGCTCATGTGATCCTCCTGCCTCGGCCTCCTGGGTAGCTAGATTACAAGTGCAAGATATGACATTTTTGAAAGGAATGTAGCACGATCTAACCTTGAAGATATGAACTACCTCAAGCTAATAGTTTACCTGATATACGAGAGATGTTGCTGTATCTTCCTGAAACATTTAAAATAGCCGTTAGGGCTCCTTCGAGTTTGCTGCAGTGCCCTGGGTGCCTCAATTTGAGAACTTCAATTCTTTGCAATATGTTGTATTGACTTTTTAGTACATGTGAGCATTGTGTGTTCACTACACATGCAGTATATATTATGTCATATGCTCTGTGTGTTTTATTATTTGTGTTTTGTCCCCCCTTCTATTCCGTGAGTTCCTTGGAAACAAGGATTGTTTTCTACACATTATTGTATCCTCAGCACATAGCACAGTACATGCCCATAAATGCTGGTTGAATTGTATGAAATTGAATCTAGGTTGATCTCCTAATTTTATTAATGAGACACAAAGGCCTAAGGTTAGCAGAAATATCTTGTGTTCAGAAATGTTTGTTAGTGATAAAGAGATCTTAGTTCTCAAATACGACCCTGACTTGAGCTTCTGCTTTTCAGTTAAGTAGAAACCTAAATTGGACATATATCATATATTATGGGTAGTAACAATGAGGTATATTGAAATAAATAATCAAAAAATTCCGAAGCTAAATATTATAATGTTCATCTTGGGATTGGTGCTTGGTGGTTACATGAATGACAGGGCTTTTACTAAAGCTTTTCTGTTTTTGTTACTAAATCCTCAGAGAGATGGTGTAATGAAAACATTTCACTGCAGTGGCTCATGCCTGTAATCCCAGCAATTTGGGAGGCTGAGGCCGGAGAATCGCTTGAGCCCAGGAGTTTGAAACCAGCTTGTGCAACATAGGGAGATCTCATCTCTACAAAAAATGTAAAAATTAGCTGGGCATGGTGGTGGGCACCTGTGGTCCCAGTTACTTGGGAGGCTAGGGTGGGAGGATCTCTTGAGCCCGGGAGGTCAAGCCTGAAGTGAGCTGTGATGGTGCCACTGGACTCCAGCCTGGGTAACAGAGCGACACCTTGTCTCAAAAAAACAAAAGAATCATTTTGGACTTTGGAGTCAGATTTGAAGTGCATTTCCATTTTGGCTCTGACACTATCTTCATCTTTGTCTTAGTTTTGCCATCTAATTCATAAGTCATTTGCTAAGAGTGGGAATATTTATCTCTGAGAAATCTTTTTCCTCCATGATTACAAAATGTGAAATATTTAAGAAAGAGCTCTGTGATCAAATAAGTTTAGGAAATGCTATGTGAATAACTCTCAGAGAATCACAATGCCGTTAGTATATCAAAGACTCTGAGAAATTCTGCAGTAAACAAACTTTTTTTTGTTGTTTTTTATTTTTTATTTTTTTGTAGAGATGAGATCTCTCTATGTTGTCCAGGTTGGTCTTGAACTCCTGGGCTCAGGCATTCTTTCTGCCTCAGCTTCCTAAAGTGTTGGGATTACAGGAGTGAGCTACCATGCCTAGTCAAAGAAACTTTTAAGCTTTGGTCCTGTAATTCAGTGTTTCTCCAACTTGAACACGTGGCTTCTTTTAAAATGAACACCCATAAACATAATGCAGAAATAATGCTTTACGCAATAAACTTTAGAAAACCCTACTTGCTTCATAGGAATTGTTTGATGTGTCTGACATGTAGTGAGAACTCAACAAAAGATGCGAGACCCCGTTACCAAGACACACATCCTGGATTCTGGCTTTAAGACATTCAATGCTTATTTATTTATTTATCCAGACAGAGTAGTCTTGCTGTGTCACCCAGGTTGGAGTGCAGCGGCATGATCTCAGCTCGCCTGTCCCCCTACATCTTTGTTAATACAGTGTCCTCTCAAACTTTCAGATTTTTGCCATGATGGTATTTCATTAATATTTTAAATCTTACCTCTTGTATTGTGAATGAGAGTATTCTGTCAACGTTAAAGCCATTTGCATTTGTTTTTCTTACTGATTGATTTATAAAAGCTCTTTGTTTATTAAGAAAATAAACTCTTTTTTTTTTTTTTTGAGACAGAGTCTTGCTCTTTCGCCCAGGCTGGAGTGCAGTGGTGTAATCTCAGCTCACTGCAATCTCTGCCAAATGATTCTTGTGCCTCAGCCTCTCGAGTAGCTGGGACTACAGGCACGTGCCACCACATCGACTAATTTTTGTATTTTTAGTATAGATGGAGTTTCACCATGTTGGCCAGGGTGGTCTCAAACTCTTGGCCTCAAGTGATCTGCTCATGTTGGCCTTCCAGGGTGCTGGGATTACAGGTGTGAGCCACTGCACCCAGGCAGAAAATAAATTCTTTAATTTTTTTTTTTTTTTTTTGAGACAGTCTTGCTCTGTTGCCCAGCCTGGAGTGCAGTGGCACGATCTCTGCTCACTGCAACCTCCGTCTACCAGGTTCAAGTGATTCTTCCACCTCAGTCTCCCATGTAGCTGGGATTACAGGTGTGTGCCACCATGTCTGGCTAATTTTTGTATTTTTAGTAGAAACGGGGTTTCACCATGTTGGCTAGGCTGGTTTCGAACTCCTGACCTCCCGCCTTGGCCTCCCAAAGTGCTGGATTACAGGTGTGAACTACTGAAATTCTTTTAAATTATTTTTTAATTTTTAATTTTTGTGGGTATATAGTAGGTGTATATATTTATGGGGTACATGAGATGTTTTGATACAGGCTTGCAATGTGAAATAATCACATCATGGAGAATGGGATATCCGGCCTCTCAAACATTTATCCTTTGTGTTACAATCAAATTATATATTCTTTTAGTTACTTTAAAATCTACAATTATTGACTATAGTCATTCTGTTGTGCTATCAAATAGTAGGACTTATTCTTTCTGTTTGTTTTGTACCTGTTAACCATCCCCACCTCCCCCTCCACCCCAGCCTCCTACTACCCTTCCCAGTCTCTGGTAACCATCCTTCTACTCGCTATGTTCATGAGTTCAATTGCTTTGATTTTTGGATCCTACAAATAAGTGAGAATATGTAGTGTTTGTCTTTCTGTGCCTGGCTTATTTCACTTAATGTAATGACCTCCAGTTTCATTCATGTTGTTGCAAATAACAATATCTCATTCTTTTTTTATGGCTGAATAGGACTCCTGTGTATTCTTGCCCATAATAACTGATGCAGTTTTTTTTTTGCAGTTTATTTGCTGTTTTTCCTTCCTTAGGATTTTTTCTAACAGAAAGTTATAATTTCAGTGTTTTTTTTTTTTTTGAGATGGAGTCTCGCTCTGTTGTCCAGGCTGGAGTGCAGTGGTGTGATCTAAGCTCACTGCAACCTCCATCTCCCAATTTCAAGCAATTCTCCTCCTCAGCCTCTCCCAAGTAGCTGGGATTACAGGCGTGTGCCACCACAGCCAGCTAATATTTGTATTTTTAGTAGAGACGGGGTCTCACCATGTTGGTCAGGCTGGTCTCAAACTCCTGACCTCAAGTGATCTGCCCGCCTCAGCCTCCCAAAGTGCTGGGATTACAGGTGTGAGCTTTATAAGCTGTTGATAAGGATTACAAGAGAAGAGGAATTTGATTTGATGGGCCCTGGTTCCTGAGAAGGTAGATGGGGTATAAAATCAAACACTGATAGAAGGTTGGAAGAAGGACAGGAAGAGGAATCGTTTTCCTTTGTAACAGGAGGAATGTCACAGGAGGGAGGAATGGATGGGTGCAGACGTGGGTGGGATTGCAGTTTCACATAGGAAGTTGAAGGACTTTCAACCCAATGCCTTCTGTTCTCTTTATGAAGAAGTAGGAGACATCTTCTGAAAGTGATGAGTGAAATGTAGTTTTGCTTAATGGGAAGTAAGAAGGTTCCAGAGATTCTTTGCAGAGACACAGTGAACTCACCAGGAAAACAGAATTGTTGACAATATGGAGGGCCCAGAGAGAGGGTCCTCTCTGCACGACTGTCAGACTTTTTTCAGCAATCCTCAGCAATCTGGGTGAAGTTCATGGAAGGGTATATATTTTAGTATGAGATTTTTCTATTTTTAGCTATCTTTTTATCATTTATATATGATTTTATTAAATTATGGTTAGAGTACATTTGATTCTTTGGAATTTATTGAAGTTTTCTTTCTGGCTTAGCATATGGACTATATTTGAAATTATGCTGCTAGTTCTTGAATGTATTCTTGGTTTGTTGGGTTTAGAGTTTATATGGATGTAAATTGCTTGAACTTACTAATTGTATTGTTCAGATCTTTGAGAGGGATGTGTCAAAGGGTGTGATGTTTCTTTTTTCACGAATTACAGGTCTGAGTATAAACAGGTATTGGTAAGCACATTATGCTTGCAGTCTTTGGTGTGATTACACATGCAAAGGTGAGCAGTGATGGGGAACTTCCCTGTGCTGGGCCCTGCACCCAACAGATAAGGAGACAGCAGGTTGGAGAGTTGAGAGGGCTTACCCAGGGTCACCTAGCTAATAAATAGCCAGCCAGGATTTGTACCTAGATCTTTTGGGTTCAACTCTAATACTCTTCTGCCATATCTCTTATGCTTGGTGGAGGTAGGTGGTAGGTTATCACTGTCTTCCAACATCATCCTTAAGCTTATGAGCTTATGATCTATCTGCACAATCTAAAAGGTGATGTCACTGGATCCTCATCAAAAGCCCATTAGAGAAGGTGTCATCATCCTACTTTACAAACTCCCTAAGATACAGGTAACTTGTGACAAATCTTATAACTGGTCACTAGAGAAACTTAGTCATTTCAGATTTTGAAGTCTGAGTCTAATGTTACGTGTGTGCATTTTGGGAGTCCGGGATGTATCAGAGTCCTGGCAGAAAACAATTCACAGCAGATGTTTCAATAAAGACCAAATTTAGAGACTACTTAGAGAGGCATGGGCAGGCTTAAGGCAGCAAACAAGGGATGGAAGGGCAAAGGAGGAGACTGGTGAGAGCTGGAGCTGTGGCCTGAGGGGTGGGTCGCTTGTTGGTCTGGAGGGATGCAGCTCTACTGGGACACAGCTCTGAAGCAGGGAGGGATGGGAGAGAACGACCCATCCCTTTCTATGCCCTCTGTCCTGTTTCCTGCAAGGAATGCCTCCCACAGGCTGAACCAGCCAGGAGCCAGCCAGAAAGGGCAGTCGCTTGGGGTACAGACAGGACGGAGAAGGCATCAGGGGAGGGGAGCACATGGAGAATGACCAGCACCAAGAAACAGTGTAAGGGTGGAGTTCACTGTGATTTCTGAGACACAAGGACAAGTTATAGGGAATTAAATTTAAGGAAGGAAATTTAATAGAATAGAAAAATAGCATTAAGTTGTGAGAAAATGTAAATTAGGAGCATGCAAATGATGTGGGTTCCTAAGGGACAGCCATTTTGAAGAAAACCGTGTAACCCTTCCTCTCCCTGAAATCACTACTATTAATAAAGAATTCAAAAACTTCTTTAGGACCCATTTTATATCCTTCTGATTAGTCTTACTGTTCTCCATTTGATCCTCTGATTTTTCCCTTAAGACATAGATTTTTAAGCCCCTTAAAATAATTTCAATAATTATTAGAAAACTGAAATTTTTATTAGGAGAAAATTAGCTTGTTTCCCCAAGTAAAAATACGTGGAGTATATAATATTGTTTAGATAGACTATGTCTGTGTCTAATGATTCTCGTTAGGAGGGTATTCATTTTGTTGATCAATTTACTTATATTAAAATCCCCGTCTAATACAGTATTCATGTGATATGAGGTATTTGTGATCTTAGACGTTTGAGGATCTTTTCTTTGGCACAGCAGTATCTCTTTGTCATCTTCTGAATATTACTATAAAATATAATACAACATAACAGATTATATATGTAATATATAATGTAGTATTTGCTAAAGTGCTCTTTCTAAAATATATTGAGTTGAGAGGGAAAAATAGAAGAGAGGACCGTGAGTGCAACTTTTTCTTTTTCTTTTTTTTTTTTGAGTTGGAGTCTTCCTCTGTTGCCCAGGCTGGAGTGCAATGGTGCGATCTTGGCTTACTGCAACCTCTGCCTCCCTGGTTCAAGTGATTCTCCTGCCTCAGCCTCCTGAGTAGCCTGCCACCATGCCTGGCAAATTTTTGTATTTTTAGTAGAGACGGGGTTTCACCATGTTGGCCACTGGTCTTGAACTCCTGACCTCAAGTGATCTGCCCGCTGGGGCCTCCCAAAGTGTTAGGATTACAGGTGTGAGCCACCACGCCCGGCCAACCTTTTTGTTTTTTTTTTAGCAGCATTCAGCTCTCTCCATGCAATCTTTCCCCCCATCTTTCTTCATTCCTTTTCCCTGAACTTCATTTATTCAGCCTATCTTGAGTACATAATGTAGCAGTATTTGAATAGGCCTTAAACTATTCCCACAAAATGTATTGTGAAGAATTATGAATTGCTATGACACTCTCAGTTACCTAATACAAAATGCTGCTTTCAAAAGATTTCACATACATAGAATATACTTAGAGATTATTAGGTTTTATGCAAGTTTTCCAATTTGAAGCTGTTCTAAAATTAAGAGCATAATGCTTTTTCTGGCAAGTTGAAAATAGAATAACCATTGCATGATAATGGTTCATATAAGAAACAAAAAACCAAGAAAAATTAAGAAGTTTTGGCAGGAGTAGAAAACTGTTTTGAGTGGAGATTTAAGAATAGATGGAGAGTTAACATGCAGAGAGATACCAGGAAGCCATCCAGATGGCAGAGTCAAAGCAAAGAAGATCCTTTTGTCTGGCCTAGACCATGAGTGAGGTCTAGAAGGCACAAGCTACATTTAGTAGAGAAAGAAAGCAAAAAGGAACAGGAAAGCAAGAGAGGTTTCTGAGGCAGGTTGGAATGAACCCATAAATTATAAAACAAAAACAGGCCAGGTATGGTGGCTCATGCCTACAATCCCAGCGCTTTGGGAGGCCTAGGCAGCAGTTTAAGACCAGACTGGGCAACATAGTGAGACCTCATCTCTACAGGATAGTTTGTTTGTTTGTTTGTTTCTTTTTTGAGATGGAGTCTCGTTCTGTTGCCCAGGCTGGGTGCAGTGGTGTGATCTCGGCTCACTGCAACCTCCGCCTCCTGGTTCAAGTGATTCTCCCACCTCAGCCTCCCAAGTAGCTGAGATTATAGGCATGCACCACAGCGCCCAGCTAATTTTTGTATTTTCAGAAGAGACAGGGTTTGACCATGTTGGCCAGGCTGGTCTTGAACTCCTGACCTCAAGTGATCTGCCTGCCTTGGCCTCCCAAAGTGCTAGGATTACAGGCATGAGCCATCGCGCCCAGCCTACAGGATAGTTTTTTTCATAAAAAATTAGCTGGATGTAGTGGTGTCCACCTGCCCCAGCTACTCAGGAGGCTGAGGCAAGAGGATTGCTTGAGTCCAGGAGTTCAAGGCTGTAGTATGCTATGATCATGCCACTGCACTCCAGCCTGGATGACAGAGTGAGACCCTGTCTCTAAAATAAATAAAATAAGACAAAGCCAAAAGCCTTATGGATGAGACCCTGAAAGCTAGGTTTTGAGAATGTTCTCTGCCAAATTATTGACCACTCCGGTTGATGCTAAGTGGCATAATCTTCACTTTTTTCTGTTTTACCCTCCCTTTCTGAACTCACTCCACCCTATCATACCTTGTTTTTTGCACAGGTGTTAGGAACTGCTGCAGAGTATGAAGGTTACTCGTCTAAGTGTAACAAAATTCAAGATGGTTATTTGGGTTGATAATAGCATTAGGTAAGATAAGTTCTATTTTGCTTCATCTCCAGAGCCCTTCAGTTTCCAGTTTTGCTCTGGACCTGACTGCTTTCCTGACCTGCAGTGCCACTGTGGTCCTGGAAGCAGGCCTCCCTCTGACAAGCTTTTTTCCCTCTCAGGGGCCCTCTACATTTCCCAGAGCCTATGTTTTCTTCTTGCTGAGTAGGAAGTTTTGTTCATACCCTGAATTTATGAAAGGACAATTTTCCATTTTCACACTTGATGAATAGGTTGGATGGATTGGTAGGAAATCATTTTTCCTCAATTGAAACAATTTCTTTTTTGTAAAAATGGTGTCTTGCATTGTTGCCCAGGCTAGTCTCAAACTCCGGGGCTCAAGCAATCCTAATGCCTCAGCCTCCCAAACATCATTTATTGAAGAGACAATTTCTTTCTCCCACTATGCTTTATATAGTTTTAGTAGCTTCTCTTATTTTTCTTCAGTATATTATTATATTGACTTCACTTTTATTTTTATTGATTGATTGATTGAGCGAGACAGGGTCTTGCTCTGTTGTCCAGGCTGGAGTGCAGTGATGTGATCTCGATTCACTGTAGTCTCCACATCCCGGGCTCAAGCAATCCTTCCACCTCAGCCTCCCAAGTAGCTGGGACTGTGGGAGTACATCACCATGCTGGCTGATTTTTGTAGAGATGGGGTTTTGCTATGTTGCCCAGGCTAGAGCTCAAACAATCTGACCACCTTGGCCTCCCAAAGTGCTGGAATTATAGATGTGAGCCACCATGCCTGGCCCACTTTTATTTTTGAGGTTTTTTTTTTTTTGATGTCTGAATAGTCCTCTGTTTCCTCTGAGTTTATTCCCCTCTGCATATTTGTTCTGGTCTCTGACTTTTATGTTGGAAGTTTTTTCCAAATATCCGTTGACCATTGGTACTAACAAGCTGATTGAAGCTCCAGCTTGAGAAGTTTGGTGACTGGTGTGCTTTACCAGAAGGTAATCTGGTAGGGATCTAGGTCTTTCTTTGGGAGAAGCTTAACCAGTGTAAGTGCCTTCTGGCCTTTTTATCTGGAGATCATTCAGTTTCTCCAGAAAAATTCTTCTACTCTATTAATTGCTGAGAATGAACCTAGCTGTCATTGTTTGGGGAGCCCATCTGGGAAAGAAGAAGGGAAAGACTACATGGCTGGTAAATGGTAGAGGGGATGTACATTCAAGTTGTGTGACTGTGAACCCCTCGCTGTGGGCTACTATGGTTATTGCCTCCTGTGTTGAATCCTAAGAGGGGCTTCACAGCATTTTTTCCAATTTTCTTTTGTGGTAAATACACACATAAGATTTACCATCTTAATCATTTTTTAAGAGTACAGTTCAGTGGTATTAAATACATTCTTAATGTCATGCAGCCATCACTACCATTTATCTCCAGAACTACTTTCATCTTGTAAAACTGAAACTCTGAACCCATTAAACAATAATTCCCCATTCCTTCCTCCCTCCAGCCCCTGGCAACCCCTTTTTCTACTTTTTTTTTTTTAAATTGAGATGGGGTCTTGCTCTGTTGTCTAGGCTGCAGTACAGTGGTGTGAACATGGCTCACTGTAGCCTTGACCTCCTGAGTTCAAACAATCCTTCAACTTCAGCCCCCTGAGTAACTGGGACCACAGGCGCATGCCACCATGCCTGGCTAATTCTTTTTAACTATTTGCAGAGATGAGGTCTCCCTATATTGCCCAGGCTGGTCTTGAACTCTTGGGCTCAAGTGATCCTCCCACCTCAGCCTCCCAAAGTGCTCAGATTATAGGTGTGAGCCACAGCACCTGACTTCTACTTTCTGTCTCTTTAATTGTTCGCTGTTCTAAGTACCTCATGTAAGTGGAATGGAGAATATTTGTCTTTTTGTGACTGGTTTATGTCACCTAGCATAATGTCCCCAATGTTCATTCATGTATACATTAGAGTTTTTTCCCTTTTTAAGGCTGCATAATATTTCAGCTTTACACACTTTTATATCAAGTTTTTTTCTTACTTATTGTATATAATAGCCCCTCTTGGTTCTGTATATAGGACAGTTAGGAAGACTATGTATATGATTATATTTAATTATTTGCATGGTAGAGATTTATAATTTGTTCTTAATTTGCAGCTTTTTTCAAGGAGCAAACCTCCAAGGGGCCTGTATGTTTATGGAGATGTTGGTAAGTGTGTTAAAATAAGTTTTGGGTGGGCAAAACAGAAAGTTTCTCAGCTTTCTCTCAGGGATGATTTCTATTTCTATCCCTCAATCTGTTACCAGCAAGGGAATAGGATGAGGCAGGGTAAGGTAGGGAGAGAAGAAAAGGGAGAGAGGGCAGTTATCTCAGCTTTTACTTTACTTCTCACAGGATACAGCTGTAGTCTAGGGCAGAATTAGTCACCATGTTAGGGTGCAAACATTATTTAATGTATAAAGTAATTAATATCAGGGAAGGAAATCAACTACAGATAGGTTATTAGACAAATCAGGATTCCATGACTCATTAACTCAGCTTAATACTTTTTTAAAAAATAAGCTGTTCTTTTTTACTTTTAATTTCCATTAATATTTCTAGTCATAACCTAAGCCCTTAGATGAATAATTTAGTCGTTATTATCTTTAATGTAGTTGATAGTAGATACTCTTAATGCATAAGTGGTAACATTTCTTTGGTCTCCCGGTTCTAGACATTGGGCAGAAAGACTCACATATTGCTGGAAACCTTCTGAGTGGTCACTTCTTTCTAGGTTTTCCTAATCATGTAGTGTCTTGCTTATGAAGTCTTCCCTGACCTCATTCTTACTGAAATATTCTGTTTTGTGGTTTCTATTTTCTTCAAACAAATCCTTTTCTCTTAGTCTTAAACCTCTCCTTGGCCACCCTCAGCCACTGATATCATGAAGGAGTTTCTACTTGGCTTTTTTGCCTCCTTGCTTTCAATTATTTCTTTGATGTCTTTTTTAATTTTTTAATTTTAATTTTTTCTAATCCCTCAGTTTACTGTCAATCAATTATTTCTTCTACTGGCGTACTCAAAACTCACATTCACATGTAACGAGGTCAGTTTTGGACCTAGACTAATATTCACACTCTAGGCTCCCCTATAGCCACAACACATTTGCGTTATGAGGGAGTGATGGCAGGGAATATTATCTTAGTAACATTTTTAGGAAAAGAAAAAAAAAGGGCATTGAATAAGTAGGTTTGTTTTTGTTTTTGTTTTGAGATGGAGTCTCTCTCTGTCACCCAGGCTGGTGCGGTGGCGCGATCTCGGCTCACTGCAAGCTCCGCCTCCCGGGTTCACGCCATTCTCCTGCCTCAGCCTCCCGAGTAGCTGGGACGACAGGTGTCTGCCATCATGCCCGGCTAATTTTTTGTATTTTTAGTAGAGACGGGGTTTCACCGTGTTAGCCAGGATGGCCTCGATCTCGTGACCTTGTGATCCGCTCTCCTCGGCCTTCCAAAGTGCTGGGATTACAGGCATGAGCCATGGCGCCCAGCCGAATAAGTAGTTTTAATGCCTTAAAGATTAAACTGTTCCTTTCTAAACTGTTCCTTCTTTTTCTAATTTGTTTACTGCTGCCTTGCATTGAATGTCCGTTTTGTATTTCCAGATTTAGCTAATCTAATAAGAGAGAATAATTTAGTTCACAAAAGTGAACATTAGAGATTGCCCCTTAAAATTCTTCAGGTTCTTGAAATTACAGAAAAGAAGGTCAAACTATTCTTTTTCTTAGTTCATTGGCTAATTGGTACTTTTGAGACCAATGTATACTTACTTCTTATTTTGAAAGCAGTTATAACAGACACTTGATCAATTTTATGTTCCTGCACCTTTGGGCACCATTAATGATTCTCATCTTGTTGTCAGGTCTCATTCTTTGCCTCCTGAGAACATCTACTTCCAGTACCTTCACTTTCATATTAAGTCATCGCTAAAATCAACAACTTTGTTCCTCCTGTTACCTTAACCACCTGACCATAAATGGAGATGGTTAAAGAAGCATAACTGCTTCCACTTCTGTAAAAGCACTTTTTTTTTTAAAACCCTATGAATGTTGTTGGATTTTAGTTTAGAAAATACAGCCATATGGTAACTAATTGAAGGGAAGCATATTACAAGTTATTCATCTGAGTGTTTGAAAGCAATAGAAAAGATGTGATAGTATGGGATGTTCATATAGTTTGGGTATGTGGCAACCTTTGTTTGGAAACATCCTTATAATATAGAGAGGGGAAGAGAAAGGAATTCTGAAATGGGAAGTGAGACGAACATTTTGGTGGCTATAATAAGTTTAGTTCAGACCACTTATAAAATATGTAATCGGCCAGGCATGGTGGCTCATACCTGTAATCCCAGCACTTTGGTAGGCCGAGGCGAGTGGATTGCCTAAGCCCAGGAGTTCAAGACCAGCCTGGGCAACATGGCAAAACCCTGTCTCCACAAAAAATACAAAAATTAGCCTGGCGTGGTGGCATGTGCCTATAGTCCCAACTACTCGAGAGGCTAAGGTGGGAGGATCACTTGAGCCTAGGAGGTCAAGGCTGCAGTGAGCCATGATTATGCCACTGCACTCCAGTCTGGGCAACAGAGTGAGACCCCCATCTCAAAAATGAAATAAAATAGGTAATAAAAGATCAAGTTTTCATTTGAGGGGCTCTCTGTATGGGAGAGTAGCCTCAAAATGCCACCATAAGCTCTTATTCTTTATTCTTTTCCTTTGTTGGACTTGGGAAACAGGTATTAAATTTTAACAAGGCTGGGCATGGTGGCTCATGCCTGTAATCTCAGCACTTTGGGAGGCTGAGGCAGGATGATTGCTTAAGACCAGGAGTTTGAGACTAGCCTGGACAACCAGGTGAGACCCCGTCTCTACAAAAAAATTAAAAAATTAGCTGAGCATGGTGGTGTGTGCCTGTGGTTCCAGCTACTCAGTAGGATGAGGTGGGAGGATCACTTGAGCCTGGGAGATCAAGGTTGCAGTGAGTTGAGATTGCACCACTGCACTCCAGCCTGGGCTACAGAGTGAGGCCCTATCTTAAAAATAAATAAATAAGTAAATTGGGCTAGGTGCGGTGGCCCACGCCTATAATGCCAGCAACTTTGGGGGGCTGAGGGGGGCGGGTCATTGAGGTCAGGATTTCAGACCAGCCTGGCCAAAATGGCGAAACCCCGCCTCTACTAAAAGTACAAAAATTAGCCGGGTGTGGTGGTGGGTGCCTGTAGTCACAGCTACTCAGGAGGCTGAGGCAGAGGTTGCAGTGAGCCGAGATCGCACCACTGCACTCCAGCCTGGGCAACAGAGCAAGACTCTGTCTCAAAATAAATAAATAAATACATAAGTAAATAAAATAAAAATAAATAAATAAACATGCTTGAGCTCAGGAGTTCGAGACCAGCCTGGGCAACATAGGGAGACCTCATCTCTTATGTTTTTTTTTTTTTTTAAGAAAAATTTAAATAAATAAATACTTTTTAAGGAGACTTCATGGGATAGAGAATACCTACCTGGTAGCACTCCCTTCCCACTTTTCATTCTTGCACTCTATTTGGGCTTTGTCCTGGTCACTTCACCTCTTTCTTCGCAGATGTGTTGAGATGATTGACTCAGATGGATCCTAAATCCTGGGAACTGCAGTAGGGGTGATGTATGAGTTGGAGGGATTATTATCATGGTTCAATCTTGAATTATTTTTGTTATAAAATGTTTATCACATCTCATATAGAAGCCAAAAGCTGTGGTAGTAGTATTTTGTGACTTCATTCATACCCTACAGCTGGCTTTCTCACAACAGAGCCTCAGCTCTTGACCAGCTGACTGCGGTGGTGATGGCAGGGTTAATGATTTCTCTGGTACACTAGAAGAGAATAAAAGTACATTTTGCTTATCAGCCCCTTTCCTGCTGCCTCCTGGTTTCACCTCACCTGTTTCACATTGATTCAGATTCTAATTTCACCAGGTGAAAGGTAGGCTGGTTTTAAGGTTAGGAGTTAGGAAGCATAGTTCTCCCTGGCTTGGATGTAGGGATACATGTGCCTACTACACACCTAGGCTGTATTATAGAACCTATTGCTCCTGTGCTACAAACCTGTACAGCATGTTACTGTATTGAATACTGTAGGCAGTTGTAACGCTGTGGTATTTGTTTATCTAAACATATCTAAACAGAGAAGGTGCAGTAATAATACAGTGTAATAGATAAAATATGGGATGCCTGTTTGACCATGAATGGACTGGAAGTTGCTCTGAATGAATCAGTGAGTGAGTGGTGAGTGGATGTGAAGGCTGAGGACATTTCTGTATACCACTTTATACAAGATGTTATCAGTGCTGTGTACTTGGGCTACACTAAATTTATAAAAAAAATTAATTGTACTTCCATGTTAGGATAGCTATGACATCACTAAGTGATAGAAGTTTTTCAGCTTCTTTATAATCTTTTGGGACCACCATTGTATATGTGGTCCATTGTTGACCAAAATGTCATTATATGCGTTACTGTTTATAGAAATGCAGTGGATTTTTTGATGACCTTGTATCCTGTGATCTTGCTAAATTTAATTATTAACTCTAGTGGTGATTTGGTAGATTCTTTAGGATTTTTTTTGTGTATACAATTAGGTCATCTGCCAATAAAGATAATTTTACTTCTTTAAATTTTTATGCCTTTTATTTCTTTTTGCTGTCTCCTTGCGCCAGCTAGGACCCGAGTACCATGTTGAATAGAAGTAGTGCGTGTAGACATCCTTGCCTGTGTCAAATTGTAGGGGAGAAGTGTGCAGTCTTTTACAAATAAGCATATTAACTATATGTTTTAAAAAATGTATTCAATTGTTTTTATTATGGTAAAACACGTAACATAAAATTTTCCCTTTTAAACATTTCCAGTGTATGATTCAGTATCATTAAGTCTATTCACATTGTTGTACAACTATTACCACCATCCATTTTCACAACATGAGTGTAGACATCCTTGCCTTTGTCAAATTGTAGGGGAGAAGTGTTCAGTCTTTTACCAATAAGCATATTAACTAAAGCTTTTTAAGAATGTATTTAATTGTTTTTATTATGGTAAAACACATTACATAAAATTTACCCTTTTAAACATTTTCAGTGTATAATTCAGTAGTATTGTCTGTTCACATTGTTGTACAACTATTACCACCATCTATCTTCAGAACATTTTTATCTTCCCAAACTGAAACTCTGTGTCCATTAAATAACAACATCCTATTCTACCTCTCTCCCACATTTTCCACATCCCACCCCCTGACTCCCCTGGCCTGGCAACCACCATTCTACTTTCTGTCTTTATGAATTTGATTATTCTTCAGTACCTTATATAAATGGAATCATATAATATTTGTCCTTTTGGGTCTGGATTATTTTACTCAGCAAAATATTTTCAAGATTCATCCATATTATTGTGTATTGCATATGAGTTGGATTCCTTTTTAAGGCTGAATAATATACTTGGTATTCATGGGGGATTGGTTTCAGGATGCCCTTGGATACTAAAATTTGAGGATGCTCAAGTCCCTTATGTAAAATGGTGTAGCATTTGCATATAAACTTTGTGTGTTGTCCTGTACACTTTAAATCCTCTAGATTACTTATAACAATGTAAATGGTACATAAATGCTATAATAGTTGTTATACTATATTGTTTTTTGTTTATGATGATGATGATTATTATTTTGAAGCAGGGTCTCGCTCTGTCGCCCAGGTCCTGAAGTGTAGTGGCGTGATCTCAGCACACTGCAACCTCCACCTTCTGGGCTTAAGCGATCCTCCTGCCTCAGCTTTTCGAGTAGCTGGGACTACAGGCATGCACCACAATGCCCAACTAATTTTTATATTTTTTTGTGGAGATGGGATTTTGCCATATCACCTGGGCTGGTCTCGAACACCTGGACTCAAGTAATCTGCCTGCCTTGGACTCCCAAATTGCTGGGATTATAGGTGTGAGCCACTCCACCTGTTCCTTATATTATTTTTTATTTTAAAAAATATTTTTGATCCACTGTTGGTTGAATCTGGGGATGTAGAAACTAGATACAGAGGGCCAACTGTAACATTTTATGTATATACCACTTTTTGTTTATCCATTCATCCATTAATGGATGTTTGGGTTGTTCCATCTTTTGACTATTGTGAATAATTCTGCTGTGAATATTGAAGTGTAAATATTTGTTTGAATCCCTGCTTTCGGTTGTTTTGTGCATATACTCAGAAGTGGAATTGCTGGATCCTATGGTCACACAATGTTTAATTTTTTTTTTTTTTTTGGACACAAAGTCTCTCTCTGTTCCTTAGGCTGGAGTGCAGTAGCACGATCATAGCTCACTGCAACCTTGAACTCCTGGGCTCAAGCAATCCTCCCATTTCAGCATCCTGAGTAGCTGGGACTACAGGCATGCACCACCAAACCTGGCTAATATTTTAAATTTTTAGTAGAGATGAGATCTCACTATGTTGCCCAGGCTGGTCTTGAACTCCTAGGCTCAAGCAATTCTCCCTCCTCGGCCTCCCAAAGTGCTGAAATTATAGGCGTGAACCACTGCACTTGGCCTGTGTTTAATTTTTTTGAAGAACTGCCATACTGTTTTCCACAGTGACAGTACCATTGTTATTCTCACCAGCAATGCACAGGTTCCAATTTTTATACATCCTTGCTAACACTTGTTATTTTCTTTTTTTTTTTAATAGTCGTTCTAATGTATGTGAAGTGGTATCTTGTAGTTTTGATTTGCTTTACCCTAATGATTAGTGAATGCATTTTTGGTTAGATAATTCATGACTTTATTCTGAATCTATAAGTATACTACACTGCATGCAGCAGAATTTGAAACTTTATTAACTTTTCTGGGTAAATATAATTATTTAAAATCTACTGCTAATCACTATATCAAGAGATACTGTACTGAATATTTTTGCAATGAATGACTTTCCATCAAAGTGACTTCTTTATTAAAAAAATGTTTGGTGGATTGTTTTTTCATATACAAAAGCACTCTGACATTCAAATGGCATGGGCCCAGTGTCATCTTGTGGCTTGAAGGAAACCCAAAAGATAAGACTTAGATCTTCTTAACTTTCTGAAGTGCCTTTGGATTCTAGTAATTGCAAAGGAATTACTAGACAGGAAGTGATCTTGTGGTGGTGGGAGACGGGGAAGCAGGGAGGATGTGAGACTGGACTAGCACATGCTAGCCTGGCTTACTGAGGAATGCCAGGTACAAACTGAGCTTGGGCCACTGACCCGAATGCCCTAGGCTTTCTGAGAGGGAATAAGGCATTTTATGCTGCCTGCATTAAATGCTCAGGCTGTTGGATATTCAATTACAGTAGTTTCCCCTTATTCACAGAGGATAGTTCCAGTGGATGCCTGAAACCTCACATAGTACTGAACCCTATGTTTTTTTTTTTTTTGTTTGTTTTTTAAGATGGAGTCTCTCTCTTGTCGCCCAGGCTGGAGTGCAGTGGCACGATCTCACTGCAACCTCCGCCTCCCAGGTTCAAGCTATTCTTCTGCCTCAGCCTCCTGAGTAGTTGGGATTACAGGCACCCACCACCATGCCCAGCTAATTTTTGTACTTTTAGTAGAGACAGGGTTTTGCCATGTTGACCAGGCCTGTCTCAAACTCCTGACCTTAGGTGATCCACCCACCTTGGCCTCCCAAAGTGCTGGGATTATAGGTGTGAGCCACCACGTCTGGCCTATATACTATGTTTTTAACAGAGAAGGCCACTAAGTGACCAGCGAGAGGGCAGTGAATACAGTGTGGATATGCTAGACAAAGGGATGATTTATGTCCTGGGTGGGATGGAACGGGGTGACATGAGGCCTCTTCATGCTACTCAGGATAGCCACACAATTTAATATTTATGAATTGTTTATTTTTGGAGTTTTCCATTTAATATTTTTAGACTATGGTTGATTGTGGGCCTTGAGTAACTGAATTCTCAGATAAGAGGGTTCTACTACTAATGCGATTGTAGTCATTAAAAGTTTTAGAGTGTTGAAAATTAGATAATTTAATTACAAGGATTGACTGTATCAGAATTTCCTCAAGTAGGCTTTATTTTGAGAGATCTATATTCTCAGCTTTTAAAAATAGAAGTGTTACAATTGACAGTTCTCTAGCTCTAATCTACATATGTGATTCATGTTCAATATTTATGTTAGATACTAATCTTTATATTTCATCTTTCTTCTCTTTTTTTTTTTTTTTGTTTTGAGATGGGGGTCTCGCTATGTTTCCCAGGCTGGTCTTGAACTCTTGGGCTCAGGCAATTCTCCCATCTTGGCCTCCCAAAGCGCTGGGATTTTAGGCATGAGCCACTGTGCCCAGCCTCTTATTTTTCATTTTCGAATTTTCCCATAGTGCCTAAAACAGTTCCTTATGCATAGTAATGACCCAGTAAATATTTAATTAAGTTATTTTATTTATGCTAGTGTCTTTTGGAAGAGAAGACTGTAAATCTTGCC
Organism: Pan paniscus; assembly: GCF_029289425.2. Classification (NCBI taxonomy): domain Eukaryota; kingdom Metazoa; phylum Chordata; class Mammalia; order Primates; family Hominidae; genus Pan; species Pan paniscus. The sequence goes on from NC_073254.2 coordinate 128,363,069, forward strand.
AGTTTATGCACATAGTTTTCAGGGGGAAATAGCCCATGTAATGTTAACTAAATGTTGTATTTCCTATAAACAGGATTTTAACAGAAAAGAGTAATATTAACATTTTATTTTTAGCTAGTTTAACATACAAAGTAAGCTCCCCCTTCTAAAGAAGTGACATAGTCTTCAGCTTCCTAGCGGAAGAGTATGGTTTCATTATCTCAAAGCTAATGAACAATCATTACAGCAATCAGTACATACTATTTAATAGTATTCTTAAATTTTTTTTTATTTTTAAGGTACAGGAAAAACAATGGTGATGGACATGTTTTATGCTTATGTGGAAATGAAGAGGAAAAAACGGGTTCATTTTCATGGTTTCATGCTAGATGTGCACAAAAGTAAGCAATGATCTGAAAGAAGTGATTTTTTCAGTGCGGAAACACTACAAAATGGTTTTCTTCATTGAATGAACATATACTCTTTAAAAATTAGATTTTTGCTTGCAGTAAGATTTTATTTGGTTCCATTTGTTTTGTGCTATGTTGAAACAGTCAGTAATGTGTCCAGAGTTGGTCCTTAAGACCAATTTAATACTTTCAAATCAGAGAACAGAGATTGCTGTATGAAGCTCAGGCATTTTCTGTTTCTACTAAGGGCCAATAAAAAAAGTGTTAAAAATGCACCTGTTTAAATAAGTGATTCTTGATTAGGCCCTTTACTCTGTGTTACCTTAGCATGTAGGCATTCAGTTTGAGTACGCATGTAAGCTTTATTGCTTTGCTAGTGATCTTACGTTATTTCACTTTTGCATGATTTGTTTACCAGCTGCACTGTAACCTCCCCAGAGCAGGAATCATGTGTTTTTTTCCTCTAATACTTGCAGCATTTAGTACACACATAATGAATGAAGTGGACTGGCCTTAGCGTATTAGGCTAGAGATAAGGGTGCATTTCGATTGCATATGCTAGACATAACATGCACTACTTGGGCAGGATCACATCCTCTGCTCTCATCCCTGAAATAAAGGACTAAGGTGGATGTGTTGATGCATCTAATCACTTGTCTATTACCTTGTCATTTCTGAAATGATTAAAGAGTAGAAATGAAATGACCTTGAAGTTTCCTTACAACTATAAGAACATAATAATATTTGAACCAACTTATTTTGTAGAGAAAATGCAAACAATTTCAATGATCAAATTTGATTTTACATGGAGTTTAAACTTAATTTTATGTCCATACTAAAGTTTCATTTAGAGATTTTAAAAATATGTTATAATTGTCTAAAATGTACTAATATATTTCATCTGTGTTTAATTTCATGCATTTAAGGAATACATCGCCTTAAACAGAGTTTGCCAAAAAGGAAACCAGGATTCATGGCTAAATCATATGACCCAATAGCTCCCATAGCCGAAGAAATCAGCGAAGAAGCATGTCTCCTATGTTTTGATGAATTTCAGGTGAAGTAGAGATTTTTCATAGATACAGAATGGTATATTGAATGAGGTATGAAGATTTAAATTTTGCTCCTGATTTTATCATTGGTTTATAAGGTGATTTGACACATTATCTCTTACTGCTTCAATTTTACTATCTAGTTCAGGAGCTGGCAAATCACAACCTGCACAGCTGCACAGGGCAAATCTGACCTTCCTGTTTTTTTATGGTTAGTGAGAAAAGAAGAGTGTATACACACATACACACACACATGCACGTGTACACACACACACATATTTTAAGACACAGGGTCCTGCTCTGTCACCCAGGCCCAGGCTGGAGTGCAGTGGCATAATCATAGCTCATTATAACCTCAAACTCCTGGGTTCAACTTCCCGCCTCAGCTTCCTGAGTAGCTGGAACTATAGGCTCATGCACCATACCTAGCAAATTTTTAAAAACAATTTTGTAGAGATTAGGTCTCATTATGTTTCCCAGGCTGGTTTCAAACTCCTGGCCTCAAGTGATCCTCCAGCTTCAGCCTCCCAAAGTGCTGAAATTACAGGCATGAACCATGACACCCAGCCAAGTTTTTGTAATTTTAAAGGTAGCTGAAAGAAGAAGAAAAAGAAGAAAGTACAAAAGAGACCCTATATGGCTTGCAAAGCCTAAAATATTTACTATTCAGTCTTTTATACAAAAAGTCTGCCCACCTCTAAATTTTGGTCAATGACTGTACATCTCCCCTACACCACAAAGATAATGTAATTATTATAAAACAATGTCTTTAAAGATGTTTAAGTATTTTTAAAAAGTGTTATATAAAGAACAAGTGATTCATCTCATTTAAGCCTCACAACATATGTATCTGTGATAAAGGGAGGGAATTGCCTTAGTTGAACTTTTAAAGTTTCTCTTAGTTTTAGGATTCTCTGAAATTATGCGTTTAAATTGGTAGTGAGTTATTTCCTGTTCTTCTGTGTTTTATAATCTGGATTAGTGGGAAGATGATATGGCCAAGATGCTTTTATCCCAAAGCATGCATGATTGGTCTCCTTTAGCAACTGGTACACATAGCTAACAATAGTCTAGATTTATGATGGAGGGGAAAGAATTTTCACCAGCAATGCTGTTACACTAAACCATCTGGGGAAGAGGGATCTTTGCTTCTTTCTTCCTTCAGTCATAATAAGACAGACTAGACTCACCTTTGTATTTAGAACTGCAAAGGTCTTCCAAGTAAAGGCTTTATGGAAAAGAACAGATGCTCTCCTGCCGCTCTGAAGAGGCATACTAACCACATCAATGTTTTGCAGGAGAAGGGCCTCATTGAGTTGTTTGAAAAAGCACTGACTTAACAGTTACGCTGCTTTCAAGAACAAAAGTCAGTGGTGAATCAATAGAGGCCATTTCTCTTGATTTTCCATTACTAGCCTTTTAACCAAATATCTCTAAATAAAACTGAACTGGCATAGTTACAATTTTGATTAAGGTATTGAAGTTAAATTTTTAAAGAGGTTTATTAATACCTAGCCTTTGTAAAATGATCCGTAGTTTACAGTGTGTTTTTACATCCTTATCTCATTTAATTCTGCAAAATAGTTGATATCTCCACATGGAGATGAGAAATCTAAAGGCATTAGAATTTCCTAGGTATCATGTAAAAATCATTACCCTTAATTTTAAAAATGTAGATTTCAAAACTTTCAGAGAAATGATTGGCTTTTTTATTTTTATTTTTATTTTTTTTGAGATGGAGTTTTGCTCTTGTTGCCTAGACTGGAATGCAATGGCGTGATCTTGGTTCACTGCAACCTCTGCCTCCTGGGTCAAGCGATTCTTCTGCCTCAGCCTCCTGAGTAGCTGGGATTACAGGTGGGCGCCACCATGCCCAGCTAATTTTTTTGTATTTTTAGTAGAGACGGGGTTTCACCACGTTGGCCAGGCTGGTCGCGAACTCCTCACCTCAGGTGATCCACCCGCCTCAGCCTCCCAAAGTGCTGGGATTACAGGTGTGAGCCACCAAGCCCGGCCTGATTGGCATGTTTTTATGGCATAAGCGTATTGGAAGGCAAGACTAAGAAGGTTAGGATGCTATGAAAATCTGGCTGTGCAAAGCACATGATCCTGAAGAAGATACAGAGCAAGCAGGGCAACTTGCCCAGTCGGTGCAGCAGACATAGTGTCTAGGGCTCATGATACTTTTAGGGATCAAGAAAATATTTTAATTTCTTTTAAAATTTGTGGACATAAATGAATATATCAATAATGACTCCAGCCTGTATCTGTCTATTTTGTATTATATTTGTCCTTATACCAACATAGTCGTAATGTTTTTTTTAATTGAGGATGGGGCTTATGAAAGTAAAAGTTCCTAGGGCTTACAAGAGTCATAATGCCACCTTGATAGTGAAGTCCTACCAAAAACCTGCCTGGTTGTACTGACATACGCCATTGGGTTTAGATTTTGAAAGGTTGATATATAACTAGAAAGAAGGAAACAAAAACAACTGTCAGAACACTAATGTTCCAAATGAACTGAGTCTTGCAAAGAAATGCAGGCCACAGAAAGGATTTTTCAGATTACATGTTGAGTGTAAGAGAGATCCAGGGGAGACAGGCTCTTATAAAATGCTGCTTGCTGATGGAGAGAAAGCATATGTGATAGAGATCCCTGTTATTGCCTGCCCTGTCCAGATTGCTTTGATATTTATTCGTTCATTGACTTATTCATCTCAAGGATGCCTTGAAGGCCCTTATTCCGTATCACAGGACAGGGCCCTATCTGTCCCATAGCTAAATGGACCATGCCTGGACAGCTGATCTATAAGTAGCTAATCCACAATCTCCTCAGCAGCCTTGGACTTGTATGGTGTGGCTTGGCGAATGGGCCAGTCGTAGACCCTCTCTATTGAATTTCAACTAAATGGCACAGAGGGAAGCTCTTCTTAGTAATGAAACAGAAACAAAGAAATATAGAAAACAATGGAGCTCCAGTTCCCATAAGGTGCCATCAGTATTGTCCCCATCCTGGAGTTTCAAGTAAATCTCTTTTCTTCAGCTGGATCTCCAGTGCCTATTTCTTACAAACAGTCTTGATGAGAATAGAACTATTCAAGTCATATTTTGCTCCCATCTGCTATGTGAAGACGTATTTCCCTATGATCTGTAAAAGATAGCATAAACATTGGTAAGAAGTACTGTGAGGAAATGTCACTTTCCTTAATATGAAATCTCTTACCTCCAGTGGAAGAATTAATCGGTGAGCTAAAGCCCAGGAAGAGAAAGATGAGGTATCTGCTAGGAATGCTTTTGGCCACAGGAAACAGAAAACCCAACTTAAAAGGGCTTGTACTCTAACGGGGAAATATTCTGTTATATAAGGTAGTGTCATTTTCCTTGCTCAAACCCTTCTGCTTCCTCTCTGACCTTGTCTCCTACAGGTTCAGCCTCACTCATTGCTTCCTACTGTTCCCAATACTATTTTCTTCATAGATTAAGGAACCGCAGTTAGTAGTTGGGTATTATACCAACTACTTATTTCTCGCAGGGCTCTGAAGAAAACATGCACAGAGATGACAAAACAAGACAATACCAAATTGATTGCTTTCATTTGATCCCAAATTTTAGTGTAGCATTTTTTTTCTGTTCCCAATTATTGCATAATATAGCATTCTTGTATGTTAGAGTTGACAACATGGGAGACCCTATTCCCCTGAGCAAGTTTGGCCTGAATGTCCTAGAATGCAAAAATGTTAATAGTCTTGCTCTTTTATTTCCTTTACAATTCCAACTTGAATCTTGGAGATTACTGCTGCATGCAAGAAAAGGCTGATATCTGCATATACCCAGTGTTAGCAGAGCCAGAGAAAGTGAAAATATAAGGGCAAGAGTGTGCCCCCTAAGGGAAGAAGTGATCTCTGCTAGTTTCAGTATCCTGAACTGTCTTCTACAGGTCTTAAAGAAGTTTCTCCAATACACCAAAATTAGATGATCACAAGTCCAAATCTCTACTTATCCCCCTTCCCTAAGACTCAAGAGGGTGAAATATACTCCAAAATGTTGCTGCACCAGCACTCTGATCCCCACCATCCACACAATGTATAATGAGCAAGCAGAGCCTTTGCACTGGGGATTCTTTCTGCACAGAGTGGTCCCTCTGTTCTGAGAGCCCCCAGCTAAATTGGGGTTCCAGCACCAGAGCGGCTGGCAACCCTGCCCTAACAGGAAATGCAGGGAGCTGGACATAGGTGTTTACAGCATGCCTTTCACAGGGTACTTCTTTCACCTGGAGGATGGCCTAATGCCTGGTTGTCTGACCCATGACCAGGGGGTCCCTCACACAGGAAACTTGTTTATACTGGCATATGCCTTTGTGGCTCTTGTCTGACCTATGTCTAGTTTATGCCTGTCTGACCATTGCTCTGGCACTGGGAGCCTGATCTTGTGTTCTTCCTGGCATCCCAGGAAAATCCTGGCCTGGCGCAGACCCTGGTTCTTCAGATGGAAGGTGCAAATCAATACACCACTACAATAGAAAATAAGTTCAAAGATTGATTATTTACAGATGCTGGGCAGGGAGGGAGCAATGAGTCAGAAGGCCAGTCTTTCGTCTCTGGTCACAGGAGGCAGTAATGAAGAGTCAGGCAGAGAGAGCGAGTATGGCAACTAGCAGCATGCGTGTATGTGTGTATTTTATATATATGTAGGAATAGGACGGGGTAACTATGTTTGTGAGCAAAAGCCTGAATCGTTCATTTAAAGTAAAGGAAGCAGCAGGAAAAGTGAGGAGCCCCATCTTGTAAGCAAGAGCTATGCCTCTAAGCTCTTATCTCTGGCCACAGGCTTGAGCCATTGGGTTCTACTTTTAATGCCTAGGCAGCAACCGTTGCTGTGTGGTTTCCCTCACACCCTAACATATTCCTAAGAGGAACTCCCTCATTTCATCATATCTTTGCTCAATTACCTCCTTAACAAGGCCCATCTTAACACCCTATTTGAAATTGCAGCTTACCGTTGACCCCCACGCTTCTGATGCCCCTTACCCACCTTTTTTCCCATATCATATATCACCTTTTAACATATTATATGTAATTTACTTATTTATTGTGTTTATTGTTTATCTGTATTCCCAGAATGTAAACTTGAAGGCATGAATCTTTATTAATTGATGTCTCAGGTTTCTAGGACAGTGTCTGAGAATGAATGAATAAGTAGTGAATAAATGAATGAATGAATGAATGAATGAATCTAATACCAAATGAAAACTGTGGAAGTGGTTCCCATATTAAGTCCCACTCCCCTTACATATAATAGCATTTCTCAAGCAAAAGCAGCATTTACAGAACCCAAGGTATATTATAACTTCAACCCACATTTTTTCCTGTCATCATTCTGAATTATCTGAACATTTTTGTCTAATTGAATACATAAAAAATGGTGTCTTGTTTTAATTTGTATTCCTTTAGGAAATAATATGGTTGATTTTTTTTCATGTTTGTTTACATGCTAGTTAAATCCATCTTTTATGAACTATTTGAGGTATTGCCCATTTATTTATTAGAATGCTTATATTCCATCTATTATATATGTTCTATAATATTAGTTACTGTTTATTGAGTGTTTTTCTATGTGCCTGTGTTCTTAATAACTGTATAATGCTAAATATAATTCTAGCTACAGCTAAAATTCTATGTAGCTATACATTAATAATACAGAATTATATTAATACTAGCATATATACCATACATAGGTAATAGTCAAAGTTAATGGTCTCTCATTTCTTGAGAGTTTACTTTATGTCTCATAACAATATTGCAAGGTAAGTATTATTACTGCTTTCGTTGCATTGATGAGGAAATTGAGGGTCAGAGAGGTTCAGTAACTTGACCAAGGTCACACAACTGGTAACTAACAGTTTAAGTCCAGCACTAATGCTCTTGTTTACCAGTAACAGCTATGCTATACATTTTCCTTAGTATATAAAGTCTTGTATTATGTGTTTAAATATACAGTTCTAGAGCTGGGTGGGGTTTTGGTAGATGTTTTAGTGATGGAACCTAAAAATTATCCTTAAGCCTATTAAGCCTAGTACAATACTTGCTGATTTATTAGAAAAGAGTTTTTAAGGCACTTTATTCTTAGTGACAGTATATCTACAATCACCACTTCACTTTTAAAATGGAATCGTGTTAGTAGCCTTGATTTTTAGCTAGTTATTATTGGCCTTTAGGTAGTGTTAATTAATATAATATTTATTTTACTAGGGAGACGAATGGTAATTATTGCTGCTTAAAAACATGGATATACTCCTTTTTTGTGCTCTTGAATTTAAGGAATTTTAAAGATTATGTTTTGGTAAGCATTCAGATTACACTTGCAGAATGCTCTTCATTAGTTTGGTCTTCCTTACTAAGTGTAGAATTTCAGCTTTTTTTAACTTTTAGGTTCAGGGGTGTGTGTGCAGGTTTGTTATATAGGTAAACATGTGTCACAAGAGTTTGCTGTACTGATTATTTCGTCACCCAGGTACTAAGTCTAGTAGCCAATGGTTCTTTTTTCTGCTCTTCCCCCTCCTCCCACCCTCTACACTCAAGTAGGCGCATTTCAGTTTTACCTGAGGTGTTAGATACACGGTTCTTACCTTGGTTGAGAAATGTGTTTGGATAGGTTTTTTTGTTTTGTTTTTTGTTTTTAACATGTGTTTTGGTTGGTGAAATAAATAATAGCTTATCTTCAGAGTTTTCCTTAGGATCTTCATTATGTCCTCTTGGAATATTTATGTTACATGTTAAACTGTTTATGATTCTGAAGACATCAGATTAGTGAGGAAAACTGATTTTTAAAAGTGTTATTTCTTCATATCTCTTCTGAGAGGGACACTGAATAGATGTTTTACTAATATGGGTCCAGAAAAAAAAAAAAAGAATTCTGATGAGCAGAAGATCATGCAAAATCCTTCTCTATCAGCTATCAATATCATTTAAAAAATAGGTTTAACCATTTTTATGAAGCAGGAAGAAAGCTATTAAAAACTGCTAATAAAAAGTAGGTGCTTATTTTTGTGCTAATCCTAATTACTGATAATGCATGCTTATGTTTGTCACTCATTATATGGCACTGTACCAATCAGTGGATGACTGAGACTCAAGCACTCACACATGTAAATTAACCATTAGATTTTTTTTCTTTTTTACTTAAGTGAGTCATAATGGAAAGCAACTCTAGGTTATAAAAAAATCTTTTCTCTTTAATGCTAATGAAATGTCTCCACTCTCTGTATTAGCAGACTACCCTTATTGGTAATCTGTAGCCTTCTCTTTTGTTCGTGGTGGTAATGAAATGCTGGGTACTGAAAAAGCCAGCTCTCCAAGAATGTGTGGCCAATTGTCTTCTGTTCACTTATACTGTAAAATTACTGTTCCCCGGCAAGGCCGAACAAGTGCGGGGACAAGATCAAAAGAGTATACATTGGCACCCGGCTACAGCAAGTGACTCCTGCTTTATTAATTAGTCATAGCTTCTCCAAGCTAATTTACTCTGATAGGGCAAAAACATTCTGAAATATAAAAACAGCAAATTATAACTCAACCACAAGCCTTTACTGTTTGCTTTCTTCAACTTTCAGTTTAAACCTTTGCATTATGTTACAAGCTAAATGTCCCTTCAGTTTTCTAAACCTTAGGGCACAAAAGCTATTTTACATTTTTTTCAAAGACATTAATCATACAGTCAAATGACCATTTTTATTCTCTAAAATCGGGTAAACTTTCATTGATACTGTTCTTTTAAAAAGTCAGTGTATTGGCAATGTAATTTAAAAGTGCAGTTGCTATTAAAATGTGCAAGCTCGTTCTGTCCTCTCATCAGAAATGCCACTGGTGTGCAAGCATTTGAAAAGGACTTTCTCTGTCAGTGTTTTTGCGGAAGCCAAATTTGACAGTGATCCTAAACTCCAAATTAAATAATATCAGCACCACTTTCCTTTTCATTTAATCACCATTTTGAAGTTCCTGAAGTCTTTTTAATGTAAGGAATCTTTAGCAGTTTTTTAGTTATAACCTGAGACAGCAAAAAAAAAAAAAAAGTACATCTCTATTTCATGGTTTTGTTGTTTTCAGGTGGGAAAGAAATAATTAAAGCTTTGAGGAAGATATTAGCTGTAAAAAGAAAAGTGATTTAGACCTGTGCAACCCAGGTTATTGTTAATTGCATTATAACCATTCGGTTTGTAACTTTTAGTATTTTGATTTAATTGAAAGAATTCACCAATTTTTATGTCCTCTAATGGGGTTTAAAAATAACAATGTACTATATCTTGTGGATATATGTAAAGCAAGTTGTACTGAGATTATTTGAAATGTGCTATCAAAGAAAGATCAAAACATTTTTACACTGGGAGTATCTAAAGTCCATGTTATTATATACTTAGGGGAAGTTGCAATGATTGATGTCAATCTTCATTACACATTTATTTTTGGAGTCAACTTCTTTCCCTTCTTAATTGTTGTCTTTGTGAATTTTAAAAGCCTTTAGAAAAAGTTACATCATTAAGCTTACTTCGTAATTGTGAATTTAAAAAATAATTTTAGAAAAGATCAATAAACCTAACTTGGATGGAATAGTTTCATCTGTATTATGCATTTCTTGTATTGTCACAAGTTATTTTTTTAAGGGACTATATTAGCCATTCTTGAAAGGTTTTTTTTTTTTTTTGGTGGAAGGAATATTTGTGTTTGTGAAGGTTAGCAGAGGCTGGCTGTGCTGGAAGTGACTGCAGTGCCTTTTGATTATTCATGGACAGTAATAGAAGGCACTTAAAAAGAACAATGAAATTGCTTATTTTTGTGATGGGCCATCTGTTGAATTGTTTTGTGCAACAATTGCACAATAGTATCTATGTCATATCATTCTATTTTCAACAGCAGCTGATTATGTCTCACTGGCTACTTGTCCTTATTTCTAAAGGCCCATGACCATTTAAAGTCACCTTTCCAGGGACCTTTGCCAGAAAGGTATTAGAAATCTCAAACAGCCTGTGTATTTTATTATTATTATTTTTTCATCTCTCTTTTTTGAGGGGGTGTGGGAAGCGGGTGGGAAGAGGAGGAGGGTGTGTGTTGGTCATGTTAGTTCTAATTAATTAGACTTCCTAAATGTTTAGGACAATTATCTATGCTTTCCACCTGTAGTTCTATAAAAGAAGTTATCATAGAACCATTTGGTAATTTGTGTAGAAATGATAGGCTTGCAAAAAAGAAGAGTCAAGTTTAAAAGACTGCTATACAGTGTTTCATGCTTTTAATTATCTACTTTTTTCTTCATGATGATAATTAGAATTTTTCTCTTGGAATTTACTTCCATCTTAAAAAAAAAAGATGATCCACTAGCAAATTTGTTACAGCAGAAGTGAAATTAAAATAAAACAAATGTGTTGTTGTCAATAGGTCACTGACATTGCTGATGCCATGATTCTGAAACAGCTTTTTGAAAATCTGTTCAAAAACGGGGTCGTCGTTGTGGCAACATCCAACAGGCCACCGGAAGGTAAAAACAAACATTGTGCTAGTCTCATCCAATTAGGTGGAAACTAACAAGCTTTTAAAAATCCATAATTTTGAACTAAATGTATTGTGTTAATAAATCTGATGACTTTGCTTATTATTAGTTTTATAACTGGCTTAATCTGAAAAATCAGTTGGTATTTGCATTTGAAAAGTTTTGTATCCTTAGCAAGCTAAATCCAGTTGATTCCCATGTTTGGTGCACTTGCTGTGTTTTTGTTTTTTTTTTTCCCTAAATATTAGATATGTCATATGTGCTTAGCAAAAAATGCAGGCCTTTTGGACTGCTTTTTATGGCCCATAAAAGAAACTCAACCAAATGAAAGACAAAACTCATAATTAAATTTTAGAAAAAGACCGAAAACTTGCTTGCATGAATAGTTTCTAATACTTCACTTAAATTATCATTTCTAAAAAAGCACTTGTGGCTTATTAGGAAAGTACTTAAAAATTAAAATACAAGTAATATTTAGATTAAAAACAACAACTTTAAAATCTTGCATCTTTCAGCCCATCACGTGCTCAGTTAAAGGTCTAAGAAACCACAAATATTTCCTGAGAGACTTAATGGTACATCTTTCTGCCTGGAGTGCTGTTTCTCCAGATATCTGCATGGCTAAGCCCTCACCTCCTTTGTCTTTGCTCAGAAGTTACATTGCCAGTGAAGCCTAGACTTGTCTCCCTGTTTGAACCTGCAACACACCCCTTTCTTCTTGGTGCTGCTTCCCTTTACCCTGCTCTCTCTTTTACCCATAGCACTATGGACCTACCATATAATTTACTTATTTATTATATTTATAGTTTATTGTCTGTTCCCTTCCAGGATACAAAAGCTTCATGAGGGCAGTGATTTTTATCTCTCCTGTTCTCAGATGTGTTCTCAGCACCTATAACAGTGTCTTACACATAGATGGTTCTCAGTAAATAGTCTTAGAATGAACATTGGATGATTGCATGTTTTAAAAAGATCTCTCTGGCTGCAGTGTTGAGAATAGAGTGTGGGTATGGGGTTTCAGGGTTAGAAGTAAGGAGACCTTTTAGGAGACTACTGCAGCAATCCCAAGGGGAGGGGAGGTGATGGAGCAGTAAAGTGGTGAGAAGAGGGCAGGTTCTGGATATACTATATAGGCAGAGTCAGCAGGATTTACTGATGGAATGGAGCTAGAGTATGAAAAAAGAGAGAGGGATCAAGAGTAACTCAAAGGTTTTGGCCTGAGCAATTGGAAGGATGAAGTTGCTGTTTACTGAGATGGGGAAGACTACAGAAAAAGCAGATTTGGTTAGGGAGGTGGAGGTAGGGGTTTCTGTGGTGACAAGGGGGATGCATATAAGAGTTTGGACTTCATTGGGAAAGTCTGGGCTGGAGATATACATTTGGAAGTCATCAGTCCTCAAGGAGGCAGGAAAGAGCAGCTGGTGAGGTAGGAGGAGAACCAGGAGAGTGTCAAGTGAGGAAAAGAAAAGTAGTACAAAAAGAATTGATGATTACTTCTGTTAAGTGCTGCTACAAGCTGAAAATGAGGTTGAGAATTAACAATTGCAATTAGTAACATGGAATTCATTAGTGAGTCTGAAAAGAGTAATGCCATAGTGGGAACTTTTTTTTTAAAGTAAGCTATGCCACATTGATGGTGTATATTGAATTTTAAATTGCTAACAGACCCAGATCTTACTATGTAGCCTGCTGTGAAACTAGGTCTCTCTCATTCTATGTTTGTGTAGTGGATTTCTTTTTCTTCTATTACATTTCAGCTTATTAGTCTTACGTTGTTCCATTTTATTGATTTTTATTGAAGTATTTTTTATTTTTATTTTTGTTTTTATTTATTTATTTTTGTTTTGCAAATGGAGTATGTTTGAAGTATTTTTGAAGTATGATTCTAACATAAATTTTTTTTGGCTATCCCTACTATGACATTTATACATTTGATAATCATATTTCTATGTCTTTAGCCATTCCTTAATTAAAATGTGTAAATCAGATAGGACTAAATTAAGTTATTTGTTGCATACCACTGGAGGCCTTATCTTAGGAAGACATCAATTAACTAATCAACACCTTTTGGATCCAGTTATTCAAACAATTATAGTCATACCTCATCCATTGTACTACAAAAGAATTAAGAGTGATTTTGCAGATGTACTTATTAAAATCCATATAATGTTATATACAGCATTCTTGTGATTAACTAGTGTTAGCCACCCTATGAGCCAAGGGAGTGAGCTTTTTAATATTAGACCTTCTATCTAGGTGGAAGTGAAACTTGTCTCTACTACAGCTGATGTGTTGATTTGACAGTGGCATCATTATTACCTTTAGACATTCAGTGACAAGCTATGCTCGTAAATAGCAAAGAGCTAGAACAATTTTGGAAGCCCTTTAGCAAAGACTGCTGAAAGGATAATTAGGCTGCTCAGACTATGGCAGTGTGGTTAACTAACTGAGGAAGGACAGCCACCAGGAGGGATTAAGGAATGTTTTGCAGCTCCTAGCTTTGTAGGAGTGAACAAAGCTACTGGTGTGTCAGGGTAGCCTGCAGAAATCTGAGCTGGAGCCACCCTTCTGGAGAAGACTGTAAGTTCAAGATGCGGAATTGCAAAAATTGGACAAACTTAGAGAAAGCCTTTTCTAAATATAAACAGTGGAAGGAATGGTTTTTTGTCACAGACCAGGTTTTTTAGCCACAGCAGACAATCATCATAAATAACTTAATATTTTAAAGTAATGAAGATGACATGTATATGTGTGCGTGTACGTGTGTATAATTTTATTTGTGGAGAAAAAGACTCAGAGAGACTAAGCATATCAGGAAGAGGTAAAACTGTAAGATGAAGAATGAAGCAGTGATTGCCAAGGTCCAGGGTGAGGAGGTGTTTGACTACAAAGGGGCAGGCTCAGGATGCAACTGCTGCATCCAGATTGTAGTGGTGGTTACATGTGCTAAAAACTCATAGAACCGTAGGCCAAAAAAGTTACATATTATAAGTAAATTAAAAACAAATCACATGGATAGTGAATGACAGAACAAAGACTAGAACTTAGGTTTTGTGACTCTTTTTACACATTGTTTTCTATCTTTTTGCCTTATGGTCATCACTGATCTCTGTCTATCCTGTCCCAGAGAAAGAATGTCCTTTTCTTAAAACAGCAGCTCAAAGTACTATATTAAAAAAAGGTGGGGAGGGGGAGAAGAAAATAAAGAAGAGTGTCCTCTTTTCCAGCCATCAAAATGCGTTCAACTTTTTTTAGGTCACAATTTTTTTTTTTTTTGGAGACGGATCCTTGCTCTGTCGCCCAGACTGGGGTGCAGTGCGCGATCTTGGTTAACTGCAACCTCCGCTTCCTGGGTTCAAGCAGTTCTCCTGCCCCAGTCTCCCAAGTAGCTGGGATTACAGGCACCCACCACCATGCCCAGCTAATTTTTGGTATTTTTAGTAGAGACAGGGTTTCACCATGTTGGCCAGGCTGGTCTTGAACTCCTGACCTCAGGTGATACACCTGCCTCGGCCTCCCAAAGTGCTAGGATTACAGGCGTGAGCTACCGCGCCCAGCCCCAGATTGATCTGGCTGGCTGGCTGGCTGGCTATCTATCTATCTATCTATCTATCTATCTATCTATCTATCTATCTGTCTATCTATCTTTTAAAATAGAACCAACTTCTTAGACTGCTACAAGAGCTGGCAGAGGGTTGAGGCAAAGCTGAGTGGCTGGAGAAATGACCCATTTGAGGTAGCCAGTGGGGCTAGAGTGGAGAGTGAGGAGGAGAAGGATGCAGTAAGGTACAAGTTGAATCTGTAGAGGAAAGAGCTAAACCTTTTAGCATAATAAGGATTTTGGATTTTATTCTAAGAGAAACGCTAAGCCACTGAAGCTTATCTTAAGCAGGGACTGATGTGATCTGAGTTGGAAATATCCTTCTGGCTGTAGTTTGGAGAATAGGTTACTAGATGGGGTATAGTAATATGGTGCATGCAGGGAGACATATTAGGAAGCTGTTGTAGCACACTAGACAAGAAATGATGATACATTGGTGTAAGGGTATAAGGCAGTGATTTTCAGTGAGGGGCCTCTTTTGCTCACTAGGGAATATTTGGTAACATCTGAGACATTTTTGGTTGTCTCACCTGGTGGAAGAGGGCTGCTACTGGCATCTAGTAGGTAAAGGCCAGGAATATAGCCAAAGTGTCCTATAGTTTAACCCCTGCAACAAGGAATTATGTAGCCTGGGTTAAGAAACCCAGGTACAAGGTGATGGCAATGGATATGGAGAGAAGGATAGATTTGAGAGAGATTTGGGGGGTGAAGTAGACAGCACTTGGATATAGGTTGGATACTGAGGAAAAAGGAAAGGACACTTTCTAATTTTCTGGCTTGTACAGCTGGGTGAATGGTGTGTCTGCCATTCAACAGAGACAGAAAACTAGAGGTTAGGAGTCTAGAACACGCATTTTCTTTTTTTTCTCTCTCTATTAATCGTTTAGCCCCTCTGATTAATTCCTTCTGCTTCATTCATCTCATTCCCTCCATTTCTAGTTATAATGCTTCGGTAATTGGTGGTCATGTAAAGCAACACCAAGTTTAGGAACCTAAGAGAGTAAATAGCTGTGGAGTGGAGTGTCTTGGAAGGTCTTGTGGAAGAGAAGGGGAAGTCATACTTGAGGCGGGTGGAGGGAATAAGGTACCAAAGACTGCTTTCCTGCACTTCACTGTTTTTTCTAGCCCTAACTTCCAGTTCATGCCTTGTTTGGGTCCAAGGCCTCACCCTCTGTACACCATGCAGCTGTTAAAACCCCAAATCAGTATAAGCTTGTGATTACTACTTTATTTTTTGTTTTGTTTTATTTTTGTTTTGTTTTGTGACAGTCTCACTCTGTCACCCAGACTGGAGTGTAGTGGTGTGATACCACTACAAGACACTAGAAATGTTGTTTAAAATAAACTAAACAGGCTGGGTGTAATGGCTCATGCTTACAATCCCAGCTTTTTGGGAGGCCTAGGCAGGAAAATTGCTTGAGCGCAGGAGTTTGAGACCAGCCTGGGCAACATAATGAGACCCTATCTCTATAAAAAATTTAAAATTAGTTGGGCCCGGTGGCAAGTGGTACTGCTCACTGCATCCTCGACCTCCTGAGCCCATGCGATCCTTCTGCCTTAGCCTTGTGAGTAGCTTGGACTACCAGGCCAAGCAAATTTTTAAATTTTTTGTAGATCTCCCTATGTTGCCCAGGCTGGTCTCAAACTCCTGTGCTGAAACTATTCTCCCACCTTAGCCTCCCAAAATGTTGGGATTATAGGCTTGAGTCCCTGTGCCTGGCATGATTACTATTTTAGTTTTTAGCTTTCTCTTTGTTTTTTGGTCTCTAGGGATTTTCCTTTCTGGCAGTCTCAAAATGTTTATTAAATTTAAGTAACTAATTATTTATTTTTAGAGACAGAGTCTTATTCTGGCCCAGGCTGGAGTGCAGGGGTATGATTATGGCTTGCTGTAACTTTGAATGCGTGGGCTCAAACCATCCTCCTGCCTCAGCCTCCTGAGTTGCTAGGACTACAGGCATGTACCACTGTGCCCAACTAATTTTTAATTTTTTTTGTAGAGTTAGGGTCTCATTATGTTGCCCAGGCTAGTCTCAGACTCCTGGGCTCAAGTAGTTCTCCCTCCTAGTCCTCCCAAAAGGCTGGGATTATAAGCATGAGCCATCACGCCCAGCCTGTTTAGTTTATTTTAAATAACATTTCTAGTAGTAGTACTATTATGTGTGTGTATATATATATATATTTCACTTTATATAAATTATGTAAATTCACTTTTTTTCATTTATTTCAAATATGTGATGACATAACTATAAAATTAACATTTGGTTATTTTCTTTATTTTTTAAATTTATTTTTATTTTTTGCTAGGAAAAGATTTTTATTTTATTTTTTTACTTACCAAATAGTTTTATATTTTAGCTATGAAGGTCAATTACCAGAGCCAAACTTGTTCTTTTTTTTATTTTTTTGAGACAGAGTCTTGCTCTGCCATCCAGGCTGGAGTGCAGTGGTGCAGTCTTGGCTCACTGCAACCTCCGCCTCCTGGGTTCAAGCGCCTCTCCTGCCTCAGCCTCCTGAGTAGCTGGGATTACAGGCACGCACTACCATGCCTGGTGAATTTTTGTATTTTTAGTAGAGATGGGGTTTCACTATGTTGGCCAGGCTGGTCTCAAACTCCTGACCTTGTGATCCGCCCACCTCGGCCTCCCAAAGTGCTGGGATTACAGGTGTGACCCACTGTACCTGGCCCCAACTTGTTCTTTTTTTTTTTTTTTTTTTTGAGACGGAGTCTCGCTCTGTCGCCCAGGCTGGATTGCAGTGGCGCGATCTCGGCTCACTGCAAGCTCCGCCTCCCGGGTTCACGCCGTTCTCCTGCCTCAGCCTCCCGAGTAGCTGGGACTACAGGCGCTCGCTACCACGCCCGGCTAATTTTTTGTATTTTTAGTAGAGACGGGGTTTCACCGTGTTAGCCAGGATGGTCTCGATCTCCTGACCTCGTGATCCGCCCGCCTCGGCCTCCCAAAGTGCTGGGATTACAGGCGTGAGCCACCGCGCCCGGCCCAAACTTGTTCTTAACAAGTAAAATTGTTATGTCCATTAAGTCAAAGAGTCTCTTAAACCTTTCTGGGCCTATTCACTTGCAGAGAGGAGTAGAAACTGTAACCAGGTTCTTCATGTCATGCATTCACATGTGATGCTCAATCTTCATATGCTGTCCAGTTTCTTTAAGATAAAAAGAATGATTCTCAGCAGGGCCATGTACAGGAGGAAGTTCTATATGGAGGAGAACACATCCTCATGCATCTTCTCTTTCACCTCCTCCAGGTCCAGCTTTGGCATGAGGCCCTCCATCCAGAACATCATGGTCTGACTCAGCATATGCCATGCTCTGCTCTTCTCAGTGGTTGCCTTGTGCCCAGAACTCAGCCTAGATTTTTATTTTTATTTATTTTTGTTTTTTACTTTTTTATTTTTCAACTTCTGTCTTAGATTCAGGGGGTACACGTGCAGGTTTGTTACCTATGTATATTGCATGATGCTGAAGTTTGGGGTACAAATGATCCCATCACCTAGGTACTGAGCATAGTATCTAACAGTTAGTTTTTCCACCCTTACCCGCTTCTACCCTTCCCCTCTAGTAGTCCCCCGTGTCTATCATTCCCATCTTTATGTCCATGAGTACCCGATGTCTAGCTCCCACTCATAAGTGAGAACATGTGGTATATGGTTTTTTTGTTCCTGCGTTAATTCATTTAGGCTAATGGCCTCGAGCTGCATCCATGTTGCTGCAAAAGACATGATTTCATTCTTTTTATGGCTGTGTAGTACTCCTTGGTGTGTATGTACCACATTTTCCTCATCCAGTCGTCATTAATGGGCACCTGGGTTGATGCTATGACTTTGCTATTGTGAATAGTGCTGTGATGAATGTGCAAATGCATGTCTTTTGGTAGAATGATTTGTTTTCTTTTGGATAGACACTCAGTAATGGGATTGCTGGGTCAAATGGTAGTTCTGAGATTTTTTTTTTTTTTTTTTTTTGAGATGGAGTCTAGCTTTGTTACTCAGGCTGGAATGCAGTGACATGATCTCGGCTCTGCCTCCCAGGTTCAAGTGATTCTCCTGCGTCAGCCTCTCGAGTAGCTGGGACTACAGGCATGCGCCACCATGCCCGGGTAATTTTTGTAGTTTTAGTAGAGATGGGGTTTCACCATATTGGCCAGACTGGTCTCGAACTCCTGACCTCAAGTGATCCACTTGCCTCGGCCTCCCAAAGTGGTGGGATTACAGGCGTGAGCCACTGCGCCTGGCTGGTAGTTCTGTTTTAAGTTATTTGAGATGTCTCCAAACTGCTTTCCACAGTGGCTGAACTAATTTACATTCCCACCAATGGTGTATAAGCATTCCCTTTTCTCCACAGCCTCACCAGCATCTGTTATTTTTTACTTTTTAATACAAGCTATTCTGACTGGTGTGAGATGGTATCTCATTGTGGTTTTCATTTGTGTTTCTCTCGTGATTGGTGATGTGGATTTTTTTTAATATGTTTGTTGGCCACTGTGTGTCTTCTTTTGAGAAGTGTCTGTTCATTTCTTTTGCCCATGTTTTAATGGAGTTATTTGTTTTTTGCTTGTTCAGTTGTTTAATTTGCTTATAGATTCTGGATATTAGACCTTTGTCAGATGCATAGCTTGCAAATATTTTATCCCTTTCTGTAGGTTGTCTCTTTACTCTGTGGATAGTTGCTTTTTCTGTGCAGAAGTTCTTTAGTTTAATTAGGCCTTACTTACAAATTTTTGTTTTTGTTGCAATTGTTTTTGAGGACTTAGTAATAAATTGTTTCCCAAGACTGATATTCAGAAGGGTGTTCCCTAGATTTTCATCTAGGATTCTTATAGTTTGAAGTCTTACGTTTAAATCTTTGATTCATCTTGAGTTAATTTTTGCATATGGTGAAAGGTCCAGTTTCATTCTTCGGCATTGGCTAGCCAGCTATCCCAGCATCATTTATTGAATAGGGAGTCCTTTCCCCATTGCTTATTTTTGTCAACTTTGTTGAATATCAAATGGCTTTAGGTGTATAGCTTTATTTCTGTGTTCCTTATTTCATTCCATTGGTCTATATGTCTGTTTTGGTACCAGTACCATGCTATTTTGGTTACCATAGCCTTATGGTATAGTTTGAAGTTGGTTAATGTGATGCCTTTGGCTTTGTTCCTTTTGTTTAGGGTTGCTTTGGTTATTTTGGCTCCTTTTTGGTTCCATATGAATTTTAGAATAGTTTTTTCCAAATCTGTGAAAAATGACATTGGTAGTTTGATAGGAATAGCATTGAATTCATCGATTGCTTTGGGCAGTATGGCCATTTTAATGACATAGATTCTTCCAATCCATGAGCCTGGAATATTTCTCCATTTCTTTGTGTCGTCTATGTCTTTTAGCAGTGTTTTGTAGTTCTCCTTGTAGAGATCTTTCTCCTCCTTGGTTAGATGTATTCGTAGGCATTTTTTGTGTGTATGGCTATTACAAATGGGATTGCATTCTTGATTTGGCTCTCAGTTTGAATGTTATTGGTGTATAGAAATGCTACTGATTTTTATAAATTGATTTTGGTATCCTGAAACTTTCCTGAAGTTATTTATTAGTTCCAGGAGACTTTTGATGGAGTCTTTAGAGTTTTCAAGGTATAGAATCATACTGTCTGTGAAGAAAAATAGTTTGATTTCTCCTTTTCCAATTTGGATTCCTTTTATTTCTTCCTCTTGCCTGATTGCTCTGGCTAGCACTTACAGTACATGAATAGGAGTGGTGAGAGTGGACATCCTTTCTTATTCCAGTTCTCAAAGGGAATGCTTCCAGTTTTTGCCCATTTAGTATGATGTTGGCTGTGTTTATGTCATAGATGGCTCTTATTATTTTTTAGGTGTGTTCCTGCGGTGTCTAGTTTCTTGAGGGTTTTTATCATGAAAGGATGTTGGATTTTACTTAAAACTTTTTCTGCATCTATTGAGATGATTCTATGGTTTTTGTTTTTAATTCTGTTTATGTGGTGAATCACATTTATTGATTTGTGTATGTTGAACCAACCTTGCATCCCAGGACTGAGGCCTACTTGACTATCATGAATTAACTTTTTTTGGTGTGTTGTTGAATTCAGTTTTCTTGTATTTTTTGAGGATTTTGGTATCTGTGCCCATCAGGGATATCAGCCTTTTTATTGTCTCTTTGCCAGGTTTTGGTACTAGGGTGATACTGGCTTTGTAGAATGAGTTAGGGAGGAGTCTCTCCTCAGTTTTTTGAAATAGTTTCAGTAGAATTGTTACCGGCTCTTCTTTGTATGTCTGGTAGAATTTGGCTGTGAATCCAAGTCTAGGGCTTTTTTGGATTAGTAGGTTTTTAATTATTGATTCAATTTTGGAACTTGATATTGGTCTGTTTGGTGTTTCGATTTCTTTCTGATTCAATCTTGGGAGATTGTATGTTTCCAGGAATTAATCCATTTCCTCTAGATTTTCTAGTTTGTGTGCATAGAGGTGTTCATATTAGTCTCTGAGGATCTTTTGTATTTCTGTGGGATTGGTTGGAATGTCACCTTTGTCATTTCTGATTGTGCTTATTTGGATTTTCTCTCTCTTTTTCTTTTTTAATCTAGCTAGCAGTCTATAGATCTTGTTTATCCTTTCAAAGAACCAACTTTTGGTTTTGCTGATTCTTTGTGTGGATTTTTGAGTCTCAATTTTGTTCAGTTATGCTCTGATTTTAGTTTTCTTTTCTTCTGCTAGCTTTGGGGTTAGTTTGTTTTTTTTTTTTCTAGTTCTTCTAGGTGTGATGTTGGATTGTTGGTTAGTATCTCTGGGATATGGCTTTTGCTATATCGCAGAGATTTTGGGATATTGTGTCTTTGTTTTCATTTATTTCAAAGAATCTTTTGATTTCAGCCTTGATTTTATTGTTTACCCCAAAGTCATTCAGGAGCAAGTTGTTTAATTTCCATGTAATTGTGTGGTTTTGAGAGATCTTCTTGGTATTGATTTCTATTTTTATTCTACTGTGGACCAAGAGTATGGTTGATATGATTTTGATTTTTAAAAAGTTTATCAAAACTTGCTTTATGATTGAGCATGTGGTTAATATTGGGGTATGTTCTGTGTGCAGATGAGAAGAATGTATATTTGTGGTCGATATATAGAGTATTCTGTACATATCTATTAGTCCAATTGGTCAACTGTTAAGTCCAGAATGTCTTTGTTAATTTTCTGCCTTGATGATCTAATCCTGTCAGTGGGGCGTTGAAGTCCCCTACTATTATTGTGTGGCTCTCTAAGTCTTTTTGTAAGTTTATAGGTACTTGTTTTATGAATCTGGATGCTCCGATGTTGGATACATATATATTTAGGATAGTTAACTTTTATTGCATATAACCCTTTATCATTATGTAATGCCCTTCTTTGTATGTTTTTGCCGTTGTTGGTTTAAAGTCTATTTAATCTGATAATAAGATTGTTTTGGTCTTTTTTTTCTGCCTTTTTTTTTGGTTTTCTTTTTGCATGGTAGATCTTTCTCCACCCCTTTACTTAGAGCGTATGGGTGTCATTACATGTGAGATGGGTCTCTTGAAGACAACAGATGGATGGGTCTTGTTTCTTTATCCAACTTGCCACTCTTTGCCTTGTAAGTGGGGCATTTAGACCATTTACATTCAAGGTTAATATTGATATGTGAAGTTTTGATCCTATTGTGAAGTTGTTAGCTGTTTGCTTTGTAGTTTCTATTGTTTTTTTCTTTATAGGGTCTGTGGGCTATGTACTTAAGTGTGTTTTTGTGGTAGCAGGTATCATTCTTTTGTTTCCATATTTAGGACTCCCTTAGGGATCTATTGTAAGGCTGCTGTAGTGGTAACACATTCCTTTGGCACTTGCTTGTCTGGAAAAGATTTTATTTCTTCTTTGCTATGAAACTTAATTTGGCAGAATATGAAATTCTTGGTTGGAGTTTCTTTTCTTTAAGAATGCTGATAATTGGCTCCCAATCTCTCCTGGTTTGCAAGGTTTCTGACAGGTCCACTGTTAGCCTGATGGGGTTCCTTTTGTACATAATCTGCCCCTTTTCTCTAGCTGCCTTTAAGATTTTTTCTTTAACACTGACCTTGGACAGTATGGTGACTATATATGTCTTGGTGATGTTCATTTTTTATATAGTATCTTGCAGGTGTTCTCTGGATTTCTTGTATCTGGATGTCTACCTCCCTGGCAAGATAAGGAAAGTTTCCTTTTTTTTTTTTTTGACATTTTTCACAAATTTATTTATCCATGTTCTAAGGACTAGGGAAGTTTTCTTGAATTATTGCCTCAAATATATTTTCCAAGTTGTTTGCTTTTTCTCCTTCTCTCTCAGGAATGCCAATAATTTGAAGGCTTGGTTGCATTACATAATCCCACATTTCTCAAATAATTTACTTATTTTACTTATTTTTAAAAATTCTTCTTCTTTTTTTTTTGGTCATATTGGGTTCGTTCAAAAGACCAGTCTTGAAGTCCTGAAATTCTTTCTTCTGCTTGGTCCAGTCCATTTATAAAGCTTTCAATTTTATTTTGAAATTCCTTAAGCGAGTTTTTTAATTCTAGAGGCTCTGATTGATTTCTTTTTGAGATGTTTATCTCTTCATTTCCTGGATTGCTTTAGAAGTTTCTTTGTCTCAATTTTTAACTTTGTCTTGGATCTCCATGAGCTTCCTTGCAAGCCATGCTTTGAAGTTGTTTTTTTGTTTGTTTGTTTGTTTGTTTTTTTGATACAGAGTCTCACTCTGCTGTCCAGGCTGGAGTGCAGTCATGTAATCTGAGCTTACTGCAACCTCCACCTCCCAGGTCTGAGCAATTCTCCTGCCTCAGCCTCCTGAGTAGCTGGGATTGCAGGCACCCACTACCATGCCTGGCTAAGTTTTGTATTTTTAGTAGAGACAGGGTTTCACCTTGTTTGCCATACTGGTCTTGATCTCCTGACCTCAAGTGATCCGTCCACCTTAGCCTCCCAAGGTGCTGGGATTACAGGCATGAGCCACCGCGCCCGGCTGCCCTATGTACTTCTTTCAGCATGTTTTATATTGGGCTGTGGAGTTTGTCTTACAAGCCTGTAGATGGCATGCACAGGTGAGAGCCAGCTACAGCCAGTGTGTTTGGGTATATACTTGATCCTTATTTACTGGCAGAAGCTCTCTGTTGCTCCAGGCGATTAGCTGATTTGTAGAATGCACAGTGGTCTGCACTCCTTGTTCAGCTCTGGTGGTGACAGGGGTTGGGAGGGTGGCAATGGGAGCCATGAAGGGCAGAGGCAGACCTGGCAAATCTGCCTGCAGGTCCCCTGATGGTAGGCACAAGCACTAGTGCCAAGAGAGAATCCAGTGGGTGACCATGAGGTACCCAAAGGTTTTCCTAGGTGTGGAGCTGGGAAACCTGCTCAGCTCCAAATTCTCTGCATGAGGATGAGGAGATGCCCTAAGCTCCTAATCCAGGAGAGTGGGTGCTCCAGATGCCTGGCGCACTGCCTGGACATGGAGCAGAGAGGGTCTTGCTGCACTATGATCTATACCCAGGAAGTGTGGGGCAGCTTAGGCTGCTGAACCAGATGAGAGGGTGCTCTGAATGCCTGGAGATCTGCCTGGTTGTGAGGCAGAGAGGGCCTCTCCGTACCAGACTCTCTGCACAGGAAGAGTGGGGCAGGTCAAGCTGCCGATCCAGGTGAGTGATGCTCCAGATGCCTGGAGATTTGCCTGGGCATGGAGCAGAGAGGGCCCCCATGCACCAAGATCTTTACACAGGAGGGGTGGGGCAACTTAGGCTGCTGGAACGTGCACGCAGGTGGTCTGAATGCCTGGAGATCTTCCTGGGCATGTAACAGAGAGGGTCCCCCTGCACCAGGATCTCTGTTCAGGAAGGGTGGGGCAGCTTAGGCTGCTGAACCCGGCAAACAGGTGTTCTAAGTGCCTGGAGATCTGCCTAGGTGTGGAGCAGAGAGAGCCTCGCAGCACCGCAATCTGTGTCCAGGAAGGCTGGGGTGGCTTGGGCTACTGGTTCAGGCAAGTACGTATTCCAAATGCCTGGATTTCTGCCTGGGGTTGGAAGAGAGAGGGCCCCGCTGCACCATGATCTCAGGGAAGCAGAGTGGGGCACCCAATAATGGCACACACAGATCAGTTGCAGGTTTCCAAGCTGGCCCTGGCTGCAAGTCTCGCCACCCAGGAGAAACTGCAGCTGTAGCAGCTCTCTTCCGTGCCAGGCTTGTGACAGGGGAGAGCACAATTCCAGCACCTACTGCTGAAGCACTTTCCACAGTTCTGGATGTGGAGGCCCCCTATCCAACTCTGGAGCAGGTGTTCCAATCTCTGGCCTGAGACTAAAATGCCGATACAGCCATGCTGCAGGTCGCCAAAGAATGGCCGAGATTAAAAATGGTGTCCTGCTCTCAGTCTCAGATCTGGGAAAATGCCTGCAGCATTTCCCAGTGTCTTTCCTTCACAGTGTCTCCAATCCTCTCCTCAAGTTAACTCTCGGGCTTGGGAGAAGCAAAATGCTTTCCCTTGGCCTGGGTTGCTTGGATCCCCAGTGGAAAGGTGAGTCACAGAGGAGACTTCTTCCTTTCTCACATACTGGGGCTTCACTCATCTCTATCAGCTGGATGCTATCATGGGGGCTGTTTTCTGGCATTCTCCTCCGTGGGTTCTGGGATGTCCTTTATGATTCTGGTAGATTTCCATTTTCCTCCTTGAATTAAAACTCACAGAGTTTATCTTTATATACTATCTTGCTATTTCCAAGTGTCTGAGGCATGCTGAAAGCCGCTAATCCACCATCTTGGAAAAAAACCAACCAAAAACACTCATTTTATATTTCACGGGACAATCTGGTTAAGGCTCTTGAACCTGAAATAAAGAGGATCTTGGATCAGATCCATAGGAATAGGAAATTATTTGAAAAGTTTCAGATAAAATATACGCAGAGAGAGTTCGTATTTAATTTCTTATTTTTATAAAGCTTCAAGTAAATTATTCATTCAGCAATTTTGTCATTTAGGTAAATATCTTAATGTCTACATACAAGTAGATACATTTTTACTTTTCTTCTTTTTTTTAATCAGAAGAGACCTGGATTATGGTTTTTACTTTTCAAAGATTCTAGTGTCAGGAGCTGGGTGCATTTGCACATGTCTGTCATCCTAGCTACTTGGGAGGCTGAGGCAGGAGAATCGCTTGAGTCCAGGAGTTCAAGGCTACAGTGAGCTACAATCATGCCTATGAATAGCCACTGACTCTAGCCTGGACAACATAGGAAGACCTTGTCTCTGGAAAAAAAAAAAAATTATAGTGTCAAGTCATCAGAATAGCTAGAAACAAAAATCCATGATTTGAAATTTCACATACGTGATTCTCACGTTTTAGGTACTGCAATAAAATTTTGTTAATTTTATGACATTCCAATAGGGAAATATAATACGACTGATTTAAGTGGATGAAGACTCTGACAACAAATTAATAATAGACTAGTAGGTTAAATTAAACATTTGAAATTAAATTAATAGTTCAACTTGAGAAATTTATTCAATCAAAAATAGAAATACATTTTTATGGGGAAATAGACTACATGAATTGAAATGACTATGCTTCTTTGGCAGATTAACACAAGGTGCTAAAAATGTCCCATGCTGACTGACCCTAGAACTGTAAGAGCAGTGAACTTTGGAGTTTCTGGTTTTTATTCACTGTTTTTTTTTTTTTTTTTTTTGAGATGGAGCTTTGCTCTTGTTGTCCAGGCTGGAGTGCAATGGCACAGTCTCGGCTCACTGCAACCTCTGCCTGCCAGGTTTAAGCGATTTTCCTGCCTCAGCCTCCCGAGTAGCTGGGATTACAGGCACGCGCCACCACACCTGGCTGATTTTGTATTTTTAGTAGAGACGGGGTTTCTCCATGTTGGTCAAGCTGGTCTCGAACTCCCGACCTCAGGTGATCCACCCGCCTCGGCCTCTCAAAGTGCTGGGATTACAGATGTGAGCCACCGCGCCTGGCTATTCACTGTTTATTATAATGAAAATGCATTAGATAGCATTAGAATGTCAAAATAATACTATTTTTCTTAGATTATCAGGCAATGGCATTATGTGATTCCTACTCAGACCAGCATATTCATACTAAATAAAAGACTGAATATCACTAGAAAGTTTGCTAACAGTTATGGGTATGCACATACACACACATACTAATTTTAATTTATTATTTTAATGCTTCTAGGGGGAAAAAATACAATGTTCATCACCTTAAAGGCCGACAAAGCATTTGGCAAAATTCAACATCATTTCTTCATAGAATCACTTCATAAAATATAAGTAAATGAATAGTTCCTTAATATGAATACCAAATGTATGTATCTTAGTTAAAAAGTCTGAATTATGCTTAGCAGGGAAACTATGGAGGCATTTCTGCCACAGTTATGAACACATCCAGGATGACAATGATTACTTTTTAATATTGAACTAAAGTACAGACAGATTATGACAACAACTAGGTGGGAAGTGAGGGAAACTAGGAAAAAGCCACATATCTTGATTGTAGAGTTGCATCAAAATTAGACCTTGTTCAAGATTATATACACTTGCTTAAGAAAATACCCTAATATGAGAACAACAAAAGATACTGCAGCAATAAATCTAATTCTTAAAAGGTGAAAGAAGCTGAGTGCCGTGGCTTATGCCTTATAATCCCATCACTTTGGAAGGCCAGGTGGGTGGATCACTTGAGGCCAGGAGTTGGAGACCAGCTTGGCCCACATGGTAAAACCCTGTCTCCACTAAAAATACAAAAAAATTTGTGGTGGTGCGCACCTGTAATTCCAGCTACTCAGGAAGCTGAAGCATGAGAATCGTTTGAACCCAGGAGGCAGAGGTTGCAGTGAACTGAGATCAGGCCACTACACTCCAGCCTGGGCAACAGAGCGAGTCTGTCTGAGTACATAAATAAATAAATTAAATTAAATTAAAAAGGTGAAAGAATAACATCCTTTTGCAGATGATCTACTAGAGCAAAGAGAAGTAGGTTTTAGGAATTTTTTGTTTCATATTATTCAAAAATCAGGAAAACATAGACTCTGCAATACAGATGATCCAAGCTGAGAAAAGACAACAGATTGAGCTGAAAACTGATTTACTGAGATCAGCTGTGATAAAAGAAAGCAAAATGAAATAGAAAGAGATTAAATTAATTAAAATTAAATAAATTAAAATTTTCAGTAGAAGCACTGAACTGTAGACTTAAAACTGAAGAAAGTAAAATCGGTCATGTAGGAAAACTAACATAAGAAGCTCTGCCAGAATACAGAAATAGAATAATAGAATGATGAAGAAAGGAAAAAGTCCTTTGGTTATAAATGATAATTTTGTTCCCTTTGCAGGGAGAGTTTACAGATCTCGAGGGGCAGTGTCATCAGTTGTAACACTGGTAATTGGAGACAGATACAGTCGAGCATTTTAGAATTTGAAATATGCCTTCTGCTTTTCAAATTACTTGAAAATCTTTTCTACAAAAGTAGAAAAGATGAAAGATCAAAGAAAAAATATTTCTTAGAGCAAAAGCTAGAAAACAGCAAAAAAAGTATGAACAAAAAGTGTGAAACAAGATCAGATATTTCACTGACAGGGAATATAAATGGGTTGAGTTCCCTATTAAAAACTAAAACCTCTTCAGTATATGTAAGGCCATAGCCAAATGATCTTTCTGCAGATAATAATGATAAATTCTGAGCAAAATACTCTACACAACTATGTGAAGGTCCTGGAGAGTAAAAAAAAAAAAAAAAAAGGCTGGCAGATTCTTGAGGAAAGACAACACTTGGAAGCATGTCCAGCATGGAGAGTTTCCTGTTTTTCATGATACCAGCCTCAGGGCAGGGTGAAGTCAGTGCTGCATTGATACCTGCTATTCTCATAGAAAATCCAGTCTTTCTGGCCTGAAAAACCAGATGACAGAGTTTGCGGTAAGAACTACTGCTGGAAAATGAGAAATGGATCCCAGAGAGAACTAGATTGGTATAGCCTGAGGTTCTGTGTGTAACCCCTGCCCAAATCTCAGACTGACTTCTGAACCATGCATATGCAGGGCAGACTAACAGCTACCCAACTAGGGGTAGGTCCAGAACTGAGATTTGAGTTGCTGCCCAAGAGAAGAGTTTGTAGTTTGAATCCAAGCAAGATAATTGCCTACTAAAGCAAAAATATCAACACTCTTCAGTGAAGAAAATGAAATTCACAGTATAACATTCATGAGGTCCAGGATACAATCCAAAATTGAAAATGAGGAAAATGTGTCCCATTCTGAAGACAAAAAGCAGTTAACAGAGACTATCCCCCAATATGAACTGGATTAGCAGACAACTATTATAAAGCAGCTGGGGAAGCAATTGCTGGGAGAGGGTGAGGTAAAGAAAATATGTTCAGAATGAGTGAAAAGACAAGAAATCTCAGCAGAGAACTGAAATCATAAAAAATTTAAATTCTAGAACTATAAAATATAATATCTTGTATAAAAATTCACTTGATGGGCTTAATAGCAGAATGGAGATAACAGAGGAAAGGTTCAAATAACTTAAAATTATCCCATGTAAAGAATAGAAAGAAAATAATTAGAAGAAAAGAAACAGAGCATTAGGAATGTGAGGAACTGTGCAAGCTTCTAACATATTTCCAATTAGAATCCCAGAAGACAAAGAGGAGAGAATGAGGCAGAAAAACTTTTGAAAAAACAGTGACTGAAAAATTTCCAAATCTGAAACACATAAATTTATAGGTTCCAGAAACTTAGTGAACTTAAAGCAGAATAAATTAAGCACACTTTAGTAAAACTGCTAAAAACCTAAGGTAAAGAGCAAATCTAGAAAGCAACCAGAGAAAACATGACACATTAAATATAGAGGTTTTGGGAACAGGCCCCCAAAATCTGGCCATAAACTGGCCCAAAACTGGCCATAAACAAAATCTCTGCAGCACTGTGACACATTTGTGATGGCCATGATGCCCACGCTGAAGGTTGTGGGTGTACTGGAATGAGGGCAAGGAACACCTGGCCCACCCAGGGCAGAAAACCGCTTAAGGCATTCTTAAACCACAAATGATAGCATGAGTGATCGATGCCTTAAGGACATGTTCCTGCTGCAGATAACTAGCCAGAGCCCGTCCCTTTATTTCAGCCCATCCGTTTGTTTCCCATAAGGAATACTTGTAGTTAATCTATAATCCATAGAAAAAATGCTTATCACTGGCTTGCTGTCAATAAATATGTGGGTAAATCTTTGTTCGAGGCTCTCAGCTCTGAAGGCTGTGAGACCCCTGATTTCCCACTACACACGCTATATTTCTGTACATGTGTCTTTAATTTCTCTAGCGCCGCTGGGTTAGGGTCTCCACAAGCGAGCTGGTCTCTGCATGGAGGAATGATGATTGGGAACTGATGACTTCTGTTAGAAACTTTGGAGCTCAGAGACAGTGGAACATCTTTAAAATGTTGAGAGGAAGAACCATCAACTTAGAATCTTATTCTAGAACTTCCTGCGAGAATGAAGACAGTAGCTCACACCTGTAATCCCAGTGCTTTGGGAGGCTGAGGCAGGAGGATTGCTTGGGGCTAGGAGTTTAAGACCTACCTGAGCAACATAGTGAGACCCCATCTCTACAAGAAATTTAGAAAAAATTAGCTGGTGTGGTGGCACATGCCTGTAGTGGGAGCTTCTCAGGAGGCTGAGGTTGGGGAATCACTTGAGCCCACAAATTTGAGGCTGCAGTGAGCTATAATTGTGCCACTGCACTCTAGCCTGGGCAACAGAATGAGACTCTGTCTCTCAAATAAATAAATAAATAAATAAATAAATAAATAAAAGAATGAAGGCAAAATAAAGACATTCTAAGATTAAAAAGAAAAATGCCTCTCCTGGGCACGGTGGCTTATGCCTGTAATCTCAGCACTTTGGGAGGCCAAGGCGGGTGGATCACCTGAGGTCAGGAGTTTGAGACCAGCCTGGCCAACATGGTGAAACCCTGTCTCTACCAAAAATACAAAATTAGCTGGGCATGGTGGCGCATACCTGTAATCCCAGCTATTTGGGGGGCTGGGGCAGGAGAATCGCTTGAACTTGAGAGGTGGAGGTTGCAGTGAGCCAAGATTGTGCCATTGCACTCCAGCTTAGACAACAAGAGCGAAACTCCATCTCAAAAAAAAAGAAAAGAAAAGAAAAGAAAAGAAAAATACCTAACAGAATTTATCACCAACAAACTTGTACTACAAGAGATTCCAAAACATGTTCTTCAGGTAGAAGGAAAATGATGGATGGGTACTTCAGTGATGAAGAAGTGAAATGCATCAGAAATGAAAATGGTGAATAGTGGGGTAAATATAAGCACTAGTTTTTTCTCTTAGTTTCTTTAAAATGTAATTGATTGTTTTACATAAAATTATAGTGTTGTCTTATAGAGTTTATAGTGTATGTAGATGTGATACATGTGACACCAGTAGCAGAAAGGGGGATGTTTAGTTGGTTCTATACGAATGCAGTGTTTCTACATTTTTTTGAAGTGATATGATATTCTAAGTAGAGCATGAAAAGCTAAGGATGTATATTGTAATCATAGAACAACAACTAAAATAAAGGCTGATAGATTAAATTAAAAAGGAATTTTAAAATGTATTCAAATAATCCAAAAAATGTAGGCAAAAAGTAAAAGAAGGGACAGAAGGAAAACAAATAATAAAATCATGGACCTAAATATTAAATGTTAATGAACATTCCAATTAAAAGGTAGAGATTATCAGAACAAATTTTAAAAATACCAAGAGATATACTTTAAAAATAAAGACACAGATAGATTGAAAGCAATTGTATGCAAAAAGATATAGCATCCAAACAGTAATGATAGACGGCTAACATGGATGTATTAGTGCCAGATTAAATAAACTTCAGGAAAAGCTGGGCTTCTCTTTCACAGCAAAGATGGATTCTGAGGTGGATGGGGAGGTCAGCTTCCCAGGGTGGCTTCCCAAGGTGGCGAAGGCTGTGGCCACACCATGGTCTCAGATGCTGAGGCAGGCCTATGTGACTGCCAGTGGGTAGGCCATGGTGAGTGGAGAAAACAGGCAGTTGTCCCCTCTGCATGCCCTGCACATACACCTGGGCTACGGGCCCCACCAGCGGATGTTTGTGCAGGGCTCAGCCTTTCCCTCGTTGGTTTCTGGCAGAACTAGGCCTGTGTCCCTTGTTCCTGGGCCATAGTGCTGAAGTTTGTCTTCTAGGGATTAGGTTGTAGATAAATCAAGTATTGTATGGTGGCTTGTGGAAGACAGTTTTGATTCTAAGATCAGTTCAACAACCGTTAGCTTCAGCTATAATCATTTATGATATCAAAAAGAAGAAATATTTTCAACATTAAGGAATTGATTACATGATTTTTAAGTTTTTTTTCTTTCTTGTACCAAGGGACAAGTCATAGATTAAAAAATTTTTGACAGCAAGCCCTATCTAATTTTATAGTTGACAAATGTGTGCTATTATCACAAAGGAGAAGTCAGAGAAAGATGCTACAGACTGCGCCAATTCATTCATACAATTTTTCTGTAGTTCAAAAACCACAATGTCTCACATTGTCTAGCAGCTAGAATTTATTTATTTATTTATTTATTTATTTTTTAGTTTAAGAAAAGCAAAAGACCACAGTGAACTTAAATGAACTCTTTAAACAAATGAGTTGAATAATTCCATCCACTTACGCTAACACCCCATCTGGTAGTAAGGCCTTTAGACTCCAAAGACAATCTAGAGGCAAAGTAGAAGCTATTGTTGGCTGAGCCTCAGTCACTCATACTTCATAATGAAATAGATAGTTTTAAAAGTTAACAGGAGGATTCTGGTCACTGCCATTAGTTTGTACATGGGTTTTGGGTCTTTTTCACACACAAAGGATTCCCAGAAATGTCTAAGTTTTGTTCTCTTTATCATTTTTTATTGCGTCTATTTGATTCTTCTCTCTTTTCTTCTTTATTAGTCTTGCTAGCGGTCTATCAATTTTGTTGATCCTTTCAAAAAACCAGCTCCTGGATTCATTAATTTTTTGAAGGGTTTTTTGTGTCTCTATTTCCTTCAGTTCTGCTCTGATTTTAGTTATTTCTTGCCTTCTGCTAGCTTTTGAATGTATTTGCTCTTGCTTTTCTAGTTCTTTTAATTGCGATGTTAGGGTGTCAATTTTAGATCTTTCCTGCTTTCTCCTGTGGGCATTTAGTGCTATAAATTTCCCTCTGCACACTGCTTTGAATGTGTCCCAGAGATTCTGGTATGCTGTGTCTTTGTTTTCGTTGGTTTCAAAGAACATCTTTATTTCTGCCTTCATTTCGTTATGTACCCAGTAGTCATTCAGGAGCAGGTTGTTCAGTTTCCATGTAGTTGAGCGGTTTTGAGTGAGTTTCTTAATCCTGAGTTCTAGTTTGATTGCACTGTGGTCTGAGAGATAGTTTGTTATAATTTCTGTTCTTTTACATTTGCTGAGGAGAGCTTTACTTCCAACTATGTGGTCAATTTTGGAATAGGTGTGGTGTGGTGCTGAAAAAGATGTATATTCTGTTGATTTGGGGTGGAAAGTTCTGTAGATGTCTATTAGGTCTGCTTGGTGCAGAGCTGAGTTCAATTCCTGGGTATCCTTGTTAACTTTCTGTCTTGTTGATCTGTCTAATGTTGACAGTGGGGTGTTAAAGTCTCCCATTATTAATGTGTGGGAGTCTAAGTCTCTTCGTAGGTCACTCAGGACTTGCTTTATGAATCTGGGTGCTCCTGTATTGGGTGCATATATATTTAGGAGAGTTAGCTCTTCCTGTTGAATTGATCCCTTTACCATTATGTAATGGCCTTCTTTGTCTCTTTTGATCTTTGTTGGTTTAAAGTCTGTTTTATCAGAGACTAGGATTGCAACCCCTGCCTTTTTTTGTTTTCCATTTGCTTGGTAGATCTTCCTCCATCCTTTTATTTTGAGCCTATGTGTGTCTCTGCACGTGGGATGGGTTTCCTGAATACAGCACACTGATGGGTCTTGACTCTTTATCCAATTTGCCAGTCTGTGTCTTTTAATTGGAGCATTTAGTCCATTTATATTTAAAGTTAATATTGTTATGTGTGAATTTGATCCTGTCATTATGATGTTAGCTGGTTATTTTGCTCGTTAGTTGATGCAGTTTCTTCCTAGCCTCAATGGTCTTTACAATTTGGCATGATTTTGCAGTGGCTGGTACCAGTTGTTCCTTTCCATGTTTAGTGCTTCCTTCAGGAGCTCTTTTAGGGCAGGCCTGGTGGTGACAAAATCTCTCAGCATTTGCTTGTCTGTAAAGTATTTTATTTCTCCTTCACTTATGAAGCTTAGTTTGGCTGGATATGAAATTCTGGGTTGAAAATTCTTTCCTTTAAGAATGTTGAATATTGGCCCCCACTCTCCTCTGGCTTGTAGAATTTCTGCCGAGAGATCCGCTGTTAGTGTGATGGGCTTCCCTTTGTGGGTAACCCGACCTTTCTCTCTGGGTGCCTTTAACATTTTTTCCTTCATTTCAACTTTGATGAATCTGACAATTACATGTCTTGGAGTTGTTTTTCTCGAGGAGTATCTTTGTGGCGTTCTCTGTATTTCCTGAATTTGAATGTTGACCTGCCTCACTAGGTTGGGGAAGTTCTCCTCGATAATATCCTGAAGAGTGTTTTCCAACTTGCTTCCATTCTCCCTTTCACTTTCAGGTACACCAATCAGACGTAGATTTGGTCTTTTCACATAGTCCCATATTTCTTGGAGGCTTTGTTCATTTCTTTTTACTCTTTTTTCTCTAAACTTCTCTTCTCGCTTCATTTCAGCTTCATCACTGATATCCTTTCTTCCAGTTGATTGAATCGGCTACTGAAGCTTGTGCATTCATCATGTAGTTCTCATGCCATGATTTTCAGCTCCATCAGGTCATTTTAGGACTTCTCTACACTGGTTATTCTAGTTAGCCATTCGTCTAATCTTTTTTCAAGGTTTTTAGCTTCTTTGAGTTGGGTTCGAACTTCCTCCTTTAGCTTGGAGAAGTTTGATCGTCTGAATCCTTCTTCTCTCAACTTGTCAAAGTCATTCTCTGTCCAGCTTTGTACCGTTGCTAGCGAGGAGCTGCGTTCCTTTGGAGGGGGAGAGGTGCTCTGATTTTTAGAATTTTCAGCTTTTCTGCTCTGTTATTTCCCCATCTTTGTGGTTTTATCTACCTTTGGTCTTTGATGATGGTGACTTACAGATGGCGTTTTGGTGTGGATGTCCTTTCTGTTTGTTAGTTTTCCTTCTAACCGTCAGGACCCTCAGCTGCAGGTCTGTTGGAGTTTGCTGGAGGTCCACTCCAGACGCTGTTTGCCTGGGTATCAGCATTGGAGGCTGCAAACAGCGAATATTGCTGAACAGCAAATGTTGCTGCATGATCATTCCTCTGGAAGCTTCGTCTCAGAGGGGTACCCGCTGTGTGAGGTGTCAGTCTGACCCTACTGGGGGGTGCCTCCCAGTTAGGCTGCTCCCGGGTCAGGGACCTACTTGAGGAGGCAGTCTGTCCTTTCTCAGATCTCAAACTCCATACTGGGAGAACCACTACTCTCTTCAAAGCTCAGTTGGAAATGCAGAAATCACCCATCTTCTGCGTCGCTCACGCTGGGAGCTGTAGACTGGAGGTGTTCCTATTCGGCCATCTTGGAACCCCCATCACCCCACAATTTCTTTATCTATTTGTTGATTGATGGGCATTTGGGCTGGTTCCGTATTTTTGCAATTGCGAATTGTGCTGCTATAAACATGCGTGTGCAGGTATCTTTTTTGTATAATGACCTCTTTTCCTCTGGGTAGATATCCAAGAGTGGGAGGTAGATACCCAAGAGTGGGATTGCTGGATCAAATGGAATTTCTACTGTTAATTCTTTAAGGAATCTTCACATTAGTGGTTGTACTAGTTTACATTCCCACCAGCAGTGTATAAGTGTTCCTTTTTTACCGCATCCACACCAACATCTATTCTTTTTTGATTTTTTGATTATGGCCATTCTTGCAGGAGTAAGGTGGTATTGCATTGTGGTTTTGATTTGCATTTCCCTGATCATTAGTGATGTTGAGCATTTTTTCATGTTTGTTGGCCATTTATGTATCTTCTTTTGAGAATTGTCTATTCATGTCCTTAGCCCACTTTTTGATGGGATTATTTATTTTTTTCTTGCCAACTTGTTTGAGTTCCTTGTAGATTCTGGATATCAGTCCTTTGTCAGTTGTATAAATTGTGAAGATTTTCTCCCACTCTGTGGGTTGTCTGTTTACTCTGCTGACTGTTCGTTTTGCTGGGCAGAAGCTCTTTAGTGTAGTTAAGTCCCACCTATTTATCTTTGGTTTTATTGCATATGCTTTTGGTTTCTTGGTCATGAAGTCTTTGTCTAAGCCAATGTCTAGAAGGGTTTTTTTGATGTTATCTTCTGGAATTTTTTGGATGAAACATTTTAAAAAGCCATCCAACAGAATGCGTTTCTAGAGGATGCATTTCTTGGTCCCTCAACTGCTTCATGTCTTTTCTCACCTAAAAAGTAATAATAATAAAAATACAGCGTACAGTACAAGGCTCAACATTGTAGGTAGAGACTGAAAGCCTGCCATTGTTAATGTTGTTTGCAACCAGCGTAGGTGTTCTGATGATGCTACCATGCTGCTTACTTACCATGAACACATTATTTTTTATTGTATTAATGATATGTCATATTTTTTCCTGTTGAGTACTTATATGTGAATAAGTGTAAGAAAATGATTGCTGTGCTTGCTTTGGAAGCACATATATTAAAATTGGAATGATACAGAGAAGATTAGCATGGCTTCTGCACAAGGATAAGTTTTATTTAAAAGATGTAAAATTTTTTAAAAAAGAAAATGTTTGCTTATTGGTAGCATATAAAGACAGGAATGATGGTGATGCTTAACAACCACAGATTGTCCTCATGGGTGGCAGAGATAGTGATACCTTCGCTTTCTGATCATTAAATGTACACAGTCTTTGTTTCATGCACAAAATTATTAAAAATATTGTATAAAATTACTTTTAGGTGATGTATATAAGTTATATATGGAACATAAATGAATTTCGTGTTTAGACTTGGGTCTTACTTATTATGATTTGTGTACAGTGCCTGGCAAATTGTGTAGCTTCTAGTAGGTATTCTGTAAATCTTGGTTCCTCTTTTTATTTATCTGTTGTCTTCAGCACTCGTTTCAGTGAAGACATAGTAGAATTCATTAATGTGTGTTGAATTGAATATCAAGCTATAATATACTATCAAATGGGAACATTTAATGAGCTGTACTACCTACAGATTTAGTAAATTGTTGTTTGAACTTTAGTTCTTTTAAAAGAAGCTATTTCAGCAACAGCTGCTTAAATAGTCTATAGATAGTCTTTTCTTTTAGTCTGTAATACAATAAGAATCTCCTAGAAGGATAAATCAAATTGGTTCCATGAAACCATAAAATTATTGTGTGATAATTTATAGGAAACCTCCTTTAACAACATGTTTTAAAAGTTCTTCTTACTCTAAATCGATATGTATATATATAAATAAGCATTATTCAGCTTCTTGGTTTGACACTTGGATTTTTAAGGAAAAGATCTGCGTATCCATGTGCATCTCCAAAATATTTATTTAGGTACTTGTAATTACTTTAAAAATCCTCTTTGCTTGTGTTTCATCTGTAGGTATTATAGCTATTCACTGTTGAGAATTTAGAGGTACTTATACCATTTTTTACAAAATGAATGTCCCATAATTCTAGCATTCTGTTTTATATGACCAAGTGCTCATTTCACTCTGTTTAGAGATCATGAAGGAATCATAGTCAAGAACTCCTGAATTTTAAAATAGTATTTAGTAATGACAAATGTTGATATAAATGTATTATGAAATCTTTATGTCTAAGAAAAATAATATTAAACAGCTAATATTAAAAATTTTGGTGGCTAAATAACATTTCAAGAGATGGATGTATTGCATTGATAATTAGCATGATATTTGAATTACAAAAAACTCTTCAATTTAATGCGTATGGTCCATTTTCACTTGTGTTCTATAAAAACCTAAAGGTTCTTAAGCCAAATGATTTCTGTTTAGAATTCTGTTTAGAATACATTTCTCAGAGCATATAGTTTTGGATGATATATATATCCTTGTAAAGGCTGATTTTTTAAAAAGTTCATCCTTTAAAAAATTAAGTCTGTAAGACTTAAAGGCATTGGTATTCTACTTTAACTTTGTTGATGAGTGGAAATCTTTTAATCAAGAATATTACAAGTGGGTCTTTACATCTCTCATTGTCATTAATGAACTAAAAGGTGCATGCTTGTTAAACTACATCTCAGAGCCTTATACATCCATAAAAAAGATGTTATTCTACAAGTAGGACCAAAGTGTTACCTTAACATAGATGAACTTTCATTAGTGTAGTATCTTAGTTTTAATTCTATAACATTGTGCTCTTTAATAATCACTAATTATATGTATGGCTTTTTTCCCAATAAAATTTTTAAAGGGCTTATTGAAATATAGTTGACATATAATAGGCTGCACATAGTTAAAGGATACAATTTTTAAAATACTGACATATGTATACCTTCATGAGACCATTG
This sequence comes from Pan paniscus, assembly GCF_029289425.2. Lineage (NCBI taxonomy): Eukaryota > Metazoa > Chordata > Mammalia > Primates > Hominidae > Pan > Pan paniscus. The sequence goes on from NC_073254.2 coordinate 128,401,310, forward strand.
CCACAACTAATAGAGTGAACATTTCCATCACCCCAAAAAGTTTCCTCTTGCCCTTTTCTTTTTCTTCTTCTTTCTTTCTCTCTCTGTCTTTCGCCTTCCCCTTCCCTTCCCTCCCTCCCTCCTCCTCTCCTTTCCTTCCTTTTCTCTCTTTTCTCTTTCTCTCTTTTCTTTCCTTTCCCCCTCCCCTCCCCTCCCCTCCCCTCTCCTCTCCTTTCTTTCCAGAGTCTCACTCTATTGCCCAGACTGGAGGGCAATGGCGCAGTCTTGGCTCACTGCAACCTTTGCCTCCTGAGTTCAAGTGATTCCCCTGCCTCAGCCTCCCAAGTAGCTGGGATTACAGGCATGTGCTACTACACCCGGCTAATCTTGTTTTTTTTTAGTAGAGATGGGGTTTCACCATGTTGGTCAGGCTGGTCTTGAACTCCTGACCTCAGGTGATCCACCTGCCTTGGCCTCCCAAAGGGATGGAATTACAGGCATGAGCCACCATGCCTGGCCTTGCCGTTTTTTTTATCTGTCACTACCAAACCTATCGTCCCTTCCCCAAGCAGCTACTGATTAGCTTTCTGTTGCTATAGATTTGTTTGCATTTTCTAGAGTTTTATATAAATGGAGTCACATAGTATGTACTCATTTTTTTGGTCTGGCTTCTTTTACTCTGCATACTTATTTTGAGATTAATCTATTTTGCTATGTGTATGATAGTCTATCCTTTTTATTGCTGAGTGGTATTTCATTGTACAGATATGGCACAATTTGTTTATCCATTCCCCTGATGATGGATATTTAGATTTCTTCATGTGTTTGGTTATCCCAAATAAAGCTGCAGTTTTTAGCTTATTTATGAACAAAGCTGCTGTAAACATCGAGTATGATTTAAAAATTGTCTGATTTTCCATTTTTACCACTTCCCACAATCATGGCTATCAACTCTTAACATACACCAATGTTTTTATCCACCTTCCTCAGCAACTTGGCAATTAGGAAAGACTGAAAATATTTAACATTAAACCCATTTCCTGCATTTGAATCCTTTTACTCATTAGAGGTGTTTATTATAGGGAAGAAAAAAATCTCATTTTGAATCTTGAAATCTAAATAGCCTGGCCAGCATTATTTTACCTTTTATGACATTCCTAAATAAAATTTTTAAATATAACCAAATTGAAACCTGTAGTCTTTAATTACCCAAAGAGCTTATGCAAATACTTTGCTTACTATAATGATGTTGTGATGAATCTTTTCTAAAGAGAATAAATGTTTCCTAATGACCATATTTTATTTCCATAAGTATATGTGGCATTTGAAGTCTATCATAGTTATCGAATTTTCTCTAAACAAGGAAATATGGAAAAAATCCCATAATGCCATACTTTTTTTAAAAAATTGAGACACATAATCTAATTTGTGTTTTTTATTATTGAAAATTTTTTACTATTCCTTTTTTCTTTTCTTTTCTTTTCTTTTTTTTTTTTTTTTTGAGACAGTGTCTCACTCTGCACCCAGGCTGGAGTGCAGTGGCACTATCATGACTCACTGCAGTCTCAACCTCTCAGGTTCAGGTGAGCCTCCCACCTCATCTTCCTGAGTAGCTGAAGCTACAGGCATGTACCACCACTCCAGGCTAATTTTTCTATTTTTTGTACAGACAGAGTTTCACCATGTTGCCCAGGCTGGTCTCAAACTCCTGGGCTCAAACAATCCACCCGCCTTGGCCTCCTAAAGTGCTGGAATTTACAAATGTGAGGCAGCGTGCTGGGTCTACTACTGTATCTATTTTCATAAAATTTTAAAAATCTCATAACTTTATAGAATGACCTTGAGGGAGGGAGGGAGATAGGTAGAGAGGGAGGGAGGGAGGGAAGGAGAGAGAGAGGGAGAGAGAGAGGGAGAGAGATAGAGAGAGAATGGAGTCTTGCTCTGTCACCCAGGCTGGAGAGCAGTGGCACTATCCAGCTCACTGCAACCTCGACATACAGGGTTCAAGCAATCCTCCTACCTCACCTTCCAAGTAGTTGGGCCCACAGGTGTGTGCCACCACACTTGGCTAGGTGTCTTTTTTTGTTTGTTTGTTTGTTTTTTGTTTTTTTGTTTTTTTTTTTGTAGAGATGGGGTTTCCCTATGTTGCCCAGGCTGATCTTGAACTCCTGGGCTCAAACGATCCTCCCGACTTGGCCTCTCAAAGTGCTGAAATTACAGGCATGAGCCACCATGCACACCTATAGAATGACTTTTAAAAGGAATGTTTATATGAAATAAAATTTCAACCTCCATTTTTTAAAGAAAAATATGAAGAGCTTAAAACTTGTCCCTTTTCATTTATTTGTTCTTGACAATACATATGTTTACATGTATGTGTGTATAAATATACATACACTGTGACAGTTACGTATATTAAAAAACATCTTCCTAAGGCAATAAATACTACCTGTTTATGATATAATTGCATTATATTTACAGCTTATTAAGAGTTTTTAAGAAATAGTTAAAAAATTTTCTGTGGATACATAGTGGGTGTATATCTTTTTTTTGTTTTGTTTTGTTTTTTTTGAGGCAGAGTCTCACTCTTTTGCCCAGGCTGGAGTGCAGTGGTGCAATCTTGGCTCACTGCAACCTCCACCTCCCGGGTTCAAGCTATTCTCCTACCTCAGCCTCCCAGGTAACTGGGATTACAGGTACTCGCCACCACCCCCAGCTAATTTTTGTTTTTAGTTGAGATGGAGTTTCACCATGTTGGCCAGGCTGGTCTTGAACTCCTGACCTCAAGTGATCCACCTGCCTCAGCCTCCCAAAGTGCTGGGATTACAGGCTTGAGCCACTGCACCCAGGCCATAGTAGGTGTATATCTTTATGAGGTATGTGAGATATTTTGGTACAGGTATGAGATTATTTGGTAATATTCACATCATGGAAAACTGGATATACCATCCTCTCAAGCACGTATCCTTTGTATTACAAACAATCCATTATACTCTATTAGTTATTTTAAATGTACAATTAAATTATTATTGAACTATAATAATTCTGTTGTGCTGTCAAATACTAGGCCTTTTTCATTCATTCTTTTTTGTTTTCGTTTGTTTTTTGAGACAAAGTCTTGCTTTGTTGCCCAGGCTGGAGGGCAGTGGCGTGGTCTCAGCTCACTGCAACCTCTGCCTCCCAGGTTCAAGCAATTCTCCTGCCTCAGCCTCCTGAGTAGCTGGGATTACAGGTGCACACCACCATACCTGGCTAATTTTTTTTTTTGCAATCTCCACCTTCTGGGTTCAAGCGATTCTCCTGCCTCAGTCTCCCAAGTAGCTGGGATAACAGGCGTGTGCCACCACACCTGGCTGATTTTTGTATTTTTAGTAAAGACAGGATTTCACTATGTTGGCCAGGCTGGTCTTGAACTCCTGACCTCAGGTGATCCACGCCCCCTTGGCCTCCCAAAGTGCTGGGATTATAGGCGTGAGCCCTGGCTGATTTTTGTATTTTTAGTAGAGACGGGATTTCACCATGTTGGCCAGGCTGGTCTCAAACTCTTGACCTCAAGTGATCCGCCCACCTCGGCCTCCCAAAGTGCTGGGATTATAGGCATGAGCCATGATGCTCCGCCTTTTTTATTCTTTCTATTTTTTTTTTTTTGTACCCATTATCCATCCCCACCTTCCCCCATCCCTCACTACCCTTCCCAGCCTCTGGTGACCATCCTTCTATTCTCTGTGAGTTTAATTGTTTTGACTTTCAGATACTACAAATAAGTGAGAATATGCGATGTTTGTCTTTCTGTGCCTGGCTCATTTCCCTTAACCCAATGACCTCCAGTTCCATCCATGTTGTTGCAAGTTCCATTCTTTTTTATGGCAGAATAGTACTCCACTTTGTATAAATAACACATTTTCTTTATCCATTCATCTGTTGATGGACACTTAGGTTGCTTCAAAATCTTGGTTATTGTGAACAGTGCTGTAACAAACATGAGTGTGCTGATATATCTTTGATGTACTGATTTCCTTTCTTTTGGATATATACCCAGCAGTGAGATTGCTGGATCATGTAGTAGCTCTTTTTTTAGTGTTTTGAGGAACCTGCAAACTCATCTCCATAGTGGTTGTACTAATTTACATTCCCACCAATAGAGTATTGAGGGTTCCCTTTTCTCTGCGTCCTCAGCAGTGTTTGTTATTCCCTGTCTGTTTAAAAGCCATTTTAACTGGGGTGAGATGATACTTCATTGTAGTTTTGATTTGCATTTCTCTTATGATCAATGATGTTGAGCACTTTTTTGTTTGCCTGTTTGCTATTTGTATGTCTTCTTTTAAGAAATGTTTATTCAAATCTTTTGCCCATCTTTTAATCAGATTTATTAGATTTTTTCCCTATAGAGTTATTTGAGCTTCTTATATATTCTGGTTATTAATCCCTTCCCAGATGAGTAGTTTGCAAATATTTTCTCCCATTCTGTGGGTTGTCTCTTCACTTTGCCAGCTGTTTCCTTTGCTGTGCAGAAGCTTTTTAACTTGATGTGATCCCATTTGTTCATTTTTGCTTTGGTTGTCTGTGCTTGTGAAGTATGACTCAAGAAATTTTTGCTCAGACCAATGTCCTGGAGAGTTTCCCCAATGTTTTCTTACAGTAGTTTCATAATTTGAAGTCTTAGATTTAAGTCTTTATTTTTATTTTATTTTTCTATAAGGTGAGATAGGGGTCTAGTCTCATTCTTCTGCATATGGATATCCAGTTTTTCCAGCACTGTTTAATGAAGAGATGGTCTTTTCCCCAGTGTGTATTCTTGGCACCTTTGTCAAAAATGTGTTCACTGTAGGTATGTGGATTTGTTTCTGGGTTCTCTGTTTTGTTCTGTTGGTCTATGTGTCTGTTTTTGTGCCAGTACCATGCTGTTTTTGTCTACAGCTTTGTAGTATAGTGTGAAGTCAGGTATTGTGATTTCTGCAGTTTTGTTATTTTTACTCAGGAGAGCTTTGGCTATTTTGGATCTTTTCTGATTCCATATAAATTTTAGGATTGCTTTTTCTATTTCTGTGAAGAATGGCATTGTGACTTTGGTGGGGATTGCATTGAATCTGTAGATTGCTTTGAATAGTATGAGCATTTTAACAATATTGATTCTTCCAATCTATGAATACGGAATAGCTTTACATTTTTGTGTTTGTGCCCTCTTTAATTTCTTTCATCAATGTTTTATAGTTTCTATTGCAAAGATCTGTCACTTCTTTTGTTTGTTTGTTTGTTTGTTTTGAGGGAGAGTCTCACTCTGTCGCCAGGCTGGAGTGCAGTGGCACAATCTCAACTCACTGCAACCTCCGCCTCCTGGGTTCAAGCGATTTCCCTGCCTCAGCCCCCTGAGTAGCTGGGACAACAGGTGCGTGCCACCACACCCCACTAATTTTTGTAGTTTTTGGAGAGACAGGGTTTCACCATGTTGGCCAGGATGGTCTCGATCTCTTGACCTCATGATCTGCCTGCCTCGACCTCCTAAAGTGCTGGGATTACAGGTGTGAGCCACTATGCCCAGCCCTCTTGGGAAATCTTTTTTTTTTTTTTTTTTTTTTTTTTATACTTTAAATTTTAGGGTACATGTGCACATTGTGCAGGTTAGTTACAAATGTATACATGTGCCATGCTGGTGTGCTGCACCCACTAACTCGTCATCTAGCATTAGGTATATCTCCCAATGCTATCCCTCCCCCCTCCCCCCAGCCCACCACAGTCCCCAGAGTGTGATATTCCCCTTCCTGTGTCCATGTGATCTCATTGTTCAATTCCCACCTATGAGTGAGAATATGCGGTGTTTGGTTTTTTGTTCTTGCGATAGTTTACTGAGAATGATGGTTTCCAATTTCATCCATGTCCCTACAAAGGACATGAACTCATCATTTTTAATGGCTGCATAGTATTCCATGGTGTATATGTGCCACATTTTCTTAATCCAGTCTATCATTGTTGGACATTTGGGTTGGTTCCAAGTCTTTGCTATTGTGAATAATGCCGCAATAAACATACGTGTGCATGTGTCTTTATAGCAGCATGATTTATAGTCATTTGGGTATATACCCAGTAATGGGATGGCTGGGTCAAATGGTATTTCTAGTTCTAGATCCCTGAGGAATCGCCACACTGACTTCTACAATGGTTGAACTAGTTTACAGTCCCACCAACAGTGTAAAAGTGTTCCTATTTCTCCACATCCTCTCCAGCACCTGTTCTTTCCTGACTTTTTAATGATTGCCATTCTAACTGGTGTGAGATGATATCTCATAGTGGTTTTGATTTGCATTTCTCTGATGGCCAGTGATCATGAGCATTTTTTCATGTGTTTTTTGGCTGCATAAATGTCTTCTTTTGAGAAGTGTCTGTTCATGTCCTTCGCCCACTTTTTGATGGGGTTGTTTGTTTTTTTCTTGTAAATTTGTTTGAGTTCATTGTAGATTCTGGATATTAGCCCTTTGTCAGATGAGTAGGTTGCGAAAATTTTCTCCCATTTTGTAGGTTGCCTGTTCACTCTGATGGTAGTTTCTTTTGCTGTGCAGAAGCTCTTTAGTTTAATTAGATCCCATTTGTCAATTTTGGCTTTTGTTGCCATTGCTTTTGGTGTTTTGGACATGAAGTCCTTGCCCACGCCTATGTCCTGAATGGTAATGCCTAGGTTTTCTTCTAGGGTTTTTATGGTTTTAGGTCTAACGTTTAAATCTTTAATCCATCCTGAATTGATTTTTGTATAAGGTGTAAGGAAGGGATCCAGTTTCAGCTTTCTACATATGGCTAGCCAGTTTTCCCAGCACCATTTATTAAATAGGGAATCCTTTCCCCATTGCTTGTTTTTCTCAGGTTTGTCAAAGATCAGATAGTTGTAGGTATGCAGCATTATTTCTGAGGGCTCTGTTCTGTTCCATTGATCTATATCTCTGTTTTGGTACCAGTACCATGCTGTTTTGGTTACTGTAGCCTTGTAGTGTAGTTTGAAGTCAGGTAGTGTGATGCCTCCAGCTTTGTTCTTTTGGCTTAGGATTGACTTGGCGATGCGGGCTCTTTTTTGGTTCCATATGAACTTTAAAGTAGTTTTTTCCAATTCTGTGAAGAAAGTCATTGGTAGCTTGACGGGGATGGCATTGAATCTGTAAATTACCTTGGGCAGTATGGCCATTTTCACGATATTGATTCTTCCTATCCATGAGCATGGAATGTTCTTCCATTTGTTTGTATCCTCTTTTATTTCCTTGAGCAGTGGTTTGTAGTTCTCCTTGAAGAGGTCCTTCACATCCCTTGTAAGTTGGATTCCTAGGTATTTTATTCTCTTTGAAGCAATTGTGAATGGGAGTTCACTCATGATTTGGCTCTCTGTTTGTCTGTTGTTGGTGTATAAGAATGCTTGTCATTTTTGTATATTGATTTTGTATCCTAAGACTTTGCTGAAGTTGCTTATCAGCTTAAGGAGATTTTGGGCTGAGACGATGGGGTTTTCTAGATATACAATCATGTCGTCTGCAAACAGGGACAATTTGACTTCCTCTTTTCCTAATTGAATACCCTTTATTTCCTTCTCCTGCCTGATTGCCCTGGCCAGAACTTCCAACACTATGTTGAATAGGAGTGGTGAGAGAGGGCATCCCTGTCTTTTGCCAGTTTTCGAAGGGAATGCTTCCAGTTTTTGCCCATTCAGTATGATATTGGCTGTGGGTTTGTCATAGATAGCTCTTATTATTTTGAAATACGTCCCATCAATACCTAATTTATTGAGAGTTTTTAGCATGAAGGGTTGTTGAATTTTGTCAAAGGCTTTTTCTGCATCTATGGAGATAATCATGTGGTTTTTGTCTTTGGCTCTGTTTATATGCTGGATTACATTTATTGATTTGCGTATATTGAACCAGCCTTGCATCCCAGGGATGAAGCCCACTTGATCATGGTGGATAAGCTTTTTGATGTGCTGCTGGATTCGGTTTGCCAGTATTTTATTGAGGATTTTTGCATCAATGTTCATCAAGGATATTGGTCTAAAATTCTCTTTTTTTGTTGTGTCTCTGCCCGGCTTTGGTATCAGAATGATGCTGGCCTCATAAAATGAGTTAGGGAGGATTCCCTCTTTTTCTATTGATTGGAATAGTTTCAGAAGGAATGGTACCAGTTCCTCCTTGTACCTCTGGTAGAATTCGGCTGTGAATCTATCTGGTCCTGGACTCTTTTTGGTTGGTAAACTATTGATTATTGCCACAATTTCAGAGCCTGTTATTGGTCTATTCAGAGATTCAGCTTCTTCCTGGTTTAGTCTTGGGAGAGTGTATGTGTAGAGGAATGTATCCATTTCTTCTAGATTTTCTAGTTTATTTGCGTAGAGGTGTTTGTAGTATTCTCTGATGGTAGTTTGTATTTCTGTGGGATCAGTGGTGATATCCCCTTTATCATTTTTTATTGTGTCTGTTTGATTCTTCTCTCTTTTTTTCTTTATTAGTCTTGCTAGTGGTCTATCAATTTTGTTGATCCTTTCAAAAAACCAGCTCCTGGATTCATTGATTTTTTGAAGGGTTTTTTGTGTCTCTATTTCCTTCAGTTCTGCTCTGATTTTAGTTATTTCTTGCCTTCTGCTAGCTTTTGAATGTGTTTGCTCTTGCTTTTCTAGTTCATTCAATTGTGATGTTAGGGTGTCAATTTTGGATCTTTCCTGCTTTCTCTTGTGGGCATTTAGTGCTATAAATTTCCCTCTGCACACTGCTTTGAATGTGTCCCAGAGATTCTGGTATGTTGTGTCTTTGTTCTCGTTGGTTTCAAAGAACATCTTTATTTCTGCCTTCATTTCGTTATGTACCCAGTAGTCATTCAGGAGCAGGTTGTTCAGTTTCCATGTAGTTGAGCGGCTTTGAGATTCTTAATCCTGAGTTCTAGTTTGATTGCACTGTGGTCTGAGAGATAGTTTGTTATAATTTCTGTTCTTTTACATTTGCTGAGGAGAGCTTTACTTCCAACTATGTGGTCAATTTTGGAATAGGTGTGGTGTGGTGCTGAAAAAAATGTATATTCTGTTGATTTGGGGTGGAGAGTTCTGTAGATGTCTATTAGGTCTGCTTGGTGCAGAGCTGAGTTCAATTCCTGGGTATCCTTGTTGACTTTCTGTCTCGTTGATCTGTCTAATGTTGACAGTGGGGTGTTAAAGTCTCCCATTATTAATGTGTGGGAGTCTAAGTCTCTTTGTAGGTCACTCAGGACTTGCTTTATGAATCTGGGTGCTCCTGTATTGGGTGCATATATATTTAGGATAGTTAGCTCCTCTTGTTGAATTGATCCCTTTACCATTATGTAATGGCCTTCTTTGTCTCTTTTGATCTTTGTTGGTTTAAAGTCTGTTTTATGAGAGACTAGGATTGCAACCCCTGCCTTTTTTTGTTTTCCATTTGCTTGGTAGATCTACCTCCATCCTTTTATTTTGAGCCTATGTGTGTCTCTGCACGTGAGATGGGTTTCCTGAATACAGCACACTGATGGGTCTTGACTCTTTATCCAACTTGCCAGTCTGTGTCTTTTAATTGGAGCATTTAGTCCATTTACATTTAAAGTTAATATTGTTATGTGTGAATCTGATCCTGTCATTATGATGTTAGCTGGTGATTTTGCTCGTTAGTGGATGCAGTTTCTTCCTAGTCTCGATGGTCTTTACATTTTGGCATGATTTTGCAGCAGCTGGTACCGGTTGTTCCTTTCCATGTTTAGCACTTCCTTCAGGAGCTCTTTTAGGGCAGGCCTGGTGGTGACAAAATCTCTCAGCATTTGCTTGTCTATAAAGTATTTTATTTCTCCTTCACTTATGAAGCTTAGTTTGGCTGGATATGAAATTCTGGGTTGAAAACTCTTTTCTTTAAGAATGTTGAATATTGGCCCCCACTCTCTTCTGGCTTGTAGGGTTTCTGCCGAGAGATCTGCTGTTAGTCTGATGGGCTTCCCTTTGAGGGTAACCCGACCTTTCTCTCTGGCTGCCCTTAACATTTTTTCCTTCATTTCAACTTTGGTGAATCTGACAATTATGTGTCTTGGAGTTGCTCTTCTTGAGGAGTATCTTTGTGGCGTTCTCTGTATTTCCTGAATCTGAACGTTGGCCTGCCTTGCTAGATTGGGGAAGTTCTCCTGGATAATATCCTGCAGAGTGTTTTCCAACTTGGTTCCATTCTCCGCATCACTTTCAGGTACACCAATCAGACGTAGATTTGGTCTTTTCACATAGTCCCATATTTCTTGGAGGCTTTGCTCATTTCTTTTTATTCTTTTTTCTCTAAACTTCCCTTCTTGCTTCATTTCATTCATTTCATCTTCCATTGCTGATACCCTTTCTTCCAGTTGATCGCATCGGCTCCTGAGGCTTCTGCATTCTTCACGTAGTTCTCCAGCCTTGGTTTTCAGCTCCATCAGCTCCTTTAAGCACTTCTCTGTATTGGTTATTCTAGTTATACATTCTTCTAAATTTTTTTCAAAGTTTTCAACTTCTTTGCCTTTGGTTTGAATGTCCTCCCGTAGCTCAGAGTAATTTGATCGTCTGAAGCCTTCTTCTCTCAGCTCGTCGAAATCATTCTCCATCCAGCTTTGTTCCGTTGCTGGTGAGGAACTGCGTTCCTTTGGAGGAGGAGAGGCGCTCTGCGTTTTAGAGTTTCCAGTTTTTCTGTTCTGTTTTTTCCCCATCTTTGTGGTTTTATCTACTTTTGGTCTTTGATGATGGTGATGTACAGATGGGTTTTCGGTGTGGATGTCCTTTCTGTTCGTTAGTTTCCCTTCTAACAGACAGGACCCTCAGCTGCAGGTCTGTTGGAATACCCTGCCGTGTGAGGTGTCAGTGTGCCCCTGCTGGGGGGTGCCTCCCAGTTAGGCTGCTCGGGGGTCAGGGGTCAGGGACCCACTTGAGTTGGCAGTCTGCCCGTTCTCAGATCTCCAGCTGCGTGCTGGGAGAACCACTGCTCTCTTCAAAGCTGTCAGACAGGGACATTTAAATCTGCAGAGGTTACTGCTGTCTTTTTGTTTGTCTGTGCCCTGCCCCCAGAGGTGGAGCCTACAGAGGCAGGCAGGCCTCCTTGAGCTGTGGTGGGCTCCACCCAGTTCGAGCTTCCCAGCTGCTTTGTTTACCTAAGCAAGCCTGGGCAATGGCGGGCGCCCCTCCCCCAGCCTCGCTGCCGCCTTGCCGTTTGATCTCAGACTGCTGTGCTAGCAATCAGCGAGATTCTGTGGGCGTGGGACCCTCCGAGCCAGGTGTGGGATATAGTCTCGTGGTGCGCCGTTTTTTAAGCCGGTCTGAAAAGCGCAATATTCGGGTGGGAGTGACCCGATTTTCCAGGTGCGTCCGTCACCCCTTTCTTTGACTCAGAAAGGGAACTCCCTGACCCCTTGCGCTTCCCAGGTGAGGCAGTGCCTCGCCCTGCTTTGGCTCGTGCACGGTGCGCGCACCCACTGGCCTGCACCCACTGTCTGGCACTCCCTAGTGAGATGAACCCGGTACCTCAGATGGAAATGCAGAAATCACCCGTCTTCTGCGTCGCTCACGCTGGGAGCTGTAGACCAGAGCTGTTCCTATTCGGCCATCTTGGCTCCTCCCTGGGAAATCTTTAGGTTTTTCCAAATATAAGCTCGTGTCACCTGCAAACAAGGATAATTTGACTGTTTACTTTTCCTTTCCAATTTGGAAGCCCTTTATTTCTTTCTCATGTCATTGCTTTAGCTCAGACATCTAGTACTATGTTGAATAACAATGGTGAAAGTGGGCATAGTTTGTCATGTTCCAGATCTAAGAGAAAAGGCTTTCAGTTTTCCCCCATTTCGTATGATACTAGCTGTGGGTCTGTCATATATAGTTTTTATTATGTTGAGGTCTGTTATTTCTATACCTAGTTTTCTGAGGGTTTTTAGTATGAAGGGATATTGAGCTTTATCAGATAATTTTTCGGCATCAATTGAAATTATTATATGGTTTTTGTCCTTCAAAGAATGGAGTTTTAATTTTTAGGCAATTTCGTTTAAAGTGACTTTTTAAAACCTTGATATCAAATATATAATATAATTTGCATTATATATTTATATAAATATATATTATTATAATATATAATTTATATAAAATAATTGATATAAATTATAATTTATGTATAATATATAATTTATAATTATATATTATATAATTTTATATATAATTATATATTATATATAATATCATATATAATATATTATATATGATATATATGTTATATATTTATAATATATGTTATATAAAAAATTATATAATATATAATATATAATATATATATTTATATATAATGCAAATATATATAATGCAAATACATGAGCAATTCTATTGATGTATTTTCTAAAAAGGCTAACCTTATTACTCAATGTTTAATTCTTTTTTTCTTTTTTTTTGAGACAGTCTTGCTCTGTCACCCAGGCTGAAGTGCAGTGGTGTGATCTTGGCTAACTGTAACTTCCACCTCCCTGGTTCAAGTGATTCTCCTCCCTCACCCTCTGAGTAGTTGGGCTTACAGTTCCCAACACCATGCCTGGCTAATTTTTGTATTTTTGTATTTCTAGTAGAGTTGGGGTTTCACCGTGTTGGCCAGGCTGATCTCGAACTCCTGACCTCAAGTGGCCTCCCCAAAGTGCTAGGATTACAGGCATGAGCTACTGAGCCCGTCCAAGTTCTTTACTAAGAATTTTCATTATAGATTGAGAAAAGGAGATAATTTTTTTATAGTAGAATTCTATATATTCAAGTATTAAATGCTTGATATCTAATCTTCTCATATTGGATTATTGATTTTGAATTTTGGAAGTGATACTTTCCAAATTCTTTTATTGCCTCTTATTACAGTTTAAAACTAATTTGATTGAATACCTTTTGATCTTCTTTCTGTGGCTGTTAATTTTTTTCTTTTATTAAAATTATAATAAAATGTGTGTAGGACCCAAAGAGAAATCAATTTTGGTCTTTTTTTCTTTTTGCTCCTTTATCTTTTTTTTTAATCAGTAGAAAGCTTTATTTGCCAGGCTAAACGATAAATTAACATCATGATTTAGGCTAAGCAAAAAACTAATATCATTTTTTTCTTTCAGATCTCTATAAAAATGGACTCCAAAGAGCTAACTTTGTACCATTCATAGCAGTCTTGAAGGTAAAAACAAATCATTTATTTGTGTTTACTAAGATCATACTTATTGACAATCAAGGGCTTTAGTAGGATTGTCTTAGTCTTGGCATTCAAGCAGAATTTATTTTGGCATTTAGATAGTAATAGTTAGGGGCCGGGCACGGTGGCTCATGCCTTTAATCCCAGCACTTTGGGAGGCCAAGGTGGGCAGATCACAAGGTCAGGAGTTCAAGACCAACCTGACCAACACGGTGAAACCCCGTCTCTATTAAAGATACAAAAATTAGCTGGGTGTGGTGGCATGCACCTGTAATCCCAGCTACTGGGGAGGCTGAGGCAGGAGAATCATTTGAACCCTGGAGGCGGAGGTTGCAGTGAGCTGAGATCACGCCACTACACTCTAGCCTGGGTGACAGGGCGAGACGCCGTCTCGAATAAAAAAAAAAAAAAAAAAAGGAGACTAGCCAGGGCAACATGGCAAAACCTCTTCTCTAGATAGTAATAGTCAAAGACACTAAAGGAGAAAAGAATCTTTTGATATAATATTCATCCATGTGTACACTGAAAAAATTACAAAATATAGTCTAAATTATTATCTAACTGAAACATTGAATAGTTTGCATTTTATAAATTTTAAATTGAGGTATGCTCATAAATATTATAGTGGAATATTTAAACTTATACATTTATTTCTGAAAAAAATGTTTAATGTTCCCTGTTTCCTTCAGGTTAATGGCCATTATTAACATGTTTTCCCAGCTATTAAAGTTGCTGTTCTAGAATAGCATTATTACAAAAATATTCTAATATATTTAAATGTGATTGCCATCAAGTTATGAAATTATGTCAAGTTGAGGCACATAAATTGTTTAAATATTTGTGTGTATCATCACTGCATAGAGTTTAAAATAGTCTTCATTACAATATGATTAAGAATAAAATAGCCTCCTTTTTTACTATTAATTTTAAGTAATATTTTACATGATTATTTAATGATTTCACATTCTGCCAATATTTATTGAGAACCTACTATGTACAATGTGTTGCATTAGGCATAATGGATAATAGAAATATGAACTAAGCTGTTTTTCTGGCACATTATTTATAATCTAGTTGAGGATGTAAAGTATATTAAAAAATCCCTGTAAGAGAAAGCAAAATTTGCCAAAATATAATTCCCATAATTTTAGATAAATACTTTCTCCCCATGCACATCAACAAATCTGAAGAAAGGATAAAGAATTTTTTAAAACTTGAAACCTTAAAAATTCTTACCCAAGAAGGGTTAAAATGTTTTACCTTCAGACATGCTAAAGACATAATCAGACAATCTTTTTGACGTGTACTTTGGTTGGAATTACTGTTCGTGCCAAACTTTATTCCCTGTGCTATACTTAGGAGAATTCAAACATCTGTTTCCTTGACCAATTTTAGGTTCCCAAGGATTTTAATTTCTCGGAGATATTTATAGATGTAGGAAAAGTACTTTTGGAAGATTTATGCTGTTAGTAATTTTTTTCCCTTTATATTCATGCTTTGCATTTAGGGAGGACATAGACTTGCAACGTTTTCTCCATGCTAGGAATCCAAAGTAATATGGTATACACAGATACCAAAATATAAAGAGGAAGCTAGGAAAAATAGGTGCTAAAAATAGTGTCTTCATATAGCATAAAATACACAAAATATAAAAAGAGAAGTGTCAGAAAGAAACAAGTTAAGGGGTTCTGAGGGAACAACTTTGTAGCTGTACTTTTTTTTTTTCCTCCAAATATTTTGTTGTTGTTTTCTTTGGCCAGTAATTAGTCATACTTCAATATATAATAGCAGTATTAATAGGCAAAATGAATAGTAACAATTTGAAAGTGAACATGAACTGAGAGATATAATATACAATTTAAAGTTGAACATGGACTGAACTTCCCAGGAAACTAAATACCAGATTAGATGAGAAAAGGTCTAAAATGTCTAATTTATTCAAGAGACTTTTCGTATATGACAAAACATCAATGAAATGAAAACTAGAGCTGGTTTCTCTGAAGCTTTTCTGTTTGGGCATATAAAGTTTCTTTTGTAAGGAAAGGTAGTTTAATATTAACTTAAGTGACGTTTTGCCTCTTCACAGATGCTAGTGTTACTTCTTCATTCTGGCCTAGCTGAGAGAAAGGTATAGCAAAAGTCAATCTTAAAACAAATTGAGAATCTTAGTTTAATAAAAAGAAATTATTATAAACAAGATAGAAATTTGTTGAGGAAAAAGTATATTGTAAAATTCATTTTAAAAAATGTTCTTCTCTATAAACCAAATAGTTATAAGTTTGTAATTCACCACAGAAGCTTGTGGTTTGTTGCTTGGGATATTGAAAAATAACAAAAATGTATATAAGCTCTTAGTAAAGCCTGCTTTATGGCCCAACATGTGGACAATTTTTGTAAATATTTTCTTTAAAATATTTCTTCAAAATAGTGAGTACTCTTCGGTTGTTTTGTATTATTGTGTAGGTTTGTTAATTATGCTGTTGAAATCTTTATTCTCATATTTTTTTTCCTATCAATTACTGAGAGACTTAGGGGATACATCTCTCACTATAATTGTGAATTTGTCTATTTTTCTTGTAATTCTGTCATTTGCCTTACATATTTGGAGGCTATGTTATAAGTTGCATACAGATTTATAATAATTATTTTATTTATTTATTTATTTATTTTGAGACAGAGTCTTGCTCTGTCACCCAGGCTAGAGTGCAGTGGTACAATATTGGCTCACTGCAACCTCTGCCTCCCAGGTTCAAGCAATTTTCCTGCCTTAGCCTCCTGAGTAGCTGGGACTACAAGTGCACACCACCACACCAGGCTAATTTTTGTATTTTTAGTAGAGATGGGGTTTCACCATGTTGGCCAGGCTGGTCTCAAACTCCTGACCTCAAGTGATCTGCCTGCCTTGGCCTCCCAAAGTGCTGGGAGTACAGGTGTTAGCCAACGCACCTGGCCAGATTTACAGTAGTTAAATACTGCTTGTGAATGGAGCTTTTAAATATTATTGAGTAGCATTGCTCCTTTTCAAGTGTATTTGTAACCGTCTCTTGAAACATTGTTATCGTGACTGCTTTAAAATCTTTATCAGATAATTCTAACGTCTCTGCCATCTTGATGTTGCCATTTCTTTACATTCAGTTTGAGGTCTTCCTGATTTTTGGTATAAGTGATTTACAATGGAAACTGGCATTTTCATAATTTGTCATGAGACTTTGAATCTTAATGTTTTAACCAAATTTTTTATTGTGGCAAAATATACATAACAAAAATTTCTATTTTAATACATTTTGAGACAGGGTCTCACGCTGTTGCCTAGGCTGGAGTGCAGTGGCACAATCATAGCTTACTGCAGCCTCAACCTCCCCAGGCTCAGGTGATCCTCCTGCCCCAGCCTCCTGAGTAGCTGGGACTATAGGCGTATTCCACCATGCCCAGCTAATTTTTGTATTTTTTGTAGAGACAGGGTTTCACTGTGTTTCCCAGGCTGGTCTCAAACTCCTGAACTCAAGTGATTTGCCTGCCTCCACCTCCCAAAGTGTAGGGATTACAGGCAAGAGTCACCACACCTGGCCTATTTTAATGATTTTTAAGGGTACAGTTCAGTGGCATTAAGTGCATTCACATTGTTGTACAAGCACCACCATGATTCATCTCCAGCATTTTTCATCTTATCAAAATGAAACTCTGTACTCACTAAATGATAACCACCCATTGTCCCCCTTTCCCAACCCTGATTACCACCATTCTGCTGTCTGCCTCTGTGAATTTGTCTTTTCTAGATACTTCATGTAAGTGGAATTACCTACTATTTGTCTTTTTCTTTCTGGCTTATTTCACTTAGCACATTGTCTCCAAAGTTTATGCATGTTGTAACATGTGTCAGAATTCTAATCCTTTTTATGGCATAATAATATTCTATTGTAAGGATATGCCACATTTTGTTTATCCGTTCACCTGCCAGTGGGCATTTGGGTTGTTTCTACCTTTCAGCTATTATGAATATTGCTGCTTCGAACATTTGTGTACAAATATCTGTTTGAGTCCCTGCTTTCAATTCTTTTGTGTACATACCCAGAACTGAAATTGCTACATCTTATGGTAATTATATGTTTAATTTCTTGAGGAACTGTGATACTGTTTTCCATAGCAGCTGTACCATATTACGTTCCCATCAGCAATACACAAGCATTCCAGTTTCTCTGCATTTTCCCCAACACTTATCACTTATTTTCTTTTTCCTTTTTTTTTTTTGATAATAACCATCCCAGTGGGTGTGAAGTGATATCTCATTATGGCTTTGATTTGCATTTCCCAAATGATTAATGATATTGAGTATCTTTTCATGTGCTTATTTTATTGATTGACTGATTGATTGACTGAGATGGAGTCTTGCTCTGTCACACAGGCTGGAGTGCAGTGGCATGATCTTGGCTCACTGCAACATCTGCCTCCTGGGTTCAAGTGATTCTCATTCCTCAGCCTCCCGAGTAGCTGGGATTACAGGCACATGCCACCACACCCAGCTAATTTTTGTATTTTTGGTAGAGATGGGGTTTCACCATGTTGGCCAGGCTGGTCTCGAACTCCTGACCTCAGGTGATCCGCTCACCTCAGCCTCCCAAAATGCTGAGATTACAGGTGTGAGCCACTGCGCCTGGCCTTATCTTCTCTTTTTTCAAATTGGGCAACATCTCATTCTACAAAATAGATTGTTATTCTGTTTGTCTTTGTGGATCTTATTTGAACTTTCTGTTTTAGTTAGCTCTTTTTAGACATTATTCTGTCAAGAGAAGGGGAGGCACTGCTTGCTTCCTTTACTACCGGATATAGCTAGAAATCCAGGTTCCCTATTCAGCCTCCATTGACACCTGAGCTGTGGTTTGGGGTGTGCTCCTTGTTACCTGTTACTGCTGGAAAGAGGGTTCTGACTCCCATGTGATCTCCACTGATATCACTGTGGGAGGAGGATGCTCATTACTGGTTGGCTGGGATGAAAGTTCCAGTTCCTACTTGGCCTTCTGTGACATCACCCTGGCAGTGGTGTTGGGATTCCTCATGACAGCCTTATGAGGGTGGAATTCTAGGCTTCCCTTAGCCTTTGCCAGCATGGTTGGGGAGGTGGAGCTACAGTTTTTCTCTGTGGTATTTGCTTTAGTTAGAACAGTTATTGTCTAAAAGTTTTATGTTTTGTTAAGTTGCCCTTTTCCTGCTCCTTTGGCTAAAGAGAACAGACTTTTATGGGGGCCTCATTTGTATATTTCCATCAGCATTTCTGGGTTGCTGGCTTCTTTAGCTCTAAGTCTGGGATATATGAGTCAAAGATAAACCCTGTGGCTCACACTTGTAATCCCAGTGCTTTGGCAGGCCAACATGGGAGAATCGCTTGAGGCCAAGAGTTTGAGACCAGCCTGAGGAACATAGTGAGTGCCCATCTTTACAAAAAAAAATTTTTTTTTAATTAGCTAGGCATTGCGGTGTGTACCTGTCCTCCAAGCTACTTGGGAAGCTGAGGCAGGAGGCTCACACAAGGCCAGGAGGTAGAGGCTGCAGTGAGCCATCATTGTGTCACTGTACTCCAGCCTGGGCAACAAAGCAATACCCTGTCTCTGGAAATTTAAAAAAAAAAAAAAAAAAAAAAAAAATCAATCCCACAGGAGGGAACCTCACCATCTGTTGTTCTTCAGGTCTTGAACAGGTCTAGCTGTTTTTCCTTCTTTCTACTTTTCAGGGTCTCCTGATGTTTCTTTTATATATAATTTCCAGATTGTACATATGAGGAGGGATAGGGAAAAGTACATCTCCATCTTCCCAGAAGCAGAAGTCAGCTTATTTAAGGTCCTTGTCTGCTAATTCCATCATTTCTGGTTTTGTTTCTATGGTTTGATTTTTTCCCCCGGTTGTGAGTCCTATTTTCCTGCTTCTTTGCAAGTGAAGTAAGTTATGATTGGATGCTGCATTTAGTGATTATTACATTGAGTCTGTTACTTCCTTTAAGGGTGTCAAATTTTATTTTGGCAAGTGGTTAAGTTTCTTGCAGATCAGGTTGATCTTTTTGAGGCTTTTTTTTTTTTTTCCCTGTGCAGGCGTCTCACTCTGTTGGCCAGGCTGGAGTGCAGTGGCGTGAGGCTTATTTTTAAACTTTGATAGGGTGAATGTAGATTAGCCATTATTCCAGGTCTGTTTTAGCCCTTCTAGGTGTTAGGTTTTAGGACCTTTCTAAGCTCTTTACTGAATCCCTGTGGTATTCATTGAGGTATTTCAGCTTTGACTATATCAGAATGCTTATATCTCCCAGATTATGTGTATTGTTCTTTGCCCAACTCTGCATATGCAATTTGTTATTCAGCCAAAGATTACATTCCCTATGCAGATATCTGGAGCTTTTCTTTTGCATAGCATTTTCCTGTGCTGAACTCTACTGTGCAAATTCCAACTGTTTCAGCATCCCAAAACTCTGAGGACTGTCTCTTCAACTCATTTAGATTGTTCTATTGCAGTCTAGAAATTGCCTCTAGATAGAAAGCCAGGGAATATGGCCAGCTTGCTTGCCTGATTTTTTTCCCTCATATCTCAGGGATTGCTGTCTTTTGCTACCTATTACGTAATGTCTGGTATCAGCTGGTTCACATGTTTTGTCCAGTGTTTTAGTTATTTATTACAGAAGGGCAAAATCCAGTTCCAATTACTCTGCCTTGGCCAAAAGCATAAATCTCTTTCTTAGTTTTTAGTTATAAAGGAAAAGAAGATCAGGTTTTTTTTCGTTTTTCTTTTTTTTTAGTAATTTAGGAACTTAGAGCCATATTTTTTCATAGAAACAAAAAAATAAATAGGATAACAATAAAAAGACAGTTGTGGGCACAGGAATTTTGTTTCAGCTTTCACACATTTAGAGGAACAGTTAGGTAAATGATGATGCAGTCACATGAGGGGATATAACAGTTATACGGAATATTTTTCAAAAGCTTTCGATAATGTAGAATAATGCTTACAGATAACATGAGTGGAAAAGTATGATGCAAGGGTACATCTATTCCTGTCTCAACTGTGGAAATAATACACATGCATCAAAAAATACTGGAAAGAAATATCCCAAAATGTTAATAGAATATATTTCTGGATATTAAGATTATGAGTGATTTAAATTTTCTCTTTTAGACTTTTCTAAGATTTCTGGAATGATCTTGTATTATTTTTATAATGAAAACCATTTTTGAACAGGTGAATTTTGCTCACTCCTCTTTGGAAATCAGCAGACCTGACTAGGAGAACTCATAATCAAAGTTGAGAAATCAGCAAAAAGCAAAATGGATTGAACATGGGTCCTATCTGTAGAGACCATTATTGCAAAAATAAATGGGATGGCAGGCACAGGGAGGAAGGAGCAGGAGTGGGGGAAGAGGCAGAGACGAACTAACAAGTAAAAGCATGTGATAGATATATTTTGGAGGAAGAACTACCTCAGGAAATGGGAGAATTTTTCAGGTAAAATTTTCTATATTCTAAGAGAAATTAAAGTAGTCATGGTACTGATGACATAAGAGATTAGACATGAAATAATTATAAGATTAGATGATAAGTGAGCTGGCAGAGCAGCTCTCAAATAAACTGAGAGCAGACCATTAAGAAAAGGAAAAGCATCTTAGAAAAAGCAAATGATAGAATCAACACTGCTGAAAATAAAATCAGTGATAAAGAGCCCAAACTTATGAAAGATCATATAAAATGATGCTGGAATAATCAGACATGAAAACTACTGCAGAAAAAAATGCTAGATATGGAAAGCAGACAGCAGAGATCATACATTCACATAACTCATATTTCTAAAAAAGAAAACACAAAGATAAATCAGAAGAAAACTTTCATGAAAGAAAGTTAGGTTGAAAGTCTAGATTCAAAGTGTTCATTGTTTATTTCCCATTGTATGATCTCCCCATCAAGAATCATACATTTTTGGCTGGGCGCAGTGGCTCACACCTGTAATCCTAGCACTTTGGGAGGCCGAGGCAGGTGGATTACTTGAGGTCAGGATTTCGAAACCAGCCTGGCTAACATGGTGAAACCCCATCTCTACTAAAAATACAAAAAAATTAGCCAGCCATGAGGTGGGTGCCTGTAATCCCAGCTACTTGGAAGGCTAAGGCAGGAGAATAGCTTCAACCTGGGGGGCAGAGGTTGCAGTGAGCCAAGATTGTGCCACTGCACTCCAGCCTGGGCAAGAGCGAGACTCTGTCTTCCAAAAAAAAAAAAAAAAAAAAAAAAAATCATAAATTTTTTGATGCACAACTGAACCTGAACCTGAAGGATTATAAAAAGAATCTTACAATCATATGGAAGAAAAATCAATGGGAAAAGAAGTCAAGCTGGTCTGAGGCTTGTAAACTGCAAGTAGATACTAGAAGAGAAGAGTTTTTACTAAATTCAATTTTTTAAAAATGTGACATCTGGTCAGCTAGGCTGTCATGTACCTCTATGCCCACAGATATATGTTTTGGATATATGATAATTTAGGATTTATAGTCCTTAGTGAAGTTTCCTGAATAAACAACTTTAAGATTTTATACCACCAGTCAAAATTAATAATATAAATGGAGATATTGTGGTAAGAAAATATTGGTGGTCATTGAATCTGACTAAACATTGTCTTCTTCTGATCTGTAAGTCAGACAATAAAAATTTTTATCATATTATGTGAGAACTTCTGTAATTGAGTTAACTAAAGGATGCTAAAAAATATAGGGGCCCTAGGAGGTTGAAGATGGCCGAATAGGAACAGATCCAGTCTACAGCTCCCAGCGTAAGCAATGCAGAAGACGGGTGATTTCTGCCTTTCCAACTGAGGTATCGGGTTCATCTCACTGGGGCTTGTCAGACAGTGGGTGCAGTCCTTGGACCAGGGTGGGGCATTGCCTCACCCAGGAAGCGCAAGGGGTCTGGGAATTCCCTTTCCTAGCAAAGGGAAGCCATGACAGGCGGTACCTGGAAAATCGGGACACTCCCACCCAAATACTGCACTTTTCCAACGGCCTTAGCAAATGGCACACCAGATTATATCCTGCGCCTGGCTTGGAGGGTCCCATGCCCATGGAGCCTTGCTCACTGCTAGCACAGCAGTCTGAGATTGAACTGCAAGGTGGCAGCGAGGCTGGGGGAGGGGCATCTGCCATTGCAGAGGCTTGAGTAGGTAAACAAAGCATCCTGGAAGCTCGAACTGGGTGGAGCCCTTCGCAGCTCAAGGAGGCCTACCTGCCTCTGTAGACTCCACCTCTGGGGGCAGGGCATAGCTGAATAAAAGGCAGCAGAAACTTCTGTATATTTAAAAGTCCCTGTCTGACAGCTTTCAAGAGAGTAGGGGTTCTCCCAGCACGGAGTTTGAAATCTGAGAATGGACAGACTGCCTCTCAAGTGGGTCTCTGACTCCCAGCCTAACTGGGAGACACCTCTCAGTAGGGCCTGACTGACACCTCATACAGCTGGGTGCCCCTCTGAGACGAAGCTTCCAGAGGAAGGATCAGGCAGCAACATTTTCCGTTCTGCAATATTTGCTGTTCTGCAGCCTCTGCTGCTGTTACCCAGGCAAACAGGGTCTGGAGTGGACCTCCAGCAAACTCCAACAGACCTGCAGCTGAGAGTCCTGACTGTTAGAAGGAAAACTAACAAACAGAAAGGACATCCACACCAAAACCCGATCTGTATGTCGCCATTATCAAAGACCAAAGGTAGATAAAACCACAAAGATGGGGAGAAACCAGAGCAGAGAAGCTGAAAGTGCTAAAAATCAGAGCGCCTCTTCTCCTCCAAAGGAACGCAGCTCCTCGCCAGCAACGGAACAAAGCTGGACGGAGAATGACTTTGATGACTTGAGAGAAGAAGCCTTCAGACAATCGGTAATAACAAAACTTCTCCGAGCTAAAGGAGGATGTTTGAACCCATCTCAAAGAAGCTAAAAACCTTGAAAAAAGATTAGATGAATGTCTAACTAGAAAAAACAGTGCAGAGAAGTCCTTAAATGACCTGATGGAGCTGAAAACCATGGCACGAGAACTATGTGATGCATGCACAAGCTTCAGTGGCCGATTTGATCAAGTGGAAGAAAGGGTATCAGTGATTGAAGATCAAATGAATGAAATGAAGCCAGAAGAGAAGTTTAGAGAAAAAAGAGTAAAAAGCAACAAACAAAGCCTCCAAGAAATATGGGACTATGTGAAAAGACCAAATCTACATCTGATTGGTGTATCTGAAAGTGATGGGGAGAATGGAACCAAGTTGGAAAATACTCTTCAGGGTATTATCCAGGAGAACTTCCCAAACCTAGCAAGGCAGGCCAACATTCAAATTCAGGAAATACAGAGAACGCCACAAAGATACCCTCGAGAAGAGCAACTCCAAGACACATAATTGTCAGATTCACCAAAGTTGAAATGAAGGAAAAAATGTTAAGGGCAGCCAGAGAGAAAGGTCGGGTTACCCACAAAGGGAAGCCCATCAGACTAACAGCGGATCTCTCAGCAGAAATCCTTCAAGCCAGAAGAGGGTGGGGGCCAATATTCAACATTCTTAAAGAAAAGAATTTTCAACCCAGAATTTTATATCCAGCCAAACTAAGCTTCATAAGTGAAGGAGAAATAAAATCCTTTACAGACAAACAACTGCTGACAGATTTTGTCACCACCAGGCCTGCCCTAAAAGAGCTCCTGAAGGAAGCACTAAACATGGAAAGGAACAACTGGTACCAGCCACTGCAAAATCATGCCAAATTGTAAAGACCATCAAGGCTAGGAAGAAACTGCATCAACTAATGAGCAAAATAACCAGCTAACATCATAATGACAGGATCAATTTCACACACAACAATATTAAACTTAAATGTAAATGGGCTAAATGCTCCAATTAAAAGACACAGACTGGCAAATTGGATAAAGATTCAAGACCCATCAGTGTGTTGTATTCAGGAAACCCATCTCAGGTGCAGAGACACACATGGGCTCAAAATAAAAGGATGGAGGTAGATCTACCAAGCAAATGGAAAACAAAAAAAAAGTAGGGGTTGCAATCCTAGTCTCTGATAAAACAGACTTTAAACCAACAAAGATCAAAAGAGAGCAAGAAGGCCATTACATAATGGTAAAGGGATCAATTCAACAAGAAGAGCTAACTATCTTAAATATGTATGCACTCAATACGGGAGCACCCAGATTAATAAAGCAAGTCCTTAGAGACCTACAAAGAGACTTAGACTCCCACATAATAATAATGGGAGACTCTAACACCCCACTGTCAACATTAGACAGATCAACAAGACAGAAAGTTAGCAAGGATATCCAGGAACTGAACTCAGCTCTGCACCAAGCAGACCTAATAGACATCTACAGAACTCTCCACCCCAAATCAACAGAATATACATTCTTCTCAGCACCACATCACACTTATTCCAAAATTGACCACATAGTTGGAAGTAAAGCACTCCTCAGCAAATGTAAAAGAACAGAAATTACAACAAACTGTCTCTCAGACCACAGTGCAATCAAACTAGAACTCAGGACTAAGAAACTCACTCAAAACCACTCAAGTACATGGAAACTGAACAACCTGCTCCTGAATGAACTACTGGGTACATAACAAAATGAAGGCAGAAATAAAGATGTTCTTTGAAACCAACGAGAACAAAGACACAGCATACCAGAATCTCTGGGACACATTCAAAGCAGTGTGGAGAGGGAAATTTATAACACTAAATGCCCACAAGAGAAAGCAGGAAAGATCTAAAATTGACACCCTACCATCACAATTAAAAGAACTAGAGAAGCAAGAGCAAACACATTCAAAAGCTAGCAGAAGGCAAGAAATAACTAAGAACGGCACAGAACTGAAGGAGATAGAGACACAAAAAACCCTTCAAAAAAATCAATGAATCCAGGAGCTTATTTTTTGAAAGGATCACCAAAATTGATAGACCACTAGCAAGACTAATAAGGAAGAAAAGAGAGAAGAATCAAAAAGACACAATAAAAAATGATAAACGGGACATCACCACCGATCCCACAGAAATACAAACTACCATCAGAGAATACTATAAACACCTCTATGCAAATAAACTAGAAAATCTAGAAGAAATGGATAAATTCCTGGACACATACACCCTACCAAGACTAAACCAGGAAGAAGTTGAATCCTTGTATAGACCAATAACAGGTTCGGAAATTGAGGCAAAAATTAATAGCCTACCAACCCAAAAAAGTCCAGGACCAGATGGATTCACAGCCGAATTCTACCAGAGGTACAAAGAGGAGCTGGTACCATTCCTTCTGAAACTATTCCAATTAATAGAAAAAGAGGGAGTCCTCCCTAATTCATTTTATGAGGCCAAAATCATCCTGATACCAAAGCCTGGCAGAGACACAACAAAAAAAGAGAATTTTAGACCAATATCCCTGATGAACATCCATGCAAAAATCCTCAATAAAATACTGGCAAACTGAATCCAGCAGCACATCAAAAAGCTTATCCACCATGATCAAGTTGGCTTCTTCCCTGGGATGCAAGGCTGGTTCAACATACGCAAATCAATAAAAGTAATCCATCACATAAACAGAACCAAAGACAAAAACCACATGATTATCTCAATAGTTGCAGAAAAGGCCTTTGACAAAATTCAATAGCTCTTCTTGCTAAAAACTCTCAATAAACTAGGTATTGATGGGATGTATCTCAAAATACTAAGAGCTATTTATGACAAACCCACAGCCAATATCATACTGAATGGGCAAAACTGGAAGCATTCCCTTTGAAAACTGGCACAAGACAGGGATGCCCTCTCTCACCACTTCTATTCAACATAGTGTTAGAAGTTCTGGCCAGGGCAATCAGGCAAGGGAAAGAAATAAAGGGTATTCAATTAGGAAAAGAGGAAGTCAAATTGTCCCTGTTTGCAGATGACATGATTGTATATTTAGAAAACCCCATTGTCTCAGCCCAAAATCTCCTTAAGCTGATAAGCAACTTCAGCAAAGTCTCAGGATACAAAATCAATGTGCAAAAATCACAGGCATTCCTCTACACCAATAACAGACAAACAGAGAGCCAAATTATGAGTGAACTCCCATTCACAGTTGCTTCAAAGATAATAAAATACCTCGGAATCCAACTGACAAGGGATGTGAAGGACCTCTTCAAGGAGAACTGCAAACCACTGCTCAACTAAATAAAAGAGGACACAAACAAATTGGAAGAACATTCCATGCTCATGGATAGGAAGAATCAATATTGTGAAAATGGCCATACTGCCCAAGGTAATTTATAGATTCAATGCCATCCCCATCAAGCTACCAATGACTTTCTTCACAGAATTGGAAAAAACTACTTTAAAGTTCATATGGAATCAAAAAAGAGCCCACATTGCCAAGACACCCTAAGCCAAAAGAACAAAGCTGGAGGCATCACGCTACCTGACTTCAAACTATACTACAAGGCTACAGTAACCAAAACAGCATGGTGCTGGTACCAAAACAGATATATAGACCAATGGAACAGAATAGAGCCCCTGGAAATAATTCCACACATCTGCAACCATCTGATGTTTGAGAAACCTGACAAAAACAAGAAATGGGGAAAGGTTTCCTTATTTAATAAATGGTGCTGGGAAAACTGGCTAGCCATATGTAGAAAGCTGAAACTGGATCCCTTCCTTACACGTTATGCAACAATTAATTCAAGATGGATTAAAGACTTAAATGTTAGACCTAAAACCATAAAAACCCTAGAAGAAAACCTAGGCAATACCATTTAGGACATAGGCATGGGCAAGGACTTCACGTCTAAAACACCAAAAGCAATGGCAACAAAAGCCAAAATTGACAAATGGGATCTAATTAAACTTAAAGAGCTTCTGCACAGCAAAAGAAACTACCATCAGAGTGAACAGGCAACCTACGGAATGGGAGGAAATTTTTGCAATCTACTCATCTGACAAAGGGCTAATATCCAGAATCTACAAAGAACTCAAACAAATTTACAAGAAAAAGTCAAACAACCCCATCAAAAAGTGGGTGAAGGATATGAACAGACACTTCTCAAAAGAAGACATTTATGCAACCAACAGACACATGAAAAAATGCTCATCATCATTGGCCACGAGAGAAATGCAAATCCAAACCACAAAGAGATACCATCTCATACCAGTTTTAGAATGGCAATCATTAAAAAGTCAGGAAAGAACAGGTGCTGGAGAGGATGTGGAGAAATAGGAATGCTTTTACACTGTTGATGAGACTGTAAAGTAGTTCAACCATTGTGGAAGACAGTGTGGCGATTCCTCAAGGATCTAGAACTAGAAATACCATTTGACACAGCCATCCCATTACTGGGCATATACCCAAAGGATTATAAATCATGCTGCTATAAAGACACATGCACACATATGTTTATTGCAGCACTATTCACAAGCGCAAAGACTTGGAACCAACCCAAATGTCCATCAATGATAGACCGGATTAAGAAAATGTGGCACATATACACCATGGAATACTATGCAGCCATAAAAAAGGATGAGTTCATGTCCTTTGTAGGGACATGGATGAAGCTGGAAACCATCATTCTGAGCAAATTATCGTAAGGACAGAAAACCAAACACTGCATGTTCTCACTCATAGGTGGGAATTGAACAATGCAAACACTTGGACACAGGGTGAGGAACATCACACACTGGGGCCTGTCATTCGGTGTGGGGAGAGGGGAGGGATAGCATTAGGAGATATACCTAATGTAAATGAGGAGTTAATGGGTGCAGCACACCAACTTGGCACATGTATAGATATGGTATAGATAGGTAACAAACCTGCATGTTGTGCACATGTACCCTAGAACTTAAAGTATAATAATAATAATAAATAAATAAATAAATAAAGGGGCCTGGGCTGGGTGTGGTGGCTCAGACCTGTAATCCCAGTGCTTTGGGAGACTGAGTTTGGAGGATTGCTTGAGGAGTTTGAGATCAGCCTGGGCAATATGGCAAGACCTCATCTCTACAAAAAAATAAAAAAATTAGTCAGGCATGGTGGTGCATGCCTGTGGTCCCAGCTACTTAGGAAGCTGAGGTGGGAGGATAGCTTGAGCCCAGGAGTTCCAGGGTGCAGTAAGCCACGATTGCACCACTGGATTCCAGCGTGGGCGACAGAGCAAGACATTGTCTTAAACACACACACACACAGACACACACACCCACACACACACACACACACAAAAACGGGGAAAAAAAGAAAAAGAAAAGGGGCCCTGACCCACACTGGCAGTTTGAGTGGAGGAGGTAGCACATGTCAGGAGTATTTTTCCAAAGAGCCGATGATGCTTAAACTGAGACTTAAAAGACAATTAAGTTACCAAGAAAAGTGGGAAAGGACGTTTACCATGCAGGGAAAAGACATAGAAGTATGAGAACTGTAATTTAAAATTTTATTTTCAGTAATCAGTTCATTGAGAAAAATAATTTTCATAAAATAACTGTCACTAGTCTGTTTACTTGAGGTTTGCAGATTTATTTAAAACTCAGATTTTTCTCCAAATAAAAGCAAGATATGTTTTGTATTGTATTTAAATAGAAAAATTTAGGTAATTCTTTTTCTCTTGGTTGTAATTATAATAATTGTCCCTCCTTCAATAAGTCTGTACTTTAACTTGAAATTTCCTTCTGATCATATGACATAGTATCTTTATTTTACCAATATTAATAAAACTTAGGTATTCTCCTAAAGTATAAGAACAAATATAATTGTTTTATTTTATTTTATTTATATTTTTTTGAGATGGAGTCTCACTCTGTCACCCAGGCTGGAGTGCAGTGGTGCAATCTCGGCTCACTGCAAGCTCCACCTCCCGGGTTCACGCCATTCTGCTGCCTCAGCCTCCCGGGTAGCTGGGACTACAGGTGCCTGCCACCACGCCAGCTAATTTTTTGTATTTTTAGTAGAGACGGGGGTTCACCACGTTAGCCAGGATGGTCTCAATTTCCTGACCTCAAGATCCACCTGCCTCGGCCTCCCAAAGACAAATATAATTGTTAAAGCATTTGTTGGTATCTATATAGCATCATTTTATAAAGTTAAAGGCATTCATTTTACCCTCTGCACTGAAAGTATTTTAAAGTAGCCTGTGATAGTTTATACCAGGGTGGACAAACTATAGCCAGTGGCCAAATCTGGCCTGCTGCCTGTTTTTATAAATCAAGTTTTATTGAAAAATTTTATGCTCATATATTTATGTATTACCTATGGCTCTTTTTGGAGTACAGTTGCAGAGTTGAGTGGCTGCAGTGGAGACTTACGGCTTTCAAAGCCTAACATATTTATTATCTGACCCTTTACAGGAAGTTTGCTGGCCCTGATCTATATAATATACAAAGGGCAAACAATTGCTTAAAACGACATATGTCAATAACACCTTTTTTTTCTATGAAGTATGACTTGTTTTATGTGATGAAAATCCTGTGTCAGCGTAGATTTATTAGTAGGTCTTGGAGAAAGGGGCATTCCAAGAGCTTGCTGGATAAATGGTTGATCGAAGGGAGGAAGCTTGGTGAGTGAACCAAAAGCAAAGATAGTGGTTCGGTATCAATTTCAGATAATTTAGTAACTTGAGAAATATCAGCTTTGTTAGGATCAACTTTCTTAGAAATATCTTCAATTTCATACATTTAAAAGGAATAATATATCTTAAATGTACATTCACTGAACAATATTTATGGAGTATAATCTCACTGCATTTGTAAACATTATTTAAAATTAGTGTGGTTAAAAGGAAAAGGGAACCAGTTGATATTTTGAACAGAAGAATAGTTTATTAGGTTACTTTCAATTTACTATTACTAGCCTTCTTGAAGATTAGATTGCCTGGCAAGCATTGCTATTCTCATCTGATCAAGGTCCAGCAATTCATGATATTTTACACAAATTTTTCCATTTGGGTAAAAATCTGTCTGTTTACTCCATCACTTACACTTTCATAAACCATTTAGTTTGTTTCATTCCATAATGAACCCTAAAAGAGATAAATGCTATTCATAAGTTTTAAGGTTAAAAAAATTATCAATGTGAATTTCATTAGCTTTCTTTTTATGATTTTCTTAATCAGTTTAACAGTGTGAAATAATCTAAAATAATCACCCCAGGGGAAATGTTCCTGTGCAAGATTGTATGTAGTGTTTTTGCACACAATGATAGATCTTAATATCAGTAATTTAGCACTTTGATTCTCATTCACAATGACAGCTTAGCATGCTATCTTCTTTCTTAACTTTTAAATTTCTTCTTAAAATTAAATGTTTGATGATTAGATTACTGAATGATAACTAAACTAGTGAAAAATAACCAACAAGGCATTCTACAATAGAATTTTCTCTTGATGAATTTCAGATGGTTCGATTAGAGAAAAATAATTCCAGCATTAACTCTTATAAATATGAATTTTCCTTTTCCTAATAAAGAGTTGCCCATTTGGAAGGCATCACTATCTGATTTATTTGTTCGGTTTAAATATGTAACATAAAGAAGTGATACTTTATAATCTGAGGTAGTAACAATTTTGTTCTTATTATTGCTACTTTTGTAATTTGTTTAATGTTCAGGTAATGACATCATATCTTTTACTTGGTTGTTCGTGTTTCTTGACTGTTGTGCATCCTTTACATAAAACTTAAAAAAATTAAGTGATATATTAGTTTTTATGTTTTTATTTCCTGAGAAAATTTTTCCAATGATAAGAAAATTTTTCCTGATAGTAAACTAGAATATTCCCATGGTGTGATTTCCAGCTACAAACTTTAGAAAACTTGTTTGATTATAACCCTTAGATAAAATGCTTCAGTGTTCAGCCTTTGTCCAGCCATCTGCATTAGGATTTATAGACTTGCTAAATAAATGTATATTTGCCATTTTTCCTGCCAGTTTTCATTTCATTGGTGAAATTGATTTGTCAGTTTGTTCATTGTAACTTTCAATACCAGAGCTTTCAGAGTGCTAAATAATCAGAATCAGCCTTTGAGGTCAGTGTCAGTCAGCCTCTATGACCTCTACTGCGTTGTCACCTGAGTCAGCCTTGCAGGGATTAACCCTTTGTTAGTGTGATAATGTCTTTACTTATGAGTTGGCTTTTTAATACTTAAGATTGAAAGAAACAAAAGGCAGAACAAAAGTAGCAGACAACTCCTGAATTGGAAAGAGTTTGCTTTCCCCTACAAACTGTATGTGGTAAAATATTTCTAAAATTATCAAGTTTTAGTCTAAGTCTAGGAAATCTACCCAAGATATTTTATTAAATTAACCTATTCCATATATGTTTGGGAAAATTTATTTAAGAAAATTGGCTGTAGTAACAGGCACTAAAGTTTTATTTGTAATGGTGTTTTTGTGCTGTGTCGTTGCAATTAATAAATATCTAAGATGAAAATGGTTGTGATGTGGATTTAAAATACAGTCCTTTTCCATCTTCATAACAGAATGTAGACCTTGTATTAGTCAGGGCCTATCTATAGAAAAGTAATTTTAGGTGTATGCCTTTTAAAATATTTTCTCTAATTATCTCATATAAAATAAAAATAAAGATTTTTCGTGACATATGTAAATTATATATTTGTAGTTATCTGGAAAAAAACAAGCTATTGCTTACATGTAAAATATATACTGTTTAGGACTTGAATTCTCTTCTCTTAGAACAATAAATAGTTATTTTTGGTTAAATCACAAGATATCAATTATTTGATGACAAAAATGGCTTAAAGGAAGTGTGTCTTAAATATGGATTAGCTAGTTCTTTGAATGATGAGATAAATTAGTTTAATTACACGTGGCAATTTTCTTGGCTAGTGATGTAATGTGAAATAAAATTCTCCCTTTCCCCTCCCTGAAAACTCAAGCCAATTAATAGAACTTTTAAGCTCTTTGTCATAGGCCACCATGGAGGTCTGCAGAGAAGAACTTTAATCCAATAAACATTTCATTTAGATCATGAAAAGAAAGCATGAGGAGAAGCTCCTGTAAGAGAGGGTGTTACTATGATTCCAACCATGAAGAGATGTGAGGAATTTGCCAAATTAACCAAGAGGTCCTCATATTGAACGCATAAATGTGTCAAAACTAACAGAATCATTATTTAATTTGCTTGAACTCTATATTGAGGAAACTCTAAAAAGCCACAACTGTTTTCTTCAAAGCC
This sequence comes from Pan paniscus, assembly GCF_029289425.2. NCBI lineage: Eukaryota > Metazoa > Chordata > Mammalia > Primates > Hominidae > Pan > Pan paniscus. The sequence goes on from NC_073254.2 coordinate 128,433,652, forward strand.
TTCACTGTTGGGCTGGATGGACAGGGCAAAGGGAGGTTGTGAGAAATCCAGATACCAAATAACACTGGCCGAAGCTGGTCAGAAAAGGGAATAGATAATTAGGCGTAATTAGCGTGTATGAATCGTTGTCTCTCTGCCCTTAGCTTGAATAAATTTTGAAGAAAAAAACCCTAGTGGTGAAAATCCTTTGATGTAGGAAGAGTCATTGTGGCTTGGCAGCATAAAGGCAGTGTTTTATACTTTTTACATAATGGTTGTGATACAGACAGAGTGAATGGACCCTGCACCCCCCCGTCTGCTTTAGACCAAGGACTTTTGGATTCTCTTGAAACAAAATGCATCACAAGTTTTCAGTTGTTCGTAATGAGGTAGCGGACCTCATCAGGGCTCAGAGGAAGCCATCTTTAGCTTTTGTTTAAACCTTAATCTCAGTTTTTTTTCTTTCTGGGAAATCTGTTTTCTTAAATCAACACTTCTTTTTTCTTCTTTGCTTGCACCTCCAATAAGAGATGGGAATCATGCTTAAGAAAGCTAAATGGAAAAGTTAAACAAAAATTATCACATAAAAGATGTATACATTTTTTAATCCCACACGAAAAAGATGCTTGCTATATTCCCTTTTGCCTTTAAATCAGTAACATTCTAGTAAAGTTGTTTTATAATAGAAAATATAAGAAAACATATAGGGAATAATTTTAGATTGTTTTTGGAAAGAACTTGTTTTCAAATTGAAATTACACAAAGTAAAATGGTAAGTAGGTTACTGTTTCACAGAATTTAAGTTTTTAAGTGGAAATCAGTTTGGTTAAAAATATTAGTAGCTTTACTGCAAACTTTGTTTATTCAAGAGGCATAGTTAAAACATAGGTTTGAGAACCTGTGTCCGGAATAGTTAATTTGTCCGATATCCACTACTGGGAAGTCAAGAAATTATTCTTGAGAAAGCATTGCATTTATTCTGAGGCAGGTGGATTACTTGAGCTCAGGAGTTTGAGAAAGCATTGCATTTATTTTGAAATTTTCTGAAGCACTGAAACAATAAGTCACCTAAAATGCAGTTATCAACTTTTTCTGGCAGTTGAATTATGTTCACTTTGTCTATCCAAAATATTTTTTTAAAATTAGTCCTCAGCAAAAAAAAAAAAAAAAAAAAAAAAAGAAGAAGAAATGCTCTATTTCAGAATCTAAAGTAAATCAGGTATTTTGTTGAGGGAAGGAGGTGCTGAAATAATTTGTATATTATCCTCAATATCAGAATAGCATCTCTAAGTAAGTTTTATAATTCTGATAAATGTTCAATCTCTTTATTAGCTACTTTGAAACTACGTTTAAAAAAATCTACCCTTCAAATACTTCAGTGCTCAGGTTTCCGTCTAATTAATATTATTCTTTTAACATATTTTAATTATAGGACTTTCTGCAGTAGTCATCCATGATCCATTCCTTAATGTGTAATCTGTGAAGCTATTTTTATAAGCATTGCCCTGCTTTAGAGTAGTTTTACTATGACGTTTTGATTCTGGATAGACTTCTTTCAAGCCACAATGCTCTGAGATGCTTTTGGCTACTTAACCCATTTTGCATATTGTGCCATTTGTAGAATAAAATAGCCTTTTATACTTGAAGTTGATTTGAACTCTGAAAGGCAACACCTGAACATCTCACAAAACTGGATAATTATGGCTGATTGTGTTTTTCAGGTATAGGTCACAGGAAATTCATTTGGGGTAAAGTATGCACAAAGCTAAGAAATATGCAGATTTTCTGTTGTAGGACTGTGTAAAAATTATTTACAGTTAATACTTGCATAAAGGTTAGAAAGGTTGATGAAGTGATATTTAGTTTTGCTTTACTATTCACTGCATGTCAGAATGTAATTATGACTGATTCATGAAACTGTCTTAGAAACGAACCATCTTTATTAAAATGCTGATCAAGATAAGAGCTGACAGTAATAAAGAATAGAACATTTTAGTCTTGTTGCTTTTGAATGATTGCTAATTACCCCAGAGGTCATGTATAGTGCTTGGTAGGATTCATTGACATTATTTCTTTTAAGTCTGCTGTTTCAACAACATCTGAGCATGAAGACACAAACTGTGTGCACATTGAACAATAGTTTGGCTTAAGTTTTTAGGGCTTCAAGATATCTAAGAAATCTTCTTCTGCCATAGTGAATTTAGTTTTTCTGTATCAAAATTATAGTATATTAGGGGTGCTTGGTACAAAATACATTGTATATTTATTTACTATTGACTGTATCTACACCTCCCATTTTTAAGTTGTGTTAAATAGTATATATAGGTTATTGGGACAGTGTCACCTCTAAATATATACACAAGCATATACAAGTAATAAGAACAAAATGAGTACTAACATTTAAGTTAGAATACATAAAAGGACTTACTAATGTGTAATCAGAATATACTCATCAGAATATACAATTTGAACACTAACTACTGATAGTTTGGTTTTTATTAAATGTGAACTTTGTAATTTGTCTCTAAATGTATGTGGAAATCCTTATCATGTATTCCTTAGCCAATTATGATTGATAGGATTCATGTATTATAAATACATAGTTGATTAACTGAATAAACTATGACATACTGTTTAAAATAACTTAAATCTTTATAATTATTAACTGAAAGTAGAAGAATGTGGAATATATATATGTAATATGCATGCATGTATGTGTGTGTGTTAGTATATGTATATATACAAACTACACAATCACATCACACTTTTCTTTTTTTCTGGTTTCCATGATGTAACAGAAAAATCAATGGGATAAGAAGGCAATCTTTGTGGACCTGGCTCTGTCACTGACTTTGCTCTGTCACTGGCAAGCCTCTTAAACCTGTGTGAGCTCGTTTCCTCTGTAAATGATGGGATTGGACTACAAGGTTGCTAATGCTCTCATGAAGCTATTTATTTTCAAAAAGATTAAGTTTCAGAAGTTTACTTATAAATTATTTCTTTTAAACTATGATAGATTTCTCCCTCAAATAGTGTTCTAAATATGATAATAAAGTCTTAGGCTACCTAGTCTACAAAAGCCTAATTGCCCCAAATAGCTCATATTATTATACCCTTGTAAAATGAAGTAGAAGAAAGCAATAGTTAGATTTCAACATGCATTTACGAAGGGCTTAGTCATTGGGGTTACAATGATAAATGTGTTACTGAGTTGAATCCTGCCATCAGGGAAATTAGGATGTTCTAGTAGGGGAAGTAGACAAAAAATGATTATTATATAGCATATAAAAATATTATAATGTTAGAGATATATTGTAATATATATAATAAAGAATGAGTTAGAAGTGGTTAGCTGTGTGGTGGGAGGTTATAATACTAGCAATTATGTAAATTGCAATATATTAAATTAAAAGCACAACTTTTAAATCCGTTTTCTCCCTCTGTGATGCTGGTAATTGTGGAGGAGGAAAGGATGAGATAGTAATGTTTGTGAATTTTGAAAGGACTCCTGTATGTGTTTACAAGTTTCAGAGGTTGATGAAACTGGAGTTTTGTTTTGCCTTTTGTTTTCTTTATATAAATGTATCACTGCCATCACTCTTGGTTTAATAGTCATGGTTATGATACTGGAATGAAATGGAGATTTCCTAAGAAAACTGCACAAAGCTTAGAAGGGACACAGAAAGAGCAGAGGAAGAAAGCTAAAAATGTTTCAGTGTATACAGAAGAAGTTACCTGACGTAGAACTGAATAAGTTATGCATAGTGACAGCTGAGAAATACAGAGCAAGGCATATGTAGAAACTCTTTTTGAGGGGGGGCAGTGGGAAAGGGATGGCACTCTAGGTTGTAACCAGAGGTTAAGAGAGCCTTTTTAACTCCTGGAATGTCACTGTGTGTAGAAGGCAGAATACAAACAGAGGGTTACACATGGTAGACATTTTATAATTTAAGAATGCTTGTAAATAAGGATGGTTGTTCACACTTTTTAAAAACTGGTATAGCATTGACAGACCAAACATAGCAGATGCTGGGTTGTGATCAGTTGCCCCATACTGGTGTATGCTAGTGAGTACCAGCCTTACCTATAAATAGAAGTGTGTGTGTGTGTGTGTGTGTGTATGTGTATACTCACAGAATTTGAAGGCACTTTAGAAACACTTATCCCACCACCTTATTATACAGTGGAGGCGACTGAGGCTCATGCCTGAGATCATCTTACCTAAGATTGCCTGGATAGCAGCAGAGCCAGGTCTACAATCCAGATTTCCTAGTTTTTATTGAGAGCTCTTTCCGCCAAACCATGTTGCACAATATGTGTGTGTGTGTGTGTGTATGTATGAAGACATATATACATACACATATATACATATATTCGCTATATTTACATATTGCATACCTTATTGTCTTTAGGTGGAATTAATTATATTCCCAATTGCTCTTATTGATAAGGAACTCTTTATCTTTCCTTTATATAAAAGTATAATCTATCTTATTAATCTAGCTTTAGTCATACACAATGGTAAGTTAAATATAGTGATATCCAGATACTGTTTTAGATAATAGCTTAAAATTTACTCTTCAGATCTTTTATCAGCGATAACAATTGACTATTGTTAAGAGTGACTAAATTTGTCTCTTTTCATCTTCAGATAAAGGTACTAATAAGCAGTGAAATGACAAAAAGTTGAGCAAATACAATGAAGAAAGAACAGAACCAAAGTTTAGAATATTTATAAATGCTATCCTGGATACTAAAACTCTAAATAATGAAGCCTCTGTAAATGGGTAGGGGTCATTTTTTAAGCTAAATATTTTATTGAGATATTCTTTTTCTTGGTTATTCCAGAGTGGTAATTACAGTGTAAATGAATCATATGCCTTATGGGCTTTGTGTAATTATAGTGCACTTTTTTTTTTAGTTAGAAAAGTTATGCTTACCTATGATTATTTATACAGAAGAAGAAAAAATCTTGTGGGTAAATTTACTGGATGTTGAAAAACTAATTTTGCAAAGCTGCATGTATAGTGGGAACTTCCTATTAGCTTGAAGCTGTATTGCATAGTTCCTTTCTGTGGGAGAAAATTAAAGCTTACAGGAGCTGCAGTTGTGTGTTTGGTAGTATAGTTATAAAAAGGATCCTCAAAAAGTGCACATTTCAACTTCTTTGCAGCCTGTGGTGTGCCACTCTTCTACTTTTCTTTTCTTTTTCTCCCTAGGAATGAGGACTCTGGTTTTCTTGGATAAGGTAAACAGTGGGAGAAGAATGGAATATTAATTAAAATTCTGTTTGTTATGACAGAGTTGGAAATGTATAATGGATGTGATTTCCATAAGACAGCTATCAGCTTTTTCCCAGCACCAGCACCAGTCTTTAGGGACAATACTCAAAGATCTTTCCTTTTGTAAATTTTCATAAGAGATAAATGAATGCATGATAGGCTAACAAATGCCAACATCACATAAATATATAAACTAAATATTAAAACTCCCCCTTCACCACTCTTCCCTCTTCCCATCCCTCCTCCACCTTCTACTCCACCTCATTCCTACTTCCCTCCCCAGGAGTAGCCACTATTAAAAATTTAGTTTGTATCTTTTCAAGCATTTTTCTTTACATTTATGTGCATATATATCTATATATATGTCCAAACATATAGTTTTGTTTTGTTGTAAGTTAATGAGGGTAATATATACACCTTAGTCTGAGTTATACTTTTATCCCCAGAGATATCCTAAAGATCTTTTGATATTAGATATAATTCAATCTCATTTTTAATTTTTTAATTTTTATTTATTTATCTTTTTGGAGACGGTGTCTTTCCCTATTGCCCAGGCTAGAGTGCAGTGGTGTGATCATAGCTCACTACAGACTCCATCTCCTGGGCTCAAGTGATCCTTCTGCCTCAGCCTTCTGAGTAGCCAGGACTACACACTTGGCTAACTTTTTTATTTTCTGTAGAGATGGTGTCTTGCTATGTTGCCCAGGCTGGTCTCAAACCCGTGGCCTTATATAATTCTCTTACCTCCCACTCTCAGTTTTAAATGGCTGCATTATTATTTTAAAACTAATCTGCTATTTTTGTATACTTAGGTTTATTCTAGTTTAGTTTACTTTTAAAGTAATGCCTTAAAAATATGTTTGCAAATGTGTTTTTAGTGCATACGAGCCAATATTTCTGTAGGTTAGATTTCTCAAAATGGAATTTTTTTTTTTTTTTTTTTTTTGAGTTGGAGTCTTGCTCTGTCACCCAGGTTGGAGTGCAGTGGCATAATCTTGGCTCACTGCAAACTCTGCCTCCCGGACTCAAGCAATTCCCTTGCCTCAGCCTCCTGAGTAGCTGGGACTACAGGTGAACGCCACCACACCCGGTTAATTTTTGTATTTTTAGTAGAGACAGGGTTTCACCATGTTGGTAAGGCTGATCTTGAACTCTTGACCTCAAGTGATCCACCTACCTTGGCCTCCCAAAGTGCTGGGATTACAGGCGTGAGCCACTGTGCCCGGCCACATACATTAACTTTAAAAATCACAGAAATGTAACTTTAGAAAAAGAGACTATTTCTTTTAAAGGGTTACAGCCTGCAACATGGCCATCCCGCAGGCTGGGAAGCATAGCCTTTGACAAAGACCAAGACAGGCACTTAAAGGGAACAGGAATTGGAATAGGAGCTTTATGCTGAATGGGTTGTCTAAATATACATATTGAACAGGTTATAGGAGGAGCTATGAATATTTATGAATGTGGTTCTGACACATGTGTATTGAACAAACATGCATGTAACATAGTACCCATGTTCACCTTGGGATGGAGACTTAACATTTAAATGTATTACAGCTCTATGCTGATGGCTCCTAACTCAGAATTTTTGTCTTGGCTCCAACTCCTAGAGTGCCAAGCCTAATATCTAGGCTGGACATCTGCACCTAGAGAAGTCCCAAGATCCTCAAATTCACCATGCCAGCGAACTGAATGATCCTCTTCCCCACTTGCTCTTACTCCAGTTCTTTGTTGAATGGCATAGCCATGTGGTTGCCTAAGCCAGAAACCCAACAGTCTTCTTGACTCTTTCTTCCTCATTCTTTACCTTTAAAGCAATCAAGCTCTGTTGATCTATCCACTTCTCTCTCTCCTTACTCTATTGCTTTTCTAGGCTACTTTCACATCTTTCCTAGATTTTTCTGACACCTGCTAACTCAGCAATGTTTAGGCAGTTTTCTTCCCCCCTCCATTGTTTTCCCAACTCTGGAGCAGTGATCCGAGCCTGTCACCTCCCTTCCTAAATCTTTACATTACTTCAATTTTATGGACTTAGGATATTTAACTTGCAAAGCTCTTTACGACATGAGCTCTTGCCAGCTTCTATAGCCCCATTTTGGGCCACTCTTAGAATACATGCAACTGAAAGCATCCTAATGCTTGAACTCTGCATTCTTGCTATGCTGAACTAATTTTAGATCCCCAATTCGCTAAGCTGTCTTTTGCATCTCTAGATGTATAGGTGATATTTCTTGAGTTTGAAACATTCTTTCCTACATCTTCTCCCTCACCTGCTAAATGAGGCTACTTGCCACTTTTTTGGGGTTAGTTGTTACTGTTCAGTGTTCCAGAGCATCCTGTTCTGATTCTTAACCATCTGTCTTCCTTGCTAGACGGATGTTCTGATCACCTCCTATTTACCCTGTCAGTAAAGGAGGGATCCCCAACCAAATAGTGATTAAGATGCCCGACATTGGACAAACGAGATTGGCAGCAGTGTATTAGTCACATGAACTCACAGCCTGAGGGATAGGGACACTACACACATAACGATTATAAACCAGAAGGGGCTATGGGAGGCAGGCTTTGTAGTAAGATGAAGGTGGGATACAGCTGGTCTGGCTGATAGGGATACTGGCCAGGTAGGAGGACTTTACCTCTGGGCATGGGAACCACTGGGTGTATCTGACAAGAGCAAGGAATGGCTCTGTGAGGCTCAAAAATGTCAAGGTAGCACCTGAGTGTTTAGGTCTTACAACAGGGCTGGGCACAGTGGCTCACGCCTGTAATCCAGCACTTTGGGAGGCTGAAATGGAAGGATCGCTTGAGGCCAGGAGTTTGAGACCAACCTGGGCAGCAAAGCCACACTCTGTCTCAACAAAAATTACAAAAATTAGCTGGGCATGATGACACATGCCTGTAGTCCCAGCTACTCAGGAGGCTGAGGTGGAAGAATCGCTTGAGGCCAGGAGAGAAGATGTTTCCTCATATAGACTCGAGTGTGTGGCACTCAGGGTGTGGGTAATGAGACCTGATCATGAGTAGGTAGAGATGGGCTGTGAACTCCAGGGTGCAGCCTTTTCGAAATCCTGCCGTTTTCTCAGTTGCTGACCTTATAACTGGCAGAACATAGCTGGAAGAATGCTTCATTTTGTCATAAAAGCTCCTTGAGAAAGGGACTGCACTGGTTGGCTTCTTCCTGTAGTTCCTAACATACTAACTTGCACTAGAGCTTTACACATATGTGTCTGCTAATGGTTTGTTCAGTTAATAAATATTTACTGAGCATTTACTATGTACTATGTGCTAGATAGTAACTGCTGAAGAGACAATGATGACAAAACAGACATGATCCTGGTCACATAGAACTTACAGGCTTGAAACCCAAATCTGTCTCTACAATCTCATTCAGTATAGAAAAATGACCCATTTTGTTATGTTACAATGTAATATATAACAGCTACACAAAGTTTCTTGAAAGCTGCCCCATATCATTTTTGTATGAGATTAGGTTTTTTTTTAGACAGAGTCTCGCTGTGTTGCCAGGCTGGAGTGCAGTGTCACGATCTTGGCTCACTGCAACATCTACCTCCCGGGTTCAAGTGATTCTCCTGTCTCAGCCTCCTGAGTAGCTGGGACTACAGGTGCACACCACCATGGTCAGCTAATTTTTGTATTTTTAGTAGAGACGGGGTTTCACTATATTGGCCAGGATGATCTTGATCTCTTGACCTTGTGATCTGCCTGCCTTGGCCTCCCAAAGTGCTGGGATTACAGGTGTGAGCCACCGCACCCGGCTGAGATTAGGTTTTAAACAAATAAACCAATTTGTTTATTGCAACATAGCTATTTCTCAGGAAAGCAAGCAAGTTTGGGCCTTACTCAGTGAGCACAGGAGCAGAGGGCAACAGATGTAGGATTTTGTGAGGCAAGCTGTCAGTACTGTGAACACCTCCCAACAAGCCCATGTGAATCTTCCATTGCCTTTTGTGTATCCAAGCAAGAGCCATAGTTGCCTGAGCATATCATGGGCTGTGATGAAACACCAGAGCCAAAATGCCTGCGTTTGAATCCTGGTTCTGTCACTTTTGGGCTGTTTGACAATGGACAAGTTACTTAGCCTCTCTGTGCTTTAGTTTCTTTATCCATTTGTAAAATAGAATAATAATAATTTCTACCTCATAGAGTGGTTGAAAGAATTAAATGAATACATTTAAGGATCTTAGAATAGTCCCTGGCACATGGTAAGCCCTTATACCAGTGTTTGCTATTACCATGGCGTCTTAGTCCAGGCTGAGAAATCTAAGATGAGGGCACCAGCAGATTTGGTATCGGGTGAGGGCTCCCTTTCTGATTCCAAGATGTTACCTTTTAGCTGTGTCCTCACATCATGGAAGGAAGGGACAAACAAGTTCCCTCAGCCTTTTTTATAAAGGCAGTAATCCCATTCATGAGGGATCTGCCCTCAGGACTTAATCACCTCCCAAAGGCCCTACCTCCTAATATCACACTGGAGATTAGGTTTCAACATATGAATTCTGGGGGGACACAAATATTTAGACCATAGCAGATGATAATGATGGACTCATTTATTTACACCTCAAATTCCCTTACCAAGTTTATGCCAGGTCTTATTATGGGACCTATTAAAATGTGAGAGGAATTATCATGTGTATTTTGTGGAAGAGAGTAATTGTCCGAGATTACTTTGGCACCTCTGAGAGAGAGCGGGGAAATCATCATCCTTGTTAGACTCTCTTCTGCTTTGAAGGGTCTGTGAGTATATGGTGTTGTGTAGGATTAAGAGGCAGTCCCACTGTCTTGGAGTTTCCAAGACTGACATCCTTGGTTTAGATGATCAAGTGAAAGCCATAGGAACAGTGGACTATGAGATGAGCAGACATTTTAGATAAACATAGAAAATGTCCTACGTAATGGAAATTTACTATAATATAACCCATTATAGTATAGAATTTAGTATGGGGTACATTTATCTCATACATGGTCTTGGACTAAATACGTAAAGGAAATAATATAAAATCATATTGTATGGCCCCCAGAAGAGTAATTAGTATATTTACACTGTGCAGAGGTAATTAATTTGAGATGGGAGGGAGAGGTGGAGGAGCAAAAATGAATTATGTAAGTTGTGTAAGACTAAAGAAAAATGATCCTGTGGCTACTGTTGAATAACTCAGTGTGACATAGTGGGAGGACCATGGATTTGGTGGAGGCAAGATTGTCCTGGTCAAATCACAGCTCAGCCACCTACAAACTATGTGGCCTCTTTTTGGATGCACTGTGAATTGTGAATTTACTGTGATGTTTTCTTCCGGCTGTGGCTGCAGAAAGAGTCAGTTTGTGACTCACCTCACAAGCAAGTGTATGGAGGTGTGCTTTTAGCTTCTGTCCTGACTTGCTTGCTTGCCTTTTTGAATCTTGCAATTATTCTTTCTTTTTTTGCTCTTTTAGAAAATGCCTTTCTGTATGCTTATTACTGGAGCAAGGTAGCATATTGGTGATTGTATTGGTTTATTAGGACTGCTAAAACAAAATTCAACAGACTGGATGACTTAAACCATGGAAATTCATTTTCTCACGGTTCTGGTGGCTAGAAGGACAAAGACGTTGGCAGGTTTGGTCTCTCCTGAGGCCTCTCTCCGTGACTTGCAGGTGGCCACCTTCTCACTGTGTTTTCACATGGCCTTTCTGTGGGGTACACACATAACTGTATCCACATGTCCACATTTCCTCTTCTCATAAGGATACCAGTCAGACTTCATTTTAACTGAATTAAAGGCTCTGTCTCCAAATACAGTCACATTCTGAGGTACTGAGAGAGTTTCAACATGAATTTTGGGGAGATGCAATTAAGCCCATAATATTACTTTTTTTTTTAAAGTTACCTCTCTGATCCTATGTTTCCTCAACTGTAAAATGGGGATTTAAAAAAAATATTGCCTTGCCCTGTAGATGGATATTATGAGGAAGATAAGAGATAAAGCCAAGTCAGTTGCCTAGCCCATCTAAAGCACATGATAAGCACTTCATGATGCTTAAATATCCCCCTTCCCGCTTTTTGGAAGGAGAAAGAAATTCTGAAACTGCTTGATAAAAAGAAGGGATACAGGCCTTACCTAATAAGTTAGTCAGGTATGGGTATTTGAAGTGTGAGACAAGTAGGGTAGCTAGGGAAAGAGGAGTGGGGAGATATGGAAAAAAATGTTTTTGATTTACTTTGGTATATGAGGTGATCAAGAAAGCAAAGGAGGCTGATATAGCTTGAGGTAGACTCAGGCCGTGTGGTCTGCTCTAAAGTGAGGTAAGCCCAAGGAAGAACTCAGCCCTGAAGAGCCCTGAAGTGAGAGAACTTCACGATAATGTTAAAAATTTAGAGTTTAAAGGGATCGTAATCAATTCCTTTATTCTGTAGAGGAGAAAACTGACATCTGGAGAGGTTACATAACAGGCTAAAACCACACAGCGTGACAATTGGCAGAGGACTTCTCAATTTATCAACTTGAAAAATTACGTCTATGATTGAGAGAAGAAAATGATAACTTGAACAAATATCTGATTACTACCAGACTGTCAGAGCAAAAGCTATATCTTATTCATCATTATATCTCTAGTAGCCAGGGAAGTGCCCAACCTGTAGTATTCAATTATGTTTGTTAGGTTGATCCAAAATAAATATTAAATTTGGAGGGGACTTGTTAAACCATAAGTGCACATTTTTGTGATATAAAACAGTGTGGCACATTTTATTAAATGTATGAAACATCTTTAGTATCATCCTGATCTTCCATGTAGATGGAAGAATCTCACAGACGTAAAAGAACCCTATCACAAAAGAATACATACTGTATGATTTCACTTATAAAAAGCTCCAGAAACAGGCAAAATTCTATGGTGCTAGACTTAGAATAGTAGTTACCTCTGGGGAGTAGAAGGTGATATTAGGGGGGCTTCAGAGATTCTGGTGATATTCTATTTCATGACTGAGCCGGACACTTATAATTTGTATACTTTCCTGTATTAAGTTATACTTAAATTATAAAAACCTTAAAATGTGGAGCAGCTTATGTATTGAATTTTCTTATATATCATTGTTTAAGCTTAGAAGTAGTAGTACATGATTACTTTAAATATGACTCAAACAGCTGTCTTAGAATGGATAGCTGCCTCAAAATACAGTAAAAGGCAGTCTCCACTCAGTCTCCCACCCTTAAATTGTATTCTTAGCAAAAAAAGTTAGTACAGTATGCAATTAAGCTTTTCTGTATTTAAGTGTTTATTTTCTTTCATAGAACTTTTAAGATATCAAAAAAATTAAGCATAGAACTATATATAATCTGATAGATTTCTACCTCTGTAATCTCCATATGTATAGGAAAAACTTATATAAGCTATAAACAAATTTTTTCTGAGAAAGGGATATTCATTTCTACTGTTATGCTTTTAATATTGTTTGAATGTTTTATAATAAGCATGGATCACTTTTTCAGTTCAAAAAAGATACATTTTTATTTTATTTTTTGAGATGGAGTCTCATTCTGTTGCCCAGGCTGGAGCAGTCTCAGTTCATTGCAACCTCCACCTCCCAGGTTCAAGCAATTCTCCTGCCTCAGCCTCCTGAGTAGCTGGGATTACAGGTGTATGCCACCACACCCAGCTACTTTTTGTATTTTTAGTACAGATGGGGTTTCAACATGTTGGGCAGGCTGGTCTCAAACTCCTGACCTCAGGTGATCTGCCTGTCTCAGCCTCCCAAAGTGCTGGGATTACAGGCGTGAGCCACGGCACCTGGCCTAAAAAGGATACGTTTCTTAAAGAATGAAGTAAAATGATATATCTTAGTTATTTAAAATTTTATTTCCTGGAATAAGAAAAAGTCTCGACTGGGCGCGGTGGCTCACACCTGTAATCCCAGCAATTTGGGAGGCTGAGGCAGGTGTTCAAGACCAGCCTGGCCAACATGGTGAAACCCCGTCTCTACTAAAAAATACAAAAATTAGCCGGGCATGGTGGCGGGCACCTGCAATCCCAGCTACTTGGGAGGCTGAGGCAGGGAGAATTGCTTGAACGCAGGAAGCAGAGGTTGCAGTGAGCTGAGATCATGCCACTGCACTCCAGCCTGCACAACAGAGTGAGACTCCATCTCAAAAAAAAAAAAAAAAAGAAAAAGAAAAAAGGAAAAGTCTCAACCATTTTTTCTTTTTATTGTTTACTCATTAAAAATTTATAAAATAAATTAGTTGACTGTTATCAAGAAAAACACTAATAATTTTGATTCTTTAAATGCCTATTTAATATAGTCACTTAGATAAGGGATAGAAGTTCGATTTATGTATTTGGGATTTTTTCCTCATGTTCCAAATTTCTATGATAAGTGAAATTGCTTTTATAATAAAAAATGCTAAGATGGGCAAATCTGTGTTTATTATTTCAGTCTTTGCTTAAGAGGTTAGTATGTTATAGTTTTAAAAGATTTTCTCCACAATGTCTTTATTCTTTGTTCCAACTGGGATGGAGTAGAAGCTATATAAAGTTATTTTGTGAGATGGCTGTTTTTCTAATGGTATTATTCAGGATTGCTAAAAATACACACAATAGATTTTGGGGACAATATAAACTGCTTTAATACAGTTCCTTTAGTCATACATTTTTCTTTCCAAACTCAAAGGCCTTTGACACATGAGTATGCTCAGAAGGGTGTGCTAACCTCCCTCCTTTTCCTCTCCAAATTTTCTAATTGCATTTTTTTTAGATTGTGTAATTGTATTTGTCCTTTGTATATATAAATATGCAAACTATTTTAAAATAAATTTTGTTTGCTGGCTGATTAGTGTTGTATATTAGAATCGGATGGTGATAAGAGGTCACAGGCCTTGTAAATATCACTGGAAATTAGGAAATTTCTTAGAGATCATGCTCTTTTGACTAGATTCACTGTCAACTTGCAGCTTAGCTTCCCCCCACCTCCACCCTTCTGCAAAGAGCTTTGAAGAATCTAGTGTAAGTGAATGAAATCTGAAAATCTGAGGTTTATTTAAAATATATATATATATATATATATATCTAAACTGAGTGTTAGTATTTTTCAGACAATTAAGTGCTAACATCTAAGCGCTTTGGTAATAGTTCTTTTGCTGCTGATTAGGTATTCCTCAGTGGTGATTAGTGAATGTACAAATGCAATCATTTGGTAGGTCTTAATCACTCATATGATCGAGAAGTTAGTTACCCAGAAAGAGAAATTGAAGCTGTATAACTTTCATTAGCCTTATTTTTTAATAGCAAAAAATAAGAAAACTTTTTGACTAAATTAGGAATACTGAGTCATATAAGATAAATTGTAGTTTAAAAGAAATAGAGAACCTGGCAAATATATTTATATGACTGTATTGTGACACTGTATTTGATGTCTGTAGTAAAGATAGCTTATGAAAAATTGACCATTGCTTACCATAGTAGGGCAGGTTTTTCTCAGGGAGATTGAGTAAGACATGTTCCCTACATAAGGACATTTTTCCTTCTTCTTTTTTTTTTTTACTGGGTGACTGAGCTCTCGCAATTATAGCAGGAACAAGGGAAAGAAAGTATTTTTTCACATTTATGACATCAAGAAAAACACAGAACATCTTGAGGCAAGGGGAGAAATATATATTCATATATCTCTTTTCTTCTCAAGAAGTAATGTAGTATATATATAAAACACAGGACATCTTGAGGCAGAGAGAGAGTAGAATGCATGTATTTGGGCAATGCTGTATTTTCCTCTGGTGGGATTGGTTATAGGGCCCAGGTCCTAAAGGAGAGGCCTGGGGAGTTGGGTTTGGACAACTTGGAGTGATGAGCTAGAGATATCTGTATAGAGACTCCAACAGGTTGCTCATGCCAGCATTGCAGGGAGCCATGCTGTTTTTCAGGGCTGTTCTTCAAATGTTAGTTCAAAAGCCTAGGTTTGTAGGCCTCCCTAGAGGACCAGCTTCTTGGGTGTTATTTTATGCTAATCAAATTCAGAATTGCTGATATATAATCAAAATGCTATACCTATACTAGCCACAACCCAGTCTTTGGGTCTTCACTCAGGGTAACCAAGCATCCCAGATTGTCTAGGATTGTCCTAGTGTTAGCACTGAAAGTTCTATATCCAGAAACCTCCCTTAGTCTTGGGGAAACCCCTCATTTCCAGGGGATTGTTGGTCACCTATTTTACTCTCCTGAGCCCCTTAGCACCTGCAGCATGGGAGGAGGGGAAATGCAATCTATGCCCTGGATGCAGATGATAAACAGCTCTCAGCCCTTGCGTAACAGTACAACCCAGGATGCACTTTCAGGGAGGAAGAACATTGCTACTTCTCAAGTGTGCCCAGATATTGCTGTTCTGATTTTCTCTTGCTGCATAACAAATTACTGTAAAATGACTGTAAAAGAGGTTTAAAAAACATTACTTTATTCTCTCCTGGTTTCTGTAGGTCAGGGATTTGGTAAAGGCTCAACTGGCAATTCTGGCTCCCTCAGTAAGAGTGGCTACAGCTAGAACAGCTGGGGACTGTCAACACCTCTGTCTTCATGTCATCTCAGTGCCTCTCCAGGGCCTCCTCTCTCTGTATGGGATAGTTTAAGCTTTCTCACAGCATAGTAGCCTCCAGGCAATTAAATGCTCAATTGGCACTTCAGAGTTCCAGAGCAAGCATTCCAACCAATAAGAAGCTGCCTCAAGTGTCACCTAGGATATTATTGCATAGACCATTTCCATCATAGTAACAACATTCAAGGAGTGGGACATAGACTTCACTTCTTGATAACTGGAATATCAACATCACATTGTAAGAAGAACATGTTGGGATGGAGAGATTATTTTACAATCTACAAGTCTTAAAACCCACCACAATTACGTTGGTTCCGAAGGTTTGAAAAATGCAGTTTTTGACTGGGCGTGGTAGCTCATGCCTGTAATCCCAGCACTTTGGGAGGCTGAGGGGAGCAGATCACTTGAGGCCAGGAGTTCGAGACCAGCTTGGCCAACAGGGAGAAACCCTGTCTCCACTAAAAATACAAAAATTACCGGGGCATGGTGACACATGCCTGTAGTCCCACCTACTTGGGAGGCTGAGGCATGAAAATTGTTTGAACCTAAGAGGAGAAGGTTGCAGTGAGCCAAGATCATGCCACTGCACTCCACCCTGGGCAACAGAGTAAGACTCTGTCGAAAAAAAAAAAAAATTGCATTTTTTCATTAAAAAAAATAGTGATGTTGTTAAAATATATTTTTCCCATGAATTGCCATTAAGACAATTTTCATTTTGAATGCAAACAAAATGTCAGCCTATAGTTGTTTCTTGACTTGTCCTGAAATCCCTTAGTCACCATTCTTCTACTGAAGTGAATATCTCCCTATCTATCTATCTATCTATCTATCTATCCATATCTGCACAGGCATACCTTAGAGATATCGAGGGTTTGGTTCTAGGCTACTGCAATACAACAGTATTGCAATAAAATGAGTTGCAGGAAGCTTTTGGTTTCCCAGTGCATATAAAGGTTATATTTATACTATACTATAGTCTATTAAGTGTGCAATGGTATTATGTCTAAAGAAAACCGTAATTAAAAAAATACTTTATTGCTAAAAATGCCAATAATCATCTGAACTTTCAGTGAGTGGTCATCTTTTTGCTGGTCTTGCCTCGATGTTGATGGCTGCTGACTAATCAGGATGGTGACTGCTAAAGGTTGGAGTGGCTGTGGCAGTTTCTTAAGATAATGTTGAAGGTTGCTATATAGATTGACTCTTCCTTTCACGAAAGGTATTTATGGCAGATATAGCCTTACAAAATGTATTTCTTAAATAGTAATACTTATAAGTTGAAATTACTTCTTGATTCATGCATGGGCTGCAGAATGGATGTTATGTTAGCAGGCAGGGAAACAACATTTATCTCCTTGTGCACTTCCATCAGAGCTCTTTGATGACCAAGTGGATTGTCATGAGCAGTAATCTTTTGAAAACAATCTTTCTTCTAAGCAGTAGCTCTGAACAGTAGGCTTAAAATATTTAGTAAACCATACTGTAAACAGATGTGCTGCCATCCAAGGGCTTTGTTATTTCATTTATAAAGCACAGGCAGAGTAGATGTAGCAAAATTCTTAAGGGCCTTGGGATTTTCAGATTGGTAAATGAACATTTGCTTCAACATCAAGTCATCAGTTGCATTAGCCTCTAACAAGAGAGTCAGCCTGTCCTTTGAAGCTTTGAAGCCATGCATTGACTTCTCCTTTCTAGCTATGGAAGTCCTAGTTGGCATCTTCTTCCAGCAGAAGGCTGTTTCATCTCCAGTGAAAATCTGTTGTTTAGTGTAGTCACCTTCATCAATGATCTTAACTAAGTCTTCTGGATAACTTGTTGCACCTTCTGCATCAGCACTTGCTGCTTTACCTTGCATTTTTATGTTATAGAGATGGCTTATTTATTGAAACCTCATGAACCAACCTCTGCTAGCTTCCATCTTTTCTTCTGCAGCTTCCTCACCTCTCTCAACCTTCATAGAATTGAAGGGAGTTAGGGCCTTTCTCTGGATTAGGCTTTGGCTTAAGAGAATGTTGTGGCTGTTTTGATCTTCTATCCAGATCACTCAAACTTTTCTCCATATCAATAATAAGGCTGTTTTGCTTTCTTGTGGTTCATGTGTTCACTGGAGTAGCACTTTTCATTTCCTTCAAGAACTTTTCCTTTTCAATCACAACTTAGCTAACTTTTTGGTGCAAGAGGCCTAGGTTTTTGTCTGTTGTGGCTTTTGTCATACCTTCCTCACTAAGCTTAATCATTTCTAGCTTTTGGTTGAGAGTGAGAGATGTGTGACTCTTCCTTTCACCTGAACACTTAGAGGTCATTGTAGGGCTATTAATCGACATAATTTCAATATTCTTGTGTCTCAGAGCATAGGGACACCTAAGGTGAGAGAGAGAGAGAGAGAGAGAGAGAGAGAGAGAGAGAGAGAAACAGCCAGTTGGTATAGCAGTCAGAATGCAAACAGCATGTATAAATTAAGTTCACCCTCTTCTATGGGTGCAGTTTGTGGTACCCTAAAACAATTACAGTAATAGCATCAAAGATCACTGATCACATAATATGTGATCACCGATCATATAATTAATGACATATAATTTTTAAAAGTTTGAAATATTACAAGAATTACCAAAATGTGATACAGAGACACAAAGTGAGCACATGCTGTTGGAAAATTGAGGTCAATAGACTTGCTTCATGCAGGGTTGCCACAAACTTTCACTTTGTAAAAATTGCAATATTTGAGAAGCACAATAAAGGGAAACACAATAAAATGAAGTATGCCTCTTATCTATGTAGACACACACACACACACACACACACACACACACACACACCCCTACATATATTCCTCTCATGGCCCCCAAAATCCAACTGACCAAGAAGATAGGTGTTGCAAAAGTACATTTGCTCTCAAAGTAAGAATTTGGGATGTGTGTGGTGTATGTGCTTGTGTGCACATATGCACCCTGGGGAAATGGAAAGAAAGGAGCACTTGGGAGAAGAGAAGGGCATTAGTGGCACAGGGTGACTCGGGTTGAAAGGAGGCATCCACAGCAGGAAAGCGCACTGAAATGTTGGTGGCCAGAGAGGAAACTAAAAGGGAGACATGGGCAGTGGCAGCCATTTAGAAGCGAAGGATGGGCATACCTACAACATCATTCTAGTTTGGTCATTTGGTTTAAAATGTGGACACTAATGTTCTGGCCCAACTCTCTCTCTCTCTCTTTTTTTTTTTTTTTTTGTGTGTGTGTGTGTGTGTGTGAGACAAGGTCTTGCTCTGTTGCCCAGGCTGAAGTGCAGTGGCACGATCATAGCTCATTGCAACCTCCACCTCCCAGGCTCAAGCAATGCTCGCACCTTAGCCGGCCAAATAGCTGAGACTACAGGCGTGTGCCACCACGCCCAGCTAATTTTTGTATTTTTTGTAGAGATGGGTTTTGCTATGTTGCCCAGGCTGGTCTCAAACTCCTGGACAAACACAATCTGCCTGTCTCAGCCTCCCAAAGTGCTGGAATTACAGGCGTGAGCCACCATTGTCCACTCCCAGCTCTCTTATGCTGCCTCTGCCCTCCTGTGGTGCTTAAGACCCATGAGTTATTCTTTCTGGTAGCCTCTAGTTTCTCACTCCAGGGTATTAGAAATTGGGCTATTTTAAAAAAAACCCAGATGAAGTTATTTGGGGAATTTGCTGACAGCACTTTTTGGGCAATGTTTCAGAAAACATGATGCAAATTTTAATTTTTTTAAACTGATATTTCAGTGGCTTGATATATTTAATATTGCAACTTTAGTTTTATGAATCTTGCATGAGTTCTGTTGTTTTCTTGTCATCTCATTATATTAGTTTTTGAGCAAACATTTGAAAAATTTTAAAAATGTATAGTATAAGGGAAGGATTGTAATTCTGAGCCACTACTTGTTTAAAAAGGCACTTCATTTGTTTGGATTGTAGGAATATTGTAATACAGTCCAGCTAGATTCTGGGATAGATTACCGGAAAAGGGAACTTCCTGCTGCAGGAAAACTCTACTACCTGTAAGTGTTTTTAATTTTTAAAGTTTAATGTCTAATCGTTAATCAGAAAAAGAACATAAAAATAAGCAGTTTAATTATTGGAACGTGAAAGGCTGGTTCTGAAGCCCATGATTTTTAAATTGCAAATGTTCTCATGTTAACTTCTTCAACCCGTGTCTTTACCATCCATATTTGCATCATTTATAATGTGTGATTGGACAAAACCCTAATTAGTTTTTTGGGGTGGAATGATGACAGATGGTTAGAATGTAATGAGTATCCTTTTATAAGAGACTCTATTATTACGAGAATATCTTTAATGTGTGAAGTAATTAATTATTTGTGGATATCATCTGACAAGTGTGCCATTTCCGTTCCCCCCAAAATTGTTGTTTTATTTGTCAATCTGTTTGTATTTATCATTGTTGATTGACTTCCATATATAACTGATATACAATATATATACACAAATACAACTGGATATATTTTTGTCTTTTAAAAGCTAAGATGCTCCTGAGTAGGAGCGATTTATAATAATAGGTGTATTCAGCACGTGCAGTTAATACTGAAAAACAAATATAGTTTGTTTTAAAATGTCCTTTGTGAGAACGTGAAAAGGAAAAAGTGCTTTAAAAAAGCAAACTTGTTTAGTATATGCCAACAGTGTTGGGCACATAGCAAATTCTCAGTAAATAGATCTGTCTAAGGACTAATTGTAATTTAACTAAAAGGCATGTTTCTGGTAATTTAAATTTTGATGACAACGTGCATTTGAGAGGTTGAGAAAAGTTCTTGTCTCTGCCACCTTGTAAGCAGAAGTACTTTACTGTTTTTGAAGCAGAAATTAGCTAGAAAAATCACATAATTAAAGTTGCATACTTTACAGTGTACCAAGGGGACTATTTTAGTTTATTATTCAGATCCTGATGATTATTATAGGAGATTCTTCATTTGTCCTCAAGTACTTTGTCTTTAAAGTACTTTTTAATTTTAAAAAATTCATAGAGCACATTTTTCTGCTTTAACTTGGACTTTTTCTTCCCAGTTTCTTTTATGTTTGTGTTTACTGGATATTTTATTTTTCTAATATTCACAGCCTTTCCCTGATTTTTTGCTACCTGTGTCTTGATATTCCAGATGTATGGTACCAATGCATTAATTAATTATTATTCTCTTTATTCTTTTTTTAAAGGAGGTAATTCTTGTTCTCTGTTTTTTTTTCAAAAAGTGTATCCTCATGTGGAAGAATAAAAATATTTTCCTGATGGGGAGTTCCTTAAATAAAGATGGTAGTCTGAGTCTAAATTATAAAATTTGTTTCATAGTGCCAAAGAGGTCTTGGAAGTTACTGGAGGTGAAAAGGCTACTTTTGCTTGGAGCATAGCCATTTTTTGTCTCTGACTTACCCTGTGTTACCCCTTCCTTTTCCTGATAAAAGTAATAGCATTCTAACCCAGTGAAGTTCAGTTTTGATCTTTAAAAATATGCTAGAGGAAAACCAACACTAACAATGTCCAGAGTCCAGGAAACCAGACCTACAAAGGACACCAGGAAACTCTGGACCAGCTTTCCTGAGAAGTATATAAATTCAAAGGCCAGGCACAATGGCTCATGCCTATAATCCAGGCACTTTGGGAGGCCGAGGTTGGAGGATCACTTGAGCCCAGGAGTTTGAAACCAGCTGGGCAGCATAGGGAGACCCTGTCTCTACAAAAAATTTTAAAAATAGTGGGTGTGGTGGCACCTGCCTGTAGTCCCAGCTACTTGGGAGGCTGAGATGGGAGGATCGCTTGAGCCTGGGAGGTGGAGGCTGCAGTAAGCTGTGATCATACCACTGTACTTCAGCCTGAGTGACAGAGCAAGACCGTGTTTCAGAAAAAAAAAGTATATATATATATATTTAAGTGTATATATATACACTTACATATATACACTTATATATATACACACATATATATACACAGACATATAGATATATATAGATAGATAGATGTCTATCTATTATCTATCTATCTATTCATTTAATCCTCAAGGAAGATAAATTTGTTCCTGAATTTAACATCCAAAGGGCTTGACCATAGTCAAGAATAGAAAGCCTGGGGGCACCCCTCAGTCAGAGGAGAAGGCAGATATGTAAGTATCCCTGAAGAGAATTAGCAATTAAAATCATCTCAGAAGTGGGAAAATAATATGAGTTACTAAGACAGGATGCTAGAGATGTGTATTATATTGTTTCACATGAGGACTTGGGTAGAACTTCTTTCATGAAGATTTTCTGAGGTTATGTTAACATTTGATTTAATTAGGTTTCTTTTTATCTTGTTCTTGTAGAAAAACTTTTTTTTTATTATTATACTTTAACTTTTAGGGTACATGTGCACAACCTGCAGGTTTGTTACATATATATACATGTGCCATGTTGGTGTGCTGCACCCATTAACTCCTCATTTAACATTAGGTATATCTCCTAATGCTATCCCTTCCCCCTCTCCCCACCCGACAACAGGCCCTGGTGTGTGATGTTCCCCTTCCTGTGTCCATGTGTTCTCATTGTTCAATTCCCACCTATGAGTGAGAATATGCGGTGTTTGGTTTTTTGTCCTTGCCATAGTTTGCTGAGAATGATGGTTTCCAGCTTCATCCATGTCCCTACAAAGGACATGAACTCATCCTTTTTTATGGCTGCATAGTATTCCATGGTGTACATGTGCCACATTTTCTTAATCCAGTCTATCATTGTTGGACATTTGGGTTGGTTCCAAGTCTTTACTATTGTGAATAGTGCCACAATAAACATACGTGTGCATGTGTCTTTATAGCAGCATGATTTATAATCCTTTGGGTATACACCCAGTAATGGGATGGCTTGATCAAATGGTATTTCTAGTTCTAGATCCCTGAGGAATCGCCACACTGACTTCCACAATGGTTGAACTCATTTACATTCCCACCAACAGTGTAAAAGCATTCCTATTTCTCCACATCCTCTCCAGCACCTGTTGTTTCCTGACTTCTTAATGATCGCCATTCTAACTGGTGTGAGATGGTATCTCATTGTGGTTTTGATTTGCATTTCTCTGATGGCCAGTGATGATGAGCATTTTTTCATGTGTCTGTTGGCTGCATAAATGTCTTCTTTTGAGAAGTGTCTGTTCATATCCTTTGCCCACTTGTTGATGGGGTTGTTTTTTTTCTTGTAAATTTGTTTGAGTTCATTGTAGATTCTGGGTATTAGCCCTTTGTCAGATGAGTAGATTGCAAAAATTTTCTCCCATTCTATAGGTTGTCTATTCACTCTGATGGTAGTTTCTTTTGCTGTGCAGAAGCGCTTTAGTTTCATTAGATCCCATTTGTCAATTTTGGCTTTTGTTGCCATTGCTTTTGGTATTTTAGACATGAAGTCCTTGCCCATGCCTATGTCCTGAATGGTATTGCCTAGGTTTTCTTCTAGGGTTTTTATGGTTTTAGGTCTAACATTTAAGTCTTTAATCCATCTTGAATTAATTGTTGTATAAGGTGTAAGGAAGGGATCCAGTTTCAGCTTTCTACATATGGCTAGCCAGTTTTCCCAGAACCTTTTATTAAATAGGGAATCCTTTCCCCATTTCTTAAGATCAGATAGTCGTAGATATGCGGCATTATTTCTGAGGGCTCTGTTCTGTTCCACTGGTATTAAAAAAAAAAAAAAAAAGAAAAACTTATTAACTTTACCCTTTAAAAGTAACAGACTTTAATGTGCTATGCTAAATATTGCCCTATTAAAGCGTGTGTTTCTCTTTATTACCATCTGGCCAGACATCTGGAATCGATTCCTGAAGATGCAAGTCCAGACTACCCCCTTGTCAGTTTCACTGGAGCCCCAACTGCCAGAAAACAAACAAGCAAACAAACAAAAACATAAAAAACAAAATTTTAGCTTCCTTCTAGGGGAACACCAAGCGCTATCTCAGAATTTCATACAAGTAGAATCCCACATAAGATCTTTAATGAAACAGAAATATTAATCTTCATCAACTCAGTCAGTATTTTATTAGTCTGATTTCCCAACACCAATTAAGAATATCCAAAATACAATCCAAATAATATCAAGAACTACCACAGATTTCTAAAACTACCCAAAAAGTTGACATGGAGCAATTTCTGTAGTTCGTAATATTGCCTGAGTCCCACAAGAACTAATTCACATAAGACATTGCATGTTTGTATGTAATATATATCACATTAAATTTAGGAATCCTAGAGTACCTTCGTAAGTAAGTTTCAGACGTTTTTGGCCCTGTAACAACCTCATATACAGCAAATTCAGAGAATTTAAATTTAGCAAGCTACAAAACAGAGACCTTGATTGCAAATATCCAAACTTTTGCATAGATTAAAACACCCCATGCTTGTCCAGTTTTTTATTCTGTACTAAATGCATGATCACTCCAGAGATGAGCACAGTTTGTTTCTTTTTATTTTATTTTCATTTTTTTTTGTGGGGGACATGGAGTCTTGCTCTGTCACTGGAGGGCTGGAGTGCAGTGGCGTGATCTCGGCTCACTGCAACCTCTGCTTCCCGGGTTCAAGCAATTCTCCTGCCTCAGCTGAGTAGCTGGGATTACAG
Organism: Pan paniscus; assembly: GCF_029289425.2. Classification (NCBI taxonomy): domain Eukaryota; kingdom Metazoa; phylum Chordata; class Mammalia; order Primates; family Hominidae; genus Pan; species Pan paniscus. The sequence goes on from NC_073254.2 coordinate 128,458,091, forward strand.
GCACACGCCACCACACCCGGCTAATTTTTGTATTTTTAGTGGAGACGGGGTTTTGCCAGATTTGCCCGGCTGGTCTTGAACTCCTGACCTTAGGTGATCCATCCGCCTCAGCCTCTGCAAGTGCTGGAATTACAGGCGTTGAGCCACCACGCCCGGCCAGTTTGTTTCTTTTCTAGTTGCTTGGTGAATAGCACTCAACAAGGTCCCCATGCTGAAGTCCAAACAGATCAATCAAGCACTGGGCTTCCATTCACATCTGGATGGAGACTTGGACAGTAATCTATTTTGAATTGTCTGGTACTGATCAAGGGTGACCCCATCTCATGCTTACAGAGAATTTAACTGCTTCAGATTAGCTCTCTGTTTGGGGGCTGGTAATACTAGAGGTTATTATTTTATATATGCATATCTTTTTAAACAGGAAGCACCATTGCTGAAGGATCCATGATATGCTGCCCCAGGCCATTTTGCTGTCCCTATTGTGAAGCGTTACTGGTTTCCTGGGGAGAGGAGTTCACATCACCCTGGACTCACACTTGCTGTCTCTTTTTTGTTCCAAGGCTGAGTCCTATAGGTTCTTTTCTCTACTAAGTCTGTTGAAGGGAGGGTTCTATTCAAACACCGTATCTTTCCATACTCACATACAAACACTCTGCCCTCCACACAGATGCCATAACCTCAAGGGAAGTTTTAAACTGAACCAAAAGGGATGGGGGCAGGCATTGGTCCTGGGATTTTATTTTACCCCACTTACGAGCCTAAACCTAAAATAGGTTTGCCTTTTATTATTTCATAAGTGCTGGCAGAAGACAACAGAGACCTGGGTCAGAGACACAGGATCTTATTAGCCTTGGCACAGATAGCAGTATGAGCATTAGCATGTTGTGTCAGTTCCCTCCTTGCTCCTTAGTCCCATGGAGTGGAGGGGAGGGTGTTTTGCTGAGGGCCTAGATAATTCCTGCAACAGGCAGTGAATTGTGTTACAGGAAAATAGCTCTGAGCTTGTGAAATCTGCCATTTTATAGCCACACATAAGCAAGTCTGCTTTTTGTCTCGAGGGAGACATTGTCTCATCTTTCAAGGTTGCTCACTACACACACAACCTTGAGAAATGGTTAGGGCCTCGCATTCTTGGCATACTCAGCAAGATGTGTTGGAGAGACCCATGGAGGGGCTTGTCTCTCCCAACAGGGGGCATTTACCAGACATTAGACCTTAAAGAACCGGGCTTCCTCCCTTTGTTTCAGTTGGCTTCTGTCCACTGAAGTCATCCACCACTTCAACAAAACTACATCTGAAGCACATTGTTCAGTTGCTTAAAACTTAAATTGTCTCAAGACCATTTCAATATGGGGATTTTGGATCATCCTGAAAATGGTGAAAAATCTAATTTATGGATTTTTAGATACAGCCCAAATATTCACATATTTGTACTTGGCTAATATAATGTATTTACCCATCTTTTGAACAGATTTCAAAAAAAAAGTTTTTTCTTAAATACTTTTACTAGTGGACGTTTTATGTCTCAAGCACTCTTGGTTTTCCACTTGGGAAATATCTATTCCAAATAGAAAATCATTTTGGAGAATATAACTTTGAACACCATTTTTAAAAAGAATAACAATTAGCTGACAAAAAGACACACAGCTTCAAGGTTATAGCTCTGTTTCAGAAGAAAGGTCTGTGAAAACTAAGACTGAAGCTTGTATGTGTTAAAACATACTTCCCCATAATTAAAAACTTCATGTTTCTTGCCTGTGATATTACTTACAAACACTCCTCTGCTCTCAACTGTGAGAATCAGATTAATGAAACTTAAAAACATTTCTTAGCATGATCATCACATCTTCCCATACCTAAACTTTGGCTGAGACCCAGCTTCTGCCTCTAAGGTTGCCACCTTCTGGTTTAGTGGAGTGTCTAGGACAGCTTGGTACCTTCTCTCCACCACCCATCATTACCAGTACAATTCTGCCCCAGACACTGGAATCTGCAGTTTCAGTCTCAGTTTTTCTTACCAGTTAGACAGCTAGCCCAGTCATTTCCCATTTCAATTCCCACTGAAGAACCTCTGAAACATTGACCAGTGCAAGCAACTTGAAAATGCTTAAGTCCAGCCCCCTTCCTTTTAGGCCGTCATTTGTTTCAATACGTTGTGCTAGACTGCCCAGAGTCCTGTAGCAGGCAGTATGCACACCCCATTGAAATATTTATTTCATCCTCTACAACAAAATTTTTATGGTCTTATGCCAAATATGAGCTGGCTCTACTCCTCCTCCAGTTCCTTAAATTCTCTCATGTGTCTTTTAGACTCCATTATATTCCCATCATTTCTACTTCTCACACTAGTTTGCATGGTGTCACAATGGAATAGTGATGGTATCAATGGAAAAATACCACACAGTTTAAGACTATAAAATTTATTTAGCAGTCAAGGTTGCAGAAATGTATCCACATGGAGACACTTGCACAAAACAGAAGATAATAGAGCATATTCCCAGATGAAGCTGTAAGTTTTTTTGGCCTTTGAGGGCCCATTAGGTGACAAAGATAGCACCTGATCAAGATAAGGATCCCATTAGATCACCTTTGTCATTCTTAGGTGAGTGGGTTTATACCCTCCTGGTAAGTCTTGATTGCTGTGGAGACTCTGGCTATATGCCTGCCTGCTTGCCAGGTAGAATTACCAGGTGCAAACCCTAAGCCATGACTGAATGTTTATTGTCAGTGTAAATCAAAGGTCAGTTTCCCATCCTTCAGCAGCACCAGTCACTGGGCCTTCCTGAAGTCTGTTCTTTTTTATTATTATTATTGAGACAGAATCTCACTCTGTTGCCCAGACTGGAATGCAGTTGTGCGATCTCAGCTCACTGCAACCTCCGCCTCCCAGGTTCGAGCAATTCTCGTGCCTCAGCCTACCGAGTAGCTGGGATTACAGGCGCATGCCACCACGCCCAGCTAATTTTTGTATTTTTAGTAGAGCTGGGGTTTCACCATGTTGGCCAGGCTGGTTTCAAGCAGTCCGCCTGCCTCGGCCTCCCAAAGTGCTGGGATTACAGGAGTGAGCCACCGTGCCTGACCCTGAAGTCTGTTCCTCAGAGAACAAGAGATAGAATTTCTGTCTCTGGCAATCAAAGAAACTGTCTACTTTCTTGAGGTTCTGACTGTTGTCTGGCTAATTCCTCAGTCTGGGGAAGGGATGAAGATATTTGGGATATTTCTGATGTTTACAGATTATGTTTTACTTCTTCTTAGCATCATGGCACAGAAGAACATTTAGGTTTTTCTACATAAGAAATAATCAGAAATGAAAATATTTACAGATGAAATAATACAATGTCTAGGATTTGCTTCAAAATAATCCAGTGTAGGAGAATTGAGGGGAGGTATAGAGGAAACAAGATTGACCATGCCATGTATTGAGTGGGTGATTTTACATTGGGGTTTTAATAGAACTATTCTCTTCACATGTGTTTATGTGTAAAATTTTTCATAATCAAAAGATTTTTAAAAAGATAGCCTTCTCTGTTTTTTTCTGATCATGCTTACTGCAGTTTTAAGTCTATTGATCTTCCCAACGAAACTGCTTTTGTTGTGTTGATTTTCTCTATTATTACTTTCTGTTTTCTATATCCTTAATTTCTGAACTTTCATTATTTCCTTTCTTCTGCTTAGTTTGGATTTAATTTGCTCTTCCTTTTCTAGTTTTTTAAGGTAGAAGATTAAGTCCTTGATTTTAAACCTTTCTGCTCTCATATAAGCACTTTCAAACTAAACTTTAGCTGCATCTCACATGTTTTATTATGTCATGTTTTCTCTCGTGATTTATTTTTTGGCCCATGGGTTATTAAAAGTGTGTTATTTACTTTCTGAACGTTTGGTGATTTTTTTATACATCTTTCTGTTAATGATTCCCAGATTTAACTAATTATGGTTACAGAATCTATGTTGTATGATTTGAATCCTTTTGAATTTATTGAGGCTTGCTTTATGGCCCAGAATATGGTGCATCTTGGAACAAGTTTCTCATGCACTTGATTATGTATTCTGCTATTGTTAGTAGTGTGTACTTTAAATGCCATTGGGTCAAGTTGGTTGACAGGGTTGTTCAAGTCTCCTATATTCTTACTGATTTTTTGTCTTCTTTTTCTATTAAGTATTGAGAAAGAGGTGCTGAAATTTCCAAGTATAATTATGGATTTTTCTATTCCCTCTTACAGTTCTGTCTGGTTTTGCTTCATGTATTTTGAAGCTCTGTTATTAGGTATATAAATGTTTAGGATTGATATGTTCTCTTGATGAATTGACCTCTTCATAATTATGAAATGAACCTCATTATTCCTGGTAATATTCCTTCTACTATGCTTAATATTAATGTAGCCACTTCAGCTTTTTTAAAATTAGTGTTTGCATGATATGTCTTTTCTCATCTTTTTTACTTTCAGCCTATCTGTGTCTTTATATTAAAATGGGTTTCTTTTTGGCAACATATATTTGGGTATTTATTTTTTATGCAATCTGACAATCTTTTTCTTTTAATTGGGGATATTTAAACCATTTACACTTGATGTGATTGTTGATATGGCTGGGTTTAAATATACTATCTTGCTACTTGTTTTTTTTGTATTTTTTAGAAAAAAATTATTGAGATACAATTCACTCTTTTAAAGTCTATAACTCAGTGGTTTGTTAGTATATTTAGAGTTGTACTACCATCACCACTATCTAATTTCAGAACACTTTTATCACCCCAGAAAGAAACCCATAACCGTTAGCAGTCATACCTCTCACCCCTCTACCCTCTGCCAATCTACCTTCTCTATGGAATTTGCCTATTTTATACATCTCATATAAATGGAATCACATAAGATGTAATATAATCATGCACCGCATAGTAATATTTTAGCCAATGATGGACCATAGCATAGATATGATGGTGGTCACATAAGATTATAATACTGTATTTTTATTGTATCTTTTCTATGTTTAGATACACAAATACTTGCCATTATATTACAGTTGCTTACAATATTCAGTACAGTAAAATGCTGTATAGGTTTATAGCCTAGGAGCATTAGGCTATACCGTACACCACAAGTGCGTAGCAGGCTATGCCATCTAGGTTTGTGTCAGTATACTCTTATCATGTCTGTATGATGACAAAATCACCTAACAACACTCTTAAAACATATCACCATTGTTAAGTAATGTGCCACTGTATATACGATGTATATTACTTCTCAGTCTTTTGTTTAAGATCAAGCGTGTTATCTGTTGTTACCAGTTTAATACTATAAGATGTGGTCTTTGTGCCTGGCTTCTTTCACTTAGCATAATGTTTTCAAAGTTAATCCATGTTGTTTGCTGTTTGTTTTCTATTGTCCCATCTGTTCTTTTTTCCAGTTTCCCCCTTTTTCTGACTTCATATTAGTTATTTTTTTAAGATTCCCTTTTACCTCTTATTAGCTATACCTCCTTGATTTTTTTCTTTTAACAGTCACTTTAGGGCTTAGCGTAAGCACCTTTAACTTATCATAGCTTGCCTTCAAGTAAGAGTATAACACTTGATGTATAACATAAAAACCTATAGTATACTTCCATTTTTACTATCCTGGGCTTTGTGCTTTTATTGTCTTTTTTGTTATTTTATTATGTAATTGTGTATTTTATTATATAATATTATTATATGCAGTACTTTATTATCTTTTTAGGTTATAAACTCCATAATACATTGTCATTACTTTTGCTTAAACAGTCAATAATCCTTTAAAGAGATTTTTAAAATAAGAAAAAGTCTTTTAATTTACCTACATATTTACTATTTCTTGTATTCTTCATTCTGTTATATAGATTGAAATTTCCCCCGATATAATTTCTCTTTTTCCTAAAGGACACGGTTTAACATTTCTTATAGTAGTGCTCTGCTGGTGATGAATTTTCTCATATTAAAGTTTTTGTTTTGCTTTTATTTTTGAAAGATTTTTGCTGGCTAGAGAATTCTAGGCTGATAGGCTGGCTGGCTTTCCTTTCTTCCTTCCCCCTTTTCTTCCTTCCTTCCTCTCTCTTTCTTCTTTCCTTCACTTTTTCTCTATAGTACTTTGGCGATGTTGCTTTCTTCTCTTCTGGCTTGCATTGTTTCTCATGAAAAGTCTGCTGGCATTCTTTGTCCTTCTCTGCATAAGGATATAAGTCTTATCACTGGCTGCTTCTACAATTTTATTTTTATCTTGGTTTTAAACAGTTTTATTATCATGTGCATTGGTGTGGTTTTCAGCATGTTTCTTTTGCCTGGATTTGGTTGTGCTTCTTGGATGTGTGGGTTTATAGTTTTCAATTAGTTTGGAGAATTTTCTCTCATTTCTTTACAATTTCTCCCCATCCCTTCCCCTCCTCTTCAATTTCTGGGACTCCAGTTACACTTATATTAGACCTCTTTATATTATCCCACAGCTCACTGATGCTCTGTTCACTTTTTTCATTCTTTTTTTCTTCCTGTGTTTGTGTTTCATTTTGGGTAGTTTCTTTTGCAGTATCTAATCTGTTATTAATTATAATCCAGTGTATTTGTCCATGTTAGAGGTGGCGTTTTTCCTTTTTAAAAGCTAAACTTGGGTTTCTTTCCCTTTTCTTTTCTTTTTTAAAAGGCAAAGTCTTGCTATGTTGCCCAGGCTGGTCTTGAACTCCTGGACTCAAGAGATTCTCCCCGCTTAGCCTCTCAGTAGTTGGGACTATAGACACACACCACCATGCTGCGGGGGTTTCTTTTTTATATCTTCTTTGTTTGTTCTTATACTTATGCCTTCCTCTACCTTATTGAGCATATGCAGCATATTTATAATTGCAGTTTTAATGTCTTTGTCTACTAATACTATCATCTATGTCATTTCTGGGTCTGTTTCTATTGATAAGTTTTTGTCCTTTTTATGAGCTGATTTTCCTGCCTTTCATGCTTTTTTTTTTACTGCGTTTCAGATACTGTGAATTTTATATTGTCGGGTACTGGAGTTTTTTGTATTCCTTTAAGTACTTTGAGACTTTGTTCTGGGACACAGTTAAGTTACTTGGAAACAATTTTATCCTCTTGAGGCTAGGCTTTGTAAAGCAGAACCAGAGTGCCTTTATTCTAGGGCTAATTATTCCTGAAGCAATACCCTTCTGAGAATTCCACCTGATACCCTATGCTTTAGTAGGACTTTCCTCTGACTAGAGGGAACATGAACTATTCCTGGCCATGTATGAGCTCCAGGGGTAATGCTTTGTGATTCCAGTGGGTCCTCTCCCACCTGCCTGTTTCAAGTAGTTGCTTATGCATACACAGTTTAGTACTCAACTAAAGACTCAGGGAAGCCCTCTGCAGATCACTGGACTTCTGTCTCTATATCTTTTTTTCCAGTATTATACCTTGCAAATTCTAGCTGTGCTAGCCTCCCCAAATGCTGAATTCTATTTTCTCAACCTCCTAAATGCTGAGCTGTATTTGTGTCCCTATTCATGAAGTCTGGAAACTCACTAGGCAGTAAATTGAGGCTGAACTGATTTGTTTCCCTTTCCCTGGGGATCGCTGTACTGTGCTTTTTGTCATCCAGTGTCTGCAAACCATTGTTTCATATATTTTAGATTGTTTCGGTTGTTTAAGGCAGATAGGTAACTCTGGGCCCTCTTATTCCCATCATGGCCAGAAGTGGAAGTGTCTAGACCATTATTCTGAAAAATTGGTAAATAAAAGGAAAGAATCAAGTATTTTTTCCTGCCTGTTTTAAAATAACTGATCCATAGTATAACAAAATAGTTGATGAGGGGAAGCTTCTCTTTATAAAAGTTTTCTAGGTAGCAATTGAAAAAATGTTGAGAGAATTATAATAGAATTAGAATATCACCATTTTGTAAAACACTCATAATTTAATGGATCTAGTTAATGATCACAAATTCTATAATAATTGCTACAAAATGAAACCTGAATTTTATCCATTTACAGGAAATATAGGGGCAATGGAATATGTTCAGTAACATCACAGGAATACATCCATCAAAATGTAGACTGTAGATTTTTTAAATGACATAAACCAATTGCTTCTTCAACAAATAAATAAGAAAGAGAGAGATGGATAGGGAACCTTTAGTTTAAAGGAGACGTAGAAACATATCAACAAATTACAGTGCATGGGCCTTATGTGGATCCTGAATCACACAAACTATAAGAATGAAAACAAAGACAAAACAAAAAAAAAGCTACAGCGCAATAAAAAATGCAAATACTGCAGGATGTTTCATGACATTGAGGAATTATTGTTAACTTTGTTAGGTGTGATAGGGTATTATACTTATTTTTAAAATTTATTTTTATAGCTTTATCAAGATGCAATTTTAAATGACATAAATCAATTGCTTCTTCAATAAATAAATAAGAAAGAGAGAGAGAGATGGATAGGGAACCTTTAGTTTAAAGGAGACGTAGATAATAAAGATTAGTAGAAATTAATGAAATAGAGAATAGAAAAACATCAGGAACCTATTTGTATCTCTGAATCTAAAACCTGTCTCCTATAGACAGCATGTAGTTGGGTCTTTTTTTATCCAGTGTGACAATCTCTGCTTTTTGATTAAATTGTTTAATTCATTTGCAAATTATGTTATTATAGATGGAATTAAATTTACATTTGCTTTTTACTTTTTGTTTTCTTTATGTTTCTTGTTCATTTCCCCTCATCTGTTCTTCCTTTACTGCTTTCTCTTACATTAAGTGTTTTCTGTTTTTTGATTTTTTGAGACAAGGTCTCACTATGCTGCCAAGGCTAGTCTCAAACTCCTGGGCTCAAGAAGTCCTGGCCAGGCGTGGTGGCTCACGCCTGTAATCCCAGCACTTTGGGAGGCCGAGGCGGGAGGATCATGAGGTCAGGAGATCGAGACCATCCTGGCTAACACGGTGAAACCCTGTCTCTACTAAAAATACAAAAAATTAGCTGGGCATGGTGGCGGGTGCTTGTAGTCCCAGCTACTCAAAAGGATGAGGCAGGAGAATTGCGTGAACCTGGGAGGCGGAGCTTGCAGTGAGCTGAGATGGCGCCACTGCACTCCAGCCTGGGCGACAGAGCGAGACTCCGTCTCAACAACGACAACAACAACAACAACAACAACGACGACAACAACAAAAAGAAGTCCTCCTGTCTCAGCCTCTCATGTAGCTGGGGCTAAATCTGACTTTTTAGTAACATTTTAATTTTTTGAATAATTTTTTCATTGTATTTTTGTTACTTTCTTAGTGAAGAACTATTTATTTCTGTGAGAAATACAAAGTATTCAAACTGAGATGTCTCAGATTCAAATCAAAGCATTGTGTGTTGCCATATGTTTTTGATAAGTAGCTGATCAGTAATGGTAATGAATCTGTGCTCAAAGAACACCTGGGAGGGGGAAGGGCTCTGTGGTGGGGAAATATAGTTGGTTCTCAAGAGTAGATGCACAGTAGTATCTTTGTCATAAGAACTCCTGTTGATATTTTATGAATGAGTAAAGCCCTGTTGTACACTTATAACTGTATATTATAAACAACTACAAAACAACAACTTTTTGTTTTGTATTTTATAGGACATGATCCAGTAGGCTGTTTCTTCTTGTTTGTTTGTTTTTGAGACCAGGTCTGGCTCAGTAGTAGCCCAGGCTGGAGTGCAGTGGTGCCATCTCAGCTCACTGCAGCCTCGTCCTAGACTCAAGCCATTTTCCCGCCTCAGCCTATTGAGTAGCTGGGACTACAGGCACGTGCCACTATGCCTGGCTAATTTTTGTATTTATTTTGGTAGAGATTGGTTTTTACTGTGTTGCCCAGGCTGGTCTCAAATTCTTGGCCTCAAGCAATCCACCTGCCTTAGCCTCCCAAATTGCTGGGATTACAGGCATGAGCCACTGTGCCCAGCCCAAGTAGACTGTTTTAAAAAATTGTTTTATGTCTATTGAAAATCACAAAAGGCTGGCAGTGCACGGTGGCTCACACGTGTAATCCCAGCACTTTGGGAGGCCGAGGTGGGTGGATCACGAGGGCAGGAGATCAAGAACATCCTGGCTAACATGGTGAAACCCTGTCTCTACTAAAAGTACAGAAAAATTAGCCAGATGTGGTGGCAGGAGCCTGTAGTCCCAGCTACTCGGGAGGCTGAGGCAGGAGAATGGCGTGAACCTGGGAGGTGGAGCTTGCAGTGAGCCGAGATTGTACCACAGCACTCTAGCCTGGGCGACAGAGCAAGACTCCGTCTCAAAAAAAGAAAAAAAAAATCACAAAAGGCTGGGTGCAGTGGCTCATGCCTATAATTCCAGCACTTTGAGAGGCTGAGATGGGTGGATTGCTTGAGCCCAGGAATTTGAGACCAACCTGGGCAACATGTAGAGACCTCATGTCTACAAAGGTTAAAAAAAAGCTAACTGGGCTTGGTGGTGTGTGCCTGTGGTCCCAGCTGCTTGAGAGGCTGAGATGGGAGAATCGCTTGAACCCAGGAGGTCGAGGATGCTGTGAGCCATGATTGTGCCACTGCACTCCAGCCTGGGTGACAGAGTGAGACCTTGTCTCAAAAAACAAACAAAAAAAAACACTCCCGAATCACAAAATTGTACATTTGGTATAATTTAGATGTCCTTCTAAATCTTTATTAATTAATCTTGCATTAACTCAAAAACTACTGAACTAGAAATTAATTTCACTATTTGAAACAGCACCTATAAAGTGGTACAGCAACAAAAGAAGTCCATCTAATATAGACTTCAGTACCAGGTTCCACCAGTCAGTTTAGTATGCCTTTTATCTCCTATTCCTTTATTGAATAGTGTTTGTTTTCCAGCAGGAGAACCAGAATAGAGCTGGCCCACTATATCCAGCTAAACACATGGACAAAATATCCAATTGTATGGCCACAGTCATCTAGTAGAGTGTAAATAATAATTGTGTATATATATAATGTGTATATTAGTAGATAATATGTATTCTTATATGTATAAAAATACGGAAGAGGGTATTTAGATTTCCTTAGAATTTTCATTGCATTATTTCATCTCCAAATAGATCACAGTTATAACTGAAGATCAATCTGCTGCATAAGAAAAGCTGATCTGGCAAAAACCCTAGGTCTTTAGTTATTTGCTGTGTTCATTTTTAGCTATTAAAACTCCCTGGCCTCAGCTGGGTGCAGTGACTCACGCCTGTAATCCCAGCACTGTGGGAGGCTGAGACTGGTGGATCAATTGAGGTCAGGAGTTCAAGATAGCTTGGCCAACATGGTGAAACCCCATCTCTACTAAAAATACGAAAATTAGCCAGGTATGGTGGTGCATGCCTGTAATCTCAGCTACTCAGGAGGCTGAGGCAGGAGAATTGCCTGAACCTGCAAGGCAGAGGTTACAGTGAACTGAGATCACGCCACTGCACTCCAGCCTGGGTGACAGAGTGAGACTCTGTCAAAAAAAAAAAAAAAAAAATTCCCTGGCCTCTGGCCTCTCTTTCCCAAGTGGATGTGACCATCTTTTTCTCCTGAAGAGGGGTTAGAGCTTTTTACTCTCCAACTTCTTCTCCCTCTTTTTTTTTTTTTTTTGAAATCTTCTATCATTATATCCTTTCTGAAATTCCCTTTTAAAAAGAAGTATTTTTATATCTACCAAGTTGCAATTCTAGATGTTATGGTACTGATTTATTTGGGGAAAAATACAATATATAGATTTGATAGAAATTTTATATGGGAGTTTGTGGCTGAGAAGAGGAGGTGAAGGTCTGGAATTTGAGAGCTAAGGGTGCTAGATACCACTTTCTGCATAATGTACAGGTCAAGATTAATGGAACCAGGTAAGTTACTCTCCAGGTGATTGAGAAGGGTGGGAAATTTAGAGACTGAAATGGATCTCTGAACAGTCAGTTAAGCCTTTGAGTGATTGAGAAGATAAATACTCAGACAAAATCCATTCTAACAACTGATTTCGTTATGTAAAACAAACCTACAGGATTTGAAATGCAACCAAGTCTGTTTTATATTAAGGCAAGTATAAACCAACTTAATTTTAGACCTGCCTCCAGCCCCAGATTATGTTTGGTATAAGGACAAAGAGCTGTACAGCATGAATGCGCAGGCAATCAGTAGAGTGAGAAGGCTCACTGCCAGGGAAGTTTGGCAAAGAACTCTAAGAGGAAGGGGAAATTTCTGCGTCGAATCAACTTTGGCTCTCTGGAATAGAGAACATGGAGAGAGAGGGACTAAGGAAAGCCAACCCTATTCTACTTGTTGATACCTTAACAAGCTGTTGATTTTTGAAAAGGGATAAAGAAGCAAAGTGTGGGTAGCATTCTGTTCCCTTGAGTCAATCCTAATGAAGTAGGAGGTTCTTGAAGAAATTAATTTCCATTTAAATTCATGCGTGACCCTCTTCCAGAAACCCCCAAGTGTTTTGGAATTTTTGTTGAGAATTTCAAATGATCCAGCAATAATAAGGTCTTTTTTGACATGTTCTGTTTCTTTGAGAGTCTAAGTTTTATGTTGAATGCCTGATTTTAGCTGTAGAAATTTTCTCAAAATGGAAATGACTTGATTACTTTCCTCTCTGTTCACTAATTTAATATGGAAAAATAAATCATGATTCTCATACTCCCAAAGCACTCAGGCTTTTCATCCAGGGTACTGTACTCACAGGATTCCTGTAGGAGTCGATGCCAAATTTCCTGGCAACTGAACAGTGGTCGATTCCAGGGTTTTTCTGACTTAAAGACACAGTGGTACTACTCAATAGAAAATAGAAACCTGCCCCTCTGCTGCAGTTTCTGAGTTTAACAAAAGGTGACAGAAGCAATGAAATGGATGGGTTTTATCAGGGCATTGCACAACAAAAGAAAAAAGAGCCCATCTTCTGTTGAGCTTTGCTCCTCAACCCTACCTCCCAACCCCCTCCCCTCAAAAAACAAAAAACAAACAAAAAAAAAACACTTGAAAAGAGTGACTCTGCTTCTTCATCAGATATGACTTCAGTTTCTTTACTGTGATCAACGTTTGATTATCTGTGGGTAGACTTTCTTGTTTGCATTATCTGCACAAAGGCCTACTTTATTGTAGCATCCCACTGATGGGGCAATTACTCAGAATGGAGCTGTTTCACAGGAATGAAAGGAAGTCACTTAAATTCTTTATCCTTACTCAGTGTCTGTCTCTCCTTAGGAGAAGGAAGAGGAGATGATTTATAGCAACTGAACTTAATTTATTTATTTCCACCTGATCATTTTTATGCTACCCAGGTCACTATTAGTCAAGATACTCTTCTTTGTGGTTAAAATGGAATTATACAAAGCTGAACGGGATATTTTCTTCTATGCCATGTGACATTATATTCTTGTAGCCCCAAAAGAAAACTCTAAATTTAGCTCCTTATTTACACTGAAAAAGAAAATCATGTTAAATTTAGTGCCGTCTTCATGCTGGGGTCTTTCCATCCAACTACTGTTGACTACCAGATGTCTCTACTTCCTCAAATTTTACTGGTTAGGCTGGAATATCTTTCAATTATGTTTACAGTTTGAGTTTAATTTTAATCACTGTTTGTATTTTTATATAATCTATATCCTTGCATATTTTTTGTACATTTGTTTTTCATATAGGCTTGTTGCTGACCTTAGGTCTTATGTCCCAAATACCAGATTTTTAAAAATGAGATAATCCTGGTCCTTCTTTAGAGCCTCACAAGCATGGATATATTTCTGAATAGAGATTTTTAGTGTAAGGCAATGTTACTATCTTTTTAAATGGTTTCACTACAGAACTAACAAGAGGGCCCTAGAGTCATAGAGTCACTGCTGCTGCTGCTGCTGCTAAAGTTTTTACAATAAAGTTGTGTTCTTAAATTTTCCTACTTTAAAAAGTGAAGATATCTTGAAGCACGGGTTTTAAAATTTTATGTGTATCCTGACAATTGAGAAAATGTTTCTAGATTAACTATTTTGTTTATTTTTAATTTTTAATTAATTAGTTCTTTTAATTTAATTTAACTTTTTTAAAGAGTTATGTTTAACACTTTAAAACATAGTGACACTTTTTTAAAGTGTCACTATGTTGCCCAGGCTGGCCTCAAACTCCTGGGCTCAAGTGATCCTCTTGCCTCAGCCTCCCTAGTAGCTGAGACTATAGGCATGAGTCACTACACTATGGATTAAGTCTTTTGTTAAATTAAATTATATTTGTGTTTTTATGCCCAATCCTTGTTAAAAAATAAACTTGAGGCAACTTATATTGAAGTCATTTATAATTTATCCACCATAATCACTAAAATGGAAGAGATGGAAAATGCCAAGTATTGGCAAGGATGTGGAGAAAATGGAACTCTTTTTTGTATCACTGGTGGGAGTATAAATTGCTACAACCAATTGGAAAACTGGCAACATCTCCTACACTGAACATAGGTATACCCCGTATGCAGCAATTCTAGCCATATGCCCAACAGATATGTATATATGAGTTTACCAAAAGGAATGTACTAGAATGTACATGGTAGCACTATTCACAGTATCCCCAAAATGTGAACTACACAAATGCTCATTGTTGTGGACTGAATTGTGTCCCCCAAAATTCACAGGTTGAAGCCCTTACCCCAGTGGAACTATATTTGGAGATAGGGCCTTTAAGGAGGTACCTAAGATTAACTGAAGTCATAAGGATAGGGCCTTAATCCAATAGGACTGGTGTTCTCATAAGAAAAGGCAGAGACTCCAGGAGTGCGTGCACACAGAGGAAAGAAAGGCCACGTGAGGACATAGTGAAGGCGGCCGTCTGCAAGCCAGAAAGAGAGCCCTCACCAAAAATCGATCCTGGCAGCACCTTGATCTTGGCCTCTAGCCTCCAGAACTGTGTGAGAAAAAAAAATTATATATATATATTGCTTAAAATATATATATTTTAAAAAATATATTTAAAAAATATATATATTTTAAACAATATATATATATGTTGTTTAAGCCACCCAGTCTGTGGTATTTTGTTATGGGAGCCCTAGCAGACAAATGCACCCATCACCGGTAAAATGATAATAAATTGTGATATTTTTATGCAATACAATACAGTGACAAAAATAAACAAACTACTTCTACACACGTCAATATAGGTGAATCTCACAAACACAATATTGAGTGAGAGAAGTCACATACATGTGAATAAGGGAAATGAGCTTATATGAAGCAATATGTACTTATACCCAGCTTGAAACTGATTTAGGATGCACTCTTAGAGATTTGACCAATGTCAGTGCAAAATCAAAGAATTTTCCTGTGTCTGGAATGCTTGTCAACCAGCAAAGATCAGGACTGTCAGGGTAATTAATGCATTGTATTTCAGAAGTTTTTAATTTTAAAAATAATAACTTTTACATATTAAATATTTGAGGTACTTACTTTTTTTTTTTTTTTTTGAGGTGGAGTTTCGCTCTTATTGCCAAAGCTGCAGTGCAATGGCGCGATCTTGGCTCACTGCAACTTCCTGCTTTCCGGGTTCAAATGATTCTGCCTCAGCCTGCCAAGTAGCTGGGATTACAGGCCCCCGCCACCACACCTGGCTAGTTTTTTAATATTTTTAGTAGAGATGGAGTTTCGCCATATTAGCTAGGCTGGTCTCAAACTCCTGACCTCAGGTGATCCACCCACCTCAGCCTCCCAAAGTGCTGGGATTACAGGTGTGAGCCACTGGGTACTTACATTTTAAAGTAATTTTTACTTAGCATTTATTTTGTGTTAATGGTCTTATGTTTTCCACTTTACATGTCTGTATCAGGTAGAGATCACTTTTACATATTATTGCAACATATAATCTTGTCACAGTACATTGATTTATAATAGTGATAAGCCATGCATTTATTATTATACTGTTATTTTACAGAAAACTACTGAATATAACCCTATGGTAGAGAAATGATTCACTATTATTATGGGCATGCATTATTGTTTGAAAACACATAAAATGTAATAAATACAGAATAACTTATGGTTTCAGGATATTTTTTAAGATTAGTATCTGTTGGGAATT
Source organism: Pan paniscus (assembly GCF_029289425.2). Taxonomy (NCBI): domain Eukaryota; kingdom Metazoa; phylum Chordata; class Mammalia; order Primates; family Hominidae; genus Pan; species Pan paniscus. Next base: position 128,474,116 of record NC_073254.2, read on the forward strand.
TGGGAACATGTTTTCTGGGATTCCCCAACTTGCAGCTTTCCTCTGGTTATTCATGTCAGAAGACTGCAGGTTTTCTACTGGAATTTTAGTTGACCTGAGCAGTACTGACTGCACTGTCTTCAGTCTGAAAGCTGTAAGACTGGGTAACTAAACCCATATTTATCCCTTCTCCCAAGTGTCAGCACCCCACCAGAATCTGTTCACTTCTGTCCACTGTCCCATGCCTTCAGATGCCTGTTTTTATATTTTTCCAGAGTTTACATATAGTTGTTATCAACAGGGAGGGTTGGTTGAAGCAGAGCCAACTTGGTCCTATTAGAAGCAGAACTCTTCTCCTTGTTCTAAATAGAACACACCCTTGAGTATCATCCTGAGAAGGGTACATGGGAAATATATATTTTGAAAACTCACATGTCCTAAAAATATATTTGTTTTACTTGATTAATAGTTTGAATGATCACGGTTATCACACAATAATATTCTCTTAGAATATTTTAGACACTATACCATTATCTTCAAGCTTCCATTATTGCTGTTACAAAGTTGGATGTGAATCTGTTTCTTGACTTTTTATATTTGACCTGTTTTTTCCTCTTGAAGTTTTTAGAATAGTCTCTTTGTTCCTGGTTTCCTGAAATTGCATAAGATATGCCTTGGAATGGAGCTTTTTTCCATTCTTTGTGCTGGGTATTCATTGAACCCTGTCAGCTTTAGAAAGTCATGTCCTGCAGTTCTAGGAAAGTCAATTTTATTCTCATTCTTTTCTTCTCCCCACCCCTCCACCCCACCTCATATTCTCTGGAACTCCTCCTGAACTTTGTGAATTGAACTGAATCTTGTGAATTGATCTTCTAATGTTCTTTTGTTTTCTCTTCTATTTTCCTTTTTTTTTTTTTGGTCTTTTTGTTCTATTTTCTGATATGACCTCAACTTTTTCCTTCAATCCTTTTCCTGCATTTTGGATCTAGCAGTCCTATTTAGAGCTCTTCCTTATGCCTTTGTTGTTCTTTTGGTTTGCAGCATTCTTCTTTGTCTTATGGGTGCAATATCTTATTCTCTCCAAGCATATTATAGTGTGTTCTTCCCTTTCTGCTCTCTTATTTTTTTCTTTGCTTCCTCCAGGGTCCTTTTAAAAATGTCTTTATTTTGGGTCTTTGTCTTTTACCTTTGGAAATACTTGGTTGTCCATTCACATGTAAGAATAAGGCATTAAAAAGCTAATCAGAAGTTCTGAGTGCATAAGCAGAGTTTTATTGATTGGTGGGCTTCACTGGAGGGTGATAAGGTGGCTGGTCATGTTTTTCACTGGAGATCTCCAAATGTGAATATCTGTAAGTCTTTCTTTTGGCTATTCAGTTTCCTCCAAAGGTAAATCTTTCTGTCTAATTCCTGGGATAGAAGTTTTGCTGGTTGGGTTCTGGATGCTGAAAAGGTACAGATTGTTAGTTACACTATTTAATATGTAGGATTTTATACAACTCAAGGGACATTAAAAAAAAGAAAAGAAAATTTTAATGTAGGCTTTCAGTATGGTATCTCTCCCTTTTTCTTCATCGTTAAATTTACCCCAGCTGCTAAACTTACTGTTGTGGGTAATGACTGTCTGGCTGGTTGTGTGAGTGATAAGAAGACAGTTGTGGGTAAAGAAAGACAAATGTATTAGAGAAAGTATGAAAATACGTTGTAAGGGTGCAACAGGCAGGTCAGCAAGAAAGAAGGTGGCTGCAAGGAGACAGAGGTTTGCTGGGGATTTTATAGGCTGGTACTTGTGCTGTGTGCTGAAGAGGGCTTTGTGCAGTGATAATGCCAAGGTTGCAGTGAACTAACTTGCATTTTTCTATCAACTGAGTGGCTGGTGATAGCTGGGCATAGGAAGATTTTGAGTTATTTGCACAGGAGGAGTATGTGTCCTGGACCATCAAGAAAGGCAGACTTATCTGCTTTCTCTTTTTGCTTTCCTCTGGTCCTGCCAGCCTGACTTTTTTCCCTTAATTAGAATTCCAGACTTGCCAGTTTCTGCTGGAGTGGAGGAGGGCAGGAATCTGGCTATCCAAGTGGAAGGAGAGAATCTAAGGAACTGTCTTTATCTTATTTTCAAACAAATACCCGTTTGCAGCCTAACTCCTCACCTGTACATTCAGTTGTATCTGCTAGTGCCAAGCCTTTGGAGAGTTCTTTGGTGAGAACTGGTCTGCTTCATTTTGGCTCTGTACTCCACCTCTCACCTTCTGATTTCCCATCAATTAAGGTTCTGCTCATCCAAGTAAGGAAAGCAATGTCAGTCATTCCTTCTTCTAGGCTCCCTAATGTTTCCAGGTCATTCTCTTAGAGAACACTTCCCTCATCACTTGCCTTTGGGGAGGATAAGTCGTCATCCTCTTCTTTCCCAAGGGGAAGGCAGGGAAAGGCTCTTATCACACATACTATACCCAAAAGCTAGTGACTGTTGTTCCATTTCCCCCTCCTTATAAAGACACTGTGTTGTGGGGTATAACAGGAGATGGTGGAGGAGGGGTGGCAATAGAAGTGGCACTGCTTATATAACCATGAGGGCTTATATAGACCTAGTGGCTATTGGCACTAGGTGGCTCATTGGCAGTTCTGTTTAGAAAGTAGGGGGATACTTAACACTCTAACCATCAACTTTGTGCCTTAATTGTAATTCTAGGACAAGAGGGAAATATTACACTTACAGAACTGCTTACTCTTCCATTGTATAAGTGTATCCAAATGTACTTAACCAAATTCCCCATTGTGGGACATTTCTTTTTCACTTTTGTGATGCTAGGAACAGTATTACAGTGATCACCCTTGTAGTAGTTAACCATTATTATGTCCATAGGTAAAATTCCTATGAGTTTCATATTTCATAAAAACATACACGTTTTTAGTACTTTCATTAAATATTATCTGTTTGCCTGAAATCTGGTACTATTTTTGTACTCCTTCCAGCTGTACATAAGAGTGTTGTTTGAGATAACTGAACAGGAGGAGAGCCACAGGAACATGAACAAGAACTCATTCACATGTTAGGAGGGTGGCACAGCCCAGCTCCAAGGGGACAGATACTCCTGTGCTAAGGACCCTTGCAGAGCTCATTGTATGTATCTCTTCATCTGGCTGTGTATTTATTTCCTTTAAGATATCCTTTGTAATAAACTATTAAACAAGAATCTTGGTCGACCAGAATCTTGGTCGACCATGAGGAGGGAGAAATGTGAGGACATGCTGACAGAATCATTTCAACTCTTCTCAATTGATCATCTTCCTAAAAGGTGACTAAGTGGAATGTAGTAAATGTGAGTGAATCTTTCTTGAGGGCGAGATTTGAAACCTCTGGAAATAATTAATGAGAACATAAAATTCTCAACCTTCAGCACTATGACGAAGGCAGAGACACCGTATAAGACTGAACTAAATACCACTGGCCCCAGGACTGGACCTGATCATTTTTCTTGGACTAAACCTCTGATGCAAATATGTTTTTATCAATACTCTTGGATCTCCCATCACTCCTAAGATAGTATTGGGCCATAGAAATGAAATTCAGAATGTTTCATTTAAATTGATGTTCTATCGTGTTCTTCTTCTTCTTCTTCTTTTTTTTTTTGACACTGTTGCCCAGGCTGGAGTGCAGTGGCATGATCTTGACTCACTACAACCTCCCCCTCCCGGGTTCAAGTGATTCTCCTGCCTCAGCCTTCTGAGTAGCTGGGATTACAGGTCCCGCCACCATGCCCTGTTAAGTTTTTGTATTTTTAGTAGAGATGGGGTTTCACTATGTTGGCCAGGTTGGTCTTGAACTCCTGACCTCTTGATCCGCCCGCCTCGGCCTCCCAAATCCATCGTGTTCTTATTAAAAATTTGAAAACATGCTGCCTCCTATTTACACCAGAGGATACTTCGACAAGAAATATAATTATGGGACCATGTTTTCATCTTGCCTTCTTGCTTCATTCCGAAACTTGCTTACTCTTCTCTTTTCATATTCCCAAGTTCCTCTGGAGTAATTATACAGAACAGAGCATACTGGGAAAGCATTATGTTTAAAAGTCTCTAAGGACGCAGTGTCCATTGATGGATAAATGGATAAATTGTGGTCTATATACACAATGGAATATTATTCAACCTTAAAAAAGGAGATCCTGCAATTTGCAACAACATGGATAAAACTGGAGGACATTATATTAAGTAAAATAAGCTAGATACAGACAGAAAGATACTACAAGATCTCACTTGGATATGGGATCTTCTAAAAAAGTTAAATACTTAGAAACAGAGAAATCAAATATGTAGAAATAGAATAGAGCAGTCATTACCAGGGATGGGGGTTGAGTGAGGAGAAGGGGAAGGGATGAGGAGAGGTAGGTCAAAAGATAGCAAGTTGCAATTACAAAGGATGACTAAGTCTAAAGATCAAATATACAGCATGAGGACTATAGTTGAAAATAGTGTATTGTATACTGGAAATTTGCTAAAAGAATAGATTTTAGGTGCTCTTACCACCCCCAACCCCTCACACACAAAAGGTAACTGAGATGATGGATATGTCAATTTGATTGGCTGTAGTGATAATTTCACTATATATATCAAAACATCATGTAGTACACCTTAATATATACAACAAAAAAGTTTAAAATATTTTTTTAAACGAATGTCCATTTGCTTAGGATAGTTTATCTTTTTCCTTCTCTCTGCCAATTTGGATAGAAGAATGGCATCTTATTATTTTACTTTGCATTTGTTATTACTTGTTAAAAACAGAATGATTTTACATATGCGGCTTGTTCACCGAGCTATCTTTTTTTTTTTTTTTTTGAGACGGAATCTCACTCCGTCGCCCAGGCTGGAGGGCAGTGGCACAATCTCTCTCCCTCCCTCCCTTCCTTCCTTCCTCCCTCCCTCCCTCCTTTCTTTTTCTTTTCTTTTCTTTTTTTTTTTTTTTTTTGAGTCATGGTCTCCCTCTGTAGCCCAGGCTGGAGTCCAGTGGCATGATCTTGGGTCACTGCATCCTCCACCTCCCAGGTTCAAGGATTCTCATGCCTCAGCCTCCTGAGTAGCTGGGATCACAGGCACGCACCACCATGCCGGCTAATTTTTGTATTTTTTGTAGAGATAAAGTTTTGCTGTGTTGGCCAGGCTGGTCTCCAACTCCTGGCCTCAAGTAATCTGACCACCTCGGCTTCCCAAAGTGCCAGGATTCTAGGCATGCGTCACCACGCCTGGATTACACCAATAAAATTTTTTATTTTGCATTTTGTAACTTCTGAGTGATTATAATAGAATTCTTATAAGACACTGTTATAATAAAAATAATTTTGTGATATTTCACATGTAATTTCACTATATAGAAAATCAAGTATTGTAATTTCACAGGTGACTTAGGAGAGGTGACCTGATTGAAGTTTAGTGAGTCACATTTTGATAATATAGTATATACGAGACCATAGAGTAATAAAGAAATCACCACTGAGGAAGATTGCAAGGAATTATTTATTCACCAAATATGCTTTTGGAGGCCTGTCTTCTTTCTTGGTTGTTTTTCAGAATTCAGTTTTACTCCTATGTTGAGTAATGTGCCTGTCCTAAGGAAAGATTAACTTTCTAAATGACAGCAGACCATACTGAGTGGGTGGTGTTGCTCTCTTTTCGTTCCTTAAAAAGCAGCTCACTTTTTTAAAATTTTTTTTATTTTTTGAGACAGAGTTTTGCTCTTGTTGCCCAAGCTGGAGTGCAATGGCACAATCTTGGCTCACTGCAACCTGCGCCTCACGGGTTCAAGCGATTCTCCTGCCTCAGCCTTCCGAGTAGCTGGGATTGCAGGCGCATGCCACCACACCCAGCTAATTTTTTGTATTTTTAGTAGAGACGGGGTTTCACCATGTTAGCCAGCCTGGTCTCGAACTCCTGACCTCAGATGATTCACCCACCTCAGCCATCCAAAGTGCCAGGATTACAGGCGTGAGCCACTATGCCCGGCCAGCTCACTTTTTAAAAATATATATTTTATTTTAAGTTTGGGGATACATGTGTAGGATGTGCAGATTTTTACATAGGTAAATGTGTGCCATGGTGTTTGCTGCACCGATCAACCCATCATCTAGATATTAAGCCCCACATGCATTAGCTATTTATCCTGATGCTCTTCCTCCCTCTCCCCCCGGCTCCTGACAGGCTCTGGTGTGTGTTGTTCCCCTCCATGTGTCCATGTGTTCTCATTGTTCAGCTTCCACTTTAGAAGCGAGAACATGTAGTGTTTGGTTTTCTGTTCCTGTGTTAGTTTGCTGAGGATAATGGCTTCCAGCTCCATCCATGTGCCTGCAAAGGACGTGATCTGCTTCCTTTTCTGGCTGCAGAGTATTCCATATAATCTATGTGTACACATTTTCTTTATCCAGTCCATCATTGATAGGCATTGGGGTTGATTCCCTGTCTTTGCTGTTGTGAATAGTGCTGCAACAAATATATGTGTGCATTTAACTTTATAATAGAATGATTTATTTTCCTTTGGGTATATATCCAGTAATGGGATTGCTGGGTCAAATGGTATTTCTGGTTCTAGATCCTTGAGGAATCACCATACTGTCTTCCACAATGGTTGAGCTAATTTACATTCCCACCAACAATGTAAAAGCGTTCTTATTTCTCCACAGCCTTACCAGCATCTGTTGTTTCTTGACTTTTTAATAATCGCCATTCTAACTGGTATGAGATGTTATCTCATTGTGGTTTTGATTTGCATTTCCCTAATGACCAGTGGTGTTGAGCCTTCTTTCATATGTCTGTTGGCCGCATGAATGTCTTCTTTCAAGAAGTGTCTGTTCATGTCCTTTGCTCACTTTTTGATGGGGTTGTTTGTTTTCTTTTTTCTTGTAAATTTGTTTAAGTTCCTTGTAGATTCTGGATATTAAACCTTTGTCAGATGGGTAGATTACAAAACTTTCTCCTATTCTGTAGGTTGTTTGTTCACTCTGATGATAGTTTCTTTTGCTGTGCAGAAGCTCTTTAGTTTAATTAGATCCCATTTGTCAATTTTTGCCTTCATTGCAATTGCTTTTGGTGATTTCATCATAAAATCTTTGCCCATGCCTATGTCCTGAATGATATTGCCTAGATTTTCTTCTAGGGTTTTTATGGTTTTGGGTTTTACATTTAAGCCTTTAATCCATCTTGAGTTAATTTTTATGTAAGGCATAAGGAAGGGGTCCAGTTTTGGTTTTCTGCATATGGCTAGCCAGTTTTCCCAGCACCATTTATTAAACAGGAAATCCTTTCCCCATTGCTTGTTTTTATCAGGTTTCTTAAAGATCAGATGGTTGTAGATGTGTGGTCTTATTTCTGAGATCTCTGTTCTGTTCCATTGGTCTATGTGTCTGTATTGGTACCAGTACCAGGCTGTTTTGGTTACTGTAGCCTTGTAGTATAGTTTGAAGTTTGCTAGCGTGATGCCTCCAGCTTTGTTCTTTTTGCTTAAGATTGTCTTGGCTATATGGGCTCAAAAGTAGCTTACTTTTAAGCTCTTTTTTTTCTTTTTTTGCTTGTATACACCAAAGGTGGTGTTGGTTGTATACACCAAAGGTTGGTGGTTTAGAATAATGTCTAAACAGACATGTGCTTGGCATGAGCATTGACATTTACATTGGTTTGTGTGATTTCTTTTTCCTTTAAGATTGTTTCTGTCTCTAAAATTACTTTCTATAGTGTCATTTCATTATTTTAATACCACTCTATTTGAATATGACACTAGACCTCATGGAAGTCTAATAGCATTTCTCCTGCAAAGTTGACCATTGCAAATGATGTTTTTAATGTCCTTTGAGGTGGAGTGGTTATTACTTGGAATGTGACAATTTCAAACTTTTCATAATAACTATATGCTTTGTTGCATTTTAAAGACATTTGCTCTAGAACAGTTGAAGAATTGGGTGCTTGTGTATTAAATGCCTACCACCTGATAATTATCTCAAGGGAGAATTTGTTTAGTTTAAGCTTAATCTAAATAAAAGATAACCTGTCACACTAATTTTCAATAAGACTTTAGTAAGATGGATGTCCAGAATTTAGTTTAATTGCTTCCACTACTATGTAAGAGTGATCTGTGTGTCAAAATTAAGCATATTGGCAGGTCAACCTGTAAAAGTTTGTATGTGGAGTTGAAGTAAACTTACATTTTTACTTGAAGCTCTTTTTAACAGTTTATTTCTTCTGCCAGTTATTTTATTGACTGTTAATTTACCACCCCTCTTTAAAAAAAAAAGGCGAGAGGAAAAAGGCCATAGCATCATCACATTTATATATGAGTTCCCTAAACCATATGGTGATTTCTAATTAGAATACAAAAGATTCTGTGATGAGACTAACTTCATAGTAGCTGTAACAGTGGGCATCACAGAAGGAGAGAGTTTTCTTCAATTTCCAACAAGGAGACTTTTGAGAGAAACTGTGTGGTCTATAATTGTCCTTATACTAGAAGTCTGACAAAGTTATTGATGTGCAGATCAAGTTGGCATTTCGAAGGTAGTAATTTAATTCTGGAGGTTTGATCCTCTCAGTCAGTGGCTTGACTTGATTTTTTTAAAATGCAGCTTCAATATTTAATTTCACATGTACCCTCTCAGTAGAGATTTCAAAGGATACTTTGCTGGATGCTTGACTGCCTTGTCTATTTGCTCTTGTTTTGCATGCAAGAGAGAGCCAGAAGCTTTCTTCTCATTGTGTACACATGGTATTAATGGATTTACTCTGCCTGTATCGTCTCATTACTGGAAACAGCTAGAAGCACAGAAGTCTTTCAGTGTATGCAAATAAGGCAGAATCATCTACCTGAGAGTTAATATTCTCTGCTTTTAAGTGTATTCTAAATCTAATGTTTGTATTTAGAGCATAACATCCTGTTCTTTTTTTTTTATGGGCAAAAAGCTAAGCAGGCTCAGGCAGCTGTTTGATGTTGGCTTCAAGTGTTATTAATTTCATATTCTATTATTCTTTTCACTGTAGCACAAGTGAAGCTGATGTGGAGGCTGTCATGGATAAGTTGTTTGATGAGCTGGCTCAGAAACAAAATGATTGTACGTAAGTTAATTTCTCTTGAAAGAGAATACATTTAGAACACAATGCCCAATCTCCACTGACCAATTAATAAGTTCCATTGCTGTATATGGGTTGATGCCACGCTCAAGTGGCAGTCATTGTATCAGCATTTTGTCTAATTTATGTGTTGAATCATGTGCTATTATTCATCAAGCTATGCATTTCCTATCTGTAAGAGATGAATTTTATAGTAATTATCCAGACAAGATTGAGTCTTTGTTCATGTTCCCATAGTAACTAGACCAAGGATTCTAAAAGTGCAAGGCAGAGAGCTGCGCCTGAATAAAGCCTGTGGAACCGTTGCCGACTGCACATTTGAAGAGCTGTGTGAGAGAGTAAGTATCCAGGCACGTCCAGACTCACTGGCCTTTTCACATGTTAAAATACTTCGTGTTTTCCTCTCTGCCCATTTCAGATTTTAAAATACCATTCACAGAGTCAGAATCGATTTAAAAGTCTCATTAAGGGAAATACTCATCTATTTTTGCCATGTGCTTTTTATAGATATTGGCACAAAATTTGCACTTAGAGGGGCTCTAATGCAAAATTAGAAATGCAGAGAGAACTGTCAACTGTTGCTAGAAGCAAAAATAAAATCAGTTTTGGGGCTGTTTTGTAAAAGTCAAACATAAGAGATTTTGGAAAAATATTTGAGGTGAGAGTTAGGAAAAAGGAAGATGAAATAATGCTATCATGATCCAAGGAAGCATCACATAAAAGAATTTCCACTCCTTGTACTGATTGCCCATCTGATATTGCCATAACATTGGACCTACTAGGGCCAGGGTGAAAGAAGGTGAATTTCTATAACTGTGGCATCTATATTATATATTAAATAATATGTTCAACAGAGAAAAAATGTTTAGCTGTATATGCACATATTCATATAACTGAGAAAGATCTTGACTGCAGATTCATTATAGATATGAATTCTGTCTTTTAAAAAATCTGGAATTCTAAGTACTCAGTGGATATTCAATGTATTTATTGATTGCAAATCTTGAGGAAAACAAATCCAAATTAGATATAATTTTAAGCATAATTTTTCGATTGACATGCTTAATTTATCATTCTAGCTGGTCTCTGATTTATCTTGACTTTTAGGTAACTAAAGAACAGTTGCTTTTCAGTAAGGGAAAAGACAAAATACTTATACCTGCGGCCATTTTATGAGTGCTTTTCTTAAAAGCTAGTGACGGCCGGGTGCGGTGGCTCGCGCCTGTAATCCCAGCACTTTGGGAGGCCGAGGCGGGTGGATCATGAGGTCAGGAGATTGAGACCATCCTAGCTAACACGGTGAAACCTCGTCTCTACTAAAAATACAAAAAATTAGCCGGGCGTTGTGGCGGGCGCCTGTAGTCCAGCTGCTGGGGAGGCTGAGGCAGGAGAATGGCGTGAACCCGGGAGGCGGAGCCTGCAGTGAGCCGAGGTCGCTCCACTGCATTCCAGTCTGGGTGACAGTGCGAGACTCCGTCTCGAAAAAGCAATTATTTAGCACTTCAGAACCAGTATAGTTTAGGATCAATGAGGATCCTCCGACAGGGTGGTAATGTTGATCTCTGTTAGTGAAAGTCATTCTGGGTGATATGGACCTTTCAGACCTCTCCTGGATCAATCTTTAAGGTCCTGATAACCTAACATCTCCTGACAAAATTCTATTAAGGCTCCCACTTAGGTTTGACTTATTTTGCAAGGAAAATAAACTTGAGAAGAATCTTGTATATCCAAAAGATGAAGCTCCTCCACTTTCTGCAGAAGAGGGGAACGGGAAAAGACAGGCCTGTTGAATCTTGGGGGAGGAAGGAAAAGATGGTCTCTTTTGGAGCAGACACTGAGTTTTATCCACATTTTAAAAATATGCTCATTGTTTTAGGAGTTTTAGTAACAGGAAAAGGCCACTTATCAGGAACCAAAATCTTCAGTTTATTTACTGTCCAGGGGTGATGGGGAAGAAGATTGATTGAGACTTTATCTTGAAAAATGAAATAACACTTATAAAAATAAATTGTTTTGTCTTATTTGACAAAAATATGGATTATAATAGCAACTACAAACTAAACTCTTAGATTAAACAATGAAAAAGTGCAGTGGCATGATTATGGCTCACTACAGCCTCGACCTCCTGGGCTCAGGCAATCCTCCCACCTCAGCCTCCCTGGTAGGTGGGACTGCAGGCACACAACGCCATGCTTGGCTAGTTTAAAAAGTTTTGTAGAGATGGGGGTCTTACCATGTTGTCCAGGCTGTTCTCAAATTCCTGGCCTCAAGAGATCCACCCACCTCAGCCTTCCAAAGTGCTGGGATTACAGATGTGAGCTACCATGACCAGCCTTGTCAATTATTTTCTTTTGAAGTTTTTGTGATGTTATTATTTGTTGATTTTTTTTTTCTCCAAGTTGGCCAGATCTTCATTTGTCAGTGAGTTTGCATGGACAGGTTTGCCCCTTATCTAGACTGTAATTGTGGGGTGTTTACTACATTACACAAGCACTGAATGACCTGCAAAAGGCATTGACGTGATAAGTGGGGTTAGGTCGCAGTGTTAAGCTATGAGGGATCTTTCAGGAAGGGCTAAGTTTTTAAGTAGCTAGTTTGTTTATGACTATTTTCTTGTTATGATGATTTTGCATTGCTTTGCAACCTTGTAACTGCAATTCAGATATTGATTTCTTGCATGAAGAGGACAATTGAAATCCCTCAACTTCAGATGTAGCCTAAAACTCTTAATGAGTTATAATGATCTTATGAGCCAGGCTAAATAATTGCCAAAAACCATTAAGTAAAGATAAAAACACATCCAACCTAAGGTAAAGAAGCAGGCATCTATCTGGTGTGCCTGGGACAGTCCCAGCTTTGGATCATCTATCCTAATTTTCTAGAAGGCTCTTGAAGCCCAAGACCTGCCCAGTCACCTGATACCATCATGAAAAAGTCTTTGGCAAGGAGTAGATTGGTTAACAGTCCATAATGACTATTTTTGAGCCATGGCCCCTTCCAAGGAAAAAATAATACAGAAACTTACCTGTGTCTTGATAAGGTAAAAGAAGGTTTAGATTGGAAGCCCTTGACATATGCCATAAGTAAAATGAAAAAGCCTGACACATTCTGCTGTTTGCACACCTCTTCCCTCACTGTTCCAAGCACAGTTCCTCAGATTTAGAATCCTGCAGGTTAACATCTAGCTTCTTGGTATCTCCTGGATTCTCTTTCTTCATAAATTTGTAATTCAGTACCGTCATGTTCAGCAGTCTGAGTTAGGAGACCCTGCAACACATACATAATAATAATAATGAATATAGCCACACATCAGGTATCATTCTAAGCGCTTTTATATATTAACTCATTTGATACTTACAATAGGTAGGCACTAATATTGTCCCCATTTTATAGGTAGAGAATTTGAAACACCAAGATGTTAAGTTACCTTCCCAAGGTCACAAAGCTAATAAGTGGTGTAGCCAGAGCTCAGACTTCTTGGTAGTTTGGGAGTCAGATTCTGTGCTTTTAATCACTACATTGTATCTGAAGATGTTCTGGACAAGTTTTTCCTCAATCTTTAATATACTTTGGACTCTATCTTAAAGTGTAATCATTTGGGAGGCCGAGGCAGGCGGATCACATGAGGTCAGGAGTTCAAGACCAGCCTGGACAACATGGCAAAACCCCGTCTCTACTAAAAATATAGAAATTAGCCGGGCATGGTGGCAAGCATCTGTAATCCCAGCTACTCAGGAGGCTGAGACATGAGAATCATTTGAACCCAGGAGGTGGAGGTTGCAGTGAGCCAAGATCACACCACTGCATTCCAGCCTGGGTGAGAGACTCTGTCTCAATAAATAAATAAATAAATAACGACAACAAAAATAAATAAAGTGTAATCAGATAATTTGTGAATTCTCACATCTGAGCTAAGCTTTAAGAATTTTATGGAGCATGAAGCTGAATGGGGAACAGACATCCTCCAGTCCTGAGAGCCTCCCTCTGTGTTGAAAACCTTAGTACGGACCTGCCCAACTCATGTGTGTTGGCATACCCACTGGGAAGTCCAGCTACGAGCCCCTCTGCTCTTCTGAAGGCTGTACCTCCAGGGTTTGTGGCTCCAGGCAAGAGGCCCCAAGCCTTAGGCAGCCTCATCCCTTTGCCCATTAATAAAAATACTTTCTCTTCCTGCCATGACAAAGGTTGGGAAGTGCTGCCTTAGAGAAGTGTGGGAGGGTGGAGGAGAATATGTTTGGGTGGTCTTTGTTCCCTGCCGTTCCCTCCATATCAGAGCTGTGGCAAAGGAACATGAAGCAGATCCATCTCTGTGGACATGACATGAGCTTTCAAGTTTCCTTTCCTTACCTTGATACAGCTACTTGGTTTAATCCAAGGGTAGTGGAGAAGTTAGAAATATGGTTATTGAAGACAGTGGTTCTCAAAATGTGGTTTATAGACCTCTAGGGGTCCCCGAGACCCTTTTAGGGGTCCTGGGAATCTAAACTCTCTGTAACACTTCTTGCCTTTTTCACTCTGGTAGTATTTACAGTAATGATGCAAAAGCACTGATAGGTGAAACTGCTGGCACCTTAGCAGGAATCAAGGCAATAGCACCAAAAAATACTATATTTTTCACTGATCATATACTCACAGTAAAAATAAATAATAAATAACCCAGTTTCATTTAAGAATATCTTTAAAGAAGCAGTAACAATTATTTTGTTAAATCTCAACTTTGAGAACATGTCTTTTGAATATTCTTTGTGATGAAGTGAAAGTACACGTAATAAAACACTTCTACACTATATCAAATATGAAGGCTGTCCTGGGGAAAAGCACTTGTACGGTTGTTAGAGTTGCAAGCTGAACTAGCCACTATTTTCACAGAATACCATTTTTACTTGGAAGACTGCTTGACAGACAAACTATGGTTATTCAGATTTGGCAGACATTTTCTCACAATGTTTGATAGACATTTTCTTGAAAATGAATGAAATAAGACTGTCATTTCAAGGAAAACAACTGACAATATTTGTTGCCAGTGATAAAATTTGAGCAAACAAGTGAAAATTAGAATTTTGGAAAACTTGTTTCTGCCATCATGAGCTTGACAGCTTCCCAATTCTTAAACATCTTTCAGATGAGATTGATGGTGATATTAACACATGCAATGTTTTGATAATTGTTTAATTAAATGTGTCAACATTTGGAAGATCTGCATAACTCAATGAACCAATACTTTCCAATAACCAATGCTTGCTCTTACAAAATCATACATGACAAAAGATCTACTTAAAGTGCAGGAAAGACTAATGGATTTTAATATAACAGAATTCAAAAAGTATACTGATACTACTTCAGTTTCTACATTGCAACTAACAGTTTAAAAATGACCTCCTTTCAAGTTAAAATTTTTTAATAGATTCTACTTTTTAGAACAGTTTTGGGCTTATAGAAAATCAAGACTCTAGTACAGAGAGTTTCCGTATACTTCCTAATCTAGTTTCCCCTATTAACATCTTACATTCATATGGTATATCTGTTACAATTAATGAACCAATATTAATATATTATTATTAACTAAAGTCCATATTTTATTCAGATGTCCCTAGTTTTTACCTAATGTCCTTTTTCTGTTCCACAATACCACATTACCTTTAGCTATGTCTCCTTAGGCTTCTCTTGGCTATGGCAGTTTCTCACAGACTTTTCGTTTTTGATGATCTTGACAGTTTTGAGGAGTACTAGTTAGGTATTTGTAAAATGTCTCCCAACTGGGATTTGTCTGATGTTTTCCTTATGATTAGACTGGAATGATGGTCTTTGGGGAATAGACCACAGAAATCAAGTACTACTTTCATCACATCATGTCAAGGATTCATACTGTCAACATGGCTTATAACTGTTGATGCTAACCTTCATCATACTTGTCTGAGATAATGTTTGTCAGGTTTTTTTTTTTTTTGCCCTAAAGTTATTCTTTCTCCCCCTTTCCACAGTGTACTCGTTGGCAGTAGCTTCTTGTTGGGTTTTCATGTAGCATCAAAGAATATCCACAATTATCTGATAAGGCTATTAAAATACATTTCCCTCTTTCAACTACATATCCACATAAGGCTAGATTTTCTTATATACTTCAACCCAAATAACTGAGTTGCAATAGATTGGATGTAAAAATGGATATGAGAATCCAGTTATTTTCTATTAATCCAGATATTAAAGAGATTTACAAAAATGTAAGACAATGCCATTCTTCTTAGTTATTTTCATTTCAAAAAACGGAAGTATTTTTTCATAAAAATGTGATTTGTGTTAATTTGATGGGCTTAATGTAATGGCTTTATCATTTTTGCTTTAAATGAATTAATATTTTAAATTTTTCTCAGTTTTAATTTCTATTACAGTAAACACTGGGAGAAATAACCCATATAAGCAAACATTCCTTGGGTTCCTCAATAATTTTTAAAAGTATAAAGGAGTCCTGGAGCCAAAAAGTTTGAGAACTCCTTGCTTTAGGGTTAAACTTTCATGGACCAAAAATGAAAGAATCCTACCGAAAGAAAATAAGCCAAAGCTAAATTCTAAAGGCTTAATCAGTAAACTGACTAGACCTGAATTTTCCTTGTTGAGAAATATAATTTTTACACCTGCAGAAAATTTTCCTTAACTGATAACTGTGCTCAAAAGTAACTGTTTGCAAGAGCAGTTTGTTATTTGTGTCTTAAAAATAATGACAGGTGGCCAGGTGTGTTTGCAAAAAGTCTAGGCAGAAAAATATATCAGTTGATGCATATGCATGGGTGTACGCATTGCTCACTATCAACTTCTTGTTTATTACCTTTCTTCTTTGGTTTTTAGTACTCAGGAAATGAAAGCCCATCACATAAGTGTATTGGCCTCCATTTTACTATTAATCTTGATTATATCATATTAGTGTATATATCCTTAGACTTAAAGTATACCATATAGTATCCCTTAGGGAGCTGTTAAGTGACATTTCCCTTCTCTTGCTCTTTTTATGCTTTATTTAGCTTTATTCCAAGTGAAACCACTGATTGGGAGCTACTTCTGGTTTGTGTCCTGTGCTTCATTCACTCTCAGTAAATATCATACTAAAGGATGAATAGCTTTTATCTCTACTACTTGGCCAAGAGTCAAGGCTGATGGTGTTGGGATGCCAACAGTGGTAATTAGCATCAAGGAATAAGGGCATTAATCACCAGAGCTGAGGCAGCCCAGGAATCTCCTTGGCCTTTTACCTTCCCAGAAGCAAAACCATTTTTATAGCATTGCTGATCTGTGTATGCTCATTTCCCACATTTCCTGATTTCTGGCCTTGCCGTGTCCAAATAAGGCAGCCAGCCAGCCTGGCCACAGCATAGTGACAGGGAGGACAGAAATGAGATTGCAAAGAGCTTAATAGAGAATGGGTCAGATTCTTGTAGGGAGGAATATGAATCCATTGTCACAAATGAGCCATAAGTCTTTTGTCTATCTTTCCCCATCCACATTCCTAGTCAATCCTTAAACTAAAGAGTCATAGTCTTGGTGTTGCCAGGCACCTCAAGGGTCACCTTATCTAACCATTCAACCAACCCTGAATCCTACAAGACCCCAGGCCTCCACTTGCCTTGCAATGCCAAATTAGGGAATGCAGTTAAATATGTGAGAGGAAATATAGGACATGTTCAGATAGGTGCAAAATTTTACCATACACACCTAGACCTAGCCTATTTCATGAGTCCTCAGAATGATAAAGAAGGTTTTTGGAATAAAATCCCATAATTGACTTATAATTTGATTTTAAAAAGTAAGATGTACACAAGTAACTTCTTATATGAATTTATTTTGTTCTGATATTTTATACATAAAAGAAAAAGTGAACTCTCTGTAAGACTGGAGATTGGACTGAGGGATCCATTTTTGCTAATTGTTGATTGATTATATCTTCCAAAGAAATCACTGTATATCAGGTTAAAAGTTGTTGATTTTTTTTTATATCTTACTATTTAAAGGAAAAAGAAATGTCTGAAAAAGAAGGTCTGGATTAGAAATTTGAAAACTGTAGCCTCTTTGAATAATTGTGAACGTTTCCATGATGAAAAGGGAGTGAAGAAGGATTAAAGGAATGAAGAGAACACCTTCCTCCTTTCTTCACTGGCAAATTTTCTGTAATAGGACACATAGTGAGGCTGGACAATCCTGCCCAGCTTCTGTTCCCAAACTGAGGCAAGAGCAGCTTCTTAGATGATGCCACTCAGGGCTGCACATTTTAAGCTCTGCAAGCCATGGACTTCTCAGACTCAGCAGCCTGAAGCTCCTCTGCAGGAGAAAACGTGCTTTCATTTTCTGTGAATGTATTTATGTCATGTTGTTAGCTGAAATGGTTCAAAAATATTGTCTCTCCTGTAATGGGGAGAAAATGCCCAAGGATTCCCAGAGGGTCTCAATGGAAGAGTAAGTGTGCCAAAAACTGTATACTTTCAATATGTTCTCCATAATATTATTTTGAGGATTGGATCTAGTAGTAGACACAAGTCCTCATGTTTGTTTTAAGGTCACTTCTACTCTAGGAAAGTATGAGAAACTAATATTTAATATTTGCCTCAGTCTTTGAGAGGAATATGTCATTCATTTGCTGAGACAATAATTAAGAAGTACAAAGATTAAGAAATACGAATTTAAATATATATATTATATATATATATATATATATATTTTTTTTTTTTTTTTTTTTTTGAGAGAGAGGGTCTTGTTCTTTTGCCCAGACTGGAGTTCAGTGGTGTGATCACTGCTCACTGCAACCTCAGCCCCCCAGGCTCAAGCAATCCTTCCCACCTCAGCCTCCCAAGTAGCTGGGACTACAGGTGTGCACCACCATGCCCAACTAATTTTAGTATTTTTTGTAGAGACAGGGTTTTGCCATGTTGCCCAGGCTGGTCTCGAACTCCTGGGCTCAAGCAATCCACCCTGCCTTAACCTTCCAAAGTGCTGGGATTACAGGCATGAGCCACCATGCCCATGGTCATTAATTTTTTAAAAATAGAATTTGTTTTTAATTTAAAGATAAATGATCTCATTTGACTTTTAATAATAAATGTATCAGAGCTCTAAATAATAATTAAGAATAGCTCTCTAAACAGAAGACCTGTATGAAGAGATTGGTAAAGTGCCGAGAGAAAACAAGTCTAATTCAACCAATTAATATGAATATAAAACACTTTAAAAGTACTTGTTTGATTTTTTAAAAAAGCTTTAACACTGATGGTTTTTCTGTTGCTTACCTGTCAACTGGCCTGGTTTTTCTTAAACAGAAATTTTTTTTAAATCAAGTAATCCTTAAGTGTTTGTTTCCTGTCATAGAGTATGATTTGCCATTTTCCATAGTACCTTCTCCCAGATTAGATCAGTTGACCCAAAATTAGTAATTACTTATTACATTGCCAATTAGAATATTTAATAAGGTATATTCCATTTTATCACTTTGAAATATATTTTATGGAAAAAAGTTTAGAAATTGTTAGAATATGCTATTTTTGTTTTTTAAAATGGCTTGGTGAAGATATTATTGAGTCAGGCAAAAGATTTTGAGAAAAAACTAGAAAGGAGCAAAGGAGCCATAATATCTTAAGAATTATAAGATTTTCACATATTTTAGGGTTAAATATTACTTCATTCTTTTGTCTTTTATTGTTAATCAAGAAATATATGCTATGTAAGATCCAGCCCTCCAAGATTACTACATTGACTTTGGTCAGCAGCTATTTCTTTTTCTTTTTCTTTTTTTTTGAGACGGAGTCTTGCTCTGTCACCCAGGCATGATCTTGGCTCACTGCAACCTCCGCCTCCCAGATTCAAGCAATTCCTGTGCCTCAGCCTCCCAAATAGCAGGGATTACAGGCACACCTCACCACGCCCAGCTAATTTTAGTATTTTTAGTAGAGATGGGTTTTCACCATGTTGGCCAGGCTGGTCTTGAACTCCTGACCTCAAGTGATCCACCTGCCTCAGCCTCCCAAAGTGTTGGGATTGTGGGCATGAGCCACCATGCCCAGCCAGTCAGCAACTATTTCTTAAGTACTTCTCTATCTGTATGCCTATGTTATGAGGAATATAAAAGAAGTCAGTAAGAAGTTTCTCTCAAAGAGTTTACAGTTTAATAAAGGAAATAACATGAGCCAAATATTATACAGCGAAGCAGAGTAGAAAGAGGCCCAACTGAGTCAGGAGATAACAATTCCAGTCATTAACTCAAATACTGTTTAGCTGACACTGGGCGCTGTGGCACACACTTGTAGTCTCAGCTACTTGGGAGGCTGGGGCAGGAGGATCACTTGAGTACAGGAGTTCTTGGCTGTCCTGTGCTATGATCATGTCTGAGGATAGTCAAGGCACTCCAGCCGGGGCAACATAGCAAGACTCTGACTACCCCTACCAAAAAAAGATACTATTTTGCTGAGTTGCCTTAGGCAGATCACTTAACCACTTCACCATTCTGGGTCTAAGTTCCTCACTTGTGAAATGCATGATGTGATCAGCACATTTCTGTCATTCCTTTTATTTTATTTCATTTTATTTTTATACCATCAGTTTTGATGAATACTGATCTGTCGTTCCTTTTAGCTGTAACAGTCTCCTTTAAAGAGCAGTGCTCACTAGTTAGCTACATAATATGAGTATATCAGGAGTTCAAAGTAAGGATGCTAAGGGTTGGAAAGGCTCCAACAAGATATGAGATTTAAAGAGGAAATTGACCTTGACCTGGAAAGGTGAGCAGAATTTAGATGAGTGGAGTAAAAGTATTTCAACCATAATCAGAAGCCAAGCATCACGTGTTTCAGGAGGACAGACTGATGCCTAATGAGAGCAGAGTGCATGTTGGGGAGGAAAAGGAAATAAAGATGAAACAGATCTCAGACAGATTCTACCATCAAAATCAGGCAGAGAAATAGTCTTCTTACTGTAATCCAGAAAGAGTCATTTTAGGTTTTGAGCAGGAATGTGGTACCTAGAGTAATGTTTTAGGAAGATTAACAGGTCAGTATACTCTGGGAGAGGTTGTAACTTTCACCAACATGTCCAGTGGACCAGCAAATAGTATCTCCTCTTGGGAAGATTCTTCTTTCCAGAAGGAAACTTGGTTAAATAAACTAACATGCTAGATATTTGTTTGTTCCCTTATGCAGGGTAACAGACACAGTCCTACCCTTTTAATATTTTACTCACACTTCTCCCTAATCATCCACCAAATATTTATAGAGTACTTAATAGAAGGCTGTCATATTTCTAGGAACTGTAGTGGGTACCAAGATGTGAGTAAGAGTCTCCACTTTTATGGAGTCTTAATTTAGAAGAGAAAATGAGGTCAGCACATAGATCACTAGAATGTGAGGCAGATTATAATTAGTACTACAGGATCAGTATGACCAGAATGCTATGGATGATCGAAGTGGAACTGGGCCTTGAAGGCTGGATGGAGGGTTGGAGATTCTGTTGGTGCAAAGGTTGGGGGGAGTATGAGGCAGTAGCTGTTTGGTTTTTCCTAAGCAAAGGAAATCATGAGGGGCATCTTTATCATCTCTTCCTTCTCTGAAGTTTTATGTTTCTGGGGAAAACACAAGAGTTGGGGCTGGGCGCAGTGGCTCACGCCTGTAATCCTAGCACTTTGGGAGGCCGAGGTGGGCAGGGCAGATTGCCTGAGCTCAGGAGTTCGAGACCAGCCTGGCCAACATGGTGAAACCCCATCTCTACTGAAATACCAAAAAAAAAAAAAAAAAATTAGCTGAGTGTGATGGCGCACATCTATAATCTCAGCTACTCGGGAGGCTGAGGCATGAGAATCACTTGTACCCAGGAGGCCAAGATTGCGCCATTGCACTCCAGCCTGGGTGACAGAGTGAGACTCTGTCTCCAGAAACAAACAAACAAACAAAAAACCGGAGTTGGCAATTACAGAGTATATTCAGAGAACTACAGACTCAGAAAGGTTCTACTTCCATTTATGTCAGAGTAGCTCCTATTTGATCAAATTACCTATTGATCACCTCTGCAAACTCTGGACAAAATCTGAAAAATAACTATCCAGAAGGCACTGCTTATCAAAAGCAGGGAGAAAGTAGAGCACAGCCAACACTTGGAAGAAAGGATTGATACTGGTGAGTTTCTCATTTTTATAGTTTTTCTCCTGAGGGCAGATCACAGTTAGTCTTATACGGATGTCTAAAACTCAGTAGAAACCTGCTGTTTTTAGCTCGAAGAACCAGAGAAGAGCAAATCAGTGACCATAACAGCTGGAAAGTATAAGGAGAAATCTGGGAAAGGAGAGAACCACAGAGGAATAGCCTGAAATTTTTCCTGTAAACTCTGCCCAAATCTTGGGCTGACCTGTGAAATATACATACACAGCAAATGCTAAAATAACTGAACGGAGATTTTCGCTGCTATGCATCATGGAGGAGACAGAGTTTGGAGCTTGAGGCTAACCAAGTTAATTACCTGCTAACATAGCAACAACAACAAAAAATCAATATACTTAAGAATCCCAAGTCTCCACGACATACCATATACAATGTCCAGAATACAGTCCCAAGTTACCATGCCCCTCATCAGGGTACATGGCTGGACAGAGTATGGACTGGATTTCAGCTCCTAATTGCTGCCTCGAGGAGGGGCATGAACCAGGTATACTTGAGAGATTGCACGAAACAAGATAAATAGAAGAGAAATCAGAGGATAGGGCATGGAGGAGGTCAGGGACGAGGACAAGCCACCTAGGGCTCCAACGGTTTCAGTTTGAATAACCAGAGAAATGGCAGGACCCTTAACAGACAAACCAAAATGCTACAGGTAGGAGAACGGGGCTTACAAACAGTTGGAAATTTAGGACTGAAGATAAAGATGTAGAGGTCATTTATAAAGGTGTGTTAGTTTGGAGCCTAAAGGAGTCAATGACATCATCTGAACTGACATAGAAAAAGGAAGAGATGAGGGTGTGGGTGGGGTTGAAAAGTATGTTTTCACTAGAGTCAGTGGAAGGAAACAGAGCCAGAGGACTAGTATAGTTTAATCAAAGGCACAGGAGAAACTATACACGTTCCTCACCATTTTACTGGAGACTTTTAAAACATAGAATTAATTTACTAGGCTAGGCGCGGTGGCTTACGCCTGTAATCCCAGCACTTTGGGAGGCTGAAGTGGGTGGATCACAAGGTCAAGAGATGGAGACCATCCTGGTCAACATGGTAAAACCCCATCTCTACTAAAAATACAAAAATTAGCTGGGTGTGGTGGCGCATGCCTTTTAGTCACAGCTACTCGGGAGGCTGAAGCAGGAGAATCACTTGAACCCAGGAGGCGGAGGTTGTAGTGAGCCGAAATCACGCCAGTACACTCCAGCCTGGCGACAGAGAGAGACTTCGTCTCAAAAGCAAACAAACAAACAAAAAAACAGAAGTAATTTACTAGATCAGTAATATCTTAGGGTTTGGATGTTACTTTGTAGAAAATCTTAATATAGTAAGCCACTGTCGTAAGTTTATTAATTACCTAATCTTACTGCTTTTTAGCCTTAGCATATGTGAAAAACTGTAAGTTGTAAATTACTGTACACATTTACATGGGAATATAAAAATTATCTTGCATACATGTTTGTACTGTCAATTTCTTTCCTGAACTTTCTGCATTGTCTCCCTATCATGTCCTATATAAATCCAAATAGTTACATAGTCACATCATCCGAACTGCAGCCTTTGCAATGCACTTCTTAATCTCCCCCTTCACTGCTTTATTAAAGCCAATGATGCTTTGTCTTTCTCAGGCTACTTCTTTATGCCAAATTCCATTCAATTTCGTGTTCATGAAATAGATTTCTACTTCCCTACACTGGGCTATTTCCCTCTGTTGAAAACCCACCTTCTCTAAGAATATCTCTCTCTACTGACGGATGCTCAGTACATACTTGGTAACTAACAAAATCAAAAGAGGCACTGCTATTTATTATCTGAAGTTCTTACTGACATTTTATTTCCCTGATTCTCTTTTGCCTCCTGTTTAACTGAAAGCAGATGAAATAAGCTTTAAGCAGAAATAGAATAATTTTAGCATGGATTTATTTATGTCTTATCTGATTCCAAAAAGTATTTTATATGTGTGTACAGATACACACACACAATCATATACACACAGAATTAAATTTTTTAAAAATCAGGACAAAGGGAAAATAATGAATACTTAAGCTGAAAGACAGAAAAGTTAATATACATAAATCTACATCATAAACTTCTACATAGTTCTTAAAATCAAACAATTAAGTCAACACTCAGCCTTCTATCAGCCAAAGAGGGGAAAAGATATTCAGTAAGTTAGAAGATAAAAACAAACCAGTTACTCAGAAGTGATGATTTTTACTGGCACTTGTACCTTTCATAAATGGACTTCTGAAAGATGCCAGGAGACATTTCCTCAGCACCATTCCTGCTGCTGACATATGCTTGTATCTGATAGATTCTTATATCCAAGCTGAGAACATAATGACAAAGTAAAGTTTAATGAAACTATGCTATAAGGGCAAAAATAGTACTTTACAGCTGAGCTTTTCTCTTTATTTATCTGGCTTGATCCAGAAAAAATAGTTCTAAATGTTTAGAGATTGAATAAATGCATGTTGTTCCGGCCTTTCATGGATGTTTTTATCTTTTAATAAAATTTGGGCAGCAGATAATTCAAGGTTGTCTTTTGGCAAGAAGATGAAGTGAATAATTCTGTTCGTCTTACTCATAGTTTGAAGGGCTTGGCCCTTTATTCCAGCAGCACGGGGAGATATTCAGTCTTGCCCTGATTCACTTTTTAATATCTTTTGAATATGAATTAGAATTTTTAACTGAGTATTTCCATGATTTGGAAAGCAGAAGAGTGGGAGGAAGAAAGCAACTCTTCAATATCCACTTCTTTTCCAGCTCTGATTAAGCTTTTCAAATATCCAAGCCTGAGAGAGTTCCATTTCTTTCCAATGAACTCTCACAAAGAAAGCAAAACAAACAAAAACAACAGCAAAAAGCAAAACAAAAGTAACAAAACCTCTGCATTTACAAGACTTTAACGTGTTCAGAAGTTACAGTTCTCAAATTTAAAATAACTTCTTAGCTATTCTAAAGCCTTTTCTCCTTTTTCATTTTGGGATCCTAAATATCTCTTTTCGTGCCACTTAGCTCTGATTTCCAAAGGAAAAAGTTAACACTGGTTCACCTTTCATGTCACATGCACATGCAAGACTGGTGTCAGAGAGTCTAGAACCTGACCTTGCACTATGCAGCTCATCTTTCCCATTTCTTCTGGGTAGATCTCAAAGCCAGACAAATGTACAAGTCTTTCCTCCCACGGAGATGTAGCAAATACTGCCCTCTACTGAGGATACAATCAGGATGGCTTGATTATGTTAATGATTAAGTACTGATTTCAATGATTATGGTAGAATAATGCTGGTACTAATTACTTCATCATTATTATATACTTTCTTATTAAAATCATTATATTCAGAAAGAGAATACAAAAGTGGTGGAAACATATTTCAGCCTTGGCCACATTCACTTATTATGTTCTGTAGTCTGGACAATCAGATATCACAGCACTATGTCTGAGGCATTCATGATAATGTTTAAACTTCCTTCTGTTTTGAACTAGCTAAGAAAATACCTTTTCCAGTGGGAAATTAGAAGGAGTTATTACAACATTATTTTAATAAAGGAGCTTGTGAAATAATTCTAGCAACAGTTGGGCTATTTTTCTTCCCCTTGCCAGTATTTTTTTTTGTATCTACTGGATTGCTAATATTCAGAGTAATTTCACAGGACTAGCTATTAATGCAGTTACAATAAATTTTTTCTTTGTTCTTTATGACTTTAAAGGGTGAATTGTACATGTTTAACAGTACAGGATCATGTTAAAGTAAATGCCTTTTAACAAAAAGCTTCTCAAAAATATTAAACTAACCAATCAAATAATTATACACACACACACACACAGAGAGAGAGAGAGACATACATTTGTAACGGCATGTTTTTAAAAAATGTTATATTATCTATGTTCCTGGATCTGGAAAGTATGGGTTCTTTTATTAGGCTAAATGCTTACTGTAATGTACTATCCAGCTCACTTGTGCTGTTCCTGTTTTTCTAGAACAGGGTTTGCTTAGGATTGGCCTGAAGCTAAACAAATCTTAGCAAGGGAGCCGTGAGAATCAAAACCTAGTGATTCGAAGTGTTCCCACAGCATCTGATAAACTCCAAAGCTTAAACCTCTGGTTTCTTTAATTCAGAAACCTTAGATACTGTGAGAACTAGGAGGAGAGTCGAGCCAGGCTAAATCGTCTGGTGGTGAAGATAGCTTCCAGAACATGGTGAGCCAAGGTGTGTGAAGACCCATTTCCTCCAGCCTCACAAACCAAAGCAGCAGCCTTGTTCTTCACAGGCTCCCTCTGCCTTCTGACTGCCCCTCACACTACAGTTAAGCTGAAAACTTAAGCTGAATAAAGTAGCTAGGCAAGACTTTCTAACTCTAGAAATATGGAGGGTCTTTCTGAGTGGGGGCTCTGAGCTACACTAGCTCATTTGCTGTTGTTAATTCTGTTGTACGGTCGAACCCAGTTTATCCCATTTCCAAAAGGAGCAACTTGACTTCTCCTAGATTTTAGATGTCTACCGAACAACAGATACCAGGTAATTAGCAAGGTATAGTCTGGTTCATTCAATCCCAGGTGGTTAGTACAACCCATTCCACTAATTTTTACCATGTCGTGGATATGCTTTTGCAGTTGTTATGTATGTCTTGGAGTTGTATTGATGCTTACATTTAGCGATGTTCATTAATGATGATGATGCTAATTAGGACGATTTCCTACTTCTTCATCTTCTTTTTCTTCTGTTTTTGAGACACAGTCTCACTGTCACTCAGGCTGGAGTGCAGTGGCATGATCTCAGCTCACTGCAACCTCCGCCCTTCAGGTTCAAGCGATTCTTGTACGTCAGCCTCCCGCGTAGCTACAGGCCTGTGCCACCATGCCTGGCTAATTTTTGTATTTTAGTAGAGATGGGGTTTTGTCATGTTGGCCAGGCCAGTCTCGAGCTCAAGCAATCCGCCCGTCTCGGCCTCCCAAACTGCTGGGATTACAGGTGTGAGTCACCACACCTGGCGTCACATTTTCATTTTGGTTTTCTGTTTTTATGCCAATTGTTTCCATCCCCGCTCCCCCTGCTCCCCTGCCCCAGTGAGTCCAGCATGGTGCTTTTCACCTGGTAGATCTGATTCGATAGACCTGACTTGATGTGGCTTGTGTCTTGAGAAAATTGTCAGTTCCAGGATCCCCAGAATTAGACATCTCCAGAATTTGGAGATCTCTTTATTACATACACAAAGCTGGTCAAGTAGAGTAGAGGAGTGTACCCTCCTCTAGTTTGTCACATTGATTTTTTTGTTAAGTCATTGTTTCTACAAGCAAAATATGCCCCCCCACCCCGCAAAAAAATACTGTATTAACCATTAAAAGGGGATGAGAATTTAGCAAAAATCTGGCAGATTTAGGTAGAACCAACCTCCTGCCATTGAGACTGTGTAAATCAAATGGCAAAACTTTCCCTCAGCACTCCAAAGAACACCCTGAGAAGCAGAATGTGTTAAGAATTGGTGATATTTTCTAGAATGGTGAGATATTTCCCAGCTGGGTGTTTGGACTTCATATTCATGAGATTTCTCATATTGAGGTGCCATATGAATCTTGGGAAATTATTTACTCTGCAAATACACACATTTCAGTGCTCTGCTTTTCTTTCTTTTTTTCTTTTCTTTTCTTTTTCTTTTTTTTTTTCAGACAGAGTCTTGCTCTGTCACCCAGGCTGGAGTGCAGTGGTCCCATCTCAGCTCACTGCAACCTACGCCTCCCAGGTTCCAGTGATTCTCCTGCCTCAGCCTCCTGAGTAGCTAGGATTACAGGCGTGCACCACCCTGCCCAGCTAAATTTTTTTTGTATTTTTAGTAGAGATGGGGTTTCACCATGTTGGCCAGGCTGGTCTTCAACTCCTGACCTCAAGTGATCCACCCATCTCGGCCTCCCAAAGTGCTGGGATTACAAGCATGAGCCACCACGCCCAGCCTTGTTTTTCTAATTATTATATTTATTATTTTGGAATCTGGCCCATAAAAATAGTCTTAACATCAATTCATGTGATATTTTCAGTTTGTTTTGAAAAGGATACATTCATCCTAATTCCATTCAAGCATTTTCTATTGAAAGGTACTTCTCTTTAAGATATGAAGGATTGTCATTGCCATGTAAATAAAGTAAGATACCACGCATGTTTGTTTAATGAACAGCTATCAGCGTATTCCTACAAAGGGTTTATAAGGAGGAGTCTATACAGATAAAGAGTAACCCTTAGGACCGTATAATCTAGATAGAGCTTGAAATCATAATCGTCCTACTTCAGCTGAAATAATGGTAGCAGAGCAGAGCATTAGTGAGGCAGAGGAAAAAGAAACTCCAGCTGACAGCTCATTTGGGTATACTGAAGTGGATCATTGTAGGGCAGAAGGTGGTCTGATGGTAATGCTCGTGCATTTCACATTGGTGTGGCATTGAGAAAATTCCCACTTCTGGCACCAGGGTCAATACCAAAGCAGACAACTGGACCATTTCACATATAGGAGAAAAAAGACAGCAAGCAAGCTCTTTATTTTTAAGTTTGTTAGAGAAACTGGGCTACATATAATCAAGCTGTATACTCTTGGTAATTAAGGAAAACAAATACTCTTTGCAAAGTCATTATAGATTTAAAGTTCTTTAAGTTTTCATCAGGTTTCCACAGAAACAAAGAGTTTGAAACAATAGTGGAGAATGCACAAACCATCGAGTAAGTGGATTTTAATTGTTCCTGTTAAGAAAATTATTCAGATAACCAGCCACATCAAAGACTATTAAACTTTTTAATTGCTCAGGTGGAAAGATGGAGAATGTCATCATTATCTATCATAAGAAGAATCAGCCTTAGATAATCCTACTTGAATTTTGAGTTAGAATAACATACTCAAGGATGCTACTAACTGAAGTGCCATTTAGTACTCAAAAGTAATCATATGCTTTAATTATTCTTAGGGCACAATGCATGAATTCACAATACTAATTATGGTTTCAAAAAGTGTATTATGCTATGGTTTAGTTACATAGGAGGATCAACTAATGCAAAACAAAAGTATAAATATTTGCAACTGCCATAGATATACTGTGCATGTAATTTAGTTGTTTGTTAGTGTGGTCAAAGGAGTAGAGAAATGTCTTTTCCCCGTGTTTTGCAAAGTTCTTGTAGGATTTAATACAATGCCTCATATTTATTAAGCATTCAATAGTTATAATTGATTTTGAAGACTTGGTGATAGTGTCTTTATTTATTCATTAATTATGTGTTATGCAAAACTCTGTTCCCTAGTCTGTGCTAGGTGCTGGGGACACTGAGGTGAATAGAACTCCCTGCCTTGTACAATGACGTAAATGAGTGTGGCAACAGCAAATGTAAATGGCATTGTAGCTCCTCAAGGTCTTTAGTATATGCTTTGTGTTGAATATTTTACATATTCATGATGTATTATAATATTAGGGAAGATGCAGGGGATGAAATAGCTGAAAAATAAAAATGCACAGTGAATATACTTTGGAATTAATAAAAATATTTAATGTTGTTTTTCTACATCATTATTTTGGTTTGACTCTTTTCTGTCATTATTTTGCTTCTTTCTCCTTTGGAAAATACTGACAAATCTAAAAAAAATGAAGATTATTAAACATACCTCTAAGTCTTTCACTCCAACCATTTAGAAATAACAAGTAACATTTTAAATATATTTACTTATGCTTTTTTCTGCATATATATTTTGAGCAAAACAAATATATAATTTTGCATTATGCTTTTTCACTTAGTTTTTTTTATCATGGCATGTTTCCATATCATAAAATATTTTTCATGGACACCATTATTTGTTGGCAACATATTATTTTATTATATCAATGTGCCTTAATTTATTGAACCATTCTTCTGTTATCAGATATTAAAGTTGCTTTTTGGTGACATAGTTATAATCTTATGTATAACCTTCGGTTGAATTTCTGATCACTTTCTCCTGATTGATTTCTAGAAGTGAAATGACTGGTGTAAGTTTATAACTTTTTTTTAGGGCTCTTATTACAACCCATCAAACTGTTTTCAGGAACAACTAAACTGATTTGCTCTTCCAGCAGCGATGGATGCTGCATTACATGTTTGCCGGCATCAAATTGCATAATTTATTTTTCTTTGCCAAATTGCTATTTGAAAAATGATATAACATTCTTATTTCTTTGAAATAAGAATTTCTTTATTACTACTGAGCTTGACTATTTTTTCATTTGTTTATTAGCCTCTTTTACTTACTATATTCTTTGCTCCATGAATTGTCTATTCAAATTCTATATTCATTTTTTTTCTGTTGCAATGCTCTTACAATTTTAGTTTTATTGTAGTCAATCCTTGTCTCACTTAATTCCTTTTTCATATCAGTTTGCTCTCTCCCTGCATTTCTCTGCTTGTATTTGATTGGGTCCATGTCTTGTATTCTAAAACAATACCACAAAATTTACCAACTTTTTCCTTCTAGTTCTTGTATACAGTAAATCATAAGTTTTATTTCTGGAAATAAGTTTTATATTACACCATAAAAATTCCAAAATTGATTATAAAAATAAATGAACATAAAATAAATGATGATATATGTGTTTAAATATACTTATCAATTATGCAAAACTAATTCTTAACTATAAAAGCTGGATCATATTTTTCTGCAGGGGCTGGACTTGCTAATGACTTAAAAGCTTTCACTAGTAAATCTCTGTAGCAAGTATAGTGTTTTCGTTAGCTCTTGCTGCATAATAAATCACCCCAAAATTCAATGACATAAACTGAGTAACAATAAGCATTTGTTATTACCCTCTAGTCTACAGGCTATGGGGGAGTTCTTTGGATCTCTGTTGGGTTCATATGTGCATCTGCAGTCAATTTGCTGCACTGGGCTAGGCTCTTCTCATCTGTGTGGGGCCAGCTGGCTGTATGCAGCCTAGGATGCTCTCTTGGCTTTTGTCCTCCTTGTGTTCTCTCCTCCTCCAGCAGGCTAGCCGAGGTATTGCAAAAGAGTGAAGAGAAGCATGCAAAGCCTCTTGAGACCTAAGTTCAGAACTTGAAAACTGTGACTTTTGCTTCATTCTGTTGGCCGTGGTAAAGTTGAGCCATGGTAAAGAATAGACTCCACGTCACAATGCAAGAGCTGGAAAGTTGCAATCCAAAGGATATGGACAAGGAGGCAAGAACAATTGCATCCATTACTATAATCAGATGACCCCCCACCCCACATAGGCCTTCTTCAATTCTCCAATGGGTTTTAAATTATCATAATTTAGTTCTAGAGAATTTTTTAGTTAATCCAAGTAAACATCTTTAAATAACCCAAACATTTTTAAATAATGAATGCTTGGGAACAAAAGGGTGAGTGGCAACATTGTATTTAAATCAGTATTGGTCACAGTGATCAAGATCTCACACATCAAAAATGATATCCTTTATGTGATACACAGGGTTATGTAAGATGATTTGGCAGCATCGATATGTAGTTTGGTGAAAACATTCATTATATTTCTGTATATTATATAATCGTGAGAAGAAAAATAAACTTACAAATATATTTTGAAATATATCGGCCAGGCACGGTGGTTCATGCCTGTAGTCCCAGCACTTTGGGAGGCTGAGGCAGGCAGATCACCTGAGATCAGGAGTTCAAGACCAGCCTGACCAACATGGTGAAACCCTGTCTCTACTAAAAATACAAAAATTAGACAGGCGTGTGGCATGCACCTGTAATCCCAGTTACTTGGAAAGCTGGGGCAGGAGAATCACTTGAACCCAGGAGGCAGAGACTGCAGTGAGCCAAGATTGCGCCACTGCACTCTAGCCTGGGTGACAGAGTGAGACTCTATTTCAAAAATATATATATACATGAAATATTGAATTTGAATAAAACTATCAAATAAAATGTTTTCAAATTTGTAATGAGAAACTTCCCTCCATAAATGTAACTTTTTTTTTTTTTTTTGAGACAGGTTCTTGCTCTGTCGCCCAGGCTGGAGTACAGTGGCGCCATCTTGGTTCACTGCAACCTCTGCCTCCTGGGTTCAAGCCATCCTCTCACCTCAGCCTCCCAAGTAGCTGGGACTACAGGCACGTGCCACTACATGTGGCTAAGTTTTGTATTATTTGTAGAGATGAGGTTTTGCCATGTTACCCAGGCTGGTCTCAAACTCCTGAGCTCAAGCAATCCACCAACCTCAGCCTCCCAAAGTGCTGGGATTACAGGTATAAGCCACCATGCCCAGCCCATAAACATAACTTTCTAAAAGTCAGTTTTGATACTTGAAATGGGATGAATGAAATTCCTGATTAAGACTTTTAAAATTTTAATCCAGGCCAGGCATGGTTGCTCATGCCTGTAATCCCAGTTCTTTGGGAGGCCAAGGTATTTGGGATTGCTTGAGCCCAGCATTTTGAGACCAGCCTTGGCAGCATAGCAAGACCTCATCTCTACCAAAAAAAGAAAAAAAAAAAAAAAAAGCTGGGCTCCATTGGTAGGTGCAGCACACCTGTAGTTCTAGCTACTCAGGAGCTAAGGTGGGAGGATCACTTGAGCCGAGGAGGTCAAGGCTGCAGTGAGCTGAGATCACGCCACTGCACTCCAGTCTGGGCAAAAGAGCTAGAGCTAGATCCTGTCCCCGTCACCCTCAAAAAAAAACCTGAAGAAAATTTGAAGAGGAATTTTTTTAAAAAATAATAGATTCAGGGGGTACATGCACAGGTTTGTTACATGGGTGTATTGTATAATGCTGGGATTTGGGCTGCTAGGGTGCTTGTCATCTGAATAGTGAACATAGTGACCAATAGGTAATTTTTCTAACCCTTGCCCCCTTTTCTTGCTCCCTGCTTTTGGGGTCCCTAGTGTCTATTTTTTCCATCTTTATGTCCATGTGTACCCATTGTTTAGCTCTCATTTACAAGTGAGAACATGCAGTATTTGGTTTTCTGTTTTTTTGTTAATTTGCTTAGGATAATGGCCTCCAGCTGCATCCATGTTGCTGCAAAGAACATGATTTCATTCTGTTTTATGGCTGTGTAGTATTCCATGTTGCGTGTGTGTGTGTGTGTGTGTGTGTGTGTGTGTGTGTGTGTACCTGATCTCAGGTGATCTGCCTGCCTCGGCCTCCCAAAGTGCTGGGACTACAGGCATGAACCACCATGCCCAGCTGATATATTTCAAAATATATTTGTAAGTTCATTTTTCTTCTCATGATTATATAATATACAGAAATATAATGAATGTTTTCACCAAACTACATATCGATGCTGCCAAATCATCTTATATAAGCCTGTGTATCACACAAAGGATATCATTTTTGATGTGTGGCATCTTGATCAATGTGACCAATAGTGATATATATACATATATATTTACACACACACACACATACATTTTCTTTATCCAGTCCACCATTGATGGACACTTAGATTGCTTCCATGCCTTTGTTGTGAATAGTGCTATTATAAACGTGAATGCAGGTGTCTTTTTGATAAACGTGAGTGCAGGTGTCTTTTGCACTACCCTTTGGGTAGATACCCAGTAGTGGGATTGCTGGGTTGAATGGTAGTTCTATTTTTAGTTCTTTGAGAAATCTCCATACTGTTTCCATGGGGGTTGAACTAATTTGCATTCCCACCAACAGTGTATAAGCATTCCCTTTTCTCCACATTCCTCACCCACATCTGCTATTTCTTGGCTTTTTAGTAATAGTCATTCTGACTTGTGTGAGATGATAGCTCATTGTGGTTTTAATTTGCATTTCTCTGATGATTAATGATGTTGGGCATTTTTTCCTATCTTTGTTGACCACTTGTATTTCTTGTTTTAAGAGGTGTCTGTGCATGTTTTTTGCCCACTTTGAAGATAATTTTTTTTTTTTGAGACGGAGTCTTGCTCTGTCACCCAGGCTGGAGTGCAACGGTGTGATCTCTGCTCACCGCAACCTCTGCCTCCTGGGTTCAAGCAATTCTCCTACCTCAGCCTCCCAAGTAGCTGAAATTACAGGCACGCACCACCATGCCTGGCTAATATTTTGTATTTTTAGTAGAGATGGGGTTTCACCATGTTGGCCAGGCTGGTCTTGAACTCCTGACCCCATGATCCGCCTGCCTTGGCCTCCCAAAGTGCTGGGATTACAGGCGTGAGCCACCGCACCTGGCCGAAGAGAAATTTTTGATAGCTACCATCTATGTGAACAAGAATCCTCATTCATACAAGGAGACATTAAGAAGTTTTGTATTTTCAGTAATGGTTGACTCTCTGTAATTTGCACCACATTTTTTGTTAGGGCAATGAAGGAAGCTAGATGAAATTAGTAGTAGGATAGGCTAACTGCTGCAACAAATAACCCCCAAATTAGAGGATTAATAAACAAACATGTATTTCTTGATCATATTACTGTCCAATGCAGGCTGACAAGGAAATGTAGCTCCATGCAGTCCTTCATGGACTCAGACTTCATCTCTCCTTTAAGTCCCTAGACTCCTCTCTATTCACCTGCAGATGAGGAAAAGAAGGAAGATTCTGTGTAGAGTGTTTTTATGGGCTAGACCTTGAAGTGATCATATTACTGTCTCTCTCACTCCCTGGTCTGAACTTGATCACACAGCCACACTTAAATCTAAGGGAGGCTGGGCAATAATACAGACATACCTTGGAGATATTGCTGGCTTGGTTCCAGACCACTGGAACCGATGAGTCACAGGAATTTTTTTGTTTCCCGGTACATATAAAAGTTACGTTTATACTGTAGTCTATTAAGTGTGCAATAGCATTATGTCAAAAAAATACATACTTTAATTTAAAAATGCTTTATTACTAAAAAATGCTAACAACTATTTGAGCCTTCAGTGAGTTGTAGTGTTTTTACTGTTATAGGCTTTTCTTGCCTCAATGTTTTGTTTCTTTTTACCCAGACAGAGTCTCACTCTGTTGCCCAGGTTGGAGTGCAGTGGCGTGATCTCGGCTCACTGCAACCTCTGCCTCCCAGGTTCAAGCGATTCTCTTGGCTCAGCCTCCTGAGTAGCTGAGATTACAGGTGCAGCCACCATGCCTGGTTTTGCTTTTTGTTTGTTTGTTTGTTTGTTTGTTTGTTTTTTGAGTTGGAGTTTTGCTCTTGTTGCCGAGGCTGGAGTGCAATGGCGTGATCTCGGCTCACCGTAACCTCTGCCTCCTGGGTTTAAGTGATTCTGCTGCCTCAGCCTCCTGAGTAGCTGGGATTACAGACATGTGCCAGCATGCCTGGCTAATTTTGTATTTTTAGTAGAGATGGTGTTTCTCCATGTTGGTCAGGCTGGTCTCGAACTCCCTGCCTCAGGTGATCCGCTCGCTTCAGCCTCCCAAAGTGCTGGGATTACAGGCATGAGCCACCGTGCCTGGCCTGGTTTTGTATTTTTAGTAGAGACAGGGTTTCCCCATGTTGGCCAGGCTGGTCTTGAACTCCTGACCTCAAGTGATCCACCCACCTCGGCCTCCCAAAGTGCTGGGATTATAGGCATGAACCACCATACCCAACCTCTTGCCTCAATGTTGATGACTGTTGACTGATCACGGTGGTGATTGCTGAAGGTTAGGATGACTGACAATTTCTT
Source organism: Pan paniscus (assembly GCF_029289425.2). NCBI lineage: Eukaryota > Metazoa > Chordata > Mammalia > Primates > Hominidae > Pan > Pan paniscus. The sequence goes on from NC_073254.2 coordinate 128,508,969, forward strand.
AAAATAAGACAATGAACTTTGCTGTACAATGGACTCTTGCTTTCACAAAAGATTTCTTTCTAGCAAGTGATGCTGTTTGATAGCATTTACTCACAGCAGAACTTCTTTTGAAATTGGAGTCAGTCCTCTCAACCCCTGCCACTGCTTTAACAACTAAGTTTATGTATTAGTCTAAATCCTTTGTTGTCATTTCAACAGTGTTCACACCATCTTCACCAGGAGTAGATTCCATCTCAAGAAACCACTTTCTTTCTCATCCATAAGAAGCAACTCCTTATCAGTTCAAGTTTGATCATGAGATTGCAGCAATTCAGCCATATCTTCAGGCTCCACTTCTAATTCTAGTTCTCTTGCCATATCTCTCTACCACATCTGCAGTTACTTCCTCTTGAACCTCTCCAAGTCATCCATGTGGGTTGGAATCCTCTTCTTCTAAACTCCTGTTAATGTTGATATTTCGACCTTCTCCCCATGAAGCACTAATGTTCTTCATGGTATCTAGAATGATAAATCCTTTCCGGAAAGTTTTCAATTAACTTAGCCCAGATCCATCAAAGGAATCGCTATATGTGGCAGCTATGGCCTTCCAAAATGTATTTCTTAAATAATTAGACTTGAAAGTCAAAATTACTTCTTGATCCATGGGCTGCAGAATGGATGTTGTGTTAACAGTCATGAAAACAACATTCATCTCTTTGTACAGTTCCACCAGAGCTCTTGGGTGACCGAGTGCATTGTCAATGAGCAGTAATCTTTTGAAAGAAGTCTTTTTTTCTGAGCAGTAGCTCTTAAAGGGGGCTTAAAATACATAGTAAACCATGCTATAAAAAGATGTGCTGTCATCCAGGCTTTGTTGTTCCATTTTTAGGGCACAGGCAGAGTAGATTTAGCATCATTCTTAAGGGCTCTAGGATTTTCAGAATGGTAAATGAGCATTGGCTTCAACTTAAAGTCACCAGCTGCATTAGCCCCTAGCAAGAGAGTCAGTCTATCCTTTTGAAGCTTTGAAGCCAGGCATTGACTTCCCTCTAGCTATGAAAGTCACAGAGGGCATCTTCTTTCGATTCATCTGCATTGAAAATCTGTTGTTTAGTGTAGCCACCTTCATAAATAATCTTAACTAGATCTTGCTGCAGCTTCTACATCAGCACTTGCTGTTTCACCTTGAACTTTCGTTATGGAGATGGCTTCTTTCCTTAAACCTCATGAACCAACCTCTGCTGGTTTCCGATTTTTCTTCTGCAGCTTCCTCACCTCTTTCAATCTTCATGTAATTGAAGAGAGTTAGGGCCTTGCTCTGTGTTAGGCTTTGTCTTAGGGAAGCATTGTGGCTGGTCTGATCTTCTATCTAGACCACTCAGACTTTCTCCAAATCAACAATAATGCTTTTTTACTTTCTTATAGTTTGTGTGTTCACTGGAGTAGCACTTTTTATTTCCTTCAAGACATTTTCCTTTTCATTCACAACTTGGCTAACTGTTTGGCTCAAGAGGCCTAGCTTTTGGCCTGTCTTGACTTTTGACATGCCTTCCCCACTAAGCATAATCATTTCTAGCTTTAGCTTTTATATGAGAGATGTACAACTCTTCCCTTCACTTGAACACAGGGGCCACTGTAATGTTATTAATTGACCTAATTTTAATGTTGTTGTATCTCAGGGAATAGGGAGGCCTGAGGAGAGGGAGAAAGATGGGGGAACAGCCAGTGGTGGAGCAGTCAGAACACACAAAATGTATCAAGTCCACCATCTTATAAGGATGTGGTTCGTGGCACCCCAAAGCAATTACAACAGTAACATGGAAGATCACTGATCCCAGATCACCATACCAGATGTAATAGTAATGAAAAAGTGTGACATATTGTGGCAGTTAACAAAATGTGACACAGAGACATGAAGTGAGCACATGCTGTTGGAAAAATGTCACCAACAGACTTGCTTGATGCAGAGTTGCCACAAATCTTCAATTTGTAAACAAAACAAAAGTATCTTCAGAATGCAGTAAAATGAAGCACAATAAAATGAAGTGTGCCTGTAGTCTATCTGTGTGCCCAGAAAGAAGAGAAAAACATGGATATTGGTATGCACTAAGCAATCTTGTTTTCAAAATGAGGTGAGCTGAGCTTACTTTTGGCAGCCTTATTGGGTTAGTGGGACAAAAGTCAGAGACTAGAGCCATCCAAGGATGGGAACCTATTTAACTGCCTGTATCCCCCACTTTGGATAAGGTCCTGAGTGGATTTCATCCTGAAGTCCTGAAGGACTGCACTTAGGAATTAGTGTAAAGCAGAAATAAGCCAGCCCTCTCATGGACTTTAGCCAGATTTTCAGCTGAATACTTAGAAAACCTCAAGCCCTGAGCTTGGATTTTTTTTTTTTTCTTTTTTCTTTTTTTTTTTTGAGATGGAGTCTCACACTGTCACCCAGGCTGGAGTACAATGGCACGATCTCAGCTCCCTGCAACCTCCGCGCCCAGGTTCAAGCGATTCTCCTGCCTCAGCCTCCCGAGTAGCTGGGATTGCAGGCGCCTGCCGCCGCACCCGGCTAATTTTTGTATTTTTAGTAGAGATGGGGTTTCACCATCTTGGCCAGGCTGGTCTTGAACTCCTGACCTCGTGATCCACTCGCCTCGGCCTCCCAAAGTTCTGGGATTACAGGCGTGAACCACTGCGCCCAGCCAGATTTTTTTCTATATGTATTTTTTTTCAAAGGTAAAATCCAGGATGTACAAAGATAACCAGGCATATGAGGAGACAAGACATTGTGAATGAGAACAAACAAAAACAACAGACAATAAAATTAGGAACTCCAGATATTGGAAGTATGAATCTATATTTTAAACAGTTAGACTTACATATTCAAAGAACTTTTTTTAAAAAAAAGTGGGCTTGGAACTATGCTTCAGAAGGGATCTAGAGATAATAAAAAGAGACATCTCAACCTTGAAAAAGAATCAGTGGAAATTCTAGAGCTACAAAGTGCAGTAACCAAAATTAAGGGCTCAAGGGATGAGCTTAAGAGCAGATTAAACACAGCTAAGGAGAAGCACAGTGGATCAGAAAAACTATCCAAAATGAATCATGGAGAAGTAATAAAGAAATATACAAAATAAAGGATAAAAGGAGAGTATGACGTTTAACCTAGGTGCATTTAAAGTATCAGAAGGAGAAGAGAAAGGGAATGGAGCAGAGGCAATATACATATGTAGATGTACTTGATATTGTCTGACATTTATGGAGAAAAATACGGACAACACACTAGTCATCATGCTTACATGGGGAAAAATTGCGAAAATTAAGACATGCTATAAATGGGAGCATATTGACCTGGACTGTGGTCACGGGTTTTGACTGGTTTACTTTAAAGTACAGTCACCCCTCTGTATCCATGGGTAATTGGTTCCAGGACCTTCCACAGACACCAAATCTGCAGATCCTGAAGTCCCTGATATAAAGTGGAGTAGTATTTGCATATAACCCATGCACATCCTCCCATATTTTTTGTTTGTTTGTTTTTGAGACAAGGTCTCTGTCGACCAGGCTCGAGTGCAATGGTGGTGATCTCAGCTCACTGCAAACTCAGACTCCCAGGCTCAAACGATCCTCCTACCTCAGCCTCCTGAGTAGCTGCAACTACAGGCACATACCACCACACCTGGCTAACTTTGTGTATCTTTTGTAGAGATGGGGTTTCACTATGTTGCCCAAGCTGGTCTCCAACTCCTGAGCTCAAGTGATCCACCCACCTCAGCTTCTCAAAGTGCTGGGATTACAGGTGTGAGCCACTGGGCCTGGCTTCCTCCCGTATTCTTTAATTATCTCCAGATTATTTATAATACCTAGTGCAATGTAAATGCTATGTAAATAGTTGTTATAATCTCCAACTCCTGAGCTCGAGTGATCCACCCACCTCAGGTTCCCAAAGTGCTGGGATTACAGGCGTGAGCCACTGGGCCTGGCTTCCTTCCATATTCTTTAATTATCTCCAGATTATTTATAATACCTAGTACAATGTAAATGCTATGTAAATGGTTGTTATAATGTATTGCTTTTTAATTTGTATTGGTTTTTATGTTACATTTTTTTCCAAATATTTTGATTGGCAGTTGGTTGGATCTGCAGATGTGGAACCCACAGATATGGGGAGCCAACTGAATTGTTTTTCTTGTTTATCTTTCCTATTTATTATTCTCTTTTTAATTTTTGACTTTTTTGAACTTTTCTTTTTAGAAATATGCTTACCCATGAATTTATTGAAAACCAAAATGTCATTATTTTAAATTAGTCCTATTCTTATTGGATCTGATTTTTTGGGGGGAAAAAACTTCCTTCTTTGATAAATACATTTCATTCTTCTTTCTCATGTTTTTAAAGAAAAAAGTAATATTGCTATCTCTCGTGGCCTAAATTGAGAGAGATCTCTTTGGCAATGAATAACCTCTCCTTGTTTGAATGACTTTTTTTTAATTGTAGTAAAATACCATATAACATAAAATTGACCATTTTAACTAATTTTAAGTGTACAGTTCAGTGACATTAAGTACATTCATATTGTTGTGCAGTGATCAACACTGTCTACCTCTAGAACTTTTTCCTCATCCTAGACTGAATGTATTAAACAACAATTCCGCATTCCCCCAATGACTGTTGTCTTGAAAGGAGAAAGATAACTCTACTGAGCTTTGTTTTCTTTATGTGAATGAGCATGTAATTGTTTTAGGGATATGAGGGGAAGGAATAGTTGCTAATGTAATGGCAAATGCAGAACCTACTGACAAAGGTATGTAATTTGTAAAATAGCTGAATGGGCAAAATTCTGATTTTTCAGTTGCCCTAGGCACTTCAGTGCACTTCTGATAATGATTTTCCTTGGGCATGTAGTTATTCTGATAGAAATCACATCCATGCATAACGAGTGAGCTTAATTATACATAACTACATACATAATATGAGGTTTTACATTTTTTTATGTATACTTTCTGGTTTACAAAAGATGAGACACTAAATCCTAACTGATCTCAAAAAAAGTAGTGTACCCTCAGAGCATGAGAGTCTTAATGTATGAGTTTTCCTTTTTATAACAAGACATGTATTTTGCCCTCCCCTCTCCCTTTCGGGGATTGTTTTCACTATTTGGTGATTCCACCGTCTCATCTGGTGCCTGCTGTGACTCCCAAGACAGACAAGTGCACAAAGGCTGATTTAGGGTCTTGGATTCCTCTTGAGAATGACATACTCAATTCATTTGTACTGATCCCAATCATTTGAGCTCAAAATAATAAAAATAAAAGTAGCCAAGATGGTTTGAATACTAATGTATGCCTCAGGCACTGTGCTAAACGCTTTGCATATATTATTTTGTTTAATTCTCACGATTCTGTCAGATAGGAATCAAATCCCCATTTTACAAATGGGAAAACTAAGGAACAGGAAGATGATGTAATTTGCCAGTGGCACCCAGTTGATAAGTAGCAACTGAGGAGTCAGATCCAGGCCTTCCAGAACCCTCACTCCCACCTTCTCTATTAACACGTGCTCCTGGTCTGTACTGGGCTCAACAGCAGGATTCTCTTGGAACAGAAGTAGGTTTAAACCAACCCCACCCCACTCCCAGAAAAACCCACAGCATGCTGGAACCCTCCATGGCTGAGGTGAGTGACTTGTCTCAGCTAAGGCCAGGCACGAGGTCTGGAGATAGAGGCTTTCCAGCCAGGGAAGGAAAATGGGAAGGGCGGAGCTTGCCTCCTCCTGGCTGCCATTTGTTATCTGGTTGGTGAGAAGAGATGGGAGGAAGGGGCACTGTCAGCACATTTCCAAAGGACTCGGGTCATTCTTGGTGCTCTTTGTCTCTGGTTTTGTGCCCATTGCCTAGGTCCCATAATTGCTGCATCCTTCTTAGAACTGCTCTCTATTTAGGGAACCACTTCTCCAGAACCTAACTCTCTGGATTTACTTGTACCTCCCCACACCTCCATGCAAATTCTTCTTTCCTGAGCATAACTGATTTCAGCTGGTTGGTAGGAGAGTGGTAGGCTTAAGTGAATGGACAAAGGTGAGAATGACTCTCCTCCTCCTCACGGTTTCCTAATTCTCCCAGGAATATCGCCATATCAACATTTCTGAAAGAAGTTTCATGCAAAGGACTTCCCAAATGAGATAGACATTTCTGGACAGGGAGGAATATTGATGGATTCTGCCAGAAACTGAGGAGGCTCAGCCACCTGTGTCCTAGAGGTTGGTCAGGGTGACCCAGGAGCTTCCAGAGGGACTTCAGAGCAGCTCCTGGGCCACTCAGTCTCTGCCTTCTCCCGACTCCAGCAGGGCCAGAAACACTCTCCCAACATTTGCTCATGGTTTGCTGCTCACAGAGTACAGTCATCCACAGGCAGCTTAAAATGAGCAGAGGTAACATTTCCTGGGAGTGTTCCTAACCCCAAAGAATGTGTTTGCAGATTGTGTTCCTAATGTTCAGGAGTTAAATTCATGTTTCAGAAACAAGCACTTTACATCTGTAGGTGGCACTTTTGTGAATAATATTGTGGACCTTGAGTCCCATACTCTCCTCGTATCAGGAGGCAGTGTACTGCCTCCAGTTATTCTGGAGCTCTCATCTGCTCCTGCTTATTTAAGCCCTTCAGTATTTCCTACAGAGGTTAGCAGTGTTGCACTTGAATAATTGTACCTTAAATTAAACTAAACATAATTTCTGATGATTTTCATACTGAAGCACAGTCTTTATTTCAAAATGGTGGCATAATCTTCAGCATGCCGTTATCAAATAGCTCCATTGACCAATAGTGGCAGTTTGCAGTTGAGTCACGGGAAGGGTTTATTAGGACATGTTTAAAGTGATGTCATAGAAATAAAAATATGGACAGAGACCTAAAGACTACCAACTAAGGCTGTGGCTAGAGATATTCTTTAACTCCCCACCGCACTCTTGTCTTCTCTCTTGCCCCTTTTTCACATCACTATTAAGGCAACACAGTGTATGTTATCTGTGTCCTTAGCCTACTCTGAAAACACTGCCCTTGGTTTCACCAAATAGTGAAAACAATCCCCGAAAGGGAGAGAGGGGAGGGCAAAATACAGTGTCTTTTTGTAAAAAGGAAAACTCATACATTAGGACTCTCATGCTCTGAGGGTACACTACTTTTTTGGAGCTCAGTTAGGATTTAGTGTCTCATCTTTTGTAAGCCGGAAAGTATATGTAAAAAAATGTAAAACCTCATATTAGGTATGTAGTTATGTATAATTAAGCTCACTTGTTATGCATGGATGTGATTTCTATCAGAATAACTACATGCCCAAGGAAAATCATTATCAGAAGTGCACTGAAGTGCCTAGGGCAACTGCCTGTGGGTAACTTGGTCAAGTTACCCACAGCTACCACCTAGATCACACCATGACAAGAAAGAGGTGTTTTTACACTAAACCACTCCAAAGGCAACCAGAATTGGTTTATTTTTAAATTTTCTTTTATTTCATTTTATCATAGCCACTTGGAGCCAGTGACTATTTGGAACTATCAAAGAATTTTGATACAATATTTTTACGAAACATTCCGCAATTTACTCTGGCAAACAGGACTCAAGGTCGAAGATTCATAACTCTCATCGATAACTTTTATGATCTCAAGGTAAGGATGTAGTAAATTTTCTTAAAACTAAACACTTTGTATTGTGAAGCCAGATTGCCTGGGCTGGAAATCCTGACTTAGCATACTTCTATCACTTACCGCACCTCTTTGTGCCTCCATTCCCTCATGTGTGAATTGGGGATGATAATATTATTTACTTCTGAGGGTTGTTGCGAGGACTAAAAAGGCAAATCCATGTAAAGCATTTAAAACATTTGGCACAAGCTGAATGCTGTATAAGCACTATCAGTAGAAGCAGCAGTAGCACTATAGTAAAGCTCCCATCACAAGACACTCTGCTATATGAATGATTGCATCATTCTACCAGACAGCTTATGTGCTTCATCTATCACGTTCTAAAACACAATGTCTTGCATAAACTGAATGCTCAGTAAGTATTTGTTGCATGAATAAATGATTGCACTGATAGAATAATGCATGAGCAAGCCAGGTGTGATGGCTCATGCCTATCATCCCAGCACTTTGGGAGGCCAAGGGAGGATCGCTTGAGGCCAGGCATTCAAGACCAGCCTGGACAACATAGCAAAATCCTAGCTCTACAAAAAATAAGAAAATTAGCTGGGTATGGTGATGAGGGCCTGTCATCCTGCCTACTTGGGAGGCTAAGGTGGGAGGATTGCTTAAGCCCAGGAGTTCAAGGTTACAGTAGTGAGTCATGACCACGCCACTGCACTGCAGCCTTCCAGCCTGGGTGACAGAGTGAGGCCCTATCTCTCAAAAAAAAAAAAAAAAAGAAGAAGAAGAAGAAGTAGAAGGAGGAGGAGGAGGAGGAGGGAGGTAGGAGGAAGGAAGAAGGAAGAAGAAGTAGAAGGAGGAGGAGGAGGAGGGAGGTAGGAGGAAGGAAGAAGGAAGAAGGAAGAGAAGGAGAAGGAGGAGAAGGAGAAGGAGAAGAAAACAAATGAGGGAATGACTAGAGGACCCTTCTGAATATTGAAGCTCTCTCTCTCCCTATGACCCAGAAACCCCAGTAGCTAGCATTATACCATCTTGTTGTTTGTTTGTTTTTAATCCACATGTTTTAGTGTGAATTGCCAAGTCACTGCCCATTCATCAAAGGCAGCATGGCCTACTGGTTCAAGAGTGGGCCCTGGGGTCAGGCTGTCTATCCTAAAGGCCACCTTAATCTCTCTGAGCTTCAACTGCCTTTTCTAGAAAAAGCAGATAATAATGGTACTTATAAAGTTGTTGTGAGTATTCAACAAGCATGTAAAGCACAAAGAATGTTGTCTGGCCTATGGTACACTCTCAGTAAAGGTGAGCTATTAGTAGAATATATCTGTAAATATAGATTCATAGCAAAAGTACAATTTGAAGTTAGAGTTAATTTAAATATTATTTTACCATTAGATATACTTTTTTCTCCCTATTCTTTGCACAGAATTAGATAGAGCAGTGATTCTAAATTGAAGGGGCTTCGTGGGAAGAAGATAAGCAACAGAATCTGCTGGGAGGGAGAGGTGACAATTTAATGTTTCATTTGCTCATTCATTCTGTAAACTTCATCATGCCAAGCACTAGAAATTCAGTGGCAAGTGAAAATAGATGGTGCTTGCCTTCAAAGAGCTTAGATAGCCTGATATCAGAGAAACGTGAATCAGATGTCCACAGAACTCAATGTAAAATCACCACTGTGGGATGACCTGTTAGACAGAGAAGGAGGCATATGGTGCTGTGAGAGTCTAGCAGGGGAGAGTGCACTGATCTATGGGGTGGGAAATCCTCTGAGGGCCACCTGTGGCAGAACCATGTGGCCTACTTAAAAATCCAGATTCCAGAGCTCACCCATTCCCACCCCAGCAAATGAGTACCAGGCATGGGGCCAGGAACTGCATGTTCTCATGTTTCTCAGGTGCTTCTTATAAACGCTGAGAAGAGTGAGGGCTAAACTCTATGCACAGAATGAAAATGGGTAACCAGCATGGGGAGTTTGCAGCAACCTCTCTGGGATGGGCCGAGTGTGAAAGGCAGCAAGTGTGGCTCTGATGCAGAAGCTGAGGGAAGCCCACATAAGGGAGTGCTATCAAAAGCCGCTGTGCATCCCCGTGGAGCCCACACACATGTGATGGGGAATCTGGAGAGGCAGAAGGCTGAGGACACAGAGCTGGGGGATGGAGGCCCATCAGCTGTGAGTGGTGGCCTTCCACAGACTCGACTCTACAGTAATGGTGGGGAGGGCAGGGGTGGAATGAAGGGCAGGGGCCTGGAGGCTGCTGTTTTTACAGGACTAGGCTTCAAGAAGAAGACAACAGAGGGGCATGAATAGGATGGCTCATAGTGGAGGATGGAGAGACTCGTTATTTTGATATTTCAGCTAGGAATGCCTTACAGAAAGCTTATGGTCCCCATCCCTCAGTCCCACCCCCTAACCCTACCTCACCCCCACCTTTTCACTTCTTAATCGAAGGAAAAAAGAATTTTTCTGGCAACATGATAGAATATTCAAACTACCCTCCTAACATTCCCTTTAACTAAATCACACATTTAGAGATTATACTTTTTATTAAAGTGTAGTCAAAACCATTTTATTTCAAAAATTGGTAGCATTAAACAGACATTATTCTAGAATGTATTCATGGAGATTTGTGAAAGAAGGATATACCCATGTAAATAATGAAAAATTATCTTTGATTAAAATAACTTATAAGAGGAGGTAGAAGGCCATTTGGATATGGAAAATCTAGTGTCAAATGTCAACACACGATTTTTAAGTACTGGTGTATTATTATTTAAATAATGATTTTAAAAGATAGCTATGAATCCTGAAGACAAATTCAGGACTTTTAAAACATCAAGAAGAATATGTTTTGTATGGTGGAGCCAAGATGGCCAAATAGGGACAGCTCCAGTCTACAGCTCCCAGCATGAGCGACGCAGAAGATGAATGATTTCTGCATTTCTAACTGAGGTACTGGGCTCATCTCACTGGGGATTGTCAGACAGTGGGTGCAGGACAGTGGGTGCAGCGCACCGAGCGTGAGCCGAAGCAGGGCGAGGCATCGCCTCACCCGGGAAGCACAAGGCATCAGGGAATTCCCTTTCCTAGCCAAGGAAAGGGGTGACAGATGGCACCTGGAAAACCGGATCACTCCCACCCTAATACTGTGCTTTTCCAACGGTCTTAGCAAACGGCACACCAGGAGATTATATTCCACGCATGGCTTGGAGGGTTCCACACCCACAGAGCCTCGCTCATTGCTAGCACAGCAGTCTGAGATCAAACTGCAAGGCGGCAGCGAGGATGGTGGAGGGGCACCTACCACTGCCAAGGCTTGAGTAGGTAAACAAAGCGGCTGGGAAGCTCCAACTGGGTGGAGCCCACTGCAGCTCAAGGAGGCTTGCCTGTCTCAGTAGACTCCACCTCTGGGGGCAGGGCATAGCCAAACAAAAGGCAGCAGAAACCTCTGCAGACCTAAATGTTCCTGTCTAACAGCTTTGAAGAGAGTAGAGGTTCTCCCAGCACACAGCTTGAGATCTGAGAATGGACAGACTGTCTCCTCAAGTGGGTCCCTGACCCCCAAGTAGCCTAACTGGGAGGCACGCCCCAGTAGGGGCAGACTGACACCTCATATGGCCGGGTACTCCTCTGAGACAAAACTTCCAGAGGAACGATCAGGCAGCAAAATTTGCTGTTCACCAGTATCTGCTGTTCTGCAGCCTCCACTGCTGATACCCAGGCAAACAGGGTCTGGAGTGGACCTCCAGCAAACTCCAACAGACCTGCAGCTGAGAGTCCTGACTGTTAGAAAGAAAACTAACAAACAGAAAGGACATCCACACCAAAACCCCATCTGTACGTCACCATCATCAAAGACCAAAGGCAGATAAAACCACAAAGACGGGGAAAAAACAGAGCAGAAAAACTGAAAATTCTAAAAATCAGAGCGCCTCTCCTCCTCCAAAGGAACGCAGCTCCTCACTAGCAACGGAACAAAGATCGGGTTATCCACAAAGGGAAGCCCATCAGACTAACAGTGGATCTCTTGGCAGAAACTACAAGCGAGAAGAGAGTGGGGGCCAATATTCAACATTCTTAAAGAAAAGAATTTTCAACCCAGAATTTCATATCCAGCCAAACTAAGCTTCATAAGTGAAGGAGAAATAAAATCCTTTACAGACAAGCAAATGCTGAGAGATTTTGTCACCACCAGGCCTGCCCTACAACAGCTCCTGAAGGAAGCACTAAACATGGAAAGGAACAACCGGTACCAGCCACTGCAAAAACATGTCAAATTGTAAAGACCATCAAGGCTAGGAAGAAACTGCATCCACTAACGAGCAAAATAACCAGCTAACATCATAATGACAGGATCAAATTCACACATAACAATATTAACTTTAAATATAAATGGACTAAATGCTCCAATTAAAAGACACAGACTGGCAAATTGGATAAAGAGTCAAGACCCATCAGTGTGCTGTATTCAGGAAACCCATCCCACGTGCAGAGACACACATGGACTCAAAATAAAGGGATGGAGGAAGATCTACCAAGCAAATGGAAAACAAAAAAAGGCAGGGGTTGCAATCCTAGTCTCTCATAAAACAGACTTTAAACCAACAAAGATCAAAAGAGACAAAGAAGGCCATTACATAATGGTAAAGGGATCAATTCAACAAGAAGAGCTAACTCTTCTAAATATATATGCACCCAATACAGGAGCACCCAGATTAATAAAGCAAGTCCTTAGAGACCTACAAAGAGACTTAGACTCCCACACAATAATAATGGGAGACTCTAACACCCCACTGTTAACATTAGACAGATCAACAAGACAGAAAGCCAACAAGGATATCCAGGAATTGAACTCAGCTCTGCACCAAGTGGACCTAATAGACATCTACAGAACTCTCCACCCCAGATCAACAGAATATACATTCTTTTCAGCACCACACCACACCAATCCAAAATTGACCACATAGTTGGAAGTAAAGCACTCCTCAGCAAATGTAAAAGAACAGAAATTATAACAAACTGTCTCTCAGACCACAGTGCAATCAAACTAGAACTCAGGATTAAGAAACTCACTCAAAACGACTCAACTACATGGAAACGGAACAACCTGCTCCTGAATGAACTACTGGGTACATAACGAAATGAAGGCAGAAATAAAGATGTTCTTTGAAACCAACGAAAACAAAGACACAGCATACCAGAATCTCTGGGACACATTCAAAGCAGTGTGTAGAGGGAAATGTATAGCACTAAATGCCCACAAGACAAAGCAGGAAAGATCTAAAATTGACACCCTATCATCGCAATTAAAAGAACTAGAGAAGCAAGAGCAAACACATTCAAAAGCTAGCAGAAGGCAAGAAATAACTAAGATCAGAATAGAACTGAAGAAAATAGAGACACAAAAAACCCTTCAAAAAATCAATGAATCCAGGAGCTGGTTTTTTGAAAAGATCACCAAAATTGATAGACCACTAGCAAGACTAATAAAGAAGAAAAGAGAGAAGAATCAAATAGACACAATAAAAAATGATAAAGGGGATATCACCACTGATCCCACAGAAATACAAACTACCATCAGAGAATACTATAAACACCTCTACGCAAATAAACTAGAAAATCTAGAAGAAATGGATAAGTTCCTGGACACATACACCCTCCCAAGACTAAACCAGAAAGAAGTTGAATCTCTGAATAGACCAATAACAGGCTCTGAAATTGAGGCAATAATTAATAGCTTACCAACCAAAACAAGTCCAGGACCAGATGGATTCACAGCCGAATTCTACCAGAGGTACAAGGAGGAGCTGGTACCATTCCTTCTGAAACTATTCCAATCAATAGAAAAAGAGGGAATCCTCCCTAACTCATTTTATGAGGGCAGCATCATCCTGATACCAAAGCCGGGCAGAGACACAACAAAAAAAGAGAATTTTAGACCAATATCCCTGATGAACATCCATGCAAAAATCCTCAATAAAATACTGGCAAACCGAATCCAGCAGCACATCAAAAAGCTTATCCACCATGATCAAGTGGGCTTCATCCCTGGGATGCAAGGCTGGTTCAACATACACAAATCAATAAACGTAATCCAGCATATCTACAGAACCAAAGACAAAAACCACATAATTATCTCAATAGATGCAGAAAAGGCCTTTGACAAAATTCAACAGCCCTTCATGCTAAAAACTCTCAATAAATTAGGTATTGATGGGACGTATCTCAAAATAATAAGAGCTATCTATGACAAACCCACAGCCAATATCATACTGAATGGGCAAAAACTGGAAGCATTCCCTTCGAAAACTGGCAAAAGACAGGGATGCTCTCTCTCACCACTCCTATTCAACATAGTGTTGGAAGTTCTGGCCAAGGCAATCGGGCAGGAGACAGAAATAAAGGGTATTCAATTAGGAAAAGAGGAAGTCAAATTGTCCCTGTTTGCAGATGACATGATTGTATATCTAGCAAACCCCATCGTCTCAGCCCAAAATCTCCTTAAGCTGATAAGCAACTTCAGCAAAGTCTCAGGATACAAAATCAATGTGCAAAAATGACAAGCATTCTTATACACCAATAACAGACAAACAGAGAGCCAAATCATGAGTGAACTCCCATTCACAATTGCTTCAAAGAGAATAAAATACCTAGGAATCCAACTTACAAGGGATGTGAAGGACCTCTTCAAGGAGAACTACAAACCACTGCTCAATGAAATAAAAGAGGATACAAACAAATGGAAGAACATTCCATGCTCATGGGTAGGAAGAATCAATATCATGAAAATGGCCATACTGCCCAAAGTAATTTATAAATTCAATGCCATCCCCATCAAGCTACCAATGATTTTCTTCACAGAATTGGCAAAAACTACTTTAAAGTTCATATGGAACCAAAAAAGAGCCCGCATTGCCAAGACAATCCTAAGCCAAAAGAACAAAGCTGGAGGCGTCACGCTACCTGACTTCAAACTATACTACAAGGCTGCAGTAACCAAAACAGCATGGTACTGGTACCAAAACAGAGATATAGACCAATGGAACAGAACAGAGCCCTCAGAAGTAATGCCACATATCTACAACTATGTGATCTTTGACAAACCTGACAAAAACAAGCAATGGGGAAAGGATTCCCTATTTAATAAATGGTGCTGGGAAAACTGGCTAGCCATATGTAGAAAGCTGAAACTGTATCCTTTCCTTACACCTTATACAAAAATTAGTTCAAGATGGATTAAAGACTTAAACGTCAGACCTAAAACCATAAAAACCTTAGAAGAAAACCTAGGCAATACCATTCAGGACATAGGCATGGGCAAGGACTTCATGTCTAAAACACCAAAAGCAATGGCAACAAAAGCCAAAATTGACAAATGGGATCTAATTAAACTGAAGAGCTTCTGCCCAGCAAAAGAAACTACCATCAGAGTGAACAGGCAGCCTACAGAATGGGAGAAAATTTTTGCAATCTACTCATCTGACGAAGGGCTAATATCCAGAATCTACAATGAACTCAAACAAATTTACAAGAAAAAAAAACAACAAACCCATCAAAAAGTGGGTGAAGGATATGAACAGACACTTCTCAAAAGAAGACATTTATTCAGCCAAAAGACACATGGAAAAATGCTCATCATCACTGGCCATCAGAGAAATGCAAATCAAAACCACAATGAGATACCATCTCACACCAGTTAGAATGGTGATCATTAAAAAGTCAGGAAACAACAGGTGCTAGAGAGGATGTGGAGAAATAGGAACACTTTACACTGTTGGTGGGACTGTAAACTAGTTCAACCATTGTGGAAGTCAGTGTGGCAATTCCTCAGGGATCTAGAACTAGAAATACCATTTGACCCAGGCATCCCATTACTGGGTATACATCCAAAGGATGATAAATCATGCTGCTATAAAGACACATGCACACGTATGTTTATTGTGGCACTATTCACAATAGCAAAGACTTGGAACCAACCCAAATGTCCAACAATGATAGACTGGATTAAGAAAATGTGGCACATGTACACCATGGAATACTATGCCGCCATAAAAAATGAGTTCATGCCCTTTGTAGGGACATGGATGAAGCTGGAAACCATCATTCTCAGCAAACTATGGCAAGGACAAAAAACCAAACACCGCATGTTCTCACTCATAGGTGGAAATTGAACAATGAGAACACATGGACACAGGAAGGGGAACTTCACACACCGGGGCTTGTTGTGGGGTGGGGGGAGGGGGGAGGGATAGCATTAGGAGATATACCTAACGTTAAATGACGAGTTAATGGGTGCAGCACACCAACATGGCACATGTATACATATGTAACAAACCTGCAGGTTGTGCACGTGTACCCTAAAACTTAAAGTATAATAATAAAAAAAAGAATATGTTTTGTATTTAAACTAGTGGATATAAAAAATATAAAAGCTGTTTCCAATATATGATCACATATGAACACTCATTCAAATACTTATGTAATCAAGAGATATTAATGTAAATCTTAGTCTTTTTGAAGAATGTCCTAGCAGGATGCTGAGATAATAAATGTAGGTTCTGGACACTCACTGGCCTAATTAGAATAGCAATGCACTGAACTTAGCAGTCTGCTGTGCAGCAAAAGCGTAACTAACCTCTTTACAGTGTCCCTGGGCAGCGTCTTAGGTGCACAGACCAGCTCCAAACAGCCAGGTATAAATGTCAACATCACAGTGTAATCATCTTAGTCAGTATGTGGTGCTATAACAAAATACCATGGTCTGGGTAATTTATAAATAATAGGAATTTATTTCTTCCAGTTCTGGGAGGTCTGAGATCAAGGAGCCAGCAGGTTTGGGTGTTTGGTGAGGGCTATTATCTGCTTTGTTGCCAGCAGAGGGCACAAATGTTGTTCTCACATGGTGGAAGGAATGGAAGGCAAAAAGTGGTGAACTCCCTCCATCAAATCCTGTATAAAGGCACCGAATCCCATGCATGAAGGCAGAGCCTCATGACTCAATCATATCCTAGAGGCCACACCTCTTAATCCTGTTGCATTGTGGAGTAAGTTTCAGCATGAATTTTGGATGGAACAAAAACATTCAAACCAGAGCAGTAATGGCAAAAGCATTGGACTAAGAACTGAAGATCTGGGCTGACATCTTGAGCTGAGTCCTCTCCAGCCCTGAAGTCTCCCAATAAACCTTTGTGCCCTACTTCACAGGGTGGTATGAGTTGTGTGGAAATATTCTGAAAAGTACTATGCAGTTTTAAAACACTGCTTTAAAGAGATAAACAATTAGGGGGAAAAAATGGACGTCTTAAAAGCAAAGATCCAAGCTCCTGTATGTGAAAAACAGACTTTTATTTTGTGAGATTTTTCTTACCTTCAACTTGTGAAATGTAAAGAGTAACACATTTACCCATTTTCTTCTATTTCAGGTGCGTATAATTTGCTCTGCGTCGACTCCTATATCAAGCTTATTTTTGCATCAACATCATGATAGTGAGTTGGAGCAAAGCAGAATACTGATGGATGATTTGGGGCTGAGCCAGGTAGGCGATATTAACATAATCTCTTTTTATTATAAAACAGCTTAATTGTTTTTGGTTTGATGCATGGCTACATTTTGAAGAAGAAATGCAGTGTATAGTTAACCATTGATTGGCGCTTCTTGTATAAGCCCATGTAGCAAATTTATCATTCTCAATATCACTGAATATAGAAAATTATAAACTTACAGTGGAAGGAACCTTAGTGGTCATGTAGTTCAGTGCTCCATTTTGCATGTGATAAAAATGAAGCCCACGGAGGTGGACTAAGGTGCCCACAGTCACACTGCTGAATAATGGCAGGCCAGAGCTGGATGCCAAACCACCTGTGCCCGGTTCTGGGCTTGCTCTGCTATACCATGCTGCCCTTTCTGGGTATCTTTCTAAATGATTGCTGGATTTGTAGAGTGCATGATACAGTATCCAAGCATGTAGGCTGGCTAGTCCAGGACCATGGAGTGCCTAGCAAGGCCCCAGGCTTGAAAAGAAATCCCTAACTAATCTCTCAACCTCCATTCTGCAAACATTTATGGAGTACCTGTGGGTGCCAGGCTCTGAGGACACTCTGTAGGGAACAAACAGATGCTAGCCCAGTTCTCCTGGAGCTTGGAGTCTGGTGATTCACCCCAGGCCAACTAGAAGTGACTTTGCGTTTTCTTCTTCTATAAGAACGTTACGGGATGTGTTTCTCAACTATCGACAACTGAAATATTAGTCAAAAGTTTACAACTATCAACACTCACTCCATGAGGGGAGCCCAATTCTTCCAGCCCCACAGGTGAAAGACCTCTGGAACAAGGAAACAATTCCTTATCAACCTGAATAGAAATGAGGCATTTTCAGGAGTTTGGGAGAACGAGGCCAATTTAAAAAGTGAACTTTCCAATATGGTGACTTAAACCTATGTGTATGTCTTAGTCTGCTATAACAAAACACCATGAACTGGGTAGCTTACAGACAACAGAAATTTATTTCTAACAGTTCTGGAGGCTGGGAAGTCCAAGATCAGGGTGCCAGATTTGGCATCTGATGAAGGCCCACTTCCTAGTTCCTAAGCCTCTGTCTTTTCTGTATAAACCTCACATGGTGGAAGGGGTGATGGATCTCTCTGGGGCATGTTTTATAAAGGCATTAATCCCATTCATGAGGGCTCCACCCACAAGACCTAATCATCTCCCAAAGGCTCCACCTCCAATACCATCACCTTATGGGTTAGGATTTCAGCATATGAATTTTGGATGTACATAAACACTCAGATCTAACCTAGAACAGTTTCATCCTGAAACCATCCCCCTGCGCCTGGTCCATGGAAAAATTGTCTTCCACGAAACTGGCCCCTGTTGCCAAAAGGTTGGTAAAGTTTACATCATTGGCTCTTAAAACTTTTTTCCCCTAGGCTGGTGCAATGGGTCATTCCTATAATCCTAGCACTTTGGGAGGCCGAGGTGGGCAGACTGCTTTGAGCTCAGGAGTTCAAGACCAGCCTGGGCAACATGGTGAAACCCCCATTTCTACAAAAAATAAAAAATAAAATAAAAAAATTAGCCGGGTGTGGTGGCACACACCTGTAATCCTAGCTACTGGGGAGGCTGAGGCAGGAAGATCACTTGAACCCAAAAGGCAGAGGTTGCAGTGAGGCAAGATGGCACCACTGCACTCCAGCCTGGGTGACAGAGTGAGACCCTATCTCAAATTCCCCTAGGATCAAGAAAAAATAAGCTCAGCAGACAGAGCCAATCATGCATGAAGAAATCAGGGAATGTGATCTCAGGGTCATGAAGGTTCACAATGGATCAGTGGAGAAGATGGACTTAGGAATCTAGAATTTTTCTCTGAAAAAGCATACTAGCAAACCCCTAAGGAAAGAGAAAAATTCCAAGCCCACTTAGTGGCCATGAGTCTGTGTTGGTATCACCAGTCTGGGGTTACCAGCCTCACAGAGACAGAGTTTCCCAATTTGGTCCTAGATGGTGGGATCAGTTGTCCCAGCAGCTGAAGACTAAAAACAGCCCTGCCTTTCAGCCCTGGCTTTTAGATCCCAGGCACATTCTCCAGAACCCAGACCCACTGCTCATTTGCATTTGCTCTCCTTTAGTCATTGGTTGGATTGGAAAAGGCTCTCCAGAGGTTTGTCCTTAGGGCCTCCCCCTTAGGCACTGGGACCCTGTCTGGAGGCCTACACCAGCCTCTTTCTAGCTTCTCAGAACTACTGGTTTTTTTTTTTTGCCATTACTTATTTCTGGTGTACACTTTTGGAGAAAGTTTTCCCTTTTAAGTTTTCTCTCTGATAATTTGATGTGTTTACTGCCTATCAGTTTAAATTGGTTGACTCTCTAGTCTCATTTAAGAGATTGTATATGGAAAAAAAAAGTTATAAAAAAAGGCATAATCTAAACCGGTAAGCCTAAAAAGTTTTTTTAAACCTATACTTAGGTTCTGTAAATTTTCATTTGTGATAGCTTTATTTTAATTTCTTTGTTTTATAACCAGGATTCAGCAGAAGGACTCTCCATGTTTACCGGAGAAGAGGAAATCTTTGCATTTCAGCGCACAATTTCCCGACTCACGGAAATGCAGACTGAACAGTACTGGAACGAAGGAGACAGAACCAAGAAGTAACTGCCACTTTTGCATAAATAAAACTCTAGACAAATGGTTAACGCAGGCAGAACTCCTTATTGTGGGACTTGAAGGAATCATTTCCTCATCATTAATTATGCACTTTGTCCTCTGGACCATTTTAATCTAAAATTGCTCTCAAGGATCTAGTGGATTAGTAAGTTAAACACTTAACATTTTTTAGGTCTGCTTTTTCTTATTTGGCCTTATTTCTGCACCATGAAATTAAAATCATCTCATTCCTGAAGATGAATGTAGGACCAGACATTTTAGCTTCACATTAAACCACCTGAATGAACCTTGAATGCACAAGTAAATGCAAGACGTCTGGATACCTTCAAGCTTTGGCTGCATGGTGGTGGCATGTTAGAAATACATCTTTTATAATGGGGGAAGAATGCCCTATGTTTCAATTCAAAACAAAGACAGTTTTCCAATCTGATATAAACTAAAAGGGATAATGTTTTAGAATATGGGCTTATATGTGGTTTTTTTTTTTGGTTATGAATTACAGTAAATCTCCCAGGCCTTCAGATTTCTACATAATGGAAGAATATGTTTTTAACCCTGAGATCAAGTTTAGTAGGCAGGACTTGATCTCAAGTGGTCACAAAGTTTTCTAAAAAAAAATAGAAAATTATGATGGGATCAAATAAGGAGCAAGTGTCAAATTCCAGCCAACAGGCAGATCTGCAGGCAGAGCTACAAACTCTGCAGTCAGGAATGGGGACCAGTGAGAGAGTATGGGCGGGGGGGTGGGTGTCAGAGTCGTAGGCACTCCAACAGCAGAGGAGACTCCCGCTCACATGAGGCCAGCCGTACCCCAGTGGACAGCAGGCTCCTTCCCACTGTTGTAGACACTTGCTCTCCTTGCAGCATGCTGCCCCCGCCCTTGCCGCCAACTCTGCCGTGAGATGGACCTAATAGGAAATAGGAAAGAACGCCTGACAAGCCTGCTTCACAGGAAATCTGATTTGTCCTTCACTGAGCTCATCTTTTGCTTCTTTGAGTAAAACCTGGCTTTACTAACTATTGTCACAAAGTGGATCTTCGGCTGTGGATGAGTGTGAAAAACAGAAAAAATATAAAATCCACAAAATCTTGTGAAAATTAAGCATTTGGGGGAAGGTAAGGCATAGGTGAGTCAGTCCAATGAATACAATGGTCAACATAAGTAAGCTCTTTGAACCTATTTATTTTCTATTTATTATTATTTTTATTTTTTATATCTTGGCCACTCTAGCCATCTCCTGGCAGGGGTAGTGTGGCACAGCATGGCCCTATTTAATTTCTTAGTCAATAATCCATCACATAGTCTCTTTTAGATATTAACCTAATTAAGGCAAGCAGGTAGATGGATGAGTACCCAAGCCGAGAGAAGAGTTTAAATCAAGCCTTCTATAAATGAAATGTGGTTTAAAGATATTTTTATTGAAGTGAAACACAGTAATTTCAAAGAGGTTATGTAATAGGAAGAAAGGATGGGAAATAACCACTTTGTGCTGGATTGAATGCTATATATTTACATTAGCTCAGTTAAAAAAAATAGTCTTAGAAAGTGAATATTATAACCCCTGTTTAAAAATAAGAAAACTGAGTCTTGGGAAAGTTAAGTAGCTTGACCTGAGATTCACAGTTTACAACTACAAAACTCATATACTATATTTTATACCACACTGTCTCTTACTCTTACTATTTAAAAAAAAGAGATTGTTTTAAAAATTGATTCATTTAACTCAGTGAATGAAGTTGAAGATAAATTTACAACAGAACCATTGATTTGAACTCAGTGAATATAAAATGTTTAACTTTATTCTTTAGATCTTAGCTTTTTACTTTTCACATTCCTTTGGTAATTATTCTGTATCTTAATTTTTAAAAAAATCATGTGAATGGACAGACAGATAGATGGACAGTATGACCGATAGACAGACCTGTCCCTGAGTGTGAGTGTATGTAGAAGAGTCCCCCTGTCAAGTTATGTTATAAAAGTTCATCTGAGGTCAGATATTGGGAATAAAGTTTCATTTTTCCATTGAAACAATCACATAATGTTAGTTGGGGTGCTGGTCAAACGCATAGAAGCCTATGTAATTCTCAGTGTAGCTTCCCTATAATGTCATTTTGGTACGAAAGAACTTAAACCCTGAGAAAAAAACTGTAGCTCAGTCTCCACCTAAGTAACTGGAGCATGTGCCCACTTCTGTGCCCCCAATCCGCAATCTCCTTGCCCAGTTCCAGGGGCCTGCTGGGATTGGCTGCAGTGGAAGAGGCTCTTTGAGCTGGGAGAAGGGTTTATGCAGAAAGTGGGGCTAGAAGGCTTTGGCTGGATCTCTGGAGGGGAGGGAGTTCCATGGTGGCTGGAAATCTCCAAAGTTGGTTTCATAAAATAGCATGCAAGAAAAAAACCCAAGTCTTCAAGAATAGCCATCACTAGGAAACAGTATGGTAGCTCTACTAAAAGAAAAGTAATGCCAACATGAAAAACAACCCCTAGATTGGAGAGCAACATTTCACTTTGTATGTCTTTCTTCTGAGCCCTGCCCCTATTATATTCTCAGCATTCCAGTCTTTCTCCATAGAAGTCTCTCAGCAAATGCTCTTTTTTTGAAATGCTTTAAATGTATACTTTGAGACAGAGGTTTGAGCTGAGTACTGCTGTGGAAAGCTCCTGCTGAATTCAAAACACAGACGGGGGGGATGTCTTTAGAGTCAGGAGAAAACATCATGTGCCAAGGGTGCTCTCCAAACTGATGACTAGTTCCCAGACTTAACAGAGGTCAAGCGGAGAAAAAGGAAAACTTTCTTTAGAGAAGAAAAACAAAAATCTTATCACTTCTCATATTTCTTTAGGCAGTGTATGAGCTTATTTGCTGATATCACTAATCCTGAGATGAAAAACAGGATGGACCTAAGTAATTTTTAACCTATTTCTGAGGCCAAAAAGACTGTAGTATTATTTTAATCAAATTTATGCATTTTCAGTGGGACTTCAAATTTTAATAATAAGGCAATACTTTTATCTTCTTAAAGTATATTTCCTGTACTTATAAGTGTGCAAATGACATAATTTTAAAATTAGTTGGAATATTGAAAAAAATTAAAATTTCACTTGTAAAATAAGTGGATGTGCTTATATCCATTTATTTATTTAAGAAACACATGATGTTTTCTGTGTCCTGGGCATGGTTCTATATGCTTTATAAATAAACTCTTTTGATCCATATAACAGTCTTATGAGATAGGTGCCATTATAATCATTTTATAGACAGGGAAGCTGAGACACAGAAAACAGCTAAAACAGATTAATGAATTGCTAAGATATAACCGAAGTCAATAAAATTAGCAAAGTGCTAACGTATTAAATTTTCCATTTCATTGCCTCTGTCCTGAAAACAGTATTGCTGGTCCAAGTAACTTGAACCTACACTTGACGGCTGCTTTATCTGAGATTAAAAACATGCAGAAGGATTGGGCGCCTGGGTCCCTGACATTTGGGTTCCTGATCAGTTACGGGAATCTGTCTTGCAGCAAGTCTGTAAGTTACCTTTATTAGATTTACTAATCTCAAAAGAAGTCACTTGCTGGTAGGAAAGGATTTTCTTTGGAAATGAGTTTATAACTTCTTTTACAGTCAGAATTAAGATGAATGTTCCCTATTGGCATATAGCAGTTCATTTTTCTGGAACAGAAAATTACAAATGTTAAAATCTGCCCTCTTGTCGAGTGTCTACTGACTCAGTCCAGCAGCTCACTAGGACCCTCACATCTGTTGCCCTAGCTGGTCATTTGGTCCAGTCAAACATGCCTGTCCACTGGCCTTTCGTCTGTGCTGCGTGGAGCCATCAGTCTGTCTTACCTGCTTGCCTAGGGGGCTTTCCGGATGTCGTCCCGAGAATTTTCCTGTCTCAGGGCTGTACTTTCTGGGTTCCCGGTGGTTGATTGCTGGTCTCTAATGATGCAGTGGGAAGGGCTTGAGATCTGGCATTGGAAAATTCAGTTCTGCTAATTATTGTTTTGTGACCTCGACCAAGATAGTGCTCTGAGCCTCAGTTGTGTCATCTTATAAATGGGAATCATAATGCCCATTTCATAGAGTTACTATGAGGATTGTTGGTGAAAAGCGCTTTGCAAATGGCAAAGGATTAAACGAACATCAGTTATTATTGATACTAATGATTATGATCATAAATCCTACTTTCTGCTTTGTGTTATAGCCTTTTGAGGAATGCAAAACAGAAGACACATTCCAACCCACTGGTTTCTAACAGAAGGGAAAAGATACGCATTAAATGGCTAGACACCAAGAGCACACGGGTCTGGCTTAATGAGATGCTGGAGAAGATTGTTAAATTCAAATCCATGTTTTCAGGATTAATACAGAAAATGAATTGTTGCTTGTTTGGTGAACATCAAAGATTTCCCAGAAAGAGGGCACCATCTTGTGGTCAGTAGGATGAACTGACAGGAGAAAAAAAAAAAAAGGCCAGTGGTTCTCAAGGCTACACATTCCTAGGCCTAGGTCCACCTCCAGGGTCAGGTATGGTGGGTCAGATGTGGGGGCCCAGCATCAGCACTTGTTAATGTTCCTTGTAAGATTCTAAGGTGCAGCAGGGTTGATCACCGCCAATCAGGCAGGCCGTGGAGCTCTTGCCTGTGACTACACAGCCGGTACGCACAGAGAGCCCTGCCTGCAGCTGGGTCCTGACTCTGGGCGCCTGATGCAGAGACCACGGCACTTTCCAGGGAGCAGAGGCTGTTGCTATGATTCCTGGAGCCCAGGTCATCAGCACACTGGCACACACAAAGTCACCTCCCAGAGCCCACCCCTCTCCTCCCTGGGGACCAAGGCTCCTCTGCCTTTCTTCTCCACCCACACTAACAACGTCAAAATAGGTAACCACGCAGCACTTCCTAGTTTAGAAAGCACTTTAGGAGGCCAAGGCGGAAGGATCGTTTGCTCCTACCATACTCGTCGTCCACAGCAAATTCTGCAAGGGAGATGCGATTATCCTACTACCCATGAGGAAACTGGGGCACTCGGAGGGTAAGTGGTTTCACAAGCATATCGAGTAAGCACATGTCTTCTGGATCCCAACCCTGTGCTCTGCAGCCCTTCTGGTAGTAGTAATAATAGTAGCCCCCATTTTAAAGTCATCGTGGGTCTTGAGGCTAGAACAGGAAAGATGTGGGTGTAGGGGTATGCACAAGGGTGTTGTTTTGCACAACCCCATATGTGATGGCAAAGAACTGGAATCAGTGGTTGGCAAACTTTGAAATATTTAATCTTCACAATAATTGAGAGAGTGTCCTACTTTGTCACCCAGGCACAATCATGGCTCGCTGCAGCCTTGACCTCCTAGGCTCAAGTGATCCTTCCACCTCAGCCTCCTAAGTAGCTGGGACTACAGATATGCACCACCATGCTGAGCTAATTTTTAAAATTTTTTTAAAACCACAGATGGGCTCTGGCTATGTTGGCAGGGCTGGTCTCGAACTCCTGGGCTCAAGTGATCCTCCCACCTTGGCCTCCCAAAGTGCTGGAATTATAAGCATGAGCACCACGTTTGGCCCCACTTTCCACTTTCAAAATGCTTGCAGACCCCAAAGAGCTTTTATGTGGGTGGGATATATAATCACCAGTATTAGAAATCAAACAGAAATTGTTAGATATTTAATTCATTTAAAAATAACAATAAGCACATGAAATATTACCTAAATAGCATTATGAAAAGTAACAGCATTTCCAAAACAAAAAACAAGTTAGTGAGAAAAGTGGCATTGTTTTAAATTTTTGCCAATGTCTGGTTTAGTAAAATACAGACAGATTCTCATACCTGCCTCTGCATTCAATCTGTTGGAATATCACACATCATGTAGCTCCTGAAAAAATCAACTGTGTGCATGTGGGAGAATGAGTGAGAAAGGTAAATAATGTCTTAGTGGTTTTATGGAAAATGACTTTGACCTCATGGACTCACTAAGAGTCACAGGTCCCTCAAGGGTCCCTGGACCACCCTTGGACAAGGCTGAGTTTATTGCTAATGGGATGAAGGATTCCCATGTGCCCACTGGAGCCCACTGTTAAGAGCTGGTATTGGCAACCGGAGTGGAGAGAGGGTGCTAAGCATGGGAAGGGTGGGGCCAAGCTGGATGGGAATTTGAATACAGGAGAAGATGGTAGCCAGTCTACCCATTGAGACCCCCTAGCCACTGCCTCATGTCATCCTTGTTGCTGCCTGCTGCTCTGAGCCCTAAGCACTTTGCCAGCCCAGCCCCAACCTTGCAACTCTCTTCTTTAGCTTCTCCTCCTGTGTCTCAGCTCCTCCTTCTCTGAAAGCTTCTGGTTCCTTTTCCTTTTCTCACCATCTAAGTTCTTTCTTGGATCCACATAAAAATGGTGATTATAAAAAACAACACCCAATATTATACAAAGTACTTTCACACATAACGTCTTTTTCACACTCTTTTCTTGATGTCCATAGCAACAAATACCAGCCGATGCCAGTTATTCTCAAGTGTGTCTTCCCATCCCTGACTCCACCAGTCTCCTGTTCTGTACTTCCAATTGCCTACTGGATCTCTCCTTTTGAATGTTGCTTAAACTCAGTGTGTCTCAAATAGTTACCCAACCCAATCCTCCACACTGAAATATCTTCTGGCAGTGCTACACCTTTTGCAATGATACTGTCTCAGGCACTCACACAGCTGCAGTACTCTAATACTTTGCCACTGGCCCCTTGGCAGTCGACAAGAGCCAGTGATGTTGGGAATAGAAAAGAAGGGATAGACATTAGAATCATGTTACATGATGGAGAAAGGGTTCAAGATAAGTATCAGTGCAGGACAGGACTTGGAGAATGGTTAGTTATTGGAATGAATGGCAAATCCAACAATCTGAAGACAGGAGCAGTTTGAGCAAAGGTGATCCCAGGACTTTCAGCCTGTCCTGCATGTTTCTACGGTTTCGTCTACAGTGACTGGATCAGTTCTGGAGTCTCCCAGTTCTCATTATCCACCTGGGGGCTGGGGATAAGACTCCAGAGAGTCCTAGGACAAGCTGGCCTTTGGGAATGCAGTAGATGGTTCTCATTTCTCTGATTCACTCTTTAATTTATTGAATAAACACTGTCAAGTGCTTCTTATGACAAGGCACTCTGCTAGATGCTATGTGGGACATAATGAAGTTTACAGCTTTAAAAAAAAAGTCATTATTTTGGCCAGGCACGATGGCTCACGCCTATAATCCCAACACTTTGGGAGGCCAAGGTTGGGGGATCACTTAAAGCCAGGAGTGAAAAGAAAGAAAAAAGAAAAAGAGTTATTATTTTAATAGGAGAATCTATAGGTTGGTTACATTGCTCCTTAAGGAAAAGTCAGCAATTTAAATCAAAATTAAAGCTTGAATCTCTAAAACTGGCTAACCTCATCTGGAACATGTGGCTCCCGCTTGCACCTAAGATCACCTTCTCCATTGTCTACCAGGCTAGCGTGAGCCACACCTGTTCAGTTTTCCAACTCTCAGCTAAGAGAAAGACTTCATTAATATTTGGAGGATACAGGCCGGGCACAGTGTCTCATACTTGTAATCCCAGCACTTTGGGAGGCTGAGGCAGGTGGATTGCTTGAGGCCAGGGGTTTAAGACCTGCCTGGCAAACATGGTGAAACCCCATATCCACAAAAAATATGAAAATTAGCCAGGCATGGTGGTTTGTGCCTGTAATCCCATCTTCTCGGGAGGCTGAGGCAGGAGAATCACTTAAATCCAGGAGGCGGAGGTTGTAGTGAGCCGAGACTGTGCCTTTGCACTCCAGCCTGGGCAACAGAATGAAACTCTCAAAAATATATATATATTTTGGGGAAACGATAATAAATTCAGAAAATACTTGGAATCTAGATGATATGGCTAATAAAATTTAATGTGATCATCTTCAGCATGAATCTCCACTTTGTTCTAGCTCTCCTTCCAGATTCCAGATACCTCTTCTATCCCCTCCACAAGACGATACTCACAGACATGCATATACCTCTGAGTGCTTCCTGGAAAGGGCAGAGTCCAAAAAGAAGCCTCTTCTCCATGACAGTCATTGCTAGAACTTGCCCATAACCAGTTCTCTCTTTCCAAGCACACAGGTGGGGTCACACTTTCTGCCCCCTTGGCAGTTAGGCAAGGCCATGTGATTATTTCTGAGCAGTTAGTTGGCAGTGAGTGGAAGTGATGTGACATGTGTCATTTCCAAGGTGAAGCTCTTACTAGCTGGCTTGAGAACTTTTAGATCTCTTTTCTTTTGCATGGAAAACCTGGAAATACCATGTTGAGACAGAGACACCCAAGATAAAATTGCCTGGAAGGCTGAGCCACCACATGAAAATGCCAAACTACCCATGGCAAATGCTGTGTGAGCAAGAAATAAAATTACATTCTGTTTTTTTCTTGGAGAAATAAGGGAAAAAATAAAAATAAATTACATTCTAATAAACCATGGAGACCTTTGGCGTTATTTGTTATGGCAGCATAATCCAGCTTGTCTTGGCTATGCACCAGACGGCCCGCAGGCCAGCCCCTTCGGGGTCTGTTTCTTGTCTGAGGACCTGACCCTTCCTTGGGAATTGACACTAAGAATGGCTGCTCTCCTTGGCTTCATCTCCAGACCCATGTGGCTTGTCTCTGGAGGGCTTAGCAATAGCAACACATCTCTCTATTGCCCCAAACCTCAACATTCACACATATGCTATAACTGCCCCAAGAAGAACCCCCCTGCATCCCTTAACTTTAAATACTGTCTTACTTGGGTTTTGTGTTTTTTGGGTCACAGTGAAAATATTAGGTAGACAGGTTTAAATGCATCCGATGACTGTAAACCCGACTTTGATACTCAAGTGGCCAAGAAAGCTGCTTCCAATTCTTTAGGGCTTGGACTTGAGCCGTCAGTTGTTTAAAACTCTAAGCAGATGCAAGTTATAAAAACCATTTGTTCACATATGAAGTCTGCATCCATAGAAAACCATTTTCAGAGTTGAAATCAATCTAACCAAAGAAGAATAGGCAGGGCATAAAATCAAGCAGTGCCAAGGCACATGCTTAACCTGACCCATAAGGAATCCAGCCTTTCATTCCTCCAGCAGGTGGGGATCCAGAGGCATCCTGAGAGAAGGGGCAGGTGGGAAGAACAGAGCACCATTAGGAGTCAGGAGTGTATCTGAGATCCTGTACTGCTACTAATCATATATAATCTCATGCACATAACTTTGGGTAAGTCACTTAATGTTACTCTTTGGGCCTCATCTAAGACCTTTATTTCTGTGAAGCTCTGATGATTTATAGTTTGATCAAACGGTGTATACAGATGGCCCATACACACACGAAAAGATGCTCAGTATCATGACTCATTAGGGAAATGCAAATCAAAATCACTGTGAGACACCACTTCACACTACTAGGATGGTTAGAATCAAAGAGATGGAGAATAAAAAAGGCTGGCAAGGATGTGAAGAAATTGGAACTCATATGCTGCTGATGAAAATGTAAAATGGTATAGCTTTGGAAAACAGTTTGGCAGCTCCTCAAAATATTAAGCATCTAGCAATTCTACTCCTAGATACCTATGGGAAATAAAAATATATATCCGCACAAGAACTTGTACATGAATGTTTGCAAAAGATTATTATATTAGCCCCAAAGTGAAAACCCAAATGTCCACTACCTGATGAATGGATAAACATGATGTGGCATTACATACAAAGTAGTAGTATCCAGCAACGAAAATGAAGTCCTGATACGTGCTGCTACAAGGATGGACCTTGAAAACATTATTCTCAGTGAAAGAAGCCAATCATGAAGGGCACACATATGTATGGCTCCATGTGTATGATATGTCAAGTAGGCAAATCTATAGCGATAAAGAGTAGGGCCTGGGGGTGAGGGCAGGAATGAGGAATAATTGCTAATGGGTACAAGATTTCTTTTAGGGGTAATGAAAACATCTGAAATTAGATTGTAGTGGTGATCGCACAACTCTGTGACTAGACTAAAACTTGCTGAACTGTGTGCCTTACATGGTTGGATTTTATGGTATGTGAATTATCAAGCTATTAAAAATAGTGTACAGGGC
This sequence comes from Pan paniscus, assembly GCF_029289425.2. NCBI lineage: Eukaryota > Metazoa > Chordata > Mammalia > Primates > Hominidae > Pan > Pan paniscus. The sequence goes on from NC_073254.2 coordinate 128,538,844, forward strand.
TGGGCACGATGACTCACGCCTGTAATCCCAGCACTTTGGGAGGCCGAGGCGGGCGGATCACTTAAGGCCAGGAGTTCAAGACCAGCCTCGCCAACATGGCAAAACCCTGTCTCTACTCAAAATACAAAAATTAGCTGGGCATGGTGGCGCACGTCTGTGATCTCAGCTACTCGGGAGGCTGAGGCACTAGAATTGCTTGAACCCAGGAGGTGGAGGCTGCAGTGAGCCGAGATCATGTCACTGCACTGCAGTCTGGGTGATAGAGTGAGACTCTGGCCAAAAAAAAAAAAAAAAAAAAAAGGTGTACAGATATTCACCATTCATTCATTCATTCATTCATTCATCATTTACTTGCTGTCTACTCTGTGCCAGGAGCCGGGCACACTGAGAATAATGAGACAAACTCCCTCACCATGACAGGCTTGTAATCTTTTAGGGACAACACACAGACATAATGTGGTGTCAAGGAAGAGCCTTGCCCAGGTATCCTGGGAAGACCAGGGCACTCAAGTCAGCCAGGAAATGTAGTAAAAGGCATAGAAAGGACCGAGGGACAAACACTGTGCTGGGGAGGAGAGATGCAGAATAACAAAACCCATCCCTAGTCTCCAGGAGATGAAAAGAGTTGAGAGAGTACCAGTGCAGGGCCGAGTGTCATCCATACAACGAGAAATTACAAAGTGCTCTGGCAATTCAGAAGAGGGAGCTATAATGAATGTTATTCTTCTGAATGTTCCGAGAGAAATTAGACATAATTTGGTCCTTCAAGACATAACAATTCCCCTTTAGAACCCAAAATTCAGGGTGCACAGTTTAAAAACTGCTGCTATCATCAAAATGTGTCCCTCATTTTGCACTAATAACCTATCACATTTTAACCAAACTTTGAAAAGGCAGAATATTAAATTCAATTGCTAAAGAAGTATCAGTTGATTTCTATTAATTAGAGCAACATAGTTTGTAGAATTAAAAATAATTGCTTATGCTTTTGTGGTACTGACATAATTAGATTTAACAGCACAAAAATAATGCTCAAGCCATGACAAAGCAACTTTAAGTCTGGGGCAAAATAGACAGCTGATGTATGGATGAGCTAAACTCCCACCTTACCATCACCACTTTGTAGCCCATAGTTGCATGTGGGGAATAAGGAAGAGAAGGGGCCAGGTGCAGTGGCTCATGCCTGTAATCCCAGCACTTGGGGAGGCCAAGGCAGGTGGATCACCTGAGCTCAAGAGTCCAGCCTGGGCAACACGGTAAAACCCTATCTCTACAAAAAATACAAAAATTAGCTGGGTGTGCTGGTGCACGCCTGTAATCCCAGCTACTCAGGAGGCTGAGGCAGGAGAATTGCTTGAGCCTGGGAGGTGGAAGTTGCAGTGAGCTGAGATGGCACCACTGCACTCCAGCCTGGGTGACAGAGCGAGACTCTTTATCAATGAAAGAAAGGAAGAGAGAGAGAGAGAGAGAGGAAGGAAGGGGAAGGGAGAAAGAAAAAGGAAGAGAGAAAGAGAGAGAGAGGAAGGAAGGGGAAGGGGAAGGGAGAAAGAGAAAAAAAGAAAGAGAAAGGAAAGGAAGGAAGGAAAAGAAAGAGGGAGGAAGGAAGGAAGGAAAGGAAGGAAGGAAGGAAAAGAAAGGGAGGGAGGAAGGAAGGAAAAGAAAGAGGGAGGAAGGAAGGAAGGAAAGGAAGGAAGGAAGGAAAGGAAGGAAGGAAGGAAAAGAAGGAGGGAGGAAGGAAAGGAAGGAAGGAAAGAAAGAAAGAAAAGAAAAGGAAAGAAAGAAAAGAAAAAAGATGAAGAAAGAAGAGAGAGAGAGAGAAAGAGGAAGGAAGAGAGGATTTGCTGTGGTGGTTGGGAGGGGACTCCTTCATGGAGATGGAGAAGGAGCAGGCAGAATATTGGCACTCAGAGCTCTTGTCATAGCATAAGTTAGAGGGCCCCACGGCAACCTGATGACAGCTAAAGGCAGGTCCCTCTTCTTGCTGTGACCCAGGGCACCGTCCTTATTCAGACTGAACTGAATCTGCAGCCTGTGTGTGCTCTCTAGACCCACCTTGACGCTTGGTTTGGGGAAGGCTTTCTCCTCCAAGGCTCTGGTTTGTCCCCAGTTTGTGCCACTGAGTTTCAGTCCCCTTCAACTGTGCCTGAAGGCTAGAATTTATGCCCCAGGGGGCAGGGGCCAGGGAGGGTGTCCTCAGCCTGTTCTTTACTTGACAGCCTGCATCTGCCCCTATTTACATCCTCTGCAGAGCCAAACCTGCTTTCTGTGTTCATTCATTCTTTCCAAGCTCCACATGTGGCAGAAGGGTCTGGACTGGGATCAAGAGAGGCCGGCTAGGTTCTCAGCTCCATGATAGGCAAACCCCAGTTAGTATGGAGCTCAGCTTCCTCACTCACCCAGCTTCATTTGGATTCAGACCCGGGTTAAATACCTGCTGTGTGACCTGGTGTGTTAGCCAAAGTTGCTCAACCTTCATCTCCCCATTCGTAAAATGGGGGAAAGAATACCAACCTTGCAGGGTGCTGTGGGCATCAGAGATCATTACTCACAGTGCCCAGCACTGCGCAGACATTCATTAGCCAGCAATTGTTATCTACGATTGTCCTCAAACCCCCTTCCTATTCTGAGAGAGATGCTGGGTCACAGGCTCCCATTCTTCAGGCTGGCATTTCAGTTCCATCTGGAAGATGAGTAGAGGCAGCCCTGAGGAACCTGCTAGGGGCTCAGAGGCACAGATGATGGCCAGATGTCACTCCTCCACTCCTGTTCTTGGACCCTGGCCTGGGGTAGCTTGACCTTCACCTTCCGGCTTCTCTGCGCAGCACTCACGGCCCTTCATGTTTGCACGTGTGCCTTCTGCTCCCTCTGCCTACATGAAGCAGAATGGAGGGTGGACTTTAGGTCTTCCTCCCAGTGCAAACCTTCTCCTGTGAGACAGACTGCAAAGGGCCGAGGATAATCTGCGCTTGGTGACGTGAACTCATTCTCTAAGCTGAGGCCCTAACCTTTTGTTGTCATGGGCTCCACCAAGAAGCTGAGGATGAATGCTCAGAAATCTCCACTGTAACCAAGTTCTGCACAAAAATCTGCTGAGGTTTTGCATAGATTCTCCAGGGGCTCATGACCACAAGTTCAGACACCTGAGCTCTGGTCCCTCCTCGTGTGTGTGCGGCAGCCTCTCCCAGGGTCTTGGTGCTCGCCTGCTCTCTGGAAGATTAACAAAGTCAGGGTGTTGGTTTTTCCAAGGGCTGAGTTGCTGCGGTTGGAAGTACTGAGGGTGACCTGTACGACCCTCCTCTCAGGTTGGGAGGACTGGGGGTCCTCGGCCACCCAAGAGGCTCCTGAAGAGGGCACCCTGAGGTGCCGGCATGTTCTGGACATCATCATTCATTGGGAGAATCTGACCAAATATGTCATTATATTACATATGAGAACATTATTATCAGCACATTCTCAGCAAAAATGTTCACTTCTTTAACACTATTTTCTTCACACTATTGAGCTCTCATGCAAGTAGAGTTCACCATTGATACTGTTTGCTGGATGATAATTAAGGATGACTTCCTACATTGTTCCCCAAACCTAGTGAACCATCAGAACCACCTGGGAAGCTAATACAGACTATTCAGCCCCATGCCAAACTTATTGAACTTGGATCTTCTTTGGAGAGGCCCAAAAAACTGTACTTTTAAAATAAGTGTCATCAGTGAACCTAATGATTAACTAAGATTAGGAAACAAGGACTTAATATTGAGTAACATTTAACCTTCCTAAAGAAGGCTTTTTTTTTTTTTTTTTTTTTTGAGACAGGGTCTCACTGTGTCACCCAAGCTGGAGTACAGTGGCATGATCATGACTCGTTGCAAGCTCAAGCCCAACCTCCTGGGCTCAAGTGATCCTCCCACCTCAGCCTCTCAAGCAGCTGGGACTACAGATACACATCACCATGCCTGGCTAATTTTTTTTTTTTTTTTTTTGAGATGGAGTTTTGCTCTTGTTGCCCAAGCCGGAGTGCAATGGTGCCATCTCGGCTCACTGCAACCTCTACCTCCCAGGTCCAAGCCATTCTCTTGTCTCAGCCTCCCAATTAGCTCGGATTACCTGCATGTGCCACCACACCCAGCTAATTTTTTTGTATTTAGTAGAGACGGGGTTTCACCATGTTAGTCAGGCTGGTCGTGAACTCCTGACTTCAGGTGATCCACCAGCCTTAGCCTCCCAAAGTGCTGGGATTACAGGGAGGCAGGGCCGGCTACTTTTTTTTTTTTTTTTTTTTGATTTTGTAGAGACAGGGTCTCCCTATGTTGCCCAGGCTGGTCTCAAACTCCTGGGCTCAAGTGATCCTCCAGCCTTGGCCTCCCAAAGTGCTGGGATGACAGGCATGAGCCACCGAGTCTGGCCTAATAAAATTGTTTGAGAAATCAAATAATTGATGTTATATCCCCAAAGTATTTTAAATATATTTATTAGTTTGATCACTGTTCTCTGACAATTTAAGGCAGCTTTGAGAGATACATGAAGCACAGTAAGTTTTTGTTTGTTTGTTTTGTTTTGTTTTTTTTAACTGAAACTAGAGAAATGAGGCAAAGTAGATTGAAACAGGCATTAAACTAAAACTGCGTGGTAACCTCACACATCAAATTTCACTGGAGCAATCCAACTCTTTTATATTTCTGTCTCACTCTCCCTTCTCTCTTTTTCCATTAAGTGGTTTTGAGGTCATCTCAAGTGAGGCCATTTCATCAAACTAGACTTTATAACAAAGTACTTTAAGAGGACCAGGGTGAAGCCACTCACTCCATTTTTATGGTCAGTGATCACAGCATCCCTGACCCTTATAGTCTAGTGTGGAGGTGGTGGGTGGAGTGGGGGAGACAGATAGTAAACAAATCACCATAAAAATAAATGAGACAACAACAGGGTGTGTTTAGGACTGAGACAAAAATGAAGACGGGTGCTGTGCTGGAAAGTGTCCAGGGTGCCCTGGGATCAGAAGGTCAGAGAAGGCCTCTGAGGAGACAGCTTTTGTGTGTAGCCCTGCAGGGCATGGGGCCCAGCTGGGTGACCCTCGGGGCAGAGCATTCTAGTCAGAGGGAAGCTGGCACAAGGGCCCAAAGGCGGGGCTGTGTTTGGGGTATGGGAGGAACAGGAAGAACATCTGTGAGTTGGCAACTAATGGCTTTTTTCCCCAGCTTGGTAAAAAGTATTATTAAAAACCCAATGTATCTGGAATATTGTAGCGGGTGCTACTGCCACATCCCAGGCCACCACCTGTGGATTTTTGTTTGTCCTTGAGAGCGATCTGGTGAGGCCTTCACCCTTCCTCCTCCCTCTGTACTTTCCCCTGATGGGTGTCCCTCTTTGATGGCATCTCCAAAACTTCACCTTATCACCTTTTCTTGGTCCTTTTCCTCTTGCTGCCATAATACAAAAGCCTGTACCACTGAGCAGAATGCCACCTCCTCCAGGAAGCCTTTCTCAGTCCTAGTCAGCATGAACCAGCAGTAAGCGTCTTTGACTCCAGTCTCCCACAGCACTCTGTGAGTATTTCTCCAGCAGCTCTTGCTTCTCTCTACCCTGGACTGTATGGCATGTCTTGCAAACACTTCCCTCATCCCAGTACCTCAGGCAGCCTCAGGAATGGGATCTGGGCTTTATTCTTCACTGTGTCCCACCTATGCTGGGTCCGAATGGGTATCTGCAAATTATAGAGCTTATTGGCTGTTCACAGGCAGTTCGTGAAGCCAGTGTCACGGAGCAGCTGAGCTTTGCTCACCCTGGGTTAGGCATTTGGGAGGGATAAGAAGGACAAGGCACAGCTGTTGCTCTTAAGAAGCTTAGAAATCTCTGATGGTGGGGGCAGGCAGGTAGGCAAGGCCAGCACACTGACAGTACCAGTGTGGGGCAGTGGTCGCCAAACTGAGGCAGGAGGGGCACACCACAGAGCACTTGACGACCACGGGTACTCAGCAGGAAGAAAGCACAAGAAATTCTATTTTGTTGTATTAGTGATCTGAAAAATTAGAAATAAAAATTGTTTTACTCATTTTTGCCATCTGGATGGTCCTTAGCACCTCTCTGTGTCCATTGTGAGCCAGCAATGGTCTAACACCTTTCATCCCCAAGGAGACGTGGCATTCGTAATGCTGAGGCCTTGAGGATGGCATCATCACTTGTGCACTCATCCACAGTGAGTCACCTCACACTACAGTTTACGTGCTACAGGATGTTATGGACATAAGTAATTTTATAAAGACAAGACTTTAAGAAATTTTTTTAAACTTTTTTCTTTCCCATTAACTTTTACAGAAGGCACAAGATCTTTATAGCAGAATCTTTACAGTATTTTGTAAATGAAATGGTAGGGGTAGGGGTGGCCATGACAATCTTTTGTACCACATAAAGGGTTTTGGATTGCTCATGGCAGTGTATTAATGAATTGTTGGACTTAAAGATGAATTATGCACTTTCTTTGAAAAACAATTTTTAAAATCCTTGATTGTCCTAAATTTGCCAACCTTTCCTATAGGAAGTGGTTCACTAGTATGCTACTACAAGTATTTTAAAAATTAGTACTTTCAAGGTATGGGTGATGTTATTTATTTATTTATTTATTTTTGAGACAGAGTTGTGCTCTTGTTGCTCAGGCTGGAGTGCAATGGCATGATCTTGGCTCACAGCAACCTCCGCCTTCCAGGTTCAAGTGATTCTCCTGCCTCAGCCTCCTGAGTAGCTGGGATTACAGGCATGCACCACAACGCCCAGCTGATTTTGTATTTTTAGTAAAGATGGAGTTTCTTCATGTTGGTCAGGCTGGTCTTGAACTCCTGACTTCAAGTGATCTGCCCGCCTCGGCCTCCCAAAGTGCTGGGATTACAGGCATGAGCCACCACACCTGGCCGGGTGATGTTTTTTAACAAGAGTGAGAAAGAAGGGCCCTTATAACATCTGTGACTGCTGCTAGAAAGAGAACATCTGAGCATCTCTGGAAATGTTGCATCATGATGTGATTTGTAGCCAAAAATTATATTAGGTATTATTTATTTTAAAACTCCCACATCTGCACACAAAAGGATAATAAAAAAAAGACTGAACATCTGTACACACATAAATTTCACAACTTAAATGAAATGGATTTATTCCTTGAAAAGCACAAACCACTGAAACTCACCAAATATGAAACAGATAATTTGAATAGCCCTATAACTATTAGGGAAATTAAATCACTAACTAAAAACCTTCCAAAAAAAGAAGTCTCCAATCCCAGGTGATCTCACTAGAGAATCCTATCAAATGTTCAAAAAAGAAGTAACACCAAGTTCTACTCAATGTCTTTCAGAAAATCTCAGTCTCTTCCAGAGGTAACACTTCTCAATTCATTTTATGAAGCTAGAATTACTATGATACACAAACCAAAGACAGTATGAAAAAATAAAGCCAAAGATCAATATCCCTCATTAGTGTAGATACAAAAATCCTCAGCAAAATATTAGCAAATATAATTTAGCAATATATAAAAATAATTATACACCATCATCAAGAACAGTGTATTTCAGGATGCAGGGCTGGTCCAATCTAAGACCCAGATGAAGGCAAGGATGTCTATTCTCTTAACTGTTATTCAGTATAGTGGAGTTGAGGTTCTAGCTTGTGCAATAAGGCAAGAAAACACAAACAGATCAGAAAGAAAGAACAAAAATAAAAAACCTATCCCTATTTGCAAGTGCTATTATTGTCTATGTAGGAAATTGAAAAAAGTCTACAAAAAGTTTCTAAAACTAATAAATTCAGCAAAGTCATAGGATACAAGATAGACATACAAAAGTTAAGTGTCTTTCTATATATTGACAATGAATACATGGATACTCAACTTAAAAATATGATACCATTTACAATTGCCAAAAAAAGAAAAAGAAAAAGTACTTTGGTCCAAATCTAACAAAACATGTACATGATTTGTATGCTGAAAACTATAAAATACTAATGATAAAAGATCTAAATGAATGGAAAGACATACCATATTTATAGATTAGAAGACTTGGCTGGGCATCTGTAATCCTGTAATCTCAGTACTGTGGGGAGCTGAGGCAGGAGGATCACTTGAGCCCAGGAGTTCAAGACCAGCCCGCACAACATACAGGACCTCCATTTCTACAAAATATATATATATATTTTAAATTAGCTGGGCATGGTGGCATGTGCCTGTATTCCCAGCTGCTCTGGAGGCTGAGGTAGGAGGATTCCTCGAGCCTGGGAGGTTAAGGCTGCAGTGAGCTGTGATTGTGCCACTGCACTCCAGCCTGGGCAACAGAACAAGTCCTTGCCTCAAAAAATAAAATAAAATAATTTTAAAAATAGAATAGAAGACTCAACATAGCAGAGATGACAATTCCAAAACTGATATATAAAATCAATGCAATTCCTATCAAAATCCCAGCAAGATTGTTTATATATCTGGACAAGATTATTATAAAATTTACATAGTTGGGAGGCCAAGGTGGGAGAATCATTTGAAGCCAGGAGTTTGAGACTAGCTTGGACAACTTAGTAAGACCCCCATCTCTACAAAATTTTTTTAAAAAATTAGTCTACTATATTGGCACATGCCTGCAGTCCCAGCTCCTCGGGAGGCTGAGGGAGGAGGATCACTTGAGCCTGGGTGTTTGAGGCTGCGCTGAGCTATAATCATGAAGCTGTACTTCAGCCTGAGTAACAGAGCAAGATGCCATCTTAAAAGAAAAATAAAAATTATATAGAAAAGCAAACAAAAAGCTAAAAAAGGTAAAACTATTGAAAAATAAAAATAAAGTGAGAGTAATCATTCTACCCAATTTTAAGACTTATAACTATAGTAATCAAGACTGTGTGGTTTTGGTGAAGGGATGGTCACAGAGATTAATGGAGCAGAATAGAGAACTGGAAAATAGACCTACACAGATATGTCCAACTGATTTTTAGAAAGTTGTAAAAGCAGTTCAATAGGAGAAGGATAGGCTTTTCAACAAGTGGTGCTGGGACAACTGGATAAACATAGCTATCAACAAAAAGTAAACAAATCTCTACCTGGAAGTCATATCTCATACAGAATTTAACTTAAAAATCAATCACATACTTAAATGTAAAGTGTAATTGTTGAGGAAAGAATAGAAGAATATATTCAGGATCTATGACTAGGCAAAGAGTTCTTAGACTTGACATTTAAAACACAACCCATACAAGGAAAAACTGATTAATTGGACTTTATCAAAATGAAAAAGTGCCCTGTGAAAGACTGCTGTGTGTTGAAACAGTACCTTGCTTTTCAGGATAATAAAATACCGTCTAAAATGAATGTTGATAAACTACTCTAGAGCAGTGGATCTTTTAAGTACCCACTTTGCAGACCAACCCTTAGCGTAGTGTCCAACAGCCAGTAGGCACTCCACAAAATGTCAGTGGAACTGAATGGCTTGTCTCCACCACACGCTGACGGTTCTCTGTAGCTGAATGGAGGGTGAGGGGACCTAAGGAAGAACATACGATGAAAGCCGCAGGTACATGCCTTTTACATTCTCTCTCCTGCTTTTCCTCCTCTTTCTCCTCCCTCTCCCTCCTTCTCTCTCTTTTCCCTTTCCTCTCTCCCCTCTCCCTTTATCTTCACCTTTCTCCCTTTCCTCCTTCCCTCATCAAACCTCAGAAGATCACGGAGCATGGGAGTTTGAAGTAAGGAGTACAGGAAATGATTGAAATTTGCATGTATGCTCAGCTCACAGCCACCAGATGGCAGGAGGAGATCAGGAAATTCAGGCAAAGCCCTTCTGCTCCAACTTAAAGAAACCACAACCAGCCAGCACCTGGCCAGCTTGCTTTTCTGGGTAAGTGACTATGTACAGAAATATTTTTTGTTTTCCATAACTCTCTGTAAAGCAATACCAGGTGCTGGCCAAAGCAAGTAGATGCTGTGTAATTTGATAGTGAATGTACCCATAGGAAGGGACAGTGTGTTTCTGCTTCTCCTTCCCTCTGCCTTTTCTTTCTGCATCTGCAAAATAGGGGTTCTGGTTGTGACCTGCCTCACTGTGATAAGTCCGCTGAGAGATAAAATGAGCAAAGTGCCCTGTGTGCCACAGATGACAGATGTTTTTCTAGGAAGAATGGCATCAGTGCACCATGTGTGTCTGACCACCACCACCCACAAGGAACACATGAAGTGCCCTGGTACTGTGGTAGCTGTGAACCTTGGGGTGATCTCTAAACATGCTTCCAATCCTGATGTCATTCTTTAGCTAAGTAAGACAATGACACCCACTGAGTTACACTCACCAGAAAAAGTTGCCCCATGACAGGTACCAGAGTCAATGGAGAAAGATATTTTCTTGGTAAGAATGGTTCTGGGAGGGACAGATTTGGAGCCAGGAGCTGTAGGTGAGATTTCAGCCTTGCTCTAACCAAGTCTGACCCTCCAGCCTCGCTCTCCCACCTGCAAATGAGAGTGATGCCTGTCCCTTAGCAGAGATGATGTGGAAGCACTCATTCTGACCTGAATAGACTTGGTATATATACCATGTGTGGAAGTTAGAGATGTTTCCTCCTCATTCTTCGTGTTGAATTTCACCCTTTTCTGAGGATATCTGAGTGTCTGCACTAAGGAGAGGTGGAGTCCACAGGCTGAGAGGTGCCTCACCATAACAGAAGCATGCCGAGTAGGCACTGTCTCAGGCCAGCTGGTTGACCAGTTTTGGCTTCTTTCTCCTTCTAGTGGGTAACTTCATCCTGTTTTACAAATATCATGGTTATTTCTTGGCATATTAAGCTGTGAGATGAGCAATGTAACTGGAGTCAATGTATGTTTTCATTTTAATCAGGAAATTCTTGAGACTTCACCAAAGGTCTTTCTGTTCCCATACTGTCCCTCCAAATATCTTACACATGGCAGATAGGAGGTAAGATTAAAAACAAACGGTAGGAGATGCTACAGTTACTATGATGAAAGCCCTTGGAGCAGGCGGCAGAGTGCTCAGGCCTCGAATGGGAGTCAAGGGATCTGGTTCTCCAGGTGCAGTCAGGGACAGCCTCAGACTGGCCCTTGGGAAAACCAGAAAACCTGACCTGAAAACACGCCCTTCTTCAACAGCAATGTTTTCTGGAATGAGCACTTGGAGAAAGTTTGGTGGTTCAAAGGAAAGGAACCTAAGGAACAGAATGAAAGTGAAGGCATGTCATTGGTCAAAACAACTTTGCAACAAGGGAGGCACTGGCGGAGGCACCTTCTAGAAGTACACTGGAAGCCTGAAGAAGGCTACAGTCCAATGCACAGCCCAGCTGCTGGCTTGCAGCACAACTTGCTGCCTCCCGCCATGTGGCTGAATGCACACAGGGGTGCCCTGACACTGGCCATTTTGCAAAGATCCAGGGGACAATGGCAGCTGGTAGCAGCAGGAGTGGGGAGCCCACAGCAAGGGGATTAATGATGATCCACAGGGACCCCTGTGGAGAGATGTCAAACAGCATCTGCAGATGATTCTAGCAAGTACAGCAGTAGCCAGGGGTATTAGCAGTATTAGGATAACATGTGGCTCAGGTTGCAAAGTGGACCAATCCACCCTGGTTAACTGTAGGGTTCACTCAGGCAAAACAATGGTGCAAATACCACTGAGGCCTCCATTGACAAGACCCAGTTTCACCTCCCAAGATTGTTGTGAAACATCATCCCTTCAGGAGAAAGATGCTCCAACCTTGGGTCTCATCCCTGAGGTGAATCCCTTTTCAGCAACTATTCAATTTTTTTAAGCTATGCAAGATTAGAATAGGGTGATGGTGGTGGTTATAAAACTCAGAATAAATATTAAGCTTTATTATATAGCTCATCTCTTCTTTAAAAGGGATATTTTTCTCCAATGTGAATCTTTCCTGTGACAACAGTTATAGGTCAAGGAAGGCAGAACTACAAAGACATTAAGTCCATTCTCTATTAGGGTAGAATTCCCTTGCTGATGCAAAAGTGCTGGCCTTTTTTTCCTTAGCCTCATCCCCAAAGAAAAGGAAGCCAGGGATATGGGCATGGACTAATCGGCAGTCAGGAAAAAAAAAGAGCCATTGATAGTTTTGCCCAACTTTTGTGCACAAGATAGCCCTTTTTAATGTCAGACGGTTTCAAGGCATCTCCCATGATTGCTTTTACCCACTGATTGAGAAAAATTCATAATGATAAATATTTATAAGGCATATAAATACCATTCAAAAATAGTAGCACATGGTTGTGTGAGGTATGGTTTCTCAATCTCAGGCAATGTTTGGAGGCCACTGGCAGAGCTGTTGTAACAGCTCCAGGAAACCCAGAAGGGAAAAAGGCTAAGACACATCCCTTCCCCGAAGAACTCCACCATCTGGTTTTTAAAGAATGGGCCTACATAGGGCTTAGCTTCACAGCCTTGACATTAGCATGGCATGCATGGGGCAGACAGGGACCTGGCACTTGACAGAATGCTTTCTCCGCAGGGTTCCTCTGGAAGTGTTCACTGCTAAATAACTGAGGACTACTGAGGAGAGAGGAGGGGAAGAAAGGGGAGGTGGGGGATTACCATAATAAAACTGCAGCCTGATAGGCCAGCAGCTGCTGCAATGAGCCCCCCACCCCCTACCCTAGGGGAGCCAGACTGGACAAAAGCATGATGATGGACCCATTCTCTTACCTTAGGACCTCAACTCCTGACATTAGCATAGCCTGGTATAGAGCTGAGGACAAGTTCGCCCCCTGCACTCCCACGCCACATCAGGGTAAAGGCCAGAACACCTGTGGTCAGATGCTGTCTCAGGACCCCAGAACCTCAAACAGGAGAGGAGCAGGTGGCTGTGAGTGGTTCCGTGGCTGAAGTCTTCCTTCAGAACCTCTCCAAGGCCCAGCCGGCTAGAGAGATGCAAGCCTTGTGAGATAGGAACTTAGCCTGAAGCCATCGATTGGGCTATATTACAGGGTCATTCCAGCACTTTGAAAAACAGATTTCACTTCTCTACCTAGAAATTAGTCCTCTTATCTTGGATACCTTACAGGGAAATGGTAAAGAAAAAAATTAATCAGCGACCTGATCCTCCAAGCCCAGCCAGTGATCAGATTTTGGTTGGGGATGGGGGCAGTCTGTTTCCCACCCCCTGCCATCCAGGAGGAGCTCTATAGTCCAAGGCTTCTTTTTGGGAGGGCAAGGGGTTGCCATGTGAGTGCAAGCAGGTACCCTGGCTAAGCACAGAAGAACACAAGAAAAATTTTATATTTTATGTTCAAGTGAGGGGTAAAGTGGTAACTATGGGAAGGAAAGCTAATTGGGGCAGATTATAATAAATCACAGATCACCAGGAAGTTTGAACCCACAGCTGGATGCAGGTAAAGAAAATGAGGTCTTCCTAAAGAACATCTCTGAAACACTCTAACAAAAACTAACAAGAACCGGTTGCCTTATGGCAATGCCAATTCAGCAGAAATGAGGATCTCCCAGAGCAGTAGATTTTCTATGATTAGAAGTCAAATGAGTCCAATAAATTAATTATAATATTTTTCTCTCCTCTTTTGCACTCAGGAGCACTTGGCATCCTTTATCAGGGCCATGATTACATTAGGTACCTGCAAAAAGCTTTGATACAAATAATCTGATTTTCTATAGCTCTGATGATTTGCTGATTTGGTAAAAGGTCAGAGCCTGCTACCAATGGCACCCTCTGTGGTCAGGAACTGTGGCTTAACTACCAACTGTTTCTTGTGCCCAGTGATGTCATAGATATGGGAAGAGTTCAAGGATTAAACCTTCCTTCCTCCCTCCCTCTCTTCCTTCGTTCTACATTTATTGAGTGCCTGCTATGTGCTGAATATACAAAGACCAGTTAGACACAATGCCTGGCCTCAATGAGCTTCCAGTCTAGTGAGAAAACAGCCCTTGCTAAAAAATCAGCGAAGTTCAAAGGTTAGAAATAGCTAAACCATGAAGAAATAATGAACATTCACAAACATGTAAACAAGGGAAAACACAACAGCTTTGTGGAATTTTACCTGTCAGTGATACAGGCCAGAAGTTTTGCTTGTAAATTGGTGCACACAGAGGGTGTTGGGTAAATGCTTGTTGAAGAAATTCATTAACATAGTCACAGAAGCTAGCCCTAGAAACTGCGTCTGAGATTCTCTAGTTCAGCACTTTCATTTATAAAAGAGGAAACTGAGACTCAGGGAGGTCAAATGTGTTGGGTGAGCCAAGGATGGAGCAGGGTAGAGCAGCCACATCTCCTGGTTCCTGTGCCCTTTCTCTCACATTGATTCCTGACCTGGGCAACATGGGCAACCTGGGTCTTCAACATGTGCTTTTCTGAAAAGGGATCAGGAGACAGACTTTACCCTCTAGTAGCTCAGAGTAAGAGAGGAAAGATCCCACTGCAAAAGGACTTAACAGAACTAAATGAGGCTGAGGCTGTGAGAGAAGGAAGTGGGTTTCTCAGCATTCAACAAGACAGAATAAACAGTTAAAGGTGGCTGGGCGCGGTGGCTCATGCCTGTAATCCCAGCCCTTTGGGAGGCCGAGGCAAGCAGGTCACCTGAGGTCAGGAGTTTGAGACCAGCCTGGCCAACATGGCGAAACCCTGTCTCTACTAAAAATACAAAAAGTAGCCAGCGTCATGGCGCACGGCTATAATTCCAGCTACTTGGGAGGCTGAGGCAGAAGAATCGCTTGAACCTGGGAGGTGGAGGGTGCAGTGAGCCAAGATCACACCACTGCCCTCCAGCCTGGGTGACATAGCAAGACTCCATCTCAAAAAACAAACAAACAAAAAACAGTTAAAGGAGTATCTAAGAGAAATCATTTCTAACAGGAGAATTGTGGTTCAACTGGGCTAGCGCAGCATGACCCTCCAGCAGCATTTCCTTGGGTGGTAAACTTCGTTAGTTAAAGCAGAGTGTCTGTGAGGACAGAGCCAGGGCCTGGTCCCCAGTGAGGGGCTCATGTGGGCCAGAGGCAACATGCCTCCAACCCGGTCAGTTGTCTTCCAGGTGAGGATAAGGGGAAGCAGGGTGCAGGGATGGAGACTGTAGCAACATGGGGAGAGTGTGGTCTTTACAGTCAGCCAGGCCTGGGTTCAAGTCTCAGCTCTGCCAGCACCTCAGCTGGGAAGTCTCAGGCCTGTGGCCAAACTTCAATCTCCTCATTTATATAATGGGGATAAAATTATCTCCTTTATAGGGATGATTTTATAATCCTTTATATTATGATTTTTATGATGATTAAATATATACATTTAGAAGCTTCTAGTTATAGGCACTACTTCTTAGTAGGTATGCAGTAAATCTTAGTTAAATCTGAATTGTTTAACTCCATCATCACTAAAAGAAGAAAACTTAAACAGTCCAACAATTCCAAGTGCTAGTGAGAATGTGGCCAAGTAGATACTCACACAGTGCTGTGGAGAGTATAAACCCTACAGCCACTGTGGAGAACAATCTGGCATTGAGTGATGTAGAAGATGCATAGGGCTATTACCCAGAAATTCTTCTATTAAGTATATACTAAACTTGAGTCAGGCGTGGTGGCTTACATTTGTAATCTCAGCACTTTGAGAGGCTGAGGCAGGAGGATCACTTGGAGCCATGAGTTCGAGACCAGCCTGGGCAACATATCGAGTCTCCATCTCCACAAAATTAAAAATAAATAAATAAGTAAAAGCGTATATTAAACTCATGCACATGTGCCCAGGAATGTTTAGAACAACAATGTTTTCAATTGCTCTAAACTGGAAACAGCCCAATTAGCCATCAACATTAGAATAGATCAATAAAGTATTATAGATTAGAGACAGATAACTATTCATATAATGAAATATCATACAGCCATGAAAATGAACGAATACAGCAACACACAGCAACATAGGTGAATCTCAGGAACATAATATTGAGAAGCAGCAGCAAGACACAAAAGAACACATGCAGTGTGATACAATTAATATGAAGATCAAAAACAGGAAAAAAATGAGATTACAGTGTTTAGGGATGCAAACACAGCAAGCTATAAAGAAAAGCAAAGAGATGATTACCACAAAAGTTAGGAAAATGATTACTTTTAGGGAGAGAGAAGAGGGGTTTGTTTAATTGGAAACAGGGAGTCTTGCTCTGTTGCCCAGGCTGGAGTGCAGTGGCACCATCATGGCTCACTGCAACCTTGAATTCTTGGGCTCAAGTGATCCTCCTAACCTGACCTCTCAAAGTGCTGGGATTACAGGTGTGAGCCACCGCACCAAGTCGAGAGGATGGTTTTGATGGGGAAGGGCACTCCAGGGATTTATAGGGGAATAGTAATGTTCTATTTCCTGATCTGGGTGATAGTTACACTTGGTTGTTCTCTTTATAATAATTCATTAAACTGTACTGTTAACATAAATGTTTTTCAGTTTTCTATATGCATGTTATATTTCTTTTTTTCTTTTTTTTTTTTTTCTGAGATGGAGTCTTGCTCTGTCATCCAGGTTGGAGTGCGGTGGTGCAACCTCTGCTTACTGCAACCTCTGCCTCCCGGGTTCAAGAAATTCTTCCACCTCAGACTCCCGGGTAGCTGGGATTACAGGTGCCCATCACCATGCCTAGTTAATTTTTGTATTTTTAGTAGAGACAGGGGTTTCACCATGTTGGCCAGGTTGGTCTTGAACTCTTGGCCTCAAGTGATCCACTTACCTCGGCCTCCCAAAGTGCTGGGATTATAGGCATGAGCCACCGAGCCTGGCCTATATGCATATTTCCTGATAAAAAGTGAAAAAAAAATGTGTATGCTGAAGAAGGAGACAGAAGCACCATCCTCATAGATGTGGGACAAGTAAAAAATACAGGTGTTTTATAAAATATTTCTTTGTTTCATTTTGGACAAGTTGAAAGATGCAAGGTTAATAAACATTTTTTACATATGAGAGAATAAAGTAGCACTAGGTAGGATACTATTAAAGACTTCTAGACAGAATTTTCCAAGCCATCTAACATTCTCATCTTCTGAGTATTTCTTGAATGCAGAAATTAAGCAACACGACATATAAATTTTGACCTGGTCTCATTCCAATATTAATGTACAACAATTGTGAAAAAGTGGAGAGGGACTAACTGAAAACATATATAGACAAACTAGTTTTTATGCTTTTGTGAAAGGAATGCAATTCTCATTGTTCACTTGGGGATCAATTAGTTTGACAAGAATAATTTTTTTATAATATCAAGTTTATAAGAGGGAAATGGGTCAAGATGGCTGCCTCTTTTGGACTGGGCCTCATGGACTTCTTCTGCCAGTAGTTTTCTTCAGATCTGATTATTTAGCAGGTAAAGAAACCTGATTTTGCTACTTTACCCAGAGTTTTCAGATCTGGGGGACTGCTGACAGTGGTTTTTGAGGCCACTGACATTTCCTATAGCCCCTACTCTGCTGCCCATCCACTGGAAAAAGGCGAGCCTGTGCAGGCCACAGCCTCTCTGGTTCCCAGGCTCCACATAGGTCGCATGGACCCTACTGGTCATGGTTGTCATGACAACCTACTCCCTCTTCAATAACATATTAATATTTTCATGGCACAAGGGAAAAGAAAGGGCCCAACTCAAACCTCATCTTTTTACCGAATGGCAATATCCCCAGAAACTCCAAGAGGGGTTTCACTTTCCATAGAAAATAGGAAGGCCTGACCCAAAGTGACTGGATTTGGTCAAGTTCCCTAAATAGGATGAGAACCACAGGGATTGTGTTTGTTTATGGAATTACTCACTTGGCTTCATTATTTGTTTCCAAAATACAGATTTTATAAAAGTCATTTTAAGTGTAAAAAAAAAACCCCTTCAGATTATACATTTGAGAAGTGAAGTTGCAAAAGGACTCTTGATACTGTGTGAATGTGTGAGGTTCAGATGTTATGCTTTCATAAAATAACTTGTGTTTGAAGGCCTGGAGACTTCCTCCTCACAGATGTCTCACTTAGTGATTCTGTCACCTATTTTGGTGGCTTCAGCTGTCTCTCCAGAAATGAGCACAAGGAGCCCCTAAGGAGACACAGATATGGGATATTAAAGGAATGTGAACTATGCCAGGGAGTGGGAAAGGAAGGGAGGTAAGCCTTTCTAACACGTGGAGCAGAGCTGCTTTCCGAGGAAAGTGAATCTGACTCCCAGCCAAAACCACTTCTCTGGTGAAAACTCCGAAGGTCTCAGGCCAGGAGACTTGGACACCATCTCTTGGAGTGGGAAGACGAGGCCTCACAAGCTTGTCCCACTAACACCATGAGGACCTCTACTCTGAGAGACCACCAAGTAGGGCTCAACCAGGACCTGAACTGAGAGAAAAGTTCCTCCAACAAAGGAAAAATTTTCTTCTGAGACAGTTGAACCATCGCTAATGGATAGCATTCAGACTCAAATACACTATCTTTACAGTGGCTGTGGTAGCTTGACTTGGTACTTTTCTTTCTTTGTCTACAGGTAAACAGAACCCAATGCAGCTGGAGAAATGAGAGGAAAGGGTTCCCCATCTGTCCATGGGACTGGCCTTTCCCCCATACTCATGCTCTTCTATGTGTGCCGCTGTCTTCTGACAGGGGCAGGAGAGGCCTTGCAAGGCTGAGGACTGTCATTTAGCTCCATTTCTTTGTTTCTTTACTTCATTCTGTGCCCCTGCTATTAGTTGATCTTCTTGTTGACTCTTTACTGGGTTATTACACCATCAACCAGGGTCATTTACACTGTCCTAATATCAGGACCTATGGTATTTTCTACGTCACTGGAGCCTTTGCCTTCCCCGGGCACTCTACGTGTGTCCTCACCTAGAGGTTTATAGATTTATTATAAAGAATATTACAAAGGATACAGAAGAAGAGGTATAGAGGGCAAGGTATAGGGGAAGGGGTGTGGAGGTTCCGTGCCCTCCTGGGTACGCTACCCTGAAGGAACCTCCTTCTGGTCAGCTATCTGGTAATTCCTTTACTTAGCAGTTTTCTATGCCAAGATGTGCAGTCACATGCACACAGGCCTCAGGCTAGCTTGAAAATTTTAGACTGATGTTTACATCAGAGTCGCAAAATTTGCCAAACATTTTATTTTTCCTCTGCTGTCTTCCAGTTTCACAGGTTTACTCCATTTCTAGATATGGATGTGGGAGGAACAATAATCAGATTTAATGTCCCTGGAGCCCCAAATCACATCCTTCGGGGGGCTTTAGTACCAGGTTATTCCAGGAAACTTTACACATAAGTGGACATGCCAAACCAAACCAGGGAGATGCAATGTATTGTGCAGAGTAATGAATGATTCCACATGGCCTTGATTTCTTTGAAGTACCACTTCAATTTTTTTTTTTTTTGGGTAGGGACGGAGTCTTGCTCTGTTGCCTAGGCTGGAGTGCAGTGGCACAATCTTGGCTCACTGCATCCTCCGACTCCCGGGTTCAAGTGATTCTCCTGCCTCAGCCTCCCGGGTAGCTGGGAATATAGGCGCGTGCCACCACACCTGGCTAATTTTTCTATTTTAAGTAGAGACGGGGTTTCACTGTGTTGGCCAGGCTGGTCTCGAACTCCTGACCTCATGATCCGCTCGCCTGGGCCTCCAAAAGTGCTGGGATGACAGACGTTAGCCACTGTGCCTGTCCCACATCAATGTTTTAAAGTAATTTGTATTTAAAGTTCCAATTACTAAGCATTTTATTTATTTATGTATTTATTTTTGAGAGTCTTGCTCTGTCGCCCAGGCTGGAGTGCAGTGGCATGACCTCAGCTCACTGCATCCTCTGCCTCCCGGTTTCAAGTGATTCTCCTGCCTCAGCCTCCCGAGTAGCTGGCATTACAGGTGCGCACTACCACGCCCAGCTAATTTTTGTATTTTTAGTAGAGATGAGCCTTCACCATGTTGGCCAAGCTGGTATCGAACTCCCGGCCTCAAGTGAACCTCCCGCCCCTGCCTCCCAAAATGCTGGGATTATAGGGGTGAGCCACTGCGCCCAGCCAGCATTTTAAATAGATTTTCTAACAAGTGGACATGGACACATGCTCACTTCACAAGTTTTTGCAAGATGAGAAATGGAGTAGATGGACCACTTACAAAGCTCAATGCCATTTGCTGGAGGCCAGTCAGCCGGAAGCATTGCATTAATTTTGATTTTGTCTTCCTTTCCTCTAGAAGAGATTGATTAACATTTACAACAGGAGTTTTTACATTTACATTTTAAAAATGTAGTCACAACTCTCATTCTTACTGCTGGGTTTCAAAAAAAATTGAGTACTTTGTTTCTAACTTCCTTCATTTGACAAACGATAACATATAGTGTTTAGCCTGATCCCTGTGTCTTCAAGGACATAATATCTAGCTGGGAAGAAAAACAAAGAAGTATTTTGATTTCAAATCTACTCAGTTGTTTTTTATAGACTCTTGTTCCTTTCTTCTATTTTCAAACTTCCTTTTTGTTTAAATCTATTAAGTACACTTATTTTCTGTGTCAGCTTATTCTCATACCCAAGCCTTTGTGTATCTGACCTTACATTTTGTTTCTGTCTGCTCTTACATGGAGCCTTGCTTATTATATGTTTTGTGTTTTCTGATTATGATTATGGAAGTTCTTTGGGGCCTAGGCTCAAGATAGCCCTCCAAGAGGATGTGTCTTTCCTTCTGCCAGTTGTTAAAAGCACCACAAACTGGGGCTCATGAAGTTTTTAAAATAATTCCATGGTATCATGAATTTTGGTCATAATATTACATACGGACCACACCATAGTTATGAATTTTCAAGGAAGAATATTTTTTATACTCTTTTATTCAGGACTTTGATCAAGACAGACGATTTTTCCTGGGATCCTCTTCTGCAAAGCCAGTTAATTTCACATTCACCTTTACTTTGGCCCTTTGGACTTCCGGTTTTAGGGGGGTAGAGTCTTCTTATTCTCCTGATCTTGGACAAGACTGAGGATTTATCTTCTGTGTCCCAGACTCTGCACACCTATCAAAGTAGAAGCTCAAATGTTGTCAGATTTTCTAGGAGTGTGCTCACTTCCCACCTTAACTTTGTTTTTGGTCTCTGTTGGTTTCTTCCTTTTTTGCCAGCTCAATAAAATCCATTTAAAAAATTTTAAAAATCTTATCCAGCTTTAGTTTTCATCAGGAAGTTTGTTCTGGTTATTTGCTCCATTGTGTTAAATTGAAGTACTTTAAAAACAAGGTTAGATAATGTATAATCAGTTGCTAAGCAGAATCGAGGTACAGTTTCTCCAGTGCTTCTGTTTCCTTTACTTTCTATTCAGAACAAATCTTCCTCCTCAGAATGCAAGACAGTGGCTGAGTGGAGTAGGGGCAATGGTGTGCTGGCAGACTGGCCCTCCGAAAGAAGAAAAGGAAAGAAAAAAAAAGCAAGCAGGCCTTGATGGATTTGCCAATTTCTGTGATGTAAATACTCCCATAATAGTCCATTTCAAACTACCAAGATGTGCACAGTCTTCTCTCATGAACTGGAGCAGGTCAATGCCACTATGAAGGTAAAAGATCCAAATCAGGGTGGCTAAGTCACCCAGAGATTGGTGGGGAGAGCCTGATGAGGAAGAGGTGAACTAACTAGAGCACATACCAGCTAACTGTTACCCTGTGGGTACAGTGCCAGTGTTACCATATCTTCCAATTTCTCAAGAAGAGCTAGAAATCCAAATTTTAGGTGAAATCTCTTCCTTTTAAATGTTGGCAACAGACTAAGAAACTTTATTTTTTTTTAAGAGATGGAGTCTTTCTCTGTCATCCAAGCTGTAGTGCAGTGGCACAATCATATTTCACTGCAGCCTTGAATTCCTGGACTCAAGTAATCCTCCCACCTCAGCCTCCCAAGCACCTGGGGGACTACAGGTGCATGCCACCACACCTAGCTAATTTTAAAAGATTTTAGAGATGGGAGTCTTGCTAGCTTGCTCAGGCTGGTCTTGAATTCCTGACCTCAAGAGATCAAAAATTTAAAAAACACCAGAGAGAACCAAAAACTAACCCTATTGGGGCAGATTTGGCCAGATAACCACTAGCTTTAGACAGGTTGGGGAAGTGTCTCGGGTTATGTTTGCTTATCTGGTTCCAGCCCCTTTTCTCCAGGCCAAAAGGCTCACATAAAGCCCCCTTTCTTTAGGCCCATTTTGGAAAGGCAGTGCAGTACTGGGGAAGAGGAGAATGCACCATGGACTCAGAATTCTCAGTTCGAATCCTAGGCCTGCCACTCACTGTGTGACCTGAGGCAAATCCTGGTAAAATGAGAGGGATGGTCCCTGCTGTGATAGGTTGTTCTAGAAACAAACCGAGATGTTTTGTGTATGGAAGCTGCCCCCTGTGTGTAGTCAGTTCATGGCTCTGTCCTCATTCTAAGCAGGAACCAGAGAGTCAGAGCTGAAGGCAAATGCTGGCATGTGCAGCACAGAGACCTCTATCTCAGGGTTCTCAACCTTCACTGCCTTAGATTCACCTGGCAAATATTTAAAAACAACAACAACAACAATCAGTCAATGCCAGACCCTGACCTCAGAATTTCTAATTCAGTTGGTCCAAGGTGGAGCCTGGGCATGACTATTTTTAAAGTACCCCCTAGTGCTCTAATACTAAGTGCTTTAGATTCATGATTTCAATTATCCCAATCCTTCCAACAATCTTAGAAGGTATTCTCATTTTAAAGATAAAGACATGAGGCTTCATGATTAAGTAATATCCCAAGGTCGCATGGCTGGTAAATGAGGAATCAGACTTAACTCAGAGCCTGAATTCTCAACCCCCTGCCACTTAGCACTATTGTATGTACCTCACATGGTCTTTGTGAGGTCTAAGCACTGCAAATAAAGTGCTTAATTCAGGACCTGCAACTTACTGACAAATCAAGGTTGGGTAATGACAAATATCATTATCTCCTATTACCAAAACAGAGAATTCTTCCCAATTTCTCTTCTATCCAATTCCATTTCAGGTAAATGTTCACTCTTTTTTGGAACCCCGGCTTTTTTTTACCCTGCAAGCATACATACTTGCCCTCCAAATGCATCATCGTAACAACCTAGGGGACGCTTTGCCAGGGTTTGTCATGCCAAGGGAAGAAAGGGAAAGAGAGAGGACAGGAGCTGCAGATACTTGTGGAGAGCGTGGTGATGAAACCTGTCTGGAATGATGCCCCAAAGGGCGAGCCACAGCTCATAGCTGTTTGGTACACGGTGTTCAATAAAGACACACTGCATGAGAGTAATTTGCTGAGGAGAGGGTAAGCAGAGAAAGGGTCTAATGAGGGTGTCAGACATAGACTGGGGAGCAGCTATATCAGATGGGTCACATACTCGTTAGGAACCTCATCCTACTGGCTTCCTGTCTTCATTGAGATGGACACAGAAGCCAACCCAAGAGGAAAATGTGCACTTGCTGAAGGGCAGTAGGCTCAGTTCCTAGAATGTGGGCTCTGGGGTCAGAGGGAGGCTCCAGCTGGCCTAGGTACAAGGAGAACTGGGCTAGCACACAAGTGCTGAGTGAGTGGTGTTTCCTCAGAGGGAGAGCCCTGGTCTCTACCACGAATCCCCTCACAACTAGGTGTTTGAAATGGTGATTTTACCCAGCTTACTTAGGTAAACATCTTAAATTTTGTCCCTCCAGTGACTGGATTTGCAAAATAGAGTGAACAATCACCACCTTAAATTATTAATAGAAATAAATAGGATATAAAATTGTTCAATAAGAGGTGGGAAAAGTTTTGACCAAAAATTCTGCCTTGAAGGGAATGCTGGCATTTCCTCTCAATTAACAACCATAACTTCTGGTAGGAAGAAATGGAGAAGGAACAAGGAGGCCTACAAGAGGAAGGCAAAGGTCGAGGCAATTTGTGGCTAAAAGAGAACAGTCTCTGAGATTCAACCTCTTAGTTCTCAAAGGTTTGCCCATATGCACAAATTACAAGGGTAAGGTGCACATTTACAAAGCTGCAAGTTTATAGTCACTTCCAACTGAAGCTTTTTGATCTTCAATTCACTTGAAACTTACCCAACACTCTATGTATGACCTCTTGTATTTGTCTTCTACTGTTTTTTTTTTTTTTTTTTTTTCCTTTGTGGTGAGGGAGGGAGGACAGGGCCTCACTCTGTCACCCACGCTGCAGTGCAGTGGTACAATCATGGCTCATTGCAGCCTGGACCTCCTGGGACCAAGCGATCCATCCTTACACCTCGGCCTCCCATAGCTAGGACTTCTTGTATTTTTTGTAGACACCTGGGTTTCGTCATGTTGTCTAGGCTGGTCTTGAACTCCTGGGCTCAAGGCATCCTCCTGCCTTGGGCTCCCAAAGTGCTGGGATTACAGGTGTGAGCCACTGCACCCGGCCTTCTACTATTTTTAAACTTGCAATATTTCTTTTTAACATGTTTTATACCCCCAAGTAACATGTCTTACACCCTCAAGTAAGCTCTTTGAGGGAAATGGCTTTATCATGTGCCTGCCCCCCCATTCCTCACTGTGAAGTGAAGCTCACATGGCTCTGTTAATCCACTGAATCTTTGACTCCTCCACTCTTTTGGAATGCCCCTGGGATATGTGTTCTGTAAATGGACACTCAACATGTTTATAGTGAAAATCTAATGGCCGAGAGCCCAGCCACTGTAAACACATTCTTTCTACTTTTGCAGGTCTGCACTCTAATGACAAAAGATTGCTTAGATTTAGAGAAGAAAACGCGTGGATTTCTTCTACAGTGTTACAAGTATTTAAAGCCAGCAACGAAAATTCTTGGAATTTTATGCTGCATCACGATGCGCGGCCCTGGGTGATCTAGCCTCCCAGTTCTTCGTGCAAAACTGAATACCAGCTTTTAACCACCACCATACCCAACCCGCACCCCAAGCACTGGCACTTGAAGCCGAGTTGTGGTCGTACATCACCATCCACACTCCCAGGCTGTAAACCCAATGCAAACCCGGGGCTTCTCAGTGGGACAGGCCTACAAGGACAGGAGAGGTGCCTCGTGAGGAGGAGCCACCGCAGTAAGCAGTCAGAGCCCCCTTCCCCAGACTTCCCCTTCCAAGGGCAACCCGAAATAGCAGAAACGCTTTTATATGTGGGCAGAGCCGCATGCCCACGAGACAGGCACATGTGGACTGCGGGCATTCGGTACAAGGAAGCGAGGACACAGAGTACGTAGGGTGCTGAGGGTCCACCTCGCGGCCAAAGTATGTGTGCCAGTGAGTGTGTGCGCTTGTGAGATGTGCTCTAGAAACCGTGGCCGCGGACTGGCGCGGCCTCCTGGGCGAAGCACAAACAGGAGGCTTTGTTCCCTGAATGTGAGAATGAGGGAGCCGAGCTGGGCGCAAAGACGGCGGCGTTCCGCGGCGGGAAACCGTCGTCTCCGCCGCGGCTCGGGCAGCGCGCGAAACTCTCAATCAGGTTCCCCGGCCCGGGCCGCCGGCTATGCCAGCGGCGCGCAGTGGGGACAGCCTGGCTGTCTCGCGAGCAGCGCTCGGAGAGGCCGCGCCGCGGGCCCCGCCGCGTCCCTCCGCCAGCGCGGGCGGCCCCACGCGCCCGCCACTCGGCAGCGCAGCCAGCGCCACATTCCATTTAAAAATAACACCCACGTGCGCTGGTAAACAAGCGCGCGCGGCTACCAGGGCCGCGCGCCCTGGCCCAGTGTGTGCGGCGCGCGCCCGCCCTCCTCCCGCACGTGTCGGCCGGCGCCGCTCAGTCCCCGCCCCCTCGGCGGGTCGCGCCCCGCCCCCGAGCCCCCAGCCCCGCCGCTCCGGGCCCTAGCGCCCCCTACCCCGCCAGGCGCGCCCAGTCGAGTGCGCTGCAACTTTCCGCCCCCGACGCCTCCTCTTCGCTGGCAGACCCACCGCCCCAAGTCGGCTGCCTTCCTCCCGTCCGCTGTCCTCTCGCGTCCCCCCTTGAACCCTCCCACCGCCAGCGCGCGAAGGATTGGTTTCTAGTGCGCCCTCTCCCTTTTTCCCTCTCCTCTCTCTCCTTCCTTAGAATTTTACTCGATTGTTTATTATTTGCTGGGGGGCGGGGGCGGGGGGGCGGAGAGGGGCGTCTGGGGCCTGGAGACTGGTGGCCGCGGCCAGTCAGCGCGCGGCGTGCCTTGACGAGTAAGCGGCGCAGCGAATGGCGACGCGGCGGAGAGCTCCGGGGTCACGCGCGTGTGGATACGATGACATCATCTGTTTGTACGCGTCGAACTAGCTTGGTGCAGGGGCGGGGCCGCGCGTCACTTGAGTGACGGGCGCTGCGCAAAGCCCGGAGCCCGGAGGCGGCTGGGCGGGCCGGCTCTTGCGTACGCTGGGCTGGACCTTTTTGTGTATGGGGTCGTTGAGAAGCCCGCTTCTACACTCTGAGCTATCTCCGGTGACTTACAAGGATTTTTTAAAAAATATATTTATGAACTAGTGTGTAGACTTTTGGTGTGCATGTCGCGTGTGGTGCATTCGTAGAGTACAAATAAACGATTTGGGGCACGGATCGTAGAATAAGGACTTGTGCAGATGTTTTTCGTTTAACCTAAAGGATACGTCTTTTTTTAAAAGTCAAAAATGCCCACGTAGCGGTTTTGTCGTCATTTACAAATTAGATTAAAATTATTTCCCCTTCTCAGTTGTTCGGAATCTGCTCTTGAATGTAGGACGGGGGTAAATTTGCATTTCTTCCGGAGTTAGTTACACCTCTCCCCCGTTTGCCATGAAACCCATGAAAAGTGAAACACGACTGTGGTCCACCGTCCGAGGTGAGAGACTCAGTGCAAACCTTTTGGTGCCTGATCGAATCTGTGAGCATCAGCTTATCGAAGTTCTGCAGGCACCAACATCTTCGCCGTTCAGTATTTCCACACCGCGATAACCCTGCCCATCTTGCGGCCAGCATCTTATCTCGGGTGTTACCTGGTGTCGCGTTCCAACAGGGAACCGGACACCAGGGCTGGCCCAGAGCCCGGCGGGCGGACGCGCAGGCCAGGGACCCCCTGGTACCAGGCGCCCTGCCCGGAGTCAGGGAGGCCACGCCGCTGCGCTCCTTGGAGCGTAGGGGGCTGTGCGCTCCTGCCGCTCCCCCTTCTCCCTCCTCTCCCCCATTCTTCCTCCTCTCCTCCCTTCTCCCCCCTCTCCCGGGCCAGCGCCGCGCTTTGTTGTCGTTGAGGCTCTCGGGAGGGAGGAGGAGCCCAGCGGGGACAGCAGCGGGAGCCCGCCGAGTCCCGGCCCACGGCGCGCGCCCGGACACCCACGCCCGCAGCCCCGCGGAGCCGGGCCGCGCAGGCGCGCGCGAGCTCACACACGCGCACTCACACACGCACGCCCGCCGCGCGCCCGGCCCGCCGCCCAGCCCTCCCCCTGGGCGGGGACCCGCCCGCCGTCAGCCTAGGTTGAGGCGCCCTGCGTGTGTCTATAACTTTGTGCTGCTGCCGCGGCCGCCCTGCTCGTGGAAGGGAGGAGGAGGAATGTGGAAGGCGGCGGCGCGCGAGCTGACAGGCGGTTCCTCGGGCGGGCTGCGACGACGGCCCGAGCGCTTCTCCTTCGCCGAGGTTGCGCGCCCCCTCCTCGCCGTGCCCCGGGCCCGCGCGGGATCGTGCGTCGTCCCGCCGCGTCCCTGAAGGGAAGGAAGCGAGGTAGGCGCCGGAGCCGTGCAGCGGGCGGCCGCCTTCCCGGTGACTCCGGATCTGCTTCCGAGCTGGGCCGGGCGCTTCCCTTTCCCCTCCCTGAGCCGCGGTGTGCGCGCCCCCCTTCTCGCCCGCTAGTGTTTTTAAAGGACTCAGGGGAAGGGGGAAACTGTCAAGATGGCAGCAGCGGGAGCAAGGAGGTGATGAACGTGCTGGTCCGGGTTTTCTAGCAGCCCGGGAGACTTGGCGCTTCCCGACCTGTTGGAAGATTTATGTTCCGACTCGCTCCCTCCCCCGGATCCCGACTGGGAAGGGGGCGGAGGGGACGACGTCCGCGAGAATGCAAACCACACAAAACCCCGAAGTGGCCGTCCCCGCCGGGCTCGAACCTCTGCGAACACCCGCTGGGCTGCTGCTCCCCCTTCTTTCTGTCTTTCCTTTATTTTTTGGAAGTGACAAGGGCCCATCTGCGCCCAGACCCCCGTTCGCCCTCTGGCCCGCGGGCGAAGAGGGGAGAGGGAGCTGCCCGCGCAGTCCCCGGGCTCGGGCCATTCGACCGGGTGGGGGGTGACGGGGGGTCGCGGAGGCGGCCGGGCCGGGAAAGGGGAGAAGAGCCGAAGACAGCACAGACTTGAGCGGCGGCACCGCGGGAGGCACTAGAGCGGGCCCGAGCGAAACATAAACAAACGCACGCACACCCGAGCTCGGGCTCTGACCGCGGCTCGGCTGCGCCAGCTCCGGCCGCTGCCCGCTTTAAAGGCGCGGCCGCCCCTCCCCCGGGCGCCCCTCCCCCTTCTCCCCGCCCCGCCGCCTAGCCCGGGAGGGACCTGCGGCTGGGCGGCGGGGGGAGGGGGCTGCCCCGCGTGAGGCCGTCGATTCGCTCGCGGCTCCCTCGCGGCCTGGCCGGGGGGCGGTGTCTGCTGCGCCAGGTTCGCTGGCCGCACGTCTTCAGGTCCTCCTGTTCCTGGGAGGCGGGCGCGGCAGGACTGGGAGGTGGCGGCAGCGGGCGAGGACTCGCCGAGGACGGGGCTCCGGCCCGGGATAACCAACTCTCCTTCTCTCTTCTCTCGTGCTTCCCCAGGCGGCGGCGGCGGCGCCCGGGAGCCGGAGCCTTCGCGGCGTCCACGTCCCTCCCCCGCTGCACCCCGCCCCGGCGCGAGAGGAGAGCGCGAGAGCCCCAGCCGCGGGCGGGCGGGCGGCGAAGATGGCAGAGGCACCGGCTTCCCCGGCCCCGCTCTCTCCGCTCGAAGTGGAGCTGGACCCGGAGTTCGAGCCCCAGAGCCGTCCGCGATCCTGTACGTGGCCCCTGCAAAGGCCGGAGCTCCAAGCGAGCCCTGCCAAGCCCCCGGGGGAGACGGCCGCCGACTCCATGATCCCCGAGGAGGAGGACGATGAAGACGACGAGGACGGCGGGGGACGGGCCGGCTCGGCCATGGCGATCGGCGGCGGCGGCGGGAGCGGCACGCTGGGCTCCGGGCTGCTCCTTGAGGACTCGGCCCGGGTGCTGGCACCCGGAGGGCAAGACCCCGGGTCTGGGCCAGCCACCGCGGCGGGCGGGCTGAGCGGGGGTACACAGGCGCTGCTGCAGCCTCAGCAACCGCTGCCACCGCCGCAGCCGGGGGCGGCTGGGGGCTCCGGGCAGCCGAGGAAATGTTCGTCGCGGCGGAACGCCTGGGGAAACCTGTCCTACGCGGACCTGATCACCCGCGCCATCGAGAGCTCCCCGGACAAACGGCTCACTCTGTCCCAGATCTACGAGTGGATGGTGCGTTGCGTGCCCTACTTCAAGGATAAGGGCGACAGCAACAGCTCTGCCGGCTGGAAGGTGCGTACCCACCCCGGGCTGGCAGCAGGACCCGCCGGGCCTCCTGCGCAGCGCGAGACGCGTCTCGGATTCGTCGGAGTGCGCTTGCGGGCTCCAGGGCAAGGGGTTGGCAGGGGGAGCCTCCGCTGCGAGGCTTTGGGGGTTATCTTTGATCCCCGGAGTCGGGGCACCTGGGGACGGTCTCGGAGGGGTGAATGAGGCTCCCCAGAAGCTTGGGGTATGGCCAGGTGAGGAGAGGGGGCAGGGGACGCCGGCGAGGGAAGGGCGAACGGACAGGAGTACATTTGCTGGATTCTCAGGACAGCACCGAGGAGGTAGGTCCGCAGCCAACTTTGGAGTAGAGTTTACCGTAGTGGGGGTCTGGTGCGGGCGCTGTGGCTGGAGTGAGAGGTGTGGGGGTGTTTGGGACGCAGTGTCTGGAGGAGGGGTTGGATGTGTGGTTTCCAGTCTGTCGCAGGAGCGTGTTGCGTCGTCACTAGCTGAATGAGAACCTTCGGGTCCAAGTTTCAGCTTGTGGGTGTTAACACCTACAGGCACATCGATCCGATTAGAAAAAGCAGTGGTTGCAAACCTTTTCCTGGACGGCTTCCTTTCCTTGTCTATATTGATACTGGAGCTCGGAGATGTCGCTCCAGTAAACCTGCTTCTGACTAGCTGCTTCTGAAATGTTCTGGGGCCTCGAACCGGCCGGTCTGGCCACCTCAATCCAGACTGGCTGCACCCGCTGCTCCCGCCGAGACCTGGATTCAGGCACTGTTTGAGGGAAGGGCTCTGGTGTGGGGGACGCGGGGCCTGCGCTTCATTCACTCTGGCGTTTGGGAGGAGGTTTGGGGGCTGGGCCGGGCCGTAATGGCTTCTACCTGTAAATGAACCCGAAGAGAGACTCTCTACCGTTCCTTATCATCCTCTTGGGGCACGGGACACGTGGTAGGGAGAGAGGTGTGGAAAGGCCTATGATGTAATGACTTCCTGCAGTTGGGTATCCAAAGAGATTAACTCCTCTGCCCCTGCTGGCCTGCTGATATCCAGCTGCTTTCCTCTTCGTAGGCACCTCCCTGGCCCCTTCCCCCAAGACAGTGTGTGTCAGTACCAGGCCAAAGAGTCCTGTGCGATTGGAGATATACATCTCTTATCAGCTGCTCATATTTGCAATTTAGCTTAGATTTTTTTTTGTTTTGTTTTATGTAAAAGAAGTAGTTGCTTCCTCCTTCCCTTCCTTCATTGTCATTGGGGAGCCCTCTGTCTTCCTGGGTTTCAGGAGGTATAAAAATAAGAACAGTTTAATCTTAGTGGAGAATTCAATGGAAGCACTGGAGACGAGCCTGTAGATGAAAAAGTTAAAGAACTTAATGTAGAGAATGTTTTATTTTGCTTCTAGAAAACCCTTGCAAAGTTAAATACGGCTTATATCAGAGAGGCTTTGTATTAGATACTTTAAAAGCAAAACACGTGTGCTTTGATATTAATCCACAAATGTGTCTCATTTCTTTTAACAAATGCTTACATTATGAGTCTTATATTTGGTTTAATTTAATTGCTTTGTAAAAGAATGCCAGGTGTATGATACGAGAGTTCTTTACAGAAAGGATGAAAGTTAGACAATTCCATTTGAAAAGAGCACTAGTGTGATATGTTTTAAAACTGGGTTTCCAAGTGGATGGGAAGGGTTAATCAGTGTATAGTATCAGGAAGGCATAAGCGGACAGGATCTGAGAACATGGATTTGGGGGTTCGAAATGTTTTTCAGATTTCTCTCACTTGAAATTTAGTCTTGCATGTTTGAATCTGGTGAGGAGAATACGTTAGTTAAAAGTTAGTTAACTTTAAACTTAGTTAAAACGTTAACGTAGGAAGGCGTTTTCACCTTTCCTGTGATTTTTAAGGTTACAAAAATAATTTAATTTCACAAATAATATTTCTTGTTATTTTGTTTATAGTTAAATATAATAAGTTTAATAAACTTTATTTTTGGGGGGAAGATTTACAAGAGAAAATGGTATTACCAAAAGTAGCCGCGAATTGAGATTGGGCTAGATACATTTTCATATAGTTTGTAGGACTTGCAATACAGATTTTGGGACTAGTCATAAACTTTATGGTTTTATGTCATCGTTTTTTTGTCTTATGGTTTTTTTTTTTTACCCTTCTCTGCTATCTCATTTCTCTTCAACTAAAATCTTAGAAAATACTGTAAATTGAAATTCTCAAGGCTTAATATGCTTAATACAGGGCACACATTTTATGATTCTTTTTACCTTAAAATTTTTTACCAATTCCATTTCTGAGTGTCACATGGCAACTAATCCTTGACGACTAAAGGGATATAATTTTGTTAGAGTTTTTATAAGATGATCTTCATCAAAAGATGCAGCCATGCAGGAACTTTCAAATCTTTGATGATGGAGAAGGCCCTTTGAAACTGGAGCTGGTTTCATATTTTGATTATGACTAATAGGCAACCTTTTTTTGTGTGTGCTTGTGGTTTAGTGGAAGAAGAGGGAAAAGGGAGAGGTCAGGAGCTAATTGTGACCCATTTCCAAGTGTCCAAGTTTAGGAGTTGATTCTTGTCATGATTAGTCATTTTGGAAGCACGCATGTGCATTTAAACCACACTACTTTCATTCTGAGTAATGTAAGAGGATTTTTAACTTCCAAAAATGTCTAGAATTCAGGTTAACATCTCCTAGTCATGTGTGCATAAAGGGCACGGTATGCAGGGCCTTACTTCTTTTCAGGCTATTTGGGCCATTGCATTATGAGACCTTGTAACCAAAATTATCACCCTAACATCATAAAATGAAAGAATTAGAAAAGAGGACTTAGAGATCAGAATCTAAACCAGTGGTTCTCAGCCCTGGTTGCATGTTTGAATTACCTGGGAACTTCTGAAAAATACAAATACCCAGAGAATTTGATATAATTTGGCTTGTGTGTGGCTTAGCATTGATGGTTTTGTGTTTTGTTTTTTTTTCAAGTTTCTTAGGTGATTCTAATGTATAGTTAGGATGAAGTTTTCTGATCTAGTTCAACCCTCTTATTTTACTGGTGAAAAACCTGATTTTTGGAAAAGCTAATGACTTTCTTAAGATCACACAGCTAGTTAGTAGAGAGGTAATTAGTAGCCACAGTTCTAGAGGTTTTTGTTTTCCATTTTCTTCTTTAAATTGATCTTTTTTAAAAGGTCATTTACTAGGTAATGGATAGTCTCACATAAGTAGAGCTTGCTTTCCTGAAAGGCTTATTTGCCTCTCAATCTAAAAACATCTTGCTTATTATTTCAGCATCAAAAGGATGGGCAAATGTAGATGGAGGCTGAGTGAGTGTATCATGTTTGCATAGCTGTCCAGTGCCTGTCAGTAGGGGTACTTAGGAACTATGAAGTGATAAAAGAGGTAAGAAGGATAGCATTTTAACAAAAAGAGGAAGCCCTTGGTTACTTACATTTGTCAGATACTGTGTCAGGGAGAAGGATGATGGCTATCTCACAGGTTCCCTTACCTCGGGCATTAAAGTAGAAATGAACAATCAGATGTGGTTAAGAGGGGAAAAGGTTACATTTCCTTTAATTCAGATTAAGCTTGCACTGCACCCATGATTGAACAAGTGAGTTCTCTCAGTTCCTCTTGTCTTGGGGAGACCTCTAAGGACTCCAGGGCTTACCTGATAAGGCCTGTCTATCACTTATTTCGTTATACACAGCACACATCTGCTTTTCCCATGGGTCAGGGTGTAATCAAATTAGGCAGACTTGAGTTTCTGTAGTGGTTCCCATAATTTCACAAATGTGGGGGATACTATGTTAAGATTTCTGCTGCTGCTGCTGCAGAAGATAATTCTTCAAGAGTCCGAGTCTTCTTTCATGTAAGAATGTGTATTGTTATGGCTTCTTGCCAAGATAAAAAGATGAGGGCTGTCCTGTCACATAATGCTTATTTGTGTCCTCACTGTTTCTGTTCTTTAGATTAATACATCCAGTTCCTTTTCAACACACTGTATTAGGAAAATGTTATTTTAACTGCAACTCTGTTTTAAATTTTTTTTTAATTTGAAAATGACTAAGTCATAATCATTCCACATTGGCTCATAATTTTGACCTCAGTCACCTTTTGGAGTAACTCACCAAAAGGCCAGTTATGGTCGTGTGTGAAGAATCTGTCTGCTTGGCCCGTGTTGCCAAAATGTCGTTTTGTAATTTCCTTTGGCAATAGTGTCTTCGTCAGTGATTCTCAACTAATATACTTCCTCTTTCTACAGCCCCAGTACACTAGAGGGACTGTTTTTCCTCTTTTTCAAAGCTGTGTCATTGACCTCTGAAGTGAAGAAATTGGCCCTTTTAGACTTTGATCTGTGAGTCCCATGTAACAGAGACTCTTTAAAAAAGAAGCTAAGTGTGTGTTTTGATATGTTTATCTCCTTCTTAGAAAATGAAATGAAACTACAGCAGACTTATTTTTAGGAGATTTTAGGAGTGCTCTATTTTAAGAAAATGACACCATACAAGAACATCTTTTAGTTAAACTTTTTAGTACTCTGCTTGTGATTCTTACTTAAAACCTGCAAGATACTTTTATTTGGAAAATTAATGAAGAGGCCTTGTCTCACTAGTAAGTCATTTAATTTGGTCTGGCAAAAGTTTACCATCCATTCAAAGATCTTCATGAAAATGCAAAGATAAGGCTGTTTAGGCTTGAGCCCAGGAGTTCAAGACCAGCTTGGGCACATAGCAAAACCCTATCTTATTTTTTTTTTAAAAGACTGTTTAGGCCTGTGCATTCTGGCAGGTTGCCCCACTTACCCAGAGCAGGTGCATCAGATTGCAGATTCCCAGGG
Source organism: Pan paniscus (assembly GCF_029289425.2). NCBI lineage: Eukaryota > Metazoa > Chordata > Mammalia > Primates > Hominidae > Pan > Pan paniscus. The sequence continues at coordinate 128,573,074 of NC_073254.2, forward strand.
CTGGAGAGAATATGGAATTTATTTTGTTTGTATACCTACTTATTTTGCCTATAGGGACAGACTTGACCCTATTCTCAACTCCTCATTTCTCTCCTTTTCCTGCATCACAAATTGAGGGGTCCTGAAGAGCCACTTTACCTTTTTGGTGCTATAAAAGGAGCTGGGGATCATAAATGCAAAGACGAGTTGATATCAGTGGATGTTACAGCTGGTATACAGTAAGTGAATGAAAGATTGGAAAGAGAAAACCCTTTTTACCCATTTGCATCACATCCCATTTCATGTATTCAGCAAATGTTTATCAAAGGCATGCTGCTTGCAGAGCATTTGCCAGGACTTAGGGATATAGTGGTAGCAGAAGGCAGATAAAGTTCCAGTTCACTTACAGGAGTTCATATTCTGATGGAGGAGACAGAAAATAAGCTATAGCCTATCTGTGCTTTGTGAATTTGTCATCGCTGCCTATTCCCGTTGCCTTTTTTTTACATCTGTATTTCTGCTTTCTCTAGTACTTCAACTCTGCTAAGAAGTTGCTGGGAAGTGGCAAATTTGATGTGGGGCATGGCTTGGAGCTGGCCTTTAACTCTCTGCAGATCATTTTGAGCTTGCTTTGGAGATGCAAAACCAGTGTACCATGGCTCCTGTGGATTGGGTCTGTTTGGGAGAAGCTTTGGTTTTCCAAGCTCCACCTGGATTAGATAGAGCACATCTTTGGCCCTGGACTGATCTGGGATCCCCAGTTCTGTCTCCCAGGGCCTGATGTAGATCTGGCCTTCCTCTGGAGTGGATGTGGAGCCTTGATGCCACTGACTCATCTGTATTACTTGTTGCCTAAAACTCAGAACTAAAAGAGATCTTAAAGATCATCTAACTACCTTATTTTGCAGGTGAGAAACATGCTAGGACTATGTGAGTGACTGGGTTCAGTGTTCCACAGCTAGTAGGGGTGGAGTAACGGGTGTGTCCAGTCGGTGCAGTGGTTCATGCCTATAATTTTAACACTTTGGGAGGCCAAGGCAGGAGGATTGCCTGAGGCCAGGAGTTTGAGACCAGACTGGGCAACAAAGTGAGACCTCGTCTCTACCAGAAAAAAAAAAAACTAGGCCAGGTGCGGTGGCTCATGCCTGTAATCCCAGCACTTTGGGAGGCCCAGGCGGGTGGGTCACCTGAGGTCAGGAGTTCGAGACCAGCCTTACCAACATGGTGAAACCCTGTCTCTACTAAAAGTACAAAAAGTTAGCCGGGCATCATGGCGCATGCCTGTAATCCCAGCTACTCGGGAGGCTGAGGCAGGAGAATTGCTTGAACCTGGGAGGCGGAGGTTGCAGTGAGCCAAGATTGCGCCGTTGCACTCCAGCCTGGGTAACAAGAGCGAAACTCCATCTCAAAAAAAAAAAAAAAAAAAAAAAATTAGCTCTGTTGTGGTGGTGCATGCCTGTAGTCCCAGCTGCTTGAGAGGCTGAGGCAGGAGGATCCCTTAATCCCAGGAGTTTGAGACTGCAGTGAGCATGACTGCACCACTGCACTCCAGCCTGGATGACAGAGTGAGACCCTCTCTCTCTCTCTTTTTTTTTTTTTTTTAAAGCGTGTGTTCATACCACTGTACTGTAGTGTCTACTGCCTACCATTGTGGTTTCACAGCTGTTCATCTCAGTGCTGTTTGCCTCAAGTTCTTCAAGCTCTTCACTTGCTGTCTTCTGCTTCTCCTCCCCTCTTCTAGGCTGGCTCGCACTGGAGTCGCTGTGTTTCTCCTTTTGTGTTCTCCATCAGCACTCTCCACTTACCTTGCTAAATGCCTTTTCTTTCAACGCCACCTTACCCTGCCCACCCCATGGCTGCTACCTGTTTATTTTGTCATTTTGCTAAGACTGTTGAATATTTTTAAGCACAGTATAAGAGGCTTTAAATTAGGGAATGTGTCTGCCAGACAAATAAGTGTTTCTAATATTTGGAGCTGCTTTTTGGATTGTATAATCAACCCATATGGATAGCCTTAGTTCTGGGACTGTGACTCTGAAAGGGGCTGATGTGACTCAGGAGTGAGCTGGTGTCATGAGTGGAGTCTTTTGGATACTTGCAGCTCTGAAGGTGGCATCAGCCTTAGACCTCCTAGCATCGATGTTGATGTGATGTGGTGTAAATGTGAGATGATGCTGTGCTGTCTGGGGTTTCTTGCAGTGCCTGGTTACCCAATGCATAAGTCTCTGAAAACTCCATCACTACTTACCACAGAAACTGAAGGAAGCCTGATCTTGGGATGACCTTGTTGCATTAAGAGAAAAAGGAAATGAACTTTGCCGTCTTTATGTAACCCCGCTATTTGTATCATCAACATGCAGTGTCGAGAAAGTCACCATAGAATTGTTTTGCCTAAAGTTTATTTTACTCACTTTTAGGAACAAAGCTGTTATGTAAAGCCTTAGTTGTTTGTAATGTTCTGCATTTTGGGGCAGAAGTCCCAAATGTACTTCAAGTTTTCTGTCCATGGATTGGGAAATAGAAGTCATGTATGAAAGGAGAGGAGATCGCAGACAGTCTTTGAGATGAACTATTTCAAGGACCAGTCTGCAGTTCTTCCAAGTTAGAGTTCTGAATATGTGGTTAGGCTAGTGATGATGATAGAACACCCCAGTTCTGACTGCATCATTGCCCAGACAGACCCAGTATCTTTCACCATTTTATTCTTGACCAAACAACGTTCATTTCCCAGTATCTTAGTCTCTCCTAAAGGAAAAAGAACTACGGTAGCTGGCATCCATAGAGTACTGTGATGTACCACTCTTGGTAAAACGGAAATGTCTGATTGGAGTGTGTTTCAAGCCAGGCTTTTCTATAATTCGCTTGTTCCACTTTTCACTCCTGAGTTTTTGAGGTTTTAATCTTGAGACTTTTTCTCTGCAGTGCCTCAGTTACTACTATGGAATAACATAATAAGCGAAGAGGATGACTTCTCTGCTGGGCTGTGGTTCTTCTAGTAATTCTGCTACTCCTGGGTCATTGCCTGGGGTGAGGAGGCCAGGTTATCTTCTGGAGGCTCACCACACCTTGGTGTCCAGATGTGCCCTAGGACTGCAGTGGAGAGGTGAGCACAGAGTAAGGAAAGCATGTGGCACATGTGTAGGGGGCAAGGCTGGAGCAGGAAGTAAACTCTCCCCCAAACAAACAAATAAACAAACAGCATACATTACCTTCCTTCTGGAGTGAACCTATAGTAAACCCAACAGAGATGTGTTTGCCAGTTTTCAGTACGTGTTTAGGAATTTGTTTGAAAACCATTAGGGGGTGGGGTGGGGTGGAAGAATCCACATCATGTTTTCCCTTGCGTGTTTTTTTGTTTTTGTTTTTGTTGTTTTTTTTTTTTTTGAGACAGAATCTCGCTCTGTCGCCTAGGCTGGAGTGCAGTGGCGTGATCTTGGCTCACTGCAAGCTCCGCCTCCTGGGTTCATGCCATTCTCCTGCCTCAGCCTCCCAAGCAGCTGGGACTGCAGGCGCTCGCCACCACTCCCAGCTAATTTTTTGTATTTTTATTAGAGACGGGGTTTCACTGTGTTAGCCAGGGTGGTCTCGATCTGCTGACCTCATGATCTGCCTGCCTCGGCCTCCCAAAGTGCTGGGATTACAGGCATGAGCCATTGCACCCGGCTCCCTTGTGTATTTTTATTTTAAATTTTTTATTTGAGACAAGGCCTTGCTCTGTCACCTAGGCTGGAGTGCGGTGGCACAATCATAGCTCTCCACAGCTTCAAACTCCTGGCTCTCTCTGTAGAGAGCTATGATCCTCCTGACTCAGCTGCTACTAATGAGCGCCACGACACCCAGCTAATTTTATGTTTTTTTTGTAGAGATATGAGGTCTCACTTTGTTGCCAGATTGGTCTCAAACTCCTGGGTTCAAGCGATCCTCTTACTTGGGCCTCCTAAAGTGCTGGGATTATAAACGTGAGCCCCTGCAACCAGCCTTCCTTGTATTTCAGATGTCTAGTGAAGTTAGTTAAGTTAGCCCTTGAAGGTATTTTGAATTTACTTTAAATTCAGAGCCAGCAGAGGGAGTACACAAGTCTTTAAGCTGATGTCAAGTATTTTTTTCTACACACAGCTAAAATAATACCTTGATTATTTTTTAAAGAACTCTGATATATAGTGTTTCCATGTAAGTTTATTGTCATCATTAGAAAAGGAAAATTTAGGAGAGGGGGTGTGGAGATTAAAAACTTAAAGCAAGTGTTTTAAAGGAAACCTTGGTCTTCTAAGACCCATGATTTACTTCCCACTCCTAGATCATTAAATGAGAGTGCTTTTAACTGAAAAATATCCTCCCCTGCCTTTCATCTTTTTGCTACTTAGTTCCTGATACTACATGTTCATTTATACCTAACACCAAATTTTTACAGAGTAGTCACGTGTCTGGATCAGTGGGATGTTCTGTGTTTTAGTGCTATTTTGATTGGGACTTTTGATATTTTCCAAAGCTTCACAGTTGCTCATGGGTGAGAGAAATGTATGTATGTATATTTCTCTCAGGTAAGAGAGAAAGGTAAGGTAAAAAGTAAGAACAACATTATTTCCAATTCAAAAATGAATAGTCATGGATCTACAGGAGACTACTGTAACTTTGAACTTTTTGTAATTCTGTAATGCTGTATCGGTTTCTCACCTCCCTCCACTATGCCCCATATTTTGGTGGTGGGGGTTTATTTTTGACATGGCAGTTGGAGAGGGTTAAATAGAGTTCCTCTAAAATTCATGTCTTCCTGGAACTTTAGAATGGTGACCTTACTGGGAAAATAGGATCTTTCCTGAAGTAATTAGTTAAATTAAAGCGAAGTCATATCGGCTTAGGGTGGGTCCTAAATCCAGTGACTGGTGTGTATAAGTAGAGGAGAAAATACATAGAGACCCAAATAAGGCCGTGGGAAGTTGGAGACAAATATTAGAGTGATGCAGTTATAAGCCAAAGAACACCAAGGATTGCCAGGAGCCGCCAGAAGCTGGTAGGGGCAAGAAAAGATCCTCCCCTAGAGCCTTCCCAGGGAGCATGGCTTTGCCAACGCCTTGATTTTGGACTTCTAGCCTCCAGGACTGAGAAAGAATGAATTTTTGTTGTTTTAAGCCCTGAAATTCATGGTAATTCGTTATGGCAGTCCTAAGAAAGTAACCTAGGAGCCTAGGGATAGAAGAGTGGGAATGGCAGAATTGCAGATGGAGAAGAATAAAAAGACTTTATTTAGATTCAAATCAAAGTGTTAATAATCATTCATAGGCTACTTTCTTGTCATCTACATTTTGTCTTTTTTTAATCCTGCAGTGAGGACAGAGGGAGGCATGAGTTTTCCTTGATTTCCCAGTTAGAGCTACTAGAACATGTCCCTCTTTTGCATTTTGAATAAGGTGTGTCCTTCCCCCTTGTCCCCCTCCTTACTCAATTTCTTTTTCTCTGCCTGTTTTGTGAACTGACAGTATGGCCGTGCTTGTTGATTGTGGACTTGAGGTTTACAGTAAGTCCATGAAATCTGGCTGAGGGCTTTGGTGTAGAAGAGTCTGTCTTTGAGGGGAGGGGAGGGAGAAGCCAAGGATCCTCAGTGGAAGAATAGTGTGGAAGAAGAAGCCTCCTTTTGGCCCTGTCAGGGCTTGAGAAGATGGAGGCATACCATGTTCACTGCCATCAGTGATGGTAGTAAGGCTAATCCAAATCTCTCTGGAGTCCCCTCAGTGTGTCCTATGGTTGGTTCAAGCCTTGCAGAGTCTCACACACTTGGTCCTTCAGGCTTATGTCTGCTCTGTTTATATTTACATTAAAAAAACCAGCTCTTCTTTTAAAGCATAGAACATGGAGTGGTTGTCCTCACAGAAACAGCAGCAGTAGCAGTAGATATCTTGTAGGTACCCAGTAGGTGTTTGGCTTGAAATGTTCAGACATTTAAGAATCAGAATTGCATCTGTTTATTCTCATATTTTAAAATTATATTTTTGGGGAGGGGTGTCAGGGTTATATTAGAGATATGTTTAGTTTTTGCAATAAAAAGAGTCTACACAAGACATTTTCTAGCCTATTTATACTAATAATGACAATAATAGTAGCTGTGATTTATTGAGCCCTTATTATGTGCCCGTTACTCAACTAGGTTTTTTACGTCTAATATTGATTCTATAAGATAGGCATTTAAATGTAAGCCTCAGTTTAAAGACAAGGAAATGGTTCAGGAAGGTGAAAGTAACTTGCTTGGGATCCAAACCCAGGGCTCTCTGACTTGGGAGCATCTGCCTTTTCTAGTGTACTTTCCTGTCTCCTGGAGTGTGGGTGGGACTTTGGGTGGGGTACAACAAGAAATTAAAGAGCTTTTGGCCGGCGCGGTGGCTCACGCCTGTAATCCCAACACTTTGGGAGACTGAGGTGGGCGGATCACGAGGTCAGGAGATCCAGACCATCCTGGCTAACACGGTGAAACCCCATCTCTACTAAAAATACAAAAAAATTAGCTGGGTGTGGTGGCGGGCACCTGTAGTCCCAGCTACTTGGGAGGCTGAGGCAGGAGAATGGCGTGAACCCAGGAGGCGGAGCTTGCAATGAGCCGAGATCATGCCACTGCACTCCAGCCTGGGTGACAGAGGGAGACTCTGTCTCAAAAATAAATAAATAAGTAAGTAAGTAAATAAAGAGCTGCCATTTAAAAAGTTTCTACTCTATGCTGCATTCTTTACCTCTGTCCCCAGGAATCCCCACCTTAATCCTTCTGACTCCATCTTGAATGCTCATCTTCAGAGTTGTGCTGACTCTGAGTAACAGCACCTCTCTGTGTGCTGGTGGGAAGTGAACTTGGCTCCGTTATTTAGGCTCCTTCCCTTGATTTTTGCATGAGCTAAATAACTTTTAAGAATTAGCTGGGCACAGTGGTTCACGCCTGTAATACCAGCACTTTGGTAGGCTGAGGCGGGAGCATCACCTGAGGTGAGGAGTTTGAGACCAGCCTGGCCAACATGGTGAAATCCCGTCTCTACTAAAAATACAAAAAATTAGCTGGGCGTGGTGGCACATGCCTGTAATCCCAGCTACTCCGGAGGCTGAGGCAGAGAACTGCTTAAACCTGGAGGGGCGGAGGTTGCAGTGAGCTGAGATCACGCCACTGCACTTCAGCCTGGGCGACAGAGCGAGACTCTGTCTCAAAAAAAAAAAGAAGAAGAATTAGCGCGTACCTGGGTCTTTAATGGGAGAGTAGGAATGGCTTGAGAATTCTGTCAGAAACCTGTTGGTTTGGTGATTCTGCAGTTCTCTTTGGTCACTGCCAGGTGTGATCATGGTTTACTATGGGTCAGATGCACAGTGTATTATTTAGAAGAATAGAGTGACGCATGGTAGGTAGAAATCTTTTGGGATGGGGCCTTATCGCAGAAATTTCTGTGTTGGGACAGTAGGATATCTGTGCTTTTATAGGCTTCAAGCACGTAGATGAATGCAGGCAGCAACATCAAGAAAAGCAGATTTCAGGAAAAAAAAGCATTTACAAGGAGTTCTTGGCAGAAGTTTTGCTGCCAAATCAGAAATCATAATGAAAGATATTAAAAATATTTTGTGAGGTGGTCGTCTCTTTGCAATGCAGTTAGTGACGGCTTTAAAAGCAGGCTGCCAAGATAGAGACAGAAAATGTTGCATAATGCAAGTTGCTGGCCAGGTTAGTGTTTATCTCTACTGAAGAGCCTACTTGCTTTTGTCTTCAAGGTAAAAATATGTATGAATAAGACCTAAAATGGTGGTTTTAATTGGCCACAGGAAGGCACTGCCGTAAGATAAAATGTAGTTAACAGAATAGAATGCTAATTATCCCATATTGTTCTGTGTATGTTGGAAAAAAATTACAGAACTCTCAGTTTCATAGTAAAGATAGGTAAGTAGTGTCTGGATAATGTCCAGAGGATAGACTGAAACTCTGTGATAAACGTGAGCAGGCAGAAGGATGCTACCTGATAACTGAGTATAACAGCATGCAGGGGAGGACTGTGTGGCTGGAGGCAGCTGCAATAGAAGTTGGCAGTGCCACTGTGGACTTCTAAAGGGACAACTCTGGGTACAAGCCTGAAGTGTAAGGAGGACATAAAATTAAATACAATTGAACTTGTCTCCTTGAAAACTGGTTCTCCCTTTTTACTACATTAAAAAGATCAAGTGGACAGTTAAGTCATTAATTCAGGTAATTCCAATCACAAAACTACTTTTTTCCTGAAGTGTCCTAATCATTGATTTTTAAAAATGATATTTCTTTCATCATAAATTATCAGCATAATTGCTTTGGTTCCATATTTCATATTAAGCTTGGGCTGAGTGATGTTTAAAGCCTCCTGCTTACCTTCCCCCCTTTTCTTCCTATTTTATTTTACTTAATACCTAAAAAAAAAAAAAAAGAAAAGAAAAACCTCGATGTAGATTATTTTCTTCTGATACTGTGATGGTTTCATAGAGTAAAACACTTTCCCTAGATCTCTTCATTTGAACATTTCCTGTTGATAAATCACTGAAAACAAAACAAAACTACCTAATTTAAAAGCGTTGCGATGGGTCTTCCAGAGTTTTTATCTTACACATAGCTGTTCTAGGGCTTCCCACCAACATTTATTTCCAAACCAAGGACTTGTTTATCTCATCCTTCATACTTTTGCATTTGAGTCCGAATTGGATATGGGTTTTTGTTGTCTTTGTTTTTGCAGTAGAAAAACTTCAGTTGGTAGGATGAAAAGGAGAACAAATCTTTATTCACTTTCAATATAGTTCCATTAACAGTATTAATGTGCCATGTATGAATATACCTGTCATGCAGATTGAGGCCCACAGACGAATAACATTTTGGGCAAGATAATTTTAAGTAAAAACTGAAGCTCTGAACTCAAACATTCTTTCAAATTTCTTTAAAATAATAATGATCACTTAGATGAGGTGCATCATTTATGTAACCCTGAAAAGCCTGGAATTGACTTACGAAAATGTCATAGGCCTGATTATTTTAAAGTTATCTTCGAGCTGATGCTGGTGTGAGCATGTTTGCTTTAGAACACATGGACTCTTAAGCTCATGATAGATAATTTCCTAGGTGAGCTAGTATACTGTTTCTTGAAATTAGTGGCCTTGATCAGCCCTTCTCTCTCCAAGCCTGTCCGATAAAGATAAGTTTACAGCCTTCTTTTTGAATAGACGCATGTCCTCTGCTGAACTGAATTATCTAAATCAGTCCTATTTAGTCTCCTCCCCTTACAAGAAAGATCCTTATTTCAGACTGAAAGACTAGGTGATTTGGGCCATATTTTAGGTTTTATCATACTTACCCTTCATGTCATTTGTTAAGGTCAAGTTCAGCATTTGACTGTGGACATAATTTTTAGTAGGTGTTCCTTGGGAAGAGGCTTATTGGGAAGAGAAGTTTATTCGAATAGACTCATAAAATCAGTGAATGCTTTGAGTTAATTTATCAGCAACCTGTGCTGAATAAGCAAGGTGCCATGTGTTAAATTAGGAAAGGTAACTGGTGCTGCTAGTGAAAACTGTGTCTTCTAAGTTGGCTTTAAAATAAATTGTTTACCAGATTAATGTTTCAATCAGAAATTACAATTCTCATTTTTAAGATGCAGCTTTATCCACATCTAAGTTTTCTCATCAGCCAAAAAAAATTTAAATGGATGAATCTGTTTAGCTTATAATGCAGTGGAAATACATCTGGATTTTTATCTCTGGGCTCCCAGTGTTTGCCCTGTTGATGTGAGCACAGATGATTTTCACCTGACATCTTTGTTGCCTGCCTGGAGAGTCCTTGCTCTTTCCATTGACTGAGTAGTTCTAGCTAGTTTCTTTTGTGTTCATTGTTCTGCCTTAAACAGGATCATAAAGCTTTCAAAAAATTTTTTTTCAGCTTGTTACCTCATGTGTCTGTGCTGGCCAAGAAGGAAGAGAAGAAAATAACTTTATCATTTGCATCACATGATTTTACAGCTTTGAAAACCCATTTGTCAGTGTGGTTACTGGGAGGATGATTGCAGCTATTGAGTGCTCTGAGAGTTACTTCTTTAATCTCTTCCCTCTTCTTTCCCCGTTTAAAAAAACAGTTAATTTTGCTGAGGGAGAAATTTTATTGTTTTTTTGGTATATGATTTCAAAGTTGAACCTTTAAATGATTTGTGAAAAGTTAAAAGTTCTTTGCCCCAAGTTCTTAGTAACTCTTCTAAAAAAAAAAAATAGTATACCTTATTAAGAGGGTTTCCTGGCATGTTCTTTGGACTGTTATCAAGTCTTTGGCACATGAGGGTACTTCCTTGATGGTCTAGCCATTTCTGATTTTTGAACCTGAGACAGCCAACATTGAGTTGATCTCTAGATCAGCTTCACAGAATCTAACATAGTAACCTCGGTTTCACTTGTCCTGGTCACTCCTGGCTGCTGTTCCATTTTTGTCTTTTCCTTTTATATCTACTACACATTGTCTAAAGAGGGCTTATTCCCCTTCTCTTTCCTATCCACTGGTCACCTTACTCCTACATCAGTGGTTTTTAACCCTGGCTGCATTTTAGAATCACCTGAAGAGCTTTCAAAACCACCAGTGCCTAGGTACCATCCTAAGGCAGTTAGGTCAGAATCTCTAGGTATGGGGCCTGGGCATCTATGTTTTTTAAGCTTCCCACGTGGTGATAATGTATAGCCAGGATTGAGTGCCTCTATCTTAGAGACATTAGATTTTGGCTGTGGAAGTTATCAGCTATTTTAGTACTGACTTTTAGATGCATTTCAGCCCTCTCCTCCATAGGAAGCTCCACATGACAAGGAGTGCTGTAAAGTTGGGATTAAAGAGTAAGGTTGGCTTCTAAGGGCAAGAGCATTATTATCACTTAACAAACTGTGTTTAACTGGGGTCTCCTCTTCTTTAATATAAATGCATGTGATGTCTTTAGTTTCCAACTCCCACTCATTTTTCTAGTCTCTACTGGACCCTAGTTAAGTTATTTTGAAGTTTTCAGGAATTTTTAAGAAGAGATGGTGCTGTTTTAAGTCATTGCATAAGACTTGAAAACTGAGAGATATAAACTTACTATTCTTTTGTGCAACCTAATCTGATATACCAGAAGATTCCACCATATCCTGATGTTTGAAGGTAATGGTTCTCCAAGTGGTCCCTAGCTCAGCAGCGTCAGCATCACATAGGAACTTTCAACATCACGTAGGAACATCACACAGATTCTCAGGCTTACTCCACACAGACTAAATCAGAAACTCTTTAACAAGCCCTCCAGGTGATTCTACTGCAAGCTGAGGGTTCAGAACCACTCTTTTAAAGTCGTTTGCTAAGTCTGTGGAATTATTCTGGTGATAGGAGTAAAAAATCTTAACATCGCTTGCCATCTTGGCTTCAGAATCATGGCAAAAATGGGGAAAAAATATGGTGGTATCTGTTGAAATATAACAAAGCTTTGGCCCCTTGAGTATTTTGGACTTCCCACAGATCTGTGCTGCTCTGTAGCCTTCTGTACAAGGCAAGGATACTCACCTCTCAGGATCACAGCAATAAAGGATCCACTCAGGTGTATAGAGGAAACCACATGTTCACCTTAGTGCATATATTGTGTTCACAGAACTTGTGTTTAGGTTGGATTCATGTCTTTTTGTGTGTGTGATCTTTTTCTCTTGTTTGTTTTGGTCTTTTGAGGACATTCCTAGTTTTAAAACCACTATCAGACAGGAGTAGTTGCACTGACTCATCCCCAGACAGACATGGGACATGTGAGAGAAAGATAAGATAAAAATGTGCTGGGTGTAATCAGTGTGAGAGGCTCAGTGCAGTGAAGGGGAGAGTGACACGGCTCTCGTGATGAAGTCAGAGGTAAGGTGGGACATTCACCTCGGCTCAGGATCCTAAAAGGCACACGACCTCTTGCACCACAGGTGGAACCAGGTACAGATCCAAACAAGTATGCTGCTTGTCAGTATCATTGGACTCTGTAGTCCATTAAGCAGGGCCTCATGATCAGCTAGCTATATCAAACCTAGCTGGTGGCTTTAGGAATGTAAATAGTGCAAAACACAGTGGGTTGGCCAGTTCTGGATGTTCATGTGAGGGTCTTTTACCAGCTGCTTCAGAATGTTGCCTGAGATTCATAAACACTAAAACAAAACAAAACAAACTCCAGCAGGATGACTTTGGATTACAGTTCATTCTGCTGTTAGTGTCATTCCTTTTCGTACATGAAGCCGTATCCAAGATGATATGGCTTGAGTGCTAAGCCTCCGAGGTGCAGTGATCTGGGTTTTCTTCTTGGGGGAGTGGGTAGGGCAGGCCAGTCACTTTCCTCAGATTCACCAAGATTCCTGGGAAGGGTCAAGAAGGCAGGTTTGGTGTTGGAACAACATCAGAAGGTCCACATGGAAGGGAAAGCTGCACTGAGGGACTTCTGTCTGGGGTCAGAGTTTGGAGGAAAGTCCAAAATATTGTGCTGTTAACTGTGAACAGCATTCCAAACTGAACTCCAGGAGAGTACCAGGGACTTGTACACATTGGAAGTCAGGTACAGCTGGTGGGCACTGGAAGTGCTGGGGACAGTAGGATCCTTTCCAGAGCCATCACCACTCACAGGTGAAATGTGTCAACACACGTCAGTTGCTCATCCATTTTGGTTTTCCCAAAGCATGGGCCTCTGCTTGCATGTTCTGGGGGCAAGGAGAGAGGGTATCTTGAAAGGATCTGGCATCAGGATCACTTTCACAGAGGAGTAAAACATCTGGTAGCAGTCCAGGAATAAAGCCTGCCCAGTAGCAGTCCAGAAGGCTTGTCTCTCAGCCCAGAGAAACCCCCAGTCCTTGGCTTCTGTGTCTCAGACCTGGAGATAATGAGGGACATCACCTGCTTGACCCCTCTTTGAACATTTCCTTAAGGAGGCTATAGAGGAGGCCTCTGGTTTTGAGACGGTCGGTGTCCTGACTTCTATGTGCTGCTGAATTACAGAGTTGAAGTTTGAAAACTCTTAATTCCTCCCTGCCCAAAAGGGGCAAAAAGGGCTAAATCTTCCTTCTGTGTTGGTGTGAATGGGTGTGATGTATACAGTCATAACCTTAGATTTATCTATCATTTTCATGGCTGTAACTAAAAGCTACGGTTAATTGAACATTTATTAGCAGTGTGCCAGACACTGTTGAGCTTTATGCGTATTAGCTCTTCTTCATTTTTTTTTTTTTTTTTTTGAGATAGAGTCTCACTCTGTTGCCCAGGCTGGAGTGCAGTGGTGTGATCTCGGCTCACCACAACCTCTGCCTCCTGGTTTCAAGCAATTTACTTGCCTCAGGTTCCCAAGTAGCTGGGATTACAGGTGCCCACCACCGTGCTTGGCTAATTAGTAGAGGCGGGGTTTCACTATGTTGGCCAGGCTGGTGTTTACACATTTCAAACTCCTGAACTCATGATGCACCCACCTTGGCCTCCCAAAGTGTTGGGATTACAGGCGTGAGCCACCGTGCCCAGCCTTAGCTCTTTCTCTTTACTCATGAGGAAACTGAGGTACAAAATGGCTAAGTGACTTGGCTGAGGCCACATAGTTGGTAAGTGATAGAAGTGGGACTCCTGTATCAGTATGTCTCCACTTTGACTAAGGAAACTCCAAAGTCAATTTATCCAAGCTTCAGGGATCTTGATTTTGTAATACTGAGACCTCACTGGCTTGTTCTTTTCTATCATATTTCCCATTTTGGTTTAAAAGAAGAGAAAGGAAGGGAGTTTGCATGATCCGTTAGAATTGTAGATGTGTTCTACCTAGCTGTCATTGTTTGAGAACCCATAGAAAGAACAGACTTGAGTGTTAGGTTGTAGACAAGCATTCACATTGAACACAAAAGGCTTTTCAGACTTGTACTCTTGTGAAGTGTGGTTATTCTTAGGGATGGGACACTTCAAACTGCCTTTTTTCTCCAGGCTCTAGAGCAGATGTAAGTGATATTCCAGGAAGGGTGACCCAGCTCATCTTTCGCAGATTCAGAAATGAGACAGATAGATGAGTTTACTCTAAACTGCACTTAAACTTTCCTGTAGTCATTGCTTTCTCTCCCTGCCCCTGCCCCTTCTGTGGAAGTTGAAGCAGACTAATTGTATATCATCTTTTGTTGAACAGCGACATCATGCTTGGAAGCCAGTGGGTCATTTGGGTCTAGTTTTCATTCTTTTCTTTGGATCTGCTTCACAGTTTAAATTAGGCCCAGGACATTGTATATGGTGGTTAAAGAAGGTGACTGTAACAGGCAGATGTTGAAAGATGGAAGCAGTAGGAGGAGGCCAAACTGTGGAGGACAGGGGTAATAACTGGATTGGCAAATGGGGGTTGAGGAGCATGGAAGGCAGCCCAGTCAGAATACCTTGGCAGAGGCTGGAGGGTTGTAGTTGTGTGATTGTGATGAAATATTAGGGGTGATGGCTGGGTTTGGAAGAGTTAAGCCGTTATGAAATTTCTTCAAAGAACATTATCAAACAACACATATGTACTGCGATTAAGCAATATCATTAATGAGCCTGCTTTATAATTTAAAATGCAAGCAGATTTACTTTCAGTTTCAGTCATGGAACCATTGAGACACTTTGGGGAGGCAAGTGAACCACTGCAGTTCTTTCTATACTGGAAGGAAAAGGAGGAAAGCAAAGTTATTTTGTGGTTTTGGAGTAGTTTAAAAAAAAAAGTTTTGTGTTTTGATAGTGCCTTCCAAAGAGTTCAGCATTATGAATCATTTCTTCTTTGTCAAGGTGAGAGAGGCATTCTGTCTGTGAACTAAATCTCCCAAAGTCTTCAGTGTTTGATGGGCAAAGGAACGAGAGGAAAGAAATAGGAAACTGCCATGCCATCTTTCTCCCATTATCTCCCTTTCATGAAAAATGATCTGTGGCTCGCTGCCAAGACTTTGTTTAAAAAAACTTGGTTGTCTGGTATTTCTCATCTGCATGAAAAATAAAAAGTGTCTCCATTTTTTTCTGAGATAAATGGTAAAGATAAAGCTTTCTTAATGTTTAAAAATATAGGCTGCATACTCTCCAAGAAAAAAAGCCCTACAATGTCAGCTATTTTTGGAATATTATATAAACAGTTTTAACTGTCATATAGGGACAACGTATTTTTCCTGCACTCCTAACCCTCACAGGAATAAAGGACATTGGCCCTTTCTTCACTGGCTTGGTGTAGGCCATTTATTTACTAGCCACCTAAATAAGTGCCTACCAGCTGCTTTTAGGTGAAATCTAGGGATCATCCTAAACATCTTATGTGCTAGGTGTGGGAAGCAGGCCCAGCAGGCTTGGGCTGAATAGAAGTAAGAGTTCCCAGCCCTGTGTTGTTGTTGTCCCAGGGGGCAGATTTTCATCTGTGAAGTCACCTGGGAATCTTTATATCCAGTTGTAAGAACTCAGTAACATCCCTTTGCTCAGTCCAGACCAATAACATTTTAAACAGTTGCTGGACTTTTTAAAATAAAAATTTTGTGTTTCCTGCCATGTAAACAGAGATGTTCCTAAAAGAAAGTAAATGAACCATTTGTCAGATAATGCATTTATTCTGGTTACCTTAATCCCTTTGTTAGGTTTTTGTCATGGAGATAGTAGATGACAGCTTTGAAGGGATGTTAAGCAGTGGGGTTATTTTTTTTTTCCCCAAGGAGACAGTTTTTAGGGCAGACTTTGAGTATTTTTTCTCTTGTTTCTGAGTGTGTAGCTGTATATTAAGATGGGAAAGCTGACTGACCCAGGAAAAACAGGACGGTAGGCCAGTCCACCTGCTGGGTCTGTTATTCACATTCTTGTTGGGTGTAACTGCCTTCCATGTGACTCTCGGTACCCCCTTCTCAGCAGCCCTGCTTTATGTCCCTAATGTTCCCCTGTTCATCTCACCTGGACTGCTTCCTGAGGGATTTTCTAGGGGAAGGACTAATCTGAGATGCAAATTAATGCCAAATTGATGATGGAACTCCTGAGTCCTGAAACGCAGTGCCTTGGATGTCATCTGACTTACCCTTTATTTTCTGGATGAGGATATTAAGGATCAAAGATGTAAAGGAGGTTACTTGAAACCACCCAGTGGGGTCACTCTTACCTGTAAACTGACTGCGTGGTCACCACCATTCTTGCTGAGGAAGATCTGCAGCTGTCTCATGAACATCTGTAATGTGCCTGGATACAGTCCTCGCTTCAGACTCACTACTTTATTTTCTAGGGAAGAACTAGGCTTTTTATTTCACTGTGGCTGGTGTGGGGGCATTCGGTGAAAAGGTAGCTATGGGAGACAACAGGCAGCCAAAATGCTACCTAATAAACCTTTGAACCTTGAAGAAGGATTGCCCGGTGGTAGCCCTATTATCCAGAGTGATGGGGCCTGAGTTTTCTGAGTGGTTGTAACTCTGATGGTTGTGACTTTGGGAAAGAAGTATATTGCATGTAATGTTTCCAAGAATTAGTTACTGTGTGCCAGAGGAGTGGGCACATAAGCTGGATCAGTGGCTTTAATGGGCAGCAGTTGGCTGCAAGAGAAATTTGCAGTTTCACCAGTCTTAATGCTGGGCAACCCACATATTAAATAATGTTTGGTACACTTGGATATCTTTTATTGGGAATTAAGCCCCCAAAGCAGCTTTCTGTAACTGTTAAAGTCTGATAATGCTAAGCTCTTCTTCAGGCACTGGAGAAGTTTGGCAGTCTCTGGAATAAGGAATTTGTTTGGCTTTGGCACTGATAGCCAAAATGCCACTTCTAGTCACTTTAAATGTTACCAAGATTTCAGTCTCATTGCCGATTATTGAAAGGTCTGTGGCAAATAAGATTTCAGCGCTGTGGTGAAGCAATCTGTGTGTGCTTTAAAGGTAAATAAAAATACAGCACATTTTCTGAGTATAATTCTTGTAGACAGAGTTTTGTTGGTCACCCAGATGGTTGGAAGTTCTGGTCCTTCAGCAGTATGGGTTGGTGGCAGTGGTGCTGGCTTCTGCAGCCTGTGCTGGTCCAGGCCTAAACTCAGGGAAAAGTATACACGTCCAGGGCTCATGTGACTTGATCATATGGGGGCGTGCTTCATAGGTCACAGCCATGGTTATTCATCCATTTAGTTTCATTCCGCCGGCACGGTAATGCATGGAATAAAGATGGACATACAAGTGGGCATTGCTTCTGATGAGTCTGCAGTATAGTGGGTGATAGGGATATGCAAACAGAAAGTTGTTTTTCTTGGGAGATGGCACTAATCCACCTTGCCTAGAAAGAAGGGAAGTCTTGCTGAACTGTGCATCCTGGCATGTATCTCTGCCATCATTCAGTATTTTCACCTTTGATAATGAAATTTCTGACAACACAGGGTGTTGTTGGAGTTCATTTTTTTTGTTGATAAAAGTATTACTGTAATCAAAGAATTCCTTGCAGAAGTTTTGCAACCCTCAAGGAAAAGTGATAAAAAAACAGACCCTGCATGATGGATTGCAGGTTTCAGGGAGGTGGGAGTTGTCCATCCTTTCGCGTTGGCTTTGCTTTTGTTTGTGTAACCATGAAAGGATACTGAGTCTGCTTTTTGTAAAGGAGATAACTTGGTTCATCCCTAACATGCAGAGTGTTGGGTGAATTAACGAGTGGAAGGCACGTAATGATGAGTGGCACTTATGTAGTATTTTGATGATTTCACCTAGAATCTTGCCATCTGGAAACTTGCATTTACTAGGATGTAGAGCCAATTTTGGATGATACTGAGTCCAATGTTTATTTAAAATGGTTTAGATTTTCATTTGGCTAAAATCTAGGAGGTTGTAGACTAATAGAATAACAATAATGATAGCCTTTCCTAAGGAGCTCTGAATAGCCTCAATAGTACTATAGTGAGAGGTAAAAGACAAGAATCTTACCTTATTTCATAGTGATGCAGTTGAAACATGGTAGCCTGCACAGGGTGGTAGAGCTGGCCCGTTTTGAAATGAGAAGTTGAATTCCTGATCTATGGCTTTGGCACTTGCTTTGCCACCAAGAATTGCTATCTCCAAAATCTTCAAGCCATGAAGAATCTTTGCCATCTTATTTATTTTCCCAGCTCCTGGGGGGCAGAGGTTTCTCACTTGGAGTTTAGATTTTGCTGAAAGCACCAAAATCCAGGCCTGAAAGATCTCAAAGTGGATCAGGGCCTGGGGACCAGCTGTGCATTATTGAGATTGGAGCCCAAGTTGGCAGGGAGGCCATGGCTCCTTCACTATCCAGGAAGGCCCTCTGCCCTCTTACTCAGCGCTTCAGCAGAACAGGGCTGGGCTCTTGATCCTGAGACAGCTGGGAGTCTGCAAGGTGTGCCCCATGCTTTCCTTCAATGTAAAGATGCCTTTTACCTCCCATTAGAGTGCTTCAGAGGCTACTTAGGGTGCCTTAGGAAAAGGTATCGTTATTATTATTCCATTAGTCTGTAACCTTCTAGATTTTAGCTGAATGAAACTCTAAACCACTTAAAACACACTGGGCTCAGTAGCATACAAAATCGCTCTGTGCTTAGAGGCGTCTGCAAAGTGGTGGGCGTGCTGCCCCAGTGGCTGTCACTCTGGCTGCTGCCCTTATGTCTCCTTCAAGGGTCCATGGAAGAGAAATGAGGGACACATGCCTAAGGTCAGCTTCTACCACATTCCTATCCCACTTTCTCAGCCGGCTTCCTACTTTTTCACTGCCTCTGAAATAGACACAGACCTGCCAGTCCTGGAAGGCCTCAAGCCTCTGGAAAAGCAAAGATCACTTTTCCCCAAAGATGTTAATTCCAAACTTGTTTATGTTCCTCCTTGGAATGACAGCTTACAAAAATATGTGCAGTATTAAGAGATGAAGCCTGAGGGTGAAGGACAACATAGTACTTGACAGGTACCAGAATTAGGTGACACATTTCACTCTTGAGTTTCATAGCAGCTGGAGCAAAAAGGGACATAAGATTAGCTTCCAAACTTATAACTGCCTTTAAATGAAAACAGAAGTAGCGTGGCTTTTTCTGTTACTTAGAAACTTTTTCTCTTGGGACATCATAAAGAGAACACTGATCTAATAAACGACATTCTCCTGCTTGAAACTTGGTTCTCTGAGGTAATGAGCCAGTCCATTAGTTTCAGTGTTCATTCCTCAGTGATGTATCTATGTTCACCTATCCGGCCTTGTGAATATTTTTTTGACGTAACATGAGCTAGACTGAGTATGAATGGCTCCAAACTTAGGAGTGACTAGGATTTACAGATGAAGCAGTATGGATCAGTTTCTTTGGGAAGGTTCTTGGAGGACCCTATGGGAGGAAACCCTGGACAGGTAGGAAAACTGAGGAAGCAGAAGGGAAGGGCAGAAGACAAAAACCCTGGCATAAGAAATTGTCAATACTGAGAAATGGCAGGGACGTAGCAGAAGGGGATGGTTGAGGGGAAGACCAGGGGGCTGGTATGTAGTTGGTCCCCAACAGCAGTGTATTGGTGTACTCGACCCTCCAGTGTGATTCTGGGCATGAGACAAGACTCTTGTTCTCATGAAGCAGGGCATCAGGGAATGAGAGTTGGTGAGGAAATTGCATTAACATTTATTGAGCACCATTCTCACTATAAACCTGAAGGTAAATATTATTATTATTATTATTTTTTTTTTTTTTTAGTAGAGATGAGGCCTTGCTGTGTTGCCTAGACTGGTCTTGAACTCCTGGGCTCAAGCAATCCTCTCACCTTGGCCTCTCAAAGTGCCTCTCAAAGGTGTGAGCCACCATGCCCAGCCTATTCGTTTTTAATTTCTGAAGAAACTGAGGCTAACAGCTGGGTCTGGCCCATGACTGGTTCAGTAGGTATTTGGTGGACCAAGTTGACCAAGCTCACCCAGCTTCTGAGTGACAGAGTGAATATAAACCCAGCCTGCTCACTCCATTTCCTAGTTTTCTCACCTCTACCAGGGTCTCTGTTGCTCACAAGAGCTCAGGGCTGGGAGAAGCCTCTGTGTGACAGATGAAGGGGTCCTGCTGCTCTCTAGGGAAGAATCGGTCCCAAATTGCTCAAGGGAGTAAGGTGGTTTCGTTGAGGAGCATCAGCTAGGGGGATTGATGGGAATAGGTGTCAGGCAGCCAGTGGAAATTTTGTGTGCCCACCTGTGGCAGATATATTATGCAAATTCATGCAAAAATATATATATGTGTATGTGTGCACACACAAATACACACACACACGCCCCACACACTTGTTCTACGGCTTGCTTTTGAAGTGAGAGCCCCGGCTCAGTGTTGGCCTTGTTTTTTCTCCCGTTCGTTTTAGACCAGTCTGTGTTCCTGCAAACAGACAAGGCATTGTTTAAAGTACAATGTACTCTCCTGCTTTTGCATTGTCATCAGAAACCCTTGACGAAATGTTTAATTTTTCTCACAGAGGTTACCTGTACTTAGTTGACTTCCCTGATGGTACATTTGGTTCTGGAACCTGGAACTTTTCTTTTGCCCACCTGTGTTGTGTTAAGTCAGCCATAGGACACACATAAATATTTTTATAGAAAACTTAAGGATTCTTTCGCTTTGAGATGACTCAGACCCATGTTTCCAAACTGGGACATGCACTAGAGAAGGGCTCCCCCATCCTCCCTCCTCCTCTAGCTTCTTGTCTGTGTAGCGTCCTTCCTAATGCCCACTGTTTGCAGTCAGGCAAAAGGAACGTGCTTCCTAAGTGTAAGCTTCCATCTAAAAATGAACATAATTTCAAAGGCAACTTTAAGTTAAAAGCTCTAAGTTCTGTGATAATCTGCTAACAGTTGCATTGCTTATGATCTCATTTACGAATGTGTTTTATCATCTTTAAGTTGATAAGTTCAAGAAAGGTACATAAAGTGTGTGTTGTTTTTTAATTATTTTGAACTATTCAGTATATTGAAAAATTCAATTTTGTTTTTCTCTGCATTTGGGCTTGTTCCTTTTGCTAGTTTTCTGATTGATTTGCATAGACCATTGACTGGATGTTGTATTTTTTTTTTCGAAGCTAAACTGTATGAAAAATCGAGACTTAAAAAAGGTAAATGGAGGCAGTTGCACAATTACATTTGTTTAATGAGCTTTTACATTTTAAAACTTTTAATTAATGTTATACTATTTCAGAAATTCAACTGTAGTTATAAAATTATAAAGAATGCATTTGTTATTTAAAGTGAGATATGCGTGCAGACACACAGACCATGGTCTTCCCTTCTTCCTCTGGTCTACTGCTTCTGCCTTATATCCCCTAGATTCCTTCTCACTCCCCAAAAGGCAGAGGTTAAGAAGAAAGTTAAAATATCAAGACACACTAAACTGTTTTTGTGGTGAGTCAAGCTGCAGTGCCTCGCTGACTGGGAAACAATGGGCTGGGCCTCCTAGAATATAGTAGGCTGGAGAAACAGAAAATACAGCTTGACTGGGCCTTGCCCTCTCACTCCAAGCCTCAACAGGATGCTAGAGCTTTAGCATGCTTTCTGCTGTGCTGGGATTATTTTCTGCAACTAGACAAAAACCCCACAAAACTCCACATGGTTTGTTCTCAAGCAACTGGAATATGGAAAGGCTTGAAGGAATACTTACACTTTTTGATGGAAGGTAATGACCTTAGTTCTTCAGTATTTATTAGGTAAGCATGGGTTCTGCAGTATAGCATTTAAAAATTCATGTTCCTCAGGGTTTCCTAAGACAAAATAGAGTGTGTTTGGTCCAGTGTGATGGAGAAGTTTGATGCAAATCCGTCTTAAGGAGGAGAATGGAGGCTGTCATGGAGTCCTGTGGACTGTTTCGCAAGTAGTTGTTTTCCATGTTCCAGTTTTACTTAACTTCAGAAAATTATTGTTTTTGAAAATAAAGAAAAAATCTAAGTGGTAGAGAGAAATATAGGCTGTATTTAAACTGGCCTTTATAATTTTTCCTGGGCACACGCAGCCCACATTTTGGAGCTCTGTGACATAAGCACCCCCTGCCCCGGAGCTGGGAGTCTTGACCGGGTCAGGCCTTGGCTGCCCTGGGCTACACAGACACAAGCACAACCCGAATCTTTGTTTACTTCCTCTCCAAGTGCTGGGGACATTCAGTACTAAGAAGGACCGTGTGCTTGCACAAACACTCCTGCCAGCATTCTCTCAGCCCTGCCATTCCTGACTGTCTTGGAAAGTTCTTCGTTTAAGGCAGGCTTTTGTTCTTAGAGTGCATGCGTTATTCCCCAGTCAGGCAGCCTTTTCTGGGTTTCCAGTGCAGACTTGCAGGTCCACTCCCCTGCAGCCTGGCCCAGGGGTGGAACCTTAGCTTTAGTTGCCATTAAGAGCAGGAGGAGGAGTTAGGCAGGGGTGACTGGCTGTTCATGTGAGTTCCTGTGACTGATGTCTCTGAAGAAACCAATGCCTTCTTCAGTCCTTAGGGGACTTTTGGATTACACAGTGCTGCCTTTTGCTGATTCTAAGATAGAGCCTTCCAATTGTAAGTATGTTAAAAACACACAACTATTTCCTACTGAATGTTAGTCAAGCTAAAGAGTGAATCTGCAATTTCATGAATAATCAAAACAAAAGCATGCTGCCAGGATGAACTGTTGCAAGAGCAGGTGCTATTTTTTTCCAGAAACTTTTTTATCCTCTATCATGTTATGGGTATTAAGAGAGTTATTCTTAAAGGATATCATGTTCAGTGCAATGTCTTAATAGAAAAACCTTAAACATAAGTATGCAGGCAAACACAGGTACATAGCTGTATAAAGTTAAATATGAAGACTGGAATTCATTAATAGGATTTAATTTAAATCTTTTTTTTTTTTTTTGAGACGGCTTTACTCTGTCATGCAGGCTGGAGTGCAGTGGCATGCTCACTGCAGACTGGAACTCCTGGGCTCAAAGGATCCTGCCACCTCAGCCTCCTGAGTAGTTGGAACTACAAGCGTGAGCCACCACACCCAGCACCCACCTTTTTTTGAGAAATAATACAGATTGAGCATCCCTAATTTGAAAATTTGAAATCCAAAATGCTCCAAAATCTGAAACTTTTTGAGCGTTGACATGACACTACAAGTGGGAAATTTCACATCCAATCTCATGTAAGGGGTTGCAGTCAAAACTTTGTTCTGTGCACAAAATTATTTAAAATACTAAATGAAATTATCTTCAGGCTATGTGTATGAGGTGTGTATGAAACATAAGTGAATTTCCTGTTTAAACTTGGGTCATATCCCTAAGATATTTTATTATGTATATGCAAATATTCCAAAATCTGAAAAAATCTGACATCTGAAACACTTCCAAGTAATTTGGATGAGGGATACTCAACCTGTACTCAAATTAGAGGAAAGAAAAGAAGTAATGGATAGACAAAAGAAAAGTACTTATTTAGAGTTTACAATGGCCAAGAATTAGGAATGAAGAATTGAGAATGATGTTCTTGTCGGAATTTTGGATGCCTTGCTTGCAAATATGGTTTTAAAAATAGGCAACTTTTCTCATTTTAGTATTGGGATTGTGGCGCTTTTTTGAGCCTCATATGACAGCTTTCAGATTGGAGATAACGTTAGAGCTCATCCTAGCTCAGCTGCCTCCCCTGACAGCAGACGAAACTGAGGCCCAGCACTTGGTGGTGGGCTCAGAGTGCCAAACTAGTTAATGAGGCAGAGTAGACAGGCAACAGCCTTCTCATGTAGGTAGGCCTCAAACTTTAGAAGATGTTGCTGCCTGCCCTTGTGACTTGTAAAGACCTGTTTGAAGCATGAGTAAGGAGATGGGGGCTCAGGAGTGTTACAGCATTTCACATCTCAGGTGTAGCTGGGACTTATCGGGTGACCTTTTAGAAACTGTTTATTTTCATTTTTATACCCCACATCGGGATAAGTATGGTCCACTGACATTGAGAATAACCAGGCCTGTTGTAGACAGCCAGCCATCCTGAAACTACTAGGTTTATACTTCTTACCTGTTAGAACAGAGTTTCCCAAGTTGTATTCCCTTGGAAACACTAGCAGTCGTGCATCATTTGGGCAGTTAGGTTACACAAAATTTAAATGGTCTATTTATTTTCTTTTCCAGACAGAACTCAGGGCAGTCCCACCTCAAGGGAAATCCCATTACATCCTTCTGATGGTGGGGTAGCTGGGAGTCAGCATGAAATCCAAAATTCTAAATCATCAGGAAAAAGCAGAAGGGTTGGAACCCAAATTAAACTGAAGTCCTAAATAAAGTTCACTTTTTGGTCAGGCATTCAGGAAGCAGCACGTGAAAATTTGCTTGGATACAGTTTCCTCATAGTTCTTCAGCAGCTTGAAATAACATCTTGAGCTGGCTGTAAACAAAACATCTCAAGTTATCGTTTTTCTTTCCATTTGATTGAGCCAGTTATTGTATAGGGAGGTGACACAAAACAAAATTTCGTGTTTCTGAAGCCGAGATTTCGGGATTGTACTTTATGCAAAGTTACTTATAAGTTCTGATTACTTTGAGAGAAAAATATTACAGTATCCTTAGGAAGTTTTATATATGTGTTTTAAAGCTAAGCACCACCCTCTTTTTAGTTAAAAAAAAAAAGTTTGGAAAATAGTGATATGTCAGTACAAAGGGAATACTGCTCTACGATAAGAAGGAACACGCCGCAGATACATAGCATGGATGAATGTCAAAAACATTGTGAGTGAAAAATGCCTGAACAGGAGAGTACCTATTGTTTGATTCCATTTCTGTGGAATTCTAGAAAAGGCAAAACTAACTTATGGCAACAGGAAGCAGATCAGCGATTGCCAGGGGTGATGGGGATTGGAGGAGGTTGACTGCAAAAGGGCAGAAGGGAACTTTTCAGGGAAATATGAAATGTTTTATATCTTAATTGTGGTGGTGCTTACACTGGTGTAAATATATTTGCCCAAATTCGTGTAAGCATATGCTTAAAATGGGTGCAGTTTTTTGTATGTAAGTTACACCTCATAAAGTTGATTTGAACCGTAAAAAAGGGGTTAGAAAAGGCTGTGGTTGGAATTTTTTGTGTAACTTAAGGCCAAATAGTCCATTTACGCCAGTTTTTACAGTATTGTAAGCTATGCCCTTTGTGTTCACATTTCTTCAGTTACTCCTTTATTCGTCATCACTTAGGAGGCTTTGCATCTCATCTGCCTTCCTCCTAGCTCCATGATTTGAGCAATAGAAGTTCTTGGCTTTCAGGAACCTCACTGTTCTTGTTAGTCATAAGCAAGAATGCATTTTAAGTTCACTTCAAATTATTTTTTAAGTAGGGTTTCTGGTGGTTTTCTGGAATGGAGGTGTGGTGGAAGCTTGAGTGTGTGTGGGAAGAGGCTGGGTGTTCCTCAGATCATTGTACCATGCTTCCTCACACCTGTCCAAGCTTCTGTGCGAATACTGAAATAAAGTGTCATGAATTTTGCTTCTGGCATTTGTCGGCCACAGCTGTGGCTTCGGGTTGCACATTTGTTGTGGTTTCAGAGTCTCTGAGAAGCCATTGGTTGGGAGGGCGCTAAGAATGGTTGGTGCAAGTGGTAATTGAGTGCTTAAGGGGAGGAGGATGATTCTTGGTGCACTCATTGCTCTCCAGTCTTTATCTCAATCCTGTTATAATTTAGAGAGACGTTTTCCTGGTGTGTCCACAGAGAGATGGATGCGTGCTTAGGAATGCATAATTTAGTGAGCAGTTTGAACATCTAGATGTTGGGAATATTGTTGAGTATTTATTTTTAAAGTTCAAGTTCTCCATGTCTAGTCAGTGTTAGCCTTTAAGAAAGAACTAGTTGTTCTTAATGGATCATGTTAGCTGGACTTGGTACAAGTGTTTTTTCTTAGAAGGGAGGATTACACGTTTATAGTAACAAGATGTTCTTTTATTTCCTAGTTTATCAAAAGATTGTGAAATAGGGTGTGCAGATATTTTAGGTCGTACTATTTTTTAAATAGATGAGCTTGAAAGAGTGAGAAAAGGTTGTGTCAGGTTAATTGGGCTTAAGGAAAGCTAAATAATTGGTGGGAGAAGGAAAAGTAAATATTAATTTTTTCCTTTGCTGTGTATTTCTTTTTTTTTTTTTTTTGAGATGGAGTCTCGCTCTGGCTGGAATGCAGTGGCACGATCTAAGCTCACTGTAACCTCTGCCACCTGGGTTCAAGTGATTCTCCTGCTTCAGCCTCATGAGTAGCTGGGATTACAGGTGCCCGCCACCACACCCGGCTCATTTTTATATTTGTAGTAGAGATGGGGTTTCACCATGTTGGCCAGGCTGGTCTCTAACTCCTGGCCTCAAGTGATCCTCCTGCCTCAGCCTCCCAAAATGCTGGGATTACAGGTGTGAGCCACTGAACCCGGCCGCCTTGCTGTGTATTTTTCTTTTCTTTTCTTCTTCTTCTTCTTTTTTTTTTTTTTTTTTTTGAGATGTAGTCTCACCCTGTCACCCAGTCTGGAGTGCAGTGGCGCAATCTTGGCTCACTGCAACCTCTGTCTCCTGGGTTCAAGTGATTCTCCTGCCTCAGCCTCCTGAGTAGCTGGGATTACAGGCATGTGCCACCACACCCAGCTAATTTTTGTACCTTTTTAGTAGAGATGGAGTTTCACCATCTTGGCAGGGTTGGTCTTGAACGCCTGACCTCAGGTGATCTACCTGCCTCGGCCTCCCAAAGTCCTGGAATTACAGGTGTGAGCCACCGTGACCGGCCTTTGCTGTGTATTTCTTTTGGACATCTTTTGGCTTTGTGTTTGTGTAAACTTTGAGGTTTCTTAAAACTACCAAAGCAGTGAGGAGAAGATGGCAGAAAGCTGTGTGCTGATATTCTTTTTCCCTGTTTCTTGTTTTTCCCTCCCCCAAAAGTTGTGGAATTAATTTTAAGTAGAAAGAAAAGGGCAGCTTGAGATGTTTAAATTTGACTTAAGTTTTAACTGAAGTTTGTTTGCAAAAAGATGAAAACGGGTGAATAACTTTAGAGAAATAAAAGAGTCCCTGTTCTTCTCCTTCCTCTTCTAGGGAGAGTTGTAGAATAAAAGGCTTATTTCATACTCCTAAGGTTTGGAAGCCAAATAAAGAAAACAAAACTGTGAAGTTAACATAGTAGTTTTGGTTTCTTATTTGTAGAATAAAGGTATGATCCAGCCCCATGGACCACGGCAGCAGGAGGAGAGTTCCCAGGGTTTTTCTAAGGTCAGAGGCATGCAGCATTTTCTTCCCTCCTTCCCTGCCTCAGCCACCTCTCCCTCCCGCCTTTACCTCCCGCTAATGCTTCTTTTGGGCTTGCTTGGGCCGTGTTGTTTTGTTTTGCTGCTTTTTGAACTCTAAAAATATAGGTGGCAAATCTCAGGTCTGCCTTGCAGGGAGTGGCCCTGGTCTTTCCGGACCCCTTGTGCCCCATGGCCCTGTGGGTCTGGTGTGTCTCAGTGACCCAGTAGGTGTAGGGCAGAATGGCTAGGCACTGGCATGCCCATTCATCCCCAAATCGGGCCTTGTTGAATGTGGCACAGCTCCAGCTCTTTCCAAACATGACTCCTGCCAGTCCCTATGCTGTGAGATAAGAATGGGCTACACCTAAGCAAAGTTTTGTAGGCAGCTCTCCCTTCCTTTATGTGCTTATGCAACCTTTTCAGCACGTTGGTACCTACGTGTCAGGGACAATGTGTGATTTTGGTGGAGATGCTTATAATCCAAAGTATTTTCATGGTGGTTCCCCAAACAACACTAGGCTCAGATTTCAGTTTATCCCCCTAATATTAATGTTGTATTCAAGGATAGATTTTTCCCTCCCAGGTGTGACTTCTACTCTTTCTGCTCCTCCTCCCACAAGCAGCTGGATTTTGCAAAAACTCATCAAGCTACAGGTTGTCGAGGCCTAAAACATTCTTATTTCTGTTGAGCTTATGAGAGGTATGAGCATAATTGTGTTTTTAGGTAGTGATGTGGAATGCAAATTGAATTTTCGGAAATACTGGGAAGTACTTCTGAAGGAGGAGGTAGAGAGAAAGAACTTTTCATTGTAACTGTGACCTCTCCATTCTTCAGCTTAAGCTAAATTTAATGATACATAGAAAAAGTTTGGGGCTTATTATATTGAATTCATTTCCCAAGCATACTCGTTGTTTTGTAAGAAATGCAACAAAGTTTTCATTTTTTAGTAACTCGGCAAAGGTACTGGGTACAGGGGACCCCTTTGCCCTTTCATTGAGACCATTTACATAAGTTTTTGTAGTTTCTGTAACTTTTATTATTTTATGTTCTCTCTCATAGAAGTGTATGTTTCTGGAAGGAAGGCGATTTGTTAATACAAATCCTAAAGATAGATTGTTTACCCTTGAAAAGAAAGGATCAAAGAAAGCAAAAACCATATAAAATCTGCCTTCCTACATTTCCCATTCCTAAGACTTTAGGATAAAATCTCCTCTCCTGTTTTAAGTCACTGCTGTCTAAGGGAGTTTTTTTGCACACAACATGAAATTAGTGACCTCAGTGTTTGCACGTGGTTATGAGGGGCCTGATGGTGTTCAAATGCCAAGCTGCCAATTTACCTTGTTAGTGATGAGTTTGATAATTCTGCCAGAAATGGACTTTTTACATTAATGGGCCAAGTATAGGATATTTTGAGATTCAGTAAGAAATATTTTAATGGTGGCAGCCCTGGTCCCCTTCATTCTGTCAGACTGCCCAGATACTGCTTCCTTCTTGTCCGTTTTGTTTAAACTTTCCATTCATATTTTTTTCTTCCTGAAATGTTTCTTTATTTTGAGGAAAGCCCCCAAAGCTTATAACCTGTCAGTGTGCATTATTTTACCATGAAGGTCAAATGCTTTATTTTCTACCTTTCTCTTCCCCATCCTATTATCCCTTAGCATTGAAAACATTTTTATAATACTATTTTTGTTATTGTTTCCCAGTGGTTTTTGAGGAATAATGGACCTGTTTGAGGAAATGTGTGTTGCCTGATCTTTAGAAAAATGTGGTTATCTAAGACATTTTGCATGTGTTTTGGATATGATTTCAGGGGCTTATGAACCCACTAAGTCCCATCCATGGACTCCTGGTTAATGGCCTAAATGAAAAAAATAAAAATAAAAAGTTCAAAGTAAAAGTAGTAATGTGGACTCAGAGGTATAGAGGGGAAAATGTCCAGATTACTTGAAAAGTTACGGGTTGATGAATGAACATCTCCTCTAGTGTGTTTTGTAAGTAGGGAAGGAAAACATTTGTTTGCCAAGGGAATGAGAAAGTTTAAGCAGGAAATGGAAATCGGAGGTGGGTCACTAAGAAGCAACATTTAGAGGAAAGTGGAAGGTAAATAAATGTGTACCTGTCCATAGGCAAAGTAACAGGCAATTTGGGAGAATCCAGAACACTAGCCTAATTACACACTTTGTTTAAAAAGTGATCTGTGGTTTAAAAAAAGGATCTGGAAAATACTTAATATACACTGTCACCCTTTAGGGACTTCAGGATGCGTACCAGCAGACTGAAGCCCATGAGAAGTCCTGCAGTAAAGAAACCTGTTTTATATTGTTTAATCCAGCATATCCCAAACAGTTGCAGCTCAAAGGGATGCTTTTTTTTTCTTTTCTTTTCTTTTCTTTTTTTTTTTTTAACAGAAAACAGTTATCAGCAGAACATACTTTGGGAAATAAACTGTTGGACTAAATAAACTAGAGTCTTTTCTAACTCTTTAGAGTCTGAAGTGTGGATGATATCTTGAACCACAATAAGCAGAGAAAATCCCGAAGGACTGGAGAGAAAATTTACTCTGGAGATGGCAGCAGCTAAGTGAGAACAGAACTTGGCCATACAGTTGTGTCTTAACTTGTCCCAAAAGGGAAGTGCCAGAATGTGGGTGATGCCATTGGGCTATGTTAGAGACACATCAGCTCAGAGGTTGTATAACTTGTTTCCATGGCTAGATGAGAAAGAGAGCTAGACCTAAGAGTGTCCCCTTGAGCCATTAGAAACAGTGTCACCCCAGAGATTTACTCTTTTCAACTTCTCTGTCCCCATTAAATCCAGAAGCACACCAGGCTAAGAATGGGTAATAGGCTTAAGCACAAAGAAATTGCTTATGATTCTGAATCTGGAAGGCATCTTTCTTTTCAGCTATGAGGATGCTCATTTAAGAGAAATTGCTTTCTTATTAAACAGAATGATTGTGCTTTTTTTTAAATTGGATCAGAACATCCCCATGCTGCCTTGTGGTATTTGTACCTAACAAATGGATAATGACTATGTGAAGTTATGGATTCTGTTGGCTAAATTTAAGCTGTCAATACAGGGCAAAAGGGTACTTTGATTCCATTACACATTGCGTTATCAGTCTCCAGAGTCCATGGGGTTAGGTACTCCATGTTTTAATATGTTTCAATAACTTTTTTATACTGACGTCTGCAGGCTTTGGTAGCTCATACTGTAGACCTGTATGTGGCTGTGTCCAGCTGCAGCATGTGAGGTAGCCAGAGAGCTATTTCAGGAACAAACAGAGCTATTTCATGTTTCCTCTAATTTGTAATAAGCACTTAGGTCTGCCTGACTCTTGAGATGTATAACAGAGTTCATCACACGCCACCTATTGTAGTACTAAAAGGTACTAAAATTAGAATTCATGCTTTTGGTGTTTTAAAATTAGCGATTCTTTTCCCTCTGTTGAAGCTATATATTTTTGTTAAATAGTGTCTTTTAAACCCATAAATTCTAAGCTACAATTGATGAACATTCAGATTAAAGCAAGCAAGAAAAAACTTAATAAAAACAAAATTCCTCTCACGGAGTTTGAGGTTCCCAGTGATTTAGTGGGGCATGTGTTTTCCATTAAGGATATAGTTCCCATGCAGTTAATAATGTACAACACTGTGGGTTCTCTCTGCTTTAATCTTTGCCTTCTTCCTCCCTACTGTCCCCTCTTCCATCTCCCTCAATTGGGGAGGGGAAAATCCCTGTGCATCTTTCTGTTCTTTCTAGAATTTGTTCCTTGGTAGTTTCTTCATCGACTTGAGTCACCTCAGCCCTAGAGGAGGAATGGATTAGCTGAATTCTGCTGACTTGTTGCTACCCAGCTCTGCTGATAGGGACATTTGTAGGGTGGGGATGACAGGGGATTACCAAGCAGTCGCTGAGTGATAAACTGAACTGAGGCAACCACAAGCAGGATACATAAAAAAGAACCACTGGCACGCACTGACCCATTGCTCTGAACCAGCTGTCTGTGCTGGGCCCTGGTGGGAAATGGAGGGAAAAAAAATCTAGAGCTTTCTCTTGAACAAAGTTACGCACAACATGAGTCAGAAACATAATTTTAAAAGGTCTGGGGCTGTACAGATTTTGTTGTGGGGAGGGGAATGTTACACATTTTATGATGATTGACTTACTGGAAATTCACCATCATGGAAACAAAAATTTAGGAAAGAATTCTGAATGTGTTCTGGGAAGCCTCTCATTCATGACATTGGTTTGGCAGCAAATGGCTTCCAGGAATGCCTACCCAGGGCATTGCTTTGTATGGCAAGATGTGGATGGTTGATAACTCCTTGACCTGGTGGTCATTGGAGACTGCCCACCCAGGGCAGGGGTGTCTGTATACCCCTCACCTCCTTCATGCTGACTTAGCTTGATGGCCGGCAAGGAGTTTCTCTAATTCTTGTCTGGGCATATTCTTTCTCTTTCCCTTTTCTTTTTTTATGTAACTAATAAAAAGATTGCTAACACTTATTACATAGGAAACTTGAGATGTATACAGAGTTCTAGAAAATGGGATGAGAACTGTTTTTATTCCTAGACCAGAGTAACTTTGTGAGAGCAAGCTGTTTTTTATTCCCTGTCCTCCACCTTCCTTTCACTCTGTTATTATTCCTGTTAATAAGTAAATGACCCTTCTGAATTGAAACAGGGTTGGGTCTGCTCTTTAAAAACATAACCTTTTTATTGGGATTTTCTTTAAGATAGGCTAATTTATTAAAATTTAAAAATCTTGCTAGGTATTAACTTTGTTGCTATCTAAGACCAAGAAATATATTAATTTTTATACATCTCAGCTCTCACCTATGTCTAGAATGTTGTATATGTGTGTAGTTTGTGGATTTATGTTTTGAATATATTATTTCTTATTTGAACGGTGCTCAACATTGTATTTAGGAAGCAGCGTAGTTGAAGATGATGGGATTTTCATAATGCTTCTTATAATGACCCCTCACTTAGTATGTGCCTTGCCCTGGGGCTCAGCGAGAGGGTTGTGTTTCCACAAACATGTTTCTTCGTGGTCTTTTCCATTATGGTCAGCCACAGAGGCTTTCCCGGGCTCAGTGTGCCAACTTCTGACTGCAAATGATCTCATTTTCTAAAATCTTTCTCCCATTCTCCTTTAAGAAAAAATCTTAGTTATTAAAAATCTGCCTCACAAACTTAGAAATGCTTCAGAGTAAGTACCTGAGAAGCAAGCCCACGCCACATCCACCATATATCATCGTTTCTGTTAAGGGCCATCCCATTTCTTCAGACAAATTCTATCTTCTTCCTCCCATCCCACTTACTTTTGACTTTGAAGGTGGATTATCCCATCTCAAATTTCCTTCCAGAATAGAACCACATTTCAGCAAAATATTGGGTGGCTGGTTCTTTTCTTCAAGACCCACCTGCATCTGTGTTGGTCCTCTATGTGAGGAAGGTCCTCTATGTGAGAAGATCTGAGGGGTAAGCAGGTTTTAATGGACTAAGTTTTTTTTATATGTATAAGGAGGGTGGGAGGAGGATTTTAGAAAACTAGATCCATTGGCCTGCAGTTAGAAGTCGAACACTGAACTTGGGAAAGCTTCTGTGGCTGACCGCGAGGAAAAAGACTACTTTAGTGACTACTGACATAACCTGGTTTGTATTACCTGTGAGGACTAGCTTCACACAAATTGATGTGCCATCGATACGAGCCTTTATAACTTTATTTCCTCCCATTATAAAACTATGTGTGGGCCGAGTATGGTGGCTTACACCTGTAATCCCAGCACTTCAGGAGGCCGAGGCAGGCGGATCACCCGAGGTCAGGAATTCGAGACCAGCCTGGCCAACATGGTGAAACCCCGCCTCTACTAAAGATACAAAAAATTAGCCGGGTGTGGTGGTACACTCCTGTAATCCCAGCTGCTCCGGAGACTGAGGCAGGAGAGTCGCTTGAACTGGGGAGGCAGAGATTGCAGTGAGCCAAGATTGTGCCACTGCACTCCAGTCTAGGTGACAGAGCAAGTCTCCATTTCAAAAAAAAAAAAAGAAAAAAGTATGTGTGTTCATTGTAGAAAATTTAGAAGCCAGAGATTGCAAAATGAAAACAACCTATAATTCTGCAGTCAATTATTGTTTATTTTTTTTTGTGCATATTTCCTGGTTGGTTGATTGGAATGATAAGTAAGATTTTAAAATCTGGTTTTCACTTAAGCCTTAGGTACTTTGTGGTTGAATGTCTTGGCTAATTTTTATAAGGGAAGAAGGATTATGAATACTTTTATGTCATTAAATAATCATCAATGACTTTAAACATCTTATTTTTAAATAATTGTAGAAGTTGTGGGACATAATGCAGAGACATCCCATGTACCATTATCTAGTTCCCCTTGTGTTAATATATTGCAAAACTGTAGTTCACACAACCAAGATATACTGACATTGATACTGTCAAGATACAGAACATTTCTTATCACCGCAAGGATCCTTCCTATTGTCTTTTTTTTTTTTTTTCTGACGGAGTCTTGGTCTGTCCGCCAGGCTGGAGTGCAGTGGCGCAATCTCAGCTCACTGCAAGCTCCGCCTCTGGGGTTCACGCCATTCTTCTGCCTCAGCCTCCCCAGTAGCTGGGACTACAGGCACCCACCACCATGCCCGGCTAATTTTTTTTTTTGCATTTTTAGTAGAGACGGGGTTTCACTGTGTTAGCCGGGATGGTCTCGATCTCCTGACCTTGTGATCCACCCACCTCGGCCTCCCAAGGTGTCCTAGTGCTTTTTAAAACATTTTATTTTTATTATTTTATTTTTGAGACAGAGTCTTGCTGTGTTGCCTAGGCTGGAGTGCAGTGGCACAATCTCGGCTCACTGCAGCCTCTGCCTCCTGGTTTCAAGTGATTCTCCTGCCTCACCCTCCCGAGTAGCTGGGATTACAGGCGCCCACCACCTTGCCCGGCTAATTTTTGTATTTTTAGTAGAGACGGAGTTTCACCATGTTGGCCGGGCTGGTCTTAAACTCCCGATCTCAGGTGATCCACCTGCCTTGGCCTCCCAAAGGGCTGGGATTAGAGGCGTGAGCCACCGCACCCAGCCCCCCTTCTATTGCTGTCTTATAGCAACAGCTGCCTCCTTTCCCCTGCCTAACTTGATCCCTGGCAACCATTAATCTGCTCATTTTTATAATTTTGTCATTTCAAGAATGTTACATAAGTGATCATGTTATATCATACAGTATATGGATTTTTGGGATTGACTTTTTCCATTAAGCCTAATTTCCTGGATCCAAGTTGTTACACATCTCAGTAGTGTGTTCCTGTTTGTTACTCAGTAGTGTTCCACTGTATGGCTAGGTTACATTTTATTTATTCACTCATCACTCAATGGACATTTGGGTTGTTTTCAGTTTGGGGCTATTTTGAATAAAGCCTTGTGCTATGAATATTCATGTACAGGTTTTTGTGTGAACGTAAATTTTCATTTTTCTGGGATAAATGCCCAATGACTTCATTTTAATGATGGCAAAATATTTCATTGTATGAAATAAATATTTCATTAATTTAGCTGATTTCTTCTAAATGGGTTGTTAAGGGTTTTTCCCCCTAGTTTTTCTGCTGTTATAAATATCACTGATGAAAATATTTTAGGTAAATCTTAATGTATATCTACTTTTATTTCTAGAAGTGGAATTGATGTCTGAGAGCATACAGAATTTTAAAGCTTTGCTTTTTCTACTCACTCTTTTTTTTCTTTCCTAAAATCTTCCTAAACTCCTACCATCAATGTATGAAAGTGCCCATTCTCATACCCTTGCCAACACAGAGCATTATTACTTTAAAAAATCTTTGTAAATTTCTGCCATACACCTGTATCAGCATAACCTAAAGCTTCACTGTAAGTTTTCCAATCCCACTTGGCCTAAGAAGATCTTTCAGAGTAACAGATACCACCAAGATCTTGTTTTTTGCGTGAAGTTTGGGACTCTGCAGCTTCATAGAACCTCAGAGGATTTGGTCTAGAATGGGGGTAAAGAATTACAGGAAATCACTGAGTTTTTGTATGTTGCTGCTGTCTGTTATTTGTCCCTCATATTTATCCAGAAGGAGGCAAGTGTGCTGTCATAAGCAATAGCATTAAAACCAAACCAAAAAAAAAAATAACCTTTTATTATTAACAAAGGTTTTTTTTTATAATAGATGTGGATAACTTTTTATAAAGGCCGATTAAGCAATATAGATGATTGTGTACATGTGTCTTTCTGTGTGTTTTGTATTATAGGAACCTATTTTGAAGCTCTTAGAGCTGAGAGTTAAGTGGTCTTTTAATGGAACTGCTAAGACAAGGTAGAGTAGGAGATACTTTTCTTCCCTCTTTATGCTAAAGTGTTTTAGTGTTTCTGTCTGTGACTAGGCAGTAACTTTGAAAGGAATAAGATAGGGTTAATAACATATCTACTAAAACTTGGAAAATATACTATATTTTCTGAGATAAAAATCTTTGGATTGAAAATTACTTTCTGGTGGAATATGGCAAACTGACATTCATTCAATATAAGACTTTTTTTCCCTCACTTTTTGTGTTTTCATCTGTAGTTTTTTTTTTCTTCTTCACCTGTGGTACCATTTTTAAGGTGAATCAGGCCAGTTTCAGCAAAAAATGGTTGTACTGTTCATCACTTCAGTAGAAGGTAGGATGACTTCGATGAGGTTGTGCTCAGTAACTTCTCTGGTGCTAAATTAGTGTCCTGTGACAAAGAAGGATCCCATTCTTACAAATAAATGAATAAAGGAGACTAGCAGAATCTGGCATTTCTCTTTTTAAAAGTTTATAATAAATTATTCAGTCATTCAGGTACCTTCTACATGTTTGCAGCTAAAGACTAATGAGTGTAATTAAACAAGTGGATCAAGTAAAGCATCAGCCATGAAAACTTTTCACTTTCTCAGGGATGATAAAGGACCCTCCTTTTTTTCCTTGTCATATTTTCCAGTTTATCTTGATTCTTATGGTATTGGTGATTTTAACTTTAAGTGTCTAGAAAATTTACGCACATTTTGGCCTAGGAAAGAAAATACAGTATTGAATAACAAGTTGAGGATCTCCAGGTATTAAATATAACCTGATTTCCAGAGGAACTTGATATAAAGAGGATAGGACTCTGCTAATGGGGAGAGGAGGGAATCATTGTTGGGGTTTTGGGTAGAGCATCTTCTTTGAACTAATCCTGGGCAGCCTTTCCCAAACTGAGGGTGTGCCATCATTTCCTTGAGGGCAGTAGAAGGCCCTGGGAATCTATCTGACAGCATTATTGAAGCTCAAGAGTTTAGTTCTATTTTTGAAATAAAAATTTCCCAGCATGGTACATTATAGACAATTTTTTTTTATTTAAAAAGAAGTATTTTTGTAATGATCTTGGAAATATCTATAGGTCCAGGAATTCCTAGAATAATTTTTTTACTATGAAATTGCCTAGGAATGGTGACTTAAGCTACTCTGAAATAATATGGTATTGAGGATCGTCACATCCTGCAAACAACTGCAGCCTCAGACTACTTTGACTAAAAGGATTCTAATGTGAGTGGTTGGAAGGAAAGGAGGCAGCATCAGGCACAATTTATTGAAGAGGTCAGAAGTAGCTAGAGGAGAAACCAACTTTTTACTCTTAAATAATCAAGATTTTTATGTAGATATTTTAGGAAAGATATGGTCATTAAAATTTGGAATTATGGTGAATGAAATAAGTAATAAAGAAAAACTGGAAAACGACAGTACCCACTGTTAATACATTTCTTGGTGACTAAATGAGGTGAAAGTCATTGGGTTCCTTTGCCCTCTTCAGTGGCAGGTTAAGTTTTTATGGCTTATTATACCTTTGGATGATTGTGTAGAAGAACTTCCTGTGATATATTTTTTGTTCTTTTCAAATTAAAGGTAATTTAACAGCGACGTGCCTTTGCCTGAAATGAGTAGAAATGTTATATGACTTATTAGTATGTAATATTACTTCTGACACTGACATTTGTGAACAAGGAATAATCAGTTTGCTTTCTTGTTCATTATTGTGTTTTAACAAGAAATAAGTGTTACGGTGTTAGAGTCTCTACTAGAACTGAACTTGAACAACAACCAGTGAATGCAGCCAAAGAAAACAGCCAGTTTGGATGTTTCAGGCCCCCTCAACTTTTTGAAGGTTGGGTTTTTTTTTTTCCTTGTTGCTTTTTGCTTTTCAGTTTGTTTGGTTTGGACCCTTTTTTAAGTATCTGAAGGATTGTCTAAGCTTAAGTTTATCCTTATGGAGATGCCCTCACATGGGGCATCTGAATGTCATGAGTTTGGTGATTCTATGCCTTCCCGTTTTGTGACTTGGCTCACTTGTGGAGTGTAAAGGCCCTATAAGAAGAGAGAAAAAGGTATTTGAAGTCAAATGTTTCTGTTTTGCAAATTTACTTTATACTGTTCCACCACAGGATGTGGCCTCTTGGCTTTATTAATTTTTATTTTTAAGCTTAAGATGTTGCTTAGGCCAAAATAAACTTTTTAGTTGAGATAAATGAAGTTCATAGTCACACTCTTTATCATGGGTATCCTTATATCTAATACTAACTTTTTTTTTTTTTTTTTTCCCTGAGACGGAGTCTCATTCTGTCACCCAGGCTGGAGTGCAGTGGCACAATTTCAGCTCACTGCAACCTCCGCCTCCCAGGTTCAAGCAGTTTTTCTGCCTCAGCCTCCCGAGTAACTGGAACTACAGACGCCCACCACCACGCCTGGATAATTTTTGTATTTTTAGTAGAGACGGGGTTTCACCATATTGGCCAGGCTGGTCTCGAACTCCTGACCTTGTGATCTGCCCGCCTTGACCTCCCAAAGTGCTGGGATTACAGGTGTGAGCCACCGCGCCCAGTCCTACTATTTTTTTTCATTTTATTTTTGCGATTTTGAAAACTATTAATAATTTCTGAGCATTCACTATGTGTCTGACACTACTGTGTCTTTTACATACAGTATTTCTAATCTATACCTTGGAAGTTGCTCATTTCTCAGAAAAAGAAACAGGCCTAGATCAATTAAAAGCTTGCCTCAAATGACACTTCTGGTAAATAAGAGTGGGGTTACAGGTCTGATTTCAGAAATGGTTCAGGGATGATTAGAATTATCCTACAAGGGAAAGATTTGTTTGTTTTGTTTTGTGTTAGCACAGGGAATATCAAGATGTTTCTTGTTTTGATTACCTGCTTAGATAAAGTAAGGGAACAGGCCAGGAGGCTGAACAGTTCTGAGAAGGAGGCATGGAAATGCAGCATGAGGCAAATTCGCATGTAGGACAGCAAATTAGATGAAAATTAGGTTGAAGGGAGAAGTCACAAGATCCAATTATTTTGTTCAATGTAGTGCTTTCAAATCACTCAAAAGACCAAAAAAAGTTTTATTTTGTCATGTGAGCATGTGATCCTGGATAGTTAATTGCTTTGCAAATTGTCATTGGTAAAATGCTTTGGAGGTTTTTATGTAAGAGTTACAAGTAAATTAAAATAGTTTGTGCCACAAAGAAACTTTGGTGCAAAACAGAACAATTATAATTTAAAAGAGGTGGGGCAGTATGAGAAAACAACTAATTTGGTATTAAAGGTTTGAAGACTGGAATTCTGTACAGCATGCTTGGAGACTCATCAGAACCTCTTCCCTGTTGTAAATAATGTTCTTGTCAGTTAATGCCTAATTGCTGCTCTTGCCTAGAAATCCAGAAGCTTTGGAGATAAGGAGGTCTCTCTGAATCCAGTTCCACAGTATATCAGCCCCTTTGTTCACCCCATAGACTGTACCCTTCCCAAGGGCGGTTTGTTGGCAAGTCTGTCTGGTAGGGCGGTGTTTTCTGCATAGTAATCAGGCCTCTGCAATTGTGATATTCCTCCCCTTCCCCCTAAACTCTTTGGGTTCTTGACACACATGGCAATGCCACTGGTATAACAAAAAGTCAGAAGGAGAAAAAGAGAAAATGTCTTCTCGAGTTCCAAGTGTCTGCACAGTCTTGCCAGGCTATGATTAAGGCTTATCTACAGGAGACTGCATGAAAAACTTTCTTCTTCTCTTCCCAGGAAGCAAGCAGCCTTGTGAACAAGCAGGTTCAGAAAGCCAGGAACTGACAAACTTTTCTAGTCCTTTTGCCAGCCTGTTCTGCTTTTACCAGGAGTTTAGTGACAGGACTACCTGTTTTCAATAGTTAAAATGTATATTTTGATCACCTTTAGCACATGCTACCTTGCACAGCTCTTTTTAAAGCCTTATGTATTCTAGCTATTTGACCACTGTTGTGTGTGATTTTCACTTTTGATGCCTGATGTGACAGGAGGG
Source organism: Pan paniscus (assembly GCF_029289425.2). NCBI lineage: Eukaryota > Metazoa > Chordata > Mammalia > Primates > Hominidae > Pan > Pan paniscus. Next base: position 128,612,559 of record NC_073254.2, read on the forward strand.
GGTGAGGATGGGGGTCCCATAAAGATGCAGAGTAAGTTGAAGAAGACAATGCTTGTCCTGCCACCAGATGTCTCTTGTTTTTATTTTTGTTTTTGTTTTGTTATGTGTAAAAACAAATGAACCCTTGGGATATTAGGATATTTTGGAGCAAGGTGTTGTCACTGTTTCTCAGACTTGGGGAATTTAGAACTCATAGACTTTTTAATTATTAACTTGTATGTTTTGTCTTTCATACCTGAAAGGTCGTACTTAGGAGATGAAAGAATTTTTACCCCAAATTGAAATGTCTTAGAAGAATAATATTTCAGCTGGGCGCAGTGGCTCAAGCCTGTAATCCCAGCACTTTAGAAGGCCAAGGAGGGCAGATCACTTGAGCTCAGGAGTTCAAGACCAGCCTGGGCAACATGGCAAAACCCCATCTCTACTAAAACAAAAATTAGCTGGGTGTGGTGGTGTGCACCTTTGGATCGCAGCTACTTGGAAGGCTGAGGCAGGAGAATTGCTTGAACCTGGGAGGCGGAGGTTGCAGTGAGCCGAGATCCTGCCACTGCACTCCAGCCTGGGTGACAGAGCGAGACTGTCTCAAAATAAAAAAATAAAAAATAAAAAAAAAAAAAGAAGAAGAAGAAGAAAGAGTTTCTGTACTCCCTTCAGAAACTTGCTTCACTAATATTTTCTTTTCTGATCCTGGAAAGGTTACATGTTTTGAAAATGGAATTGTAAAATGTGCTTGTTTCTAACCCTGTTTTTCTTGCTCTGTTTAGATGTCTAGATGATTATGGATACATTCTTTTAAGTCTCTAAAGTCTGAGGGAGTCCCTGTATCCTACTTTTTCTGCCAGCTGACATGTAGTAGAATATAAGCATCCTTCTGCCTTCAGGGACTTGCAGATTATATTCTTTGGATGTCTTACTTCAGATGCTAAGGACAAAATTTATTCATTCACTCAATAAATATTTATTGATGCTTACTGTGTGCCAGCTCCTGTTAGAGGGTTGGGGAATAAATACATCAGTGAACAAAAGATAAAATCCCCCTGCCTAAAGGAGATCCCATCCTAATAGAAATGTTATGTTCTTTAACAGTAGATTATTATCCTGGAAGAAATAATCTTTATCATTACCAGATTCTTACTTCAGAGCAGTGGCATTTGGGGAGTTGGTGGCAGGTCTAACCTTCAGTCCTGCCCTATTTACTGCCATTTCCAAGGACCTTGGGATCATATAATGGTACAGTTGAAAGATAGGTGGAAATTCTAGTCCAGTTCCCTCATTTTATTCATCAGAAGTAATGTGCAAATTCATATGCATACTCCCAGTGGGCCTTAAGATCACCTCAAGTTTCTCTCTGTTTCAAACTGAAGTGTCTGTTCTATACTGAGAATCATCTTTAGAACACTTGAATGGAGTGAGATCTCTAGTTCAGCCCTTTGAAAAACTGATGCTTGGATAAATTAAGTGACGATCTCACTTTATGTAAAGATGATTGAGAATTGGCTATCACTGGCCTATTTTCTGGTCTTACAAGTAGTTCTGCCAAAGAGGCTAATTTCTAACTGGGAATTGTCTTTTGTCCCCAGAGGGAAATGGAACATGAACTGGATTGGAGGCACAGTCCTAAAGAGAGGGATACTCGGAGAACTTTGCAGAACTTTTTGGGTTAAAAAAAACAACTACTCTTTTCTGGTGCTACTGCAGTTTTTCTATCAAAAACAAAATCCAGGAACGAAAATACTCTGGCAGAAACCAGGAAACCAAATATCAGAAACCAAAGAGCCAACTCTATGGTTTCTGAACAGAGTGTACCATTTAGGATCCCGTTTAGCTATCTTTGGGTTTATTGGAAAACTACTCCATTGTGGTTACAAGTGGAAAACAATTTAAAGGCTCTTCTTTGGCCTTGGTACTTTTACAGGGTTTCATATTTCTAATAGTAAACGCTTCAGAAAGTTTGAAGAAATATCCTATTCTCAGAGAGAGGGTAGGGGTAAGCTTAACTTTATTTTTCTCTATCCCTCCCCTCCCAAAGTCCAGAAAACGGGCCCTAAATTCCCAGGACAGATTTGTTTCAACCTCAGGACAGTTGCTTAAGCAGTTAATGCTCAGCAGTATAGAACTTGTTTCCTTTTGTTAACGCTGAGGTTGCTGCGGTACTTGGCCAGCTGTGGAGGTTTGTGAGCTGGACCTCAAGCTATTAAGAATAGCTTTGGTTGGTTTTGCCTTAATCCAAATGAACAGTTACCAGAGGACATGATGTAGAAGAGGTTATTGGAGGTTAGTTCTTAAAGGTCTTTAAGATCAGCCTATTGTAATTCACATTCAGTAAAGCTATGGTTTATAACTGGTAAGCTGAGTAAATGGATTATCTCTAAGCCTTACTATTTTTAACCTTACTCCCCAAATAAATGGTGAATTGTCACGTCACTTCCAAAAGGTTTTATTTCAGTGAGTGTTTAGAGACTAGACAGATTTCACTTTGTTCCTGGAGAAGTCATGGTTGTGGTGACTGAGGGCATTGTCTGCTATTGTGGGAGAGGCACCAAGATGTTACACACCTGGTTGCTGATGGGCCTGGGTTCTAGGCCAGGTTTAGATGCTTAGTATCTGAGTCACCTAGAGCAAAGTTGTAAAGCTGTGCTCTTGATCTCTTTAGCTTTAAAATCAGCCAAAATACGATTTGGCCTATTAGCTTTCCAGGTGGTGATGAAAAGACACTATTGAGGTTGCAGGTGGTATTGTTAAGAAGGGAAGCAGGAAGACTGAGCATCAGATAGGCCTGTGAGTTTGTTTCTCACTGCATCTCTCTTTGTATATAACGCTGTGGATCGCTTTTAAGGCTAAGGTATTTGTGTTTCTGGGTTAGCCACTTGTGCCAACAAAGCGACCTCTCTTTAACTGGAAAGCAGTTTGGTGTTCTCACTCATTTCTTCAGGACATATCATTACAGGTCTTTGAGTTGTAGTTAGGACTTTACACGTATGAATATGCTGCTAACACGCCTGGAGGACTTAACTGTTGACAACAGGGCTCCTTTTGCCTAGACTAGAGTTTTTTCATTAAACTCAGGAGATGTGCCTGTTGAATTTTTTTTAAATGTACACATACATGCACACATATGTACATTTTTGAAAAGAAAAAGTTGGGGGAAACCTGTCACCACTCCTCTTATCTGAGTTGCTTGCAGATTTGGCCATATATGCATGCATTGTTTGCTTGGCTGCAGTAAGAGATTTTTTTTGCACTTTGCTTTGTTTCCCCTTCCCCTCCCCATATACAGGCTTTACAATGGCTATTTAAAATCATTGCTTTAATAGGACAAGGGTTGAATGGATTTATAATTTATTTAATTATTTCCTCACTGGAGAGCCCTTGATTTTTTTCCTCTTTATTTTAATATTCTTCAATATTATAAGTATTGTTTTTGTAGTTTTAAAATAAAAGGACTGAGTCTAAGAGTCCTGTAAATTGCTTAGATTCTGTTAATAACTGGACTCCTTATCAGGAACTCAGAGTAAACTGGCCACAGGAAAATTTGCCTCACAAGAAACTCAATAGAATTAAAAGGAGAGGATTCAGTGTTCTTAAGTACAAGTGAAAGTCATGGGACTGGACCGCTTAGCTTCATGGGCTGAGCCTCTTCACCTTTGTGCTCTAAGAGGAAAAAACAGTGCAGCTTTCTGAGTTTTGTGTGTGCCCCTGTGTTTTGGTTTTTAAGAGAGAGAACGCATTCATACTCTGTTGTCTTTGCAAGTAGATAGAAGTGATAGGACAGGGACTGGGTGAAGTCTGAGGCATTTAAATACAGTGTAAAACAGTGCAGAGAGCAGCCCTCCCCATTTTCCTATCGCCCACACCTTTTGTTCCTGTTCCTCCCTCCACATCTTGTAACCCAGAAAGGATAAAAACTCTTTTCCTATAATCCGGCTGTTTTTGTGGCATTTGGATAATTTTACAGTGATATAAAATTGCCTCCCTGTTTTGAAACTGGTGATTTATTTTGAAAATTACCTGTGGAAAACAATCGTAGTTATTGAGTTGTAATTTGAAAACACTGAAATTTACCAATTTAAGTATAAAATTTGAGTTTTAGTGAATGTGTACAGTTGTATAACACCACAATTATAAAACATTTCAAACATTTCATCACCACAAAAAATTCCCTCATGGCTTATTTTCATCAGTCCCTCTCCCTCCCCCTACCCACCCACAACTGCTGAGCTACTTTTTGCCTTTTCTAGAATTTCGTATAAATGTAGAGTCATACTGTATGAGCATCTTTCACTTAGTAGAGTGCATTTGAGATTCATCCATGCCTTTTGTCGGTGGCTCATTCTTTAAATTGCTGAGAAGTATGCCATTGTTGTATGGATATTCTGTTATAGAAATATACCAGAATATTTTATCCATTCACCAGGGGATAGACATTTGGGTTGTTTCCAGTTTTTTACAGTTATGAATAAAACTGCTATTAATATCTCTGTTCAGGACTTTTGGGGATATATTTATTCATGTATTTGTGATAAATGCCTAGGAGTAGGACTGCTGGGTGGTAAGTGCAGTGTATGTTTAACTTTATAAGAAACTGCCAAACTGTTTTCCAGAGTGGATGTACTGTTTTGCATTTCTGCCAGCAATGTATGAGAGTTCTGGTTGTTTCACATCCTCTCCAACACATGTAATTGCCAGTATTTTTACTTTTCTCCATTGTATAATGTAGTGGATATGTAGTGGTAGATACCTCATTGTAATTTTAATTTGCATTTGCTTAATGATTAATAATGTTATGCATCTTTTCATGTGCTTATTTGTAAATTGTATATCTTCTTTGGTGACGTGTCTATTGAAATCTTTTGCCTTTTTTTTTTTTAAAGGATTGTATTCACACCATTTAGTTAGGAATTTCTTATGTATTCTGAATACATGTCTTTTATCAGAAATAAGTATTGCCAGTACTTTTTCTTGTTTGTGGATTGCTTATTCATTTTGTTAACAGTGTCCTAACAACTAAAGAGCTAAGTTTTAGCTCTTAAATTTAAGACTTTGATCCATTTGGAGATAATTTTAATATTTTGTATAAGAGTCTGGATTCATTTATCCATTGAACTTCCTTGACACCTTCATGTATTTCTAGACCCTCTGTTCTATTGATTGCATGTTTTCTTTCTTATACTAATACTACATTGGTCTTTATTACTGTAGCTTTATTTTAGCAGGTAGTATAACTCTTCCAATTTAGTTCTTTTTCAAAATCATTTGGACTGTTCTAGATCTAGTCATCTTTAATTTCTCTCAGCAGTGTTTATATGTTTTAAAATACAATTCTTACATACTGTTTGTGAAATTTATCCCCAAGAGCTTCATCTTTTGATACTATTGTAAATGATATTTTAAAAATTAGTTTCCATTTGTTTAGTATGTAGAAATATAATTAATTGGGTTTTGTGTATTGACCTTAATCTTGTAACTGCTAAACTCATGTATTAGTTGTAATACCCTTTTTGTAGATTTCTTAGGATTTTTTTACATTGATGATCATGTCTATAAATAGAGTTTTCTGGCCAGGCGCAGTGGCTCATGCCTGTAATCCCAGGACTTTGGGAGGCTGAGGTGGGCGGATCACCTGAGGTCAGGAGTTTGAGACCAGCCTGGCCAAGATGGTGAAACCCCATTTCTACTAGAAATACAAAAATTAGCTGGGCGTGGTGGTGGGCACCTGTAATCCCGGCTACTCGGGAGGCTGTGGCAGAAGAATTGCTTGAACCCTGGAGGTGGAGGTTGCAGTGAGCTGAGATTGCGCCATTGCACTCCAGCCTGGGTGACAATAGCAAAACTCTGTCTCAAAAAAAAAAAAAAATAGAGTTTTCTTCCTTTCTAATATATACTGTATACACTTTATTTCTTTTTCTTGCCTTATTTCAGTGGCCAGGACCTCCAATACATTGTTGAGTAGCAGTGGTGAAAGCAGAGATCCTTACCATTTTTCTCATCTTAAGGGGAAAGCATTCAGTCTTTCACTGTTAAGTATCATGTTAGGTGTAAGTTTGTCACATATTTCCTTTATCAGGCTGAGGTAGTTTTCTCTATTCCTATGTGTTGAGTAGTTTTTGTTTTTTAAATTATGAGTGGATATTGAATTTTGTCAGATGCTTTTTCCTCACCTGTTGAGAAGATCAGATGGTTTTTCTTTTTCAGTCTTTTAATATGATGAAATACATTGACTGATTTGCAATGTTAAACCAACCTTACATTCCTGGGATAAATCCCACCTGGTCTTGATATGTTACCATGAGATTCAAGTAGCTAAAATTTTGTTAAGGGTTTTTGTGTCTGTCTTCATGAGGAATATTGATCTATACATTTCTTATAATATCTTTGCCTGTTTTTGGTACCAGGGTAATGGTGGTCTTATAACATGAGTTGGAAAGTGTTCCCTGTTCTGCTCTTTGGTAGCACTGTACTATCTCTTCCTTAAATGTTTGGTAGAATTCAACAGCAGTTAAGCCATCAGACCCTGGAGTTTTTTTGTGTGTGAGGAAATGTTTAACCGCTAATTCAATTTATTTCATAGATACAATGCTGTTGGCTTGTCTGTTTCTTCTTGAATGAGTTTTGGTAGTCTGTGTCTTTTAAGGAATTTGCCCATTTTATTTAAGTTGTCTAATTTATTTATAATGTTCTCTTATTATCCTTTTAATAGATATATCATCTGTAGTGATTTCATTTTCATTCCTGATGTTGATAATTTGTCTTAACTCCCTTTCCCCCTCATTCCTTATCTGTTTAGTGCCTTGCAATTTCATTGATCTTTTAAACGAATTAACATTTGCTTCCACTGATTTTTTCCCCCGTTACTTTTATGTTTTTACTTCCATTGATTTTTTTTCTCTTTTAATCTTTTATTTCTTTTCTTCTGCATGTTGTGGGTTTAATTTGCTCTTTTTCTGGCATCTTAAGGTGAAACCTTAGATCATTTACTTGAGACCTTCCTTCCTAATATAAATGTTGAAAGCTATACATTCCTTGCTACAACTGCTATAGATGCATCCAATGAAGTTTGTTTTTGCATTCAGTTCAAAATTGTTTCTATTTTACCTGTAATTACTTTGGTCTGCAGTTTGTTTAGAAGTGAATTTTTAAATTTCCAAGTATTTGGAGGATTTTCTGGATATTTTTCTATTACTGTTTTCTAACTAAATTCTTTTGTGGTTGGAGAATCTGTTTTGTGTTGTTTTAAATTTGTTGAGACTTGTTTTATGAGCCAAGAATATTGTCTATCTTATTGAATGTTTTCCATGTACTTAAAAAGAATGTGTTTTCTGCTGTTTTGGGTGATTTGTTCTATAAATGTGAATTAGGTCAAGTTAGTCAAGTTCATTTTCTCACTACATGTTCTGTCAATTACTGTGAAAGGAATGTTGAAATATCCAGCTGTAATTGTGGATTTGTCTACTTCAATTCTATTAGATTTTGCTTCATGTTTTTAACAAACTTTAATCGAAAAATAATAATTGCATACTGCTTTATGTATTTTGAAAATCTGTTATTAGGCAGATTAACATTTAAGGTTGTTATATCCTCCTGATACATTGACTCTTCTATTATGAATTGTCTCTCTTCATCCTTGGCAGTATTTGTTGTTGAAATCTGTTCATTAATAACTGTTAATAATATAGTTACTCCAGCTTTCTTTTGACTACTGTTTGTATGGCAGATCTTTTTTCCTTGTACTTCTAATCTATCTGTGTCTTTATATTTAAAGTGGATTCCATGCAGATAGCAAATTGTTGGGTGTTTTTTAATCCAATCTGACAATCTCTGGCTTTTATTTGGAGGGTTTTTTGTTGATGTTTTGGGGTTTTTTGTTTTTTGCATTTTTTTCAAAGACCATTTTGTTTAATGTAATTATATTTGGGTTTAAATCTGTTATCTTGCTATTAGTTTTCTATTTGTCCCATTTGTTCTTTGTGTCCTATTCCCCCTTTTCTTGCCTTCTCTTGAGTTAGGTGGTTTTGTTTGGTTTTAATGAACCCATGTTATCTCCACTCTTGGCTTATTAGTTACATCTCTTTGTTATTTTTTAATGGTTGCGCTAGGATTTACACATCTTTAACTGATGATAGTCAATCTTCTGCCACTTTACATGGAGTATAAAATCCTTGAAACAATATACAGCCACTTCTTCCTTACTATTCTTAGTGCTATTTTCTTCTACATGTATGTTATAAGCCCCAGAATATATTGTTATTTTTGCCTTAGATAGTCATTATCTTTTAAAGAGATTGAAGATAAGAAAATATTGTCTATATTTACTCATATATTGATCATTCCCTGCTCTTCATTCCTTTAAGTTCAGATGCCCATCTGGTATCATTTTCTCTCTGCTTGATGAAACTACTTTGTAAAATATCTCTTTGAATGTACCACTGCTGGCATTGATTCTCATTTTTGTTTGCCTGAGTCTTTATTTTATCTTCGTTTTTGAAAGACATTTTTAATAGGTATAAATTTCTAGATTGGTAGCTTTTTCCCTCTCTTAGTAAGGATGTTCCTCCATTGTCTCACATAGTCTCTGAAAAGTGATTTGCTCATTCTATATTTCTCTTAATGTCTTTTTTCTTCTGCCGCTTTTAAGTATTTTTTTTTTTGTATCACTGGTTTTTATTATTATGATGTGCCCTATTTAATTACATCTGTTCTTTTTGGAGTTTGTTGAGTTTTTCTTGGATCTGAGTGTTTATAGTTTTTTATAAAAAAATTTAAAATCCAGCCATTATTTCTTCAGATTTTTTTTCCATCCTCTCCCTCTTTCCTCTTCTTTTATGATCTCAATTTACACATATGTTAGACAATTTAATATTGTCCCCATAGATCACTGGATACTCTCAATTTCATTTTCAGTCTTTCCCTGTGCTTCATTTGGGTTAGTTGGTTAGTTGCTGTTGTTGTGTCTTATAATTTACTGATCTTTCTGCAATGTTTAATTTGCTGTTAATCCCATCCAGTGTATTTTTAAAGTTATTTTTCTTTACTAGAAGTACCACTGGGTTTATTTCTTTTGTATCTTCCAATTTCCTGCCTTTTTTCCCCTCTATCTTCTTACTACATAGAGTATATTTATAATTTTTTTTTTCCTTTGAGAATGAGTCTCACTCTGTCACCCAGGCTGGAGTGCAATGGCGCAATCTTGGCTCATTGCAACCTCTGTCTCCCCAGTTCAAGCGATTCTCCCACCTCAGCCTCTTGAGTAGCTGGGACTACAGGTATGTGCCATCACGCCCAGCTAAGGTTTTTTTGTTTTGTTTTTTGTTTTTTTTTGAGATAGAGTCTCACTCTGTCGCCCAGGCTTGAGTGCAGTGGCGCAGTCTCGGCTCACTGCAAGCTCTGCCTCGCGGGTTCACACCATTCTCCTGCCTCAGCCTCCCGAGTAGCTGGGACTACAGGTACCCGCCACCACGCCTGGCTAATTTTTTGATTTTTTTAGTAGAGACGGGGTTTCACCGTGTTAGCCAAGATGGTCTTGATCTCCTGACCTTGTGATCCACCCACCTCTGCCTCCCAAAAGTGCTGGGATTACAGGCGTGAGCCACCACACCCAGCCAATGTTTGTATTTTTTAGTAGAAATGGGGTTTCGCCGTGTTGGCCAGGCTGGTCTCAACTCCTGGCCTCAAGCGATCCTCCCAACTCTGCTTCTCAAAGTGCTGGGATTACAGGTATGAGCCACTGCGCCCAGCCATATTTATAACTTTTTAACAGCTTTGTTGAGACCTAATTCACATTGCCATATAATTTACCAATTTAAAGTGTGCAAATTGATGGTTTTTAGTATATTCACAGAGTTGTGCAACTATCTGTTGTGCAACCAGAATCTAATTTTAGAATACTTTCGTCACCCCACAAAGAAACCTTGTATCCATTAGCGGTCATTTCCCATGTACCCCACTCCATTTCAGCCTATATTGATAGGAAATGTCAGTCTATAGGGACTCTTCTGGACATTTCATATCAATGGAATCATATAATAGGTAGTACTTTGTGAGTGCCTTCTTTCACTTAGTATGTTTTCCAGGTTCATCCATGTTGGTAGCATTTATCAGTACTTAATTTCTTTTTATTGCTAAATAATAATCCATTATATGGATATACTACATTTTATTTATTCATCAGTTGCTGGGCATTTGAATTGTTTCCAGTTTTTAGCTATTATGAATAATGCTGCTGTGAACATTTGTTACCAGTTTTTATGTGGACATATTATTTTAATGTCTTTGGGTCTATGCCTAGGAGGGAATTGCTGGGTCATGTGGTAACTCTCTTTAACCTTTTGAGGAACTGCCAAGTTGTTTTTTAAAGAAGCTGCACTGTTATAATAGCTAGTTCAGTGCCCTTGTCTGCTAGTCCCATCATCTTGTCTCATTTCTGGGTCTGTTAATTGATTGATTATTTTCATTTTTATGGGCCATATTTTCCTGTTCCTTTGCTATGCCTGGTAATTTTTACTTGGATACCAGGCATTGTGAATTTTACATAGTTTTTTTTTTTCATATTAAACAAGGAGTTTATTTAAACAGCAAGACGCTTGACTTAAAGAGAAAACTATATAGGATTCTTTTTTTTTAAGAGTAGTTTATCCCTAGATAAAGACAGATTGCCCTACATATAACAGCTACATACAAAAAAGTTATAAAATTGTCCTTGGTTTTACAGTGATCAATTAAAAACATGAAAATTCTCCAGTTGAACAAGGTATGCAAGGATTTTTATGGGTTTTTTGTTTGTTTGTTTGTTTGTTGTTGTTAAAACAGAGCAAAATAACTTACTGGAATATGAAGAGCAGAATGAGCATGCCACTAATGGAGAGTGGGGGTGTTTTCACAGAATCAGTGTTTTTCCCCATCCCGTCTCCACTTGATGTCAATCAAAACATACCGTTGGCTGTTAAAAAAAAAAAATGCAGTGTGCTTGTGCACATATACCAGTTACTTTTATGTACAGTAAAAGAATGGAGAAGGAGGAAATGAACAAACAGAGAAAACTATGCTGTAGTAGTCAGGGATGTATTGGAACCAAATTGCAGTTTTCTACTTGAGAATGTAATCGTGGTCTGCGAGAACAGTTCTGGAATGAAGAAGCAGGTTCCCTTCTCAGTAGACACCTCCCATCTGCTGTTGGAACACGTCAATTGTATCTTCATTCTCCATTTCCAACTGTACAGGTGTGTCTTTTTCATTGATTTGGTTGCCCGTCAAATCAGAGTCTGATCTGCCTCATGGACAATCCCTGTCATTCACAATAGGCTTTCATTAGTTTACTAAGTGGTGTATGCCTCTTAATCTTAAACTGCACCACAGAACCACCCTGCCCCACCAACTTCAAATTAATATGATTGTTGTTCTTAGTCTTGACTCCTTCCTGGGGCTTTTTGTCAGCCATGATGTGCACCGGGTTCTCCTCAGCTGCCGCTTCACAAAAGAGATATCAGGTCCACACTGAACGAGCACATGAGCAGCACCAGGAGCCACAGAAGAAGGAGGCAGCAGCAGCAGATGAGGAAGAGGGAATTTTACTTCATTGAGTGCTAGATTTTGTTGTATTCTTTTCAAAAGCGCTAGACTTTGTTCTGGCATGCAGTTAAGTTACTTGGAATCAGTGGTATCGTTTTGAAGCTAGCATGTAAACTTTGTTAGGGTGGCTCCAGAGCACCCATTAGGAATGATGTAGCCCGAGTACTTATCTGCCGTAAGGCAGTATTCTTCTGAGGACTTTACCTGATGTTGTGTGTCTTGTGAATTACTTTTGTTTTTGTTGCTGGTGGAAACATGAACTATTGCTAGCTTTATGTGAACTGTAGGACTTCTTAGGCCAACTGCTTTCTGGTGCTCGTATCCCTAACTTTAAGTAGTTTCCTTTGAGAGATGTGCAGATCAGTCTAAGACTCTAGGAACCGACCCTTTTGTGCTGCTCTCTTCTCCTGGGTGTTCTGCCCTTCCAATTCTAGCCGTTTTGGCCTCCTTGAATGTGGCTTCTCTGATTACTAATCTGTGTTACCTCTACTCAGTAAGACTGACATGCTCTGTGTTCCCCCTTCTCTTTGCTGTGGCTTGGACACTACCTCCTGGCAGTAAGTTCAGACAAATAAGTTCAAGGCTTGTCTCATATGTTTCACTGTTCTCAGAAATTAAGTCCTATACTGCGTGTTGTCCAATGTCTGAAAACAGTTGTCTCGTGTTTTGCCTGGTTTTCTAGTTGTTCCTCTATCATAGATGGAATCCATAATAAATATGATGCCAATGCCAAAATCTGCTACTATATTACTCTTTAAAGCAGAGCCTGTATAGGAAGAGGAAAAAAGAAATCAGTGTAACCGTGGGGGCAAGGCAGGAAGCATTCTGTTTATGTAACACAGACGTGGCATTCTTTACTTTCTAACTTAGGACATTTGTGATTTGAAGAAGAGACACCTGAATTTTCAATATGTTAGTCTTTGTTGGAATAATTGGCTCTTCTCATTCTTTAGTCATCAAATAATACTTATTAAATACCAACTAAGTGCTTTGTGCCCTGCTAGGCATTACTTCTCTTTATTCTACTTCTTAACAGTTGGAATATGCCAAACAAATGAAATAAAAATAGTTTTCCTATTCTAGTTACAGGTTGGATTCTTGGATTTATCTCCCAAGCTTTGACATTCAGAAACTGAAAGTGGAATATAGTGTATTCTCAGATGTAAAGTTGATCTCATTTCCTCACTGGCCATCTGTTTATTTGCGTCTAAGAATAACAAAACTTTCATAGTCATATCTGTATTTTTTAATTACTAAAAATAATGAATGGACTGAACCATGCTTGCCCCACTTTTGAAACAATTCCTTCTATATAGACTGTTGCAGTAGGAAGCTAATACCCCTGATTAAGAATAAAGACCAGACCTACATAAGCATATGTTGTATTGGTGTATCTGAAGTCATGAGGATGTGATTAATGGTCCTTAAGAGTTTTAATTTGGCGTGTCTTAACGCCTAAATCTCACTTAAGCTTGGTTGCAAAGCCTGGCAAATCAGTCTTCTGTACATGGCAAGCTAAGATGTGGCACCATCTTCCTGAGGTTTCATATCCTAAACCTGTCTGTCCTTACAGGTTAAATTCAAAGGATAGGGCCAAGCTTGATTTGCTGTAGTCATAGTGAATCATCACAGATCCATTCTTAGTGCAGAAGAGTTAAATAATTCTTTGGCCAAGAGCATGGTGCCTTCCCCAGACCAATTTCTAACAGTGTCCTCTGTTAGATCTTTAAGTTAATAAATTCTTTTATTAGATTTTTGGGTCAGAAAAACAGACTATGCTTGTACTCAGGAGCCCAGAAATACACAATATAATTGACTAATTCCTGTCTTTGAGGTCTTAACGTGGTTTCGTGTGCCTTTTGATTTGTTTTTACATGTGGATCATTTTCCCTTAACACTTTAATATGATACAATTTTTGTCTATCCTTTTTCTTAAATAGGAGGGAGAAAATTTTTTTAGTAGGAAAATATCTGGTGGTAAGTGGCATCTTTTTATTCCATGTGGGATGCAGAAGTTTCTCCCAAAAACTGAAGTGACCTGCTTTTTGCAGATAGGACCCCTGTATTTCTCCCATATTACTTTATAGCTGGTAGATGGTAGGGCTGTACACAGCAAATGGGTTTGAATGCATGATGGTTTTCTGGTGGAGCTGAGATAATTAGTATTATGAAGCCACGCTTCTGATTGTGAGAATGAGAACATCAAGTCATTATTTATCTTGGAAAGAACGAATAATTTGTTTATAGTAATAACAATTTTCTTTTATTTTTCTTTCTCTTAGTCAATAGCAGCTGCTGTTGGCAGCTTATTATGAAAAGATTTCAAGTTGTAGTTTTTAACCTGGAGTGGGAGTAGGGGAGAACAAAATTAATATCGTAAATGTTTTTACTTGATAAAAGTTTTATTTGATACAGAGCCTATACTGGTGTTTTTATTGAATAGTGTTTTATTACTAACATTCAATACTCTCTTTGCCTGTAGCCTCCCATGTTATCCAAAATGAAGGCACTTCTTAGATGTTTCAATGAATGATACAACCAAAAATATTAAAATGCCTATTTAAGTCATATCTTATTTAAAGCCCCATTTCAAAGGAGGATTTTGAGGATAATTAGTATTTTAATTGTTAAAGTTAGATAATTTTGTTTGGATGGAAAATCTATGTTCCTGTGAAATTGGGGTTTATGAAATAAGATTGGAGAAAAAATAGAGTGTATAATTGGGCACATTCTGTACTGCTTAGTGAATCACCAAACGAGTGTAATCACCATTAAGCACTTTAAAAGCTATGCTTGTATGTCCTCGCTCTGCCTGCAGAGCTAGGAGTGCCCACGAGGAACAGCAGTTCATTCAGGCTGTAGTCATTGGGGTGACTCGTGGAACCCCTGCCTGTGTGAGTAAGCCTGCTGCCTTGCCAACTGCCTGCTGTGTGAGTCTCAAAGACATCAGATGTCATCAAGCCACAGGGACTTCTTGGTCATTCTTAAGGCCATGGCAGGAGCACAGTTCAAAATCCAATTCACAAGGCAACGTCTGGAAGAAAGAATCAAGTATGTGTATAGTGCATGATGTACCTCAGCTACTGTAGTAAAAAATTATTGGGATGAATCTTTCACCATGTTAGTGGTTTTGTTTTTTGTTTTTTGTTTTTTGAGACAGAGTCTTCCTCTGTCACCCAGGCTGGTGGGCAGTGCTAAATATCCTGCAGTGCATAGGAGAGGCCCACAGCAGATGTGTCCAGCTCAAAATGCCAGTAGTGCCAGGGCTGAGAAACCTACCTGAAGCCTCACAGTGGCATGGTCCGTTTCAGAAGTATGTGGGAGAGAAAATTGAAGGTGAGAGGTCTGTAGCTCTCCTGAAGTCAGGCCACATAAGTACTTTGCCAGGTAGGTTGTGCCTAGTGACAGGGATGTACTAGAAAGAATTCCTCTTGAGCTTGGCCTTGGGTCTCGTGCAGACATGTTCATGTGACATTAGGGGAGGCTGTGGGCCTGAGGCAGCTAAGGAGTAACTGGCAAGTTTTGTATGGAGAGCCAGGAAGACAGAAGCAGGGGCAGCCGGGCGTGGTGGCTTACCTAGTAATCCCAGTACTTTGTGAGGCCAAGGCGGGTGGATCACTTGAGATCAGGCGTTTGAGACCATCCTAGCCTGGCCAATATGATGAAAGCCCATCTCTACTAACAATACAAAAAAATTAGCTGGCTGTGGTGGCGCATGCCTGTCATCCCAGCCACTTGCGAGGCTGAGGCAGGAGAGTCGCTTGAACCCAGGAAGTGGAGGTTGCAGTGAGCCCAAATCATGCCACTGCACTCCAGCCTGGGCGACAGAGCAAGACTGTCTCAGAAAAAAAAAAAAAAAAAAAAAAAAGGCAGGGATATCTGAGACTTAATTTCCTCTTGGAGAGCTGGAGGGTCCGGAGAGCGAAGCTTTCTATCTTGCTTTGTACCTGAGATCTACTCGAATCAGGGTGGGCAGGGAGAGAGAAGGGATCTGTTCAGACATTTCCTTTTGGGGTCAAATGAGAGGAAGGAGTCCTTGCCCCTTGGAGAACTACTGCAAGGATCTGATTGAGTTGAGAATTTGTTTCCCCCACCAATATTGTTTTTGGTGTTTTTTTGTTTTGTTTTATTTGTTTTGTTTTGTTTTAACATCTCTGTTTCCTTCCCCTTTCTGTTGTTGCTCCTTCCTCCTCCCCCTCCAACTACCACACAAATCCTGACAGGAGCCTTTCTGCCCCTCTAGGGAAGGGGCCCATGTGAGGAACTCTTACTGGACGCCCCCTTCTCTGTTGCTGTGCTGATCTTACACATCAGTTTCCACGGATCCCATGTGAATCAGTTGTCTTCCTCATTTACTCTGAGCAAGGGTGGCAGCAGCAATAGCGGAAGACGTAGATGCAGTGACTCATTTTGCATGATGTCTGCGAGAGAGCCGGGCCTCCCGTGTGCTGTGGCTCTCGTTCAGGCATTGCTTCAGAAACTTGATTCTTCTGGAATTGTGCATAAGAGGGCCTTTTAGAAAAAAAAAAAAGCTGGAAGAGTTTCCCTTCCTGAGCTTCAGTGGAAGCAGTAGGAGGGTGGGCCACGTCCAGGACAGTGGGAGAGCAAGGATGGACCCTCTGTGTCCACCTCCAGTGTGTGGCACTGTTTTCCATCTCATCTTGGACATATCATGGGGCTACAGCATGCCTCAGAAGCCTGCCAGAACCTGGTGATGGTTTCCAGCATCTGGGTTTGGGGAGGACTGGGGTGATGCGCTAGGGATAGCCATCGGGAAGGGGTGGGGCAGAGACAGCAGGAGCCGTAGTCGTCTCAGGAGCCTACTCTGATTAGCTTATAAGTTGGCCTCTTTTCATGATTTCTGGGTCATTGGTGAGTGGATAGGAGTTATAGGATCCTTTGTGGGTGAGTAGAAGATACTGTGGCAGATAGGTTTTACTGAACCCACCTGCACATGTAAATCTTTCCTTTTTAATGTGTCACCTCTTCAGTTTGGGTGGAGAAGCTTGCCACCCCCAGGTTCATCCCTAAGCATTGTGGTAGGCTCAGGACTAACAGACACTAGCTCAGCCCCATTGAGGGCCCCCAGGCCAGGCTTCAGCTTTGGGAAAGCTTGTTTTCTCCTTGGGCAGGCCTTGTCAGACGTTTTGCTCCTGGGTGTTTGATGTTTTGATGTCTGTACTGTACAAAGCCACATGGGAAGGCAAAGGAATACACCCCTTTGTATAAATGACAGTCATAACAAATGAAATATATACCAGTTTGTGCTGTCTGTCAAGGAGTAATTCATCTCAGCTAGTAAAATAAAGGGGAAGGGAAGGAAATTCAGGTCTTTAGCTATGCATTCATAAACTGGACTTAAGAAGAGCCTTCCTCCTCTTATAATGCTAACTGCTCTTAATATTTCCTTCTTAATGAACAGTTGATATAAGAGTTTTCTCCTTTCATCTAAGAAATACAGAACAATCTGCAAGTTTTCTTAGTTGTTTGTTAAATGGACTTCGAAATGATTGAGAAATTCGTATTTCTCAGCGAAAATAAGTATTAAGTTAATGGACAAGTAGCAGTCCTTGTTGCCACCAAGATTTTGGCATCTGAATTGTATATATAAACTGTGTCAGGAATATCATAAAATGATGTTGAGGCTGCAGGGACAAGGAAATTTCATCTCATGAATCTGTTTGATGTTTTCGGGATGTTCTGAGAGAAAAATTCTTTGACCTGCTTAGTGAGCAAGGTCTAAGTTTGTACACCCAGGTCACATTGTACCCTGGGCTTTCCAGAGATTTATCCTGCATCTGAGCCAAAGGCTTTTGAAGCCTGTGGTTGCTGGAATTTTAGGGTATATCTCTTTGCTTCTTCAGATGAGACATTTCTTAAGGTAGAATAATGGTTAAAAAAAAAAAAACCTCTCAGTTTACTCTAGAAAGATACAGCATTTTTGGTACAAATCCAAGGAAGTCCAAAGAGGATCAGGTTTTATAATTATATTTTAATATGTGAAAGGAGAAACCTGTTTTATCAGGCCAGTAGGTTTTTTGCTTAATAAATAGTGGCAAGAAGAAAGCTATGGGCCCAGCTGAAATGGGTGCAGTTTTTAGAAAAGATTATTTGTAGTTGTTGGGCACATCCTTGCATGTGGACTTTGAAATAAGAAATTAAATCACCACCTTATTTTTGCAGGAAATAATCCAAATATAAAAAGTTAAAGTTAGTATTGCACTTTGGTGAAGCTTTAGATATATTTTATATTTCTTAAAATAAACTTTTTTTCTATTCATAAAAGTGGAGGTCAGATGAATTACAAGTGCATTCTTAACTGAGTGGAATTGGGTGCTGGTGTTTCATATATACATATAAATTTTTTTTGCAGTTGTTTAACTTTTTTTTTTATAAAGAGTCTTGCTCTGTTGCCTAGGTTGGAGTGTAGTGGCACAAGCATAGCTTACTGCAACTGTGAACTTTACCTGAGCCTCTGGAGTAGCTGGAATTGGAGATACAAGCCACCACGCTCAGTGTTTTTGTTTTGTTTTGTTTTGTTTTTTAAAGAGATGGGATATTGCTTTGTTTCCCAGGCTGGTCTTGAATTCATGTGCTCAAATGATCCTCTTGTCTCAGCCTCCCAAGCGGCTGGAATTATAGGTGCAAGCCACTGCACCTGGCTGCTTGACATTTTTATAGACTCATACTAAAAAGTTTATTCATTGAATGAGTACTGTGTACATAGGGTTAAATTTATCTGATGTTTGTTATAATTTAAACAGGAGTGTTGATAAAACTGTGTAAAATGAATTAGCATATACTTGCCATTATGTTTTTATCTTAATAATTGTTATGTAGTTTCTATGAAAAGTTCAGTTACTTAACATTTCCATGCTTTTTTGTGTTTGCTTTATTTAACCTTAAAAGAGTGATTGAAATAATAGTTTTGTTAGGTCATTAGATTGGTGATCTCCCCTTTTGTATAGTCAAATTTAATTTCATTGTTTAAGATTGAAAACTAGTGCAAATTCTAATTTGATCACAGGACCACAGTTAAAGGTGCATTCACATATCTCATATAAGATACCTATTTTCACTGTATTAATCATTTGCATTAATCAATAAATTTTAACTTTTAAAAGATTTGATGGTTAAAAAGATGATGGAAGGAATTATTTCTCTAAAACTAAGGAAATCCTTGCTCTGGGAAGCTGTGTTGAGAAGAGTTCTAAGCTCTGCTGCCTGTGTCAGTGTTCTCTGGAAAGACCTCTCTTGGAAGGATGCTGTGATGTGGAGTCAGGAGGTCAGGACCCAGCCCTACCCTCCCTACCACCTGCCAGCTGTGTGGCCTTGAGTGAGCCAACAACTTTGCCAGGAGCCATTTGCCTTATCTTTAAAATAAAAGATCACTACCATGTCCTGGGTTGTTTAAGTGAGATTATGTAGTATTAGTAGGGTGCCTCCCACCACAGGTCCTCAGTACATTGAGGTTTCTTTCCCTGCCTCCTGCCTCCTTGCAAGGAAAGCCAGAGCACTTTGACTTAGAATTGTGTCTGAATTCAGCTGGTGTGTTGCATAAGCTTGGTTATCTGCTTTTCCTCTCAGTTCTTCCTAGGTAGAGGTGAGGGTGAGCGGGGGAGCTTCATGCAGAGGAAATAGTCTGAGGCTATTTAGTGTAGAAGCACACTTCATTGTGATCCTGGGATGTCTAGAAAAGGCTAGATTATGTCCAGTATACACTTTTTAAACAGCTACCATTTTAATGTTTTGGTACTGGGAAATGTGTTAGTTGAAAATTTCACTTACGAGTAATCCTTTTATTTCTCTATGGTAACAAGACAGGTAAGGCATATCAGTTGGCCCAGACTCATTGGTCCTCAATGACTGACTGCCGGACTCAGAGTTGAGGGTCTGATCTCAGAGGATGCAGGTTGTGTTGCCAGCCCAGATACCTATGACACCCTTTCCTAGCAAGTGGCCACTGTTTTCTGCAATATCTGTCACTACCTTGAGGCAATCCTCATTATTTTAATCCTTATTCTTAGGCTAATGTCTTGAGCCATGTATCAGAGATAGACAGGCAGGTTGTTGATTTTTGAGATGAAGAACAACTATCTGGCCAGGGAGAGAAAGAGAAAATCGGCTTATAAGTTAGAGTGGTACAGAGTGCTCTGCCTTCTCAGATTATTTTGTTTCCAAGAATCACTGATTATATAGCTTTTTTTTTAAGTTTAAGCCCATACCCATTCTGCATATTTCAGAGTGAAATGTCCTTTCAGGACAATCTTATTAAATCACTAATCTGAAATTTTATGTTCCCTAGTTGGCCATGCCAGTATTTTGGTTAGGGTTTTAGGTGATTTTTATATCCACTGTAAACTTGGATATAACTTACCATTAACCAGATACTTAAAACCAGGGTAATTTCCTAAGGTTTAACATTGGAAGTGGTATGTGAGCTGAGCCTTGAAGGGTGACACCAAGTTTTTTTAGACGAAAAGGTTGGATGAGCTAGCTAAAGGGCTTGTTTTTTATCCTGTAGGGCAGGAGTGGTTGTAGATGCCCTCTCGTGTGCTGACATACTGATTGATGGTGGCTTCTAAGGTCTCTCCTGAGTCTAGTAGGAGGCAGGCTTCCTAACTGTCATGGACACCAGGCAGGCAGGTAGGGGAATGAAGCAAGATTTGGCAGCTGAGCTGCTGTGAGTTTGCTCTCCAGTGCCTTGGAAATGGGAAGTAAAGGATTCTGATCTTATGTGAGACCATTTTCAGACTGTCCTAGTCTGCCCTCACATATCCCTGGAATGGACACATACAGGCTGGTCAGGGCTTTCTTGGGGCACTGAGGTGGGAGAGGCTGGAGGCCTGGGCAGGGTAGTGGAACTGAGAGTGAGAAGCCCCCTACACTTGGATCTCTTGCGTATCACACGAGACTCATTTATTGATGACTGCCTAGCTGGCTCATAATACTGATGGCTGAATGGGGGTATGAAAACTGGTCCTCAAGAGTATCCAGTCTTATTGGAGAAATAATGCAAAAACAAACAAACAAAAAAGGGTAAAATAAAAGAAACAAAAGCCCAGGTCGTAAATTTTCCAGTCTTGTTGAAGAAGTAACACAGAAAAAAAGGTAAAATAAAAGAAACAAAAGCCCAGGTAGTCATTTTGCAGTAGAGCTCAGTGACTAAAGGCAGAGTACCTTGCAGAGGTGTTCAGTATTTTGGCTTCCCTGGGCCACACTGGAAGAATTGTCTTGGGGCACACATAAAATACACTAACACTAACAATAGCTGATGAGCTAAAAAGAAAGAAATAGTAAAAAAAAATCCCATAATGCTTTAAGAAACTTTACAAATTTGTCTTGGGCCACATTCAAAGCCATCCTAGGCTGCGGGTTGGACAAGCTTGGTTTAAATCCTCTGCTTAACAGCTGTGTGACCCTGGGCAGGTGACTTAGTGACTTCTTCCATTGGTTTGCTGGTCTGTTAGAGTATCACGTACTTTATAGGGCTGTTGTGAGAATTAAATGAGTCAGTATATGCATATTTAAGGTACTTAGAGCAGAGTTTGGCATGTAGTAAGTGCCAGATAATTATATATAATTATTATTTTGGAGATAGAGTCCCTAAGCCTGTTTTGTCTTTGAAATAAGAACTTCATAGCATTGTGCAGGTTTAGTGAAGTAGTGTCGGTAAAAGCATCTGGAAAAAAGCCTGGCAGAGACCAAGTGCTCAATAACCAGCAGTTGTTATCATTCTTATCATTCAATACTTACCCATTGGTGTGAGTTTATTTGGTTCTCCCTCCACAGAGATAGGGGAAGAAATGATGTATTTTAGCCATCGAGTTTTGCTTTTGGTTTCAGAATCCAGTTTTCAAAACAAAATGTGTTTGTTAACAGGCTGCTCCTTTGCCAAGAAAAATGACAAAATTACCTCCATGTACTCTTCTCTCCTCCCCCAAAAGCCCTGTATGAGTGTGTCTCTGGCTGCGCATATTTAAGTATTAACTGAGATAAAGCATGAGCTCAGCAGGGGCTTTCTAATGGCTAATCCACAGTAACCCATTTAAAAAATCTTTTTCTCCCACACAAGAAAAAGAACTAGTAGGGAAAGGATATTTTGGTGGTTGTTTGAAAGAAGTGTCACTCGGGTATTTGGGGGAGGAAGAGTGGTGTCTCACCATTGAGTTTTTTGTTTGGTGGATGCCTCTTTTCTAGGTCCAGTTGCTGAATCCAGGACGTGGAGTGGAGACAGGGAGTGGGTAGGAGGTGCCATCGAAGTTCTAAGCAAGTTCAGCAGTGTTGAAAGAATTTAAACCCACTCTGCAGCCGGGCTATAGCTAGACAGTACTCTACCCTGGGATAGTGTGGAGAGGACATCCTTTCCCATTAGGCACTGACAGCCCAAGACAAAAAATGGGAAGAACCTTGGGTGGGTGAAAACGCTTTACACAATAAGTTCTTGGTGGTCTCCTGACCTCTAGGGACCTCTGAACTTCTGGAGTTAAGATGAAGGCATGGACAGTCTTTTTTTGCGAAGCGTCATGTAGCAACAGAGTTTGGGCTTTAGAATCTGACAGACCTGGGCTCTAGGGAAACCTCCTTAGGAGCTTACTGGCTGAAATCGAGCAAGTTCTGTAACCTCTCTCTGCCCCCATTTTTCACAGGTAAATCCTAGTCGAGGATTAAGTTGAAGCTATGTATATTAAGTGCTTAGCATAGTTCCTAGCGAAAAGTAAATTTAAAATGATCTGTTACTATTGGTGGTGGTGGTGGTGTGGTGATCACCAGCAACAGTCAGAGGGTGGTGGACCAAGGAGGAAGCAGACAGCATTCTTAAGAGAGATGGAAATTGCCCTCTACATTATAGAGGACCCATCTGAGACCATCTCCCAGTTCAGTTCTGTAGGAAAGGCAGGTAAGATTGAGAATAAGGGTTGTGTAATTTTCGGGTGCCTTCTTCCTCTGGGGCTCTTAAGATCTGAGCACAGTGGATTCAAGTAAGGTAAGGAAAGACTACCAGTAGGGAGAGGTCTGGTAGTTAGGGGTGTCAGTTTAGCGGGAGGTTTTTTGTTTGCTATTTTTTTTCTTTTTGTCTTAGACACTATGTTGAACTTTTTTGGAGTTGTGAAGTCAAAGGATGATGATATTGTAAGCAAATATTCTCTTTTCAGAAAGGATTAGGAGTAGGTAAAAACTTTAGTTAGCTGATATTTTTGCTTTATAGTAAAACCTCTCCAGCAGAATTATTTTATAATCTTTTTTTTTAACACCTTTTTTTTCTGATAGGAGATATTAAGTAAGAAAGGTATCTACTTTGTATGTGTTGTTCTCTGGCTTTTTATGAATAAAGTATTACTTGTCTTTAAGCATCTCTGATAGGAATTTAGATAATAAGCCAGTGAAATATTTTTCCTCCATAAATTCCTGTGGCCTTGATGGTGAACCTGTGATCAAAATATTAGAAATACTGACTCTGAAATTGATTCAGATACATTTGCTTGGTTATATAAATTCTGTACTTTTGGCCCTGAAATAGAAAAAGCCCACTTGAAGCTTTGGGGACCTTCTTACTACTTCCAGGTCATCCTCGAAGGTCTTAAAATGTTTTTAAACATGACCAGTTCTTTTCTACTATATTGGTCTAAACTCTATGTTGCTCCTTCCTGAGAGAAGATAGTTACCTCTGGTTTTGTCTAGACCACAAGTGGCTTCAGAGAAACAGGCTTCTAGGTATAGCATGGAAAGGGGAAGATCTGGTGGATAAGGAAGGTTTTAGATGACACAAGTAATACTGGGGACAACTGTGGAACAAAGAGTGAGAAAGGTATGAAGAGGAGGGTACAAGGAAGGCAGAAACAGGGAAGAGCAGGCCGGAAGAGAAAGAGAAGGGAAGAAGGCAGAATGTTGAAAATGGGGAATAAGGAACAATCCTGAGAGGACGGAGAGGGTGTTAGGTAGGAGTAGAGGGGGATAAGTGGTAAAGAGAGACTGCGTTAGACTGGTGAGTGAGGAGGCAGTGCCTGAGGTATGTCTTTGTGGCTGTGAGACTTTTAAGGGAATTTGAACATTTGAGGTGGCTAGGGTAGTATTGCAGACCTGGCTGCTCAAGGGGAGCTGTTGGACATTTGTATGTAGTGAGATCACCTGAACTTTTGTGCTTTGGAGTGGGAGGAAGTAGTAGAAGGAAGCTTTGCCTATCCTTTTATGTTAATTTTCTTGTGATCTTGTGAGGAGGCCTGTCCTTGTTGGGTCGTTTAGTTCTACCAGTCTACCTCCTTTCTCTAAGTTGTCTCAACTCATGCATAAGTCTTACCGCTTCTCTCTATAACTAACTGTTTGCAACATGTTTTGCTTTAAGTATTTTTTAAAAAAGCTTTTTAAGGGAAGAAGGAAAAACTATATTAGACCTTCTCAAACTCTGCTGCCCTTTCTTCCTATTTTCTCTCTTTTTGCCACCAAGGGTCATTGTACTCCTTCTCAACCAGTCATTACCGAAAGGCTATTAATTAATTGATTAGAATGCAAAAAATAATCTTGGGCTTTGGGTTCCTTTATTGCCTTTCATTCCATAGGGAGTTTTTTCTTTTTGTTTAACATGTATAAATGTCTAAGCCTATTTATTGTAGACATTTTATAGTAGTTTTTCTAAAATGTATTATACTGCTTTCTTAAACTAAGTCTGGAACTTACTTTGCCATCATGAACCATCAGTGTTTTCCAAATCAACTGGTTTTCAGAAGACTGAGGTAGTTAGGATTGTGAGTACATTTACTCATATTCATTTGAGTGTGTTTTATGTAGATGGGCACCTGGGGAAATAGTGACAAGCAAGACAGACACTGTCTCTGCATGTTGGAATTTAGTCTGTAAAGTCTGAATGGTGATGATCTGGACCAGCATAGTGT
The DNA here is from genome assembly GCF_029289425.2 of Pan paniscus. Lineage (NCBI taxonomy): Eukaryota > Metazoa > Chordata > Mammalia > Primates > Hominidae > Pan > Pan paniscus. The sequence continues at coordinate 128,637,011 of NC_073254.2, forward strand.
GGAAGGTGCTGGTCTGTGTTCTGGATGATTTAGGTTACCATGCCATCTCCAGATAAATGGAGTATTGCTGTTTAGGACCCTGACTTATACACTTGGTCATTTCCACCTCTGGTCTACAGTTGCCTACCCCGCAATCCAAATGCAATTCTGCATATGATTTTATTTTCTAGGAGGTGGAGGGAGGAAAAGAGGTGAGGATTTGCGTGAAGACAAGCTCATGTTGGTCCAGGTTTTTTCTGCTTTCTCAATTATCCTATAATCTTTGAAAACACATTGGGTTTTTTTTTCTCTCTTGACATTTTTCCCCCCTTTCCTCTCGTGAGGACTTTAAAGCAAATCCCAGGCTTCAGATATTTCACTTCTGTATACTTCAGTGTGCACAGAATAACATGGGCATATGCTTACCTGACCAGGGTCATTATCACACCTAACTGTAGGTACTGTATTTTGTTGTATAACCTAATGCCCACTGTATAATTTTAAAAATTTCTCCCTTGTACAAAATAACTGTTCTTTATGGTTTTGTTAGAATCAGGATTCACATGTGACATTTGGATATTATGTCTCTTAATCAAGGGCCATTCCCTGCTCCACCCCTCCCCCCTTTTTCCATGCCAATGACTTGTTGCAGAAACTGGGTCAGTTGTCCTGCAGAATGTCCCACATTCTGGATATATCTGTTTTCTTGTGGTGTCATTATCTGGTTCCTCTATCGCCTGAATTTCCTGAAACTGGAAATTAACTCTAGAGGCTTGATTAGACTCAGGTTCAGCCTTCTTAGTTGGGTAGTGCTGTGTGCTTCACATTGTATCACACCAGGGAAAGCCTCCTTAATTTAAGTAAAAATAAAAAATATTAGTGAGCACTGAGTTTGTTTTAGATGTGGTGCTAGGCGCTATGGGGTCTACAGAGATTAGCAAAGTGTAATCCCAGCTGCCTTAAATTTGTTTTTGGAAGCAGACCATGACCAACAGCATGACAGAGGGATAAGTAAGGGGTAGCTGGGGAACAGGAGAGGTCAACAGCCAGTTTCTCCGTATCTGAGAGACTGCCCACGAAGCCTGTGGCATTTTAGCAGTCTGAAAAAATTAACACAGAAATGTAATACTTTACCATATAATAGCAACTATGCTCTTTTCTAAAACTAGTTTTATCTCACATAATTCTTGAGTAATTTCTCTCTCTCCCCTAACCCACTGTGCGTTGCATTATTTGAGGCACCATGGTATGGCTGCAGATGCCTTTTCGTGCACCTGGGTCAGGATGGGACCTGTGGAAGTCCCTCCTCCTTCCCATATTTAGACAGTGAGACATACCAAAGGCAAGTGAAGCACATGGTAATAGAGAAAGCTGGCACTACATTTGAGCTAGTGATCTGCTGGTGTCAACTGGCAGTTTTTTTTCAGGTCATCCTGCTTGACCCTTATAGATGTAAAGAAGCCAAGTACAGTGTAGAAAACATCAACTTCCTGGTGGACACCTAAGTATTTTTTTCCCCTTCTTTTGGAGGGGTATATGGAGAGATTTCTACTTTACCAAGAATGAAGCTGGAACTTTAAATGGTTTATGTGTGTTTTATAAAACTTTTTAAAAACTTGTGAAATCGTATGTTAGTATATTACAGTTTTTACTTGTGTCTTGTCTACCCAGTTGCCACCACTTGTAAATTTTTTTTTCCATAAGCAAGTAAAAGTTCAGCTGGAAGATATCTTCTTAATTGAGGGTTCAAAAGCCAGGAATTTAAGCAAAAGAGGAAATTCTTCTCAATATTCAAAATACAAAAACTCTAAGGAGCATCTTGTTGACTGGTATATTTTAGCATTGAGCATAGTGCTTGATACTCAGTGCTCCATAAATACTGATTGGATAAATAAAATGAGATGTTGAGGCACTAGTGTTTATTCTCATTTATAAATTAGAAGTAAACAATGTGATCACAGTGAAAAATCCTTAGCCTGCTTTGGATAAGAACTTTCACTCGTGCACTAGAGAGAGAGGGAATGTGGGTATGAGAGTGTGTGTGTGTATGTGTGTGTGTTTGTGGCATTGGCAAATAGAAGAGAAGGATTTGTCTTATCTGCTGATTTTAAAAAAAAAGATTTTGTGTTTATTATCAAGAATGTAGCACTTAAGATATATGCAACTTAAAAAAACTACTGAGTAAAATTCTGGGTTTTGTCCTTGAAAGAAAAATGGCATTTCCTGCATAAAAAACAGTTTCTATTATAAATGACAAAAAATTGTTAGGGAGCCAAGCTTTGATGCATTTACTACATGAAGGTCAAATACTTAGGTCATTATAATTCTGCCCCCTTTTGTGCATGCAGTACAATGAAGCTCTTTGACATGGTGCTAGCACATTCTCAAGATGAAGGAAGGTCACGTGTTTTCAGGCATTAAGAGCATGATCTACTCTTTTTTGGTTCCCTGTTATAAGTGGCTGTTGAGGGTAAAGTTGAGGGGAGAAACTGGACTAATGAATGGCTTTTGTCTACCTTTGTACTGTTTTTTACTTTTCTTGCACAGAAGTCAATTCAAAAAAAAAAAAAGTTAAAAAGCTGAGAACCAATTGCCCAGAGCAATCCACAGGCAACCTTCAGTCTGGCTCAGTTACCCAGATTTATATCACATACTTGCTAGCAGAGTTTTGATTGCCACCAAACCTCAAATGAGTGTGTGGCTTCTTTACATGGAACTGGTCCTTTTGTTAAGGAGGCCTTGTGAGTTATTACATGGGCCTTGGAGCCAGTTCATCTGGGTCCAATATGTGGTTTCATTTATTGGCTATTGGCCTTGGAGGAATTATTTAACTCCACTGTGCCACAGTTTCCTCATCTGTAAAATGAGCTAATTTGCAACAGGAGGCATGAAAAAAAATGCCTGGCATTAACAAAGCACTTGGTAAACATTAGCAACTGCTGACGTGTGTGCGTGTGAATTTATCAAGAGATGCAGTTCAGGTATTGAGTATATAAAGGAGGGTGAAGATGGAGTTTCTATGTGATGAGGATATTATCTTGGGTGGTGCAAGGATTCAGAGATAAGAATCTGACCTGGGGTTGAAGGTAGTGGGCAATGGAAAGGGTCAGGGATGATTCACTGGGAAAGGAGAAACTCACACTGAGACTACTGGGCCTGACTACAGCTGGCATTCCTCTTTGCCTGTTTGATCCATCTGCTAATGATTTGAGCCATAATATCTAGGGTGCTTGAGGTTGTGTACTTGGGTCCTTCCTTCCCCCTTCTGCCTTGGCTTCTCTTTAGAAAGCCAACTCCAACAGGCATGAGACCTTTAAACTTTTTGCACGTATGGTATTTGTTTCAGAGTGATTAGAGGGTCAGGAGGGGGAATGAGTGGGTAGGGGATAGATGTGAATCTTAATACAGATAAGATGGATCATGAGGCTGGATGATGAGTACATGGGGGTGGGTTTATTATAACAGTCTTTCTACTTCTGCATATATTTGAAACTTAAGAATAAATATTTTTTAAAGTTAAGCAAAAAGTGCAAGTATATAACAATATGGATGGTATACCTTTTATATAAAGTTTAAAAATATGCAAGCAGTATTATGTATTTTATATATAATGTTTTTGTATTTTATATATAATGTATTGATATATACATTGTGTGCATGTATATATATTCATATAAGAATTTAAAATTTTATAAAATAATAAATATGGCGGGCATGGTGGCTCACACCTGTAATCCCAGCACTTTGGGAGGCTGAGGCAGGCAGATAACACTTGAGGCCAGAAGTTCGAGACCAGTCTGGCCAACATGGCAAAACCTCATCTCTACTAAAAATACAAAAATTAGCCGGGTGTGGTGGCAGGCGCCTGTAATCCCAGTTACTTGGAAGGCTGAGGCATGAGAATTTCTTGAACCCGGGAGGTTGCAGTGAGCCGAGATCACACCACTGTACTGTGGCCTGGGCAACAGAGAAAGACTCCATCTCAAAAAATAATAATAATAATAAATACTAGCTTTGGGATAGTGGTAGTGGTTGCTTCTGAGAAAGGTAGAAAAGAGGTGGAATGAGGAGAGGGAATACTAAGGGTATTTCACCTGTATCTGGAATATTTTGTTTCGTTAAAATTTTTTGAAGCAAATACGGCACAATACTAAGATTTGCTAAAGTTGAGCAGTGGGTACACAGGTGTTTGTTATATTCTGTGTAATTTTGTTTGTTTTAAATGTGTCACAAAAAGAATAAAATGTCATGATTCTATAATAAGAAGTGTCTTTAGACATGTCAGGAGCTGAGCTGCAGGAGGTGCTGGGAGGTACCTTGCCTTTCTGCTAGAGAGGCACATCCTGTCATAGCATTGCACCTTGCAGCAGGGGTGGCGAAACGATTGGCCACTCGTACAGTTGCATAATGGGGGAAACCCTCGTGGTTAGTAGAGGTGGATGGTGGTAAGTAAGGCTGTGTGAATTACAGGCAGTTAGATACAGCAGAATTCATGTTTTCTGGACCATGCTGACCTACTGCCTCTGTCAGAGGGATTGGGCTGGGTTATGAATGATGAGTTGGTTACGATGACTGGAGGAAGATTTTTAGAAAGTACAGCTTTTGTGTATAGGAACTAGTTTCCTTGATAAGACTTCTCAGAAAAAAAGAAAGCTGTTTCTACTCTGGATTGGTTGTGTGGTAATCTTGTCAGTCTTCCCGCACAAAGCGGGATTAAGCTTGTCACTCCTCAGCTAGGGAAGCAAGCCCTCCATCTGGGGAGTGAGAAGACAGATTGTTCTGAGGGCTGGGTTCATGGGCTGCTTCTGAAATGTGACTAGCACCTCTGTGCCTCTGCCTGCTTCTGGGGAGGAAGACCTGGAGATTGAAGTGATCCTTGTGCCCAGGTCCCAGTCTGTGTGTTACCTAGTGTATAGATGTTGTTCATAGATGTTGGGGGTAGTGAGCTTGTGCAGTATGCACACATCAAGTGTTAGTTTGATCTCACAGAGAATACAGATGTCAGATGTCCACTTCTTTGGCATTTATTCACTAGATCTCTAAACAGGAGATCACTGTTTCGTATGCTCTAGAGAGCTCATTTAGCTGAGGGGAAGGGTAAACCCAGCATCCTTACAGGTTAAACATTCGGGAATAGAACAAACCCTGTGTGTTGAGCCCAGTGGAACTGGGCTGGGGTTGGGGGTGCATGAGGCAAGAGACCAAGCATCTCAGAGTGTTTTTTTCAGCACTCACATGCTAGTATCCTAGATTCTCAGGAAGGCGGTGACTAGACCAGACCAGCCCTTCACCACTTCACCACTGTGCATCCTGGGAAGTGGCCTCCTCCTTTAAATAGGGATGGAGGTCTCCAGGGTGTGCTCTGGAAGTTTGTGAGGATGAGGATTAGAGAATAAGGGACCTTCCTTTGACATATGCCAGGTGAGAAACCACAGGAAGCAAAGATCACCCAGCCTGGCAGCCACTCACAAGTGCTGTGTTCTGGAGAAGGACTTCATGTTCTGTGTCCATCCAGCCTGATTTGCATCCCTGGAAGAATTTGAGAGGTTACAGGACCCTGGCACCTGGGCAGCTCTGCAACATCCTCCCAGGTGGTCCCACTGAAGCACCTCTATTTATATCCCCCTGTTCCGAATAAGGAGGCTGTGTAAATGGACCTGCAGATCTTCCTGACATGTAGGAATGGACTGGGAGAGATGCAGACTTCTGCAGAGGGAGAGAGTTTCTGGGCATTGAGCAGCAACATTGCCTCTGTCCTTCATTTTAGTTTACAACTTTATATCTTCCCTTAATGAGGTTTTCTGCAGCTGTGAAAGAAATAAAATAAATTGAGGTATTGAGAGAACACATAGAAAGTGGAGAGGCTATTTTTCTGTTACCTGTTTTTGTCTTCCTTGTCTAGTTTAGCACCACTTGAAAAAATTGCGTTACATTTAAGTTTGATGAGCTCCTTGTGAACATGTGAATCAGTAGTTTCTCGAGGTGCTGCTGGGTTCAGTGACACAATACAGAACACAAAGCCAGAAACCAGCCTAGAAACCAGATAGAGGGCTTTGTCCCAGAGTCCTGCTTAACCTTATTACAGCTAAGTGTCGAAATCCAGCCCGTGGTTCTCCCCCAGAATACTGGGGGGCAAATCTGGTTCAATAATAGAAAGGTATGGTTAGCCTCTGAGTGTTTTATGGGTATGTATATAAAAGCAGTATTAGATGAGTTAAGCGTATGCAGGTTTATTATACATATCAGACTCCTGATAATGATAGAATAATGAGTTCATTTTCTAGAGTCATGATTCTGGAAGACTTTATTTCCACCAATAATTTCCTTAGTGTCTGTCTTTCCCCCGGATGTTTTCTCCCTGCCTCAGAGTCAGCAGTGCATCCTCTCCTCATGGCCTGGCTTTGCCTCTTCCCGCTTTTGGTCTCTTCTCTAGTAGCTTTTTGGTTTTCTTCCCCTGTAGTTAATATTGTCCTCATTTAAAATTTTTTTCCCTTCAGTTGATAAAATGTTCAAATTTTGTGACATATTTTAGAAGGTAGCCATTTATCAAAAAGAACGTCTTGAAATCCTCAGGAGTATTAATGACAGTTTAATGTGTTAAAAATACATATATTCAATGTTAAATCAGTAGAACAGGAAAGAAAATTGTGTTTCCAAATTTGTGAAATAAATATACTTAGAAGAAAAAAATGAAAACAAAATATAAAAATGTCAAAAATGGTTAAGTTAGGGTAATTAGAATATGAGTAACTTTTTACCCTGTTTTTCTCATTTTCAGTAATGTCATTATATGCATGCTTGCGTGTTTCCCCTGCATACATCCCTATGGCATTTTGAGATGAATGGGACAGGAGAGTATAAGGAAGAAGTGTGTGTGGAGGAGTCATTTTCAGATGCAGTCCTAAGAAACCCCACAGACTCTTGGTAGGGGGGCCTGAGGGCCCTGGACCTTGTGTCCCCCTTTAACCAGAGCTTGTCCACTTTTCATTTGCTATGCCTATCAAGGTTTGTCCAAGATTTCATTTGGGAAGAGGATTCTGCTACTAAATACAAGGTTTGAAAACTTTACAGAGAAAAGAGAACACATTGGGATCAGAGGTAGGAAGTGTGGGTCCTGACCCAGCCTTTAACTAGCAGTGTGTCTCTATGTCCAAGGCACTTTAGCTCTCTGGACACCAGTGTTTTCATTTCTAAAATGATGGGCTTGAGCTAGTGGATAAGCTGAAGGTCCCCTACAGCTTTGACATTTTAGGATTCTATTCAAGTGGTGTCAAAAAATAAGTAACTCCAGGAAAAGAAGTTTGTGATTCCCAGCCTTCTCCCACTGCCCCAGCAGTTTTCAAGGCACCTGGAGGACAACAGACGACTTGGGCAACCATCGCATTGTGGAAGTTTTGCTTTTTTACCTTGCAGTTTGTTTTCTGTTCGTATTGTGTAGTTAGGACAAGGAGCAATAGGACCCAACACAACAAGGTATAGAGCTGTTTTAAGACGAGTTACTGTTTTTAGGTTAGAGGTCTAGATTCTTTGGAAAAAGTGAATGGTGATTTCTCTCATCCTAAAGTTATTCCTGAAGTTCTGTTAATAAAATCTGCAGTCAGAAAAGTGGCACCGTGTCCTGCCTAATGGTGTTCGGGGTGTCCTTTCCACAGGCCATCCAGAGTCCTTTTCCGCTGCGGTGTCAGCACTGTCTAGATGGCCGTCCTTGGGAGGCTGGGCTCCCTCTGGACAAACAGGCCTATAACAGGAGACTTTTCACGTTAATGGACCCAGAGGAAAGATAACCTCAGGATCTATCCCTTTTCACTGGAGACGCCTGGAGGCCTGGCACCAGTTTGCTTCTCTGACCTGAAAATAGAGCATTCTCCTTTCTGGCCCTGCCTCCCACTGGGTGAGAGAAGAGCACTGGGTGGGTGAGGCTAAATCCTGCTTCCTTTCATATGCAAAGCATAATCTCTTTCCTGGACCTCTTTGGGCACTGAAACAAGAACTCCACTAGCTGCCACACTGTCCAAGCATTTAGCTTTTTGACTTTTGGGGAAAGCTTTTATTTCCAGGTACCTAAAGTGTGTGGCATTGTAAATAAAGTCAGAAGCTCAGTTTGTTGGTCACAAATACATTGGACAGAAATGAAAGAAAGCCAATAAGACCATGTTCTTTCTGTGCTTTGCCCTCAGAACACATTCTCTGGGATGAAAAACCCTGCTTAAGCCTGGGTACAGTGACCCAAGGTGACAGCAATGACAGTGGCCCTTCAGAAAGGAGCAAGTGGAGGTGGACCCTGCCTTAAACAGGTTTGGTTTGCTCCTGGTTGAGCTTAGCCCAAACCTCCCCCTGCCGAAAATAAATAAATAAAATCCAGATACTGCAACTACTTACGCACCTTCCTTTTCTATTTAATTTCAATAAATTGTGGACTAATTCTTCCTAAAAGTACATATCAATTAAGAAGACAAAACTTGAATGATCAATACATTGTGGTTTTGGCTGGTCCTATAGCATAACACTGTAGATTTTACTTTCTAAATATTTATTGAACACAATACTCTGTGAATCAAACTGAATCAATTACTGTGAGGTTCAGAAAGAGCATAGAACTCACTCCTTGGTCTTTGATTTTACAGTCTCCTTGGAGGGGCAGAATCTAACAGAAAACCATACACCTGTGAGACAGAGACTAGTTCAAAACAGTAAAACATCGCATAAAAGACAGCTCTGTTTTTAAACATGGAGCACCTGCTCCCAGATGCAGAGGACCACAGCAGTGGTCCAAACAGGGTGGAGCCAGTCTTGCTGCAGGTAGTAGGTTTCACATCAGAATTTGGAGGAAGTGATGGGTGTGAGGAAGAGGAAGGAGGGGCAGTGCTCCCAGAGAAACTCCTTTCATTGGATAAGAAAGGTAGGGATGATATTGTGTGATAATAAGAGGGCTGTGGCACAGTAAGCCTTAGGGACAGTCTTGGACAGGGGAATTTTTCAGTTGTCGTAATTGGGGCAACAGTACATATAGGCTGAATTGAAATGGGGATCCCCACACCCACTCATTAGCCATGTGATCCCCCATGTAGTTTACTAATGTCAGGTCACTGAATGCTTTAACAGCAGTATACAATTTGGATCAGAGTTGATGAACTAAACTTTTACTAAGCACATACTTGTATTAAATAAATTCACAAAGATCTACATCATCATTAACAAAAATGTGAGCATTTCATGTAAATACATGTGCATTATCTTGATGTTTAAAGTGTTTTTTTAATGCATCATTTTCATTTGTGTGAACATTTTAGCATTTGTTTTATAGCTTGTTTAGGACATTTAGTCAATTTGAGGTTTTTGATACTTCACAATTTCATATGTACAATTAATAGATAGAAAATTTGGGTGATTAATCATACAGCTTATTATAGTAATGCCTTCTGGGCATCTTGACTTTGTACTGCTTTGATCTTGCCCTTTTATGTTGGGTTTTCTTAAAAAGTTAATGGATCCTATTCATTCATAGTTCATTCAACAAATATATATTTTGCCCTACTATGTGCTGGGCACAATTCTAGGAATTGAGCTCCCAGTTACTGATTTGGAAACTCAGTATTTCTTTCTTTTTTGTCTTTTTGAGACAGAGTCCCACTCTGTCGCCCAGGCTAGAGTGCAATGGCGCAATCTTGGCTCACTGCATCCTGTGCCTCCTAGGTTTGATTCTCATGCCTCAGCCTCCTGAATAGCTGGGGTTACAGGTGCACCCCACTACGCCCGGCTAATTTTTATATTTTTAGTAGAGACAGGGTTTCACCATGTTGGCCAGGCTGGTCTCAAACTCCTGACCTCAAGCGATCTGCCCACCTTGGCCTCCCAAAGTGCTGGGATTATAAGCGTTAGCCACCTTGACTGGCTGGAAACTCAATTATTTCAATATGAAGGGATTGTTGTAGCTAATTTTGATTTTCTTACTATGCCTTTAAACTTAAGTTACTGATTTTATTTAAAATATTTCATCATCAGTACAGAACCCAAACATTCTTACTAGTGCTTTTGAAAGAAATCAATTTAGTAAATTTGGCACATTGAATGTTGACAAGTTGGTCAGCTTCTCCCCACTCAGAGCTCTAAAGAACCTCTAGGGCTCCATAAACAGTTTGAAAACCACTGGGTCAGATAAACTCTAAAGCCTCTTCCCATTGTAAAGCTCTGTCTCAACTTCTCTGTGCCATTTTTCTTTTGCATATTTAACTTATGGAATAATAAGGCAACTTATCCAGACAGAGTCGTGATGACTACTTGATACATATTTAAGGTATAATTCACCTTATTCCATTTTTAATATGTCTTTGCGTTCCCCTGGTGGTTTGGTTGCTCCCATGGCAAGCAGGATGGGCATGTGAGGACTGCAGAATACCTGAACACCCCTTAAAATATAAGTATATGAGAGACATCCTCAAGCCTGTGGTGTATGTGGAGGGCTAGAATTGCCACAAAAAAAATACAGAAAATACATTGTACAGTTAAAATCTCTTGTATTTTGCTTGTAAAGGAGAACATTTTAGCTAAAATAGACTGTACTTTGAATACAAATGCTATTCATTGTATTAAGACCTGTCCATATAAATGAGTTAACTGGAAGATCATTCTGCATATTCTGTGTTGTGCATAGAATTTAGAAGAATGCAAGAATGCATGAGACTTGAAGCACAAAGCATTAATTCAAATTTTGAGAGCAGTACCCAGGTAAACAGTGAATAGTACAGGTCATTGAAGTTTTTTGCTTTTGGTGTTTTTTTTTTTTTTTTTTTTTTTGAGACAGAGTTTCACTGTGTGGACTAGGCTAGAGTACAGAGGCACGATCTCAACTTGTTGCAACCTCCCGTTCCCAGGCTCGAGCAGTCCTCCCATCTCAGCCCTCCAAATAGCTGGGACTATAGGCACGCATTACCATGCTTGGCTAATTTTCTAAATTTTTTTGTAGAAGTGAGGTCTCACTATATTGCCAAGACTGATATCAAACTCCTGGGCTCAAGTGATCCTCTATCCTTGGCCTCCCAGAGTGCTGGTGTTACAGGTCTGAGCCACCATGCCCGTCCTGAAGTTATAAGAAATATACTTAAGAGAGTTTTTGGCAAGGGGGACTGCTGATAGCATAACATTAAATTGGGGGAGTGGCGTGGATCAGGATAATATGCAGGATAATATCCATATAAACAAGAAACTACAGAAAATAAGTAGCAAAATCTACAAAGGTTGTAGTTTAGAAGGTCAATTACGTATGTTTTTTCTGCTTCTCCACACTTGCCAGATTTTTAGAATAAGCATGTAATACTTTGATACTCAAGGAAAAGGTAAAGACTGAAAATAAAAAAAGTTCGGCAGCTCTCATCCAATTCAAGGCTAGCAAACGACAGGAGATTTTGAAAAATTAGAATGATGTGTGTATGGCAGTAGGTGCCCTCTAAATTACTTTAATACTATCACTGAGACTATCATTTTAACTCTTAACTTGCATTGTTTTGGACAGTTGCTGGGAGAGTCACAGGTAGGATAGTCTGATCCCTGTCCAGTTAGTGGTTCCATAAAGTCCAGTTAGTGGTTCCGTAAAGCTAATTCATTGTCAACTAATGTAACTTCAGCTTTTGTTGTTGCAGCTTGTTTCTGGTGTTTGCATACAGATTGAGCACATTTGCAAGAATCCAGAACATAATGTGTATTTCACATGATCAGATAAGTACATTTAAGCTTCTTAGCTAAAGAATTTCTATGGGTTACTCTTTACTTCCAAATCCAAAGAGACTAAATCATAAAATGTAAATAGACTTCTAAACTTTCATTTCCCCACCTTTTGGTAACCTATATGGAAGGCTTTACTGTAGTAGGAATTTTATTTCACCCCAGTTTTTGAATAGTGCTGTTCTACAGAGGGTGACTTCATTTTTAGTTCATTCTTGTAATTTTACTGTGTAAACAATCAGTTCTTTGCCCATGCCCAGCTTGACCTTTTCAGACTTTAGTGCAAATTAAAACTGGCTGGAGGCAGAAGGGACAGGAAAGGACCTGGGGAATGAGGATGAGGGGACTAGTCAAGTACCTTAGGTTACTTAATGTTGCTTGTTTTGAACCTTGAGGTCACGTCAGAGAGGAGTGCTCACTCCTTCAAGTACCTAAAAAGTGTTCCAAAGTGAATGTGAAGTTAATGGGATTGCTAGGTTTTGAAAACAAGATGAGCAACACTCAGAAATCAACAACTGCTCTTCTATTTTGTTTTTGATTTTTGTTTGTTTGTGTTCCTGGTTATGGAATGAGAGGGCTGTTCAGCGGCAACCCAACAATTTCTTCTCTTTTGGTCAACTTTTCCTTTTTGACCAGAATGTAAGAGGAGAGTACAGATAGCAAGAATGATTTGTGTGTTTTGCTTCACCTTGTCCTTGCCCCAGCTATGGCAGTGGTGCCCACTAATTAACAGTGCTATCGTCCAGAGCTGAACTGCAGAAAGTTCAAGAGGAGTGAAGATCTGACCTTAGTGCAGAGTTCAGCTGTGTTTGCCCCTCAGATCATCTTTAGGATGGAATGATTTTCATGGGTCATTAATGAATAGTGGAGAAGCAAGTGGGAACTTATCAAAATCTGTGTTCTAGAATGTACCATCCCCAAGATGGTAAGTATTTTTGCAAGATGGAAGGACTGTTCCTGTGGCCGTTGTTACCCAGTGTAGTCCTAGAGCCTGTAGAATTGTTTTGCCCCATTTTATGTCCCTCACTGGAAAAGGCCATCATGTGGCTTGAGGGTCAGGACAATGCCAGTGCCTGGCTATAGGGTCCAGATCGTGTTCCCTCTCCCTCTCTGAGGCCCTCACTGCATCATGCTTAGGCCCTGGTGCAAACCTTTGAGTTCTCATCCATGTGGTCTTGGGCAGGTTTCTGCAAGCTTCGGTTTTCTCATCTGTAAAATGGGGACCATATTGTCCTCATTGTTGTGAAGACTTACAGAGATAGTACATATGAAACACTTAGAACAGTGTTTAGTACCTCATATGCACTTAATAAATGTTAGCGTTTTTATTATTAGTAGTGATCCCTTGCTGGCATCTTTCCTGGCTTCTGTCCCTACCACTCCTTTGATACTGCTGTTGCCAAGGCAACTAGTGATAACCTCTTGTTGCCAAAGCTCATGGACACTCTGTTCTCCTCTCTTTCTGGATCTTTCAGTGGTGACTCCTTTCTCCTTGAAGCACTAAACTCTCCTGGGCACGATCGCCACACTCCCCTCCTGTCTGGTGGCTTCTGTTCTTTCTTTTGTCTGATCCCTGTTCTCTACCCGCCCTCATGTTGCATGACTCCCATGAGAAACTCTCAGGTTTTCTCTTCTCCATTTCCTCTCTAGGTACACCCATCCGCTCCATCCTCTCTAGGTAAACCCATCCCAGTGGCTTTCATTACTTAGTTGCTCCTCCTCCAGGTCTTAAGTCTTTCCTGACTTTCCAGTCTGTCTTAGGTACACCCAGCTGACCTTGTTATTTTCTCTTATGGTATCCTGTTGTTTTCCTTCAGAGCACTTTTCACAATTTGTAATTACGTATGTATTTGTTTGCTTTAATTAATGTCTGTCCCTTACCTCCCTCTCACTCCACAAAATTATAAAATCTATGAAAGAGACCAGGGACCGTGTCTGTCTGTTCACTCACATTTGTATGCCTGGTGCATGGAAGGACCTCAGCAAATACCAATTTGAATGACTGAACCTGCGGCCTCTCCAGTTCTTCCGCCACCACTCTGGCCCTGATGTTATATGATATTAAATGTTAATAAAAATAACATTTTTATTTTTTAGATTTGATGCTCTGGGCTTGAGTGGAGACTACCTTACTTTCTGTTCATTTCGTGTTACTCCAAAGTTAGAAAAGCATAAACTTAACCAAGTTACAATATCCTGGTATGTTGTGGATAATCTGTGCTCACTGGCTGTTGATGTTATTTTCTGATAGTTTTGTGAAAATTGTTGCTAAGGCATTGGCCCAGACAAAATTCACATGATTGGTAGAAATAACCCTATATATTCTGTTACCATTGAATTAATTCCCAGTAAATGGTAAGACCATATGTAAGCCTCTCTTCGAGCCTTCTTTCCCATGATTCATTTTTTTTGTCTTGAATCCCCAGAATTGCTTTTTTTTTCCCTTGAAATCCAGGTTGACCCAAAACAAGAAGTGTCAATAGCCTCATCATAATATAGCCTCTTAGCTATAAATGTATTAAGTCCCTATCCTTAATGGCCTCCACATGAGAACTTCTAAAACTTCAGGGCCAGGAGGATTACTGTTAGCCCTGCCAGTCGGCAACATTAGAAGATGATAGAACCCAGCACACATACAGGTCATTCACTGAAAAGCACTTTTAAAGTGCCTGATGACACATACATCAGGGTAGGTATAGAATATAGGCACATAAAAGTCTTTCTTGTTAGGTGTTTCTATTGCATTATCTTAACATGAACAGAAACCTCTAATTACCATTATTAATGCTTGGAATTTTATAATTTTTTAAAAATCTAATTTATACAAAAGTTGAGAGAGAGTGTGTGTATACACACAGAGATAACATGCAGGAGGGCATGTCAGTAAAATTAATTCCTAAAAATAGAATTGTTGAGTTATCAGGTAGGATTAGGTTTGGCTAATGGAAAACAAATTTAATAGTGAATTATTCTCATGTAAAAGAAGTCTAGGGCTTGTGTGGCCACTGTAAGAAGTGATTGATGCTCAGACTCCTCTTATTCTCTGCCCTCTCATCTCAGCAAGTGGCTTTCATCCTCAGGGTCTCCTCGTGGTCCATCCGAATGGAGGCCAAAAGGAGGAAAAACAGCACGAATGAAGAGACTCATCTCTCACCTGAGTAGCTGCCTTTAAATAGTCTTGCATGGAACTCTTCCACTTCCATGTCATTCTATTTTCAAAGCTAAGTCACATAGCCACATCTAACTTCGAAGAAGGCTGAAGAATGTAGTCTTTTTGTCTGGGCCCAGCTAAAAATTGGCATTGTGTGAGTAATGAATAAGAGAAGAATGGAGTAGTCTGTTCTACTAAGTCAAAGGTTGTGTGCAGTATCAATAGATAGTGATAAACAGTCCTTCAAAAACTTTGCACCCACTTTAACACTTTCACCAACCAATCCAAATTTTTTTTCCCAAATCTTAATTAAAAACAAAATGTCCTCTACTGCTGTATTTGAATTGTGTTGTCTTTTTGAAGCATGAGTATAACTTCTAATAGAACTTAATTTTCTATTCAGATTTTAAACTTCTAAATGCTTCTGAAGTTTAAGGCAGATAACCTAGTTTATTTAAGTCTGATAGTTTATTCCTGTGACTTCCATTGCTAAAGGTAGGTTTTCTTGGAGATGGGAAACCTGGGAAAAGAGAATGTGTACTTCTTTAGTGCTGGAAGAATGTCTGCTTCTTTCCTCCTGCATTTTATTGCAGATGCTAACCTTATTCAGCATGGTTTAGTTCAAAAGAGAAAATAAAGGGAGAATTCATTTATGCTTTCCAGAAAATGTGTTGAGTCTTCCACATGCCAGGCATCTCCAACATAAAAGAAAGAGATGTATCTCTTTTGCTATCTAACTCTTCCCACTTTCCTTCTTATGATCTGATGTGACTTCTCCATATCTTATGCACCTTCCCCCCAGTAAAAATTGTAATAATCATCACTAAGCGTAGTACTGCACAAAAGAGAGCTATCAGGTAAAAGGACAGAAAAACCACGGGAGTTTTAAAATGTCCAAGTAGTATTTAAATTTTAAACCTTACTTTTTTCTGTTTTTAAACCTCATATATGAATTTAGACAGACAAACTAAAACCTGTTTACTATAGTAAGAATACCTCCCTGTAGCTTAAATTGGTGTTTTTAATGTGATGGCTTTGGCCAAATTCTTTGGCAGCTTCCCTAGACTGGAAGCATTAAAAATTGATTACTTGCAAGTTGTTGCTAATAGTTCCATATTTCTGCAGGCCTTGCCACTCAGCCCAAACTGGGGTCCCTGTATAATGTTTATTGTAGCTGGAGTGCTGTGCTGGTGTCCTGCTGCCTAAGTGGAGTGAGTTGACCCTAATTTACTCCTGGATGCCTGCATTCTTTTCCATGCATGTCCACAAATAGCATCACAGCAAATTAACAGAATTTTCTGATTGATGTAGGGAGAAACCAAAGAAGGCCTGTGTTTGGTGGCCAAAACACCACACAGTATGAGCAGAGTGGAACTACTGGCCCATTTTATAGCATTCTAATTGATAATTATCAAAGAGCACATTATTTGACCATGTGGCAACAATCCAGTATCATTTCAGAGGTACTAGACATGTAGATGCCCGTGAACACCCTAGTGAATATACCCCCTCCTTTTGCCAAAATTGAAATAGGTTATCCAAGAGGAAAGGGGAGGGAAAAGAAAATACCAATTTCCTCTTTACAAAACTATGGCAAATGAAATGTCATAAAGTTCTGTATTTCATGATAAAACCTCCTGGCTCATCATTAATAAGCTAGAAAATTAACTCTTTTTTTGGAAACTTGGAGAGAGTCTATAAATGTCATCGTATGTGTTTGCTGTTGGTTCACAGGCAATGCCTAGTCCATTTTCCTTCACAGAGATCTAAAGCTACTAAATACTGTCAGAAGAAAGAAGAAAATTTATGTGGGAGAGCTAAGTGGAAAGAGGAGGGAATCCTAGGTATCTACATGCACGACACTTTACAACAGCAAAGTCACTGTGGCGAGGGGAGAGACCTGGAAGCACCTCTGCCAAGGTTAAATTGAGGGCAGTCCATAGACAAGTCGAAGAACTGAGGAGAAATGTTTCCTGGCCCAGGACTCCATAATGGAATCTGTCTGGACCCTGCAGAAACTCAGTACTGTTAGGACTTCCTTGAGATGAGGCAGCCCAGTTGTCAGGGAGATGGGGGTAGGAATGGACATAAGGTGTCTGTTCTTGTATTGGTGGAAGAGGAAGGTAAAAAGAAATAAACCTAAACTTGCTGCTCACTTAGCTCTATTTCCCACAAGCAAACCGCAACATTGAGTACAGCTGAAAAAGATGATGACTAATGTAGATGAAACACTGAAAATGACTCTCTGGGGGTCTTCTCACCACTGCTCCCTTGATTAATGGTTTATTGTCGTAAAGCCTTAAGGGTCGTTGGCAGAGCCAGGTCAGAGCATTCAGAGTGCTGGAGCCATGTATGTCTGCCTCTCTTGCTTTTTGTTTCTCATCCTATTATCTTGTATTCCTTCTTATTTTACATAGGAGAAGAGAAGAAAGATGGCTAGAGATGATCATTGCCCAATTTTATCTTTCATGGTTAAGGAAATAATCAGTTCACAAGCTAAAGCAATGGACTGTCAAGAATGGCAAAGTGGCCTGGCACAGTGGCTCACACCTGTAATCCCAGCACTTTGGAAGGCTGAATTAGGAGGTTCGCTTGAGGCCTGGAGTTTGAGACCAGCCTGGACAACATAGTGAGACCCCATCTCTACAAAAAAAATAAAAAATTAGTCAAGTGTGGTGACGCACACCTGTGTTTCCAGCTTCTCAGGAAGCTGAGGTAGGAGGATCACTTGAGCCCAGGAGCTCAAGGCTGCAGTGAACTGTGGTTATACCACTGCACTCCAGTGCGTTCCAGCCTGGGTAACAGAGTGGGAACCTATCTCTTAAAAAAAAAAAAAAAAAAAAAAAAGACTACAAGTGTCTCAGATTTGCCCCTACCAGACGCCAAACTCTTGGGTCAGAGGCAAAGGGATCTTATTCTCTCATGGCACAGCAGCCAGTATGAGCAGTAGTCTATTGTGCATTGGTTCTTCCTTGCCCCCGAATCCCACAGGGGTGACATAGATAGGCCCAGGTTGATGGCTGCACATGTAGTGGGTTGTGCAGGAACCTTGAGTTTAGGGATCTTAAATCATTTGTAATAGGCAATAAGTATGTCTGCCCTTTGCTCTGGAGGGAGACACTATGACTACCTTTCAAGGCTGCTCACTGTGCAGATGAAAGATAGTCCTACCTTGAAAGATAGTCTAGAACAAAGACCCGTCAGCACTTTGCTTGACAAAGCAAAGACATTCAGTAACACAAGAAACCCCTGGCAACTTGTTCTCCAAATGTAGATTTGTTAATCTTATAAGTAGCTGATATCCCTAGTTCAGCACCACCCTCAGCTTTTTTTTTTTTTTTTTTTTTTTTTGAGATGGGGGTCTCACTGTGTTGCCCAAGCTGGAATGCAGTGACATGATCTTGGCTCATGGCAACCTCCACTTCCCAGGCTCAAGCCGTTTGTCTGCCTCTGCCTCCTAAAGTGCTGGGATTACAGGTGTGAGCCCTGTGCCTGGCCCCTACTTCCCTTTCTATCCACAAATTAATATCAGGACTCAGCTGTCTTTCTTCAGAAAACTCCTTAGTTTATAGCTGTTTGAAAGGATCTGATGAGCTTGTGTCTAGAGAAACAGCTAACATTCCACATAATGCCTCAGAGAGTTGTGTGTTACTTGACGTTCGTTGTGTGTTACTTTGAACCTGAAAATGGCTCAGAAACATCTGTTTCTTCATATTTGTCCTCCCTTGTCTTGATGTGAAGGGATTACTCTCAATGGCCCCCATATATTTAATGATTTGTTAATCCTTAGGGAGAGACCTAGTACCTGATCGTATTATGAGCCCACACATCGTTCCCATTAGCAAATGAAAAACCTGACTAAAGGGAAAGGGCTGGAAATTTCAGGAGGACCAAGTTAAAGAGTTCCAGAAAGTTTGGGGAGATAATCCAAGGGCTGACCCTGCCAACTCAGACTTAACCAAGGAGGTAGTTATAAGGTCAGGGGTCCTGCATCCTCAGGAATGCCCTTAGAGTCACTGACTGCTAATATGGTGGGACCAGTGAGCCCTGGAGCACAGGGACACGTGCTGGTTGAGGAGTGGGCTCACCCTCCAACTGTCCACCGTATTCTGACCCCTCCCTCTTAGACTCTTCTGTCTCCTCCAGCCACAAGCAGGGTCTAAAAGAACTGTTTCCTACATTCTTTTAGCCCCTGAGGCACCCAGTTATAGGAATTTTCTATTTCTACTGTGTGTTCAGCTTTTATAGTCTCTTGCATGACTGTCCTTGCCAGTTAATACTATTTCTCCTGCCCTTTGGGTGATAGATATTACACTACTGATGCTTGTATTTCCAGTTTCTTAAGTGCTTTCAAGTTTACCTAGCATGTACATGAAGTAGATTAGAGCCTGGTACAATAAAATACTGCATTTCTGTTATGGCCTTTAGAAAAACTACGATTTTATCTCATGTGCATTCAATCTGCTTCATTCATCATAGTTTAGAGGTAGTGCTAATAATTAACTTACACATTTGGGAATACCCTAGATTTTAAGTTAGAATACATGGGTATCTGAGTGGCTCAGTGAATGTTTTTTCAGAAAAATGCTATCAGTGCCTAGTTCTTTAGTTACTGGAAATGTCCTTTCTTTATTTGATCTTTTTTTGTGAACTTTTGAGCTTTCTGATGCTCATCTGTGTGTGTAATTAGCACCCAGGAGTGTCGTGGAATAAATAGTTGACTTGGTCAGCATTTCATAATACCATTATATTGGTCATCAGCCGCTTTTGCATCCTGTGGTTTTGAACAAGAAAAAAAAATCTTGCAAAACCACTACGGTGAAATACTGAATATGCAGATGAGGTATAGGTTAAAGAAGGCAGTCCCTCGGGAGGCTCCTCATTAGAGCTGAATTTCAGTGAGGTGTGGAGGGGACAGAGGATACTATTAGCCCAAGTCATTTTACAGAATTGACTGCATCGTACTCTTTATTTCCATACAGAAAATATACATCAATTGTTTTGTTTGCAGTAGCCAACATGGGGTATTCTGTTGTGTAGCATTTACTTTCTCTGCTTCTTTCACGGTAACACCTTGATTTACAGTGACTATTAGGATAATTAACATTGACACTTGGAAGATAGCCTGCTTCCAAATGCATGCATACTTGTCTGTTTTATAAATGCTAACCCAAACTTTTTCCTTTCCTAGCTGAAAAATGTGTCTCCACTCCTTCCAATCTTTCCAGGGTGTGGGCCTGTGCGTAGCTGTGTGACTGTGCCCACACACTGGCATATATTTCAGAGCTACCAAAAAGAAATCAGTTGCTCTTGAAATAACAAGACAAAAAGGAACGGTTTTTCTGAGCCATAACATCTGAAGAGCTAGAAGCAGTTGTGTTTGTATGTGTGACGCTAAAGCCAGTAAATTTCATGTGAAGGAAGGGATTGTAAACTAAGAACAGAAAAGCAGTTTTCCTGGATTTCAGATGTCAAACTCTCAAGCTGTTTAACTCACCCACTCAGCACCTCCACATCCATCCCTGTAATGTGCTTGCATTGTCAGTGATTTGTTTCTGCAGGTTTTGATGCCAGAAGACAAATAATAAAATAGTAGGCATATGTAACCTTAAAGCAGTTTTCTACCAGAGTTTTTGATTGAGGTTAAACAGAAGTATCCTGATCACATTGTCAGTTGGCAGGCAAAAGGCATCATATTTTAAGATTCACATAGTTTTAGAGCAAGCTCATCTTTTCTGGCTCAATAATAAACTAATTACATGTTTTAAATAGTATAGAGCTGAGTCCCTGTTTCAGATTAAGCCTCATAATAGCAAGGGCCAGGCACTAGCAGACATTTGCTTGATGTTTCTGGCTTGAGGATCCGTAACGTGGTGCCAGCTGTTTTAGGGCCTGAATAGGCCTGCCAGGGACAGCCAGGTGATATTGGCTTGACGTAGTCACAGGCTAATTCTCCCAGAACACAGAAGCCTCCAGACGTGCCACCGAGGAAAGCCTGGATATGTAGAAGTTTAGTTTATGGCTATAGTAATATTTGGGCGTTCCCCAAAATAGTGATCCCAGTTCAGGTTAGGACATGATAGTAGTGTCCCTTTGAGGTCTGTCTGAGAAAAGGTGTCATTTCTAAAAAATTAGTGTTAGCAGATGGGCAGATGTGGCTCCAACAAGGCTTGCTTCACAGCTTATCATTTTTCCACATTTTCCATCCCTTTCATAAACCTAGGGACCACATGCTGAACATTTAATTGAATCACACAGATTTTGTAGTCTTTAAAGCTTCTTATTCCTTGGTCACTTGTTAGTGGTGCCTCCCTCCTTGGTCAGTTTGGTGACTTCAGAAGGAAATACACAGTGCAGTGGTGAGAGCTTCACTTTTGAAGTTAGCCTCAGGCTTGATTTCTAGCACCACCACCCACTAGACAAATTGCTTAACCTTTCTGCACCTCAGTTTCCTCCTGACAGGCTTGTTGTGAAAATAAAATGAGATCAAATTTGTCAAGCACAGAGCATTGGCCCTGGTAGGCACCACATACATGAATTTCCTTCAGATTGTAGGTGAAGTAGACTTGATTTGGGATTTCTCTTGTTACCTAGGTGCTTGTGTAGAGGAGACTTTAGAACCAGAATGTGTTATTTGTGGTTTTGAGTGTGCCTGGGACTCTGAGCCAACTGAATTACCAAGTAATGGGGGCCCCATGGCATCCCATGACAGGTGGAGAGCCGGCTCTTCACCCTGGATGGACCTGAAATGCCTGCTAAGGCCTTGCTCCACCGAGTAGCACACACCCTATCAGTTTGCCCTTCTTTCCATCTCTTATTCTAGAGACCTTAAAGCCTACTTGTTGGTATATATTTTCAGGTTTTTGGAAATTGGGCTGTATAATTGAAGTTAATACCAGTGATGAGACTTTTCAACCTGAGAACAACCTAGATGCTACTTCACATTTTGCAGTGGAAGCTTACTTCCATCTTCACTCATGTAGGACATTCTTTGGTTTCAATGTTTTATCACATCTCATGTTAAAGTATAATTCAGGTCTATTTTGTGGCTCCTGCCCCCTTCCCATTAATTCAATGGTTAAACAGATACAATTTTTTGACCCCCTACTATGTACCAGGCCCTCTGCCGGGTGCTAAAGCTATAGTAAAACATGGTATCTGGTTTAAAGAGCCAGACTGCACCCTGCATTTTATCTTTGCTATTAGTGTGCTGATCCAGACATTGGTACTAATGTTCTCTTTCTGGGTGGTGGGTTACACCTCAAGGCCAGGTGGTGTGAGTCTGTCTCTGCTCACTTAGGAGCTGATTGGATTCAGGTGTGGCACTGTGCCTCTTTGGTCCTCAGGGTCTGCGACTGTGAAGTTGGGGCTGCCTGTTTCATAGAAAGAGGGTTTCCTGGCCCTCTCCATGTTCCCCAGCTATTGCTATTTTTACTGAGCTTCCTGCCCTGGTTGCTTGTCATATGTCATGAAAGTGATGCTAAATTCTTGGATGTGCTCCTGAGTTCTGGATGCATGTTTCCTATGCCCTTTTATTCAATTTCCACGCACAGTAAGTTTTCAAACTGGAAAAAGGTGCAGCTTTATTTTGTTTAAGCTAAGTGAATATTAATAATAAAACTATTTCTGTTCCACTTCATGGCTTTTATAACTTCATGCCTGTTAACTCTTTGAGGCAATCATTTTGTGTGGCTAATTTGAGCATGGTCTTAAAAGAGAATTTCAGTAGCATGTGTTTGCTGAGCACCTTGTGGGAAGGGGAAACAGATTCAATAACATCACAGGACAAGCTTGGAGAAAGACAACAGGGGCATCCAAATGCTGCAGCTTTAACCTACTTTCTGGGACTGTCATCTCGCTGACTGCACGCCTTTAGGTGCTTCTTCCTCAGTCTGTGGGGAGAGGGACCTGGGGCTAGAAATAGGAGAGTTTGTGGGGAGGGGCAGGATGCTGCAGGGAGTGGGTGTGGGCAGAGGTTGCAAGACTGCCAGGGTTCTCTGTGTGCCGGAAGTGCAGGTTTGGCTGTGAGGAATGGAATGTTCCCTCTTGCCCTCCAAGAGCAGAAACAGCTGTGGAAGAGCTTGAAAAGAAGATCACTAAAAGAAAAAATAATAATAATTAATATGAAAATAAAATCCACCCTAGAAAACCCAACAGAACTGTGTGTGGAGTATAGTGGTACTCATCTTTTTCATGCTATTTAAGAGAACTTTCTTCCTATCTAGGATTTCTTTTTCAGTTGAGGGCAGGATAAATTGTGTACCCAGCCCTTTCTCCCCTTGGGAAAGCCTCATATGTCTCATTTTGTTTGGATAGAAAATTGATTCATTATTCTGATCACCAGATGATGATTTTATTCTTTTTATGAAGGACCAGAACCTGTCACTTGCTTGCTGCTTGAAAACTTAAATGTTAGTTTCCAAAGGCCATCTCTGTGGGTAGAGGGTTATCGTCAGCAGTTTAACGGGAAATCTTGTTTCTAACTGGAAATTTAATTATTCAGCCAAGTTTCCAACAATGTTTACTTTAGAGCATCGCCTTTTTTTTTTTTTAAGTCCCTTAATGGTTTAAACTTTTAAGCTTTAGGCAAGAGTAGAGTGGAGCTAGATTTACATATCAGGTTGTTTGTGCAATCTTTTACATGAAAGTTTGTTTTCTTCTCAATCTGAAAGATTTGGTTTTGGCCATTATAGCTGGTATTATATATGATGTAATAACTCTCTCTGATCTCAGATACATTTTTATGCTGTCATACTTTCTGCACCTGCTTTTGAACAACATCTTAGTCCCAAAGTAGATAAAATCTAGCAGAAGGGAGTAGGCAGCTAAAAACTAGATTCTAGCAATATCTAAGGAAATTACAAGGATCAGTTAGTGTTCCATTCCTTCCTTCTTCGGCTATATCAATTCCTAGTTTTGTGAAAGTCCACATGCCTTCTTTCTGTCCATGCCTATGCATGCTGGGTGGAGAAGCATCACAGAGCAGAATGAGGTGACTGTCCCCAAGGCAGGGTAAGGTCAAGGATCTTTCCCCTCACCTCATGATTTTCAAAAGAAAAGCAGATCTGGACCTCAGTTACCTAAAATAAAATAAAATTACCCTAGCTCTTATTCTGCACATAAAATCACAGCTTTAATCTCTCATCCCAGTTCTCACCTTTATCTTCTCAATGGTGGAAACTTGAACTTAAAGGACATTACTGTGCTATGTTACCAGATCTAAGGAGACTGGGAATCATTAGATGGGAATCAGATCCTCAGTCAATGGAAATATAAGGAGGAAAGACCATTGGTTCTTGGCCCTAATTGCACATTAGAATAATCTGGGGAGCTGTAAAAATGTACCTATATCCAGGCCTTACCCCATCTATTGAATCAAAACCTCTGAGACTGGGATGTGAGTGTTTAAAGTCTCCCCAGGTGATTCTAATAGGCGGGGTGAAGAACTACTGAAGGGAAATTGAGGGCCTCTTCCAGAGAATTGCCTTTGAAAGATCCTGTCATTATACACCGAAGGTGCCCACCCGGGCCTGCTCCTGAAGCTATCTGTTTGCAGTGCTCTCCTGTGGCATGCAGACCTCTGGGTCTCCCTGTGAATTGGGGTTCCATTGGGCTGTTCGAAAAACCTTTGTTAACTGTGGTTCAGCAGACGCGTATGTTAGAATTCAGGCATTTGGCAACCTCATTCTGAATTGTCAGTGCCCACAAGTCAAGCAGTGAGACCCACTTGAAATGCTGGTCCTGTACACAAGTGAGCACTTGTGTGGGTGAGCACTGTATTGAAAGGCAGTCCTTTCCAGTGCTTTCCCCTGAAATTCCTTGTAAGGACCAGGAGACACCTGCAGTCGGCCTGGTGGGAAGCAGTGGGCCTGGCTTTGGAGTTAACCATAACTCATTTTGCTGCTCTAGACAGTCCTCCTCCCACCCCACCCCACCCCACCTCAAAAAAAAAAAAAAAAAGAGAGAGGAGGGGGTTGTCTTTAAAGAAAATAAAAAGCAGGGGCTTTTAAGAGTTAAATTACACAACTCCCTTTTTATTTTTAAAGTGAGCAGATTTCTTGTTGCCGTTGCTGAGAAAGATAAATTGATACCACATGTTGCTTCCAGACAAAAACCTCTCTGTGTTCCAGGGGAAGCATATGCAGCTGGTGTCTGGGTGAGTGGACAGTCTCCACAAGGTAAACATGGTTTGGAAGGGCTGAAGCGGACGTAGAGTACAAAATTTAAGAAATTACCAGTTACTTCTGACTGGCACGGCACCTCTGAAATACTTTTTAAAAGTTTGAAATCCTTTCCTGGAAGGGGCCGCCCTGGAACCTTTTGGCTTAAAGTATATGATGCTCGGAAAACAGTAAGTTAACATTTATGATGTCACTGCTTCCGTGTGGGATCTAACAGTTGTTGGGAGCTGCTTTTGTACTTGGCACTTCACTGAGTAGTTTGCATGCAGAGCTTTATTTAATCTTCCCAAAGAGCCAAGAGATAGTCAAAGAATGTTTTTATCCTGCCTGTGGGAATTATCCCCTTTGTAAATTATTGGTGGAATACTTTTCATTTCAGGAAGCTTCTCTCTCACACCTAATCTGATCTGTTTGGGGTCCATGTGTCTTCATAACCAGTTAGCATGTATGTAGAGATCATGGATACTTTAGTATTAGCAATAATTGTATCTTGCAATAGAAAACGGTCTTCATTATAACAAGAAAAATAATTGCCAGATTCTGCTAGGTGCAGTCATCTTTATGCTGATTTATTCAAGGTGGACCAAACAAAGGAATCTCTAGGCAGCAGGACTGTGAAATGTGAATTCCATCATGCTGCCTCCTCACACACCTATTGCACCTGCCTCCTGGAAGCGTTATGCCACTGATTGCCAGTTCTGTAACTGATTAACTACACCTAACGGGTTTCTGCCCCAGTGCTGGGCTTCCTTCAGTGTAAATTGTTTTGTAGAAGAGAAGAGGGACATAAAAATGAAATAAAGAGTATTCTTACCACTGCACTCTCTTTAGACACATTGTGATAGAGGTGTTTTAAGGGTTCTTTAAACCTTTAGGCCCACGTTGGGGACAAGCTGGTACATTTGTCCCTGAAGCTGAAGTTTTTTCCTAGAGATCTTTCTTTCTTGTAATTTCATCAAAATCTTGATTTCTAAGTAGTGAATTTAAATCACATGATTTTGGGTTTGGGGGTCATAGTAGCTTCTTAGCTTCTTTAGTGAGTAACTGTGACAATTGCCTGAGCTCTAGCAGTAGGTGTCTTGGTTATTACGTACCTTACTATCTTAGCCTTAAGGAAGGCACATCCCTAGTTCTTCAGCCAGTTACCATTGGCCTGCCTCAAAGGGTATAGCAAAATGTGTATTTAGATGCGATTAGAAAAATCATTCTCGTTCTGTCAAGCCAGTCCTTTTTTATCTTCAGCTCCCAATCCCAAAACTAATGTAAAATGTTAGAAATTTAGACTGTTTGGTAAGGTGACATACGAATTAGTGAAAAATCGTAGAATATTTGTAATGATAGTTTTCCTGGGATTGAGGTGGCAGGAGGGACATTTGAAATCTTACAGAAATTGTATCACCATTAATTTTTGATATCAGGGAAGAAGTGGGGAAACATTGGAGTTCTGGTATTTTATCTGGCATCTATTTATTTACCTTTCCTGCTTTACCAACATTTAAGTAGAGAAGTTAGTACAGTTGAGCCTTGAACAATGTAGGTTTGAATTGCACAGGTCCACTTACATAGAGCTCTTTTTCAACCAAACACAGCATTCCCAGGATGTGAAACCCCCCTCTGGGCCTGGGGGAGTTGGCTCTTATATGTGAGTTTCTTCTGCGGGGCTGACTGTGGAGTGGAGTATGCACAGGTTTAGTTATATGCAGATGGTCCTGGAACCAGTCCCCTGCGTATAACAAGGATTAACTATAATCAGAATCATGACCTGTGAGGAAAACAGAATGTATTTCTGGCATCTGATTTTGAGGGGTAACTGGGCGTTTGAACTAGAAATGGACAGATGAGCCATATTTGTTGGCCTTTGTCAATGCCCTACTTTCAGATTATGGATTTTGTCAATGGAAGGCTGGCCACCCTGTATGAATAGAAGGCTGCTGAGATTGGGGACTGTGAGAATGATGGTGGCACAGTTTTTGTTTGTGTTGACTTAGTAATGTAACTGGAAAAACCTGTCTGAACTTTCTGTAGGTAATAGGCTCCAGGGAATGCATTCTGCCACTAAGAAACCTCTAAACTGAGAGTCAAGCAAAGATTGGCCATTGAAGCTAATCATCTATTTAGTAAGTTGGGCTTTGTTTCAGAATCTAAGAGTAGTTAATATTGGGGGTGGGAGGGTTGTGGTTTTTTGTGTGTTTTTTTGAGACGGAATCTCGCTCTGTCATCCAGGCTGGAGTGTAGTGGAGATGGGGTTTCGCCACGTTGGCCAGCCTGGTCTCAAACTCCTGATCTCAGGTGATCTATCCCCCCTTGGCCTCCCAAAGTGCTAAGATTACAGGTGTGAGCCACCGTGCCTGGCCAACATTGGTTTGTATGGTAACCACTGTCCTCTTTAGAATGAATGCGATCATGGCCACTTTACTAAAGAAAGACAAGTAAGTCCTATAGAATAAGCTCATACTTTGAGGTTTCCTCTTCTGAAAGACTTTTTTTTGTTTGCTTTTTGGGGTTTTTGTGTTTTTTTGGGTTTTGTTTGTTTGTTTGTTTGTTTTTTGTTTGTTCAGATAGGGCCGTGCTCTGTCACCCAGGCTGGAGTGCAGTGGTGAAATCACAGCTCACTGCAGCCTCAGCCTTCCAGGCACAAGTGATCCTCACACCTCAGCCTCCCCAGTAGCTGTGACTATAGGTACATGCCACCACACCTAGCTAATTTTTGTATTTTTTGTAGAGACAGGGTTTTGCCACGTTGCCCAGGCTGATCTTGAACTCCTGAGCTCAAGTGATCCGTCTGCCTCAGTGTCCCAAAGTACTGGAATTATAGGCATCAGGCACTGTGCCTGGCTCAGACTTTGTTTTTAAAAATCTTAAAAAAAAATTTTTTTTTTAGGAAGGGCCCACCAAATACCCATAACTATTTCATAAACAAATTAAAATAGTAAGATTGTGCTTTTATATTCCTATTCTTTCTTAAATGTTAAATGATTCTTTAGATAATCTGTTTAACTGTTAGCCCAAGTAGATTAAATGGTGACTTCTGCATAATTTGGTAAGAGGCCTATATGAAAGGTTGTAGAAAAAGCAGTGCATTGGAGTTTAGGAAACCCAGTGTCAGTTTTGGCTCTTGTGAACAGTAGCTGTGGGACCTTGCGTTAAGTTATTTAATATCTCTCAGCCTGAGTCTTCGTATATAAAATTAGGGCACTGACATACTAATTCTTGCAGGTTTATTATGAGGATTAGAGACGATGAATCTAAAACACTCTGGCTCAGTAACTGGCAGTGCTGTAATCTGGCAGGCACTGTCATCCTTGCAATTAGGGGACCTGGGTGGGTGGGCAGTCTCCATGGTCCTTTCCCACCCGAACACCCTGTGGTTATGGCCCTGGATGTGGGTGTTCCAGCCCCTTTTTACCACATGCCCTTATAGAAGCTTAATATCTGTGTCCAGATTTTAACCCTGTGTAGCTTTTAATTTTATAAAACTATACGCATACGTTGTTGGAGGTTAGAATTGTGATAGATGGCCATCAGAAAATTTATGTGGGGCATTTTGCAGTTCTATAAGATGTTTCACGCTTTTTCTCAGTTGGGTTGGAATTGGTGACGCTAAAGTACATTTTAAAATATTGTTCCCTAAATGCTTTTTAAGGGGGGATAGCTGAATACTTGACTGGTCATTCTAGTTAATTCTGTGTGTTGGTGTGGTCTCCTTCCAGAATCTAACGCAGAGGGGGCTGGACAGAGTGGGAGTACTTAGGGTAGGTGTCCACATTTCCACATAGCCTCGGGATCTACCTGTTTTTTCACTTAGAAGCTTGAGTTTGTTTTTATTTAATATATCTAGTGACCTGAATTGTAGATCCACCTGTACTTGCCTGCTTTCTGAACCCTGCAGAGTACATGTTGAGAGCATGCTTCATACCTATTGCATAGAGAAATTGTTTTACTTTTTAAAGAAGTGTACTATCTGGACCATTAGTAGAGATGCCATTATTCTTTTTAAAAACCGTAAAAGGAATCAGGATATATAGTCTCCTGGGCAACATTTGCTTTATCAGATACTCAGCATGTTGCTTATGTTCTTCTCTCAAACGCAGTTGTAGAAATGCCAACTTATGACCCATGATTGCTAATGCTTATTGCCTATCCTGAACTACAGGCCCTTCCTACATGTGAAGCAGAGTATTTTGGATTATTTACTAATGGTAAAATCCTGCTGACATTCTGTGTTTTTAAAACATTCTGGGCTGGGCATGGTGGCTCATGCCTGTAATCCTAGCACTTGGGTGGGGAGGCCAAGGTGGGCAGATCACTTGATGTCAGGAGTTTGAGACCAGCCTGGCCAACATAGTGAAACCCTGTCTCTA
Source organism: Pan paniscus (assembly GCF_029289425.2). Taxonomy (NCBI): domain Eukaryota; kingdom Metazoa; phylum Chordata; class Mammalia; order Primates; family Hominidae; genus Pan; species Pan paniscus. The sequence goes on from NC_073254.2 coordinate 128,666,401, forward strand.
GTTAAAATACAAAAATTAGGCCGGGCATGGTGGCTCATGCCTGTAATCCCAGCACTTTGGGAGGCCGAGGCGGGCGGGTCACGAGGTCAGGAGATCGAGACCATCCTGGCTAACACGATGTAGAGACAGGGTTACTACCACACTTCTCTGTCCCCTGCACTTTGCAACAAGTAGAAACCCAGTCTCTACTAAAAATACAAAAAATTAGCTGGGTGTGGTGGCGGGTGCCTGTAGTCCTAGCTACTCGGGAGGCTGAGGCAGGAGAATGGCGTGAACCTGGGAGGCAGAGCTTGCAGTGAGCTGAGATCACGCCACTGCACTCCAACCTGGGCAACAGAGCGAGACTCTATCTCAAATAAAAAAAAGAAAATACGAAAATACAAAAATTAGCCAGGTGTGGTGGCACGCACCTGTAATCCCAGCTACTCGGGAGGCTGAGGTGGGAGAATCACTTGAACCCTGGAGGCGGAGGTTGCAGTGAGCCGAGATCAAGCCATTGCACTCCAGCTTGGGTGACAGAGTGAGACTCTGTCTCGGGCAGCGGGGGGAACATTCTGGTAGAAGCATGTGTTTGTATCTTCTACATGAATACAGTTGGTGATTGCCAATTTAAACAAATATATATATATGTATATATAACTTTTAGGATTGTCCATATTTAATATATGGACAGTAGCATCAGGCAGTATCTTTTGTCTTTAACTTGCAAATAAAAACTCATCTGGCCTGCAGGTACTGTTCCGGATGTGGAGCATACAGATTCATCAGCTCCTCCCTTTTACTGCAGGAGGCATTTTACAGATTAGAATGAGCCTGCTGCAGGCCATGAACTCTCTCCACCATGGACTCTGTGTTTTATAATAGCAATAAGAACACCCTGACTTCATAGCATGACTGGCTTCTGAAATATATTATGTGTCACCCTTACATCATCCGTGTACAGAGATGGTTTGGATATGATTATAGCCATAATGAAGGTGGGGAACTGCAGTTGTTGCAGACAAATTAGATTTGTTCAGGGTCACATGGTTGGTCAGTGGCAGAGATAGGACTGAATCTGGGTCATCACTGTCAACTGGGTGTATTTGCCAAGCCAGGAGGAGAATTCTTGCAAGATGGAGTTTTGAGGGTATTTTGCCCTACTTTTTAAGTAAATATTTTATTTTAGGATACTTTTAAATTTACAGAAAAGTTGCAGAGATAGTAGAGAGTTCCCATACACCCAATATCAAGTTTTCCCTGTGGTTAACATCTTACAGTATGTGACATTTGTCACAACTGATGAATCAATATGGATATATTATTATTAACTTAAGTTTGTACTTTCTTCAGATTTCTTTCATTTTTACTTAATGTTTTTTTTTTGTTGTTCCAGGATTCCATCCAGCATACCATATTACCTTTAGCCATCATATCTCCTTAGGCTCTTCTAGGCTGTGACTATTTTGAGAAGTACTGACTAGGCATTTTGTAAATGTCCCTTAATTGAAATGTGTCTGATGTCTTTCTCATGCTTAGACTGAGGTTATGGGCTTTGGAAGGCAGACCACAGAAGGTGCCATTCTCATCATGTCATATCAAGGGTACATATTATCAGCTCATCTTATCCTTGTAGATATTGACCCCGATCACCTACTGAAATAGTGTTTGTCAGTTTCTCCACTCTAAAGTTGCTCTTTTCCCTCCTTTTCATACTGTACTCCTTCTAAGGAAGTTACTATGCTCAGCCCACACTAACTTGACAGGCAAGTGTCTATATAAATTATTTGAATTCTTCTGAATGGGAGACTTGCCTACTTCTCTAATCAACCTGGCAAATCCTGCTCTACACTTCTTATGTCTGCAAGAGTTACATGGTAAGGTGTAAAATCTGGCAGGATGAGATAGAGTCATAGAAAGGTTAGGTAAAAATTCTCATCGGTTCTTCATTCACAGAAGTAGTTAAGAAAAGGTAGATGTTGTGCCTCTATACTAGTGGAGGAGGGGACCATGAGAAAATAAAATAGCCCTCCACCAGGTGATTAATTACCCTTAGAGAGCTGGGGAAGTTTGTTGCAAAGTGCAGGGGACAGAGGAGTGTGGTAGTAAATTCCAAGTGTGAACTTCAATATGGGCAATATAATTACAGAAAGGCCAGTAATTGGGGGCCTTTCAATATGGGCAATATAATTACAGAAAGGCCAGGAATTTGAGGAAAACTACTATCAGTGAGCTTATCTATTCCCAGCATCTCTTGGACATGAAATCATCTCCCTTCCCCCTAGATATGAAAACTGCCATTTAACATGTCATTTTATTCTCAAAGAGGGTCATGCATATATGTGTCTTTTTGAATTAGGATGGATTTTTTTTAACCTTTGAAATTGAGGCAGCTTTAAAAAATGAGGAGTTGGCCAGCACGGTGGCTCATGCCTATAATCCTAGCACTTTGGGAGGCCAACGTGGGAGGATCTCTTGAGTCCAGGAGTTTGAGACCAGCCTGGGTAACGTGGAAAACCCCATCTGTACAAAAAATACAACAATTAACCGGGCTTGGTGGCATGTGCCTGTAGGCCCAGTTACAGGTGCTTCAGGATCGCTTCAGCCCAGGAGGTTGAAGCTGCACCACTGCATTCCAGCATGGGCAGCAGAGTGAGACCTTGTCTCAAAAAAATAAAATAAAAAATGAATGAGGAGTCTGATTTACTATATCATCTGGGTGCTCGGTTTTGGACCATTCTGGTTCATACTCTGTATTTTCTTTTCTCCCTGCAGAACTCCATCCGGCACAACCTGTCACTGCATAGTCGATTCATGCGGGTCCAGAATGAGGGAACTGGCAAGAGCTCTTGGTGGATCATCAACCCTGATGGGGGGAAGAGCGGAAAAGCCCCCCGGCGGCGGGCTGTCTCCATGGACAACAGCAACAAGTATACCAAGAGCCGTGGCCGCGCAGCCAAGAAGAAGGCAGCCCTGCAGACAGCCCCCGAATCAGCTGACGACAGTCCCTCCCAGCTCTCCAAGTGGCCTGGCAGCCCCACGTCACGCAGCAGTGATGAGCTGGATGCGTGGACGGACTTCCGTTCACGCACCAATTCTAACGCCAGCACAGTCAGTGGCCGCCTGTCGCCCATCATGGCAAGCACAGAGTTGGATGAAGTCCAGGACGACGATGCGCCTCTCTCGCCCATGCTCTACAGCAGCTCAGCCAGCCTGTCACCTTCAGTAAGCAAGCCGTGCACGGTGGAACTGCCACGGCTGACTGATATGGCAGGCACCATGAATCTGAATGATGGGCTGACTGAAAACCTCATGGACGACCTGCTGGATAACATCACGCTCCCGCCATCCCAGCCATCACCCACTGGGGGACTCATGCAGCGGAGCTCTAGCTTCCCGTATACCACCAAGGGCTCGGGCCTGGGCTCCCCAACCAGCTCCTTTAACAGCACGGTGTTCGGACCTTCATCTCTGAACTCCCTACGCCAGTCTCCCATGCAGACCATCCAAGAGAACAAGCCAGCTACCTTCTCTTCCATGTCACACTATGGTAACCAGACACTCCAGGACCTGCTCACTTCGGACTCACTTAGCCACAGCGATGTCATGATGACACAGTCGGACCCCTTGATGTCTCAGGCCAGCACCGCTGTGTCTGCCCAGAATTCCCGCCGGAACGTGATGCTTCGCAATGATCCGATGATGTCCTTTGCTGCCCAGCCTAACCAGGGAAGTTTGGTCAATCAGAACTTGCTCCACCACCAGCACCAAACCCAGGGCGCTCTTGGTGGCAGCCGTGCCTTGTCGAATTCTGTCAGCAACATGGGCTTGAGTGAGTCCAGCAGCCTTGGGTCAGCCAAACACCAGCAGCAGTCTCCTGTCAGCCAGTCTATGCAAACCCTCTCGGACTCTCTCTCAGGCTCCTCCTTGTACTCAACTAGTGCAAACCTGCCCGTCATGGGCCATGAGAAGTTCCCCAGCGACTTGGACCTGGACATGTTCAATGGGAGCTTGGAATGTGACATGGAGTCCATTATCCGTAGTGAACTCATGGATGCTGATGGGTTGGATTTTAACTTTGATTCCCTCATCTCCACACAGAATGTTGTTGGTTTGAACGTGGGGAACTTCACTGGTGCTAAGCAGGCCTCATCTCAGAGCTGGGTGCCAGGCTGAAGGATCACTGAGGAAGGGGAAGTGGGCAAAGCAGGTCAGTGCCCAATGCTATGGCATAAAAATAACAATATGGGGATGAGGGGGGATCTCTGGGGGAGCCTGTCTTCTCTTTACTTTGAACTTTATTCCACACTGAAAACCATGGAGCAGTGGTGCACATAATATGGCTCCCAGCCAGTTCCATCTCAGGGTTTTACCTGCAAACCAAATAGGGCTGTCAGGTGCCCCCCTTCCCCCGCACAGTTTGCTGATAGTTCAGAAATCTACTGCTCGTGAAGAGAACACGTACGCATTCAGAGATCGCATTCTTTTTTTGCATCCAGTTGTCCTCACTGGCCTGTGATGCAGGTTGCCCTACTTGATGGATGGATGAGAAGAGAAGGAGAGGGATGGGAAGCTTGGGTCGTACTTCAGGGTTAAGGACCCCAGCCAAAGGGCTTTCCTAGAAAGACTCTCTGGTCCATCACTGCTTTTGTCAATCTTCAGTGTTACATGTTCTTCATCTTTTTTTCCTTGTAAAGTAATGATCGGCAGGTACTTCTAATTTACCTGCAGAATATGTATTCTAGACTCTTTCATATATGAATATTTCTAACAGAAGCAAAATCTGTTAATTATTCTTTATCTTAGTACTAAGCATCTTTATTAGCTAGCACTCAAGAGCTAAACCTTTAAAAAAGAGGCCAGGCACAGTGTCTCACGCCTATAATCCCACAACTATGGGAGACTGAAGCAGGAATTGCTTGAGGCTAGGAGTCAGAGACCAGCATGGGCAACATAGCAAGACTCTGTCTCTACAGAAAACTTAAAAAATTAGCTGGGTGTGGTGACACATACCTGTAGCCCCTGCTTCTCAGGAGAATCCCTTGAGCCCAGGAGTTTGAGGCTGCAGTGAGTCATGATTGTGCCACTGCACTCCATCCTGGGCGGTAGAGCAAGAACCTATCTCTTAGGAAAAAAAAAAAAACCAAAAAATTAATTTGAAAACACAGGTGTTTGTATGAGGGAGTACTTACTCGTGTGCTTCTGCTTGTTCCCCAAACTATAAATGATATCAGCAGTTTCCAAACATAGAGTGACACAGATTGTGAATGGTGATGGAGATTTTTTCAATTGTGGCATTTTAATGTTCTCAGAACCACAAAGATCAGGCAGTGTGATGTGGTAAGAAAAAGCATTTGATTGAAATCAGGAATTTAGGTTCAGGCCCACTTCTACCACTTTCTTGCTACCACTATGGTTGTGTCTTAGGTCTCTGAGTCTCAACTTCCAGTTTTATAAAATGAGGATAATAGCCCCCATTACTTCACAGGGTTATTACAAGAATCAAATGCACTAAAGCATGTGAAACTGCAGTAGGCTGAAATATGTACCATGCAACTAGGTATACTGACAAATGGGCAAGCAGATAGCCCAGAGAGGTTAAGTAGTTTGCCCAAGGTTACAGAGCTAGATTGATTTCTTTTTTTTTCCTTTTTCTTTTTCTTTTTTTTTTGAGATGGAGTCTTGCTCTGTCTCCCAGGCTGGAGTACAGTGGCGCGATCTCGCCTCACTGCAAGCTCCACCTTCCGGGTTCACGCCATTCTCCTGCCTCAGCCTCCTGAGTAGCTGGGACTACAGGCGCCTGCCACCACGCCCGGCTAATTTTTTTTTTTTTTTTAATTTTTAGTAGAGATGGGGTTTCACTGTGTTCACCAGGATGGTCTCGATCTCCTGACCTTGTGATCCGCCCGCCTCAGCCTCCCAAAGTGCTGGGATTACAGGCGTGAGCCACCGTGCCCGGCCTAGATTCATTTCTTAAATGGCTTGAACCCCCATAGTAGTTCTTCCTTATTCTCTCTAGCTGGTTAGAAAAAAAGCGGGGAGGGGAGGGAAGTGCCCTGAACTGGAGTCAAAGTAGCAGATGATAGACAAGCTTTCCCTAAAAACTCTCCTCCTCAAGAAGTAAGATGAACACTGGGATCTTCTACCAACAGGTTTGCACCCCTAGCCACCCCGATGTTAACAGGTTCTGTTCCGTGCCCCAGCCCTTTTGCTTTGTTTTGTTTTAGTCTCAGCAAGCTACTTACAGGCTGCTTTAAGTGGTGTAAAAAGCAAGGGAATTCAAAGCTGTAAAAACTTGAGCCTTGTTTAACCCTCTGCCATGATGAAGGACTTAACAAGGGTCTCCTATGGTGAGCTCATTCCAGCTCACGGGTGGTTGCAGAAAGGGGAATGTTAAGAGTGTTGTGATGCTAAAGCCTCTCAACTTTCTCAGGCGTAAGAGACCCCTAATGGAACTCAGATATCTGATTTCAGTCATTTAATAGCCCTTGAGATGGTGAAAAGACTGTAATGGAAGCTAAGTAGGGTGGTAGTACTTCCATGCCAGCCAGCTCAGTGCCATACCAGAACTTGGGCTAGTGGAGATTTGACTTCAGAAATGTAGATATTTGGCCTTTAGAAGACTAGTTTGTCTTCCTTTAAGGAGAAGAATATGGAAGATTTGTCTTTAGAAATGTAGGTGTTTGGCTTTTAAAAGAATAAATGGTTTGTCTTCCTTTAAAAATAGGCTTTTAAAGACACAAGTAAGTTTTAATTTGAGTGTAATTGTAAGGAGGCCACTTTCTAGTTCGTTGGAAAAAATGTGTTCAGAAGAAAATGTAGTATCAGTTTTTGTCTGATTTTTCAAGTGTTGGTTTCCCTTTTGGTTGAACAGCAGATCTTTCTCGTATATGTGTAATTCTAGAGGATTGTACAGAAAATTAAGGGAGATTTAAATACTTAGATTTTTAAAGTTTATCTGGTGAACTCTGATTTTGATGATGATAATAAATGACTGCATTGAGGATAATGCATTTCATTGTTATATCCTAATGAAGCCTTAGGGTCATCTTCGCCTCAGAATATTTTGGGGGAGGTTGTTTTGAGAAGATACTTCTTCAGCTAAAAATGAAAAGTCACCAAATTTTCCTGAAAGTAGACTAGCTCAGTATGACCACAGAGCATTTAAAGAACCATCCAAAGGACAGTGGGGGCTGTGAGGGGATCTAGTTTCTGGTTTAGGATTTCCATTTTTGCTTAGAATCCATTGTTCTTTCAGCAGCCAGGAGCACATGCAACCTGAAGTGTATTTTTTACTTTAAAACTTAACTGTGACTGTCACTTCATTGAAGACTCTCCTAAATTCACAGAACGAGGCTGAGGTCAGACTCTGACACCCCACTTCTCTCAAATTAACTGTCCCAGCTTCCCAAGAGTTGCTCTCTAATAACTTTCTTGGTTTAACTTCTTAGTGTTTCTCCAGACTGAATTCCTGGCTTGCTCACAGAAGAAGGTCATGTGATGCTGAATCTGAGCCTTCTTGTGTTAATGGAGCGGTCTGCTCAGTTGACAGGCAGTCTTGCTGGGGAGCTGCAGCAAGATGCTTCTCTAGCGGGCTGGGTGTTGCACACATGTCATTCATTTTAGACCGCGTGTAGAATTCTTTGACCCTTAGGTCTATCTGGAAAAGAAAAAATAGCCATACTTTTTTGGAGGGTTGGCTGCTGGGTCGTGAAGGGCACTGTGTTCTCTCAGGTATTCATAAAGCTTGGTGCATGTGCTTACAGTTGGTGGCAGAGATGGCCCATGAGCTGGTGTGGTGCTGCAAGCTCGAGCTTCCGGTCAGCCTTCTTGAGTTCGACATGTGTCCTCTCTGAGGGAAACCAGCTTCAGTCTCACCTTAATTTGATATCAAAGATGCCTGCATTCACAAACTTTCATTCATCTTCATCTTTTGACGTTTGGAGACACCATTAGGGAGCAGCCCAATATTTAGTTTAAAGTACTTTACATAAAGACTGGGAAGCATCCACCAGCAAAAGCCCAGATGGAGCAGGGAGGGGTGGTTCACTTCTTGTCTCTGCCACATCACTCAATCTTATAGAATATTAGGTTTCTCATTTGTCAAAAGAAGACAGCCTCATCAAGTTTTAAAGGTGCATAGTATGTATAATTTTAAACTTGAAGGCCGGGCGCGGTGGCTCACGCTTGTAATCCCAGCACTTTGGGAGGCCGAGACGGATGGATCATGAGGTCAGGAGATCGAGACGGTGAAACCCCGTCTCTACTAAAAATACAAAAAAATTAGCCGGGCGTGGTGGCGGGCGCCTGTAGTCCCAGCTACTCGGAGAGGCTGAGGCAGGAGAATGGCGTGAACCCGGGAGGCGGAGCTTGCAGTGAGCCGAGACTGTGCCACTGCACTGCAGCCTGGGTGACAGAGCAAGACTCCGTCTCAAAAAATAAAAAAAATAAATAAATAAATAAACTTGAACCCTAACATTTTGTCTGTGAAATGGACCTGGTGAAGTCTATGTTATAATACAGAGCTAGAAAGAAATAGTGGTGTACTAGTGTGGCATCAGCAGGCTGCAGTATTGGAAGCCATTTGGAATTTACGTGTAGGCTACTTCCCAAAAGGAGTAAATCTTTGATGCTTGTTTGATGTTTGAATGCTGTGATTCTAGTATGTCTTTAAAATTTATGTTGGGGATAGGACTAATTCTAACCAAATACAGGTAATATAGACTGTATCATGTTTTTTATTGATGTAGATATTTCTGTTTTAGGGAATGTAACGTCTGATAAATATGAATCTGTTATGAATTACCTGGAGAATATATTCTGCTATTTGTACCTATGACTATAGTCTTTGGTTATAGTATGCTAGCCTGAAGAATTCTGCATCTTCAGGGATCTTTATTCTTACCTTTTAAAAAAAGCCGAAAGTCTGAACTGTCATTCAGGGAGAGAATGTTGGGATCTTTTTAGTGTCGATGAGCGCAAGAGAAAATTGATATGGCCATAAAAAGGGGTTTTCTTTGCAGAGGCTGGTACACTGGCTACATACGCTGTTTTTCCTGGAAAGCAGTGACATTTAGCATGAAGGCTGCTCTTCCTGGGCCTGTTGGTTTTATAAAATGCACCTGTTTTCACCTCTGGCCAGCCTGCTAAGCATGGAGACAGAGCCTGAGTGGCTCCTCCTTCAAGCAGTTGCATTTATAAACAGCTTTCTGAAAGGTCTCTTCTGTCCAGAGAGCTCATGTAGAACATAAACAGGGTGAAAATCACCAGAATTACTATTTACAACTTAGAGTGTTCATAATCCTCAGCAGCATCTTGTAAACAACATTTTCTATCAGTAGAGTCTTCCCCCAGGGGCCACCTGTGCTTCTCACAGGCTTACCTTTCTATATGGAGATGGGAGAAGGGGGCTTTCTGGGATCCGCTTTGCCATTGCTGGAGAGATTGCCTCCTAGAGGTCCTCCTTGGCCTTGGGCCAAGTGGGAGAATGTTTGCGGACTGCTTTCTCTTCCCTGACTTGGAGACACATATTTACTGGACTTTCATCCGAAGATGGAGATTCTCCACCTTGCAGGAGACACCACCTGCTTCACCCTGGTTTTGTTGATGTGTTCATTGAATTTCAAAGTATTGCTTTCCCCAATCCTCCAAATTGTTTTGAAGTTTAAAGTTTCAGAAACTAAAATGAATTTAAAATGTGTTTTGCAAATTAGTGTTTAGAGGTCCTGTAAGTCAATGTTTCTCAAAATGTTTCTCGGAATACTGGATCCTCAAGATAGTCATAGATCGTCAAGATAGTGAAATGGAAAATGGATTCTGTGGTCAAATAAGTTTAAGAAATACCATGTTAAACAAAGAGAAATTGCATTATTTCCAAGAGAACTTCTCAGAGCCTTAAAGGTTAATACACATTATGAACCTTTTAGGGTAGGATATGTTATGCAGTGTTTCCTAAATGTGTTTGATATCTTGAATCAAATCCTTTTTCTTCAAGAAACCATAGCACCAGTGTTCTAAGGAACCCCCTTAAGAAATGCTGTCCTAGAGTTTTGCTGAAAGGAGTCAGCACCCCCTTGGAGACAGGGCTTCTTTGCCCTTCTCCTCCCTTTCTTGCTGAGTTTTTTTGTATGACCTTGTCATATATCTAGTGTTTCTCAGCCATATCGATGCATGGGCTAGCTGCCCGGCAAAGTGGTAGGCCCGTGTTGGTAGAAGTGCTCAAGAAAGGCCTGAAATCATTAAGCACAGTTCATCTGTTGAGTACCTGCTGGGCACAGGGGATAGAAGTGGGTAAAAAGGGTCCCTCCCTTAAAGAATGCATGGCCTAGTGGGGAAAGTGGTGGCAGTGGCGATGACAGTTTGTCGTAGAGCCAAAGACTGCCTTCCTCACAAGGTTGGAGCAGAGGTGCATGTGGTGTGGCAGCCTGATGTGCCTGGTTTTCTGGGACAACCCTGCATTCAGGGGTTCTGTTCCATTATCACATGGTCTATTCCACAAAAACACAGACCCTAAGACTTGAGGAGCTCCATACTAACAGGTCAGAGTTCAGGCTGAATCCAGATGCTGGTTTCTTTTAAAAGCTGTGCAGAGCACTTTATGTTTGATTTCTAGAGCTGGTGAGTTCATCACGGTTGGACATGAGCCGCCCACTTCAGCACACTGTCCCTGGGGCTCAGCTCTGAGGGAGCTGTGGATTAAAAAAGCCTCCCCTGCAGCCCACTCCAAGTTAAGTGAGATCCTGTGGGATGGCAGAGGAGCTGTGGGACTTGCAGCAGAAGGCTGCCTTTTTCATGGCTGTGTGTCCTGCAGTCAAGTCCCTCATCTCTCAGTTTCAGTTTGCTTATTTATAAAATGAGGTTAAAATTAAAACTTGCCTCACAGAGCTCCTAGAAGGACTACCTCTGATATGGGCTAACGTCTTTTGGCACCTTTTTAAACATGTTATTTAATGTTTATTGTGATTTAAAACAGCTCCAGAGGTTAATAGTGGAAGCCAGAAGCAGCCACGCCAGTCTTAAACTATGGGCAGAAAGAGTGACTGTTTTCCTCAGTGAACTAGATTCCACTGGGTTTTTCATTAAAAAGGGATCACAATTACCTGTTGGTGTGAGAACTTTTATTTCCAGAGTCAGTGTCCCTTAGAAGTTCTGCCTACCAGTTTGGGGGTACTCATTAAAGGGGCTGTTAAACGAAACTAATGCTACAAATGGTGTTGAGGAGAGCTGTATGTGGTATCCAAAGTGCTCCATTAGCATCTTTAAAGGATCGCCTGAGAAGTCCCAGCTGTCTGGCTTCAGCTCTGCTTAGCATGGGTACCCATCGGTGTCCACAGGGGCTAGCAGCAAGGCCTGCTGAAGGAGATGCCCCACCCTGCTCTTTTCAGCTGCCTTAGAGCCTCAAGCCTGAGCCTCTCCTGCTGTTGGGAGGAACCTGGCAATGCCATCTTTGTCTTCCCAATGCCGGTCATCCCAAGCCACTCAGAGAGATAAAGAGCCATTGCAGTCCCTCTTAGGGCTGTCTTGGAGCAGAAAGACTGGCACATGATAGCATGGTGTTGGCAGTAGTCTGGCCTTGGGTCTCCCCAGAGCTGGTGGTTTATCGCTTATTAGTTACCGTGATACAATTTGAGGTTCAGAAAAGACAGTCACTGTACGCTTAACATCTCTTCGAATTCTAAGTTGAGTGAAAACCCAGAAAAAAAATAGGCTGTTCTTCTCTAAGCGCTTCTAAATAAGCAGCAGCCAGGCCAGGGACTAAAATACATCGCCCTGTAGAGCCACTGGACACTGGGATGCAGGTCTTTTGTGTCTTTCCTGCTCAGTAATAGATGTGGACCTTAGTTTGTAATTTTAGGTCGGCTTTGTTTTTTAATAACCTATTTTTTGCTAAAATCCATGGCATTCGTTTATTAAAGAATAGGATCACTTAGTCACGAAGTCTCAGAGGGTAATTCCAGTGTTTCTGAAGGCTAAAACTGTAATTGACAGTCTTGGTTTGATTGAAGGTTTGGATGTCAGTACGTCTCCTCTCTCTCCCTCCCTCTCCCTCTCCCTGTCTCTTCCTCTCTCGTCCTCTTTCTTCTTCTTTCTCTCCGTCTCCCTTCCCTCTTCTTTTCCTGCTTTGTCTCTGATGAAAGAAGTCTGAGCGATAAGGTTGTGGGATTTTTTTGTTTCCTTTTGTTTTAAATGTGTTTCTGTTTGTGTGGAGTGTTTGACTTGATTCTTCAGGGGAAATCAGTGACTAAGAAGAGAAGGCCAGAGGTAGAAGTCCAAGAGTTCTGAGGTCGAAATTTTCAGTTAATTTCCAGTAGGCCTTCATTTCTGTATATGCCACTGTAATTAATTGGGGCTTTCATTGGTCATTTGTATGTTCAAAAAAGATCAGACAGCAATACCGCCCAACGTAGTTATAAGTAATCAGAAAGTGTCTTGACTGATAGACCTGTTGGAAGGTGGCCCTAATGTTTACCTGAAAATGCTGCCTGCCCACCGAGTAACAAAAGCCAAAGCACTCCCTGCCCCACTCGTCAGGTTCTACTCAGACTGCCCTGCTGGCTGGGGTGGGGTGCCCCATGGGAGGCAGCCCCAGCCGGCACTTACACCAAGGTGCAGGTGCAGGCCAAGCTGTAAGAAGAGGGCCACCGGGGCCACACACGCAGATTCCCCTCACTACCGGAATCTGCACACCTGGCCAGGGCACTCCTTTGTCTCCCTCAGTCGTGGAGCCACCCTGGAGTTCCTCTCAGTTCCTCTGTGGCACTGGTGTGATGGTTGTTACATGGCCACCATCTGTGTCACCTGTCTGTCCTGGTCATACCTTACAGGTGGTTTGGACTATTTGTAGAACTCAACTAGCTGATTCTGTGTTTTCAGTTTCAGAATCACTTGGAAAAATTAGATTGTCTCTCAAAATCCTGTGTATCTAAAGCAGGAAAAGAGCACTTTAGAGATCCTCCCTTCAGTATTTGGTAGCTAAACCCTGAGATGGACTGGCAATTACACCTGCACTTCCACCCACCCTCCAGGGATCTAGGGCATCCCAGCCTGCACACTCCTATCATTCATCCCTGCCCCGCCCCCCACATACACACACCCCAGTAAATGCAGTGAAGAGTCATACAGGATAGGGTCACACCCAGCAAACATAAACATTGTGATATGCAGGTCATGTTTGATGACTGAACATTTCCTCCTGTACTACAATTCCCTATTGTTTTTAAAAGGTGAATCACTTTATTGACAGCAGCTTGAAACTTAGAGTAGCAAGACTCTTAATTTGGGGGCTGGTGATAAGGATATCTATGGTGGGATGTACAGAAAGGATAGGAGAAGATAAACTTTTTATTAAATACTTGAGAATTAGTTGAATGTTAAAATCGTGCCTTGTATTGATTTCATCTGTAAGAAATAGGAGTTTTAGAAATTTAATGATTGGGAACCATCCTTTTCACATAAAGTACTACAAATCCTAGGTCATATCCCACCAGGCAGTAGGTTCTGCCTGGACTCAGACTAACTCTTGGCAAATATGAGTAGGTCATGGAAGCAGTTGCAATGAAAGGATGCTGAGTGTTTGAGTTGGCAAAGAGGAAGAGAGGGTTCTTCCAGGAGGATGGTTCTTTCATTGATTCAGCCAACATTTATAGTGCATCCATTTAGTACTTTCAACTTACCAGGTTCCTTGGGACATCAAGAAAACTGTGTTTCTTTCACTGGAATATGTGCTGCATGAGGGAACATACCAGACAGTGCTCTTAAAGTAGTAGGTGCTCCATAAGTGTTTGATTTGATTTGAAGACTTTGCTTAGCTTTCAAGGAGTTCAACATGTTGGGAGCTCAAAGTCCCTGAAAAAGTTGCCATTTCAGGCACATTATGATTAGATACTAGGTGAGTGACTTAAGAATTGAGTCAAGGATAGCGTAGGGAAGGTGGGGCTGCAGGAGCCATCTGAACATGTAGGTGATTTGCTGGGTGGTAAGAAGAGCCGTCCAGGCAAAGTGTCTTTGAACCTGACCCATCGGACAAGTGGAGGGTTTGTTCCCAGAAGCTGTAGTGGGCCTTAAAGCATGGATGAGGACAGTGGAACTTGATCCCACAGGCCTTTACCAGCTAAGGGTTTTGGATATTATAATAAAGTTAAATAACCATGAATTCAGAGAGGATCCAGACACCCTTTAAAGGCTTTTTGCCTAAAAACTGGGCCTTTAAAAAGAACATAATCTAAAAGTGTACGTACTATTATACGTGGTTTGCAAATCTGAGAATCTTAAGAAAATACTAAATCTCTGCAACTTTGCTATTGACAGTAAATCAATACCTATCATATTTCTGCCACATTAGTATTCATAGTCGACTCTGGATATGTGAAAAATATTGGTTAACATAATCCCTGCCTCAACATAAAGTCAGAGATAGGGATTTATCTGTCCCTATCTCTGATAGGGATAGATCAGATAGTTTAAGATAGGGCATTCTTAAACTTATTTTAGCCATTAATAATCGCTAAATTTAAGCAACAGAAAAGCTGGTGCCTCCCAGCAGGTGGCCCCCAGCCCCTTTGTCCCTCAGCTATGAAGTACGAGGATGGCTACCTCTCTCCCTGTGTCTCCCTTGGGTTTTATCAGCACAGCACAAAGGCTGGCTGGAAGGGCAGTCCACTCCAGGTCCAGGCTCTGAGGTGTCCTGGAGGCGAAGACTCTGGAGGACCTTGTCACCAGCCTTCCCAGACTGGTTCACCTGCTGCCTTGACCAAACCCAGGAATTACTGGGAGGCAGTGCAAGGCAGCCTTTACACAAGTCAAGCTTGTGTTTTACACAAATGGAGGGGTTTTGTTAATAATGTGTGTAGTTGAGTACCTTTCTAGTAACATCCTGAGTGTCTTCTTTGCCATGAAAAGCTTATTCTAAGCTTCCCTGTAACATCCTCACTTTCTCCACAGGTGCTTTCCTTGCCTGTTAGAAATTACCAGAGTCAGTGAGGTGGGTTTCCTGGAAATTTGACTTTCCTTTAGGGAGGCTCCTCAACTGAATACAAACCTTGCTGCCATCCTGGCTTAAACTTCTATACTTGTTGTTTCCCTCATAGACTGTTCAGTGCCTAAAATGGCAACTTGACAGCCTTTGCCAAAATGGATTTTAACAGAGCTGCACCTCCTAAATCTTCCTCTCTGGCAGGCACGGAAGATGTCTCTGTTTGGCGTGCATCGCAGGCAGAGGGCTAGATTCTCATCGGCCAGGCCCCTGCCGTCAGTGACCATCAGGCTGGTTCCCATGAACCTCTCTGACTCTTTTTCATCACCCATTTCAATCTAGAAGATATTGAAAAATGACCAAATTCAGCCAAAGTGTGGTATGCATTAGCATGTTTTCCTGAGCTGTATAAGTTTTCCCTGGAAGATGTACTCCAAGGGAACTGTGCCATTTTGGTGCTCCAAAATTAGATGGGGCTGCCTAACCCAAAACCTGCAAAAGCATTGTTTTCCTGGGGTGACACCAGCTACACAAGCCTTAGTGGATGCTGGCAGATGACTGTGGCTCATGTGGATTGCATGTCCCTTAAGTCCTTTTGGGAATGAAGCAGAGATGGCGTCAGGCAGACATTTCTTTGAGTGTTTGAATGGAAATATTCAAACTCTGAAACCCACCCCTGTCTTCCTGGAGTCCATGTGAGACTTCCTTGTCAGATTGCATGAATATCAATTCCTTATCTCTCCTAAGTGTTCCATATTTAGTCCCCAGCTTGCTCTAGGGGTTGAAAGTTTGGCTAAAATTATCTTTCTTTTTAAAGAGTGAGGAAAGTGGTGTTTCACTTTATTTTTGCTTGTGGGGCAAACTTCCTCAAATCATCTAGTTCTGTCTAACTAGGAAAACAGTTGATAACCTTCATGGATTTGTGAATGTGAAGGTTTCAACTTATGATCTCTTTTTCCTTCCATGTCCTATTTAGTATTAGGGTCCTGTTCTGTTCTTCTCTGCCAAGAAGATAAAAACACTACTGAAAAATGTTTCACAGTGGATTAAGTTGTGGGAGGACAGCAGTAGGAACATTTATGTTTTATTCCCAGATTAAAGTTGATTGGGGTTGTTATGTTTTGTGTAGTTTTTGGAGGCATTTCCCTTTCTTAGAGTATCATGTGATTTATGGTGATAATTAGGCAGAAACTTGTCTTCCCTACAGATGCCAAGATTATAGAGGGACTTGCTCTCACCAGAGACCAGATGACAGCATCCGTAGATATTTTTAGAATGGACCTCATCATTTATTTGGTCTCCCCATTTCATTTTCTTTGTATCAGCAATTGATTTCAAACTTGTTTATTGGGCAGGGAGGGGAGAGAGGGCGTCTTCCCTTATTAATGAAAGTCACTGATGGGACAGAACAGCATCTTTGTATTTATTGTTAATTGGCATATTGCCTAGTACTTGCAGAGTAAACTACAATTCCGTCAGCTGTAGCTTCATTTTCTTTTCAAAAGTTTTGCTTAATCTGATGTGTTTTCTTACAGCATTTTAAAATTTTATTTATTTATTTTGAGACCGGGTTATGAGACTAGTTTTTGTATTTTTGGTAGGGACGGGGTTTTGCCATGTTGCCCAGGGTGGTCTCCAACTCCTGGGCTCAAGGGGCCGCCCCCCTCAGCCTCCCAAAGTGCTGAGACTACAGGCATGAGCCACCATGCCTGGCCCCTTAATCCGATGTGTTTTTAAACTAGAAGAACATCGACACATACACATAAATCTCACGGTTAACTAAATAACCTTATAACTAAAATGTCATACTTTAAACTATTTAAGAATGACATGAGCTTTCTTAAAACCCATGAAACTTGTACCCAAGCTAAGTATCATTGACTTTCCCAGCTCAGTAGCTGGGTTTCATCACTTAATATGCTCCCTCTACTCTTTCTGTCCTTGATTGAATCAGATAAGCATGTACAAACATTGAGCCACAGAAGAGCCATTAAAAATCTAAGACAGATGAGCTGCTGCTTTCCTTTTGATTATTTTTATTACCCCAGTTTTCATTGCAAATGGTGATTCTGGTGTTCCTCTGAGAAGGTTAATTGTATTTCTGTTCAACATTTATCTTCTATATTTTCAGTGTTTTACAATCTGTTTTCCTTCTGTCACAGAGGAAACCAAAGGCCTTTCTGTTCTCTGGAGTGGGAGTTTCTGTATTAAATTTGTCCTCTGCAAGAGTTGCCTCTATACCTGGGCCAAATCCTCTACCAATTCAGCCTATAAGCACCAAGGTGGTTTCCTGAGCAGGCCTCCCTGGGAGGGCATTGCTTGGGGGACCTCAGCGGAAGCTGTAGAACATGGCTTCACAGGTGACCCCAACCCCAATCTGCAGAAAGGGAAAGTGGTGATTCACACATCTCCTTTTTAATAATGGAGTTCTCTGAAGATTGGGGCCTTTTGATGAAGGAATGGATATTAAGCCTGGGGACTGTGGTTGGTTGGTGCTTTAGACTGTCCCACATGGGCCTCCTACTCCTGGCTTTGGGGTGATGGCCTGTTCTGCTCAAAATTGTGCTCTGTTAGGGGCTCATGGGTGTCCTCTGTCCTCTTTCCTGCTGTATTGGCCCAGCCCACATTGGAGCAAGCCACACTCCCTGTCTCTGTACTTGGGGAATGAAGTGTGTCACCTTCCCATTATGCACTGGCTTCTGTGGCTGCATAATTAATACCCAAGGGAACTGGAGAGAGATCTGAATTAGGTAGTACTTTACAGCTTCTCCCTCGGCGCTTACAGTAAGTCAGGATGGGGACTTGGGGATGGGAGTCCCCTGATGACTGATCACATAGTGATGTTGGATGGTGGTTTATTAAGTGTTATTGTGAGGGGAAAAAACCAAATCCTCTTCCAGAGGACTGTGCCTGTGAAACGCTATCTAATCATTCATACTTTGCGGGGCAAGGTAGAGTAGTTAGAATAGCACTGACTTTAGCAAGCTACAGTCTTCACAGATGCTGAGATCTAGTATTTACTTTAGCTTTTACTCCCTCTAGAATCAACAAGCCATTATTTTATAGTCCAAGATAATATTATCTAGTAGCTTTACAAAGCAAAGAATGCCCCAAAAAACCATCAGCCAGGGAAACTAAAACCTAGGGATAGACAGGAAGAAGAAAGGGGCTTCTTTTTATACTTTATTGTCCCTGCCTCCAGTAAAACAACCTAAATTCTTCAATTTGGAGCTTTAACAAGGATAAGTAAATATGACCGTGGGCATGTAACATTGTAAATACTAAGTCCTGCTGTGTTTGCAAACATTGAGAGTGAAAGGTAAGATTGCCAGCAAGTGCAGAGTCACAGAAGAGATTGAAGTTACAGTACACTCATCAGAATTCCTGATGACCCTACGGTACAACCTCTAAAGGTGGGAGAAGCAGATGTATATAATGTGATTTTGTGTGTGAGTTTATTGATGCTTTTTTCATTACTTATTTACCTTGTCTGGAGAGAAAAGCACGAGTTCATGTTGTTTCACTACCACTTTTCTATCCATTTCTTGGCCTAGAGCCGTTTCTTTACTACCATAACTGCCAACACTATCTCCATAAACAAAGAATCTTATGTCTGGAGGTCTGTCATGTCACGTCCTTTTGCTATTAAGACAGCTCTATGAATATACTTTTTTTTTTTTTTTTTTATCCCTTAACTTTTCTGGGCCCAGTGGTCACATGACATCTGATAAGACTTGTATAAATTCAGATGCTCTAAGAGCACCTTTTTTGTGCCTTTCCACTGAAGACAAAATAATAATTGGAGGCAGAATAATAATAATGTTGTTGATTGTTAATGGGGTGTTTTATGGGGCATTTCTTGTCCATATATATATATGTGTTATGTAATTTTTTTTCTCCAAATTTGTAATACAAAAATCAAATTCCTAAGCCAGGTGCATTGGCGTGCCTGTAGTCCTAGCTACTCAGGAGGCTGAGACAGAAGGATCTCTTGAGCCCAGGAGTTCAAGTCCAGCCTGGGCAACATAGCAAGACCCCATTTCTTAAATTCTTTTTTTTTTTTTTTTTTTTTTGAGACAGAGTCTCGCTGTCGCCCAGGCTGGAGTGCAGTGGTGCGATCTTGGCTCACTGCAAGCTCTGCCTCTCGGGTTCACGCCATTCTCCTGCCTCAGCCTCCCGAGTAGCTGGGACTACAGGTGCCCGCCACCGCGCCCGGCTAATTTTTTGTATTTTTAGTAGAGACGGGGTTTCACCGTGTTAGCCAGGATGGTCTTGATCTCCTGACCTCGTGATCCGCCCTCCTCAGCCTCCGAAAGTGCTGGGATTACAGGCGTGAGCCACTGCGCCCGGCCCATTTCTTAAATTCTTAAGATGGCCCGCTTAGTAATTACTTCTCTTTTTATGGTGGGGAATAGGGGAGTCAAGATTACCCACACCCAGCACTGCAGACTTATTAAGGCCTTTATAGAAAGTGGCCATTTCATCTCCACTGGTGTTGGGGTATTCGTGGAAAGGGGTGGTAAGCAATTCAGTTAGTCCACATAGTCAGTAGGGAAGAACCAGAAAAGTATAACTCATCTACTTAGGATGAGCGGCTCTCCTTGTTTTAGCATGGAAAGTCCCATGTCCTAGGAAATCCCTCAGTCCAGAAGTCTAGAACAGAATCTTATCTGCACCTTGAATATCTAACTAAAAAGGACCCACTAAAACACCCCTAATATGGCTTTCTTTATCTCCCAAAGTGAATGATCCCATTCCCTTTGGGCTTTTCAACTTCAGAGCATTTTGTAATAAGGACAACATGACAAATAAGGTAAGTAATCTTTGTGCTTTGTCCTTAGGATTTCAGACCTTTGAAACTGGTGTAGCAGAGCAGCTTTGCTGTGCTAGCCCTGGGCTCTGAGGTGGGTGAGGGAGATGGAAGGCCTTGACAGGTGGCCCTCAGGTGCCCACTATTGCTGTTGCAGTGCCCTTAATGATCTCTGGTTTTCTTTTCTCCTCCTTTAGACCCTCAAACTGACACAAGACCTACAGAGAAAACCCTTTGCCAAATCTGCTCTCAGCAAGTGGACAGTGATACCGTTTACAGCTTAACACCTTTGTGAATCCCACGCCATTTTCCTAACCCAGCAGAGACTGTTAATGGCCCCTTACCCTGGGTGAAGCACTTACCCTTGGAACAGAACTCTAAAAAGTATGCAAAATCTTCCTTGTACAGGGTGGTGAGCCGCCTGCCAGTGGAGGACAGCACCCCTCAGCACCACCCACCCTCGTTCAGAGCACACCGTGAGCCCCCGTCGGCCATTCTGTGGTGTTTTAATATTGCGATGGTTTATGGGATGTTTTAAGTGTTGTTCTTGTGTTTGTTTTCCTTTGACTTTCTGAGTTTTTCACATGCATTAACTTGCGGTATTTTTCTGTTAAAATGTTAACCGTCCTTCCCCTAGCAAATTTAAAAACAGAAAGAAAATGTTGTACCAGTTACCATTCCGGGTTCGAGCATCACAAGCTTTTGAGCGCATGGAACTCCATAAACTAACAAATTACATAAACTAAAGGGGGATTTTCTTTCTTCTTTTGTTTGGTAGAAAATTATCCTTTTCTAAAAACTGAACAATGGCACAATTGTTTGCTATGCGCACCCGTCCAGGACAGAACCATGCATAGGCAAAACGAGTGGAGCACAGCGTCCGGCCCAGTGTGTTTCCAGTTCTGAGTCAGGGTGATCTGTGGACGGGACCCCAGCACCAGGTCTACAGGTGCCAGATCAGTAGGGCCTGTGATCTCCTGTCAGTGTCCTCAGCTAATGTGAACAGTGTTGGTCTGCTGGTTAGAAACTAGAATATTGATATTTTCAGGAAAGAAATCAGCTCAGCTCTCCACTCATTGCCAAATGTCACTAAAGGGTTTAGTTTTAAGGAGAAAGAAAAGGAAAAAAAAAAAACAAAAAAATGCTGTTTTGCTTTGCAGAACAAATGAACTTACAGGTGAGCATTAAGCTTGCAGTGAGAAATGTGCGAAGAGTAAAAACCCAAGTCAATGCTGAGGCAGTTCTAACTTCACTGTTTTCCTAAATACACATCCTTGATTATTTTCAGCCTTGCTATATAATCTGATCTGCTAGAAGTGTATGAGTGAGAGGCAATAGCATACAAACTGATTTTTTAAATATAAGCTTAGGTTGTAATTGTACAAGTGACTCAATGGAAGTACAAAATAGGGCAGTTTTAACTTTTTTTTCTGCTTCTATGGATTTCATTTTGTTGTGTTTTCAAAAAGTTATGGTGCTGTATAGGTGCTTTCTGTTTAACCTGGAAAGTGTGATTATATTCGTTACCTTCTTTGGTAGACGGAATAGTTGGGACCACCTTTGGTACATATGAAATTGGTATAACGATGCTCTGATTAGCACAGCATATGCATACTTCTCCAAAGTGATATATGAAGACTCTTTTCTTTGCATAAAAAGCATTAGGCATATAAATGTATAAATATATTTTATCATGTACAGTACAAAAATGGAACCTTATGCATGGGCCTTAGGAATACAGGCTAGTATTTCAGCACAGACTTCCCTGCTTGAGTTCTTGCTGATGCTTGCACCGTGACAGTGGGCACCAACACAGACGTGCCACCCAACCCCCTGCACACACCACCGGCCACCAGGGGCCCCCTTGTGCGCCTTGGCTTCATAACTCCTCTGGGGGTGATATTGGTGGTGATCACAGCTCCTAGCATAATGAGAGTTCCATTTGGTATTGTCACACGTCTCCTGCCTCCCTTGGGTTGCCATGTTTGAGCGATGGCCCTGTTGATTTCACCCTGCCTTTTACTGAATCTGTAAATTGTTGTGCAATTGTGGTTATAGTAGACTGTAGCACATTGCCTTTTCTAAACTGCTACATGTTTATAATCTTCATTTTTAAAGTATGTATAATTTTTTTAAGTATGTATTCTATTCATATGGTCTGCTTGTCAGTGAGCCAGACTTGCTTACTATATTCCTTTATAATAATGCTAGCCACTTCCTGGATTCTTTAGTAATGTGCTGTATGCAAGAACTTTTCCAGTAGCAGTGAAGGAGGGTTGCCTCTCCAAGCTTCCTAAAGGATGCTGCCCTGGGTGGGGATGCATTGCAGAGGCAGTAGTAGCATGGGGGCTAGAGTGGGGAGCGAGATGTAAAAGGGTGGGGGGATAGGAGAATTCCAGAGTGCTTCCAGCATTAGGGTCCTGAGAACTTCTGTCCTGAGTTCAGAGAAACATGCAAAGTAACTAACAAAATAGCTACTTGCCTTTGCAGTTTTACAGACCCTGGGAGCTGCTTTGGGAGTGAGAAAGGCAACCCTCCAATGTGTTTCAACTTTAAAATGTTGAATTCTTTTCAGACGTGGTATCTCATTTATTCTCATTTTCTAGCGTTTGTTGAATTTCAGGCAGAATGTCTTACAGAATGTCCTAGAACCAGATTATCATTTAATCTGAAACAGCTGAGGAAGGGACAGAGAAGGTACAAGGGCAAGGCAGCACAAAACAGATCAGGAGAATGAAGAGGGAATGCTTTGGTTTTTTGTTTTGTTTTGTTTTTTCTTTTTCAAGTAACTAAAACAGCATCTACATGTAGAGTGTTGTGGAGAGCTGAGACCAGGGTAAAGTCAAGTGCAGCATCAGTACTGCGAGACCCACCAGCCCCTGGAGAGGGTCAGCCGAGAATCTGGTAGTGAAACCTGTCTAGGGTCCCGGCACCCTCACCCTCAGCCACCTGCAGAGAGGCCAGGGCCCCAGAGACTAGCCTGGTTCTGAAGTGGGCAGGGGTGCTGCCAGAGCCCTCTGCCCCTTATATTGAGACCCTGCTTTCAGGACAGGCCAGCCGTTGGCCACCATGTCACATTCTGAGTGAGTGTCACAGGTCCCTAACAATAATTTTCTGATCTGGAGCATATCAGCAGAATGCTTAGCCTCAAGGGGCCTGGCAGCTGTAATGTTTGATTTATGATGAGAACTATCCAAGGCCACCCTTGGCCTCTAAATAAGCTGCTCTAGGGAGCCGCCTACTTTTTGATGAGAAATTAGAAGAGTACCTAATGTTGAAAACATGACATGCGCTCTTGGGATCTGCTATTCTCTCCAGGGCTCCAGAACCTGATACCTGTTACCAAAGCTAGGAAAGAGCTTTATCACAAGCCTTCACTGTCCTGGCATGAGAACTGGCTGCCAGGCTCAGTGTACCCCATTAACTGTGAATGAATCTGAGCTTGGTTTCCTTTATTGCTTCCTCTGCAATATGATTGCTGAAACACATTTTAAAAATTCAGAAGTTTGTCACTCCTGTTAATGGGAGGATCAGTCACACATGTGTAGTACAAGGCGGACTTCGTGTTTGTGTTTGGTGTTAATTTTTAGCATTGTGTGTGTTGCTTCCCCACCCTGAGGAGAGGACACCATGGCTTACTACTCAGGACAAGTATGCCCCGCTCAGGGTGTGATTTCAGGTGGCTTCCAAACTTGTACGCAGTTTAAAGATGGTGGGGACAGACTTTGCCTCTACCTAGTGAACCCCACTTAAAGAATAAGGAGCATTTGAATCTCTTGGAAAAGGCCATGAAGAATAAAGCAGTCAAAAAGAAGTCCTCCATGTTGGTGCCAAGGACTTGCGAGGGGAAATAAAAATGTTATCCAGCCTGACCAACATGGAGAAACCCCGTCTCTCTTAAAAATACAAAATTAGCCTGGCATGGTGGCGCATGCCTGTAATCCCAGCTACTCTGGAGGCTGAGGCAGGAGAATCGCTTGAACCCAGGAGGCGGAGGTCGCAGTGAGCCAAGATCATGCCAGTGCACTCCAGCCTGGGTAACAAGAGTGAAACTCCGTGTCAAAAAAAAAAAAAAGTTACTCATCCTCTCTCAAAGCAAAAAGGAAACCCTAACAGCTCTGAACTCTGGTTTTATTTTTCTTGCTGTATTTGGGTGAACATTGTATGATTAGGCATAATGTTAAAAAAAAAATTTTTTTTTTTGGTAGAAATGCAATCACCAGTAAAGAGGTACGAAAAAGCTAGCCTCTCTCAGAGACCGGGGAGGCAGAGTACTACTAGAGGAAGTGAAGTTCTGATGGAATCATGCCTGTCAAATGAGGTCTTGAAGCGGATGCCCAAATAAAAGAGTATATTATATTTTATCTAAATCTTAAGTGGGTAACATTTTATGCAGTTTAAATGAATGGAATATTTTCCTCTTGTTTAGTTGTATCTGTTTGTATTTTTCTTTGATGAATGATTGGTCATGAGGCCTCTTGCCACACTCCAGAAATACGTGTGCGGCTGCTTTTAAGAACTATGTGTCTGGTCACTTATTTCTCTAAAATTATCTCATTGCCTGGCAATCAGTCTTCTCTTGTATACTTGTCCTAGCACATTATGTACATGGGAAATGTAAACAAATGTGAAGGAGGACCAGAAAAATTAGTTAATATTTAAAAAAATGTATTGTGCATTTTGGCTTCACATGTTTAACTTTTTTTAAGAAAAAAGTTGCATGAATGGAAAAAAAAAATCTGTATACAGTATCTGTAAAAACTGTCTTATCTGTTTCAATTCCTTGCTCATATCCCATATGATCTAGAACTAAATATGGTGTGTGGCCATATTTAAACACCTGAGAGTCAAGCAGTTCAGACTTTGATTTGAAGCACCTCATCCTTCTTTCAATGCGAACACTATCATATGGCATTCTTACTGAGGATTTTGTCTAACCATATGTTGCCATGAATTAACTCTGCCACCTTTCTTAAGGATCAAAACCAGTTTGATTTGGGAATCTTCCCCTTTCCAAATGAAATAGAGATGCAGTACTTAACTTTCCTTGGTGTTTGTAGATATTGCCTTGTGTATTCCACTTAAAACCGTAATCTAGTTTGTAAAAGAGATGGTGACGCATGTAAATAAAGCATCAGTGACACTCTTATCTTCCTCCAAGAAGTCTCTTTGTTCTCCCTCCCCCTTTCTTGAACCCTAGGAATAAAATGGCAGTTTCTCTCAAGGTCTTCCTGTGGAATTCCCCCACAGGCTGGGAGAGCCACAAAGCTGAGAGACTCTATCACAAAATCTTTAAATGAACCTAGTAAACGTTTTCTCTGGCCCGCTTCTGACCTCCACAGACAACAGACAACTTAATAAAGGAAGATTTATGGCATAGTTCATGGTGGCTGATAGCCACTTTTGGTGTGTTCTGAGTCATGTTGCCCAGGGAGCTTTGAATAAGTGGGGAGTTGGGACTTAGAGATGGCCCTCACTGAGCGTCTGAGGTTTTAACTTGTCGGTTGCTTGACCTGGATGAGGTCTTCCTCACCTGAGTCCAACACATGAACGTTGGTTGGCAACAGTGCCCTCCTGCCCGACCTGCATACTGAAAGTCAGACATGACACTTCAGGCTTCTGGTGGCAACAGCGTAAACATTTCCTCTGTGTGTACCTTTAGGGCCTCCTCAGTTAAGTGAGAGGGAACTCCACCTGTTGTAAAACTATTCTTAGTAGTCTGGATTGTGTTTTTTCATTTTAATAGCCATATAAAATTATTCAGATGATTCAGAATAAGCAGGATCTATTTTAAGGTCCCACATGATAGGTTCTTACTTCAGATCAAGGAGGTGAAAGGTTTTAAAGTTGGGAATTTGGGATAAATTCTGTATTGGTGGTGTGTAAGTTTTTCTTCACCATTGTTTTAATTACTTACAAAGGTAAAACTTCACCGTCTCCTAATGCCAAAGCCTACTGGGGATGGGTATTTCACTTGGGATTACTTCCCAATTTTTATTCTGTCTTCCAGAGGATTAAAGATGGGACTCTAATACCAGTTATGACAAGATTCTTAGTAGAGAGTTCTCCACAACCAGGTAAAAATGCAACCAAAAACTAGTAAGTTCATTTAATGATCGACAGTTACGAAGCCAATCTCCAGTGTGGCAGTGGGCTAGCCTTTGTGATGGGCGGGCACCAGGAGAACGAGGATCTGTGCCTGCCCGGTAAGAGTATGTGGTCTAGGAGTGATCTGTCTACTCCACCTGGAGGGATAAAGGGCCAGCTGCTTACTCTCCTGCTTCAGCTTCTTGTTTAAAAGAGGAAGAGTTTGGACTAGTTAATCTCAAACATATGAGGGATTTGATTTTGCAGTTTATTCAATAATGAGGGCAAAGCTTTAGGCCGGCAGATGTTACTTTGATGTGTATCAGCCAAGTCACCCATACCACAGCTGGGATATAGGGGTCCCAGGCAGAGAATTCATAGCCACCATTCTGCCAGACACTGGCACACACACACCCACAGCACCCACAACCCCAACCCTGAGACATGGGAAGTAGACGGCTGTGGGTTGGTGGTGGGGTGCAGTCTGCGGTGCCCTGAGCTGCTTGCAGCCCTGTGGTGGGAGCCAGCAGGGGAGAGTATTTGAGGGGTGGAAGTGAGAGAGAGGCACTCAGAAAAGGGGCCCACTCCAGCTCTGCTTTCCTCTCCATCAAAGAAAAGCAGTGGCGCTGGGCCCAGAGGAACAGACACATTTGGAGCAGGAGGAAGAGTCCTTTCCCCCGGATTTTCCTAATTCAAAAGCCGAAAGAGGAAGACTGTCAGCAATGTTTAAGACTGGAAGAAAATTAGATTATGTGTGTGCACGCATGTGTGTGTGTAGTTCTGCCTACCAACCATCACATAGTAATGGCTCAGAACTGTTGGGGTTTGCCTACCTTCTCTGAGGACTTGCTAGAAACACATGACAAACATCTCCACTCACACTTTGGGAGGAGAAATCCCAATGCCCTGCTAGTATTGGCACAGGATCTCTTCTGTGCATCCTATGATCATTCCTCCACCAGCACTCGTGTGTGCCAGGCGCTGTGCTTGTGTTGGTGAGATGAGTTGAAGGGGCTGAGCTGAAGTGTGTAGGCCTGTTGGCATGTACTTGAGCACCTGAGTCCCGTGAATGCTGCTAAGGATAGGATGGAGGGACAGAGGAAGTTAACATTTGAGCTAAAAGGCAGAAATGAATCAGGCTTTCTGGCTGAAGTGATGAATTCCAAAGACAGGAAGGATTGGAACATGCTCAGGAAACTGAGAGGTGAGCTTGTTTGGGATTTAAAGAGCTCAAAGAAGGCGAGAAGTCAGGCAAGAAAAGAAGGCTGCCAGGAAACTCGAGACCAAGGAGCTTGGAGTTTGCGATTGGGCATGGGAAATCAGCAGGGTGGTGGCCTAGTCAGAGCTGGCCTTTGGGAAGGGCCCCAGGGCACACTGTAGGAATGGATTCTAGAAGGAAGATGAAGAAATGAGAAAGCATGGTAATTCTAGAACTGTTCTCTCAACCAGGCACCCACAGAGAGATGTTTATGTGCCCCACTGGAAAGGCGGAGAAAACTGCTTCGGGTTTCAGGTGACCAACTCAGCTCTCCCAGCCACAGGCCCTGGAGATCGCCCTAAGGGCTAAGGGAGCCATAGCTCACACCCCTGCAACTTTCCAACCAAGTTGGGAAGCTCTGATCTGAAAGAAATGATAAATTTGGTAATGGGTTAAGTCTAGAGGAGGGAGGCAAGGGCGTTTGGATTTCAACTCTTCACCTGGTGTACCATTTTATCAAAGTGGGAGTGTATTATACTTAGATAAATATAGCTTCTAAAAACCTATTGGGAGAGGCTGGCTTTGACTCAGACTGGAGGGAGTAAGGAGTAAGGTGGGAGAAGGGTATTGGGGAGTAGAAGTAGAAGTGATGAGGTGACTATACTGTTGAAGGAATCTCACTGACAAATGAATAGTATTGTTACAAATTTGTATCTCCATCACCTTGGGTTTCCTTAACTTCCTCCTATCAACATCTTGGATATCATAGTATAGGAAGTACCTAATCAGAAGAAAGGAATATTATGCATCTATCAAAACAATAATTATGAAAACTATGCATATATGTAAAAAAACACTCATTTTGGACACATGCTTAGAAGGGTAATTATTGCTCTTATATTGTAACCTTGTATGTTGATATATAAGAAAAAAAGCAAAATACAAGTAACACCTAGTAGTATAAAACTGGCTGAGAGAAGTGCTAAAAGGTAAAATGTAAAAATAATTCTTGTGTCCTGGACTCTGGTCCTCACCACTGGACTCAGGCCCTTGGTATTGCCACCAGAGTTGGATAGTGTATGAGCTGCACCTGAGCCCCAGCAGTGAGGGATCAGGAAGACATGGCCCCCTCAGTAGGGGAGGAGGGAGGGACTCTTCCTCCCACTAAGGTGCACCCAGTGGATAACTCCAAGTAGGAAGGGAGTTCTCATGCTGGGACATGCCCTCAAAATGACACATGTCCATTGTAGGAGGACAATTGAGTCATGGCATTTTGTCACAAAATTGTCTTCATTTTGTTGCACTTTGTTTTAAAATTAATATCTTGAAAGGTAGTGCATTCACACGATTCAAAAGCCAGAAAGCATGAAAAGACACACACTGGGAATGTTTTCCTCCCATCTTTGTCCTCTTATCTGCTTAGTTCCTCCCACCCCAGAATTCCTTACGTTTCCTTCCAGAATGTCTTATGTACCTACAAGTAATAAAAACACAGATTCTTATTTTCCCCTCTTATTACACAAAATGTACATCATACACGCTGTATATACACAGGCATCTTGCTTTTTAAATGATTTTCCCCAAGATGGAGGAGATTTTAATACATAGAAAGCTTCCTCATTCTTTTTATAGTTACATAGTATTCCATTGTATTAATTTGTCATAATTGATTTAACCAGTAGTCCCCTGTTGATAGATACTGGACATTGGATTGTTTGCAGATGTTTGCTATTACCGGCCACACTACAACTAGTAACCTTATACATTTGTTATTTCATACATGTGCAAGAATCTTTGTAGAATTAATGCCCAAACATGGAATTGCTGGGTCAAAGGGTATATACATTTTTAAAACTTTATTTCAGTCGTTTTTGGGGAACAGGTGGTTTTTGGTTACATGAAGTTCTTTAGTGGTGATTTCTGAGATTTTGGTGCACCCGTCACAAAGGGTATATACATTTGATCAAGGTTGACCAAATTGTCCTCCAGTGTGCCAGTTCACCACTCACACCAATCATGTAGGAAAATCTCATATTTTTGATATTTTAAAAATGCAGTTGTAGCACAGTGGCTCACCTTTGTAATCCCAGCTCTTTGGGAGGCCCAGTGGGAGGATAGCTTGAGGCCAGGACTTACAGTGAGCTATGATCACGCTGCTGCACTCCAGCCTGGACAACAGAGCAAGACCCGGTGTCTAAAAAAAATTTTTTTTTAATAACGAGCCCAGGCTTAGGAATCAGACCAGGCTTTTTCCTTGCAAATGAAATAAAATTGCAAATCTGTTTTTCCTCTCTCCCTCCAAACTTTTTTGTTTTAAGCGTGTTCCTAAGGTAAGGAGGGCCTGGACTGCTGAGAAGGAGGGGTGGAGGATGGGAGGGAGGCTCAGGAGGTTTGGGGAGGCAGAAGGCCTCAGGTGATTTCCACACACAGAAGAGTCATGCCAACAACTTGTCCATCCAGTCTGGCCACAGACTCCACCCCTCACACCACCAGCTTGGACCGCCCAGCTTCAGGGTCAGAAGACTGACCTCACAGCTGCGCTCCTTCACCTCCCACAATTCCAGAGGGGAGCTGTCACCCCGAAGGAAACAAGTCTGGTCTTCTTGGCCCCAAACCACACACCCAGACCTATTCATAGTGAGATTGCACAACCTGCTGGAGGACAGCCCAGCCGGGCATGGGAGAGCAGCCCTCCTCCTGTGCCAGGCCCTGGCCCTCGGGTGCCCCTGGGTGAGCCTGTGCCAGCTTTCAGAGCAGAGCTGTCCCTATAGCGGGGGGCCTCAAGGGTCAGATTGGCTCCTCCTCCCAAGTGGGAGAACTTGCTTCTCCAAAGGAGAAGCACTCACGCCACCCGCCCACTGCCCCACTGTGCAGGTTGGCACCTGGGTGGAGGGCTCACTCTCATTAGTGCACACAGAAGCCAGAAGGCAGGCTGTTACAGAAGAGGAAGCTGAGTCACAGAAGACACTCTTTATGTCTCTGTGGGGAGCAGTGCCATGGAGCGGGGAAAGGAGACTCAACTTGGGAATGGAACAGACCTCAATTTGAACCCAGCCCTGCAGTGCATTAGTAGAATGGTGACATGTGAGTCAGTTGACTTCTCTGGGCCTCTGTCTTCTCGTTTATGAAATGGAAACAGGGCTGCCTGTCTTGCAGGGTTGGGAGGCTCCCATGAGAGCACGCCCCGGAAGTATCTGTAGCATACTTCAAGCAGGTCAGGAGCAAGCCCTTCGTCAACGTCCTCTTCTCTTTAAACACATCTCATTGGCCCACACTCCATGGGTTGTTTTTTTTTTTTAGTCTTGTAAAACATACAAAATTAATCTGACATTAATGAACCTCATCAGTATAATTAGATTGCAAAGTAATTAAAAAAATGAAAGGTAACCAACTTGTAAGGTTTTTCTGCTCTTACTATTTTCCTTGATGTTCTTCAGGACCTGTTGACAGCAACCGTGCTCATGGTCAGCTGCTTCCATTCTATGTCCTGTAGAATCACTGTCATGAACACCAAGAACTCAAACGGCAAGAGAGGGTGGGAAGACTTGTTTCTAGTCCTGACTCTGCCACTGAAAGCTGTGTGTCCTTGAGTGAGTCATTTCCCTCTCCCTGGTCCACTTCACGAACATTCCATACTTTTTAAGGGGTCATGATGCATAAGCCCAGAAAGGGAGCACACACTTTACGAACTACAAAGCAAGAAACAGAAACAGAACCACAGACACTGCTTTGAGTCAGTAAGTTGGCAAATATGAATATATTCATTTTCCAGAAGGGAAACTCAGATCCAAAGTGGACTCAAAGGTTCATTGTTACTTGCTGTAACCTGCCCTTCAGCCTGCCCCAGGCCTCCAAAGCTGACACTTATGGCCATGGAACCCTGTTGGGAGAGTTAGGGTAGAGGATGCATCTGATAGGATAGGGAAAGAAATGGAGAAAGGGGAAAGGATGGAAAAGAGGAAGAGGACTTGGAGATGGAGGAGGAGTGGGGAGGATGGGTGTGGCAAGGGAGTGGAGAGAGAACAGCATTTCAGAGGAGGTGGTGCACCCTACACAGATGTTTGCGCTAGAATCCGCTGGTGTTACATTGAGTCTCTCCAGTTTCTGTCCTAAAGAAGTGAAATGATACAGGGGCCTGTGGTGGCCCAGCTGGAAGGTCTTTCTGATGAAGACAGGAGGCCAGAGTGATTTGCTGCTAGTTTGAAGGGGGCAGGAAGTAGTGACAGCCTGGAATCCACCTGTGTGAGGCAGGGAAACTGTCCCCTGGGGTGTGTGTATGTGTGTGTGTGAGAGCGAGAGAGAGAGAGAGAGAGGAGGCCTCTGATGTTGCCATCTCTTGATCAGTGCAGATGGCATTTCCACAGCAAACCCCTCCTGCCCAGGGCACTGTTGTGGCCCTCCCAGGTGTTTGGATAAGAGTTTAATTAAAAAGAACCTACCAGGGTGGTCTGAAGCTTAATTGCTATGCTTGTGCCTCCCTGAGTGTAAAGGTTCAAGCCACCCCTCCTCAGCTTGGCCATGCCCAGGGCTTGCTCCACCTCTGGGGGAGTAAAAACATCTTCCCTGAGTGGTGGAGCCACCACTTGGCCTGATTTAGTACAATTAGGTTCTTTTTGATGGAAGCCAGTTGTTAAGTGCAGAACTCAAAGCAATTGAAGTTTTTTGTATAGTATAAATGCACAGTGAAAAAGCAATCTTTTGAGAGGGCATGTGGATTGTGGCTTGTAGCCCCCCTGATATGGTAAGAAGCGTATGGACTTTAGACATATGCTAAGACGTAGTTATAGGGTCTTGTCTCTCTGAGTTTCGGGGTCCTTGATGTTTCATAGAGGATAATGATAATATCTCCCTTGAGGATTAGAGTTAGCGCATGCAAAGCCCCTATCTGTTTATTCACCCTGTAATTCAACATGTATTTATTGAGGGTCTACTGTGTGCCAGCACTGTGCTAGAGTTAATGGTTAAACTCAAGCTTTAGAAAAAGAAAAGGAAGGTGATGGATAGGCTTCTTTCTGACTTTGCCTGTGCAACCGCAGGTAAGTTACCTAACCCCTTGAGTTTCTGTTTTCTTATCTGCAAAATAGGGACAATAATAACCCTACCTTGTTGTGTTATTGAGAGGATTAAGTGAGATGATGCATGGACAGCCCTTGAGGCAGAATCTGGCACATAGCAAGTGCTTGATAAGCTTAGCTGTATTTATTAGTACATTGGAATTGCTCAATAAATTATAGACCATAGATTTTGTAATTAGGTTTCTAAAATGTAGCCACTATGCCCTATCCAAAGCCAAAGGAAAGCAGATTTTTCAAAATGTGGTCTTTAGATCATGTGTATCAGGAAAGCCTGAGGGAGCTTGTTAAAAATTCAGATTCCTTGGGCCCATCCTAGAAGTACTGAGTCTGAATCTGACAGGGCCTAAAATTCTGCCTTTTCAAACACTGTCTCCCATGATTCTGAAGTACACTCAAGTTTTGGAATCCCTGAGGGTCAAAGGTAAAAATGCCCATCCATTTGAGAATATCCCCTGTGTAGGCAGAATAATGCCCCCACCCTGCAAGGATGTCCATATCCTAATCCCCGGAGCCTGTGAATGTGTTGGGTTGCATAGCAAGGAGGAGTTAAAGTTGCTAATCAACAGACACTTGTTAAAAATAAGGAGATTATGTAGGTGGGCCCAGTGTAATTACAAAGGTCCTTAAATGGGGAAGAGGGAGGCAGAAGAGTCAGAACCAGAGACATGGCATGGTCACAGAAGCTCAAACAGCCACTGCCGGCCTTGAAGACGGAGGGAGGGCCACACGTCATGGAGGGAGGGCGGCCTCTAGAAGAGGGAAAATGCAAGGAAACGGCTGCTCACCTAGGGGATCACATGGGAGCATGCCCCGGAAGTATCTGTGGCACAGACGCTAGTAGATACTTCCAGGGCATGCTCCCGTGTGATCTCCTAGGTGAGCCTCCAGAAGGAACACAGAGCCTAGAACGCCTGGAGCCTCCAGAAGGAACACAGCCCACCAACATCAGATACCTAATTTTAGCCCAGCAAGACCCATTCTGGGCTTCTGACCTCTAGAGTTGTAAGATTATAAATGTTTGCTGGTTTTAAGCCTCTGAGTTTGTGGTGATGTGTTACAGCAGCAAAAGAAAACTACTCTGTCGTTTCTCTTTATTTTATTTTATTTTATTTTTTGAGATGGAGTCTCACTCTTGTCCCCCAGGCTGGAGGGCAGTGGTGCAATCTCGGCTCACTGCAACCTCCACCTCCCAGCTTCAAGCGATTCTCCTGCCTCAGTCTCCTGAGTAGCTGGGACTATAGGTGCCCGCCACCACGCCTGGCTAATTTTTGTATTTTTAGTAGAGATGGGGTTTCACCGTGTTGGCCAGGCTGGTCTCGAACTCCTGACCTCAGGTGATCTGCCCACCTCGGCCTCCCAAAGTGCTGGGATTACAGGCGTGAGCCACTGTGCCCGGCCTACTCTGTCCTTTCAAACCAGGCTGGATTCATGCACTGGATGTGGAAGATACCCTGAGATCCAGGCCTGGGCTTGGGTGGGAGCCCTTGGCTGAGGGGCACTCTCAGAGTTGGGAGAGGATTGGAGCAGGTGCACAGCTCATGCATTGTCCTCACAGCTTTGCTGACCTCCCTCTGCCATTTGTTCCTTGTTCATTTACACTCCAGTACTTAGACAGCTGTTGAGCAACACTCATGCGTCAGGGGGCTCAGAGTGTCTGTAAATTGTAAACAGTCCCAGGCCCAAAGGATCTCTGTCATCTCTGTCATGTTCTCATCTCAACCAAGAGGGCCTGGAACACCTGAAGATGGCCTGATTGCTCTTCCCAGAATCCTGAGGAAAAGGAAAGAACCGTACCAAGAGCCTCCTAACCAGAGTGGGGCTCTCCCTCCCTCACCCCTGGATTCCCTTAAGATGGGAACAGGAAGGGCAGCTCTCACACCCACACTGTCCCAAGGGTGGGCATTGCTGGGACTCCTGGGTCCCTTCCTTGTCTCCTCAGTGCTCCTCCAGCTCTGGGCCAGCCTGCAGCCCTTCCTCCTCCTCCTCTCCTGTCTGTCCCCTTCCATTGCCTGCCTTGCCATCCTTACCTCCCCCGGTCCCCAGCCAACTGAGACCTATCAAGTGACAGGCACTGGGCTGATGGCCTTATATTCATCATCTCTTTATTCTGATTTTATTATGAAAAATTTCAAACATATAGGAAAGTTGAAAGAATGACTAGCCATACACCCATCACCTAGATTCAACAACTCTTTTTTTTTTTTTTTTTTTTTTTTTGAGACGGAGTCTTGCCCTGTTTGCCCAGGTTGGAGTGCAGTGGTGTGATCTCAGCTCACTGCAACCTCTGCCCCCCGGGCTCAAGTGATTCTCCCACCTCAGCCTCCCAAGTAGCTGGGATTACAGGCACCTGCCACCGCGCCCGGCTAATTTTTGTATTTTTAGTAGAGACTGGGTTTCACCATGTTGGCCAGGCTGATCTTGAACTCCTGACCTCGTGATCCACCTGTCTCAGCCTCCCAAAGTGCTGGGATTACAGGAGTGAGCCACCGCACCCGGCCAGATTCAACAGCTCTTAACATGTTGCCATATTTACTTTATAGATTGATGTATGTATGTATATGTACATATGTTTTTGTTTTGCTGAATCTTTAGAAAGTTCAGCCATTATAACAAGTCCCCTCCCAAGACCTCAGCATGCATCTCTCAAGGCCCATGGGATCCCTGCAAAACAAGTATAGATACCAGTCCCATTTTACACGTCAAAAATTTGAATGTAAGAATTTGAGTGTAAATATTTGAGATTCTAAGAAATGACATTACTTGCCCAGCATCACACAAGTGGTAAGTGATGGAACTGAGATTTGAACCCAGGTTGGTATCCTGCCTTCTCTAAAGTGGTTCTAGAGCTCAGAATTAGGGGTATCCCAGAGTGGCGTTGCTTCTAGCTTGGGATTTTTTTTTTCTTCTTCAAGAAAACTGAAAGCATTTCAGAGAAACAAAATTTCCTTTCAGCAATATCCCCTGAGGCCAAAGCTACCACTTCCCAAGAAGCTGGGTGAATTCCAAGATTACAGGTTAGTGGAGAAAGATGTTCAGGATGCGGGCCCAGAGGAACAGACGGTTAAAGCTGCCAAGCCTATTGCCGCTAGAATGCAGGCAACCCCTTGGGGCTCCCAGCACGTACCTGAATGTCTCCCATCTGGGATCACTATGAAGCATGAGAGTCTAAGGGGCCCTTGGAGAAACACCAAGGAATAAAAGAAGCCTGCTCATGAAGCATAAATCCCAAAATAATGAAGAAAGGCCTCATGGTGGGCCTCAAAATGTGGGCCATTAACCACCTGCATCAAAATAACCTGGAAAGCTTGTTTAAAATGCAGACTCCTGGGTTTACCCCAGATCCAGTGAATCAGATCACTGGGGCATGGGGCCCTGGACTCTTAACACCTTCCCCGGGTAATGGTTGCCAACTCTAGGTAGAGGACTAGTAGCCAAATTCCTATACTAATACACATGACACAACATGACACGACTGTGCACTACACTACACTACACACCACATTACTGTATATACTACGCTGCACATAACACTGCACACTACACCACAGCTCCCTGTGCTACACAGTGTCATGCTGTCCCCTACCACACTATGCGATACGACTGGGCTTCCTCCTCAATTAATTGCTCTACTTTCTCATTGATCCATTTTTTTTAAATTTTCTAAAAGTAGTTTATTTTTTAATTTTTTTTTAAAGTGTTTTAATTTACATACAGTGAACTTCACACCTTTTGGTATCCAGTTGCATGAGTTTTAACAAATGCATAGAGTTGTGTAACTGCCACTACAGCCAAGATACAGAACAGTTCCATCCCGTCTTCCAGATTCCTTTGTGCTCCCCCGTTCTGGTCACTCCCTTCCTGCACACTTACCTCTGGTAACCACTGATCTGTTCTCCAACCCTGGAGTTTTGAGGGTTCCAGAATGTAATATAAATGGAATCACACAGTCCATAGCCTTTCGAATCTGACTCCTTTCACTTAGCATAAGGCATTCGAGATTCATCCATGTTACTGCATGTAGGAGTATTTAATTCCTTTTTATTGTTGATATTCTGTTGTATAAATGTACCACGGTTGTTTATCCATTCCCCAACCAAGGGACATTTGTGTTGTTTCTGGGTTTTGGTGATAAACTCAATGATCCAAATTTAATGAACTGATTCCTTTCTCTGGGAGAGAAGAATCTCGTATATTGTCCATGTGATAAAAGGAGTAGGTGGTGGGTCAAAGAAAATGGCCTACACGTGGTTTCTGCCATGGGCCACCTATTTAACAGTCCAGGGTCAGCCATGGAGGACCCATGTTTGACCTTATGACAAACTTGCTGGTCTTCCAAAAATCATAAAACAACCAGGTCTTCACAATGCTGCAGCGCCTATCTTTTACAAATAAAACAAAGGGCCCTTGGAACACCAGGCCCCAAAACTCACTGGGAAGCCATCTGAGTGAGCGCCTTAGCCTTCCACTGTGGTGTCCCCCACGCCTTCCATTGTGGCGTCCCCCACAGGGGAGTCATCCGGTGGCATCATCCTTCTTCACAGCTCTCTTCAGCTTACAATGTTTTTGCCCGACTGGATCTATTTGATCTTCCAACAAGCCCAAGAAGGAAGAAAGGCAGACATTTTTATTTTTACTTGCACCATTTTGAAATCAGGTTGCCAAAGCTCAAAAGCTCAAGGCAGCTGGTACTTATTCAAAGTCAACAAGCCCCTTTGGCTAGGGAGACCCCCTCACTCTTCCCATTCTCAACCCAGTGTTTTCTGGTTTTAAAGATGTAAAACTTCTGGCCGGGCGCGGTGGCTCATGCCTGTAATCCCAGCACTTTGGGAGGCCGAGGTGGGTGGATCACCTGAGGTCAGGAGTTTGAGACCAGCCTGGCCAACATGGTGAAACCCCGTCTCTACTAAAAATACAAAAATCAGCCAGGCATGGTGGCAGGCACTTATCATCCCAGCTATTCCGGAGGCTGAGGCAGGAGAATCACTTGAACCTAGGAGGTGGAGGTTGCAGTGAGCTGAGATCACACCACTGCACTCCAGCCTGGAAGACAGAGTGAGACTCCATCTCAAAAAAAAAAAAGGAAAAGAAAAAGATGTAAAACTTCTGCAGATGGACGATGCAAGGGTAGTGGTCAGCTCTTTAATCTGCACATTTTAGAATCCAGTTTTGCTCAAAGTAAGTAATAAGGTGGGCGAAAAACAGAACAGAGCTGAGTTTAAACCACACATCTGCTTGCCAGCTACACAGCCTCCATGCTCTCATTTATAGGATAGGCGAAGAAATTCCTACCTTCTAGTGTTGTTGCAAACATGAGAGGCTGCAGAAGAGTTCATAATGCAAGTGGGTAAAGCATAAGAGGCACTCTATAAATGGCAGCAATTATTATTAATTTGGTTTATTAAGAGAAACCGTAGAATGTACACACCATTAACTATCTGTGGTAGGTGCTCTCTGCCTCTCAGTACTGCTCAGGATTTCTGAGGCCTAATTTTTTCCTGGCAGCACTAAGGGAAACCAAGGAGTTAACAAGGAGGCCTGGAGGCTGGCATGGCTGGGACTGTTAGTTCCTAATGAGGGGCCGGCCCGGGAAGGAGGCCTAGCAGCTGTGAGGAGGGGCGCTGAGGGTGTCTCCCGTGGAGGAGACTTGGGCTGGAAACTTTGTTTTTCTTATTTCTGAACTCAGTTTTACACTCCTGAGGGGAGTTCCTAGTGTCTGAACTTGGTCTTTGAGCCCTGGCGCTGGTGGTTCCCTGAGGAAATGCCTCGCGGCTTCTTATGGGGCAATGTTGTTATTGATGTTGGGCCAAGGTGGTTAGAAAATGGGATCCTCCAAATGGGGGCCTTGTGGTTTGGCCACACGGAGATATCTCCACAAGCACAGCCTGGGTGGGGACAGCTGCCCACAGGGTAGGGCTTGAGGGTAACGTGGTGCTTCTCCTCGGCCGCCCCATCCTCTCCTGTCCTTGGCATTATTCTTACATGTCGCCTGTATTCTGGCTTCAGACTCTGCTGAGAGAAACGCGCTGTGTTAAGGCCAGCTGGGCCCTGAGCAGACTCCTGAGAGCCAAAAAGCAGGGAGACCAGGGTGCCAGGGGCGCTCTGGAGAGTGAGAGGTGCTCAGAGTGACAGCACCCATGGTGGGTAGAGATGCCAGGCTGAGAAGAGGGAGAGGGAGAGGTAGCTCTACCTGGAGCAGGCCCCAGTAACCTCCACCCCCTCTAGAGGCAGAGCCTTCCGTGACCCCCAGGGTCAGCCCTGTCCCCCTCAGCCCTCGGTGGTCTCCCCTCCAGCACCCCAGGTGGTTGGCTATTCCCACATTGTGCCTACCAGACAGCTGTGGCAGGTGCTTTAAATATGTCTGTGGAGTGGTTGAAGAAATCTGAAGAAAAGAGGGAAGTCTGATGGTATCTCCAAGGTGACTTGGAGGGGCTCTGGGAAAGGATCTGCCCACTCTCCAGCTTCGCCATGATGGGTAGGCTCTCACAGGAGTGTGGCAGGTAACCGCCCTCACTCCTGGCCTTTGAGTTTCATTTCCGGTGAGTTTCTCCTTCCTTTTTATTCCAACTCTTCCTGGAAGCAGTGAGTGCTGGTTTAGTTTTAGGTACACATAACATTTGTCTTCATAGCCCCCACAGATGCGAGAGGCCTCATCCCTGTTCTGTGTCCCCTCTGGGTAGGCTCATGTGTGCAGAAGGCAGCCTGGGAAAGCCCGTTGACGGAGCTCACTTTGCTTGTTCTTTATCGTGGCTTCATGCCTCCCATTTGATGCTGCAGGTAACAGGGCTCATGACAATATAAAGCAAATTTGGTGCCCGCTGTTACAAAGGGGAGGCTGCAAAGAAACAAAAGCATTTCAGCCAAGTAAATGCCCAGAGTGTGCTGGGGAGTGGGGAAGGGAGGGGATAACATAGAGCCCCTGTCCCAAGGATGCAGCTTATGCCCCCTGGTCTAATGTGGGAGGGGGACGGTAATGATAATATAGTGTGAGAAGAGCTAGGACACGGTGAGTGACTGACAAGTGACCCAACGGGCAAAGCCGATGGCCCCCTCCAAGTTCCACCCCCTGGGCATGCGCACCCTCTCCCATCTTGCCCCTTGATTTGTTGTGTCCTTGCCTGTCGCCTTGGGCAGGCTGACTTCTCTCCTTCCACACAGGGAGGTGGGCAGGAGGATGCCAGGAGCCCGTGTGACATCCAGCTGGGCCAGTGAGCCATTCGGTGGGTTCGCAGCAGTTTTGATGATCACCTGTCCATTTGTCAATGCTTTTCCTCACCCTCATTGCCTCAGAGGTTGTTAGTGTATGGAACTGTGATGCATATTCTATTATCTTCCCAGGGAATTACCTCAACGTTGGCCAGAGCTTAGCATTCTTAGCCACACAGGGCTCTGGAGGTATTTTTGGCACAACTCGGAACTCCTGAGTGTCCATGCACTCTAGACTCGGGCTAGGATGCGAAGTAGGGATAAAGCAGACGTGGCGGGTGTGGCATGTCCCATCGACCCAGGCTTGGCCTTGCGTCCCCTTCTCCCTGAAGCCCATTCCTCCCACTTGCTTCCTGGCTCCTTGGCCTCCCGCTGTCGTCACCCTCTGAATCCTTTCTTCTCCTCCCCACCGAGCAGGCAGAGGGAGACAACTCTCATCACAGCTCAGGCCAGAGAGAGGAGTCCTAGGCCTTTGCTATTTTCAGAGCTAAAATTAAAGCCCATGGTTTGCTTCCTCAGCACTTAATTAGACTCCAGCGCCTCACAGGGCAGCCTCCTTCCCGCCCACCAGTGAAGGCCTGACCGGTGGGTTTGGAAGCTGACGCCATGTTCCTGGCAGGAGGGCTGGGGCCTGGGGTATTTTTACATATGAGAGGCTGTGGAGAGCAAAATGCTTGGCACTGAGCCAGTTAGACTAAATCAGTTGGGAGAGGGAGGGAGCAGGAAAGCTGTTATATCGTCCTTCCTTCCTTTGAACTGCACCATAAATCTGCTAGACAGGAAATGGGATTGGGAGGGTAGAGGAGGGGGCTGTACAGTGAGGCTGGACTGGGGCCTGGGATACCACCACCCTCGCAGCCTGGCTCAGGTGAGGCCCTGCCCTGAAGGTGGGGTGAAGGGGGCCTCACTTGGGGCTGGGGGTGAGGCACACTGGTGGGTGTTCAGAGTTGTCTGGGTCAGCTGGGGTATGGGCTGACTGTATCTGCCCTCGTGTTATTTCTGGGCCCCTTCAGATCCTCCAACTAAAACCACCATCAGTGGAACAGCTTTTAGGACTGAAAGAGACTTCAGAGACCCTGTAATTAGGGTTTTGAGGACAAGAGAGGGAAAATAAATTACCCAAAGCCACATACCTTATGAGAACTGGAAGTGGGGATGGGACTTTTGACCTAGGACACGATGGCTGTGCACTGGCTCTCTCCCCTTCTTATTGCTGTCTCTTGGCTTTCTTGGGGGCACAAACTTTTCATTCCAGAGTGAAGGTAAGATATAAAATGCAGATGTATGTAAGTAAAATGACATACAGTCAATTCACACTAAGAGCTAAATAATTGATATTTATCACTGTTACTGAGTAGAAATTTTGATGAGCAGAAGGCCCCTGTGCTCCGTGGAGGTGTCCTTCTGACCATAAGGGTGGTGAGGCATCATTGACTTCATAATCAACCTAAGGCCATCTGGCCCCAGGGTTTCTGGAGGGGGCAGGTGGGGGAAGTTGAGACCTGTGATGTACCTGAAACAGAACCTGCTCCCTCCCAGGGAAGAGTGAAAACAGGACACCTGACTAATGACATCTCATATTTATCAATTTACAGCATTTCTCCAGAAAGGTCTAGATACCAGCCTTAGGGGAGCCTCATTATTGTTGGATTAAACTTATGCCTACCCATGCATCTATAAGCCAAGGAACCTCTCCTGTTTTTTATCTCTCCTTTTCCCTCCTATAACACTCCTGAGGCTGCCTCTCAAATGTAGGAACCAACAGGTGAGAACCATGTAAGATCTTCATATATACTCCTGAACCCTGAATTAAGTTAAGGAATAGCCATAGCCCGTATTTATTTTGCTTTTTTTTTTTCAAGCACTATACTAGCATTATCTTATGTCATCTTGAAAACTATTATTATCATCATCCCCATTTCACAATGAGGAGAATGAAGCTCAGAAAAGTTAAATGATTTGCCTAAGATCACCCAGGTGTCAGGGCCAAGATTTGAACCAAGGGAGGCTTATTCTAGAGACTATGCTTCACATACCTCATACTGCTTCCACTGGCAGAAATGAAGTTTTAGGAAGTATAGAAGGAAATAATAGAATTTTGTCCAGTAGCAAGAATGAGGAACACACTGTTTATTGCCTGGGCTAGAGGAGTCAGAGTGTGAGGAGTGTCAGGCCTTGGAGAGTGTTTGGCTGAGAGCTGAAGTTGGCGTGGGATTTCCATGTTCCATGGCTGGTGTTTGGCATATATTTCTGCTTTTCTGGGCAAATAGCCTAAATCTCCTCTTTACTTCTCTTGGATAGGGTCTTAGGCCAAAAATGCCATACTGCCCCCATTCCATTCTTGCCTCAAATCTGTCACTTAGCTCATTTCAGTGGCTTAAACCTGCAATTTTTTGATGTCTACTGAATGCAAATAAAGCTGATTCTTGACACCGAGGAACAGTTGACACAAGCTCTTTGTTGTTGTTGTTGATTTCAAATCCTCCTCCTCTTCACTCTCCTGTTACTTCTCTGTTATTTACTTTAGACATTTCATCACCACCACTAGGAAGCACACAGTGGAAGGAAACCATGTTTATTGTTAGCCTTATGCTGGTAACTAATTTTGCTAATAGTGCCACTGGAAAAAGACTAGTGGGGAAGTAGTTTGAGGCTTGGAGATTGCCTTTTTGCCTCTGCATTCCCTGTAATCTGAGATCCCGGATAATGTCTAATGAGCTATAGAGAAGGGAAACAGAGAGGTGAATGGTTTGACAACTGCAACTGCTTTCCCATGAGGCATTTTCTGATTTTGAAGCACTAACAGTTGCTGAGCAGCTGAGCAGAACTCTTGGCAGCCTTACAGGCCTGAGGGGACAAAAGTTGGGATTCAAGAATTGTCAAGGGGAAGGGGTCCTAATAAACATCCCAGTCTTTCAGATGGGAGACTTGAAATACTGGTAATAAAGCTAGTCTGGTGATAGACTAGCACTAACAAAGACTGAAACCGAGATCTGAATCATTTTGATTTCAGATTAGATTAAAGAGATATTCTCCTAGCAAACTGCCTGCTAGAAACAAAAGTAAATTAACTCTAGAGGAAGATATCTGCTAGAACCTTAAATTATCACTACAGTTTTTCATGCATAGTTTCTGGCATGAACTTTTCAAAAACTACCAGGCATACCAGGAGATAGGACCAAATGACTGAATACCAAGAGAAAAAAAAATATTATGATTTTAAAAGATATGTAGAGTCTGCCTTAAGAAGAACCAAATTCTAGGAAAACTGTAGGACTGAAATTAAGAACTTGGTAGAAGGGCTTAAAAGCAGATTAGACACAAGTGAAGAGAATATTCATGAACTTGAATATAGGTCAGAAGAAAATATTTATTCAGATGACTAAAATTATAACAAGATAAAAAATTTACGAAATACAGAAAAGAGTCTAAGAGATATACAGGACTCAATGTAAACATTTGTGTAATTAGAGATCTGGAAGGAGAGAAACAATGTAGCATAAACAATATTTGAAAAGAAAATGACCGAGGATTTAAAAACTAACAAAAACATAAAGCCACAGATTCAAGAAGTGTTACAAACTCCAAGCAGGGAAATAACCCCAGAAACAAATGAAACTACAATATACATCATAGTAAAACAGCTGAAAAACAAAGGAAAAATTGCAAAAGTAGCTAGTGTAAAAGAAAATAAAAAATACATTATACGCAGACACAATATTCAGCTATTTTTTCAACAAAAACAATGGAAGCCAAAGAACAACAAAATTATGTCTGTAAAGGCAAAAAAGGAAACAAAAAAACCCAAACAAAAAGACAGCTAACCAACCTAAAATTCTATACCCAGAAAAAATATCACTCAAAAATGAAAGTGAAATAAAGAGATTTCCAGACAGACAAAAACTGAGATGGTTTATAAGTAGCTGACAGACACTAAAGGAAAAACTAAATAGTTTTTCAGGTAAAAGGAAAAGAATTTCAGATGGAAGCAAGGAGTTGCAGAAAGGAATGAAGAGCATTGTAAAGGGTAAACACATGGGAAAAT
Organism: Pan paniscus; assembly: GCF_029289425.2. Classification (NCBI taxonomy): domain Eukaryota; kingdom Metazoa; phylum Chordata; class Mammalia; order Primates; family Hominidae; genus Pan; species Pan paniscus. The sequence continues at coordinate 128,709,769 of NC_073254.2, forward strand.
CAAAATTAATACTGACTGTATAATATCTTGAGAGAGAATATATGTAGAATTAAAATAATACACAAAAAATAAGAAGGAGGAAAAGGGAGTTGACACATTCCAATGTCCTTAACATAGTCCAGGAATTGAAAAAAGTACTAATTTATATTGAACTTTAATAAGTCAAGGATGCATATTGTCATCTTTAAGTCTAGAAGCATATATTTAATTCCACAGAAAGAGAAGTCTTGTGCTCATGTCAGAAGGTAGTCTTGATTTGTCTACCTTCCTCTTTGAGAAATTTATTTCTTCCAACAGCCTAATTGTCAATCAGTGTTAAAAAAAGATTAATGAAAGATTTTGTAGCAGAAAGAATTAACCCATAGATCTCATTATCCCAAGTAATGACACAAGATTAAAATAATAAATAGAGCTTTTTTTGAAGTTTTGGATAAATTCCTGGATGTGAGATCCATAATTGACTCTGAAAGAGAAACTGGATGCTGCTTGAGTGTAGCTCCAACCTTTAAAGTTGACTTCACTGAGGAAAACCATATGCTTCCACCGTGGATGGGCTTTGGGTTTGACTCAGTGCAGCCATCTTATTAAGAATAAGCAGGCCAGGGCCAGGCGCGGTGGCTCACGCCTGTAATCCCAACACGGTGGGAGGCCGAGGTGGGCGGATCATGAGGTCAGGAGATTGAGACCATCCTGGCTAACATGGTGAAAACCTGTCTCTACTAAAATACAAAAATTAGCTGGGCGTGGTGGTGCTGCACACTTGTAGTCCCAGCTACTCAGGAGGCTGAGGCAGGAGAATCAATTGAACCCGTAGGCGCGGAGGTTGCAGTGAGCCGAGATCGCGCCACTGCACTCCAGCCTGGGTGACACAGCAAGACTCTGTCTCCAAAAAAAAAAAAAAAAAGAAAGAAAAGAAGAATAAGCAGGCCAGCTGCTTGGTTCAGAAACATAGGCTTTTTAGCTACCAGGATGAAGACTCTGAGGATTCAAGCACTGGCCTCACTACTAGTAAATTATTAATATTGAATGTGGCTCATGCCCGTAATCCCAGCATTTTGGGAGGCTGAGGCGGGAGAATCATTTGAGCCCAGGAGTTTGAGACCAGTCTAGGAACATGGCAAAACCCCATCTCTACAAAAAATACAAAAATTAGCCAAGCTTGGTGGCACACGCCTGTATTCCCAGCTACTTGGGAAGCTGAGGTGCGAGGATCAATGGAGCTCAGGATGTCAAGGCTTCAGTGGGCCATCATTGTGCCACTGTGCTCTAGCCTGGGTGACAGAGAGAGACCCTGTCTCTAATAATAATTATTATTATTATAATAACGTTAACAACTGTGTGTTTGCATGTGGAAGCAGTCAAGATCATACAACTTAATATGATTTTGGAGTTGGTGACCTGATTGTCCCTGGCTTTAGCTCAAGGTCTATGCCTAACCAGCTGGGAGATAATGGGCATTAGGCATGCCACTCATTGTATCTGGGTCTCATTCATGAATAGGGATACAAAGTCTACTTCTGCAAGGTTGTTTTGGGAGTTGAATGAGAAGTGGCATGAAAGCACTTGGTTAAATATGATGCGCTGTTTGAATGTGAGGTATTGCTATTTTACCCTCAAAGAAAAAAAAATAGTGTTCTGGTTACCATATTTTATGGTCAGAAATATTTGTTTAGTGCAGTAAGATGCCCTGTGATAGAAGGATTTCATGGTCAAAGAAGCCTAGGAATCCCCAGATGCCTTTCTGCCTTCGGTGATCCCCAGCGCTCACAACCCCTTTTTCTCCTCCAGAAATACAAACACTCGTTAGCCTTTGAAAGGCCCTGAGAAGTCCGGCAGCAAAGACATCAGTTGAAGTGTGTTTTATCCGGTGTTTTCCAACATAATTTGACGAATAAAGCTTCTTTGTGTAACATCTCACCACATCTCTATATACATTCATACTTTCATTCTCTCCCTCTGTGGCCTCATCCATACCCACACTCATACACCAGTGTCTGCCCAGCTGATATTTCTAGTCTGGACTGCTCCTGTGAAGTTCAGGCCGATTCACCCAATTGCTTCCACTTGGTTGTCTCAGGACAACTCAAATTCAATCTATCCAAATGTCTAAAATCAGAATCAGTACCCTCCATCCCAAACCTGGATCTTTTCCAGGATTCCCCAGCTTAATGAATGGCCCCAGCATCCTTCCAGCTCCACAAAGCCCAAAACCTTGCCACATCTCTTCCCCTCTTCCCTCACATCCCACACATATATTCTATCACAATTTCCTACCCAACTTATGTTCTACACATGTTTCATACCTATCCTCTTCTCTCCAGCCCCATTGCCACCATCCTGGTCCAGTCTACCCAGAGCTATCCCTGGGACCAGTACCAGAGCTTTCCAACTAGTCTCCCCACTATCTCATCCCCCTAAACCATCTTCTATGAAGGAGTAGGATAAGGCTTCAAAATCCCTGTCAAATCCGTCTTAAACCTTCTAATAATTTCTTCTTGCTCTTAGGTTCTCTGTGTCCCAATCACCAGGATTTTTCTATTTCTTCAGATGTCCCCAAGACAGGGCCTTTGCTTATGCCCTTCCTGATGCTAGGATACTCTCAGTGCCCCAGTCCAGTCCCTTTCCTAATTAACTTGCTCCCTCCTGTAGCTCTCAACCCAGATACAACTTCCTCAGGGAAGCTGTCCCCCAGACTTAGTCAGGACCCTGGTCGCCCACCCCACCATGGGCCTCTGCTTCATTTGTAAGTTGCCTCTCAACTTACAACTGCACATTTCCTTTTTTGTTGTTGTTTTTTTTGAGACAGAGTCTCACTCTGTCTCCTAGGCTGGAGTGTAGTGGTGTAATCTCTGCACACTGCAACTTCTGCTTCCCGGGTTCAAGCAATTCTCCTGCCTCAGCCTCCCAAGTAGCTGGGAATTACAGGTGCCTACCACCACGCCAGGCATTAATAAAATTTTGTGTTTTTAGTAGAGACGGGGTTTTACCATGTTGGCCAGGCTGGTCTTGAACTCCTGAGGTGCCCGCCACCATGCCGGGCATTAATAAAATTTTATGTTTTTAGTAGACACAGGGTTTCATCATGTTGGCCAGGCTGGTCTTGAGCTCCTGACCTCATGTGATCTGCCTGCCTCGGCCTCCCAAAGTGCTGGGATTACAGGCCTGAGCCACTGCAACGGGCCACATTTGCTTTTGTATTATTTAAATTAATGTCTTTTCTCCCAGACTAGATTGTAATGCACCTCATCAGGGTAGGACCTTGCCTATTTAACTCAATATTTTCTATCAGAAAGCCCCCACAAATAATTTTTGCTGTAGAAAAAAAATCTCCTCTTCTTCACCACACATTCCACACATCCGTTTCTGCTCTCCTGCCTCTCTGGTCTCCAGCTTTTTCAGAAAACAAAAACTCAACTGTTAGGCTAAGCTCCTCTTTTCTCTCCAAAGATTAAGCCATCTTACTGACTTCTCCAAAGAGCCTCTTTCCTGCTCGTCTGTTTCCAAGTTCACATTCCGGCTGCCCCCCAGGCTGCCCACTGCCTGCTGCAGGGCTCCATCCACATGCATCACACTGCACGGCACCCCTGCACTGTGCGGAGCTACAGCCCGAGGCCACTCTGCCTCATCTTTAATCAAAAGGGCAATTTCTGTCTGATTTAAGTATCTGACCCAGAGCAGTTTTGGAGGCTAATTCGTACCACTATTCCAGGTCCCTGTTCCCCTGCTGAAACCCCAAGGCCCCTGCCCACAGACAGAAACTTGCTGACGCTTTTGCTTCAATCCTTGGGGCGAAATGAGAGCCTTGGTTTGCTTGCTTGTTCTGGTTTCAGTTGGGTCCCAAGTCAGCCCCTACCTTTCACAAGTCTAGGGCTTAGGACAGGCTGTTCTCTCTGCCCAGGAAGGTTACTCCACATCCCACCTTCTTCCCCTGCTAGGTTTAGTCCTACTCATCCTTCAGGCCTCAGTTTAGGTGCCACTTCTGCAAAGGAATCTCTCCTGACAAATCAACTTAAAGTTTCGGTTACCCTGCTATTCTCTCCTATTTCATGCTAGTCCATCTAGACATCCATTGCAATTTGTATTTCTATATTTATGTGTGTACTTATTTGCTTAATGATTTTCTCTCTACTAAACCATAAACTACATAAGGGTAGGGCCGGTGTCTATTTTTTCACCAATCCCACGTGCAGCACAATGCCTGTTTACACAGCAGGCACTCCGTCAATGTGTACCTCAAGGAAGAAGCAATGAATGGACCAATGAATGTGCTTGCTCTTGAAACACCATTTGACCCTTGGAAATCTGCCCGGCTTGAAAACAACTCTAAGCCCAAGCAAAACTTAAGGAAGTGTAATTTGAAGAAATAATTTGTGTCTTGAACTTGTCAATGCCAATTCTCTGTGTATTTTGATTTGTTTTTTCACCCCTTGGGTTCAGAGTGACCTTGCCAGGCCTTCGTCTCCTGGGGCACATACTTCCTTCTGCCCTGTAATAATAGGCTGCCTGGGGCTCACTGGGCTATGGTTTAAAAAGTCCGCAGGTGGCTTCTCCTCTCTCCAGCTAGGCTGGCTGGAAAGGGAGGGCAGGATTGTGTGTCCCTCCCTTTCTGCACCCCCTCCCCTCGCCCCGCCAGTCCTCAGAGGGAAGGCTGGGCTTTCGGTGCCCAAGCTCGGGTACATGTGGTCTTTTGGTTCTGCTGAAACAGACGTCCTGTGCCTTCTTGGTTCCATGTTTTTTACCTGAATTCATTCTCACTTGGAGCAATGCAATGCCAAAGCCATTTTTGCAGTAAAGCTTGCAGCAGAAAATGTTAGTGGTCCACCCATATTCCCCCCAGTTTACCATTTTCTGTGTACCCTGGGTTTTGGTGTGCATTCTCTTCCAAAGCCAGCACTGTGGCTTTTTGGCAGACAGCCCTCAGGGGCTCTGGAGCCACTTTGTGTGCGTGGATGAAGAGTCTGGAAACTGACTTGCCCCCCAGCTCCCTGGATTAGGCCCTGAGAATGTTGGCCTGAGATCCTGCTCTGCCCCGCCCCCGCGCCACCACTCCTCTCCTAGTGTCCTTACATCACATCCACACAAAGCCTCAGCTAGGGGCCTGTTTAGCGGGATCCCAACCTGAGACACTAGACATCAGGAGTGGGGCTGGGAAGCAAAAGCACACTGCAGCCAGGGTGAACAAGAACCACAAGAAGGGGTCCAAGAGCGCCTGGGCGGAGCACAGACACTGTCCACTTACATCTCACATTCAAGTTCACACCTTCCTATCACGGAGTCTTCATCTTGGTGATGGGCCACAATTTATGGGGGGAGCCTTACAAGAGGAGAGTTAGTTGGATGATCCACCATTCTCACCTTTTATAGCTTGTCTGGAGGCAAAACAGATATTCATTACAACCCTCCTGGGCCCCCCATCCTCAGCTGGCTGGCACTTCCACTGGTTGTTTCCTAATGGGGTGACCCAGCCCGTCATCCTTGAGGAGTCTAAGCTCCTGGTTACCATGGCTGTGGTTGCTATAATGACCTGGTCACAGTTAACCCTGGGCATGGGAGTGACCTAGAGATGCCCTGCGTTCCACACATCCTACCCCGGGCTCCATTGTAACAGGGACAGAGCCTCCTCCTACTGACTGGGGCCAATCATGCCTGCCAGTATGGTAACTCCTTTCTTTGCCTGATGGTCTGCCAGGATGAGGGGACCATCCTCAAATGACAAGGTGGTTGCCATCGATTTCGGTTTCGCGGGACTCTGTCCCTGGTAGAAGTGTCTCCCTTCCCTTCTAGGAATTAGGACTTCTAGACCACCGAACCTAAAGTTGTGGCAGCAGGAAGCACAACTTCCTCCAAGTAGGTCCCTGGGAATGGTGGGGAGCAGGACCACCCTCATCCCATTGCTTCCTCCCCCTCTCGTGGGGACGACTCAGGTGTGTCCATTCAGGGGTCCTTTGCAGGATCAGCCTAAAGCTGCACTCAGAGCCTCTGCTGTGACTTTGCCCTTGCTTGGCTTTGTCCCCTTCTCTGTGCTGCTTCCCCCACTCCCTTACTGGTTACCCCTGGGATCCCTTCCTTAATCAGTTACTTGTACCTAAAGTCTGCTTTCTGGAGAAGCCAACCTAAGACAGAGCTGGAAGCCATGAGGAGTCGGGCGGGCCAAGCACTCCAGCTTTGAACATAAGATTGAGCACGGCCGGGGCTGAAGGGAGGAAGTCAGAGCTACTGACTAGACCTTGAACTGCAAACCGAGGATCCTGCCCCTGTTTCTACCTCACTGAAAACCAAAAAAATGGGTCCCTGCCTTCCCAGGTATCTGATAAGATGATAATGCTTTAAACTCTGACAGTGTAGGAGAAATACTGTCCCAAAGTGCTTCTTGCACGTTTACTTAAATGTGATGAATTTTAAAAACAATGAAGTTACTTGCAAATAGTGTGTCATATAATAGTATAACACCACTGCATATGACGATAGCTAACACTCCCCATGCATCCTTCTGGCCATGACCTCTGCGAAGTACCCTACGTGGTTCTCTCCTTTCCTTCTTACAGCTACCTTATGCAGAATGTACGACTATTAGTCCGTCATCCCATTTTACAAATGTGGAAACTGAAGGATAGAAACTGATCCACCTGTGTGAGCTGCAGAGCCAGGATGAAACGCAGGCCTGTGCTCTCAGCCGCCCGCTGCACCTCCAGTGGGGAGACAGAAGTGGTCCATCTCCTTCCTCAGCTGAGGAAGTGGGATGTCTGTGGCAGGCGGGGCATTTGCCATTCAGATTTTTAAGCTTGCACGCACAGAGCCCATGGGGTATTTAAGCTGACGAGAAACTGCTACTTGGCTAGTCTCCTCAAAGAGGCCAGGAGCAAGACCCAAAGCTCCTTTGATCCTCCTCCAATACAGGAATCCAGCTGATATTAATATTTGGTATTACGATGGTTTCATTTGACATTTTCATGAGGAAATCTTGGCTTTACTTGGTTCCTGGGCTGACAGGTGGGGCCAGTGCCAGGAAGCACACTGTATACTGTGTACTGTATACAGAGTCAACAGCCTCACAGCAGGTTGGTGTTCCAAACCTCCTCCCGAGGCCAGAGCCACCATTAAAACACACCTTCACTTAGAGCTGTTTTTCTCAAATAAGAAGATTACATTTTGGCTCCAAGAAGTTGTTTGTCAGGACTGTCTTCATCATGAGGTGAAGTTGAATTTGGCTTGGTGATTTGTGGGTCTGGGTTGCCCCTTTCCCTGGGCTGCCCTCACAGACAAGACATGTCCCCTCATGGAATTAACGTCCCAGACTGCAAGCTCTGGGCGGGTGAGGACTGTTCTGTTTACTGCTGGCAGTAAGGCCTGTCACGCAGTGGGCTCTCTGTGTATGGTTGTTACCAATTAATAAACAATTTGGTAAATGAGTAAAGACAGTCAGCATCGTTTGCTATTAAGAGCCCAGCCTCTGGAACCAAACACTTGGATTCAAATCCCAGCCAGGCATGTGACCACAGGCAGGCAACTTAACCTCTCAGTAGCTTGGTTTTCCCCTCCGTACAATGGGTGTGACACTACCTCCCTCGAGACTGATGGGAGGATGAACTGAGTTAGTATGTACAAAATACTCAGAGCTTGGGCACACAGCACGTGCTGCCTCCCTGAGTCTTTATTGACTGGGACATCAAAGTGTGGCATTGGGCTAACATGCTGTCTCCTCAAAGTTGCTTCCTTCTGCTAATTCCACACTGGAAGAAACGACCTTTGTTGTGTCTGTATTTGTGTGAGATCCCTTCATTCTCATTCCTATCTCGAAGGGCTTTTTACCTGGAGGTGTGGTTTGCAAACTGCTGGATCTCACTGTTTGCACACAAAAAAAGTGCTGATATTCTTAAAAATCTCCCTTGTTAGGAGCGAAAAGAGATAATGCTTTTTTTTTTTTTTCTGGAAGCAATGTCGACAATTTATCACCAGCTGCCAAAACCTTCCTCTAAGGCATCACTTCTCAAACTTTTAAAGCATTCTCCCTGTCAGCCCAGTCAGAATGACAAAATCCAGAGTCATTCTCAAGAGAGAGGGGTGACAGGAATGGAGGGGTGGCTGAGAGCATTAGCAGGGAGGGAGGGACGGCTGGGGCTCTAGCGGAAAAGCCTGCTCACCACCAAATCTAGGACCCTGAAGTCTGCAAATGGCTATAGTTACAGATCAGTTTACCTGGAGGGGCTGCTTTCCACGGGCTTAGCAAGCTGTTCAATTCTTCATTTGTTGAGGCAACACATTTTTATTGAGCACTTACTGTGTGCCAAGTGTTGGGGAAAAGGTGACCAAGACAAAAGTCTCTGCCCACAGGATGCTTACATTCTGCCATCACTAATGTCTCCACTCACCACCCACTGAAAACACGACTCACGCAGGAAGGGTTTCTCTGAATGAAACCCTTAAACCCAGGTTCAAATCAAATTTAATACACAGAAAGTAGAATAGTGTTTGCCAAGGGCAGTGGGGAGGGAGAATGCGGAGTTGTTTGGTGGGTGTTGAGTTTCAGTTTTGCAAGATGAGAAAGTTCTAGATATTGGATGCACAATAAACACTATGGAACTGTACACTTTAAAGTGGTTAAGATGGTAAATTTTATGCTACTTACATTTTTTACCACAATAAAAAAAAATGAAAAAAAAAAACATAGTTAAGGATGCAGTGTCCAAAGGCTGTGGCTGCTGCCCAGACCCAAAGGGAGGAATGGGAGGTGTGTGTGTCTGGGTGTCTGTGCGTGTATGGGGCAGGGTGGGGGTGGGGGAAGTTCTGCTCTGCCTCCCCTCTGTTTCAGAGGTCCTAGAAGCCCAGATTAAACAGTCACTAGAGAGTCTGCAGTTATTTTTTCTTGGAGAATAATAGGCCCTGCCACTGGGCCTCCAGAGAAAGTGAATTGAGGCTCAGTGGTTGGCAGTTATCTCTGCCAGGTCTCCAAGTCCCTGACTTTCTATTACAAGAGAGGAACTAGAACATAGTGCAGAGCAAGCTTACAAGAGTTCAAATCCCGTCTGTGCCACTGACTTAGCTATGTGACCTCGGGTGAGGTACCTGATTTCTCAAGTGCCTCAGCCTCCTCATCTGTAAAATGGGGGAGGGAGGGGTAGTAATAGTACCCACACCATAGGCACAGAGCCATCCTATGAAAGCCCTTGGCATTTTGCCCTATGCTATGTTTGTGTTTAGGGAGTTCAGGGATTCTTGATAGGATTGAAGCATGTATGTGTGGGAGAATTCATGTCACATTTAGGAAATGGGAATCAGGCCGGGCATGGTGGCTCACACCTGTAATCCCAACACTTTGGGAGGCTGAGGCGGGCAGGTCAGGAGTTCAAGACCAGCCTGGCCAATGGTGAAGCTCCATCTCTACTAAAAATACAAAAATTAGCTGGGTGTGGTGATGCACATCTGTAGTCCTAGCTACTTGGGAAGCTGAGGCAGGAGGATTGCTTGAGTTCAGGAGATGGGGGCTGCAGTGAGCCATGGTTGTACCACTGCGCTCTAGCCTGGACAACAGGGCAAGACCCTGTCCCCCCCCCCCCCAAAAAGAAACCTGGGCATCTGGGTGGCAATGTGTTCAGTGAAAACGTGGCTTCTTCTGGCCAGGAGAAGCTGACAGCCTGAACTGGCCTTTCTCTGGCCAGAGGGCATTTTGCTCAGCCATGGAAGGCTAAACTAAGAGCAGGTGGGATGACAGTAGGATGATGGGATGGCCAGTGCCTCCCTAACCACGCTCCCCTAGGCATGCTGCATTTTCCTTCTCTGCACGCCCACAGCTGGATGGGAGGAGGTGCTCAAGTGTGTGGGAGGGGACCAGCCACATCTGCAGGAAGTTACAGGTGCCCTGGGCTGGGGCCCTGGGACACATTCCATTTCTGGGGCTGGTGCCTCCCATCCAGGCTCCAGACCAACTCCTGAGGGTGCATTTTAAAACTGGTTCTTCCAGCTATTAACCCTGCAGTTCCTGAGACAACACACACCCAGGTGGAGCTAATTAGGGTGGGATGAGAGATTGGGACTCTAGGAATTCAGTGCCTGCCTCCCCTGCAGGTCACTCAGGAGTGGGGCCTTGGTGGGCCTGCTGCAGACAGCTGAGAGCCCACGTCTGTCTAATCAGGGTCCCACTCTCTTCAGGCTGCTTCAGGAATAAATCCCCAGTCTAGGGTGCTGGGAAATCCTGCACCGTGATTGCTGTGTAATCACAACACCTAAAGATGAAGGATTTGGACAAAGGCACATTTATTGAGCACTTTGTCTGTGGTACTAGGCCCATTACATTCATTGTTTCCAGCCTCACAACCACCCTGTCATACAATTATGATTCCCATTTTTTTCAATGTGGAAAGTGAGGCTCAGAGGTGGTAAGGTGCTTGTTTAAGCTCTCCTGCCTTTGAGCAATTGAACTGGTATCTAAAACCAGGTCTCTCAGACTCCAAATCCTACACGTAGCTGCTTCCCCTTTCAGGTTGATAAAATGATCGACCTGAGCTAGTCTATCTTGCACTGCTTCTCCTGCTTAGAGGTAATTGCGAGTGTTAGATGTTGATAAACAGCAATGTAGTAATGATGTGAACCAGTCAAAACCTTAATCCTCTCCACCTAAGATACGATCACATCACTTCCTTTTTCAAAAAAATCTTCATTGACTTCTCTACTCACCAGATCAAGTTCAAACTCTTTAGCGTACAAGACAAAACACTGAAGAGACTATGACCAAATGCCAAACTCATGTTTCCCTTTTCTCTTTCAAGAATGATGTCCAGTCTGGGAAGGGAAAAATAACCCTACTGAGTTGGAATTGGGGTCCAAGATTGGTGAGAAAGCACCCAACAAACATGACAGAGTTTGAAGGGAGTCCAGGTCTCCTCACCCTGACCAGTGACTGCTCAGCCTCAGCTGGGGCATGTCGAGATTGCTCAACAGCTATTGTTAATCTTTCACAAACCATAACAAATGTGAGACAGTCCCCAAGGATGGAGTGGGCAAAAGTCCCAGTTTTTAAAAGGGAGAACACTTTAGATACTGCAAACTACAAACCAATAAGTGGGAAGGGGAGCCCCAATAAAATTGTAGTGCATGCTATTAAACGGTTTGTGCCCCTTACAAATAGGAGCACAGATCTTCGAAGAGCTTCATGGGACTGCTGGAAACAAGTCATGTCAGTGTCACCTCATTTCTTCTTCTAATGGTGTGGCAGGGCGGGTAGATCAGGGAGACGTTGAGGATGTGGTACATCTGGATTTCAGCAAGACAGCTGATAAGGTCTCTTGTGACTTCCTTGTAGACAAAATTGGAAAATTGTGAGCTAGAGGTGCTTTTAAGTAGAACTCACAACCCATTGAATGCATAAACCTGAGACATGCAGATAGAGAGTAACTCGGAGGAAGTCTCTAGTGGTAGGCAACAAGGCTCAGCTCTGAGCCCTGTGTTTTGGACATTTTTAATCAATAACTTAAAGGGCAGATGACACAGCTTGCGGGGGGGGGGGGGGTGGGATTATTAACAGCTTGGATGCCAGAAATAGGATCCAGAAATTTAAGTGGAATAAATGGAAAGTTCTGGACTTTGGTTTAACAAACCCGTGACACAGCTGAAGGATTTTAGCTGACTAAATGCTCAATATGAGTTCATAGGAACCAAGCCATGTTAAGCAGCTCATGTTTCCCCTTTGCCTTCAGGATGCCAGATCCCTCCTTAGCATCCAGCAGGGAGTCCTCCAGATGTGAGCTGGCCGCCAATCCTGTGTCAGGCTGCAGACTTGCCATGTCCTTGAACACCTTTGCACCTCTGCACATGGTCTCACCTCTTTCTCCTGTAGCTCGCCAGCTGAGGTCCTATTCACACTTTCTTTCTTTCTGAGTCAGAATCCCTGTCCCCCAGGCTGCAGTGCAATGCCGTGATCATGGTTCACTGTGGCCTCAAACTTCCAGGCTCAAGTGATCCTCCCACCTCAGCCTCTAGAGTAGTTGAAACCAGAGGCTTGTGCGACCACACCCGGGTAATTTTTTTATTTTTTGAAGAGACAGGGTTTTGCCATGTTGCCCAGGCTGGTCTTGAATTCCTGGGCTCAAGCGTTCTGCCTGCCTCAGGATTCCTATTCACTCTTTACAGTCCAGCTCTGCCGCACCCCTGAGCTTCTGGAGATGCCACAGAACACTTGTCTGTGCTCCCTTGTGGCACTCACCACGTTTTGTTAAAATGACCAATCCCCCTCCTTGACAGGGCTGTGTGCTGCTTGAGGGCATGGGCTGTCTCATTCACGTGGAGGTTCAACACATGTCTGTGGAATGGGTTTCGCTGCCCCAAAGCTGATTCTATCTTTTGCTGTGTTTGCATTGGAACAATGGGCAGAAATGATTTCCTAATTCTGCTCGCATGGGGTAGGTCAGACAACTTGAATGTGGGTTTTAGTTCTGGGTCTTATACTTCAAATGATGCAGGGCAGAGTGATCCCACGCCAGGGCAAGCTGGGTGCTAAAGGATTTAGGCGCTCTATCACAAGAGGAACAGGAAAAAAGAAGGCTTAGGTGGGGATACAAGAGCTGTCTTCAAACATCTGGGAGAATGTCCTGTGTTCCCTCACCGTCTAAGGCTCAGGGACTTCTTCCAGAACAGGATGGAGCCCTGGACACACAACTACACACACAAACAATTGTCACAGAGTGGGAGGCAGGATAAAGTGGTGAGTAACAGCCTGGCCTGAGACACAGGCTCACGCATCTGACACCGGCTGAGCCGCGCACTAGCTGAGTGGCCTTGGGCATGTTTTGTAACCTCCTTGACTGTTCCCTTATCTGTGAAATTGAGATAAATGTACTACCCACTTCATAAAAAGATCAAATGTGATAATACATGAAGTATGTTTAGAACAAAGTTGGCCATATTCAATAAATGTTAGCTTAAAAAAAATCAGAGAGTGTGTCATCCCTCAAAGCCTAAAGGAGTTCCCTTCAGAGGCTGCAGACACCAGATTCAGAACCCCGGGACTCAGCTTCTCGGTGCTTTTCCAGATTCCCACACATCCCTGATCCCTGAGCATCTGTGGTTCTCAGCCGTCTGTCTTCCTTCTCTGCCTGAGCCTCATCCTCTCAGGGCCCAACTCAACTTTATAAAAATTTTATTTATTTTTAATTTTACAAGTAATAATTGTATATATTTATAGGGTACAATGTGATGTTTTGATATATGTATACATCGTAGAAAGATTAAATCAAGCTAATTAATATATCAATCACTTTACCAACTTACTGTTTTTGTGTGTGGTGAGAATGTTTAAAATCTATTCTTTTAGCAATTTTGAAATATACAATACATTTTCCAACCTCTGCTTTTAAAAGAACCAGCCCACTGTGACCCAGGCAGAGTCGTGGGGGCTGGGGCGGGAAAACAAATCAAGCTGACAACCGGTAAATACAACATGTCGACAGTTACTCCTTCGTAATATCCTAGCGTGGGGAGAGCTGCCCTCTTCTTTTTTTTACACCCCTAGAGACATCCCTTGCCATGAGAGGGTTCACATGCAGGTATGCTCACACCCCAGCCTGTGTGCTGAGTGAGCTAAATTTGCAACCATAACTTTCTCTTCCCTCCGTACTCCCGGCAGAGGTCAGCCCTCAGGTCTAAGGATGCGCCCTGTGTGGAGTGGTGCGCGCTCAGAAGGTCCGGCAAGGGGGAAAAGGCCAGCCGGGGCTGTGAACAGACTCAGGGCTGTCTGGGCAGGGACACCCAGAGGAAGGGGTAGCGGCCAGGTCTCCTTGGTTCTTGGAATCCTGGCCGTTTAAAGGTGGGGCTCAGAGCAGGGGCTCCTCCGCCCGGGCCCACGGGCAATTAATTCTATTCCTGGCAACCCTCGAAAGCCTGCAGGTCTCTGCTCTGGCTGTGGCCCGGGCCACCCTGCCTGATGCGTGTGCTTGGAGTGGGGGCCGTGTGTTCACCCTCGAGGAAGACTGCATAGGAAGAGAGTGGCAGGTCTATTTACCCCAGGGCGGGTTGACAGAGAGACCGAGGGTGGTGACAGGGTAAAGAGAAGGAGAGCAGGGGCGGTGTCTGAGGTCTGCAGGCAGCAGGGAGAAGGCTGCCCTGACCCGAAGAGGGTGCCCGAGGCTTCGGTGTGCTGAGGCCGGGGCAGCTGCTGGGCTTCGGGTCTTCGGTGCGGACCCTGGACCTGCCTCAGATCCGTTCCTAGCCGCCCCTCTGCTCTGTATGGCAGGGAGCAGGCCCTAAAGAATGCTCCTCCCAGGATGCCGGGCCAGCAAGCTGCCGGCTGGGTATGCACCATGGACGGAGGCTTTGATCAGAGATTGGAGGCTGGGTGGGGTAGGAGGAGGCACCTTCTCCCCGCTCCTTCTCCGCCTTGGGTGCCTTCTCTGGCAGGAGCTGCATTTCTCTCATGACCCCGCTCCCACTGTGGCTGCAGTTTCTTTGCAGTGACCTTGATGCGTGGCCTTGGTCAGCGGCCTCCTCCCTTGTCCCTCAGCCTCAGGCAGTGGTGGCTTCCTGCTGTTGCTGGTCCCTGGGTTGCCTTACTGACCCCTGGTTGATTTCCTGACCTTTTTTGTTTTTTTTTTTAATCACCTGTGTAATCAATTCCCCACATTAAATTCCTCCTGTTTTATATCTTCTGTTACACTTATGGGCAATTTTAGGATTTAGATAAAAACCAATGCATATTGTTACACTCATTTATATAGTGAAGAAATTGGGTTTTAGAGACGCTAAATAATTTTCTAAGGTTACCAGCTAATCAATGATAGAGCAAACAGCATTTGAATCTAAGTTTGCTTCACTTCCTAGCCTGTTCTCTTTCCAATAGGCCTTAATGCCTCTGGGAATACATCTTGGTCAACTGTATTGGGGAATATGTGACGCAGTGTGAGAAGCCAGAGGAAGGAGAGCTGATGGGCTGAGGATGGCTATGGCCTTCTAAAATCACCCCAGCACTCTCATTGCTAGGAAGCCAGGAATAAATATCATTTTTAAATTCTCATTTTAAATATTTTCAGAAAATCTGAATAGAAAGAAATCTCACTGTATCCACAGTAGACTGTTATTTAGACTGCTGGAAATAGATTGAAATTGTTAGGCTTAATGGAAAGCTGGGTAAGATACTATGATATTTTTGAGAAACAAGAAGTCAGGCTGAAAGGAAATGCCTGCTATAATTAGAGAAAATTAAGATTTAATCCAGTAAATACCAATGCAAACAATTCTTCCCTTCTCTCTCTCTCTCTCTCGTGTGTGTGTGTGTGTGTGTGTGTGTGTGTGTGTATTTCTTTCATTTCTCTTTTAAAACCTTAAACCAGTGGCTCCTAGTGAATACCCTTGCATCACATCTTAGATTGGAGTGAGTTGTTCCCAAGGCAAAGAACTTGGTCTTGTCTCAGTTCATGGTAGGGGCTAGGGAGGGGTGTTGAGGGGGAAGTAAGAGAGGAAGAAGAGGGAAGGAAATTAGGTTAATGGTATAATTTTCCTTAATTTTAAAATTTTTTGTTTTGTTTTTCTTAAATATCACCTGAAACACTTGCGTGGACTAGCATCTATAGTATAAGATGCATCTGACTTATCGTAAGTTTTCTTATTAATAATTGAAGGTGTGCCACAGAGTGGAAGGACTCCAGTGGCTCTGCCCTAAAAACAAACTTGGGAACTGCCGCCTGTGTATGCCGGGACGCCCTCCTGTGCATGCTGTGTGGATCCCATCCCAGAATCCATTCTAGGAGTGGTGATGTTAGCCCTCAGCTTCCTGAACTCACCCAGCCCCAGCTCTTCTCATCCTCTGCATACACAATGGCACTCCAGACCACAAGTGCCCCAGCCCCATTTTGGTTAAGAAAACGTTGTTTCAGTCAGAGGAACCCCTTGGAGTTAGGATGAGCTGCACACATCTCAGGTGGTGTTGTTCTGGAGTGACCCGGCAGCATCTAGAAGGTTTAGGAGGTGCCTTCTCTGCTCTGGTTGGGGGAGAAAGAGACTTGGTGACCATCACTCCTTGAACTTGGACTATCTCAAAGGCAGCCAAGACCTACAGGTGGATTGTGAAAGCCATCAGTTTGACCTTCCCAGCCTGGGAGTGCAGGGAGAACGGCAGATCCAGTTCAGGGTAGACACTCCCCTAAACATTTTCCCTGGAGCCCGAGGTTCTCAGTCCTCCAGCCCCCAGGACCTCACTTCCTCCCTCCCCTCCCCAATCCCTAACTGTTTTCTGGAAAAGAAGACTCTTGTCAAATAGAGCATAGCAAAGACCCAGCCTGTCTCTGTGTGTTTTGCCAAGGACGAAAACAATTTTCCAGGAATCAATAGTTGGTGGCGTTTGAAGATCTCATCCCAAACCCCATCTCATTAAACCAGGCCATTTTATTCAATATTTGCACCACAGCCAGGGGGTAGTTAATGGGATCCAGATTCATCTTGGAGGTGAGAGTCTTTTATAAATTCTAATAAGTCACAAGAATTGGCAGCTTGCAGGCCAATTTTTCAGAACAGCCAATATTTAATAGACTACCTCAGATGATTAAGTGAAATGATTTCTTGAAGCAGTCCCAGAGATGGCTCTAAAAGTTGTCTCAGCTAATTATCTCAGAACTAAAGAGGAAAATTGCAATGCTACTTGCCAGTTTAAATCTGGTTTCTGACAAGCGTAGAGCTTCTTAATTTAGGCTCTACATGCTCCGAAAGTCCAAGGTGGGGCGACAGAGGGACAGTGAGCACCTTAGGTGTGTATAAAATTATGTGCATTTTTATCCATTTTTCATCAGATTCCCAGGTGAACCTATGACTACAGAAGTAAAACTACTGACTTGGATTATTGATGCCATTTATTTTACTGGTCTATTTCTACAATCTGGTTAATTTTTCATTTTGATTTGTCTTTTTTTTTTTTTTCTGAGACAGAGTCTCACTCTGTCGCCCAGGCTGGAGTGCAGCGGGGCAATCTCTCACTGCAACCTCTGCCTCCCGGGTTCAAGTGATTCTCGTGCCTCAGCCTCCCAAGTAGCTGTGATTACAGGTGTGCGCCACCACGCCAGGCTAATTTTTGTATTTTTAGTAGAGACGGGTTTTCGCCATGTTGACCAGGCTGGTCTCGAACTCCTGACCTCAGGTGATCCACCCATCCTGGCCTCCCAAAGTGCTGGGATCACAGGTGTGAGGCACTGCACCCAGCTGATTTCTCTTTTTATCCCCTTCCTCTAGGTAGTCTTTGTATTAATATATGGACCACTGAACCCAAGAAAACTGCTGGATGATTTATCAAACTGTTTTTGCAGTAAGAAAGAGATGGCATCATTTATTTGGGAATCTAACACCTCACTGCCCATTCCTCCCCATTCCCCACCCCTGCCCAATGTTAAAACATTCCATTCTAAACCTGGGAATAGCGTGGCAAGGTTCAGTGATTTCAAAATAAAGGCAAACCTGAGTTCTCCCTTCAAAGTCAGATTTCCAAACATCTGAGGACAGTGTCTGTTTCCTGTCTCAGTAGAATTGCTAAATTACACCTAGCTTCCTCCGATGAGATCTTTTCCTCTCCACACCCTGCCAATTACTTGCCAATTAATACAATCAAGTAACCACTTTGAACAACTTTTAACTTTGAATGTCAGGTTAACATTTTTCTTCACTCTCCTCCACCCATGATTTCCTGAATTTTCAAGGCTTGAGCTTTCCCCCATCCTCCCTCTCAATCATCTTAAAACTCTGCAAGGCTAGGGCTAGTGAAGAATATGCACATGAATATCCGATGGACTTCTGCCTACTTCCTTCCTAAATAAGCAATAAGGTCAACAAGGGCTGGGTAAAAAGCCTCACAAATACGAAAGCTGTCATGTTTGTGAGCCCAGAATTTCAGTTCTGAGTGATGATTGGCTCTGGAAAATATCTGGTGTCTCCAGAAAACAAAGCCCTTTTGTTCAGGGAGCTCAAAGTTTTTAAACACCCACACATTCATTCCCTCTTCCGAAGCCCCACCTGTGAGGAAGGTTAGGTGGGGGTGAGCCATCTGCACCTGCACACTGGTGTCCTTCAGGAGGAACTTGCACCTGCATCTCTGTCCATTTTTGCCCCAGTGACCAGCTCACCTCATGTGGATGGAGGCAACTATGATAAACTCCTGCCCTGGTGCCCGAGGACAGGACACTCTTCTTATTCCTCCACAAGCTGTGTGACCCTGAACAAGTTACTTAAGTTCCCTCTACTGCCGTCAAATGGAGATAATGATGCCTACATATCGGCGATGTTAAGAAGATTAATTTAGATGAAATACATAAAGTGGCTAGCATTCCATGTTAGATTTCTTCCTTATCTGTAGAATGGGGTAATAATACCTGACAATAATATAATCCTACTTATCCATAGCCTACTAAGGGCTCTGTGGAAGGCTGCAAGGATTGAATATACCTGAATTCTTCTAAAAATGTCTGATTTGGAGGTTAAAACTTCTGAAAGATGATGTCACTGAAACACGAGTAAGAACTACATCAGGCTTTCCTAGAATGTGTCCTTTTGGAACCAAGAGACAGTGAATTATGAAAGAATTCTGAAATCAGATATGTTCGGGAAATTCTGCTGTCTCTTTCTATATATATATATATATATGTATGTATATGTGTGTGTATATATATATGTATATATGTGTGTATATATATATGTATATATATGTGTATATATATATATATTTTTTTCCCCAGTCCTCAGAAATGAAATTCTTGGATCACAAACCTGACAGCTTTCATATTTGTGAAGCTTTTTACCCAGCCCTTGTTGACCTTACTGCTCACATATGACTAGGGTATTTAGGAAGGAAGTAGGCAGAAATCCTTCATTGGCTGTTCACATGAATATTCTTCACTAGCCCTAGCCCTCTTGAGTTTTAAGATGATTATATTTATATATATAAAATATATACATATATTCTCCTTGTAGATTCACATTGCACATTAGTATCTTCAAGTCCTGTGACTTCAAAAAAACTTTAACTATAACTAAACCAGTGTTTGCACATTTGTTTGACCTTGGAAAACTTTTATTCATGTCACACTGTTAATATCCCTGATTTGACATAACACACTTTGAATTATGCTAAACTACCCTACTCTCAGTGTAGGCTATTCCAAGGATTGGATGACCCACTTGCTGTGTTAATTTTAAAGATTGTTTTAAAATTGAATTAGAAATCCAAAGTGGGGTGTTCCATGACTGCATTTAGTCATCAGGAAGTCTTTTTTATCCTATGATTGAATAGTTTTTAGATTCATGGCCTAAACTCTTCTTGCAAAAGAGGAATTTTATATCTTCTGGATTCATCATTTGAGCATTTTGTTTTACAAAAAAAAATTATTTTTGGATGTATAAGGCTTTTTACCTAGTATCTGTCTGGTACTTAGGATTATCAAGACATCCAGGAAAGAAGTGGAAACAAAGGTTTTATCCACATATTCCCACAAGTAGCTTTCACCACTTTCTGCTGGCAGTGGGTTGGGATGTTTGTCTTTGCCATCACAGTTGTACCTACCACTTTATCTTCATCCTCAAGGACCAATGCCTCCAGAGTTTCACATTCAGTGCCAGATGCAATGGTGTCTGTTATTTACATGTGCTATGTATGTATGTGCTATGCACCGTGCATGTATTTTTCTAATTTAATCCTTGCCACAACTTTTTATGTTAGGTATTTTTTCCTTCATCTTACAGAGGAGAAGAAGATGGAGGCTCACAGTGGTTAAGTTAACTTGCTTATAATAAGATGTAGAACTAGGACTCCAAGGCAAGGTCGACTGGCTGCAAAGCTGGTGCTCTTTCTAATCTTCACATCACCTTCACTCCTATTCCCCAAGATGTTTGGGGCTTCCCATCCTGGCAGGATCTCATATTCCACACCTTCTCTTATCTCTGTAAAATTACACCTGTTTTAGTAAAAGAGGAAAACCATCTGATCATTTCAATCAATGCAGAAAAAGCATTGACAAAATTCAGTACCCATATGATGAAAACTCTCAGCAACTAAAAACTTCCTTAGCTGATAAAGGACATCTTTAAAAAACAAACATCTAACATCATACTTAATGGTGAAAGATTGAAAGCTTTCTCCCTAAAATCAGGAACAAAGCAAGGATGCCTGCTTTCACTTCTATTCAACATTGTACTGGAGGGCCTGGCCATTGCCATAAGGCAGGAAAAAGAAATGAAAGGCATAAAGATCAAAGAGGAGCAAATAAAACTGTTCCTGTTTGCACATATTATAATTGTTCATATATAAAATCCCAGAGAATCTACAAAATAAATAATAAAAGTAATAAATGAATTTAGTAAGGTTGCAGGATACACGGTTATTATAAGAAAATCAATTGTATTCTTATATGCCAGCAGCAACAATTGGAAAATAAAGTTGTCTTTTGCTTTTTTTTTTTTTTTTTGAGACAGAGTCTTACTCTGTCACCCAGGCTGGAGTGCAGTGGCACGATCTCAGCTCACTGCAACCTCCACCTCCCAGGTTCAAGCAATTCTCCTGCCTCAGCCTCTCGAGTAGCTGGGACTACAGGCACCAGCCACCATGCCTGGCTCATTTTAGTACTTTTTTTTTTTTTTTTTTTTTTAATACAGTCGGGGTTTCACCATGTTGGCCGGGCTGGTCTGGAACTCCTGATCTCAAGTGATCTGCTTACCTCAGTCAGTCTCCCAAAATGCTGGGACTACAAGTGTGAGCCACTGCGCCTGGTCAAAAATAAAGTTTTAAAAAAGCAATTCCATTTATAATAGTACCACAAAACACAAAATAGTTAAAAATAGATCTAATAAAGGATGTCCAAAGCTTCTACACTGAGAACTATACATTATTGTGGATAAAAATGTAAAAAACATACGTAACTGGAAAGCTATACTGTGTTCATTGATTGAAAGTCTCAATATTGTTTAAATGACAGTTCTTCCCAAATTGGCCTATAAGTTCAACATATTCTCCATCAAAATCTCAAGAAGATCTTTTGTAGAAAGTGAGAAGCTGATTCTAAAATGTATGGCCATGCAAAAGACATAGGCTAACCAAAGCTAACTTTAAAGAGAACAGTGTAGAAGAACTTTTCCTACCTGATTTCAATACTTTTACTGAAAAGTTAGAGTAATCAAGACAGTTTTAGTATTGGCAAAAAGATTAACGTTCAGATCAATGGAACAAAATGGAGTCTGGAAATATAACCACACATAGTGATAGGAGATGTTTGATAAAGGTGCTGAAGCAATTCATCAGAGAAAGAAAAGTTTTCAACAAGCGGTATAAAATAACTGAATACTATACAGAAGAATAATGAACATCAATTCTTACTTCCCACCACATACAAAAATTAACTTGAAATGGCCTATAGACCTTCCTAGTTTTAGTAATACCTAAAGCTAAAAATATATATAGAAGAAAATATTTGTAACCTTGGAATAGCCAAAGATTTTTTTAGATATGTCACATAAATGACAAAGTGGCTTCATCAAAATTTAAAAAAAAACCTTTTTTTGAGACAGGGTCTTACTCTGTCACCCAGGCTGGAGTGCAGTGGTGTGGTCACAGCTCACTGCAGCCTTGACCTCCTAGACTCAAATGGTTCTTCTTCTCCAGCCTCCCGAGTAGTTGGGACCACAGGTGCATGCCACCACACCCAGCTAAGTTTTGTATTTTTTGTAGAGATGGGGCCTCTGTGTTGCCCAGGTTAACATTTAAAACTTTTATCTTCAAAAGACACTGGTAAGAAAATGTAAAAGCAAACCACACACTGGGAAAAAAAAAACTATTTATTACACATGTATCAGATAAAGAATTTGTTTCTATACTATATAAAGAATGCTTACAACGAAATAAAAAAAAAACAATTAAAACTTGTTGAAGTATTTGAACAGACATTTCATGAAGACATAACAATAGCCAATAAACACATGAAAAGATATCGAACATCATTAGTCATCACAGAAATGCAATTAAAACCACAGGAAGAGGCCAGGCGCAGTGGCTTATGCCTGTAATCCCAGCACTTTGGGAGGCCAACGTGGGCGGATCACGAGGTCAGGAGATCGAGACTATCCTGGCTAACATGGTGAAACCCCATTTCTACTAAAAATACAAAAAATTAGCTGGGCGTGGTGGCTGTAGTCCCAGCTACTCGGGAGGCTGAGGCAGGAGAATGGCGTGAACCTAGGAGGCAGAGCTTGCAGTGAGCTGAGGTGGCACCACTGCACTCCAGCCTGGGCCACAGAGCGAGACTCCGTCTCAAAAAAAATAAAAAAATAAAAAACCACAGGAAGATACCACTATTACCCTACTGGAATGGCTAAAATTAAAGCATGTCATGCTAAGTATTGGTAAGAATGTGAGGCAAATGGAGTTATTGTACCTTATTGGGAAAACCAAATGGTGCAACTACTTTGAAAAACAGTTTGGTAGTTTCTTAAAAAGTTAAATATTCATCTACCAAGTGACCCAGCCATTCTACTGGGTCACTTGGTAGATGGATATTTACCTAAGAAAAATGAAAACATATCCACAGAAGAACTGTTCATAAATGCTCATAGCAGCCTTATTTGAAATAGTCCCAAATGGGAAACAACCCAAAATGGCCATCAGTAGGTGAATGGATGCCAAATTGTGCCACAGTTGCTCTCTCAGGAACTACATTCCAAGACCCCCAGCGGATGCCTGAAACCACAGATAGTACTGAACCCTGTGTATTACTGTGTTTTTCCTATACACACATACCTATGATAAAGTTTAATTTATAAATTAGGCACAGTAAGAGATGAACAACAATAACTACTAATAAAATAGAACAATGATAACAATATATCATAATAAAAGATATATGGGCCAGGCACGGTGGCTCACGCCTGTAATCCCAGCACTTTGGGAGGCCAAGGCAGGCAGATCAACTGAGGTCAGGAGTTTGAGACCAGCCTGGCCAACATTGGGAAAACCCGTCTCTACTGAAAATACAAAAAAAAAAAAAATTAGCCAGGCACGGTGGTGGGTACCTGTAATCCCAGCTACTCGGGAGGCTGAGGCAAGAGAATCGCTTGAACCATGGAAGCAGAGGTTGCAGTGAGCCAAGATCCCACCATTGCATTCCAGCCTGGGCAACAGGAGCGAAACTCTGTCTCAAATAAATAAATAAATAAAATTATGTGAATGTGGCCTCTTCTCTCTCTCCAAGTAGCTTATAGTACTGTACTGCTGGTAACTGAAACCAGGGAAGGTGAGACCATGGATAAGAGGGGACGGCTGCGTATCAATATAACCTATAACCGAATGCGACTAGTGATAACAAGGAACAAACTATCACTGCACGCAACAGCGTGGATCAATCCTAAAAGCATCATGTTGAGTCAAAGATATGAGACACTACCCCCAAGTACACACACAGTATGTTTCCATTTATTTACAGTTTTTTTAAATCTACACTAATCTGTAGTGATAGAAAGCAGATGAATGGCTGCTGAGTATGCGGTGCAGACAGGGAGAGATTACACAAGGCACAAGGAAATTTTGGAGGTGATGGAAATTTTCACTATATTGATCATGGTAATTTGCTAAAACTCATCAAATTGTACAATTTTACTTTTTGCAGCTTGTTGAATGTCAATCATGCCTTAATAACACTGAAAAAAACTCCACCTGTCCTGGGCCCATTTTTTCAGAGCCTGCTCCTGGTTTCCTAAGGGCCAAATCATCAGGCAGTAAAATCATGAGAGGCTTTTGAGAACCTAAGGAAGAGGAACTACTAAAAGCTAAGAGGGGCCATCAAGACTAGGTGCATTCTCCTCTCCTAAAGCTTCTTGGCTTGGGAAAGAAAAGGGGTGTGTAGACATAGGCTGAAGGGAGGTTAGTAGGCATTTGGGGCACTTGTGTGGTGCCCTGGTGAACAAGACTTGGAGGTGCCAAGGTGCATGGGCCACGTGAAGATACAGGAGGATGGCGCTGGGGGTTGAATGACCCAGGTGGTACAGATGAGGGGCCTGACATCACCCAGAGGGTGCTATCTGCTGGCAGCCACCCTTCCGCTTTGGCCTACTTCTGCTTGGCATTTTCAACTGTGACTTAGATGACAACATAAATTACAAGCTTGTTAAATATATATTCAGCAAATATCGATTGAGTCCTACAATGTGACAGGCACCATGTCGGTCCCACAAGGGATAGATGATGGGAGGAGATGACTTGGCCACCTGGAGCTTAAACAATAAAGAAAGGCTGTGAGACTTACATACTCACAAATATCCCGTTCAAAGTCTTGATTTGACACACAGAGCTGTGCTTAGAGAAGGAGTGTGGGGTTCCAAGGATTGCAAGGAGGAGGAGTGTGTACAGGGACAGGCGAGCACACGGCCAGGGAGCCCAGAGGGCTGGGTGAGTCTGGCCTTGCACGATTTGGGCGTTTGGTCTGAGAGAAGGGCAGCAATGGAGGATTTAGAGCAGCGAGGGTTGTGGTCGGATTTGTGGTTTTACTAGATTGCTCTGGGAGCTGGAGGGGGACTTGGAGGCAGAAGGGAATGGCAGCCCAGGGGAGGGAAGGCAGGGCCTCAGAGGCACAAGGGAGTGGCCTGCATACACGGCCCCCAAATGCACTCCTCAACCCTGGCCTCCCTTGTCACGTGCTGTGACCCTAAGCTGTCTCACACCTCGTGTCCCCTATCCCTGCTTCTCCAGCTCAGCCTCTTCTTGTCTTGGTGTGTCACTGTGAGCATCGTGTTTCTGAGCTCAGCTCTGAGTGTCTGCCCTAATCCTCGCCGCTCATAAAAGCATATCGATTTTGGTGTGGACAGATCTGGCTGCAAACCTTGGCTCCATTACTTATAGCTATGACCTTGGGCAACTAACTAAGCTTTCTAAGCCTCAGTTTTCTCATCTTTACAATGGGGATATCTCCCTCAGTAGGATGACTGTGAGGATTAAACTGAATAAATATGTAAAGTGCTAGGTAAACTTTAGGCTTTCCCTCAGGTTTTGCCCCACAAAATCAGAATGATTCTTTGGCCTTTAATTTGGGGACAGAGAGGCAAATGACAATAACATTAGGAAATGTTGGAAATGTTAAAAATCAAACAATCTCTAGGGGCCAGAACGTCTCTAGGCAGAAGGAGGGTCCGGTAAAATCTCCCCTCCCCCATTCAGTTAGGAGGCATGTCAGAAAGTGTTGAGAATGTAGGGGGCCTCAGTGGCCCCTGCACTAGGAAGGCAGCAGCAGGCGTTCCCGCTCCTACAGGAGACAGGCTGGCTCATCTCGGGAGGCACTTAGTGCTTCTTAACTGAAGGCGATTCTGCCCTCCAGGGAGCATTGGCAACATCTGGAGACATCCGATTGTCCCAACAGGGGAGTGCTACTGGCATCTGGTGGGTGGAGGCCAGGGATGCCACTGAACATCCTATAATGCAAGGAGAGGGAGGACAGGGTCCCCCTACAACAAAGAATTCTCCAGCCTCCAATGTCAATAGTACTGAGGTTGAGAAACTCCGGGCTAGTAAGAAAGCCGGGTCCAAATTCCAACTCTCTCATTAATAGCATTGTTACTTTGGGAAGGTATTTAACTTCTGTGTGCTGGTTTCTACATCTGTAAAATGAGGATGATAATCACAGTACCGTCATAAGGTGGTTGTGAGCATCCAATGAGTTTACAGTAGGGATTGTGTTTAAATTACTGACTAGGACATAGGAAAACCCTATGTAGGAGCTGGGAATTGAACCATCTCCCATTGGAGATGCCACCTGGGGTCATAGCTCTTCCCCCAGGGGCCACATCCTTGCCTCCCTCCCAGAGAGTTCCTCTCTTCCCTAGGCTGCACATCCCCATTCTTTTCAGCTGACACAGCGCCCAGAGGCTTTACCATGCTGTTCTGTTTTCTGGAAGGATTCTGTCAGAGTTACTTTTTTAAAAAGCCACCCTAATCACAAGGTCAAGAGATCGAGACCATCCTGGCCAACATGGTGAAACCCCGTCTCTACTAAAAATACAAAAATTAGCTGGGCGTGGTGGCGGGCATCTGTAGTCCCAGCTATTCAGGAGGCTCAGGCAGGAGAATTGCTTGAACCCGGGAGGTGGAGGTTGCAGTGAGCCGAGATTGCACCATTGCACTCCAGCCTGGCAATAGAGTGAGACTCCATCTCAGAAAAAAAAAAGCCACCCTAGATTGTACCCCACAAGCCCAGTGTCCTGAAAGCACAGAGGGACCACCACACTATCACCTTCCTAACCCGATGCAACCCTCTGGTGAATGTTATCTAAGATGGGGTTGGCATTTGTCGTGAGAGTTGTGAGCTGCCGTTGGCTACTTATACTTTGATCAATTGGAAACTGCCAGCCCTGCTTCAGCAGAGGAGGAGTCCCAGGGTGGAAAGGGTCCTGAGAGGACATCACAGAGTACGTGGCTCTCCAGCAACAAGTGCTGTATCAAAAAGGAATTTTCTACTCAGCCTGAAAATTCAGTGAACTAAAACTCTGCTTTCCTTGGGATTAGGTAGGGTGGCATTGAACTGAAAAGATCCTCCCAGAAAAGCTATGTCACCAAGCAGGAGACCCTGACCCTTGCATGCCTTATTCCTCTTTCGCCTCATCTCCTCAGTGGGGTTATTAGTCTGATTCACTCTATCATTTCCTAAACTCCTCAGAGGATAGCCTCTTCTGGAAACAGGATCATATAAAAGATTCTCCTGGCCGAGCGCGGTGGCTTGAGCCTGTAATCCCAGCATTTTGGGAGACCAAGGCGGGTGGATCACCTGAGGTCAGAAGTTCGAGACCAGCCTGGTCAATATGGCAAAACACTGTCTCTACTAATAAACAAATACAAAAATTAGCAAGGTGTGATGGTGCGCACCTGTAATCTCAGGTACTCGGGAGGCTGAGGCAGGAGAATCACTTGAACCCAGGAGACAGAGGGTGCAGTGAGCTGAGATTGTGCCATTGCACTCCAGCCTGAGTGACACTCTGTCTCAAAAAAAAAAAAGAAAAAGAAAGAAAGAAAAGATTCTCCTTTGTCTAACAACTTCACCCCACAGCAGTCTGCAGAGTAGCAGTTTGACAAATAAAACGGGAGATGCAGCTACTGCAAATAGCAAAAACCACTTCACTTCCAAATTTCCCAAGTCCCGGGGGAAGCCCACTTAAGCATTCCTCCAATAGAGAGCCTGTTAAACCGTAATGGCTTTAATTTGGTCCAATTAACCTCACACTGGGCTAACTTCTGCCCTTAGCTATGGGTTGGCAGCTACTGCTGACTCCAGGTACAGTAGTGGGCAGGTAACACCAGAAACTAACTCGGCGAATGGAAGGAAAATATGTTCGCCACATCCTCCAAGCAGGAGGGGAAAAACGACCTGGCTCAGGCATGCTGCTCCAAAGTGCACATTCAACCCAGAAATCTTCCAAGAAGCCAAATGAGGTGAAAACAGGACATGTCAACTGAGAATGCAAGTGAGTTTTGTTTGTTTGTTTTACATTGTCAGTTGCCTTTCATTTGCAGAACATGCTGAATGGATGTGATTTCCAGCTCTCTGTGATTATAAGTCTGATTCAATTCCTTTCAAGGCATAAAAGCCTTTTCTTGCCGAGTTGTCTTTGGGAATTCTTCACTTGAAGTTTATTCTTTCAGTATAAGGCTGCCCTGCCCAAGTGGGAGACCGAGAGCCTGCTGTCTCTTTTACACACAGAGACCTGTGTGGGGTCCTCCACACCCAGGATTAATGTTCTTCTTTTTGGACATTTGAATGGTGGTTTTCACCGTCAATGGGCTATGGTTTGTAACTGAATAATGGGAAATGACAATAGAACACTTGGGGCAGGGACTGGAGAGCTGAGGTCCTCTGACCCAGCCACCTGTATTATATAAGAGAAATCAGAACCCAGACTCCAGAGCGTGCTCCCAGAACCCTGGGGTCCTGAGAGGGTTAAGTGGAGGGGCGTGGGGGAAGAAGCTGAGCACATCGAACCCCTCTTCCTGTTCAACTAGAGCATCTCCATTTTGATATATTTTCAACTTTTAAAGTTTTACATTTATACAGAAAAGTGCACCAATCACAAATGCACAGCTTGATGAACTTTTACAAACAGAACACATCTGCAGAACCAGCCCAGATCCAGAAACAGGGCCACCCCTCACTGCTGCCTTTCAACACCACCCCAGAAAGAAACCACTGCCCTGGACTCTCACAGCATCTCAGTGATACATTTTATACATTCAGGCTCCACATAGGATTGTTTTAAACTTTTTATTTTGAAATAATTATAGATTCACAGGAAGTTGCTAAAAGAGTACAGAGAAGCACATCGAATTTTATATTCATTTTCAAAGTTCAGAAACAAAATTTTTAAGTTAAAAAACCGGTGGTTTAAACTAAATTAGCAAATGGACGGGTTTTGGAGCCAGGCCACGTGAGATTGAGTCCACATTCTTTCCCTTACCAGCACATGACCCCAGACTTGTCCCCTAATCATCCTGAACTGCAGATGAGGCTAATACTACCTTCCTGCTATTGGTGGGATTAAAATCAAAGTGAGACCGTGTGCGCTGCAGGAGGTGCGCGGAGTGATGGATGCGGCAGGAGTGTTCAAGCAGTGCCTCTCCCATCTGCAGCTTCGTCTGGTTTCCAGTCAAGCACTACTGCACCCCAGCTCCTCCACCATTCCTCTGCCTCCCATGCCTGCAGCAGCTTCGCCCTCCAGCTGTTGGGGCAGGTGGGGTCTGGAGGAGTAGCCACCTGGATAGGAGAGCTGGGGAGGACTGACGAAGCAGGCCTGCCCTTGGTGCCTCACCTGTGGGCTGGCCATTGTGAAATCAGCCCTGTTCACGTGCCACCTGAAAAGGCTACCCTCCCCTCCCCCCACCCCCCTGACACTGGGAAAGGGTGTGGCTCTCTGCTCATTAAGGAAGCATTCCCACTGTGGATGGGTAACAAAAGGCAACCCTCAAGGAGTGACCTTACTAAATCCAAAGGAATCCGGCCTCCTCTCATTAGTGGGAGGGGAGCTGAGGGTGACTCTCGGCCAGCTGGCCCTGAGTCATTGAGGGAAGAAAGGCCAAGCCTGCATGACCCATCTCAGAGGCCTTGCCCTGGACAGAAAGGGACCTGGAGCCACCCGAGAGATAACATCTGGGCGGGCCTGGGGCTGGATCCACCTGTCCACTCTGCGCACCTAAGGCCGTGCCTGCCACACCTCCAGATCCAGGAAGTTAGCAGGCAGGCAGCAGTACTCAGGGAGGCCTCCAGATCAGCCCCCAAAGGTCTACACTGTGGAACCTGCTTCTCCTCTCAGGAAAGACTTCTGGCCTCACCCCCTCTTCTAGAGCATGCGATTCTAATGAAATGGAGCTTCTCACTGGAGCCCAGGTTTCCATTCTACCCATGTCACCTGTCCCTAGAGGAAAGGCTACCCTCCTTGCCCCTGCAGGGGTTGCCCTGTTGTACCTCTGTGAGGGCTTGGTCCTGGCCCTACGTGCCTCCTGTCTCTGCCTTCCAGAGGCTTCTCTGCTCCAGCACTTCCCTTGGGCCCACCCTCTGGGGGTTTTCAGTCCAAGAATGGATGGAGAGGAAGAACCTGTCCCTCTGGTTGCCTGCCATCTCTCAGGTGTCAAAATGTGGCACACTCCAGTGACACCTCTGGGGACCAGAGCATGAGCCAGCCTGTACCTTGAGGCAGCTGTGCCATTCTGGGAATTTTCCCCTTTCCTTCCTCAGTGGTTAATCTTAGGGTGGCAGTTTTAAGCCTAAGGTCAGGAAGCTCTGGCAGAAGAGGCAATGATGTTGATGGTGATAATGATAATAATAATAGATAGGGTGGCTGGAGGGATGGTGAGTGGCGTGGGAGTGAGGATGAGTCCCAGGTGGTAGTCTTAAGCAGTCTGGACACCCTGCTGCTAATGATAGGCATCACTTATTGAATACCTATATGAACCATGGGTTGCACTACGTGCTTTGCATGTGTTGTGCCACTTAATCCTCCCAATAACTCTATGGAGGTCATCATCATAGGGTTATGATGTCCTGTAAGTAACTTGCTTCAGGTCATGTAGCTAGTAAACACAGAACTAGAACATGAATGCAAGTCTGTGTGACTCCATGCTCCTTTCCTTTTTCTCTCTCGGTCCCTTGTTCACCCTACAGAAACTCTTAACCTTCCTAATTTTCTATTCTAGAAAGGGTTTATTTTTAGCTAACCACCTGCTATGCTTGTTGAGAATAACCAACACCTGTTAAAGCTTAAGGTGTCACCCACCCTGGGGGTATTTGCATTTTAATGGAAACCTGGGTGACAAGATAGTAACCAACACTTGCGTAGAGCAGTGGCTCTCAAAGTGATGATGTAGGCATTACAGTTTGTAGACACTGTTTGCATTCATTATCCCATTGTTTTATAGCAGTGCTTCTCAAACTTTAGAGGGCATCGGAATCACCTGGAGGACTTGTGCAATCACAGATTACTGGGCCTCACCCAGAGTTTCTGATTCTGCAGGTTTGGAAGGGCCTGAGAATTTGCCTTTTCAACAAGTTCCAGGTGATGCTGGTAATGCTGGCCTGGGAACTACATTTTGGGAACTATTGCATTGTAGCAATCCAATAAGATTAGAATAGCAAGCATTATTGTTTCCATTTTTTAGACAAAGAAATTGAAGTGCAGGGACATTAGATGACTTGTGGTTGAGTGATGGAGTTATCAAAAAGCAGGCGAAGGACTTTGACCCAAGATAGGACTCTTCTATACCATTATTTCTCAACAGGTCTGTGCAGTACTGAGATTACTGCAAAGATGATTCAAAAAAATTATATGAGCCTCTACTAGATCACCCAGGTGGCTATGGAGACCTGAATGCTGCCTGCTCTTCAGGGCACATGGCTGCATTTGTGTATGCAAAGGCATTACCCCAGTGAAGTGAGAGCACGTGGCAGGGAAGCCTGCCAGACTCAAAGGCCTCATTCACGTGTATGCAGATGTGTCACACACAGACCCGTTTTACTTTACTTTCATCTAACAGTTTGCAGCGAGAATTGGCCAACAGGACCCAAATTCTGTCTTCAAGTGGAAAAGGCAGAGGTCTCCAAAGGCTGGAGCCAGAGCTGGCTCTCAAGGATTGCTCCTAGCAGAGCTTTGGTTAAGTATGAGTACGACATCCCTGAAGGAAAAATAGCCCTGAAGTTACTAACTTCCACAATGTACCTGGGTGCAAAGGCATCCTCTGCTAATGGCATTATTAAAGTCCAGTGCAGAAACAGATGCAGACTCATGCTAACTTGACCACTTAATTCAGTGTTGGCAATTTAGTTTCAGCAAAACCAGACACTTACCTGAGAGCCATAAGATTAAGGAGTTTTTATTAAATGTCATATCTAGCTTATACTTAATTTGGACATATTCAAGAAACAAACATGGTGAAAATAATTTAAATCCATACTAAGAGGTTTGAGGGGTTTTGTTGTTTGTTTTTTTAAACAGACAGCCATACTTCTTAAGTTTCAGAAATGCTGCTGTATCTATGTTGCCCTGGCTTGAGATCCTAATAAATCCCAAGGTATCACCTTGGGATACCCCGGGATGCAGAAGGCAAATCCCACCGTACGTGATGCCTCTCCTTCCCCAACCCCCAAGTGCTGCTGTGACTTCTCTTACAAAAGTGAAATTGAGTTATAAGAATATGATGAAAAGTTTTGATAAATGGAACTAAAGAACATAATAGTAAATTAAAGTAAAACGGTATAAAAAAAAAAAAAGGAAGAGAGAGAGATGTCCCCACAAAGCATTCTGTGGCCTGAATGGTAGTGTGGCAGGGTAAGGGTCATGGGGACCTGGTCACACCATTGCCCCAGGGCAACCAGTATCAGGAGTTTTACAGCCAGGTAGTCAGGAGGAACTTAGTCATCCTGGTGCAGTGGAAAGGGCATTGGATTTAAAGGCAGTCTGTATGGGTGATGTTGTACAAGCTTGTAGTCCCAGCTACTCTGGAGGCTGAAACAGGAGGATCACTTGAGCCCAGGAGTGGGAGGATGGAGGATGCAGTGAGCTATGATCACTCCACTGCATTCCAGCTTGGGTAACAGAGCAAGACTCTGTCTCTTAAAAAAAAAAAAAGAAAAAAAATTACAAAATAAAAATAAAGGCAGACTGTAGGCTCTGCTCTAGCATTTCCAAGTCATGTGACTTTAGACAGCTTATTTAGCTTCTGAGCCTCATTTTTACTGTCTGTAAAATGGGGACTGTGCTCAGAGTGCTTCCCGCTTTTAAAGGAGATCAAGCAGGAGCCTGTCTACACTGGGAAGCTCCAGACACATTTGCCCTTATTGTTTCATCTGTCCTTTTTCCAAGTGCTGCTTGTCTCCCCCACCAATTCTGTAACTCTGCTCTTCTATCTCACTGCTCCTCCTACCCCATCCTCAGGGCATTACCAGCCTCTCAGTCCCCATTGCCAGGAGGGGTCGGCTCCACGGAGGCCAATTTCCAGGGCATGCCAAGGGAGGGTCGATTCTAATCTTGCTAAACCTGGGCAGGCCCTGGAAGTCTTCTGGTCCCACCCCTCTTGGAGAGATAAGGAAGTGAAACCAGACACGGTGGATGTGACCTTCTTAATGCATCACCCGGACAAAGATCGAGGAATGTACTCTCGGATTCTTTTTCAATAAGTTCTCTCTTTTCCCCATTCTTCCTCTTATATACAAGGATGGAAAAGGGGCCAGATTTTCTGGAGGCTTGAGGCCCATTTGGCAGAGAGAGTGACACACAGAGAAAAGCCAGAGAACCCCGTCTGGGTGGGAGAAGCAGGTCAGGACTCAAATGCCTGGGAACAGAGGGCATGGTGGCAGGGGACAAAAAAAGAGAGCTACTGGAGAGTTCCAGTCCCTGGGAGGATTCAGAAGGAAAGCTGAGATATTCCTGTTAGGAATATTCTCTGCCCGGTGCCGTGGCTCACGCCTGTAATCCCAGCACTTTGGGAGGCCAAGGCGGGTGGATCACGAGGTCAGGAGATCGAGACCATCCTGGCTAATATGGTGAAACCCCTTCTTTACTAAACATACAAAAAAAAAAAAAATTAGTCGGGCGTGGTGGTGGGCGCCTGTAGTCCCAGCTACTCGGGGAGGCTGAGGCAGGAGAATGGCATGAATCCAGGAGGTGGAGCTTGCAGTGAGCCGAGATCGCGCCACTGCACTCCAGCCTGGGTGACAAAGCGAGACTCTGTCTCAAAAAAAAAAAAAAAAAAATTCTCAGAATACTCTCCTTGGTAGTAGAGAAGTTCTATTTTTTTTTCCTTCTCTTTTTACCCATTATGATGGTAATTCCAAAAGATCACTTGCAGGGAGAGGGGGTGGGGGCCGGGAGGGCTGAGAGAAGTGGAGTGAGTCATTGCAGAAAACTTGAGCGGGGCAGAGAAGGGGTTCAGGATCTGAAACAGGAAAGGCTGGGCCCTCTGTTACTCATAGGATGTGTCAATCATTCCAGCTTGGCAAATGGCAGGGAACCCAGAGGGACTTTTTCCACTGGAATCAGGACCCTGAGCCTGAGGACATATTGAATTTAAATAAAAATTATTTGACTGGAAATTAAAAGAAAGGTAAGTTAGAAAGAAATACATTAACCTCAGGAATATGTAGACTCCAGAGAGGTTAGGGCCAGGCAAGGGTCTAAGAGAGGAGTGTTTCTTTTTCATCTGTGAGCCATTCTATCAGAAATCCTTATCTGTGCATGCTGCTGCATGATATTTTTATTTTTTATTTATTAATTTTTTTAAGCTCAGTGGCAAGACATGCATGGCATTTTCTATGGCAAAGGTTTCACTATTCAGGCATGTAGATGTGTATCCGTAACACAAAAGCAGTCCAAATAATTCTTTTCAGATCATAGTATACAGTTTACTGGCCTAGAATTAGTTTATAATCAGTTGTGGTCAGGCCAAGAAAATTATTGATATTGGGCCGGGCACGGTGGCTCACACCTGTAATCCCAGCACTTTGGGAGGCCGAGGCAGGTGGATCACCTGAGGTCGGGAATTCGAGACCAGCCTGACCAACATGGAGAAACCCCGTCTCTACTAAAAATACAAAAATTAGCTGCTGTTGTGGCACTTGCCTGTAATTCCAGCTACTCGGGAGGCTGAGGCAGGAGAATTGCTTGAACCCGGGAGGCAGAGGTTGCGGTGAGCTGAGATCGTGCCATTGCACTCCAGCCTGGGCAACAAGAGCAAAAAACTCTGTCTCAAAAAAAAAAGAAGAAGAAGAAAAACAAAAGAAAATTATTGATATTTAGAAGTTGGAACTATCCTCAATTATTGGATTTAAGTAAATCAAAAACATGCCTCGTTTTTGGATGTAGGTTTACTGGAGATGACTTAACTTCATTCCAGCTGATTTGTGATGAGTGAGGCATGGAGTCTGGCTCATAGCAGACAATTCAGTACTGATTCTGAAACGTATCTCCAATTCCGGAAGTACCGTGTCTTCTAGGTGGTCAATCCACTGAAACTGAGTCACCCTCATGGGACAGATGCTTGATAACACAGCCACGCCCCCACACTCAAACTCCAGAGGCAGCTAGAGAAACTTATGCATGATTCATATTGCTTCATCTGTGACTCCTTCTTAAATTGTGACTTCATTTTCTCCAAATGGCTCTGTAGTGTTTCAAATCTGGGACTCTGTGGCACCCAGGGCAGTCCAGGAATGGGACAGAAAGGCTGTCTCAGGTTCATTTTCAAACCTCATGCCCATGTGAATCTGGACACCCACACTTCTGTGTTCACGTTAGAAAGGCTCTCCTCTCCCCAGCAGCCTCAATTCGATACATTCAGACAATTTGTATCACAGTAAGAAGGTACAACTGAAGCCTCTAAGTTGTCTGGGGTAAATACCCGAGGTTCCCAGTCTGGCACCAAGAAAATTTAGGACACAGACACACGGACACACATGAGGAGTTTAGGAAAGGAGGTTTAATAGGCAAAAGAAAGAGAAAGAGAAAGGAAAACAACTCTCTCTAGTTAGAAAGAGAGGGCTTCCGAGAGGAAAAAGAACCAGAGAAGAGCCAGTTGGCCATGGATGTGCCGGATTTCATAGTCAGGCTTGAGGAGGTGGTGTCTAATTTATATAGGGCTCACAGATTGGTCCGATCAGGTACGATGTTTACATAGCGCGCAGGGAAGGACGGCCGCCCCACCCTAATCTTATAAGGCAAATCAACTTTCCCCTTAGCTGGTGCCATCTTCTCTGCTCCTTACTGTACAGGTGGCTGGTAGAGAAGGGACGATGGAGCTGCCATTTTGAACATGGCTGGCACAACTGCCTGCATGTATGTCTGCAGCTCGATTTTATAGGCTGCTCTTTGCTGGAAAGGAAAATGATTTGGGGCTGCTTTTCATTAAAAGGAAAACCTTACCAAGGACTTCCATACCCTCACTATCTGCCTAAGTAATTGCATCTTCACTCCTGTATCACAGCTTTGTGAGCCACGTCAGAATAAATTCTGACAAGACCTGGGTCTGAGGACGCTGCTTAGTGTATCTCTCCAGGTTTTGACAGCCCAGCCCTTTGCCTGCATGAAAATAAACGGGATGTGCGCACTCTGCTTTAACTTCTTCCAAGTGCCTCATAAACTGGCCACAGCACAGGGCGTGAGCGTGAAGGAAACTCACCACCTCAGTCACTTCCTCCACCACTTCATATCTGCTAGAAGCCTGACTCGCCAAGTCCACCAAGTCTTCTGAAGAGGATTCCATAGAAAGTGGGCACATCTACCTTCCCTGTTAACTTGAATAAACTGTTCCATCTGCATCAGGTAAACTCACTTTTCCATGCTGAGACCAAATGTCTCAAATTCCTCATAGGGAAGTAGTTAGCCCCTGCCTAATTTGTATGCACTAATTGGGTAGAGGTTAAATTTTGCTAAAAACAAACAAAAAGCCTCAGTCCTGACGCACCTGGTAGGGAGTTGGGGCAAGTTGGCCAAATGCCTGTCTGTTGGCTGATCCTTCCTGAAGCCAGAGGCAAAGCAGCCAGTGTTTGCTGGAAGCTGGATACAGCCTTTGCCACTGGCTGATGCATGTATCTCACTCAGACCGTAGGATACGGGACAGGGAGAACAGGAATGACAAGTCCGTCTCACCTGCCGAATCCAAAGAGCTGTTCATGGCTACTGACAGCACCTTGCTGAGAAGGATGCTGGGGCAGCATCCAGGCTCCAGGAGACAGATCTGTGATTGTTCAGCCACGTCTGCAGCAGGCACAGGCTGGAGGAGCAGCAGTGCCTGGCATCATAGGTCTGTGTACCTTAGACAATAGCCAAGAATTCAGAGATCAATTTTTCCAGCACAGAACCCACATCAGATGTAATATGGCCTCCAGTCTCTACACGTTGGCCCAAAATCCAACACCAACTGGGAGAAGCTACTTGAGGTCACATAAGAAAGAAAACATCAGGGTCCAATCTAGGGTATACCTTGGAGACCTTGGGGAGATTCCTCGAACTTTCATAGCTTCCTCGTACTTGTTATTTTTGGCACCCGCCATTGATTTTCACAAAGGAATTGGCAGTAAGTCTTTTGAATTACAGGGAAACCAATTGCTCATTTGCTTGTTTTGAGGAATGTGGAGTTGGGGAGACTGTGCCTAGCCCAAGAACAGGTCATGAGGGGGAAAAAATGCTCTTTGTTGGGGGTAGCAGCATTAGACTGGAAAGAAAAGCAGGTCAAGTGCCTGGTGTCTGGGTACCAGGAGACATGAGGTGCACCTAGAGGACAGGTGAGAGAGGGGTGGGCAGGTGAGAGGGAGGCCATGGGGAGAATGAACAGGTGGGAGTCCTGTGTGATTTTTTTAAAACATCGAGAATGCTTTCCGGCTTTTCCTGTTATAAGATGATGATTCAAGGGAAATATTGATAACTTGGTTGTATATGTGGCAATAAAAGGACCTGACCTATAGTTTGGGCAAAGAGGACCTACATGTAGGTTTGAAAATGTCAGCTTTAGGCCAGGCGCAGTGGTGCACGCCTGTAATTCCAGCACTTTGGGAGGCCGAGGCAGGCGGATCATGAGGTCAGGAGTTCAGGACCAGCCTGGCCAACATAGTGAAACCCCATCTCTACTAAAAATACAAAAAATTAGCTGAGCATGGTGGTGGACGCCTGTAATCCCAGCTACTTGGGAGGCTGAGGCCAGAGAATCGCTTGAACCCAGGAGGCGGAAGTTGCAGTGAGTGGAGATCACACCACTGCACTCCAGCCTGTGTGACAGTGCGAGACTCCATCTCAAAAACAAAACAAAAACAAACCAACCAAACAAACAGCCCCCAAAAATGTCAGCTTCACAAATGAAGACTTTGCTTTTCCTTCTGCAGAAGTAGCTCCTAAATCTATAAATCTACACGCTTATAGAAATGGACTATAGCTTGCTGAAGGAACTGGAAGAAACTGGTGTGTGTGTGTGTGTGTGTGTGTGTGTGTGTGTGTGTGTTTTATTTGTGGCTATCATAGAAGTTAAACTGGTTCTAATTTCTAAACCATAAAACATTTATATTCCCATTAAACTTTTTCTTTTTGTAACCATTCTATATTCCCTCATAAGGCACATTGCCAAATTAAGTCTTCTAAGGAAATTCAGTACAAATTCTTTTCACGGCCCAAATACTCTTTGAAGAATGAAGAAAAACAAAATATGCCCATTTTCCTTGGAAGATTAGCTGGGCTATTTTATGAATTGAGACTCTTAAAATTAAATCATTTTGTTTGAAAGAAGCCAGAACACACATTCATTCTCAATACTTCCTGCCTCTCGATGGGATAGTAGACATTTCCAGAGAATTGTCGTGCCAAAGTTCTACAAGTCTGGTCTTTAAACCTGTTTTCCAAGCCTGCCCTCCAGTTGTTTGTGGAGAAGCATGCCTTTCATGGTAAATGGAAACATACCCAGTGTCAAGTTCTCTGCTCTTAGCTCTAAAATTAGAAAGTCTTGGGTGGGGGAGTCGAGTAGGGGCGAGGAGTGTTGGACTGACTGTACTTACTCAAAAACTCAAATTAGATGGCATTATCGTATGTAATGTGTACTTTATTTTCCATGAAACCAGGGTCTTTTGAACATTGAGGAGGGGAGGGGGGTTGTGTTCCAGGGAGTGTGAGGAGAGAACGGTGATCCTGGGTTGACGGTTTGTATTCAAACAGGAAGCCCTCTTCCAGTCCACAATACTCTGGCCTCTGTTTGTTTGTTTTTTAAATTTTTACTTCTAAAATCAAAGTGGAAAGGGCAATAGATGGATGGATAGATTGTGTGTGTGTGTATGTGTGTGTAATGTTGGGCAAGTTCTGAAAACTTGCAGTTTTACCTCTGAACTGTCCCTGAAAGTCAATCTCCTCCTGTCATATTCTTCCCAGTGTACCTGTCCCCAGGACACTCCAGTGTCCTGACTTTTCCATGTTTCTAAGCAGAACTATGAGGGTGGATGTCCCTGTTGCCAGAGCCACAGAGATGGGGCAGGAGAGAGGAAAGAGCTAGTGTCCCAGTGCATCTACTTCTGCTGCAGGCTAAGAGGCAGATTCTCCTTTCTCTTCCACTTTGCCAGAAGGGGAGGAAGTATGTAAAAGAAGTCCTTGCCCTCAGTCTAGGGTCCTGTGAGCAGTTTTGCCCTGCCCATCGAAGCAAAATTTTGCCAAACCCATTGCATGACTGTGCATTTGTTTACTTCCTCCTTTGCTTAGGTCGTAGGTCCTATTACCTAAATGTTAGCTCTTCTCTTCATGTCCACCATTATTATACAGCCTTCTGGAGTGTAGGGGCTAGAATTCATTTATCTAAGTCTTTCTTTCGGGCTGGCATATAATTAAGAGTTCTACAAACATCTGAATGACATCTATGTGTGAGACCCATATTCCAGCACTTGAGTATGTGTCTGTGTGTATTGGGGTTGTGGGATTCCAAAGGTGACTCAGGCACCTGAAGTTTGCAAGATCCTAACTTCAGGGAAGGGAGAGGACATAATCTACTGTGGTGCCAGGCAGAAACAACACTCAGTGCCCGCTAGGAGGTGCACACATACACACATTATCGAGTCTCTAAATTGAACCCGGTGCTTAGCACATAGTAATACATGCTTGTTGGTTATGTTTAAATGTTCTAAATCCAAGAAATACTAAGTTTAAATATTTTAAATCCAAGACATACTATTTCTTTCTTTCTTTCTTTTTTTTTTTTTTTGAGACAGAGTCTCGCTCTTTCGCTCTGTCGCCCAGGCTGGAGAACAGTGGCGCGATTTTGACTCACTGCAAGCTCCGCCTCCTGGGTTCACGCCATTCTCCTGCCTCAGCCTCCTGAGTAGCTGGGACTACAGGCGCCCGCCACCACGCCCAGCTAATTTTTTTTGTATTTTTTAGTAGACACAGGGTTTCACCATGTTAGCCAGGATGGTCTCGATCTCCTGACTTCGTGATCTGCCCGCCGTGGCCTCCCAAAGTGCTGGGATTACGGGCGTGAGCCACCGCGCCTGGCCCCAAGACATACTATATGAGTGGTGTTTCAGGTTTCCAGCCTCCAGCCCGCTCTTGAAGCTGCACTTTGGTGCAGCCTTTCTCTTTCCAGTCTTTGAAGGAGCCTTGAATGGGGTCCAACAAATGGTCCCCTCGCCCTCATCCAGGGTCTGTGGCACCTCTTTCCCATTTCCTGAGGCCATGGGGGGATGATTGCAGCCCAGGGCTCTAGAAGCCAAGGGCTTCTAATTAGCAAACTGATCCTATTTGTGATGCTGGTTAGTTGGTTAGTGGTCGTAGTAAAACACCTAAAATTAGTCTCTGGTGAAGTATCGGCTTTGCTCAGGCAACCTCAGGTCGGTGGAACAAAGGGACTGGGGGCAAGATTTGCAGCCTGGCCACTGAGGAAAAACTCCAGTGGGGTAGGGTGAAGGGGAGGAGGCCACATTTACTCTCACTAAATAAAATCTGAAAAGGCCCAACCAAGTTCTGTTGATTGCTGCTTGCTGGCAGTGGTGGCAAGGGAGAGAACAGACGGATACAAGGCTAGGGTCTGTTCTGAAGTCACAAGAGAGCCAGAAATCGCTGGTAGAGGTCACTGCTTTGTTTCAAACAACTGAGATGACGTTGCCAAAAGGGAAAAGTTCAAAATCTGAACCTATTGTAGAAGTTATTTGGCACTTCTCCCTTCATTTATTTGACATTAAAGTGTGGTGTAGGCTGGGCGCCGTGGCTCACGCCTGTAATCCCAGCAGTTTGGGAGACCGAGATGGGCGGATCACCTGAGGTCAGGAGTTCAAGACCAGCCTGACCAACATAGCAAAACCCAATCTCTACTAAAAATACAAAAATTAGCTGGGCATGGTGGCGCATGCTTGTAATTCCAGCTACTCAGAAGGCTGAGGCAGGAGAATTGCTTGAACCCAGGAGATGGAGGTTGCAGTGAGCTGAGACTGGGGCACAAAAACTCCAGCCTGAGCCAAAGCAAGACTGTCAAAAAAGAAAGAGAGAGAGAGGGAGAGAGGGAGGGCGGCAGGGAGGGCAGAAAGCAAGGGAAGCAAGGGAAGGAAGGAAGAAAGAAAGGAAGAAAGGAAAGATGATTGTAATGTACACTCTTTGCATGTGGCAAAGTATACTCTTTGCATGAGAAAGTTTTCTGGCAATAGCTACCAGTGTTCCTGTTTCATAGAGGACTCCAGCCCCTCACAGCATTTTGACTCTTGCCGTCTCCCTCTCTTTTTTCTGAAACCAAAGGGTTCTTTGCTCTTTACCAAACAATTTAAGCCTTGTTCTCATTTTTCACTTGGGATGTTAAAAATGCTCTCGGGAAACAGTTCTCCCATTCAGAAATTCCAAATATATCCGTGAGCCTTTATTATTCTTCAAGGTTACAGGAATTTTCCTTGGAAGCTGTTTGGATTTGAGTAGAATTTTTGCCTTTCATGTCTCCTCTTGCTTTTAAAATAAGTTTTGGTAAATTGAAGTCGCTGAGCTTATATTTGCTTATTTATTTTGCCAAATTTAGTCTGTCTAAATATGCTTTGTCATTAAAAAACAAAAAAAGTAGTTTTAGGCTCTCCTCCTGAATTTCCTTTTAAAAATTAACTGGGCAAGATATTACAATGTGTCATTTGTTACCTTCAACAGTAAGCTGGTATTGACATTAAAAAATGAAGCCAGCTGTACATAAAAAGACATCTTTTGGCATCTCTTTTAACAATTTGAACAAAACCTCGAAAGCCATTTCATCTTCTGGTCTCAACTTCGTAAATTAGACCCTTGAATCTGCCAAATTTCAGGAGCTCCTTTATCTTAATGCGGAGATACTCCTCCAAAGAGAACTAACTATATAGAATGTTGCCAGTAGAAACAAAAGCATGTGTATTTGAGACACAAAGGGAAGAATGCTGTCGGTCTCACTTCTTGCCTGACATATTGAGTGGTAAATGACAGCTGGCACAGTAGCCTCTCCCAGAGGCAAGTGTGTTCACTCCAGAGCCACTTCTACATCCCAGCAATCTGCCCTGCCCAGGCGCAGCACTGCTGTGGTGGCCCAAGTCAGAACTGGATTCTGCAGACAGGCTCCCAGGATACAACCAGGGAACCAGGAGGAGGGACTGTGTCATCACTCTTCCTGGGAACAAGAGTGCTGCCTAGCCAAGGTGAACTCATATGGGGCGAAGTGGAAGGACCTCAAAAAGATACATGAAAATCAAAAGACGTTGCTCCTGACATTGATCCGTAACTAACAGGGGGCATCTGGGTGGATCCTGAAGATGCTCCGTGTGCTCTTGTTTGGTTGGGTTTGACTAGGTTCGGTGGGAAGCTCACAGATTTGAGATCACATGATTGGAGTTCATGATGCCTTCCTCCTTTAATAGCTGTGCATCCTCAGGCACATCCTCTACTGTAACCTCTCTGGACCTGTACAATGTGGACAATAATGTCTGTTATGGTTCTGTCTATGTCCCTGTGAAGAGTAAGCAAGTTAATGGCTATGAAACCATTCAGTAACCTGCAAAATGCCAGCAATGGTGGCATTATGACTGTCTGGGCTCTGTGCTAAGAGTCTATGCTTGGAGAATGTATTCTGGCATCTAGGCAACTAGCTTTGGCTTGTGTTGACTGAGGCATTTGGCTTCATAGTTATTTTTTGCAGTCTGTCAGCCTACTCTAGTCTCATCTGTCCAACTACTTCACCACGGGATGTTGGCCAAACCACCCCACCTGTCTGTGCCTCAGTGACTCCTTCTGGAAAATGGGTCTGGTAATATAGCTCCATTTGTCTCAGGGAGACCCATCAAAGCAAATCAAGTTCATTCACTTAACCAGCATTTATCAAGGGTCTACTCTGTGCCTGGCACCTTTAGGGTAGAATCATGAATAAAATAAAGCTCCTGCCCTAGAAGAAGAGACAGACAAGTTATCAGTCAGTTCCAGGGCAATACAATCAGGTTACAAAAGAAAAACAAGGATGATGACATGGGGCCCACCAGAAGCCTTGTGCTAAAACAGCAGGATTAGAAGAGACCTTCTTGCCAACTTAATTTCACTGATGTCTCCAGGAAAGAACCTGTGCTGTGCTCATCTAGGGAGAAATGGTTAAATTGGGAACATTCACCCATCTTGCACAGGGTTGGTCCCCCGTAACACAGAGAGCCACAGGGGGAGAAGTGTCTATACTTCTTACAGTAATCTCAGGCTTATTGTCCAGAGAGTGTCCAAAGTGGAGATGTCCTTACCTCAGTACCAAACAGAGGGTGATCTCACACCTGGATACTTTGCTAATTTGCCCCCGAAAGTCATTTCTTATTGGGGCCGAAGTAACACTCAGCAGTTGCGAGATTTGATAAGGTGAGAGT
This sequence comes from Pan paniscus, assembly GCF_029289425.2. NCBI lineage: Eukaryota > Metazoa > Chordata > Mammalia > Primates > Hominidae > Pan > Pan paniscus. The sequence goes on from NC_073254.2 coordinate 128,752,584, forward strand.
GAATCATCAACCCACAGCACACCTGGGAGAAGTCTGGATTGCCCTGAGGTCAGCCTTCCCTGACTCACTGACTTGGTGACTTCACAGCTTCACCTCCAAAGCTGGTGGACAGGCCTTATCCTGCCCTCTGCCTGTGCTGATGTGAAGACATCATCTGGACTCTTGTCGTATGTAGGGTGGGCAGGGGCCACTGGACAGGTGGCCATAGCACCAAATTATACAGAAATTCATTCTTTTATTCATTCTTTCATTCACTTATTGAACGGAATCGAATATATCACATGGGCTGAACTCGATATGGCATAACCAGGAAATAGCAGCTTCTTCTCCTCCCTCAACTCCCATCACTGCCCTTCCAACCTTCTCTGTCAGATCTTCTTCCACTAGTAAACATCTCAGGCAGATCCCACACAATTCAGTCCCTTTTATGTTGAGCTGTTTTCATGTTAGAGTGTTTTAAAAAGCCTAGTGTTAAAACAGTTTAAAACTGTTTCCCATCAAGTTCCATGCTCTTTCCCTTCCCCCGAGCTCAGGCCTGACCCAAGCTCGTAAAGATTGCATAGTCTGTCTTTTATTATTGCTCTGTCTCTTGTCACTCGCTAGCTGATTTTTGCTCCCAGGGTAGGGCAGAGAGTCGGGGGAGAGGGAAAGAAGCAAAAATGTCTTTTTCCTTTGCTCCTAGCTGCTGTTGTCTAGCCATTGGCATTCTTTGAATACAGATGCTGAAATACTGGTTCTTATAAGGTACTTTAGTTAGGTACTTTGGAGCGACCCCATCCCCCTGCCCCAGGTCCTGTGCCTTGCAGTGCCTGGACTTGGAAGAGTACCCTCCCTGGCAGATTCTTAGGATTCCCCTTCAACCCAAGGGTCATTGGGACACCCCACATGGCCGTCTCATGTCGGGTTCACCTGGCCCTGGCAGTCAGGGCCCATGGCTGGGGACCTATTAAGAGGACTCAAGCTCAACTCCCATCTTCAGAGTTCACGTGGCCCATGAAAATATGTTCCCCCTATTAAACTCTGAAAAGCAAGGCTTGCCGAGAGCTTTTTGCTCCCCAAGATGGTGGCAACCAGGGCAGGCCAAAACCCTGCAACTCAGAAAACATCTACCAGAAAGGGAGATTTTAAACTCTGCTCCGACTCCCACACTCTCCTGAAGCTATCTTTACTTGGCTCAAGGGGCGGAGAAGCAGCCCACCTCTACCACCTCACTCAATGAGAGGAAAAGGAAAATAAATGCACAGTGCTTTTGACTATAAATCCCTTACAATCAATCCAAAACCACATCTCTATACTTCTATCTGTATCTATCTATTGTTTTGGCCAACTCTTAACCAGTTCTGCATGGTTGGTAAGCTGCATCTCTCTTTAGAATATGGGGCCACTTGTTTCACATCTCAGCTTTGGTCATGAGGAGAAATTCTCAAACAGAAAAATTTCAGCTTAACTTTCTGCTATTCACTCACTCATTCATATTATTCAGCAAACATTTATCCAATGTGTACTATATGCCCAGGAGTGTGCCAAGGTGCACCCAATAAGAAGCAAAACTGACACGGACTCTGCCCTTTCCTAGATATGCTGGGTGAATCCACCAACTGCTGGCTGCTTGAAACCTTTCAAGAACATCTAAATTTGATGAACCCAACATCCTATCAACTGGAACTGTTACTCTGTCACTGGTGCATGACTACAAAGATAGTTCTGACTTCATGTTTATAATAATGATTCCCAATGCTGCAAGATCCTAAAGTGCCTTTGAGTCATCACCAATAACTTACTCATCAGAATTGCTTTCGTGTTGAGTAGATTTTGCTGATATCTGATTGTTCAGCAAGTACAAACTTAATTAAGCTTCTATTTTAGTACTAGATACATGCTCTAAGATCAAGACAGAATTCCCTATAAACAGAATATTTGCTAGATCATATCCCATTATTTGAGCAAACTGGATCCAGAATATTTTCTTGTTTGTTTATAAAGTAGTTCATGTGTACATTTGTGTGTGTGTTTGTAAATCCTTCCTTTCTTGGTGAATTTTCTTTTATTAGATTGAATTCTCCTGGTATTTTCCTTTTTATCCAGAAAATAGGAGTACCCGCTTTCCTGGCTTAAATGGATAATTCATTGAAAGGTTTAACTTGATTTTTTAAATGCAAAGAGATATGTTTTTAAAACACTATTCCTGTTCTTGGCACTGCCAATCAAAAACATTCAACTTAGAATATCTGATTTGTTCCTGAAGTTGGATCCTATGTATTTTGATTTTGTGAGAATTTAAAAAATCTAATTAAACCTCAGTGTAGATAAAAAGTTTTGATCTCATACAGGGGAAAACACCAGAGGATCTTTATTGTTGCCAAGTTACATTGATAAAGTTTTGCATTCTAACCCCAGTTCCCTGATGTAATATATAAATCTCGTTAACCTTATAAATATGATTTTTCAAGAGCAAAGAACTTCTCCCTTCTTCCTTTATTATGTCTAATTTGCATATAAGCACATAGTCCAAGTGTTGGCAGATAATAATATTTTAAAGGGCATCGAAGTATAAGAAGAACTACATACTTGCAGATGTGTTATGAAATATACCCCATTAGTCACTTTGTATTTGAAAGGCAGAAAAACAGGCACCTAGCAACAGCATGCCGTCACTCAGGATTAGAGAAAAGCCACTTTACATCCAGTAACTATTACCCCCTCATTTGGGAGCTGTCAAGCTAGTACATTTAATTACACAAAAGATCCTTGGCTGTTGATTGTCCATATTCACGGTGAATGACAGTAATGACATCACCAAAGGATGCCTTTTGGTGGTGGAGGAGACAGGAGACTGGGCTTAGTAGGAGCTCTCCAGATAGGCTCGTCAGTCAGTCCTATGCAGAGAGACCCAAGGCTCCACTTGAGAACTGTGCTTTCTCTTCTGAAAAGCCATTCATCCTTCCTTCTCTTCCCTCTGAGTGGATTACTGGGTGGGTGGGGCAGGGGGTTGCCCTCCTAGAACACAGAAGTAAGGGTCCAGAACTTAACACTGTTCAGGAGTAAACTTTCCCCCACCAGCCATGGGGGAAAGCATCAAATGCTGAGCTCTTATTAGACCCAATCAGATGGAATTTTCAGCAGGTTCTTTTTTCACACTTTTTAGGATGGGCAAAAAGTAACAGGAAGCAAAGGAGATGATAAGAAAGAAGAAAACATCCAAACCTAACATTGGTCTGGGGAGAGATTCCTTGTGGAACATCAGCAGGCGCTTGCATCTGGGCCAGACAATGTAGGGGCCCCCAAGGCCACTCTGCAGACATCACTGAGTCCCTTTAGCAAAGACCAGGGTCCAGAATGAGGATGCACAGCTCAGTCCTCAAGCAGCTCCCTTCAGGCAGGGGAGCTCAGCACCTGAGGAATGTCCCAGAAGCAAGATGTTCCCTCTGTGTCCTAGAGACTTGGGTGCAGACAGAAACTCACATATGATCAGGTCATATGATCAGGTCTTGCCTTCCAGTTTGAGCCTAGGTTGGATAAGTAGAGGAGTGTCAAGAAGAGCAGTGGGGATTTGCATGCATGGGGAAGGCCAGGGCTGGAGGCGAGATGGACTTTCCCTGTCTCCTAAAAAACTGAAAAATAAACATAAGAGAAAGGAAGGAGGAAGACAGAAAGGGAAAAAGAGAGGGACCAAAAAAAATAGCATCCATTTGAAATAGATGGTTTTAATGATTGTATTGCAATGTCATGCACGACATTGTGAATGTAATTAATACCACTAAAAATAGTTAAAATGGCAAGTTGTATGTTATGTAACCATTTTAAATGATGTAATATGCCAAAAATCACAGTGTGCATTTTAAATGAAGGAATTATATGGTATCTGAATTTATATCTCAATAGAGCTGTTTTTAGAAGGTGGTATCCACAAGCAAGCATGTGTGTGTGCACGTGTGTTGGAGTACATTCGCATGCACATGTGTGTGTGGCAAGAGTGTCAGTTTCCTAGCTAATCTACTTTGGGTGGAAACTGTCAGTGATGACTAGGCAAAGGTGGAGAAGAGAAATGTAACCTACCTGTCCATTGTTCACTGGTGCCCTCGAGAAAGAGAGAAAGAAGTATGACAAATGCTAAAATAATATGATATCATAAGCTTCACATATTTTTATAAGGGGGAGTATTCTCCACCACAAATTCCACGCCTGGTTTCCCGTTCTCAATGCACTTTGTTTACAGAGTCAGGCTCATGAAAGCTGTGGCATGAATTATCAAGCTGAAGCTCCTATTTTCCCCTTGAAATATGCGCTTGTGCTTAGGAATGCAGCATATCTCTTCCAATTATACCTTGGCGCCAGAGTCCCTTTTCCTGGAAGTACACCTCCAATGTCAAGAGGGTGTGGTGCAGTGGAGATGATGCTGTGTCTGGGTCAAAGACCTGACTCCCTGCCTAGGAGACCTTGAGCAGTCATTGCCTGGACGTCTTTGACCATAAAATGCAGATGATGATGATGCCTCCCTTGCCTTCTCCCTGGAGTAGCGTGCGAAGCAAAATCCAAACAGGATAACATATGAAAGCGTTCAGTAAACTGTGAATCACTGCCTTAGTGGAAACTATTCTGGATGCACGTAATAGAAACCCAATCAAGTAAGCAAAAAGGAAGACACTGAGTTGAAAGGAGACTGGGATACCTCTCGGAAACTATGGCAGGAGGTGAGGCTGGATCCAGAACCCGGGTCTGGAGAGTGGGGAATGCAGGCAGCTCACTCCCGTGGCTTCTCGCTGCTTTTCCATCTGTTTTCATCTCTGTCTCTCTCTCCAGAGTGGCTTCCATTGTTCTGGCTTGCAGGGCCAAGCAGGGATACCCCATGGCTCCTGTGACTACATAGCCTTCATTCAAGCCATGAGCCCAGACGTCTACGCCAGGTCCTAATTCAGTTGGTTCAACTGGGCTGGGTGTGGACACGTGTTGTCCAGTGAGTCATGAATATGGATAGGGGTCACATAGAATAAACTTGACCGTTCTTTGTCCATCCTGTGGGTGTGAGCTGGGCAGGTACCAGGAGAAGTGCCTTCTACAAACATTTGGCAACATCTAGTGGTGTGATTACAATAGTCAGCGAAAGAGGAAGATTCAATTTTGAGGACCTCCTTTCCCAGTGTCCCCATCTTTGCTGCCTTCCGTGAGTTTGATCATGTGGACTCCATGGAGGTTGGCCACTGCTGGGCAATGCAGCCAAATAAAGTGAGCAAAAGTAGGCTGGAGGGCTCCGTGGGTGACTGGGGCTAGGCTGGCTCTGGTGCCCCAAGAGCCCTGAAGCCACCTTGCAGCTCTTCTGAAATGGTGAGTGGACTGCTGTTCTGCTTGTGCCAAGGTGTCCATGTTGCCTTTCTCACAAAATGTATTGCAAATAAGAGTGGGTACAAGTCATAGAAACCCATTCCGAGCTAGCTTACATAAAAAGGAGACCATTCTGGGGCTGCTTTTCCAGATCCCTCAGTCCTTTCTCTCCTACTGCCCTTTGAGCCATTCCACTGTTTCCAGCTCTCTGGAGACAGGCATGGTGAGGTCTGCATTGATCTCCCCCCATGAAATGAAGGGGAATATGCTAAACTAGTGGCTGCTGATTTTTCCCCCTTCTTTTTCTGTCATTGCCTGTGGTCTGCAATTACCCATTCCCCTCTTGGCCTTCAGAGCTGTGCGAGGGTGAGCAGGTGTTGAGAGCAACTTTGTTCTTTTTGAGTCAATTTCATTACATGGAGAGGATCCAACTCTCTCTGTGTAGCTGGCAGCTCCCAAGGCCAGACCACTGGGCAGGGCTCCCAAGAGCAGTGCTAGCCTCTTTGGTGTCACAAAGGGCCAGGCCAGGACTGTTCATCTCTTTCCCCAAGAGCAAGCTGCTTTTTGAGCAGATGTACAAACAATTGGATGCCTCTGATAGACTGCAGTTCTGTAAGGTTGCAATCCTACCAGCCTTGCAGAGAAGTAAAAAGAAAAGCTCCAAACTGAGGCCTCTCAATTCTGCCATCTTTCAGACTTTCCTGCATTCTCACAGGTGGGCCAGCAACTAACCATGGGCCAGTAGGCCTGTTCCCTGCACTATAGAAGATGCTGGTTATGGGATGTATAGGTGGAAGAGGGAAGGGAGCCATGCAGAAGACCCAGGCCTTTTCCTTGCCCAGAACTTAACTGGGCAAACACATAACAGATCCCTGCAGCATTTAACCCTTAAGGATTAGCCCTTAAGAAGCTACAAAGGTAAACAAGTACATGATTACATTCAGGCTAGTTGCTGAATAATAATAGCATCTGTTCCTGGCACCATACTAATCAGTTTACATTTGTCAATTCACACAGCAAATAAGTGACAGAGCCAGGATCTGAACCCAGACAGTCACTACACAAACTTCCTCCCACATTATCAGCCTCTCACAATGCAAACAAAACACTGACACAGAATGCGATCGTCTTTGCTCTTGTGTACTTGTGGTAATTTGCGTGATTGAAAGATACCATTAGGAAGAAGAAATGTTTTAAATATCTAACCCCTGGAAAAGCAAGATTTAGAGACTAAAAATTTCATGACCCATCCGAAGCTCAGCAGTCAAGTTTGCAATTCTGCCAACTTCCCGCAAGAGTAAAACTGGCTGTTCTCACTGCTGTTAATAGAGGAGGACCATGACCTTGATGTACAGGTGGTGGGAGGGTGGGGCATTATTTAAGCAATGTGATCTGATGGGGGGTGCTGGAAAATGAACAAAAGTGTGAATTATTCCACAGCTGCTCACCCTGACGTTTATTGTGACTTTAAAATCTGAGAACATATGGTAACGGCTGGAAGCATGAAATAGCAGTTGGAAACGTGTAGACTTAAGGAAAAACCAGCCACCCTTATACCTCCCCACTTGGCTTCTCTGTAGAATGCTGTTGTCTTGCTAGCCTTTTTCGCTCCCAAATCTGAAGAAAGCCCTGGAACAAATGTCCCCTTTTCTTCAGCCCCATCCCCCCATGCATCTGCAAGAGCTTTTCCCCCTCCTGTGACAGAAGTTAGTGTTTTGATTCTTGGCTATGGTATTTTTATATATTGTGCCCTTCCACAGTTTTTGTTGGATCTTGTTAAATTCCACATCTTTGTTTTACAAGGCTGGATAGAGAGCTGGAAACATTGGGATGACATTTTGTTTGGGAATCCATGGTGGTCCTTGGAAATTCAGGCCAACGGCTGCTTCTATTGCCAGTTGAGGGAGCCCCGCTGTGTGGCTAGGTGATACCACCACTCCCTGGCCCCTCAATAATCCCCCTGGTCATCCAGCAAGCCTCACATCTTCCCCTTCCTCTTGAAATCCTTTGGGAGCATCCTAGTGGCAATGACTGCCCCCTTCTCTGTGCCAGGGGCTGATTTCCACTTAGCCTGTATAACTTTCTAGTTTTCTTTTTTTTTTTTTTGAGACGGAGTTTTGCTCTTGTTGCCCAGGATGGAGTGCAGTGGCATGATCTTGGCTCACCACAACCTCCACCTTCTGGTTTCAAGCGATTCTCCTGCCTCAGCCTCCCGAGCAGCTGGGATTTTAGGTGCCTGCCACCATGCCCAGCTAATTTTTGTATGGTTTTTATAGTAGAGACGGGGTTTCACCATGTTAGCCAGGCTGGTCTCGAACTCCTGACCTCATTATCCACCCGCCTCGGCCTCCCAAAGTGCTGGGATTACAGCACCTGGCCTACTTTCTAGTTTTCATGTTTTGTGTTTCTCTCTTCTAATTTGTAAGATTCTGAAGGTTCAGAAGCATGTTTTCTTTATCCATCCCCTGCCTCACTACATTGACAAGTAGTAGCCGGGTGCCTCCTCTGTCAACATACACATTCATATTTTTATGCTTGCTGCCAACCACCATGCCTTTGATCAAGGAATGAATCCACTGCTTTACAGAGATTTCCATTTCCCAATCCTCTCCTTTCCTAATCAAATTGACTTGGGAACTAGGGGCACTCATAGAACAGAAGCCAGTTCACCTCTCTCAGAGTGAGAGAGACCTAGAGGTCAGTTTCATGGGTAAACTGAGGCTTCCTCAGATACCTGCTCTTTCACATAACAAGCTCTCCCAGAAGGACCAGTTCAGACAGCAACTTCTTTTCTAAACACATCTCTCTGGAAAGCCCCAAGCAGAGAGTGCTAGCTTCCTACCCGATATCCATCCTCACCTTCTCTCTTAGAGAGCCCCAGTGTTATCCTGGTTAGCACGTATCCAGTGAAAAGATGAGTTCTCTTGCAGAAGATAAAAGCAGAAGTTGTTGGGTGGGACTTCTAGGAAAGCCTTGTTTGCCATTTCATCCTTCCTAATTCCTTTTGTTTGAAATGTGGATGTGATGGCTGGAGCTGCAACAGACACATTGAGGCTATGAAGAAAAGATTAAAAGAATCACAGGCCAGATGCAGTGGCTTTTGCCTGTAATCCCAACACTTTGGGAGGCTGAGGCGGGTGGATCATGAGTTCAAGAGATCGAGACCATCCTGGCCAACATGGTGAAACCCCGTCTCTACTAAAAATACAAAAATTAGCTGGGTGTGGTGGCGTGCCCCTGTAGTCCCAGCTACCTGGGAGGCTAAGGCAAGAGAATCACCTGAACTCAGGAGGCGGAGGTTGTAGTGAGCCGAGGTCGTGCCACTGCACTCCAGCCTGGTGACAGAGTGAGACTCCGTCTCAAAATATAAAAATAAAAAAATTACAAATACCTGTCCCTGATTTTCTCAAGCCACCAAACCAATGCCAGTAATTACTCATGTCTGCATTTCTCATGACATGACAAAAATAACACCTTCATGCATTTATGCCACTATAGTCAGTTCTCTGTTGCTAGCAACTGAAAGCAATTCCTAACTGATATACTGTGTTAGAGAGAGAGTAGTTCAGTGATTATTCACAGGCTTGAGTAACAGGGAGCTGAGCTCTTATGAAGCCAGTTCTCAGGAGTTCTTCCTTTGCTGACAAGCCCTAGAGCCAATCTTCTCTGAGTTAAGAGATTCTTTTTGGTGTTCCCAAATATAACTTCTTCAGTGAAAGTGAAACACGAAAGCCACCAGGCTCCCTCCCTAGAAGCAGTTTTGGGAAAGCAAGTCATCATCTCTCTTTGACATGTGGTCACCTGCCAAAGTGTTGCTGATACCAAAGCCCACGAGCTACATGTCCAAGTTATCCAACATCTGGCAGCTGAGCTGCTACTTGCTTTTTTAAGCACAAAACCAAGCATTCAAATGTTCCCAATTTAGCCTCATAAGCATTATGCTACCTTGGCCCACAGCTGCCAGCAATTCAAAGCTCTCTCTTATACAGATATGTTCAGTTTTTTTTCCCTGCATGCATTCCCTTCATCCCCAACTGTGATGAAGTCACACTGGAGGAATTTTTCTAGAGGCAGCCACTCTTGTGTCATACCAAGGTTAGGTGTCCAAAAGGTTTCCCTGGGGCTGAGGTGGAGGTGGGAGTGTCCTCAAAAGGTGGCCCTCTTGAAAAGCCAGTTCCTCTCTGTAGCCAGGCCCTCATTGCAAGCAGCCAGTTTAACTTGTGCCGTGGAGGGGGTGGTATGGTGTTGGTGGGGAAAGCTAACCCCGCCTTTTTTCTCCTTCACATCTGGGCAGTTTGAGAAGCTGGTTGGTGGGAGGCTGAACTCTGGAGTCAATAAACTCCATTCTCAAAGGCTAAGCATCCCATTTTGTGAGCCCCTTCATCTCTTGCTGATGCTGTGCAGGACCTGAGTGCTCCTAGGCCACCTGATCCCTCCCTGTGTTTTTTTCTCCTGTCATGCTGCAGTTTAGTGCTGCCTTCTGTAGGGAGCCTGTGCAGTCAGGGAATATCGGCACTAAGGGGCTTCAAGCTTGTCTCATCTCACTTTTTTTTTGAGACAGAGGCTGGAGAGCAGTGGCGTGATCTCGGCTCACTGCAGCCTACACCTCCCAAGTTTAAGTGATTCTCCTGCCTCAGCCTCCTGAGTAACTGGGACTACAGGTGCCCGCCATCACGCCCAGCTAATTTTTGTATTTTTAGTAGAGACAGGGTTTCACTCTGTTGGCCAGGCTACTCTCAAAGTCCTGACCTCAAGTAATCTGCCTGCCTCAGCCTTCCAAAGTGCTGGAATTACAGGTGTGAGCTGCCACGCCCTGGCCTGTCTTACCTTCTAGTTCAAAGTATGGGCAAACTGACGTCGATGGTAGTTTGGAGACCTGGCTCAGGTCATATCGCTAGCTAGTGGCCCAGCTTTTAGTCCTGATCCTAAACCAGCATGCCTGTCACAATAATAGATTAGTAATAGATTAAAGCTGATTTTTTTTTTTTTTTTCCAGACAGAGTCTTTCTCTGTCGCCCAGGCTGGAGTGCAGTGGCACGTTCTCAGCTCACTGCAGGCTCCACCTCCCGGGTTCACGCCATTCTCCTGCCTCAGCCTCTAGAGTAGCTGGGACTACAGGCACCCGCCACCACGCCTGGCTAATTTTTTATATTTTTAGTAGAGACAGGGTTTCACCGTATTAGCCAGGATGGTCTCTATCTCCTGACCTCATGACCCGCCCGCCTCAGCCTCCCAAAGTGCTGGGATTACAGGTGTGAGCCACGTGCCTGGCGGAGCTGATTCTAAAATAGCATTTACTATGTGCAGGACACCAATCTAATGTATACCTAAAATCTTCCCATGTTATGCATGAAGAACGTAAGGCAAAGAAAGGTTGAATAACTTGCCCAAAGTCTCAGATAGTAAGTGGCAGAGTTGGGATTTGATCCCAGGCAGTCCGGTTCTGTTCTTGACCACTCCAATATACCAATACACTAATGTAGCCCATTCTTTGACTTGTTTACATCAGGTCCAGATGAGAGATCTCTAATAAAACTCCTTGGTCAGAGGAATACTGGCTTAATATCTTACCCCTGGAGGAGCATTTCCCAAAATATGATAGCAACAGGTGTTGAACAAACTAACCAAAACAAAAATAAATGCTATGACCAAATAAATTTGCAGTTACATTAAACCAAGTTAAACAGGTTTTATATTACAGAACTTCTCAGAGCCTTTAATATGCTAATAGACATTATAAATTCTCTAAAGAGTCTAAAACATTTCCCCAACTTCTGGGACCATAGAAGCCTTTTTGATGCAATGATGTCATGACATATCATGTGCCCTGTGGAAAACTCAATTGAGTAAAAAAGGCAAATTGTGTATTATTACAAAAAGAGTTTTGACCTCAGGAATGTCCTAAGATGGATTCGAGAGCCAGGCATAGTGGTGCACACTTGTAATCCCAACACTTTGGGAGGCTGAGGCAGAAGGATCCCTTGAGCCCAGGAGTTCAAGACCAGCCTGGCCAACATAGGAAGGCCCCCCCCGCCCCCGCCCCTGCCATCTCTATATTTTTTAAAGGCTTTTTAAAAAAATGAAAAAACAAATAAGATGAATTCAAGCACCCCCAGGGTTCCCTGGTCCACACTTTAACAACGGCTGTCTAGAAAATACTATTTAAAATATAAGACTTGAAGCTCATCTTCAAGGAAGGCTAAATACCATATCATCCTGCCCCATGCGTAGGATGAAGGTGAAAAGCGAGTGAAAGAATGTGGATGTGTGTTTTAAAAACAGTCCCCTTTCATTTCACACTCTATGTCCACACAAATAAAAAATAAAAATAAGAAAAATCAGTCCCCTGTCCTACTAGTTCTTTCTTTTTTCCTTTTTTATTCTCTTTCCTCCTTTTTTTTTTTCATTTAAAAATCTCTTGTTGCTCCATAAAGATTTAAGGTAGTTTAATCTTCCAGTGAGTCAATGTTCCTGTTGACAGAGACATATTTAAGTAAAGGGTCATTATTTTAGGGGGACTCCTAACCCTTCACTCTATCCTAAAAATTCCCTATTATCATCCTACAGGTCAACCTAAACTTTCTGTCCTTAGCATTTTGTTTATTGGGGTAAGGCCATGTCTTTCTAGAAAGAGGCCTTAGGTTAAGATATAGTTTCATTATACGGCTAGGTGTGAACACACGTGGCTACTGCCACATGGGAATGTGTCTCTCAGATTAGGGCACTCATCCAGGAAGAGACCCCTAAGGACAGGGACCCAGGATGGGAAAGTACTGCAGTGGGCACTTGCATGCAGCCCTAGAAAGTGAGGTGCCCTGCTAAGAAGTCACTCTTTCCTTTTTAGGGAAATGTCCAAAGATACGTTTTATTTCTTTAACAGGTTTGCTTTTTTTTTTCTTTTGAGACAGAGTCTTGCTCTGTCACCCAGGCTGGAGTGCAGTGGCGCGATTTCTGATCACTGCAACCTCCACCTCCTAGGTTCAAGCGATTCTCCTGCCTTAGCCTCCCAAGTAGCTGGGACTATAGGCGTGCGCCACCATGCCTGGCTAATTTTTTTGTATTAAAGTAGAAATGGGGTTTCACCAGGTTGGGCAGTCTGGTCTTAAACTCCTGACCTCAAGCAATTCACCAGCCTCTGCCTCCCAAAGTGCTGGGATTAAGGCATGAGGCACTACACCTGACCTCTTTAACAGTTTTATCTAGGGCCTGCCCTTATCTGAGGTCATTTTGTGTTTATATTAGACTGCAGGTCTTTGAACCTGATTTCAAACCTCATGTCAAAGCTAATGCAGCATCTGCAGTACTGCACCCAAATATGACAACGCAGACCAGGTGGGGAAAATGAAATCTAGTTCAGGCTGGTGGCCCAAGGTCCCCCTTGTTACACTGGCCAGCAGCAAGGTAACACTGGCCTTGGCTCACAAGGCACATAAACCACACAAGATGCTGCAGTCAACACCGCTGAGGTGAGAGAGAGAATTACAGACTGGAGGGGATGCTAAGGGTTCTCTTCCCTGAGAAGCCCACCGTCTCCCATGCTTCTTTGTTCTGTCTTCACAGGGTTGGGGGCTCCAGCTATCTGTAATTGGGAAGTGAAGAGGATGTGACTGCCAGGTAATGCTAACCCCGAATCCTTGGTGCCTGTGTTATGCACCATATGCTGAATTTCGGTTCCAGCTGTGTGCTAGGTGAGTCTTTGGGTGTTTGGCTGAATGATCTTTTAAGGCTGGTGTGCCCCTTGTCAAGGGTAACCCATCCAGCTAAGTGTTTTCTAAACAACAAAACAGTCTGGGCACAGTGGCTCACATCTGCAATCCCAGCATTTTGGGAAGCCAAGGCAGGTGGATCACCTGAGGTCAGGAGTTTGAGACCAGCCTGGCCAACATGGTAAAACCGCATCTCTACTAAAAATACGAAAATTAGCCGGGTGTGGTGGCAGGTGCCTGTAGTCTCAGCTACTCAGGAGGCTGAGGCAGGAGAATTACTTAAACTTAGGAGGTGGAGGTTGCAGTGAGCCAAGATCACGCCACTGCACTCCAGCCTGGGCGACAGAAAAAGACTCTGTCTCCAAAACAAAAACAAAAAACAAAACAAGCTTATTAGTCGTTTTTGTACATGTGTTAGTAACGCATACTAATTATAGAAAATTTAGAAAATACAGATAAGAAAATGGAAAAGTCGTCATAATCCTATCGCCCAGAGATAACCACAGGTGACTTTGGATGTAAGTCCCTCCTGCCCGTCCTTCCCACCTCTAACTCTCATTACATATGCTGCTGATGGGATTCACGTGTGATCCAAGCATTGCACTGCCCTACCTCTCAGACACTGATCGGCAGCCATGACTGACTTAGGGGAAGGGGCCAGTTTTTCTGTTGGGCTTCTTGGGCCTGGAGGGTAAAGGGAGAGGCTAAAAGGGAGCCTGGCCCTCTCTCTGTCTCAAGGCTGGGTCTGATCTGGCAAAGAGGAACTGGCTCCACAGCTCTGGGCAGAATCCACTGCTGCTCCCACACAGGGAGGACCAGGGGAACCGCAGCCCCACTCTGGTAAGTGAAGGGAGGGAAGCTGTTTATCTTCAATAGTGCGCTGGGGCTGCTATTTTCTCTCCTGGCACCCCCATCCCGGGGCAGGGTCCTCGGCAGGAGTGGACAGAGATAATGTCCTCTTGGCCACGCGTCCACGTCCTTAGCTCTTCACACCCCCTCCAGCACTGGCCACTGAGGCTGCTTTGCTATTCCTTTTAGATTTCCCAATTCCAAGTCTATATTTAGTCTTTTCTGCACTAGAACACGCACGGCAGTTAAATATGAAATCTAAGATGTCATCAACCAGCAGCCTAGGATTCCACATAAAATGCATGCAGAAATGTACTGAGGCCTGGCTGGCTGTGATGAGTCACCTTAGGGCCCCCAGCCACTTGCCACCACTCTTAATTCTTCACATTAAGCAGGGAGAGCAGCTGGGGAAGCTGGGCTCTTTGGAGGCAAACACTGGCCAACTAGGGGATGCTCCTCTGCTGTTTCCACTTCTCCCTAGGCAGCCCCTGCTGGCTTTCTGTTTATTTTGCAATTAGCACTTGAAGGAGACTCTGGGGATATTTTTGCTTGTGGGCTGAGAGCTGATATTTCAGAAATTCTTCCCCTCCTTAGAGCACTAGGTTCTGGAAGGAGGGTTTGGAAACAACAGCTCTCAGCGTTCTTTCCAATAATACTCTTGATAATGATCCTTGGCAATTTCATTATCCACAGACACAATCCTTCCAATACTCAGCCTCCTGGTTCCTCTCCTTGCTCTTCTCCACCGATCTTGTCCTTTATGGCATCGCGGCCACTCACCCCTATGGCCGTTCCCTTGACTGTGTCATTACTCCCAGTTGTGCTGTCTGTACTATCTTGACTTCAAACATCCCACTCTCCTAACACAGTTCCCATCCCACTCAGTCTTCTCTCTCCAGTGATTCTTCAGCTTTACTGGGACCCACAAATGACTGATCTGCCATCTTTTCACTGTTCCTCGCTGCTACCTGCAAGTCCTCCCTGCCCTCTGTACCCACTCAGATGCTGCGATCTGGGGCCTTCATCCCTCCCATCAATACACAGTCAACTCCCTTGACCCCCTCTCCTTTGTTGTACCTGCCTGGTAAGACCACAGTCCTGGCTGAATCCTACTGTCTGCCCACTGTGTGCACCTGCCCAGCTGACTGGTCTCACTCTAAGTTCAGCCTCACTAGCTGCAGGTGGGTCCTGGTGTTTGGCTGGCCCTTCTATTTCATTTCCCTGCACCACTTATTCTCATACTCTCCAAGACAGTGATTTCATATTTTCTCCCCGCTCAAATTCACAACATGTCCTCCCCTATCCTCACCCTCACCTGATGACCTTGCTTCCAAATTCACTGAGATAGTAAAATAAGTGGCTGCCAAGTTCCCATCTTCCCACCCTCGCCTGTACTCCCACCTCCATCTGTGCCTACCCGCTCTGCCTTCCCGCCTTGGACAAGGAATGAATTTCCCAAGCGCCTGTCAGCAATACTCAGTGTGGGCCTGAATCTTGACTGCATCAGTATCACCTGGGGGATGGTCAGAAAATGCAGCTTGTCCACCCCCAGTCCAGACCTGCCGAATCAAAATATCTGGGGCGGGGCCAGGCTCAGTGGCTCATGCCTGTAATCCCAGCACTTTGGGAGGCCAAGGCAGGTGAATCATTTGAGGCCAGGAGTTAGAGATGAACATGTGAAACCCCATCTCTACTACAAATGCAAAGATTAGCCAGGCGTGGTGGTATGCACCTGTAATCCCATCTGCTTGAGAGGCTGAGGCATGAGAATCGCTTGAATCTGTGAGGCAGAAGTTGCAGTGAGCCAAGATTGTGCCACTGCATTCCAGCCTGGGCAACAGAGCAAGACTCTGTCAAAAAAAAAAAAAAAAAAAAAAAAGGAATGTCTGAGTTGGGGCCCCAGAACCTGTTTCAATGGGCTCTCCAAGGCATTCTTATGCATGACACTGAGCTAGGTCCCTTTCTCTGTCACCTACTCAAGGACATCCCTCCAGCAGTTGTCTCTTCTCTACAGGATCATTTCCAATATCATACAAACAAACCAGAAACAAAACACCTCTCTAGATCCCAAACCTGCCTTAGCTACCACCCTATTTCTCTACTTCCCTTTTTTCTCTTGAACTCCCTTCAATCAGTCCTTGGTTTCCACCCTCCTCTAAAAGTGCTCTTGCCAAGGTCATTGTGAGAGAAACTGGCTAGATGGTCACCAAACCACTTCCTCTTCCAGGGCACACAACCAAATGATGTTTCCCAGTTACTTTGCCTCTAAATGAGTCTGTGTGACTAGTTCTTGTCATGGGAACTCCAGTGGGTCAACATGCCAGCTTCAGGCTGAAGCACCAGAGCTCAGGTGTGCTTCTATATGGACCACTCCTTCCCTTTCCAAGGGAACCATGGCAGGTGTGCACTGAAGATGGAAAGAGCCTGGTACCCAAATCACAAAGAAGGCCACCTGCCAAATACTTGACTGGACTGTGAGATGAGTGAGATAGAAGCTTTTTATTGCACTAAGTTATTGATTCAGGGGTTATTCATTGGAGAAATAAGATTGCCCTAATAAAGTCACGAGGGACCTCCAAATTTCTAAATCCAATAGTCAATTCTTAGTTATTGTCACTTGTGACCAAATAGCAGCATTTGGCAAAGTTAATCAATGGTTACTTTTTGAGAAATTTTCTTTATATATTCTCTAGGTTGTTTTTTTAAGAAAAAATTATTTAACTCACTTTAGTATCCTTTGCTAAGTCCTCTTTGTGTAAGATTGCCCCAGGACTTAGTCCTTGGATCTCTTCTCTCTCAGTCCTCACTCCTTTGTTAATATCAATCTCATTCTTGGCTTTGAATATCTTCTCTACAGTGATGATTTCCAAGCTTACATCTCTAGCCTGAACCTAAGACTTGCTTGATCCACAGGCTACTAGACATCTCCCCTTGGTGTCTAATAGCTACCTCAAACTTAACGTATCCCAAACCATACCCAAAACCATATCCTGATGCCTTTCACCCTACTTCACCCATAACCTTCCTCTTCCCAGTAAATGTTAACTCTCTCCTTCCAATTGCTTCAGCAAAAGAAACTGTGGACTAATCCTTGAGTCTCGCTCATTTCCCATATCCTGTTATTAGATTCTGCAGGTCTTACCCTAACAACATCCAGACTCTCAGCTCATTCTTACGCTGCTGTCGTGGTCTGAGCCACCGCCACCGTCTCCTGCTTGGGTTGTCCTGCTCTCCTCCTCACAGTCTCGCTGTTCACATTCTTTTCTGCCTTCTTTATAGTCTTAATCGAGCACCCTGCATGAGCTTCATACACAAAAATCAAATTGTCTCACTCTTCTGTTTCAACCCTCCCCCTCTGCCAGTATTTTCTCAGATCACTTGGAATTAAAAGTGCTGAAGATGGCTCACAGGCTCCCTGTTGCCCCTCTGCCTTCATCTCTCTGGACTCTCCTTGGCTCAATCCATTCCTGTAACACCCTCTTCTTTGCTGTTTGAATCCCGCTCTTGCCTGGAATATGCTGGCCCAGAAAATCATCACTTGCTCCCTCACTGCCTTCAAAGCTTTGGTCAAATTTACCTTAACAGAGGGGCCTTCCCTGATGTCAGCTCGTGCTCTACACTCCCTGTGCCTCTTAGCACTTATCACTACCTAGACAGTTACTTTATTGTTTGTCTACTGGCACCAGAATGTAAGGTAGGCAGGGACTTTGTCTTGTTTATTCTGTGTCTCCAGAACACAGAACAGTGTTGGGTACACAGTAGGTGCTCAATAAACATTTGTAGAATGAATGAAAGAACAAACAGCTGAAAGGGCCAGCTACAGCCTCCTTGGCTTAGGTGAAGAAGCAAGTTTTTCCCGTTGCATTTTGCACGTGTGCTTCATTCTAGTGGATCCAGAGTCCGTCCTTCCTCTCCTTGTGAATTTTGTCTCAAGGATCTTGTTTGCCTCTTGTGTGACCTCTTTTGGACTGTCCTGGGCGATTCACCCATCTTCTCAAAGAATTGGCCTCGCAGATACCTGGTGACATCGTACATGACTCTCTACCACAGGTTCTTGTTCATGAGGCTCCAGGACTCCGTTTTACACCATGGGGAGGGCTGATCCTCCACCTGCTGAGGTCTGACCAGGGTCACCAAGGGCAGCATCGGGTTCTCCTTTTGCAAAAGTGCAGAAAAGCAATCATGAAACCATCAGAGGAGAGGATGGAGGTGTGGAGGCCTGCCCAGTCATAGGATTCTGGAGGAGGGATGAGTGTGCTGGGCAGGCTGCTGAGGAGGTGCTGCTTCCTGGTGCCCCCTCCTTTCCAGCACTGTCTCTGGGAAAGGTTGTTGGAACCAGAAAACACACAGCCTTGGTTGATGAAAAGCCTGTTTATTCCTAGTACACTGGACACTTTGTTCAGGAATAGTTCATCCATTTGAAAATATTGCCCTTGTAATGGTGCCAAGGTCATTGCCTGCTGGGGTTATCAGCACTGTGTGTGCCAGCTCTGACTGGGTGTTTTAATAGGTGGATCATTTCCCTGCCAGAGGGACTAAAGAACGTTGGATGGTTAATTTGTATTCAGTGCTATCCCTGCATGCAGTCTTCATATTAAGTTTTTGTTGGGACTTTAAGAAAAAAAAAGAGAAATGAATAAATAGGTTAGGATGCAATGAACGGCTTTAAAAAGGAATTTTAAGTGGTACTGACTCATTTTAGAGTTCTCCATACCCATCTGATAATAATAGTATACCTACCTTTGCAAAGTACTGGGGAGTTTGCCAACAACAACAACAACAACAACAACAAACCCTTGTATTCATTGTCTCCTTTGATGCTCAAATCAGTCCTGTAAGGTAGGGTGGTGTGGTCCCCTATTTTAGGTGAGAAAACTGAGGCTCAGGGAAATTAAATGGCTTTTGTCAAACAAGGTCAAAGAATTAACACAGTGGAACCAGCATTGTGACCCACGTCTCTTCATGCCCAGGTTTGACCGTGTCCAGCCCATCATGGTGAGCTGGGCAGGTGTAGAGGGGAAGGATCTAGCTGGGTTTGGACAGAGATGCTTGAAGTGTCGAAGTGAATGTGAGTGAAGAATAATTTTGTTACTAGCTATAGCCCTCTGTCAGCCAACACATGGTAATAAATACAGTTGCTCACCTTGAAAATGGTGTGAAGCCCCTACCTGCCGAGTGGATGATGAGTATCCACTCAAGTGTGGCCAGGCCTGGGGGAGGCAAACATCCCAGGCAGCAGCCTGTGGCACTGTGGGAAAATCTCTACTCTGGTTTTTAAGAGATCAGGGTTCTAGTGCCAGCTCCACAGTACATAGGTCCATTGTGTGACTTTGAGCAAACAAGGTCTATAATCTGTAAAAACAGATTTGATCACATCTGTTCACCCCCCTGGTATACACAGCCAAGTTTTATTGCAATGTACCAGTGGCTGGAATAAAGAAATAAAAAGCTCGCCCATCAAGTTTGTGAATGCCATGAAGCTAGAGTGTAGCTAATAATGACAAATGACAGATAAGTTTTCTTGAAGACCTTGAGACTTGTAGGAACATTTAGATGAAACGTCTAAAGTAAATGCACAGAATTGTATTTAGGTTTAACAAAAATTGCACCAGTGACAGCATTTGTTCTTGATGCACATCTTGTTTACTTGTTGAAAGGATTTGTTGAAAGGGAATACACAGGTTTGGGCTCGAGAAGATTTAAGAGTTTTAATTGACTCAAATCTCAATATGAATGGGGATTGACAAAGAAGTTAGCACAACCATGGGCACTCCCAACACAAGTGTAGAATCTAGGACAAGGAACCACATTGGGCTTGCATGCACGGCCAGGAGAGCATTGGGTTCTGTAAGCATGTGCTTAATAAGGTTATTGACAAACTGGAACTAGCGTAAATGGTTGGGAAATCATGGTCTATGTCAGGGGTTTTAAGGCCTGTAAGGAGAACACTTAGTGGGCTGACATGATGGTGGTTTGCACAGAAATAAATGGCGAGGAGGATGAGGAAGTGCATAATCCATGTGGGTATCTGCAGGGCCAAAGCTAATCCAGCAAATGAAACTAAAGGGAGGCAGAGTTTACCTGTAAAAATGGAAGCAGGAGGCCTTGCCAGGTGGTGAGCTTCTTGTCAGATGTGCAGGCAGTGGCAGCCTGACCTCCTTGTGGGGACTGGCGCGGAGGTTCCAGCACCATGTGGGATTGGAGCTAAGGAAGGGCTCTTGACTGACAGCAGCAATCTAGGAAATGGGACAATGAGTGAGATGAAAACTGGAAACGCTCTGTAAATGTGAGGTTGTACTGTTAGGCGCTGAGGAGGAAGGCCCTGAGCATTCCCCTCAACTCGGACTTTCCACCGTTCCCAGGTAGGGCGAGAAGTCTCTGTCTATAGTCACTCCTTACTATCTACAGCCAGTCTCTAAGCTCTGCCCGTCCCTCTGCATATGCCTGCACACAGTCACACAGTTTGCTAAGAAGTGTTTGTTCGTTTGTTTTAGACAAGGTCTCACTCTGTTGCCCAGGCTGGAGTGTTCCTAAGCAGCTGGGACTATAGGCATGTGCCACCATGCCAAGCTAATTTTTTAATTTTTTTGTAGAGATGGAGTTTCGCCATGTTGTCCAGGCTGGTCTGGGACTCCTGGGCTCAAGCAGTCCTCCCACCTAAGCCTCCCAAAGTGTTGGAATTACAGGCGTGAGCCACCGCGCCCAGCCTGCTGAGACTTTTGAATGTGTTCTGTTTCCACCACACAATTGAGAACACTAAAGTACCAGAGACTTCCAGGGTGGGGAAGAAATCCAGAGGCTGCTCCTGAAAGGGGTCACCCTTGAGTGTGAGTCTGTTCCAAGTAAATCAAGTGAGCTGGAAGATCGGTGAGCTTGGATTTATTTGGTATCTTTTTTTTTTTTCTTTTTAAAGGGGAGCTGTAGAATTAAGGGTTGAGGTTTTTCTTTCTTATTCTCTTTAGAGGTTTTTTGGCTACCTAATACATCAGCTGAACTAATCTGCAGAAAATAAATTTATCTTTAAAATAGAGCTATTTAGATGCCTGAGTAACAAACTCTATCTCAATAGAAGCTATTGGCAAAATGAAGCTCACCTCTTAGGCTGACAGCACTGTGGAAATGATGCTCAAAGTTTCAGGGGTGAAACCAGATTGGCTTCTGGCCAAGGGTACCTTACTAATGGGCGTATTTGCATTTGGGGAGGAAAAGACCTGTGACAACACAGCCACGTGGTTGTTCCTCATAACCCACAGTTGGGTTTCATCTGGACTCCCTCCCCACCCCTAACGTCTGCCGATGTATCTGTGTCTAAAGCCATAGTTTACTCTTTTTTATCCTCATCCTTCAACCAGCCCTACATCTTACGTGCCTGCTGTCCAGACTTCTCTTAAATCTATCTGTTCCTTTCCACCCCAACTATCAACTCAACTGAATAGCCACTAAATGAGGCACTGTGCTAGGCTCTGAATTGCAAAAATCATTAGGGCATTTGGTCTTATTACTTCAGTCCTGGGTTATGCACCTGTGCCAGGAGGTGCAGCTGATTTTCCTGATTACGCTTCCAGACGTGCCACTCCTTCTCATACACACAACTCTTGCTCAGACACTGCTCAGACACTGTCCTGTACTTCCTGTAAGGTACAGTCAAAACCTGCGTTTTTCAGAGGCCTCTGCAGCCTGCACCCATTGTGATTGTGCAGTCTTAGCTCCTTTTGGCCTTGTGGAAGGACAGTGGATTCTAGAAAGATCCCTGCCCAGCCACTTCCTGCCCACTGTGACCTTGAGCAAAATCTCTGGCTCCAAGTGTTGTATGGGTGGTGGTGAAGGGGTAGCAAGGAAACTTGAGTGGGTTTGTCAGAACTAGGAGCAGTAAGAAAACTTGAAAGAGCCTCCTGTCTTAAGAAGGCACTTGACTGCCTCTGATCAATTCAGGGAGGCTTCAACAGCTCTTAAGAGGATTAGGCCAAAGGACTTCAGTGAAACTTTTGTGCTTTTGTTCCCTAGAGTGGAAACCCTTGACACGTGTTACACACAAACAACACTTGGGGTGGAACAAGAACTTTACAATGATCTGTCTGGGACCTATAATACAATTCAGCATCTCTTTAGAGCTTCAGTCTATCAAACATTTTCAGACTATTTCACTTAACCTTAACAGTTATTGAAATGCTTGGGGGGGGGAAAAACCTCCACATTTGAGATTTCCGTAGCAGAAGCATCACCAGCAGCCTCAACAGCCATTCAAAAAGATATCATCTGCAGGCTTGTTACCTCTTATCGTCCCTCCATTGTATTATAGAACTCTTAGAGAGATTGCCTGGAAAGAGGTAAAGTATGCATAGACATGGTCAGCCCCATTTGCAGCTGAGGAAATGAGACTCAGAGTGGCAAAGTGACTTTTTCAGAATCATAGCAGTAAATGGTAGCACTAGGAAGCTAAGCCTGATCATCCTGTTCTTGTCCTGTTGAGGAGATAGTGAGAGCAAAGGAAAGTGGCAACAATGAAGGAATAAAACCCAGCTCATCCCCCTGTTCCTCATGCCCAACCCTTGCCAAGACTTCAGGTAACAGAAGGAAGAGAACACATAGCTGGGCCCGGAAGAGCTGTGCATGTCCCACAGACCACGAGTGTGGAGCCCATGGCCGTGTGAAGGGGGTGGGGTCCCAGTCCTAGAAGCAGGATCATGGAAGTGGCCTTGGAGGACCTGACGAGGAAGCCTATGATCTTCCAGGTACTTTTAGGTGATGTGGATTTAGACACTGGATGTGGCTGTGAAGCGGGCTTTTGCTTTTTTGGTTGTCCGGCATCCATTTAATCACGCCCCAGCTTCCTGCTTGGGAACTTCCACTAACGCTGTCAGTCCATGGACTTCTAGAGGAGCTGAATCTACCGCTGGCTCAGGAACAGGAACCTGACCTGGGCCTAAGCTAATGAATCCATCAAATTTACCTTGGCAAAGTGATTGCCTCAGGAATGGGCAGTGACCCAACTAGAGCCAATAGGACTTTTCCCAGGTATCCTGAAACAGACAGTCTTTTTCTCCTGGATGTGGACCTGAGACAGTATAGTTCTGGGAGTTGCTGACAACCATCTTATGGTCATGAGCTGATTTGAGATTGGCTTCAACAAGCAGGAAGTGGAACAGATGGAGATAAATTGGATCCTGGTAAAATTTGTTTGGAATCTTGTATATGTTGATTTTTCTCCTGAATTTTTTTCAGTTATATGAACCAATACATTTTGTTTGTTTAACCCAATATGGGTCATGTCTTCTCTCAACTGCAGGTGAATGCAGTTTACTTGTTTCATAAAGTAGGATTTTAAACATAAACAGTATGCAGAATAAAAGTTTGTCATACAGATTTCTTATCATGGAACTTCTTTTTTATAGAATTGTGGAAAGCTTGCAAAGGGCTTCTGCTTCTGACTATGATGGAGTGACTGGTATCAGATGGCCCTCTTGTCAGGAACAACCATAAAAGCTATACTTCACCCAGCTTTTTGATAGCATGGAGAAATGTCAAGGCAGCTGGGATTGGAAGGAGTAGATAGGATCCCTGACAGAATGAAGTACAGTTCCAATAGAAAAGAAAGCCCAGATTTTCTGGAAAGTGACAAGCTAATTTCAAAATTTATATGGAAAGGTAAAAGTCCAAGAATAGCAAAGATTCTCAGGAAAAAGAAAAAACATTTTCTTAACATGACTAAATATGAAAACTTATTATCTGGTTACAGTAACTAAAACAGAATGATATGACCTCAAGTATAGATAAATAGATTATTGGAACAAAATAAAAAATCCAGACCCAGAAATATACAGTCTTTTATTTTCAGCAAAGGTGCCACTGCAATGCAGTGAAGAAAAGATGAGCTTTTCAATAAACAATGTGCTGAGTCAATGGGATATATACTTGAGAAAAAATGAACTTGACCCCTACCTCACACTATACACAAAAATCACTTTCAGATTGATTACAGACCTAAATGTGAAAGATAAACAGTAAAGCTTCTAAAAGCTTTAAAAGCATTAAAGAATATCTTCATGGCCTTGTTCATTCTGGTATTTCCTCAAGAGTTTGGTACGTGGTCAGTGTTTGATAATTGTCCATTACATGAATTATGGAGTAGGGGAAATAAAGTGACAGCAATGGATGGGAGGCTGGTGTGAGAGCAGCAAAGGTAGCAGTCATGGGATCAGGGAGAAAGGACACACTTCATCATTCTGGGGTAATTTTTAGCAAAAGATACATAATCCCTCCATCAAGGAAGGTGGAAGCCATGGCAGGTTGGAGGAGCAGGCCAGGAAGGCTCTAAGCCAGCCAAGCCCACAGAAAGTCAAACATTTGTACTCTCCTGAGGACTCCGGGCTTTTAGCTTGTGGGACTTCATTCAAAATTTCTGTCCTTGTATTTCGTAGTTGTTTTAAGAATCGGAATAACTATATATTATTAGTTAATAACTTACATATTTCACTTGTTAAATTTTGGCATTGCTGCTTACAAAGTGCCGCAGCTGGCCAGGTCTTGTGGCTGATGCCTATAATCTCAACACTTTGGGAGGCCGAGGTAGGAGGATTGCTTGATCCCAAGAGTTTGAGACGAGCCTGGGCAACATCGTGAGACCCTGTCTCTTAAAAAAAAAAAAAAGTTTAAAAAAAATTAGCCAGGTGTGGTGGTGCATGCCTGTAGTCCCAGCTACTTGGGAGGCTAAGGTGGGAGGATCCCTTGAGCTTGGGAGGTCGAGGCTGTAGTGGGCTGTGGTTACACCATTGCACTCCAGCCTGGGTGACAGGATGAGACCCTGTCTCAAAAATAAAATAAAAAATAAAACATGTCTGCAAATTCTTTGATGCTTCTGCCATTGAGAGGTAGGTTTATGTATCCTTCCGCTTCAATCTGGGCCTTAGTTATTTGTTGACCCACTTTAGTGACTGGTTGGCCATGGAATAAGGCAAAAATTATCCTAAATGTCTACAATGTTAGGTTATAAAAAGCAACACTGCTGTAACTGGTTCTCTTGGGATACTTGCCTTTGCAGCCCCAAGCTGTCATGTAAGAAGTCCAAGGTTGCCAAGCTTTGAGCAAGTCTCAGCCACATCGAAGGCCAGATGAGGGTTTTCTGGATAATGGGCCCAGTTGAAATCCCAGCCAACAGATGCCATCAATTACCAGACACATGAGTAAGGCTGCCTCCAGATGACTCCTGTCCCTCATGACTGAGTTGCTCCCAGCCTCCAAGTCTTGCCAATCAAGACTCTAGACATTACAAAGCCATGGCAAGCTGTCCCCACTTTGCCTTTGCCAAATTTCCAACCCACAGAATCTGTGAACATAATACAATGATTATCTTTTACTGCTAAGTTCTGTAATAGTTTGTTACACAGCAGCAGATATTTGGACTATCAGTCATGATGTACTTTCATCAGCACACACAGTTTGCAGTAACTGCTGTTATGAAAAAACAGTTGCTTGTGTCTTATGTTTCAAATATACATCTATATAGTATCTAACAGTTTCTATTTACTCTAATAGTCAATGATGTCAATTTCAGTGGCGTCTACAAATTAAAAGCCCCAAATACAATGTCCTTCCACCCAAAACAGACGTGTGAACACGTTGATATTGTGTGGTTTCTATAACATGCTCATGAGACTGAGGGAGGAGTAAATACATAGCACTTTTATACTCAATTCTCGAGTAAGTGTCCTGCATTTTGACTTGGGCTCAGAAGGTGTTTCTCACGGTCTGGTAGGAAGCCTGGTGAGGGAGGCTGACACTCTAGTTCACCTGAAGGCAGAACAGAAATGACGATGGGGAGCTGGTGTTGGAGGCAGGGAGGAGAACGTCCTGGTAATCTGGCTGGAAGTGGCCAGTCTTTCTGTTTAGATAAAAGAAAAAACTCAAACTAGACTTCAACGTAAAAATGCCTCATGGGCTATACATAAGACTCCATGTAAAACTATGTGTTACTGAAAGCCTAAAAACAAAGGATTGACAAAATCATACGAAGCAAAGGCAAATAAAAAATAGGGATTGGCACCTCTAAAATCAAACAAGTTTGAATTTAGAGAAGTATTATTAAATTATCAGAAGAAGTATTAAGCAAGACAAAGCATGATGTTTTGTAATGATAAAAGTGTAAACCACAATGAAACCCTAGCTATATATCTAGTTACAAATAGATATATAGTAAATTATAATAGTGATAAATTCATAAGACATAAACTACAGAAATTCAAAGAGAAATAGAAAAATACTAATGGTAGAAGATTTTAATTCTTTTACCTGAGACTTTGACAGGTACAAAAAAATAAGAATATTGAAGACTAAAATAATGTAATTTAAAAGATAGACTTTATGAACATATATTCAAATGCTATATCAGAATATATCTTCTTTAAAGTACTCATGCAATAATCACAAAATGTTACTCTTACATTAGATTGAAATAATGCTTCACTAATTTGCAAAATGGAGAAATAGTGTAGGTAAAACTCTCAGACAGCATTTCCACAAAATGGAAATTAGTTTTTAAATAATTTTAAATCTAAAAACCTTATCATTTAGAGCATTTAAACTCTTCATTAACTTTCTGATCAAATAGGAAATTTAAAAGTATAGGAAATCTACAAAGTAACAGCAACACATATATAATCAGAATCTATGGGATATTGCTAAATCGATAAACAAGAAAGAAAATAAATGAAGTATCCAGTTCTAGAAGTTTAAAAGAACAATAACACTAAGGCAAACAGATGGAAAGAATACTAACTAAAAAAAAATCAATCCGATAACTGATTCTTTAGGGGAAAAATAAAAAACTATGTAGATGTTAATTAATCTAATCAAGAAAATAGGGAGAAAGCACAAATATATAAAATTTTAATAAATGAAGTGAAGAAATCATAAAAGGCTACTTTGTTTAACTGTATGTAAATAAATGGCTAAATGGATGTTTTTCGAGGAAACATAAATTTCCAAAATTGGTCAGAACAGAAAGCTAAACAGACAAATTAACATGGAGAAATTAGAAAATGTTATTAATAATATTAATAACTAAATAGCAATAGGCTCTTATAGTTTATTAAGCAAATTCTATAAAACTTTTAAGGAACTAGTAATTTCAATGCTATTTAAGATGTTTCAGAACAAAGGAGGAGAATCAAAGGTGCAAATTCTTCTTATGAAGCCAGTATAACATTGATATTAAAACCCAACAAAATGGCAACAAAAATAAATAAAATTATAGCCCAATCTCACCTAATGAATATTGCTGTAAAAATCTAGAATAAAAGAAACAGACCCATTAAAGTCAGAAAATAGATGAAAATATGTATTATTATTTAACAATGAACTGGAAATGCTAGTCAACATAATTAAACAAGAGAAAAATAGAGGTTTGAAAACTTGAAAGTAGGAAGTAAAATTACCATTTTGTGTAGATAATATTTACTTTAGAATTCAAGACAATCAACTAAAAATATGTTATAAATAATAAGAATATTTAAGAAGCATGTTACAGAGTTAACATTAGGAAATCAATAGTCTAATTATGTAGAAACAATAGCCAGTTAAAATGTGACAGAAGAAAAAACTCATGTATAATAGGAACAAAAAAATAAGTTGTCCAGAACAAATTGTTTTGTGTGTTTGTTTTGAGACAGAGTCTCGTTATGTTGCCCAGACTGGATTCAAACTCTTGGCTTCAAGTGCTCCTCTCACTTCAGCCTCAAGAGTAGCTGAGACTACAGGCAGGTGCTACTACTGCCCACAGCCAGAATAAATTTAAAAGGAAATTGTGCAAGGACTATGTAGAGAAAACTTGAAAATGCAAATGAAGATTTTAAAAAATAGAAAGACATGATGTTCTTGGGTAGGAATATTCAACACTGTAAATATGTCAATTCTCCCTAAAGTAATATATAAATGTAAAACAATGACAATAAAAATACTATCAGAATATTCTTTTGGAATTAAATAAGCTGATTGTATAGTCTATTATAAAAATAAATAATTACTAACCAGAAACAAATCTGAAAAAGGATACAAGGAGGTGTATTAGTTTTCTATTACTGCATAACAAATTATCATAAATTTAGTGTATTAACACAATACCTATGTATTAGCTCTCAGTTCTGTGGGTAAGAAGTCCCAGCACAGCAAGAACGGGTTCTCAGCTCAAGGTCTAATGAGGCTGAAATCCAGGTGTCAGCCAGGCTGCATTCTGATCTGGAGGAGGGACTGTGGGAGAATCAGCCTCCAATTTCATTGAGCGTGTTGGACAAATTTAATTCCTTGTGGTTCTAGGATTGAGGACCCAGTTTCCTTGCTGACTGTCAGCCAGGGCCTCTCAGCTCCCCAGAGGCCTCCCTCATTCCTGGCCACACAGCCCCCTCCATTTTTAAAGCCAGCCAGGAAGAATCTCCCTCATATTGATTTCCTTCTTGTTTTGAATCTAGTCTCCAGGAAAAGCCCATTCTATTTTAAGGTCTCACCTGGGTCAGGTCTACTCAGCATAATCGCTCTTTTTTAAAGTCAGCTGTGCTAAATAACATAACTTAATCATGGAGTAACTATCCCATCATTCACAAATTCCAGGGGTTATAAAAGATGTTTATACCTGGGAGCAGGAATCTTGGGGATCAACTTAGAATTCTGCCTACCACAGGGGGTAATAGCCTTACTATTACTATTACTATTACTATTACTATTACTATTACTATTACTATTACTATCACTATTACTATTACTATCACTATTACTATTACTAATATAAAAACATACTAGAAGGTAACAGTTAAACAGTATGACACTCCAAGGTGGGCGGATCGCTTGAGCCCAGGAGTTCGAGACCAGTCTGGGCGACATAGAGAAACCCCATCTCTACTAAAAATAAAAAAATTAAAAATTAGCTGGGCATGGTGGTGCATGCCCATAGTCTCAGCTACTTGTGAGGCTGAGGCAGGAGGATCACTTGAGCCCAGGGAAGTTGAGGCTACAATGAGCTCTGATCGTGCCACTGCACTCCAACCTGGGTGACAGAGTGAGACACAGTCTCAAAAAAACAAAACAAAACAAAACCAGTATGACAATGATGAACAAATAGGTCAATATTTATTGATCAATAAATAATAGATTCAGGGCTGGGCACAGGGGCTCACATCTATAGGAGTTCGAGACCAGCCTGGCCAACATGTTGAATCCCTATCTCTACTAAAAATAGAACAAAAAAATTAGCTGCGCATGGTGGTACGTGCCTGTAGTCCCAGATACTTGGGAGGCTGAGGCAGGAGAATCGCTTGAACACAGGAGGCGGAGGTTGCAGTGAGCCAAGATCACACCACTACACTCCTGTCTGGGCAACAGAGTGAGACCTTGTCTCAAAATAATAATAATAATAATAGTTTCTATAGATAAGTAGGTCTAAATTGAAGTCAAGGAATAAATCCAAAAGCATATAGAGATACAGAACATGAGAAAGATGATTTTCAAATTTTTGGTGAAAAAGATCAATTATTTCATAAATGACAGCCATCTGGAAAAAGTAGAGTATGATCTCATATTAATTATATAAAAATCACATAACTGCTATAACAAACCCCAGGTTCTCAATGGTTTCACATAATTAAAGTTCATCCTTATGTATGTCATGTACGGTTGGCTGTTACCAGGTTGTGTAGTCTCTCTTATGGTCATTCAGGGAGCCAAGCTCTATTCATCTGGACACTCTCTAGAGCTGTGCTGTCTGTTGTGTTGGTTACTAGCCCCAGTCCAAAGTGAGATGTGCTGTGAGTATAAAATACACATCAGATTTTGAAGATATAACATGAAGAAAAGAATGTAAAATAGCCCATTGATACATTTTGTACTGATTACTTGTTGAAATGGTAATATTTTTGATATATTGGGCTTAATAAAATATATTTTGACAATTCCACTTTTTGTTTTTTTGGTTTTTTTTGAAATGGAGTCTTGCTCTGTCACCCAGGCTGGAGCGCAGTGGTGCGATCTTGGCTCACTAGAACACCCGCCTCCCAGGTTCAAGCAATTCTCCCACCTCAGCTTCCCAAGTAGATGGGATTACAGGCACCTGCCACCATGCTCAGCTAATTTTTGTATTTTTGTAAAGAAGGGGTTTAACCATGTTGGCCAGGCTGGTGTTGAACTCCTGACCTCATGTGATCTGCCCGCCTCAGCCTCCCAAAGTGCTGGGATTACAGGCGTAAGCCACCACACCTGGCCTAATTTTTCTTAATATGGCTACTAGAAAATGTAAAATTCCATTTATGTCTTGCATGTATGGCTCACACTTATTTCTATTGAACACCACTGCTCTGGAATCTTCTCCAGAGCCTTCCCCATGGTGACTTGAGATGGCAGATAGGGAAAACGAGAGGGTCCCATGACTGTCCCTCACATTCCACTGGCCAGAACTCAGTCACATGGTCATACGCAACTGCATGGGAAGGGGAGAAAATGTTGTCCAGCTGTGTGCCAAGAGGAAGGGGAGATGGATTTGATGAACAACTAGGCACCTCTTCCACAGATCCCTCACTCACACCTTGCACCAAAACAAACAGTAAAGGAATGAGATTAAAATGTGGTAAAGAGGAAGGAAGGAAAAAAGAGAGAAAGGGAGGGAGCCAGAAGAAATGGGAAAATTTTTAATTTTAAAAATAATTTTTAGAAATATTTTTAGAATTAAAAAAAAAATCTCAGAATATAAAAGGTCCAAGTATGACTCAGAATGTAGAGCTATAAAAGAAAAAAGAAAAGATCAATTTAAACAATCTTGAAATTAAAAAAAATTCTACCTGACAAAAGAAAACACCACAAACAAAAACAAGTCAAATTCTAACTGGGAAAAATCTGACACATTGATATCTCAACCAAAGTATAAATTTCCTAAAGTATAAAGACCTCTTACAAATCAATTTTAAAAGAGCAATAAAACCCTATAGAGTAGTGAGCAGAACATGTAAAGAGATAATTCACTGAAAAGGAATAAAAACAGTTTCTAAAAGTATGAAAGAATGATTCTTGACTTCACCTATAACTAGAAAAACACAAAGCTATATGTTTAACCTGTCAAACTGGCAAAGATTAAAAGATGGGTAACACGTTGTGTTGGTGATGGTGTGAAGTCAGGTTGGTGGGGTATAAATTGCTCTAACCTCTGTGAAAAGCAATCTGACAGTTAAATTCAGCATATCCTTGCTCTTTGATCCAGTAAACCCACTTCTAGCAGTTTATCTTGCAGATGTACATGATGAAAAGACAATGTACAGTAATACAGTAGTCATGGTGAAGATTTGACATACTTAAATGTTTGTCAATGTGGAAACAGTTAAATGCAATGGAATACTGTGGAGCCATATAAAGAACGAGGCCTAATATATATGTGTGGTATGTATGGTCATGACTAGTATTCCATACTCTACTCTTAGTCACAAAAGCAACATAAAAATAGTGCATAGTGTGGAAGGGTAGACAGAGATTGACTTCTGAGAGAGGAAGGAGAATATTTAGAAGGTAATCAGGGGCCGGAGGAAAGAGATGAGAGAGCAACTTTCCAGCCGGGCATGGTGGCTCACACCTGTAATCCCAGCACTTTGGGAGGCTGAGGTGAGCGGATCACCTGAGGTTAGGAGTTCGAGACCAGCCTGGCCAACACGGTGAGACCCTGTCTCTAATAAAAGTACAAAAATTAGCTGGCCATGGTGGCACGTGCCTGTAGTCCAAGCTACTTGGGGGGCTGAGGCAGAAGAATCACTTGAACCCAGGAGGTGGAGGTTGCAGTGAGCCAAGATTGTGCCACTGCACTCCAGACTGAGCGACCGAGCGAGACTCTGTCTCAAAAAAAAAAAAAAAAAAAGAGCAACTTTCCTTTTATAATATATCCACTTCAAAAACTTTTTGCTGTTCAAATTTTCTACAATGTGCATGTATTGGCCATTTTTAAAAGTAGATAATATATATTTAAATTTTGGAAGCAATGTCCTTCTTTGTGTTATTTGTGTCCTCTGAGATGCAAGTAATTCATTGGGGAACACACCTGTAATGGAAAATGGGGATGGAGCCAGAGGCGGTGGGGAGGACGCTCAGAGTGTGATGAAGGTCTGACCCTGGAGAAGACAGGAGAGAGGGAAGGAAATTTGGACAAGGTCAATGAACGTCCTTGAGCCAAAATTGCCCATCAGAAGTCCCACCCCTCCCAGGAGAAGGCGTGCCTTCCTATTCCTGCTACACTGAGAGGTTGGCTGGGGGCAGCCCCTGGGAAGCGCAGCCCCAGATGTGTTGATGGATTCAGAGCACAGCAGCTGGGGCCCTCGATCAGCTGCACTCCCTGCAGCAGATCTCATGGCTGTGGCCCCTCCAAAATCTGTGCTGATCACCTCTTCACTGAAGTTTGCAAATATTGCTCTTATGTGATGACTTCCTTGATTTTATAGTTACAGTGACTTGGATTCTTCTGATTCTAGGAAGTAACTTTTTTCTTTAATCATTTATTCATCCATTCATTTAACCAGTCTTTATTAAATACTTACCACATGTTATGTACTGAGCTAAGTGCTGGGGACACAAAAGTGAACAAAACAGACCTGGGTCCCAGATTCATGGACTTGAGGATCTGCTGAGCAGGCAGAAATGAATCAAACGATCAGCCAGCATATAACTTCCAACTCTAGTGAATGCTGCAGAGAAAAAGTGTAGAAAGTCATGATGCATCTGACACCAGTGGAGTTTGGGGAAGGCTCCACAAAAGACGTGAAATATTAGAAATAAATGCTCATTGAGAAAACAGTGTGCAGAAGAGTGTAAAGTACAAAACCAGGCCAGGTGGTGGCTCACGCCTGTAATCCCAGCACTTTGGGAGGCTGAGGCAGGAGAATTGCTTGAGCTCAGGAGTTCAAGACCAGCCTGGGCAACATAACAAGATCCTGTTTCCACAAAAGATCAAAAAATGAGCCAGGTGTGGTGGCACGTGCCTCCCATAGTCCCAGCTACTCAGGAGGCTTTGGTGGGAGGATCTCTTGAACCAGAAGGCCAAGGGTGCAGTGAGCTGAGATTGTGCCTCAGCACTCCAGCCAGGGTGACAGAGTGAGACCATGTATCAAAAAAAACAAAAACTAAAAAAAAGAACAAAACTAAAATCACTCATAATTCTAGAACCAGAAATAACATCACCTGGCAGCTTTCTTTGTCTTTTACAAAAAATGCAGTTGTCTAATACAGCATTGTTCAATAGAATGGAATGTGAGCCACATATGTAATTAAAAATTTTTAAGACTCTCGAGACATTTTATAAAATTTTTGGAGAAGTGCTGTTCTCATTTGCATTGCTGGCAGTCCCCAGAGTGCATGTCTCACTGTGACTCTGGCAGTGGTGACCAATGTAATTTCCTCTAAATTTGTTAATTTGATTTGTCAAATTTGGCATTTCCTTATTTTCACAAACAATTCCGAAGTCTTTGCATTCTAGAGAGGCTGAACATTCTTTGTCCCTCTGCTCATTAGCTAATTCATTTCTAGTTTTACATTACTAATTTTCTTCTTTTAGAAGTGAATGAATGGTGCCTCTTACATTGAATGGAGTCAGATGAAGCCTGATACTTGTATTTATTTTCATATGCTAACATGGTTTGATTTCAAATCTCACCAACAATGGTTAAGCTTTGACGACTGGGAGATGCAGTGCTGAGTATTAGGGGAAATACACTGAGAGCTGGAGGGTGCTCACAGGAAGCATACGAGTCCTGGAGGAAAACAGCAGGCCGGGCACAGCAGCTGAACCACGAGGCTGTGCACACTCAGGTACCATGGGACGTCTGGGCGCCCACGAGAGCAAGAGTGGGGCTGGGTAGCTGACTCTGGAGGGATCAGGTTCATGGAAGCAGTGAGATTTGAAACAGATCTGGGGGAGAAGGATCTCCACGAGCAGGGTGGGATGAGAGGAGCCGAGGGCTGGGCTGGAACGTAGTGGTGTCTAATAGCAGATGTGGGAGACAAAGCAGGAAGGTCTGCTGGGCCCCTGTTCTAGCAGATTTTAAATAACCCCCTGAGGCTTTATTTTATAGATTTTGAGAACCTGGCCAGGCGTGGTGGCTCATGCCTCTAATCTCAGCACTTTGGGAAGCTGAGGTGGGTGGGACACTTGAGGTCAGGAGTTCGAGACCAGCCTGGCCAACATGGTGAAACCCCGTCTCTACTAAAAATGCAAAATTAGCTGGGCTTGGTGGGGCACACCTGTAATCCCAGCAACTTGGGAGGCTGAAGCAGGAGAATCCCTTGAGCCCAAGAGGTGGAGGTTGCAGTGAGCCAAGATTGTGCCACTGCACTCCAGCCTGGGCGACAGAGTAAGACTATTTCAAAAAAAAAAAAAAAAGAATTTTAAGGACTTGATGGTGCTTTTAAGCGGTTTTATTTTTCCTTTGAGAAGAGAAAATCCTAATTCACAGAGCTTTTCAAGGGAAAGGGCCTAAAGAGAGAAAAGGTGGCGTATCCTCAGCTCTTCCGCTGAAGTCAGCCTACCAAGGAGAGATCAGCTTTAGTTCCTCAGAGACATGCCCAGTGATTCCAGGTGTGTGCAGGAGAGTGGCCAAACAGCTAAGGCAATAAGTCTGTTCTGAAGAAGACTTCTGTGTGTCAGGGGGCCCACCTGCCGTGGCCAGGGAGGCTCTGCTCGTGCTTGAACCAGGCTTCTGCCAGGCCCCCTCCACCCACTCCATGCCTGCCCTCTCCACCCACCCCCTCCTCTACCCCCTCCCCTTCACCACCTCCCACACCCTCTTCACCCCTGCCCCTAAACCCCCACCTACCCTGGGGTCTAGTCCTTTGGGGGGAACATGAACTTGGCCTTCTTTAGAGCAGGCTGACCAATGGCTACCTCCATTCAGAAATGCTTGCTGTAACTCAGGACATCCTGTGTTGGCTTTGTCCCAAAGTCCAGGTGAAAATCTCCGAGGCCTCTGCACATCTTAGGAAGGAAGAGGGACCAAGCATCTAATGAGGTCTCTGATCTGGAGAGGAGAAGCAGCTTGAGCCAGGGAAAGCCTCTTCCAGCACAGACAAGGCAGCCCTTTCTTTAGTGGGTGTCCTTTTCAGAACCAGGTGTTGCTAAGATTTAAAAG
Organism: Pan paniscus; assembly: GCF_029289425.2. Taxonomy (NCBI): domain Eukaryota; kingdom Metazoa; phylum Chordata; class Mammalia; order Primates; family Hominidae; genus Pan; species Pan paniscus. Next base: position 128,787,589 of record NC_073254.2, read on the forward strand.
GTATTCTGTTTGCTAATTCAACTGAAATACACACAATCCGCCCCCAGTGCTGGGTTCAACATCTTTTTGCCAAGGCGGTTTTTACAAATGCTGATGAACCACTCCATGTGGCTTCCTAGGCAAGCACATTCCTCAAGCATTTTGACACCGGCTAATGATTTAAAGTCCCTTTGGCTCCATAAACAGTGGAGGCCGGCCCAAAGTGTTGGCTGATTAGAAACCCATTGGGCAGGCTCGCCCAAAAGGGCCTGGGGCTGGGTGAGCGCTCTACCTGGCTTCCCTCCTTGGGTGAGGAGGAGTGGGGTGGAAGGAAGGTGAGAAGGTGGTGCCCCTTTTCTGGATCTCTTGGTTTCCCTTTGACTCTCCATGTAGTATTCTCTGCATACACACACACTCGCACGCACACACGCGCACACACATGCACACTCATATGCGCACGCACACTCGTCTCTGCCTATGACTGTTCGATATCTTGTTGAATAGGCTCTGTGAGGGGCTGGGGGAGGGGCACATGTTGGAGAGAATGCCTACTTTTACTTCACTCGCAAAGATTCATCCCAAATTCTGTGGGGGTGTGTTGGCAAGGAGGGGAGGCAAGACTAAACAGAGGGGATAAAAACTTGCATCCGCATGATTGCTTTTTAAAAATATGACAACTTGTGAAAGCTTTATTTTCTGTTTATAGTGAAAGGCATTTCTTCTTGCCATTTACAGAGCAATTCTGCAAGAGAGCTTCAGCAAAATTCCAAAACAATCGCATCGAGCGTCGGCACAACGCAGGTCTCCCGACTTTGACTGGTTCCAGGCGAAGTTTCTTTTGTCGTTTGCTAGCCTCCAGGGATGCAATCTCTACACTCTCTGTGGGATGGAGGGGGAAGTTGAGTGGAGGGAACATTAAATATTAGGAAACCCGAAGAAAAAGCAAAAGCAAAACCAACTGCTTTCTCAGGCTGCCCTTCCGAGGTTCGTAGTCCGGGAACGATGAAGGGAGACTGCCACCTATGGGCCAGGTTCCAGGGACGCCCGCACGTGGCGTTCTGCGGGACAGACGCAGTCTTAAGGTAGAAGGGAAGGCGTCTTCATGGGACAGTGAGTCACCGCACACTCTGCTTGCAGGCAGAAGCACTCTCAAGTCATTCAGGACAGATGAGCATTTTCCCAATTTAAAGGACACTTTTTTTTTTTTTTTAAACGAGAGTGTGATCTTGTAAGCCAAGTTTTGTAATACAAACAAAATAATGGAACTGACACCCCAGGACCCACCATTTAAATTAAACAGATGTTCAGTTCACAGTTTGGCTGCTAGGTTCCACAGTGGGATCCACTCCAGCACTATACCTGAAATTGTGTGGCTGCTTAACAAAAATGAATCAGCATAATGAATCAGAGATAAACATCCTCTTGCCGTGCCGTCCCAGTAGAAAAGCAACAGGATAAATAACAATTGGGCAAATATCAAACCCATTCCAGCAGATGCCTGTGGGTGGGGGCAAGGGAAATGAAAGTGGAATCAGACACAAAGGGGAATATAAAAGGAAGCACAGTTGTAAAACTAGAGAGGGACCTCACATACAGTCACGGTAATGGGATAAGAACTGAGGAGTATAATTCAATCACCTCTGCTCCCAACATGAAAAAGAAAAGTTATATGCTTTGAGCTTGGCAAGTGGGAGACGGCTACTGTGTTATAATGCTTCCAATGGTATCATACAGTTGTCCTTTGATATTTGAGATCTATGTGTTCGTGAATAGCAAATCCTATTATTCCCATTGTCTTCCATTATAAAATCAGATCTGCCACACAATACCTATACGATACTGGATTTAGAGTAACCAAGCAGTCCTGACTCCTGTTGCAGAGAGGGGAGTGGTGTAGGTATTTGTGTGTGCATTTTTTTTGTCTGAGTGTGTGTACATGTGCATGTATATGAAAGCATGTGTGTATGTATGTGTGTTTAAAAAAGGAGCTCAGGAAGGATTATGGTTCTGTCACTCCAAACCAAAGGAGATTTAAGGTCCTCTGCCCAGCATTATAGCACCTAGAGAAAAGCTAACCCTGTCCAGGGAGGCATCTCCCCTGAATAGGCACATGTACTGAATAGGCACAGGTCCAGACCCATCAGAAAGGCAGAGTTGGGCTGTAGAGTCTTCAACAGAAATCAGCAAGTAAAACTTGGGATGCTAGAATGGTACTGTACTTTCAGCAAGTGGCAAAGGAAACACAGGAAAGAATCCAACAGAAGCAGGATGGGGATTTTCTGGGCAGACTAGTAGGCTGGGTGAGGGAGAATAACCCAGTGTTGCACTCTATGTATAATCCACATTTTGTTTGCCCATTTTGCTCCTGAAGGACCTGTAGGAGACAGGAGCTAGGCCAGAACTGTTCTCTTAGCCCCACCAACTGAGGGTTAGTAGCATCAGTTCCTAAGTGAAGAAGAACTGGCGACCGATACCAGAACCCATCGAATGTCCTTTAGGGTTCTTTGTACATAAAAACATAAATAGTGCCAAATTCTCATTAGTAGCTCAGTTGCTCTTTAAAAAAACACTCTTTTTATCTTTTATGAAGTGTAAGTTCAAGAGTCTTTCTAGATGTTGTAATATTCGGACACCTGGTTTAGGAGGCCTCTCTCTCCCCCCTTCATATATGTGAACCGTAACCAGGAAGATCTGAGTATCTTTAACGTATTAGTAAATTATATATACTATTGTTTCATGTACTTTACATTTTATGTAAATTATATTGTATAAATATTTATGTTGCATCTTTCTAGTTTATCATTACATATTTTAGATGTATCCATGTAGGTGATAAGGATCTAGTTCACTCATTTTAATGGCTGTGCAGCATTGCATTGCATGAATAATCCACATTTGATTTGCCCATTTTGCTCCTGAAGGTCAGGTAGCTTGTTTCCACTTTTAAGCTATTACCCAGAGTGCTGAAAGAATGTGCTTTTGTTCATATCTCCTTGGACCCATGTGTCTCTTGGGAACTTCTAGACATATAGTGGCAGAATTTTTGGTCATAGGTTATGCATTAACTTTACCAGGTGTTGCCAAATCGCTCTCTACAGTGGGTCTGTCATTTTTACATGCCCACTAGCAGTGGATATAAGTATCCATTTCTCCATTCTCATCAACTTTTGGTATTGTCAGAGTTTTTTCAAGAAATTCCCACTCTAATAGGCATGAAATAGTATCTATTTGTTTTAATTTGCATCTCCTTGACTACTAATAAAGGCGAGCACATTTTCATGCGTCTATAGACCATTAAATGTCCTCTTTTGCCGATTGCTTGTTAACATCCTTAAGCTTTTTTGATGTTCGGTTGTTGCTCTTTTTCTTGCTTATTTGTAGGAACTAGTTGTATATTTTGGATAGTAATCTTTGGTTGGAAATGTGGGATATAACTATTTTCTCCAAGTCTGTGTTTGTCTTCTTGCTTTGCTGTTAGTGCCGTTTGTCATTAAGAAGTTTAAAAAAATTATCTACTTCAACTTCTCACTTTTCCATGATAATTTTTGGTTTTGTATTGTTTAAGAAACCCTACCCTCCTTGGATGTCATTGAAATATTTTCCTATAGTTCTGTCTAAATGTTTACTGCTTTTCCTTAACACATCTGAAATTTATTTTTGTTCATGCAGTGAGGTACGAATCTAATTTTTCTCTTAGAAAATATTATTAGCCAATAGTCACAGTGCCATTTATTGAATAGTCATCCTTTCCCTGCTGATTTGCAGTGTCACCTCTTATATCCTAAGTTCCTACTTACGTGTGTTTCTAACTTTTTCAGAAAATTTGCTCCATTGATCTATTTAGCTAAATGCTGATACCAGAATATTTTATTTCGTTTTCCAGGTGTAATTTTATTCCACTTTCTCCAACTTCAGAGTTCCAACCTTAGAGGACAGAGCATTATGTGGAGGGAGGGTAAAGACTTGATATGAAAAAAGTGATAATGACATAACCCTGGTTCATTTCTGGGTTTCTTCCTAGGCCAATTCAAAGCCTCAAAATAAGGTCAAGTAACACAATAGGCTCGCACTTGCATTACAAGCTGTTTAGAAAATGTGCCTAGATCTCTGACTCAGACAAGATGTCCTCCCCACCATGGGCAAGGGCTGGTGGGCAAGACACTCCCAGCCTTCTTCCAATACTAATAAATAACCTGCAGAATGAGCAGCGCTGGAGAGCTGGCCCTTGACCCACCCACTGCTACCGTTGTGGAGCCAGGCCTGCCACATAGCCCTCTGTCTTCATGTCATTGAGCTCTAGCTCCTCATTTTAGTCAAAGGTGTGCTTATAATGCTCCGCCTTCATCTCAGGATCATCTTCAGTTGCATACACATTCTGCAAGTAACTGTTTCCTGCTGGATCATCCATAATAAAGTCGGTCTTCATGTTACCTTCGATGATCTGGTCCATCTTCTGGCTAAACTCCTGCAGTCTCTCCGTCTGGCCAGGATTGGAACTGTCGCCCAGTGTGAAAGGGTTTTTGGTCACCAGTTCCCAGATATCTTTCAGCAGCCCTTCTAGTGTGGTGAACTTGCACCTGAGGATGGCCATTCCCAGTCAAATTCTGGCTCTGGGATTTCCACATTACAAGTCTCAGACTTGAGGAGGTCTCTGGTCATATCTGAGGGACCTGTGATGTGGAGGGTGATCCTGGTGCCCAAGGGTTCTACTGCTTCTCCAGATTTCACCTCATTGGTCTGATGCACGCAGTTCTTGTAGTTGGTCCCTCCTTAAAGTGAGGGATTTGTACTAGCTTCATGTTGGTCTGAGTTGGGGCATTGCATTCTGGGCCGTTTGTGTTAAACTGGAGCACTTCATTTCTGAGATCTTCCTCTTCTGGCTTCTCTGTTGGTGCTTCTGCTTGGAGCCCCAGCATCTCTTCCTGCTGTCGGGTCTGGTTGTAGTGTGTGATTACCAGGGCATCATCTTTCTGAGCAGCATGTGGGTTTTCCACAAAGCTGTTCCCTCAGGGATCATCAATGATCAGAGTGAAAGGGGAGGCTGATTGCTTTAGCTCCTTCAGTTTGACAATGAACTCATCAATTCTTTCAGCTGTGGCATCTTTGTTGCCCTTCGCGCAGGCTAGTCCTGCTCCCGGCCAGAGATAGCACGGGTGATCAATCCTTCAACAGTGTTCAGAGCTCCTTTCTGGCTAAAGGCAGGAATTTGAAAATCTAGCTCAGGAATCCTTGTGGTAGCGGAGTCAGTCTTCACCACTTCTCTGTTCATGTCCTCCAGAGCCCTGATGCTCAAAGTGTAGCGCGCTCCCTGGTCCTGGATCCTGCCTGCCGATTGGATCTCCATGTTGTTCCAGCCACAGTGGTGGTAGGAAAAGGAGCTCACGATTATTTCTCTGAAGAAGGGAATCTTGGTGAGCAGGAGGCGCGTCATGCCATTGCGGTAACAGTTCATGCACAGTGACTTGATCTGGGTGGGCTGCTGCTCCTTGTCCTCGGCGCTGATGGGCCAGAACAGATGACCCAGGGCAGGGAGCAAGTCCAGGGCGGGCGAGGGGGCAACGGCTGACCCCGGGGACCCCACTTCCACAGCCCCGGTGGCCGCCATCACCACCCTGCATCCAAATATTTTAATTACTTATTTAATTATTTAACCACTGCACTTCAGCCTTCAGCCTGAGTGACAGAGCGAGACCTTGTCTCAAAAGGAAAAAAATATATATATACATATATGTAAATGTATGTGTATGTGTATATATGTATATGTGTATATACAAAAAATTAAATAAAATTTAATTTTAATTTTATTCATAAAATAAGTTCATTTTTGTTAAGTATATTTTATTTGCCCCACATTTACTCTCAATATAACAAGGGTACAAGATATTAAACGACAAAAGATGACTCTTTTTCAACAAATGATATTGAGATAACTGGATAGGCATATGCAAAAGAATGAAGTTGCACTCCCTCTTCACTTCATTTATAAAATTAACTAAAAACAAGTTTTGCTATCTGTTAGGGTGAATCCTCTTCACTTCATTTATAAAATTAACTAAAAACAAGTTTTGCTATCTGTTAGGGTGAATCCTTTCTCTTTATGCTGTCTCAAAATTGTGGCCAGGCACCATGGTTCATACCTGGAAGCCCAACACTTTGGGAGGCTGAGGCAGGAGGATCACTTGGGCCCAGGAGTTAGAGGCTGCAGTGAGCTATGATTGTGCCACTGCACTCCAGCCTGGGCGACACAGTGAGATCCCGTCACTTAAAAAAAATTGTTTTGGCTGTTCTTAACCCCTTTATTTTTCTGGATGGATATTCTGATCTGCTTATCGAGGTCAGTGAAAACAATTCTCCATGGATTTTGAATAGAATTTATTAAATTAATAGTATAAATTTAGGAAAGCTGCTACTGTTAAGCTGTTGTCTTTCCATACATAAACAGGGTGTATCTCATCATTTCTTCAGGTTTTCTATCTTTCAATGAGGTTTTAGAGCTTTCTTTGTAAAAGTTTCATGTCATTTATTAGATTTATTAATAACATAGTTTTTTAAAAACTATAAATGTAAATGGCATGTCTTTTTATTTCATCCTCATTCTTGAATGATAGTTTAGCTGTGTATAGAATTCTAAGTTAGCTATTTTCCCTCAACACTCTAAATAGAACTTCTCTCAGATAACTAGGTATAGAAGGAACATTCCTTGCTGAGCACAGCAGCTCACACCTGTAATTCCAGCACTTTGGGAGGCCAAAGCCGAAAGATTGCTTGAGCCCAGGAGTTCGAGACAAGCCTGGGCAACATAATGAGATCCCATTTCTAAAAAAACTTTAAAAACTTAGCTGGGCATAGTGATGTGTGCCCGTAGTCCTAGCTACTCGGGAGACTGAGATGGGAGGATTGCTTGAGCCCAGGAGGTTGAGGCTGCAGTGAGCCATGGTCACACCACTGCCCTGCAGCCTGGGTGACAGAGCAAGATCCAGTCTCAAAAAACAACAACAAAAAAGGAACATTCTTTAACCTGAAAATGGCATCTACCAAACTCTAAAGCAAATATTATTCTCAGTGGTGAAATCCTAAAAACATCCCATTTGAATTCAGGAATAAGACACAGGAAATACTGGAATGCAACATCATCCTAATTATCAGGAACAAACAAGATGCAATTTTTAAAAACCATGACATATAGCTGGATTTATTTAAATTAAGTCTCAGCCCTTTAACCTATGAAGTTAGTTCATTTACATTATTGTGATTATATACTGTGGTGGATTTATTCTTTAACCTTGCTTTGTGCTTTCTGTACATTTTTTTCTTTTTCTCCTTTTTTTTTGCCTTTTATAGAACTGATCAATATTATCTTTCAAATGATTATATTTCTGTTTTTTTCATATTTACTTTAAAATTGAACAAACATACTGCTCAACAATCTTGTAGGTTAATCAATATCCCTTGGTTTCCTTTCAAACAAAATAAGGACCTTAGGTGGTTTTCTCTCTTATTCTTCTTTTCCTCTCACACATTGTTTCTAGTATTTTAATTCCATCTTTTTATGGAACCTCCATTAGTGCTTTTGTTACTATTGTTTCATACAGTCAATGCTTGTTTAGATTTGACTATGTATTTTTCAACTTTTTAATTCTCCACTGCTTTTCTAAAAACATTTTTGAGGTATAATATAGATATAATTCCTCCATTTAAAGTATACAATTCAATGGTTTTTAGTATATTGACAGTTGTACAACTATTAGCACAATCAACCTTAGTACATTTTTATGAACCTCAAAAGAAACCTCATACCCATTAGCAGTCACTCTCCAATTTCCCTCCAACCCAACCAGCCCTAGGCAACCACTAATCTGCTTTCTGTCTCTATAGATTTGCCTATTCTAGATATTTTGGAGCAATGGAATCATACACTATATGGCCTTTTGTGACTGGCTTCTTTCCCACAGCATATTTTCTTTTTTTTATTATACTTTAAGTTCTAGGGTACATGTGCACAACGTGCAGGTTTGTTACATATGTATACCTGTGCCATGTTGGTTTGCTGCACCCGTTAACTCATCATTTACATTAGGTATATCTCCTAATGCTACCCCTTCCCCCTCCCTCAACCCCACGACAGGCCCTGGTGTGTGATGTTCCCCCGCTGTGTCCAAGTGTTCTCATTGTTCAATTCCCACCTATGAGTGAGAACATCACATAGCATATTTTCAAAGTTCATCCATGTTGTAGTATGTATCAATACTTCATTATTTTTATGGCTAAATAATATTCCACTGTATGGATATACCACATTTTATTTATCCATTCATCAATTAATGGACATTTGTATTGTTTCTACTTTTGGGCTACTATGAATAATGCTGCTATGAACATTCATGTGCAAGTTTTTGTGTGGACATATGTATTTCATTTCTCTTGGATATATATCTAGGAGTGGAATTAGAGGGTCAAAGGGTAACTTTCAATTTAGCTTTTTGAAAAACTGCCAAACTGTTTTCCAAAGGGTCTGTGACATTTTATATTCCCACCAGCAATATATGAGGGTTCTACTTTCTCTATATCCTTGCCAAAACGCTATCTGCCTTTTTCATTATAGCCTTTCAAGTGTGTGTAAGTGGTATCTCACTGAGGTTTTGGTTTCCATTTCTCTAATGACTAATGATGTTTAGCATCTTTTCATGTGTTTATTGGCCATTGGCATATTTTATTTGGAGATTCATATCCTTTGCCTCCCTTGCTTTTTGTTGAGACAGGGTCTCACTTTGTCACCCAGGCTGGAGTGCAGTGGCACAATCATGGCTTACTGCAGCCTCAAACTCCTGTGCTCAAACAATTCTCCTGCCCCAGCCCAACAAATAGCTGGGACTACAGGCATGTGCCACCATGCCCACCTTTGTCCGTTTTTAAATTGTGTTATTTGTCTTTTTATTATTGAGTTGTAATAATTATTTTTTATTGAGTTGTAAGAATTACAACTCAATAATAATAGTAAGTAAATACAAGTATTTTATCTGATATATGATTGCAAATATTTTTTTCCGTACTGTGAGTTGTCTTTTCATTTTCTTCATGATGTTCTTTGAACCACAAAATTTTTCAATTTTGATGAAGTTCAATTTACATATATTTTTATTTTGTTGCTTATGCTTTTGGTGTCATACCTAACAAGGCTTTACCTAACCAAGGCCATGAAGATTTAGGCCCATGTTTCTTCTAAGAAGTATATAGTTGTAGGAGCCAGGTGCAGTGGCTCACACCTGTAATCCCAGCACTTTGGGAGGCCGAGGTGGGCAGATCATGAGGTCAGGAGTTCAAGACCAGCCTGGCCAATATGGTGAAACTGCATCTCCGCTAATATACAAAACTTAGCCAGGCATGGTGCACCTGTAGTCCCAGCTACTCTGGAGGCTGAGGCAGGAAAATCACTTGAACTTGGGAGGCAGAGGTTGCAGTGAGCCAAGATCACACCATTGCACTCCAGCCTGGGCAACAGAGCGAGATTCCGTCTCAAAAAAAAAAAAAAAAGAAGAAGAAGTATGTAGTTGTAGGTCTTACATTTAGGTCTGTGATCCATTTTTAGTTAATTTTATAAATGAAGTGAAGAGGGGGTGCAACTTCATTTTTTGCATATGCCTATCCAGTTATCTCAATGTCATTTGTTGAAAAAGAGTCATCTTTCCTCATTTAATGTCTTGTACCCTTGTTATATTGAGAGTAAATGTGGGGCAAATAAAAGAAAATATACGTAATAAAAATGAACTTATTTTATTAAAATAATAAAATTAAAATTAAATTTTATTTAAATTTTTTGTATATACGTATATACCCGTATATATATACACATACATTTACATATATGTATATATATACACATACATTTACATATATGTATATATATATTTTTCCTTTTGAGACAAGGTCTCGCTCTGTCACTCAGGCTGAAGGCTGAAGTGCAGTGGTTCAATCATAGCTCTTTGCAGCCTCGACCTCCCAGGCCCAAGCAATCCTCCTACCTCAGCCTCTCAAGTAGCTAGGATCACAGAAATGCACCACCACACCCAGCTAATTTTTTAAAAGATTTTTGTAGAGAAAGGGTCTCCCTACATTGCCCAGGCTGGTTTTGAACTTCTGGCTTCAAATGATCCTTGCATCTCAGTCTCCTAAAGTGCTGGGATTGCATGAATGAGTCACCACACCCAACCTGTATTTTTATATTTCTTAAATAAAAATATTATTTCAAAATAAAATATTTTGGACTAAGTCTATTTTATTCATCCATGTCTATTCTTAAGCAAGTACCACAGTGTGTTCACTACTGTAACTTTGTAATACATTTTGAAATCAGTGGGAAATGTGAGTCCTCCAACATGGTTCTTCTTTTAAAAAATTGTTTTGACTATTTTGGGTCACTTGCATTTACATATTAATTTTAGTATCATTTTCTGCAAAGGAAAGCCAACTAGGATTTTGATAGAGATTAACTCTGTAGATGAATATGGGAGTATGGCCATTTTAACAATATTAAATCTTTGAATCCATGAACATGGGATGTCTTTCCATTTATTTTGGAATTCTTTAATTTCTTTTAACAATGTCATAGTTTGCAGAGTACAAGTTTTATACTTCTTTTGTTAAATTTATTCCTAAGTAGTTTGTTCTTTTTAATTCTCTTATAAATGGAATTGCTTTCTTAATTTCTTTTTCAGATTGCTCATGGATAATTTATTGCTTCTTGATCCTTTTCTCATGGGTTCATATTTCCTACTCCCTGAAGTATATCCTCAAATAATTCATAAAATAAATCTGCAAATACAATTCTCTTACTTTCCATCTGAAAGTGTCTTTATTTCACCCTCACTCTTGAATGATAATTTAATTAGGTATAGAATTCTAGGTCAGTAGTTTAGAAGATATTTTTCTATTTTATTTTGGCCTTACTTCTTGTTACTGAGATGTCAACTCTCAGTCTAATTGTTTCTCTGCAGACAAAGTGCCTTTTTTTCCTGGTTGTTTTTAACTTGTCTTAGTTTATTTTTGATGTTAGACAGTTTTATTATATATATCAAAATGGAGCTTATTTTATTTATTCTACTCAATGTTTGTTGTACATCTTCAACCTAAGGATTTGTGTTTTAATTCTAGAACATTCTCAGTGATTAATTTTTCGAATATTGCATTCTCTCTAGTATCTCTTTCTAGAACTTTCAGGGATATACTTTCTCATTTTATTCTCCCAGTGTCTATTTTTGTCATTAAAAATATCTCATTCTGGTTGGATGTGGTGGCTCACACCTGTAATCCCAATACTTTGAGATGCTGAGGTGGGCAGATCACTGGAGCCCAGGAGTTCAAGACCAGCCTGTGTAACATGCTGAAACCGTGTGTCTACCAAAAAATACAAAAATTAGCCAGACATGGTGGTGTGTGCCTATAGTCCAGCTACTTGGGAGGCTGAGGTGGGAGGGTCACCTGAGCCCAGGAGGTCGAGGTTGCAATGAAAAATATATATATATATAAAATATATATGGGATATATATATTATTCTGAACTGTATTTTTAGTACTTCTCAATTCTATATTCTAGTTCTTTTTAATACAAAGTAAGGGAGTTAACTCTTCTCAAAAAAAACCAAACTTTAAAAGGAGGAGGACAGGAGTTTCATCCAGGGGAGAAAACAATTTTCATAAAAGACATTATACCTCTTCCAATCATACTCCCTAAAAAGAGCGAATGGCCCTAAGGTGGCTATATTTTTTTAACATAAGTATTTGTGAGATGATTAGATTCATGCTAAGGAAATATGTCTGAAATTGTGGTGGGAAAGGACCATATATTTCATGATTATGATTTACTGTCCAGGTTTTACCTGTTGAATCTGACAGTGTGGCAGGATGCAAAACAGCATGTGCTTTGAGGTCAACCAGACTTGGGTTCAGGTGCCAGCTTTGCTAATAGCCAGTTATGGGATTGGGCAGCTTATTTTAACCTCGCTGAGTTTTTCTGAATCTTAATTTCATCATCTGTAAAATAAACCCATCAATGTTGTTATGAAGAACTAATGATATGGCAGATATAAAGTGCCTTGTGCAAAGCCTGGCCAACAGCAGGTGTTTCATGCAAGATTATCATTATTTCTGGTAGAAGACTCTTAATTAGAATTGGTGCCATCATGTGGGTTATCCTCATTTAGTATTTGAGACCTTCTCATTAGTCATGTCCCATTGTAACCTGTTTGCTGTGATCTGACCTTCCTAGGATACACAGATTAATAATTAATCCAAGTAAGAGATGGAATCGTTGCTTGTGGAAATGTCTGTGTTGATATTTCCCACACTTTTCTTCTGCAGCAGTCCCCTTAGACAGCTATCGAAGGCCCCAAGTAAAACATTCTGGGGTTCTTTCTTGCAGCAGATGATGTAATGCAAAGTCCATCTGGGAGGCACACCCTATAAGAAAGACCTCTAGGACTCTTAAAAGATAAATGCTTAGAAAATTGATCCAATCAAAATGGAACTGTTATAAATACACTTTCCCTGTAATTTTTCAAACTAATATATTTAATTCTGTCTGGCAGCATCCTCTAAATTGAATCCACGTGAGACAGATGAGACCATTGGAAAAATATAATATACTGATGCAGGAATTACTCTGCCTTTGGTGGGGGCAGTCAGTGTTTCCTGACTGCCTCATGCTTGGGGTATGATGGCAAATATTGCCTTTAGTAGGCTGCTCATGAATTCTTTCTGTTGTGAGATTTATGACAGGAAACGGGATTTTTCTGTAAGCACAGTTTAATGACTAACATTCCTACATGTGCAGTACATTCAGGTCTTTTCCTTGGGTGGGCTTCTTGATTGTATAGCCACCTGAATGTCCACTTTTATTAAACAACGTCAATTAATCTTACCCTGCAATGTAATATTGCACATGCCATCATTACCCAGAGCACAGAGAACATGTGAACCACTAGGAGAATGGTGATGACATTGTTAACGTCACTAGGCTATTTAAGGTGGGGAAAACCTTCAATAATTTAGTGATATTAATAATTGCAATAGTTAATAGTTATCATATAGTCTCTGTGTGTCTGATACTATGCTAAGTGCACCCCTCTATTTATCTATGTTTATATTTATATGTGTTTAAGTTAGTCTTCGCAATAGCCTTGTGAGAGGGGTACTGTGATTAGCCGCATGTTCTAGATGAGGAAAATGAAGCATGAGGCATGAAGTTACCTTGCTCAGGATGGCACAGTGAAGCAGTGGGGGAGCTCGATCCATACCCGGGTGGGCTGGCACCAAGAGGAAAGTGGCCTTACCTTCACCACATGAACATGAGGCCTGGAAGGTTCAGAGGGTCGCCCTCTCTATGCTCAGAGATACCTGGACTCAGCTGATGTGTGAAAGCCATGCTTCGACTCCCCAGTCGAGTGTAACCCCTCTAGATAGACTGTCCAAAAGGCTACATACAATTCAGAACATTTAGCTCCTCTTTACTTTAAATTGTATACTTACCTTACCAACTCCACTGGCATTAGGGATTCTTCTTGCTCACCATTCCTTCCTTTCTCTGTCTTCACATTTGCTGGGTGCTTTGGGGACAAAAGGAGGAAGAGGAGAAAGAGGAGAAAGCAGAGGAGAAACAATTCTCTTTGCTTGGGAAGTCTGCATTCCAGCCCTGGCAATGGGCTCTGTAACTGTGAAAGAACTGGAGAGTGACATGACAGGGTTTGGTAGCAAGTTGTTCCCTCCTTAGATAGCTCAGGCAGGACCAGGTGAACATCTCCAGACTCTTCCCCACACATTCAGCCTCTGCCTCACCTCTCCCTGATGGGGTTAATTCACTATGTCCCTACTCTGTGGCCTTGCCAGCCCATTATCCTAACTCTGTCACAGTCCTCCTTACTTTGCCACCTCATAGGGCCTTCCTGATAGAGCAGGAGGCCAAAGTCCTCTGACCAAGTTTGCAGAGTAAATTTGAGGTGAAATGAAATTCCACCTCCTAAGTTGACAGAAGGCACAGTCAGAACATTAAATCGCCTTTAGCACATAGAATAATTCTTATATATTTTGAGAGGTCTGGAAACGTTTGCTTATAAGCAAGTGTTTCAGAAAGACCTCCTTATATTTTGATATAGTGATTATAAAATAAAAATATTTCTAGTCCATCTTCTGTCCAGGGAGAGGTGCTTTTAGCTTTTAGAAGCAAGAGGAGCCACCTGGTTCTTCTCTTGGTCACCTTTCCTCTCGCCCACCACCTATATCAGGTGAGTCAATGCCATAAACGATATTTACCTTTAAGATCAGAATAATTGATCTTTCCAAAGTGACCACCTCCTACTGCTAATTTACAGACCAAAGAAGGTATCTGAGATAAGTATTTATTCTATAAAACTTCTGAAGAATCTAGCTTAAACAGATATTTTTCCTTAAAATTATTTTTTGTAATACTTGCACAAAGTCAGAGCATAAAAGAACATAACATTTATTTGTCAAAAACTCATTGAACAATATATATCAACGAAGTTGATTTAAATGTGAAAAAAAACCCAGTCATAACATTAAAACCTAGTTTTTCTCACTTCCCTGTCCCCTAGCCACCCTACCCCTCCCCAGAGATTACTGGATTACTGCTGTGATATTTTTTGAAGAGGGTGGCATATTGACTTCTAGAGATGTTCCCTGCATGTATGCATTTATAATCTTTGTTGTTGTTGTTGTTGTTTGTTGTTTGTTTGTTTTTGTTTGAGATGAAGTCTCGCTCTTGTCCCCCAGGCTGGAGTGTGATGGCGCAATCTCAGCTCACTGCAACCTCCACCTCCCAGGTTCAAGCAATTCTCCTGCCTCAGCTTCCCAAGTAGCTGGGATTACAGATGCCTGCCACCACGCCCGGCTAATTTTTGTACTTTTAGTACTGATGGGGTTTCACCATGTTGGCCAGGATGGTCTAGAACTCCTCACCTCAGGTGATCCACCTGCCTTGGCCTCCCAAAGTGCTGGGATTACAGGCATGAGCCACCGTGCCCGGCCGCATTTATAATCTTTTTTAACAACCTGCACATGGCAGCATTTTGTACACTCAGTTCTTGCTTTTGTCTCCTACTACTGCATAATGGAGACGGTTCCATATCAGCACAGTCAGTGCTGCTTCATTCTTTTGATGGGCAACACAGTTCCCCCTGGCAAGGCTATAGCCTAATATCCCTACCAGTTCTTTTCGATAACTTTTAAGCTATTTAAAATCCTTTGTTATTACGAACAATGCTTATGTATAAGCATATCTATAGAATAAACTCCTGTGAGTAGAACTACTAGGTCAAATGGTATATAGACTTTATAAAATAGTTTAAATACACAAAAAAGTATAAAAAATAATGTAACTAACAACGTACCCAGCGTTATTACATCTCAACAAGGAAAATCACATTTCATTTAGGAAGCACTGAAGTGCGAGGTCACTGAAGTCATGAGTTATTGCTAATTTATTTGGAATAAGGGAGTTATCTAATTTTGCTTTGAAATCTGGAAGCCTGCACTCAAATGCTGCTAGGATTGTAAATGTATTCCATCTAGTGGGCTCAGCTGTGTCCAAAGTGGATTGGTTTTTCTAACCAATCACCTGCGTGTTCCTAAATTTAGTTCTTTGGTGTGTTTTACCCATATCATATCTCATTGATATGCAGGCCTGGCCTGGCAAAAGGCCCGAATTAGCTCAAAGGTGACTGCTAAGATCTAGCTCAAAGGTGACTGCTAAGATCATGTAGCCTATCCCAAGTATCCTGTCATACAAGTGACTTTACAGGGATTTGTTTTACTCCTTATTAGATGGAATGAGCTTTCAGTTTCATTCTTATCATTTAAGTGGATTGTGGTTTAATGTATTTGTAAAGGCATACCGTGTATCTATGCACATGTGTTGTTTCCATTATGCTTTATCTCAGGCCTCATACCTTCTGCAAGGATTTTCATAATGTTTTTCTGAGTGGGAAGCCAGGAGTTCTCTCTGTGCCTCAACCCCTGCTCCCACTGCATTCATTCTCTTTGGGGGTTGCACATAGGGTTAAGGATTTCTGGTTTTCCTTTGAACAATGATTGCTGTATTAAACACAGCTTGGTAACTTTCAGCCTATTATTTGTGTAAATGGCTCTCTAGTGCTTTTAGATTTACTTAATTGAAATTCTAGAATGATATGATTCCAGTGGGTTACATTAGTCTCACCCTTAACTTCTTCAGTCAGTTTTGTCTTCTAGCCTTTTTCTTTGCAAGAATTCTTATTGAAGACGACAACAGCTTAGCAGACTTCTCAACTCATAATTCATTACTTAAATAAAAGTTAAAATAATTAAAAGCGTTTGTTGTGGAGCATAGTGGAGTTAAACTCAGCTTGATATTCATGCAACATTGCACTGCCGCAAGAATGTAGCTAACATATCCTTAAAATGAAAAGGGAAAGGTTGCAGTTCCCAGAGATTTTCTACCCATCTTTTGAGCTGAAATCATTTCATAAGTTAACCACTGAGTTTGAATGTATCATCTAGTTATAGTTTAATAGGAGGGAACAAAGGATGCACATTATCTTTTCCCTTTATACCCAGGACATAGTAAGATTCACACAACACAACTCATTGCCCAGGCATGCAAGTATTCCCATGCATGAACAGACCTCTTGTGCCTCTACGTTTTTCCCTCCCTTAGTGACAGAAAATTCACTGGATTCCAGCAAGCGCTGAGCTCTGGCAGCCATTGGCCCCAGAGCTCTACCTCCTGCCTCTCACTAGGTAGAGGCTAGCTAGGGAGGTGGCCAATCCGGTGGTTTGTATCCAGGAGAACATGGCACAGTTAGCTATTTAAATCCAACCAGGATGATGTAAGCGAGCAGGCTGAAAGAGTTAGGCGAAAGGTGAAAGGAAAGGAGAAATCTTGTCAGGCTGCATTATTTACAGTGAGCTGGGCTGAGACTAACATGCCGGCCACCTGTACACTGAGCCAAACTCCTGGCACCTCCATGCTGCCTCCTCGCAGCCCTCGAGAAAGGAGGAATCACTGCAGAAAATTATCTGATGCTAAATTATGTGGGGAGAGGGAATGGTTTAATTTTTAATATGATTTTTTTAACTGGAAGAGCAGGTCTCTCTACTTAGATAAAAACACACAGACCTGCTCTGGTTTGCAAATTACTGGAGTGTCACAGCAAAGCTGGGCTCTCTGTCTCTCTTGCTGATAAGAGAATAGTGTTTACTCTTGCCTCTGTGGTCCCAATAATCCTGAGTGAAACTTTGTAAAATGAGTTCTTGTTTTGCAGGACGAGCAAATGTTCAGGCTCAGGAAATGATGCTAAAGACACTTTGAAAAATGTAAGATGGGCTTGACACAGCATTGGCACAGGATACGTGACAGGAAGCAGCGTGGGGAGCGGTGATAACAGTCCCTGCGGCAGGCAGAGAGCTGGTTTCACACTCCAGCCTGGGTTCCCGCAGCAGGAGCGGGCTCAGTGCACTGAGGCGAGAGCCTTGTTGCACTGCAGAATGAGGGAGGAAATCTGGCTGTGCTCCTAGGGGCCTGGGTTGGGGGAGGCCTGAAGAAGCAGGAGAGGGCCCTGAGAGCACCTTCTTACCAGTAAGGGCTTGACATTCACCTGCACACACACCGCACTTTTAAAAATCGTGTTGGCTTTGGTTGGTTTTGGCCCTGCTCACACTACTTTTCCAAAGCACCTCCTGTTGACGAAGCTGGCTTTGGGACAAGAGAGGATGCATTTGTCCTTAGGGTCTCTCAGGGACAGGCCATGCAACACCACATACACAGGTGCTCAGTAAGAATTAGATGGAGCGGACAATGCTGATTACTGTTAATGACGGGGTAAGTTAATAAAGACAAGATGCCTGTTTCCGGGCAAATCCGCCCCAGTGCGATGGAACCTGCAGCTGATCTGCTTAGGAGGGTGGCTTTTCTTCCAGATGGCCGTGGCCTTTGTGTCAGGGAAGGGCTTTTTTTCGATGCATGGTGCTCTCTGGTTGTGATGCAGATTAGAAATTCATTTTCATTTGCCACTCTTAAAAAAAATAAACATTCTGGGCGCATGAAAGGGAGCTTTTGAACCCCAAGAGTGTGCTGTGTGTTTGAGTGCATGCGGCGGGACCCTCTCCTAGATCATTAGCAAGTGCGTCTGGCTCTGCGGCTTTATTCGGGCTTCAGCCCTGGCGTCATTCCGACAGCTCTGTTCTTAAAGATGAACTCCGATGCACCCAGTAACTTGCTGTAGAGACCAGAGGGGAAAACTTGATGATATGGATTTACAACAATTATTTTACTAGGTTTGTGTTTCTCCTGCACTATATTCTTCTTTCAAAGAGTCAGAAGGGAGAGATTGATGCCTATTTGCCATTGTTTCTTTAAAGTTGTCATTGCTGGTGTAATTTTGATGAATACTGGAAAGCAGAACTATTCAAACTGTGTGAGTTCTGAAGGGGTCACCAAATTTAAATGATACAAAAGGACCAGCACAGGCAATGAAGTGACAGGGATAGCACGGAGGATAATTCCACAGTATTGCAAAACCAACAGATAGCATCTCATCTCTGTTGAGCACAGCCAGGCATAGGAAGATAGCAATCTTTATCTAGGTATAGAGATGATTCTTGCTTCCAGGTGCTTAAAATCAAGTGAGAGAAACAGACATGTATACAAAGAACTCTAAGACAAGGCACACATGTGACCAAAGTGAAGTGTAAACCCAACACTGCACGCATGCTGAAAAAGTATGACTTGTTCTGGTGGGTGAGGCCCCTCAGTTGAACTTGGATGAATGAGGAGGACCTCAACAGGCAGAATGGGGGACACCGTATCTGAAACTCTATATCCTTGAAAAAAGAATATGCAAAGTCTATATGAACAAATATAGCAAGATGTCTGAGATAGATTACATGATAAAGGAGTTTACCCAGCAATATGTGTAGAACTCCTACTTTTAGGGTTAAAATATACACAGTATATGAAGAGTAGTTAAGCTTTTAAGCTCTAAAGACAGGCTGGTTAAAATCCCAGCTCAGGACTTTCAGTGGATTGTGTTACTGCTGAAAAATATTTACTGTCTCTCCCTGGGGGAAGGTTATTCGTTCCTGTTCATTAATAGCAGGCTGGTCCTAGAACCTCCTTTGGCTAATGAAATGAGAGCAGAAGTGATATATGCCCCTTCTAAGTAGACGGTTTAGGAGCCACTGTTTGCTTCTGCTGTTTTATGATGAACAGCTAAGTCCCAGACAGAGGGTGCTCCTTCAGCTTCAGCCTGGGTCCTGGAACAAAGACAGCATGGAGCAGAGCCACAGCTGACTCCTGGTCGACATGATTCATTAGCATAAGCAAGAAATAAACCTTTGTTATTGTCAGCCACTGAGATTTTGAAGATTCTTGTTGGCTGGTCACGGTGGCTCATGCCTGTAAACCCAGCCCTTTGGGAGTCTGAGGCGGGCCGATCACGAGGTCAGGAATTTGAGACCAGCCTGGCCAACATGGTGAAACCCTGTCTCTCCTTAAAAAATACAAAAATTAGCTGGGTGTGGTGGCATACGCCTGTAATCCCAGCTACTCGGGAGGCTGAGGCAGGAGAATCGCTTGAACTGGGGGGGCAGAGGTTGCAGTGAGCCGAGATCATGCCACTGCACTATCTCAAAAAAAAGAAAAAAGAAAAAAAGAAAATGCTTGTTACCAGAACATAACTCAGCCTAACTTGACTGGCAGTCACTTTACCACCTATGGGATCTTATTTGACCTCATTAAACCTCAGTTTCCTTGTCCATAAAATAGGGATAACAAAATACCTACCTCGGAGGATCACTGTGATGTTAAAATGAGTTAATGTTAAAGTGAACAGCATAGAGGTTTGTAATCCATACTAAGAATTCAGTAAGTATTAGCTACCTTTAAATACGCATAGAAAAATGTTTGGAGGGATATATGCTGTCTTAGTCCATTTGTGTTGCTATAAAGGAACACCTGAGGCTGGGTAATTTACAAAGAAAAGAGATTTATTTGGCTCATGTTTCTGCAGGCTGCACAAGAAGCATAGCACCAGCAACTGCTCCTGCTGAGGCCATAGGAAGCTTCCACTCATGGCGGAAGGGAAAGGGGAACAGGCATCACATGCTAGGAGAAGAAAGAAGGAAGAAAGATAGGGGAGGGGTGCCATGCTCTTTTAAATAACCAGCTTCCATGTGGACTAATTGAGCAAGAACTCACTCCTAACCAGAGAGAGGGCACCACGCCATTCATAAGGGATCTGCCTCTAGGACCCAAACACCTGCTAGGCCCCACTTCCAACACTGGGGATCACATTTCAACATTGAGATCTGGAGGGGACAGATACCCAAACTGTATCGTATACCAACCTGTTAACAGCAGTGCCCTCTTGAATGTGAGATTACAGGTGACTTTCATTTTCTATTTTAGTTCTGCAATCAAATTGTTTATAAGAGGCATATATTATTTTAATCATCATAAAAAGTAGGTAGTTGCGCTTTGGAAAAATGAACAAAAGCACCCTGTACATTTCTCTATCACAATGCCTACTGCACCAAACTCAGCTCTTTGAAAGAGGGAGCTGTGTGCATTGCCCTGTGCTGCTAGTGGCTGGGTGGCAGAGATTATATACTCAGTAGATGTTTACACAAGTGTAATTGATCAGCTTCTCATCTGGATTACTGGGTGAATGGCAGGTAATGACCTGCTCTGAGAAGAGAAACACAGAAAGAGTACTACATGAGGTACGAACTCAGAATGTCCACATTCTGAGTTTCTCATAGAAACAATAATCAGGCAGCTAGAAATAGGAATTTGAATATCAGAGATATAAAGGTGGGGTTTATCAAATAGAGGCGATTACAGGTTGAGCATCCCAAATCCGAAATCTAAAATGCTCCAAGATCTGAAATTTTCTGAGCACTGACATGATGCACAAAGAAAATGCTCATTGGACCTTTTTGGGGTTCGGGTTTTCAGATTTGGGATGCTCAATCAGCAAGTATAATGCAAATATTCCAAAATCCAAAACACTTCCAGTTGCAAGCATTTGGGATAAGGGATACTCAGCCTGTAGTCGAATCTGTGGATGTAGAGTGGGAGCATGAGCTCTCTGCTTTGCTCTAGCCCCATCACCCTAATTGTCCTCTCAAGACCTAGTCCAAGGAATTTTTAACAACAATATTCAGCCTATCATTTTTATTGAGCACCTACCACATGCCAGGCACTGATGCTACAGAGGTGAACTATAAAATCAAATGTCTCTGCCCTCAACCAGTTTCTGTTTTACAGTGGGGGCAGAAAATAACCAACAACTAAATGAGTAAGATATAGAGTGTATTCTGTAGTGATAGAGAGAATGATAAAACAGGGAAGAGGGAAAGGGAATGCTGGGTGGGGAGTGTTGCCATTTTCAACAGGGTAAGTCAAGGTAGGCCTTGCTGAAGACATGACATTGGAGCATAAAGCTTTAAAAAAGCACAAGATATCTGTGAATCCTGAGAGAATGATCCAGATAGAGCAGAAAGGACAGAGGCCTTGAGGTGGAAACATGCCCGTGCTCAGAGGAATAGCAAGGAGGTCGGTGTGGCTGGAGCAGAATGAGTAAAGGGGTCAGTGGTAAAAGAGTTCAGAGAAATAGTGAGGGGTGGGAGTGGGGATGGAGCCGTGGATAGATCATGGAAGACCTTATCTGCAGGCTACTGAAGGCACTTTGACTTTTATTCTAAGCAATATGGAGGGGAAGCTAATGAAGTTTCATTAGAGGAATAATCTGACTTATGTTCTAAACTGACCAGGCTGGTGAATATATTGAGAACACACTGATGGAGGGGAAGGGTAGAAGCTGGGAGAACAGAAAGGAAGTTATTGCAGTCATAGGTAATGGGTAGCTTGGGCTAAAGTGGAGGTGATGAGAAGAGGTTGGATCCTGGATACATGTTGCAAGCGCAGCCAGTGTAATCTGCTCATGGATTTAATGTGGCACATGAAAGGAAGAGAGGAATCAAGGATAAGCGCACGGTTTTTGGCAGTAGCAATTGGGAAGATGGGGTTGCTGAAATGGGAAGACTTCAAGAGGTGCAGTATTGACGGGAAGTTAGGAGTTCAGTTTTAGACACGCTCATTTTGAGATGCCCTTCGACATCCAAGTGGAGAAGTAGGTGGATGGACACGTGAGCCTTCAGCCCAGGGGAGGGATCTGTGCTGGCTCAGGACATTTGAGGTTCTTGGTGTATAGGCAGTATTTACGCTGTGAGAAGGGTGAGATCCCTTAGGGAGTAAGCGCAGGGAGAAAAGGATTCTGGGGACTAAGCTCTGGGTCCCCCCACATTTAGAGCAGGAGAGAAGAAGCAACCAGCCAAGAAGACTGAGTGAGTAGTCAGTGAGGGCAGAGGAGAATCAGAGGTGAGTAGTGTCCCAGAGATACGTGAAGAAAATGTTTGAGGGAGGTGGGCATGCTACTGCCAGGCCAGCTGAGATGGGGACTCAGCATTGTCCATTGGGTTAAGCCAGATGGAGGTCCCTGGTGACCCAGCAAGAGCAAGGGCATGGGTGGAGCATGGGTGGAGGGGAGTGAGTGGAGAAGCCTGGCAGAAGAAGATTTGAAAGAGAATTCGAAGAGAGGAATCAGAGAGCAGAAAGTTTAAACAACTCTTTGGAGGAATTTTGCTGCAAAGGAGAGTAGGGAAATGGAGTGGTAGCGAGAGGGAAAGATAGATATGAGCCCAAGAAAGTATTTTCTGTCTTCTTTTTTTTTTTTTTTTTTCTTAAGATGGGAGAAATCACAGTGGTCGGTATACTCATGGAAAGACTCCATTAGACAGGGACAAATTGCTGATGCAGAAGAAATAAAGAGGACGTTTTGTGCTATGGACTTGGATAGGTGAAAGGAGGCAGGATCTATTGCACAGATGGAGAGACTGGACTTAGGCGAGGTTCCAGCTCACAGTTCAGAGAAACAGAAGGCGGAGGCAGGGTGGCTGGACACAGGTACAGGTAAGTTGGCAGATGCAGTGGTGGCAGTGTGGGGGTGGCAAGGGTGCATGTTCTCTATTGATTGCTCCTTTTTTCTCTGGGAAATGGCAAGCAAAGTCAGCAGCTTAACGACAAGATAAGTAAAGGGGTGTTGGAGATTTGAGAATGGAGGCAAAGGTATAATCTGGTGACCTAGGAGGGAGACAGTCCTGGGTGGTCTAGGGAGTATCAGGCCAGCCCTTAAGGACCCCCAAGTTCAGTGGCCCCAAAGTGAAGTGAAATGGTCATCAGGGGTATGCATTAATTTCCACTGTGGATATGCAGTTACAGCATGGGTAGACAGGTGGATTTAACTAACTCAGAAGCTGAGGAAATAACCTGAAAGAGAGAGAAAGGAATGGGATCAAGAGCAGATGCGGATGGGCTAGGGAGTTGGAAAGGAACTGGGGAAGCATCTATTAGTTTGAGAAAGGAGGAAAATAGGACTGTGTTAGTTATCTACTGCTATGTAACAAAATCTTTACAAACTTGGCAACTTGAAACACACATTAATTGTCTGATAGTTTCTGTGAGTCAGGAACCTGGGAACAACTTAGCTCAGTTCTGTTTCAGAGTCTCTCAGAAGGCTGCAATCAAGGTGTCAGCCAGGGCTGGGGTCTCATCTGAGGCTTGACTAGGGAAGGATTCCCTTCCAAGCTTACGTGGTTGTTGGCAGGTTGCAATTTCTTGTGGACTCTCAAAGGGCCTTAATTCCCTGCTGCTGTTAGCTGAGGGCTGCTCTCAGTTCTTGCCATGTGGGCCTCTCCATATGGTGTTACTTCAACAAAGCTAGCAAGGGGGAAAGTCGATGGAGACAGTCTGCTAGCCAGATGGAAGCTACAGTCTTATGTAATGTCATCACAGGAGCGACATCACCTTGCCCTATTCTGTTGCTGGAGACAGTCACAGGTGCCCTCATACTCCAAGAGGAGGAGATCCACAAGGGTGCAAACACCAGGAGGCAGGGATCATCGGGAGCCATCTTGGAGTCTGCCTGCCACAGGGAGAAATGCACAACATGGCAGATTTTGCATAGGGAGAAGGGAAACTGAGGGAGCTGAAACACAGCAGACAGCCTGTCTCCTAATGAAAAGGGGGACGGACTTACCCCTTGAGAAAGAAAGGGCCGTGATGGGGGATGTATGGCGGGTGTAGGGAAAAAAAAAGTTTGCAATGAGGAGAGGGAGCTCAGGGGGTAAGTAGGAGATTTCTAAGCAACAAGGAGGGCCAACAAAATTCTTATAGAAAGCATGGATTTGCTGCAGAGCCAGCGGACAGTTAAGTGATTTGCTCCAACAATAGATGGCACTCTGTTTTCAGCCAGAGAACAAATGGATGGAGGGATTGGCCCAAGGCTGGGTGTGTTAAAAGGTCAGGGTCAGGTCAGGTGTGGTGGCTCACGCCTGTCATCCCAGCACTTTGGGAGGCTGAGGCAAGAAGATTGCTGAAGGCCAGGAGTTCAAAGCTGTAGTGAGCTAGGATCACACCACTGCACAGCACTGGACCACAGAGGGAAACCCTCTCTGTGAAACAATGAAAAAAAAAGAAGATTAAACAGAAGGTCAAGGTCAAGAGACTCTACGGTGCTGGTTTAAAAAAAACAACAACAACAAAAAACAAGTGACTCAGAGTCATTTTTCTACTTCCCACTTCCTCATTTCTACTTCACCAGTGATTCTAAACTAAGTGTGAGCCCCAGGCTCGCCTGGCTCTGTGAAGGTAGCAATCCGTCATGATGCAGACAGGCTCTGGCAGGAATTCCAGACGACCCCACTGGGGACCTTGCAGAACAGAAGCTGTTTCCGTGGAGCGAGGATCCCCGCTGGAGACCTCAGTGTCTCTCCCTGTCTCCAGGCACTTCCTGGCATTTCCACTGGCTCTCACCAATCCTCTCCCTAGGACCAGATCTTCCTTATCTGCACCTCCATTACCCTCCTCCTCTGCCTCAGACACAGTGTTTGTCAAGCTCATCCTGGTGTTTAGCTCCTTTCCAGAAAGAGCTTCGAGTGAGTTATTGATGCAGTCAATACACTGACCTCGAGTTCACAGCTGGTCCAGGAGGTTAAAATGCTGAAGTAAGTAGAACACACTGTGATGAGTTTGTTAAGAAATTTGATTCTCAGTTTCCAGGATAAACTGTTTTCTTTACCATGTCACCACTTCAGTCTTGTTATTGTGCTGTTGAATAGGGCAGGACCAACAAATGACAAGAATCCAATGGCCTTTGAAGGTCATCCTGTGCAGCCTCCTGCCTTCGAGCAAGGATGGTACCTGAAATAATAATCCCTGTGGGAAGAGTTCAGAAGGAAGACATAAGGCCTTAGCTGCACGGAATTATGATGACTGAGAAGTATTTTGTTTAAAGCTTAGAGTCAATGCAAATGTTTTCTTGTTTTAGAAAATTCTTAGAGAAAGGATAATTATTTCCCACACGAATTGAGCTATGTCGTGTCTCACTCATCTCAGACCCAGCCCATTGTGAGTCCATGATACTTGTTGGATAAACATTTGTTGAACTGAAATGAGTGGATCCAAGGGTGAGACATTAGCAAATATGAGTCATCCCTGAATGATATGAAGTGAAAATTAGAAGAAATTCAGGTGCTTCTAATAGGACACCGAATATGAACACTTGGAGACTCACTCCTGTGCGGACTCCTTTAGTCTTCCTGCATAATACACTTTTTAAAAACACAAGGTCCAGAACTATTTTTAAAAGAAAGCTTTGGGTCGAAATGTTTTCAATGCACAGACATCTAGAGGAGAAAATAGCAATCACCCACATTCCCACCATGCGGAATTAAGTACTATTAACATTTTGGAATATTTGCTTCCAACCTTTTTAGTCAGTACTCTATTTTTAAAACCTTTACTAGTGCAATTATGTGCTGAAAAATATGAGTGTGTCTGTGCATGTGCATATGTGTGTATACTGTGAACTCACACGTCTCTGCTCACACATCTGTGACCTCTTACTTGCTCTTCCCCAGGGTTTCTGCACTGGTAGGTGCTATATTGCACACTGCTATGGCAATAGTGGAATAATGAAGCCATGATTTTACATATCAGTGTACAGATGCATAATCCGAATTATACATTTTTAAAGTATAAAAGCTATAAGGAATGCACACACACAGTAAAAAAAAAAAAAAAAAATTCTAACCCGACTCCCTGGCCTTCAGTCTTTCAATTTTTCTCTCCAGGGGCAACCAGCATTGCCAGTTCCTTGCAAATGTTTCCAGAAATATCATTTGCATATACAAACATGTATTCTCTATTTTCCTACACAGATGGTAGCATACGATGTATACTGTTTTGTACCTTAGCATAGGGTTTTGGAAATTTTGCAAATGCTTCTTAACAGTAAGCTTTCTGAATGTGCAAATTAGCAATCAAGGCCTTCCTTTTTTCCTTAGTCTCAGACAATGAACTCGGTGGTCAAAAAAATGTCCTCCACTTGCCGGACAGGTGCCTTCAAATCACAAATTCCCACATCATGGTTAGATGGTGTATTCTTGCCCACTCCTGTTGAACTTACTTATTTAAACATCCACAAGAAAATCCTGTATATTTTTGGTAGCTAAAGCAAAATCCTGCAGAACACAACAAAACCAAACAGAGGGAAATTTGGGGCTCAGCTTAAAATACAGCTGGGCAAGCCTACACTTAGTTGCTGGAATAACAACCAGCTGGGAGGACTAAATTTAGCTTGGAGCCTTAAACACGGTCAGCCCTAATGCCCACAACCCCCACACAGAGAACTTGGGCCCCGTCTCCCAAGTTGGGAGACAAGAAGAAACAACAATGTTGGCCTAAAAGGCTGACTTTGCAAAAACCACCTAGTCAATCTGCTGTGATTTAATAGGCTGTGAAAGGTTTGATTTACAGCCAGTCAATAGGCAAGCAGCATGATTTGTTGTTAGGGGTATAGAGAGCACAAGGACTAGGATGATGCCAGACAGTGAAAGCGGTTAATTAAAATTGTAATATTATTTTAAAACAATTTTTAAAAAAGAATAGAACAAATTGGAACTAGAAGTGGGTCCCACTCTCAGGGCTGGCTTGCAGGGAAATGAAAGGCAAGTAGGACCGGTCTCCCACATGGAGCCTTCATGGGACCCCCTTACCCATGCACCACCCCCTTCTCCAGGGGAGGGCTGCAAAGGACAGAGACCCCCAAACACAGGCTCATGTCTTGATATTACGACTTGGTTAGCCTCAGTTTCCTGGTTTGGTCAAGTAAGGTGGTTGGACTAGATGCGCTCTGAGCCCCAACCCTCCAGGTCTGCAGTTTTCATTTTCTTGTGTCTCCTACAACTGCCTGGAGCCCCTTGGTTCTTAGAGGCTCCTCCTACAACCTGGGGGTGCTTTACACCCCACCCGTAGCCCTCTCCAAACCCAAGTGGTGGTCTTGGTGCCTCAGGGTAAGACCACACGTTGACAGTATGTTAATAACTTGGTAAGGGAGGAACACGAGGGAGCTGGGAGTGTCTGGCATCTCCCCTGAGCCTGAAGATGGCACCGTGGAAAGCCTGACAACCCACACAGCATCACAGGCATCATCTGGGCTCCGTCAGAGAGAGCTGGGACGTAGTTTACTGAAAATAAACAGGACGAGGATGCCCCATTTAGCCCAGGTGGTACCCGGGGAATAGCGGGACTTCTGACTGACCATGCTCTCGTGTGTGAAGAAAATGTCTACTGGGGTTCTCATGAGTCCCCCACCCACTGGGTAGCAACAGAAATAAACTAGACTGAGTCCAAGCAGCTCCAGACTTGGATGCCATGATTTAAATACTGTGCCTGTAGGGTGACTTTGGTTTCCACGGTTGAATTGTTGTCTTCCAGATTCTTGTCCTGCCCCTGCTCCTTTCTTAGAAGGTATTTGTGTGGGGTGTGATGAGCAGGCTTTCAGGATGTCATGGCAGGCCTGTGTGTGAGAACACTCTTGGTGACCCCCATGCTGTGTGTGGGCTGGTTTGGTGTGCTACTAGTCTCAGCTGTCTGCAAACTCTTGCTGTGGTCTTTCTCAGCCCACTGGCCCTCCCTGTGGATACGGCCTCCCCTTGCTTCACTCTGTCATCACAGACATTTCTGAGTCCCTGTCACACTGTCCTTCTGGGTCCTGGCCCAGGCTGCCACCCACAGTGTGGGCTGTAGGGTTATTTTGCTCCCAGCCACATTAGGGCCCTGGCAAATCTCCAGGCTTATGGGAGAAAGTGTTCAAGAGTACACACTAGACCCCTCTCTGCCCTCCTAGCAATGCAAGGCTGCCTATCTTGACCTTCACAGCAGTCCCCACCAAGATCCCAGATGGGAAACGGGGCACAGCCCTGCCACTCTCGATGTTTCCTTCAACCTGATCTAAATGTCTCCTCCTTCAGGCCTAGACCAGAGAGTGGTGAGCAGGCCCCAGAGCTGACTGACAGAGCACCTTTCACTGCCCAGCGCTATTTAGGGCCCGAGGGATGGGACTGAAAACAAAAATTTCCATTCCTGTCTACCTGCAATTTCCCTCCCTTCCTTCCTGTCTTCCTGCCTTCCTGCCTTCCTTCCTTCCTTTTCTGACATAGGGTCTCTCTCTGTTGCCCAGGCTGGAGTGCAGTGGCATGATCATGGCTCACTGCAGCCTCAACCTCCCGGGCTCAAGTGATCCTCCCACCTCAGCCTCCTGAATAGTTGGTACTATGGGCATGCACCACCACACCTGGCTGATTTTAAACATTTTTGTAGAGACAAGGTCTCACTATGTTGCCCAGGCTGGTCTCAAACTCCTGAGCTCAAGCGATCCTCCTACCCTGGCCTCCCAAAGTGCTGGGGTTACAGTCTTGAACTGTGCTTGGCCATGCAATTTCTGTGCTCGGCCATGCAATTTCCATCTTGTAAAAATTTCCATGATCGAATACTTCACCACACAGAGCCCTTAATATGTTACACAAGAACTAATTTTTTAGAAAACCTTTTTTTTTTTTTAAATTGAAGGCCCAACTTTCAAGGTTGCTGTTTTGCTTCAAATCTTATTTTAGATACCAGAAGCTGAATATTAACTTTTTTTCTGTTTGCATTATTTCTGAAATAATCTTAATCCTCTGCTCCAGTAAGACCAGGGAGAAGGTCATGAGCTCATAAAAAGCAAACAAAAAGTAATGCCTGGTAATAATTTTCAAAATAATATTCTGCATTAAATTTTTGTGTACTTATTTAATCAATGTCTCCCTCATTGAAAAGCATATTACCTGAGGTGGGGATGGAGGGACAACACTTTAATAAATTGGTCTCATAAATTGGGGCCCTAAGGAACATAGGACAGCAAAGTGTTGACAAGGGAAAATTCCAGGGCAGAGGCGTGACGGGGAGAGGGCGCAGGTCTAGCAGCTGACAAGACACTTAGATTTATCCATCCAGGAGTCCAAAACTCGCATAGGGTCTGAGTCTATCAATATGAGGGTTTAAGTAGAACACTAGTTAATTTGCCATGTATGGTCTCCTGAAACAGTGCTTCCCAGCTCCTAGCTGCATCAGAATCACCTGGAAGGCTTGCTGAAACCGACCAGGCCTGACTCCCTCAGTCTCTGATTCAGTAAGTCTCGGGTGAGACCTGAGGATCCGCATCTGTTACAAACTCCCAGGTGCCCATGATGATTGATGTTGGCCTTTCTACCACTGTTTGAGTGGCACTGTCTCCAAGAAAATGGCAAGGGGACCAAGATAGAGACTACAAATGACCGCTAGGATCAGCGGCAAACTGTATGACTTGCTTTAAGATTTTGTTCTGACAATTCTAGGCAGTCGTTCGATTCAAACACATTGTAAAGAAAAATAAGACCAGATCTAGGAGGTGATTTCCACACCTCTAGAAAGAAGGAAAATCATCATGCTAGAGCGTCTGAGTAAAGCTCCAGGTCAAGGATTTTCTTTTTATTTTATTTTAATTAATTAATTAATTAAGTTAGAGACAGGGTCTCACTCTGTTGCCCAGGCTGAGGTGCAGTGGCACGATCTCAGCTCACTGCAACCTCCACTTCCTAGGTTCAAGTGATCCTCCTTCCTCAGCCTCCCAAGTCACTGGGACCACAGGTGTGAGCCACCACACCCAGCTAGAGAGGATTTTCTTCTTACAGCCTTTATTAATCTGAGCTGCCC
Organism: Pan paniscus; assembly: GCF_029289425.2. Classification (NCBI taxonomy): domain Eukaryota; kingdom Metazoa; phylum Chordata; class Mammalia; order Primates; family Hominidae; genus Pan; species Pan paniscus. Next base: position 128,817,745 of record NC_073254.2, read on the forward strand.
TTGGATGGGAGGAAAGGCAGGGCAGAAAGCCCCTTTCTTCATCCTGACTAATCTCCAGTGAACTAAGGGGCACTTTTGGAAATACTTGCAGAGTGCCCGTGCTGTGGATAGGTCTGTGGCTGTGTGGCTGCCTCCCAGGCCCTGGGTGAGCGGGGGAGCCCCTGGAGGCCGTGCACACTGTGCTCAGGAGTGCAGGCTCCACACCCAGGCCACCCTTCAACCCCAGCTTTGGACTTGCCAATGCTGTGGCTTCAAGTGTGGGCCTTAACTGCTGCCCAATGAGAGAATAATATGCCCCTCATGGGGACAAATGCAGCGAGAGTCAATGGGACGTTTTCTATAAAGCAGTAGCTCCTGTTTTGAGGCAGGGAAGCTAGTGCATAGAGGAAAATGTTATTTCTGGCTAGCAAAGCAGGGTCTGTGGGATTGCATCCTAGCAATCCTCATCTTGACCTAGACCCTGCCCCTATGCAGCTCCCTGCACTGAGGTGTGCCAAGGTTTTGCTTTTTCTGAGTCTATTAATGTTTCCATGGTTGAAATACCACTCTCTGATTAGCTCAATAAGTCATTTTAAAAACAGCAATTTTTTTTTATTATACTTTAAGTTTTAGGGTACATGTGCACAACGTGCAGGTTTGTTACATATGTATACATGTACCATGTTGGTGTGCTGCACCCATTAACTCGTCATTTAGCATTAGGAATATCTCCTAATACTATCCCTCCCCCCTCCCCCCACCCCACAACAGTCCCTGGTGTGTGATGTTCCCCTTCCTGTGTCCAAATGTTCTCATTGTTCAATTCCCACCTATGAGTGAGAACATGCGGTGTTTGGTTTTTTGTCCTTGCGATAGTTTGCTGAGAATGATGGTTTCCAGCTTCATCCATGTCCCTCATGAACTCATCCTTTTTAATGGCTGCATAGTATTCCATGGTGTATATGTGCCACATTTTCTTAATCCAGTCTATCATTGATGGACATTTGGGTTGGTTCCAAGTCTTTGCTATTGTGAATAGTGCCACAATAAACATACGTGTACATGTGTCTTTATAGCAGTATGATTTATAATCCTTTGGGTATATACCCAGTAATGGGATGGCTGGGTCAAATGGTATTTCTAGTTCTAGATCCTTGAGGAATCGCCACACTGTCTTCCACAATGGTTGAACTAGTTTACAGTCCTGCCAACAGTGTAAAAGTGTTCCTATTTCTCCACATCCTCTCCAGCACCTGTTGTTTCCTGACTTTTTAATGATCGCCATTCTGACTGGTGTGAGATGGTATCTCGTTGTGGTTTTGATTTGCATTTCTCTGATGGCCAGTGATGATGAGCATTTGTTCATGTGTCTGTTGGCTGCATAAAATGTCTTCTTTTGAGAAGTGTCTGTTCATATCCTTCGCCCACTTTTTGATGGGGTTGTTTGTTTTTTTCTTGTAAATTTGTTTGAGTTCATTGTAGATTCTGGATATAAGCCCTTTGTCAGATGAGTAGGTTGCAAAAATTTTCTCCCATTCTGTAGGTTGCCTATTCACTCTGATGGTGGTTTCTTTTGAAAAACAGCAAATTTTTTTATGATACCTAAAATGTTTTGTATTATACTTTAAATTCTGGGGTATACATGCAGAACATGTAATTTTGTTACATAGGTATACACGTGCCATGGTGGCTTGTTGCACCCATCAACCCGTCACCTACATTAGGTATTTATCCTAATGATATCCCTCCTCTCGCCCCCCATTCCCAGACAGGCCCTGGTATGTGATGTTCCCCACCCTGTGTCCGTGTGTTCTTATTGTTCAACTCCCACTTAAGAGTGAGAACATGTGGTGTTTGGTTTTTCTTGTGTTAGCTTGCTGAGAATGATGGTTTCCATGTCCCTGCAAAGAACATGAACTTATCCCTTTTCATGGCTGCGTAGTATTCCATGGTGTATATGTGCCACATTTTCCTTATCCAGTCTATCATTGATGGACATTTGGGTTGGTTCCAAGTCTTTGCTATTGTAAATAGTGCCACAGTAAACATACGTGTGCATGTGTCTTTATAGCTGAATGATTTATAATCCTTTGGGTATATACCCAGTAATGGGATTGCTGGGTCAAATGGTATTTCTAGTTCTAGATCATTGAGGAATCACTACACTGTCTTCCACAATGGTTGAACTAATTTACACTCCCACCAACAGTGTAAAAGCATCCGATTTCTCCACATCCTCTCCAGCATCTGTTGTTTTCTGACTTTTTAATAATTGCTATTCTAATTGGCGTGAGATGTTATCTCATTGTGGTTTTGATTTGCATTTCTTTGATGACCAGTGATGATGAGCTATTTTTCATATGTTTGTTGGCTGCATAAATGTCTTCTTTTGAGAAGTGTCTGTTCATATCCTTCACTCACTTTTTGATGGGGTTTTTTTTCTTGTAAATTTATTTAAGCTATTTGTAGATTCTGGATATTAGCCCTTTGTCAGATGGATAGATTGCAAAAATTTTCTCCCATTCTGTAGGTTGCCTGTTCACTCTGATGATAGTTTCTTTTGCTGTGCAGAAGCTCTTTAGTTTAATTAGATCCCATTTGTCAATTTTGGCTTCTGTTGCCATTGCTTTTCGTGTTTTAGACATGAAGTCTTTGCCCATGCCTATGTCCTGAATGGTATTGCCTGGGTTTTATTCTATGATTTTTATGGTTTTAGGTCCTACATTTAAGTCTTTAATCCATCTTAAGTTAATTTTTGTATAAGATATAAGGAAGGGGTCCAGTTTCAGTTTTCTTCATATGGCTAGCCAGTTTGCTCAACACCATTTATTAAATAGGGAATCCTTTCCCCATTGCTTGTTTTTGTCAGGTTTGTCAAAGATCAGATGGTTGTAGACGTGTGATGTTATTTCTGAGGTCTCTGTTCTGTTCCATTGGTCTATATATCTGTTTTGATACCAGTACCATGCTGTTTTTCTTACTGCAGGCTTGTAGTATAGTTTGAAGTCAGGTAGCATGATGCCTCCAGCTTTGTTCTTTTTGCTTAGGATTGTCTTCGCTATGTGGGCTCCTTTTTGGTTCCATATGAAGTTTAAAATAGTTTTCTCCAATTCTGTGAAGAAAGTCAGTGGTAGCTTGATGGGGATAGCATTGAGTCTATAAATTACTTTGGGCAGTGTGGCCATTTTCATGGTATTGATTCTTCCTATCTATGAGCATGGAATCCTTTTCCATTTATTTGTGTCCTCTCTTATTTCCTTGAGCAGTGGTTTGTAGTTCTCCTTGAAGAGGTCCTTCACATCCCTTGTAAGTTGTATCCCTAGGTATTTTATTCTCTTTGTAGCAATTGTGAATGGGAGTTCACTCATGATTTGGCTCTCTGTCTAATATTGGTGCATAGAAATGCTTGTGATTCTTGTGCACCAATTTTGTATCCTGAGACTTTGCTGAAGTTTTTCATCAGCTTAAGGAGATTTTGGGCTGAGACGATGGGGTTTTCTAAATATACAATCTTTTCATCTGCAAACAGGGACAATTTGACTTCTTCTTTTCCTAACTGAATACCCTTTATTTCTTTCTCTTGCCTGATTGCCCTGGCCAGAACTTCCAACACTATGTTGAATAGGAGTGGTGAGAGAGGGCATCCTTATCTTGTGCTGGTTTTCAAAGGGAATGCTTCCAATTTTTGCCCATTCAGTATGATATTGGCTATAGATTTGTCATAAATAGCTCTTATTATTTTGAGATACGTTCCATCAATACCTAGTTTATGGTGAGTTTTTAGCATGAAGCACTGTTGAATTTTGTCACAGGCCTTTTCTGCATCTATTAAGATAATCATGTGTTTTTTGTCATTGGTTCTGTTTATGTGATGGATTACATTTATTAATTTGTGTATGTTGAACCAGCCTTGCATCCCAGGGATGAAGCTGACTTGATCATGGTGGATAAGCTTTTTGATGTGCTGCTGGATTAGGTTTGACAGTATTTTATTGAGGATTTTCCCATCAATGTTCATCAGGGATATTGGCCTGAAATTTTCTTTTTTTGTTGTGTCTCTGCCAGGTTTTGGCATCAGGATGATGCTGGCCTCATAAAATGAGTTAGGGAGGATTCCCTCTTTTTCTGTTGTTTGGAGTAGTTTCAGAAGGAGTGGTACCAGCTCCTTTTTGTACCTCTGTAGAATTTGGCTGTGAATCTATCTGGTCCTGGGCTTTTGTTGTTGTTGTTGTTGTTGGTAGGCTATTAATTACTGCCTCAATTTCAGAACTTGTCATTGGTCTATTCAGGGATTCAACTTCTTCCTGGTTTAGTCTTGGGAGGGTGTATGTGTCCAGGAATTTATCCATTTCTTCTAGATTTTCTAGTTTATTTGCATAGGGGTGTTTATAGTTTTCTCTTATGGTAGTTTTATTTCTGTGGGATCAGTGGTGATATTCCCTTTATCATTTTTCATTGCATCTATTTGATTCTTCTCTCTTTTATTCTTTATTAGTCTGGCTAGTGGTCTATCTATTTTGTTGATCTTTTCAACAAACCAGCTTCTGGATTCATTGATTTTTTTGAAGGGTTTTTCATGTCTCTATCTCTTTCACTTCTGCTCTGATCTTAGTTATTTCTTGCCTTCTGCTAGCTTTTGAATTTGTTTGCTCTTGCTTGTCTAGTGCTTTTAATTGTGATGTTAGGGTGTCGATTTTAGATCTTTCCTGCTTTCTCTTGTGGGCATTTAGTGCTATAAATTTCCCTCTACACACTGCTTTAAATGTGTCCCAGAGATTCTGGTACGTTGTGTCTTTGTTCTCATTGGTTTCAAAGAACATCTTTATTTCTGCCTTCATTTCGTTATGTACCCAGTAGTCATTCAGGAGCAGATTGTTCAGTTTCCATGTAGTTGTGCAGTTCTGAGTGAGTTTCTTAATCCTGAGTTCTAATTTGATTGCACTGTAGTCTGAGAGACTGTTTGTTATGACTTCCATTCTTTTGCATTTGCTGAGGAGTGTTTTACTTCCAATTATGTGGTCAGTTTTAGAACAATTGTGATGAGGTGCTAAGAAGAATGTATATTGTGTTGATTTGGGGTGAGGAGTTCTGTAGATGTCTATTAGGTCTGCTTGGTGCGGAGCTGAGTTCAAGTCCTGGATATCCTTGTTAATTTTCTATCTCGTTGATCTGTCTAATATTGACAGTGGGGTGTTAAAGTCTCCCACTATTATTGTGTGGGAGTCTAAGTCTCTTTGTAAGTCTCTAAGGACTTGCTTTATGAATCTGGGTGCTCCTGTATTGGGTGCATATATATTTAGGATAGTTAGCTCTTCTTGTTGCATTGATCCCTTTACCATTATGTAATAGCCTTCTTTGTCTCTTTTGATCTTTGTTGGTTTAAAGTCTGTTTTATCAGAGAGTAGGATTGCAACTCCTGCTTTTTTTTTTTTGCTTTCCATTTCCTTGGTAAATATTCCTCCATCCCTTTATTTTGAGCCTATGTGTGTCTTTGCACATGAGATGGGTCTCTTGAATACAGCACACCGATGGGTCTTGACTCTTTATCCAATTTGCCAGCCTTTTTTTTTTTTTTTTTTTTTTCTTTTTTATTGATCATTCTTGGGTGTTTCTCGCAGAGGGGGATTTGGCAGGGTCACAGGACAATAGTGGAGGGAAGGTCAGCAGATAAACAAGTGAACAAAGTTCTCTGGTTTTCCTAGGCAGAGGACCCTGCGGCCTTCCGCAGTGTTTGTGTCCCTGGGTACTTGAGATTAAGGAGTGGTGATGACTCTTAACGAACATGCTGCCTTCAAGCATCTGTTTAACAAAGCACATCTTGCACCGCCCTTAATCCATTCAACCCTGAGTGGATACAGCACATGTTTCAGAGAGCACAGGGTTGGGGGTAAGGTCACAGATCAACAGGATCCCAAGGCAGAAGAATTTTTCTTAGTACAGAACAAAATGAAAAGTCTCCCATGTCTACCTCTTTCTACACAGACACAGCAACCATCCGATTTCTCAATCTTTTCCCCACCTTTCCCCCCTTTCTATTCCACAAAACCGCCATTGTCTTCATGGCCCATTCTCAATGAGCTGTTGGGTACACCTCCCAGACGGGGTGGTGGTCGGGCAGAGGGGCTCCTCACTTCCCAGTAGGGGCGGCCGGGCAGAAGCGCCCCTCACCTCCCGGACGGGGCGGCTGGCCGGGCGGGGGGCTGACCCCCCACCTCCCTCCCGGACGGGGCGGCTGGCCGGGCAGAGGGGCTCCTCACTTCCCAGTAGGGGCGGCCGGGCAGAGGCGCCCCTCACTTCCCCGACGGGGCGGCTGGCCCGGCGGGGGGCTGACCCCCCCATCTCCCTCCCGGAGGGGGCGGCTGGCCGGGCAGAGGGGCTCCTCACTTCCCTGTAGGGGCGGCCGGGCAGAGGCGCCCCTCACCTCCCGGACAGGGCGGCTGGCCAGGCGGGGGGCTGATCCCCCCACCTCCCTCCTGGACGGGGCGGCTGGCCGGGCGGGGGGCTGACCCCCCCACCTCCCTCCCGGACGGGGCGGCTGGCCGGGCGGGGGGCTGACCCCCCACCTCCCTCCCGGACGGGGCGGCTGGCCGGGTGGGGGGCTGACCCCCCCACCTCCCTCCCGGACGGGGCGGCTGGCCGGGCGGGGGGCTGACCCCCCCACCTCCCTCCCGGATGGGGCGGCTGGCCGGGCGGGGGGCTGACCCCCCACCACCCTCCCGGACGGGGCGGCTGGCCGGGCGGGGGGCTGACCCCCCCACCTCCCTCCCGGACGGGGCGGCTGGCCGGGCAGAGGGGCTCCTCACTTCCCAGAAGGGGCGGCCGGGCAGAGGCGCCCCTCACCTCCCGGATGGGGCGGCTGGCCAGGCGGGGGGCTAACCCCCCCACCTCCCTCCCAGACAGAGCGGCTGGCCGGGCAGAGGGGCTCCTCACCTCCCAGTAGGGGCGGCCGGGCAGAGGCGCCCCCCCCACCTCCTGGACAGGGCGGCTGGCCGGGCAGGAGGTTGACCCCCCCACCTCCCTCCCGGATGGGGCGGCTGGCCGGGAGGGGGGCTGACCCCCCCACCTCCCTCCCGGACGAGGCGGCTGGCCGGGCAGAGGGGCTCCTCACTTCCCGGTAGGAGCAGCCGGGCAGAGGTGCCCCCCACCTCCCGGACGGGGCGGCTCCAATTTGCCAGCCTTTTAACTGGGGCATTTAGCCCGTTTACATTTAAGGTTAATATTGTTATGTGTGAATTTGATCCATCATTATGATGCTCACTTGTTATTTTGCCCATTAGTTGATGCAGAAAAACAGCAAATTTTACCTCAATTAACAAATCTTCTGGTGATGAGGTTCATTTATACAGTAATTAGTGGACATTAAAATAAAGAAAGTGGCTTCCTTGCTGGGCTCGGAGGTGGTGTATTAATCTGTCTTCATGTTACTGATAAAGACATACCCAAGACCGGGCAATTTACAAAAGAAGAGGTTTAATCAGACTCACAGTTCTACATGGCTGGGGAAGCCTCACAATCATGGCAGAAGGCAAGAAGGAGCAAGTAACATCTTACATGGATGGCAGCAGGCAAAGAGAGCTTGTGTGGAGAAACGCCTGTTTTCAAAACCATCAGATCTCATGAGACTCATTCACTATTGCAACAACAGCACAGTAAAGGCCTGCCCGCATAATTCAATCACCTCCCACTGGGTTCCTCCCACAACATGTGGGAATTGTGGGAGTTACAATTCAAGACGAGATTTGGGTGGGGACACAGCCAAACCATATCAGGTGGCTGGCAGAGACATGGCTAAATGCACCAAGAAGGTAGGAGTCATCAGTAAATATGGGACCCAATATGGTGCCTTTCTCAGGAAAATGAAGAAAATTGGAATCAGCCTGCAAGTAACATTTTGCTCCTTCTGTGGCAAAACCAAAATGAAGGGGTGATGTGGCACTGTGGCTCCAGCATGAAAATGGTAGCAGTGGTGCCTGGACTTATAACCCCAAAGTAAAGTCAGCTATCAGAAGACTGAAGGAATTGGAAGACTAGTAGAGGCTCCATTTCAAACATTACTGGCCTGTAATAAATAGGTTAACTTATGTGATTGTTTTTAAGGGATCATGTGACCCAGCACTGCCTTCCTTGGGCCGGGATGCCCCAGGGCACAGCTTCTTCTGCCTTGGGTCCACTGAAGGTGAACACAGCAACTCCCCAAAGCTGTGCCTCCCAGGTCCTTCTTCTGTCACAGACTCTCCACTTTCCAAACCCTCCTTCCTCTCTTGAAGGAGGAAGCCTCCAGTCGCCGCCAGCCATGTAGTCTTTGGCTCTATGATAGGATAAGGTAACCAACTTATTTACACAAAGTGCTACCTAGCCAATCTTCTGGCTTCTATCTTTAACTGGAATGTGTCTTTTATCATCAATTGCTTAAAGGAGTTTCAGGCCTCAGTAGGAAAAGCTGGAGATGTTCCATTTTCAGGACAAGGGCTCTGGGTCAGTGAGTGCACCTGGAATTGTCCTAGGCCTATCTGCTGATGTTGGGGTTTTTAGGGAACCCTGGGGTAGGGAGCCAGAAGCCTAATGGTTCCCTGCTTCTTCCAACGGGGGTAACCAAGCAGGATTGGGCCTGGTACCAAAAGAGCCTGTGGGAGGAGGAACTCCTGCCTTTTTTTTGCCAGTCGTTCATATTCACTTCCCTACCTAAAGACAGATCCATCTGCTTCCTGTCTCCTTAAATGAGTCCTTGCCTTGCCTGTCCTTGACCCCAAGACTCTTAGCTACATGTATTATCATACCACAGTATTTTAAATCATGTTTAATCATTTCTTGGTACCAAACTTCCTGGCTGATATGGTCTGGATATTTGTCCCATCCAAGTCTCATGTTGAAATGTGATTCCCAGTGTGGGAGGTGGGGCCTAGTGAGGGGTGTTTGGGTCACGGGGGTGGATCCCTCATGAATGGCTTGGTGCCCTCCCAATGGTAACAAGTTTATGGGAGATCTAATTGTTAAAACAATCTCAGCACTTTGGGAGGCTCAGGTGGGCAGATCACCTGAGGTCAGGAGTTCAAGACCAGCCTGGTCAACATGGTGAAACCCCATCTCTACTAAAAATACAAAAATTAGCTGGGCGTCGTGGTGCATGCCTGTAATCTCAGCTACTTGAGAGGCTGAGGCAGGAGAATCATTTGAACCCTGGAGGCAGAGGTTTCAGTGAGCTGAGATCAGGCCATCACTGCACTCTATCCTGGGCGCCACAGCAACCCTGTCTCAAAAAAAAAAAAAAAAAAGAGTCTGAGACCTCACCCTTCTCTCTCTTGCTTCTTTTCTCACCATGTGATGCATCTGCTCCCCCTTCACCCACTGCCATGAGTAAAAGCTCCCTGAGGTCTCACCAGAAGCTGAGCAGATGCAGGTGGCATACTTGTACCGCCTGCAGAACCATGAGCCAAATAAACCTCTTTTCTTTATAAATTACCCAGCCTCAGGTATTCCTTTATAGCAATGCAGAATGGACTAATATGCTGGCTTTATTTCCTATCTCTTACCTCCCCTCTAACCCTATGTTTTCTTTGCCCTTTCCCTTTCCCTTTCTCTTTCCCTTTCCCTTTTCATTTCATTTCTTTTCTTTCCTTTTCTTTTCTTTTCTTTCCTTTCCTTTTCTTTTCTTTCTTTTCCAGGTCTCACTGTGTCACCTAGGCTGGAGTGAGTGCAGTGGCACGATCTCAGCTCATTGCAGCCTCTGCCTCCTGGATTCAAGCAATTCTCCTGTCTCAGCCTCCCAAGTAGGTGGGATCACAGGTGCCTGCCACCACGCCCAGCTAATTTTTATATTTTTAGTAGAGACAGGGTTTCGCCACGTTGGCCAGGCTGGGTTCAAACTCCCGACCTCAAGTGATCCGCCTGTCTCGGCCTCCCAAAGTGCCGGGATTACAGGTGTGAGGCACCACGCCCGGCACCCTCTGTTATTTTTACCTTTACTAATAAAATGTCTGCCAAGGAAATGTGTCATTGAAATCATCCTTTTTGACTTTGTAGGAAAGCCATCGCAGGCATTTTGAGACATAAAATGCAGCATCAGTAACATAACCAGAGCAAAAGTTCTGACTTAAGCATAAGAACTCGAAAGAGAATCAGAAACATATTGTTTCCTTAACTTTAAACTCTGAAGAAGTCAAGGAAGCAATTTAATTTAAGGGCTATTTCTGTCAGGGAATTTGGTAGTGTCAGAAAAGCTGCAAGTCTGAGGGAAAATTCAGTAAAATAAAAGGAAGCTTGTTGTGTAACAATACTATTAAATTGTCAGCACGCTTCTTGGAGGTGGACCCAGGCAGTCCAGATGAAAGCAGGGAGGTTAACATGTCACATTGCTCTGCTAAAGGGAACTGCCCTCCCAAACGTGCTACTTGACTTCTGGTTACTTCTCTCCATAATTCAAGTTATTTATGGACCTTGTAGAATCAAAACAAGGCCACGATGGCCCAATAATAGACTGGCTCATTTTCAGTTTGCAGGAATGTAAGTTGGGACTTAGACTTTTCATTTGATTTCTTGTTTTTATTTTAATTCTTTCTTTTCTTTTTTTCCTTTGTGTTGTTTGTTTTGTTTTGTTTGTTTTGTTTTGTTTCATTTTCTGAAACAGGGTCTTGCTCTTTTGCCCAGGCTGGAGTGCGGTGGCGTGATTGTAGCTCACTGTAGCTGCCACTGCAGCCTCAACCTCTGGGTTCAAGCCATCCTCCCAGCTCAGCCTTTTGAATAGCTGGGACTATAGGCATGTGCCACCACACCCAGCTAATTTAAAAAATTTTTTGCAGAGATGAGGTCTCCCTGTGTTGCTTAGGCTGGTCTTGAACACCTAGGCTCAAGCCATCCTCCCACTTCGGCCTCCCAAAGTGTTGAGATTACAGGTATGAGCCACCATGTCTGGCTTTCATTTCATTTCTTTTTTAAAAAAGAGTGTAATCATTAGTTCAAATCCTAATCTGGAACCACGTGGTGTCTAAATAAAATTAAATAAAAATGCCATTGCTGTCAGATTAAACACACCACTCTCCAGCAGATAATCCTGCAGTGGCTTCCCCTTGAACTGCAAAATTGAGAACCAGTGCCTTTGTCCTGAATTCAAGGATCTCTATGTTGGGTCTCAACAGCTTCATTGTTCTGTCTCACTGTTCTCCTTTTGAAAATAACAACCTTGCCAAATGCTGCTTCTCCCAAGAAGACTGCACCAATCTCAGCTCCCAAACCAGACCCTCTCCTCTTCTGCATTCACAAGAGTTCGTCTGCCTTCCGGGCATCCCTCTCATTTTGTCTTGCAATATATGCATTTACTTATCTTTCAATCCACCTTCCAACCCTCACAGTCTAGGCCCTTGGAGCACGAGAACTGATGTTACTTTACTTTTTTTTTTTTTTTTGGAGACAGAGTCTTTCTCTGTCACCTAGGCTGGAATGCAGTGGCGCCATCTCGGCTCACTGCAACCTCTGCCTTCCAGGTTCAAGCAATTCTCCTGCCTCAGTCTCTCTCGTAACTGGGATTCCAGGCACCTGCCACCACACCCAGCTAATTTTTGTATTTTTAGTAGAGACGGAGTTTTGCCATGTTGGCCAGGCTGGTCTCGAACTCCTGGCCTCAAGTGATCTGCCTGCCTTGGCCTCCCAAAGCACTGGGATTACAGGCATGAGCCACCACACCTGGCGGGGTTTACTTATCTTTGTAATCCCCTGAGTGCTTGAGCAGATATAACACTCAGTAAATGTATGTTGATTGATGGCAGGTCACAAAAAATATTTTTATAAGGATATTATTAAGAGATTTGTGCTCAAACCATTCGTGGAAGTTGTCTGTGCAAATTGTTTAAGCTGTTAGGGATAGGAATTCTGTAGCCTAACCAAGTGAGCCTACTTTTTAATTTAACCATGTTTCAGGACAAAACTTTCATTATTTTGGCAAACCAAAGTTGATTTTTCTGCAATATTACTCCTTTTCTCTAATTTTAGCTTTAATAAAGTTAGAAGCTAGTTGAACAATTAAATTAGAGTATAAAAGGCTAGTAGAACAATTTGGTCTGGATAGGAAAGAATCCAAAGAAAACAAAGGAGACTCGTTTTTGGGGCAGGCAGGACATCCCTGGGTCAACCTTGTTTTCCTACTTAAAAGCAAGCTCGTAGGCCGGGTGCAGTGGCTCACGCCTGTAATCCCAGCACTTTGGGAGGCCAAGGCGGGCGGATCACCTGAGGCCAGGAGTTGGAGACCAGCCTGGCCGACGTGGTGAAACCCTGTCTCTTCTAAAAATATAAAAATTAGCCGGGTGTGGTGGCAGGAGCCTGTAATCCCAGCTTGGGAGGCTGAGGTAGGAGAATTGCTTGAATCTGGGAGGTGGAGGTTGCAGTGAGCCAAGATCGTGCCATTGCACTCCAGCCTGGGCAACAGAGCAAGACTCCGTCTCTAAAATAAAAAATTAAAAAATTAAAGCAAGCTCATGGTTTACTCCACAACTCATTTGACAAAGCTACCAAACAGCTTCAGTTCTTCTTGTCAGATAAAGATGCATACTCAGGCTGTTAAAAGACCATTTGAGGAGGTCTTCCTTATTTATTTCCCCTACCTTACTCCCAAAAGGATTTGAGTTGGCTTTATACAAATGCACACAATATATCTAACTAAAACAGACAAAGAGGGCAAGGGGAAGATAAAAGTGGAATAGTAAGATAAAGACAACAGTGAAGTTAGTTCATGGAAATGAAGAAGTTCATGGAGCTTCTAAATTTGGCTCTGAGCCTCCTGGGCACCAAGTCAAAGAAGGGAACACATTGGCTACACATTTCACAGAGTGTTTAAAATCAAAACCTAGTTCCCTAGCACCTGTGTGCCAGAGACTGCACCCCACCTCTCAGCGGCGGTTCTCTTTATTTAGGGTCGGTTATCTGGTGCCTGCCGAGGTGGGCCACATGTGTTTGAAACCGTAGAGTAGCAGGGGAACCCTCAGTTAAGCCTGTGGTCCATCTGTCTTTAAGCACAATGCCTATTCTTGACATGAGTCAACCTAGCAAGGCTAGCTTCAAGAAAGAACTCATTCCCCAGGGCAGCATCACGTGCAAGATCTTCAGCAGTGGTCTTGGTAGTGAGAGTTGCCACCAACAATGACCTTAGAAAAGTCAAAAGTGGAAAAACAGTCTTTAACCTCTTCTTGGCAATTGACATCTTCCTTGTTTCTGCCCCCCAAGAAACCATGATACTCTCTGGTACCGAAAGCCCAACCCTGCTTGCCCCAGAGTCCTCTGCCTAGTGGCCCTGGCTCCACATTGCTTTTCTTCTTCCCCACATCTTCCCAAAGAAGATGACACATTTCTCTCTCAGATAGCTATTGGGAGGAAACCCATGTAAGTAAAATCATTAGTACAATCATGTGCATGACCGATATGTAAGCCTCCCAGGAATGGATTTTATTTTTTGAGAATAGCTTTTTAACCCACTTAAAACTCTAATTAACTGACTAGAGGATTGATTGAGTAATAGATTGTGGGTGTGGGTAGCGCAGAGCCAGAGACTTTTTAACAATGGCACTTCCTCTGGTGTCTCTTGAATGCCTTTAATGACCACTTTGTCATCCATCAAAGGCCAAGGATCTAGCAATTTGACATTGAACTTCTAAAAATTTACAACCATTGCCCTGGTGGTATGTGCAACAGACTGGAGTCACTTAAACCAGTTACCTCTCTAAACCTCAACCTTAATTCATTAAGGGGAATAACAATAGAAGTTACTTGAGGAAATTTGGATATGAAAGTCATTGGCATATACTTTCTCTTCCCTCCTTTTCTATCATTCATCCTCCTTCCTTTACACTCTTGTTAAATGTAACAACCGGTTTCATGCTTGAAATCGAACCTCCTTGGCCAGGCGCGGTGGCTCACGCCTATAATCCCAGCCCTTTGGGAGGCCGAGGCAGGCGGGTCACAAGGTCAGGAGATCGAGACCATCCTGGCTAACACGGTGAAACCTCGTCTCTACTAAAAATACAAAAATTAGCTGGGCGTGGTGGTGAGTGCCTGTAGTCCCAGCTACTCGGGAGGCTGAGGCAGGAGAATGGCGTGAACCCGGAGGATGGAGCTTGCAGTGAGCCAAGATTGAGCCACTGCACTCCAGCCTAGGAGACAGAGCGAGACTCCGTCTCAAAAAAAAAAGAGAAATTGAACCTCCTTAAAAGCACTTTTCGTCCCACCCTGCCTGCAGTTGCTCTGTTTCTGGACAGTATAGAGCATTGTCTCATATATTACTCTACTGTCCACCTTCCATACAAATCTTTCCCATTGGTGTTGTCTCATAATTAAGGCTATCAGCCTGCTGGTAGGCTGGTTTTGCCAAGAAGTTAGATGTGGGGTACTCACTGCTCATCACTCAAGAGTTATTAGGTTGGTGCCATTAAAAGTAATGGCAAAACCACAATTACTTTTGCACCAACTTAATACATGGCACGTGCCACCTGCTCCATACTGCTTTGTCCTACATCACCTTGCCAATGGGAATAGAATTGTCAGCAGCATTCATCAAGGGGAAACACCTTGTGATTATTTAAATCTGTTCTATATACTTTGTGTATTAAGGCCCAAATTATGCTTTACTTTCTCTTATGTACAGTTGGGTTTCAGAGTTGAGCATTTGGGTAATTTTGAGCTTCTCAATAAATAATTTCCAAATTTTGAATATATTTTAAAATAATATACAATAGTGACAGAGTGCTTTGGTTGGACAAACCCTCCCAAACAATAATTATGATATCTGGCAAACATTTTTAATAAAAATGACTATGAGAAAGTTGTGAAAAATAACCAAAAGCTTTGAGAAATTAGATAGGAATCTGCTGTGGTAAGACTCACTCATTTGCAGCAGCTTTTTGCTTTCGCTCACTTCCCAATCTGTGCACAGCTTAAGGACAGCAGAAATTCACACTGTCACTGGGTTGACTAGTCAGATGCAAACAACACATTTTATGCAGGAGAAGAACAATACATATAACACCTTCTAATAATAGCAAAGGCCATGCTGGGCATGGTGGCTAATGCCTGTAATCCCAGCATTTTGGGAGGCCAAGACAGGTGGATTACCTGAGGTCAGGAGTTTAAGACCAGCCTGGCCAAAATGGCGAAACCCTGTCTCTACTAAAAATACAAAAATTATCTGGGTGTGATGGTGTGTGCCTGTAACCCCAGCTACTTGGGAGGCTGAGGCATGAGAATCACTTGAACCTGGGAGGCAGAGGTTGCAGTGAACCGAGATGGTGCCACTGGACTCCAGCCTGGGTGACAGAGTGAGACTCCATATCAAAATAATAATAATAGTACAGGCCAGAATAAAATGGAATAACATATTTAAAGAACAGAAAGGAAAAAAATAATTCATTCACTGGAGAATTCTATCCAACATTTAACAAAGTAATAATACCAGCTTTAGACAAAATCCTTTAGAAAATAGAGAAAGGAGAAATATTTCACATCTTTTAGCAGGCCAGTAAAACCCTGATACCAAAATCAGACAAAAGCATTAAATGAAAAGAAAATTAAAGATCACTATATGTCATGAACATGACACAATAATTCTGAACAAAATGATACATCATGATAAAGCAGGTTTGCTCCAAGAATGCAAGGTTGGTTTAATATTTAAAAATCAAACAAATGCATTCCTCCCAAATAACAGAATAACAACACAGATTATCACAGTAGACACAGAAAAAGCATTTGACAGAACTTGACACTCATTCATAGTTAAAAAAAAAAAAAACCTCTGAAAACTTGGAATAGAAGAGAACTTCCTCAATCTGATAAAGGGCACTTATAAAAAATTTACAACTAATACCTACATCTATTGTTGTAAAGATAAATACCTTAAGATTAGGGAATATCTGCTCTCACCATTTTTAGTCAATATGTACTGGAGGTGTTAGCCATTGTTATAATTGTTGTAAGGCAAGAAAAACAAAATAAAAATTAGAAAAATTAGAAACGAAGTAAAACTGTCCCTATTTGCAGATGTCATGATTGTTTACTTAGAAAAACCCAAGGAATCAACAATAATAACAGCAAAAATCTAAAACTAGAAAATGAATTCAGCAAGACATCAAGATACAAAATCTATAAAGATATATAAGCATAAAAATGTATATTTCTGTATACTAGCAGGAAATAATTAGAAAATAACATAATAGCCCCAAATAATTTTATTTATAACAGCAACAAATTATAAACTATTTAGGACTAAATTTAATGAAAGATCTCTACATGAATGTAAAACCTCTACACTGAAAACTATAAAATAGGCCAGGCACGGTGGCTCAAGCCTGTAATCCCAGCACTTTGGGAGGCCGAGGCAGGCAGATCATGAGGTCAGGAGATCAAGACCATCCTGGCTAACACAGTGAAACCCCATCTCTACTAAAAATACAAAAATATTAGCCAGGCATGGTGGCAGGCGCCTGTAGTCTCAGCTACTCGGGAGGCTGAGGCAGGAGGATGGCATCAACCCAGGAGGTGGAGCTTGCAGTGAGCCGAGATCATGCCACTGCACTCCAGCCTGGGCGACAGAGCAAGACTCCATCTCAGAAAAAAAAAAAAAGAAAAGAAAAGAAAAAAGAAAACTAAAAAATATTGCTGAAGGAAATTAAGGAACTCCTAAATGAATGGTGAGTTATACTATGTTTATATACAGGGTGACTTAATATTTTTAAGATGTTAATTCTCCCACATTCTCAAGTGCACATAAAAATGCAAAAGACCTAAAATAGACAAAACATTACTGAATAAGAACAAAGGGCTTACCTACTGTGGCAGGCTGAATAATGGCTCCCTAAAGATGTTCATGTCCTAATACCCAGAACCTGTGAATATGTTACATTAATAGGCAAAAGACATTTTGCAGATGCATGAAGAAGAATCTTAAGATAGGAGAATACCCTGAGAACATGCTAGATTACTTGGGTAGGACACATTCAAGGGTCTTTATAAGAGAGAAGCACTAAGATTAGAGTCAGAGATGGAAATAAGATGACAGAAGCAGAGCTTGGAATGATGTAGTCACAAGCCAAGGAATGCAGGCAAACTTTAGAAACTGAAAGAGGCAAGTAATGGATTCCTTCTGGAGCCTCAAGAAGGAACTAGTACTGCCAACACCTTGGTTTTTGCCCCTAACACTCATCTCAGACTTCTGACCTCCAGAACCTTAAGTGAATATATTGGTATTGTTTTAAGTCACAAAGTTTGTAGTAATTTGTACTAGCAAGTTAGAATATTGATATGGCTTTGATTTGTGTCCCCACCCAAATCCTATGTTGAATTGTAATCCCCAGTGTTGGAGGAGGGGCCTGCTGACTGGACCATGGGGTTGGATTTCCAGTGGTTGGGCATCATGCCCCAGTGCTGTCTCATGATAGAGTTCTCACGAGATCTGGTTGTTTAAAAGTGTGTGGCACCTTCCCCCCATCTCTTCTCTTCCTCTTGCTCCAGCCATGTAAGATGTGCTTGTTTCCCCTTCTGCCATGATTGTAAGTTTCCTGAGGCCTCCCCAGTCATGCTTCCTGTACAGCCCACAGAATTGTGAGCCAATTAAACCTCTTCTCTTTATAAATGACCCAATCTCAGGTATTTCTTTATAGCAGTGTGGGAACAGACTAATACAGAAACTAACTCATCTACCATATAAGACATATACTCTAATAGTAATATAGACAGTGTGGTATTGGCATAGAGATAGTCATATCAATCAATGAAAAATAATAGAATCCAGAAATAGAGCCTCACAAATACGGTCTATTGACGTTTCACAAAGGTGCCAAAGAAATTAATGGGGAAAAAAGTATTTTCAAAATGATAGTGGGACAACTGGATATCCACATTTAAGAAATAAACCCTGACCTCAGATAATACACAAAAATTATTTTGAGATGAATTATAGATATAAGCATAAAGGCAAAAACTACAAAGTATGTACAAGAAAACACAGGAAAATATCTTTACATCTTTGGAGTTGGCAAAAAATTACTCAGACAGGATAAAGAAAGTGAAAACCACAAAAAAATTAACAAATTAGTCTTCACCAAAATTAAGATATTCTGCCTGTCAAAAGACATGATTAAGAAAACAAATAGACAAACCACAGACTGAAAAATATTCATAAAACATGTATCTGACAAAGATCTTATATCAGAATATATAAAAGAACTCCTAAAACGCAATAATAAAAAAAGAACAGCCCAATTTTTTAAAAGGGAAAAATGTTTGAATGGACACTTCACAAATGAAAATATACACACATAACTAATAGCATATGACAAGGCGATCAGCCTCATTACTCACCAGGGATATGCAAATGAAAAGAGCAATGAGATGCTACTATATATCCACCAGGGTGGCTAAAATCTAAAAGGCAGATAAAGCATGTTAGCAAGGATGTGGAGTAACTGGGATTTTCATATCTTGATGTATAATGTGGAAGGTATATGTTGGACTATAAAATGGTTCAACCACTTTGGAAAATGGTCTGACAGTGCCTTATGCAGAGCACAGAGTTACACTTTGACTTAGAAATTCCATTCCTAAGTATTTATTGAAAAGAAATGAAAACGTGTCCACAAAAAGGCTTGCACAGAAATGTTCATAGCAGCTTTTCTTCACAACAACCAAAAGCTGGAAGCAACTCAATATCCATCAACCAGAGGATAGATAAGCAAAATGCAATATTTGCTTATCTAGTCCATTGTATTCTATAACGGAATACAACTCAGCAATGATAAAGGAGGAACTACTCAACAGCACCGACAAACCTCACAAATATTCTGCTAAGTGAAATTAGATTCAAAACGTACACAGAGAGTTCCATTTTGGTGAAGTTCTAGAACAGGCTAAAATAATCAAGGTGAGAAAATGCAAGCAGTGACTTCCTCTGAATGGGGGACGACACGGAGAAGACATGAAGAAACTTTCTGGGGAAACAGAAATGTACTCTATTGTAATGGGGTGTAGGTTACATGTCAGTATTCATTTGTCAGAATTGTACAGTTAAGATTTGTGCACCCTCTTGGGTAGAAATTTTACCAAAAGGACTAAGTAAAAATTATTTATTTGAGACGGAGTCTTGCTCTGTCACCAAGGCTAGAGTGCAGCCACTGCAACCTCTGCCCCCTAGGTTCAAGTGATTCTCCTGCCTCAGCCTCCCGAGTAGCTGGGATTACAGGCACCCACCACCGCACCTGGCTAATTTTTGTATTTTTAGTAGAGACGGGGTTTCACCATCTTGGCCAGGCTGGTCTCCAACTCCCGACCTCATGATCCACCTGCCTCAGGCTCCCAAAATGCTGGGATTACAGTCGTGAGCCACTGCACCCAGCCTATTTAGTTTTTTGAGACGGAGTCTCACTCAGTCACCCAGGCTGGAGTACAGTGGCACAATCTCAGCTTACTGCAACCTCCACCTCCTGGGTTCAAGCAATTCTCCTGTCTCAGCCTCCTGAGTAGCTGGGACTACAGGCGTGTGCCAACATACCGGCTAATTTTTGTATTTTAAGTAGAAACCAGGTTTTACCATGTTGGTCAGGCTGGTCTTGAACTCCTTACCTCAGGTGATCCACCCGCCTCGACCTCCCAAAGTGCTGGGATTACAGGCATGAGCCACCGTGCCTTGTCTAAGTAAAAATTATAATAACTGGATGTAAATGTGGGAGGGGAAAGGGGAGAGATATAGATCAAACAAGAATGGCAGAATATTGATAATTGTTGAGACTGAGGGTTGGCTAATAGGAGCTTATTCTACTCTTGTCCACTTTGTATGCACTGAAAATTTTTCCTAATA
The DNA here is from genome assembly GCF_029289425.2 of Pan paniscus. Taxonomy (NCBI): domain Eukaryota; kingdom Metazoa; phylum Chordata; class Mammalia; order Primates; family Hominidae; genus Pan; species Pan paniscus. The sequence goes on from NC_073254.2 coordinate 128,837,549, forward strand.
AATTTGTTTTAATAGTGATGTAGGCCGGGTGCAGTGGCTCACGCCTGTAATCTCAGCACTTTGGGAGGCCAAGGCGGGCAGATCACAAGGTCAGGAGATCGAGATGATCCTGGCTAACATGGTGAAACCCTGTCTTTACGCATGCCTGTAGTCCCAGCTACTCAGGAGGCTGAGGCAGGAGAATCACTTGAACCCAGGAGGCGGAGGCTGCAGTGAGCCGAGATCGTGCCACTGCACTCCAGCCTGGGCGACAGAGTGAGACTCTCTCTCAAAAAAAAAAATTATGTATAATTCCTTTTGACTACTATAAGACCCACTGAACATTATCTAGTATCTCTAATTAGCTGGAGGTTTAAAATGAGAAATTAAATGGCTTACACCATGAATGTGTCTCTCTTCTTTGATCATTTTCATTTGTTTCAATGTTCAAAAACAGAATAGAAGTCATTACTGCAATGTGGTCTTGAGCTTTACAACTAACATTTCTTCAGAGAATAGACAAAATAATTTTGGTTTTACTTGAAAATTCACAAGCAAATTGTGAATTCACTTTAGCAAATTGTATGAGAATATGTTTAGTAAACTCAAAATATTAAACTGTCTAACTTAAAAAAGTTCTACTAAATATAATACTTAAAAGTTTAAGATGGATGGCTGGTTGCGGTGGCTCATGCCTGTAATTCCGGCACTCTGGGAGGCCAAGGTGGGCAGATTGCTTGAGTCTAGGAATTTGAAACCAGTCTGGGCAACATAGCAAAACCCCATCTCTACTAAAAATACAAAAAATTAGCTGGACGTGGGGGCACATGCCTGTAGTCCCAGCAACTCAGGAGGCTGAGTTGCGAGAATCACCTGGAGGTCAAGGCTGCAGTGAGCCAAGATTGTGCCACTGCACTCCAGCCTAGGCAACTGGAGTGAGACCCTGTCTCGGAAAAAAAAAAAAAAAAGTGTTTAAGATGGAAATTTTATGTGTATTTTATCACAGTTTTAAAAAATTATGTAAGTTTAAAAAAATCCAAGTGAAGGATGAAATGATTTTTTTCTTCCACATCCCCAATATTTATTTTTCTTGCTTTTTGAGGTCACACAGTATTCACTATTACAGTTCCTAGAAATAAAATACTTCGAAAAATATTTCATATAATTGTCCTCAAGTTCCCAAGAAGCAAAGATCTGGGATACCAATATTCCCTTAAATTTTAAAACAAATGTTCCATGAACAGTTGATTCATCTGTAAACTTCTTCGTGAGTTTAATTTTAGTGGCTTGCTTTATATCAGCCTTTTTATTTCATGACTTAAACACCCCAATTTTGATAGGGGAACAAGAAGAATAAATAGGATGGGTTACACGTATAAAGAACACTTCAGTATAAATTCACTAAAACAGTCTTTAGAGAAAGAGGTAGAATTGTAAAACTGGACTTTCATAAGGTTCTGATTTGGATTTTCTTCAAGTGTATACGCTTTTGTGCTGCAATGTCTCTAGCTGAGCTATTGGGGAGGTTTTGTAATCTGTTTTCCGAGAACACGGTGGTTTTAGAAACAGAACAGATATTCCTCCAGGGCAGCTTTGGGCAACCAGGCAGCTGGAACAACTTGGCAGTCTTGGCCAGATACCAGGGCTACAGCGGGAGTTTCTGGGATGAATGAACAGCCCCCACTATTTTCTATCCTTGAATCACTTGGTTGGAGACGAAAAGTCTTGAGAGAAAGGGTCTGATTGACTGAGCTTAGGTGTGAGCCTGCTTTTGGCTGCTCGGGGTGACAGGAAGTATCTGCCAGAAAGAACCTTCAGGAACCCCTTCAGCCTTCTTGGTGGCAGGTCAGATTGTTTCCATTTACTGAACATAATGGAGGAAAGGAAATTCCACAAAATGAAATCGGCTGCTATTGTAGAGGAAGAGTGAATGCTGAGTCCACTTCTGAGAGGGACAGTTGTCCAGAAGGAACTTTCTGAATATGGCCACGCTTTACATCCATTTTATTTTCATGGATACACATCCACAGGCTGCTCAGGTCCAAGGAGATGGCCACGCCTTATGTTCCTATCTATCACAATCATTTTTACAGGGCTGGACACGGAAGTAGATCACGATGCTTTGGGCGGCAAGTAACAGGAAAACTTCAACTTAACTGGCCTAATCATCACAGAAATGTAATCTATGCTCTGGTGAAGGTGGAGGAGTATTTCACATAAGTAATTCTGAGATGGAACAAACACAGGGTGGTTGATTCAGTGGCCAAGTAATGTTATCAAGGATCCAGATTGATTCCGTCTTTCTGCTCTGCCATTCTAAGCGTGTCAGTCACTGGATGGCTGCAGCAGCTCTGGGCTTCAAATCCTCACACACCACTCTCCAGAGGCAGAACAAGGGAAGTACTGTGTCTTTGTGTCCCTTTTTTTTATTTTTTGAGACAGAGTCTCGCTCTGTCGCCCAGGCTGGAGTGCAGTGGCGCAATCTCGGCTCACTGCAAGCTCCACCTCCTGGGTTCACACCATTCTCCTGCCTCAGCCTCCCGAGTAGCTGGGACTACAGGTGCCCGCCACCACACCCAGCTAATTTTTTGTATTTTTAGTAGAGACGGGGTTTCACCATGTTAGCCAGGATGGTCTTGATCTGACCTCATGATCCGCCTGCCTCGGCCTCCCAAAGTGCTGGGATTACATGTGTACCTTTTTAAGAACTAAGAAACTTTTCCTGGAAATCCCTCAGCAGATGTGTCTTCATGAATCATTGGTCACACTGAGTCACATGCCTCTTCCGTGAGGTAACATCAAGGAAATGGAATGTCCACAACTGGCTTAAACAGAGTAGCTGGAAAGGGGGCAACCTTCCCCAAAGCTCATGGCCACAAAGAGTAAAATAGACAGCTGGACAAAGTTAGGTAAGATTTTCTTAGCAAATAGTGGACATTTGTCACATTCGTGGCTGACTATATTTGAGAAATTTCCCACTTTATGAGTCCTGCCCACCAAAGAGGAAAACAGAATTCATCTTCCCAGTCAGCAGGCATGTGTGGGTACAGGTATGTCACCTGGACTCCTCCAATCAGACACACCTGCATAATGCCTGAATTCAGAACTGAGAAAAGTGTGGAATCAGGTGCCAGGCAGAATCCGTGTTCCGGTGAAGGTGGAGGAGCATTGCAGAAAGACAGTCAAGTTTTCGGAGACAGCTGAGTGGTAGCATCCTGTGCATAGCATCTGCGCTGTAGGCGGCAGCGGATGCAGGCCTCCGCTGGAGCAGCTTGGTAGGATAATTTGGGTATTGTTCCAGGTTATGTAGCCTTCAAGCCTTTATTTTCCAGCCCTCCTGGAAATTCTATGAGCTCCCTATGTTTCTCAAAAAATTCCTTTCTGGCCTAAACTAACTTGAGTGGGTTTTGTCGTTCATTACCAGGAATTCTGCAAGGAAGAAGTAGGCAAAACTGTGTCCACTACAGTAGGGGATCAGTAGATACTGGGCACTGCAGAACACCAGGGGGCCGTACGCTCTGTGGAGCACCGCAGTGTAGCACTCACAGACGATAAAGTATGAAGATGCCGCAGAAGTTATACCCCGACGCCAAAGTCGGCTTCCTTTCTGCCACTGTCTTCCTTGTGATGCCCACTCACCAAGCTTTCCCTGGAAGTCTGCCCAGGCTCTCCCTTGAGACTTGCCACTGAATGGCTTGACACCCTGAGGGTTCCTCCCTACCCCGGCCTAATGGGTAGGTATATAACTTAATACAGTGTGGAAGTAATCATAGACCAGTCCAACCAAGCCAAGCAAAGCATAAATGTAAACGTTTTTAAAAACAAAATGCTACAGAGTGATATAATGGGCTACGGGGTGGGTAGGGGGTGCTGAGGGATCGCGCCTGTAATCCCAGCACTTTCGGAGGCCGAGGCGGGTGGATCACGAGGTCAGGAGATCGAGACCATCCTGGCTAACACGGTGAAACCCCGTCTCTACTAAAAATACAAAAAATTAGCTGGGCGTGGTGGTGGGCGCCTGTAGTCCTAGCTACTCGGGAGGCTGAGGCAGGAGAATGGCGTGAACCCGGGAGGCGGAACTTGCAGTGAGCCGAGATTGCGCCACTGCACTCCAGCCTGGGCGACTGAGCGAGACTCTGTCTCAAAAAATAAAATAATTTTAAAAAATGATATATTGGGTAGAACGTACACTACTCGGGTGACGTGATGGGTGCGCCAAAATCTCAGACTTCACCACTATACAATTCATCCATGTAACCAAAAACCACCTGTACTCTAAAAACTACTGAAATAGAAAAAAATTTAAAAACATGAAATGCTATGTATGCTTAACTTTGTATCCTCTTACATATAACCAAAAGGTAATGTACCTACCCTGCAATTAATTTAACATTTTTATCAAACAAAAAATATTATGGCAACTATGAATGATACTTTAAATAACATAAGGAAAAACTGCACTTAAAATTCTGCTTCTCCCCCTGCCTCAACAGAACTATTTGTGCCTCTGAACATTGTGTCATTTGTATATCTCAATGCCTCTACTTTACCCTTATATGCATTAAATGGTTACAATATATTTTACCTAACCACTACCACCCTCACTAGATGGTTAAGAGGCTTCTGGCTTGCAAATGCTCTTATATTAATTTTGTATTAAACAGGTGTAAAAGATTATTCTTCTTTTGGATAATGCAAATCACTAAATCATATAAATATTTCTAATGGCTTTGCATTGCTATTGGCAATGTAGGTGTGGACGAGTTTCACTACACCATCACCAGCAATGGGTATTTCCTAATATTTAATAGAAGCAAAATGGAAACTTATGCTGTTTTATTCTGTAGATTTTAATGTTATTGATGGTTTCTTGTGATTGTAAAGATGCCCTCATTCAGCATTGTCATAGAATCTTCAAAGACACTGAGTGAGCACCAGGCTCATGGGTTGTAACTGTGATAAAGATGTGAACATTATCAAGAACATTTCAGAAAGTGCCATGTGGTTTCTTCAGGAGCTGGTTTTAGGCAGAATTAATCCTTTTAGAGGGTTATTATATTGGATTGTCCTAGTTATGTCAAAAGATGGCCTGGGGGAGGGGATTTCTTCATTTGTCTGAACATTGCTGAACATTTACTTTCAAATTTTCTGCTTAGTGCATAATGAAGAATGTTCACCAAATTTGTGGCAGTAAATGTAAACTGTATTCTTGACATTTGAAAAATCTGGCATAGATTAATATTACAGAACTATAGCAGTTCTCTGTGACATCCCTTCCCAAAAATAGAATTGCTATTTTTTAGATAAATTATTCCTCCTTTTCCCTATTATTTTATCTGCCACAAATATAAGCAGTGACTTTAAAACAAATAGCGATTGAAAGAAATTTACATTTTGGCAAACATAACTTAATTCTGAATGCTAGGATAGGCTTTCTCACAGAAAGCCAGGGTCCTGAAAAACAGAATGTTCTTTTCTGAACTGCATTTTGAAAAGGGAAATTAATCGTAATTTTTGCTTTTCCAGGCCGTGCCATCCCCGGGGAGGACAAGAAAAAAGTAACAAAAATAATTTTTGGCTTCAAGCACCCAACAATGGAAATGCTGAAACCCATGTCCTTTAAGTCCTTTTCTTCTCCTAGCAGAGGGCCCTCTGCCTACATGGGGCACCGTGGTGGCCATTTAATATACTCCTGCTTGGTACCCACCTCTGCTCTGCCCCCTGGTGGCCACAGACACCATTGCTGCTGCCTCAGCACAGTTTGACCTTGTTGCTGCCAAGAGCCACCTCTCCTCTCATCACTGTCCCCACTCTCCTGCCATGCCTCAGGTGGCTGCTGGCAGAAGAGCAGTGGGCTTTGTTTCTTCAGCACATCACAGCAACCACTGTCTTATCAGCTCACACCCTCAGGATCTTACTGCCCCTTTTCCCAAAAATCTCCACTCCGGCAACCCTGGCCCTGCATCATTGAAGGACATTTAAGTGACATAACATATTGTTGCCTCAAAAAAGTTTTTTCCCTCTTCAACAGCTGGGACAACTGGATAACCACATGCAAGAGAATGATGTTTGGCCACTAACCACACCATACATACAAATTAACTCAAAATGAATCAAAGACTTAAATGTAAGAGCTAAAACTTAGAACAAACAGGAGAAAATCTTCACAACCTTGGATTTGTCAATGGATTCTTAGATAAGACGCCAAAAGCACAAGCAACACATGGAAAAAAAGAGATACATTAGACTTCATCAAAATTAAAAACTCTTTTGTGCATCTAAGGACACTATCAAGAAAATAAAAAGAAAAACTACAGAATGGGAGAAAACATTTACAAACCATATATGAAAGGATCTAATATCCAGAATATTTAAGAAGTCTATGACTCCCCAACAAAAAGACAACCCAATTTAAAAATGGCCAAAGGACTCGAATTGATATTTTTCCAGGAAGATACGCAAATGACCAACACACACTTGAAAAGATGCCCAGAGCTAGACATGGTGGTATGTTCCTGTGGTCCCAGTTACTCAGGAGCTGAGGCAGGAGGATCACTTGAGCCTAGGAGTTCAAGCCTGGAGTAAGCTATGATCTCACCACTACATTCCAGCCTGAGCAATACACGGAGACCTGGTCTCAAAAAAAAAAAAAAAAAAAAAAAAAAAAGATACTTAATATTAATAGTCACTAGTGAAATGCAAACTGAAACCACCTTGAAATACTTAACACTCACTAGAAGGACTAGGACTATAATTAAAAACACAGACAATAGCAAGTATTGGCTAGAATGGGTAGAAATTGGAATCTTCATACACTGCTGATGGGAATGTAAAATGGTGCAGCAACTGTGGAAGACAGTTTGATGGTTCCTCAAAATTTTAAACAGAATTACTATATGACCCAGTAACTCTTGGATGGAATAAAAACTTTGTCTGCACAAAAACCTGTACACAAATAGCAGCACTATTCATAATAGCTAAAAGGTGAAACAATCTGAATGTTCCATCAGCTGATGAATGGATAAACAAAATGTGGTATATCTGTGGAAAAGAGCATTACTCAGCCCTAAAAAGACAAAGGGAGTACTGATACATGCTGTAACATGGATAAGCCTTGAAAACATTATACCTAATAAAAGAAGCCAGACCCGAAAGGCCATGTATTATATGATTCCATTTATACAGAATGTTCAGAATAGGTAAATCCAGACAGACAGAAAGCAGGTTAATGCTTGCCAGGGGCTGAGGGGAAGGAGAAATTGGAAATGGCTGCTTAATGAGTCCTTTAGGGGTGATGAAAGTGTTTCGGAACTAAATAGGGATAGTGGTTTTACAGCATTGTGAATGTATAAAATGCCACAGAACTGTGTACTTTAAAATGGTTAATTTTATGTTATGTTAATTCCATCTTAATAAAGAGATGAAAAGTTTACAATTTGTTAAAAGGTCTCCTCCAACACTGATGCGTATTCCCCAGAACAGAAACCTTCTTTGTCAGGTCTCCCGAGGCCGGAACATCAGTCCTGGGGCCGTCTATCATTTTCTTTCAGAAATCTCACTGGGGCCTCACGTAAATGGAACTGGGAAGGGGCAGGAAAAAAATGTCCCTTGGGCCACCGAGGTCTTACTATATAATGAAATAAATGATTCCCAAATATGCCAAAACTGGAGAGCTTATGTAACCAAGAAAACCCATAAGGATGAATGAGCAGAACAGAAAGTCAGTGGTTTGGGGTTGGTTACATTTGTGGTTAAGGAAGAGCAGGGAGAGGGGAGGAGAGGACTGGGGGAGGGGAGAAAGAAAGAAGAAACAGAGAAACAGAAAAAGGAGACAGGAAGGCAGGAAGGAACAAGGAAAAGAGAGAGAAAAGGAGGAGCCAAAAGAAGAGAACTCAAGATCCCTTTTCTAACTTTGAGACCCTGACAACTTTGCCTGTGGCATCTGTCCTGCTGTGAAGGATGACTCCAAATTCAGTTTCATTTCCCCACAATGCAAGTGCATCTAAGTCCCAATTCTGTGGTTAAAGCTTGAAAAAAACGCAGAAACCCACATGTTGCATTTTATTACAGCATTAATGCCAGTAGAAGATAATGAGTAATGCTAGCACCTTTTCTCTCTACAACCTGGGCTAGGAGTGTGACCAGCCCCAGAGAGGAGAGGAGCCTTTTACCTCTGTACTTACACAAAGGCTGCCCTCTTTGGTGTTGAGGGTGGGCTGTGTCCTCCCCATGCCAGGGTATCACTCCCTGGCAAGCCTTTCTTGGCTAAACTGATTTCCCCACCCCTCTGCTTCCTTCCTGCACCCCTTGTCTTCACTTTCTTCTCTCAAATATCTCTCGGTACCACATAGATCCACTTATTTCACAGACCCAGAAACTGGGGCCACGAGCTCCCACGATTTCTCCCCCCATCACAAGTGGTTAGGAGCAGCAGCCGTGTGAGCACTGGTGTGAGCGGACGTGTGAGACTTCACCAGACTGCGGGTCCTTAGTCGGGAGCTCCTTCCCAATCGTTCACACCGGGCCTTGCTGCCTTTACATCTGGGAGGCTGGTGACCCCTACAGGTGCCTGCAAAAGGAAGGAGTTTCTTGGTGCCAGAGGAAGAAATGGAGAGACTAGAAGTGAGAGTGCTAGCAGAGGTCTGTCGCTTGGCCAGGCCTGAGTGAGGGAGGTGTGCGAGGGAGACTGAGGGCGCTCTGTTTATGACCGGCCCTGTGAGAGTCTGGGCGGACGCAGTGCGGCTGAGCCCAGAGACAAGGGAGGCTTGGATCCAGAGAGCCCACCCCGCCACTCCCACCTCAGAGTGCCCTAGAGGAAGGACAGCAGAGCCACGCCCTCCCCAAGAAAAGGCACTTGCAGCTGCGGTAGTGAGGGGCCCTTGAGAAGGCGGGAATGGGAGGGAGAAGCGGGCTTGTTCCTGTGCACAGGTGAGGTGGCACCGCCACAAGCACTCCCAGAAATGACTGGCAGCCTGGGGAGGGGGAGGCGAGAGGGGTCTGGGGAGGTGACTGGCGGTGGAACTGCATCCCGGCACATAAGCGTTACACTTGAGAACACTCTCACCCTGCATAGCATATCCTCAAGTTCACGTTCGTTTGGTCGCTTATTCCACAGAACATCCATACGTTCCAGCTTCCATTATTGTGTGGAGGGCACCCAAAGGTGTGAAGAGGGATAAGATCTCTCCTCTCTGGGTGCTCGCCTCCATACAGTTTAGCATCTCCATTCTCTTCTTGGAGTTTCCCACTCCGTGACCCAGATGGACAAGAAGTGTAATACATAGTGGAAAAAAAAAACACACACCAATAACTGAAAAAGAGACAGTTTGGGTTAGCTTTGAAAACTTCCTGCAGAGGCATCATTAATCTTTTTTCTTGGTAAGGTTCTTGAAAGCAAGGCCTCTGTGTCTGCAAAAGACCTCCTTTACCAAGTGCTTGGCGAACATGAAATGATGCTGTTCCATTTCGGATGGGCTTTCCTCGTTGCAGACATGACCTCAGGGTGGCTCCTGGCGGGAGACCCACAGGGGGCTCTGTCTGAAGCTGCTCTAGGACACCAGCTGGTACAAGAGGCAATCACAATGCTTTTTAGTGCAAAGCCTGGTTGGGTGCAAGGCTGCAGTGGGAGGTGGCGCATCACGTGGTGGGGAAGTGGTGGGGGTGGGGGTGGGACCCTGCCGCCTAATTAGAGGGCCGGGGAAGGTGGGATCAGTGGAAAGCATGAGCAGCGGCAGCCAGTGGACAGAGTGCAGCAGGGTCCTAGCAGAGCCAGGGCTCTCCACTCCCGATAGAAAATGAGCTGCTGTGGATACTGCCAGCGAGGCCAAGAACTCCTGCCTTCGAGTTTGAGCTCTCAAAATCAAAATGAAAACAGAAACATTTGTTGCTTTCCATACCCTAATAAGAATGGTGATTGACACACCACCCTTCATTTTAACACTCTCTGGGTGTGAACTTTAAAAAAAAAAAAAACAACAACCAGAAAGAAAGAATAATTTCACCAAATGACTTTCAGCACTGAAATTCACTTTTCCTGGGCAGTTAAGCCGAGCTATTGGTTTTCAAGTTTCAGAGGGAAATTGTTTTATCCACACTGCATTATGGAATAATCATCCTATTTATTTCCAGAATGATATTTCCTCTGCATTTGAACTTTTCACCTATAAGCCTTACAGAGATGAGATAGTAAGCAAGAGAGTGAAGAGGTTTATTTTAAACTTTTTATTTTGAGATAATTGCAGAGGCACGTGCAGTTGTAAGAAATAATATAGAGAAATTCTGAGAGGTCCTATGTACCATTTGCCCAGTTTCTCCAATGGCAACATCTTGCCGAACTATAGTGCAATATCATAGCCAGGATATTGATCGATGGAATCCATCACCAGATTCACATTTCCCTTGTTTGATACGTGTTGTGTGTGTATAGGGGTGTGTGTGTGTTTAGTTCTATGAAATATGAAACGTTTTGTGCTCTGATAAGGAAAAGTGCTTTGCAAGTACACAATGATTATCAGGACATTTTCTTTGTGGTTATTACTTCCGCATTTTTGTTTTTGTTTTTGTTTTTGTTTTATTTTTGTTTTGAGACGGAGTCTCACTCTGTAGCCCAGGCTAGAGTGCAGTGGTGCGATCTCGGCTCACTGTAAGCTCTGCCTTCCGGGTTCACGCCATTCTCCTGCCTCAGCCTCCCAAGTAGCTGGGACTACAGGTGCCCGCCACCACACCTGGCTAATTTTTTGTATTTTTAGTAGAGATGGGGTTTCACCGTGTTAGCCAGGATGGTCTCGATCTCCTGACCTCGTGATCCACCCGCCTCGGCCTCCCAAAGTGCTGGGATTACAGGCATGAGCCACCGCGCCCTGCCTACTTCTGCATTCTTGGTAGATAGATTTGTAGATCCTATTTATGTAATATCTTCTATCTAATAACATAAAGACTTGTGTGACTGTTCTCATGTCAATGAAGATGTGTGCTTAACATCTTTAGCTTTTAAAGATCTTGCTATTAGAAGCCCAGATACATTCAGCTAGATTTGGAACCTGCTAGGATTCCTTGAATATTTGAACCTGAAGCCGGACTCCACACTTCCTTGAATGATCACAGTTAAATCAAATTTTTCTTTTTCTCTATTTAAATTGTCCTTCTTGTCATATTGCCAAAATAATATATTCTTGGGCTAGTAACTCAATAGCACATAAGTACATCGTTGTTGGTTGTTTTTTTTTTTTTTTAACTGAATTTGAGCGCACTAAGGAGAGGAAAAAAAATAAGTGTCCTGGGGGACCTCCTTTTAGCCCATGGGTCCCCAGACTGCCTAGGGGGTTCCCTCTAAGGGAAACTCACTTCTGTCATCACCCAAGAGAACCAGGAGGCATGTCTCTCCCAGAGTCGCAATCCCTGGGGGTCACTGCCTTCTCTGTGGGGTGGCGCATGCAGGTCTTTCTGTACACAGGTGTTGTTAGCACAGCACAAGGGGCTTGAGGTACCAACTACTGACAGTTCAGGCTTTCTCTCCTCCTATCCCCTCTCTGTGAGTGCCTCATCTGGCCTCTTGGGACCTCTGACCACCCCAACTTTCTCCAGGACAGTAACCAGCCAGGCCACTTCTTGGACTTTATCATCTGGCTCTCCCATCTGAGCTACCTCCAAAATCTCTAACCCTCAGCCCCCTGACAACAACCTCCTCCCGTGGAATCCCAGAGCTCAGCAGTATCTTAAGGGTCATTTGGTTCAACTTCCACATCTCAAAGAAAAGACAGCTGCAGCTATTAAGTGACGTGACCACAGACACACAGCTGAGGGTGTGTGCCTGTATGACCTGGGTAAGCGAAGAAACAAAACCTCAATTTCTACGCATGTAGAATGAGGATAATAGCAGTAGTTTAGGGCTGGAAGAGGAACTGATTTGAAGTGAGCAAAGCACTTTAGTGAGAGGCAGCATTTGAATTAATAAGATCTCCTGACTTTCCTTCCTCAAACTGCCTCATCTGCTCTGTTCCCGTCAGTGACTTCAGTCCTCCAGCCTCTCCCTAACCCTGCAGACCATTCCTCCTTCTCCCTTTACTTCCCCATCCAGCCTAGGCCTGTCGCCTGCCCCTTCAGACTTTGTTCTCTGGCCATCCCCAGCCCTGGTCATCCCCATACACACAATTTCTGCTCCTCCTCCTGGGCTATGGGGCATTGCTATATAAAGCCGTAAAGGGTGGGTGCTGACTGGATCCACCATGAATTTGACCAATTGATCTTTCTCTCTCCTGTGGACTACTTCAAGGTGAATTCCTCTCTGCAGTCCTTTCCGATGGGTGCCCAGTGCTGAGTAGACATGCTTGCTGAGTATCCCATGGTAGGGACCATTCAAAACCAAGGCACAGAGGCGGTGAGATACAGCGGGTGATCAGGGAATGGCAGCAGTCTGGTTTGGCTGAACGTGTAGTGTCTATAGGAACATGGCCTCCTAAGTCCAATGTGATGGTTAATACTGAGCGTCAACTTGATTGGATTGAAGGATGCAAAATATTGATCCTGGGTGTGTCTGTGAGGGTGTTGCCAAAGGAGATTAACATTTGAGTCAGTGGGCTGGGAAAGGCAGACCCACCATTAATCTGGGTGGGCACAATCTAATCAGCTGCCAGCATGGCTAGAATACAAGCAGGCAGAAAAATGTGAAAAGGAGAGACTGGCCTAGGCTCTTAGCCTACATCTTTCTCCTGTGCTGGGTGCTTCCTGCCCTGGAACATCGGACTCCAGGTTCTTCAGTTTTGGAACTCAGACTGGCTCTCCTTGCTCCTCAGCCTGCAGACAGCCTATGGTGGGACCTTGTGATCATGTGAGTTAACACTTAATAAACTCTCCTTTATATATATATATATATGAATATATATACACATATATATGTATATACACACATATTCATATATATGTATATATACATATATTCATATATGTATACATATATTCATATATACATATATACATATATTCATATATGTATACATATATTCATATATACATAAATTACATATTCATATATGTATATGAATATATGTATATATGTATTCATGTATATATGTATTCATATTCATATATGTATGAATTCTTATGTATGTATATGTATATATATGAATATATGTACATGTACATGTATATATGTATATGAGTATATATGAATATATATGAATATATACATATGTATATACATATATACATATGCATATGTATATATACATATTCATATATACATATGTATATGTATATATACATATTCATATATACATATGTATATGTATATATACATATTCATATATACATATGTATATGTATATATACATATATTCATATGTACATATGTATATGTATATATACATATATTCATATATACATATGTATATGTATATATACATATATTCATATATACATATGTATATGTATATATACATATATTCATATATACATATGTATATATGTATATATACATATATTCATATATACATATGTATATATGTATATATACATATATTCATATATACATATGTATATGTATATATACGTATATTCATATATACATATGTATATGTATATATACGTATATTCATATATACATATGTATATGTATATATACGTATATTCATATATGTATATATACGTATGTTCATATATGTATATATACATATATATTCCATTAGTTCTGTCCCTCTAGAGAACCATAATACACCCAACAAGCTGGGCTTGAATCCTAGATCCACCACTTTCACCACCTGTATGACGACCTGGTTAAGGGAAGAAACAAAACCTCAATTTCTATGCTTGTAGAAAGAGGATAATAGTAGTACTTTAGGGTTGGAAGGGAACTGATTTAAAGTGATCAAAGCACTTAGCACAGAGCCTATGACATCTAACCCCCAAATAAGTCCTAGTTCTTAGAATAACAGAGAACTACAGGCTATCATGCATATCACGGAGGATCTGAGACTTGACTTGGTGGTCAGTGGGCAGACATTGAGAGCTCCTGGGCAGAGGGGGTGGGAGGGCATATCCAGAACTGTGGTTTATGACACTCACTTTGGTTGCTGAGTGTAGAGTGAACAACACTCTTGGAGCAGGAAGGGAGTGGAGTGGGGTCAGAGGGGCCAGTTGGAGACGAGATGCAAAAAGTGCCCAAGATGGCCCGGTGATGGTGAGGGTTGGTGGGGGTGGACATGGGGGGGTACACGTCTTGGAGAGCACCATGAGTCTGTGACATGGGGTTTTTCATCTCTGGGTCATGCATAAATTAGGCTCCTCTCCATCCCTTGTGTTCTGAAAGCCAGGGTTTCTTCAGGCAGCTCTGCCTCTTGCTGGGTTGTGGCTGAGGTTCTCAGGCAGGGGAGCTCTGGCTTCACCAGGGCTGAGGTTCTCCAGGCTGGCTGTGCACACCACAGTCACCTCAGCAGCTCTAAAAGGCTGGCTCCACTCTCCCATACTCCCACCTATCCCAGGCAGCGAATCAGTTCATCTGGGTGGGTTCTGGGCCGAGATGGTGCTGAAGCTCTCCAGGTGACTCCGCTGTGCAGCCAGGATGGAGCCACAGTGAGACCAGGGACCAGGCGTCACCTGAGAGTTAGTACCAAGATAGAGCACCCTGCCTTGTGTTACACCTCCAGCTCTCTCCAGGTGGGACAAGCAACTGCCACAATCTCTTGATTCTCAGGACTACTCTCTATTACAGTATCAAGAGATTGTGACAGTTGCCCATTCAGACTGGAGAGACCTGTCACCAGACCACTGTGGCGGTCTTCCAGATCTATCCAATAGCCGCTGCCCCTCCTTCCTGCTGAACAGAGATCCAGTTTGCTTCAGGTTGTGGCAGCAAAGGGCTCAAAGTGGTCTCCTCCCCTCAAAACCCGAGGGATGAACCTTGATGGATTGAAATCAGTCACAGTAGTGGTAGCCCCATCCATCTCTGCCAGGGCCTGGTATGTGGCCATGTGACACAGCCTGGCCAATAAGATGTAAGGACAAGGTGACCAAGGGGCTTCTGGGAAATGTTTTCCTTCTCAGTGTAGAGATATACATAGAGAGGGCCCTTGCCCTTTCCCAGCTCAGTGCAGCCACCACCATCTTGTGACCATGTGGGGAGACTTGACTGATCTTCCTTGGTCCTTGAGCTGCAGGGCCAATCCTGAAGCAGCCCAGTTCCAGTGATTGTTAAACAAAACAATAAATGTCCTTGGCGTGTAAGCTACTTTTGGTGGAATATTCTGTTATTTGCAGGCAAAAGCTTCCAAAAGATACAGGCATGCTCACTTAGTAATGTCTCATAGGTGAGTTGGACAAAGAATATTGGGTTTCTGATTGTCTTAATTGGTCCCTTTTAACATCCAAGAGTTGTTCAGGATGAAGTAATTCATAGTTACAATCCTACTGACACTGACATACTCCCTGAAAACTAGAACCTCCTCCCTTCCAGTGAAATGCAGGGTCCTTAGAGACTCTGTAATCTACTGGTAATTAAATGGACCCTCATTAATTAGCATTCCTGTCAACAACTTGGCAGCTTGGTGGAGCACGTGGCCTGGGGTGGCAGGGGTGGTACGGGATAATGTACTTAAAGGTAAAGTAATACTTAGGTGTACAGGTCACAGCTGAGGCCTAATAAAGACAGGATTTACATAAACATTTTAGCTGATAAGTTTTAGGACAATTCCACAGTCTCATGTCTATCCAGTTCCATGAAGTTAGTTAATTTTCATTGAATTGTAAATTTCCAGCGAGTTGCATTTTAATGTATTTGTGCCTTTAAATTTGTATGCAAAGATTGCATAGGCTGTCAATTTGATGAACTCCTCACACTATATTGTGTGATATATATAATTAAAGCACCAAGATTCTATATTGACAAAAGCAGAAAGTGTCTTGAAGTGAATATTAGAATTCTAAATTGGCAATTTTCATTCCATGCCAGAAGTATTTCTTCCCCCTGTGAGTCACAGCTCAGTTGTAGTCATAAAAATCACTGGGTGGTGGGGGGGAGTGGGGGGAATTGTGAACATTAAAGAAGTATTTATTTAACCTGTATCTTTTCAAGAATATATCTAATAGGTAAATTAGGATGAGCTATAGATATTAAACAAGAGGTGTATGTGATAGAAACTATGATATAAACTGTAAAATCTACTAGTAGAGTCTGTGGATAAAAAGCATCTATGAGTTCATCATTCTGTTACAATTTTTGCATCTGAGACTGCATAAGATTGTATCATTACCCAATCTCCTGCCTATATAATTCTTGCTTTAATTCAAAATCCAGAAATTCAGAAGCCATTTTCAAGTGAATGTAAAGATTCTTCAGTTCCTCTTGATCCCTATAGCCCCATGCAGCTCTGGGATAAGTGAGAGGAGGAAATAAAGAGCATAGCTTGACACCTTCAGTAGCCTAGAAAGTACCTTTCCATGCTGGGGGCAAAATGCATGTATAATAGCAGCATGGCGTACTGAACTTGGGCATCAAGAATCCCAGATCTCAAGGTCCTTTTACTAGCTATGTGCCTGTGGGCTGATCACTTAACCTCCCTGAACCTCAGTTTTCTTCCATCTCAAATTGAGATACCTACTTTCCAGGCTTATTGTAAACTCCAAATTAGACAAAAGAAGTGAAGTGTTCCAAATAAAAGCAATTTGGAAACCATAAAGTGCTTTATAAATGTTAGATACTTATAATACTTTGTCTTCCTCTTTAATCTCTCTAAAGTATGTGAAACATGTCAACAGTTTTGTTTCTAAAGCAATGCCACTTACAAAACCGATGTGAAATAGCCATCAGGTAACTGTGGAGAAACAGCCAGGTCAGTATAATACGCCACTGCTGTTGACAGCCTAAGTATTTTCTCATATAGCATCCTTCAGTGAGGTAAGTTGGGGAGCTTCATTGCTTCAAATAACTGCTTCCTCTAATTCTGCCCACGTCATTCTTTTCAATTGTGCTAATTTGCCCGGCAGATATTTCCTGGCCAGCTGAGTTGGGTAGCATCAGGTTCCAGTAGCTTGCTTATGGTCTATTTTAGACCAAGATCCTAGGGTGCAAGACCACAGCTAGTAATTGGCTGTACCAGAGGTTTTTAGGTTGATGTTTCCACTGAGATGGTAATTATGTAATCATCAGTTCCAAGTGAGGTGAGGCAGAGTCTCCATAGGGCAGGTTACAAAGAAACCTAAAACCCCCTCAGCCTCTCACCCAGGCTGAGGCTAAAAATAAGGGGTCAGAGAGTGGAAAGGGAAGATGTGTGGGGAAACTTCTTTGGAGAAAGGAGTGTGGGGTGCTATGCCCTTCATCTCAAGCCAGCGAGAGGGGCTTCCCCAGGGGCCTGGGACTGCCAGAGACTGTAGTTAGGTGGCCTGGAGAACTGGAGCCTGACTCACTCCTGGGTAAGCTAAAGCTCCCTCCTATGGCAGCCTAGAAGGGGCTGCACCCAGACAAGCCTGAGCTCTCAGAGTCACTAGGGTGACAGATGTGTAGGGTTCCCCTTGGGACCTATCTAAAGGGGCACTGAAAGGTGGAATAAACCCTGGGTTTTTAGGATTTTCAGAAGCCCCCAGGAGGGAGGTCCCCATCAGTGGGAGACTACAAAGGACCAGGAAAGACCTACATGAGCGGCTTTAACCATAAGCCAGCACAGCAAGCTTGAAGCTGCTCAACTCCAGGAAGAAATGCTCCATCTCCTTCCTCCTCCTCCTCCTCCTCACTGCCAGTTTGATCCAAGCTGGGCCTTAAACAACCTCTAGTGAATAGGGGGGCGGGTGGGGGTCGGGGACAAGCCTAAGCCTAGTGCACCCCTTCAGGGAAGGCCAGCTAGAGACCTTAAGCCTGGGGCTGGAATGGGGGAGGAAGACTTTTTGAAGTTTGATGCATTTGTTTATATCTTGCACCCAACATTATAGTTTTGAAATGAAGCTGTGGTTGAGATTTAGTTACAACAAGACTGTCAGTTATCTAAGAATGAGCAGAAAAATCCAGGGCTGTTTCAGGTCCTAAAATTATCCAATCAACGAATAGGTATTTATTTTCTGTTATGTTTGAAATCCTCTTGAGTATTTTGAAGAATATTTACATTCCTTTAGTTCAGGTTAGTATAATTTCCCACCTGGCACGATGCCTTACACATAGTATGTGCTCAAAAATATTTTCAATTTAATTATTCTTTACAAGATGCTTAGCACCAAGGGAAGTGGCATTTTCCCAATGTTGATGACAAATAGCACTTCAGCTGGAAAATCTCCATATTTATAAAACGTGGTGCAAACCTGAATAGAGAGTGCTTATGATCTCACTTGTATTTAACACTGTACAGTGTTGCTAAATGGTCTAATAGGAGAGAAGGGAATTTAAACTAGAAACACATAAATGGAGTGCTTTTTGCCGTTCAACTGTGATGATGCACGAACAAAAAACGATTGGCCACGGGAGACCTAGACTGGAATCTCCTTCTCCTGCTCACTACACCTCAGGCCCCCAGTTCCTCTCCTGTGGATGGGGACGCCAGGCTGCCTACCTCAGACTCAGAAGGTACGATTACGTGCATACACTCTGCGAACTCTGAAGGGCTCTACAAATGCAAGGGCTTAATAACAGCCAACAGTTTAATATTCGTTGATTGACACGTGCATAGCGCTTTACATCTATTTTCTCATGCAGTCTTCATAACAGCCCAAGACCTACTTAGGTACTATTATTAATATTTCCTGCCACTTGACATCGGAGGAAACAGAAGCTCAGCAAGTGGCTCCAGGTTATACAGAGCCCTAACCTGAGCCAGTAAATCCTTCTTACCCACAAGCATTAAGCTTCCGTCCTGCCCGCTGTTATTTAACAGAGGTGCTGGGATCCGGCAGGGGAGCAACAAATGTGGGTCGGCAAATTGCTAAACGAAAAGCGGACACCCGCCCACGACGCCTGCTCTGATCTGACCTCCCGGCCTACAGCCCTCTCCAGGCTCCTCCCACCCGCTCCGGCCGTCGCCACGCCTCGGAGCTTCTACGCATGCGTTGGCGGGACCCGCGCAGGCCCAGTGGCCGAGCGGCGTCGTGGGGTTACCCCGCCCGCGCCAGCGCTGCATCCCTGGCCGCCACCCGGGGACAGCCGGAGGATGAACTGAACCTCGCAGCCGCTGCTATCTCCAGTGCTCATCACAGGTGCTTTGGGTCAGGTCGGAAGCCTCCTTCCCTGAGCCCTCGCCAAGCTCATTCCCCGGCCCGCCTCTCCCGCCCTGCAGCGGCCTGGCCCTGCGGTCTGGCTGCCGGGGCGGCGGCGGGAGGTAGTTTGTGTACGGTTACCATGGAGACGCTGGCTGCGGGGCGAAGTGGGAGGGTGGCCGGGCGGGGTGAGGATGCTGCTGCGCCCTGCCCTGGCCGGGACCGTGGAGGAGCGGGCACTGCCGTGGGTGGGGGAGCCGCTGTCCGCGCGGGAGGTGAGGTGTCCCCAGCGGCTCCCCGGGGACCCTTCCTGCCGTCGTCCGCCTGTGTGTCCTCGGATGGGGTAGAGAGACGATGAGTGCCCTGTGCATGCTGTCAGGGGTCCGGAGCGGTTGTCTTTTATTTATGTACTGTCGCACTTAGCCAAGTGCGTGGTGCTTAATAAGAAGCCCAGTAATATTTGTTGAATGAGAGTGGTAGACTAAGGGGCTTTGTCTAGGCAGGCGGTGACCGGGCCAGAGTCATACAGTTTATATCTGGGCACTTCCAGGCAACAGGGCCTCAATAAATAAAAATGTATGTGTAACAATATTTAACATACTTTAAAATCATGGAGTGTATACATAATGCCTTTTGTGATCCATTCCCACAAGTAACACAACAGATCTTACGTCCCACCCTGATTTATAATAATTATACTTTAATTTGGTTGAAAAGCAAGCACCATTTATTATATTTATCCTGGTTTCTTAATCTATGGGATTCCGGTTGTTGATGTTGATTTGGCATAGCTGATATTCAATAACATGCTTAATAAAAATTATCTGTTTTCATAAAGGCAAGTACCACCACCCGCCTTTTAAAAGGAGAAGTACGTAATGTAAATGACGAGTTGATGGGTGCAGCAAACCAACATGGCACATGTATACCTATGTATCAAACCTGTACATTGTGCACATGTACCCTAGAACTTAAAGTATAATAATAATAAAAAACTTATGTATAGAAACACTGAACAAACGTCATTCTCTCTTTTGCAATTTCTTTTTTTAAATGTAGTTTTTCATTCGTGGAAATGATTTTGCTGTATCCTTTTATCATGTAGCACTTGGGCAATAATTGTTAACATCTTTAAGGGCCATATTTTAAAATGTTAACATTTTTAAAGCACCGTGCTAACGCACTTTACATGTATTATATCATTTAATTCTTCAAACAATCCTATGGGGCAATTATTATTACTATCCACCTTTTATAGATGAGGAAACTGATGCTTAGAGATATTAGAGGCATTGCCTAAGGTCACATGGCTGTGAATTGTCAGCATTTAAACTCTTACTCCAGCATCTAAGCACTTAACCACTGCCTCTTTGGATGCTCATATTAATACAAAAATGATTCAGAGTTATGGAAGGGTCCTGAGTATTTGATTTGCAGGGAAGACTGTGAAGCTGGCCTGCTTTTCCCCTGTTGCAGACATCCTGGTAGTGCAGTGTTGCATTTAGCAAGAAGGCTCTGGTTCCAGTGGCTATTAGCAGCAACGATAAAGACAGGTCTTTATAATTAGTTATAAACTTCTATAAATTATGACTCTGAGCTTTCACCCAGACCAGTAAGAAATATCTTGTTGAAAAAAAAGTTCTTCACTTTCAAATTTCCTACTGCTGGTGGTGTTCACCCTCTAGAGGTCCTGTGGATACCATGGACTCAGGATAGTGTGATGCAAGACAGAACTCAGCCTCTTTCTTCTTTCCTCTTGAAGTCAGCTTCTCCTCCTGTTTCTTTTAAAAGGTCCCTTGCCCTCTGGCTCCCCTAGGTTTGCATACCCAGTGTTGTTTCTGGCCTCTTCCTGGAATCATGGATGCCAAATCCTGTTAATTCTGTTCTCAGTGCACCTCACTTGTTCTCATCTCTCCTCTAACCTCTGCTTCACCTTGACTCCTGTATCTCAGGCTTTCCGTACTTCACTCATTCGTCACAACATTGAGTCCTACTCTGTGCCAGGCAACTTGAAATAAAGGCAAGACAGGGAAAGGAGGCTAAATCTGAACTCATCTGACCACATAACATCAAGAATCAGATTTGAAATAAGGTCCAGATTTCATAATTCACTGTAACAAATATCTCCAGTTAGAGAAACTATGCAGCCTTCATCTGAAAATGTCTTAGCTCAAGTCTATATTTAAAAATGGAGTCTAGTGATTACGTAAGTGTTGACCTTCAGCTGTGCCTCACGTGGACGGTTGGGGCAGAGAGTCTCGGGCCAACACCACATGCACAGGGAATTCTAACACAGTGGGAGAGTGGAGTGGCAGATACCAGCCCGGGGCCTTTTGGAGTCTGGACGAGGGGCACTTAACTCAGGCTAGCAGGGTGGGAGAGGCATGTCCAGGAAAGCTTCCTTGAGGAAATGACCTTTGAGAGTTAGCTGGGTGATTACATAAAAACTGTCTGATTTCACTACTTCTGATCTTTGCCCTCCTTTCCTTCCTGCCCGTCTCTGCCAGATCACATCATCCCTCAAAATGTTGTATTTGATCTGCTCATCAACTTTTAATTTCTCGCCATTTAATTTAGTTGGTTCAGCCCCAGTCGCCATTTTCAGAGTTCCCTCTTGTCCACACACACCCTGTATGTCTTGATGCTTTGCATTGGCTCACTTGCTGACTTTGTTGGAACTTCCTTCTCTACTCCAGCTCCAGTGCCAGCCACTGCCACTTGCTCAAATTCAGCCCTTTTTTCACAACCTAGCTCAAGCACCACCTCTTCCAGGAAGTCTACCTGATGTCTTCCCCCAATCAGAAATCTCTTCTTCCTTTGTGATCACATAAGTAATTTGTCTCTATTTTTTTTATTGCTGCCATCATTTTCTACCTTGTATTTAAATCATTTGAGTATAAGCAGGGTAAATACTCACCGGGTACGTACCAGGAAGGCTGCTTCTGTTGGGAAAATATTGGGGTCTCTATGTGAATGGGTTAATAGTTGCAGCCCCAGTGCCTCTAAGTGCCCCACCTCCTACCAGCCATCTAGTGGGTAAGAGTTTGAATATTATCTGTGGGCATATATCATAGCTTTTTTTTTTTGTATTGCTTAAGACCCTGTCCAGACCATGGATTACATGGTGGCTCACACCTGTAATCCCAGCACTTCGAGAAGCCAAGGAGGATAGCTTGAGCCCAGGAGTTTGAGACCAGCCTGGACAACATAGTGAGACCTCATCTGTAGTTATTATTATTATTTTTTAAAAGATTCTATCCACCTTGCAAAATTGTTGTGGGGTTAATTGAGATAATGCAGTCAAGAGTACTTAGCACAGTGCTTGGTGTTAAAGTAAATGTTTATCTCACATTAGTGGTTCTTCTTGCTTGAGAGTGAAGACAGTCTTTTATTCCTCTTTGTGTTTCCTCTTCTGTGTTTCCCAGAGATCTAAGCAGAGGGCTTTGCACATAGGAAACAGTTAATCAGTACTTCTAGCTGAATGGATTTGCTCTACTTGGAAGGAAAATTTTGTAAAGTTAGAATTTCTGTAGGACTATTGTGTTATGGTTCAGGTATACTTTAAGTAGATAAGCTTTCAGGTCCTGAGTGATTAATTTTTCAAGTTGGCAAAAACCATCTATAATAATTTGTAGTTTAACAAATATCAATTTAAAAATCCTCCCCCCAAAGCCCCACTTCTAATTCTTCTAAGTCAGTTCACATGTATTATTAAATATTTCCATGATTGATTTAGTGAATATTAATATATGATCATAACATTGCGCAGATTTTACATTATTGTACAAGTTTCTCACAATATAATTGTTAAAGTGAGATTTGGTGGAAAAAAGAAGAAGGATAGAGAAAATTGTGTTAGAATTTTTGGTAAAAATTTGTAGACAAAAATATTTTTAGCCCTGTATCTACATTGTTTCTATCAGTATAGTATTTGGTCAGTCTAAATTCCTGTATGCCCCCAGGTAATTCACAGAATTTTTAGAGTTTGACCTGAGTAAATGTTCCTGCTTCATCACTCTCTGAAAGAGTATAGTTTTTAATGCAAACTCAAAGATAGCCAGAGAGAACCTTAGGTCAGGAGTGAGAGTCTATTATTACTCCCCACAGAACTTTCTCTAATCTTTATTAGATTTGCCAGATTACTTTTGGACATTGTTAGACTTATTAGTGCCATGTGAGGCCAAAGGGGTGGCAAACCTGATTTAGGCTCTGGAAGAAGCCTGTTTATTATACAGAAACCTCTTCTCACTTAGTGGCATAATTTCTTACTGCAATAAGTCTTTTAGAAACAGACGAACAAACCTGTCATGGCCGCTTAAGTTAGATGTTACGGGACTGAATTTGTATTATGCATCCAAAAATAATATACAATATGTAGATATAAAAAATTGTGTATATATTTTAAATAATTATGATTGAATATTCTAAAGTAAAAGCCAGTCATTTCAGAAGTATTGGAAATAAAATGTACTAGGCCTCTCATCATTTTTGATAGTTATATTAATGAACGTAATTGTAGAGACTGTGCTTAAATTCAAAATCCTGTATCAAAAATTCCTAAAATAGTATTGCTTATCAAGTAATTTTTTTACTGTTTTAACTCAACACCTGGCATTTCCATATGAAAAGTATGACATATTGTTTATAGTTTTCATCAGAAACTCTTGGGGTGGGGCCTGCGTAGAAGGAAACAAATGTTCTTATTGTCTGTTGTTATGTAACAATGTTTAGAATCATAATATAGTAAATCTTTATTTGTCTAAGGAATCACCTGTTGATTCTACTTATAGAAATGGAATCTTTTTAGTTTCCTGGGGCATGTGTCACAAAGCAGTTTTCTGTTGTGCAGAAGTTATTCTAAAATTGGGTAGCTGAAATAGGTGAAAAATTCATAGATCTCTGTCTCTTTAGAGATATGACATTTTATGGACTTTGAGTTTTTTTTAAGAAACACCTAATGCTATGTACTCATTAGAATTACATTTTAAAAATCTGTCCTATTTTAAAGTTTAGATTTGTCTCCATGGAACACACCAACATTTGAGAAGGATCTGCATTCTCATGGCCCTTGTAATGACTTTAACTCTTTCAGGAAGGGGTGTTGGGAAAGGATCAGTTGGTATTGATATTTGGTATTTATTTACTTAGGTCATTACCTCAAATTATAGGTGAGTTGAATCAATTCATTCAGTTATATCATGGACAAATGTGGGGCTGAACTATTCTCTGAGGTTTGTTGCAAAATCAAGTGTCCTTTAGAAATACAACATTTCTGTCTAAAATGTAACCTTGTAGTATCACTAGTGCGGAGGGCAGTGGGGAAGAAAAGGAAACTGTAAACATTTTAACAGAACCCTCAGTGTTTTTTGTAGGCTGAAGACCATGAGATGATTCGCTCTTCCTATTCTGTCTTCTTTCATGATTAGTCTTTCTCTCTGGGTTTAGCTTTCATCCTGGTTTTCTTTCCTGCACATCTTTGTCCTCAGTTGTATATTTTTGAGGAAATTTTCCTCTCTACATTTTTGAGAGCTGTTCTCAGATCCTAACCTTCTAACTGCTTGGTGGATTTTTAAAAGCTTAATATAGAGGAATGATTTAGTATATGGATGGGCTTAAGCATTCATTTTTATAAAGTCCTGGACAAAAATAGTGATGGTTTTTGTACCATGTATTTGCAGGGTGTGGTGTCTATCTGAAGAATATTTTACTTTCAAAGGAAAGATGCTGTCTCCAAATGATAAAATGTTAGGAAAACTGGATCCATTTTATCAACCTTCAGTGTCCAAGCAGAAGACCAGTGCAGAAATCATAAGTGAAGCAAGAAATGCATTAAGAACAGTTAGAACCCAAAGACCATTTACACCACAGGAAGCTCAAAGAAAACTATTCGGACCTGCATCCTCAAGAACATCAGAAAATAGACCTCCTTCCTCCTTCAGGTATATGGCATTTCACATTCATGTTCATTCAGATATTTAAGCACCAGGTTATACCTTCCCTTAATTCTACTTAAGGATAGCTTTTAAAAATAGACTTATTTTTTAGAACAGTGTTAAGTTCACAGCAAAATTGAGTGGAAGGTACAGAGATTTCCCATGTACCCCCTACCACAACACATCCGCAGCATCTCATTATGACCATCCCCCACCAGAGTGGTACATTGGTTACCATCGACGAACATACTTTGACACACCATTATCACTCAAAGGCTGTAGTTCACATTGGCGTTCACTCTTGGTGTTGTACATTTTATGTGTTTGGACAAATTTCTGATGACATGTAACCACTATTATAGTATTATACAGAGTAGTTTCACTGCCCTACAGATTCTTCACTCTGCTTATTTTTCACTTCCTTCCCTCATCCCCTAGCAACCACTGATCTTTTTACTGTCTCCATGATTTTGCCTTTGCCAGAATGTCATATAGTTGGAATATACAGTATGTCATCTTTTCAGATTGGCTTCTTTGACTTAGTAATATGCATTTAAATTTCCTCCATGATTTCTCATGGCTTGAATAGCTCATTTCTTTTTAGTGCTGAATAATATTCCATTGTCTGGATGTACCACAGTTTATCTATCCATTCACCTACTGAAGGACATCTCATTTGCTTCCATGTTTTGGCAACTACAAATAAAGCTGCTATAAACATCCATGTGTAAGTTTCTGTGTGGACATAAGTTTTCTTTCTTTTTTTTTTTCTTTTTTTTTTTTTTTTTTTGAGATGGTGTCTTGCTCTGTTGCCCAGGCTGGAGTGCAGTGGTGCGATCTCAGCTCACTGCAAGCTCTGCCTCCCGGGTTCACGCCATTCTCCTGCCTCAGCCTCCTAAGTAGCTGGGACTACAGGCACCCGCCACCACACCCAGCTAATTTTTTTGTGTGTTTTTAGTAGAGATGGGGTTTCACCATGTTTGCCAGGATGGTCTTGATCTCCTGACCTCATGATCCACCCGCCTCCACCTCCCAAAGTGCTGGGATTACAGGCGTGAGCCACCTCGCCCGGCCAAGTTTTCAACTCCTTTGGGTAAACACCAAGGAGCATGATTGCTGGATCATATGGAAAGATTGCGTTTAGCTTTGTAAGAAACTGCCAAACTGTCTTCCAAAGGGGCTATATCATTTTGCATTCCCACCAGCAATGAATGAGAGATCCTGTTCCTCCACATCCTAGCCAGCATTGACATTGTCAGTGTTCTAGATTTTGGCCATTCGAATAAGTGTGTAGTGGTATCTCATTGTTTTAAGTTACTTTCCCTGGACATATGATGTGGAGCATCTTTTTATATACTTATTTTACATATGTATGTCTTCTTTGGTCAGGTGTCTGTTAAGGTCTGTGGCCCATTTTTTAAATGGGTTGTTTGTGTTGTTAAATTTTAAGAATTATTTGTGTATTTTGGATAACAATTCATTATCTTACATGTCTTTTGCAAATGTTTTCTCCTGCTCTGCGGCTTTTCTTCTTCTTCTCTTGATAGTGTCTTTTGCAGAGCAGAAAATTTTAATTTTAATGAAGTCAAGCTTATCAATTCTTTCTTTCATGGATCTTGCTTTTGGTGTTGTATATTAAAAGTCATCGCAATACCCAAGGTTTTCTAGACTTTGTCCTATGTTATATTTTAGGGATTTTATAGTTTTGTGTTTTACATTTAGGTCTGTGATCCATTTTGAGTTAATTTTTGTAAAGGGTGTTAGGTTTGTTTTTTGTTTGTTTTTGTTTTCGTTTTTGCATGTAGATGCTAGATGTCCAGTTGTCCCAGCACTGTTTTTTTTTTTCTAGGAATATGAGCCAAAGTTTTACTTGTTAATTTCTTGCATTTGAAGTACTCTTTGATAACATCCTTGGCTTGAGACTTTTCCCATAGTCCTACCACACAACTACAACCAAGCATTTTATGGGGTTTCCCTCTCTGTCAATTTTACAGAGACCTACCCATTACCCTAGTTTCTTGTCATCAACCTTAATTAGGTTGATTTGGTGTTCAGCTCAAAGGGCCTCCATCAATTTGACATACACAGGCTTATCACAGTTAGATGAAAGCCACAAAGATGGGCTTGGCTCTTGTCTGACGCTTTGACAGCTTCGCAAATTCCTTGTGCTAGGCTGTCCTGGATGAGAGTGGTCTTCAACACCTCTTTTAAAGCAGTATTAACATCCACTGCACCTCCAGCAGCAGTGTCTTCCTCAGCCATGGCAATGGGTTATGAGGGAAGGTGGATCTTGAATACACTGAGCCTCCACCTCTGCGGAAGAGCCCAGCACCATTTTCTGAAAAAGCTATGTTTTCTCCATTGTTTTGCCTTTGCTCCTTTGTCAAAGATCAGTTGACTGTATTTATGTCAGTCTAGTTCTGTGCCCTCTATTCTGTTCCATTGATCTGTTTGTCTATTCTTTCACCAGTACTATACTGTCTTTATTATTGTAGCTTTATAATATGTCTTAAAGTCAGGGAGTGTCAGCCCTTTTAATTTGTTCTTCTTGTTCAACATTGTGTTGGCTAGTCTGGGTCTTTTGTCTCTCCATAGAAACTTTAGAATCAGTTTGTCAGTGTCTACAAAATGACTTGCCAGGATTTTGACTGCGATTGCATTGAATCTATAGATCAAGTTGGGAAGACATATTGACAATATTGAGTCTTCCTAGCCATGAAAATGGAAGATCTCTTCATTTATTTAGTTTTTTGATTTCTTTCACTGAGTTTTATAGCTTTCCTCATCTAGATTTTATCCATATCTTGTTAGATTTATAACTAAGTATTTAGTTTTTGGAGTGCTAATATAAATGATAATGTGTTTTCATTTCAGTTTCCAACCTTGTATCTTGCAACCCTACTATAATCACTTATTAGTTCCAGGAGCTTTTTGTCAGCTCTTTAGGATTTTCTACATAGATAATCCTGTTATCTGCAAAGAGTTATTTCTTCTGTCCCAATCTGTATGCTTTTAATTTCTTTTTCTTGTCTTATTGCATTAGCTGGGATGTTCTGTATGATACTGAAAAGCAGTAGTAAGAGGGGACATTCTTGCCTTCTTCCTCATCTTAGTGGGAAAACTCTTTCTTACCATAAAATATGATTTTAGCTGTAGGTTTCTTGTAGATATTCTTAGAAGTTTTCTTCTATTCCTACTTTGCTAAGAATTTTTATCATGAATGAGTGTTGGATTTTGCCAAATGCTTTTTCTGTATCTGCTGATATGTATTATTTTTAGCTTGTGTTTTCTGTATCTTCTTTAGCTTGTGGTGTGATAGATTACATTGATTGATTTTCAAGGTAGTTGTCTTTTTAAATTTGACTTTTGTTCAAAATTCCTAAAAGTAATTACAAACATTGGTTCAGGAAGTTACTTTGGAATGAAATGGTTACTAGCGGTTGTCTCATACCAGCTTTATAAAGTGATATGAACAAAGCTTTTTAAAAAATTACTCTATACACTTCTTCTTTTCATTATTCAGTATTTTTTAAACTTCCTAAAAGTAATCAAAAGACTTGTTAATCAACTGTTTTAAGTACAATAACATTAAAAAATGTTTTTCTTCAAGGTTTATGCATTGCATCCTTTTACTTGTTTTTTAGCTAGGGTTAACTAATATATACTATAAATAAAGAAATAATTCTTCACAAACTAACACTCTGCACCATCTTTTATGCTAGCCTCCATGCATCCAGTTTTGAGTCATCTGATTCCAGGCCTATCTCTGGCACACGTCTTAGTCCACTAGAGCTGGTGAGTACTTTGTATAACCACCAGTAATTTATATTATGTTGTGAAATGAAATTGGCCAAAAACACTTGTAATCAGTACTTATATATGCTATGATAATTATCATGTACACCTAAATAGACTAATAATTTAATATGAAAGCAGATTCTTTTATATTGTTCAAATGTAATGGGTAATATCTAATGAAATACTTCTATAATTTACCTATAGTTTGATAATAAAGAAGAATTTTTAAAATATATAATAACTTGGTAAGCAATATTTCACAATATTTTTGCTTTCTTAGTTATACATATGTATTATTTTCTTAACAGTTATATATACAAAAATTAGATGTATAATTTATATTAAAGTTATATATCTTATACATATATAAAAATCATATATATTTATATGTAGTCTCTCTCTATATACATTTACATATAAATATATGTATTCAAAGATTTATTACAAAAAAACTAACAAAAATCCAGTGGTCTCCTGTCCCCTTGTTCTTCATTGTTCCCTCCTCAGTGGCTTTCACTTTAAGCTCTTTTGACACATCCTTTTAGGATTTACATCCAGACTTCCCAATGCCACACTGTCTTGCTGCTTTCTGACTTATGAGCTTGAGGAATTATCTAATGACTTCTAAGGAAGATGAAGATTTAGTTTCTGTCTGTCTTTTTGCCTCTTATCACAATGCGTTCACCTTTTCTATCCCCACTATTACTCCCATATAGATATAATTTTGGTTAGATCTGTTTTCTCTGACTGTGATTACATAAACCCTGTTCATAGCTGAGACTTGAATTAATGATAAATTCTCCTTTCCTGCACCACTTTTTGTTTTCCCTGGCATTAATAATTGCCTTACTTTTAAAGTTTTGTATTATTAGTATTTCAACCTCAAACTCTTCCCCAGTGGCCTTAATCACCTTCTATGTTCAGGCACATGAGGCATTCTATGGATTTACCTCCTTGGAGAACTCTTCACACGTCCTGCCCAACCACTTTCCCTGAGCACCTGGTGCACAGCTCTCCTGGGGTGCCCCTCACCATCCTCCTGGGGAGATGGCTTCTCCTTCTTGTGCTGGCTTTTTCCTGGTTCTTATGTCTCAAGTCCTCTTTCTTGATTTACTGTGGATTTGGTAGGGCATTCCCTCCTATACTTTCTTGAGAAAGGGTACATGGGAAGTAAATTATTTGAAACCTTGATTCCTGTTTTTTCTTCTCTGGGAGTTTGTAGGATGTTTCTCTTTGTTTCTAGTGTTCTGAAATTTAATAACAATGGTCCTTTGTGTGAGTCTATTTTTATCAATCATGCTGGGTACTTGAAGGGCCCTTTCAATGTGGAATTTCATGCCTTTCAGTAAACATGGATATTAATTGAATATTTAATATCATCATAGTGTCTTACCCACTTTTTTGTTCTGTTTGTTCTTTCTAGAATTTATTATTCAGATGTAGGACTTCCTGGCCGGGCGTGGTGGCTCACGCCTGTAATCCCAGTGCTTTGGCGGACCCAGGCAGGCAGATCACCTGGGGTCAGGAGTTCGAGACCATCCTGACCAACATGGTGAAACCCTGTCTCTACTAAAAATACAAAATTAGCTGGGCATGGTGGTGCATGCTTGTAATCCCAGCCACTAGGGAAGCTGAGACAAGAGAATTGCTTGAACTCGGGGGATGGAGGTTGCAGTGAGTTGAGATTGCACCATTGCACTCCAGCCTGGGCGACAAGAGCGAAACTCTGTCTCAAAAAAAAAAAAAAAAAAAAAGATGTAGGACTTTCTGGACTGACACTTCAGTTTTCTTATTTTCTCTCTTTTCTGTTTCACATCTTTTTATGGAAGAGACTGTATTCTGATCCCTTTATTGAGTTTTTTTTTTTCATTTCTGCTGTCATATTTTTAATTTTCAAAAGTTTTTTTCCCTCTACATTATCTCTTTGTATAGTAGTCTGTTCTTATTTCATGGTTGTAGCATGTTATCTGAGTATATTAGTGGTAGTTTTGATTTTTTAACTAAGTTTTCTTCTCCCTTTATAGTCTCTGCTGCATTTTTTTTTTACGTTTTTTCTTTTTATTAGTTTTCATCCACAAAATAAAATATTATGCTGTCACCTAAAATGATATTTTAGTAGAAGGATCAAATCTGGCCTGCTGCCTGTTTTTTTTTTTTTTTTTTTTTTTTTATACTTTAAGTTTTAGGGTACATGTGCACATTGTGCAGGTTAGTTACGTATGTATACATGTGCCATGCTGGTGCGCTGCACCCACTAACTCGTCATCTAGCATTAGGTATATCTCCCAATGCTATCCCTCCCCCTCCCCCCTCCCCACCACAGTCCTCAGAGTGTGATATTCCCCTTCCTGTGTCCATGTGATCTCATTGTTCAATTCCCACCTATGAGTGAGAATATGCGGTGTTTGGTTTTTTGTTCTTGCGATAGTTTACTGAGAATGATGGTTTCCAATTTCATCCATGTCCCTACAAAGGACATGAACTCATCATTTTTTATGGCTGCATAGTATTCCATGGTATATATGTGCCACATTTTCTTAATCCAGTCTATCATTGTTGGACATTTGGGTTGGTTCCAAGTCTTTGCTATTGTGAATAATGCCGCAATAAACATATGTGTGCATGTGTCTTTATAGCAGCATGATTTATAGTCATTTGGGTATATACCCAGTAATGGGATGGCTGGGTCAAATGGTATTTCTAGTTCTAGATCCCTGAGGAATCGCCACACTGACTTCCACAATGGTTGAACTAGTTTACAGTCCCACCAACAGTGTAAAAGTGTTCCTATTTCTCCACATCCTCTCCAGCACCTGTTGTTTCCTGACTTTTTAATGATTGCCATTCTAACTGGTGTGAGATGATATCTCATAGTGGTTTTGATTTGCATTTCTCTGATGGCCAGTGATGATGAGCATTTTTTCATGTGTCTTTTGGCTGCATAAATGTTTTCTTTTGAGAAGTGTCTGTTCATGTCCTTCGCCCACTTTTTGATGGGGTTGTTTGTTTTTTTCTTGTAAATTTGTTTGAGTTCATTGTAGATTCTGGATATTCTGTTGCATTTTTGTCTCTGCTTTTTACACTAGAGGCTTCCTCTGATGCCTCATGCTGTTTGTTTGGCTGTTCTTAAGAGTAGTGGCAGCCAGGCGCGGTGGCTCATGCCTGTAATCCCAGCACTTTGGGAGGTTGAGGCGGGCGGGTCACAAGGTCAGGAGACTGAGACCATCCTGCCTAACACGGTGAAACCCAGTCTCTACTAAAAATACAAAAAATTAGCTGGGCGTGGTGGCGGGTGCCTGTAGTCCCAGCTACTCAGGAGACTGAGGCAGGAGAATGGCTTGAACTGGGGAGGTGGAGCTTGCAGTGAGCCGAGTTCGTGCCACTGCACTCCAGCCTGGGCGACAGAGCAAGACTCCATCTCAAAAAAAAAAAAAAAAAAAAAAAGAGTAGTGGCATGTGGATTGAGGTTGGTCAACCTATAGGTGGTATCTACCCACACCTGTAGTTAGGGGGATCTGACTGGGCTGTGTTGTTGATGACACCCCAGTGGCAGTATCTTTAGGACTTTTCTTATGGGCTAGTCATATTCTCTGTAAAGAATTATCTTCCACGCTGTTTCCTGGATGTTAAAGTCTGGTTGCTAGCTTCCAGGTGCAGGAAGAAGGTGAGAATGCCCAGCATTTAGGATATATTCAGTTAACATCCATGTTTATAATAAGTACTCTGACCTCAACAATAAGGGTACTTACAGTAATAGTACCCTTACTTATTGACCTGAATTAAAGAAGACCCTCTGTTTTACCTTCTTTAGAGAATAAACCCATCTTCTTCTGGCTTTGGTAGCCTGACTGCATGGAGCTGGGAAGGATGGAATTACACAGAATTTCAGCTAATCCTCCTTACTTTAGCCACTCCTTCCCTTCTACCTCTGCTACCAGAAGTACTTGGTGATACCAGTTCCCTAGGCTTTATGAGATTGGTATGTTAGTCAAGCGCTTCTCAATTTCTGTTACTCTGTGTATGTGTGTATGTGTGTTTGTGTGTGTGTGTGCATGCACACGCATGTGCTTGTATGTTTGTTTGTTTTGGATGAACCATTTGAAAGTAAGTTGCAGACATTGTGATACTTCATCCACAAAAATTTAAGTGTGCATCTCATATGAACAAGGACAGTCTCCTACATAACCACGATACCATCATCATAGCTCAGAAAATTAACATTACTCAGTAATATCATTTAATGTATAGTCCATGTCCAAATGACCCCAATTGCCTCAAAATGTATCTTATATTTTTAAAGTATTTATCAGAATGCCTCTGTGAGGAAGATTATACTTGTTCATGTATTGCAGATGACAAAAATAAGATCCCAAGATAGCAAGCACGAACCAATATTGCAAGAAATAATTTGCCAGCTATTGTTGACACATGGCTTGTTAACGTCTACAACCTTGGGAACCACTTGGGTTTTGAGCCAGCTACAGCCTGAGGACCCAGTTCGGCAGCTCGGTGGCTCTACCTTATTGTAGAGTGGCTCTTTATTCTATGATTCTGTTGTTTGACTCCTGTAAATTGCTTTTAATATTACTGTAGTTTTTTGGGGACTCACTCAGTTTGGGACTCAGTTTGGGTTTACCCTTCCCTTAAAAAGAATCTCATTTTCTAGAGATAACCTGGTCCTTGTCAAACTGGTACAGTTCTTGGACTGCAGGATTAGCTATTGGGCTAAGACAAGATAGGCATTTATCTGTTTAGGGTCATTGAACTTAAATTTCCATACCTCTGAATGGTTGGGTGCTATGTTCACAGTAAAAGTAGACGGCTAGGCTCAGTGGCTCATGCATGTGATCCCAGCACTATGGGAGGCTGAAGTGGGCAGATCACCTGAAATCATGAGTTTGAGACCAGCCTGGCCAACATGGTGAAACCCCGTCTCTACTAAAAATATAAAAATTAGCCAGGTGTGGTGGCACATGCCTGTAACCCCAGCTACTCTGGAGGCTGAGGCAGGAGAATCACTTTAACCCAGCAGGCAGAGGTTGCAGTGAGCCAAGATTGTGCCACTGCACTCCAACCTGGGTAATAGAGTGAGACTCATCTCAAAAAAAACAAAACAAACAAACAAAACCAAAAAGCAAAGTAAAAGTAGTCTAAGAAGTTCCCATTTTAAGGAAAGTGACTGCTTAATTTGAGATTGTAGTTGTTGTTGTTATTGTGGATTATGTGAGGGTCTTAAGTACATTTCATTTTAAATAGTAATTAAAATTTGGGGCCCCCAGTCAAAAAATTCTGAAAATGGCCCCATGCTACCTGACCTTCCACCTTTTTTCTTCTTTATCACTTCATTTTTTTAAAGGACTCTTTGCCTCTGATAACCACTAAATTGGCAAAGGGCAGAGATAGGGGAAGGGAGAGGGAGTGGAGAGAAGGAGATAACTGGAGAGGGAGTGGCGGAGGAGTGTCTCACAGTTAAGGGACACATTTGCTGAAAGAGTTTGTGAGGACCTAACCAGTTGAATCTCAGTGCATTTTGGATCTAGGACACTTTTCAGACCAGTTTGCCTTTTAACAATTCCTCCACCAGCAGTCAGTCAGGGAACAGGGACTCAGACAGCAGCCTTTCAGCTCCTACACTGAGCAGATTAGCTCAACGCTGCTTTTGTACAGCTGCCCTCTCTCTTTCTCCCCATCCTATCTGGCATGTGCTCCCCACTCACCCTCCAGTGGGCAATGGGCTGCCCACACTCAGGACTGCCCAGTGCTTCTGAGAAGAGGAAGAGCTGACGCTTGTGGTTCCTGATTGCTCAGGCCCTGCCCTCCAGCCCGACTTGCCCAGGGGGTTCCTGTTAGCAGAAACACTCTGATTTGTAGGGGTTTTTTTGTTTGTTTGTTTTGTTTTTTCTGAGACAGAGTCTTGCTCTGTCACCCAGGCTGGAGTTCAATGACATGATCTTGGCTCAGTACAGGTGTGCACCACCACACCTGGCTAATTTTTGTAATTTTAGTAGAGATTGGGTTTCATCATGTTGGCCAGTCTGGTCTCAAACCCCTGGCCTCAAGTGATCCCCCCACCTTGGCCTCCTAGAGTGCTGGGACTACAGGCATGAACCACCATGTCCGCCTGATTTGTTGTCTTTCATTAACGTTTATATCTACCTGCTATATAGGTGTGCCGGTTTACATCTTTTTTCCTTCTTAGCAGCTCCCAGCTGCTCCACAAGAGCACTGAGACCTGGGGCAGTTGGGTGATAGTTACTCCATTTTTCTTCTACTCTAGTTAGATGGTGTTCAAATTTCGTTCACACAGAGATAACCGCTCTCTTGCTTTGAATTGTATAAAGTCAGAAAAGAGATGTGACCATGTGAATACACAGGAAGTGTTGTCTTTCATCATTATTTTAGTCAACAAAATAGAATTTTCTTGGTTTCCTAAACTTACCGAGTCCAGTGATGTAAACCCCAAATGTTTTTGTTCAACTTTTTATTGACACAGAAGAATTCAGCTTGATACATTTACACAAACTAAACACACTCAGTAACCAGCATTCAAAAGGAAAAAATAGATCGCTGCCAACATCGTCAAATTGATCATTTCTGGGCTCAGAATCCGCCACCATGGCCCCTCTCAGCCACTGCCTCCTCTGGGCAACTACCAGCCCCGCTTCTAACAGCGTGGATTAGTTTGAGCCACATAACCAAGCTCCAGGTAATTGATAAGTGAAACAAAATTTAATATTTTTAAAAGAAAGGGACCTAGGAACTCATATAAACCTTGGGGATGGGCGATCCAGGGTAAGACAAGTAGAGTAGAGCCAAAGCAGTGTTTTTTCTTTCACAATTGCTGAAGCAAACAGTGACATTACAACAGTGAGTCACATGCCAAGAGTGACAGAGGACCCCAGTGTACCTGTGGAGAAAATCATAGTAATAGAAATGCACACAGAACTGCTGCGTCACAAAGGTTCTGTGCTTGTGTGATTTTTTTTTCTTTTTTTTTTTTTGAGATGGAGTCTTGCTCTGTCACCAGGCTGGAGTGCAGTGGCATGATCTCAGCTCACTGCAACCATTGCCTCCCGGGTTCAAGTGATTCTCCTGCCTCAGCCTCCCGAGTAGCTGGGACTACAGGCGCCCACCACCATGCCCAGCTAATTTTTGTATTTTTAGTAGAGACGGGGTTTCACCATGTTGGCCAGAATGGTCTCGATCTCTTGACCTTGTGATCCACCCGCCTTGGCCTCCCAAAGTGCTGGGATTACAGGCATGAGCCACCACGCCTGGCGGCTTGCGAGAATGTTTAATATTTGCTTTCTGACTTTCAAGGTGTCTTTTGTTGCGTGTGTGTGTTTGTGTGTGTGTGTTCTGCTGCTTTACAGATTAAATTGTGAGCACCTTTCTGGGGTGAGATGTCCTGAACTCCCTTTTCCAGTTGTCACATAGGATCGGGGGAGACCCTGTTGGGTGATCTGGAAGAGCCAGGGCAGAAATTGGCCAAGGTGACGGTGCTTGGAAGAATCGTGGTCAACCTGATGGATACCTTAAACGTTCTATGTATTGTGTCTTCTTTGACGGGGTTGTCCTATGGAAATAGACTGTGTGTCCTCAATGGACTCTAACAGGTCCACCAGCCAGAACAGACCTTAAAATATGACTGTGTCTGTGTCCTTGATTATACTCAAGTCATGGGTTAGTGTCAGGAAACAAAATGTGAGGTAGTTAATATTCTCAAGTGAATTTTTTTTTTTTTTTTTTTTGAGACAGAGTCTCCCTCTGTCACCTGGGCTGGAGTGCAGTGGTGCAACCTCCACCTCCCAGGTTCAAGCAATTCTCCTGCCTCAGCCTCTTGAGTAGTTGGGACTACAGGCATGCACAACCATGCCTGGGTAATTTTTGTATTTTTAGTAGAGATGGGGTTTCATCATGTTGGCTAGGCTGGTCTTGAACTCCTGACCTCAGGTGATCCACCCGCCTCAGCCTCCCAAAGTGCTGGGATTACAGGCATGAGCCACCGCACCTAGCCCTCAGGTGAAAATTTAAACTTACTTGCAACATTCTCTGATTTCTAAAATTATTCAAATTTTATAAGAGAAACATGTTTGCTGTTTTTCTTTATAAAAGTCATTTTACTCCACAGTGTGAAAGAACATTTTGTAGAACTTGGCATAAAAGAAATTGCTGAGTCATTTAGTTGTTTTCTCTTAAAGAATTAAAAATGCTTTACATATGTCACTTTATATTCTAAGTAGTCCCATGAGATGCGTGTTTAAATGGGACACATAATTTATTAAATGTCAGTAGTAAAATGGAACCGAATTTTTATTATATACAGTTACTAATTTTGCACTAAGAAAATAATGCCTTTTATTGAGGAGCATTTGTGGGACTTTTATCTTGCCCTGCAGAGAAAATTCGGTGACTCTCTTTTGGGGAAATTTGCTTTCCAAACCATATTTTCACTCTTTATAAAATCTTTTGGCTGAGTGTGGTAGCTCATGCCTGTAATTCCAGCACTTTGGGAGGCCAAGGCAGGAGAGCTTTTGAGCTCAGGAGTTTGAGACCAGCCTGGGCCACATAGGGAGACCCTGTCTCTACAAAAAATAAAAAATTAGCTGGGTGTGGTGGTGCATGCTTGTAGTCCCAGCTACTCAGGAGGCTGAGGCTGGAGAATTGCATGAGACCAGGAAGTCAAGGCTGTGGTGAGCCATGATCGTACCACTGCACTCCAGCCTGGGTGACAGAATGAGACCCTGTCTTAAAAAAAAAAAAAAAAAAAAAAGATCTCTCATTTAGTACAGTTTGGGTGTCTGTAGAAGGAGCTGTTTACTTTGTCTGCATGATTGTTAGTTGACAGATTTCTTGATCTTTGTTTCAGTTTCAGGGTACCTGCAGAATACAGACATTTTGAGTTAAGAAAACCACACGTCTATCTTCAAAATTGAGATTACCCTCTATATTTCATTTTTCATAATTGCACAGAAAACACCTATTTTCCTGTATTACAGTCTTAGCTTTTCTGTTCCTATTAGCTTCATGGCCTAAGTAACATTCCTATGATTATTTTGCAACAAAGTGGGGAGGCTAAAAAGTAAAGTGATTACTTGTTAAACAAATATAGTGCAACTTATGCAGACAAACAAGTGTTACCTCCTTCAGAACAGACCCCTCAGAATCCAATATCTTAATTCTAACAAGCCTGCGTCAGAGGCTAGGGCCTTGACTATGAGAGGAGTTAAAAGTAACTTGGAACCAAACCTGATAAATAAGGGGCGAGCAACTTACATGGGCAAGGGAACTGGCATTTCTTGAGCTTCCATAATAGGAATTGTGTTTATGGGAATGGCCCTGTAAGAAGGGGACTACTGTCTCTGTGTTATAGCTGGGCAGTTTCAGAGAAGTAAATGGCCTGCACAAGTTCACATAACTAGTGAGTGGGTCCTTCTCCAGGTCTCCAAAAGTGATTTATGCTTTCTTCCATATTATGATGATTATTTTATTTACTGTTTTTTTCTAACTGTGTTAGAAAAATGTGTCTTTAATATCACAGAACAATTTTTTTGGTCTGGTTTATAAATCGATCCTAAATACAAATGAACAAGAGGAAATAAACATTTTGAAGAATGTCATCATTATTGAAATGAACAACTTCTTGGAAGGAACACCCTAATATAGATGTCTATGTTCTATTCATGTATGTGAGAAAACAAGTGTTTGGGATTATGCGTCATACGTGATAAATGACATCACCCAATTTTCCAAATTATATGACTTGAATTTCACACTGGATGTTTCAAAAATTTGTTGATTAACTTATTGGATAGTGACTCACTCATTCACATGTTATAGAAGTGACTTTAGGAATGTTAACTTGATTATTTTTGGTTAGAGCTAAAAGCACTTGCTGCCATAAGGTTGTTCTTTCATAGGCAAATAACTGTGCTGACATTGGAGGCAGGAAGGATAAGACAACCAGGCAACTGTAAAACTAGGAGCTTAGTCACCCTATGAGGGTCTGGCACCAGGTCAGAGGCCACTCAGATTAGAGGGAGTTCTGGGTGGCACAGAACTTGGTGCAGGTGTTTTTTTAAAAGTTTTTAAGGAATTAGAATTTTGTTAGTAATGTTCCTCTACTAAGAGTATCAGCATCGACACTTAAGAAAAGATGGGGGAGGATGTGAGGGCGATCTGGCTGCGACATCTGTCACCCCATTGATCGCCAGGGTTGATTCGGCTGATCTGGCTGGCTAGGCGGGTGTCCCCTTCCTCCCTCACCGCTCCATGTGCATCCCTCCCGAAGCTGCGCGCTCGGTCGAAGAGGACGACCATCCCCGATAGAGGAGGACCGGTCTTCGGTCAAGGGTATACGAGTAGCTGCGCTCCCCTGCTAGAACCTCCAAACAAGCTCTCAAGAAAAGATGGGGGAAAAATAGGGAGTATCAGCATAGAATTTCTGAGATGTAAAAAATAAAACATTTTCAGCTGGGCACAGTGGCTCACGGCTGTAATCCCAGCACTTTGGGAGGCCAAGGCAGGTGGCTCACCTGAGGTCAGGAGTTCGCGACCAGTCTGACTAACAGGGTGAAACCCTGTCTCTACTAAATACAAAAAAAAAAAAAAATTAGCCAAGTGTGCTGGTGCATGCCTGTAATCCGAACTACTTGGGAGGCTGAGACCGGAGAATCGCTTGAACCTGGGAGGCGGAGGTTGCGGTGAGCCAAGATCGTGCCATTGCACTCCAGCCTGGGTGACAAGAGTGAAACTCCATCTCAAAATAAATAAATAAATCAATAAATAGAAACAAAACACTTTCATAAGTCCAAGACAACTTTTTGCTTTTATGTTTTATGACTTTTTCACCTAACTTATTTAAAAATTTTGATATCATTAAAAAAATACATTTGTGGCATCCAAAATATGTAAATGTACCACTTACATTCCACATAATTCTTGGTACATGTAGGTACTCAATAAATGTTTTCTGGACTGAATTGAACTCAGAAATTTTTAAACCATGTTGAATATGCTATATGTAATTTTGTAGTCTTTTTTTCCCCGGGGGGGTGGGTGGGATGGAGTCTTGCTCTGTCACCCAGGCTGGAGTGCAGTGGTGCAGTCTTGGCTCACTGCAATCTCCAACTCCTGGGTTCAAGCAATTCTCCTGCCTCAGCCTACTGAGTAGCTGGGACTACAAGCATGCGCCACCATGCCCAGCCAATTTTTGTATTTTTAGTGGAGATGGGGTTTCACCATATTGGTCAGGCTGGTCTTGAACTCCTGACCTCAAGTGATCCACCTGCCTCGGCCTCCCAAAGTGCTGGGATTGCAGGCATGAGCCACTGCGCCTGGCCAATTTTGTAGTCTTTTATACAGATAATATCTGTTTGCTAGCATGGGTAAACTGTTTTACTCAAGTATGGTAATAGCACAGCAGAGTAGTTAATACAATATGATTAAGAAAAACAATTAAAAAGTGCTTTATGTATACATATATCACATTATGTAAGATGGGCCAGTGAGCTGGTAGAATCAGGAAGCCAAGATGAAGGCAGGCAGATAGGCCTTGTGCTCTTCTGGAAGGGTTGTGGCCAGCTCTGAGGTAAGTGTTATTTGAGATGCAGAAAGTCATTCCAGTTATTTAAAAAAATCTCTTTCCAGAAACCGAAAGTTCCAGCATCTCCCACCAGAGAGGAGGATTCCTGCTTTTCCTTTCCTAAGCCCCCAGTGGACCCTGCGAAGATTAGAAGAGTAAGCAACGCCAGGGCTCGCTTATTCAGGGCTGCCTCCCAGCGGGCCCTTCTGCCGGACAGATCCCTTCCTCCCTCCAACTGTAAGGCCATGTAACATCCTGTAATCTCTGGGGACAGGCGTGCTTCTTGAATTTGCACACAAAAGCTATTTTTATATGATTTTTCCTAACCCTGAATGATTTTTATATTAACTAAGAGTTAGTTAATATTGGGCAAAAGCTGGCTAAGAAACATTGTTCATATATTTTTCTGGGTGCTTATAAGGAATACCTAAATATTACAGTTGGTAGGAAAAGAAAATTAGGATAAGTGACTGGGCGCAGTGGCTCATGCCTGTAATCCCAGCACTTTGGGAGGCCAAAGCGGCCAGATCACCTGAGATGAGGAGTTCGAGACCAGCCTGGCCAACATGGTAAAACCCTGTCTCTACTAAAAATACAAAACTTAGCTGGGTGTGGTGGCATGTGCCTGTAATCCCAGCTACTCGGGAGGCTGAGGCAGGAGAAGTGCTTGAAACCAGGAGGTGGAGGTTGCAGTGAGCTGAGATCGTGCCACTGCACCCCAGCCTGGGTGATGAGCAAGAGTGTCTCAACAAAAAAGAAAAAAGAATATTAGGATAAGTATTCCCTAGTGGATGGTTCATGTATATCAGAAATAAATGATTTTTAAATTAGAGTTCAAAAAGTTGTTAATTTTATTAGAAATTAATGAAAATGATAAGATTCTTATAATGCACATTAAGCTTATTTCCTTGAGAATGCCCTTCTGATCCCATGTGAGCATGTAAGCAAAATTTGAATGGGACTTCTCCTACTGCCTGAGAATTGCTGCCAGGCACCTAAACCTGGGAACAGAGAGGCTAAAGATCACAGCCTGAGGAGTCCCACCAACAATTGGAATCACTCCCCATCCAGGGCATACTAAGGGTTTCTCAAACTGTGGAAAAGGACCCAGAAGTGGGATGACAATCAATTTAGTGGATCACACCAGCATTTTTAAAAAATGAAGTAGAATAGAATATAATAGAAAATGTCAGAATACATGACACACGATAGGGGGAAGTTTTGCTTCAAGAGACTTTACTTCGGTCTTCAGTGTGTGTTCAGGGTCATATTACAAACTGATTTCTGACTGTGTGTGGTCAAAAAAAGTTGGGAAACCACTTTACCAGGAGCTGACAGAACTGGTTCTCCCTCCATCAACAAGATTTGATGAAGAGAGATAGGCTTACAGTCACAGAGAATTGGGGAGAGCCTGGAAGATACATACCAAATATCACAGCCCCCACCTGAGCATCATACTTGATGGACAAGTATTTTTTTTTAATTCATTTCCAACATTTAAAAGGTAGAAGAATCTCATGGAAGAATCCAGATTTATGACTTCTTGTGAAAAATCAGAAAATCTGGCAACACTGGGTCCCCATTCCATGCGGCCACAATGGGGCATGATTGGAGCTGAGTGGTACCTCCATTCTGTGGCCAGGATATGATCTGCAGTCACCATGTCCCCAGCCTGTGCCATTCACTTGCCTATGTGGTCCCTGATGTGGCTGAAGAGTTAGAATAAAGGAGTAAAAGAAAGAAAGAGAGAGAGAGAGAGAGAAAGAAAGAGAGAGAAAGAGAGAGAGAGAAAGAGAAAGGAAGGAAGGTAGGAAAGAAGGGAGGGAAGGAGAGAGGGAAGGAGGAAAGGAAAGAAAAAAGGAAAGAAGGAAAGAAAAAGAAGAGGGAGGGAGGAAGGAAGGAAGAAAAGAGAAGAGAAAAGACAAGACAATGAGGATGTGCAGGGTGTGTACCTCATGCTGTGATGCCGTGACCAAGTAGATCATCAGGCAACTTGCTTTACCTTGATGTCCCGATTTGTTTCCTTTCTTACACTGCCAGTCGGTCTGATATTTATCAAACTCCTACTAAGTGCCAGGCACCATTCTAGGCCAACGAAGTTCTGTCCTCAGAGAACTTACAATCTAGTGAGAGGAGATAGACAATGACAGGAGAACAAATAAGTAAGAGAATTTGAGTGCTGATGAATGCTCTGAAGAAGATAAACAAGATAATGGACTCGAGAGTGACTGTGGTGGGGTAATTTGCTTTAGCTCAGGTGTCTCTGAAAGGTATCTTTGAGGAGCTGGCAGCCGAATAGGAAGGTGCCTCATGAGAAGGAGGCAGCCATGTAAAAATCCATGGACCAAGTGTCCACATGGAAGGAAAAGCGAATGCAATGACCGGGCACGAGAGCAAGTGCTGGTGGTGGAGGACCTGGAGGTCCAGTGGCTGGAAAGTGGCTGATCAAGGGAAGTTGGAGAGAGCTGAGGCCACAGAACTGCCCAGGGCCTCAGAATATGGAAAACACACCCAGCTGTGTTTTACTTGTAGTGAAAAGATAGGGTTTACCAAGGGGAGAGACAATGTGATGTAGGTTTTTTCACCAACAGCAGTTCTCAACTGTAGCTGCCCCTGAGAATCACCTGAGGAGCTTTTCAAACGCTCCCCCCGCAACCCGAGTCCCGTGTCAGCTCAGGTAAATCAGAAAGGGTTGGTAATTGCAGGAACAAAGGGCTTGCCAAGATGAGAGGGGCTGGGACCTGGAGGTGAAGGGCACTTCTTATGAACAGGATGGCAGGATTGGTGCAAGGACTCCTACCTTGTTTTTTATTCTGTGTTCTTGCTTGTGAGGTTGAATACTGTGTGTGTGTTTCATGTATTTTTAACTTTTGGGAGTGCACGCTAGAAAACCCTGCTGCTTGCTGAGGTACACACTGATGTGAAAGTGACCACAGAGATGAATGCTTTGCCCACCATCCCCCTCCTCAGTGCTT
The DNA here is from genome assembly GCF_029289425.2 of Pan paniscus. Lineage (NCBI taxonomy): Eukaryota > Metazoa > Chordata > Mammalia > Primates > Hominidae > Pan > Pan paniscus. The sequence goes on from NC_073254.2 coordinate 128,880,982, forward strand.
CCCCAGTGGCTTAGCTCCTTCCCCGCTGGGGTACCTGACTGTTGTCTGCATGCTCTGGGAGGTGCCCTCTGCAGCTGTGATATCCCAGCACTGAGGCCAGCTTCACACCTCCAAGGTGCACTGAAGCATGTTTTCATCGTGGTTCTTTTATCCACCCTGTTTGCAGTCACCCCTCTTCACCATTCAGGTCATCCCTGAGGTCTGGGCCAGCATTCAGGAAATACTGGCAGCAAAAAGTCATTGTTATTTTAAAAGCACATGTCATCCAATTATAAAGTTATAAAAAATATTTGAGCTCTCCAGCCTTGGAATCATTGTCATTTGTATAAGAGCTCCCTGGGTTTCATTTCAGATCTTCTCTATTGTTTAGAAGAGGTAGGCTTTGTGGAGTAACTGAGGCTGTAGAAATGGAGGGCATCCCTTTGTTTGCTGTGAAGTCATTTGTGGCTGATGCTACCCCACAGGCAGGGCCAGGGTGTGGTGGCAGGTTTGGAATTCCTGCTTTAAGACAGTGAAAGAGGAAGAGATTTGTGTAGTCATCTCCAAAAGGCCAGCAGTATAACTGCTTTGCGTTCACACAGGGTTTTTGGCTGGAGGTGGCACTGCTGCGAATGCTTCCCCAGTTATTCAAGCCAGACAAGAGGCCTGAGAGCAGTACCACCTCCTCAGCCATCCCTGTCACACTCTCCGTCACCAAGCCCTACACGTGCTTCCTGACTAGCTCTTGAGTCTGCATTCTCCCTCACCACTGCCATGCTGCCTCCATCCCTCTTGCCTCATCCTGTTTTGCTGCTCTTAAACCACCGTCTGCTCACTGGGGTGCTGTGATGGTCTGCAGGTGGGTGGATGCGAGGCCCTCAGCCAGAGGAACAGCCAGTGGAGCCTGAGGATGCTGAGCTCCCAACACGACATGGCTGTGAGCAGCAGCCTTATCCCTTTATCCCAGGGGACCATGAAAAATGATGATTTTCTGTGTGTTCCATAAAGCACAAGAGGTCGGGAAGCAAATAAAGATCAGATTGCACCACCCTCTTGCTGAAAACCCTTCAGAGGCCCCGTTGTGCTTACAGAAGTGTTTGCCAAACTGAGTTCCAGGGAACTCCAGGGAACACTTTTGGCAAAATGTTAATAGCTTCTCTTTGGAAAAAGGGTTCAGTGCTCAAATAGGTCAGGGAAACACTGCCTACCCCTCATCTTCTTGGAGAGTCTCTGCACATGAGTGTATTAAAGTGTTGGTGGAGAAATCTGTTTAATTTTAATTCAACACAGCATTTCACAAACCTGCTGGACTGTGGGATCTGTCTTTTGGGAACACAATTTGGGAAACACTAGCCTACTGTAGAAGTTGGCAAACTTTTTCTGTAAAGGGCCAGATAGTGAATATTTTAGACCTGGTCCTTATGGTCTCTGCTCAGCCTCCTCCGTTTTGTATTGTAGCATGGAAGCAGCCATCCACCAATTTATGGCCACTGAAACTTGAATTTCATGTAATTTTCACTTGTCACAAAATATTGTTCTTTGATTTTTTTTCTAACCATTTAAAAATACAAAAACTGTTCTTAGTTTGCAGGCTATACGAAAATGAGATAGGGCAGATTTGGTGGGGTTTGTAGTTTGCTGAGCTCTGGTGGGGGTGGCGGGGGATGACGTCCCAGCACCTCCAAGTGCACAGCTGTGTTGTGATCCAGCCCCAGCGTAACATTCCAGGCCCTACTCACGCCTGTCCTGGGCCTGCCCCCTCACGGTGGGTGCACCGGCAGGGTGGAACCCCTTGTTGTTCACCACACCCACCCTGCTGTTTGAAGCCTCAGGGAGAACCTATGTAATTTGCTGGGTCCAATGCTGAATGGAAATGTGGGGCCCTTTGTTCAAAAATTATTAAGAGTTTCAAGATAGCCACAGCAGAGCCTTAAAACAAGTATAGGCCGTTCTAAAACTGGGGCCCTGCCTGACTGTACTGGCAATACACACTTGAAGCTGGCTTTCACTCCAGACTTTTGTTCTCTTTTCTTCAAGCTGTTTACGTCTTATTAACCATTCAAAATGCTTCTCAGCCCCCACCTCCTCTGTGAAGCTTTCTCTGACCAACTCCCAACCCCTCAAGCTTTCTCCACTCTCTCTGCCCCCTCCTTACCTGGCTGGGGTCACACTGGGCTTCATTTATCTCTTTACACATCTGCCCCCTTTGTCTCCCCTGCTAGATAGAGCAACGTCATTAAGAAAAGTGTTTTTCTCTGTTTGTTGCCCAAGAGCCTATTACAGGGTGTGGTATATAACAGGTATCAAATAAATATTTGTGAACCTGAACTGGTCCTGTGTGGTAAGGCTGCTGGGAGCTGTCTCCTTTTGAAGTTTACCCACGATCCATTACAAAATTCATATAATGTGCTGCAACTGTCTACCGAGAAGATACAGACCATAGTTACACATGCTCAGTTTCATCGAGGACATTCATCAGGAATGAGAGTGAGCCCCGCAGGGCAGCTCTTCGTTGTAGTAATAACTGACAAGCTTACTCCAGTAGATTTGAAGATAGACAGGTATAGCTCCTTGACCTATATGTATGGTTGGGTTTCCCTTCTAGAAGCTCCATGATGGCTGGGACTTGTTCACCATGGCTTCACCCGTGCAGTAAACAGCACCTGGCACATAGTCGTGGGTGCTTAATAAATATTCAGGGAGTGAATGAATGAGAGAAACGAATGCTAAAAGATAACGGTAGGCTAAAAATACTTTGTAATCGGAAACAGAATGTGTGCTTCATAATTCAGTAGTAAAGTCATTTAAGGTGGTGTGGTGATATGGAGAGAGCCCTAGCCCAGAAGTCAGGATTCTTGGGTTCCAATAATCATGACAATAACTTCTAGGTTTTGAGCGTGCTAGCACCATGTGAGTCACTTTACTAGGCCACATCATTTAAAATCTCACCACATCCCCAAGAGGTGGGGACCATGGAAGGTGGTGTGAATTGAGCATCCACATCACAGAGTGGGTGCCCTGGGGGGCCTGCACTCGAACCCAAGTCTGAGCCAAAGCCTGTGTTCTTCCCACCCTGTGGTCCTGGCTCTCCCTGTGACCTTAGACAGGACATTTAATCTTTGGGTTCTCAATTTTCTCATCTTAAAAAAAAAAAAAAAGAAGCCTAGACTCTCTAAGGTTCCTTTCAGTTTTAGAATTTAGCGTTTTGAAAGCAGGGAGTTTGGTCAGAGGGGTAGAATAGGTGGTTTTGTTATTTAGTTTTTATTGGTTTGTTGGTTTCTTAGTAAGTACAGAAAAGGAAAGGAAACCTTGAGTCATTTTGAAAAATCTTGCAAAACAGTAAGTATTTTTCTACATGAAGCTCATCCCCACCCCCGCACGCTGTATTATGGGAGATTTACTCTCTTCCCCTTTAACAAAATGTTTTCTCACAGACTACAGCCTTGTAGCAGCATGGACAATAAGCTATTCCTAATACCAATTTGCTGATAAGGGAAATGTTATATTATTATATGTCTAAGAATCTGCAGTCATGAGCAAAAAGGATATCTTCTTGCAACTCTGTCTTATACCTCTTTAGAGGTATGTTTCAATGCCCTCTCCTTTCCATTGCAGAGTAGTGTGGTCTACTAGGCTAGGCCTCCACAATCCACCCCTCACCCCTCTAATCACCTCTCCTCCTCTTCGCCTTCTTGCACACTGCATTCCTGCTATTCCTTGAGCACCCCAGGCACAGTGGGTGCTGAAGAGTCCCCCACTTCAGCCTACCTTAGAGCCTCCATATCAGCTGGTCTCTGTGCTGAAAATACTGGCCCTGGTGGCTGGATGCCTCACCCCATAAAGGGTTTGTCCTCCCTACCCTGCTGTACCCACCCTATTCCCAATCCCCTTGAGCCTTCCCTACTTTTATACTTTGCTTTTTTTCCATAGCACTTATTATCTTATAACATGTCGTATACCTTATTTATTATGGTTATTGCTTATTTTCTGTTGATTAGGATGTAAGCCCTGTGAGATCAGAGATCTATTTTGATGCACACCAAGTACCTAGGACAGTGTTTGACATGGGGGAGCCACTCAGTAAATATTTTTTGAATGAAAAATTATGTGATCAAATTCAGGAGGAAGAGCTGCTGTTATGGGCCACGCAAGTACTTACGTGGACTAGGTAGTTTATGAGCCTGAAGTTGAGTGTTTGCCTTCAAGTAGACTCTAAGCTGGTAGAGATAAGATTCTATACATTTTTACCTACAGAATTGATGGTGCCAGACTTAAGATACTGGTCTTGTGTATGCTCAGAAAGGCTTTGGCCATAAAATTCCAGACTTAATTATAAGCAATGTATAACTTTTAAATCATATAAATCCTTAGATTGAAAAATAACATTGAAAGGTAGTGATTCCTAAAATAAGAATACTTCAACAAAATATTTTCTTGGTTATATTGCAGCAAAGAAGACAGTGGAATCCAAAGAAACAGTTATGATGGGGGACTCTATGGTGAAAATAAATGGGATTTATTTAACAAAATCAAATGCTATTTGCCACTTAAAGAGTCACCCACTTCAGCTAACTGATGATGGAGGCTTCAGTGAAATAAAGGAGCAAGAAATGTTCAAAGGAACAACATCTTTACCATCTCATCTCAAGAGTGGAGGGTCAGTATTCTTTTTATTTAATTTTCTGGTCAGGATAACGATATCATTTACCAGTTTCTTCTCTATTTTATATAGATGATTGGTTTGCTTTTTCTCTTTTATGTAAGCAAATTTTATGTTAAGGGTACATGAATAGGAGAGACTACTTCTCATGGCCAAATGGAGTTGATTTTTGTATCATTCCTTATATAATACTCAAGAACACTTTTATTCATGACTGTCAAAGTGCTGCTTCTGTAGGACTATCAGAATAAGATTTAGTTGGACTATTCCAGCCATCCCTTGAGTGATGACTGATCATTCCGTTTGTATGTTATTTGGGATTCTTGCATGGCCTGGAATCTCCTATTGTCTCCCTTTGGGTTAGTTCACAGTCCTTAACTCCACAAGAGTGGACACTTATTTTATTCTTCAGTAGATCTTGGATTAAATATTTATTTTGCAAACTAATGGCTAAAACAGAAGAGTCCTGTAGATTTCAGTTATCTGTGAGATCCCTCCATTGGCCCCTCATAAATGAATGATTGGGAATTGCTTTATTTCATACCATGTTCCTAGATAGGGTTTCCTTGAGAATCAATCTTCCTACCATATTAAGGATCTGTGGAGAAATGCTTGCTGTTTGGACTGTGAATTCTTACCCTGGTATTTTACTGAAGAAACCTTGAGTATTTGGTGGCTGGAATGGGGGAAACAGTGGAGAGAACAGGCTCTGTTTTCCAGTCCCAGCCAGTAATGATGCTAAGAGAGGCAGAATGTCTTGAACTGGACAAGGTCACTCAGTTTAAGATATTTTTTTCTAGGACTTTCCATTGGGTCATCATGGATAACTGCCCGGTTCAGATTTGCTTAACAAGATTAAATTCCATGGGCCATTTTAAGATCAAGTATTTCTTACACTCACGTTAGATTTCGGGTCTGACTTTGGCTTGGACACATGTAGCATGCTTAAAACTTTTCCCCCAAGTGGCTGCTTGCCAGCTTGTTTAGCTGAACCGACCTTGTCTGCTGACACAGCCTGAAGAGTGTCACACACACGGAATTTATATTAAGCAACCTAGTAGTCCTTGTAATGTCATTTCACATTCAGAACATTTTTTTAAATTAAAGGAAAAATGAAATGTCTCCTTAAGTGGAAGAGAACGACTTCAAATTGGGACTTTGGGAGTTGAGTAGAAAACATCAAACTGGCCATTGCAGACAAATCGTTTCCAGTTGGTGAATAAGAATAGGCTGTGGACCTCAGAGCTTAAACATAAAAGGCAGCAGGAAAACTTGTGTTTCTTTCAGTACTGAAGTAAAAAGGAAACATTTATCTTGCTGCATCCATCCTTACAGTAATGAAAGTTGACTAGAAAAACCAGACAAGAGCTATTTAATTTGTTTATTTGCAAACCTTCAGATGTGGCAGAATAATCTGGAAAGCCAGAGTTCATTATGTCTTCCTCATTCTGGGACAGCAGGGGCATTTTCATTTATATATTTTATCCCACAAACAGCAAAAGACAAATCAGTTAGCACTTCTTCCTCACTGTCCAAAATTATGAGGCATTGGCAATAGCACTAATTGTTTTCTTTGTGTTTTGTTAGGACGGCTTTTGCATCATATAAGGATTGTGTCTAAGTTGGGTTTGCAATGTACCCTGGCAAGGTTAACTTTCAGTAACAGTTTTGCTTTATGAATCTTTACCTCCTTTAATCGTTGGGTGGAATTTTGTTGGAGTGGTGCCAAAAAAAAAGTTTACGTAGTAGGATTAAAATAAACCAAAAAACAGAAACTCTTAGCAATTCTTTCATTAATGATGTTAATGAATCAGTCTGGGACACTTGATAATTGTTTCTTGTAAACATTTAAGTGACTAATTCCAAGAAATGATCTTTGCTATGCAGTGGAGTATTCCCAGTTTTGATGGTAGAGCCCTTCCCTCAATTAACATTTTTTCATCTTTAGACCATAAAGTGGAAATTGTCAGTGAGCTGGGCTGGCAGGAGCAGGGAGGGTTGAGAAGGAGTGTGTAAGTAGACCGTGGAAAGGGGAGAGAGTGGGTGAGGACACACTCCCAGTGTGGGGGCCTTGCAGGCCTGTCCAGTGTGACAGCGGTCACCTGTGTGGTGTGTGTTTATCTGGCTGGGAGAGGAAAGAGCATTTTGTTTGCATGAAACTGCAATAATTGTATACCCTCATTTATAATATGGATAATTCAGATATTGATGGAATATCTGAATATGGATGGAATGGAGTTCAACTTTATGCTGGTTATGGTGGAAAAAGGATTTGCTAAACAAAGTATCATTGTAAACAATGTTTTAGAGGACTATTTAACTTTACAAAAGAGAACACACTCTCAAGCACTTACGGAACTGTCATCCTCAAACCTTGTGTCAGTTATGATAGTCTCCATATGCCCATTTAGGGATTCATTTAAGGTCCGGCAGACTTGCTCCTCAGGAATACTTCACCATCACTTGCTTTGTATTACTATATGGATTGAAAGTAATGCAGCTGCCATTAACAAAATGTGTGTATGCTCCATCCATCCATCCACCCATTCACCCATCTACCTATCCACCCATCGACATATCTACCCATACATCCACCCGCACACCCATTCATCCACCCATCCAACTGTCCATTCATCCATCCATCCACATACCCATCCACCTATCCATCTACCCATTCACCCATCTACTCATCCACTCATCTGCCCATCCATCCATCCATCCTCATACACATCCACCTATCCATCTACCCATTCACCCATCTACTCATCCACTCATCTGCCCCTCCATCCACCCATCCGTCTACCTACCCACCCATCTGTCATCCACCCATCCATTCATCCATCCATCCATCCATCCGCTCATCTATATATCTACCCATCTATCCACCCATTCACCCATCCACCCACCTATCCACCCATCCATCTATCTGCCCATCCACCCATCCATATATCTCCCCATCCATCCACCCATTCACCCATCCATCCACCTATCCACCCATCCATTCATCCATCCATCTATCCATCCATCTACCCATCCACCCATCCATATATCTACCCATCCGTCTGCCCATGCAGCTAGCACCTACCCATCCACCTATCCACCCATCCATTCATCCATCCATATACCCATCTACCCATTCGTCTACCCATCCACCTATCCATGCACCCATTCACCCATCCCCCATCCATCCACCCACCCATTTATCTATTCATCCATCTATTCATTAACCTATCCACCCACCCATCTACCCATCTGTCCATTCATCCACCCACCCACCCACCCACGCAGTCATCCATCTGTCTATTCACCCACCTGTTCGTCCACCCATCCATCCATCCATCCATCCATCCATGGAATCTCTTTCAAAGCAGATGAATCTCTTTACCTGCTTTAAAAATCTGTTAAGGCTTTCCGTGTAAATGTTCAAACTATCATGGTTTGGAAATGTGATCTTTAGGAGGAAAGCCCAAGAACAGCCAGTTGTTATGGAGAGTCAGGGACTCTTCCTGAGGAGCCAGAATCTCTGGATTTAGGTTTGGTTCTCTCTCAGCCACTTGATTTAGCTGTATTTGGCAAGTATCTTAACATTTTCAGGGGCTCAGTTTTCTAATGTATAAAATGGAAATAACTCTGCTCTTTTACTCCCATCTCCTTCTAGCCCTCACTGTAGATTGTGGAATGATGACTAAGGCTTGAAAGCCTTACTAATAAACTATTGAGTGCTCTTAGTATTGTTGGAATCAAAAATAAGAAAAGAGGGCTTCTGGTTAAAGGCACAAAGGCATTCTCCAGTAATCCAATGAAAGCAGCAAAGAATGAAAAACAGAGAAGTAAATTTCATCAATGAAACAACAACAAAAAAAATGGCTACGACCCTGAACTACACAACATGAAGCAAACTTTACACTGCAGTATAGGCTTGATTTTTGTTGGTCTGTCTAGCAAACAGGCCTTCTCACATTGTGTAATAAATGCTGCTCAGTCCATATTTGGAGAAGGGTTAGCCCTGTCTTCCCTGTGTCCCTCCCAGGGGTGGTTATGTGGCCCAAGGCTGGCTAATCAGAGTTTGCCAACCCCAGCTACAGCAGTTGATTCAGAGATGGGCACATGATCCAAGCCAGGCCAGTTGCATTCCTCCATGGGACTTTCACCAAGGCCTTTGGGGAAAGTGCTCTTTCTCCAGGTTCACAAACTATAAAGATGATGTGGTCTTGGAGCTGACAGTGGCCTTTTCACAGCCTTATGGAGAGAGATGCTGAGAGGGAAGTGGTACATAAACAAAAAGAGCAAGGAACGAAGATAATGATCAAGTTCGAGGATGACATATAAACCTCTAGATCCAGCTGTGCCTGAAGCCACCACATCAACATTGTAGAATACTGTTTTGTGAACCAATGTGTTCCTTTTTCTTTCTCCTTCCCTCCTTTCTTTTTCTTTTCTTCTCTCCTTCCTTCCTTCCTTCCTTACCCCTTCCCTCTCCCTCTTCTCCTTCCTTCCTTCCCCCTTTCCGTTCCCTTCCCTCTCCTTCCTTCCCTTCCTTCCTTCCTTCCTCTCTCTTTCTTTCTTCCTGTGTTCCCTTTTCTCTTTTCTCCCTCCTTCCTTTTCTTTTCTTTTTTTTCTTTTTTTGACAGAGTCTAGCTCTATTGTCAGGATGGAGTGCAGTGGCACAATCTTGGCTCACTGCAACCTCCGCCTCCCTGGTTCAAGCGATTCTCCTGCCTCAGCCTGCCCCCTGTAGCTGGGATTACAGGCATGTGCCACCACGCCAAGCTAATTTTTGTATTTTTAGTAGAGATGGGGTTTCACCATGTTGGCCAGGATGGTCTTGATCTCCTGACCTTGTGATCTGCCCACCTCAGCCTCCCAAAGTACTGAGATTACAGGCGTGAGCCACCGTGGCTGGCTTGCTTTCTTTTTTTTTTCTTTTTTTTTTCTTTCTTTCTCTTTTCTTTCTTTCTTTCCTTTCTTTTCTTTCTTTCTGTCTTTCTCTATCTTTTTCTTTTCTTTCTTCTTTCTTTTCTTCTCTCCCCTCCCCTCCCCTTCCTTCCTTCCTTCCTTCACTCCTTCCTTCCTTCCTTCCTTCTGACAGGGACAGTTTATGGTACTTTAGATTAGGTTTTGTTACTTGGAACATTGCATTCATAAGAATCTAGTTAACCTTCCAGGCCCTAAGAAATCTAGATGATAACAAGGGGTAATTTGAAAGTGGACACATACCTTCTCAGACCTTGAGCAAGAAACAGATTTCACTAAAAGTGAGTCTCTTAATTCAGAAAGATGTACTCAATATTTAATTAAAGATATGAGATCTAACGATGTAGGCAGGCTGCGGGAGCAGGGAGTATGCCCTGTGTAAGGACTCCATTCAAGATCCAGATCAAGAAGTGAGGGGGAAGATGGAGCTGAGGATGACACACACTCCTGGTTACATGTGAGCCAGCTAGTTTGTGTGTGTGTGTGTTTTGGGGGAGGGGCTTGATACATTAGAATTTAAGGAACCCAGCATGTGAAAGGGCTTTTCTGTGCATCACAGCAACCTGCTCCACACAAACCAAGGGAACATATACTCCCAGGTCAGCAAAGGTAATGGATTTGGTGATTGCAAGTTTAAGAAAACAGACTAAAGTTTAAGCTACAGAATACCTCCGTTCGCTCTCTCTATGGATCCTTATTCAGCGTTAATAAATAAATGGCTCTGTTTAAAGATAAATACTATTAAGATAGGAACCAACGTGGGACTTGAGCTTAGATATATAAGGAACATAGCAAAAAAAAGATGAAGGAAGTGGATCACGGAAGGTATTACCCTCCAAAAACATGGAAAGAGTTCAAACAATTTTCCATAGTCTCAGAGAAATTATAGATAATGTGATCATTCTCTTAAAAAAAAAAAAGAGAGGGTTCAGGCATGGTGGCTCACGCCTGTAATCCCAACACTTTGGGAGGCCGAGGCGGGCAGATCATGAGGTCAGGAGATCAAGACCATCCTGGCTAACATGGTGAAACCCTGTCTCTACTAAAAATACAAAAAAAATTAGCTGGGCATAGTGATAGGCACCTGTAGTCCCAGCTACTCGGGAGGTTGAGGCAGGAGAATGGCGTGAACCCGGGAGGCAGAGCTTTCAGTGAGCCGAGATCATGCCACTGCACTCCAGCCTAGGCGACGGAGTGAGACTCCCTCTCAAAAAAAAAAAAAAAAAGGAAAAAAGCACTGTTCTTTGGGTTATAAGAATTTAAATTAGAGATTCTAAGCCCATATAAGGAGATGAAAAATAAGCTTACAGTACACAAAAAAGAAATGAAAGAAAAATGTATCAAGAGGAAAGCCACATTAGGAATAAAAAATTAGAATAAAACAGGTGAAAATACAATAGGACATGGTGGACAGGCTAGAAGAAATCTTACAAAAAGAAATGAATAATAAAGCTATGAAAATGATTATTGAGATAGATATGGAAGAATGAAACTTGTTTTCCTGAAGAAGGTAATTATCTTCCTTCACTTCCTCTGCTAACGCTGTCTTACTGTGAATTGTCAGACACTTTTCTAAGTCCTTTACGTATATTAAGTCATTTAATATTCACAACAACTCATGAAGAATGGAAGAGATCAGAGCAGAAAGAAGAAGAAAAATACTAAGACATAACAGAAGAAAACTTTCTGAAACAAATACTTAAATCTGAAGCTCAAATGGACACATGGTATTCCAAGAAAAATTTGATATGGAATAGTCCATACTAAGACATTTCCACCAGTGCTCAGCACTAGAACACTACCCAGTACATAGTACGCACTCAGTGAATAATTGTTGATTGGGCGGGCAAATGGAAGAAAGTTTCATATGGCTATCCCGGCTGAACGAACAAGTCACATAAAAGGAGAAGAAGACAGGCTGGCTTCTGGTTTTCTTAAAGAATCACTCAGTGCCAGAAGGCAGTAATGTCTATGAAGTCCTAAGTGTAATAAGGGGTAACTGAAGAATTGTATTGCCAGTCCAGTTGTACAGAAGCAACAGATAGACACTTTCAATATGAATGAACTGAGGGAATATACTACTCATGCACTTTCCAGAAAACCTGTAGACAACAAAATGATGAGTCAAAATTCAAAACCTAGAAATGAAGAAGCTATGTTAAAAGCATTCATGGTGAGTACAGTAATGATTTTGTTTTCGTATTGGATTAAAACTAAACAACTCTGCTTATGGAACAGAAACCTTGACAATGTGGTAGTAATATAAATAACCAAAACCAGTACTTGGGAGGAAGTGTGAGTACTGATTTCTTTACTTTCATAATGGCGAATAGATTTGTCATTAGCTAAAGTCTGAAATTGAAATATATAGTTGAAAAAATAATGATTTCAGCATCCTAATGTTTTTCATTACTTTTTTCTTAACTTTAGAGAGATCTTTTAGAAACTATTCTCTCTTTGTGAAGACCCATTCATCTGAAGTTCTACAATTCCTTCAGTTTCACCTCAATTTCTGTTCTTTGTTAAGTTCAAGCAAAGTTTATACTTAATGCTTTTTCACTACAATAACATGTATGGTATGATTCCATTTATGTGTATCCATTTAGCTGTCCTCCCTCCTGCCCTTCTGTTCTTTCATTCTTCTATCTTTTCCTCTGAACATATGCAGAAATATGTCTGGAATGATGTTGACCACATATTATGATGTTTATTTCTGGGTGGTGGGGTCCTGGATACTTTTTTAAAAATCTTCTTTGTACTTTATTATATTGCCTGGCTTTTAAAAAATAATAAATATATCATTTTTTCAAAAACAATGAAGTCATTATTCTTTTAAGATTTTAAGAGCGATGTGGCTGAGAAACTTTCTATTTGGAAAAGACAAAGACATTGGCCTGATTTTGTAGAGACCCTCCTTCTTTCTGTCCGATAAGCGTTTCCTGGTAAGCAATGCCCTGTGCTGAGGGGTTGAGAGATAGAAGAGTGGACCCTGTCCACGAGGAGCTTACCAGCGTGTCAGGCCTTGCTTCTCAAGTATGGTCCCTGGAGCAGCAGCATCAGCATCCCCTGGGAGCCTGTTAGAAATGTAAGTCCCCAGACTTACCAAATTAGAATCTGCATTTTTATAAGATCTCCAAGTGCTTTGAATGCACACACAAGGTCTAGAAGCACTGTTCAAAGATGAACTCAAATGCTGGAGGAATGAAAGGGGAACTGAAAGAAGGTATACTGAGAGTTTAGAGGTCAGAGCAGCTAATTCTGACTTAAGGATCAAGGGAAAATTCCTAGAGTAGTTGGGATTTGGGGGTGCATCTTGAAGGTTGATTTTCATGAGGGATGGAGCACTGTGTTCTTGGCTAAAGGAGGAGCATAAGCCAGAAGTGGGATTTGACGTGGCAGTGGCAGGAGGCATCCTGAGGCTGCAAGCCATAGTGCTGAGCAGCATGTCTGGAAGGGAAGTTAGGGACACATGACAGATGGCCTTCAATGCTACTCCCAGGTATGTGGGTCCATTGTTTAAATAAAGGTGCACCACTGAGAGGTGACTTTCACTGTCAGTTATGTGAAGGACGAATGGGGAGAGGAGAGCCTGGGACAAAGGAAGCCATTGGGAAGCTGTTGTAGCAGTTCTAGCGTAAGGTGTGAAGGGAGCACGGCACCAGGGCATTCAGAATGGAAAGCAGAGATGGAACCCTGCATGGCACTGGTTAACACAGTAGCATGCTGCAGAAGAGGCCAGTCACAGCCACTGCTCCCTGTACTGAACGAAATCCTCACAGATACAGCACTGACAAGTTACAAGGGCTTTTCACATGCAGTGCCTTGAAACTGTGGGGCTTTGAATGTTAAGGGGAGTATGAAACCATGAGCCTTTAAGCTAAGGGAATTTAAGGTTAACTAAGTTAAGCTAACATGGATAGCTACAAAGCAATATATCTAATCGTGTATATATATATATAGAACTTTAATAATAACCAGTTAGTGATTATTGAAAAAGGTGCCAAGGGGTGTGTGTGTGTGTGTCTGTGTGTATGTGTGTGTGTGTGTATGTATTTTAGTCTTGTGCCCAAGCCAACACTATTAAGTACCTTGGAGGACTTTCTTAAAATTTTGATCTTACAGACATCACTTTAAAACCATGTCCTTTAATTTCAAGTGTTTGTGTATAGCTGTTTAAGTAGAATGCTTTAAGTTTAGTAATTAAGAAAAAGTGATCATCTGGCTGGACACGGTAACTCACACCTGTGATCTTAGCACTTTGGGAGGCCGAGGTCAGGAATTCAAGACCAGCCTGCCCAACATGGTGAAATCACATTTCTACCAAAAATACAAAAAATTAGCCAGGTGTAGTCCCGGCTACTTGGGAGGCTGAGGCAGGAGAATCACTTGAACCCAGGAGGCAGAGGTTGCAGTAAGCTGAGATCGCACCCCTGCACTCCAGCCTGGGTGACAGAGTGAGACTCCGTCGCAAAAAAAAAAAAAAAAGAAAAGTAAAGAAAAAGTGATAATCTGTCTGGAAACTGTATATCTAGTGCTTTAGGCTATGAAACATGCTGAGGGGACCCTCCCCCCGTTGTCCACCCCTCTGTTGGCATTACCAAATTGCAGTCGAAGTATGGAAGAGACTATAAAGCAGGATCAGCAAACTAAAGCCCATGAGCTAAATCCAGCCCATTGCCTGTTTTTGTAAATAAACTGTATTGGAACACAGCCACACTCATCATTTACCTATTGTCCATGGCCATCTTCACACTGCAGCAAGAGTTGAGTACTTATGACAGAAACTGTGTGGCCACAAAGCCTAAAACATTTACTATCTGCCTTGAACCTACACAACTTGAATCTAGTTTGAAAAACGAAGTGTCTTTTTCTTATGGCAAGGATAAGTTTAGTTCAAAAGTTGCTAAATTTTCTCTTATCCATAAGCATCCTTTACAATTTCCTTACATGTCATTTTTTCCAAAATGGAAATAAATTTATTGACTTTTTAAACATTCCAAATCCTTCTGTTTAATCTACTTCTTAATATTTGTTTAGTTATTCCTCCAAAGTAGGAATAAACAAACTACAGCCAGCCAGGTCCGGTGGCTCACGCCCGTAATCCCAGCACTTTGGGAGGCCAAGGTGGGCGAATCACCTGTGGTTGGGAGTTCGAGACCCGCTTGGCCAACATGGTGAAACCCCCATCTCTACTAAAAATCCAAAAATTAGCCGGGTGTGGTGGCACATGCCTGTAATCCCAACTACTTGGGAGGCTGTGACAGGAGAATCACTTGAGCCTGGGAGGTGGAGGTTGCAGTGAGCAGAGATCACATCACTGCACTCCAGCCTGGGCGACAGAGCGATACTCATCTCACAAACAAACAAACAAACAATATAACTACAGCCCAGGAGCCAAATCTGGCCATCCATCTGGTTTTTGTTTGTTTTGTTTTTCTTTTTTACAGCCCTTGAGCTAATAATGGTTTACACACTTTTTTAAATCATTACATTTTAAATGGTTACAAATGTAACCATGTAGTACCTGGATTTTCCCACTTGGCCCACAAAGTGTGCAATATATTATCTAGCTCTTTAGGGAAAAAGCTTGCTGACCTCTGACTAAAGAACCTTAGTCATAATAATTAGAAGAACTGTCAGAATTATAGCAAAGTCTGAATTTTATAGTTTTTTGTTTGTTTGTTTGTTTGTTTGAGACAGAGCCTCACTCTGTTGCCCAGGCTAGAGTGCAGTGGTGTGTGGTGTGATCTTGGCTCACTGCAACCTCCGCCTCCCAGGTTCAAGCAATTCTCTTGCCTCAACCTCCCGAGTAGCTGGGATTACAGGTACACGCCACCACCCCCAGCTAATTTTTGTATTTTTAGTAGAGATGTGGTTTCGCCATGTTGGCCAGGCTGGTCTTGAACTCCTGACCTCAAGTGATCTGCCTTCCTCAGCCTCCCAAAGTGCTGTGGTTACAGATGTGAGCCACCATGCCTGGCTAATTTTATAGTATTTTTAAAGAAATATACTTGTATTTCTTTGGGGTGCATGTGGTCCAAAAGTAGATATTGTCCACATTATTGACTCATGGATGGGCAGTGGTAACTCAAGTCAGTCCGTGTGTAGCACTGCCATAGCCACAGATTGGTTCTGGCTGTTCAGAGTGAAATGTAGGACCCTCCTCACTGATTGCAAGAGAAGACTTTGCTTTTGCTCTTAAACATGTGGGCTGAGGAAGAGAGGCCTGGGAATGCCAGACCCATTTTGCTTTAATCAGAACTCCAACCTGGTTACAGCTGGAACTGAGGGAAGGGCAGAGCTGAGAGAATCGCAGAAAGATGCAGCCAAAGGCCTGATTGCACCATGCCTAAAACCCACCCTACCTGTCCACATTCAGGTTATGTGAGTCAATAAATTGCATTTATTGTTTAAATCCATTAAAATTAGGTTTTTGTTATTTGTTGATCAAGATATCATAAAGAACAAAACAGTGCCAATCTGCCTGTACGAAGAATTTCACAGAGGAGCTTTAAGAAATAACTTCTGAAATTATTTTTGGTACATGAAAAATCATTGCAAAAAATTTAATTACAGTCTTTAATAATATGGAACAGGAAACTAGGAAGAACAATTTTGCTGGATGACTGAATCAAGATCCAAAAACATCTGATAGGCAGGAATGCTTTGCCAAATGCGGCACTGTGGAATTTAGGAAGAACAAGCAAAGGCCCAACCTGGATGGGAAAATCTGCCTTAGTGCACACGCAGGAAAAGGTTAGAGACACCCACCACTGTGACGTGACCACCAAACCGCTAATGTCATTTTAGGCTGCAGCGTTACGTAGAACATCTCTCTGTCCTCAAGCCATACTACCTTTGGCTGAGTGCTGGGTTCCAGACTTTAAAAGGGATCCAGACAAGCGAACACTCACTTTGAGTAACTGAGTGTCCTGGAAGAGATTTGAAACCGCATCATGTGAGGAACAGTTGAAGGGACTGGAGGAGTTTGTTGATGACATCAGTGACGACCACAGCCATAATAGTAAACATGTATTAGTTACCATGTGCCTGGAACTGTGCCAAGCAATCGCACATCCTATCATTTAGTCCTCACAACTGTCTCACATTGGGGGATAGTGTTATTTACCACACCTTTCTACAGATGAGGAAACCAAAACTTACCCAAGGTCACACAGCTATAAGTGGTCGGACCATGGGATTTAAACCATAGGAGATGACTTTATGTGGGGAATGCAACATCTTTAAATATGTGCAGGATTATCAAGAAGAAAAAGAATAAAGATTTGTTTCATGCAGTTCCAATTAGTAGAACCAAGACCAATGAGCAGAATTTACAGAGAAACAGATTTCTTTTGAGTACATAAGTCCGTCTATTCTTCCTTTTCTCCTTAACGGAGTGATTTTCTTTTCTTGATGCCTCTCTTCCCCATTCAGTCTTACTGTGGGACTTCAGCTCTATGGCTGTGTGGAAACCCTGGTAGGCTTCCCCTGCTATCCTATTCCTCCATGGCTATGTTCTGTTATTTCCTCTGCCTGAAATCCTGTCAACCCTTGACTTAACGGAACCTCTTGAATGTGTTCCTTCTTCTCCAGTTCCACTGTCACCCTCAGATTAGTCCTTGTTCCTTCTCTCCAAGTCTCCTAAATACTCTTGTCATTGCACACCCCCAAATCACATCACTTCCTTGTATAAGAACCCATGACAGTTCCTTATTGCCTGTCAAATCAGATTCATTTACTCAGCCCATAGTGTGGGTTGAGTAAACCCATAAAAACCTTCTATGACTGTCTTACTTGCCCTGGGCACTTATCCTCTGCCCTCAGTATCAGTCTGCTTATGCCTGTCTTTATTTTCACTCATGCTATTCCCCTTCTGAGAGTAGTGTTGTCATTTGCTGGTTTAACTTTTATTCTTTTATTATTATTATTTTTTGAGGCAGAGTCTTGCTCTTTCACCCAGGCTGGAGTGAAGTGTGCAATCTCGGCTCATTGCAACTTCTGCCCCCTGGGTTCAAGCGATTCTCCTGCCTCAGCCTCCTGAGTAGCTGGAATTACAGGCGCCCGCCACCATGCCCGGCTAATTTTTGTATTTTTAGTAGAGATGGAGTTTCACCATGTTGGCCAGACTGGTCTCGAACTCCTGACCTCAGGCGATCCGCCTGCCTCGGCCTCCCAAAGTGCTGGGATTATAGGTGTGAGCCACTGCGCCCTGCCTATTATTATTTTTGAGACAGGGTCTCACTCTGTCACCCAAGCTGGAATGCAGTGGCACAATCACAGCTCACTGCAGCCTTGACCTTCTGGGCTCAAGCGATCCTCCTGCCTCAGCTTCCAAAGTGGCTGGGACTACAGGTGTGTGCCACCATGCTAGATAGTTTTAAAATTTTTTTTTAGAGGGAAAGTCTTGCCATATTGCCCAGGCTGGTCTTGAACTCCTTGAACTCCTAGGTGCAAGTGATCGTCTCACCTAGGCCTCCCAAAGTGGTGGCATTACAGTCGTGAGCCACCATGCCGGCCAACTTTTATTCTTTTAAGGCCCATTTTGTAGTCCACTTCTCCCACTCACTAATCACTTCCTTCTTAGCACCCTCTAGTTCTTACAATCTGTTGAATTTCACATTCTAGTACTTTATTAACAACTCTATTGGACTTTTCCATTAAAAAACAGTGGTTCCTTAGTTCCTCAGAGTAGATTTTAAACTTCATCAGGGCAATGCCATGCACATTCTTTAGCTCAATAAGATTTGACTCTGGACTGCTTAGACAAGTGATTACTGACTCATAAGGAAAGAGAAAATTAATCTGTTTATTAAGTTCTTCCAGTGTCAGTGTACTAAGCAGAGTCATTGCATTCAATTTAAGTTGAGGAAACCAGGCTCAGCGCAGTGGCTCACACCTGTAATGCTAGCAATTTGGGAGGCCGAGATGGGAGGATTGCTTGAGGCCAGGAATTTTAGACCAGCCTGGTCAGCATAGCAAGCTCCCCATCTCTATTTAAAAAAAAAAAATTAATGATGAGGAAACCAAAGCTAAGTAGTTCACCCAAGGTCACAATGCCAATAAAAGTTAGACCCAGGACCCAAACTCAGGCAGCTTGGCTTCAGAACCTACATATACCCACCACAACATAAGGATCACGTAGAACAGCACTTAATACCAGTCCTGTGCTCTTTTTTTATTTCTAACATTATTATTACTTTTTTAAAATTATACTTTAAGTTCTGGAATGCATGTGCAGAAAGTGCAGTTTCATAGGTATACATGTGCCATGGTGGTTTGCTGCACCCATCAGCCCATCGTCTACATTAGGTATTTCTCCTAATGCTATCCCTCCCCTAGCCCCCCACCCCCCGACAGGCCCCAGTGTGTGATGTGCCCCTCTCTGTGTTCATGTGTTCTCATTGTTCAACTCCCACTTATGAGTGAGAACATGCAGTGTTTGGTTTTCTGTTCTTGTGTTAGTTTGCTGAGAATGATGGTTTCCAGCTTCATCCATGTCACTGCAAAGTACATGAACTCATCCTTTTTTATGGCTGCATACTATTCCATGGTGTATATGTGCCACATTTTCTTTATTCAGTCTATCATTGATGGACATTTGGGTTGGTTCCAAGTTTTTGCTATTGAACAGTGCTGCAATATGCATACGTGTGCATGTGTCATTATAGTAGAATGATTTATAATCCTTTGGGTATATACCCAGTAATGGGATCGCTGGGTCAAATGGTATTTCTGGTTCTAGATCCTTGAGGAATTGCCACACTGTCTTCCACAATGGTTGAACTAATTTACACTCCCACCAACAGTGTAAAAGCATTCCTATTTCTCCACATCCTCTCCAGCATTTACTGTTTCCTGACTTTTTAATGATTGCCATTCTACCTGGAGTGAGATGATATCTCATTGTGGTTTTGATTTGCATTTCTCTAATGACCAGTGATGATGAGCTTTTTAAAATATATTTGTTGGCCGCATAAATGTCTTCTTTTGAGAAGTGTCTGTTCATATCCTTCATCCACTTTTTGATGGGATTTTTTTTTCTTGTAAATTTGTTTAGTTCTTTGTAGATTCTGGATATTAGCCCTTTGTCAGATGGATAGACTGCAAACATTTTCTCCTATTCTGTAGGTTGCTTGTTCACTCTGATGATAGTTTCTTTTGCTGTGCAGAAGCTCTTTAGTTTAATTAGATCCCATTTGTCAATTTTGGCTTTTGTTGCCTTTGCTTTTGTTGTTTTAGTCATGAAGTCTTTGCCCATGCCTATGTCCTGAATGGTATTGCCTAGGTTTTCTTCTAGGGTTTTTATGGTTTTAGGTCTTATGTTTAAGTCTTTAATCCATCTTGAGTTAATTAGTTCTGTGCTCTGCTTGAGAACTGGGAGACCCAGCACTGCTAAGCATTTGCATATAAGAAGGACACTTCATTTTTTCCCCTAGAAGTGGGGATACATGCGTGTGGTATTTATGTAGGCAACCTCATCACTGACCGTGACTTGAGGGAGAGTGGACCAGTGACTTTGGAAGCCCATTAGTTGAAAAGTATCTTGCTTGATTTTAATAGTTGTGTAGGGCAGGTGTATGTATTGAAAGCAAGGCCTTGTCCCTAGTCTCAAACCTTCTTGTTATTTCTAGGAGTGATAAATATGAGAACTTCCTTGGCTCCACACCCTGACAAACTTGGTATTTTACCTTTTCGCAAGGTTGATTCTTTTATTTCTGCCTTCTTTGAGAGGTCCCTGTCCCCATAGCCATTTTCGATTGGCTAGTGACATTTGCTATCATGTATTTTTATTATGTACAAATAAAGCAGTTATTTCTGAATATTAATTAGACAATTTTTGGAAAATTGACTTCATCTTTTTCCTATTTTATGATTAAAGGAAGTGTTAAGTGTTTAAAAAAAAAAAAGTGGGGGTGGCTGGTGGGCGCCGTGGCTCACACCTGTTATCCCAGCATTTTGGGAGGCCGAGGCAGGCGGATCACCTGAGGTTGGGAGTTTGAGACCAGCCTGACCAACATGGAGAAACCCCGTCTCTACTAAAAATACAAAATTAGCCAGGCGTGGTGGCACACACCTGTAATCCCAGCTACTCGGGAGGCTGAGGCAGGAGAATCCCTTGGACCTGGGAGGCGGAAGTTGGGGTGAGCCGAGATCACGCCATTGCACTCCAGCCTGGGCAACAAGAGTGAAACTCCATCTCAAAAAAAAAAAAAAAAAAAAAGGTGGGGGGAACATGTTAATGAAGTAAAAAATGGTATTTGGAGAAGCTAATCTTCAGGGCGGTAGGAAAGGCCAAGGGCTAAGCTGCAACATGGCATAGTCACTGGGGGGCTCACTACACAGGAAGGAGAAGCCACGGGCACATACAGATGTCCACAGGGACTATCACATGTATAAGCCTTCTTTGTGAGTTTTTTGGAGCAACTATTATATTTGATGGACAAAAAGAAATTTTGATATAAAATTTGCACTCTTCTTTTCCTGGTGTTTTTTTACCTTGGAATTTTGTGCACATATTTAAAAGTAAGTACTTCTAAGTGTCAGCTCTGGCTAAAGAGAAGTTGTATCCTTCAGAGATGTTCTCTACATTAAATAAAACTTTTTAAAAACCTGAGCATATAATCCTGCTGTTGGCCAGCCACTGCTCTTTTATTTGGAATACGAAATATTTATCATCTGGGGACTGTCCAAATTTATTTTCAGTTTTTTAATGTTTAAAATATTTCTAAAAATAAATATTGTCAGAGAATATTAATTTAATTTTAAAAATGGAATCGGGGCACATTTTTATGTAGTGGAAAGAGAAGCAAATTTGTAAATTATGAGACCTAAGTTCCAAATCTGTCTTTACTGTGTGACCTTGGGCACATCTGGCCAGCTGGGACACAGTTTCTTTATCTGCAGGGATAGGGGGAGGGAGGAAGAGAGAAAAAGAGACAGAGGTCTTTCCCAGCTCCCAAAGGCTAAGCTTTTGTAATCCAAGCATCCCAGAGTTCTTTCTTATTGTAACAGTGACCCCTTGTGGTATATATCCTTAACCAATTTTGTTTTGATTTGCAAAGTAAACTGGATTTTTTGTTCTTTCTAGTAACTGTATTTCATGTTGTTAGGCAAATATGACTTGTTTTAAAAAGATAAATCTTACTGGGAAATCAAAGGTAAATTAAAGCAGCATATAGAGGCCAGGGGTGGTGGCCCATGCCTGTAATCCCAGCACTTTGGGAGGCTGAGGCGGGCAGATCGCCTGAGATCAGGAGTTTGAGAACAGCCTGGCCAACATGGCGAAACCCCCGTCTCTACTAAAAATACAAAAATTATCCGGGCATGGTGGCATGTGCTTGTAATCCCAGCTACTGGGGAGGCTCAGGCAGGTTGCAGTGAGCTGAGATCGCGCCACTGCACTCTAGCCTGAGCAACAGAGCAAGACTTCGTCTCAAAAACACAAAAACAAAAACAAAAAAACCCCACATATAGAGCACCAAACCCCACCTTTTAAACAATTCTCGATGGTTTCTTCAGAAACTGTATATCGGCTGGACACAGTGGCTCACTCCTATAATACTAGCATTTTGGGAGGCTGAGGCAGGAGGATCACTTGAGACCAGGAATCACCAGCCTGGACAACATAGTGAGACCCTGCCTCTACAAAATATTTTTTAAAAATAACCAGGCATAGTGGCATGTGCCTGTAGTTCTGGCTACTCGGGAGCCTGGGGTGGGAGGCTCACTTGTGCCAAGGAGTTTGAGGCTGCAGTGAGCTATGATCACAGCACCACTGTACTCTAGCCTGGGTGACAGAGTGAGACCTATCTCAAAATAATAAATAAGAAACTGTATATAGCAGACTCTTGTCATTTACAAAATTAGAAGTGTTTTCATGTTTGCGCTGAGTGTTTTATGTATTCTTCCTAGGGACCAGGGGAAGAGACATGCGAGGGCCTCATCATGCCCCAGTAGCTCAGACCTGAGCAGGCTGCAAACCAAAGCAGGTGAGGGGTCCCCACACTCCTTCATCTACAGCATCTCCACTTGAAGGAAAGATGTTTGCACTGAAGATATCTATGTTGGCCACTGGAAACTTCAGGAAGTTTGTCCAATTTGGTCACAAATCAACATTTATTTTTACATTTTTATTATATTCATACAATGTTACCATCTTACCACTACCCAACTCTGATGCCTCAAACATCTATAGATAACAGTCTTTTTTTTTTTTTTTTTTTTTTTTTTGAGATGGAGTCTTGCTCTGTCGCCCAGGCTGGAGTGCAGTGGTGCAATCTCGGCTCACTGCAAGCTCCACCTCCCAGGTTCATGCCATTCTCCTGCCTCAGCCTCCTGAGTAGCTGGGACTACAGGCGCCCGCCACCACGCCTGGCTAATTTTTTGTATTTTTAGTAGAGACGAGCTTTCATTGTTTTAGCCAGGATGGTCTCAATCTCCTGATCTCGTGATCCGCCTGCCTCAGCCTTCCAAAGTGCTGGGATTACAGGGGTGAGCCACCACGCCCGGCCTAGATGACAGTCTTAATGGTTTTATAGAAATCATTTTGTAAAAGCATTTGGAAAGTTGCAAAACTTGACATTAACATAGTTCTTGGGTTCAAAGCTTGAGTTCAAGGCATTGCTTGACTGGGCATGGTGGCTCACGCCTGTAATCCCAGCACTTTGGGAGGCTGAGGCAGGCGGATCACTTGAGGTCAGGAGTTCAAGACCAGCCTGGCCAACATCGTGAAACCCCATCTCTACCAAAAAAAAATAATAATAATACAAAAATTAGCTAGGCATGGTGGGAGGGAGTGGGGCACCTGTAATCCCAACTGCTTGGGAGGCTGAGGCAGCAGAATCACTTGAACCCGGGAGATGGAGTTTGCAGTGAGTCTAAACCACGCCACTGCACTCCAGCCTGGGCGACAGAGCGAGAATCATCTCAAAAAAAAAAAAAAAAAAAGATAATTGCTGACTTAAATGAAACTATATTAACTTTATTAAGACCGTCCTTTGGGCCTTTAAAGTGTTTAATTGAGAAAATACATAACAATATAAACCACAGTCTAGAAATGATACAAAATGTATTCATGCAATAGAATATAGTTGTTACAAAAGTGAACTCATGGGCTTTTGTAATATTGTAATATTGAGTAAATTCAGTACAAACATAATATGAGATGAAACAAGTTGCAAAAGCAAAGACATATATTGTTTATGGATACACAGCCATGTGGTAAGCATGCGAAGTCAAGTGTAGTCATAGTAACCAGTGGATTTAGGATGGTGGTAACCCCTAGAGGGAGAGGAGGAGGGGAATGGATGCAGGGAGCCACGTATCTGTAATGTTTCATTTCTTTAAAATAAGGGAAAGGATAAAAATATGGCAAAATGTTAATATCTGACCAAACTAGTGTGGGGTACACTGATGTCTGTTATATTCTTCATGTATTTTTGTACCCATGAGATTTTATAATACTAAATAGTAGATTTAAAAAATTTTTATCTTCAAAACTTAGTTTTTTATCAATAAAATGACTTCTGTGCCATTGGGAATTTCTTTACTCAGGAAAATCTTAGATATACTAATTTCTGAGCCAGCATAGTTGCTAAGGATTTTACATTTACGTGCTAAAAACATCAGCCAATCCAAACATTGTGTCAGGTTTTTTGTCCAGAACTCAAAGCTGTGGTTAACAACTATAACCACTGAGACAGCAAAATCTTCAAAAACATGCTGAAATTTTTGCTTGACTTACCCAATTTCCTGTTGAATCATAATGTTTATATTTAGCAAACTGTGAACCTAGATGAAAGTGCTTTCTAAAATATTAGATTGTTGCCCAAGATTGAGACAACCTTATTATTATTTGTGTGTCTGTGTGTATCTTAAAAAGCAATTATATGATTCCATGCTTCATTTTCTAGAGTAACTCAGGGATTGTGTATAAAATGGAGGCAGGAGGAGGCCCAGCGTGAATGAAGAGGTGGAAAGGCTGTAGCCAGACACAACTGTGCCCTTTGAAATTCCTGGGAGAGGGTTGGAAGGAAACCCTCATACCAGTGACTGAGTAACTTTGGTTCTGAGAAGAAGCAAATCTCAGAAACATTCAGAAGGGCCCGTAAGGGTTAAATAAATTGTTCTGTGATTTCTGATTCACCCCTATAATTCAGCTCTTTCTGGGGTGAATAAGTTATCCATTTTATTTGTCCTGAAAAACAGGTTGATAGTCATGGTTTCTCATAGAAGTTCTCTATTAAGCAGCATATTGCATAGGAGGTAAAAAATGCAGACTTGAACTTATTGGACTCAAAGTCTGGTTTCTAGTAAATTTAAGTGTGTTATAAATATGTGTCAATTAAATAACTCGCCTGACTTATTTTCTGGCTTTCACTTGCCTTGATAATGTTGATTTTATTTTATTTTTTATATACTTTGGACTTTGAATAGGTTAGTTATCCACAAATATGAGCAACTATGTTTTTTGTATTACTTGAATATTCATGTTTACTTTTAGAATCCATATCCATAAATTATCAAAGTTAAGGCAGATTCATAAAAACAATGACCCAAAAGATTGAGATGGTAGTCTACAAACTATCTGTAGTTCCAGAATCCCTGAGCCTGATGGGAAGTCAGTTAGAGTCTTGCTTTTGTGAATATTCATATATTTTGCTACAGGGTGCTGCCGCAGAAGACCCTACGGGGGTGGTACGTAATATGCAATGTGTATACCATATTGACTTTCTAAAATCCATATGTTCCTGCATCCCACACCACATCTGATTCCAAAGGTTTTGGATAAGGGATTGTGAATCTGTACTGATGTGGACTAATTTGTCCTAAAGACAATTCAATTTAGTATCTGATGGTGAAGTCTTGCATTGGGTTAGATAGATTATCTGAAACCTTGCTATTAAGGCTATTTACTGCACTGCAAATGTTTAATAATAGCTTTGTTGACAACCTCTATTTACTTTTGCTGCTTAGGTGATTTTGGATGCCCTGTGTGGCTCAGCTGCTCTTGGCAGTGGGAAGGGTTGATAAAAGGCAAGCCTGGACTTGCTGCAACTGGGAGTGGCCATTTCTAGCATGTAGTATAATGGGAAGGCCTGTGTGTTGGGTGGGACAGGTAGATTGTACAGCGTCCCTGCTTCTCCTGGGTGATATCAGCACCATTTGATGGTTTGAGGATTCATTTCAGAATTCAAATACATCTCTGAATTCAAATGAATTCTTAAATATATGCCATTATTTGTTATCTATGGATTTCTCTGCTATTTTCACAGATAATCATCAAGGGACTTTATTGGATTTCTTGATGCAGAGAATTTTATTTTAATCTATATTAATATTAAAAAATATTAATATGGATATTTACTAAGGTATTACACACATTCAATATGTGTTGTATATATTTTTCTCTTCAAGAATAATAATGCATTAGAGGCATTGGAAAATACAGAAGAGCACATAAAAGAAATTAATAATCCTAATCCCAATATTTAGAGATAACCATTGTTACCCCATTTTACAGAAGAGAGGTGAAGCAATTTGCCCATAGTCAACCAGCTAGTAGGTGGCAGAGCTAGGATTCAAACCCAGATGGTGACTCCAAACCTGTGCTATTGATAGGCCTCCTGCTCAACTTGTCCTTTGTTCAAAGTAGCCTGAAAATACATGGGCCATATACCCTTTTGCTCCTCTGTCTGTCTCTGTCTCTCTGTCTTTCTCTGTCTCTTCACTCTCTCTCTCTCTTCCAACATCTCACCTTCCAATTGTTCCTGATTTCTAACTCTTAGTGTGACATTTTTAGGGTCCAGGCATCTTCTGTGTGGACACTTAATTGTTACCAGGTCCACCCTGCCCCGAGAGGGCATGGACTCCCTGACTTGATGTAGACCAAGTGCTGGATAAAGGACTTAAGGGGTGGTCTTCAGAGAAGAGAGACTGAGGAATACATCTCAGGACTATTCAGTAATGCCTCAGCACAGCAATGCCACCTCCAGCTACAGTCAGTGTTTTAGATCTTGAGATACTGCCTGTGTGAAATATAATCATAATTTGCAGTTTCTAATATGCGTTACATTTCCCCCCAATGTTACCCTTTAGTTGGCTAGTTTGCTGCAAGTCAGCATAGCTTTGAGGTCAAATGCAGAGGCTGGGGAGTTATATGACCCTGGGCAGATAACTTAATATATCTGGGCTCCACTTTCTTCACTTGCAAAATGGGGACAGTTTGGGAACCTCCTCATAGTGTTACTGCAAAAATGAAATGGAGGCCTCCTGCATCTAGAGTACACAGTCAATGGTTGCTATTCCCTACAACCCATATTCACAGACAGCATCTACTCTTGATGGCTTGGTAGTATCACACAGGCATGAGATACTGCAGGGGTGATAACCTGTTTGTATACTTGTTTAATCAGGGAAATGAAATTAATTATATACTGTATATTGCTAAAGGTTTGGCACTGAGCTCAGAGCTTTACCTATACCATGTCTTTTAATTCTCATACCCTTGAAGGCAAATATTCTGTTTTGCTGATGAGGAAACAGAGACTCAGGAAGGATAAGAAACTGGACCCCATCACTCACCATGTCCATAGTGGAGTTGGGATTTGAATAGAGATTTGTCAGCCCCGAAGGCCCAGGCTTTTCTGCTACACCACACAAAATCACTTGGCATTAATGCTACTGGCCCCATGTTAGTGTGGACATTTTATTTCTATAGAAAATGTCCATTTTAGGTCTCCCTTTTAGAAAATTTTTCATTACACATTTTTAAAATCCTTATTCTTTACATATCTATAGTTACCTATTCTACATTACAGAGGGATAAGTTTAAGTAAAAATGTACTCAAAACTGTTTGCCTTACTGACAGTCATCAGTATTTACAAAGCTTACTACTTTATGAAGTGACCAGATCACATTTTAAAGTTCTGACTTTTTTACATTATCCAGTCTGAGTTTAATTTGGGGTAATTTGATTAGAAGACCTGTAGTTCTAATGAGAAATAGTCAGGCTTGGAGAGCAAAGGGTAATTTAATTCTCTAGTTTATTAATTGTAGTGATGAATAGTAAAGGCTTTTGACCGTGCTTCATGACAACTCCTTTTTCATAGCTTTTTCTCCTGCTCTGGATTTCTTTTGCAGTCCCAAAAGCTGACCTGCAAGAAAAGGATGCAGAAATAGAAGTAGACGAAGTCTTTTGGAATACAAGGATTGTACCGATTTTGCGTGAATTAGAAAAGGGTAAAACACAAACAAACAAACAAAAAACCGTTTTTGTTTTTTTTTTTAAAATACCTGTAGTTATTTATGTGTTCCCCATTGCCCTGATATTTTTAGTAAGTTTTCACTATCATTTCTGTGAACATGTTCAAAAACAAATGAAGTCATCTATTTATTTACCCTGTGTGTGTTAAATATTACATGCACACATAATTTTTAGTAAGATTATGCTTTAAATGCACCGAGAGCCAATTTCTAAAACTTCCCTGTGTAATATAAATTAATTAGCATTTCCTCTGTCCAAGGAAATGCTGGTTTAACCTCTCTCAGATGGCTCTTCATACTCAAGAAAGTAAAAGATTAAAACAGATTTCAGGCTTGGAAGCTGAGTCTCATAAACTGGCGTCCTTGACAGGTGTGCCCGTGGTTTCCTTGGTCCAACTGGTATCTGTCCTACTCTCTTGAAGGGAGCACATCTGTCAGGAATGCCACCCACAGCATGGGAAATGGCCTGGGATGTGTCCCACCCTTGCGCTCTGAACTCCCCCAGAAGTGAAGGCCCCCCATCGATGGGTCCCTGCAAGGGTAGGGAAAGCGTGTCATGGGATGGCCCTCCACTTTCTCCCTCTTTGCAGCTAGCTCCTCAAGGATTCTCTTTCTGAAGTTAACCAGGCTCCTCTGGAGCAGTGGTCATAGCCCTAGGGAGAGCCCAGGGCCTGGCACACAGTGCACAGTAAGCCTTTGCTAGGAGTTGTTGATGAGCAAACCAGCTTGGTAGCCACAGGAAGATGCTCTAAGAGAAGCAGGGTAAATGAACCCTCCCCAGCAACCAAACAGGGATGTGCTGCAAAAGACCTGATTACTGAAAGGTTCAAATGACCTCACCCCTCCTCTGCTCCCCATTGGTGCTTGGCTGTGTTCATGGTTAATGTGGGAGCCCTGGACAGGGTTCTGGTCCCGGTGCTGCTACTCGCCAAGCGTATGGCCATGAGGAGTCACCTAGACTCTGTGTGCAATAGTGTTCTCACCTGCCAGACGAGGTGGAGATTAGGTTATCTCCAAAGGCTTCTGCAGCCCAAAGTCCTAAAGATATGAATGTGATGACTTTTTCCCCTCTAGAGTTACTATGTTCACCCTCATCTTAGTGTGCCACGTTAGCTTTGGGCCCTTTATTTCAGGAGATATGTGCAAACACTAGTGAGAAGAACAATGAGTCTGGATAAGGGTTACACAAGAAAATATATTGCACAACATTGAATGGGGACACTGGGTCAGTATTGTGAAGGCCTTTCTTGTAGGAAGCCTTCCTACAGGAAAGAAGGAATTTTTTTTTTTTTTTTTTTTGAGACAGAGAGTCGCTCTGTCACTCAGGCTGGAGTGCAGTGGCGCGATCTCAGCTCACTGCAACCTCCGCCTCCCAGGTTCAAGCTATTCTCCTGCCTCAGCCTCTTGAGTAGCTGGGACTATAGGCACCCGCCACCATGCCTGGCTAATTTTTTTGTATTTTTAGTAGAGACAGGGGTTTCACCATATTGGCCAGGCTGGTCTCAAACTCCTGACCTTGTGATCCACCTGCCTTGGCCTCCCAAAGTGCTGGGATTACAGGCATGAGCCACCGCACCTGGCCTAATTTTTTTTTTTTTTCTTTTGAGACAGAGTCTTGCTCTGTTGCCCAGGCTGGAGTGCAGTGGCACGATCTCAGCTCACTGCAACCTCCATCTCCTGGGTTCAAGCAATTCTTGTGCCTCTGCTTCCTCAGTGGCTGGGATGACAGGTGCGCACCACCACACCCTGCTAATTTTTTGTATTTTTTGTAGAGATGGGATTTTGCTGTGTTGGCCAGGCTGGTCTCAAACTTGTGGCCTCAAGTGATCCACCTGCCTCGGCCTTCCAAAGTTTTGGGATTACAGGTGTGAGCCTCTGAGCCTGGCTGGCATGTGTTTCTTAGAAACAAAAACATTCTCTTATATATCTGGAAATTACCATACAATACTATAAAAATCTTACTCAAATTTTGCCAATTTGTCCCAATAATTTCCTTTGTAGAAAAAATAAAAGCCTGGATCACAAGTTCTCATCATTTGTCACGTCTCTTTCGTGATCTTGATGTATTTGAGGAATATTTTACAGACTGTCCCGCAAATTGGGTTTGTCTGGTGTTTTCCCGTGATGAGCTCCAGGTTAGCATCTTGGGCAGGCAGAGCACATGAGTGCTGCTGTGTCCCTCTCAGCACCTCCTGCCAGGAGTACACGATGCTGATGCGTTCTGTTGCTGGTGGTGTCCCACAGCTGTACCCACTGTCAGGTTTTTATTCTTTCCTTTGTAATGAATACATATCTTGGGGATAGAAGTTACTCTGAGATTATGTTACTCTCTGTTACAATCAAACTTTTACCCACTAGATTTAGCCCCTTGCAAATCTTGATAGTTTGTAGATTCAAGTTGTCTTTTGAAGCTATAGAGCATTTGTAACAAACTATTTGGTATAAAGGATTGATTTGATCAATAGTTTAAAATTTGACCCTTGAGCCTTTCTTTCTAACCCCTTTTTAAAGCTAAAAACAAGTATTCTTGAGTAGAACCTACCAGGCTGAAGAGTTTGTGGAAGGAAGTCTTAGAAAATACTTTGAGGACCACCCACTGCCAATGAGTGGCCCAGAGCCTGGACTTAGGGTTTATAAAGAAACTGCCAGTCACAGAAGAATAAAACAACAAAACACAAGTGTTTCATACAATAGGAGTTCAGGTTTTTCCCTTTATTTAAAGTTAGGCTAAGTCATTTCCCATCAATTCATTCATTTAAGTGCATAACCAAAAGACATTGAAGGTTACTTAGCTATTGAGGTTTAAAATTTTTTCTTAGATGTTATTGTTGAAAAGAGCTAAAAATGGCCTGAGTCACTTCCTTCTGCAGGCACACACTTCCTCTATGTGGGCTTCTAAGAGCACATTATGGTATTTATTTAAGATTGGTTTCCTACTTTTAAATTTCATGAAGGAATCTATCAGAGATAATATTATTCGACAGAATACATTAGATTATTTTATTTCCCCTCATGTTCCATTTTTTTGTGCTATTTTTCTTCTTTGTATGACAATTAGTGTGGCTACCACTTCCAAAAATTACTTTCCCAGGACTTTGGGAGGCTGAGGCAAGCAGATTACTTGAGATTAGGAGTTTGAGACCAGCCTGGGCAAAATGGTGAAACCCCATCTCTACCAAAAATAAAAAAATTAGCCTGGCGTGGTGACACGCGTCTGGAGTCCTAGCTACTCAGGAGGCTGAGGCAGGAGGATTGCTTGAGCCTGAGAGGTGGAGGTTGCAGTGAGCCAAGAATGCGCCACTGCACTCTGGTCTGGGTGACAGAGTGAGACTCCATCTCAAAAAAATATATGTATTACTTTCCTCACAAACATAATTATAAGATGAAAGGTTCAAGATCTCCCTGTTTCCTAACTAAAATACTCTCCTTTTTTTTAAATTTATTTTTTATTTTATTTTATTTTGGAAGTAGGATCTTGCTATATTGCCCAGGCTGGCCTTGATCCTGGCATCAAGCAACCCTCCCACCTCGGCCTCCCAAAGTGCTGGATTTACAAAAATCTTTTTATTCTCCTGTTTTTTAATAACCACCTCCAGATAATGGTGGATTTTGTGACATTTCAGGCTTTTGTTCTATTAGAACCCTCTTTTCTTAGGTAATGAGCATTGTTCTCATAGGAAAATACTGATCATTGTTTTTGTCAACAGATATATTAGAAAATGAATATGTGTGAAGTTATGCTATATACAGTATTCTATACAATATTCTCACTGTACCATGTGCTATTGATAGAAAGAAATGTAAGACTGGCTCACTTAGTATGATATCTATTTGAGGGCACTGGTCATATAACACAACACACACATACGTACATGAAAAATAAGTAACCTAAGGTAATGTTTGTTGAATGTGGAATAGTGCATCTTTTCTGAAGCAGCTACAACATAAACAGAGACTCGAAGGACCAAAAACAGTAGGAATGAGGGTTATGGAGAACATTTTAGGCCAGTAGAGCTATGCAAAAAAGAATTGAAGGTCAAGATGCAAGTGGCATGCATCTGTGAGACTGAGCAGAGCACGGGCTGAGGTGGAGGGCATCTGGAGTAAAGGAGGCCAACTGAAGCAGGTAGCAGTCCCATTCTTCAATACCTCTTTGAAAGACTGTGTATTCTAGATAAGCTAATGACTGATAAGCAATAAGTCAACATGGTAGGAGATGGATCAAAGGGATGAAAAAAATCAGGTAGATGGAAGTGATAAGATAAGAAAAAAATAGAGGTCATGAATTTGAAGATATCCAAGGAAATAATTATGGGGTTTTTACTTACACTGTCTGTGTTTGACACACTTGGAAACTTAACCTTAATTAGTAAGTGTGGCTTTACTCTCTTTGCTCTGACAGAAAACATTGAAACGGTTTGTGCCGCTTGCACACAACTTCATCATGCTTTAGAGGAAGGAAACATGCTTGGAAATAAATTTAAGAGAAGAAGTATTCTCCTGAAGACCCTGTGTAAACTAGTTGATGTTGGTTCAGACTCGCTCAGCCTTAAACTTGCAAAAATAATTCTAGCAGTAAGTTTTTCTTTCCTCTGGTCTAGTAGACTATATCACATAAAAGCTTTGTTTAATGCTTTATTTTTAAATATTACAAAGAATATTAGAAATGCAGTGTATTTGTTTAGAATCTTGGAAAAAAATTAAGGTAATAAACTGACATCTCAGAATTTGACTAGGAAGTATTATCTAAGGAACTAAGGCTGAGTACATAGAAAATGTTAAAAGAAACTCAACGTTTTTGGACTGCAACTGAGTTAAAAAAAAAAGAAGAAGAAGAAGGAGGGAAAGAAAGGCAACAAAGAAAAAGAAATAACCGTAGGCAAATACATTCAAAATGGTTGCTCAAATAACTTGACTGGAGATCAGTAGCAGATGGTGCAGGCAGTGGTTTCTCTTGGATGCTTGATTCTGTCATATGATTTAATAAATAACTAAGTAATTTAGGCCACAGTCATAATAAACCAGGTGCTTTAGGAACCAGTGTGAAACCGAAATACAGCTGCGTGTGGTCACAGGAAGGTACCTCAGTGGTCATAGAAGGCTTTCACAAGGTGTGAGAAGAAAAGGCCAGACACCAAAAAAAAAGTCTGTAGAAACTCTGTCTCAAACAAAATGATATCACTGTTTGAGGGGAGCACTTTGTTGTCACAGCCATAAACAGTTGGAACCAAAAGATAAGCCACAATTATTATAGAATGTTCTAAGAGAGCCACTAAAACAAATGAATGAAGCTTTGTTTTCTTGGTTTCATACAAGTACAAGCTTTGTGCTAACACCCCATAATTTACAGAATTTAAAATCTTACAGTACACAGTGAAGGTAAGTGTTGGCGTACTTACTGTTAGTTAATAAGAATGCCACCTTTTCTTATTCTGATAATGAAGTCTTTCATAAAGCAGAATTTTCTGAGCATATATCTATGTAATATCAGGGGGAGGCTACATTCTTAAATTCAGCTGTCAAAGTATTAACTCTCTTTTTAAAAATTGTGATATGTGGTCAAGAAAGCAATACTTCTTTGAAATAGTGATTTCACTCCAGGGCTCTGGTGGTGCAGCAGCTGCCCAAAGATTGCCTTTGCTATTTTAATCTGAATCCTAGACATTTTGTTCCATACCAAGCCAAAGAAAGAGAGAAAGAGTGAGAAAAAAAAAAAAAAAAAAGAAAGAGCAAGAAGGAAAGGAAGGAGGAAGGAAGGAACATGAATTATTTTAATGCTTTGCAGAGTAAATATTATTTCGGTTATTAATGGTGTCATTCAAATCAATTATATATATGACACGAATTTAACTATTTTAGGGCAAAAGGCTAAGTGATCTGCCAGGCAGTGAACATGTTTTGAACTAAACATATGATTAGATAAAGCCCTCTTGGTGATATTGACGGCCTTGCTGAATCAGGAGCAAGATGCTAGGCTAAACTCCAGAGTGCAGAGCTGGGTAGGTTTGCCTTCTGACTAGCTACAGAACCAGCACTTCAGAAGGGACCTTCAAATCCATCAAGGCCAACTTCCCATCTACTGCCTGGATCTCCTGTAACATTCCAGACAAGATCTTGTTTAGCTTAGGCCTTGGTGATGCGGTTCTATGTAAAATGTTAAAAGACTACATCATAAGAACTGTTGAAGAAGAAAAAATCAGCAAAAACTAAAGCTATATGGGACTAAGAAGTTTTTTACAACTTCTCTCTGCCTGTTTATTGGCAAATACTGGCAAATGAAAGTTTTCCAGACAGTCATCTTAATTTTAATCTTTGTGTCAGAAACTCTTACAAAATAATATACAAAAATATATAAGCTTAAATGTTACTATAGTAAGATTTTTTAAAGGAGTACAAACAAATATATACAGTATGAATGTGACTATATTTAGGAGGCAAAAAAATCTAGCGCCCTATGTACAGGGTAAAAAAAGAAAAGAAATACCAATTACCAACTGTGATGCTATATAGTGGTACTAGTATGAGTGATTTTAAACTTTTCTTACTTTTCTTTAATTTGCCAGATTTACTTTAAATAGAATAAACTACTGTTTTTAACATAAGAAGAAAACTACCCTACCACAAGAACCTACTTTGTGCCAAGACTCTTTTTTTTTTCTTTTTCTTAAAGACAAGATCTCGCTCTTGTCACCCAGGGCTGGAGTACAGTGGCGAGATCACAGCTCACTGCAGTCTCAAATTCTGGGCTCAAGTGATCCTTCTGCCTCAGCCTCCCGAGGAGCTTAGGACCACAGGCATGCACCACCACACCTGGCTAATTTTTAAAAAATGTTTTATAGAATTGGGGTCTCGCTATGATGCCCAGGCTGGTCTCAGACTCCTAGCCTTGAGCAATTCTCCCACTTTGGCCTCCCAAAGTGCTGGGATTACAGATGTGAGCCACTGCACCTGGCCAGAGACTCTTCTTGACACTGGGAATACAAGTGAATAAACTAGCTCCTGCCTCTGGGGTTGCCACAGTAGCAGGGCAGACAGACAGCAAACACAGCAGGTACCAAAGGAGATAATGAGAGCTAAGGGAGAAAAATAAAGCAGAGCAAAGGAAAGGGAGAGTAACAGGGAATTTTTAAAATAAGATCGTCTACATCCCTTGCATAAATGTAAGATTTTATTATCTTTTTATGTCTTAAAGTCATAATTTTACGGTTAACAATGGAGAAGCAGTACAAATTTGCACTGACTGTAAATTGACATTATAGCAGGCCTGGAAATTGTGGTTGTCTTTTTTCTTTTCTTTGTTTTCTTTTTTGTTTTTTCTTCTTATTGTTTTAATGAAAACTCTGATACAAGGTTTTGTTTTGTTTTCCTTTGCCACTTTTTACTAAAAATGTAAGATTTGTTGGGGAAAAGGAAAGTGAGTTGTATTCATTTTTTTCATGAAGTTTTATTAAGTATGGAACACATCCTACATACTACATATAGAAAGAGTAATAAATTGTGGTTTTGACCTCAAGGACTCACAATCTAGTAGAAGGTAGTCAACCAATTCAAATATATTTCCAGATATTAGGAATAATATATATTTCCATCAATATAGAAATGTTCTTCTGTTTTCTTTCTTTCTTTTTTTTTTTTAACCAGTCATCTTTTATTTGGAGGTTAATTGCCATTAGGATATGAAAGGATTCAGCAACGATCGAGATTGTGTTCCTCACAGAGGGGCTCGGGCCAAGGTCGTGGGGTGGGGGGGTGCAGACCGTGTCCTCTTCAGTGGTATTTGCGGAGCCACTCGTGCTTGAGATGCTTGTAGGAAAAGGAGTAGCTGAAGAGCACGTAGCATGCCAGCACCATGGTAACCCCCGAGATGCTCCCCTTCTTCACATTGATGTACTTGTAGTACCGGTAGTAACCTCTTTGAAACGCTCCAAAAATGCCACTAGGGCTGAAGTCCCCCATCAAGATCCAGCTTGGCAGCTCCCCCAGTTTGACCTCCAGAAGTTTCTTGTCCTTCACTGGTACAACTGACGCTATCTTAGAGTCCTGGTGTCCACTGTGTTCTTCTGTTTTCTTAAGCCCGCTTATTTTCTGGGGGTTTTAAACAATATTATTTTAAATACCTAATCATTAAACATTTATTAAGGTTCCCATTTCCTATTTTCCTCCTGGGAACAGAAGGAATCTCCATTCTGCCATGTGTTACAGTTTCTGAAGCTTCCACAACAGTGTTTCCCAGACTTCACTGTGCACATGCATCCCCTGGGGATCTTGTAAAATGCAGATTCTGAGTCGATAGTGCTGGGGGGGCCTGAGATTCTGCATTCCTAATACATGCCCAGGTGATGCCGAGATGGTTCTGTGACCTATCTGAGGCACGCACTCCTCAAGTGCAAAGTGTGAACGACAACACCAAATTTCCGGAATAACTTTTGTAAGTGGCCTAGTGCAGGAGGGTATGCAGAAGCTGCCCCACAGGCAGTGCTCCCCTCCCCAGCCCCTCCAGCTGGGGGCTGACCGTGGCCGTTTTGGTGTCTTCTGCAGTGAGCAGCATAGCGCCTGGTACACATCAGGTGTCCAGTAAATACTTGTGGATCAAACACAGAACAAATACTTAACAAATATGCCTGACAGATTCTATTTTTTTTTTAAAGTAACTGAAAACTCATTAATAAAATGTGGGAGGCTGAGGTGGGAGGATTGTTTGAGCCTGCTAGTTCAAGACCAGCCTGGGCAACATCTCTACAAAATGTTGAAAAAATTAGCCAGGCATGGTGGCACATGCCTATAGTCCCAGCTGCTCTGGCAGCTGAGGCAAGAGAGTTGATTGAGCCCACGAGGTTAAGGCTGCAGTGAGCTGTAATGGCGGCATCACTGCACTCCAGCCTGGGTGAAAGAGCAAGACCCTGTCTCTGAAAAAAAAGAAAAGAGAGAGAGAGAGAAATGTCGTAGCCGGGCATGGTGGCTCACACCTGTAGTCCTAGCACTTTGGGAGGCCAAGGTGGGTGGATCACTTGAGGTCAGGAGTTCGAGACCAGCCTGGCCAACATGGTGAAACCCCGTCTCTACTAAAAATACAAAAATTAGCCAGTCATGGTGGCACGTGCCTGTAATCCCAGCTACTTGGGAGGCTGGGGCAGGAGAATCACTTGAGCCCAGGAAGCAGAGATTGCAATGAGCCGAGATCACGCCCTTGCACACTAAGCTGGGGAAGAAGAGTGAAACTCCATCTCAAAAAATAAATTAATTAAATAACTTTAAAGATAGTTTTTAATAATAAACTAATCACCTATATGCCATCCTTTTCAAACAGAAATAATTTTTTGTTCAGATGACCTTATTCCTACAAATACATTTTTACACCTTTGTAATGAGGGCACATATTATTTCCATCTAACAGTAGGTTATAAATGTTTCCCTTTTTAGACATAATGTTCACAGTTATGCTTTTTTGTGACTGCTTAATATGAATAGTATTGATGTCCCACAATTTAATAAACTATTCCCTAATATTAGATACTTAGGATGTTTTTTATTTTTCTTTTTTACTACTTTAGATAAATACACAGCTAACTTAGACCATTTGATTCAGTCAGTAATCCTATACTTTGCTTTTTTTAAAAAATAAAAACACTATATTTCCTTGTCACCCCATGTTTAATTTACTTAGATATTTTTGTATGATTTAGAAGATAATTTTCTTTTCTTTTCTTTTTTTCTTTTTTGACACGGAGTCTCACTCTGTCACCCAAGCTGGAGTGCAGTGGTGCAATCTCGGCTCACTGCAACCTCCGCCTCCCGGGTTCAAGTGATTCTCCTACCTCAGCCTCCTGAGTAGCTGGGATTACAGGCGCGTGCCACCACACCCAGCTAATTTTTGTATTTTTAGTAGAGATTGGGTTTCACCACGTTGGTCAGGCTGGTCTCGAACTCCTGACCTCATGATCCACCAGCCTCAGCCTCCCAAAGTGCTGGGATTATAGACGTGAGCTACTGCGCCCAGCCTAGAAGGTAATTTTCAACTTTGGATGTTACTTGTGATTATCTCAAAGCATTCCAGAAATAGACCTTAAAAAGAAATATATGTATATTATCAAATTAAGCAGTATTACTTTTAAATTTTCTTTTATACAAATGATAAAAAAGACCAAAACTTTCCCCCTTTCTTTTCTTTCCTTCATCTCTACTATGTGTTCTTTTCTAAATTAATGTGAAATTTTGGTATTCATCTTCCTCTACTTTTGTGTTTTAATGCAATTACTCTAATCAAATTTATTAACAGTGTACTGCACCCCTTTCTTCCTCATATACTCCTTTAAAAGTAACTAATAATCACATATATAAATATGAGACTTGGCTGGGCGTGGTGGCTCACACTTGTAATCTCAACACTGGGAGGCTGAGGTGGGAGGATTGTTTGAGCCTGCTAGTTCGAGACCAGCCTGGGCAACATCTCTACAAAAAAAATGTTGAAAAAATTAGCCAGGCACAGTGGCACAAGCCTATAGTCCCAGCTGCTCTGGCGGCTGAGGCAAGAGAGTTGATTGAGCGCACGTGGTCAAGGCTGCAGTGAGCTGTGATGGCAGCATCACTGCACTCCAGCCTGGGCGAAAGAGCAAGACCCTGTCTCTGTAAAAAAGAAAAGAGAGAGAGAGACTTTATGAAGTAAGAAATATGGAGAACAGATTGGAGGTTCCTCAAAAAACTAAAAAGAGAGCTACCATATGATCTGGCAACCCCACTGCCAGGTATATACTCAGAAGAAAGGAAATCAGTGTATCGAAGATATATCTGCACTCCTATGTTTATTCCACAGTATTCACAATCGCTAAGATCTGTCATTAAAATGTTTATTCTAAAGATAATTTATATTGTGTTTACTCTAATTGAGTTAAGTAGATACCACAATTGGCAAATATGTGGTCTAAATTTTTCAAAGTTGATTTCTTTAGAACTTTTCTTCATGTTTAAAAATACTGTTGCTGTACTTCAAAAATAGATGTTTGTGGTTTATTTTTTTTAATACAGCATGTCTTTATTTCCTTCTGCAATAGAGATGTGTTTCTTTCTCTGCAGCTTAAAGTGAGTAGAAAGAATCTTCTTAATGTCTGCAAACTTATATTTAAAATTAGCAGGAATGAGAAGAATGATTCTTTGATTCAAAATGACAGCATTCTGGGTGAGTGTCATTCAGTGCTACTATTGAGCAAATGCTGTACTTGAGTAAAAATTAGAAGTCTGGAGAGAAAATGTATAATCAATGATAGCAAGAATATTTTGTTTTCTAGAAACATGCAGAAGTTATGTGATGCTCATTTTTACTTCATCCTTCTCTGTTTTCCACATTCAGTTGAATGCATCCTGTGGTAGTTTGCTCTTTTCCTTCAACACCTGTAGTAACATTATGTGACTTTACAAAGTGTTCCCCATTTAAGAATTCATTTCCTGGACTTGCATTTAATATATAGAAAAATGCATTTAATAGTATTTGACATAGTTGAAAATTTTAGTCTTTTAATATACTAGGAATGACTAAAAGTTGAAAGACATCTATAACTGTTATAGAAACCTGACATCAACATGTTTCAAATTTGTAGGTAAGGAAGTTTTATTACACCTTATCTAGCTAATGCCTAATTTTTGTTGTACTTCTAAATAATTAAGATACCTAGTTACCTAAATGGAAATCTTTTTATTAATTAATATTGCTGATACAAGAAAAGAAAATACAAAGTATTTTCCATGCAGCAACATGGAAAATACTTTGAGTTCTCTTTTTGCAACATAGGATAAATGATCTTTTCATCTTTCTTTGCCCCTGGCAGATAGGGACAAAACCAGTACTGAAAGAAATGTCTAATGTTGAATCAACTAATTAAGAATTGTCAACTGAAAACAAATTATGTCAAATTATTACATTGACTTTAATATAATTAAATGTGAGATACGCATTATTAACGTTAGTGGATTTGCCTGGATTACTCGTAAAACCAAGTAGTGGTATGTTATTTGTTTTATTTTTTTTTTATTTTTATTTCTTTTTTTTTTTTTTTATTATACTTTAAGTTTTAGGGTACATGTGGTATGTTATTTGAATAAATGTTCTTAAGTTGTCTTGGGAAAAGGATAGGCGTTATATTCAAGTTATCTTTCTAGGGTGACTGAGATTTTTTTTTAAGCCCCTTCATGGATTTCCCACTAAGAATACAGCTACAAATATATTCTTAAAGGCT
Organism: Pan paniscus; assembly: GCF_029289425.2. Lineage (NCBI taxonomy): Eukaryota > Metazoa > Chordata > Mammalia > Primates > Hominidae > Pan > Pan paniscus. The sequence continues at coordinate 128,921,090 of NC_073254.2, forward strand.
TGTTGAAGTTTAACTCTTAGATGTGTTAAATTATTAGTATTCTATGACTCAAAATTTTTGTAACAAAAAATAAAGGTCAATAAATAATTAGTAAGAGGCAAGGAATGACATTAATTAAAAGAATACTTTCTCATTTATTTATTAACAATCCCATCCTTCTGCTGAAATTACTATTACAGAGATTTATCTTAGCTAAAAGTAAGCTTTTCTCTTATACTATATAACTCTTAACAAGCACTTGAATGTAGATTTTGATAAATATATTTTACGAAGTGTATTTTATGTTCACACACAAGTGCTTTAATATATTTCTCTCCAGCTGTTATACTCAGACATTTATAATAATTAATCTTTTTGACAGAATCATTATTGGAGGTACTAAGAAGTGAAGACCTGCAAACTAACATGGAAGCTTTTTTATACTGTATGGGGTCTATAAAGTTCATTTCTGGAAATCCGGGATTTCTTAATGAAATGATCAGCAAAGGTGCTGTGGAAATACTAATAAATTTGATAAAGCAAATAAATGAGAACACCAAGAAATGTGGTACATTTTTGCCTAATTCGGGCCACTTGCTAGTCCAGGTAAGTATTTTACTTGAAAACGTTAGATGTGTAAAATTAGTTTTCACATTGCCTAATGCCAGTTTTAAAAGAATGGCATGCAAGAGGCCCCTACAGCCAGGTGCGGGTGCCTGGCCTCCAAGGGCAGCAGCCATAGCCCACCTCCACCCCATGAGGGCCTGGTGCCTGTTGTCCTGGACAGGCTATTCCATGGCTATTACAAGAGCAGCTCTCCACGCAGCATGCGCTTTCACTGCCCTGCAGAGAAAGCAGGCCTGGAAGAAGGAAAAAGTTGTACCTCTCTGCAAAACAATTGCATGTTAGAGTCAAAATTTTAACAAGCTGCTTAGAGTGTTGAAGATGGGCCTGGCCTGGAGATGATTTATGATGATTGGTAGCTAATGTCATTACTCTTGTAAGAAACAGAAGGTAACGGGATTGAGTGGACAGTCACTGAGGTGGGTATGTAGATATCAGGCAGCCCCGAGACTGTAGGAATGCAGGGAACAAAACTGGACGCATGGAATATAAACAGAGCAGGCAGACCAATTTTGTTATATGTTAGGGTTTTATTACTTCCGTTGTAGCAGATTAAATTTCATAGTTAAATTATTTTCACTGGAGCTGCTCTGGCTTGGATACTCTTTTTTAGGTGAGATTTTACTTTTTAATAGCATTCATATATCAAATAATAGCATCTTTGATGTAATAATTCATAGGATTCGAAATGTGTTTGTCAATTAATGAGGATTGATTGAGCACTCAGAGCACACTAAGCCATTGGGAAACTGTGTTAAAAATTAGATTTAGGCCCTGCCTTCAAGATGCTTAAAATATTTAGGATGATTATTAATTTTGGACTTTGTGGTCTGTCTCCATTTTGAAGAAGATTGTGAAAACCTCTTTTAGTCATCAATGATGCACAATTTTTCTGTATGCCCTGTTTTGGCTAGGAAGACTTCAGAAACATTATTTTCCATGTTCCCAGTGTTATCGAATCATTTAATTTTTTCCCTCAATGAAAATAGTAATTTCTAATTATAGAATAATTATATTTCCTGTTAAAATGCTGAAAAGTATAAGGAAGAATATAAAAATCACCTGCAATTTTTTCACCCTGAGATAACACCTCCAGCATTTTGTTGGTCATTTATATACATATACATAATTTAATAGAATTCTCACTTTTTAAATAACCCGTTACTTTTAATAGTCACTTTTGTTTGTTTTCTATCATTCTCTTCCCTCCCTGTTTCTCCTTCTGGTTTATCCATTTAGCTAACATTGTTCACACTGATGTGTTCAGCACCTTTTAGTACACACACAGGATTTAACAAATGGAATATTCTATGCCCTTCTGTCTCCTCATTTAACAATACGTAGTAAAAATCCCTTGAGTTAACCCTAAAGACTTATTTAATTCTTCTTAATGACTGCATAATATTCTGTGATTAGGATATATCTCAAATTCTCAACCATTCCCATATTGAGATATTCACTCTGTTTTAAATTTTTATGTAACAGCTTATGGGATTCTTGTCTAGTTAATCTCTTTCCAACCCCATCTTATACATATATAAATGTGGTTTGCTGTTTGCATCAACTATATCACTGTGTGTGTATGTCTGTGTGTGTGTATGTGTGTGCACCCACACACATATGATCAGTTGGTATGAAGGAAAGTTGAGTGTTACTGTGACCAAAAATATATCACATCAAGAAAGGGGACCTCTGGTGTGCACATACAGTATATTACTCCCTGTGTTACTCTTTTATGTCCCTTTCCCCTGGATTCAGCATCCTTAGGTGCAAACTGATTCACCAGGTTGGATCCCCCCTCCTTTCCTGACATTTGTGTCCCCCCACCTCTAGGGGGCGCTGTAGAAGTTCCTCCTCACTGCCCACCACCACCTGCCACCAACTGATGGCAGTGGGCTCTGTCATTGTCTCCAAAGCCTTTCTTGGAACCAGCCTAAGGCCTGGCATGGGTGACCCACACCCCTGTCTAGCAGGAGAAAATGGAGCCCATGATGGCATCCACCTGAACTTACTCCAGCTGTGGTCACCAAATGCCATATTTATCAACTGTATCACTGTTTGTGTGTTTACAGATTTGGGGAGGAAGGAGACATTGTTTTAGTCTTTGTCATTTGCAGAATCCCCTGAATGGGACATTTCCTCATATTTAATGAAAACAAAAGCTGTTTTGTATCATACAAATGATAAAATGTAAGCAACAAGACTTCACTCCAAGAGCAGATGAAAGCCTCTGCTTTTGTGAATGTGTAACACTGACTGACTTTTCACCAGCCGGTTCATGTGCAAATTCAGCCAGACAGATCTGGCCACAAGCAGAAGTGTCTGTTTACACCAGCTTTGAGAACCTGGTAACTCCAGCTCAGCAGGCTTTTTTTTTTTTTTTTTCTTTTTGAGACCGAGTTTTGCTTTTGTCACCCAGGTTGGAGTGCAATGGTGTGACCTCGGCTCACTGCAACCTCCACCTCCCAGGTTCAAGCGATTCTCCTGCCTCAGCCTCCTGAGTAGCTGGGATTACAGGCACCCGCCACCACGCCTGGCTAATTTTTTTTGTATTTTTAGTAGAGACAGGGTTTCACCATGTTGGCCAGGCTTGTCTCAAACTCGTGACCTCAGGTGATCTGCCCACCTCGGCCTCCCAAAGTGCTGGGATTATAGGTGTGAGTTACTGTGCCTGGCCAGGAGGCATTTTTAAAAGCGCTTTTTTCAGTTGAATAAATAAATTACTTGTGGCTGTAGTAAGAATAAAATAATGTCTGCCAGCCAGAGAGAACATGATGAGGGCCAAAAAGATACAAGCAGGCAACATCTAGTGGCGTGACTGCTTTTCTTCTACGACTTTCAACCCCAAGAACCTCAGGAGCTTTGGCCCACTTTCTGGGGACCTCATATTACAAAACTTCGCTTGCTTTAACATCTGGCACAGCGTTAGAGTCATCTTGTTTTCCAAAAGCAGCTCCGTTGGGCTCATTGAAAGAGTGGAAAACATCTTCCAAAGCTGGACCCTGAAGATTGTGCAGGATTTGGGAAACTAGAACAAAGGGAAAAGGATGTTGAACACTCAAGTGGGAAATAAATAAGGTGTGTTTGGGAGGTGCTGAAGAGGTAGGGCTGTCTAGAGTAGAGATTCTGTGTGGGAATCTTGGAAGGTGAGATTCACAAGGTACAGCCACGAGTCTTGAATACCAGCTGCCAAGAGTGGACTTGGGGCAACAAGGAGCAGTTGGAGGTGAGTGCATGGGGGGACGAGATGAGATCAGAGCGGCAGAAAGATGAATGTGCACAAAATGTTAAGCTGATAAAGACCAAATAGCTGAAAAGTGATGGGAGGAGAACGTATCCGTGATACATGACAGATTGGAGGGCTAAGATCTCAAACACAGCAGCCCCAGTTAAGAGGCATTCCTGCAGTTAGATTTTAGACTGATTAGAATGGAGACAAAGGAATGGGTATGAAGGAAAAGCTCCTTCAAAGCAAACGGACTAATGTTGCTTAGAGGAAAAAAAAACACAGTGTTGAACTTTGGAAGGTCTTCTTTGTGTTGTTTCTTACATATATGTATACGTATGGCTGTATGTATTGATATGTGTTTATCACCTGGTGGCTGAAATCAAGAGACACTCATTTCACAAGTTTTGTGGTGTGGCTGCTCTGTGCCAAGCATGTTCTGGGTGATGAGTAAGACAGGAGAGCTGTCAGTAGGCACCTACTTTTTGGTGATCCCTGTATCCAGATAATAGTATTCCAATGCTTATTCTTCTGCAAAATTATGGTACTTCCACATGGCCAACATTGCATTCAGTTCTGCATGTCAGAAATGTAATAGCATTTTGAGAAGGACAAGATGCTCAGAGAGACTGGGTGCTGCCACCTGTGCATCAAGTCAAAGCGTGAATAGTCCCAGGCTGGCAAAACTGGAGATGCGAGTTTGTCTGTAAAGTCGTAAGAGTAAAGCAGGTTAAACTGTGCATGTTCACTGAACTCCAGAACACTAGAATTTAGGGTGAGCTCCCTGGAACTTGGAAAAACAGAAATATAGGCCAACTAACAGGCAAGGCCCCTAAATGCCAGTAGTAAATTGCACCACCAAGGAGGTGGCACAGATGGAAAGAGGGACTTGTCAGTGTTGCTCTAGAATGGATTATCATGAGGTGTTAGGGTTCGTCTGTGACCTTTAAAGAGCTACAGTCGGGCAGGCATGACACAGGAGCTGAAGGAAACTCCTGGGGTCACCTCCATCTGAAAGTCTGTTTTGGTCTCTGTTGTGCCCTTTCCTGGAGAACAGAGAAGAGTCTTCTGTCTATGTCACAATCACAACTAAGCCCAAATTCTCCCGGTGTCTCCTTTGTCCTCTGTGTCTTGAGAACATCATGTACAAAGCTGCTTTGCTGTGATTGAAGGAAATCTCAATGTACTTACATTAACAGCTAGGTAATTTATAGGTGTACAATGTAACTATTAAAGCTCAGATTGACTTGAACTTGCATGCCTATTTTTTGGATTCACTTGTACTTCCAATCTGTTTTTTCTTTACAGCCTGACCCAGTTGATTTTGAATTCAATCCTTAGAGAAATGTATTATTTGCCTTCTTTAGATATACTATTTTTGAAGTTAGAACTGTTCTGCAGCACCCCAGGTAACATGGTTTGCTTTTCCTCCCCACAGCCCCCTACCCCCGCTTCTCTGGCCCCTAAGCCTGCAGACACCTCCCTAGCAGCTCCCGCAAATCCAGATCCTCTCCCCCTTGCTCAGTACCATACCACTGTCATGTTCTTCCTTTTTCTAAATGGAAGTCTCTCGGGAAGGTCGGTCCTCCCACCTCATCAGTCCTTTCCTTCCCTCACTTGGTTCCTTCCTTTTGTTTTTAGGGTTTAGGGAATAGGAAAGTGTATGGAACAAAGAGAGCTGACTCAGACAATTTGAGCCTGGATAGTTCAGAAAATAATAAATGATGGTATCATGAATAGAAATTAGAGAGTTACAGAAAGGAACTGGATTTGGTGAGAGGAGGAAAGAAAATTGTGGGAAGAAAATTATGTTAATTAGCTTTATTTTTATTTTTTAAATTTTAATATATATTTTTTTGAGATAGAGTCTCACTCTGTCGCCCAGGCTGGATTGCAGTGGTGCAATCTCGGCCCACTGCAACCTCTGCCTCCCGGGTTCAAGTGATTCTCCTGTCTCTGCCTCCAGAGTAGCTGGGATTACAGGCGTGTGCCACCATACCCAGCTACATTTTGTATTTTTAGTACAAAACTAAAATTGTTTTAGTAGGTCTCTAGTAGAGACGGGGTTTCACCATGTTGGCCAGGCTGGTCTCGAACTCCTGACCTCAAGTGATCCACCCACCTCAGCCTCCCAAAGTGCTGGGTTTACAGGCATGAGCTACTGCTCCCGGCCGAAATTAGCTTTAATATAAAACTTTCAGATGCCAGCAGGCCTCTCGAGTAGGAAGTAGGAGATATGAGCTGAGGCTTGGAAGAGCAGGTAAGATCAAAAATACAGATTTAGGGTCATCTACATGGATTTGATGGTTGAAGGCAGAAAGACAATGAAATTACCCAAGGAGAGAGTAGAGAAAGAGCAGAGGGACTGATGACAGATTCTGTGAAAATGGCCTCATTTGTGGAATGGGAAGAGAAAAAGAAGTGACTAGGAAATGAAGGGCAATGTACAAGAGTAGAGATTTTCTCAGCAAGGATGGGTCAGCTTTGGCAAATGCTGCAGAGAGCGTTTAGGAGAAGAGGGATCCCACCACTTTGGAGCCGTGCGAATAGGCAAGCGAGGGGTGTGAGGGGGCCATCTCCTAGGGCAACAGTGTGCTCTCTTGCTCTCTTTCAATCTTACATAGTTCTTTAGCTCTGTATTTTTAAATTAAAAGATGTTTTGATATACTTGATTTTTTTGTTTTTTTTATTTCTGAGCCCTAGAGTGAGCTCCCCACTTTGGCTGAGCTGGGCTCAATCCTGTATTCAATGTTTGCCGTTGGGAACCCTGATGGTTCATTCAACCCTGGACAATCCTGGGGCAGGCCCAGTGCCGCCACCCTGCATGGTCCAGTGAGGATAGCACCGCACTGGAGCCCCCAGCATAAGCTGGCCTCTCAGCTGGGACACTGAGCCCACTTTACCCTCTGAGCCTCACTTTCCTGTCTCTAAAGTGCTGACTATGCCTGCCTTAAAGGGCAGCTAGGAAATGAAATGAGATCGTCTAGTAAAGCGCCCATAACAGGGCAAGGCACATAGTAGGCACTCACCAGAAAGCCATTCAATAAAATAAGATCAGAATTACCCAAACCTGAAGCTTCAAAGAGCAATTACTTCTGATGGGATAAAAATGTAATCACAAGAAATTAAGAAGACAGAGTCCAAGATGACTTTCAAATATTTAATCTTTTTGTTGTTCGGGCTTTGATAAGCAATGTAGAGAAGAGCACCAAAGAGAAACTAAAATTGGAGGAGGGTGTTAGGGTAATGTATGGGATTCTGGGTACATGATGGACCCCAATTCTCAGAGCCAGCTATTCTTTGCTTCAAGATTTGGGGAATTTAAGAGAGGCCTTCAACTGAAGTCTGGGGATTTGATCAAGCAGTGACTTAAGTTATTATTAGTAATGAAGGATTGTACCAGGCTGGCCGGGGTCTTTTAAATCTTGCTTGAGTTATGTTTCATAGTTTTTAAATGTAGAGATTAATGCATTTGTATTTAGGTGTTTAGATAATTATAAGTATGCGTACTTATGCTGGAAATTATGTTAATTCTTTATCTTGCGCGACCCCACCTATTGGAAGCCTAACTCTTCAGACTGTGCAATCAGAACCAAGGTAGCAGTGTCTACCAGTAGAACTTTGCTCTGATTATTGGAGGAAGTAAACTGCATACCTATAAAATGGGAGCAAATAGCCCCATGATTGTATTTCCTAAGTTCTTACAGATAATTTTTTTTTGGAGATTTGATAATTTAAACCAAATTTAAAGCATTTATTTTGAAGGTTTTGCTTGAATAGCAAGCAGTAGATGAGGTTTTTAATTTTCTTTTTGTTTTAATTAAGGTATAATCTACATCCAATGAAATGCTTAGATCTTATATGTTTGATGAGTTTGACAAAAGTAGAAAGCCACGTAACCCCTACCCTTATCAAGATACAGAAGGTTTCTGTCACCTCAGAAATTTCCTCCCACCTCTTCTCATTAATCCTCATTCTTCTACCCTCCTCCCAGAGGGAACCATTTTTCTGATCTCTTTCACCATAGATAAGCTCTGCCTGTTCTAAAACTTTATATAAACGGAATATACAGCATGTACCCTTTTGTGTCTGGCACCTTTTTAAACTTTTATTTTGAACTAAGTATAAATTCACAAGATGTTGCAAAAATAGTACCGAGATGTCCTGTGTACCCATCATCCAGCTCCTCCCAGTGGTGATATCTTACATAACTATTGTACATTATCAATAGGAATTGATATGGATATGTCATAGTTACCTAGAGTACTATATCTGGTTTATTTTGCTTAGCATATTGTTTTTGAGATTAGATGAAGCATTTTTAGGGGTTAGTCTTTGGTATTGATCACTACGCTGGCTAATTTTTTATTTTGTTTCGTTTTGTTTTTGTTTTTGTTTTTAGAGATGGAGTCTTGCTCTGTCGCCCAGGCCAGAGTGCAGTGGCATGATCTCAGCTCACTGCAACCTCCACCTCCCGGGTTCAAGCAGTTCTCCTGCCTCAGCCTCCCAAGTAGATGGGATTACAGGCGCGTGCCGCCACTTTTTTAATGATGTATTTGTTAATGGGAAGGAGACAGCTATTTTCTACTTATGGGGCTTCCTTCCTATAAAAGAATTGCCAGCAGCATAACTAACCACTCACGTACCCAGTTGCCATGAGAGAGTAGGCATTTGGGGCCCAGGTTCTTCCTCTTCCCTTCTCTTCCCTTTCCTAGGAAGGAGCTGTCTATAGGCAACTCATGTTCTCCTCCAATTTTCCAGGGACAGCAGATCTGAAGATCTGAGAAGACTCAGAAACCTAAATATGTAATGCCTTGGGTTTTTTACTTGGAAATAAGAGGCTAAGGAGGCTGGGGATGGGGATAAAGTTATCACCGTGGTTGGAGGATGTGGCTGATAGCTGAGGCAGGCATGCTTTCTAATCCTGAGTCCTAGAATTAGATTTACCCACCCAGTCACAGACCATGTCTGTCCCTGGAGGAGCAGAACACCTTTGTTCTGATGGCAGCTCACTTCTAAAAGAGGAAGGGAAGAAAGGGACCAGGTAGGGGCTGGACTGGGAGTGTCTGATTCCTGTCCCAAGCTCACCAATCAGGAAGTGAGGGCGGTGGATGGTCAGGAGTGTTATGCTAAAAGACAGATCGGGGTGGAAATGAGGCTCCTACTGTGTCTGAGGAGAGCCATTTGCTCTCAATTAGTGCTCTGTCTGCTCAGCCTCCTCTCTTCACTGTAGATCTATTAGTTGTGGCAGTAAGGAAATGTCACTAGCTTTAGCATATAATTGTGAATAGTGGTTTCATTGCTTGGTAGTTCTTAATGCACTATCTTTTTCAGACTCCTTTTTCTTGTTTTGCTGCATTGCCATTCTAAATTGTTTGTATGATATTCAAAATTTCTCCTATATTGATACATACATAGCCACAACTAGAAGAATCAGCTACCTACTCATTTTAGTGAAGTAACTGACATAGAGGCAGTAAATGGAGAAACAACAATAAACAGAGCCAAATGTTAAATAGAGTCTCAAAGTAGGACATTGGGGGTTTAAGGAGGACAGAAGCGTTTCCTGCTAAGTCGGACACCCATGGTAGGGATGTGCCAAGTAGGCCTATGTAGCCAGGCACCGAGTGTTATCAAGGATTATTAATTAATATTACCTTCATATGCATATATCTTAATAAATTCCAAGAAAAGCTTAGACATGCATGTTACCAGTGATTTCACATGTCTAGCAGCATCTTGTCATTGGTTTCTTTTGTCTCAGCCAGAACTGTACAAATCATATATGAGACAATATGAAACTTCTTGGGTTACCACACAGGCTCTGGTTTTGGCATATATGTGGCCTCAATTGGGCACAAGTTCAAAGAAATGAATCTGCCTTTATTAATAGAGGGAGATGGCTTAGCTGAGGTTGGAAAATAGTGGCTTTAGTTGTAAATCATTTCACACTGTTTGTGGTCTCTGGCGGCTGCGTTTACTCTTTTACATCATCAGTGGGAAGTCAGCAGTTTTGCAGTTGGCAGTTAAGTTGAGACAAAGCTCGAGGGATTTCAGTTGTGGATATTCCAGATGATTGCAAAATGCTTTTAGAGACCAGTGCCAAATAGAGTAGGGAGGCAATAGACCAAGAAACTGAGGCTAGGGCACTAGCCTACCTGGGAGCTGATAGACTTCTGAGCTTCAGTGAGTCACAAGCTCCTCTGATCTGGGGCAGCTCTGATGGCAGGTTGCCTTCTAGAGCAGAATCTGGTGAGTTCCTCGAGGACAGAGTACTCTGATGGAGGAAGGGCACAGAGGGAAAAGAGAGGGCCGTCCACTCTGGACATGATCAGTGTGTGTGGAGGTTGCCCCACCTCGCACCCACCCACTGCAGTAGAGAACGCAGGAATGAGACCACAGCTGCTGGGCCTGTGTTGTGTCCTCAAGTCCAGTGATCCAAGTCAGGAGGGCCCCCCCCCCACCCTTTTTTTTTTTCTTGAGACAGAGTCTCACTGTGTCACTCAGGTTGGAGTGCAGTGGTGCGATCAAAGGTATGGCTCACTGCAGCCTCAGCCTCTGGGGTTCAGGCGATTCTCCTGCCTCAGCCATGAGAGTCGCTGGGATTACAGACCTGAGCCACTGGGCCCAGACCCATATTTTAAGACAAATATTTCCTGTGTTTGCTAAGGTTTCTCAATTAATTAATAGTTGAAAACACAATTTGAAATTGATAATTAAGTACCTATAGTCAACTTGAAAAAAACAGAAGCTAAAGCTTTTGAGTTCTCATTTTACTGTATTAAAATGTAGTTGTGCATTTATAAATGATCTAATTTCTTCTTAGTACATTTTTTCCCTTTAAAATGGGTCTCCCAATACTGACTACACAATCAAAACTTTGAGGCTTACATAATTCAATGTGAGCTGGGTAGCTTTGCCAAGTCTCCAGGTGTTTTCCCTGACTGAGGGTGGTACCTGTTATGATCAAGTAATTTGGGAAACATGGAAAGAAGCTTTCTCAGAAAAGTGAGCACCAGAAAGTTGTCAAGTGTAGCTCAGTCATTTTTCATTAGTAGATTGGTAACCAGAAGCAAAATGGAATGTTTCTTCCTGGGTATTTACCAAAACCTTAGGTCCCCTTTTGTCCTAAACATCACCTAACAATTGCTAATAAGCAAGGAAACTTACATTTGTATTAGTCCTCTTTGTGGATTATCAGTGTCGTTTTCTTCTCTTTTTTCTTCTTCCTATGGGCTGCCTTCAGGATTGCAAGTCCCACAGGATTGCAAGTTAAGAGATGGGGAAAAAGATAGGAATTAAAACTTGTGTTTTTCAGTGTGCTATTTCTTGGTGAAATGCTACTTAAGAGGTTGAGAGTTTCTCTACTAAGTCCTTTAGAGACTAAACAAGACTTTTTTTAAGTAAGGGATTTGAGGTGGTTTGAAAGATTATATACAATAAAAAAGAAAAATGTGTGTTTAAGTTTGTGCATTTATACATAATATAAATTAGAATAGAAAGTTAAGAAAGAAATGGATGCACACCTCCAAGCATAAAGCTTGGGCTTTGGTTAACTCCTGCTTTGGGGGAGGGCCCAGTGGGTGGGCTTTTCTTGGGGGTGGGAAATAAAGACCCTGCTGTAGAGCACAGAACTCATTGATAATTTTCACAGATTTATCTCTGTTCAACTGAGAGTTCTTGGTTTTTTTTTAAATTTTCACTTGTATATAATGAATTCAAAAGTAGGAGCAAAATTCAGTTAAATGGGTTGACTTGGAACTTGCCTTTACTGTGACCACATGATTTAGCTAGACTCTCCTCCCCACATCCTCTTTTTTTTTTTTTCTGCATTTTTTCCAGAAAAGGCCACTGGTCTGAGCATTCAGGGCCCCACCATCACCCCACAGTGAGATTGGTGGCTCTCAGAGGTTGGTGACAAATCTCTCAAGATATAGGGCCTTCAGAGCTGCATCTGCATGGTGGCCTTTTCCTGATCCTTCTCCCTCAGGGTTTTAGGCCCTGGTTCACCCAGGCCTCTGCTAAGCTCCCGCACTTTCTTGCCAGAGGTGACTTAAAGGGAAAAACCTCTCTTTTGTCGCTCCTGTCCCTTCTTTCTTTCTTCCCCCTCCTCCTTCCCCTCCTCCTTCCCCTTCTCATTCACTCTTCCAGCCCTCCAGTAGCTGAACATTTAAGAGCTTTTTATGAGCACATTTGTTGTCCTCTGAGTAGAAAGAGGAATAAGAAGTGGTTTGTACCCTAGAGGAGCTCACCATGGGAGAGAAGATGCCTGAAGACAAGTGACAATGCTTCTGTGTTGGGGGTTGTAGAGGCAGGAACAGGATGCTTTGGTAACACGGAAGAGGAAGCAGAGGAAGCGACTGATCAGCCTCGGAAAGGACTTCACAGAGAAGTTATCTTGAGCTGGGTTTTGAAAAATGAGCAGGAGGCCGGGCGCGGTGGATCATGTCTGTGATCCCAGCACTTTGGGAGGCCGAGGCGGGCGGATCACTTGAGGTCAGGAGTTCAAGACCAGCCTGGCCAACATGGCAAACTCTACTAAAAATACAAAAATTAGCAGGGTGTGGTGGTGCTTGCCTGTAATCCCAGCTACTCAGGAGGCTGAGGCAGGAGAATCACTTGAACCCAGGAGGCGGAGGTTGCAGTGAGCCGAGATCGAGACTCTGTCTCGAAAAAGAAAAAAGAAAAAAATGAGCAGGAGACGGCCCGGGGGAGAAGGGGTGGCAAAGTATAATAGAGGGCACTCTGGGCGGAGGAAGCCGCCTATTCAAAGGCATGGCGTCATGAAGGGTTGAGGACCTCATGTGGTGCAGAGTCTGAAAGATGGCCAGGGTGGTGCCGAGGCAAAGGAGATGAGTTTGGAGGGATAAACCACACTTCAGAGACTGAGGAGCCTTTAGGCTATGGGTGCTACTGGCTGGGCCGGAAGTCGCAGGAGGCCTTTGAGCAGGGAAGGCGGAGCTTTGAGATGCCCCCTCTGGCAGCAGTGAGCAGCTATGGGGGCAAACTGTGGAAGGAGCCCATCCAGGGGGCTGTAGAGTTTGGGTAAGAGATGAAGTGAGCTTAAACTGAACCAGTGACGCTGGTGATGGAGAGAAGGGGTGAACGTGTGACCAGTCAGGTGGGGAAAGGGGTGGGGCCCGGAAGTTTAGGAGCTTGGGAAGGAGCTGCTATCAGAAATGAGATAGGCTAGAGAACAAATACACAGAGGCTGGTCCCCTTCCAGAGAGTTCATTTTTCTTTCATCCGTTATTTTTTATTCTGTGATGGATGGGGGTTATAGAGGCAGGAACAGGATGCTTTGTTAACACGGAAGAGGAAGCGACTGATCGGCCTCTGAAAGGTCTTAAACATAGACAAGTTAGCCTGAGCTGGGTAACTACAGAGTCCATTTTTCTTTCATCCATTATTTTTTACTTCTCTGCTTTCAAAAAAAAATCTTAAAATCTGTCTACCTCAGAGGTATTGTCTGCTTAGCCCATGGTGTTCTGATATCCCAGTCTTTCCTTTGTAGATGTCCACCCCTTCATTCATTCCATTAATAAATGCCTATTGAGCGCCCACCATGTACCAGGCACTGGACTTGGAGCTGGATGTGCAATGGTGAAAAGGATGAACAAAGCTTCTAGTCTGGAGGAGTAGACAGATAGTAAAACATAATATTAAATAACCTAGCATTAAGTAGAGTTTATGGGGGCATATATGGTATGAGATGAAGCTTGACAGGTTGAGAAGGGACAGATCTGTTGAGCCTTGTAGACCATGGTCAGGGAACTGAATATTATCCTGGGAGCTATGGACAAAAAGCCAATATGGCTTGGAGTAGCAGAAAGCAGAAAGGCAGGATTCTGGGATGTCTCTGCTTGAGCAACTAGGTTGATGGTGTCATCTATTGAGCTATTGCTGTGTATTTTTCAAATGTATGGTATATGTTTCATGCATGTTATTTCTACCAGCACCACAAATGACAAATTTGGAAATATGTGAGGTATTGTATATTACTCAACTGTGTGTATCACGTGCAGTAAATGGGTAGGAATTTCAATCAAATGACATGTCACATATAAATGTGGGCTTTCTCTCCTGACTTGGGTTATTTATGAAAGTTATGTATGTGGGGCAGAAGAACCTTGAGCTGTCTAAACTTTTGCTAATGAGGTGAGAATAAGGCCTGAGAAGGAGAAAAAATTGAGATTGAAACAAGAAAATAAAAGCTCCTAAGGAAACTATGGTCCTTTCTGCTGGCAATGTCCCTTGCCAGAGGTTAGATGTGGGGAGCGTGAAGATGACTATGGATTGGGATGTCCCATCTTTGATGCCTTGGGGACCAGGGAAAAGGAACTGTTGGTGTGCAGTGACTGGAATGGGTATTTCATGGTTTCCCATGATGTCTGTCTGCATGGGAGTTACACAGGCATCTGTACTCTTCCGTCTCCATGGAAGAGAGTTTTGAGGCATCCTCTGAATTAATGTAAACCAGTAGTGCTCCGGTGCCTGGGCTGTCTCAGGAGAACAGGTGGAAACGGGGTCAGATGATGAGAATTTTCCATTTTATGACAGCAATGGAATTCCTAGAATGGTTCATTAGTCTTCACAAAAGATCTATTCCTGGCTGGGCGCAGTGGCTCACCCCTGTAATCCCAGCGCTTTGGGAGGCTGAGGTGCTTGGATCACTTGAGGCCAGGAGTTTGAGACCAGCCTGGCCAACATGGCGAAACCTTGTCTTTACTAAAAATACAAAAATTAGCCAGACATGGTGGCACGCACCTGTAATTCCAGCTACTTGGGAGGCTGAGGCACAACAATTGCTTGAATGGGGGAGGCAGAGGTTGCAGTGAGCCGAGATCCTGTCACTGAACTCCAGCCTGGATGACAAAGGGAGACTCTGTCTCCAAAAAAAAAAAGCCCATTCCTTAGCTTAGAAGAAGACTACATTGTGACATTGTTTAGATCTATGGAGTTAAGTGGAATACTGAAGTAGTTTGTTTCACCTCCAATGTTTGGGATACTGAAACTTTCAGGGAAGAATTTACAGAATCATTGTATAATTGAATTGATTGCAAAAGACATGTACACATTTATTTGAAGCTTTTTTTTTTTTTACATTTTCTGTGTTTTTAGGGTAGTCAGTTATATTTTAATGTATCTTTTTGTTGCTGTTGTTATAAGGAAAAACTAATCATGTCATCTTAAAAATTGTTTTTAAAAGTTTATATACTATGGCTGTAAGGATGCTTTATGTTTACATGATGCTTTACAGTATTAGATAAGTAATAAAAACAGTGCTACATGTTTCCATTTGCTATACACAATCCCCCGAGAGGTGAGCAGTGCTTGTCACCCGCTTTTCACAGATGAGGAAATGGGGAAGTGGAGGAAGGAGTGGCTGCCCCTGGGCACTTCACTAGGAAGAGATGTGGGACTTGAATCCCTGTCATTTGACTCTAAAGTGATGGCAGCGATGCCATTCACACATCTTATCTCATAGAATCCTCACAACTACTAGGGAAGTAACATCACCTCTACTTTATTGAATGAGAAAAATGAGCTCTGGGAGGTTAAATAACTAACCCAGGCTGATGGGTGGTGAGGCTGAACTGGCTCTTAACCAGTAGCTTTCCTGTAGTGTCCCACAAGGAAGGAGCACACTGCATATTAAAAGTATTAGATAACAACAATAGTTTTATGATTTACTAAACTCTTCTCTTCTTGACTCTTTGACGAAGGTAAAGTAGATAGCTTTCCTGAATTTTTTTTTTAATAAAATAAGACAAATTTGTGAGATCTTAATACTTGTCTCTTGGGAGAGAATGAGACTAAAGATCTTAAATATTCCTTGGCCACATCATTCATTATCTGATGCTATTTATAAAAGCATAGAACAATCAGACAAGAATACCTATAAAATTAAAAAAAAAAAGAAAGAAAAACATAGAACAAGAAGTTTCTAATCTGCAGAACTGATGTGGTTATCACAGGGCCAGCTGAAGATCTTAGGAGTGTTAGCAAACCTAGATGATGATTTGTTTAACCCTGGGTTTGGGGTATACCAATTGCTTACTAAGATTAATATTTCATTCTTTACCTTTCAACCAAATTAGGCTTTCTTTGTTTTCATTTGTTGCTACTTGTGCCTAGGCTCACATTCCCTGGTGGGAGATGCATAGCGGGAGCTTTGCTTAGCTACTGATATAAGGAAATTTATGAAATGAATTGTACTGTGCTGTTTCGTGTGGTTATATTTTTTCAGTTTTAAAAAAATGGCACAAGCATGCTTTTATCCTAGGTGACTGCTACATTGAGAAACTTGGTTGATTCATCATTAGTAAGAAGTAAGTTCCTAAACATCAGTGCCCTTCCCCAGCTCTGCACGGCAATGGAACAGTACAAGGGTGACAAGGACGTCTGTACCAATATTGCCAGAATATTCAGGTAGGTAGACTAAGATGTGAAGTACCCTTACAAAAATGCTAATGCTTAGATTTGGAGTTATCTTTAATATTTGCTTGTGTGACTGGCAAGGAATCCTTTTCCTTCTTTTTACTTCGCCTACCAGAAAGGGTAAATCTAATGGCCCAAGTTAAAAATGAACAATTCAAACAAATGACCCCATTGTCTATATGATTCTATCGTGATTCTAAACTCATTGGTTGTTAAGTCATTTTAGTTATTTGGTGAGTTGTGAGCTACGTGTGTGTGTTTAATCTTCCTCTCAGCTTATTTGAGATAAAAAACTGTATACAAAACACAGCAAACCTTCCAGTTTGCTAGGAAATAAACAAGAGTTTTAACTCAAAAAAGGGGATCAATGCTTAGAAAGTCTGATGTGACTTTGTAATAGAAGGTTATTCTATTTCAGCTATTTGAACTTTGGCTCAAGCTTTCACTAGTCAAGTCTACACTTACTTTATTTCTTCCAGAAATAATGATCATTTGAATCCAGGTTGCCTCCAAGCAAGATGTTGTTAAATTTCAGAACTGTCTTTGAATTATGCATTTCTGTTTCTTCCCGCGCTGCTCTTTGTCAGTATTTTTACATAACGATTCTTCTCGGGAGCCTGGGGCTTTTCTTGAACTATAATGTTGTAGTTGTAAAGAAATGCAAAATTTCCTGAAGACTGAATTGGTACTTGACCCCAGGACCCCTGTATGAGGATGTGAGTCCAAATCTGATTTTTTTTTAAATGAATGTCAACTTGTATTATAGATTAAATGGTACACAGGTTTGTTATGTGGGTAAATTGTATGACGTGGAGGCTTGGGGTCTCGACAATCATGTTACCCAGGCAGTAAGCATAGTACCCAACAGGTGGTTCTTCAGCCCCAGCCCCCTCCTTCCCTCCAGATCTGATCTTTTTATACTGCACTTCCCTGAGCTTTGTTCTGGATACCTAATTACTACCTATCTAATGCATTGTAGAATCATAAGGAATTTATTTTTGTTTATAGTGTCATGTAGGGGTCCAACTTCATATTTTTCCCATGTGGATAGTTGATTGTTCCAGCACCTTTTACTGACTATGCCGTCCTTTCTCACTGATTTTGTCAATCAGACAGAAGATTCCATATAATTTCAGGTTTGTTTCTGGGCATTCTGTTTGGTTTATCTTCAGACCTGTACCACACTGTACTTACTATTACAGATTTAATTTGAGTTTTGCTATAAGATGAATCCTTCACTTTTTGTTGTTGAGATGGGGTCTCGCTCTGTCACCCAGGCTGGAGTGCAGTGGGCACAAACATGGCTTACTACAGCCTCGACTGCCCAGGCTTAAACGATCCTCCCACCTCAGCCTCCCTAGCAGCTGGGACCACAGGTGCACGCCAACATGCTCAGCTAATTTTATCATTATTATTTGTGGAAACGAAGTCTTGCTATATTGCCCCGGCTGGTCTCAAACTCTTGGGCTCAAGTGATCCTCCTGCCTCAGCTTCCCAAAGTGCTGCGATTAGAGGTGTGAGCCACCCTGCCTGGCCTTCAAATCTCTCCCTTTTTTTCTCCTTTAAGATCCAAACTCTTGGTCAGGCACAGTGGCTCACACCTGTAATCCCAGAACTTTGGGAGGCCAAGGTGGGTGGATCACTTAAGCCCAAGAATCTGAGATCAGCCTGGGCAACATGGCGAAATCCCATCTCTAGTGCTGCCCCCCACCCCCAACCCCTGCCAAAAAATTAGCCAGGCATGGTGGTATGTGACTGTAGTCCCAGCTACTTGAGAGGCTGAGGTGGAAAGATTGCTTGAGTCTGGAAGGTGGAGGTTGCAGTAAGCCAAGATAGTGCCACTTGCACTCCAGCCTGGGCAACAGAGCAAGACCCTATCTAAAAAAAAAAAAAGAATCCAAACTCTTCTTGTTCTTTTCCCTTCCTTATGAACTTATTAATCTTGCATTGTTAGCTCTTTAAAAATATTTACTTATTTATTTATGTATTTTAGCTGTCTCCTACAGGAAGGATATCCAAGAATCTTGATGAACATTAGGACTAGAAGTTTGTCTATAGATGCTCTTGAATTTTCTATGCATATTATCTGCATATAATTTTTTTTTTCAATTATTGTAATTCTTTCCCCTGTCCTCATCTCTTCTTTATTGCATTGTTTAGGAGTTCAATACAAAATTGTGAGTGTTGAGCCTGTTGTCTTTCTTCTGACTTTAAAGGAAATATTTTCATGGTTTCACTAGTTGAAAATAATATTTGTTGTAGGTTTTCCTAACTACCCTTTAGAAGATTAATGATTTTTTTTCTCATTAGTGGGTATTAAGTTTTGTCAAATGCTTGCCCTGAATCTTTTTTTTTTTTTTTTTTTGAGATGGAGTCTTACTCTGTCGCCCAGGCTGGAGTGCAGTGGGGTGATCTCGGCTCACGCAAGCTTCGCCTCCCAGGTTCATGCCATTCTCCTGCCTCAGCCTCCCAAGTAGCTGGGACTACAGGCGCCCACACCACGCCCAGCTAATTTTTTGTATTTTTAGTAGAGACGGGGTTTCACTGTGTTAGCCAGGATGGTCTCGATATCCTGACCTCGTGATCCGCCTGCCTTGGCCTCCCAAAGTGCTGGGATTACAGGCGTGAGCCACCGCACCCGGCCCCACCCCCCTTTTTTTTTTTTTAACTTTTATTTTAGGTTCAGAGGTACATGTGCAGGTTTGTTACATAGGTAAACTCATATCACGGGAGTTTGTTGTACAGATTATTTAATCACCCAGGAATTAAGCCCAGTATCCAATAGTCAAAAGAGTTATCTTTTCTGCTCCCCTCCCTCCTCCCACCCTCCACCCTCAAGTAGACCCCAACATCTGTTGTTTTCTTCTTTGTGTTTATAAGTTCTCATCATTTAGCTCCCACTTATAAGTGAGAACATGTGGTATTTGGTTTTCTTTTCCTGCACTGGTTTGCTGAGCTAATGGCCTCCAGGTCCATCCATGTTCACGCATAAGACTTGATCTCATTCTTTTTTATAGCTGCATAGTATTCCATGGTGTGTAGGTACCACATTTTCTTTATCCAATCTGTCAATGATGGGCACTTAGGTTGATTCCATGTCTTTGCTATTGTGAGTAGTGCTGCAATGAACATTAGTGTGCATGTATCTTTATTGTAGAATGATTTATTTTCCTCTGGGTATATACCCAGTAATAGGATTGCTGGGTTAAATGGTAGTTCTGCTTTTAGCTCATTGTGGAATCACTATACTGCTTTACACAATGATTGAACTAATTTATACTCCTACCAACAGTGTATGAGTGTTCTCTTTTTTCTGCAACCTTGCCAGCATCTGTTATTTTTTGACTTTTTAATAATAGCCATTCTGACTGGTGTGAGATGGTATCTCATTGTGGTTTTGATTTGTATTTCTCTAATGTATTTGTATTTCTCTATGATACTGAGCTTTTTTTCCATATGCTTATTGGCCACATGTGTGTCTTCTTTTGAAAAGTGTTTGTTCATGTTCTTTGCCCACTTTTTTTTTTTTTGAGATGGAGTTTTGTTCTTGTTGCCAAGGCTGGAGTGCAATGGCATGATCTCGGCTCACCATAACCTCTGCCTCCCAGGTTCAAGCAATTATCCTGCCTCAGCCTCCCAAGTAGCTGGGATTACAGGCATGCACCACCACACCCAGCTAATTCTTTGTATTTTTAGTAGAGACGGGGTTTCTCCATGTTGGTCAGGCTGGTCTTGAACTCCCGACCTCAGGTGATCCGCCCGCCTCGGCTTCCCAAAGTGCTGGGATTATAGGCGTGAGCCACCGCACCTGGCCCTTTGCCCACTTTTTGGTGGGGTTGTTTTTCTCTTGTAAATTTGTTTAAGTTCCTTATATGTCCTGGATATTAAACCTTTGACAGATGCATAGTTTGCAAATATTTTCTCCAATTCTATAGGTTGTCTGTTTACTCTGTTGATAGTTTCTTTTGCTGTGTAGAGCTCTTAAATTTAATTAGATCCCATTTGTCAATTTTTGCTTTTGTTGCATTTGCTTTTAGTGTCTTTGTCATGAAATCTTTGCCCGTTCCTATGTCCAGGATAGTATTGCCTAGGTTACCTTCCAGGGTCTTCATAGTTTTGGGTTTTACATTTAGTCTTTAATCCATCATCCATCTTGAGTTGATTTTTGTATATAGTGAAAGGAAGGGGTCCAGCTTCAGTCTTCTGCATATGGCTAGCCTGTTACCCCGTGATTATTTATTAAACAGTGAGTCTTTTCTCCATGGCTTTTTTTTTTTTTTTTTTTTTTTTTTTTTGTTGAGACGGAGTCTTGCTCTGTCGCCCAGGCTGGAGGGCAGTGGCACGGTCTCGGCTCACTGCAAGCTCCGCCTCCCGGGTTCACACCATTCTCCTGCCTCAGCCTCCCGAGTAGCTGGGACTACAGGTGCCCACCACCACGCCCGGCTAATTTTTTGTATTTTTAGTAGAGATGGGTTTTCACTGTCTTAGCCAGGATGGTCTCGATCTCCTGACCTCGTGATCTGCCCGCCTCGGCCTCCCAAAGTGCTGGGATTACAGGCATGAGCCACTGCGCCCGGCCTCCATTGCTTGTTTTTGTCAGCTTTGTTGAAGATCATGTGGTTGTAGGTATGCAGCCTTATTTCTGGGCTCTCTGTTCTGTTCCCTTGGTCCATGTGCCTGTTTTTGTACCAGTACCATGCTGTTTTGGTTACCATAGCCCTGTAGTAAAGTTTGAATTAGGCAATGTGATGCCTTTAGCTTTGTTCTTTTTGCATAGGATTCCTTGGCTATTTGAGCTCATTTTCAGTTCCATGTTAAATTTTAAAATAGTTTTTTTTTTCTAGTTCTGTGAAGAATGTCATTGGTAGTTTGATAGGAATAGGATTGAATCTGTAAATTGCTTTGGTCAGTATGGCCATTTTAATGGTACAAATTCTTCCTATCCATAAGCATGGGCTGTTTTCCCATTTGTTTGTGTCTTCTCTGATTTCTTTGAGTAGTGTTTTGTAATTCTCATTGTAGAGATCTTTCACCTCCCTGGTTAGCTGTATTCTCAGGTATCTTATTCTTTTTGTGGCGATTGTGAATGGAATGGCCTTTCTGATTTGGCTCTCTGCTTGGCTGTTGTTGGTGTATAGGAATGCTAGTGATTTTTGTACATTGATTTTGTATCCTGAAACTGCTGAAGTTGTTTCTCAGCTGAAGGAGGTTTTGGGCTGAGACTGTGGGGTTTTCTAGATGTAGAATCATCTGTGAGTGTTGGGCCTGTTGTCTTTCTTCTGACTCTAAAGGAAATATTTTCATGGTTACACCAGCTGAAAATAATATTTGTTGTAGGTTTTCATAAGTACCCTTCTGCAAACAGAGATAGTTTGACTTCCTCCCTTTCTGTTTGGATGTCCTTTATTTCATCCTCTTGATTGATTGCTCTGGCTAGGACTTCCAATACTATGCTGCATAGGAATGGTGAGATAGGGCATCCTTGTCTTGTGCTGGTTTTCATGGGGAATGCTCCCAGCTTTTGCCCATTTAGTATGATATTGGCTGTGAATTTGTCTTAGATGGCACTTATTATTTTGAGGTCTGTTCCTTCAATACCTAGTTTTTTGTTTTGTTTTGATTTGTTTTTTGAGATGGAGTCTCGCTTTGTCGCCCAGGCTAGAGTGCAGTGGCGTGATCTTGGCTCACTACAACCTCTGCCTCCCAGGTTCAAGCGATTCTCCTGCCTCAGCCTCCAGAGTAGCTGGGATTACAGGCATGTGCCACCACACCCAGCTAATTTTTGTATTTTTAGTAGAGATGGAGTTTTACCATGTTGTCCAGGCAGGTCTCAAACTCCTGACCTCAGGTGATCCACCCGTCTCAGCCTCCCAAAGTGCTGGATTACAGGCGTGAGCCACCTCGCCTGGCATCAGTACCTAGTTTATTGAGAGTTTTTACCATGAAGGAGTGTTGAATTTTACTGAAAGCCTTTTCTGTGTCTATTGAGATAATCTTGTGGTTTTTGTCTTCAGTTGTGTGTATGTGATAAATCATATTTACCTGAATTGCTTTTGATTATGCATTTTCTTTTTTAAATCTGTTAATATAGTAAATTACACTAATAAAGTTTCTCAAGTTAAGCCATTATATATTGCTGGGTTTGGTTAACTAATATTTTGTTCAGGATTTGTCATTGGTGGTCATGAGTTACATTGACCTATATTTTTCTCTTCTCATATTGTCCTTGTCTGGGTTTAGTGTAAGTTTATACCAGCCTCATAAAATGGGTTGGGAGGTAATCCAATTTTTTCTCTTTCCTAGAAGAATTTGTAAAAAGCTGATCGGCTTCTTGAAAAGTTTTAAAAACTTGCTCAAAATGCTATTTTTATCCAGGGTATATATGTGTGTATGTGTGTGTGAATATTGTTGACTACTGATTCAACTTCTTCCCATATGGTTATATGTTTCTCATTTCTACTTGGTTCAGTTTCAGAAAGTTATGTTTTTGTAGGAATTTGATAATTTTATCTAAGTTTTCAAACAATATAAAAGTTGCTCCAACTATTCTCTTATTATTATTCTAATCTCTGTTTTATCTCTAATTATGTCCCCTTTTATTTATTTTTCCTATTTAACAGATATTTGTATAGCACTTACAACATGCTAGGCAATATTCAGAATACTTTCCAAATACGAATTCCTTTCATCCTCATAACAACTTTTTAAGATATGTATTATTATTGTCATTATCATTTTACATATGAGGAAACTGAGACATAGAGAAGTTTAGTTATTTTCCCGAGATCACACAACTAGTATGTCATAGAGCTGCAGTTGAAACCGTATTCTGGCTCTAGAATTCATACTTTGAACCACTGTGTTACCTTGCCTCTTCATTGTTAATATTGACTTTCTTTCCTAATTTTGATTGTTCGTGCTATTTCTCTTTTTCTTAGTCTTGCAAAATCTTTCCTATTTTATTAGCTTTTACCAAGAACAAATATATTATTGATCCACTTTATTGTATGTTTGCTTCCTGTCTTATTTCTTCTGCTCTTATCCTTATTAATCCTTTTCTTCAACTCTCTGTGAATATATCATATTTTTCTTCTATTTTAGTAGAAAACATGACTCCTTTCTTTTCAGCCTCCTTAAACCTATAAATTTTCCTCTAAATACTAATTAGAGGAAATGAGTATTTATAAGTTTTTTTGTTTTTTGTTTTTTTGAGACAAGGTCTCACTCTGTCACCCAGGCTGGAGTGCAGTGTTGTGATCTTGGCTCACTGCAACCTTCGCCTCCCAGGTTCAAGCGATTCTCCTGCTTCAACCTGCAGAGTAGCTGAGACTACAAGCATGCACCACCACACCCAGCTAATTTTTGTATTTTTTAGTAGAGACGGGGTTTCGCCATGTTAGCCAGGCTGGTCTTGAACTCCTGGCCTCAAGTGATCCTCCTGCCTCGGCCTCCCAAAGTGCTGGGGTTACAGGCGTGAGCCACTGTGCCTGGCCCATCCTACAAGTTTTGATTTGTAATATTTTTTATTACTCGTATTTAAGTATTTCTTTTGTAATTTTCATGTTTCTTTGACCTATAAGTTAGGTGTTCTTACATTTCCAAAAAAAAGTGTTTTTTTAATTTATTTTTTAAATGATCTCTAATTTAATTGCACTTTGACCAGAGAATGTGGTCTTTGAGATACCAGTTCTCTGAAAATTTACTGAGATTTATTTATGGCCTGGTATGTGGTCAAGTTTTTAACATATTAATGATGTTTTACCTATTGATTCATCAATTAGGAAGAAATATATGAACATCTCCTGATTTGTTGTGGGTTTGTCAATATTGCCTTACGGGTTTTGTTTGCTTGCTTGCTTGCTTGCTTGCTTTAGAAATTTTGAAGCTGTTTTCAAGGCTTTCTGCCTTAAGGTTGGTTTATTTTGCCTAATATTAGTATAGCACTACCAATCTACTATATTAAAGCAGGTTTTTGTTCGTTTGTTTTGAATGTATAGGTTTTTTGTTTGTTTGTTTTGAGGCAGAGTCTCGCCCCATTGCCCAGTCTGGAGTGCAGTGGTTCAATCTTGGCTCACTGCAACCTCTGCCTCCTGAGTTCAAGCAGTTCTCCTGCCTGGGCCTCCAGAGTAGCTGGGATTACAGGCACATGCCACCATACCCAGCTAATTTTTGTATTTTTGTAGAGATGGCGTTTCACTATGTTGGCCAGGCTGGTCTGGAGCTCCTGACCTCAAGTGACCCACCTGCCTTGGCCTCCCAAAGTGCTGGGATTACAGGCGTGAGGCACCACGCCTGGCCTATTAAAGCAGTTTTACATTTGCTTCTGATGTGGTCTCAGGGGACTCACTGGTATCCAACCAGATTTCATATAAATTTCATGTAAGTTTGTGTTTTCTGAATTACGTGGATAGTGTACACCTACATGTAAGTTACCTTTTAAATTTTTCCGGATCCATCTCACTAGAGTGTAGAGCAGGAAGCCTCCTTGCAGCTTCTCTGAACTGATGTGTAGAGTATTTTTAGACTCCTTTTCTTGAACTGGGCAATGTTTTGAAGGTCTGCATTTAAAGTGATACTATGTGTACTTGAATTTTATAGAAAAACAAAGTTTACCTTTATTTTCCCATTTGGCATTTCTGCAGCAAACTTACTTCTTACCGTGACTGCTGCACAGCTTTGGCCAGCTATTCCAGATGTTATGCCTTATTTCTGAATCTAATTAACAAATACCAGAAGAAGCAGGTCAGTTCTTCATTCATTTAATTTTTCAATGAGTCTTTACACTAATGTGTTTGTGTAAGCCCATGTTAAATGTCTTTATGTTTTGAGTATATAGGTTTCTATAAGAAACTTCCATTAAATGTATAATGGGCTGCCCTGGGAAGCAGTAAGTTACCTATAGGAGTTGAAGGAGTTATATGAGTCAGAAATGAAATGTTGATGTTCTAGGAAGTTTCCTGGTGTAGGAAGGAAGGTGGTAGATTATAACAATATTTTTCCTCCCAGTGATCCGTAGAAAACCTACCTGGGAGTCACCTTGGGGTGGGGGTGGGGGTATAACCCCACCCCAAGGGTTATTTCCGTAATGGTTATTTCTTCCAGGTTTCATTCCAGGCTACTGAGTCAGATGGGTAGGGTAGGACCTACCTAGCCATCTGCATTTTAACAAGAACCACAGGGACTTCTGATGCAAATTAAGGTTTGCAGTTCCCCTGCACTGGATAGTCCCTGAAGATTCTTCTAGCCCTTAAGTTCTCTAATTCTTTGACCCCATTGTTATATTTAAAAGGTAACATTTCCAGGTAAAGTGTTTAAATGAAATAATTTAGTTTTAATGAATCAAGGCAAAAAATGTATATAGTTGTTTAAAAAAGGAAGAACTTACAAACGATTTCTCATTAATCAAATCATAATATTTCATACAGACATTATTTTTATTTTTTTATTTTTTGAGACGAGTCTCACTCTGTCACCCAGGCTGGAGTGCAGTGGCGATATCTTGGCTCACTGCAAGCTCCACCTCCTGGGTTCACGCCATTCTGCCCCCTCAGCCTCCCGAGTAGCTGGGACTACAGGCGTGCCACCACACCTGGCTAATTTTGTTTTTGTACTTTTAGTAGAGACGAGGTTTCACCGTGTTAGCCAGGATGGTCTTGATCTCCTGACCTCATGATCCGCCCACCTTGGCCTCCCTCCCAAAGTGTTGGGATTATAGGCGTGAGCCACTGCACCCGGCCACAGGCATTAATTTTTATTATAAGTTTTTAAATATTCGTTAAAGCAAAGTCTACTTTTATTCACTTTCATAAGTTATTAAAGTGACATCAACTTAGTGAGATATTTTGTCCATGAATACAATAAGTATTCATTTTAAATGTGGTAAATTTTCAACATCCTATAGTAAGTTTTACGAGTTTATGGACCAAATAATTTATGTATATACTAACAATATTTTAATCTGAAGCTTTGTGTTTGTTTTGTTAACCATATTAAGACCACCCCAAAACATAATCTCTGTTTGTTACTGACTAGCATTGAACTTATTTTTACCCAGCCAAAGACTTCTGCTGAGAATTATTAAATTTGTCAGATTTTACCCCAGCTTTAGCCTCCCAAGTAGGGATTACAGGCATGTGCCACCACACCTCGCTAATTTTTCTTTTTTTTGGTAGAGACAGGGTTTTGCCATGTGCTGGGATTACAGGTATGAGCCACTGTGCCTGGCCCAAAAGAATTCTTTTACATGTTATACTCAAAAGAGATCTATTTATATATTTTATTTTATAATTTAATGTTATGAATTTTAATTATAATCTTATTTTCCCATTACTACCTTTTTTTTTTTTTTGCTTTGGTGCTTTGATCTTGGGTGATTTAGGTGTCTTTAATTAGAGAAGATTTACTTGCCTTGCCATTAGAATTTTCAAATACGGACAAAAGAAAATACTTCTGTTTAACAGTTTGATTTCAAGTTATGTTATAATCTATAATTTTTTTAAGGAAGAAAATTCATTAATTGAGTACTCACAAATAGTGCTATTGTTTTCTAGCATTACTAATAGATACTTTTGTTTCTCTGATTGGAGCTTAGATGATGGCCATATGGAATAAACCAACAAAAATCCTGGTACCTCACCAATATGAGAGACTAGAGATATCAGTATGGCTAAGAGTATGCTTTTTCTAGTTTGAGTAGCTAAATGTCCTAAAGTTTTTTTTGTTTTTTAAAATAAAGATGAGGTCTCACTATGTTGCCCAGGCTGGCCTGGAGCTCTTGGGCTCAAGCAATCCTACCACTTCAGCCTCCCAAAGTGCTGGGATTACAGATGTGAGCCACTGTGCCCAGCCTAAAAATCCTAAAGTTTAAATTGGCATAAAATTTTACTATACTTTTCACTAAACTAATTTTCACATTAGACCAATGGTTATCTGAAAAGCAAAACTCATGTTTAAGAAACCACATTTTTCTCTGTTGATGTATATTACAATTTTATGTTCCTATTGATGTGGTTTGGATTTCTGTCCCAGCCTAAATCTCCTGTTGAATTGTAATCCCCTGGATTGGAGGTGGGGCCTGGTGGGAGGTGATTGGATCATGGGCGGAGTTCTCATGGCTGGGTTAGCACCATCCCCCTGGTGCTGTTCTCGTGATAGTGAGTGAGTTTTCTTGAGATCTACTTGTTTAAAAGTGTGTAGCACCTCCCCCTGCTCTCTCTCTTCTTCCTGCTCCGGCATGTAAGATGTGCCTGTTTCTCTTTCATCTTCTGCCATGATTGAAAGTTTCCTGAGGCCTCCCCAGAAGCTGAGCAGATGCGAGCAGCATGCTTCCTGTACAGCCTATGGAACCATGAGCCAATTCAATCTCTTTTCTTGATAAATTATCTAATCTCAAGTATTTATTTGTAGCAATGCGAGAACAGACTAAAATACCTATTAAAATTATTTTAATTTCCAAAGAGGAATAGACAGCACCTTGTAAACCATGTACAGTAACATGCTTATTCAGAACCATCAAAGAAATGCATGTTATCACTTTCATCACTAAACTTACTCATTGTGGCAAAAATCATATTCAAACATATTGCATGTTTCTCTTCCTTCTTAGAAGATATTAAAACTAACTTAACCTCTTGATACCAAAGGTCATTATTATAAGCATTAATTATTGCTCTAGAGACTGTCCCACATGTGAAGCCTGAGTCTGTTGATGAGGTTCTTTAAATGTCTGCATCTTCTTTGTAGATTTTCTCTCTCTTCTTTTTCTATTGGTTGCTATCTCCACCTTTGGTAGTCTTTACCTGCTTTTTTGCAATTATTTGTTTGCAATTAGCAAGGGAACCTCATAACCAAGCTTATTAAAATTAGCCTGTAGTCCCAGCTACTCAAGAGGCTGAGGCAGGAGAATCGCTTGAACCTGGGAGGCAGAGGCTGCAGTGAGCCGAGATCGTGCCGCTGCACTCCAGCCTGGGTGACAGAGGAAGACTCTATCTCGGAAATCAAGGACATGGACACACATGGAGTGAGGTTAACTGCGGAGGTTTAATAGGCAAAAGAGAGAGGAGAACAGCTCTCTCTCCTGCGCGTGAGAGAGGCACCCAAGTGGAACTTCTGGCCCATGCACAGGTATTTATAGACAGGCTTGAGGAGGCAATGTCTGATCTACAGAGGGCCCAAAGATTGGTTGGACCAGGTGTGATGTTTACATAGCACGCAGGGAAGGTGGCCACCCCAACCTAATCTTCTTATTATACAAATGGTGTTTTTGCTTGGCCAGCACCATGTTACCTGCTCTTTACTGTACATGTGGCTAGCAAAGAGAAGGGAAGATGGAGCTGCCATAGTGGACATGCCTAGTCCCAGGTATTCTTTTTCCTATTGGCACAGCTGGCAGCATTCACCCGTGGAAGCTTCTAGCTTGCCTTTCTATGTCTGCAGCTTGATTTTACAGGCTGCTCTTTATTAGAAAAGAAATTATTTGGGGGCTGCTTTTCATTAAAAGGAAAACCTTACCGAGGACCTCCTTACCCTCACTATCTGCCTAAATAATTTCTTTTTAACTCCAGTATCAACACATAAGCCAGGCGTGGTGGTGCAAGCCTCTAGTGAAACTAGTTGTCCAGCTTGGCAACAAGGTGAAATCCTATCTCAGAGAGAGAGAGAAGACTGGCAACATAGACCTCATCTCTATAAACAAAAAATTAGCCGTGCGTGGTGGCACATGTCTGTAGTCCCAGCTACTTAGAAGGCTAAGGCGGGAGGATTGCTTGAGCCCAGGCTGTAGTGAGCCATTGATCACTAGCTAGCTAGCTAGACAGACAGACAGACAGACAGACAGACAGATATTTTAGACTAAAAACTTTAAAATAAAATTGAATATGAACAGACTTAATGAGAAGAGCCTAAGGGGCTCTGATGAAATTTCTCTTTGACTTCTCCTCTTCAAAGCCAATTCCATATTTCTAGTTGTAGCTCTCTTGTCTGCTCCCCTGTGAGGCCTCCCAGGCAAGACCAGTCAATTTCTCCCTCATCAGTGCAACATTTTTAAGACTTTAACGTAGCTGATACCCCCAGCTAGTACACTCAGAGCTAAGAACCCAAGCAGTATGCCTATGGCCTTAACCACTTCACTATTATTAAGAAAAACTATACAAATCTTAGAGATAAGGTATGGAATAGGTGGAGGCATGTCCTGACAAAGGCATACCAGGGCATTGTTTAATGACCCAATCAGGGATTAATTCCCTAGGCCAACATATTGGTGTTTGAACTTGCTGTTTACTATTTGGTTAGATACCAGACACAATAAAGTTACACATTAATTTGTAGGTTTCAATCTGGTAGACAGGATCACCTCAAAAGTTATGGTTTTATTACTTTGTAGGCATTTGTCAGGTTTGTATATAACCCAGAAATTTTAAGTGCTTGTAAATTCCCGGTTCTTCAGTTGTGCTTGGAACAAAGTTTACCGTGGTATTGGCCCCCTCATTAATGAGTTAAATACTTTTTAAGTGTGTTCATTTTATGAGCCCATGAGAGTCATGTTTTTAACTTTTAAAAAATTATACTTTGACTCAATACTTTTACTTACAGTAAAGATTGAAATGCTGTAGTTTTGAGTCATTACTTTGATTTTTTTCCAGTAAGAAAAATACATAATTTATATTTTCCTCAAAACCAAAATATTTTAGAAGAGCAGGGAAAGAGTTTAGGCTACAAGGAAGTAGTTGTGTGTCCCAACCACTTCCTAAAATCATTAACCAGAAATTCCCATAAGTCTTCATAAACATTTCTTTAGTGGTTCTCCAAATGGTTATCATTATGCAGCTGCCCTATCCACTACTGCGAGTTCCTAAACAACACAGACTTTGTCCTGATAGACCGAGATGATGCTTGGCAAAGTAAGCTCATAAGTGCTGGAAGAAAGAATTTTGAGTGTGTGAAATGCTTTGGCACCTGTAAGGTGTTAAAAAATATTTTTTCTAGTACTCGAGTGCTTCTTCCTTAAATATGTACTTTCTTCTTCCTAGTTTGGAGGAAGAAATAATAAGAATTTTTTTCCCACAATTTTCACATGGGTGGGCTGCCATAAAAAGCAAAACAGAATCCCTTCAGACCAGCATGGCATGTTAGTTTCATGTTTCCCGTGTCCCAGGTGGCCGATCAAATATGATTTGTTTTTCCTCTTAATGTTCTGATGTGAGTGTATTGATCTGCAGTGGTTAGACACTTTGCCGCAACTGGGATTTACTTGAATGTTGAGGCTTGGAACTGATTGTGGAGACCTGAATCAGCCTTCCAGCAACTTATTTTAACAGAATTATTACTTCCTATAATTACTTTTTTTTCAGCTCCTGGAAACATCCTTGCAAGACTAACTTGGGTTGTAGAGAAATACTCTGGAAGCTTTGTAGTCTCTTAATATACATAGCCATTGCCAAGTGATTAGACAATCAGAAAGAGTCAGTAGACCTTCCCTGTTTTTGTTCTGGGAGGTTAGTATTGCTTCTGTCTTGAAAGCCTGAGGACTACATTTAGGATCAGCATAGGTTTCATTTTTCTAAGACACACTTTTAAATCAAATCATGTTTATGGCTAATCGCGTTTTCAAAAAACATAGAAACAGAAATCTAAAATGAACAAGAAAGAAAAGAAAAAAACCCTTTATAGTGATAAATGAAATGTCACCTACACATGCCTCTTGAACTGATCTTATCAGCGGATGGGGAGCTTCACAGGAAGCTGCTGGTCGCTGCTACCGTCCACAGAGGGGGAAATCCTGTTTTGAACCAGGTAGCACCAGGGCCGGTTGCTGTTGGAAGAAGTAGAATATTTCCTCCCCATCTGCTGTTGTTTTCCATTAAAGGGGAAAAAAATTAGAATTACATGAGAAGATACCAAAAGTCACAAAATTTTCCATTATTTTTACATTCTTTTTCTCTTGTCAAGGTAAAGTCTGATTTAAACATATAAGAAGTCTGAATATACTTTATATATTCGAGTATATAAAGTCTGAATCAAGTCCATCGACAGGAGGGGTTGTGGTGTGGTTTCACTTTTCTATACAACTGTGCTGTGAGGGTTATTGATGAGGAATAAGGATTTATATTTACAAGAATTCATATTATTTTTTAAAAAGCATTATTATAAAGACAAATAATGGGTATTCAAGTGGTGAGGTTTCTAATTTTTTCTTGATTTAAATCAGAGTGGCTCCCCAACTTGGCTTATCATCAGATTTGCCTGGGGAGCTTTAAAAATACAGGTGCTTAGCTGGGCACAGGTAGCTCAGATTGGCCTGTAATCCCAGCGCTTTGCGGCAGATGGATCGTCTGAAGCCAGGAGTTCGAGACCAGCCTGGGCAACATGGTAAAACTCTGTCTCTACAACTACAATTAAAAAAAAAAACAACACAAAAATTAGCTCGGTTTGGTGGCCCATGCCTGTAATCCCAGCTACTTGGGAGGATGAGGCAGGAGAATCACTTGAGCCTGAGAGACGGAGGTTGCAGTGAGCTGAGATCGAGCCACTGCACTCCAGCCTGGTTACACAATGAAACCCTGTCTCAAAAAAACAAAACAAGACAAAACAAAAGGAACCCTTAAACCTATTTTCAACTTAAAATTTGAGTTTAATTAAAAATTTTTTTAAATTAAAAATAGAAATACAGGTGCTCAGGCCCCACCCAGAGAGATTCTGATTCAGGTCTGGGATGGGGCCCAAGAACCTATTTTTAAGAGACTTCTCAAGTGACTCAAATGAACAGCAGGTTTTGAGACCCTATGGTTTAAGTTATTAAGGTGGTTCTTTAAAACCATTTTCTCCAGTATAGACAGCAGAGGGGTTCCCATAAAACCTCAAAAGATTTTAAAGTGATTAATCAAATCAGCCACACAGGGTCAGTCTTTCTCTACAGGAGCGTAGCTGACAGTGATTCTTCCTGACAAAGTAGGAACCAAGTTGACAAGACCCACCAGGTGCTAATGTAGGCTTCCCAGTAAGTAGTAAGAACCACTGGCCCTTTGCCTTTTGCACAGGCAGCTGAGGAATGATTTCTTAGCTGGAGAACACAGGATGGTACATTAGTCTTTTCCACAAATTTTCGCTGCCAGACTTGTGTCAAAATAAGTCCTGGGACCAAATCTAGTTTGAAAAAGGTGCCCATCACACTGATGAGGCTTCAAGCACTGGCCAGAGTGGCTCCCTCAGGAGAGATGGGCACAGGCTCTACTCCTCAGGACCCTTAGAGCCGCCTGTCCAAGGGAGGGTGCCTTCAGTTCAGTTGGCTAGACAAGCTGCGAGTTGCTGATTCATTTGTTAGTGAAACAAGCACCAAATTTCATCTTTAAAATAATTCCTGCAGATGTCGTGTTTTGAGACAGTTTAGTATATACCCATATCTAAATGTTGTAGTTTGCAACAGTTAAATTGAGAGTGATGAGTTCACTTAGAATATGGTCCGCTTTACACCCCCTCTGTTTGCATAATGGCCCTCAGTGAAGTGGGCCTCCGTTTCCATCTGTATGTGATGGTTGTGTGCATGGCCTGGGTTTCTGGCTCACCAACAGTCTCAATGAAAAGGCATCTACTCCTCCCAGCTCTCATAAATGACTTCCGCAGGGAGAGCAAGGGAAACTTCTTTGGCTCATATCTGTGTGGTTAATTTGTCCAAGATCCATGATGCAACTAGTAACTCCAGTTCCCACACACACAAAAACTGAGATGAAACAGCCTCTCGTTCAGCTTAATGCCGTATGAAAGCTAAACTTTAGAGTTAGGTAAAATATCTATTAAAAATGCTGGCCAAAATTCAATTAAATGACAAATCTCATTTAAGAAATGTGCACATATTGTCTGCTTTATGTTGTAAACTGCTTTTGGTACAAAACAAATGTGCAAGCAGATGGGCTTAATAACGAAGGAGGGAGTGGGGTTGCTATCAGCCTTTGGGAGGCAGAGCCTGCCTCAGGAGGCGCCTCTGATGTCAGTGTTGCTACATTTAGCATCTCAGGAAAATACGTTTGGGTTTGTTTTTTGGAAGAACATGAAGGGATTTTCCCCATTTCTTCTGTAAATATCTACTAGGCAAGAGATCTGGTAAAATGCCTCAAATAAGACTTTCAAAAGACTGGCAATATTTTGCAAAGGTCATGATCAAAAAGAACAACCTTTGTCTACATTCCTATCACATGTGTCCATTGACCATTTAACTCTCTCCACGTTTAGATACGGTTAATTTCTTGTTTCTTTTACCACAGAGCTTCCAGATGCAGCAGGACCGTCGTCAGAGCCTTTGCAAACCCTGGGAACTGCCAGACTCATTCTTGGTTGTGCTGCTTTTAAAGTCCTACCTCTCTCATTCTGTTTAGACTTCTATAGGCATAAGCTGCTGTCTTCAGCCATGTATGCACAGTGAACACTGATTTGGAATGCTTAGCCATCGTGGTATCAGAAATGAGAGCTGGAATGTCTGAACAGTGTGGGCTGAAAGCAAAACCACCTCCATTTTTCTAGCTGTTCATCTTGAATGTGACCACAGCCTTTCAGCATTCCAGAGAGAGGTGCCTTCTCTTCCCCTCTATCCTCTTTGGGCCATCAAGGATTGGTTAGGAAGGTGCCCCCACCCCTTCCCCTGGTGCCTTTGTAGGGCGACTTGGCTCCCAGCTTGTCCTCTGCCTCCTCCCTGACAGGAGCACGCCCTATGGCTGTCTTCCCAGCCCCTCTGCAGGCACATTCCCAGTGGGTGCTGAGAGCATTTGGCTGAGCTTGCTCCTTTTTTCAGCCTTGGCCTTGGTCTGCGCCCCTGACCGGGCAGGCTGTACAATACGCCCTTAGCTTGTTCATTCTTTCCAGCTCCTGCCGTCTTTGCCCTTGTGGAACTGGCTCTTACCCCGCTCAGCACAGAACCCAAATGCCTGATTTATGTCTGCTGGCTTGAAAAAGAACTTAGCACAGTGAAATTCTAGCATTGGCCTGGTACTTTTGAGTGACATTCAGAGGCATATCGTGGGTGCTCAATAAATGATTGCTGATAGAACAGATAGATGGATGGAGGAATCAAGTGTAATCTCTTCTGGTTTTAAAATGATTTTCTACTTAGATTCTTGGCTTTGAGTCTCCAACATTTCAGATTCTTCGATTTTATGTAGTTAAACACGTAGGCAAACTCTTGACCCACTTTCAGTGCCCTATGGTCAGTTAGCATTTTTGCAGTAGTGCACAGTCTGTCTTCCAGTTTGCTAAAATTTATCTGTTCTTCAAGCCACCTGCAAGCTCAATTAATGTTTGAGTTTTGTTTGAGGGTGGGAAGTTGGATAAACAAAGCAAATTGTAAATCCTGATTCAGCTCTCAGGCAAGAGAAGTTTGTAACCATATTTTAAACAGGGTATTTTGATTAATTTTCTGGTTAATAGAGAGTTCAGATTTTAAGTATATTTACATCCCCTTCCATTTCAATCCATTACAAATTTTTCTAAAATGTGTTCCTTTACTTAGTGGAAGCAGTTCCCTCCTAAGTGGAGTCTGCTGAACATAGTTTATTCTTTCTGTGACAGCTTGATATTGTTTCTTCCCCACAGTCAACATTATGCACATGAGTTATTTTAAGGTACGGGAGGAAGGGTGTGGGAGTCGGGGAGGAATGTGTTCACTGTGGCTGGCCATGGGCAGAGAGTAATGTGAGGTAGCAAAGAAGTGGTTGCATGGGGCCAGATGATGCATTAGATGCTGGCTTTGACATTCATTTAATAGGCAGTAGATGTTTTTGAGCAAAGGGAAGAGCTGTGCTTTAAGAAGTGGTGTTAGGGTTGATGGCAGAGGGAGGAGCCTGGAAAGGGCCTCTGACAACAGTCTACAGGCAGATTAGCCCAGGTCGGCATGGGCAGGAGGGAGCTGGGGAACATTTTGAGATGACAGAGTCGAGGAGACTTGGTGACTGCTTGGTGAGGGGATGAGATAGAGAGGAATCAGAGATGCTGGGGCTGGGGGACTGGGAAGATGATGATGATCAGCAATGAAGAGTTGGGCTGAAGGTGGTTTTGGAAACCATCTGTGTGTACAGAGATGATTGTTCAAGTCCTGCCTCTTCTCTTCACCAGTGTTTGACTTTGGGCTTACTTAATGAGTCTCCTGAAGCCTCAGTTTCAACATCTCTAAATAGGGGTAAAAATGTCTTTCATTGGCTTTAGGCCAATGTCTCTCCCATGGAAAGTAACATGCAACAGCTACTGCCAATGCTGCCACCATTGGAACTGGACATAGACCATCCTGGTGAGCAGTGCCCTGTTCCTGGTTTTATTCCAGTTAAAGTAATTTCATTCACAGGCTTGTGGGGCCCATTCAGATTGAGTAACTTGTTTGCTCATTGGGGCATAACATCTGCGAAACTAATGACAATATCCCTCAGGCTCTAACTGGAAAGCTCTGTTGAGGTCAGTCTTCTTCCTCTAAGTGTACCTGTTTGTCTAAGCTCTGGTTGGCCGTAGCTGTTGCTAGGCTGATTCTGTTTTAAGCAAAATTAGAAAGTCGATATGAACTGGTTATACTAGACTGCCTTCTTTAGGGAAAAAAAAAAGCTCTCTCTTGATTCATCTTCATTTTGCTATTTCAAAATCACATAGTTATGATATGAATATGCAACATTGTGTTAAATTTAATAAAAATGCTATAAAAGTGGAGTGTTAATTTATAGATGATTCTCAGATATTGTCTAAGAATAAAGGAGAGAATCTGTGCCTCAAAGGAGAGCTGCATATTGATGAAATCCTTTTCTGCTGTGGAATTGGTGCTCTCTCTAAATAGATGATTTTGGCCTTGGTTTAATTTTTACAAATCTTTATAGAATATTAAGTAATATTTTATAGACTTGAGATGGCTCGGGCTGTGGAACAGTAGATAATCTCTCCATGATCCTGCCCAATGCAGACCTTGGTTCAGTAGGGAGGACCTTGGAGTGCACGGTTTGGGAGCAGAGGCCACCCATGGTGAGGAGAGGGGCCCTAGAAAGCTGACTTGCTCAGCCTTCTTCAGCATTCCAGATGAGTCAAGACAAGCCCTGGCATGGAGATAAGAAAACACTACCTCTGCTGACCTCCTGTGAGATGGCTTCTATTTTGGCCTCTTCCAGGGTCCCTAGGTCCATGTAGAATATATTTAAGAAGGGAGGGGGAAAAAAGAAAAGAAAAAGTGCCTTAGCTAACCCTGAAAAACAGGACAAAAACAGTAAGCAGAGATAGCAGTTGCTGGAAGTTTGGTGCTGCAGACGGCACAATCTGCCATCCCATTTGTTGATCTCGCATGCCATGCTTCAGTTGGCACCGTGGCTGCCAGGAACCACCCCCTCCTTTTCCATCTGAAGCAGGAAAAGCAGTATTATAACAGTGTTAACTCTTCCTGCCCTACAGCCTAGAGCTTCTTCTTCTGCACTGGAGGCTTAATAATCTCGGCCACGTTAGGACCTACAGAGATGACAGAATCGAAGAATTTTAGAAGAGGAAGGGGCCTGAGGGAATTTTTAGAAAAAGAAAAGCAGCACTTAGTCTTCCCAGATGAGACTGCATGTGACAATGGGGAGAGGTCATTTGAATTTTGAAGAATGATGACCACTAAGGAAATCTATTTTTTACCAGGATCTGATCTAAATCCTGGCAAATCAACACTGATAGCTGGAGGTGGGACAGGGCTGGAGAAGCCTACTGAGCTGGACTCAGAGAAAAGCAAGACCAGGTAGATGGAGGTGAAACGGCAAGGCCTAGGAAGAAAAAAAACAATCCAGCACCCTTAGAAGATGCCATGACATTTTAGGAGGTAAATTGTTTAGTCCTGGTAACAATTTAGGGTACAAAATGCAAATATTAATTAAATAAGCAATCACTTAAAATCACTCATAATGCCTTTCCTGTCTTGTTTAACGTGCTTTTATGGAAATGGGAGAAGAGAGCCCAATTCCAGGAACATGGTGAAGTCCAAAACCTATTAACATCACTGTTATCAAATGTGCGAGGGAGATGGTGGTTTAGATTGTAAAAGATACCGTGAATAGCTTTATTCAGATTAAAGAAATGGAAGTTATCATTTTTAGTGAATTAGTTAATTTGTATATATAAATGCTTAGGACAATGCCTGGCACATCATGAGTACTAATAAGTACTGTGTGTTAGTTGCTGCTGCTACTGTGCTGTTATTGTTATTAATTATTAGGATTTTCAGAACTAGAGCTCATATAGTCTTTCAGCAGGAAACATGTATCAAAGTTCACACAAAAATTCTGTTTATAGTCCTCAGCTTAGAAAATATCAGATGAAGTTCTTCTTTAAGATGCTTAATTCTTGGAAATACCCTCTGTCCTGGTTAGAAAACTGATTTTCTGCTTCTCTGTTGGGTCTGATCAGGGTGGAGGAGAAGCTACCAACTCAGAGCCCAGGGCAGGACCTTTGCCACCAGGCATTACTTGAAGTAACCCTCTGTTTTATGTGAAATGGGATTCAAGTATTATAATCAAATTGTGTGTGCTTGTTTTAGACTTAAGGCCCATAAATATCAGCTTCTTTAGGGAACAGTCAGGTAATTAAAGAATGAGAAGATGACCCCTGGCCCAGGAAGGAGATAGTCCCAGATGCTCTCTCAAACGAATCCTCTTCAAACTAAAAACAGGCCGGGCACAGTGGCTCACGCCTGTAATTCCAGCACTTTGAGAGGCCGAGGTGGGTGGATCACTTGAGGTCAGGAGTTTGAGGCCAGCCTAGCCAACATGGTGAAACCACGTCTCTACTAAAAGTACAAAAATTAGCCAAGTTTGATGGTGCATGCCTGTAATCCCAGCTACTTGGGAGGCGGAGACAGAAGAATCACTTGAACACAGGATGCGGAGGTTGCTGTGAGCTGAGATTGCACCACTACACTCTAGCCTGGGCGACAGAGCAACACTCTGTCTCAAAAACAAAAACAAAAAAAACAAACAAACTTAGAACCATTTGACCCAGAAATCCCATTATTGGGTATATACCCAAAGGAATATAAATAAATCATTCTATCATAAAGACACATGCATACATTTGTTGATTGTAGCACTATTCACAATAGCAAAGGCATGGAATCAACGTAAATGTCTATCAATGGTGGATTGGATAAAGGCCATGTAGTACATATACATCATGGAATACCATGCGGCCATAAAAAAGAATGAGATCATGTCCTTTGCAGAAACATGGATAGAGCAGGAGGCCATTATCCTTAGCAAACTAAAGCAAGAACAGAAAACCAAATACCACAAGTTCTCACTTATAAGTGGGAGCTAAACGATGAGAACTCATGGACACAAAGAAGGGGACAACAGACACTGGGACCTACTTGAGGGTGGAGGGTGGGAGAAGGAAGAGGATCAGGAAAAATAACTATTGGATAGTAAGCTTAGTACCTGGGTGACGAAATAATCTGCATACCAAAGCCCCATGACACAAGATTACCCATGTAACAAACCTGCTCATGTACCCCTGAGCCTAAAAAGTTAAAAAAAGAGAGAGACTTGTCTTCTGCTGCCTGCCCAACCCCATGCTCCCCTCCACATATCTCTGCATCTCACAGCTTCCAAGGTTGAACTCAGATTCTTTCATGATAACTCTGCTGAACCTGACACTGTTCCCAGAGCATCCTCTTTTCAAAACTCTGGTGAGACTACTAGGCCTGTGCCACTGAGTTTATTGCTATTAGTTAGCATTTTATTGATAGGACATGAAAAGAGTTCACAGCAATGCCCGAATCATTGCTCACTACAATTTGTGCTTTGCCTGTTGTATCTCATGTGATCTCACAGTAAGAATTTTGTCTCCGTTTTGCAAACAAGTTAATGGATGTACAGAGAGGCCAAGCATCTGTGTGAGTCCAGCCTGCCTGGCTGTGACCTGGGACTCATAATCCCCTTTCACGTCTCGCTTCTTCCTTTGCCGTTTTAGTCTTTGCCGTTTCCCCACATATGTTAGCCTTGTCTTCTCAGTAGGTGAGAAGCTCTTCATAGCACTGACTTTCAGACTTGGTTATGTGTGTGTATTCCTAGGCCCTGGCATTAAGAACTTACCTGAGGACTAACATTCTATTTCCCGGGGTGGAGTCAGGAGCAGGGTCTCCTAATTGGACGACCACTATGGTTGGTTGAATGCTGTGAGTTGAAATGTCTCCGAAAATGAACTCTCTCCTGGACCATCTCCAGTTTTTGCTGTAGCATTAGCTGCTGTCCTTCCTTAATGTTTGGCAAATGGTTTCCGGTTGTGCAAGCAGCAGCCTCGCTTCTTCTCTGCCAGTGAGTGTCAGGGAAAACTTTTGGATTTTTTAGCAAGAACAAGCAGGAACAAGTTGGTATTGGCAGAGAAAGCCTAGGTAAATCCAAAAGTTGTACTTTGCCCCCAATCCTCCCCAGTTTCCTGGCCACACCCGACGCCCCACACGGGGCCCCTGGCGTCGCACCTGGACATGCGCTCCTCGATGAAAACGTGCCCAGCCCTTGGCCCTTTGTCCCCTTTTCTTAAGGCCACTGCTAACTACTGATCTGATCAACAAAGTCACGTTTATGGTTGTCCCTTCTGGTGACATATTTGCTTTTAAAAGGAGATAATTCTTTAACTGTTCTGCAAGAAGGCAAAGGAGGAGAAAAAGTACACGACACCCTGTGTGGGAAGCAGATGTTGGTGTAGAAAGGACACTAGAGTCTGGGTCACCCTGGAATCAAATCCTGACCTTACCCTTCACCAGCCATGTGACCTGGGCAGCTTCTCCAGGCCCTAGTTTCTTGTCTATAAAATGGTGTAGTGCCTGGCACTGTATATATAGATATAGATATAATACCATCCAGGCCAGTTGTAGCCCTCCAATGAGTATTCCTTTAAAATCTCCTCCTCCCAGGTCACCTCCATTGACACCCATGGGGAAGGCTGATCTGGACTCATATGTGGACATTGTTGTCAAACTAAAAACAGTGATTTTTGTATCTTGTTTAGTTTTAAAATGTTCCCAGCTTAGGGTTTGTAAAAACATTTTAAAATTGTGAAATATAGCCTATATACAGAAAAGTGCATAAAACGGGTATGCACAATTTAGCAAGTAATTATAAAGGTGTCACTCATGTAACCACCACCCTGGGCAAGAATTGGTAGGTACTGCCTTAAAGTAGTGTAGCTACGTAACACAGCGCTTCTCCACAGGGGGCAATTTTGGCTGTCACATCTGGAGAGGTGTTGTCATCTAGTGCGTGGAGGCCAGGTGTGCTGCTCAACGCTCTACAATGCACAGGACACCTCCCCACAACAAAGAATTATCCAGTCCCAAGTGTCAATCCTGCCCAAATTCAAAAACACCATACTTCAGCAGGAGACGAAATTTTAAGGAAAGATTTGGAATTTCAAGAAACCGGCTATTGTCAAAACTTAGATTTACATGACTCATTTTTAGTAATGCTGTCCCACTCAACTAATTGTTCTCTGAAGGAGATAAAGAAAGGCGAGCCAGAATTTCAGATGAAGGATCTGAAGGTAATAGACGTTGCTGATCACATCAATCAGTTTGTATTCTTTCATTGCTGCCAAGTGCTTTTAATCTCCTCTGTCACTTTGCACTGATCTTGGGAATCAAATACTGTACAAGTGAGCCGAAGCCAGACGTGTTCCATTTTACTATTAATGCAATTGTGAATAAATTAAATACTATCTTCTTCCCCACGATGTGTTCCAGCCCCCTTTGCACTTTTGACTCTGTCTTTCGTTTATTGCAGGATTTAGTCGTCCGTGTTGTTTTTATTCTTGGCAACCTGACGGCAAAAAATAACCAGGCTCGTGAACAATTTTCCAAAGAGAAAAGGAGCATCCAAACTCTGCTGTCATTATTCCAGACGTTCCATCAGCTGGATCTGCATTCCCAGAAGCCGGTGGGCCAACGAGGCGAGCAGCACAGGGCGCAGAGGCCGCCGTCAGAGGCAGAGGACGTGCTCATCAAGCTGACTCGCGTGCTGGCCAACATTGCCATCCACCCGGGCGTGGGCCCGGTGCTGGCCGCCAACCCGGGGATAGTGGGCCTGCTCCTGACCACGCTGGGTGAGAACCGCGGCCCACTGGCTGCAGCAGACACAACCAACTTTCCCACGGCCCAAAGACAGTTCTGTGTCTGGGGTGTGATGAGGATTTTATTATCACAAGTGGCTCCCTATGAGAAAGTCTTAGCTGTATGAAGGAAATTCCCTCTTCTGTTCAGAACTGTCTTAAAAGTAATCCAGATTTTTAGAAAAGGAAAAGAAAACATAGTAATAGAGATCATTACTAAAACCCACCAAATCGTACACTTTAAAAGGGTGAATTTTATGGTTTGTGAATTACATTGCAATTTTTTAAAATTATACTCAGCAAATGAAGAAAACTTGGCTAAACTAACCACAAAGAGTTTAAAATTCCAAATATTTGAGTTTAAAATCCCAAATCCCAAATATTGTGGGCAATCCACATGATTAAAATTAATTCCTTTTTTTTCCTCTTCAGGTTCTTACATTATTTGTAATTACAGTCCCCAGTCATTCAAGTCCTATTCATTCCCCTTGTATTAGCTCAGATTGCCATAACAAAATACCACAGATTGGGCAACTTTGTCAGAAATTTATTTCTTATGCTTCTGGAGGCTGAGAAATTCAAGATCAAGGTGCCAGACTGTTCAGTTCCTGGTGAGGGCTCTTCCTCCTGGCCTGCAGACAGCCACCTACTCACTGTGTGCTCACATGGCTATTCCTTGGTGCAAGCACTTGTGGGGTAGGGGACAGTCTCTCTCTCCCCCTCCTCTTTTTATAAAGTCACCAATCCTTTCATATTAGGACCCTACCCTTATGGGCTCTGTAACCTGCTGTATCTCTTCAAAGTCTTATCTCCAAATACAAGCATATTGGGAGGAGAGCTTCAACATATGAATTTTGTTGGGCACACAATTCAGTCCATGGCAACCCCTATACTTTTTAGGTCTGTCATCTCCCACAAGCACTTCTGCCTGCTAGTGTGTAGGAAAATTAACTACAACCCAAGGTAATCAATCTTGCCACTATTAGGTGGGCCTGGTGGCTCAGGCCTGTAATCCCAGCACTTTGAGAGGCTGAGGTGGGTGGATCACAAGGTCAGGAGTTTAAGACCAGCCTGGCCAACATGGTGAAACCCCTTTCTCTACTAAAATACGAAAATTAGCCAGGCATGGTAGCATTCACCTATAATCCCAGCTACTCGGGAGGCTGAGGCAGGAGAATCGCTTGAACTCAGGAGACGGAGGGCCGCAGTGGGCCGAGATCGTGCCACTGCATTCCAGCCTAGGTGACACAGTGAGACTCTGTCTCCAGAAAAAAAATTAGCTACTACTAACCATACTTGTGGAAAATGTTGTTGTTTTGGAAGGAAGCTAATGTCTGACACAAATGATGTTTTGGAGGAGCAATCTGTGAACTCCCTGCCCTCCCTCGCCCCCACTAGTCAACTCAAGAGCCATTTCCTAAGCTCTTTCTGGGTAATCAGTTCTGTGCTATACATTCAGTTTCGTTTATTCTGCTCAGGCTGCCATAACAAAATCCCATAAACTGGGGAGCTTCAACAACAGACATGTATTTTCTCACAGTTCTGGAAACTGGAAGTCTGAGACCGAGATGCCGGCAGGGTCAGGGTCTGGTGCAGACTCCCCTTCCTGGCATGTGGTTGATTGCCCTCTCACTGGGTCCTCATGTGCTGAAGAGAGCACACTCTGGGGTCCCTTCTACTTCTTGTAAGGGTACCAGCTCCACCGGATGAGGGCCCCACCCTTCTGACCTCATTTAACCTTTATCACTTCCCCACAGGACCTAGCTCCAAATACAGTCACATTGAAGGGATAGGGCTTTTACATGTGCATTCTGGGGGATACCAACATTCAGTTTAGAACAAGGTTTTAAAAATGGAGGCTGGTATGTGCTTTCAAGGAATTCGGCCTATATGGTGGAGGGACATTGAGTGCACAGACAAGAACCCCAGTTTCTGAGAAGGGCAGAAGCTAGGCGTACACAGCTAAGGGACGGGTGGCAGAGCCCGGCTGTGGGCATGTGAGTGACAAGGCCGTGCTTCATTATGGAGCTTTACGGTTGAAAACGCATTTTCATATCTGTTACCTCACAACAATGTCAGGGCACGTTTTTGTTATTTTCATCATTTCACAGATGAGGAAACGGGCTCAGTGAGATATAGTGACTTTCACAGGTCACAAAGTTAGCAAGTGGCAAAGTCACCGGGCCCCTGACCTGTGCTTCCCCGCACTCCACATCACGTGTCACCTGTCTTGAGAAAGGACTCTTCACTTCTGACTGGGATCTGCACCATGACTTACCACTTCCGTGTAAATAACTCAAAAATCTCTGTGTTTAGGCTTGAACTCTTTTCCAAGCTGCTGACTGCACATTAAGCCACGTGGAAGAAAATGCACGTAGCTGTGAGAGAAATTCAGTTTCTGTTCCAACCTCAAAACATTCAGCATTTGCTCTGTAGCATGCCCATGTCTGCTGAAGCTCTTTCCCCTTCCTGAGATCCACTCACCACACTGAGCAGGGCTTCTCAGCCCAGGACCAGGGATGGGACTGCTGCAGAATCAGCTGTGGGACTCATTAAAATACCCTTTTTGGTTTCTGGCCCCTGCCCAGAAACTGCCTCTATAAAATGCCATTAGAGTCTTGAAATCTGCCTTTTAATGCCTCCTTTGCCCCCAGGTGAGTCTTTTGCCCATTAAGTGTTGAGACCCAGTGCTTCAGGGAACCATGTTAGCTTTTCTGGCTCCTCAGGATCTAGCAGAAGCCTGAAACCGACTGGGCGAATTCTCATCTGTTGCAGAATTAATCCCTTTACCTGACTGTGGCTGCCCAGGAAGGGCCTGAGGACCAGACCTCAAACACCTGGACTGGGGGCACATGGCTGTGAACAGCCAAGGAGTAGAGTTATGCATGAT
The DNA here is from genome assembly GCF_029289425.2 of Pan paniscus. NCBI lineage: Eukaryota > Metazoa > Chordata > Mammalia > Primates > Hominidae > Pan > Pan paniscus. Next base: position 128,965,330 of record NC_073254.2, read on the forward strand.
TCATTTTCCCACAGTTGTTAATATTCACATATAAAGTGAAAAAACTCCTCATCTTATAAATATTTTATGAGCTTAGAAATTACATTTCTACCTATAAAGGAAGAGTGAATAACTTGCTTTTGACTCAAAAGAAAGTGATGCTTTGGGGTAGGAGAAAGAGGCAAGAGGCTGGGCACGGTGGTTCGCGCCTATAATCCCAGCACTTTGGGAAGCCAAGGCAGGCAGATTGCTTGAGGCCAGGGATTCCGGACCAGACTGGGCAACATGGCAAAACCCTGTCTCTATTAAAAAAAAAAAAAAAAATTAGCTGAGTGTGGTGGGACACGCCTGTGATCTCAGCTACTCAGGAGGCTGAGGTGGGAGAATTACCTGAGCCCAGGAAGTCAAGGCTGCAGTGAGCCATGCTTACACCACTGCACTCTGGCCTGGGCAACAGAGTGAGACCCTGTCTCCAAGAAAAAGTCCGGGCGCAGTGGCTCACACCTGTCATCCCAGCACTTTGGGAGGCTGAGGTGGGCAGATCACTTGAGGTCAGGAGTTCAAGACCAGCCTGGCCAACATGGCAAAACCCCATCTCTACTAAAAATACAAACATTAGCCAGGCATGGTGGCACGTGCCTGTAGTCCTAGCTACTCGGGAGGCTGAGGCAGGAGGATCTCTTGAACCCAGGAGGTGGAGGTTGCAGTGAGCCAAGATCGTACTGTTGCACTCCAGCATGGGTGACAGAGTGAGACTCTCTCTCTAAAGCTCCCTGGCTGCTCCTGATACAGGTGGTCAAGGGCCTCCCTCTGAGAAATGTTTTAGTCTCTATATTAGAGCCTGGTACCATATGAGGTTGAGCAGAAGTGAAGAAACCCTGCTCTCCTGTGATGGGTCAGGCCTCTTGCCTACTATGCCTTAGGCAGTTGTTTGGGCAAGCAGGTGATCCCTTCTCTATTCTCTCCTGAAAGACTTTATCTCCAAATAAAAGTTTATAGAAGGGCAAAAGTCACCCCTGACAGGGGGTCACCCCCCTCCACCTTCCCCTTACACAGCTCGACTCCTGGGTGAGTTTCTAAGCCCTGCTAAGCCCTTTCTACACTGGTCTCTGTGGATTTCCTACCTGTTTTGTCTGTGTCAGTGTGGAGTGGTGACCACATTCCAGGAAAGGCCTCCTGCCCCCTCTGACAGGCCTGGCAGCTTAGAGCAACGCAGGGCCAGTGCTGGGCTGTGACTGTGACTATAGAAAGGGCCTGCCCGTGGTTTGGTTGTGCCCACTGAACTCAGAGTTGCTGCTGTCCTGTTTACCCTCAGAGCTGAGCACTCCTCCCAGCCTGATGGCTCCTGTGGCATGGCCCCCTTCCCTAGTCACGTGGGAAGGGCATCCCTTGGGCTCTTTTCTTCCTACCTCCCTCTAGCCCTGCACCCTTCACAAGGAGTTGCTTGTACCCCAGGACTTGCCTAGAGAGGTCAGCCTCATTGCAGAGGGTCTTTTAAAAATCAATAATGTTTCTAGTAAGAACTGACCCTCTCAGTATGCCACCAGACTCAGAGATTTGCTGACTTAGTGGCAAGTCCAAATTCCAGATTGTCTTATATCCATCCGTGAGTGAATTATAGAGGGTAGGATGGTTGTCATGCTTTTTTGGAAGCAGTCTATTGCCCCAACTAGCTCCAATGGGAACTCAGCAACCCTGAGTCCTTGGCTTCAGCAGCGTTCTGTGGAAAGAGTAGGATAGTAGGGGTCAAGTACACCTGGATTTAGATGTGTGCTCTGTGAAGTGAGGTGAGGTATTGAACTTCTCTAAACCTCAGTGTTCTCATCTGACCCCTAAATTCATCTATGAAGTCCTAACCCCCATGTGATGGTATTTGGAGATGGGGCCTTTGGGAGATAATTAGGTTTAGATAAGGCCATGATGTGGAGACCTCATGCTGGAGTTAGGGCCCTTATAAGAAGAGACACCAGAGCCTGACCATGCAGCCTCCCTGATCTTGGACTTCCAGCCTCCGTAACTGTGAGAAAATAAATTCCTGTTGGTTCAAGCCACCCAGTTTATGGTATTTTATTATGACAGGCCAAGGTGACTGAGACAGATGCACCTTTCGAGAATTAATTATTGTGGGTGTGAATTCTTGTAAGTGCATGTAAAACTTATTAGCTGACTTTTGAGGGTTACATGCATGGTAAAGTGCCTAGTGCTGTTTATGATAAATGCTTAGGAGCTGTGAGTACCTACCCTCTAGTTCCAGATACCAGACACCATTCCTGCTGCCCAAACGCGTGGTCCTTCGGGAGGTCAGACAATAAGAGCTACCCTGCATTTTCTGGACAAGCTAATGAATTCTCCTACCAAGGCAAGAGAAATAAAACAGATCCCCAAACACTGCCCAAGACCTAGTGTCATCAGTCTGGGGCTGGAGGAAACTAGGGCTGTAGGCCCTTTGCCCAAGAGTTAGACATTCACCTGAGCTGCTCCCCATGAGCTGTCATTCTGGATGGCCCATCTGTTCATGTCATAAGCACTTACTTAGCACCCACTATGTGCCATGCACTCATTTAAGCGCTTGAATGCATTTAAACTTTGTAACAACTCTATAACGTAGGTGCAATGATCATGCTTACTTTACAGTCAAGGAAACTGAGGCCCAAGGAGGTTAAATAATTTGAGTAAGGTCACACGGCCAGTGAGTGGAAGCACAGGGTTCTGGCTCCAGAGTCATGGCCAAAGCAAGAGGGAATAATTTGGAGGTCCTGTGTCCCTTCTTTTACCATAACTAGAATATTTCCTTACAGTAGAATCCATATTGTTAACCAAAATAATTCAGTTCCTTATTCCCTTTTTATGTACTTAAACTAAAAAAGAGGAAGTCAGGTCTTTATTTATTCTTTCTTTTTCCAAGTATCCATTAAATGTCTACCAGGTACTGGGCCTATGCTTGCTGCTCTAGCGGGAGGGGCCACTGGCGGAAGGAACAGTGTATGTCTTCTGCAGCCTACAAATGACTGAGCTTTCCTTTCAACATAGTAATTTATAAAAAGGCTGTTCTCTTTAATGAACAGGAAAAGATGGCCAAAGGGGGCGATACTTAAGTTGGAGAATTCAAGAACAAGCACAGTCCTCTTCCTCAGCTCATAGCCCCCCTGCTTGCTCCCCAAAGAAAAACTTCGGTTTCATACAGGAAAGAAAAGGCACTTCCTATTCAGTAATGGGAAGTGGGCAAGTCATGAGCCAAGTTGTGTGCAGGTGCTGAGTGGCCTCCCTCGCAGGCTGGGACTGGGCCTCTGGAGCAGGTGAGACCAGGTGGAGAAGGACTGGGGGCTCTCCCAACAGTGGGTGGACTTGTGCAGGAGGGAGGGGAGGCGGTGGCCTGTTCAAGCTGCAGTCACTGGCTCAGTGTTGCCGGGCTCGTGATTCTTTCTCTGATTGCCCAGCTCTTTTTTATTTATTTATTTATTTATTTATTTATATTTTTATTTTTGAGATGGGGTCTCCCTCTGTCACCCGGACTGGAGTGCAGTGGTGCAATCTTGGCTCACTGCAACCTCTGCCTCCCGGGTTCAAGCAATTCTTCTGCCTCAGCCTCCCAAGTAGCTGGGATTACAGGCTTGTGCCATCAAGTCTGGCTAATTTTTGTATTTTTAGTGGAGACGGGGTTTCACCATGTTGTCCAGGCTGGTCTCATACTCCTGACCTCAAGTGATCAGCCCGCCTTGGCTTCCCAAAGTGCTGGGATTACAAGCGCTTGACACCACACCCGGCTAATTTTTTGTATTTTTTGTAAAGACAGGGTTTCGCCGTGTTGCCCAGGCCGGTCTGATTGCCCAACTCTTAGATCCAACTGTCTACCCCTTCTCTCCTGGGGGTGCTTCAGAAGCACCTCAGCATATCTTAAGCTGAATTCATGACCTGTCCCTGAACTTGGCCCTCTTCCTGTGCCCTTATTTCAGACAATGTGGTCAACATCTACCCAATTATGTGCACCGGGGGGGGGACACCCCGGGTGATTCCTCTCCCTCACACCCCCATCCAGTCTCTGCCAAGCACAGTCTCCACTCCGCCACATCTCCGCCATCACCCATGTCCACGCTATGCTGAGGTCACTGGGACCACTCCCAGCTGCAGCCCTGCCTCTTCTCATCCTCACACTGTGGCCAGAAATGTCAAGAGATGAGTCTGGAGACTGAGTGGGAGGCAGGGACAAAAACCACTAAGGGCCTTATGTGCTAAGCTAGAGGATCAATTATTCTTGCATCCAGCGCTCACTATGTGCCAGGCACTGTCCTAGAAGCTGGGAATGCAGCCATGAATAAAACAGACACATCCCTAGGCCTCAGGAAGCTGACATTTTAGGGCTGAAAGACAAACATTAAACACATATATAACATCAGGTGGTCATATGTGCTATGGAGAAAATTAAAGCAGGGTGAGAAAAAAGAGAATAGGTGCTATTTTAAATAGGGAGGTTACGGAAAGTATGTCCAACAAGGCGGCATGTAAGCAACTGCTAGGAGGACGTAAGGAGTGAGCCAAGTGACTAACTGGGAGGACAGTATGTTCCAGAAGAAAGTTCAGCAGTGCACGGGTTCTCAGGCAGGGGCATGCTGGCATATTCCAAGAGGCCAGGAGGCTGGTGTGGTTGGCCTTGGGGGTCTGGGAGTAGCAGGAACAAATGAGGCCAGAGAGATAAGGCCTGGAGCTGCCAGGTAGGTCTTGTGGACCAGACAATGAAGTCTATTCATGGGTTATGAGGTGGGTGGCATTATCTGACTTGCTTTTAAAGGATAACTGTGTTGAGAATAGATTTAGGGAGGCAAAAGTGGAAGAAGAGAAGCCAGCAAGTGCTGAGAGATGAACTAGTGGGGAGGTAGAGGAGGCCAGAGGTGTCTTCTAGAGTTCGTAGTCACAGACGGATCGTGACCCCGGGGCCGTTCTGTTGGGAGGCGGTGTGGGAAGGAGGGCACAGACTCCAAGGAGGAGCCCCTGGGAGAGCCTGAAGACCCAGAAAACAGGCGGGATTAGAGATGGCTCCGCTCACTGCCGTGTTGGCCCCTTTGCTTTACTTCAGACACAGGTCCCAGATCAGCTGGACTTTTCCAGACCTCCTGGCTGCAAGGATTGAGTTGACAGTGTCCTCTCTGCTCTGGCCAGGAGCAGGCCCTTGCATTTGGGGCATTTCCGTGCAGGAGGAGTCGGGGGAAATCAAGTGGTAAAGGTGCCTCTCCAGGGCCTTTGTAGGGACCCTGCGTGATCGCAGCCGGCTCCTGGCCCTGCTGTTGCTATAGTTGCAACGTAGTTGGTTCTACTCCTGCAGTGGGTCTTTGACTCCCTTATCCTTACTTCATTTCAGAATACAAGTCACTTGATGATTGTGAGGAGCTGGTGATCAATGCTACAGCGACAATCAACAATTTATCTTACTACCAAGTGAAGAATTCCATAATTCAAGACAAAAAGCTATATATTGCTGAATGTAAGGTTCAGAGTTGGATTTGGATAAATGAGTGCTCATTTGAAGTTTCGATTTTATTAACTAAACACAGAGCAGGAGACATTACTATCTTCTGCCTTCTGGTACAGAAATGTCTTAGAGCCTGATGATTCTAAGAAATTAGAATATGGGGAAACTAGAAATGGGAAAAATTAGTTTCTTAGTTCTTGCTAAAGTCCCTTACAGTTTGTATTTTATTATCATTTGAAAATCATCAGTATTAAGTATGATGTTGATTTCCATTAACCTTTAAGTTAAAACTTAAATTCACTGATTTAATTTCTCTGGTCGCCAAATCCAGTGCTCTTAAAGCTTCTTGTCAGTAACAATATGGATGGAATCCTGGAGGCTGTGCGTGTTTTCGGAAATCTCTCCCAGGACCATGATGTCTGCGATTTCATTGTGCAGAACAATGGTGAGTTAATAACACTAGAATTCATAAACATTCACTTTTTGCCAATAATCAGCTGAGTGGTTTTGCAGCTTGAGTCATTACAGTGTTATACTTGTTTCCGTTTTGAGATTTGTAAAGCTCCGTGTTTAAGGCTCCTGGCTCAGGATGCCAAGATGGACCTAGGCAGTGTTCCCCTCTGCCTTATGAATGGCCTTCTGTGCTCCAAGATGGGGTGTGTGTATGTCTAATGGAAACAGTGAATCTTGAGTAATCACTTCTGTCTGGGGGCATATTCTTAAGAAGACATTCTCTTTTATGTACTAGAATGTCTATTACATTTTGCTTATAATAGCAAAAAGTAGAAACAACCTAAATGTTCCTCAACAGAGAAGAGGACAAATTCATTATGGTATATTCATGCAATAAAATGTTCTCTAGCATTTAAAAGCAATAGGAGGATATATGCAGAGGAATGCCGTGAATATAAGTTTTAAAACATACAAAACTACCTTTTGCTTCTGCATTGGTATTGCTTCTGCACAGGTATTCACGTAGTGATGCTATACAGTATAAATAGTAATTGGAAATAGTAAACTCCAATTTAAGACAGAGTTCAGGCTGGGTACAGTGGTTCAAGCCTGTAATACCGGCACTTTGGGAGGCTAAGGTGGGAGGATTGCTTGAGGGCACGAGTTTGAGATCAACCTGGGTAACATAGTGAGACCCTGTCTCTACAAAAATTTAAAATTAGCCAGACGTGGTGGTGGCACAAGTCCCAGCTACTTGGGAGGCTGAGGCAGGAGGATCACTTGAGCCCAGAAGTTTGAGGCTACAGTGAGCCATGATTGTGCCACTGCCCTCTAGGCCGGGAGACAGAGTGACACCCTATCTCTAAAAAATAAAAAAAATTAAAAAATTAAAAAAGGACAGCATTCACCTTTGGAAGGAAAGGGATGTCCAAAGATTATAATTGGACCTATAATGTTATTTATTATCAAATAAGAATTGTTTATATTTATTATGTACAACATATTGTTTGGAATGTAATGTTTTATTTCTTAAACTGAGTGGCAAGTACCCACATGTTTATTACCCTTTGTATGTCTCAAATATTTTTGTATGTCTCAAATATTAGTATACTTTGACTCTTTGTATGTCTCAAATATTTCATGTAACAATAATTTTAAAAACATAACTCTCCATGTTCGTAATGGAAAATTTCAATAATACAGATACAAAAAGCAGCAGCAGCAAACCATGCCCCATCCTCTCACTACCTGCAGATAACTGCACATTTTGCTGGGCACTATTTAGCCTCTTAAGCGCACATATGTACGTGATGTTGCCTCTGTCAAGCTTACTGCCCAACCCAGTTAACAGGGCCGGGGCTAGAACAGGGCAGCCCCTCTTAGGTGCACGTACTGTGGGAGGAGGCAGAATGCACACTTTACTCACTCTTCCCCAACCCTTTGCTCAGCATCTGCTGAGGGATGAGAAAACAGGACAAACAGTTCCCAGTTCCATTTCCTAGGAGTAAGGGAAAATGATTCTCCTGAGGCAGGAGCCTGTCCTGCCTTGAGATGTCCCTACACTGGAAGGCCTGCCTTGCCCCAGGTTGGTTTTTAGCAGTCTGAGTCTTACACGTGGCCCTGGGAGACTTCAGGAGTGATCCCACCAGGAGCCAACTCCCCTCTCCAGGACTGTGTATTTAAAGACAGTTGCTGCTGGAGGTTTAGGAACACCCTTGAGAATAACTGGAAGTGAGATGAGTGTCACCTGTGCTCCCTCCTTTCCACCAGCTGGGACTCTTTCACTGCCGTGGAGAAGCAGCTGCTGCCTGGGTCAGGTTTTGCAGTATCTGTCTATTGGGGGAGCCGACTCTGGGAGTGGTGGGTATTGGGGAACCCACTGCTGTGTGATGGATAAAGCCTTAGGAAGAATGAGTTAAGTCCCTTAACAGGGGTTCTGGGTTTGCAAGCCACTCCCCGTTTCCCCATACCATCTGTAAAACAAGAGACAGCTGGGAACCCTGAACTTTTACTGGTCTGCATTTGCTCTCTTCCCTCGTAGTCCACAGGTTCATGATGGCGCTGCTGGATGCTCAGCATCAGGATATCTGCTTTTCTGCCTGTGGTGTTCTCCTCAATCTCACTGTGGATAAAGACAAGCGTGTCATCTTGAAAGAAGGAGGTGGCATTAAAAAGTAAGTTTCAAGGCGTAGAGTACTGACTCTCTCAGGATTTGAAGGACATCATTTTCTTGGGAGCTTTGGCCCTTTCATCATTCCTGTGGGGCAAAGGTATTTCAACATTGGGAAGCCCCTAAGCTGAGGCTAAAGAGGGGGTTTAGATTCCACTGGATACTTAAAATAGTGCAGAAGTAGGCCAGGTGTGGTGGCTCGCACCTGTAATCCCAGCATTTTGGGAGGCCGAGGTGGGCAGATCACTTGAGGCCAGGAGTTTGGGAGCAGCCTGGCCAACATGGTGAAACCCTGTCTCTACTAAAAGACAAAAATTAGCCAGGCGTTGTGGCACACGCCTGTAATCCCAGCTATTCAGGAGGCTGAGGCAGGAGAATCGCTTGAATCCGGGATACAAGCGATTGCAGAGGTTGCAGTGAGTGGAGGTTGCGGTGAGCCGAGATTGCGCGACTGCACTTCAGCCTGGGCAACAGAGTGAGACTCTGTCTCAAAAAAAAAAAAGGTGTAGAAGTAGATTATTGCTACTTTATAACCACTTAAATTTATAGATAAGGAATTATTTTAAGTGATCACTGGATTATACTTACATATCACAGAAGGATAATCATTATGCTAACAATATTAAAATTAAAGACAGATTCTGACCTAATAACTTCTCAATTTGAATTTTATTAACTCAGGTTAGTGGACTGTTTAAGAGATTTGGGTCCTACTGATTGGCAGCTGGCCTGCTTGGTTTGTAAAACTTTATGGAACTTCAGTGAAAACATCACTAATGCTTCATCATGTTTTGGAAATGAAGACACCAACACACTCTTACTCTTGCTCTCATCATTTTTAGGTAAGACTCTTGACTATGATGAGTCTGTGAGTTTTATCAGAGTGTGAGATAGTTTTTTTCTGTGACCTGTTTGGATAAATATTAGTATGCATTTAGGTGACTATATTTCTATAAGCAACAAGAGTATGTTAAAGATTACTATAATTTGGAACTGAAAAGGCTGAATGCTATTTACAATGGGGACAGAAGGACTTTCAACTCATTAGATACATTCATGATTTCTTCTATGGCTTTTTTTTTTTTTTTGCATTTTCTCTAGAGTGCATAAATATAAGACCTCAGCGTAAATGTACTTCTGTTGTTCAAAAGCAAATAGACACTGTTGTAATTGAGAAAATACGGCTAAAATCTACTCAAGTCATGCTTTTAAATGAAGCTATACATTTTAATTAGCTACGTTAATTATCATGTGGGTGAGGGCCTGTGAGACTATTTGGCATTACAATGGAGTTTATATCCTTGAAAGGTAGGAAATCACTGATACAAATCAAAGGAAAGAAGATTGTTTCTTTCTTTTCTTGGGACAGGGTCTTGCTCTGTCATCCAGGATGGAATACAGTGGTGCGATCACTGCTCACTGCAGCTCTAAACTCCTGGGCTCAAGTGATCCTCCTGCCTCTGCCTCTCAAGTAGCTGGGACTACAGACACGCACCACCATGCCCAGATAATTAAAAAAAAAATTTTTTTTTTGTAGCGATGAGGTCTTGCTATGTTACCCAGGCTGGTGTCAACCTCCTGGGCTCAAGCGATCCTCCCACCTCAGCCTCCCAAAGTGCTGGGATTACTGGTGTGAACCACCTTGCCTGGCCAGGATCATTTTTTACATTTAAAAAATTTTTATAATTTTAGGATAATTTTTTTCATCCTAGGTTAATTCTAAAAACAATGATTTGGGTCAGTAAGTGAGTGTTTTTAATAATCCTTTTTCCCAAATAGAGGAGATGTACCCATCACTGCCCAGCCACCATACTAGATCCAGGAGGCCATGTGGAAAGGCTCAAGGTCACTTGGAAGCCATAGGTGCTGAGTTTTTAAATTTTGAGCTCAACTTCTCTGCAAGCTGAGAAAGCTTAACAGACACCTTTCCTTTACACTCCTTCACTAACCAGAGCGGAGGCTCCCAATCCTGGCTGCAGAGCAGACTCACCTGTGGAACTTTTAAAAACACAGATTATCAGCCGTTCCGAAATGATATTTTATCATCTCCAAGATGAGGATAATTAATGTCCAGATTGCAGGGTGATAAATGAGCAGATGTGTACAAAGAGCCTAACACAGTGCCTGCCGCATAGCAAGTCCTCAGAAGGTGGCTGACATGCTCTGGAAACTCTTTAAGTGTTTTAACACTGTGCTACTAAACAGAAACTGGAACTCAGGAGTTGTTTGAAATAATTGGGTTTGCTAGGTTGATATGAAATTTGGTTTTTCCAGGTAAATATAATTTTGTACATGTGTTTTAAAACACAATAAGGAAAAAAAAGTGAGCATTTTTTTTTAATCATTGAGGTTCACAGTCGGCTCCATGAGCATTAAACTGACTCAGGTTGCAGGGAGCAGAAGTGCATGTTCAGGTTGCCTTAATTCAGTTCTCGATGGTGGTAGAGCATTGAAATCAGCTGTGGAGTTAAAACCCAAAAAAACTAAAAACACCTTCCTGGCCCCAGCCCTAGGAATTCTGATTCAGAAGCTCTGGGATGAGGCTGAGAATCTGTGTTCAAAGTTCCACAGGTGAGTCTATTAGCTAAGATTGAGAGCCCCTGCTCTCGTTAGCAAAGGAGCTTAAGGGAAGAGTGTACAGAGAAGAAAGAAGCCAGGAAACAAGATACTGCTCAAAGCCTCCCAGAGAGGCAGGCAGGAGCCAGAGTCCCAAGTGACCCCTCAGCCGTTGGCGTCATGAGCTCCGCCCCCTGGGCTCTGCCATTCTGGAGACCCAGCTGTGTTGTGTCTGCTGTTAGGGAAAGAATTCTCTCCCCACTTACTCTCTCTAGGCTCCTTCTAGATCATGGCTTCAGCTACCTCCAGGCTTCCACTTGCTGCCCTCCCTGTGTCTGTCTGTTGCCAGGGCACTTTCCTATGTCACCCACTCCGGGAGAAGATATGATTGGCTCAGTGAGTCACTGTCCTATGGCCCAGGGCTTTCCCGCATAGGCAGCAGCTACCCAGTGACAGGCTATCTGTGGTTTCCTTTGTTACCCAAGCCTGGGGCAATCAGCCATAAATAACAAGGATGGTGGGGCTGCGGGGCCGTGTGGCATAAAGATGGATCAGAAGGAGGTGTGGGCATGGCTGGCTTCTCAGCAGGGGCAGTGTACCTGGAAGGCACTTCATTTTAGTGGGCCCTGCTGCCTGTTACAGTCACCCCTTGGTATCTGGGGGGATTGGTTTCAGGGCCTGCCTCAGATACCAACACAGATGCCCAAGTGCCTGATATAAAATGACATAGAATTGGCATTTCACCTACACACATCTTCCTGCACACGTTAAACCATCTCTAGACTACTTATAATACCTACAGTGTGAACGCTATGTAAATGGTTGTTGTGCTGTGATTTTTATTTGTATTCTTTTTATTGTTGTTGTTTCAAATATTCTCTGTCTGTGGTTGGTTGAACCTGTGGATACGTGGCCCGTGGATGCGAAGGGCTGACTGCGCTCCATTCCCAACTTTTCCATAGCCTAATTGGGCTTCTGATTGTGCTTCTCCCGCCTCTGTGCCTTTGCACATGTTCTGTTTCATTTCCTGCCTGCCCATCCCGATCTGCCTAGCCAGGTGCAGGCCCTTCCCACGTAGCTTCTCAAGCCCACAGTCGTAGGCTAGTCATAGGAAATCTATACTTCTTATATAGCAATCAATCATGAATTGTGTAACTTGTCCTGTAATTATCCTGTATTATTATTTTGTGAGTTTTATCTTATTTCCCCTTTGCAACTGAACCACCTTAGGGAAAGGATATTGCCTCATACAAAGAAGGTACTTGATAGCTGCATGTGGATTGGCTAACAATGGTGGTACCTTTGTTTCAATAGTGCTATATCCTTTTAAAAGCATGTTTATTCTATTTTTGAAAGATCTGAGGCCATCAGCTAGGTGACAGATACAGAAAATAGGTTTTAGGACAGTTAAGTGGCTTGCCTGAAGTCATACTGTAGCAAAGGCAGGAATTCCCATCCGAAAACAAACAACTAGCCCTGTGTTTTCCAGCCGCTCCGTTACCTAGAACACCCTTACTCCACTGCACCCCGTGCAGGGGGACTGTGGCATGGATAACAGCAAATAAACACAGCTCACTCAGGAAGCCAAGCCACTGTGCAATGCATCCCAGGTTTCTCACGTGAGCTCCTCTTCACGAACCATGGGGACTGTGCCTTGTGGGCTGGGTGGTGGGCTGTGCTGCCTCTTGGCTTTTCTCTTGGCAATGAGCACTCAGACCCTGACTTCTGACCGGGTCGTGGCTGGGTCTGGGCAGTGGGACTGCTGCAAGTGAAATGGGCATGTGGGTGAGAGTATACTTGCATTTCAATTCTTTTACAAAGATAGCTAAAACAAACAAACAAAAAAAAAAAACAGGCCATTTTGGAAACAGGATGAGCTGTTGAATTACCAAGGCCTGTGTTGAAGTATGAACAGTTTTTGCAAATACTGGTATGGCAATTTCTATAGTAATGTAAGTTACCTAACTTTTTCTTGCTGAGTGACTAGAAAAAAAGGAGAAGTAATATACCCTCAACATCATTGGAATGTTGACAGTCTTTCTGGAAAGTGGCTTTAAAAGAACGTGGTCTGAAACTTCCCATTATACTGCAGTCATGTCTTATGAGCTCATAAGCAGCGTGTTGATGCTGAAGTTCTTAGTGGTGTGCTGAGCACTCCAGACTAGCATGAGCCCCTCTGTGGGGAGCTCGCACCTGATGACCATGTGTGTAGTTTATTGTTGCAAATGGGAAGTACACTAGGTTGTTGTATGTTCATCATAAGTTTTGTGGCAGTGGGCACTTAGGTTTTGTGACAAGGTAGAGTGGGGCCCCACGTTCAAGTCGGAGGATCACATCAACCTATGTTGAAGAGCTTTCAGGTGCTTCTAGAACATTCGACAACTTTGCCTTATAAGAGAATGGTCAGGGCGATGATAAATCCCTTAAACAGCCATCTGCTGCTGAACAGCTAGCTAGGAAATAGTGTAGTGAGTAAAGGAAGCTTTTATAGATGCTGCAGGACACAAACTTCTAATGATGATTGTGTTGTAATGACCATTGATACATTTATATTTTAGGGTCTTTTAATTCTTTCTAATACTTTGCCCCAAATTTTAGTATTTGGAAGCATGCTGTGCCTAAAGAAACCTTAAGAATGATTGGTTACCTAAATAAGCACTTTTCACACTGCAGGTCAGGAAAACAATTTAGTTGGTTGTGACCAGCATCTTTAAAAAATGAAGTAGCAAAGAAAGAAAATATCAGAATGTATTATATTTAGTAAAGACAAGTATTATAATGTGAAACATTTGTTTATTCATATATAAGTAGGTATGTGTATACAGAGTCATGATGCAAAATACTGTGAAGCACAGTTTCTAACTTATGATGATTCAAATCTTAAAAAGAATTAATCAAAGGCTGAGTGCAATGGCTCATGCCTGTAATCCCAGCACTTTGGGAGGACGAGGTAGGAGAATCACTTGAGGCTAGGAGTTTGAGACCAGCTTGGGCAATGTAGTGAGACCCATCTCTACTAAAAGTGAAAAAATTAGCTGGGTGTGTGTGTTTTGTAGTCTTAGCCACTCAGGAAACTGAGGTGGGAGAATCACTTGAGCCCAGGAATTCAAGGCTACAGTGAGCTATGATTGCACCACTGCATTCCAGCCTGGGTGACAGAATGAGACTCTGTCTCTTAAAAAAAAAAATTGAATCATAGATCTAAATTTTTACTTAATCAGCCTCTGCTACTCTTTGCAGTACAAGTTCCAAAATTTAATACCCCATGTGATATGGCACTTTTAATGTATGTTGCTGTATTTACTTTGAAACTTTAGACCTCATTTCTCTTACCTGTAGCTGTTTGGCTATTCTTGTTATCTTGTCTAACCCAATTTAGAATTAATATGGTTTGAGGGTGGATTAACTATAGGCTGGGCCTCAAGACAAGTAACATGGTCTTGACATTAGATTTTAAAAAGCCACACACCCAACAGAGATTTTGCTAAAACCACTAAATCTAACCAAAGCCCTAGGAGAAAGAAGGGACTATGACATGCCCAGGCCACACTGCTCAGCCGCCAGCAGCTTGGGAAAGAAGGGCTTCTACAACAGAATGCATTTTCTTTCTTTCTTTTCTTTTTCTTCTCTTTTCTTTTCTTTTTTTTTTTTTTTTTTTGAGACAGAGTCTCTCACTGTCACCCAGGCTGGAGTGCAATGGCACGATCATGGCTCACTGCAACCTCTGCCTCCTGGGTTCAAGTGATTCTCCTGCCTCAGCCTCACAAGTAGCTGGGACTACAGGCGCCTGCCACATGCCTGGCTAATTTTTTGTATTTTTAGTAGAGATGGGGTTTCATCATGTTGGCCAGGTTGATCTTGAACTCCTGACCTCAGGTGATCCACCTGCCTCAGCCTCCCAAAGTGATGGGATTATAGGCGTGAGCCACCGTACCCAGAATTTATTTTCTATACAACAGAATTCATTTTCTATACAACAGAATTTTATTTTTATACAACAGAATTCACTTTTCAACAAAATTTAATGTTCAGAAAATCTGGAAAACAGTGAGCAGGAAGATGGCCTAGAAATCTGAAATCACTGGCTGGGCGCTGTGGCTCACACCTGTAATCCCAGCACTTTGGGAGGCCAAGGTGGGTGGATCACCTGAGGTCAGGAGTTCGAGACCAGCCTGGGCAACATGGCAAAACCCCATCTCTACTAAAAACACAAAAAATTAGCCTGGTCTGGTGGCACATGCCTGTAGTCCCAGCTACTTGGGAGGCTGAGGCACAAGGATCACTTGAATCTGGGACATGAAGGTTGCAGTGAGCCGAGATCACACCATTGCACTCCAGAGCAGACTCTGTCTCGAAAAAACGGAATGAAATCTGAATCACTGAGACTACCTGACTCCTTTTGTATGGAAGTAGCCAAACAGGAAGAGCTCTGAACGCACCACATATCACCTGCATTCTCCTCCCCTCAGGGCCCAGTTATCTCATGGGTGGGGAGATCCAGGTTTGCTTACAGGGTCTCCATGGAGCTCCTTGCCGAAGTGTTTGTGTCTGCCTGGAGCTTATCTCAGAACTGCATAGTTGACCACTTGGTTGTGATGAGAGGAAGGTACAAACTGGGATTCCAGACTCCCTTATCTTATTTTGGGTGGTGACACTAACACCCATAGTGCCAAAGTACACAGTGAATGTACACAAATATTCAGTGTAGAAAATCTGATCTCAACAGAGTCATGAAGCATTTTATAATAGGATTTTAATTGGCCCTAAAAAAAAAAGTATCGGCAGCTGGGTGCAGTGGCTCACGCCTGTAACCTAGTACTTTGGGAGGCCAAGGCAGGCGGATCACTTGAGGTCAGGAGTTGGAGACCAGCCGGGCCAACATGGTAAAACTCTGTCTCTACTGAAAAGAAAAAATTAGCTGAGTGTGGTGGCACATGCCTGTAATCCCAGCTGCTCAGGAGGCTGAGGCAGAGGAATTGCTTGAACCCGGGAGGCAGAGGTTGCAGTGAGCCGAGACTGCGCCACTGCACTCCAGCCTGGGTGACACAGCGAGAGTCCATCTCAAAAAAAAAAAAAAAAAAAAGTGTTGGCAATTTAAGTAACAACATCTGTGGTTGTTTTAGGATTTAGTGGTTACCATTTTAGAAGTTGGCCTCATGTCACAAATGTAGGAAGTGGCAGAGCTAATCTGATTGGCAGGTCAGTGCACTTTTCTGAAGTCTGTCACACAGGGTGTGAGGCTCAACATCAACATGTAAAATTGCTGTGGCAATCAGCACAGAAACCTCAGTGGTCATTTATCTTCCTACTTGGATTGAATATATTTATGGTCATTTATCTTCCTACTTGGATTGAATATATTTATGGTGTTCCCAGAATTCCTTGGATTAAGAATTGAAGTTGTACTTTTGCATTTTATTCTTACAAGTTCTTTTCTGCATTATCCATGGGCTCACTTGGGATTCTAATACTCCTTGGGATTCCCAAGGTCTCTCAGTTTTCAGTTATGGAGAGAGTTTGGGGGTGGAAAGTTGTCTTTCCAAAGTACTACTTCCCTGCTGCTTTGAAGCCAGCAAAGTTCTGATTTTCAGTAAAGTTTAAAGTGTCAAATTTAACTGAGCTATTTTCCTAAAAGATTTCCTGATTCCTTTTATATCTAACCTTTGAAGTAATTAATTTTTCTATGTACACATAAGGAAGTAACATATTAATACGTTGTTTATTCTGAGAAATTGTGATCTGACTTTTAGATACAAACTTACATATAAAAAACTAAGGAATTAGTTGAAATAAGGGTTCAGTTCAATTTTGGATTTTTTATTTTTTGAGACAGGGTCTCGCTGTGTCTCTTAGGCTGGATGGCGGTGGCATGATCGTGCCCCACTGCAGCCTCAATGTCCCATGCTCAAGTGATCCTCCTGACCTCAGCCTCTCGAGTAACTGGGACCACAGGCACATGCCCCAATGCCCAGATAATCTTCTGATTTTTTTTTTTTTCTGAACTGTCACTGTGTTGCCCAAGCTAATCTTGAACTCTGGGGCTCAAGCAATTCTCCTACCTCAGGCTCCCAATGTGTTGGCATTACAGGTATGAGCCACCACACCTGGCCAGACTTTTTTTGAAAAAAATATTGCCCATTTAAATTAAGATACCAAAATAGACTAATAACTAATGGGCTTGGCGAGGTAGCGCACACCTGCAATCCCAGCACTTTGGCACTTGGGGAGGCCAAGGTGGGAGGATTGCTTGAGGTCAGGAGTTGGAGACCAGCCTGGGTAATACATGGAGACCCTGCCTCTCCAAATAAAATAAAATAAAATGATGTATTCATAAAGAACAGAAGAGAGTAAAGAACTTCTCTGAAATCCTGTCTTGTGTTACGTTGGTATTAAAGGATGACCTAGGGTAAGTTTAACTCATATCATCAAAATTAAACTATATTCAATAGGATTACATTTCTAAATAATGCTGTAATTTAAATTTTTCTAATACAGATGAAGAACTAGCACTGGATGGCAGTTTTGATCCAGACCTAAAAAACTATCACAAACTCCATTGGGAAACAGAATTCAAACCTGTGGCACAGCAGCTTCTAAACCGAATTCAGAGACATCACACCTTCCTGGAACCCCTGCCCATTCCCTCTTTCTAACATGATGCAGATTAACAGTAGAAACGAGAACTCACGTCTCCCTCATTCTTAAGAACTGGTAACAAACGTGAACCTTTTTTTCAGCATTAACAAATGTGGAAAGTTTTTCAAGAACTGGTTTTAGTGAGTAGCTGAAGTATTTTTTAAAATTAAGCATTTCTTCTTGTTAGGTATTATGGAAAAATGAATATACACATTATATTTCCTGTTGAGAGAAATGTAAGATGAAAATATACGCATTTTCAAGTAAATGACTTTTTCTTCTATTCTCTATTAAACAATTTAGTTCTAGTCTTAAAATCTTGATTTAACAATTTTGGAATTGAAGTGTTCATAAGTTAAATGAACTGTGCAATGAAGGCTGTTAGATTATGTAGAAAGAAGGGTAGGCAACATGAGTGGAACACGTTACAACATAGGATCTGTACTAATTCTTATTATGTCAAATAATAAATGCTCTCATTAGGTACCAGTATTTTTTTGGTCTTTATATTAAGAGAAGGAGTAAGCAGAAAAACTTAAAGAAAACTGCTTTGGGCCATCTGTTCTTTATTAAATAAGTAAAATAGATAAAACGAGAGTATATTTTCATTTGAAATAAAATGACTGGACTAAGACAGTCCTTCTAATTGTAACTCTCTGTGTTTGACAGGTGAGGTAATGTACTAGAAAGAATGCAGGCTTAGGTGAATGGTATACCTGAATCTGAATCCATGCTCTCCCCTGCTAGCTTTGTGGGCCTGGAGCAAGTAACTTAATTTCTTGAGCTGCAACTGCGAAATGGGAATCATATCAATTTTACTGTAGTGTAGTTTGGAACAAACCATTAAATGGGCAAATGGCCCAGTCCAGTGTATCATGTGGAGTGGGTGTTCAAGAACATTATGATGGCAAGCACTTTCTTAGCTTGCCATCCTTTGTAGGATGAGTTTGGCCTTTGAATAAATGATTAAAAAGCAAAAGATTGAGATTACTATTATTATCCTATACTAGCCAAATGAAGATGAGTTGGAAATAAAAATAAATTTGCTGGCTCACACCTGTAATTCAGTACTTTAGAAGGCAGAGTGGGGAGGATCCCATGAGGCTAGGATTTCAAGACCAGCCTGGGCAACAAAGTGAGACCTCATCTCAACAACAAAAAGCAAATTTACTACTCTGCTTGGAGAAAAGCTTTTATAAACAGCTCATTTCTCACCCTACAAAACACCAAGACTCATGGGATGAGAGCAGGCATCCCAGACTGAATGGGGTTCTTGAAGCCTATTAGAATAAACCAGCTGGGCATGGTGGCTCACACCTGTAATCCCAACACTCTGGGAGGCCGAGGCGGGCATATCACCTGAGGTCGTGAGTTCGAGACCAGTTTGGCCAACATGGTGAAACCCCATCTCTACTAAAAATACAAAAATTAGTCTGGCATGGTTGCACATGCCTGTAATCTCAGCTACTCGCGAGGCTGAGGCACGAGAATCTTTCTCTCTCTCTTTTTTTTTTTTAATTATTATACTTTAAGTTCTGGGGTACATATGCAGAATGTGCAGGTTTGTTACATGGGTATACATGTGCCGTGGTGGTTTGTTGCACCCATAACCCGTCATCTACATTAGGTATTTCTTCTAATGCTGTCCCTCCCCTAGCCCCCAACCCCCTGATGGACCCCAGTGTGTGATGTTCCCCTCCGTGTGTCCATGTGTTCTTATTGTTCAGCTCCCACTTATGAGTGAGAACATGTGGTGTTTGGTTTTCTGTTCCTGTGTTGGGTTGTTGAGAATGACGGTTTCCAGATTCATCCATGTCCCTGCAAAGGACATGAACTCATCCTGATTTATGGCTTCATAGTATTCCATGGTGTATATGTGCCACATTTTCTTTATCCAGTCTATCATTGATGGGCATTTGGGTTGATTCCAAGTCTTTGCTATTGTGAACAGTGCTGCAATAAACATACATGTGCATGTGTCTTTATAGTAGAATGATTTATAATCCTTTGGGTATATACCCAGTAATGGGATTGCTGGGTCAAATGGTATTTCAAGTTCTAGATCCTTGAGGAATTGCCACACTGTCTTCCCAATGGTTGAACTAATTTACACTCCCACCAACAGTGTAAAAGCATTCCTATTTCTCCACATCCTCTCCAGTATCTGTTGTTTCCTGACTTTTAATGATTGCCATTCTAACTGGCGTGACATGGTATCTCATTGTGGTTTTGATTTGCATTTCTCTAATGACCAGTGATGATGAGCTTTTTTTCATGTTTGTTGGCTGCATAAATGTCTTCTTTTGAGAAGTGTCTGTTCATATCCTTTGCCCACTTTTTGATGGGGTTGTTTGTTTTTTCTTATAAATTTGTTTAAGTTCTTTGTTGATTCTGGATATTAGCCCTTTGTCAGATGGATAGACTGCAAAAATTTTCTCGTATTCTGTAGGTTGCGTGTTCACTCTGATGATAGTTTCTTTTGCTGTGCAGAAGCTCTTTAGTTTAACTAGATCCCACTTGTCAATTTTGGCTTTTGTTGCCATTGCTTTTGATGTCTTAGTCATGAAGTCTTTGCCCATGCCAATGTCCTGAATGGTATTATTGCCTAGGTTTTCTTCTAGGGTTTTTATGGTTTTAGATCTTACATTTGAGTCTTTTATCCACCTTCAGTTAATTTTTGTATAAAGTGTAAGGAAGGGATCCAGTTTCAGCTTTCTGCATATGGCTAGCCAGTTTTCCCAACACCATTTATTAAATAGGGAATCCTTTCCCCATTTCTTGTTTTTGTCAGGTTTGTCAAGGATCAGATGGTTATAGATGTGTGGTGTTATTTCTGAGGGCTCTGTTCTGTTCCATTGGTCTATATCTCTGTTTTGGTACCAGTACCGTGCTGTTTTTTTTACTGTAGCCTTGTAGTATAGTTTGAAGTCAGGTAGCATGATGCCTCCAGCTTTGTTCTTTTTGCTTAGGATTGTCTTGGCTATGTGGGCTCTTTTTTGGTTCCGTATGAAATTTAAAGTAGTTTTCTCCAATTCTGTGAAGAAAGGCAGTGGTAGCTTGATGGGGATAGCATTGAATCTATAAAATACTTTGGGCAGTATGGCCATTTTGACAATATTGATTCTTCCTATCCATGAGCATAGAATGTTTTTTTATTTGTGTCCTCTCTTACTTCCTTGAGCAGTGGTTTGTAGTTCTCCTTGAAGAGGTCCTTCACATCCCTTGTAAGTTGTATTCCTAGGTATTTTATTCTCTTTGTAGCAATTGTGAATGGGAGTTCACTCACGATTTGGCTCTCTGTTTGTCTGTTATTAGTTTATAAGAATGCTTGTGATTTTTGCACATTGATTTTGTATCTTGAGACTTTGCTGAAATTGCTCATCAGCTTAAGAAGATTTTGGGCTGAGACGATGTGGTTTTCTAAATATACAATCATACCATCTGCAAACAGAGACAATTTGACTTCATCTTTTCCTAATTGAATACCCTTTATTTCTTTCTCTTGCCTGATTGCCCTGGCCAGAACTTCCAATACTATGTTGAATAGGAGTGGTGAGAGAGGACATCCTTGTCTTGTGCTGATTTTCAAAGGGAATGCTTCCAGCTTTTGCCCATTCAGTATGATATTGCCTGTGGGTTTGTCATAAATAGCTCTTATTATTTTGAGATACTCCATCAATACCTACTTTATTGAGAGTTTTTAGCATGAAGGGCTGTTGAATTTTGTCAAAGGCCTTTTCTGCATCTATTGAGATAATCATGTGTTTTTTGTCATTGGTTCTGTTTGTGATGGATTACGTTTATTGATTTGCATATGTTGAACCAGCCTTGCATCCCAGAGGTGAAGCCAACTTGATCATGGTGGATAAGCTTTTTGATGTGCTGCTGGATTCGGCTTGTCAGTATTTTATTGAGGATTTTCGCATCGATGTTCATCAGGGATATTGGCCTGAAATTTTCTTTTTTTGTTGTATCTCTGCCAGGTTTTGGTATCAGGATGATGCTGGCCTCATAAAATGAGTTAGAGGGGATTCCCTCTTTTTCTATTGTTTGGAATAGTTTCAGAAGGAATGGTACCAGCTCCTTTTTGTACCTCTGGTAGAATTAGACTGTGAATCTGTCTGGTCCTGGGCTTTTTTTGGTTGATATGCTATTAATTGCTGCCTCAATTTCAGAACTTGTTATTGGTCTATTCTGGGATTTAGCTTCT
This sequence comes from Pan paniscus, assembly GCF_029289425.2. Taxonomy (NCBI): domain Eukaryota; kingdom Metazoa; phylum Chordata; class Mammalia; order Primates; family Hominidae; genus Pan; species Pan paniscus. The sequence goes on from NC_073254.2 coordinate 128,986,798, forward strand.
TCCTGGTTTACTCTTGGGAAGGTGTATGTGTCCAGCAATTTATCCATTTCTTCTAGATTTTCTAGTTTATTTGCATATAGGTGTTTATAGTATTCTATGATGGTAGTTTGTATTTCTGTAGGATCGGTGGTGATATCCCCTTTATCATTTTTTATTGCGTCTATTTGATTCTTCTCGTTTTTCTTCTTTACTAGTCTGGCTAGTGGTCTATCTATTTTGTTGATCTTTTCAAAAAACCAGCTCCTGGATTCATTGATCTTTTGAAGGTTTTTTTATGTCTCTATCACTTTCAGTTCTGCTCTGATGTTAGTTATTTCTTGTCTTCTGCTAGCTTTTGAATATGTTTGCTCTTGCTTCTCTAGTTCTTTTAGTTGTGATGTTAGGGTGTCAAATTTAGATCTTTCCTGCTTTCTCTTGTGGGCATTTAGTGCTATAAATTTTCCTCTACACACTGCTTTAAATATGTCCCAGAGATTCTGGTACATTGTATCTTTGTTCTCATTGGTTTCAAAGAATGTCTTTATTTCTGCCTTCATTTTGTTATTTACCCAGTAGTCATTCAGGAGCAGGTTGTTCAGTTTCCATGTAGTTGAGCGGTTTTGAGTGAGTTTCTTAGTCCTGAGTTCTAATTTGATTGCACTGTGGTCTGAGAGACTGTTTGTTATGATTTCTGTTCTTTTCCATCTGCTGAGGAGTGTTTTACTTCCAACTATGTGGTCAATTTTAGCATAAGTGCAATGTGGTGCTGAGAAGAATGTATATTCTGTTGATTTGGGGTGGAGAGTTCTGTAGATGTCTATTAGGTCTGCTTGGTCCAGAGCTAAGTTCAAGTCCTGGATATCCTTGTTAAATTTCTGTCTCATTGATCTTTCTAATACTGAAAGTGGGGTGTTAAAGTCTCCGACTATTATTGTGTGGGAGTCTAAGTCTCTTTGTAGGTCTCTAAGAACTTGCTTTATGAATCTGGGTGCTCCTGTATTGATGCGTACATATTTAGGACAGTTAGCTCTTCTTGTTGTATTGATCCCTTTACCATTATGTAATGCCCTTCTTTGTCTCTTTTGTTCTGTATTGGTTTAAAGTCTGTTTTATCAGAGGGTAGGATTGCAACCCCTGCTTTTTTTTTTTCTTTCTGTTTGCTTGGTAAATATTCCTCTATCCCTTTATTTTGAGCCTGTGTGTGTCTTTCCACATCAGATGGGTCTCCTGAATACAGCATACCAATGGGTCTTGACTCTATATCCAGTTTGCCAGTCTGTATCTTTTAATTGGGACATTTAACCTGTTTACATTTAAGGTTAATGTTGTTATATGTGAATTTGATCCTGTCATTATGATGATAGCTGGTTATTTTGCCCGTTGTTGCAGTTTCTTTGTAGCATCAGTGGTCTTTACAATTTGGTATGTTTTTGCAGTGGCTGGTACCGGTTGTTCCTTTCCACGTTTAGTGCTTCCTTCAGGAGTTCTTCTAAGGCAGGCCTGGTGGTGACACAATCTCTCAGCATTTGCTTGTCTGTAAAGGATTTTATTTCTCCTTCACCTATGAAGCTCAGTGTGGCTGGATATGAAATTCTGGGTTGAAAATTCTTTTCTTTAAGAATGTTGAATATTGGCCCCACTCTCTTCTGGCTTGTAGCGTTTCTGCCGAGAGATCCGCTGTTAGTCTGACGGGCTTCCCTTTGTGGGTAATCCGACCTTTCTCTCTGGCTGCCCATAACATTTTTTCCTTCATTTCAACCTTGGTGAATCTGACGATTATGTGTCTTGGGGTTGCTCTTTTCGAGGAGTATCTTTGTGGTGTTCTCTGTATTTCCTGAATTTGAATGTTGGCCTGCCTTGCTAGATTGGGGAAGTTCTCCTGGTTAATATCCTGAAGAGTATTTTCCAACTCGGTTCCATTTTCCCCGTCACTTTCAGGTACACCAATCAGACATAGATTTGGTCTTTTCACATAGTCCCCTACTTCTTGCAGGCTTTGTTCGTTTCTTTTCATTCTTTTTTCTCTAATCTTGTTTTCTTGCTTTATTTCATTGAGTTGATCTTCAATCTCTGATATCCTTTCTTCTGCTTGATAGATATGGCTATTGATACTTGTGTATGCTTCACGAAGTTCTTGTGCTGTGTTTTTCAGTTCCATCAGGTCGTTCATGTTCTTCTATAAACTTATTCTAGTTAGCAATTCGTCTAACCTTTTTTCAGGGTTCTTAGGTTACTTGCATTGGATTAGAACATGCTCCTGTAGCTCGGAGGAGTATGTTATTACCCACCTTCTGAAGCCTATTTCTGTCAATTTGTCAAACTCATTCTCCGTCCAGTTTTGTTCCCTTGCTGGCAAGGAGTCATGATCTTTTGGAGGAGAAGAGGCATTCTTGTTTTTGGAATTTTAAGGCTTTTTGTGCTGGTTTCTCCCCATCTTCGTGGATTTACCTACCTTTGGTCTTTGATGTTGGTGTCCTTCAGGTGAGGTCTCTGAGTGGACGTCCTTTTTGTTGATGTTGATACTATTCCTTTCTGTTTGTTAGTTTTCCTTCTAACAGGCCCCTCTGCTGCAGTTCTGCTGAAGTTTGCTGGAGGTCCACTATAGACCCTGTTTGCCTGGGTGTCATCAGCAGAGGCTGCAGAACAGCAAAGATTGCTGCCTATTCCTTCCTCTGGAAGCTTCGTCCCAGAAGGGTACCTGCCAGATGCCAGCCAGAGCTCTCCCATATGAAGTATCTGTTGGTTCCTACTGGGAGGTGTCTCCCAGTCAGGATACACGGGTGGCCAGGGAACCACTTGAGGAGGCAGTCTGTCCCTTATCAGAGCTGGAACGCTTGCTGGGAGATCCTCTGCTCTCTTCAGAGCCAGCAGGCAGGGACGTTTAAGTTTGCTGACACTGCACCCACAGCCGCCCCTTCCCCCATGTGCTCTGTCCCAGGGAGATGGGGGTTTTATCTATTAGTCCCTGACTGGGACTGCTGCCTTTTTTTCAGAGATGCCCTGCCCAGAGAGGAGGAATCTACAGAGGCAGTCTGGCCACAGCAGCCTTGCTGAGCTGTGGTGGGCTCCACCCAGTTCAAACTTCCCAGTGGCTTTGTTTCATGAAAATCTCTTGAACCTCGGAGGTGGAGGTTGCAGTAAGCTGAGATTGTGCCACTGCACTATAGCCTGGGCAGCAGCACAAGACTCTGTCTCAAAAAAACAAAACAAAACAAACAAAAAAAAACCCCTACATTTCCAGGAACAAATAGACTTTCTGAGAATGGTTCTAGTCTAGGGTTCATACCTGATGTGGCTCAGCAAAATCCTCTAGGGACACTCGCCTTATTGTAGTCCATAATGTAAGTATATGCTGGTAGATTCACTCCAATAGATGAAATCAGTTTAAGTCACAGGGGCTAATTTATCTAAAACATTCACAGATATAATGTATTTCATCCATAGCAAGCTATTTATTCTACTTTTAGTGGAAAAAAAAGTCAAACTCTCCCCTCGCCAAACAGCCCCCTTCATATTTATGACTAATATAGTAACTCATGGTGGGATCCCATTATACCTATTCTCTTCCATACTTAGCTGCTCCCCTCAGACCCACATATAAGCTGGACCATTTGGAACCATCTACTTAAACAAAACCTGTGATTAAAAAAACACGTAAAATCTACCATTTTAACCATTTTAAGTGTACAGTTCAGTAGTTTAAGTATATTCACATTGTTCTGCAACAGATCTCTAGAACTCTTTCATCTTGTAAACTGACGCTATACGCACCAAACAACTCCCCATTTTCACCCCCACCAGCTCTTGGCAACCATCATTCTATTAATACTTTCCATTTCTATGAATTTGACTACTTGATATCTTATATAAGTGGAGCCATACAATAGTTGTGTGTGTGTGACTGGTTTATTTCACTTAGCATAATACTATCAAGGTTCATCCATGTTGTTGCCTGTGATAGGATTTCCTTACTTTTTTTTTTTTTTCTTCCCTGAGACAGAGTCTCAGAACAGTCTCTGTTACCCAAGCTGGAGTGCAATGGCATGATCTCGGCTCACTGCAACCTCCGCTTCCCGGGTTCAAGTGATTCTCCTGCTCAGCCTTCCAAGTAGCTGGGATTACAGGCATGCACCACCATGCCTGGCTAATTTTTGTATTTTTAGTAGAGATGGGGTTTCACCATGTTGGCCAGGCTGGTCTTGAACTCCAGGCCTCAAGTGATCCACCTGCCTCAGCCTCCCAAAGTGCTGGGATTACAGGTGTGAGCCACCTGTGCCCTGCTGATTTCTTTCCTTTATAAGACTGAATAATATTCCATTCTATGAGTATACCACATTTTGTTTATCCATTCATCTGTCAATGAACATTTGGGTTGCCTCCATATCATGGGTATTGTGAATAATGTTGCCATGAATATAGGTTTGCAAATCTCTCTTTGAGATCTTGTTTTCAGTTCTTTTGTGTATATACTCAGAAGTGATGTCTTAGTTCAAGCTAACAAAAAATATAGTTTGGGTGACTTAACAAAAGTTCATTCCTCACAGTTCTTAAGACTAGGAAGTCCAAAGTCAAGGTGCTGGCCAGTTCAGTTTGTGGTCAAGGCCCTCTTCCTGGTTTGCAGAGGGCTGCCTTTTTGCTCTATCCTCACATGGTGGAGAGAGAGATCATCTCTCACCTGTCTCTCCTTATAAGGGTTTACTGCCACTCATGAGGGCTCCACCCTCAAGACCTAATTACTTCCCAAAGACCACAGGGCTTCAACATGTGAATTTTGGGGGAATGCAAATATTCAGTCCACAGCAAGTGGAATTGCTGTATCATATGGGAATTCTATTTTTAACTTTTTGAGGAACCTCCATCGTGTTTAAGTGGTGATTATCATTTTACATTGTTACCAATGCCACATAAGTGTTCCAATTTCCCCACATCCTCACCAACACTTGTTATTTTGGGAGTTTTAAAAATAGTAGCCACCCTGATGAGTGTGAGGTAATGTGTCTTTGTAATATTGATTTACATTTTTTATAATTAGGCTGAGCACCTTTTCATAATTTTTGTTTGTTGGTCATTTGTATTATCATCTTTGGAGAAATGTCTATTCAAGTCTTTGGACTTTTCTGTTTTTTTTGTTTTTTTTTTTTTTTTTTTTTTTTGGAGATGAAGTCTCGCTCTGTCACCAGGCTGGAGTGCATGGAGTACGGTGGCGCGATCTCAGCCCACTGCAATCTCCGCTTCCCAGGTTCAAGCCATTCTCCTGCCTCAGCCTCCAGAGTAATCCCAGTGGGTTACCGGTGCACACCACCATGCCCAGCTAATTTTTGTGTAGAGACGGGGGTTTTCCTATGTTGGCCAGGATGGTCTCGATCTCCTGACCTCATGATCTGCCTGCCTCGGCCTCCCAAACTGCTGGGATTACAGGCATGAGCCACCACTCCCGGCCCCATTTTTTAGTTATTTGGTTTTTTGAGTTGTAGGAATTCTTCATATATTCTGGATATTAACCTCTTATCAAATATATGATTTGTAAATATTTTCTCCTATCCCATAGGTTGCCTTTTCACTCTGTTGATTATGTCCTTTGATGCACAGACATTTTTAAGTCTGATATAATTCCAATGGTCTTTTTTTCTTTTGTTGCCCATAATTTCTGTGTCATATCTAAGAAATCATTGCCAAATCCAATGTTGTGAAACTTTCCCCGTGTTTTCATCTAGTTTTACAGTTGTCAGTCTTACATTTAGGTCTTTGAGTTTTTTAATATATAAGGGTCCAACTTCATTCTTTTGCATGTGCATATCTAGTTTTCCTAGCACCGTTTGTTAAAGAGACTGTCCTGTCCTTATTGAGTGGTCTTGGTACCTTTGCTAAAGATGATTTGGCCATATATGTGAGAATTTATTTCTGGACCCTATTCCATTGGCCTGTATGTTTGACTTTGTGCCAGTTCCACATTATTTTGATTACTGTTGCTTTGCAATATGTTTTGAAATCAGGGAGTGTGAGACCTCCAACTTTGTTCTTTTTCAAGATTGTTTTGGCTATTCAGGGTCCATTGAAGATTCTAGATGAATTTTGGCATGGAATTCTCTACTTCCGTGAAAAATGCCATTGGGATTTTGATAGAGATTGCATTGAATCTACAGGTCACTCTGGGTGACCATGAGATGTCTTTCCATTTATTTGTGTCTTTAATTTCTTAGTAATGCTTTACAGCAGGGGTCCCCAACCCATGGGCCATGGACCAGTACTAGTCTGTGGCCTGTTAGGAACTGGCTGCACAGCAGGAGGTGAGTTGTGGGCAAGCAAGCATTACTGCCTGAGCTCTGCCTCCTGTCTGATCAGCTGCAGCACTGGATTTTCATAGGAGCTTGACCCTATTGTGAACTGTGCATGTGAGGGATGTGGGTTGTGCACTCCTTATAAGAATCTAATACCTGATGATCTGAGGTGGAACAGTTTTATCCTGAAACCATCCCCCACTGCACTGTCCACCCTGGGTCCATGGAAAAACTGTCTTCCATGAAACCAGTCCCTGGTGCCAAAAAGGTTGGGGACTGCTGCTTTACAGTTTTCAATGTATAGGTCTTTTGTCTTAGTCTGTTCAGGCTACTGTAACAAAATACCTTAGACTGGGTAATTTATAGATAACAGAAATTTATTGCTCACAGTTTTGGAGGCTGGGAAGTCCAATATCAAGGATTTGGTGCCTAGTGAGTGTTTTCTTCCTCACAGATGGCACACTCTAGCTGTGTCCTTTCATGGTAGAAGGGGAGCTCCCCAGACCTCTATTAAAGGGCACTAATCCCATTCATGAGAGCAGAGCCCTCTTGATCTTATCACCTCCCAAAGGCCTACTTTTTAATACCACCACATTGAGGATTACATTTCAGCATACGACATACATCAACATACAAATGTGGGGGAAGACACAAACATTCAGCCATCACATATCCCCTTGGTTAGGTTTATTCCTAAGTATTTTATTCTTTTTGATCCTATTGTAAATGGAATTGTTAAATTTTTTTGGATCATTCATTGTTAGTGTATAGAAATACAACTGATTTGTGTGTGCTGACATTGTATCCTACAACTTTGCTGAATTTATGCTTCCTCTTGATCACACCATCCTCTGCTGGGGAAGAGCTAGGGTGAGCAAAATCCACAAACTTTCCTAGCCTTTTGGTGCGGCCTTTTCCTGGCTTTGCATTTGCCTAAATGCTGCAGTTTCCCAATTGGTTTGTAGAGTTCTCACAAAGATATTCTGGCCCATATATTGTTAACTCAGCATCTCTGGGAGAATGAGGACGTGGAGTTCCCAAGTCCATCATCTTGCTGACATTACTCCCATCTACCAGTGTTAGCAAAAAACTAGTATTATGATTCATATATGATATTTGCATATACAAATATGCTAGTAAAATTTCTGATTCATGTATGATATTCACATATATGAATATGCTAATAAAATTTCAGAGTATATTGATAAAAAGTGCTTATCCAACAAGTTTTACTTATCTACTTATCTCCTGGTGGTCTGTATCAAAATCAATCTCATTCTTAGAGATGATTAAGTTTGGCCCAATAAAAAATTTTCCCAAATATGGCCAAAAAAACTCAGATTTTAACTCTTGAATCCTGGGACCCTCAACCCGAAATCTTCTCATGATTATTTTAGAAGAAAATTTTCCTCTGGTTGGGGAAGGTTTTGATATCCCCAGTGTAATGTACCTTCCCTAATTATTTTGGAAACTACTGGTTTCAAAGATTATATAGTAACATTAGAAATCCTGTGTGTTTAGTTTTGAGAAAACACTCCAACAACAGGAAGCACCTGCTAAATGGAAGGCATTGAAACATTAACTTTGTATCACATGCACTTTTATTACTTTAGGTATAAACATATTTTTTAACTCATTAAAATTTTGATTTCAATTTCTAAGTGATTATAAGTTCCAGTGGACTAAATGCATTCTAGTTGATCTTGTTTTGTGATCACTCTACTGCTGATTAGAATCTCTACTAGAAATTTTGTATTTTCAAGAGGAGGAACAAAGAGCAGAAATGGGATAAGTAAAATTTTAACTATCTTCTTGGGTTCAATTGTATTGCTCTGGTGAGAGAACTCAGCAGCAGGCAGAAGAGGACAAAGGCATGATGCATATTCAATGAGTAATGCACTTATAAGTAAGTAAGTTTCTTTAAATATAAAACATATTGAAGATAATAATACTCTATTCCTAGCTAAGGTTATAGTCTTGTCTTCTCATGAGAGTAAATATCCTTGAGGACAGGTACCACCTCTGTTCAAAATTGATCCTTCCCAACCCCTACTTCCACACTACCCCATACATTTGTAGGCAGGCACTAGATTGAGCTCAATAAATGTTTTGAGGAGTAACTAACAGAGTTATCACAACAGCTTCAGTTAAACTTAGAGCTATTTCTACTTGTCTGATGAGTGTCATTTTTTGTTCTGTAGTCTCTCCCTAATGAATCCTTCTTTTTAGTAATTCTTAAAATTCTATTGGAACTCTAAAACAGTTGAAAAGAGAGCAGGCATAGGGCCATACCAGTCATTTCCAAGATAAAAATGGTCTCAGATAAGATTCTAAAGAAAGTCCACTCCTCTTTGTATGTTTCAAAATGGCTTCAAGTGTTGTTTTGCCATTTAAGTGTGAATGTACTTGGCTTATGAAAGTAGATAGAAACTCAAAATTATTACTAATAGTGAAGTCATGATTTTTTAAGAGATTGAGACAGCAAATAAAATTGGAGAAAAATTCTTCTTTATTTAAAAATACCAGTAATACTGACAGACTTCAAAAGCAATTCACGCTTCCAGAATACAAAGTACTTAATACATATTTTCAAACCTGTTTGCATTTCAAACAAAGTTAGCATTTTTGTAAATCAAATTTGATAACCCGACTAAAAATATTTTCCAGCTTTATTATTTAAGGAGCTGCACAACCTTTAAAGTGGGGACCAGGAGGCAGGCAGAGGCAGAGAGACAGAATGCACCCAGGACTGCGCAGCAGTCTACAGCAACATGTCCCACAACTTTGGTGCTGGAAACACAAGTAATGCACAAGACAGCTGCCCTCCAGTGTCAGGATCCTGTGAAACAGCATATCAAAAGATCGCCAGCTTCTTATAATTTACACACTTTCATTTAGGATTGCTTTTTTAAGAAAATCTTTAAGAATGCCATTTTAATTTAATATCCAGAACCCTGAATTTAAAAAACTAATGAAAGAAATTAACTGTTACCATCAAAATGGTTGTTGCTGAGCTGTGTGAGTAGGAATTCTATGCTTTTTTAGATGCAAGAAAATTAACACATAATGCAAGTTTAATTTGAAATCACACAAGTTATGTATGTAGGCTCAGATAGTAGCAATGTTCACTTTTATTACTAATAGCTTAACTGAAACAGCCATCTATTCATTCCTCCAGCAGGAATAGCAGCACCAAGATCTTCTAAAATTCTTTACATATAAAGCTTAAGTCATTATCCAAGTCCCATTCTTTGCATGCTCCAATTCTTGTTATCTTATTTAACATAAAAGCAACAGGATTTGGAGAGTTACTATTTGCTGTATTAAAACAGTTACACAGCATCTTGTACTGTCAAAAAGCAAAATACTGTGAATGGCAGCCTGTCTTCACAGCTCTAAACTTGAAGCTGCCAAACAGTCACTGCTTGTGCCAGCAGTGGTTTTCCACAGAAAAATAGCAGAAACTAAAGGAATCATGGCACAATGGATTTCTGAATTATTTTGTCTACCATTGGTCCTGGGGCTTAGTACCTTCCCCCTTGTAGACTATATCTGCTGATCATTCCAGAATCATCTTTAATGAAGGAAAGGCATCAGGTCATATAGCGGGTAATGGCTCTCAGAGCATAAAGGAGTTCTGCTTGCATCCTAGCTTCTATAAGAAGCAGATTAACATGAACCTGAATATAAAATACAACATCATATAAGGAAGGGTTACAAGCATTCACAATCAGTTTTTCAGTGAATCTAATGAACACATAAAATAAGTACACTTCCTACACTTCCTATGTAGTACAGAATAACTTAGCCTTGGGTTTGTTGAACAGATTATAAATTTCTCAAAACAGCAGCTATCTTTTTTTTTTTTTTTTTTTTTTTTGATGCACAGTTTCACTCTTTCCCAGGCTCGGGCGCAGTGGCACGATCTTGGCTCACTGCAACCTCCACCTCCTGGGTTCAAGCGATTCTCATGCCTCAGCTTCCCATGTAGCTGGGACTACAGGCGCATGCCACTATGTCCAACTAATTTTTTGGTATTTTTAGTATCACCATGTTGGACAGTCTGGTCTTGAACTCCTGACCTGAAGTGATCAGCCTGCCTTGGCCTCCCCAAGTGCTGGGATTACAGGTGTGAGCCACCGTACCTGGCCTAATATTCTTTTTGGATAGATTGAGCTTTCATTTATATTTTATCATGTTTCTTGGAGGTTTGTTACATGTCAGAAAATCTAGACACTGTTTTATCAGAATAGCAACTTCCCCTGCCAAATCATTATTCAGTAATTTCTATAAAGATGTTTCAAAGAGAACAGACACTTCTACCTATACACAGCTTTTATAAAACAGTCTTCTATGTGCTGACAGCCATGCCAGCACTTCTGAAGACGGGCCAGCCCACCTGTGTTCCCTGTCTTTATTCTTTTACTCTATCAACATAATCAGGTTCCCTTCTGAAGGGGTACCTGAGACAGCTGTCCTGGAATGTTTTTCTTTGGGTTGGTAGGGGTGATGGAAAGGGTTTCAGCACCATTAGGTTAGGTGAAGGAGACTACGAATCATTGCTAAGTTACAAAGTAAACAAGCCACAATAGGCACATACCTTCTCAGAGTGCTTGAACTGCCTCCAGAAGCTATCATACATTCTTTTGGTAACCTTTTCAGGAGTGCAAACAACAGTTTTGATATAAACTTTAAAGCTACGATCCAATAGCTGGTTAATTTCACCATAGTCATAATCATCATATCTGTTGAAAGACATAATGAGAATTATGATATTTTCAGTGTATAACCTGTTTTCATCTTACAAAAGTATACACATCAATAGTTAATACTGTATTTTTTCTCTCTTTGTGTAGGCAGCTGTCCCCAAAAATGATAGAGCTTTATAACTGCAGATGAATGAGTGAGTATAAAGGGATAAGAAACAGAGTACTTAGGGAGAGTAACGTAACATTTTTTCTACTACCCAAGTAAATCATTCCTGAAAGCTGACAATATTAACATAGCACTGGGTACCAAGCAATAGTGTATATCTGCAATCATGAACATGTAGCCACACTGAGGAACAAACTATTATTGAGACGGAGTCTTGCCCTGTCGCCCAGGCTGGAGTGCAGTGGTGCTATCTTGGCTTATTGCAACCTCTGCTTCCTGGGTTCAAGCGATTCTCTCACCTCAGCCTCCCGAGAAGCTAGGATTACAGGTGTGTGCCACCATGCCCAGCCAATTTTTGTATTTTTAGTAGAGACAGGGTATCACCATATTGGCCAGGCTAGTCTAAAACTCCTGACCGCAAGTGATCTGCCCGCCTTGGCTTCCCAAAGTGCTGGGATTATGGGCGTGAACCACCGCGCCTGGTTGAACAAATTCTGAAAACAGATTTTGAGTATTATCGAAATTAAGAAACAAATCAATTACATTTGTTATTGGTACTAGTACTTTCTCTATAGATAGATATCTCTAGATCTAGAGATATATATCTAGATCTAGAGATATCTCTATATCTAGAGATATAGAGATATCTGTATATATATCTCTAGATATAGAGATATCTATATATAGAGAGAGATCTCTATAGATAGAGATCTCTCTAGATCTAGATCTCTAGATCTAGAGATATCTATATATAGAGAGAGATACAGAGAGAGATAGATATCTCTCTATATAGAGAAATTTACTTGTATAAATAAATAAAATAAAAATAATTAGAATTACTTTACTCATGTTTCTAGGAGTTTCTGGGGTCAAATGAGAAAAAAGGCAGGGGCTGCGAGGAGAAGGATGGTCTATACTTAGGAGAGCCTATCCTGCTTTAAGCCAAGATGGCTGCATGCACCAGTTGTGTGCGTTGCTCCACTGGGTAATGGATTTCCAATCACATAGGCACTGAAGTCTTCTATTGAGTTTTCAGTGGAAAGGGGACAAAGGTCTTGCAAAGCTGGTTCTACCACCATTCAGGAGGCTAAAGTCAATAGTCTGGCTACTGATTAGTGGGAAATTAGTTTAAAGTTGGTCAGCTGTACTTCAAATGCCAGATCCGTTTAGAGTAGATTAAATAGGGTTTGTAGGTTTTGACCAGAGTCTCTAATAGAAAGCCTGATTTTACAGCAAAAATAGTTAGCTAGTAAGCACTGTAGCTCAGAGTTTGTGTGCATGTGTGAGAATGTGGTATACAATGACTGCATTTTCAATGTAACATAGTAACATGGCTGAAAACCTAACAGCAAGGACATGAAAGTTTTGCATTTTGATTACGTATTATGAGAGCAAGTACTCCTCAGAAGGAGCCTAAGAACAGCCAGAGGGGCAATATAAGGGCACTGATTTCCAAGGAGGTAGAAACATAAGTGTATCAAGAGATAGATTATATGAAGAGAAAAGATACTAAAGGTGTTCAGTGACAAACTTTGTTCTAGGACCAGCTTGCTTGTCCTCCCTTTCCTGGAGGCAGCTGTCATTCAGTTCTTGTCAAGGTCCCTAACTCTCCCTCCTGCCTAGCTAGGAAAGAGAAAAACTAAGCTGCAATAAAGTGGTTCTTTGAAGCATAAATAGCATAAAAATAAGTTATTGGGGAGGGGATGGGTTTTGATTATGTGTGTGTCTATGTGCATGTGCGCTCCAAGCACTTGAATAATTTGGCCCAGAGGAAAACATCTCTTTATAAACACAGAAAGAAGACTAACCTTATTCCAAACATGCAGTGAATATAGTTCCAAATTGCCCGTCTAAGCATTGAGGTATCAACATCTTTGTGCATTGCCATTGTATTATAAGTAAGATTGTAAGCAATGTGAAATTTTTCATCAATCAACTGTCCCACATCTGGATAAAGGCGATTTACCAAAGAATAACCATGATCTTCCCAGCAATAGTCCTAAATACAGGGAATAGAACAAATGTGAATAAATGTGGTCAAGTACAGTTCTATATCTATAGCTCTGTAGCATGGTAAAAATCATTGTCATTTGGCTGACAATCCAACTGGCTTTTATCCCTAACTCCCAGCTTCACTTACACTCCAATCTTTTTTTCAATTTCCATACTGCAACATGCAAAAGGTTGTGTTTTATAACTCAGTGAGTTTAAAAACTAATAGTCTCATCTCAAAAAAAAAAAAAAAAAAAAAAAACTAATAGTCTCTTCCCCTTACACATCGGCCTTTATCTCTTTCACTCTCTCTCCACTCAACCCCCCAGATGTGACCAGCTTGGGAGTCCCCTCTCCTTTTCCATTGCTGCAGCCATTCAAGTGGTCTTCAAATTATGAGTGTGTGTGTGTGTTTTAAGAGACAAGGTCTCACTCTGTTGTCCAGGCTAGAGTGCAATGGTATGATCACAGCTCACTGCAGTCTCCAACTGCTGGGCTCAAGCGATCCTCCCTGCCTCAGCCTCCTGAGTAACTGGAACTACAGGCACAGGCCACCTTGCTTGGCTACTTTTAAAATTATTTGTAGAGATAGGGTCTTGTTTTGCTGCCCATGCTAGTCTTGAATGCTTGGCCTCAGTGATTTTCCCATTTTGGTCTCTCAAAGTGCTGGGATTACACGTGGGAGCCACCAGATCTGGCCAAATTTTGTGAATTTTTAATTCAACACATCTATCACCCATTCCTTCTCCTACCTGCACTTCTGCCTTTTAGCCCTATTAACTGAGTCTCCTAATTAGTTTTCCTATATTAAATCTCCTTGCCTCCTTTCTTTCCACCTGAAACAAAACTTAATAAGCCCCTACTTCTTTGTTGCTTTCCTAAAAACACCTCTTTGATAGTATGCCATCACGCTGGTCAAAGCCTACAAACCCCACATAATCTAATGTAAACTGCTTTGACATTTAAGGCACACCTAACCAATTTTAAACATACACCACTAATCAGAAGTAGGAATCTTTAGCTTGAAGCTCTCAGCAGCCAACCAATCTCTTTATAATTCCTTCCTTCACTCTATCCCTCAACCTAAGCTTAATTATTGTCTAGTCTCTTCTACTTACAATACCCTTTTCACCATCCAAATTCTTCAAATCCTAATGTCCCTCCATAAAAAATTTCCAGCCCACATGATGTCTTCAATTTCTAATCTATTGCATAATTATTCTGTAACTCTTCCTTGTGCCTAAATTTTGCCCCTTAGTTTATTTATTTTTATTTTTTGAGACAGGATCCCACTCTGTCACCCAGGCTGGAGTGCAGTGGCTCCATCACAACTCACCGCAGCCTCAACCTTCCAGGCTCAAGTGATCTTCCCACCTCAGCCTCCTGAGTAGATGGGACCACAGGTACATGCCACCACACCTGGCTAATTTTATTTTATTTTTTATTTTTATTTTTTTTGTGGAGACAGGGTTTCCCCTTGTTGGCCAGGCTGGTCGTGGAATGCCTCGGCTCAGGCAATCCACCTGCCTCAGCCTCCCAAGGTGCCGGGATCACAGGCGGGAGCCATTGTGCCAGGCCCCTTAGTTTCTTGAGCAAAGAAACAAAATCTTATGGTTCTCAAATATTTTCATAATTCTGGTAAAATAGTTATTATTTAACACTGGCCCCTAACAATATTTGGGAACGTTGGGAGTATCAACTCATCTGAATTAAATACTTACATATTTAAATATTTACACAATAAAATTTTTAAGATATACATACATTGAAACTACAGTATGATTCCATGGATGAATTAGAAACAGGCTTTCACCTTTTATTCTGAAACAAGACGAGATACTGCCTGCAAAGCACTTAGCATAGTTCTCAAATCTAAGTGGCTGTTTTGTATTTTAAGTCAGACTGAGATATTTCTAGTCAATCATGTGCATACAAGTTGCATTTACCTGGACACGAAATGTTGGAACATGCATCCCATGTCTAGAGAAATCTTTATAGCCATAACTAGTATCCTCAAAATGACGAGATACAGCTCTTGCTGGTGTAACTTCTTCATCATCTGGGAAAAAAGGCCATTGAAAGGTTTTTAAAAATAGGATGCTAGTTAAAATTGATTTTACCCAAAGGAGTAAAAATGGCATAACTCTTTCTCTGATACTGAGTGACCAATATCAACCAAAGTAGTCTTACAATTATACAAAGTAGTTTACTTGCTAGTAAATAGAATGTAGTAAAAGGAGATTTTCTGTTATAAAATGAAAACTCATAGTTGAATTCTCTATGCCTTTTATTGCCTCTTTCATAGACCCTTTCTCTCTCCTCCCATTCCAATTTATATGTATTAGGTTCGACTTATTCAAAGTATGAACATACTTTTGGATAATTTTTAAGATAACTATAAAAATCAGCTATGCTCCAAAATTTAGCACTTAGATTATTTTTGTTGAATATTAATGACATATAATATGTAACATGATCAAAGAAAGAAATCCCATGGGTTAACATTTTTACAGTGCTGCCTGCACTGTGCCTAAGACTTTCTGGACTATCATCATGTTTAGGAGTTGATGAGATTATAGTTTCATGTAAGTGTATCATTAGATGACAACTCTACATCTTTAGGCATGGAAACAAAAATTTTTCCTGGAAGAAAAAAAAGTGAACATCCAACCTCCATTTAAACAAATTTGATTGTTTCTTTGCTATTAAGAAACTCCGTGCTCTTTCTCCCACTCTATTGTATTGTCAAAATACATCTGGAGACACTTTATAAACTTTTTCTCCTTTAAATTACCTGGTTTATATATTATCTCCTGTAGCCTGCATATAGATAAAGGTTAAACCTAGAGGATTTAGGTTGTTGGTAATTTAATAAATATCTCCTTTTCACAAATCATATAATTTTTGTTGTTGTTTTTTTAGAGACGGGAGTCTTGCTATGTTGCCCCAACTAGTCTGGAATGCCTGGCTTCAAGGTGATCCTTCCACCTCAGCTTCTTGAGTAGCCGGTACTACAGGTACAAACTGCTGTGCCCAAAAAAATCACAGAATTTTAACTCTAGAAGCAATCTCGGGACTATTTCCTCATATTAAAGAAGAGAAGCGTGGGCAATATAGCAAGACCCCATCTCTACAAAAAAAATTTAAAAATTAAGCAGGCATGGTGGCATGTGTCTGTAGTCCTAGCTACTCAGGAAGCTGAGGCAGGATGATCGCTTGAGCCTAAGAGTCTCAGGTTACAGTGAGCTACAATCACGCCACTGCACTTCAGCCTGGCAACAAAGCAAGACCCTGTTTCTTAAAAAAAAAAAAAAAAAAAAAAAGAGAAAAAAGAGGGCACTCATATGTTAAGTGACTTAGCCAAGTTCACAAAGCTTATTAGAAGTAATTTTAGTGCCAGAATCCAAATTAAATGTCCTCCCCCTTAGTCTAGGATGTTTTCACTTATGACCTTTTCTTAGTTGCTTGCTTTAAAAATTATTTGTAAATAGGAATACCTATGCAATAGTCTCTCTAAAAGGAAGGACATATTTAGATTGATGCTTTAAAAGTTATTTAAATTCTCTAAATAAAAAGTTGAGTTTGCAATAATTATATTGACTATATAATGGTTGTTCTTACCTGAAGAGAAGACAAACATACTCTCTCTTTTTTCTATTTCAAAACGTGAAGCCATCTCTTCCTGACTTGCCTCTTCTTCATCTCGACATTCCTGTAACTGCCTCATCTTTTCCATGAGGGCTTCAACCTCAAAGAAAGAATCACTTACCTGAAGAAAAAATACAATTAATGTTACATGTGGCAGACATAGAATATATATGAATTATCTTTTAAGTCTGTCTCATAAGAATTTATATCTTTTTTTTTTTTTTTTTTTGAGACAGAGTCTTGCTCTGTTGCCCAGGCTGCAGTGCAGTGGCGCGATCTCAGCTCACTGCAAGGTCCACCTCCCGGGTTCATGCCATTCTCCTGCCTTGGCCTCCCGAGTAGCTGGGACTACAGGTGCCTGCCACCATGCCCGGCTAATTTTTTGTGTTTTTTAGTAGAGACGGGGTTTCACCGTGTTAGCCAGGAATGGTCTCGATCTCCTGACCTTGTGATCTGCCCGCCTCGGCCTTCCAAAGTGCTGGGATTACAGGCGTGAGCCACTGCACCTGGCCAGAATTTATATCTTAGTAGAATATAGGGAAAATATTCCTATAATTTTAATGTACATGAATGAATAAAAAACTACTTTGGCCTATTAGGAATACAGACATGCAGATTTTAAAATATAAGGAAAAAAATGATTTTAAGAACACATTCTAATGCTTTTACCTTATAAAATTAGCAATAATGTCATTACCATTTATGCTGTTTTAAACTACTTGTCAATTTAAAGCAGAACTGCGTAAGATAACTTCTACTTGCTTAATCTTTAAATAAATAAGATACACAAAGTATAAGTGATTTTGCATCAACTGTGTACACTGGGCATACATATTGTCAATGTGTGTATCATCTTTAATAATTAGCTTTATTTCTACAATTTACCAATTAAACATGAAAGATGTCTACATGGCTGGAGTTGGCCACCTGACCTCTGCAAATGGATCTGGCAGCTGTCACTTGCTGGGATGACTAGAGCAGTGTCACACATAGAGTAATGGGGCTGACAAAGGACTGGCCAAGTGGTTTTGCACTAGTCAAACTGGTTATACTTCTATACCCTGCTGCATTCTTGCTACAAAAGCTAGATCAAATCTATGCAATTTATACCTTTCTTATAAAATGAATATATTAAGAAGTCTGGGTTGGGCTAGTGGCTCACGCCTGTAATCCCAGCATTTTGGGAGACCAAGGCAGGAGAATCACTTGAGCCCAGGAGGAGTTCAAGGCTGCAGTGAGCTGTGATTGTGCCACTGTATTCCAGCCTGGACAACAGAGAGAGACTTTGTCTCAAAAAGAGAAAAAAAAGTCTTAATCTCAAATCTCAATGTATACATACAAAATTAATGTTTCCCCCCTTATAAATTTATTTTGCCAGGAATGCTTTTAAGACCTCTATCTTCCATTCTTCCTGGCTTCCACCCATTGATCCTTCAGGTAGCAGCTTACATCCTTGTAAACACTGTCATTTACCCCACAAGCTCCAATTATTCTAACACAACCCTCTCCTCTTTCCTTCAGAGGACCAATCATAATTTATAATTGTTATTCGCATGATATTGATTTAATGCAGGCTCCCTTCCCAGACCAAACCTTCATAAAGGTAGGAAATCTGTTTGGTTTACTTGTATATATCCCAAGCCTAGCATAGTACCTGGTACATAGTAGATATTCAAGAAATACTTGCTGGAGAATGACTGTCAGGATAATTCTATATTAAGAGACAATCTATATCACTTGTGCTTTACATTTTCTTTTGATCCAAACAGTTATACTGAAATGCCCAGTATTAAGCCTTTTCTCTAAGACTTTCATGATGGGAAGTGTTTCTATGACGATACTGAAGATTCTTGTGGTGCATGCATGCATTTTCCCCAGTTATTCCTGACATAGAGTCAGTAACCAAATAAAAAATGAGCTGAAAAGGATTAGGTTTCATGATAGGATGACTCAAAGTTTAAAAAAGATCTCTGTCAACTCACATTATCTGTCACTAATTTATTTTGTTTACCTATTCTCCTCTTAAAGAGCCCAAATTTTAAGTATTCTTAGGAAAGGTAATTCTTGATAAATTATATTGAAATAAGAGGGAAAGGAAACAAAGTAGGTTTCTTTGTTCCTTCACTGATCTGCTAAAGTTGGGATTAAAAAAAAATATGGCATTTCATTTTAATATTAAAATGTTAAAATTGTGTAAGAAAACTCTTTTTTCTTTCCCTTTATAAATTACCCAGTCTTGGGTATGTCTTTATTAGCAGCATGAGAACAGAATAATACACCAACACTTAGAAGCAACCAATGTGTTCTTCAGTAGCTACTGGAATAAAGAAATGTTGCTACATCCAGAAAATGAAAAATTATTCAGTGCTAAAAAGAAATTAGGTATCAAGCCATGAACAGACATGGAAGAAATTTAAATGTATATTACTAAGTGAAAGAAGCCAATCTGAAAAGGCTATGTACTGTATGATTCCAACTATATAACATTCTGGAAAAGACAACTATGGAGAGAGTAAAGAAATGAATAAGTAGTTTCCAGGGTTGGGAGGGAGGGAAAATTCTTGTTTGTTTGTTACCATTTGTATCTGAAGAGCTGAGTCAGATACTGGATATGTACCTAAAGAACAAGCCATATCAACTCACTGTCAAAGTGTCATCAGTGTAGGCCATAAACCTTCTAAAAGTATCCAACTTACCTGGGAATAGGAAGCTTATTAGAGAAATAAAAATTATCTTCTTTCACTATTCATTCTTTCAATAGAAGGAGAACTAGAAACAATCAAGTATTTTTTTCTTTAGCCTTGTACTAAATTATTGGTAGCAAGGACAAGAATCCATCTCCTAGCATTCTAGCAACTGAATACTCTCTTGGATCCTCTTCTGACTGCCAAGCTTTGAAAAATAATCAGTGGCCATATGCAGGCCTATAACATGAATCTAGGCAGCTCAAAGGAGGGTGAAACTGATGGTCTTTGGCAGTCCTATGATCAACCTTGGGAAAATTATTCTTTCTTGTGCTAATTTCACCATATGTAAATGCTACCTCTTATTTAGCACCTGACAAATGCTAAGTGCTGTACTTGGCATTTTACTTCTTTAGAGACATTTCATTTAAACCTCACAATAACTTTGTGTTTTACTTTTATTTAGATACGAAAGAACTGAGATTCAGTAACTTGCCCGAAGTCAAATATATAAATTAAAGGCAATTCAACCTGTCAAATCTATTTCAAAGGGATAATATAACTCAGAAAATGCATGTAAAGCATTCAGATGGCTGTGGTCCTGCTTCTAAAATTTATTTTTGAAGCATAAAATAAACCCTTGCTTTTTCACTACAACAAAAGAATGCAGGAGGAGATTTTGATTCATCATATATAGGAATTAAAATTTGCTTATAGAAAACTGAACTTGCTCTGTTTCAAAGGAGTAACAAAACTGAGAATATATAAAAGCCAGGAACAGAAGGAATAGAGGTGAAAGCATTTTAACACATTTACATTCACCTGATATCACCTTCTATATTGGTGCAAAGTTAAACATGAAAAAGAATTTTGAAGAGAGAAATTTCTAGATCAAAGTTGATTAAATCTTCTGAAAGATAAAAAATTAAGAAGCCAGACTGTTTATTTTGTGCAAAAGAGAAGAATGTGATTGGCACAAAAAGTCTCCACCACCAGGCCACACTATTTTCAGCCTTCCCTCATGTCACTGCCGTAGCCAATCAATATTATTTGGTCCTGACGGGACACATGCTGTTGGCTCCTGATCCTAAAATTATCTAAATGTAAACTCCTACAGGGTCTTAGAGTTTTGTACATCACTTTTGTAAAATGTTGTATATCACCTAGACTAGTGATGAGCATGTGAGGCAGTCAATAAAACCCTACTGAATGAATAGATATAGGGGCCCAATATCTCCACAGTCTTAAGAGGGTGGGTTTTTCTAAGACGCCAACTGAAGAAATAATATAACAGCAAGTATTGTGATTAGTTTTATGACAATCTCATGACAAATAATACTTACAGAAACATTTTCTGCTGAGTTGACCGGCATCTCATCCACACTGTGATTGCCATTTGTAATGTCACAGATGCAGTAGTTGCTAACAGAAGGAGGTCTGAATGTGTGGCCACCATCACAATGAATTTCTGGACTGATTCCACAGCCGAATGTGAATGAGGCAAGAGAATGATAGTGTGTGAGTAAAACTACTGCATGTACCAATTCCGCAAGGGACCAGCTGTGCTCTTCAGCTTTTAAAAGTCCCTTAGGGGGAAAAAAAAAGAATATATTTTTGTACTGGGGTGTGGTAAAAGTATACAGTTTATTTTAGTATTTAATTTATTGAAAACATGAGTCATCATACAAAGCCTAGCATAAAATTATCATTTGAAACATGTAGAACCCAGAATTTGCTAATTTTTATGAATATGCATTCACAAATAGAACTTAACATAATCTGTTAAGACATTCACTATTATTTTGATTTTCTGAAATATTGACTTAAAATGTAAGAGAATGCATTTTGCTTAAAAGTGGCTGCTGTATTTCAGATGCTAGATTATGAATGAATTACTGTGTTGTTAGTTCAAAATGTCAAAGCAAATGTAATAAATTTGTGTTTAAAAGTAGAAGCTGCTGTGTGAAACGCCTGTGCTTTGTTTATTATAAGGCGTCCTCAAGGAATTTTTAAGATAGTGGCTTGAACAACTTGATTAAATATTCCTAAATCATCAAAAAGTTATACATAACTTCTATAATTCTTCTATTCAATTCTGTGTCACTTCTGCTTCATTATCTATTTTGTAATCTTGTATAATTTTTCCTTACTTGACAATATATAATAGGCATTGTATTAATATATTCAAATCTTATATCTTCTTGATAATATCTTTAATTATCTAATAGTATCTATTCTATGAAATAGATAAGACCAAAAGATGCATCTCTAAGAATTTATAGTGCATGGTAGACAATTTTAGAGAACATCAATCTACTTTTACTCTATTACCTCTATTAATAAATAGAACCAGAACTAGCTTAACATGGCATTTAAAACGTAACGTAAAGATGCATAACAATGAGATGCCACTTCACACTTATCACAATGGCTGAAATCCAAAACACTGACACCAATGCTGGCCAAGATGTGGGACAACAGGAATGCTGCTTCATTGCTGGTGGGAATGCAAACTGATACCGCCCTTTGGAAGAGTTTTACAGTTTCTTACAAAGGTAAACGTAGGCTTACCGTATTATCCACAAATCGCACACCTAATTAATTATCCAAATGAGGTGAAAACTTTTGTCGACAAAAACCAAAAAACAAAAACCTATACATGAATGTTTACAGCAGCTTTATCCGTAATTGCCCCAAACTGGCAGTAACCAAGATGTCCTTCAATAGGTGAATGGATAAACAAACTATGGCATAACTATACAATAGAGAATTATTCAGTGATAAAAAGAAATGAACTATCAAGTTGTGAAAAAGCATGAAGAAGCCTTAAATGGATGTTGCTAGATGAAAGAAGCCAGTCTGAAAAGCTACATACTTTTGTATGATTCCAGCTGTATGACATTCTGGAAAAGGCAAAACTATATAGAAACAATAAAAAGATGAGTGGTTGCAGGGGTTTAGGGGAAGGGGAAAGGGGGGGAAAGGGATGAACAGGTGGAACCCAGGGCATTTTTAGGGTACTAACTATTCCATATGATATTGTAATGGATGCGTGACATTAGGCATTTGTCAAAATGTGTAGAACGATACAATGCAAAGACTGAACCCTAATGTGAACTATAGAGTTACTAGTAATATATCAATTACAGCAAATGTACCACAGAAATGCTGTAACAGAAGAAAATGTGCATCTGTGGGAAGAGATTCAGGGGGTAGAAAATAGGAACTCTCTGTACTTTCTGTGCGATTTTTCTGTAATCCTAAAACTGCTCTAAAAAAGTCTGAAATGACTCCCAAGATATATTACCCCACTGCTTACCTCAATGTGTTCTTTGGTAATAAGCCAAGGTCTATGGGCTAACACTTTGTTAAGTTCTCCTAAATTCTGTAGTTTTTGAGGAGCATTCTCTAAACCATTGAGCCACTTGGGGTCCCCACCAACATGAAGGAAATCATTTACATGCAGGTTCACTAAGTAGGAGCACTGATGTCTTGCCGCAGCCTTAAAACAAAAAGATTATTCTAATTATAAATATTAAAACCTTGAACTACATATCCTTTTTATTTACAACATGCAAAAGAGCTAATTAAGTTTATTAGTATGTTTTCAAATTTTCCGTAAACTACAGAAATGCAGTTTTTATATAAACATTTTAAAAATTCAAATACTGTAAGAACCTTAGAAATATTCCAAGAACAAACAAAATATCTGATAAAAGTATTTGAACTTTAGACATTTTATCTATATACTTTCAGAACTTCAGATTAAGAAGAAACTTCAATTAAGGTGCCAATCATAAAATAATGGAATATTATTTACATCTTGAACAGGAAGCACCACTTATGTCAATGTGAACTATTTATAATAATGAAACAGAACTTGTGTTCTACTTATTTAATGAAGAATGGTTCTCAGCAATGTATAAATACTTGCTTCTTTTTCTGTTATACTTGAGAGCGTACTTATTTAAAAATAGGAAAAACAGAGACTGTGCAACAGGAATCATATTATATATCATAATCTAAGTATTTATCCCTGTGTTTAAAGCATTAACTGTCTCTTAAAGAGATTAATAAAAATAGTCAAAAACAATTTTTCACTGAATGTTTACAAACCATTATTCCAATGTAGTGACGATAATGTAGGGGTAACGGCCCATCCATTTGCAGTAGATAGTGTTGAGTTTTTAAGAAACTTTCTAAATATTGTGGGTGGAAAACCATCACTAACGTAATGTTATCCAAACGGCCCAAAGCAGCAAAAGAATCTGCAAATAAAGCATGCATCTGTGCGTCTTCACTCCCCACTTGGAGGATCTGTATAAATGAGAGAAAAACCATGGTTACTGAAATGGTAAATTGGTGTTAAGGGAAGAAAATATACATGGGCTACACTCTAAGTATCATTTAGAAGCAGATTAAATTTGGCTTAAGAAAGAGGGGTTACAAATTTAAACTCAACTGGTTGAAAGATACAGAAGAATAAACAGTTACATATTATATAGTAGGGGATAAACAACAAAGGCTGAACATTAAAGGCCATCTAGATAGGCTGCTTGCAGAGTTGGCCAGAATCCAGATAAAGAAGCAGATTTAGATTATCAAATTTGCAGAGCTTGCAAACAGACACTAAAGCCTTTCTTTACAAAACCGCCTACTCTCACTCAATTTAAGGAGAACTAAAATTAACTAATAGCATACACTTCTTATGAAAATAAAGCATAGATGCTTTTATACATATATAGAATTAAAGATCCAATCTAGCACTGATATCAGCCTGTGGAGACAGTCAAGACTAAGTAACTCAGGTTATGGGCACACCTAAACAACATCTAAATATAAGCAGATGTTGTATCACTGGTCAAAAACAAATCTTGGCTTTACTTGATTAAATATGGGTGTTAAAAATACATCATGAAATAACAGAAATCAACACAAGTACAACAGCTTTTTATTCCCACAGATTCACTGCCAAAGAATGATTAACTGCAACCAACTCTGACTAAAACGTGTTGTTGACCAACAGTTCTTCAGATGCCAACATGTGGGTCATGAAAGCTCTTCCTTAAAAGCATACAGTTCACTATGTACTTTCACAAACAACGTACCTCCTTTTCTGGGATGAATCTGCTTGGTCCCTGTCCTAGTGGTCGAGGAATTCTAATGCCAAGTTCCTAGAAAAGAAAATTACACCATCTCAGGCCTTTGGCAGTAAACAAAATGAACTGAGGCTAAAGGAATGGGAGGGAAAAACAGCCAGTCGAACAGAGACAGGCTTGTTTTGATGGTTTGTTTTCATGGCTGTATATACATATCAACTCTTCTGTTAGCATTACATAGCTAACAACAGCTTATAATACAACTCTGATTAAAAACAATAAAACCTGTTTCACTAAAACCAGAGTTTTGCATAAAGTACTTGGCAGAAAGTCTAGAACAGAAAGTTCAGCACATAGCAGCCAACCCTGTGGATCATCAGTGATACAAAATAAGACCAGTGTGTTTGTACATCTAAAACTCAACCAACCCAAATATCAATCCCTGTGCATCGTCAGAAAATGAAAAAGCAGTACTTCCACCTAGGTGTCTTAAACTAGAAAAAGTGTAATTATTATTACATCTAAAACAACACCTCACGGTTAGAATGTAAATTTATGAAAAATAAAAACTAAATTCACAAGAGACAGCACTACAGGGCATGTTTTCTCTGCAGTTAAATAATTTTAGAGAAACTCATTTTGTTTGTAAGTTTGCCTTAAATTAAGTTTTTTTTTTATTTACAGGATGTCATCAATCTTGCCCATATTATATTTTAGAGAAGCTCAAATAATTGAGAAATAGTTTTCTGACATTTGACACAGTGACTCTAGAATCCTGTACCTTATGTGATGGTGTAGTATGGTTAACAAGAACTGAAAATCTGTTAGGGTTTCCTTTCCCTCCCTCACCCTCCCCATATAGTGTGTTTACAGAAACAAAACCAAAATAATATATTTCAACTTTTTGTTGTTTTGAGGCCTATGTCCTATCTAGTGTCATTTAAAATTTTTTTTTAGAATTTATACAATTAAAGATTAACCCCTTCACTCATATATATTATATATATAATTAAATACTCATATAATTCTACTCTCTCCTTACTGCTTTTAAAGTTCTTCATGATATAAACCAGATATTTTCCTTTTAAAGAAAAAAAGTGGGGATGGGGTGGGGGTGGGTGCACAGAGAGAAGGACATGTGTCAGCAATCCAAGAAATCTGGTCCCAGCAAATGAAAGTCTTTAAAGCAGAACAGGCTTTTAAAAATTAAGCAGGAAGGACAAAAGTGAAGGTAATCTTTATTAGGAGACATCAAGATTCAAAGTAGTTTATATTTGCCAACAGAATTCATAAAATAATATTTAAATAAAATAATCTTATACTGGAGGGTGGTGACTTCTCCCTGGTTAGTCCATCCTTACACTGAAGATAGTAATGCTTTAACATTATACCCTTCATTAGAGGAGGTACTTAATTCACTGGTCTGGCCACGTGTGTGTCTCAATTTTAACATCCTGTAATGAATGCCAGAGGACATCCCTGTTATTCAATATATAATTTTGGCACCAATAGCAGCCATTTATATACAATGATGACTCTTAGCTTTTCTAACTGCTGATTTCTCATCCAATTACATACATTTGAAACAATACCTATTGGACAAAACTAAGGCTAAAATTAACATTTATCCCCTCTAATTTCTTTAATCTTGAAAACTGTCTTATTTAAACAAAATGTATTTTAGGAAAATGCCTGTTTCAAGGGTTTATTACTGTTTTATAACTAAGAGACTTGGGACTTTAGTATACGAAAAGGTGTCATTTCAAATGGGGGAAAATGAATTATTCAACAAATAATCTTGGGACAACTGGATAGCCATTCAGAAAAAAAGTGAAGCTGGAACACTATAACATGCTTTACCCCACAATAAATCAGAGTTAAATGTAAGCAAAAAATGAAAACTTAGAAAAAAAGCAAAAAACATTATAGTACTAGAAGAAAACACTCATGGAGTGCAGCAGGCCTAAGAATACCACAAAAGCCAAAAGTCATAAAATATAAGATTGATAAATTTAATGACATAAAAATAAAGACTTTCACATGGGAAAAATAAATATATACAAAGTCAAAAGTAAACAGAAAGCTAGGAATTATATTTGCCACTCGAATAACAAAGGGCTAAATTTTAAAGAAAGACTACTATAAATCAATAAGAAAATCCCCAACAATTTTTTTTTTTTTTTTTTTGAGACAGAGTCTCGCTGTGTCACCCAGGCTGGAGTACAGTGGCATGACCTCGGCTCACTGCAGCCTCCGCCTCCTGGGTTCAAGTGATTCTCCTGTCTCCCGAGTAGCTAGGACCACAGGCGTGTGCCACACCTGGCTAATTTTTTGTATTTTTAGTAGAGACAGGGTTTCACCATGTTAGCCAGGATGGTCTCAATCTCCTGACCTCGTGATGCGCCCACCTCGGCCTCCCAAATGCTAGGATTACAGGTGTGAGCCACCGCACCCGACCAACAATCGTATTTTAAAAATGAGCAAACAACAACAGTTCAAGGAAAAGAAAATACAAATGGTTGAAAAATGCTTGACACTCAAAACAACTGCAAGTCAACTATGCTGAGATACTGTCTTCCTCCAAAAAGATTGCTTAAGATCAAAAAGTTTGATCACAGGCTGTATTGGAGAAAGGGTAGAGAAACTGTCATTAATTGTTTATGTATTGCTGATGAGAGTGTTTTGAAGTATGAGAAAAAAGAGTATAGAGTATATATTACTACAACCGCTAGGAAGGGCAATTTGTAATAGTGATCAAAATTAAAAAGTCCCATAGCCTTTGAATCAACAATTCCATCCTAAGTGTTAACCTACAGATGTGCTCACATTTGTGTAATGCCATATGTAAAAGGATAATCACTGCAACATTGTTTCTAATAGTACGAGGTTGAAAACAATCTCAGTGTTCAATAGAAGGCTGTTTCAATAAAGTTCAGCATGACCATATAATAGAGTAGCATGCAGTCTTTAGAAAAAATGAAGCACTTCTACATGAGTTGACTTTAAAAGCTCTTCAAGTTATACTACAATAATGGGGAAGGGGAGGAGAAGCAAAGTGCAGAATATGTATATATTATGTTATCAGTAAGCAGGAAAAAAAAACAACCTCACTGATTCAATTTCTAGTTATCTTACAAATACACTAGCAGCATGAAAGGTAGTTACCTTTTTAAAAATGTGGCCAGATTGACAGCACATAGGTTTAGAAACAAAGAGGTATACAAATTATATTATTCTGATTTCTCTACCAAATATATAGTTTATATGCCAAATTATTATAAAACAATAGGTTTACAATTCCAAGAAGGTGGCTATGAATGCTTGAGAAACAGAGTATTTCCTATATTTATGGCAAGGGTTCTATGTAATTCTTGTCTTTGTAAGTCCATCCCTATTGCCAAATTTAGTGGGCATATTAATAACACTGTCTCCCCTCTTCCTTAGCCTCCAAATTGAAGAGTCCTAATCTGTAAAATAGGGATGATGACAAAATAATAATACCATCAATCCCAACTATGTGGGATTATAATCTATATTATAAACTATAGAATTTTACAAATTATACAAACGTTGAGTCTTTTGTTATAGATTCTAGTCTTAGGTATAAGGTCTAACAGATTTGGCTGTCTAATTTCTCAGAAGTAGCAGAGGAAGAGAGGGTAAAGTGGGGTTTCTAGACTGTGGCTGGCACCCTAACACTAGTCAATGATATCTGAGAACCAAATTGCCTTTCAGTTTTCTGCTTATTTCTTGAATAACATTGAAAAAGCAACTAGGGCTTATGATAATAAATAGCAATAGCAGCAGCAGCAGCTAACACAAAGTATGAGCTGAGCACTGTTTTAAATTATACTACCTGTAAACAAAGAACATGAGTCTATGATACTAAAGTTTAGAAAGAGTATTTGGTGTTCTACAACATTCATGAAAAAGTCAAGAGTCTTAGATTAATCCTTACCTTAATCTATGAAGCAGGTACTATTATTATCTCCATTTAGCATAACTGATGAAAGCCCTGAGATTTTTTTAATTTTTAAAATTATACTTTAAGTTCTAGGGTACATGTGCACAATGTGCAGGTTTGTTACATATGTATGCATGTGCCATGTTGGTTTGCTGCACCCATTAACTTGTCATTTACATTAGGTATATCTCCTAATGCTATCCCTCCCCCCACCCCCTACCCCACGACAGGCCCCGGTGTGTGATGTTCCCCACCCTGTGTCCAAGGAAAGCCCTGAGATTTGAACCCAAGTATTCTAGCTCAGTCAGTACTAGTGAGTGGTGGAGACGGGGGCTGAATCAATGACATCTGGTTCTAGAGTTGGTATCTTTCATTATTATTCTTTTGAGCCTGTTTAAGACTTCTTGATACCTTGGAGATTCTTACAGATACCACTGTTATTATACAGTAGTAGTCTTGGTTTATAAAAAGTTTCCATTTTCTGGAAAACTCACTTTTGAAACACTTCTTGGTCACATGTTAAATTGGTTACAACTCTTTTCTAGTAGATGCTGATCAAAAAAGGCACTGCGGGTGTTCAATGGGGTGATCATAAGCCAAACTAAATACATTTCATAGCTTCCTATTTAGGTTAATTCAATTATTCCTTCATCTGTAGCTGTAAGAAACTTAACTACAGACTTTGAACAAATTTTGGCCAATCCAGATTCTAGGAGACAGAACTGCCACCAACAAATGGCCTTGTTGAAAAGCAGATGTAGATACTAATCACAGCACTAACCTCACAGGCTCTCTGTGAAGGTGTGGCTGGAAGACTAACATGAGAACAATCTTTTCCCCTCAACAACCTAATAACCATCTTTGAAAGAGACAACAACAGTTTCCACCATCACAATATTACTTGATGTTTCCTCAATGTATAATGCAAAACACTAATTTTCAGAGAGAAAATTCGTAGTGAATGTTGACAGTAGTACCACAGAAAGACTATGTTTTTATTGTATCACTGTATGAATCAATGTTTGTGTACTGAAAAGTACTGTTCCAGTCAGATGTTTCAAATTTGTGAGATACATTTATGCATCTGTATCAATATCCTTAAGTGAAATAATGAATGAATGACAAGTGCAAAATGAAAGCATTGTTGGCTTACAGTATCTACCCACCTGCAAAATTAGTTGAGAAGTAAAAATACACAAATAATTTGAATCATTTTGTTTTCCTCGCTACACTATTACTGTTGTGATTATCACAACATTCACAGTAATTTTATTTTTTAAATTCAAAAGCAGCATGTGTTTTTTGAAAAACATTTCAACAAGGTAAAGATATGTTATATAAAAAGTGAAAGTTCCCATCCCACTCGCCCTTCTCTGGGAGATTGCCTATAGCTGGGTGCTGGCCTTTTGACATTCAAAAAATTTAAATAGAAATGGAGAGATCTAGAAGTGTTAGAAATATGCCTACTATAGCAAAATGTACTAACAATTATGTTAATATTGTCGTTAATACTAATAGGTAATTCAGAAATACTGAAAGTCCAGGTACTTTTTTTTTTTTTTGCCTTCTATGAACTATATTTTAGAAAAAAAAACTTACTGACTTTAAGTTACTGCATTTGTAATACTTAGGCCATATTTGTGCCCTATACTTTGCTCAGGAGTTCCGTTTCTTGAAAGTGTTTTAAAGCATTATGGAAGCTAGCTATTTGAAAGAATTGTGTTATTCTTTTTGTAAAGTGAATAGTTTTCCTATAAAGCATTCCTTCCTAAGTTATCTTCTCACATGTTGGGATGTATTAAAAATGAAATACAACTATACAAAGCTTCCTGGTTTCCTCAACACAATCCCATAAGCGCTGTAACAATATGCAAGCCAAAATCTATTTCTTTATCTTTTAGTTTACAAAGCTATCTTTAGAAATTCTAGATCTGAGCAAGAACCAGGACTCTGCACACAAACATCAGCAGAAATAACAGATCTATTCAAGCATGATGATTGGGGCTCACTTCTACTCAAAAAGAGAAAAGATCTATTATGACCCGCAAACAGAAACTGTAAATGTCAATTCAACACTTTCATACTGTTTTCACTTTTTGGTAAAGTTTCCAAAGCGATACTGTAAGAGATTTTTAAAGATTGTTTTATTATCTGTAAACAAGGAACATCTAATATGTCCATAAATGTTAAAATCTCAAAAAAATATTTGGTGCTTTACAACCTTCATGACAAAGTGTCTTCATTTAAGTTTCTATGAATATACATAGTATACTGATAATAGACTCCATTAAAGAAATCACGAAACCACGTCATTTTAGTGAGTAAAGCTGCAGAGAAAATAATTCACATTTAGATTTCTTGAACTAAGGCAACACTCTGACAGCACCTGATTTCAATCCAAATTTAAGGTTCAAGTTTTACCTAAGGTTACATTAGTAACTTTCAAATGGTTTCCTATTTGCAACCACTTAGAAAAAAACACAAAATGTTACAATTAAGTACCTCTTTCTAAAGGACAATTC
Source organism: Pan paniscus (assembly GCF_029289425.2). NCBI lineage: Eukaryota > Metazoa > Chordata > Mammalia > Primates > Hominidae > Pan > Pan paniscus. The sequence goes on from NC_073254.2 coordinate 129,017,839, forward strand.
AGAAAAGGGATGGCTTAATACGCAAGAGTAAACGCTGTGCATAACGTCATAGAGCTTGCAGGACACACTTATTCCAGGCAACATCATCTCTTCCCTGAGTCAAATGTGTTTTTTTTCTTTCTCTCTCTTTTAAGTAGGAGGCAAAGGGGATGAAGGTGGCTAAATAATCTGTTTTCACAAGACAAGACAATCGAGGGGGCATATCCACAGGCTGTTTCACCCTCAAGACTCGAGGTCTGCTGGATTTCTGACTTGTGGAGACTTGTCCAGACGACAATGTTATTTACGTATTGGAGACTTTCATTTACATGACCGCGGCCGCAGTCTCTCCCAGCTTAGCATTTTCTGCCCAGGGACGACTCACGGTGCGCAGGTCTCCCACCCACCGCAGGCAACCCCTTCCCCCGAGGGGCGCAGGAGGGCCGGGACGCTGCTCCCCGGGAGCCCGCCCTACCTGGGGAGCGTTTTCGGATGCTGACCGGGAGCGACTGTGAGGAGGCAACGTGACCTCCGTGTTGCACAGGGCAGCTCGGCCGGGTGCCCACCCGCCCAGGTACCCAGCGGCCCGCTCAGCCCCTCGCCCAGGTACCTCGTCCTGGTCGCGGCCCCCGCCGCACTGCTTGCAGCCCAGCAGCCCCGAGACCGCCAAAGGGGCCGTGTACGCCTCGTTCGCGGCGGCGGCCAAGCGCATGTCGGCGCGGGGACGGCTGCGGACGCGCGGAGGCGGCGAGCGCTGGGCAGCCGGCCGCGGATCCCGGCTGCAGCGCCTCAGTCAGCACGGACGGCGGGGGGCGGGGCGGCGCCGACAAACAAGCCGCGCGGCCCCGCCCCGCGCCCGTCATTTCACCGCCCTGGCGGCCACGCAAGCCAATGCGGGCTCGCGTCTCCGCAAAGCACCGCCCCTCCGGCGCGGAGGCTGGGAACTGGCGGTCTGACGCGGCGAGGTGAAAAATCACCTCGGGGGCCCAGGTTACCCACGAACAGCTAATTCTCAGGTACGGAATGGGCTCTGGAGGGCCGCGAGGTGAGCGTGCACTGTCAGGAAGGTGCAGCACGAGTCTTCGGGCTTCAGGGACAGGGGAATCTGCCCCCTACACCCCTGCTCGGCCATTTACCTAGAACCAAACAGCAGCCAACCTCGACACTGATTCTGACAGCACCAGGAGTAATGAAGTTCTCTAAATTCGATAAACTATTGAAATTTCCCTTCTTCCTTTCCCATAATGCCCAAACGACGCTGAATCGGCAGCAGAATGCAGGACTTTGGCCTATAATCAATGCAAAATTCATTTTGCTAAGCTACGTAAAAGCTATAAATATCACTCCCCTACACAGATAATAAAACTTGGTAGCCTATCTCTGAATCGTCTTTTTTCCTCTCAAGTATATTCGAAGGCTTTACAATTTCTAATATTCCTTCATAAGCGCCCTCCCTGGGTTATAAAGAGAGAATTTCAATCTCTGAAATCGGATGAGGAACTTGGGAAAATACAGGTTACAAAGGAGAAAAACAACTGACATTGTTGGGCCCAGAACCCAGATCCCTCCAGTCCTGTGTCAGTACTATTTCTTTACATAACTCTATTCTCTCTCTTTAAAAGAAACAAATTCCTAAATTAGATCTCTTTTTGCATGTTTATGCTGTTTTCAAAGCTTAAGTGCTCAGGTTAAAAAACAAAAAAAGTTGGAACATTCTGACAAGGAAACAAGTGGAATTTATAGCAGTAGTTATGGCCACAGAACAGGACTCATAAATGAAAATAAGTTTCAGTCTTAGAAGTGACGCTACCATGTCTCAGTGAAGACTAAGTTACTCTTTTAGCTCTTCAACTATCATGTTTAAAGTGGCATGTCAAAATGGTTAATTTTTATTTATCTCCTAATAAATAAGATAAATGATACATGTTCTCTGTACTGCTTTTAAAAAATAGCTAACGCACCCAAAATATTTTTTACTGGTCAAAAGAAGCAATTTTGAGTTAATGTCGATATAGAAGAAAAGGCTACAGAGGCTTCCAAGCTCTCATCCACTGAGCACAGCCACAAAAACAAACAGTACAATCAAATGCCCACTCAGCCGTAAGCAAATACAAAAACAAAACAAACCCAGTACATCATGCAATTTGCAGCAATATGACATACCCTGCAAGATAAACTGGTTGTAAATGAATGAGTTGGACACATAAATGCACTTGATGTATGGGATTGTGAGCTGCAAAAGCTAGTTAGGTAGAAGTATGTGAAAAATGATGACTCTGGTTCTAGAAGAGTTGAGGTATGATTTTATTTCTGAAGGAATCACAGTTTTAGTTGTCTAGTAGGGCATAATCTTAGTTATGACATTTGTAAAATGAGGAATGCTTATCTTTCCATTTTCTAATGAGAGGCAAGGGAAAAGCACGCATTCAGTTAAATCAAAAGTGGCTTAAAATAAGTAAATGCAAGTGAAAACTGCTAACTGCATGCATATAGTAGTCTGATACTTAGTGCTTGATAAATATTTATTGAAGAAATATTTCAGATATACTGAAATTGTATAGGAAGCTCCAATTAGGATTCCTTTTTTCCCCAGATAGTTTCAAATTATTATTTAATGCTATCTTATGTGAAAAGAAAAATAATTTTAATTTAATATTCTAATTTAGTGTTTTATGGAGAACCTTCAAGCCATTAAATGTCAAGATTCCTTTATGGTCTCTATAAAGACTGACCTAAATTCCTCAAAGAGTACTAATTTCTTGTTCTCTGCTATAGAGCACTAGAGTGAATTAGTCACTCTATTCTCCAACATAAAAAGGTTGCCTCCAAATAAGTTTACAGTAACCAAGAGTTCCAACAAATGTATTTTTAAAATTTTTTTTCTTTTTTTTTTTTTGAGACAGAGTCTCGCTCTGTCAGCCAGGATGAGTGCAGTGGCATTATCACAGTTCACTGCAGCCTTGACCTCCAGGGCTCAAGTGATCCTCCCACCTCAGCCTCCTGAGTAGCTGGCACTACAGGTAGAGGCCACCACACCCGGCTACTTTTTAAATTTTTTATAGAGATAGGGTCTCATTATGTTGTCTAGGCTGGTCTCAAATTCCTGGACTCAAGCAATTTTCCCGCCTTTGCCTCCCAAAGTGCTGGGATTACAGGTGTGAGCCACCACACCCAACCCAATAAATGTATTAATTAACCTGCATCTATCATTGTGCAGATTTAACTTTTGAAATGTTTTGTTTCAAACAATTCAATAAAAAGTATTTTCCAAGGATTTCGAAGGTAGGCCTGATGTTCTGAAGGTGCTGCTCCTCTCAACCTCTAGGGCTGAGCACATACAGGCATGCAATAAACATCTGCTGAAAAGATGAACATCCTGAACACAGAACAGTGATTACAAAGGGCTGTGTTTTTGATATTTACCACAGGTTGTCAGTACAGGCCAGAGCTACCTTACAAAGTCTGCTATTTAAACATTTAATTTTGATATTTCTTTTTTTTTTTTTTGAGACGGAGTCTCGCTCTGTCGCCCAGGCTGGAGTGCAGTGGTACGAACTTGGCTCAGGAAGAATCCTGACATTTAATCCAAGAAGTAATAGTAATTCTGAAATATTTCCTTTCTTTTAAAAAGATTTTGGTCAACTTAGTCAACTGTATCAAAGTGAGGTTCATTGCCTCTACATCTGTCCTTAGCAGTAATGCACTCAGCCTTATTTTTCTGAAGAGCAAGCTGATAATCTATGTAAAAGCAGAGTGGTGTCAAATGACTTGATTTTAACAGAGAACTATGAAATATTAGGGGACTCTGCACTTGGAATGGTGGTTCAAGATAGGCTTCCTGAAGGAAAAAGACACCTGAGCTACAGCTTAGAGTATTAGTAGAGGCCTTGGAAAGAAAATTTGGGGGAGAGTTTGGGAGAATAGACACAGAGTTCTAAGTAAAAGATCTAGCATATGCAGAGGCCCAGAAAAAGGAAAGAGTGATCCATTAGGGAAGCAGAATACAGGAAGCTCAATGGGTCTGGAAAAGAGGGTAAGGAGAGTAACGGAAGGAGTTTAGGTAAAAGATAAGCAGTAGGCCGGGCGTGGTGGCTTACGCCTGTAATTCCAGCACTTTGGGAGGCCGAGGCGGGGCGGATCACAAGGTCAGGAGCTCGAAACCATCCTGGCCAACATGGTGAAACCCCGTCTCTACTAAAAATACAAAAAAATTAGCTGGGCGTGGTGGTGCGTGCCTGTAGTCCCAGCTACTCTGGAGGCTGGGGCAGGAGAATTGCTTGAACCCGGGAGGCAGAGGTTGTGATGAGCCGAGATCGCACCATTGCACTCTAGCCTGGCAACAGGAAAAAAAAAAAAAAAGATAAGCAGTAATGAGGGAGTGTTAAGCTTCATTAAAGAATACGGATTTCATTCTTAAGGGTACTGTGGAGTTACTGAAAGTTGTAAACTGTAGAGTGACATCAGATTTGCATGTCAGCTAAGGTTTGGAAAAATATATTGGAAGGGGCAAAACTAGGGGCAAGGAGATGAGTTAGGCTGCTGAGGCAATCTTGGCAAGGCAAGAGGGCAGTCTTCGGAACAATGGGAAGGGAGAGAAGTGCAGAAGATGACAGTGGATTTTGTCTCTCCAGTATGGTAGTTAAGTTCCTTGAGGGAGGCAATCATGCCTCAAACTCTTGTTTTTGAAATTTAGGAGATAAATCTCAGATTATCTGCTCTCCTGACCAAGTGGCTTCCCCGAGCGCATTAGGTCTTTAAAAAGTATAATCAATTCATGACAAGGAATAGATATATTTTAGTAGAAAAAGCAGTAATTAGGTTAAAAGGCATAATCATACTTTTATGGACCACATGTTAAACCCTGTACTATAGATTTGCACATCTCCTCATTGGAATCAGAATTATACTTAATGCAGTAATTGGTTAGAAAACATACAGCAATGGTTTTAGCCATTAAACCAAAGAACTCCTTTAAGAGTGGGAGTGGGATTTGTTACATTTATGTGGTTTAAGCATTCTTGAAAAATCCCCTATTGTCATTTAAAACGTTTCATTTAGAGCAAATGCTGGTTTATAAGACTACTTCTGCTTACTAATTTTGTCTAGATTTTTCTCCTCCAGCTCATATCTTCCTGTTTTTATCTACATAGCTTGTCTGCTAAGCACTTTTTCCCTTTTCAACATCATGTTTTGGGTACATTAAGATCCTTTTAGCACTGAACTTTAAACTGATCCTCTTATTTGCTCTATACTTTTTTTTTTTCAGTTCTTCAATTTTTAGAATTATATCACTTTAAAGGAGCAAGAATGTTGACAAGTCTTTGGTATTTTCCTCTCATTTAGAGTTTCCTCTTTTAGAAATGTAGTGTTTTAACTTTCTACATAGCTGTTTAGAAATATGAGGCATCACCAATATTTGTAAATAAGTAGTATTCCAAGAAGTGTCAGTGGTTTTAAATTTAAAAGTTGCTTTTACCCCTAAAGAATCAATGTGGTAAATAACGGTCAGGTTTTCTAGGCTGATAATAATAAGACCAGTAATTTGTTAACTCCTGTGTATCAGACACAACACTTTACATGTATAAAGCAGATGTAATTATTTTTATTTTACAAATTTGTGACATAGAAACTAAAAGTATGGGCAACTTGACCAAAGTTATAAAACTTGTAAAATTCAGCCTGGAATTAGAACTCAGGTCTGTCAGAATCCAAAGCAGCAGTCACTATATGAGGTTGCTGCGTTTACTGAATATATATTTACAATTTTGATAACTGTGTATTCACCTAAGTTCTTGATTCTGGAGGCAAGAAAAGAGGGTAGAAAGACAGAAAAATTTATCTCCCTTGCTTTTACTCAGGGTGAGTTTTTTTGCTTGTTTTGTTTTGTTTTGTTTTGTTTTTAAGAAATCATGGAATGGGTGATCTTGGGCTTTGAGAGCTTCTCTCCTCCATATTTCTGTCACTCCTCTCAGTGTCTCTTTCTGGGCCTTTGGTGGCCTCATGCCACCCAAAGCCTGTTCACTACATATCTCATCTGAATCTACCCAACCTCCTACATGTTCCTCACATGACCCCCGTTTCTCAAAAAGTGGTACGTTTTAGGAAGAAAGCTGGTTTCTCAAACAAATCACACTAATTTTGTAAGTTACTGATACCTCCTATTTATTTATTTAGTTTGTCTCAATAGGATATAAGCTCCATAAAATCAGAATGTCTGTATTTTTGGTTTACTGCTATATTTCCAATGTCCTAGTGCCCTGCACACAGGAGACCCTCAAAAATTATGTATCGAATGAACTCTGAAGAGATGTTTCCATTAAAAAATTGTTTAAGCTTAACTGAAAGCCTAATAATGAATTTCAAGTTCACTATTCAGGTAAACATTTTTGAGGCTTAGGGGCCACAAAACCTGCCTGTTTATAGGCAGGCAGGCTGACTCTGTGAGGGAATTAGCTTCTACTGGGTTCAGCTCTGCTAAGCAATCTGTCTTTCAGAATCTCTCCACTTCTCCTTGGAACTCATAGATACCCAAGCTCCTTTGATTTTTTCTTTGATATTTCTGTGACTGCTCTCCTGCACTACCAGGCTAGCAGCTATACAGGGTCTGACAAGAGCATGTATGGATCACTTGTTAAGTCAGGCATGTACTTACAAGTCAGACACTGCCTGTGTCTGACAAGATACCATTGTTTGACAAGATTCAGGAACATTTTGTAACCAAGTTTGGCTTTAAATAATCCTTAGGTCTATCCAAGGTGAAGTGATAGAAAAGAAAGTGTCTGTTGAGATATAAAAATTAAGTGGGAGAATTCATTCAGACATACTACAATGTTTAGAGGCTACTTTTCAGCATCATCACTGAGTTAAATAAGAAGGAATGGGTTTAATTTGGAATACTATGAGGTCTATGAAAAAGGTGAATGTGAGGGGGAAATGGACGGTTAGGACTTTAAGCCATATGTTGCTAGGCGCTACTGAAGGTTTTAAAGAAGGAGAAGGAAATATACAAACTCAAAAAAGGCAACAAAAGATACTAAATATATGCAAGTAGAAAATATTTCTCAGACTGAATATACTCTGTGTTGTATAATTTTTCTAACAGTTTTTTGAGGGGCTAGATTTCATTTGTACCTAAACAATGTGAACACATGAAATTCTCATAGTGCTTCTATTTGTGCACAGGCCAAGAACTGGTTTAGTATGTAACCTATAATTTTAAATACAAGGAATTAGCCAGGCATAATATTAAAAATTATCCATTCAAAATAGATTAAAACCAAACCTAATATCTTTAACTTATCCTGAACCCACAGACTTAATGGAACTGAACTAATCCCATTTAACCATAGGATTTTTACCCGTGGTTAAAATGTTTGGGCTAAATGCATATTAATGAGTCATTAGCTTAATCATGACAGAATTTTAAATGCTTTGTTTATACTAACGGTAATTTTTATTCAAAGAAACAAACCAATGACAATATTCTAAAGTTTTAAAATCCAGTTGTTTTTGTTTATAACAGCTATCCTGCCTTCCCTATCCATGCCTCCCCACCCTATGATTATTACTACCAAGTGGTGAATAGAATTCTGCAATATGTGCTTTTCTTGCACAGTTCAAAGAACCCCTACTCAGTTCCTTTTTGATAATCTTTAGTTGTAGGTCCTATAATCCTTTAAACCACCTTCTTTTTCTGCCTCCTTCAGAGGTCTCTTGCTTTCCAAGAGGGTATTAAGTTGTAGATTCTTAACCTGAGCACAAGTACAAGGCCACATCTGGAGACTACTTGTAGGTTATTATGTATTTTAAAAATAAAATGCTGTTCACTGAACTTTCCTGTCTGTTCTTCTGCCCTCCCAAATTCTCACTCTGTGGGCCATTTTCCCCTTTACCCAAAGGGTATAGATACATTTAGGGGACTATAGTTCATCAAATAAAAATGTTTATATTTGCTTATCCATTCTAGCTTTCTGTTTTGCCAAAACATACTCTCAAACAATAAAAGATATAATACCACTTAAAAATGTATGCTTTTTACAGGAATTCAGATTTGAATGGAATTCAAGATCATTTTGCTTGTAGTAATAGAGAATATGATTTTCTTAATTTTTGCATTTTTATTTTCTGGCAAATAACTCAGAAATACTAAAATAGTATTTTATTCAGATGATATAAATTGGAGAGGGTAATATTCTTAATTTGTTATGAGTCTAATTTTTAAAATATATGTTCGTATAAGTTTACATTGGTAAAATAATGCTATTATTTTATATATTTTATATTTTATATGCTTTCAGTTATAGACCAGACCCAGGACAGGCTAAATGAAAGTTATATTGTGAAGGTGAATTTGGTCTATAATTCAATAGACAAACATGAACTATTGTAGTTCCCACAGCTTTTTCTCTTTAAGGCTCTATTTGGCATTGAGCCTTAAAATTATGCTGTTATTTTACCAATTAACAGAAAACTTGATACTATGTAACCATTTAGCATTCAATCATTCATTATTTGTAAATATTTACTAAATGTCAAATATATGCATTTCTTTTAGACAGAGTCTCGCTCTGTCGCCCAGGCTGGAGCACAGTGGTGCAATCTTGGCTCACTGCAAGCTCCACTGCCCGGGTTCACACCATTCTCCTGCCTCAGCCTCCCAAGCAGCTGGGACTACAGGCACCCACCACCACACCCAGCTAATTTTTTGTATTTTTAGTAGAGATGGGGTTTCACCATGTTAGCCAGGATGGTCTCGATCTCCTCACCTCGTGATCCGCCTGCCTTGGCCTCCCAAAGTGCTGGGATTGCAGGTGTGAGCCACCGCGCCCGGCCCAAATATATGCATTTCTTAAATCATATGAACAAGCAGAAATCTCTTAATTCGAGATTGGGATTTAAAGTTAGACTTAACCACTTACATAAATCATACAGATTAGCAGATAGCTTGGGATTCTGTTAGGAAGCATTAAATAGAGGGTCATCTAGTTTACTACCTTTGCAAAGAAAAAATAAAAAGCCTGAAAACCTCTCTAGTTGTAATCCCTTTAAATTTGAAATGAAGGGCAATTGAACTTAATGATCTCTCAAACTTTATTTCAGCTCTAAAGTTCTAATCTTTTAATATAATTCCTGGCTAGGCACAGTGGCTCAATGCCTGTAATCTCAGCACTTTGGGAGGCTGAGGTGGGAAGATCATTTGAGGCCAGGAGTTTGAGACTAGCCTGGGCAACATGGCGAGAACCCTGTCTCTTTCTATAGAACAATAATAAGAAGAAGAAATAGCAAAAATATAATTCCTGATTTTATCCAGAGTTCTATGCTTTCAGCTAACTAGAACCTGGCCCCTTCCTGCTCTGGACTTCCTTGTATATTATCAGTGGTTTTCAAATTATATTTCTTAAAATCCATTCCTTACACATACTTTAGAGATATTATAAAATATTAGATTTGAACTTTGTTTTTCAAAGTAACCTACAAATGTATATCAACATTAAATTCAATGGAGACTGCCAAAACAACAATTTGTTGCCAGTAATAATTCAGTTATTAAATAATGTCTCTCCCACCATCTGTGTGAGCACATTTGAACATTCTTGTAAATGTATAAATGTGTCAGTGATTAGGAGGGGTATAGTTTATGTGTTCTAGTCTTTTAAAAAATTAATGCCTGTCTACATCAGCTCAAGTAAAACTATAATAGTGAGTGAACTGCTACAGCAAGTGGATATTTTGCTTTAAAGATGCCAGGAGAGGCTCAGGCACATTTGCTTGGTATGTGCTCCTGAAAGGGTGTAACTGTCAATTTTGTAATGTCGAAGGAACAGATTGCATATCCCATCATGATTCCTTAGTTTTTAGTGGATATTATACATTTTGGTGCTTATTGTTTTAACTTTTATATTTATAATAAAGAATGCAAGTAGTTGTTTGAAATCATTTTTTTCACTTTTTTGTTCAAGCTTCTGGATCAGTTTAACTGCAGCGTATCTTGAGAATGCAAGGTGAACTATTTAAAAAGTTTTCACTCAAAACCATTTATCTAAGTCTATAATTTCAGGGATGACTTCTATAGTTCATTACTAGAGAAGTTTCTCTGAACATGTAGAGCACGATAAAAAATCAAAGTATAAAGATATTTTCAAAAACCCACAAAAGCACTTACCTGTGTGAATCAGATTTTCTTGATATTATGCATATAAGAAAATATAGAAATACTGCAACCATCATTCATAACCCCTTAATTTCAAATTTTCTGAAAATATAAAATATAAAATAGCCCCACTGTTTTCACTAATTGATTTGATAATGAATTTTCTTATTTGAACTTAAATAATTTATTGATAAAACACTTTTACAGTTTTAGATACTATATACATCAGAATTCTGGTAATATTGTTTTATTAAAGACTAAGCTGACAAAGAAATTAAAACACATTTTTTACACACACACACAAACACACACACACACACACAGACACACACCCCTCATGATCTGTATCCTGGAACTCACACTAGGTTTGGAGGATCCAAGCTAGTCTGTGGCTCTCTACATCACTCACCCAAGACTTGGGTCAGGCTTTAAGGTTCAGAGAATGCTCCAATAATTTCTACTGGTTCCAGCAGAGTGCTGGGGGAATCTAGTTCAAAGTCTTATTCTCATTAATGCCAAATAGAGCCTTAAAGAGAAAAAGCTGTTGGAACTACAACAGTTCATGTTTCTCTACTGAATTATAGACCAAACTCACCTTCACAATGTAAATTTCATTTAGCCTGTCCTGGGTCTAGTCTATAACCTAAAGCATTATCAGTCCTTTCAGCCCTCTTCAAGAAAACATAAATAAAGTCACTCTTATCCTTTAGTGACACACATGCCAGTATGAGCAAGAATAGTCTTTATCCTAAATCATAAAATTTTGACCTAATAACTATTTTCATATTACATTTCAATTGAAAAAAATTAAGTAGTTTGGATTTGTTCTTATTAACAAAGATATTATTGATATCCAGATAATTTTTAGTATAACAGGCAGGTTTTAAAATAACGCATTTGCTTTCTACAATTAGAACTTGCTTTATGTCAATAAATTCAACTTTCAAGTATTCAATTAGATTTTAAAAATTAAACTACAGTACTTTAGTTTGTAGATCATAAATACGCATTAAAATGTCACAATCTTCAAATATTGCACACTACATTTATACGTAAGTGGGTTTTAAAAAATCTAAACTTCAAAAGATGCCAGAAAAAAGTATGTGGATCAGGTGAAAGAGCAAAGCAGAGTCAAAAGCAGCAGGATGCAGTTCAAATAGGTCACACTCAACTTTTAACTTTCCCTAAGAACAAAAACACAAGCTTAGCAACAGCTTTTAGCCAATCACAAAGCAGACAAACAGGTAAGGACTCAACTGCTCCAGATACCGGTGAGGCCTAAGCTTCTTCTTTTTTTCTTTTTTTTATATATTGTCACAAGAGAAAACAACAAATTATAAAACAGGATATATTGTCCTAGGTTAAAAGTAACTGATAAAATCTTCTCACCAACTCTTGGCAAAATAGATTAGATTTTAGTATTGTAGTGATTATTTGTTTCATCTTTATTATGCCAGATACTGTATACATCAAGTTACCATTAAAATAATAGTGTATTTTTAGTTAAAAAAAATTTTGTGGGAAATATTCTTTCTTGCTGTGGGTAGAAAATAAAGGTAGAAATATCCAGTGAAATGCTACAGGCCAAATCCAAAAATATAAAATACTAGTAAAAACAACCATACCACAAATACAACTTTCAAAACAAATGCAGGATCAAGCAAACTGAACAAATTGCACAGTGCAATTCTATACAATTTTTTCCTCTTTATTTCTATCACTCAATACATATCCTTCTTCTTGGAGAGAAGAAGGTTTTCAGAGGATTTAGAAGAGATTTTCAAGAGTTACAGATTTCATCACTGTTATATTTAGCACAGACCTCAGATTTGCTCAAACTGACAGAGCATTACCTGCAATATAGACACAAAAACACTGTGAAACAATAGTTAACAGTTTTCTTCATTTTGCTTCAGTTTGCCAAATTTATATTCTAAAGCAGTTTCCAATATTTTCTGTGACTATCATCATGAACGACACTTCTTTTCTCTTCAAATACTACTTAAACCATTTGATGGTTGTAGTTCCCTAAAAAAGGAATTAAAGTAGAACAGTTTGCTTTGTCATTATCATTAATAATCTTCTTCACCCACCATTTTAGGAGACACTTTATTTTCTTTTTTAGAGATAGGATTTTGCTCTGTTACCCAGGCAGTAATGGGGTGATCATGGTTCACAGCAGCCTCGAACTCTTGGGCTCAAGTGGTTCTCCCACCTCAGCCTCCTGAGTAGGTAGGACTACAGGCATGCCACCATGACTGTCTTAATATTTTGACATTTTTGTACAGATGGGGTCTTGTTATGTTGCCCAGGCTACATGGACTCAAGTGAACTCCTGCCTCAGCCTCCAAAAGTGTTGGGATTACAGGTGTGAGCCACCTTGCCGAGCCCACCATGTACTTTAAAACAAAGGAGGTTTGCTAATAACATTGTAGGATGCTGTAAAATAAGTGTATAGATGTGTATTTCCCCCAATATTTCATTGTTTTCCATACAACCCTAGAGTAGGGGAAAAGTTTGGAGACTAGCTCTAGGTTTTATTTATCAGTCATATCTTGCCTCATCCTTCTTTTTTTTTTTTTGCACTCCCAGACTGGAGTGCAATGGCACAATCTCAGTTCACTGCAACCTCTGCCTCCCGGGTTCAAGCAATTCTCGTGCCTCAGCCTCGCAATTAGCTGGGACTACGGATGCCTGCCACCAAGCCTGGCTAATTTTTTTTTGTATTTTTAGTGGAGACGGGGTTTCACTATGTTGGCCAGGCTGGTCTCGAACTCCTGACCTCAAGTGATCCACCCGCCTTGGCCTCCTACTGGGATTATAGGCATGAGCCACCACACATGGCCTCATCCTTCTCCTTTATCTTCAGTTGTCACAGATAACTAAGCTATGTTGAATCAGAAAAAAAAGGTAGTTTAATATATCATTTGGGGAAGAAACATCAATTCTGTATCAATCTCATGTTTTTGGGGGGACTTTTAAACCCTAATAATTCAGAACAGTATCCATCCAAATATTACTGAAAGTTTCATTAATACACATATACTATATCTAAAGGATTGGTTAAATTTATAAAAATTTATATATGTGGATATACTAGTCTTATTTATTCATCATTCAGTCAACCAGTGTTAATTAAGCACCTACTATGTGCCAGGCATTTTTTTTTTTTCCTTCCCAGTATATATTTTTTGAGAACAACATCCATATCTTCTTCCTTTCTCCTTTCTTCTTTTAATTTCCTATAGTGATGCACCCACTTGAAGTCCTTTTACTCCTAACGGGGCACCTGGACGGAGGAATGAAGAATGCCTTAAGCTACAAAGGCATGTAATGTTGAAAAGCTAATTGTTATTGTAGCAGTTAGGTAAATGAATGCCAATTGATGGACAGCTTTTAAACTAGTAACTCAGATTTTTAATCTAAGATATGATTCCACAAGCAGGGCAATGCTATACTAGTTTCGATTTGATATTAATAGAATATCTCAAACATATGTATGCATCAGGCATTGTTCTAAAGCTTTTTTTTTTTTTTTTTTTTTTTTTTTTTTTGAGATGGAATCTCATTCTGTTGCCCAGGCTGGAGTGCAGTGGCGCGATCTCGGCTCATTGCAAGCTCCGCCTCCCGGGTTCATGCCATTCTCCTGCCTCAGCCTCCTACAGGTGCCCACCACCATGCCCGGCTAATTCTTTGTATTATTTATTTTTTAAGTAGAGATGGGGTTTCACCATAGCCAGGATGGTCTCGATCTCCTGACCTCGTGATCTGTCCGCCTCGGCCTCCCAAAGTGCTGGGATTACAGACATGAAACACCATGCCTGGCCGTTCTAAAGCATTTTATGTATTTTAACTCATTTAACTATCATAACACCTTAGGTACATGCTATCTTCATTTTAGAAATGGGAAACTCAGAGAGGTTAAGTATTTAACCCAAGGCCACACATCAAGGGGCCTGAGTAAAGGTTAGAACTCAAGCATATTCTTTCTACTATACCATAATGCTGCCTGATAATGTTTTAGTTTTGTTAATGTTAATATTCCAGTGATTGTGTGCCCATCAGAAAGAGGCCAAGGGACCCTAACTCCTACCATCTTCTCCTGTCTTCCCCTGCACTATGTTCCCTGCAATCTGCTCTGTATGACTGCTCACCCCACCCTCTGTGACCACCCAAATCAGTAGAACAGTATCCCTCTCCAGCAAATCTGAACTGGTTCCCCATTGAGACAAAATAAAAATGTTCTATAACATCTCTCAATATATCGTCTCCCTAATTACTGCCCTCCTCATACATGTTAATCCTATCCCAACTTTCTTGATTCCATTTATCTACTTATGGTTCCCCTTTGAAACTTTATACATTTCTCCCTGACACTTGAAAACATTCTTCTCTCAGAGTTTCATTAAGGACACATTATCATAACTTCGTTCAAAAGTCTTCTAAAATTTCATCTTCTGAACAAAAGTTTGTAAATGTTATCATGCTGAATAAGGAAAATCTTCTACCACTTGACAGTTTACCATGCTAACAGTGAGTGTTAACCTCCAAAATATGATCCACTATGTTTTTTTGATACTTTTATAAATAATGTTAGTGGATGTGCCTATGTTGTGTTCAGTTTTAAGGCACAACCACAGAGTATTTATGAGTCCCTTTTGGTCTATGTTAAGAGTACATTCTGTCCCAGGTGCAAGGATTTGGGGAAGTATGTTTGGGGACATATGTTTATCTTACTTTGAAATTACAACTACTGGCACATCACATACAAATAGGTACTTAAACTGCATTTTCATTATGTTACAGGCTTTGCACATAGAACACTAAAGAGAAAGCAACAGGTTTGGATCTAACAAAATAAAATGAGTAAAATTACCATTTGGCATAAACAAAATGTAACATTTTATGTAAAAGGAAAAATATAAAAACATAAATGAAGACTTACATTGTCAAATAATCATTATTAAAGTCACTTTCATATATTTAAAGCATAAGAGAATATTGTAGATTGTTCTTAGTGGCTAAATATGTTACTGCCTACTCAAAGAATGAGTGATTTTTTTTTTCTGTAGAATGAAATTCAATGATCACACACACACACCCTTAAAATGTTTTCCCACACATTTGAAAATCAGTAATTTTTGCCAAAATAGATGTTGACTATTGATATAGCAACATTTCATTATATCTCAATTGACTTTTTAAAAAACAATTTCATGAATCTAGAACAAATTAAAAAAAAGATGTAAAATAGATGTCACAAAATTTACATACCATAGCATATGTACTGTATTCAGTGGAAAACCCTTCACCTGCCTCTCTTAGAGACAATCTACTTTTACTTGGTACAAAATTATAACAAGCTTCTTTATCTAGTTTCTAAGTCCATAGTAACTTATTAGGGCATAGGGACTACCATTAAACTGATAGCAGAGAAAAAAGGAATAGTGAAGCACTTAATCACAAAGGAAGAATCAGAAAAATTCTATAAAGCAGAAATAAGAACTTGGATAGCACAGTAGCAGGAAGCCATTTTCTATAAGGGTAATGGTCCTATAAGCCTTAAAAAGCCCTGACAGCACCGCCCTCTCCCAGATTAGGTTAAAAACTGACCTCGATATTAGTGCTTCTTACTCATGTTGGACAAAATACCTAAAAATATTTCTACAGATGCTTCTCAACTTACAATGGGGTTATGACTCAATAAGTTGAAAATATCATAAGTAAAAAATGCATTTAATACACCAAATCTTCTACATTATAGTCTAGCCTAGACTACCATAAATGTGCTCAGAATGCTGACATTAGCCTACAGTTGGGCAAAATCATCTGGCAACGTGGTAGAGTATTGGTTGTCTGTCTTTGTGATTATGTGGCTGAGAACTGTCACTTGCTGCCACTGCCCAGCATTGTGAGTATCGTACTACTTTCCACAGCATTTTTCTACTGAATGTGTGTTGCTTACACACCTTAGTAAAGTCAAACAATTGTTAAGTGGAACTATCACAAATTGGAGACCTGTGTGTAAGAAATATTGTTTAAAATGGCCGAACTGGCAAAGTAACAGAAATCCTCAGAAACCAAAACCCACCGACAGGAGGAGTCTAGGGAGACAGTGAGCACTAAGGCTGGCAGCTGTGGATCCCCAGGGACCTAGAGCAGCAGCACAGAAAACAGAAGGCAAATCCTAGGACTTGGGAAATTGGGAGGTAGATCAGAGACCCCATCATAAAGCCAAAACCCAAGGGGCTAAATGCTCAAAGCATGAACAAGGAAAAACACCCCATTTACAAAAGAAGACAGAAGATTTGCCTGTTTTAAGGTTTATTCTTGGTGGAAGGGGTAAAATCTCCCCTGAATATTCATAAACACAAGGTGGATCACACATAAGGAGGTGGGGGATGAATTCCCTTATTACCTACCTGCTCTTAAAAGCAAGGTAAATATTTAGTATAAAGTGGGCTGGTTATGTCCCCCAGGTTCCAGTTAGAAATAAATAGAGATTTTCTCTGAAGGAGATACAATTCCAGTGAATATAAGCTTACAATAATAAAAAGTACTATGCAAAAAGATGCCATTAGTGAGGACTACAGGAAACAATAATCACCTAAGACTGCAAAGTCAGATGCAGTCTGACTGCCAGAAATCATCTGCAAAGACTTTGGATACTAGATACAGAAGACCAGTTCAATATGCTTTTTAAAACTTTAAAGGAAATAGAAAGTATGGGTGAGAAACAGGAAACTATCAAAAAATAACTAGACAGATTTGAAAATGAATGAAATAGTTTTTATAATAATTAAAACTTAAAATTCAATAAACAGCATACTCAGTATAGCTGAAAATTATTAAACTAGAAAGTAAATCTGAAGAGTCCAGAATATAGCACATACAGCAAAGAAATGAAATTTATGAGAGAGAAAATAAAAGACATGTTAAGATGAAATAGAAGGTCTAATACATATCTAATTGGAAGGAGAAAACAGAAAGAATAGGACAAAGGTAATATTCTAAGACACGATGGTTAAGGATTATCCAGAACAGATTAAAGACACCAATACTCTTTTTTTTTTTTCAGGAAGCACAATGAATCTCATGCAGAATAACTTAAAAAAATTATACCTTGGCCTACAGTAAAACTGAAAAATTTCAAGGAAAGAGATCTTAAAGTCCATGAAAGGGAAAAGTCAGATTACCTACGAAGGGAAAACTAAGCTGACAGCCTAATTTTAAAGAATGGAAGCCAGAGGATCAAAATATTGAGAGAAAATATCATTGTTGAACTGTATTTAACACATGAAACTATCTTTCATAAAGTGAAAGAAACACATTTTAAGAGACAAAAACTAAGAATCTACCACCAACAGATCCTCAACTGAAGGAGTGTCAGTTCAGGAAGAAGCAAAATGATCTCAGAAGGAAGTGTGAAAAAGACCAAAGAACAGTCAACAAAGAAAAAGTTCTTTGTATTTAAGATTTTCATTTTATGGGTAAAATTCTCACCTACCCAGAATAGTACATTCTGTACGAATTCTGAATAGCTTTGTGTGAACATATGCTTTAATTTCCCTTGGCTTGGAGTGGAATGGCTAAATCATATAATAGGTGTAGGTTTAACTTTTTTTTTTGAGATGGAGTCTCGCTCTGTCGCCAGGCTGGAGTGCAGTGGCGCAATCTCGGCTCACTGCAACCTTCTCCGCCTCCCAGTTTCGGTTCAAACGATTCTCCTGCCTCAGCCTCCCGAGTAGCTAGGACTACAGGCGTGCGCCACCATGCCCAACTAATTTTTGTATTTTTAGTAGCGACGGGGTTTCACCATGTTGGCCAGGATGGTCTCGATCTCTTGACCTCATGATCCGCCCGCCTCAGCCTCCCAAAGTGCTGGGATTACAGGCGTGAGCCACTGCGCCCGGCCAGGTTTAACTTCTTAAGTAACTGCCAAACTGTTTTCCAAAGCAGTTGTACCATTTTATATTATCACCCAAAAGTAGTTGTACCATTTTATATTATCACCCATCAGTGTATAAGACATCTTCTGCCAGGCATGGTGGCTCACACCTGTAATCCCAGCACTTCAGGAGCCCAGGGTGGATCACTTGAGGCCTGGAGGTCAAGACCAGCCTGGCCAACACAGTGAAACCCTGTCTCTACTAAAAATACTAAAATTAGCTGGACATGGCACCACATACCTATAATCCCAACTACTCAGGAGGCTGAGGCACGAGAATCGCTTGAATCTGGGAGGTGCAGGTTGCAGTGGGCTGAGATTGCACCACTGCATTCCAGCCTCAGTGACAGAGAAAGATTCTGTCTAAAAAACAATAAAATACATCTTGGCTGGGGGTGGTGGCTCACGCCTGTAATCCCAGCACTTTGGGTGGCCGAGGAGGGCAGATTGCCTGAGGTCAGGAGTTCGAGACCAGTGTGGCCAACATGGTGAAACCCCGTCTCTACTAAAAATAAAAAAAAAAATTTAGCCAGGCGTGGTGACATGTGCCTGTACTCCCAGCTACTTAGGAGGCTGAGGCAGGAGAATTGCTTGAACCAGGGAGGTGGAGCTGCAGTGATCGTGCCACTGCACTCCAGCCTGGGCGACAGAGGGAGACTCTGTCTCAAAAAAAAAAAAAAAAGAGACATCTTCACCAATGCTCAGCATTGTCAATTTAAAACATTTTAGTCAATCTAATGGGTGTAGTGCAGTTGTTCTTAACAAGTGATTTTTTTCTCCCATGGGACATTTGATAATGTCTGCGTATATTTTCAATTTTCACAACTGGTGAGGAGCAGGCTGTTACTGGTATGTAGCAGGGAGAGACCAGGGAGGCTCCTAACTATCCTGCAATGCACAGGACAGCTCCCCGTCCCACAACAAAGCATTATCTGGCCCAAGATGCCTAATGTAGCAATATCTCATTACATTTAATTTGCATTTCCTTGATAACTTTTGATACTGAACATGTTTTAATGTGCTTATTGGTCATTTAAATACATATATATATTTGTGAAGTATCAGTTCAAACCTTTTGTCCATTTTTTATTGGGTTGGTTATTTTCTTGTGCTGTGTTCTTTATACTATTTTGAATACAAGTACTTTGATATATGTGTTACAAATTTTATTTCAGTCTGTGGCTTGCCTTTTCATTTTCCTAATGATGTCTTTCGAAAATCATGTTTTAATTTTGATATGATCCAATTTGTCAATATTTTCTTTAATGTCTCATGCTTGTATTCTAGATAAGAAACCTTTGCCTACCCCCAGGTTGTAAACTTTTTTTCCCATCTGTTTTCTTCTGAAAGTTTTATAGCTTTAGGTTTTAATAGATCATATAAATTTTATGATATTTGAAAATAAAACTCAAGTTTCTCTTCAGGGAATGTGATTATGGGTGAAGGGCATTCACTTTTTAAGTATATCTGTTGTATCTGACTATCTTCCCACAATAATTATTAAACATTCTACAGTACAGATAACTTTTTGGAGTAGGGGAAGAATGGGAATGAGAAGTTTATCTCTAATGGGGCTAATTTGTTGTTGTTGTTATCACAGGGACCAAATTTGACCTTAAAGTGTTCTGGTACATTTGCATGTATGTATGTTAAATTAAGTACTGTCTGATGAGTTTCTACTATATTAACTCCATGCAGCAAAAAAGTAAAGTGGTCTTTCTTCCAGAGACCAGTGCCTTTCTTCCGGGCAATACTAGGGGGTAAGACAGGGTTAAACAAGATGGTTCTACTTTTAGTACCCTTGAGTCATAAAAAAGCATCTCTTAAAAATAGTATTAGTTGATGCCACATGGAAGACTGGGCAACACATACCATAGAAGCAAAGAGAATCTACTACTTAAAAATAATTGCCCCAATCTCAGAACTGGCACAGAACAAAGACTGGGTCACGAAAGCAGTGCACTGGAAAAAGAGACCATTTCAGAGAGCCTCCTAGTATCAGAAAAGAACAACCCCCAAACTTTCCAATAAATCTGCAGCTGAAGAAATGAAAAAATGGTACAGGATTGCGCATGGTGCATATGGTGACATGAGAGAGGGTATCTCTGAATTGGGGCTGAAGTTTACCTTTATGTATATTAACTGTCTCATAGAGATTTAGTCTAAATTGTTCACTTCATAAGTATAAAATTCTTATAGCTTCATGCCTACTCTGAAACAGATTTAGTGTATAAAGATGGTTTTAGGATACTTTTCTACCTTCTCTTCTTAAGGAAATTATTTACTGTGGAAGATTTGCAATAATGTAAGCAGTAAATGGAAGACTAAAAGAGGAGGAATGATCCTAAATTTTACAAAGAATTTCAAAGACCTACAATTTCTAAGCATAATAGAGCTCTGTGTCCCAGAAAGACTCTTCCTAGCCACTGATGACTAAGGATACTATTAGGAACAATAGAAATCACAGGTTAAAACACAGTAATTGAACCAAAAAGTTGGTCTCCAGACTAAATGCACTTGATTTATGGCAATTGTACTATTCAGAGCAATTCTTAAGAGAAGCAGGAATGATTTTGCTTTATTAAATCTTTTTCTTGAGTGTAAATTATTGCTTAAGATGCTGTGAATACTGAATTTTAAATGTTGCCACTTCCTACAACCTCTCCCTCCTCAAGCCACTCCTTTCCTCCAATAACAAGCAGATTTGTCTATTCTGTTTCTCTTTTAAGATGGGTTCTTGCTCTGTCACCCAGGCTGGAGTGCAGTGGCACAATCATATCTCACTGCAGTCTTGAGCTTGGGGCTCAAGCGATCCTCCTGTCTTAGCCTCCCAAGTAGGGTTTAACAGGTGCATGCCACCACACCCAGCTATTTTTTTATTTTTGTAGAGACAGAGTCTTGCCATGTCGCTCAAGCTGGTCTTTATCTCCTTGCCTCAAATGATCTTCCCACTTTGGCCTCCCAAAGTGCTGGGATTATAGGTGTAAGCCATCACACCCAGCTGCTGTTTTTCCTAGTGAGGAAGGAAATGTTCAAGTTATTTTTCTATATAAGTTTGTATCTAATTACGTTATATTTTGCTGAGCTTCTTCAAGCTCTTAGAACTCCTCAGTAAGGTTCTTAGACATTATTAACATGACAGATAACATAAGGTCTGAGATATTATGGTACCCAACCCTCAAAATGTTAAGTATCTCTGCACCCAATATAAGTGGCAGGTAAAAATAAAATAGCCTTTTAACTTGGCCATAGCTTTTCGAGACACCTGGGTCTTAGACACGTGTCTGTTTCCTCTGATTCTCCACTGTCTAGTCTTGTTTTAGCATAAGCAAGATCCCTAGCTCTGAACCCTCAGAATCAGCACTTTAGTACATAACAAGAAAGCCATTGCTAGGACCCCCCGATCTAAGAATCTGGTCTAAGGAGAGATATGACAATCAAGAATAAAAAGAATGGATCTAGAAAAGAATATCAAATAAATTTCTTAGGACTGTGAATGCCCACAAAGGCATGATCAAGGCTCTATGTCCAGAGCATTTATGTAAAGGTGTAGATTGCTAGTAGTAAGTTTGTTCCTATGCATGCAGAGTATACCAAGGGGAAAAGACAGTAGAAGATTTATCCAACGTATCAATAGATGAGGCACCTGAACTTCTCATGTCTCAAAATATTCTATTCTTAGCTGCTTAAAGTTACTTTATCCATAAGTTTAAGGATGGGGTGGGAATAGGTGAAAAAGAGGAAGAATAAAAATAGCTGGGATGTGGCTTAGAGAAAAATATGTCACAAAGGAAAAAAATAAGTCTGGAATCTTCAAGATTCTAAGGTCTGGAAAGGAACCATAAAAATCTCACATTAAGAAATGATTATGGTTCTACCTAGGGACTATAGAATAAAATGTAAAATGTATATAGGATTTTATGGTCTACAGATTAATTTCCCATAGAGTGACTTGTACAACTTCTTACAACAACCTTGTAAGATGTCTCTCATTATTCCTATATTACCCATGAAGAAATGTCATACAACTGACAAGTGGCAGAGCTACAAGTCAAATGCAGGTCTGCTCTGACTTCAGGTCCAGTGCCCTTTCCTTTCCACTACTCAACAGTTTAAAATGCAGCTTCAGAGCCAGCTCTTAGGGGGCTTACAATCCAGTTGATCATAAAATACTCAGAAACAATTAGAGAACAATTCTAGGCAATGTGTAATTTTGTATTAAATTATACACCACAAACTGCAAATATCCAGAAGTAGGGAGTGAGTAAAGGCTTAAAAGATGGGTAAAGGGGAATGACATAGAAGAGAGAATAAACTGGATGAACTCAAGAGACAGTTAAGAGATTTCCCTGGCTCTGGCAGGAGATGAGTGAGTTAGTAGTGGGAAACGGTCAGTTTTAGTAGTCTATAAAGTCAGTAAAAGTGATTAGATACTGCAGGGAGTAATAAAGGAGCCCTAAAAGATTCTCAGCAGTGGTACAAAGGAGTGAAAGCAGTGACTGTGCATGAGGAGCTCAAGGCAAATTAAATATGTGCACTTCAGTGGAAGAGGTAGTGCTACCATTCCACCTCCTCTCCAGCCTCACACCACCACCAAACTTCACAGTCCACCTGCTGGAATCATTCCTAGACTTGTGTATGTGCTCCTCCCTCCGAGTTCAAGTCTTTCCCCTCTAATCATGGCCCACCCCTCATCTTCAGCCTAAAGTTAGAAGTCACTGCCTTGGAGAACCCTTCCCTGACCCCTCCTGGTCTGAGTTAGATGTCCTCCTTTGAAAATTTCCTCTGTGGCAGCACTTATCTCTAAGCACTCTAATTTCCAGTGAGCTAGCCAGTCTCCCTTATTAGGCTGAAAGCTCCCAGGGTAGGAAATGGCCCATCTTTTTCCAACACTAAAATCCCTTGGTACATAATGGGTGATTTAGAGGAAGTATAAAGAAGTATATAGTCAGGAAACAGATTTAGGGATTAACTTCCCCTAAGATTACAGGCTGAGTATCCCCTATACCAAATGCTTGGGACCAGAAGTATTTCAGATTTTGAAATATTTGCATATATATAATGAAATATCTTGGGGATGGAACCCAAGTCTAAACATGAAATTCACTTGTTTCATATATACCTTATACACATATCTTGAAGGTAATTTAATATTGTAAATAATTTTGGCATAAATAAAATTTCGTGTTAAGTACTTATATGTGGAATTTTCCGCGGATCACCTGAGGTCGGGAGTTTGAGACCAGCCTGACCAACATGGAGAAACCCCACCTCTACTAAAAATACAAAAAAATTAGCCAGGCGTGGTGGTTCATGCCTGTAATCCCAGCTATTCGGGAGGTTGAGGCAGGAAAATCACTTGAACCTGGAAGGCGGAGGTTGCGGTGAGCTGAGATGGTGCCATTGCACTCCAGCCTGGGCAACAAGAGCGAAACTCTGCCTCAAAAAAGTCTCAGAGTTTGGAGCATTTCAGATGAGGCGTGCTCACCCTGTACATGAAAAGGTAAGGCTGGGCGCAGTGGCTCACGCCTGTAATCCCAGCACTTTGGGAGGCCGAGGCGGGCAAATCACAAGGTCAGGAATTCAAGACCAGCCTGGCCAACATAGTGAAACCCTGTCTCTACTAAAAATACAAAAAATTAGCCAGGTGTGGTGGTGCATGCCTGTAATCCCAGCTATTGGGGAGGCTGAGGCAGGAGAATCGCTTGAACCCAGGAGGCGGAGGTTGCAATGAGCCGAGATTGGGCCATTGCACTCTAGCCTGGGTGACAGAGCAAGACTTCATCTCGTTGGGGGGGGGGAGGGAAGAGAAAAGGTAAGAAGACAGATACATATATAACCATGCTAAAATATGGAAGGATATAAATTGGAAGATGGCCTCTTGTCTCAGTGAAGGAGATATTCCAAGCCTTCTTTTCTTTTGTCTACCCAAGCCCCTTAATGAAGGGGAGGGCTGGATCAGGGTCAGGGCTAAGATAGGAAGATATACCTTTTATAGCCATTGCTTGAGGACAATAGGCTGTAGTTTTTTAAAAAACAATTTTTTCTTCTGCTAAAAGGGAAGAATTCAACAACTGTCATTTAACAACAGAGAGCACAGTGCCTTGTAAGAATCCACACAGGTATTTCATTGTATACAAAGATGAATCATAATTCCAGCCCTAAGGAACCTTATAATCCAATTTAAGAAAACCCATGAGGTAGAATTATGTTAAAGGTACAGACAATGCTATGGATTCAGAGGAGGGGAAAAAGTCAAGGGATTATTAAAAATGTTGCAAGCAGGGAGATGAGGTGTTGAGGTGTGATTTTAGAAGATTAAGAGAAACTTCTAGGATAGTCTGAGTTGTAGGGAGAAGCTAAAGACACACTTTAAGCTAAAGAGAGTGCAGTGGTCTGGTTAAGAAGTAACAAAGGTATAAACCAGTGATGCCGGTGGAAATGAAATGAAGTAAATTTAAGTAAATGTAAGAAGGCAGACTGTTAAAAACTGATTATTAATTAGAATAAAAAAATTTATTTCCCAAGAAGCCTCTTGCTTCTTTCTAACTTTATACCCAAACAAATATAAGCAAAGGTGGCATTGTCAGAGGTGGTTTTGATGGAGATGCTTATCAATAGGATGATAAGGTTATTTTTATTTATAACCTGTTCACTTCTGGACAGGATGCCTCCAGCTGTTTTTATTCCATAATGTCCCTCTGCAATTATCTTCAGAGCTTAAGGTAGCACAATTAATTAGAACAAATCTGAACTTTGTAAAAATGAGATCTAGATTGCAACCCCAGCACATTATTTTATCTCCTCATGCCTTAGATTTTCATTTGTAAAATGGGAGGGGCCATACTTCATAGGATAGTTCTAAGAGCAAAATTTGATAATATGAAAACTGCTAGAAACAGGCAAGTTACTGTATGACAGTGCCAAAATGCTGGATTCAGGTTGCCATCTGGACAGGAGAAATATTTATAATAAATTAAGAACAAGCTTTAGTTAACAGTGCCTCTCATAATTGATTCCAGCCATGTTTCTGTTAGTGATAAGATGACAATCAGATGGACTTAAGCATTCGTAAAGAAGCGGAGGCAAGGCTCAAAGCATCAGCATTAGAGTCTAACAACCTGGGTTACAAGGATAAATTAAATCTCTCTTAGCCTCAATGTCCTCACCCACACAATGGGCATGATAACACAGCAGTCTTAGAGAGCCACAGGATTACATGAAATCATGCACAGTGAGTGGTTAATACTAAGTGGTCAGTAAATATTAGTTGTGGGACCTACCTAGTAAGAGCTACAGTACATTGAACCAACTGTCCTGTCTTACTTGGAATATAAATTAATTATTTAGCACAGCATTTTTTAAACACCCATGACTTTACTCCTCCTCTTTGTGTTTTGGACTTGAATAATATGTATTTGAGATAAAAATTATTAGGTATTGATGTATTTTTAAAAATTTGGTATTTGTAATGGTATAATTACTTCTCTCAATTACATCATTTACTAAGTATCTGTAAATAATTTAGTGTTAAGTACAATCTACCCTCACTGATTTTACATATTATAGAATCTATATTTTAAATACAATATTGAATATTATCTCTTATTTATCAATTCTTTGAGTATCTTTCATTATTGACATATTTTCAAGAAAATTTACTGATCAGCATCGTAGAAATGTGTAGTTTCCCTATCATCTATTCTCTCCTTCTTCTGTGGTTAATACAAGCTCAAATCTTTAGCTGGGCACATTGCCACTCAGAATGAAGACCATATTATCCAGCTTTCCTTGAAGCTGGGTGTGACCAAGTTACTAAGCTCTGGCCAGTGAGATACAAAAGGGAATGGGAGTGTGCATAGTGAATGTCACTAAAGTGAGAAAGCATATGCTTATTCTCCCAGTAAATTCTTCGTCTGTCTGAAATGTGGATGTGATGGCCAGAGCTGGAGCTGTCTTAGAGACAGAAGCCACATCTTGATGCTGTTGGAACAACAGAGAAGGGATTTGAGTTCCTGATGATTATATGGAGCTGCTAAACCAGTCCTGCATTGCCTTTATTTACAAGGAAGAAAAATAAACTTTCCTGTTTAAGAACTTTTATATCAGGGTTTCTGTCACTGGAAGCCTAATCTCATCCTAAATAATACAGAGAAAGTGAAATCTGAATTTCAATTTCACTTATTTTCTTAATAGGTTTTTTTCCTCAACTTATGGTGAGAAAGAAGAGATAATATTAAGGGAGAGAAAAGGGGCAAGAGGATTCATTCAGCTGCCCCACCACTGCTATAGTTCACATCATATTCCTAACCTGTCTTTTACCCCCAACCACTCTAGGGTCCATTTTGCTCTTCATCCTAGAAGTTCAACTCCAAAAAAGAACTGACCCCAAAACAGCATTCATTTGTTCATTACTCAACAAATGCCTGCTGAGCATCTAGTGTGTGTTAGATGCTGAATAAAACAGACCCCTAACTTCAGAGAGCTAAGTCAGGTATTTTAAGAAATGTACATTAAATTTTCCTCTGTTAATTTGTACACTACACCTCTGTGGTTCCAAATTTTCTTATAGGATTGAAGTAAAAGACTGAGTATAAAAGGTCGGGAGAAAGCTGACATATGGAGTAGGTAGGAAGAACCTTAGTACTGGAAATATAGGAAATAAGGTGTTGAGGACTCTTGGGGACAAAGGCAAAGATGTGACTACCCGGCAGAGGGAAAAAAAAAAAAAAAGGAAAAGGAAAAGAACACAGTCACTGACTCTTACTGGGCTTCATGTAGCCTTAGAACCTCTGTCACTTTTTTTGAGAAGGGGTCTCACTCTGTTGCCCAGGCTCGATCATAATGCACTGCTGCCTCAAATTCCTGGGCTTAAGTGATCCTCCCACCTTAGCCTCCCCAGTAGCTGGGACTACAGGTGCATGCCACCACACCCAGCTAATTTATTTCTATTTTTATTTTTGTAGAGATGGAGTCTTGCTATGTTACTTAGGCTGGTCTCAAACTCCTGGCCTCAAGTGATCCTCCTGCCTCAGCCTCCTGAAGTGCTGGGATTACAGACGTGACCACTGCACCACTATCACATATTAATGATTAATAGGGACAAGCTCATTACTAAACTTCTGTAACTTCCAGAGCATAGTAATTGCCCTCCTTATTGTATCTGCCCTTTGTATTATTAAAATCAAAGACTTTCAGAAACCCTCAAGACTCCCCACCATTCTTTTCCAATTCTAGGCCCCATTCAGAATTTCCACCCTCTTCCAAGCCTCTTATTAGGACCTTTTCCTACCAATGTACACTTAGGAAAGAGAGGAGTCATCAGAATGGGGAGGGAGGGAGTGTTGTTGGAATTCTCAGTTAAAATTTAGTTTTTTTCATAGAAACATTGCTAAAGTAGAATCTAAATGTCATTACTGCTTCCAGCTTTATAGTTCAGCAAACCTATGCAGTTAAAATCAGCTTTTGTGGGTTGGCTTTACGATTTGTCTGAGTGAAAAAGTAAGTTCAGAGTTTCAAATAATTAATATGAATTTTAACTTTAGACTGTAGTCCTTTTGTGAGGAATGGAAAGCTTAACCATCATTCTTTGCCTAATAAAAGATGGCATGGCACTAATATTGTTACACACTTGGCTCCAGGAGAATGAAAAAGAAACAAACCAGTTTCTGATGCTGGGATCTAGTGTTTTTTGTTTGTTTTTATCTGAGGTTTGAGGGAAAGTGTATTTATCAAATACTACTAAACCAGCTTAACTGTGACAAGTAGTTCTTAATACACTATAATATGATATGATAAAAAAAATTTTTTTTAGGTTGTGGTTTTTAACACTTCACAAGTAGTTTCTTTTCCTGTCAACTTTCAGACAACTCTGCTTAAGCCTAAGCTAAATACCTGGAGGAAGTGCTACCACAATTTTAGCTTTCTTGTTTCCAGTTGAGCTATTATTCTCACCTGTTCCCCATTAGTAGAGTATCATACATTCACTTACAGCTCTCTTTCTAGCCTAATAAAAATGCTCTTAAAATAATTACAGTAAAATAATAAAACAGTCGTAAATCTGAGAGAGACAAATAGGCATACTGCCCCATCAGTACTAACAAAAAGGTTTACAGATGTTTAAAAACTTTCTTTGGCTTTGGTTCAGCACCTCAGTTAGGAAACTTACCGATCAAGGTCCCTTGTCTTTTTCTACAGGGCCCCCGCCCATAATGTGCTGCCAAAATATAGCTGTTATATTCCTGATACAGCATAAAAAGGCATGAAAACTTTCTAAGTAGTAAAGACAATCTTTCCCTCCCCAATGGGCCATAAGTCCAGAAAAACAAGTTACCTCACTTATGAACCACGCTATTTAAGACTCTGTGATGCAACAATATTGCACTACTATTTTCTATTAAAATGTACTTTTCAAATCAAAATCTTAGCTAAAATGTCCATTAAGGTTATAAAAATTTTGTTTTTTCTCTTATCCTTTTAAATTGGAATTTAGGGCACAGAAAAGAAGTATGTTTTTATTTCACCTAGGAAACATTATTAGGCCGTAGAAACCATAACACTCCACTAATTAGTATCTTTGCAGAGCAATAATTAAAGCAACCTTAATTCATGGGGATGATTCTGAAATACACCAAGATGTTAAAATTCCCTCCATTACACAATGCAATTATTAATATATTCAGCATCTAGTCCAATGTGATGTAATAATTACAGAATTTCAGAGCTAAAACAATTATAAGTTGGGTGAAGCTAGAATAGATTTGGAGCATCTAAGTATTAATACTTTAATTCTATAGATGAAGAAATTGAGAACCAGAGGCAAAATATATGGTTTTAATGTTGAAATATTTATCATATTATAGTTTTTAGAAACTTGGACAATCATCAATAAAATCAAGGCTGGCCTTATGATTTACTAGAGTATATGGCTGCTTGCTTGGTATAATTTCAGAAGCGCTATTATAAAAAAAAAAGGCATAGAAACTTGTCACCCAAATTCTTCCTCAGAGATAAAAATAGTAAAATGATACCTAGTCATCTTCCATTTACATATTTAGTTGATGTTCAACGATGCCTATAATTCTATAAGCTGACTAATTCCATTATCTTTTGTTAAAATGCAAGTACCCTGAAAAATAGAAAAATCATTAAGCAATATAATGGATTCAAACCTTAGGTAGGCATTTAAGGTCAAAATCATGTCTATATGAGTATTCTTGAAAATCTCTTCTGGAAGGTTCCATGCTAGAGACTGACAGCCCACTTCTTAACTAAGGCCAAAGTAGACATTTTGTCCTGCAGCATTAGAACAGATGACTTTATTTTCTAGCACTAGTTGGAGTCACTGGCTTGTATTTAGGGGCTTTGTATAAAAAAGCACAAGCCAGCTGGGCACAGTGGCTCACACCTATAATCCCAGCACTTTGAGAGACCAAGGTGGGCAGATCACTTGAGGTCAGGAGTTCAAGACCAGCCTGGCCAACATAGTGAAACCTCGTCTCTACTAAAAATACAAAATTAGCTAGGTGTGGTGGTACATGCCTATAGTCCCAGCTACTTGGGAGGCTCAGGCAGGAGAATGGCTTGAACCTGGTTGTCAGAGGCTGCAGTGAGCTGAGCTGAGATCGTGCCACTGCACTCCAGCCTGGGTAAGACAAAGCAAGACTTGTCTCAAAAAACAAAAAACAACACAAGTCTTTAGCACCTGAATTACCTACAGCACAATGAGATGTTGACTCTAAGAGAAGCAAGCAGGAATTCAAAACCAAAGGGAATACAACACATTTCTGTTTCTCATTTCACACCCACTTAGGGGCATATGCTCTGAGTGGGATGTGGGACAGAATTGCCTATGCAATTTATATTTAAAATATTTTCTGCCCTACCTTAAGAAATTTTTAATAAGCAAGAATAGTTAAATTTGCATAAGTTAAGTGTATGAATGAGGTAACTCCATTGTAGGGATCAGCTACTTCCCTAAGAGCAGATTCTGACGTCAATTGGGGCACAAAGAAAGGAAAAAGAAGAGCAAGAGGAGGAGGAAGAAGAAATGAAGAGGAAAAGAAGAAGAAGGAAGGAGAAAAAAGGAAGAAGGAGGAGGAGGAGAAGAGAAGAAAAGAGAAGAAGAAAAGAAGGGAGAAGGGAGAAGAAGGAAAAGAAGAAAAAGAAGAAGGAGGAGGAGAAAAGAAGAAAGAGAAAGAAAGAAAAAGAGAAAGAAAGAAGAAGGAGGGAGGAGAAGGAGAACAAGAAGGAGGAAGAAAGGAGGGAGGAAAAGAAGAAGGAGGGAGGAGAAGGAGGGAGGAGAAGGAGGGAGGAGAAGGAGAAGGAAGGAGGAGAAGGAGAAAGAAAGAAGAGAAGGAGAAGGAAGGAGGAGAAGGAGAAGGAAGGAGGAGAAGAAAGAAGAAGAAGAAAGAAGAGGCTCTGTGCCTGAGGGCAAGGAAGGGATACTATAGAGGGTAGGGAAGACCATGGCCAAAGATAAATTTTGCCTACTTCACAAATTTGTATGGAATATAAATTGTATATGCTGCATAAATCATTTAAGTCATAATAGCTTATTAATCATACCATCTTACATTCTCAAACATGATTAACTGAGAATTTTCTGTAATTTCCCTTCACTTTTACAAACAGTAACTATTAATGTCAAAGTATCATCATTGTATTTCACAATTTTCAGTTCAAGATGAGGTCCAATTTAAGACAACTTGGAGGCAAGAACATCAAATCTGCAAATCACAGAGCTGTCTGGTGACTTTTCTTACTGAGTACTGCCAGCAAGCACTGGCTATCTTTATCTTGATAAGCACTACTAAAACATCTCAAGTGGAGGGGTCATAGTCCCATCACTGGGATTAAAAACCAAAATATATAGATGATTTACATTTGTAGATTCTAAACTTGCTAACCCAAATGGCGAAATGAGTTACTAGAAACGAGAACCAGTATTTTCATAAACTACAAAGTTTCTAGTAAAAGTTATTTTAGTTACCAATTCAGTTTTTTAAGAACCTTGTTGATCTTTCTATTTTCTTAACTAGAGTCTTGTTCATATAGAAAATAAGTTAGTGAAGTGAATTATTGTGGCTTCAACTCTGAAAAGGAAGCAGGATGGGAGAGAGGAGAAAGCAGTCAAAGGGGATTATTTCATGGCCACAGACTGCATCACAGCTGTGGCTGGGATTTCACAAATGTGTATGTACCAACAGTCAAATGAAGGACTGTGAGAGAATGTGTATGGCTGAGCTCACTTAGGAACCACGACTGGGAAAACAATTACCTGGAAAGAGATGGCCTACTGATACCAAGTACAGTATTATCTTGAGCGTAAAAACTTCAGTCATGAGATTAGAGATTATTATTTGAATTGCTAGTCTTCAACTACAGAACTAATAAAAGTTAAGCAACAACTACCCCCACCACAACCCCCAACTCTCCCTTCTTTCACAAGAGAAATAATCTAGTTTGGCAAGTCTCCTCTCCTTTATATGACATTCCTTTTTATTATATTTAAATACACCTTTTTGAACAAATTATGCAGAAAAGTATTACGACTGAGGATTTTTTAGGGGGAGTAATAATAAATTACTGGGGTTGAAGAAGGATTAAAAGGTTTCATTTATTGTTTTGGACTTCTGATTTCTCTGTCAATTTAGTTGTTAAATGTGGGAAAGTTACTAAGAATTTATCATTTTAGTTGTGCCATTCTCATTCCTTGTGTACATACTTGTCCAAGGACTCTTAGGGTAACGCCAGCAAATTACATCAGGTGTCCCACTACAATGATTAAATTAAAACAGGAGTTCTTGGTGTCGCTTCCTTGAATTTAACTTCTTAAAAACAAATGAACTGTTAAACATATATGTGACAAACTAGCACAATCTTTTTTTTTTTTTTTTTTGAGACAGTCTCGCTCTGTCGCCCAGGCTGGAGTGCAGTGGCGCAATCTCATTTCACTGCAAGCTCTGCCTCCTGGGTTCAAGCGATTCTCCCGCCTCAGCCTCCTGAGTAGCTGGAACTACAGGCACACGCGACCACACCCAGTTAATTTTTTGTATTTTTAGTAGAGACGGGGTTTCACCGTGTTAGCCAGGATGGTCTCAATCTCCTGACCTCGTGATCTGCCCGCCTCAGCCTCCCAAAGTGCTGGGATTACAGGCGTGAGCCACCGCACCTGGCCCAAACTAGCATAAATTTTTAAAATAACATACCCTCAATTTACAGAGTGTGCATCATTTCAAATTGCAGGCCGGGCACAGTGGCTCATGCCTATAATCCCAGCACTTTGGGAAGCTGAGGAAGGAGATTAGCATGAGCCCAGGAGTTTGAGATCAGCCTGGGCAACATAGTGGGACCCTGTTTCTATTAAAAAAAAAACAAAAAACCAAAACTAGCCAGGCATTGTGGCATGCACCTATAGTCCCAGCTACTTGGGAGGCTTAGGCAAGAGGATTGTTTGAACACAGAAGGTTAAGGCTGCAGTGAGTTGTGATTGTGCCAGTCTGGGTGACAGAGTGAGACTCTGTCTCAAAAACTAAATAAATAATAATTTAAAAAAATAAAATGAAATTGCAACATAAAAATAGCAGATGACCTTTTGCTATTTCTCATCTCCAACAACACAGTAAATCTACCAAACATACTTGTACAAGTACTTACGCCACTAACAAGTAACTATTAAGCCAAAGGAGGGATTTTGAGGACAATGAAAAAGTGGTAGAAGTTATTTACCATAATTGTTGTTTTACTACATTTTTTGAAAAAGCAGGAATTGTTATATTAATACCAAATAAAGTAGACTTCAGAGCAAAGAAAATTACCAGAGACAAGGAGGGACATTATATATCATGATAAAAAGTTAAACCCACCAAGAATATATAGCAATACCCAAATGTACATCCACCAAACAGAGCTGTAAAATATATGAAGGAAAACCTGGTAGTACGGAAAGGAGAAATAAACAAATCCATAATTATAGCAGGAGACTTCAACATTCCTCTCTCAACAATTGCTAGAACAACTAGACAGAAAATCAGCAAAAATGTAGAGGAACTCAACAATATTATAAACCAACAGGATTTAATCAACATTTATAAAATACTCCACCTAATAAGAAAATACATAGCCTTTTAGCATGCTCAGGGAATATATACCAAAACAGAATACATCATGGCCATAAAATAAATTTGAATATATTTAAAAGAATGAAAATCATGCAAAGTATGTGTTCTCTGATCATAATGAAATCACACTAAAAGTAAATAATAGAAAGATAATAGGAAAATGGAAGCCTGGACACATTTGCAAACTAAACACCACACTCAGAAATAATTCATGAGTGAAAGAGGAGGTATCGGGGAGATTTAAAAAATATATTGAATAGGATGAAAATGAAAATACAACATATCAAAATTTGTGGGACACAGCTGAAGCAGTGCTGAGAGGGAAATTTATAACACTACATATATACATTAAAAAATAAAAAATTCAAATAAATGATCTAAAATTCTATGTCAAGAGCCTAGGGAAAGAAGAGCAGTATAAACTGAGAATCAAGCAGACAGAAGAAAATAATAAAGAACAAACATCAATGAATTTGAAAACAGAAAAACAAAAGAGTAAAAGAAAATCAGTGAAACAAACTGCTGGTTCTTTGAAAAGAAAAAAAAATTGAAAAACCTCTAGCAAGACTGACACGGAAATTAAGAGAAGACATAAATTACCAATATCTATTAGGAATGAAACAGAGGATTATTGCAAAAAAAAAAAAACAAACCTGCAAAGACCAAAAGATAATAATGGAATACTGTGAACATTCTATACTCATACATTTGACAAGTTAGACAAAATGGGTCAATTCCCACCATAACTCCATAACTCACCTACTATGAAATAGATCACCTGAATAGCCCTATTGCTATTAAGAAAATTGAATTTGTGATTTTTAAAAACTCCCCCAAAATAAATTTCCAAATCCAGTTTATTT
Organism: Pan paniscus; assembly: GCF_029289425.2. Taxonomy (NCBI): domain Eukaryota; kingdom Metazoa; phylum Chordata; class Mammalia; order Primates; family Hominidae; genus Pan; species Pan paniscus. The sequence continues at coordinate 129,051,901 of NC_073254.2, forward strand.
CACTGGATAACTCCACCAAACATTTAAAGAATTAACTCCAATTTTACATAATATTTTCCAGAAAACAAGGAGGGAAAAATTTTCAATTATTTTTATGAAGCTAGTATTAACCTAATACCAAAACCAGACAAAGACAATACAAAAAAAGAAAAATACAGCCTCATGAAAATGGAGGCAAAAATCCTAAACAAAATATTAGCAAACAGAATTCCACAATGTATAAAAAGCATTATATATCAAGATTTAGGGGGATTTATTCCAGGAATGCATGGCTGGTTCAACATCTGAAAATCAATGCAATCTACCATTTTAACAGGCTAAGGAAGAAAAACCATATGTTCATATTAATTGATGCAGAAAAACATTTGAGTAAATTTAACACTCATTTATGATTTTTAAAAACTTTCAGAAAAATAAGAACAGAGTGGGAGTTACCTCAGCTTAAAAACTTCTACAAAAACCTACAGCTGTTTTTATACTTAACGGTGAAAGATGGAATGCTTTCCTCTTAAGATTGGGAAGAAGGAAAGAATATTTACTCTCACCACTCTTACACAACATAGTCCTGGAAGTTCTAGTCAGGGCAATAAGGCAAGAAAAGTAAATAAAAGCCATACAGATAAAAAACAACAACAACAAAAACAACAAACGGAATAAATAACAACTGTCCCTACTTATAGATGACACAATTATGTACATAGAAAATCCCAAGGAATTTATAAAAAACAACGAACTCCTAGAACTAATAAGGGAGTTGAGCAGGTTGCAGGATACAAAGTTAATATACAAGAGTGAATTGCTTTTCTATAGACCATCAGTGAACAATTGGAATTTGAAATTAAAAGAATTACAATAAAAAATAAAATAGGCATAAATCCAACAAAATATGTATAGACTCTATACACCAAAAACTACAAAACTCTGATCAAAGAAATCAAAAATCCAAATAAGTGGAGAAATATTCAATGCTCATAGATTGGAAGACTCAATACTAGTAAGGTGTCCATTTTTCCCATCTGTAAGTTCAACATTCCAAATATAATCTTGGCAAGCTATTTTGTAAATGTCAACAAACTGATTCAAAATTTTATATGGAAAGGCAAAAGACCTAGAACAGTCATACTAACTGTTTTCATGACTTACTATAAAGCTATCATAATTAATACAGCATGATATTGGTGAAAGGACAGATACACATATCAATGGAACAGAATAGAGAGCCCAGAAATAGACTGATAAAAATATGGTCAACTTATTGTTAACAAAGAAGTGGCCAGGTATGGTGGCTCACACCTGTAATCCCAGCACTTTGGGAGGCCAAGGCAAGAGGATTGCTTGAGCCCAGGAGTTCAAGACCAGCCGAAGCAACACAGGGAGACTCCACTACTACAAATAAAAAAAAAATTATCCAGGCATAGTGGCACCTGCCAGTGATCCCAGCTACTTGGGAGGCTAAGACAGGAGGGCTGTCTGAGCCAAGGATACCAGGGCAGTGAGCCGTGATCACACCACCACACTCCAGCCTAGATGGCAGAGTGAGAACTTGCCTCAAAAAAAAAAAAAAAAAAAAAAAAAAAAGGAGTACAGGCAATTCAATGGAGAAAGGATAGTCTTTCCACCAAGTAATGATGAAATAATAGGACATCCATATGCAAAGAAAAGAAACAAAATGATTCTAGACATAAACCTCATACCCTTAACAAAAAGTAATTCAAAATGGATCACAGACCTAAATTTAATATATAAGACTAAAAAACATCTAGAAGAAAACATAAGAGAATATCTACATCTAGATCACCCTGAATGATCTCACGCTTTCATCACTGACCAAACCTGTAATTACATCTCAGTCCTTTCTCCTGAATCTGAGGCCTATTTCTCTATCTACCTAATATATTTAATCTTGATGTCACATAGACATCTCGAATCAAAAAATAAAAAATAAAAAGCTGAACTCAGCCGGGCGCAGTGGCTCACGCCTGTAATCCCAGCACTTTGGGAGGTCGAGGAGGGCAGATCACCTGAGGTCAGGAGTTTGAGACCAGCCTGACCAACATGAAGAAACCCCATCTCTACTAAAAATACAAAATTAGCTGAGCGTGGTGGCGCATGCCTGTAATCTCAGCTACTCGGGCAGCTGAGGCAAGAGAATCGGTTGAACCCAGGAGGTAGAGGTTGCGGTGAGCTGAGATTGCGCCACTGCACTCCATCCTGGGCAACAAGAGCGAGACTCCATTTCAAAAAAAAAAAAAGCTGAACTCATCACCTTCCCCAAACCCATTGCACTACGCTACCACCTCTTATATTCCCTATCTCCACGAAGGCCTTCATTATACCTCCAGTTGTCCAGTGCAGACACCTGCAAGTCTGTGCCTAGCTAGGCTCCTCTGACACCCTTACTAACCTCTTGTCAAGTTCTGAATATTCTACATCCTAGAAACTGTAAAATCTATCCCCTATCCTCAACCTCACTCCCAACCCCATCAAAACAGTCCCTCACCATGTCTCTCCCAGATTAGAACGATAGCCTCCTTTCTGTCTCAATGCCTTTGCCACCTTCTATAGCCTATTCTCTACACTGGAGAAGTCTTTCCAAAATGCAGATCTGATGATGATATAATCCTTTATAGGTTCCCTCTAACTTTCAAAATAAAATCCAGATTCTTCACATGGCATATAATTCCATTTCAGATTTCATCTCTGCCTATGTCTCCAATGATACTGAGTTCAACTTACTTACAGTTCTTCAAACACAGTAAATCTCATGGTTCTGTACTTTTGCACATGCTAATCTCTCTGACCAGAGCACCTTATCTCTCACTTCTTCAACTGGCCTCTCCTTAGTCAGGCTTCAAGAGCCAGCTGAGGCATTACTCTTCTACAGCGCTTACCCTGGCTACTCCCTTTCTGTATCCCCTCATCCCCAACCATCCAAAGCCTTTGCAGAATTCTCTTGCATGGCACTTACCAGTATATACCATAACTGCCTGTTTATCTTGCCCACCTGTCTTTGAGCTCCTTGAGAATGAGACCTTTGCCTTATCTGTTTCTCCAGTGTCTGGCATGGAATGTTACACAGAGTAGATAATACATGTTTCTGAAATAAATAAATGTGAGGCACGATATGGAAGAACTCTGATTGAAAATAAGAATTTGATTTTGAACCCATATGGGCTGAAAAAAGTGTATTCTGTCTTTTGCTCTAAATGAAAAACCAATGCCTCAACTTTCAATAATTCATATACTTTGGAACATAAGTAAAAAATATTACATTTACAAGCTTAAAAAAATCTAATGCAATATTTTTGCTGTCAACATTCACTGAAACAGTGACAAGAAGAATGACCTTCACAAATGCCCTCCCTTAATCTTTTGTCTTCCAAGATCACAAAGGCCTCAATAAACATTCAGCTATCTCCAACTGACCCTGCTTGTATGTGGTGCAGGCAGTTTAACCACAGGTGAATAGTTTGAGGAGCCACCTTCCTGAGACATTCATTCCTCCACCTCCCTTGTTTACTTGTCTTGAGATCTGCACCACAGTATTGCACCGTGGGTTTAGTTAACAAAAGTAGTGAAAGTATTTTTAAAGGATTACTGTTAAAAGGTAGTGACTGCATAGGAAATACCAAGGCTGTGCTCTGAAAAGGCAGCCACCTTCTCTAGCCTCTCTGTTTAACACAACCAGGTTTATTAGAACAGATAGAAGGGCCTCTACAAAATCTTTCCCAGAGGACCTCTAACCTCTGAGAGGAGTGAACTCCTTCCACAGGGGATAATATGGTGACAAGCCTGTGGGTAGATGGCCACAAGTAGGAGAATTTTTTATGTCAAATTTAAAAATCTTATTCCCTAATACAGCTATGCTTATTTTTAACCTAAAATAATGCTGTTCATTACTTACCAGTTAAATTACCTATCTCTTCCTCATCCCTGCCTCCCATTCCCCTGATTCTAAACTCCAGGAAGATACATCACAATTTATTCTATGTGTTCCTGCATACCCTGGGATACGGCCATATATCACAGGCTGTAATCCTACTCCAATGTGTGAAGTTCAGAGCTATAAAAAGTGACGGGATGAGTACTTAAAACATAACAATGGTTTCCTTCTCTGTTTCCTCCACTAAACAGCAAGTGTCTCTAGGACTTAGTGTCTTTGTCCTTTTTGCTTAGCACGCTTCTTTGTACAGAGCTAGCTTTCAACAAACACCTGTAGAACATGTGTATGAATAAATGACAGCTATGATTTCTGCAAGGCTTTGAGAACATCTTGGCACATAAAAGTAGGAAAAGTTGGTATCAAAAAAAAGAGGATGAATGGATTTTTAAAATGTGTTATATACACACAATGGAATACTACTCAGCCATAAAAAAGAAGGAATCCTGTCATTTACAGCAACATGGATGGAACTGAATTTATGATAAGTAAAATAAGCCAGGAACAGAAAGTTAAACATCATATGTTCTCACTCATATGTGAAAGCCAAAAAAAAAAAGTTGATCTCAGGGAAGTAGAAGGTAGAAGAGAGGTTACTAAAAGCTGGGAAGAGTAGGGGGAAAGGGGGGAATATGAAGAGATCTGCTAAAGTATACAAAATTATAGCTAGATAAGCAGAATAAGTTCTAGTGTTCCATAGCAATGTAGGATAACTATAGTTAACAATATTATATATTTTCAAACAGCTAGAAGAGAGGAAATTGAATGTTTTCAACACAAAGAAATAACTGTTTAGATGACGGATTTGCTAATTATCCTGATCTGATCACTGCACATTGTAATTGAAACACTACTATGTACCCCATAATTATGTACAATTATTATGTGTCAGTTAAAAAATAAAAAATAAAAAGAAGGAGAGGGGACATATATTTATGTTAATATATTATCTACTAATATTGATGTATAATATATATTATGTTGAAATCATTACATATATATTTATATGTATTTTTTAATAGCATAGAACTGAAAGGAAGTTAACTTACCAAAATACCCTCTTTAAAAAATTCTCAAGAAAGTTGCATCATGGGAATTAAATGTCAAAACAAATAAATACCCAGAGAAGAGGAAGTAAATAAATCTCCATGTCTGACTTCGGTTTGAAACATAGGCAACAGCTTTAAAAGAAATTTTAAAATGAAGATTTATAAAACAGTGTTGTAAAATACAACAAAGGAAAGGCTGTAAGTAAAGGAATAACAACTGATTTTTAAAACTCTGTATATGAAGTAAAATACTGGCCAATTTAGTGAAAAAGCCAAACTGGTGGATAGGCATCTGATTTGACTACTTTTTCACTTTTCAACAGGTTTTATGGGATGACACAATCTTGCTCTACTCACAATGGAAGGGAGGAACTTCAAATCTAAACATGTCCAAACAGCAATAACTGGCCCAACTCAGAGCTGTTCAAAGACTGACCAATTGTGCTACCAGCTGAAGGTGGCATCTGTCTGCAACAGCGCCATTAAGTAGCAGTCAAAACATTCAGCGGCTAGAAGCAGAGAACACATCTCCAGCCTAGAAAAGACACACAGAATGCTATTGTTTAAATTGTTAAAAAAAAAAAAAAAAAAGTCATTTTAATGTACAGTGAATCATAGACTTTCCATCTTGCAAAGGAGACAGTATGGCAAGTCTTTAAATATTAAAAATAGACTTTAAATATATAAAACTGAAGGAGGAAAAATTAGTTGGACTGGTCTGAAAGACTGATGAAATTAGCTTCCTAAGAGAGGCAGGCAAACATCAAAGCAGTCTCTAACTTTCAAATAACCTATCTATACAAATGGGCAGGCAGCAGAAGTTCCCTCCCATTCCTAAATCAATAGACTTACATAATCCTTAGGTCTCTCAGCCTAAAGGCAAAAGCTGATTTCCAGTCTGACCACAGGAAGAACAACCTTCCAAGAGAGCTATCTTCTTTTAGTAATCATAAGGAATTAAAAAAATACTGCTGCCAACAATCACTCATCCACCACTAGCATCCCTTCCTTTCCATTCTTACTTTCTGGTCTCCAGGTTCCAGCCTAGCAAAGGAAGGCAAGAAGGAACAAACACAGCTTCTACCGCTTAGGTAGGGGAAATGTGGTCCTCAGCCACCTCCATAGAAATAATATTATGAGTGGACGTTTGTGATGGTTAAAGTTGTTCAATTAGCATGACTTCAAGTAAGAAGGGCTGAATACCTTTTTTGAACTGATTCCTGAAGCTAATCACCAAGTATTAATGCTGCTTAGACACAGAAATATAACCTGAGTCCTAAACAACTAATTTGCAAACTAACTTCAGAAGCAAACAGGAAATCTCTTAAAAACAAAAACAAACAAACAAAAAAAAACTCATTTCAGAAATCAGTTTCATGATGGTTTAAAACTTCTTTTGGATCAGTAGCTTTAAAATTGGTTTTATAAAACAGCAGGGTGCAATGAAATTTCAGAGGATCAGAATATTATAAAGATTTTTTTAAATTATTTACCAAACATTGAAACTGAGTCAGACAATAATGGTGCTACTTCAGTGAAAAATGTAACACATCAGTTGTGTATTTTTAACATAAAAGGAGTTGAACAAACTGCAACATTGTATATTAGTGAGTAATACTATATGAATGGACTCTTTGAAGGAGAAAATGTAACCCTTTAAGGAATGTTTAAATAGGGTCCTCTTATTACCTTTTTGCTTACCATTAGAGGTCAAAGATGGGGTTCTAAAGTATGAAAAACACTTAAAAGCTTGTAGAATTACAAAGAGTTTAGAAATTGTGGTCACTGGTTTTCTTTTTTTCTGTAATTGAATACAAGATAAAAATGATAAATCATTAATGTGACATTGTCTTACTCCATTTTGTGCCACTGTAACAGAATACCTGAGACTGGGTAATTTATTTTAAAAATCTTTTGTTTTGTTTTGTTTTCTCTCACAGTTCTGGAGGCTGGAAAGTCCAGGGTCAAGATGCTGGCATTTGGTCTGATAAGGGCCTTCTTGCTATCTCCTTACATGACAGAAGACAGTCGAACAAAGGCAAGTTAGCCAAACCCTGTGTGAAGCCTCTTTTATAAGGACCTTAATTCCACTGATGAAGGAGCAGCCCTCTGGCCTAATCACCTTTTAAAGACCCCACCTCTTAATACTATCACATTGACAGCACCCAAATTTTGGAGTGACACATTCAAACCACAGCAGACAACAATGGCTTATTAGCTTGGTGCAAAAGTAATTGAGGTTTTTGCCATTACTTTTAATAAGACAGATGTAGAAGATAAGTTTCAAACCAGAGTCAGACAGGTAGCTGCAAATACATCAAAATGAAAATTCAACAAAGAAAGGAATTGTTGCTTATTTTATTATAATCTCATCCTCTTAGCCTAAAACAGTGCCTGGCACTTTGTAGTTGCTCAGTAAATAATTGTTAGATAAATGAATGAAGTTTCCCTCTATAAATTCCAGAAATATTTGAGAAAATTTTAAAGATAATTTTTGTTATTATAAAGCAATGTTTTACGGTAAAAATGAAGACTATATTGATATAAATATATAAGCATAAACACAAAATGATTAAAATTGATCATAGTCCTACCACTCAAAGAAAGCCACTGCTATTATAACACACTGGTATATTTACTTTCAGTTCTCTTTCTTATGTATATTTTTAGACAGCTGAGATCAAACATTACTTAAAATAGTTTATCTAGACTTCAATGTTCACTTAAAGTTTTAATATAATCCTTTCCCAATGTTATTGAAAATAAGAGTATTCATTATGTACTTTTTAAATGTTATATTTAAACATTCCAAAAGGCCTGAAAACAATTTTTATTGACAAGCAGGTTTTATATAAGTTACTGGCAGTAGATTATTCTCTAGTCATTGATATTGAATTTGTGATTTATAGGCTTAAAGGCAAAACTATACTACAGGAAACATTTCAACCATTAAGTATGCAGTTTTGAGACGAGACAGAATATTCCTTTAGTTCATTCATTTGTCCCTACACTCGACAAATATTTATTGTTGACTTAATCCAGACTAAGTACTGAGAATAGAATGAGCAAAACTACACAGCTGCTACCCCGTAGAGCTTATAATCTAGTCAAGGGAGACAGACATTAATCAAACAATCAACAAAGTAATTGAAAGTTGTAAATGTTAGGAATAAGAGGTATATGGTCATATACGTCACTATTCAATAAAAGGAGCTGTTCAAGACTGGGATGTGTGTGTGTGTGTGCGCGTGCGCGTGTGCACAGCAGGGAATTGGGGGTAGGAGGTAGGTTGGGAATAATTTTGTCTAACATTTAAGAAGTACTTCATTCAATGCTAGTGAGGCCTTGTGTTGGAAACATATGGCTTCTCTCATTTTCTTATTTGATAATCACAGCATCTTATGAGTAAGAATTATCTTCCTTCACCTTACAGATAAAGAAATTGGGGCTCAGAGATAAGTCAAATAACTTAAGATTATACAGCCAGTAAATAATGAACTGGGATGAAAACCCAGACAATAAGACAACAGAGCGCTTAAGTCATATGCCACATATCCCACTTCCCTGCATAACTGACAATTATACTAAGATATAAAGGATAAGCTGGTGTTAATAAAGCATGGTGTGGGGGAGGGGAAGAGAGAACATTCCATGCAGACTGAGAAACATGAGAAAGCCCCAAGACAGGAGAGGCTGCTATAAATTAAAGTGGGAACAACAGCAGTAACAAAGCCAGTGAACTAAGTAAGGACACAGAGAGTAATGGGAAATATGGAGATGAGACTGGGAGATGAGGCTGGGCCAGTGAAAGCCCTCATGGGCCACATGAAGGACTCTGGCATTCCTAAATGCAATGAGAAGGCATTAGACGCTTTCACTGCTTTTATTTGAAATTCAAACACTTAAGGGAAAGAAAATTCATAAAGGTTGGATCTCAAGAAACAAGAACTAGAAGGACGAACACTCACTCAGTTTTGAAAATATTTTCTAGGACCTATCATATCTGTATTAATAAGTATGCATACTTCAGGAATTTTAAAAGTGGTAGCTTTTGAATACCCTTTAAAATAAACCAAATGTAGACAAATTTAACAGAGGCTTAGGTTTGCCTTCTGGGTGTGGGCAATTACCTTTACTTTGTGCAATTTTAGTAGTTTTCATCTTTATTTTGGAATTACTTCTTGCCCCAGTTTTTCCCTTGTCAATTTTTTAATATTTTTAATATTGTTGGCAAGACATTTCTTTTTGTTTTTTCTTAATTTTTTTGGGGGGGAGGGATCTGGGAAAAATTCCCTGAACATACATCTAAGTAATTGTCAATTTAATTTTCTGCTGATTATTCATACCAATGATGAAAAACAAATTTACTTAAATATAGAAACTAAGACTAACTCTGAAAGTTATGATGATGGAATAGAACTTAAATGTCATAAATCTTAAGAATATTAAAATAATAACTTGACTAACAAAAATATGAGGTAAGAGGAAGGAAAAAACAAGTTCATTAATTTTCTCAGTTTAACAGAAGAGAATGATACAGTCTAAAGGTGAAAAAATATTTTTATACCCGATTTTTTATAATCCTTAAAAAATACAGTAAAGAATTCCTTTAGAACTCTATTGCGAAGAAATATTATTTTTGCCCTAAGTGGAATTACTGATAAAAAGATAAAATTATGTTACACCAATTTACATGTCTATAAGCAGTGTATAAGAAAGCTCATTTTATAACATCCTGACCTACACGAGGATTATCTCCTGAAAGACAATCTACTAAGATAGTAGGCACAAAAAAAAAATAGTCTCTCAAAAAATTTCTTCTGTCATTGTAAAGTTGAGCTTTTTGGCACACTTGTTCAAAATTTTTATTTACCACATCCATTTTTCTATTTTTGTCTTTTGCTTTTTCTTATGATTTTATGAGCTTCTTTGCACATTAAGAATATTAACCTTTTTCATACATGATACAACTCATTTTTCCAACTTGTGGTTTATATTTTAAATTTAAGGTACTTTTTGATGTACTTAATTTTTATGCAATCAAAACTATCTTTTCCATTAAAGCTTTCTTCCCTTGCTTTTATGCTTTAAAAGACCTTCCCTAACTTAAGGTCAAATTAAATAGCAGCTCTATTTGTTAGTATGAGGTAGGTCCAAATTTTATACTTTTCTCCAAGAAGGTGAACAGTTGTTCCAGTATATTTATGGAACCAGCCTTTTGTCCAAAACATATGGATACATTTTTGAGGCATGACATCTGCTCACACAAGGTTCTAATCCTCACCTCTACCTGCTAATAGCTGTGTGCTTCTCCTTCCTGAAGACAGAATCCTCTTTTAACCTGGTCCCTGGGTGAAAAGAGGAAAGGGAGGGTAGGATAACCCTGGTCCTTATCTCTGTTCAATTTATTTTTTGCATCTAACTCCCTTCACTTTCCTCTCCAATCCTTCTTGGGTCCCTAGTTTTTCAGACTCTACTTTCTTGTTTTCAAGTTGTGTGGTATTTTTCAGAAATGTAGTTTGGTATTAATTAATGAAAGAATATATAATAAACAGAATGGTGGCTGGGTGCAGTGGCTCATGCCTGTAATCCCAGCCCTTTGAGGGGCTGAGGTGGGTGGATCACGAGGCCAGGAGTTCAAGATCAGCCCGGCCAAGATGGTGAAACCCTGTCTCTACTAAAAATACCAAAAAATTAGCCGGGTGTGGTGGCAGGCACCTGTAATCCCAGCTACTCGGGAGGCTGAGGCAGAGAACTGCTTGAACCTGGGAGGCGGAGGTTGCAGTGAGTGTAGATCACGCCACTGCACTCCAGCCTGGGCAACAGAGCGAGACTCCACCTCAAAAAAAAAAAAAAAAAGAAAGAAAGAAAACCAGAATGGTTATTTCAATCAACAACATGGTTCGCAAAAGTCTAGTAACCATTAGAAATAAAATTATCACTAAGTAAAATAGTGCCTAACAGAGATTATTTTTAAATTTCCAAAAATTGTGTAAGATCTGTACTAATTGTCCATGATATATAGTAGTTACTCAATATGTTTGTGGTTGGGAAGAATTTTTCTTTTTGGATCTGAAAACTGGCATTGGGTATAGTTTTAGATTTCAGAATTTTTACTGCCTAAATATTTTATGCAAACAAATGTAGAAGAATACAAAGGAGAAAGTAACCTAAAATTTCCTCACAACAAACTACTTATGATTCACAATTTAAGCTATTTCTGTTAGCTAGGTGCCAGTGAGAACTTTATTTCTAAAACAACTAGAGAAACCACCACACTTTTAAAAAAGTAATTTTCACTGGGTGCAGTGACTCATGCCTGTAATCCCTACACTTTGGGAGGCCAAGGCAGGAAGATTGCTTAAGCCCAGGAGTTTGAGACCAGCCTTGGCAACATAGGGAGACCTCATCTTTACAAATAATTTAAAAATTAGCGAGGCATGGTAGCGTACACCTTTCCCAGCTACTTGGGAGGCTGAGACAGGAGGATAACCTGTGCCTAGGAGGTTGAGGCTGCTGTGAGCCATAATCGTGCCACTGCACTCCAGCCTGGGTGACAGAGCAAGACTTTGTCTTGGAAAAACAACAACAACAAAAAGCAATTTTCTGGGCTACTCCTAATCTCCTAGAAGATGCATCATTAACTCTACGAACAGGCAATACAGGCAAATTAAAAGTAGTCACTGTCATCAAATGCCCTGGTAGTGGCAGAAAATGGACAGTAGGCTAACCCAAGTTCCATTTCCAACTTCCTTCTGCCTGTCTCTACTACAGAGGCTATGAAAGTTAAACATTTGACTTCCCAGCCTCCCTTGAGAAGCTATGTTACACAGTTATCACCAATGAGATACAAACAGAAGTCTGCTAGCACTGTCTCTTTCCTTTCCTTCTCACTGTGTAGTACATATTTGTGATGTGTAGGAGGCAGCTTACAAGATGGCTCCCAGTGATGCCTCCCTCCTGAAGGGACTACATCCTGTATAGTCCCTTCCCATACTGTATCAGGGTTCTGTGACCACAGAATATGGCAGGAGTGATAGCTCACTTCCAAGATTAGGTTATAAAAGACATTGCAACTTCCATCTTGTTCTTATCTCCATCTGTCCTCTCCCTCCCCTGACACACACACTCTAGACCCTCCCCACTCTCCCAGATCATTTGCTCTGAGAGAAGCCCACTGCCATGCCTTGAACCCTGTAGAGAGATCCCTATGGTAAGGAACTGAATTCTCCTGCTGACAGTCATGTGAGTTAGTTTAGAAAGGAGATCTCCAGCTCAAACAAGCCTTCAGAGGACTGCAGCCCCAGCTGGTATCTTGACTGCAACCTCATAAGGGACCCTGAGCCAGAACCTCACAGCTAAGCCATTCCTGAATTTTCAACCCTCAGAAACTATGTGAGATAATTAATATTTATTGTTTTAATCTGATATGTTTTAGGGTAATTTTGTTACACAACAATAGATGCCAGAAATATAGTGATTGATACCTGAAGGTACAACAGACTTTTTACAACCTTGATACAAATCACATTCTAAGGATGGCAGAGGGCTTTTATTAATGTAGTTGAACATCACACCAGCTCTGGACTGCCTAATTAAGACTTCTTGTGGAGGCAGACCCCTATCTGTTTATACTACATAGTAGGGTTTTTTTTGTTATTTGCAGCCAAACACATTCCAGACTGACATACTCAACAATTTCCAAAATTCAATTACTGTTTCTAAAGAAAGGTTCCTCTTATTCAAGAATCTACCTCTGCTCAGAAATTCATACTTCTCTTATCTTCTGGAACCCAGTTGTTCATTTAATGATCCAGAAAAAATATTCAGGCTGTCCTGCAGGAACTCCTAGTATTTAAAGGCAGTGGCAAGGATTATCCCCTTCATTCAGCAAGCAATTACAATACTTTCAGTAGAATGCCTACTTCTTAAAACATGTCTCCCTTTGACATACTAAAAACTTCATTCAGCTACACCCCAAAACACAAAGAATTCAGAAATGTATTCTAAGCTGCTGGATCATATAATCCATAGGAAAATGAGTTTCTCTTGATGATAACCTGCTTTATCATATGAATTCCAGGAACATGTTTCAGCCCAAGAGAAGGAACTGGCTGTCTCTAGATGAGGTTCAATCATGTAACACATAATGATGTTTCAGTCAATGATGTACTGCATATACAACAGGGTCCCCTAATATTGTACAGTAACTTTTTTTTTACTATACCTTTCCTATGTTTAGATATATTAATTAATTAATTAATTAACTTTTTGAGGCAGGGCCTCGCTCTGTTGCCTAGGCTGGAGTGGAGTGGTACGATCACGGCTCACCGCAGCCTTGACCTCCTGAGTTCAAGTGATCCTCCCACCTCAGCCTCCCAAGTAGCTGGACCTACAGGCACACACCACCACACAGGACTAATTTTTGTATTTTTGTAGAGATGGGGTTTTACCATGTTGCCCAGGCTTAGATATATTTAGATATACAAATAATTACCATTGTGTTACAACTGCCAGTGTGTACTCAGTATAGTAACATGCTATACAGGTTTGTAGCCTAGGAACACTAGGTTATACCATATAGCCTAGGTGTGCAGTAGGCTATACCATCTAGGTTTGTGTAAGTACACTCTGTGATGTTTGCCCAAGGACAAAATTGCCTGATGACATTTCTCAGAACATATGTCCATCATTAGGTGATCTGTGACTGTACAGATCCCACATTGTCCTCCTAAACTGCTTATCTCTCTCTAGATGCCAAAAGATGCCAAACATTGTAACACGTAACAGAAGAAAAGTTTTATTTGGCACAGAAGTAAAAGTAATTCAGATCTAGTGACCTTGCTTTGTTTTTTCTTTCCAAGTGTACAACTGCTCAGAGATAGAAGCAATGCAGCCCCAGAAGAGGAAGAAAAATGACAGGAAATCCCGATCCACACTTGACCAAAATCATCAAACAATCTAGGCAACTGGTTTTCACTCGTATGATAGTTTTTTAAGTTGTCAGCAATTCTTGGCAAATACAAGAATAGAAAATAACTTCAGTAAAACTCTGAGCTAAAAGGCTTAATATTCTCACAGGTGTCTTGCCCTTATAAAGGGTGGGTGGGTAGGGGGGTACCTAAAGAAAGGAAATTTAGTCAGAGAATAAACCTTCTGCTGTAAGAGAAAACATAATCCAAAATATCAAGTATACTATATTTGAGGAAACACCAAATTTAAAACGAAGTTTTTCAAAATTTATGTAACTCCATATATATCACTTCATACACACACACACACACACACACACACATAATTTACAGATAACTTCTTAACATTTAACCAACCTGAGGAAGCTATTTCTTAAAATTTGATTTTAAGAGAAATTCATTTTAACTTTGAGATGTAAAAAACAGTCTAAGATCTTTGAAGCTAGCCAGAGTACATTCCTGGATTCTAATAGTACTGCTTAATCATAGCCAAGCAGACACAAAATGGTGTTTCATAAAAGTGTGATAGTTGCTACTGCAACGATCAGTAGGTTTGCTTTTAATGTTTATTCAGTTGCATATTTTCAGAACTAACATGACATGGATTGCTAAAGCCTGGAACAGCTCCTTGATTTTGAAACATGGTCACTTCCATAATGGCTATATATAAAAAAGCAGAATAAGAGGGCAAATTTTTGTTTGTATTTTTATTTTTAAAATATGGAACGCTTTACAAATTTGCATGTCATTCTTGTGCAGGGGCATGCTAATTTTCTCTGTATCATTCCAACTTTGGCATATGTGCTGCTGAAGCAAGCACAAGGTGGGCAAAATTTGAAATGCTAGTTCCCATCCCACAGAGACCCCACACGGTACTCCTTACATCATACTTAGAGAAGGTGTCATATTCATGCATATTTTTGCTTTTGATCTGTGAAATTAATTTAGGGATAAATTCAGTTCTACTTTTTATTTTTCCTTTGCTGCCCCTACCGGCCCTTCCAATAACTTACAATAACATATTGTTTTAAAAAGTTACTTATGATAATATTCCCGAGACTTTTCTGCAATTTGACGATTTCTTCCACTCACAGGAAGACAGGCCTAGATTATAACAATGAAAGTGAACTCCACCAGAGGCAAGACAATGTGACTAAACACAGGGACTTTCCCTTTGCTACACCATGGTATTCTTTGACCTACTTTAGTTTTCTACAAATCATCCCTTTAGTTCTCAGCCTGAAAGCACCAAAGCTAGGCCTCTGTTAATCACACATTAATAAACAATAACAAACAACAAAAAAGACAAACACACATGTGTACACACACGTACACACACACACACACACATTTATATTAAGGAGTAAACAATCTAATCTGTGGAAAAAGCCACACCACTAAATAAAACATTAACAAAGGATAATTTGTTGAGTTTTTTTTTTCTAGAATAGATTCTAAAAAATTTAAAAGGAGAATTTTTAGATAAGTATTTTAAGAAATGTAATAGCTTTTAAAATTAGTGTCTTGTGTATGTATTCCTGATCCACAGATCCCATCTTTTGCTTAAAGCACCTGTTTATAAAACTTTACAGTTTCTAATTGGGAGTGGGAAGAGAGATCTGACATGCTTGATTTGACCTGCCAAGCCTTTTTTCCTTTGGGAGAAAATTCATCTGCCTTTTCTATTGATTAGTTCAGTACTGTGCAGTTTTATGAAGATTCTAGAAAAGTGTTAGGTGAAAATAAACAGCAATGACAGTGAACTAATCTATTTTAGAGGGAAAATTCCTCAAAGGCAAAGACAATTCCCTCCCTCATTTACCTTTTTAGGTCAGAAAAAGTAGGCCATCAATAACTATAATTAGTGCAGCATCTGTAGGATGCTCGATTCTACTTTAACTACATAGAATAATTTAATCTCACTGAAATTATAATTAAATGAGATCAGTACTTAATATGTCATGGAGCTATTAGTAAGCCTCAGAAAACTTGTTACTGGAATGTAGCAATTGTTCTCCACAAGACGAATGACCAAGGGAATCAGGAATAATGACATAATCTTCCTTCTCTCTGTGTTAAATTTATGCCAGGCAACTTTCAATGTCTCCAGGAAAAGTATCCACTGCTCTTTCTAGTCTCCCCTCTGAATCCTTGCATCAGGACAGACCAATTTCAAATCAAATACATTTAAATGGTTAAATCAATACATGTATATGAACCCTGATTTAATTTATGATTAAATTGCTACTCAGAAAGGTAACAATTTCTTTAAAAATGCATTTTACTTTTTGAAATACCTCACACATATTATTCATAACTCAGTTGTATATCTGACTTTAAAATGTACATAATCTAAAATTAAAGCAACAATAAGTTACTCCTAATTTTACATTTCCCTTAGGAAAAAAGAACAATGTACTAATATACATATCTGTGAAACCACATCTGATTCCATGTATTAAACCTAAATAATAGACAGGCATGCAATCTAAGAAAAAAACAGCCTTGACCAAAAAATTTTTTTCAACAAATTTAATGTTTAGAAATTTTCTATTTGTGTATAACATGTAAAATAAAAATTTTAAATTTTGAACACTTTCAGTTATAATATTAAAATGTACCATGTATTTTAAGCAAAAATTAAAGGGGATGTATCAGAATTAATTCTACCTAAATATTTTGGGATATGCAATAAACTTGATCTTCACCTTCCTCTTTTAAATTAATTAACCTGCTGGGTGAGGTGGCTCATACCTGTAATCCCAGCACTCTGGGAGATGGAAGTGGGTGGACTGCTTGAGGTCAGGAGTTCGCGACCAGCCTGGGCAACATGGTGAAACCCTGTCTCTACTAAAAATACAAAAATTAGCCAGGCATGGTAGCACACACCTGTAGTCTTAGCTCCTCAGGAGGCTGAGGTGGGAAGATGGCTTGAGCCCAGGAGGCAGAGGTTGCAATGAACTGAGAGCGCACCACTGCACTCCAGCCTGGGCAACAGAGCGAGACCCTGTCTCAAAAAAAAAAATTAATTAATCTAACAAATATTTATTTAGTTTTTACTATGTGCCTAATGAGTGATGAAAAAATAAATGATGAGAAAACCCTGATATGGTCTCTACCCACATTAAACCTCACTTTAGTGGAGGACAGAAATTAATCCAAGAATTATCTAAATGTGATAAAAGATGGTGCTCTGAGGAATAATGAGAGAGAATGGATCAAGTTAGGGAAGCCCTAGAAGGCTTTCTTTTTAAGAGACAGGGTCTTACTCTGTCACCCAGACTGGAGTGCAGTGGTACAGTCACGGCTCACTGCAGCCTTGAACTCCTAGTCTCAAGCGATCCTCCTGCCTCAGCCTCCCAGGTAGCTGGGACTACAGGCATGAGCCACCATGCCCAGCCTGGAAGGTATTCTTGAGGAAGTCAGAATTGAGAGAAATCTGAAAAATGAACAAGGGGAGTTTATTAGGTGAATAAGAGAGCAGAGGCAAAGCTCTGTCCAGGTAGAGGAGAAAGCATGTCAAAGGCTTTTGAGCAAAAGTAAGCAGTAAGCAAAGAGGGCCTGTGAGTCTGAGGCGCACAGAGCGAGGAAGAGCACATTGCAAGATGAGGCTGCCAAGGTCAGCAGCCACACCACGGAGGGCCTTGCAGGGAGGCTGACTATTCAACTTGGCTTACTCCTGTTGACTTGGTGTAATCCCTTCTCTCACAGTGTCCCAGTTTGGATGATAAATTATGTGAGGCCATGTAAAAACATTTATCTTTAACGAAAACACTATGAGAAGTCATATATAAAAATTTTAAGATGGTGTGTGCGTGTGAAAGAGAGAGACACAGAAATAGCTGTATTACAACATGAATTCATACACAGTAGTCCCCTGGTATCTGTGGGGTACACATTCCAAGACCCCCATAAATGTGTGAAACCACAGGTAGTACTGAACCCACCCCCTATGTACTATGTTTTCTCTTATACATACACAGCTATGATAAAGTTTAATTTAGAAATTAGGCCCAGTAAGAAATTAAAAACACTAAGTAACAATAAAATAGAATAATTATAGTAATATACTATAATAAAGATTATGTGAATGTGGTCTCTCTCTCTCTCAAAATACCTCATTATACTGTACTGTTGGTAAGTGAAAGTGAGGAAAGTGAAACCATAGATAAGGCGGGACTGCTGTATGAAGGTAAATATACAACTGCATCTGCAAAGTTTGAAACACACTTCATAGTTGGTCTCAGGGAGAACGAGAAGTCTGAAAGTATACCAAACGAATGGGTTATAGAGCCTTCCTGCAGAGAGAAACAGCCCTTGGTCACTGCCCTGTCTGAGTCCCAGGAGTCACCCTGTAGAGGTCGGGCAGGCTTCTGGCCTGAGAGGGGAGCATGAATATGTCTGTCAGCCAGGGTAGAGACACACCTCTATATTAGATAGAAGAGGAGAGGGAAACTGCCAACATAGGCTCAGGTATAACTGTTTGAAGAGAAATAAGTAGGAGGGTGGGGTGGTGGGAGGGAGCACACGAGAAAAGAGAGGAAGCCTGCCCTTGGGCAGGGGGTTGGGGGGAAGGCCAGTAGGCTGCATAGACCAATGACTTGCCCCAAATTTTCCATGAGCCATACCCAGTAGGCAACTCAATTACAGTGATGGGACCAGAGGGGATAGAGATGATGTGGAAATGTTCATGGAGACAGAGCAATCAAAATTTAGGGAACCACAGTTGGGAAACTGTCTGCTCATCCCAACTGAGAACTCACTATCTTGCCAGAAGATGAGTTTTGCCTAATCCTTGAATCCTGAGGTCTTCTCTGAGATTAATGCTGTGATTACTGCTGTTTCCCCTTTGCATTTTCCTATGTACCCTTGCTGATCCTTTTGCTTTTAAGCTTTTGATGATACTTTGATTCAGATACGTCTTGTGCTACCATCTTTTAATCTGATTGTCTTTCTACTCAATCTATAAACTCGTCACCAGGGGAGTTTTAACCATTTATATATAAAGCTATTCATTACATATTGTGAAGTTAACACATTTCAAAAGAAGAAAAATACCTTCTACAAGTTGTCTGGTACCCAAAAATGTCTGAAAATAGTTATCCTTTAAAAAAAAAAAAAAGAAAAAAGCCAAAAAAAACTAAAAAAAAAAAATTAGATTTTCATTTATTTTACCCCAACTTGTAGCCTTTTACTTTACCCATATCAATGCTGAATTAAATAGAAAAAATAAAATTAAGCCATGTATACAATTTTGGATCTAAAGAACTGAAATTCATGACATGGAAATTAACAATGAACAGTAAAATCATCATGAAATAGTCTTAGAATCTTAGTAAACTAGTATTTAGCCTTGTCACTAAATTGGCTTGATTGATATCTGTCAACTTCTAGAATTTCCCCCACTGCCCCCTTTTTTTCCTACAGGCTATGATCATTCAAATCCTCAAACAGCTATACCCTTATGTTCTTGATTATATGCCAAGATGATAAATAAAGGTTTATAGATGACTCCAGAGTTAGCTCAGAGTCAATAAATCTAAAGGTGACCTAGTCCACATATCAGGCTATAATGGAAAATAGTGTATTTAGCTCCAAAGCATCATGGATTCAGCTACCTAGACAATACTCTGCCCAATGATGTACTAATTAACACCAAAATAGAAAATGATTTAGGACAGTATGTGCTTTAGAACAAAAGGAAGATCTGAAAGCCACAGTTCATCATCAATCACCAAATCAAAACATGGGACATAAAAAATATCAAATGAAAGAAGAGAAGAGAGGAGGGGAGAGGAGAGAAGAGAAGAGGAGAGAAGAGGAGAGGAGAGGAGAGGAGAGGAGAGGAGAGGAGAGAAGAGAAGAGAAGAGAAGAGAAGAGAAGAGAAGAGGAGAGAGAGGTGGGGTGGGGGAGAGGGAAAGGGAAAGACCGAGAGTGGGTGGGAGAGAGAGAGAGGGAGAGAGATGAAGGAAGGAAGGGAGGGAGGGAGGGAGGGATAGCAAGCATAGAGTATATGAAGTATAAACAAGTCTATATCGCTGAGAGTACACTTTCAGGTTGGCAAAATCTGTGTGGTGATAAACTAGTAACAATTTAGCAATCTCTACATATGTAACAGAGGCAAAACAGCAACAACAGCAACAATAACCAGTCCTCTGTTTTACTTTCCACACCCTCTAGTTGCCTAAATGTCTTCATATTACATACTGTGACAATTTTAAAAAGTTATCAAGAATAGTACTGTGTCCTCTTGTTTTCCTCATCAAGTATGTAACATAGGTTACCTGT
Organism: Pan paniscus; assembly: GCF_029289425.2. NCBI lineage: Eukaryota > Metazoa > Chordata > Mammalia > Primates > Hominidae > Pan > Pan paniscus. The sequence continues at coordinate 129,072,151 of NC_073254.2, forward strand.
CACATAAGAAACTGTGCTATTTGAATTGCAAAATTTTGCACTTATTTCCAATCCCTCTCTCCTTAAGTTCCCGAATTTAATAGCCCATTAACTCTTTTCAGTTCTCTATTCCTATTATTTCCCATGTTCACATCTATTATCATAACCTTTATAAGCATATATTTTCCTTAACTATAGGCATGTCTGAGAATCATTATCACTATCAGTGTTCTTACAGGTTTATAAAAAAATTATTTTCCCCTAATACTATTATTATGATGCTTCTCAGATTTATAAGAATAACTATTGTTATTTAGTTTCTTCTTTTCCTGTTTTCATTTACTCATTCAATTTTCAGAGATTTGTTTCTTTTTATTTTTCCAATATTAAAAGAAGTAACAATTCACTGTGATTGAAATAACTAAAATATAAATTCACTTGGTTTTAAAAATCACCTGATTGTCCCTCTCACACATTCCTTTCTATTTGATCATGAAGACATAGGGAGGAAACTCTGAAGCAGAGTCCTTTTTCTTTCTTAAATAGCTTCAAATGTGTAACAATATGACTAGAGGATGAAAAAACAAAGAAAAGCAAGATATTGGGCCACTGTAATAAGGACGAGGTTGCAGGCCAAAAAATAAGATAAATGTGTGTTCAGGTGTAGAAAAGACCCTGGATCACACATTTCTCTTTCTGACATATGTGATTGTAATATTCTTGGTGTCTTAAAATACTGACCCCTTATTAAAATACGAAAAAATTATTTTCTTTAAAATATTAAATTACTTTAATATTACTTTAAAATATTGAAATTATTACTATACCTTTTCTCTATTATAATAGAAGATACTATCAATAATTAGAATCTAAAACCAATACATTGAAGGTATTTTACAAAGTTAGAACTCCTTTTCGTCTAATGTAAGATAAGAGCCTAAACTAAGAATAAGATCATCCCTTAAATCTTAAAAGAGGCAAGTTTAAGAGGGATAAAAGAATCACTACTATCCATACTCAGTGAAAGGTAAAATTATTAAACGAATACAATAGTTCCTGGTTCTACATTCAAATTAATTATTTCCAACGAATACATATATTGACAGGTAATAAAAAGCCTTTGTTAGATCCTGTATCTTGATTTTTGGCTTAATAACATGTCTGTAAACTAAAACAAAAATACACAAATTTGTGATTTCTACCAAACTCTTTCCCTAGAGCCTTTGCTGTAGCTTCCTCACAGGGGAAGAAGCAAAACATAAGCTTGCTTATTTTTAAATCACGAAGGTTTGCTGTTTCTTTCTTTTTTTTTGTTTAAAGTCACTATGATTTGTTGTAATTTTTATTGGAGCAGTAGGGGAAGAGGGCTATTATTTCTCTTTGTCTCCCTGCAGTGAGTTAGGGTAAGGAAGGAATGTGGATCCCTCTGGGATAAAATGAAAAAGAAAGTAGATGGGAATTATATGTGGGTCTACTCTATTTCCCTTAAGAAATATCGACCAATTCAAGTAACCAAGATCCAGACATGTATCATAGCACTGAGATCATGTGATGGCATTTAAATTTTAATAAAAATAAGATGAAACTAAACAAGTCAACAATAGTCTTCTGTTTTCAAGTATGTGTGATACGAAGTAGAAAAAAGAGGCTCATGAAGATACCTCAAATGGTGGACACAGCCATACCACTTGAATAACCAACAGATATAAATGGATATTATTTTTAAAAGAGAAGAAATAATGACCATCCCAAAAAGAAACATGCTGCAATAGTGAAAGACAGTGCTAAGCTTAAAAGTTCGAGAGACTATGTAGAGAAAAATGGATTTGCCTGGGTCAAGTGTCAATGAAGACTTACAGTACAGCAAACGTAAGTCACATTTGAAGTAACAGATGCCAGAATACAATAGAAACTCTCAGATCTGGAGGAAAAAGGCAAAAAGCCACCATCATCTTATTATCTCCTTGGCCCTTGTTCTTCTGGTGCAATATTCGCAAAATCAATTATGTTTCCTCAGACACGCCTACTTTCAAAATGTATGCTTTTCACCTTTCATTCTAATACAATTTAATCTGGTTGCTTTTCTGAAGAGGAAAAGAGTATATAACTTCAAGAGCCTATAGTCTGGATGTCCCACCATCCTCCAGCCCTTACTGTTCAACAAAACAGCTTGAACCCCAATGCCTCCTCACTCACAACTTCCCCTCCCTACCTGTAGGTCTCCAGTCTATCTGGGCACAAAGGGATTGTATCACTGTCACTGCAGGTCCTCCACACCATGACCAACTTCCCTGAGCTCCCATAACACCCTCCTGCACAGTGCCCACCCTGCTGTCACTCCACAGATCATCATTAATGTGTAGTCATCAAGGGTAGAAGTCTTTTATGGACATTTTGGAGGTAAAAGATAGTAAAAATAGGAGAGAAAATTCCCTAAAACTGAACGCTAAGTAAGATAACTGTCCTCCAAATTCAAAGAAAACAAAAAAGGAATGTAAGCTTTTCAAAGGGATCCATTTCATCGGCAGAGCCTCATTCCTATGGCTATAGCTTTGTGTTATTACCTCTCCCTCTCTCCTGTCTTTCCTCTTCCATCTCTTAGTTTTGAGTACTCAAATCCTATACACACTTCCTCAGGACTCTCAATTGCACTCACCTTGACTATTCACAAGAGCAATTTATTTTTGCTGCTGCCTTATCCTACCAGATCAGCCCCAAGTACTATTCTTTTCACAGCCTCAATCCACTCATCAAAATGTCTTCCTAAATAGCATGAAACAGACACAATACAGGTATGCTGGATATGTTCTATGTGCCCCTGCAAAGTATGTATCTGCCCTACTCTACCCTGTTTTGTGCTTCAAAATGCTCACCACTATGGACTGTATCATTACGGCACTAACAAATTGGAGGACAGGGAGAAGAAGGTCAGGGTATTTATTCTGAAGGCAGAAGTGGGTATATCCCTCTATTGAAGGCCACAGTTCCTGTTAGGCAGGCAGGCTTCTCTTATAGCTGCAGACCTCATTGAGTTCCAGTAACTACACTCAACCCTTGCCCCTGAAGTTTGGGGGGGACAGTGACTTCCAGATGTCACTAGTTCAAAATGCCCATCATCCCTTGTTGGTTTCTCTTAACCCTGCATACACCTTTGTAGACAGTCCTTTTTCTCTTTAGTCACCCCAGCTGAGTGTGCCATCCATTTTCTGCTAGGATCCTGGCTGATTCAGCAGGGAGAAAAAGAAACTAATTAAAAATTTAATTGATATCCTCAGAGAATAAAATACTCATAATATAAGAACTGGCTGCTCAGAGAAAGTAACAATCTGAGAATACAAAAGAGTTATTGAAAGTTAAAAACACGGCTGCTAAATAAACATGTCGATAGAAGAACTGAATAATAGAAGTGGGCTGAAGGGCAAATTTGTAATTTGGAAGATAAGTTCAGGGAACTCTCCCAGATATAAAGTAAAAAGACAAAAAAGAAACGGTATATGAAAAAAGGTTAAGATGAAGGTCTAACACTTAACTATTGGTCAAAAAACGACAGACATAAGAGATATAATAGAGGAGAAGTAACAAAAGAGATGATAGAAGAGTAATTTGAGATTCAATCTTTATATTGAAAAGACCCAAGCATAGTGGGGAGAAACATATTCTGACATACAACAGTGAAATTTCCTGGGCTTTTTTTTTTTTTTTTTTTTTTTTGAGGCAGAGCTTCACTCTTATTGCCCAGGCTGAAGTGCAGTGGTACGATCCTGGCTCACTGCAACCTCCATCTCCTGGGTTCAAGCAATTCTCCTGCCTCTGCCTCCCGAGTAGCTGGGATTACAGGCACCTGCCACCACGCCTAGCTAATTTTTTGTATTTTTAGTAGAGATGGGGTTTCATCATGTTGGCCAGGCTGGTCTGGAACTCCTGACCTCAGGTGATCCACCTGCCTCGGCCTCCCAAAGTGCTGGGATTACATGTGTGAGCCACCGCGCCCAGCCGAAATTTCAAACTCTAAAGATAAATGAAAGCATCTTAAGTTCCCAGAATGTCCTTCTTCTTAGGAAAAACATGATAAAGTATTTTGGGGTGAAGTGTTTGTAACTTTCAAGAGGTTGAGCAAAAGGAGAGAAAAAAACAGAGAAGGCCATCGTGGCAAAATGTTAACAATACGTGACTCTACGTGAAGGGTATATGGCATTTTCCATACTATTTTTTGAACTATTTGATAGGTTTTAAAAAAAAGTTGGGGAAAAAAGAAAAACAAGCCTCCTAGAGAGGGGTAAAATAAAACAAACAAACAAACAAAAAAAACCAAGTTCCATACTAAAAGAATAAGAATGAGACTGGCATAAGACTTCTCATTATAAACACCAGATGCTAGAAAATAATGGAATAATGCCTTCACAGTTATGAGAGAAAATGATTTTAACCTAATATTCAAATCAACTGTAACAAAATCTGAGGTAAAAGTAAAAACATCTTCAAATATTCATGGGCCAGAAAGCTTAATTCCCACAAACTTTAATTTTTTTTTTTTTAAGACTGGGTCTTGCTCTGCCACCCAGACTGGAGGGCAGTGATACAATCATAGCTCACTGTTACCTGGGACTCCTGGGTTCAAGTGATCCTCCCACCTCAGCATCCCAAGTAGCCAGGACCACAGCCGTGTACCACGACACATAGCTAATTTTTACTTTTTATTTTTTTGTTGAGATGGTTGGGGGGGTGGGTCTCACTATGTTTCCCAGGCTGGTCTCGAACTCCTGGCCTCAAGAAATCCTCCTGCCTCAGCCTTCTAAATTGCTGGGATTATAGTTGTGAGCCACTGCACCCAGCCTCCACAAACTCTTAAGAAAATTAATACTGAGCTTATGAAACTTAAAAAACATAGCAATGAATTACTTAAAAAATGTGATGAAACCACATCTTATTATCACGCTAATCCAAGCATTACATCACCTACTGCTGAAACACTGCAACAGCCCTTTAACTGGTCTTCATGCCTCCTTTGTTGTACCTATCCATGCCCCACACAAGAACCATCATTTTATTTTAATGTTCCATTTTATTTTTTTTAATGTAGGTAACAGATTCACATTGAACAAAATACTTTCACATGATTTGAATGTAGGAAGTGCAAAAGAGCATTAAATCTCTGAGACCCAGAGAGTGGGGCCCCTACACTTTAGAGGGCCTGCTGTGGACCTCCTCCAGCTGCACCCCTCTGAGAGATGAAGTCCACAGGACTAGGGCATGTGCCCACCCAGATTATGCTTCAGGTACTTGGAACCCTAGGAATCTCTACTCAAATGGGCTGAGCCAGCTCTCTGGGCCTACACATGGGTTGTCCTCCCTATGGCTGAACACAAGGCCCATGTACGCAACCTTAGGCTCAGAAAGTGGACAGGCAGCAGCTGTATGCGGGGTGTGCAGCAGCTGATGTGAGGGCAGGGTGTCTATCCTTCATAGTGTAGGGGTGGGTGGGATTGGGGTGGGAGAACAGCATAGACAGGCCACCTGCTGGCCAGGGCCCACCACGTTGAAATGGGCTTATGAAAACGTATACAGTGAAAAGCCTTGGACTCATTCCTGTCCCCAGCCAATGGCTACTTTTTCCAAAGACAACTACTGTTTCTAATACAAGTTAATCACTTTAAATCAAACATGTGAAAATGTAATCTCCAACCTAAAGGATTTTAGTGGTTCTCTATTACTGTTAAGATAAAATCCAAAATTCTTAAAGTGGTCAACATAGCATTTTTCAAACTATAACATTCATTAGAACCATTTGGGGATTCAAGTCTGATCCAGTAGAACTGGGGTGAGGCTTGAGATTCTGCATTTCCAATATCTTCCCTAAGTGATACAGATGCTGCTGACCCACAGGCTACACCTTGAGTAGTAAGAGCGTATAAGAAATTAATATTCCTTTTGAAGCTATGACTTCAGCTACCCAGGTAGGGAAGGACGTTTTCCTCCTGGTTTACCCATCTCATTTAAAGAGAAAAAGCTACAGCCAGTCCACACAGATGGGAGACAGGGTGGGTAGAAACTGCCAAGTAATAATAATAGCTAACACTATTCATTCATTCAACAAACATTTGTTGGACAATGTATGTGATAGCATTGGTCTAGAGGGTCCAGCAATGAACAAGAAAAAGCCTCAGTCTTCCTGGAGCTTATAACTTACTAGGGCAGACAGAATAAATATATAAGTAAATAACGAGTTCAGGTCGTGTTTGGGGCAAAGAAGAAAAATAAATCAAGATAAGGATCTAGAGGGTAAGAAGAGGTGCTATTTTAGATAACTAAGGCATATACAAAAATAGTTTTTGTTTCTTTTTTTTTTTTTTTTTTTTTTTACCATACTAAGTTCTAAGACAGGCACAACGCTAAGTACCTTAAAGAGATGAAGGTCCTTTTATCTTCATTTTGCTGATGATAAACTGAAGCTCAGAGATGGTAAGTAACTTCCTCGAGGTTAGACAGGCAGAATCGGGATATGGACCCCGGCAGTCTAGGATCAATTTCTGTGTTAATATGTATTTCCTGTTCATGTTACATGAGGGCTGCAACTCTGCTGTGCTCAGCTGAGCTCCCTGTGTTTTCATATTCTGGAAGCCAGACTTAAACTTTTAACCTGTAAACTGCCAGGTGAGGGCCTGCCAGTTTAAGACCAGCATCATAAGAAACTCAAGTACAAATATTCACCAGACACACTGCAAGAATGTGTCTTGTACTCACTCAGCAGACTCAGAGGCACGAGCTAACATTTAGTCAACAAAAATTTCCCTTTGTTGGTTTAAAACTCCCCAGTTTCAATCACTTCAATTTTTCTCTAAAGTTTAAGGAAAATAAGTTTAACATGCAGCAGGTCACTCTCGTTTTAGCAATGGTTCTTAATCTTTTAAGATCACAATCTCTTTGAAAATCTGATAAAACACAGGCTCTCTCCCAAGAAAAATGCAAGTGAGTACACAGTTTTGCATGCAGCTTAAGGGGTTCAGACACCTAAAATAGCAATAATCCTCAATTTGAGAACGCTTACATTGTAGCATCTTCCGAAATAAATCTCTGCTCTGAAAACTTTCTTCTCCCTGGTGAAGGGAGTGATCCTCTTTTACTAATTACTTAATTTAATTAAAACACAGTTAACTCTTAATTATTAGCATTTCAAAAATACAGCTTTGTCCTCTAACACAGTTCTGCAGCAAAAAAGAAAAAGGACCTAGCTAGCTGTTAAGAATTAATTATTTCAGCTTCCTGAAAGGCAAGTTTCAATGATAGGTTATCTATGTGTGAATTAGCCATAAATATTTTTATTGTATAGTGGGTGATTTCCCTTCTATAGTCAGTAGTTTACAACAAGTATGTTGTTGAATACAACTCCAGTCCTTGAGAAACACAAGCATAATTTCCCTAAGTCACATATAATTTCCCCAAGTCGCATGTTTTTAGAGAAAGGTAAATTTGTTCCTTCTGCCCTCTAAAAACCATGAAATGCATCTCTAGACTAAGAAATGATTTAGGCTTCTGTATCATTTTTCAGCTTCATAGTATATTGCTGATTTTACTTTTTTTAATAAACAAAACACAGTACTACTAAAATGTAAAATGACACAATGGAGAGAGCAGGCAAGTAAAACAGTAACTTTTGATTCTTGATGCCTCATGTTTAATTATACAATGACTGAACCATAATGTGGTAGAGCTCTTAATACAACATACCCAAATTATTGCATGGCTAATTCAAGGAGTTTAAAGTAAACAGGAATATAAAGATGCTTAAATATACACTTAAGGCCAGCTGTGTTTGTGACTTGAAAGAGAGCTAAGGCAACACGATAGTTGACTACGGAATCACCAAAAAATACAGACATTTTATCTAGTCAATTTTTTTTTAATAAAATGGCAAAGATATTTGAATTAAGCAGATTTAGAAAAAATTATAAATAGGTAAATTTTTGTTATTTGCATTCAATAGAATCAAAAATAAAGTGTTTTTTTGTTTGTTTTTTTAGTTTCAAGAGGCAGTATAGTATTGAAATTAACAAAATAAACTCTGGAGACCAAATGTCTGAGTTTGAATCCTTGCTCTGCCATCTGCACTAGCTAGGTGAACAGGGGCAAATTAGATAACCTCTTTGTGTCTCAGCCTCCTATTAAATGGGTGAATGCATGTACAGAGTTTAAAGTGGCACCTGCAAAAAAAAATCCAAGCATTTGAATGTAAGCTCTACGAGGGTAGTGATTTTTATCTATTTTTCCCTTTAGTGCATATGAGTACCTAGAACAGTACTAAAGATGGTAGGTGCTCAAAAAATATTTGTGAAATGAATGACTGTTATCGTTGTTATTATATGGTTATTTTCTCAATAGATGGAAAAACTAAATCAGTTAAGCTCGGCTATTTAAACTTGGAAACTTTGGTCTCTTTTCCCCAACCCCCCTTTAAAAACATAAGTGTTGGGACATTGCAAACCCGTCTTCTCCTAAGACCCACAGCACCAAAATATGGGCAACAAACTAGATTTTGGTTGAGCAAGAGTGCCATCTAGCGCTCATAAAAGCTACAAGCTGAGAATTAGGAGTAAATTTTTATGCAGTGTAAACACAAAGGGGAAAAAACCCACAAATGCAAAACTCATTAGGAAAAAATATTCTTCATTAACAGCCAAGGTGTTTGAAAGAAAGTTATTTCTAAATAAAAATCTCAGCTTTAAAAGTTGATATATACCATATTAGAAGAGACATTTCAGAGAGTACAGTTTACTGAAGTTCTACTTACCTTAAAAGCCACTCTTCTATGAATAGAAAGTGGTGTTTTGACTTATTTTCTTTTTAATGACATGTGTTTGGTCTCATTATAATAGATTAACTCATTATAGAAATTTTGGAAAAATTAAGAAAAGCATAAACCACTGCCAAGAGAGATAACCGCTATTAGTATTGGGACATACAGTCATGTGTCACATAATAACATTTTGGTCAACAATGGACCATATATACTATGGTCATCCCATAAAATTATCATGCAACATTTTTACTGTGCCTTTTCTATGTTTAGATAACACAAATACCATTGTGTTACAATTGCCTATTCATTACAGTAATGTGCTATCGAGGTTTGTAGCCTAAGAGCAATAGCCTAGATGTGTAGTAGGCTATACCATCTATGTTTGTGTAAGTACATTCTATGATGTTTGCACAATTATGTAATTGCCTAACAATGCATTTCTCAGAATATATCTGTCATTAAGCAACACATAACTGTATATATGTGTGTATATATGTATATACCCCTTCTAGATTTAAAATATACATTAAAAATAGTTTAATTTTAATAAAACATTTGGCCAAGATGCTAAAAATGAAATGAGAAAATTATAAATATTGATAATTTGTTTCTCTACTAAAATCAAGAGCTTTCTCTGTCATTGAAAAGCTCTCATCTCAACATTGTATTCAGTGGGTTAAAATTTTAAAATAAATTGCTATAAATTATGTAATCATTTGTGGGTAGCTCTACAATAGCCAAAATACATAAGAATTATGGTTTATAAAGTGAAAAAAGACAATTATTTCATCTGTTCCTTATAGATAACACAAAATTGATAGTAAAGTACACCAACTTGACTTTGGGTGATCTGAATAAAATTTGGGTTTGCTTAATATTTAATCTCACTCCTTATTCATTTGAGAATGCTCATTAAAGTTTTGGGATTTGCTTTTAATTCTCTTTCCCCTCAAATCATAGACACAGAAGAGATTTGACTCACAGCTCACTAGAGAATTATCAAATGATGAAAAGAAAGCTGACTGCCATTTCCTACCTTTTGGACAAATGCTGTTTTGCTTTTAGTACCAAGAATGGGAAGTAAAACATTTCCTAAAGTTGCATAGGAATAATGGTTGACAAGAGTCATGGAGGAAAGGAAGAACGAGGAAGATGAAGAAGCTGCTAGAGCCAGGCAGGCCTCTCCCACTGAGGCATGGTGAGCCCCACCTAGTGAGGGGGCAGACACTGGGGTAGAGCATCTATTGTTCAGGCTGGTGTGAGGCTCCTTTATCTGGAGAATGGTTGCAAAGGTAGGAAGAAGTCGAGACTGGACTCATACTATCACTAGCTGAAGCACACTCTATTCTGACATTAATCAGGTTTCTAAGCATATACCCTAAATCACAGCTCTCTTCATAGTATGCAGGAAGGACTCTTTCCTAACTCCTAGCTTCAGGAGATAGGTTGTTAGGGTAATGGTTCCCAATGGCTTTTAAAATGGTTCCTAATGATCCTCCTGGTATTCACTCTTTTCTGTAATCTGTTCCTTTTGAGTATGGACTAAACCTAGTTGGCTGGTTTCTAATGAAGTGATTAAGGTAAAAGTTATGGGATGTTTTTTCCAAGATTAGGCTATAAAAGACTGTGATTTCTGTCTTGCTGGCACTCTTTCTCAGGCTAATACTCTCTCCAGCTCCTCACGTTTCCTTTGAAGAAGCAAATGGAAAGGCCCATGTGGCAAAGAACTGAGGGTGGCCTCCAGCTAACATAACTAAGAACTTGAGGCCCTCAATCCATTAGCCTGCAAGGAACTGAATCTTACATCATCTGAATGAACTTGGATGAAAACTCTTCCCAATTTGAGCCTTCAGATGAGACCATGGCCCTGGCAGATACTGTAACTGCAGCTTTATAGGAGACCCTGAAACAGGGATCCCAGCTAAGGTGTAAGCAGATTCCTAATTCACAGAAATTGTGAAATAATAGTTGTGTGTTGTTTTAAACTACCAAATTTGTAATGAGGCTATAAAAAACTAATTCAGTTGTTAAAAAAATAAAAGCTCCTCAACACCCCCTCCCTGACCCCAGAGGGAATGACTCTGAGGGTCTTTTTCCTCGGCTTGTGGAAGCCTCTGCAGTAACCACCTAAGCCTGGACCCTGCTCCTCCCTTCGACATGACTGACACTTCCACAAATTAGGTCCTCTCCAGTTCACTGCATAGTCTCTCTCTGTCATCCAAGGGCTTCTGCACTTTCCCCAACATCTGAAATAAATAATATGATGTTTGAGCAAACTTCCTAGTTCCATGCTTCAGTGACCAGACCAGATTGGAATCTAAGTGCATGTGTGGTTTCTAAGATAAATCATCCATCTTTATTATGTATCACTAATTGTACTGTGGTTTGCAGCTTCTATTTACTATTTACCAACTAGTATGAAAACAGTTCAGTATTTTAACAAGTACTGCTGTGCCAATGCATACTGGCTGAATATCAGTCCTAGTTTATGCTGTAAGTTTAATTTGCTTGATAAGAATCTACTTTCTTTCAATAAGTTTTCAATATAGTATAAGTGTATGAGTTTGAATGTCAAGCATAGTAACATTCTAGGGAAATTTCAATTCTTTAATGTAAATTTTACAACTTCTTTTGGCCATCCCAGTCTTTAAATTACGAGGGTATTACTTTATGGAAACTTGTTTTATTGGAATTGTTTTATTTATAATGCCCATCAATGTAGTGAGGAGCTTTGACACAAGTTATAGTTACATGTTCATACAGGCACTGACAGATGGCGCAAGGAAGATAAAAGGGGGCCACAAAAAGGAAACAAAAATGAGGCCAAAACTTAGTCTGCAGGAAACAACAACAGAGCATTAATTACTTCCAGCCAGTCATCCGAGATTTGGTTTAGGCATGTTTGGGATAGAGGCAGTGTATACTTGTGTAAATGACAGACAAACTGAGAATAAAAGTTAATTATTACAGTAAAATTTATTTGCTGTATTAAGCTGTCTTTATTATTCCAACCCATCCTGATCTTTCCTTGCTCTGAATTACAGTCATGCTTCGCTTAATGACACAAATATATTCTGAGAAATGTGTTGTTATGTGATCTAATCTTTGTGCAAAAATCATTGTGTGTGTTTACACAAACCTAGAGGGTAAACTCTACTACACACCTAGGCTTTATGGTAGAGCCCATTGCTCCTAGGCTGCGAACTTCTATAGCATGTTGCTGGACTGAATATTGTAGGCAGTTCTAACACAACGATAAGTATTTTTGTATCTAAACATATCTAAACATAGAAAAAGTACAGTAAAAATATATTATAATCTTATAGTACCACTATTGTATATGCAGTCTGTTGTTGACTGAAATGTCATTATGTGACACATGACTGTACTGTATCACCCTACATTTCACATACTTTTTCCCCATTGATTTTGTTTTCCAATACAAAAATAATACATGCTCACTGTAAAAAGCAAAAACAAAAAAACCAAAAAACTCTAGGAAAATAGACTAGTGATTAAGAACAGAGACTTAGAAATCAGACATGCCTTCTTGACTCCAGTATTCACTATTTAAGTTCATCTTTCTGGGTCTGTTTCCTCATCTATAAAATCTAAAACTCACCTCCCAGAATTGTTGTAGGTATAAAATTGGAGATTGCAGGGAAATGAGACTTCAGACAAAGTGCACAGATAGTTGTGTAAACTCATCCAGAATATGAATGTAAACCCCAAATATAAAAAGACAATAGTATGGCATGAACTGAGTTTTGCAGATCTGGTGTGACCCACATGATCAGACAGTGTCACCAGCAGCTGCACCTCACCTTTGGGAACCCTGGGGTCCAAGGAAAGAGCACTAAGGTGGCTGCAAGTACTTCTTCTCAATGAGAATGCCTAGGAGCTTCCCGTTTCCTTGACTAAATAAATCAGAAACTTAATCTAACATTATAGTGAGTGGCTTCATGCATATTTGTGTACTTCTTTTGTTTGGGAAAGATCTCTTCCTCAAAACCTGTAACCCATGGAAACACTGCAAATGTTATATGTAAAATGCTTACCACAATGCCATATGGTAAGCACTCAATACATTTAAGTGATTTTAATTTTTTTAATTCATTAAACAAGTCATATCAAAAATTAATTACTAATGATTACCATTATTCAAAGAAAAATTTAAATCACCAATAACTCTATTTCTAAAAGAGAACTATGGTTAATATTTTGGTGCATGAGTTTCCTGACTTTTCCCTCTTCTCTATAATAATAAATATTTTACATACTATTTTAAAGCTGTCTTTTCTATTTAAATTTGTATATTTATTTCTTTTCCTATACATACATTTTAAAACAATTTTCAATAATTATAATAAGTTCATGACCAGCCTAGGCAACATAATGAGACCCTGTCTCTACAAAAAACTTAAAAATTGGCTGGGTGCAGTGGTGTGCATCTGTAGTCCCAGCTACTTAAGGGGCTGAGGTGGGAGGATTGCTTGAACCCAGGAGATTGAAGGTGCAGTGAGCTATAGTCACACTGCTGTGCTCCAGCCTGGGTGATGGAGTAAGACACTGTCTCAAAATAAAATAAAATATAAATATAAATAATAATCCTTTATATCTATAATCCCTGCTGTTTGATATTTAATTACCCACTTGTATATAAAAGACATATAGATAATACATTTATATCATAAATATATGAACATGTACACACTTTTAAGGTTTGGACTAATATTCAAACTGCCCTCTAGAAAGTCTGGCTGTATGATGCACTGTCCCACCAACAGCTGCACTGTTGTCAACACAGTACCATAAAATTTCACATTTTTAGCCAGTCTTAATTTCTTCTTCGATTTTCACTACAAAATTCTTAAGGGCAATAGTTGTTTTCTTTTGTTTTTACATCCCCCACAATGCCAAAACAGTGTCAGACATAAAGAAATATTTTAAATGAATTCTAACCTTATCTTTAAAAAGCATATTTATTTCAGCCTTAGGTGGAGAGGGAGGTCTGCTATAGAGGTGCAGTGGGATTCAGGAAAAAAAATAACAACCCTGTAATTCTGTATTTTAACAAGAGAAAGGAGCTAATCATAATTTAGTCTCATTCTGACCAATTAAAATAATATATTGTATGAAATGAAAGAATATTTATCTCAAGGTTTGAATCTTCATATATTACTATATATCTACTTCCAAATTCAAAGAGGGAGCCATCAAAGACCATTGTAGACTGGAATTGGATATTTCTTTATTGGAATAATTACCACTAAGAGAATAAAAATAAACACACTTCTGATAAATTCTCATTGCCTGGTGGAAAGGCTAAATGCAATTCTAGCCTGGGGTCAAATTTTTGCTTATAAAGTTATTTTTCTGTGCTAAACTGAAAAAAAAAAAGAAACAAAAGGGATTGTCTGATATTCATACTCTAATATTCAATACAGGCCCAATCATGCAAGATACGTTTAAATCTTTAACACCTAAGGAAGATGAATTAAGCTTTAATGTAGTATTTAAGAAAAAAGCAGTTGTCACTAATGAGGTATAACAGTTAGACTTTCCATCTTCCTTGACAAGGTCAGTTGCCAAAATCATTTTGTTTCATCATGTTATAACAGATTTTTAGCGCACATATCAAAACTCTGACCTAACAAATGGTATGCAAAAGGACAAAAATGGCATTTACTCTTATAAATTTGCAAATATTTTGTGCTTAATGGTACTGTCATAATAGGATTTACAATTAGGAAATCTCAGTGAGGTATTTTAAAATCTAATTTAAAACATATAAGCAACAAAGTTAAAAATGCTTCAACAATTATGTTGGTTCGGGTACCCAGTTCAAATTGAGTAATTTCTGAACATTATATAACTTAGGTGAGTTTGCTTTTTAAGAAATCAAGACTAAAATGTTACAATTTATGAAATAAATGCTGAATTATGAAAGGGATGCAAAAAAGTACTTTTCTACATTGTTTAAACACAATCCTTTATGATTCTAATGATAATTTTCCATAATAACTGAATAAAAGAATAAGTTGAATCTGAAGTATGCATGAGCATACAAATGGGAGAATGATTTCTGTATGAGCTCAATGTAATTATACAACCTAGGCTTGATTTCTAAAGACAATTGAGGCTCCTTTTCTTTTTAGCTATAAATAACTTGCTGTATGATATGTAATGCAAAACCGTATTTTGGGAGATTTCAAACATTTATAATCCACAGGAAAAATACTCAACACTCCTACACTATTTTTTCAAGCCCACAATAGTGCAGTCTTTCAGCTATAAAGCCAGAAGCCAGTTATAAAACCAGTACTTTTCCACTAGAGTTACTTGTGGGGCGGGGAAGGGGACGTTCAGCACTGCAAACGTTAGGGTCTAAAATAAGATCATTGCAAGGAGTTACTACAACACTTGCACTGCCAGCACTGTCATGGCAACAATGAACTAGCTAGGAGAATGCTCTTTTAACTTTCAAAGCTAATCTTGAGTCTATTGCTCATGGAAATATACCAAATTTTCTTTTAGGTAGTGCATTAAATAAATCATCTTACTAGGAATCTCTTAATATAAAAATAAGCCTTTTATACACCATATTTCCAGGATCACAGTCCACAGAATCCTTGCGATCAGGCAACTTTTATAATGACAACATAATGAAAATTATACACCACAGTGAAACATGAAGATTCAGTAGGGTTCAAATCAGTTTCAACATGGGTCAAGGTTTAAATAAGAACTTGATATGCAACTTAATAACATCTGAGAATGTGGTTTCCCCTAGAAAAGTTTTAAGTTTTACCTTGAAGGAAAACAATTTGGGAAAGAAAGTAATATATTTTCACTGTTAGGAATCTTAACGTTAAATTTTTATTCAGATAATGAGGTATAATGTTGGAAAGCACAGACTCTTGAGTCTCACAGCCTGGGTTTTAAACCTGACTCCTCCTCTTACAGACTGAGCATCCCTAATCCAAAAATCCCAAATCCCAAATGCTCCAAAGTCTGAAACATTTTGAGAACTGACACGACACTCCAAGTAGAAAAATTCCACACACAAGTACTTAATACAGACTATTTCATGCACAAAATTATTCAAAGTATTGCATAAAAATTACCTTCAGATTATGTGATAAGGTATATATGAAACAGATATATTTTGTGTTTAGATTTGGGTTACGTCCCGAAGATATCTCATTATACATATGCAAATATTCCAAAATCCAAAAAAAAAAAATCTGAAATCTGAAACACTTCTGGTCCCAAGCATTTTGTTCTGTTTTGAAACAGGGCCTCCCTCTGTTGCCCAGGCTGGAGTGCAGTGGTGCAATCTTGACTTACTGCAGCCTTGACCTCCTGGGCTCAAGCAATCCTCCTACTTTACCTCCCAAGGAACTGGGACCACAGGCATGCACCACCATGCCCAGCTAATGTTTGTATTTTTTGTAGAGATGAGGTCTCACCATGTTGCCCAAGCAGGTGTTGAACTCTGGGCTCAAGCAATCCAACAAAACCCTGGGATCACAGGTGTGAGTCATGGTGCCCAGCCTGGTCTTAAGCATTTTGGATAAGACATATTCAACTTGCATTAGCTATGATAACTTGGGCAAGTTTTTAACCCATCTGGGCCTTGTTTTTTCTTGACAGATAAAATGGGAATAAAAATGTCTACTCATACAATGTTGGGAAGGTTGAATGAATTATTACATGAAAAGGGCTAAGGGTTAGGTGTGGCATACAGAATGCCTTTTCTTCTTGTTTTCAAAAGCATACAGACTGCTAATGGCTCTTTAAGACAACTTGATTCCAATCCCATGGCACATTTTAAAGCAGACAGGAAAGTCTGGTGCCACCTCTGCCCCTCCCCTCCCATCCACCCCAATTCACAGAAGATAAAAGAGGCAGGCATTGGGAGCTCAGGAGGAGCCCCAAAGACACCTGCCAGATATTACCAAGCAAATTCAACCTTGCTTAGTTCCTTTCTTCTAAATTATATCAGGCTGTCTGATACAGAAAGCACTGTTTTGAAGACTTTCTGCTTAGTATGTCAAGCTCCCATTGGGGGAAGCACAGTAGAAACACTGATAGGGCAGCTCTAATGTCCTCATTAGACCGTCAAGGAAAGAAACTTCCGTAGTAGATAACTTGCTTGGAGTACTAGACATGAACCAACCAGGAGCAGAGTATTCGGTTGCTTACTGGCAATACCGGCATACAAACAATCACTTGTTTTCCTATATTATGTGTCCCTGAAGACACGTTGAAAGTTAAATGTTTATAAGTGAAATAAGAGACTAACTCAGTGTAAGGGAAATCCAGTTCCCAGAGAGCTAAAACAATATTTATAAAATCCTTGTAGTTCCTAGAGGCACTATTTCCCCTAGGACCAATGAACCTTCAAAGTAGCTTAAAACTTTCTCAGTTGGCTGGAGACTTGGGGGCTCTAAGGGCATATAGTGCTAGAGGGCTCAACTTCCTATTTCCTCCCCTAGAGGAAGGAGGCAGAATAGAATACTAAGTACTCACATTCACTGAGTGCTTACTGGGTTCCAGTAAGCATTGCTCATAACTCTGTAAGGGAACTGAGGCTTAAGGAGGTTATGTAACTTGCCCAGTCACACAGTTTGGCAGAGCAGGACTTAAACCCGGTCTGACTAACTTCACAGCCCATGGTCTTGACCATTATCCTCCAATGCTGTCCAGGTACTGAAGCACAAACTTTGGCCATGGGTCTCTCCATGTGCACTTGATCACCTGGATGATCCATGCAGCTGCCTCTCTGCAACCTCTCCCTGCTGGTGCCATGCTGGCATACCAGAATGATGCTGGACTCCAATGAAGGGCTGGTTGCTCCAGATCTGCTGTCACTTTGGGCAACTACTAACACTTACACTGGGGCAGTGGTACCCTATGACACGATGTATTAAAATGGAATTTAATGTACAAAAGGCAATTAGGGATTTTCAATACATGTGGATAAAGTGCGGGATGTATGAAAGTCAATCACGTAAAAATCAAGCGTATCCATTTCTAAACTAATGGCAGTTTCAAGTTTGACTCATTAGATGGAAGATCTAGATCAAATGCATCATTATCATCACCATCACAATCATCACCAATATTTGTTGTGCACTTACTACGTGTTAGGTTTACTTCTACATGCTTTACACGTTCAAATAATTCTCAAACCCACTGTATGAAGTATTATTATTATTTTACAGATAAGTAAACAAAGGTTCAAAGAGTTTATTCACAGTTAAATTTGTACAGTATACTAAAGTTTACAAAATGGTTTACCAATGTCATCTCTTAATTTTTAGAACCATACCACAAGGGAGATAATAAAATGTCAATTACTAGATGAGGAAACTGACCACAAGGGAGACAATAAAATGTCAATTACTAGATGAGGAAACTGAGACTGTAGAGGTTAATTTATTCATGAGCACATGGCCAGTAAGAAAATTCAACATGACCTTTACACCATTCTGAAGTAAGATCTCTAGTCAAAGTGAGACTGTGGATACTTAGAATAGATGGTTAGGAAATAAAGTAAATCAGAAATAAAAAGTTTCTTTTGTTTTTTAAAGTATAACCTTTATTAAACTTAAGTGAAATACATAGCCTTTTCTTTCCCATGTCAAAAAATAGATAAGCATAGGGTTTGGCAGATAGTAGATACACACACATACACAAATCTAATGAATGAAATGAGAAGAAATGATTCATTAGGTTCAATGGTAAAATTTACATTGTCTCAATAAAATTTCAATTTTTCATACTCAGAATGACTGTCATCAACAAAGGTCATATGTTATAATTTAAGTCAGTCAATGTATACCTTAACTTGTTCAATGAGAAAGTAGATACATCTTAATTTGAGGTATAATCACTATCAATGACTTTGAGAGATCTTACACTGTGAGAAAACCTGTCTCCCTAACATTTAAATTACTTTTTACTTTTGAAAGGCTTCTCTTAAATATGTCCTTCGGTACCATTGAACATATCACTCTACCACTATTTTGCAAGGCTCAGTTTTTATCACATGATTGGAAGAATTTCTTGCTGTGTTTAGGCTATGAATAGCATTTGAAAAATTACTCAGTTATAATTATAGACAGCTAGCACCTGCCAACTAGCTAGAAAATGAAATCATGTAAAATTTAAAGACAAGTGTGCAGTGCTTGTCAAACACAGAGGTATCAGAACAGTAAATGCTCACTTTTAGTAAGGTAAAGATTCTAATTAGACTTTACTGAATATTACAATAAAAGTAAAAATTATTCTACCCATATGGTTAATTTTTCAAGGCATATATATTTGTCAGTTTGTCAATTTAAACAACTTTTAAGTTAAAATACTAAATTAATACTATTCACTAAATGAATATGTATATTCAATGAATGATTATATATACATATTAAAGTTTATTTGGGTAATATAAACCACAAAGCTCATGTCATAAATTTTTTTCCCTTTAGTATTGTTTAAAAGCTTAGGAATTAGGCCAGGCACAGTGGCTCACGCCTGTAATCCTAGCACTTTGGGAGGCCGAGGCAGGCGGTTCACTTGAGGTCAGGGGTTGGAAACCAGCCTGGCCAACATGGTGAAACCCCATCTCTACTAAAAATATAGCCGGGCATCGTGGCGGGCGCCTGTATTCCCAGCCACTTGGGAGGCTGAGGCAGGAGAATCGTTTGAACCCTGAGGGGGAGGCTGCAGTGAGCTGAAATCACGCCATTGCACTCCAGCCTGGGCAACAAGAGCAACAGTCGGTCTCAAAACAAAAACAAAACAAAAGAAAACAAAACAAACAAACAAAAAATAAATAAAAGCTTAGGAATTGTCCTAAGGTGATTTTATAATAAATGAAAGAATTTATAATTCTAAGAAGACCTCTAAATTTTAAAATTAAAAATAAGGTAATATTTATGTAAAATATAAAGCTAAAAGTATCTAGTTTTTCCAAGGTAATTCCCTATTTCATTACAATCTATCAGATTTCTTTATATAAAAGACATTAGAACATGAGAAGACAGATAATTATTATGTTGCCAAATTTAACATGAATTTTTTTGTTACAAACTAAAGGTTGTTTTTAATCTATTTATTTGAAAAGTGTGCCACAAACTGTGAGTCTACTCGTAATAGACAGATTTTAATAATAAAATACCAACTGGGAAAATCTAATAAATGCTCCTAATAGTCATCCTACAGAAACTCTCAAAGTGTCTCCAGCGAAAAACGCACTTTTAAAAAAACAAGCATCTTTTAAAGTTTTTTTTTCTTTTATACAGTAACTTTATGGTACATGTATCTTTATTGACACTGGCTTATCAGTGTAGCAACCAACAGAAAAAAAAAAAACAAGCATAAAAATAATGTTCCCATAGTGTGACTATCTAGCTAAGGATTTCATACCTAAATTTCTAGTGTGTCAATGCCCCTAGAAATACAATCACCGGCCAGGCGCAGCGGCTTATGCCTGTGATCCCAGCACTTTGGGAAGCCGAGGCAGGCAGATCACAAGGTGAGGAGATCGAGACCATCCTGGCTATCATGGTGAAATCCCGTCTCTACTAAAAATACAAAAAATTAGCTGGGTCTGGTGGCGGGCACCTGTAGTCCCAGCTACTTGGGAGGCTGAGGCAGGAGAATGGCGTGAACCCCGGAGGCGGAGCTTGCAGTGAGCCGAGGTCGCGCCACTGCACTCCAGCCTAGGCGACAGAGTGAGACTCCGTCACACACACACACACACACACACACACACACAGAAATACAATCACCAAATATTCTGAAGAATCCTTGAAATCTGATTTCCTGAGTATATTCTGCCAGCCTAATTAAAGTACTAAGTAATTTCTTTAAGGTCATTTCAAATCTTTCTCACTTAATGTAGTAAATGTGAGCTAGAAACAATGTGTCAAAGTAAACCCTATTTTCCACTGACTTCTATTTAAAAATTTAGATATTTTACCATCGTGTGAAAAAATAAACTGATTTGAGAAATTCTGACAAAGCAGAGATTAGAATTGGTGGCAAAGCTTGCTTGGTGCTGATGTACTTCCAGCAGCACTTTCATCCTTCTAAGCACTTTAAGCACGCTGCCCTCCCTGACCAGCATCAACTCTGTTCTTCCACAAATTCTAAGATTTTTCTCATGTCTATGGTTCCTTCCAGTCCATGCTAATTTGCTACAACATAAACATTGACTATTTTTAAGTTATAAAATTCTTCATGATTAATACACAACCCAAAGTAGTGCCCATTTTATTAAAATTTTAAGTGATTAAGAATCCTCTATTAGGCCGGGCACGGTGGCTCACACCTGCAATCCCAGCACTTTGGGAAGCCAAGGCAGGCAGATCACTTAAGGTCAGGAGTTCAAGACCAGTCTGGCCAACATGGTGAAACCCCACCTCTACTAAAAACTAGCTGGGTGTGGTGGTGCATACCTGTAATCCCAGCTACTCGGGAGGCTGAGGCAGGGAGAACTGCTTGAACCCGGGAGGTGGAGGTTGCAGACAGCCAAGATCATGCCACTGCACTCCAGCCTGGGCAACAGAGTGAGACTCCATCTCAAAAAACAAAAAGAATCCTTTATTATACCCAAGATTCCACAGCTACTTTCTGTCAGACCAAAGTTTCAACAATCCTTAAGTTAGCAGTTTGAATTATTAATTACCTATTCAATGGTAAAAAGATATTTTGCAAATTTCTAATGGCTTATCAAGAGAAAAATAAATATAACTCTAAACAAAGACAACAGTACACCTACTTTCTAATTCTTTTACTTCATGAATGGTCTGCACATACAGCACCTTTAAAGACACAAAGTGTTGAAAATGAGAAAAAATTCTAATTAAGCCATTGTTTTAGAGGATCCTTCATGATGTCATGAACAACCCATGATCTTAAAGTAAAATTTACTATGCAAGTGTTTAACATCTTTGTACAAAATACTATATCTCATTTGTAAACAAAATAACTATGTTAGAAAAATATTTTTTAAATGAATCAGTTTTTTTCATGTTAGAGGCCAATGGGGGCACTCCAACAGGAATAAAATAGATGAAATCAGGCCGGGCACCGTGGCTCATGCCCGTAATCCCAGCACTTTGGGAGGCCGAGATGGGTGGATCACAAGGTCAGGAGTTCAAGACCAGCCTGGCCAACATGGTGAAACCCTGTCTCCACTAAAAATAGAAAAATTAGCTGGGCGTGGTGGCGCCCACCTGTAATCCCAGCTACTCAGGAGGCTGAGGCAGGAGAATCGCTTAACCCGGGAGGCAGAGGTTGCAGTGAGCCAAGATCGTGCCACTGCACTACAGCCTGGGCGACAGAGCAAGACAGCATCTCAAAATAAATAAATAAACAAAAATAAATAAAATAAAATAGACGAAATCTGAAAACATAAAGAGTACTGTTAATTTTGATCTTTCTGAAGAGTCAAAACATAGGACAGGATGTATTTATATATTATAAAGAAGACACTGAGTATAGATAGTACAGATATGATTCCTCCTGTAAGTCAGAAAGTTAAAAAAAATTGGCTGTCTTCAAACAATTTAGAAAAAAAAAAGTTAAAGATTTGCCTTCAGTTTCTTCACATTCTTTATCCAAAGAAGGACAGAAAACCTGAGAATAAAGAATATTCTCTGAGCCTCAAAAGCAAGGAAGGAAAGTGGTCAAAGACACGAATGAGAGGAGGCAATGAGAAGTAAGCCACAAGGCTTTCTGAGGGAAAGGGACCGAGTTCACAATGTATCAATAAAATAAGAAAGGCCAGAAAATAGTGGTATGGAAGAGAGAAGCTTAGTGTAAATATTGAAAGAGGACTCTCATATTTGCTGTGATATCTAAGAGTCAGCAGTGAATGTTTGACATGCACTACCTTAGACTTTTGGCTCTCACTAAATGGCAGTTAAAAAAAAAAATCAAAACAAAACAATCATTTAAAAAGACCAAATCTGCTTCTAGAATGTCTCCAATCTGTTATATTTTATAGCCCCACTAAAAATGAATTAAGTATGCTTCTAATCTAATCGGATCCAAATTATAAATAGACCAAGTGATATATTATCTAGTTAGATACACATGCAGTTTTAATGGAAGCCTCTAATTAGGCCTGACTGCCTTCTGTACTGCTTCTCCTCATCGAGAAATTTTCTGTTCAAGTGATGGGGGGGCAGGGGGCGGGTCTCCTGGTCCTTAGGGGCTGAATGCTGATTAGTCCAAACCAAAAATAGAAATGCCCAATTTCCTCATCAATGACTGGCTTAGAAAAGGGCATGTGACCCAATCCCAGTCAATAGAAACTGAGAGGAAGTCTGCTAGAGGGTTTCTGGGAAAGCTTTTCTTCCCCGAGAGAGAGACGTGGGAAGAAACTCTTTTCTTCTTAGCTGCAGATAGTCATGTCTGCACATGGTGCCTGGAATAGCATGCTGTAGGAATGGAGACATCATTTGCTATGCTGAGGAAGGAGAACAAAAAAAAGAAAGCAGACAAGTAATGTAGTTGAGCCAATGAATCAATCAAGCTTGGAACTGCCAACCTCCAGACTTATTATGTGAAATAATAAACTTATTGTTAAATTTTCAATCTATTTATTACTCAATTGGATAGCAACTAGATACTGCAACTCCAACTGTAACTCTAACAGCTATAAATGTGCATCCTACCCAGCAACGAAAGTTTCATTTCTCCTGGAGGTGGGGGGGTAATAATCACTTTACTAAATGAAAGCCTCCACCACCCCACTTACCAAAGATAAGTATTTTGTTGCTTATTCTAAATTTTCTATCTTAAGCCAATTTACTTTCAGACAATATTGATTGCTGGCAAACTTATGAAAATGACCAAATGACCATTCTTGGAAAAGTACTTGGCTATTCTGGATAGGCCTCAAAATCTTTTGATACATATGTGCTCTCATATTTTCCTCCTTAATTACATGTATCATCAAGACTATAGATCACCAGTAGACTATATTAGGAAAGTGGGCCAGTATTAATACTCCCATTCCTTTGTTTAGAGAATCAAGAGTATCAAAAGGTGTAATTCTTCTTTTTAAAGTTTCTTTTAAAACCCAGTATAAAGCCTTGGATGAGAATAGAAAACCTTCTTCAAAAGCAGGAAACAACTCTTACTGATCTTCAAGTCCTAAGTACAGTGCCTGCCTGGACCAGAATATTTCTCAAAAATGTGAATATATTTAAACATGCTGATGTGGAATCAATAAATTGAGAACTGGGGTATAAACAAAAGATGCTATCTCCCAATGTGTCCATTTTTTTTTTTTAACAGATTTAGCTGCTTGGAATTGAATTCATTCTACCACCTTGTCATCATTTCTCCCTTGCCAACTATAGCCCTTTTAGCTGACCTATAGCAATTAAGGGCTTTCAGGAGCAGCTGCAGAAATTGCATATGCACCACAGCTTTTGCTGCTTTACTAATGAATAACAGAAAGCATTATGGAGTGCTACATTTGAATTAATATTTGCTTTCTCATGTGAGGCTGATGCTAAAATGGTAGGCAGTGAAGCTGGAGAGGTAAGTGAAAGCCAGATAATGCTGGGTACTATATGACATTAAGAAGTTTAAATTCAATTCTATTCTAAAGGGCTTTTGCCAGTAAAGTTACATAGATTTTCATTTTAGATAAATGGCTCTACAGCTATGTGGAGGATAGATATAAAAGTGGAGGGTGAGTTTAATCTGGAGAAGGAGACATAGCAGTGACAGAACTAGAACAGCGGTATCGGGGGCAGAAATTCATTTAGGAGCTATTTCTACTTGGATGTCTCATAGGCAACTTAAACTCAACATGTCTAAAACAGCAGTCATTTTTCCCCTAAATTGACCCCCTGCCACTCTTTTGTCTCAAAAAACAATTGCACAATTCACCAAGTACCTCAAGCCAAAAACTTTAGAGCCATGCTTAATTTTGTTATTTTCCTCATCTTCTAAATCCAACTAAATACTATATCCTGTGGTTTCTAACTCCTTGATATCTATCAGACCCATTTTAATTTTTTCCACTCCCTCCTGCCCTACCTCACATCCTAGTCCACTATCACTTTTGTCATAGGCTAGTAGGACAACCTCCTAATTGATGTCACACATCCACTTTTGACCATGGAAATCCATTCTCTAGAGTGATCCTTCTGACACACTATCAATCACTATACTACCTTGCTCAAAATCCCCCAGTGGCTTCCATTATTTCTATGATAAAGTCCACAACCCTTAAATAGCCTATAAGCCCGTCTGGGATCTGGTTTCTGCCTAGTAATAGCAGGCATACCTAACATTAACTGAGCATTTCTTTTATGCTAGGCACTGTGCTATGCTTTGCAAACATCATTTATTTTATTCTCACAGCAACATTGTGAGGCAGGAACCATAAGCATAATGCTCATTTTGCAGATGAGGAAACTGAATCAAGGAGAGATTATGTAACTTATTCAAAGTTGTAGAGTTAATAAAGTACAGTCCCATACTGCATAACATTTCAGCTGATGATGGACCCCCATATGCAACAGTGGCCTCATAAGATTACACACTTGACCCTTGAACAACAAGGGGGTTAGGGGGCCAACCCTCCACACAGTTGAAAATCTGTGTTTAACTTTTGACTCCCTCCAAACTTAGCCAACAATAGCCTACTGTTGACTGGAAACCTTACTGATAATATAAACAGTCAATTAACACATATTTTGTATGTTATACATATTATATACTGTATTCTTACAATAAAATAAGCTAGAGAAAAGAAAATGTTATTAAGAAAATCATAATGAAGAGATCATATATTTACCATTCATTAAGTGGACGTGGATAATCATGAAGATCTTCATTCTTACGGTCTTCACTTTGAGTACACTGAGGAGGAGGATCAAGAGGAGGGGTTGGTCTTGTTATCTCAGGGGTGATAGAGGTGGAATAGGCAGAAGGAGAGGCAGAAGAGGCAGGCATACTCAAGTGTAACTTTTGTTTGTTTGTTTGTTTGTTTGAAACAGGGTTTTGCTCTGTCGCCAGAGGGCTGGAGGGCAATGAGACAATCACAGCTCACTGCAACCTCGAACTCTTGGGCTCAAGCGATCCTCCTGCCTTAGCCTCCTGAATAGCTGGTACTACAGGTGTGCTCCACTGCACCCAGCTAATTTTTTTTTCTTGACTTTTTGTAGAGATGGGTCTTGCTATGTTGTTCAGGCTGGGCTCCAACTCCTGACCTCAGGAGATCTTTCCACCTCAGCCTTCCAAAGTGCTGGGATTACAGGTGTGAGCCACCCCGCCCAACTTAGTATAACTTCTATTGAAAAAATAATCTTCCTATAAGTGGACTCATGCAGTTCAAACCTATGCTGTTCAAGGGTCAATTGTAATTCTATATTATTACTCTACCTTTTCTATGTTTAGATACACAAATACTTACCATTGCATTACAATTGCCAAAGCGTATTCAGTACAGTGACACGCTGTACGGGTTTGTAGCCTAGAAACAACAGGCTATATAACACATAGCCTAGGTGTGTAGTATCTAGGTTTGTGTGATTTCACCCTATGATGTTCAAACAAATATGATACCACCTAACAATGCATTTCTCAGAGTGTATCACCGTCATTAAGAGACACATGACAGTATCGGAGCCAGGTCTGCCAAACTCCAGAGTATGTCCTCTTAAGCTATTCACGCCACCCTCAAACTGTCTGCCCCAGCCATATTGCATTACTTTCAGCTCCTAGAACTCATCTGCTCTCCTTGTCATGAGGCCTTCATACATACCGTTCCCTATGTCCGGAATGTCCCCTCACAAATCTCACCTTTACATGGATAATATTTATTCATTTATCATGTCTCTGCTTAAATGTCATTGCCTCAGGAAAGCTTTCCCTTACTATCTAAAATTAAATTTTATATTTGTTTACTTCTTTATGGTCTGTTTCCCTTTGGTATGATGTCAAAATTGTTACCACTGGTCCTCAGTTCTCAGAATGACATTCAGCAGGAGTTCAATAAACATTTGTTGCATAACTGCAAGCATAAATGAATGATGCTGGGGTGGAAACTCCCTAAACTGAAAACTTCATCTATTCAGACTACTGATGAAAAACAGAAAGAAAGTATAAATTTGTTCATCCACTGGATATTTATTTAGTAGCTTCCAGGTCCCAGCCAGTACTCTTAAGAACTCACAGCCTTCCTATGGGAGACAGACACAAAAGCATGTGCTTATAACACAATATAAGTAAATTGCCTTTTATAATTGTACAATAGATGCAGAGATGGAAAAAAAGAGTATAAGTCTATAGGGAACCTTCCCAGGAAATTCCTGAGTCCTTTTGCAGGATGAAAGAGTCTTGAAATATATATCGCATAGTCTATGTATTTCACTTATGAAAGGGAGAGGAGCATCTACTATATATACCAGAGTACTTTACATCTGATTTAATTCCCACAAGAGCTCTGTGTTGTTATTCCCATTTTACAGATGTGGAAATCCAAGCTAAGAAAGGTCAAGGAATTTGCCCAAGGTTACAGGCAAGGACATTAGTAAAGGAGTGGAATTTGAGCCCAACTGTGACTCCAGTACCCACTTATTTATCATTATATTGAAATCCTTTGATACTATGCTCCCCAGAGCCTGCTTACTTTTATTTTCAATATAACTCTTAACACGATTGGTTATCTGGTTTCCCATTCCAATATGAATTAAGCAGCAAAATGAAAGATCAGGAAGAGACCAAAGTCAAGTATCCTGACGGCAAAGGAAAGAACAGAAAAACTATAAAAATTACACACAAAAATATAAAAACTAATGGATCATATAGTCAGTCCTCCACCCTTTGCTGCACAACAATAGTTGATATGCATAATGATGACCCCATTATGGACAAAAATGGTTGTTAC
Organism: Pan paniscus; assembly: GCF_029289425.2. Lineage (NCBI taxonomy): Eukaryota > Metazoa > Chordata > Mammalia > Primates > Hominidae > Pan > Pan paniscus. Next base: position 129,099,852 of record NC_073254.2, read on the forward strand.
AGTCACTACAGTCTAGAAGATAGAGAAATAACTTTTTGTGTTTCAAAGGGTAAACTTCAGTTACCTAGTATATTAACTCCTCTCGGGTAACTCTGAATTGTAACAATTGTTTCCAAAGTGTTAGTGAGAAGAAATATCCCAAGATCTTAAATAGAGTCTTCATTTTGTGGATATTATTTTTCTGTTGCTTTAAACTAAATTCAAGCCAGTATATAAAAACTGTCACTTTTAACTTACATAGTTACCCAAGTACATTTTAAATTTTAAAAATCTCTCATACAGGACTTTGGACAACACAGGTGGATTGAGAAATGTAAAGATTGACAAGCATATATAAGGTGTTGCTGAATATTGTCAATATCTAAAAACTTAAAAAAAAGTATTCTAAGACACCTTGTAATAAAACAGGATAAATTATGAACGAAATGGAGGAAAAACTATAATATTTTTAACCTGCTGCACTCATATCTTAAATAGCTACACATGTGAAAAAGAAACAATTCAGGCAAACACAGAGAAAGCTAGTTGAGCAATTTGCCATAAAAGTGTTTCTATCAAATACCCCACCTGGGTCCACCTTTTCAACATGAAGATGTTAGCTTCTTTTAAGATAGGTTTTTATTATTTTATATAATTCTCTTTTTGAAAAAAGAGAGGTTGCATTTAGAGAACACATCCTGGTTTGTTTTGTTTTTAAAAATAAGAGAAAATTGTTCCACCAATTATCTTGAACAGGCTGACTAGGAAACATTTAATATCCTTTATCATTTTAGAGGCTTTTAAATGTGAGCCTTTACACTCAGAACACTGTGACAATGTGAAAAAAAAACACTGGCTACATTTTCCAACAACATGTAAAAAGAAATATAAGGAAAAACAAGTATTTACTTGGAATTAACTGTAGTTTCATATATTCTTCCAGGAGCAAAGCAGTTTCTGCCTAAAACTCTAGAAAAACACTACTTGTTTACTTACAGAACACTCTAAAGATGTAAACTCATAATAAAAGTTTACATAACAACCTAATAGAAACAAACAACGTGAATAACGGCAAGTAAAATTTAACTGTACTAGAGACATAGTTGTATTTAAAATGCTCTTCCTTACCTGGATGCTCTTCAGAATAAACTCACTTTTCTCTCTCACATCTTTGAAGGGACACCTCTTAGAAAGCATAAGCAGATGAGCAAGTAGCTTATTCAACCCATCCGAAGACTCGGTATTTGAAAGCCCGTCTGATGGACGATGAGGTGTTTCTTTCACCGAACGAAGATACTCGGTTTTCCTCAAAATGGTTTGCCTAATGTTTTCCAGTGCTGTCTCCCTAGTAGTTGAATCTCTGCTGCAGAGTCCATCCCATCTCACTTCATTCTCTCCTTCAGCCATGACAATAGTTTTTCCTTTGCGGTCTTCAGTTACCTTTCAGCATGCCCCAAAAAATTGCTTTGTATTTTTAAAATGAAAAACGTAAAAATAAAATCAGAGAAATCAAATCGTCATGAAAACACACATCTGGGTGACATTTGGAACCACTGGTGCCTTCAGCCGATCTACAAGCTAGATCACCCTCTCACCCTCTCCTTGTACACGAAAGGGCAGTCTTCTTTCTGGAAAAACAAAGTTGGAAAGTTGCAACCTTGCAGCGCTGGCTTTGGTGGGCAGAGAATTTCGGGGAAGCGTTCTCCTCCGTCTCGCGGGGTCAGTGGATATCCTCACGTTGTGGAGCTGTCAAATCCATGCTCTGCCCCAAAAGGCTGTTAACAGTTGAACGCCCTCCAGCCATTCGGGGCTTTTTTGTCTGTGCAGCCACCGGGTTCTCTCCGGCGTTCCCACCCCGCCCCTTCTCCGACACCAGTCCCCGCCCTCCGCAGCTCCTCCCAGCGCCTCAGCAGCCGGCCGGCGCCGGCAGGGAAGGCTCGCCGAACCCTGGCCCACTGGCCGCAGCGGCCGGAGGCTTGGGCGCTGTCGGAGGGCGGCAGTCTCGGGCAGCCGTAGTCTCGGCGGGCGGCGGTGAAAAAAAGCGTCCCCCAGCCCCGCCAATTCGGCACCCCCGGGAAGACGCTACTTCTCCGATCCCTGAGCCCTCGCCCACCACCGCCAAGCCAGAGGGCACAGGGCGGCCCTGGCAATCCTCGAGCGCCAGGCTGGGCCGCGGAGCTGGCGGGGCGGCGGGGCCCGAGGCGCAAAGCCCGCCCTTCGCCCAGCCCCATCGGTGGGGATCAGCCCAGAGGGCGGGAGCAGGGAGTGGAGACGGGGTCCTCACCCCCAGCCCCTCCCCTTTCTCCGCCCGGCACAAACCGGGAGCCGCCCCGGCCCCAGCGCCTTCTTCCCCGCCCAGGCAGACGCGACCCGCCGAGGCAAAGCCTTAGGAAAAAGCCCCGCCCTCTGGCAGGCTACCTCCGGACCCCAAGTGCGCCGCGCGCGGCTGCCAGTCACTGCCGGCTGCTACGCATGCGTGACTGCGAACTGGGCCAAGCGCTCCCGGAGGCGCTAAGCTTGCGCCCTGAGGCGGTTTCCGTTCCCGGACGTTTGGACTCTGTCCTGGAGAAGGGGAAGGAAAAAGTAAGACGTAGAAGTACACTGAGACTTCGTCACACATAAAACAAGCACGACAAAGAAAGAGGGCGCGAAGGGACTCCTGGAAGAAATTGAGTCTACATTTAAGATCACCCTAAAAGTAGTGACGGCCTCTTTATTACTCCAAACCCCAGATTTAAGTCGGAAGGACGTCTTCGCTTTGACTTGTGGGGAATGTAGTTTCGATGCTGCCGGCGCGTTTTGTTTGCGACAGAAACTACAACCCCCAGGGGCCACCGCGACGTTGCCTGTGGGTGCCCGCGAACCAACGGTTAGCGGTGGCAGGGGCTGACTGAGAGCGTCTGCTTGGTAAGCACTGTAAGCTGGGTTGTCACCTTTCCTTGACAGGGTTTTTCCTTCCTCCATTTCCTCTGGGATTTTGGAGACAAAGCCATCTAGGGTGGCCTCCCTTAGTCCAAGGACTTTTTCCAGTGACTTGCGTGGGAAGGACTAGTCCAGCTGCCCAAGCGCGGGGTGTGGTGGGTGAGGCAAGGATTTGGGATCCTGATCCCAAGGGTCGCAGGGAACGGCCTAAGTAAGGCCAAGAAGGAAGGATGCTGTGGAAACTGGAGCTTCGCGCTGCTGCCTCTGATTCCGCCCTTTTCTGTGGACACACGCGGGGTGGATTTGGGATCTCTGCGCATTTGCACCTTTGTTTGCCTTTGCTTAGGGATGTTCTGGGCTTTATTTGCTCAGTCAAATGAAATCCTAGGCAGGGCTTTGAAAGCAAGTTGTCAAATCCATCTCGTAAAAGAATCCCCAGTATTCCTAGATAGGAATTCTTGCAGGCTTTAAGGATACAGCAGGAAAAAGAAAGCAAAACCGTAAAAGTCTCCAAAACTTAGTCGACTTTTTCAAAAGATTCAGTCATTTGCTTAAAATTAGTTTGCTTTTAAAAAGTTATTATTTGAGAAAAGTCGAGGTTTGAACGGCCATCAGTGGACTGATAATCTGTGTAGATTTTAATTCTTTACATTGCAGAATTGCATTGCACTAAATTCTAAAAATTTCATCTTGCTAGGCACTGAGTATACAACAATGAAAAAGACAGTCTTACTAGTTAGAGGAACTAGTTGTTAGACATACGGTTACAATAATATATGATATCACTGGGATGTCTAGAAGGAGATGACTTAGCCCAATCTTGGAAAGTCAGGGAAATCTTCATCCCAGGGGAAATGAAGACCAAAAGAACAGCATATGCTAAGGCCCAGAGTGAGAGATAGGGTACTTTCAGGAAACGTCAGTAAGCCAAATCATGCATACTTGGTTGGCGGTGTGGGGTGGGACGGGAAGGGTGCTTTTTGTGTATTGATGCACTTAGAAGCTACAAAGAGACAGGTATTGTGAATTCTTTACATCGTTTCTGTAAGTGAGCTATTTTTGAATAGATGCATAGTTCTGATGAATTGGTCTAATTTCAAAAGCCTTGTTACATTCTGACACTTCTAGTTTGAATCTGAATTTTAAAAAGGGAATAACTTATGAGTATGATTGAAAAAGCAAAACAAAAACCATTCCGTTTTCATCTCCTTTTTGGGATCTTCATCCTCTATCCAGCCCATAAAGGGTCGGGTAGTTTCTTAAGGCTGGGTGCCTTTTTATGCTGTAGTTAAATATGATCTCATGTATACCCATGGCTTCACCAACACCTATGACTCTCAAATGAATAGCTCCATTCAGCTTCACCTCTCAGCTTTCACAATATCTCTTGGATATTTCTTCCTGGATATCTCAAAAGCATCTCAAACTCAACATGCCTAAAACCAAATGCATAGTTATCTCTTATGAATCTAATTCTTTTTCAGTGTTCCTTATTTCAGCAAAGGACACTACTATCCATCTACTTGTGAAAATTTGAAAGCTAAACATTATTCTTTATTTCTTCTTGCCCTTCATACTTCTATGGCCAAATTATTATGAAGTTCTGCCAACTTTATCTCCCAAAATATCCTTCAAATATATTTTTCTCTTCACCTGTCTTCAAACTGCGATAATCTCTCAAGACCACTATAGTAGCAATTATTCACAATGACCCTCCTCCATTAGTTCTCCATTATATCTGCCAGAATGATTTTTTGAAACTGCAGATCTGATCAGATTTTCTCTTGGTTAAAACTATTCAGTGGTGTCCTACTACTGTTAAAGACAAAACTCCTTTATAAAGCCTGACATCATCTGGTACTCTTTCAGACTAACTTCACATATTGCTCTCCAGATCAGCCATACAGTCCATTTTTCAGTCATTGGTTCTCATATTCCATTTCACCCACGCATTTACTCAACAAATCTCTGTTGAGTCCCTTTTATATAACAGGACATTGAAGATACAGCATTGACCACAATATATAAAAATTCCTACTGTCATAGAGCTTGCATTCTACTGAGGAGAGATAATAAATATGTAAAACACTTAGTAAATGAAATGAAGACAAATGCAGTGGAGAATAAAACAACTGGGAAGGGGAATGGGGAGTGCCAGGATGTGAGGGGCAAGGTTCACTTTTAAATAAGGTTGTTAGAAAAGACATAATCCAGAAGGGGACAATTGAGATATGAAGTAGGGGAGGGAATAAACCATGTAGATGCCTGGGCAAATAGCATTCTAATGAAGAGAATTAGTGCAAAGGCCTTGGGCAGGAGCCTGAGTGCACATTTGAGAAATAGCAAGAAGGCTAGTGTGGCTGGAGCACAATGAGTACAAAGAGGAGAATAACATGAGGTCACAGAGAAAGGAAGTAATGGTAGGAGAACATGTAGGTGACTGAAAGGACTAACATTTTTAATTGGGTTGGGAAAGCATTGGAGAGTTTTGCGCAGATGAGGGCATGATCTGACTTTTAAAAAATGACTACTTTTCTTTCTCTCTCTTTCTCTCTCTCTCTCTCTCTCCCTCTGTCTCAACGGAGTTTTGCTCTTGTTGCCCAGGCTGGAGTGCAATAGCACAATCTTGGCTCACTGCAACCTCCACCTCCCAAGTTTAAGTGATTCTTCGTCCTCGGCCTCCCAAGTAGCTGGGATTACAGGCATGCATCACCATACCTGGCTAATTTTGTGTTTTTAGTAGAGACAGGGTTTCACCATGTTGGTCAGGCTGGTCTTGAATTCCTGACCTCAAGTGATCCACCCACCTCAGCCTCACAAAGTGCTGGATTACAGGTGTGAGCCACCGTGCCCGGCCTCTTTCTTTTTTCCTGAGACAGAATCTGACTATGTCACCCAGGCTGGAGTATAGTCATAGCTCACTGCATCCTTGAACTCCTGGGCTCAAGTAATCCTCCCACCTCAGTCTCCCAGGTAGTTGGGACTACAGGCACGTGCCAACAAGCCCAGCTAATTTTGTATTTTTTCCTTTTTTTTAACTGAAATTACATAACTGAGATAATTTTTGTCTTTTTATAGAGACAGGATCTCACTGTGTTGCCCAGGCTGGTCTTGAACTCCTCAAGTGATTGCCTCAAGTGATCCTCCTGCCTCAGCCTCCCAAAGTGCTGAGATTAGAGGCATAAGCCACTGCAACTGGCCTGAAGTGAATATTTCTTTTAAATTGTGTTGAGCATAGACCATAGGGAAGCAAGGGTGGAAGCAGAGAGACTGGTTAGGAAACTAAAGTAATAATCCAGGTGACAGAATCTGGATACATTTTGATAGTATAGCCAACAGATTTTCCTGACAGATTGTGTGAGAGTAAGAGTCAAAAATGGCTTCAAAGTTTCTAACCTGAGTAACTAGAATGGAGGAAGTGCCATTTACTGTTATGGGAAAATCTGCAGATTTGTGAATGGGAGAGAGAGGAAAGGTTGGTATTTTAGCTTGGCCACGTTAAGTTTGAGATGCCTCTAAGAAATTCACATTGAGATGTGGAGGTGGAGGAGGCAGTTGAATAAATGAGTCCAGAAGTGAGGAGAAAGATCTGGCAATAGATATAATTTTGGATTTTATAGTAGTGTTTTGATAGCAGTTGTTGATATCACCAAAAGTGATATTCTATGGAGTTTCGGTGGATTTGGAGTTCTCTGCAAAGGTGACTGTGAAGGAGCAGCCAGTGAACAGAGGAAAACCCACTGTTCAGTAGGTGTTCTAGAAGCAAAATGAAGAAAGTAATTAAGGAGGAAGGAAAAATAAGTTATGTTAAATGTTGCTGTAGGTCAAATGAGATGAGGATTCATAATGGACCAGTACATTTAGCAACATGGAGGTCATTGGGATCTTGATAAGAAACTTTTGGTGGAGTAAAGGGTACAAAAGCCAGGTGGGTACTTTATTTATTTATTTATTTTTATTTATTTATTTATTTTTGAGAAGGAGTTTTTGCTCTTGTCGCCCAGGCTGGAGTGCAGTGGCGCTATCTCGGCTTATTGCAAGCTCCGCCTCCCGGGTTCAAGTGATTCTCCTGCCTCAGCCTCCTGAGTAGCTGGGACTACAGACACCCGCCACCATGCCCGGCTAATTTTTGTATTTTTAGTAGAGACAGGGTTTCACCATGTTGGGCAGGATGGTCTCGATCTCCTGACCTCGTGATCCACCTGCCTCAGCCTCCCAAAGTGCTGGGATTACAGGCGTGAGCCACCGTGCCCAACAATGGGTACTTTTATTTAGTAGAGTATGGGAGACAGCAAGTATGGATGCAGCACTCTTTTACTGTGTTCTTTGTCCAGATTGTTCTAGCCTGTCTTTAACTCCTCTTCTTGCAGGTCTTTGCTCAAATAATCATTTTCTCAGAGGTGTCCCTGATCTAATTAAATACTCTTCTTGTAAATAGACTTATTGCACCGTAAACCTTGAGTTGCTCTTATGTTACCAATTAGTTTTGCAGTTGTGCCATGATTTGATTAAAGTGTGTTTATTTCAGTAGAGCTTAAGCACACAAGAGGAACTACTGTGCTTGTTTTTGTTGATCATCTTATCTCTACCTCTGAGTACAGTGCCTGGTACCTAGTACAAACTTAATAAATGTGTGACGCAAGAATAAAGGAATGAATGAATGGAAGAATGATATAATGCCACAGAACTTTCAAAGGTATGGCATATTTATCTATCATTTACAAAAACACAAAGTAATTAATGGATGGACGAGGGTACATTATAATAAAAACATGTTAGAAAGTTCGTCCTAAAAAAAACAAAGCCGGGCACAGTGGCTTATGCCTATAATCCTAGCACTTTGGGAGGCTGAGGTGGGCTGATCACTTGAGGTCAGGAGTTTGAGACCAGCTCGGCCAAGACGGTGAAACCCCGTCTCTACTGAAAATACAAAAATTAGCCAGGCATGGTGGTGGGCGCCTGTAATTCCAGCTACTTGGGAGGCTGAGGCAGGAGAATCGCTTGAACCCAGGAGGCAGAGGTTGCAGTGAGCTGAGATCGTTCCATTGCACTCTAGCCTGAGTGACAGAGTGAGATTGTCTCAAAAAAAAAAAAAAGAAGAAAGAAAGAAAGTTTACAGAATCTGTAGCCTAGGAAATGTAATTACTGGTCACATAAAATTTTATTTAATGTGATACAGTTTCACATTGTTTAATTCAGAGTTCTTATATTCATAATGTCTGCTTTTTGGCTGGGCATGGTGGCTCACACCTGTAATCCCAGCACTTTGGGAGGCCGAGGCAGGTGGATCACCTGAGGTCAGAAGTTCGAGACCATCCTGGCCAACATGGTGAAAGTCCATCTCTACTAAAAGTACAAAAATTAGCCAGGCATCATGGCACATGCCTCTAGTCCCAACTACTCAGGAGGCTGAGGCAGGAGAATCGCCTGAGCCTGGGAGGCAGAGGTTGCAGTGAGCCAAGATCGCACCACTGCACTCCAGTCTGGGTGACAGAGTATGACTCTGTCTTAGGAAAAAAACAAAACAAAACAGTCTGCCTTTTTTGCTGCAACATATCAATAGATGTTATGGAATTTAGAAGAACTTCTTTAGATCAGTAAATTTTCACAGTTACATTTTAGAAGAGTAATTAATTAGGGAACAGATATTGAGAGGTTTTGCTAACTTTGGTCATGGACCATGGAATCATGCAGTATGTTGCCTTTTAGACTGGCTCCTTTACTTAGCAATGTGCATTTATAGTTATTTTATGTCTTTATATGTATGGCTTGGGAGCTCATTCGTTTTTATCACTGAAAAATAATCCATTGTATGGATATATCACAGTTTGCTTATTCACCTTTTGAAGGACATCTTAGTTGCTTCCAGTTTTTATCAATTATGAATAAAGTGTCCTACAAATTTATGTGCAGGCTTTTTCTGGGCATAAATTTTTAACTCATCTAGGAATATGATTGCTGGATCTCAGGTAACCCTATGTTTAGCTTTGTAAGAAACTCACAGCTGTTTTTCTTTTCTTTCTTTTTTTTTTTTTTGAGACGGAGTCTCACTCTTTCGCACAGGCTGGACTGCAGTGGCGCCATCTCGGCTCACTGCAAACTCCGCTGCCGGGTTCACGCCATTCTCCTGCCTCAGCCTCCTGAGTAGCTGGGATTACAGGCGCCCGCCACCGCGCCCGGCTAATTTTTTGTATTTTTAGTAGAGACGGGGTTTCACCGTGTTAGCCAAGATGGTCTCGATCTCCTGATCTCGTGATCTGCCCGCCTCGGCCTCCCAAAGTGCTGGGATTATAGGCGTGAGCCACCGCGCCCGGCCACACAGCTGTTTTTCAAAGCAGCAGTACCATTTTCTATTTCCCACCAATGAATGAGAGTTCCTGTTGCGCCCCACCTTTGCCAGGATTTGGTGGTATCAGTGTTTTGGACTTTAGCTGTTCTAATAGGTATGTAATGGTATCTCATTATTGTTTTAATTGGTGATTCCCCAATGACATATGTTGAGCATCTTTTCATACGCCTATTTGCTGCCTGTGTATCATGTTTGGTGAGGTGTCTTTTCAGATCTTTTGTCCATTTTTAAATTATTATTACTGTTGAGTGTTTTTGTTTTTTAGAGGCAGGGTCTCGCTAGGTCATCCAGGTTGGAGTGCAGTGTTGCTTTCATAGATCACTGTAACCTGTTGGCTCAAGCAGTCCTGCCTCAGCCTCCGAAGTAGCTAGAACTACAGGCATGCACCTCCACGCTCAGCTTACTATTGAGTTTTAAGAGTGCTTTGTATATTTTGGACACACAAGTCCTATATCAGACCTGCATTTTGTAAATATTTTCTCCAAGTCTGTGGCTTGTCTGTTCATTCTCTTAATAGTGTCTTTTGCAAAGCAGAAATTTTTAATTTTAGTGAAGTCCAGCTTTCATGTATCATGCTTTTCGTGTTGTAGCTAAAAAGTCATTGCCATACCCAGGGTCATGTAGATTTTCTCCTGTCTTCCAGAACTTTTACAGCTTTGTGTTTTGCATATAGGTTTATGATCCATTTTTTAGTTTTTTTTTGTAAAAGGTATAAGGTCTGTGCCTAGATTTATGTTTTTATTAAAAAGTTTCTGCTGGATCTGAAATTATTATTTTGATCAATAATATTAAAAGGTGAAAAACTTTTTTTTAAAGACCATTATACTGAATCTGTACAACTATATTGGTGCCATTCTTCAAAACTGTTCCTTGAGAGAGAGACCTGAAGTCAGCCTAAAGATGAGGCCAGGGAGAACTTTATCTGGAACGTATCAGGAAACCGGACTAACAGTTCCATTTTAGTTATCTGTTGTCAGCATGTGCAGTTGGCTGAGTGCTGTAAGTGAAAATTGTTAGGAAGACTTTCTACAATTAAGAATATTATTCTCCAATTGAATTACCTTGTTACTTGTCTACATTGCTGGTTTTTGTTTTTGTTTTTTTGCTACTTTTTTGCCTAGTCTTACAAGGTTGCAAAAATCAACCTGTGATTTTTCCACAATAGTTTGACCCTTCTCTACAATGAAACACTGAAGCCATGTAAACTTAAAATATCTCTTTCTATGATAACTGACTTCAACTTAAGTTTTTAAAGGAAATTATACTAATTATTTACTGTATAGTAGCATAAGCAGTTTTGCCTCTAAATGCTTCCTTAGTTTTTCTTTTGGCTTGTTGAAAAATGTCTTGTCAACCAAGTACTATATGTGTACTTTTATGTGTGGGGTATATGTGTATTGCCCAAATGAATCATAAAGGCTCTTAATTTGAATCTGTATATTTTATTTTTAGGTTTTCCTTAACAAGGTCGATTTGAATTCCTTAACAAGATTGATTTGAATGATATTCTTTTCAGACCTTCAAAAACATATTTTCTGAAACACTGTCATACATACTATTCTCAGAATACCATGCCCCTTTTTTCTATGTTATTTTGGTTCCATCTTTCAGGAATAAATGAGTAAACCACTTAAATCAAGTTTACTCTTCAGTATTTTCTCCAGTTTTTCTGTTTTTGGTGTCTCCAAATTTACTATAGTATGCTTTGAATGACTAAATCTCTAGTATTTCTGACATATATTAATGGATAGATTTTTAAAAACCAATAATTGTTGAATCTATTTTCATTTTGCTCTTCTTGAAAGATTTGTGAGCGAGCTCTAGCAATATACGCAACATACAATATGAATTTTATAAACCAGTCTCACTACTGACTCTATTCTTATTTTTCTACTTATTTTCCTTATCCACATTTTACATGAATATATATATATAGGGGTAAGATATTAAAATTATATGTCATTTTTAAAAGCATTACATATTTCAAACAAAAAATAAGAGTAACAAAATAAATACCCTTTTAAACTACCCCTTGGAATGAACAAATGTTAACATTTTACCTAGTTTACTTTAGTTTTTTTTTTTTTTTTTTCAATGAAATAAAATATCACATAGGTTGTGAAAGTGCTCTTGGCACAGTCATATATTGTCTTTGTCTTTTAAAAAAATGTTACATAGAAGATATCTTACTATCTGTAACTTACTTTCTGTTTTACTCAACAATATATTTTCAGAGCTTATCTGTGTTGCTAAATGTAGATCTTGTTTTTAAATTTTAGCTGGTGTATAGTGTTTCATTGTATGAATATGATACAACTTATTTATCCAGTCCCTATTAATGTATATTTATTTTTAAAAAAAATTTTTTTCTGTTGCAATCAGTGCAGCAGTGAACATCATTATACATATGTCCAGATATGTGCCATTTTCTCTAGGGTTCACTCATAAATTCGGAGAAGTGGAATTGCTGAGTTATAGGATATACACAGGATCACATTTTTCAAGTTATGTTTTGTTTTACCAGTTTACACTCCCACTGGCAGTTCATGGGAATTTTCATTTCCCCACATCCTTGACAAAACTTAATATTGATAGGCGTGTTTTTTTGTTTGTTTTTTGTTTGTTTGTTTTGTTTTGTGAGACAGAATCCCACTCTGTTGCCCAGACCAGAGTGCAGTGGCACAATCACAGCTCACTGCAAGCCTCAACCTCCCGGGCTCAAGCGATCCTCCCACCTCTGCCCTACAAGTAGCTGGGAACACATGTGTGTGCCACCACACCCAGCTAATTAAAAAAATTTTTTTTTGTAGAAACAGGGTCTCACAGTATTGCCCAGGCTGATCTTGAACTCCTGGGCTCAAGAAGTCCTCCCACCTCAGCCTCCCAAAGTGCTAGGATTACAGACATGAGCCACTGCACTGGGTCCTGATAGGCTTCTTTTAAAATTTTTTTCAATCTAATGGGTGTAAAATAATTTCTGTATTGTTTAAATTTGCATTTTCCTGATCAATGAAGTAGAATGTTTTTGTCCTTTTAGCTATTCGTGTTTTCTTGTCTTTTAACTTCCATTGTACCTTTTGTTCCTTTGTTAATTGACCTTTGTGTTTTTCTTAATAATTTATAGGATAGAACTTGTTTCTGTATTTCAGATACTAATCTTTTATGTTATATATGTTTCTTTTTTAAAGATATCATCAATGATGTTTTTTGTTATACAGACATTTTAATTTTTATATAGTTTTATCATTTTTTCTTTTTTATTTGTAAATTGTCGTTTTAAGAAATCTCTTCTTACCCAAAGTCTGAAACATACTCTATATTTTCTTCTAAAACAAAGGTTTGTTGTTCACGTATAGATGTTCAGTCTAGCTGGAATTTATTTTTGTGTTTGGCATGGAGTAGAGATATATGTTTATATTTTACAGTGTGGATAGCACTGTATAGTGAATATTGGCATAGTGAATATTGAATAGCCAATCCTTTCTCCATGGAAATGCCCTCTTTTTCATATACCAAATTCCCACATATGTAGAAGTTTATTTACTCTCTTTTCTTTTGTATCAGTCCCTTTTGTCTCACCTCAGGCCTATACCACTATTTTAATGACTGAAGTACCATAATCAATCTTAATAACTAGAAAAACAGTACCATCTTTTTGTTCTTTTTCACAATGCCCTTACAAATTTTTATTTGCCATTATCCCTATGATTCATACAGTTTCTGATGCTATAGTGCAAATGTATGTTTTGAAATTACATTTTCTAGATAGATTATCTAGATTAGGGATCCCCAACCCTCGGGCCATGGACTGGTACCGGTTCGTGGCCTGTTAAGAACGAGACCACACAGCAGGGGTGAGCAACAGGTGAACAAGTGAAGCTTCATCTGTATTTATAGCTGCTCTCCATTGCTTGCATTACCCCCAGAGCTCCGCCTCCTGTCAGATCAGCAGTAGCATTCTCACAGGATCACAAACCCTCTTGCAAACTGTGCATGTGAGAGATCTAGGTTGCACACTCCTTATGAGAATCTAAAGCCTAATGATCTGTCACTGTCTCTCATCACCCCTAGATGGGACTGTCTAGTTGCAAAAACAAGCTCAGGGATCCCACCGATTCTACTTTACGGTGAGTTGTATAATTATTTCATTATGTATCACAATGTAATAATAATAGAAATAAAGTTCACAATAAATGCAATGGGCTTGAATCATCCTGAAACCATCCCATCCCCACCCCTAACCCAGGTCCGTGGAAAAATCGTCTTTCATGAAACCTGTCCCTGGTACCAAAAAGATTGGGGACCACTGATCTAGATTATCTTGGGTTGTCCTATATAGAAAATCATATTTCCTACAGATAACAATTTTTACACTCTTATACATCTTATTTTCTTTTTCTGTTTTGTCCCTTTGTCAGGATCTCCAATTCATTATTAAATAATACTACTGATAGTGGGTATCCTTGTTGTCAGTTAGTGTTTTTAGTGTCAGATGTGGACCTTTTTCTTGAAACTCAATACTTTTCATTTATTTTAATTAGTATTCCATTTATTAAAATTGTCATTTTTTATATGCAGTTTTCCCTAAGACTTTGAGTTTAACTTACAAGTTGTACTACATCTATTTTAAGTATAGTAGTTTTTGCAAGGAAATAAGGACTTTGGCTTTTTTAAAATTAATGTTCAAGACCAGGCATGATAGCTCATGCCTGTAATCCCAGCACTTTGGGAGGCTGAGGCTGGTGGATCACTTGAGGTCAGGAGTTCAAGATCAGCCTAAGCCAACATGGTGAAACCCCCCCGTCTCTACTAAAAATACAAAAAAAGAAAATTAGCATGGCATGGTGGCACACACCTGTAATCCCAGCTACTCAGGAGGCTGAGGCGGGAAAATTTCTTGAACTCAGGAGGTAAAGGTTGCAGTGAGCTGAAATCGCGCCACTTCACTCCAACTTAGGTGACAGAGTGAGACTCTATCTCAAAAAACTAACGAAATAAAATTAATGTTTGGTTAACTTGTAAGTATAAAAGATAAAATTCTCCTTAAATATGTAATAGTATTTACAAACAAATTTCTTATACGTTTCAAACTACAATTTTCAATTTAGTCTATCATTTTATCAGATACTTAAGCAATTATCAAAACAGACCTTCAATTCTAATAAGCAGTATCTTCCTAAGTAAGCAACTTTTGTGAACCTAATAAATTAGACTTATATTTTTAAATAAATCTGATTTTCTTAATCATTTTAAACATTTAAAAAATCCAACCATGATTCACGAATTCTGGCTTGAATTTTCTCTCTGTTTTTAGCATCTGGGCATTTCCCCTTTTTCTTTTGAGCTTGGCTATATATTTTTTTAAAGTTATGTATCATCTAATACTTTTGTGTGTAGGTTAGAGGAGAGTTTTCTCTTTCATATTAATCAGAACTTTTTATATTTTCCTTCTTATTACATATAATTTTATAAGTTGCTTAATAGTCTTTCTAAAGCCTGAAAAATACGCGTTTCAGATACCTGTTAAATAATGCAAATTATGGATTCTTTTTATTTTTAAAAATCTAGACTTAATGGTTGTCTAAATAAGAGCATTAAGGTATTCATAAGGGAATTCACAGAGAAGACAAAACTTAATTGTTACCCCAGGTTTAGAACTCAAGAATTTGGCAAAAGCTTCAGTAAAAGTTCATATTTGTGGCTGGGCATGGTGGCTCACACCTGTAATCCCAGCACTTTGGGAGGTCAAGGTAGGTGGATCACTTGAGGTCAGGAGTTCGAGACCAGCTTGGCCAACATGGTGAAACCCCGTCTCTAATAAAAATCCCAAAATTAGCTGGGCATGGTGGCGCTTGCGTGTAATCCCAGCTACTTGGGAGGCTGAGGCAGGAGAATCACTTGAACCTGGGAGACGCAGGTTGTAGCGAGACGAGATCGTGCCATTGCACTGCAGCTTGGGTGACACAGAGAGACTCTGTATCAAAAAAAAAGAAAAGAAAAAATAAGTTCATGTTTGTAAGTACAACTCTCTTTTAATAGAATTTTAGAAATGGATGAAAACCTCAAAATTAAGTTATTCATTTTGTTTAATTCATAAATATATAAAGTTATGGAGAAGTTAAGCTACTAATTAGGACAAGATCCCAGAAATAGTTAGAAACTAGTGTTGTCCACACCAGTGAATCTAAATGTAATGCCCCACCAGTAAGCAGTAGTGTTTTGGAGGAGTCTCTGACACCAAAGCTTATAAGGACTACAATATTTAATGTTCTACATTTTTCTCTTTTTTTTTTTTTTTTTTTTGAGATAGAGTTTCACTCTCGTCACCCAGGGTGGAGTGCAGTGGCGCGATCTCAGCTCACTGCAACCTCTGCCTCCAGGTTTCAAGTGATTCTCCTGCCTCACCTGCCACCACGCCCTGCTAATTTTGTATTTTTAGCAGAGACAGGGTTTCACTATTTTGGCCAGGCTGGTCTCGAACTCCTGAACTCCAGTGATCCACCTGTCTCAGCCTCCCAAAGTGCTGGGATTACAGGCGTGTAACCCACCACAGCCAGCCCCATTTTTCTTATTTTGTTTGACTTAATTGCATTTTCCTACATTCCTCTGTTCAAAAAGGGGTAGATGATACCTGTGAGACCTTGTGCTGTGATTTTTTTGGCCTTTATTAATTTAGAAAATACGAGAGACAAATTCTATTTCTTGTTCCAAAATAAATTCATGCAAATTGTTTGAATTCTGTTACTCAATTTTACCATCTCATTTATGAGCCCTCCTTATTTCTTGATTTAAAAAAGGCGAAGGATTTTTATGCTCTGAAGAGAAACCACAGTATTGTTTCATGAATTATATTAACAAGAAGATGTTATAGCATCTACTGAATGATTTGGCTATATCATGATTCTGTTAAGTACTTTTGAAGGTACACTAACTTCGCAATTTTTATGTGCCATTCCATCAGATATACCAGACTGATTATTTACTAAATCAAGTGAACTTAAATACACAAATGCTAGAATTCGTGACTTGTTTTTAGTAGGAGAGTCTCTTTCTCTTCCTTTACTCTCCCACACTAGAAATACAAATTTCTAACAAGGATGTTGTGGACAATTTGCTCTTCGTTATTTCTATTATCAGTTGTTATTTCTTGTTATCAATTACATGTCTCATAATATCTCAATAGTAGTCTCCTGTGTAGAGCTGCTTTGATGATTATGTATATAAACATTATAGACATTACCTGAAGTCTGTTCTGTGGAATGCTAATCTCTTAAGAGTATTCACCAAAAAGGTTTCTGTTGTACATAAATTTGGAAAATGCATGCTTCATCTTCATTTTGGAAATTTACAATGATAGTAGCATATTAAAGATACTGACAAGACTTGCAGGTAAAGAAGGTTAATTTTGTTTTACCAATTTCCTGAAAGTTATTTGCCAGGAAATTCATTTAATTTAGGGAGTAATTTCAATTAACATCCTTTGAAACCAGTGTTCCATAGAGCAAGTCTTGGTAAATACTGTTTAAAAGTATGAATCTTTAGTGGGTTGTAGATCTATAACATTTAAATATTAGAATGAAAAGTATATATATATTTTTATTATACTTTAAGTTCTGGGATACATATGCAGAATGTGCAGGTTTGTTACATAGGTATACACATGCCATGTTGGTTTGCTGCACCCATCAACCCATCATCTACATTAGGTATTTCTCCTAATGCTACCCTGCCCTAGCACCAAACCCCGTGACAGGCCCGGGTGAGTGATGTTCCCCTCCCTGTGTCCAAGCGTTCTCATCGTTCAACTCCCACTTATGAGTGAGAACATGTGGTGTTTGGTTTTCTGTTCTTGCGTTAGTTTGCTGAGAATGATGGTTTCCAGCATCATCCATGTCCCTGTAAAGGACATGAACTCATTCTTTTTTATGGCTGCATAGTATTCCATGGTGTATATGTGCCACATTTTCTTATCTAATCTGTCATTGATGGGCATTTGGGTTGGTTCCAAGTCTTTGCTATTGTGAACAGTGCCACAGTAAACATACGTATGCATGTGTCTTTATAGTAGAATGATTTATAATCCTTTGGGTATATGCCCAGTAATGGGATCACTGGGTCAAATGGTATTTCTAGTTCTAGATCCTTGAGGAATCGCCACACTGTCTTCCACAATGGTTGAACTAATTTACACTCCCACCAACAGAGTAGAAGCATTTTCATTTCTCCACATCCTCTCCAGCATCTGTTGTTTCCTGACTTTTTAAATGATTGCCATTCTAACTGGCATGAGATGGTATCTTATTGTGGTTTTGATTTGCATTTCTCTAATGACCAGTGATGATGAGCTTTTTTTCATACGTTTGTTGGCTGCATAAATGTCTTCTTTTGAGAAGTGTCTGTTCATATCCTTCACCCACTTTTTGACACGGTTGTTTGATTTTTTCTTGTAAATCTGTCTAAGTTCTTTGTAGATGGATAGTCAGATGGATAGACTGCAAAAATTTTCTCCCATTCTGTAGGTTGCCTGTTCACTCTGATGATAGTTTCTTTTGCTATGCAGAAGCTCTTTAGTTTAATCAGATCCAATTCATCAATTTTTGGCTTTTGTTGCCATTGCTTTTGGTGTTTTAGTCATAAAGTCTTTGCCCATGCCAATGTCCTGAATGGTATTGCCTAAGTTTTCTTCTAGGGTTTTTATGATTTTAGGTCTTACGTTTAAGTCTTTAATCCATCTTAAGTTAATTTTTGTATAAGGTGTAAGGGAGGGATCCAGTTTCAGCTCTCTGCATATGACTAGCCAGTTTTCCCAGCACCATTTATTAAATAGGGAATCCTTTCCCCATTGCTTGTTTTTGTCAGCTTTGTCAAAGATCAGATGGTTGTAGATGTGTGGCGTTATTTCTGAGGCCTCTGTTCTGTTCCATTGGTCTATATATCTGTTTTGGTACCAGTACCATGCTGTTTTTGTTACTGTAGCCTTATAGTATAGTTTGAAGTCAGGTAACATGATGCCTCCAGCTTTGTTCTTTTTGCTTAGGATTGTCTTGGCTATGCGGGCTCTTTTTTGGTTCCATTTGAAATTTAAAGTAGTTTTTTCCAATTCCATGAAGAAAGTCAATGGTAGCTTGATCAGGATAGCATTAAATCTGTAAATTACTTCGGGCAGTATGGCCATTTTGACAATATTGATTCTTCCTATCCATGAGCATGGAATGTTTTTCCATTTGTTTGTGTCCTCTCTTATTTCCTTGAGCAGTGGTTTGTAGTTCTCCTTGAAGAGGTCGTTTACATCCCTTGTAAGTTGTATTCCTAGGTATTTTTTTCTTTTTGTAGCAATTGTGAATGGGAGTTCACTCACGATTTGGCTCTCTGTCTGTTATTGGTTTATAAGAATACTTGTGATTTTTGTGCATTGATTTTGTATCCTGAGACTTTGCTGAAGTTGCTTATCAGCTTAAGGAGATTTTGAGCTGAGACGATGGGGTTTTCTAAATATACAATCATGTCATCTGCAAACAGAGACAATTTAACTTCCTCTTTTCCTACTTGAATACCCTTTATTTCTTTCTTTTGGCTGATCGCCCTGGCCAGAACTTCCAATACTATGTTGGACAGGAGTGATGAGAGAGGGCATCTTTGTCTTCTGCCGGTTTTCAAAGGGAATGCTTCCAGTTTTTGCCCATTCAGTATGATATTGGCTGTGGGTTTGTCATAAATAGCTCTTATTATTTTGAGATGCGTTCCATCAATACCTACTTTATTGAGAGTTTTTATCATGAAGGGTTGTTGAATTTTGTCAAAGGCCTTTCCTGCGTCTATTGAGATAATCATGGGTTTTTTTGTCATTGGTTCTGTTTATGCGATGGATTACGTTTCTTGATTTGTGTATGTTGAACCAGCCTTGCATCCCAGGGATGAAGCCAACTTGATCGTGGTGGATAAGCTTTTTCATGTGCTGCTGGATTCAGCTTGCCAGCATTTTATTGAGGATTTTCGCATCAATGTTCATCAGGGATATTGGCCTGAAATTTTCTTTTTTTGTTGTGTCTCTGCCAGGTTTTGGTATCAGGATGATGCTGGCCTCATAAATGAGTTAGGGAGGAGTCCCTCTTTTTCTATTGTTTGGAATAGTTTCAGAAGGAATGGTACCAGCCCCTCAACTCTGGTAGAATTCGGCTGTGAATCTCTCTGGTCCTGGGCTTTTTTTGGTGGGTAGGCTATTAATTGCCCCCTCAATTTCAGAACCTGTTATTGGTCTATTCCGGGATTCGACTTCTTCCTGGTTTAGTCTTGGGAGGGTGTATGTGCCCCGGAATTTATCCATGTCTTCTAGATTTTCTAGTTTATTTGCGTAGAGGTGTTTATAGTATTCTGTGATGGTAGTTTGTATTTCTGTGGGATTGGTGGTGATTTCCCGTTTATCATTTTTTATTGCGTCTATTTGATTCTTCTCTCTTTTCTCCTTTATTCGTGTATCTATTTTGTTGATCTTTTCAAAAAACCGGCTCCTGGATTCATTGATTTTTTTGAAGGGTTTTTGTGTCTCTATCTCCTTCAGTTCTGCTCTGATCTTAGTTATTTCTTGTCTTCTGCTAGCTTTTGAATTTGTTTGCCGTGGCTTCTCTAGTTCTTTTCATTGTGATGTTAGGTGTTGAATTTTGATCTTTCCTGCTTTCTCTTGTGGGCATTTAGTGCTATACATTTCCCCCTACACATTCCTTTAAATATGTCACAGAGATTCTGGTACGTTGTGTCTTTGTTCTCATTGGTTTCAAAGAACATCTTTATTTCTGGCAGAAATATTTATTTACCCAGTAGTTATTCTGGAGCAGGTTATTCAGTTTCCATGTAGTTGTGCAGTTCTGAGTGAGTTTCTTAATCCTGAGTTCTGATTTGATTGCACTGTGGTCTGAGAGACTGTTTGTTATGATTTGTGTTCTTTTGCATTTGCTGAGGAGTGTTTTACTTCCAATTATGTGGTCAATTTTAGAATAAGTGTGATGTGGTGCTGAGAAGAATGTATATTCTGTTGATTTGGGGTGGAGAGTTCTGTGGATGTCTCTTAGGTCCGCTTGGTCCAGAACTGAGTTCAAGTCCTGAATATCCTTGTTAATTGTCTATCCCGTTGATCTGTCTAACATGAAGGTGGGGTGTTAAAGTCTCCCACTGTTATTGTGTGGGAGTCTAAGTCTCTTTGTAGGTCTCTAAGAACTTGCTTTATGAATCTGGGTGCTCCTGTATTGGCGGCATATATATTTAGGTATCTTTATTTCTTTAAGCCAATTTATCTTCATAATTTTCTTTGTAACATGGATCGTCCCCTCTTCCCCTAACTTTTCCCCTCTTCCGGAGAAAAGCCCATGTCCTCCTCAGATCAAAATTTTTGTGTTCATTTACTTATTTACCTCATTTTATTGAGCCCCTGCGAACACATCCGAGAGATACATGATGAATAAAATACAGTTCTCTCTCTTGAAGATCTAATACACTGATTTGATGGGGGAGGGGAGCCACCTATACAGGATACCCCCTCACATCTTTACTCATCATGACTTTGCATTTACCTATTTAATAGCATCAGAAAAATGCTCTCAATATATATTTTTGTAAAGACTTCTTCATTAAATCTAAGATGTCAAAGATTATAAGTCACAGCATTATTTTATGTATCACAAAGAAAAAATGCTGCCAAATATAGTTTAAATGTGAATCCTGATTTTGGAGATGCTAAATGTGAAAAAATGTATGTATTAACATACAGTAGTAAATATTTATTAAATATTAGATGTATTTTGTTGTATGTATTTCTATTACATTAATTGAATTTAGTTACCAAATGCTTATTAAATGACTGCCATGTTAAAAAGTCCAGTGTAATAGAATAATGAATAAGATGTTGTCCCTGCTCTTAAGGAAGTATAAAGGAAGGCAAATGGGTACAGACATTGCTAGAATAAAGCTATGTTTGCCATATTGTTAAAATCCATTCATCTGTAAATGGACACTTAGGTTGTTTGTATATATTTCTTGGCTATTGTGAATAATGCTGCAGTGAACATGGGAGTGCAGACACCCCTTTCTGTACTTTTTTTTTTTTTTTTTTGCTTTGGGTATATACCCAGCAGTGGGATTGCTGGATTATATGGTAATGCTATTTTTCATTTTCTGAGGAACCTCCATACTGTTTTCCAAAATAACTGTGTCAATTTACAATACCACCTACAGAGTATAAGGGTTTCTTTTTCTCCACATCCTTGCCAACATTTGTTGTCATTCATCTTTTTGATAACAGCCAATCTGACAGGTATGAGCTGATATCTCATTGTGGTTTTAATTTTCATTTCTTTGATGATTAGAGATGTTGAACATTTTAAAGTATATATCTATTGGCCATTTGTATGCCTTCTTTTGAGAAATGTCTATTTAAGTCCTTTGCCCATTTTTAATAGGGTTGTTTTCTTGTTGTTTCATAGTTTGAGTTTTTTGTATATTTTGGGTGTTAGCCCCTCATGTATATAGAAACAACAGAATACTGTTTAGCCTTTAAAAAAAAAAAACAGGAAATTTCTTCATTTTCAACAACATGGATGAACCTAGAGGACATCATATTAAGGGAAATAAGCCAGGGACAGAGAAACAAATACTCTGTAATCTCACTTATATGTGGAATCTAGAAAAGTCAAAATCATAGAAGTAGAGAGTAGAATAGTGGTTACCAGAGGCAAGGGGCAGGGTTTGGGAAGAGAGGTGGGAGAGTTGTAGGGCGTGGACAGGGAAAGGGAAGATGCTGATCAATGGGGTACAAAGTTAAGTTACTAGAAATAAGTTCTGGTGTTCTGTTACACTGCAAGGTGACTATAGTTATTATATTTCAAAATAGCTAAAAGAGATAATTTTAAATATCTCACTACAAAGAGATGGTAAATATTTGAGGTGATGGATATGCTAATTACTCTGATATGATCATTCCACAATGTATACATGTATTGAAATATCACCTTATACCCCATAAATATATACAATTATTATTTGCCAATTAAAATAAAACTAATAAAAATACAAATGTAAAACTATATTTGTTAAAGCAACTAAATTAATCAGATAAACCATGATTAATAAATACATTAAAATATGGCTAAATTAATGATAGTTGATTTTGTAAAAGTTATAAATTAACAACTTCAAAAATCTTCTGTTGTTAATTTTTTATTCTTTCATTGTTAGAAGTTAGGGGTAGTAGTGGATAAAAGGGAGAAATGGTAGGAAATATTTATTTATGGGTATATATGTATTTTTTTTTAAAAGGAGAGAAAAGAGAGAAATGACACTCCTTCAGAGTGTCATTTTAAAGGAATTTCATGTTGTTCTCAGTTGTAGTCTCCACACTACTCTATTTGTAGGGAAAACAATTCTAGTAGTTGTAATGTTTGTTTTCTTTGGGAAATTTACAAATTAGATTACGCTCAGCCAAACATGTTTCTCTGTTTGTGGATTTATACAATGGAAAAATGTTAACTTTAAGCTGGCATCTATGTGCTATCAGTAGTTTTATTAGTTGGCCCACCCATTGTCGGTGTGTGCACTCAGGGAATGCAAACTTATTTTAATTTTGGCTTAAATAAATAACGTTAAGAAAATAAATCTGTTATTTTTTTAAAAAAATCTGAAGCCAAGTATAAAGAAAAATTTGATTATTTATGATGTATGGAAAGCAGTACAGAAATCAAAAGGGTCCACAGTTAGAGTCCGGAGACCTGGGTTTGAATTCTGGCTTTGCTCTTCATTTTTTATACATATTCAATTAGCCAAGTCACCCAATCTTTTCATCTGTTTCCTAATGTGTTAAAAAGTGACTGTAGTAATAGTAATAGCATTCTTTAAGGTTGTTAAGACTAAATTTAGCATGTAAAAGCTTGTAAGTGGTAATACTTTTCAAATGTTGATATTTTTAGATTTTGCCTTTTATTGCAGATATGAAGAATATACTATATAAGTAAGACTACATACATTTTATAGAATTGAGTTCAACAATTTTGATTTATCTGTATTTTTATGAGTTTTGGTCAAAAAAAGGAAAGTAAATTTGTTTTAGGTATTTCCTGGAATTCTATTTCCTCCCTATTAAGCATTTTATGTTATGTTATGTTATGTTATGTTATGTTATATTTTATGTTATGTTATTTTTTTGAGACAGAGTTTCGTTCTTGTTGGCCAGGCTGGAGTGCAATGGCATGATCTCGGCTCACTGCAACCTCCACCTCCCAGGTTCAAGTGATTCTCCTGCCTCAGCCTCCCAAGTAGCTGGGATTACAGGCATATGCCACCACGCCCACCTAATTTTGTATTTTTAGTAGAGAGGTGGTTTCTCCATGTTGGTCAGGCTGGTGTCAAACTCCCTACCTCAGGTGATCCGCCCAACTTGGCCTCCCAAAGTGCTGGATTAAAGGAGTGAGCCACGGCGCCCAGCTCCCATAAGCATTTTAGAGATACTTTTCTTAACAGTAGAGTAGACTAATTGATATATATGTTACTTTATTTATATAGGTACAGTTTCAATCTTTTTCTAGGTTCTGATTGTCATAAAGTTTTTGATAAGAGGTTATCCAAGAGAAACTTTGTCTAAAGTATAGTATTATTGACTGGAGAAATAATCTCAAGACATGGTGAGAATTGTGAACTTCAGGAGTTTTTTCTAAGTTCTAAAAATCTCCAGTAATGCCTTAATTCAAAACAGGCCCAGACAATTTGACAATATGTACCAGAAGCATTTAAAACTGTCTTTGACCTAACAACACAATTGCTAGCCTGTTTCTTAATGAAAAAATTGGTAATTTACAAAATCATTTATGTACTGCCATTAAGAAAAACATACTTCTAAAGAATGATATACAAAAAAAGATAATGATTCAAGAAAACATTTATCACATATTAAGTAGAAAGACAATTTATACAAGCATGGTACAGTCCTAACTTTGGTTAAAATAATAGAAGACTGATTTAATATATACCAAAAGTGTGTTAACAATATTTTAATAATCTGAGATTGATAAAATTCCCGTGATTTTTATTTTCTTCTATAATTTCAAAATTTTGTAGAATGAACATGTATTACTTTTATAATCAGAAATATATATATAGTATGTTTGTGTCAAACTTCTTTCCAAACACTCTCATTCTAGTCTCAGCTATTATAGTAAAATATCGTGGATTTATATATAACGTAAGCATAAGAAGTTGTAGGCAATATTCAGGTACACAAGAGAATATTACTTATGATTGAACTTATTGTGAATGCCTTTGACTATACCTTTTGGCTTTGCTGCTCTACAAACCTTCTCTATCTTTTGATGGTCTGTAATGTGCCGCTGATAGGAAGTTTTTAATTGAAGGATGAAAGGTGATCATATTGAAGGAACCTGAGGCTGTCTTAGCCAGGGCTTGTCTGGGCTAGACTGGCAAACTGGGCCAACTACTATAATGAAAGCAACATTGGAGGGTTAACCCCACTTTTTATGGGCACCAAATCTGTACTAGTTTAGAGCAAGTTCAAAGTCCTGAGTTAGTGAGGCATTGCATTTGTTTTCCCCTGAGACTGTGACCTCTTCCTCTTTTCATTTCCAGCTCTAAGCACAAAGTTTGGCACATGATAGATGCTTAGCAAACAGTATTGGAATTGAAATGGAAAGGAATTAGAAAATTATGCAGATTCTCAACATTAATTTTACTAAATAGACATTGCAATATTAAGCGAAGTGAATTATGCAGATACAGTCACAGGCAACGTCTATATGGATACAAGGGAAGTTCAATTGGAGCCATAATGATCTCTTACGTTTCGACATCATAGGCTGTTCTCTGTGCTCCTCTATTTTGGCTGCTGGTGGTAATTGGAAGGCCCTCAGCACTTTCAGCATTTGGCATAGTGAGCTGTAAGTTAAATAAGCACATTGGAAACGGATGAAAAATTGCAACATTAAGAGGAAAGTAATACATATTTTTGTAGGTGCATTTTAAGTAAAATGTATATAGTTGTTGTTGTTGTTGTTGTTGAGACGGAGTCTCACTCTGTCGCCCAGGCTGGAGTGCAGTGGCACGGTCTCGGCTCACTGCAACCTCTGCCTCCTGAGTTCAAGCAATTCTCCTGCCTCAGCCTCCTTAGTAGCTGGAATTACAGGCGCCCACCACCAACTCCAGCTAGTTTTTTGTATTTTTAGTAGAGACAGGGTTTCACCATATTGGCCAGGCTGATCTCAAACTCCTGATCTCAGGTAGTCCACCTGCCTTGGCCTCCCAAAGAACTGGGATTACAGGCGTGAGCCTGGCCAGTAAAATATATTTTTATCAATTAACCTCCCACCTCAGCTAGCCAGGAAAATCAGATTTTGTCCTTTTGCCTTCTGGGCTATTTGACAACGTATGCTGTTCCTCATGTTAATACCTTCACAGCTGTGCCAACAAGTCTGGTTTGAAAAAAAAGTAAGGGGCTTAATGGTGTGTCTCTGCAGCCTATCAACATCTCTGTGCATCAGTAGATTACTTCAGCCTTTCAAAACAGTTGTTCACCTCAGATATGTGGGTCAAAAGTCACTGTAGTTAACATACTGAAGCTTGCTAATAGGAATAAGAATTGGAATTATGACTTTTGAGCTCTCAATACCAAGGAAAGCAATGTTATGACAAACCCGTGTTTGTGTTGCTTCATCACAGAATAACTCAGACACTACAATCAGTAGCTAGCACTCTCTCTGATCTGAATGGTATAGACATCTTCCTTTTACCTTATATTGCTCTGACTTTTTGGTAGGTTTTGTCTTGGAGCTCCACATAGCTTTTAATTCATTTCAGTTTAGCAAGCCTTTATTAAGTATTAAATTAGGTGCTGAGATTGCAAAGATGAATAAGACTTTGATGAATGAGGCGTGCAGTTCAGTGGGGAAGACATGAACAGATTATTATTTCAATATATATTAAACATATAGGTATGCACAGAGGAAAGTTAATTAGCCCAGCCTCAGGAAGCCGGGAAAGGGAAAACTTCATGGACAGTTTAACTGATAAACTGTGTCTTACATAATGGGCAAGAATATTTCTGGAAGAGAGAACAATAGGAACATTAGAAACTTGTTCACTCAGCAGGGGCAGGAGAAAAGAACTAGATAATGAGTAATGGAGAGCCCTATATGCCCTGAGGAGGTCTTTATTCTGCAGTCACTGAAGAGTTTGAAGCATTGAAGTAACATGGCTGGATTTTAATTTTAGGTAGATCACTCTAGGGGCACAGTAAAAAATAGTTTTAGTGAAACATAATTAGTAGTAGGAAAATCACTTCAAAAGGCTACGTAATGGGACCAATAAATGATGAGGGCCTAGGCTGGGACATCTAATCAGTGGTGGTAAGGATGGGAGAGGATAGGTGAGTCAAGAAGTGTTTTACGTGTTGACCTCCTCAGGACTTGAGAATGGGGAGTAGGAGGATGATCCTATTAAGTGAGATTACAAATATAGGAAGAAAAACTGTTTTGAGGCAAAGATGGTGTTTTAAGTTTTGGATATACGTTTGAGGTGCCTTTAGGACATTCAAGTAGACATGAACTCTGTTAAAATGCAGAGAAATGGTAGTCAGTACTTGACAAAAAAATATTATCTTAGGCAGAAGTAAAGAACAAATAAATGAGTGCAAACTCCAAAGTGATATTGTCTCTTAAGAAGGGCTGGGCCTGGAGAAGGCATTAGGTGTAAAAATTAGGTTTGTGCAGGAGCAGTATAAAGTTATAAGTAGGTTATGTGGGGAATCAAGCATTTCACTTGAAAAGTGATATACTGTTTATAGATTACCTATTGGAGACATTAGGATTATAGTATGATACAATGTTAAGAAACACTGGATATAATGTAGTTTTTGATAGTTCAAAAAAGATTTTTTGATTTTGTGTTTTCTCAGTATCATGCACATCAGTGATTTTACTGACAAAAATTTGGATGAAATATCCAAAATATAAAGATTTCTAGATATCAATAATAGGCAACATGTGTTGAGTGCTTACTGTGCACTAAGCTCTATTCTAGTACTTCATGTTGATTCATTACATATAATTGTCTTAAACAGGTAGTCATATTATTCCCATTTTATAGATAGGAGGAACGTTTAAGAAACCTACTGCAGATCACACAGGATTTATCCCCAAGGAGTTTTGCTGCAGAACCTACCTCTTAACCACTATGCTATACTTCATTATCAAATAATCTAGGTTACAGGTACATGAAAACATGAAAATGCATTATACAAACAAAAATTCATATGAAGGTAACATTTCTAGAGGGACAAGATTGCCATATTCTAGAATCTGATGAACCTTTTTCTGCATTGGCTGCCAATTGATGCGTATGATAGGAAAGTCTCCAAAAGAAAAGTGCTTAGGTCTATAAATAATTGTTTTCTTTCTGTTCTCAAGAACTGTTGAAGATGATTATCTTCAGAGAGGGGAAGGTAGTGGGTGTAGTTGGGAATCAGCAGTCCAGGATTAGAAAAATTTTACTTTCATTTTGTGACTTTCTGTGCTGTTTAAGTTTTGTTACCTGTGGATATTAAAAAACATGTTAACGGGGGTTCTGTGTAATGGGATTATGGGCTACTCTTAAAATGTTTTAAATTAAATATTTATAGCACACAAATTATACTAACATATCATCCCAAGAATTACTAAGTAGGTTGACTTTCATATTCAGTGGATTTTACACAGTTCCACATAGAAACAATATTGTTATAAAATGGTTAGAAACGTAGTGTCACTATGAAACCATTATTCCCTTGTTTCTATGGGAAAGTGAATTTTCAATTATAGATAGGGATGTGGAAACTGTTACTTCACTTTCTGCAGTCTTAGAAAATTCCTATACTTAGACACACACACACACACACACACACACACACACACAGTCACTCACTCATAGGCAAACATTTGCTCTGGGGGTAGGATAGTTTTCCTGAGTGAAAGAGGTGCTCTAGTGGGGTGTGGCAAGGATGAGAGTCAGATTAGAATTTTTATATCATTTGCTCTAGACAGGACTGTGTTGTGAGAAGGACTCTTGAGGACCTTCACCCACTAAAAACGGGGAAGTTAGCAGTGGTTGTTTGTATAACTGGTTTATTTGTAAGTCACACTTTTGGATTATGAAACTCCCCACGGTGATCAGTTGGTGTTTATTTTCATTCTAAAGCAATTTTAGTCATCTAGCAACTCATTTGGATGATGTGCTTGCTGTACAGTGAAATTTGCAGTTTTAAAAGACCCCAGAGCAACTATGGTGTGTAATTTGTGCAGTGTTGTACTACTCTTGGAATAGATAGGAAATGTATGTTTGAATTAAGAAAAGACTGCTTTTCTGGAAAATTACAGAAGTTCTTAAATAATTTTTTTTTCACTGTGGCATTGTTAAGAAGGGATTAATTTTTCTTAAAAAGAGCCAGGATACTCTGGATGTAATGAAAATATTAAGTTAGTGTTTGGCCTGTAAGCAAAAGAGGGAATACCAAATGTCAGACTAGGACTGTAAATCATCATCTTTGGCAGGAACAAAGTTTGCTGTTTGTCTTGTTATGTCTGGACAGTTACCAGGGCCTGTGATGAATTTTCCAATTTCATTATCAAAATCCCAGAGTGTGGAAGCATTTACATAGACTCTAGGGTACAGGTATTAGTGGTCTGATCTCACTCTTTGGGGTTCTTGTTTGAAAATGGATGAGACTTTTTATATTTAGAGGAATTATAAATATGGTTAAATGTGATGGAAAGGGAAACAATTTTATAATTTTTAATAGTGTCTTTGTTTTATAGTTATTTTGAAAACAAATCAACACCTGTATGAAATTATAAAGTACATTTGAGAACCCGAAAATAACCCCACTGCCAAAGATTCTGAGCATTCAGAATATAGCTTGGTATGCATTCTATCTACTGTATTTCAGTGGCTTTAAGACGCATATTTTAGAAATTTTAGAAATTAAAAAATGTCTAAGATAAGGAAATGTTTTGTAATCATTATTGGCCTCAATTGAAGTCAGATTACTTCAGAAAGGATTTGCATTTCGCTCTGCCAGTTATTTGCACTACTACCAATCTGAGACTACTTTAAGTTAAATTCTCTGCCTGAAAGATCTTTTTGTTTTGTTTTGTCTTTGTTGGTTTTGCTGTGTTTTGGTTTTGACCCCACTGGTTATATGAATTCAGACTGCAAAGCTAGGTGAATACTGGCTTTTAGATAAAATTGCTTCTATCTTGTGTACAGATGGAGACTTTCAGGTTTCCTTGCTGTCGCATTCTGAATGCTGGGTTTATTTTTCATTTGTTTATATTGCATTTGTACCCCTTTTGTTGTTCTAGCTTTACATGGGAGGCTCTTATTTGGGGTATTTTGTTGTTTTGGTGGTGATGGTACATGAAAGAATAATACATCTTATAATTTATTGTGGCTTAGATTTGATCAAAGACTCATCAGAGGGCCAGGTGCGGTGGCTCATGGCTGTAATCCCAGTACTTTGGGAGGCCGAGGTGGGAGGATCACGAGGTCAGGGGTTCGAGACCAGCCAGGCCAACATAGTGAAACCCCATCTCTACTAAAGATACAAAAAATTAGCCGGGCATGGTGGTGCACACCTGTAACCTCAGCTACTCTGGAGGCTGAGGCAAGAGAATCACTTGAACCCAACCCGGGAGGCGTAGGTTGCAGTGAGCCAAGATTGTGCCATTGCACTCCAGCCTGGGCAACAGGGTGAGATTTTGTCTCAAAAGAAAAAAAAAGACTCATCAGACACTTACCCAGGCCCCTACTACCATCCTTCTTCAGAATTTGCTTACTCTTATTGTAGACACACTTCTAATAAACTCAATGTCATTGTTACACATTTCTTTGCTCATTCCTTCAGTGATCTTCAAACTTTAATTTATATAAGAATCAGTTGGATAATTATCAAAATGATATATTTATGGGCCGTATCCCTAGAATTTCTGTTTCCATGGACCTTGGTGAGGCCTAGGAATCTGCATGTTTATTAAAAATAAAAATTCTTAGGGTATTCTTACCTAAGTGATTGAAGGACCACACTTAGACTGCATACTCTATATCTAACTCAGTACTCATGGCTTCAGCTGCCATCTATGTATATTGATGACTTCCAAACCCTTATCTTTGTTTTTATTATTATTATTATTATCTACCGACTGAGCTAGCTGGGGCCAAATCCTTATCTTTAAACAATTCTTGAATGTCAAACTCATCTATAAAATTGGCATGTCTCTATTAAAGACAGAATACACTCCGAACTAGGATACCTGGGTTCAAATCCCAGCTCAGCCCCTTAATAGCTGCATGACCCTGGGCAAGTTACTTAACTTCTCAGATGCCTTATGTAAAAAGAAGTTAATACCTCATAGTGTTGCCTTTATGATTCAGTGGCTCAATCAATGCATGTAAACTTCTTTGACCATTGCCTCACATGTAGCAAGCTCAATATAAATGTTAGCTGTTTTTTAAAAAATGTTACTTCACAAGCACCTCAATTATGTCTAAAATAATGTTTTATACCACCTCCACTGCTTTCAAAATCTGTTTTCTACCTTGGTTACAACTTTATTTCATTTTTCCCTATCACGAGTTTTCCTTGTTCTGGTCATAAGTTCTATGAATTTGACATCCTAATTTTCTCTAGTTTTTCTCTTCCTTTCCATAGGATTAGTAGCAGGAAATACCTAAATAGATCCACTTCTGGCCAGGCACGGTGGTTCACACCTGTAATCTCAGTACTTTGGGAGGCCAAGGCGGGCAGATCACCTGATGACAGGAGTTCGAGATTAGCCTGGCCAACATGGCGAAACCCCGTCTTTATTAAAAAAATACAAAAATTAGCCAGGCATGGTGGCGTGCACCTGTAATCCCTGCTACTTGGGAAGCTGAGGCAGAAGAATTGCTTGAACCCAGAAGGTGGAGGTTGCAGTGAACCAAGATCGCACCATTGCACTCCAGCCCAGCCCAGGCGACAGAGTGAGACTCTGTCTCAAAAAAAAAAAAAAAAAAAAAAGAACCACTTCTATTGCTTTATCATCTCTCACATAGAGCTCTGGAATAGCCTCCTACCTGTACTTTGAGCGTCTGGTTGTTTCTGTCGTTCTTACTTCATAAAAGTCTTTATTAAAGGCAATGTGATCTTGCTACTCCTCTGCGGGATGGCTTTTACTACCTACAGGATAAAATCTAAACACCTGTACCTGGCATGCGAGACTCCTCAGATCTGGTTTCTGCTTCATCTTCTGCAATATTTAGGCACTATACGACTTTCCAGCTTTAGTAAATCACTCAGAGTAGATTGCTCAAAACACTGGATTCTCTCTTGCTTTCATAATTTTGCATAGATAAGCAATATAGTGTGGTGATTTAGAATGTGAACTTTAGAGCCAGACTGCCAAATCTTGACTTTGCCACTTAACTAGGTATGGACCTTGGATGAAACAGTTTTTTCTGTGCCACAGTTTCCTCATCTGTAAAATAGGAATAATTGTGCCTCATAGCATTGGTACGTGGATTTAGTAAGTTAATTTACAGAAGAAGTTTTTAATAAATGTGAGATATCATTATTTTTATTATTATCATGCTATTTCTTCTGTCTGTGAACTTGATCTTTTCTTCTACCCATTCTCTCACTTTCTTTTGCTTGTGAAATGTCAAAGCTTGCCTAGTTCAGAATACTACTAGTTCAGTACCGAGTATTCACCCTTCATGTCTCAGTTAAGAACTAGCGCCTCCAGGAAGTCATCATTGAAATGCCCAGACTCTGGGTCAGATGCTTCTCCTCTGGATTCCCATAGCATCCTATGTTGCATAATTAAGTTGTGGATGTTTCAGGGACTGCCTGGGGTTGTATTTTTCATCTCTGAATGTTTAATGAATGAAACTTGATTGCTTTGTTGTTTCTTATTTGCTATAGGTTGGGAAACCAATTAGAAAGGAGTGTTCTGCTAGAAACAGGTAGGTAGACAGCAAGGGAAGAGGTAGCAAGAGATGAAAAGACAGAAAACAGAGTCTAGGATGGTCTGGAACTTTCCAGTGAAGGGGTAAACAATACAAGTATCACACGGGGTCCCTAAGTATCATTGTGCATAATTAAAATGCTATGATGCTATCCTTAAGTCATCCTAAAGGTTAAATTGTGTTGAATATACTCTGTCTAAAAGGAAGGAAAGCAGTTTAAACACTTTAGGAATCTTTCTTTTAAAACTAGTCGACATAAATTTTGGTACTGAACTAGGCAAGCTTTAGTTATTTATCATTGTCCAATAGCTCATTCCTCCTTAGGCAGCCTGACTAATCAGTGAAGTCCCACAATTAATTCTGACTATTAAGTCTGCTCAACCTGTGGGAAAAAAAATGTAAAGGCCTAGAAAGTGGATTTGGAGCAACTAATCTGAGTGCCATTAGTTTTTAAATGCTATATATATATATATATATATATATATATATATATACACATATATATATATATATTTTTTTTTAACCAGTTTCTGAACTCTGTCTGTCTTTACTAAGTTTACCATCAACCATTCTAAAGAGAAAAGGGTGTGGTGGCACACACCTGCTGCTACTCGGGAGGCTGAGGTGGGAGGATCACATGAGCCCAGGAGTTTGAAGCTAGTCTAGGCAACACGGTGAGAACCTGTCTTGGCTGATTGATTGATTGATGATTGATAGATAGACGGGTGGATAGAGATGTTTAAAGTTCAACAAAAATAAGTATAGTATACTTTTATCCTTATAAATACAATAAACATTATAAGAATGTTGAAACCCTTTCAAAATCACTTATTTTTTAACTTAGAATTTTTTGAAGAAATATTACCAGTAATATTTTCAAATCCTAAGAATTATGCTTTACTTAAATAAAATGATATTAAATTAAAACCTGTATGTAAAAGTACATATTAAAGCACAATATGTGTGTGTGTTTTTTTAAGTTAGGACAGTATTTACTGATTTGCTGGGTTCAACCATAACAAACATTAGCATAGGGAGGTAGGAAAAAGTTGTTGACCTAACAAATTAGTTTCAGAGGATTTATTTTTACAAATATTTTTTGGATTAGGCCCTGAAGTTATGTATGCCCCTTTGCAGAGCGTAGGAATTTGGATTGTGGAGACTTACAGAAAAAATAAACATAATTGCCCTTTCTGAGTTTATGTTGAGATAAGAGACATGAGACCCTTACAAATGAAAATATGTAAGTGCTTCCAACAGATATTTATATAAATAATTGATACTCTAAATCTCCAGCTGCTTTCTACCTCTTTGGAAGTCTAATTGAGAAAATATTTTATTAGATTTCTGTTTCATTATAAAAGTAAAATGTTTCATTGTGGACAATGTTTTAGAAGGTAGAAGTAAGAACATGAAAATCTGTTGTCCATCTATTAACATTTAATTACTTTAATCTGTTATTTGTATCTATCTTTGTCCTTTTAAAAAATAGGCTATAATTATACAGTTTTATATTGTTCCTCATTTACTTTATGTTAAATCAGGAACATTTTCTCATGAACTGAATAGTCAAGATAAACTAAATCTTGGTAAAGATGATGGGGAGTCTAATCATTTAAGTGACCTTAGACATTATATGTTCTAAACTAAATGGATACACATTCAGTAAGGAGAAATCTAATTATTAGTATGTTCATAAGCCTGGTTATTTTAAATTCAGCACTTGAGTTTATTTGAAAATTAGGTAGCTCTTATTGCATGTATTGAGTTGAATTAACTGTGCACATGAACAATTAGGTGCTATATTATAATTTACAAAATATTTGTAAAAGATTGGCATTACTTTGTACTCTTAAAAAACTGGCTGTTGGCCAGGCACAGTGCCTCACGCCTGTAATCCCAGCACTTTGGGAGGCCAAGGTGGACGGATCACAAGGTCAAGAGATCAAGACCATCCTGGCCAACATGGTGAAACCCCGTCTCTACTAAAAATACAAAAATTAGCTGGGCACGGTGGCGCACACCTGTAGTCTCAGTTACTTGGGAGGCTGGGGCAAGAGAATTGCTTGAACCCAGGAGATGGAGGTTGCAGTGAGCCGAGATCGCGCCACTGCGCTCCAGCCTGGCGACAGAGCGAAACTCCATCTCAAACAAAACAAAACAAAACAAAACAAAAACAAAAACTGGCTGTTCTACTCATGTAATAATGTATTTCTTATATTCAGACTATTTAATGAGTTTGGAGGCTGCTTAGTAAAAATTTATTAGTAGTTATGAAATAAACCAATTTTACTTGATATACTGTTGACTCACCCCCTTTCCTTTTCTTTTTTCTCCATCTCATCGTCTTGTGTGAGTCTTTTTTCAACAGTGTAATTGCAAATTCAGTCAGATAGCAGAAGCCATGTCCTGTGTTCTTTATATTTCAGAGAGGCATAGTGTATTAGACATAAATAGTAAATACTTGTTCTCACTTTTACTCCTTTGTTACCACTTTCTCCTGCTTTTTCCCCACTTCTCTTAACATTCCTTTTTTTTAATCTCCTTTGAGAGTTTTTTTTTTTCCTTCACTTGTCTCCCAAATCTGTGATACTTAATCTTTGTTTGTTTGTTTGTTTTGTTTTGTTTTTTTGGAGACCGAGTCTCCTCTGTCACCCAGGCTGGAGTGCAGTGGCGCAATCTCGGCTTGCTGCAACCTCCGCCTCCTGGGTTCAAGCGATTCTCCTGCCTCAGCCTCCCGAGTAGCTGGAATTACAGGCATGTGCCACCACGCCTGGCTAATTTTTTTTTTTTTTTTTAATTTTTAGTAGAGACGAGGTTTCACCATGTTGGCCAGGATGGTCTCAATCTGCTGACCTCGTGATCCGCCCGCCTCTGCCTCCCAAAGTGCTGGGATTACAGGCATGAGCCACTGCGGCCGACCAAACCTGTGATTCTTAACCTTTTATAAAATTTTGTCTCAACACATCTGAGGAGGACTAACAATGGTTCCCTAATGGACAAAGGCAGTGAGTCTCAGCTACCTCTTTTGTCATGCACACAATGCACACACTGAAAATTGCTGTTCTTTATACTGTCCTTGGGTGATCTAATTGATAACCAAATCTCTATCTCTAGATCTAGCCTAAATGCTCACCTAACCTCCAGATTCATATTTCAGTCTGCTTGCTGGGCAGTTCTGTGTCTGTAAGCACCTCAAATTTGACATGTCTAAAACAGAATTCATTATTTCCCTAAGACTTGTAGCCCCTTTTATATTATTCCATATTTCCATTAATTCACCACTATCTACCCATTTGCCCAACCAAAAATTTTGAGGAGTATTTCTGAGTCTTTCCTCTCTCCTATTACATATTTGTAGCAGATTCGTAAGTTCTTTTGATTATATCTTCTCAGCATCTTTCATATTTATCTCATCTACTCCAGTCCTATTTTAGACCTATATTTTTCTTGTTTGAATTATTTTGGTAACCTCTTAATTTGTCCATCTGCCTATAATTTCTTCCTCCTTTTGTCTGTTCACCTTAAAGCCGTCTGAATGAACTTGTCAAAATGCAAACCTGGTCATGTTATTCCCTTTTATGTCCTTAATTACCTCCCTATGGTCTAATCAAATAAATTATAAACTCCTTGATGTGATATACAAAATCCTTTGTGGCATGGCCCTTATGCATTTTTAGCCTGTTTTTTACTGCCAACATTTATTCACTGTACTCCAAACAAATTCACGAGGATCTATCATCGTTCTCAATGATTATACATTCTGTCTTCACTAATGGTATATTTCCAGTTTTCGTGTTCCTGCTAAACCTCTTATTGTTTGTTTGCTTTGGTGTCTGTCTCTCCTAAGGTCTGGTAAGCCTTGGTTAGATAGCTTATATGTAAGAGTGGAGCACTGAAAAACTAACTGAAGGCGGGGCACAGTGGCTCATGCCTATAATCCCAGCACTTTGGGAGGCCGAGGCAGGTGGATCACCTGAGGTCAGGAGTTCGAGACCAGCCTGGCCAACATGGTGAAACTCTGTCTCTACTAAAAATACAAAAAATTAGCCAGGCATGGTGGCGGGCGCCTGTAATCCCAGCTACTCGGGAGGCTGAGGCAGCAGAATCGCTTGAACCTGGGAGGCAGAGGTTGCAGTAAGCTGAGATCGCACCACTGCACTCCAGCCTGGGCGACAGAGAGAGACTCCATCTCTAAACAAAAACCAAAAAAACTAACTGGAAACTCCAAATCTATCCAATCAATTCATTTTATCGCCTTTAGTATCTTTATTAACTTAAGCTATTCATATTTCCTAGAAAATGGATCCTCACTTCTTCACTTGGATATAATAATATAGACTGCCGACATTCTGGGAACTGATCAGTCTTCCAGCTTCCAGTGTGGTGCCCTCCCTCAATTGTGCTGAGTGTCCCCCAATCCAGAGATATTCTGTAATTTCTTCCTCAGAAAGAAACAAAACAAAATTCTGATCTTCCCAGATGAAGGTAGAGTACTCTTCTGGCTGCATGGAAAGACAGAGGGTATTTGGGCATATAATTTACTTCTACATTAAATTTTCAACCTGTTCTCTAGTTTCCACCTCAATCTTACCTACTGCTTACAGAGGTGTGGCTAATTCCTGAGCCATTCGAGGATCCTATTGGGTAAAATTTAAAAAGTCACATTTCTTACTTGGGTTAGGAGTCTGCCTTTTTGCATTAGCTAAGCCTGTTACTACTCATACATCTGTTTTCCATTTTCCAAAGTTTTGTTGTTGTCACCTCTACTTATCTTTCTGTTCGCAGGTTTATATCTTTCTTTTTTTTTTTTTTTTTTTTTTTTTGAGACGGAGTCTCGCTCTGTCGCCCAGGCTGGAGTGCAGTGGCGCGATCTCGGCTCACTGCAAGCTCCGCCTCCCGGGTTCACGCCATTCTCCTGCCTCAGCCTCCCGAGTAGCTGGGACTACAGGCGCCCGCTACCACGCCCGGCTAATTTTTTTTTTGTATTTTTAGTAGAGACGGGGTTTCACCGTGTTAGCCAGGATGGTCTCGATCTCCTGACCTCGTGATCCACCCGCCTCGGCCTCCCAAAGTGCTGGGATTACAGGTTTATATCTTTCTTTAAAATTTTTTTTTTAATTTAAAATTTAAAATTTAAAATTTCTTTAAAAATTGTTTTAATATTATTTTAGTGAGTTTCCAAGTGGGAGCAAAAGTAAGTATGTATGTTCACTCTGCCATATTAACCTAAACTTCTCTTTCAAAACTGTTCGTAATTTCAGATTATTTCTGATTATATTTTGATTATATTCAGATTATATTCTGAAGTTAGTTATCACCCCATCAATCAGAGAGTGTTAATCTCTCCTTTGTGTTCCCATGGCTTTCTGCATATGCTTTTGTTATGGAACCAAGCCCATCGAATCAAAGATTGTTTTTATCATATTTGTCTCCCCTACTACGCATTGTTATGCAACCAATCTCTAAAACTTTTTCATCTGGCAAAACTGAAACTCTGTAACTCATTTCACTCCCCCCCAGCAACCACCATTCTACCGTCTGTTTCTGTAAGTTCGACTACTTTAGATACTTCATATAAGTGGAAACACATATATGACAAACTTATATAAGACAAACATCATATGTTTGTCTTTTCTGTGATTGGTTTATTTCACTTAGCGTCATATCTTCAAGGTTCATCAAAATTGAAGCCTCTGTCAGAGTTTCCTTCCTTTTTAAGGCTGATTAATATTCCATTGCTTGTATATATCACATTTTGTTTACCTATCAATGGGCATTTGGTTTCCTTCTGCCTTTTGGTTATGGTGAATTGTGCTGCTACGAACATAGGTATACAAATACCTCTTTGAGACCCTGCTTTCAGTTCTTCTGCATACATATACAGAAGTGTGATTGTCTTTTTTTTTTTTTTTTTGAAATTGACATTTTTTAAGAAAACAACCCCCTCTCTGCTGGGTTTTTTTTTTTTTTTTTTTTTTTAAAGAAAAATAGAACACTTTTCATTTGTTGTTTATGTGGTGTTTCTCATGTTGAGATTCAGGTTATGCTTTCTGGCCAGAATACTGCATAGGTGATGTTGCGTCCTTCTCCAGGTTTCATATCCAGAGGCACATGGTGGCCTTCTACCTCTCACAGGTGATGTTAATTTTAATCATCCTATCAGAGTGTTGTTTGTCTTTCTACTATAAAGTTACTAGTTTTTCCTTGCATCTTATAAGCACTCTATGGGAAATACACTTTAGGACCATGCAAATATCCTGCTCCTCATTAAACTGTATCCCCTGGATTTAGCAGCCATTGATGCTTCTTGCCTAAATCAGCCTTTATTGTGATGGTTACAAAATGATGATTTTTCATATCTATCAAGGAATGTTTTTTAAGTTAATTATAAATTACATTAAGTAGATCAATTCGAATGTCAAAAGATCAGTATATTAAATGTAAGATTTGCTGCTACTGTTAATACATTATACATGAATGTCATTGAAATGTAATAATACTTAAACTGCTTCTAAATTTCTGGAATTTGATGGTTACTATAGTATTCCTATAAAGTCATTGCATATTTTTAATGTTGAATATATAGTGCCTAAGACCTGAATTAGGTTCTGATACTTTTTCTTATTCTCAGCCTATAGATTGTTTACTGTTTGTTCTATTATCTGAATCCTGCTAGTGAACTCTCTAGTTAATAACTAACCAGATAATATTCATTTTACTGTAATTGAAGAAAAACAAACTTTTTAGTATGGAATACTTTTGAGAATTGTAGCTGGAATGGAAAGATATAAACTCCTTTTCCTTTTTTGAAGCCTAAGTATCATTCTGTGTGTGCAAGTAAAACTGGTTTGTCTGAAGCAGTTAGTATCTCTAAAGTATGTCTAAAGCTATTACAGTATTTTGTTTCAAGCAATATGGCAGACTAGATGTTCAGAGAAACTTCTGGTAAAAGAACACATTTTTAAATGCTGGATAAAATACTTAAAAAAATTTTTTTAAGTATGCTTGAGTTGACAGCAAAGTAAGGTGAAAATACAAGGCTGTAAATAATGAGAAGGCCCAATTCTGTGGAGATAAGTGAGCCATAGAACCTCTTTACCTCTAAAGTTGCCTTCTGATACCTTATGGCTCAGAACCTGGGCTTTAAAGAAGTAGTCCTGCTTGCATGGGACAGAGGAAGTCTGAGCCTAGGCATTGTGAGTTATAAGTTTGGACACTGCAACATAAAGCTGAGATCCCCAAAGTGTGAATCATCCCCTGTGGATAATTTAAGGAAAATAACCTGCTCTTTAGAATGACACTGCCTAGCTCATCCTTGGTTTTGATTGGAGTACACAAAAAGAATCTTTCCTGAGAAATCCTCATCACAATCCGATGCTCATGTGGGTTTGAAGTTGAAATTCGCCTTGCAAAAATAATCTTAATCTAAAGGTTTAGTTTAATGATGCTTTTGGTTTGGGGTGCCTCAGGATCCTAGCAGAAAAAATAGAAATTTTCTCTGAAGAAAAGTGCTTTAAACATTGACTTCGAAGAATTCCTACAGTTAAAGATCTAAGAAATGTGTTTAAAATTAGAACTCTAAATGTATGAATAAGACCAGCCTGGGCAATATAGTGAGACCCCCATCTCTGAAAAACACAAACAACAGCAACAATAACAAAAAATTGTATGATACTCTTCTTCAGTAACTTGCATTTTTCACCCAACAGTTTTCTAAGATTCATCCTTATTGAAATCCTTACCACAGGTTTTTCATTGTCTTTGTTAGGACATTGTGTAAATATACCACAGTTTATCTGTTTATCCATTTCGGCTGTTTCTAGTTTTTGCTATCACAAATAGTGCTGCTACAAATATTCTTAATAATGTATTTCCTGGTGATTATATGTAAAAGTTTCTCTAAGACTTATTCGCTAGATTGTAATATCTATCTGTATGTATATATGTGTATGTAAAGAAATACATATTTAATTTTATTCCATAATACTAAATTGTTTTAAAATTGGTACCAGTTTATGTGCCAACACTTACTTATGTTCTCATAGTTCTACATCATTTCTAAAATTTTATATTGTCGGTTTTAAATTTTGCCTAACTGTTAGATATGAAATGCTAGTTTGTGGTTTTAAGTTGCATTTCCCTGACTACTACTGAGGTTGAGCATCTTTTCCTATATTTATAAGCCACTTATGTTTCCTTATTTTGAAGTGTCCCTTATGCTTATTTTTTCTATTGGGTTTTGTGTTTTCTTTCTGATTTGTAGTTCTTCAGGTATTTTGAGTACTAGTCCCTGGTAAATTAATGAAATTAATATCTACCCAGTAGCCAAGTTAGATTGTCTGAGAATTATCTTTGAATTGTTCTTCTCCTTTATCCCTTAAATATAATAATTGCTAACATGTATCAACTTTTACTATGTATCAGACATATTTCTGAGTACCTTACTTGTGTTGTCTCATTTAATCCTTAGAGCAATCTTATATGTTAAGGCAGCAGGGACCGGTTTTATGGAAGACAGTTTTTCCACAGATGCGGCAGGGGTAAGGGGATGGTTTGGGAATGAAACAGTTTCACCCTAGATCATTCCAGATCATGAGACATTAGTTCAATTCTCATAAGGAGCATGCAGCCTAGATCCCTGATATGCGCAGTTCACAATAGGGTTTGTGCTCCTATGAAAATCTAATGCAGCCCTGATCTGACAGGAAGCGGAGCTCAGGAGGTAATGCTCGCT
This sequence comes from Pan paniscus, assembly GCF_029289425.2. Classification (NCBI taxonomy): domain Eukaryota; kingdom Metazoa; phylum Chordata; class Mammalia; order Primates; family Hominidae; genus Pan; species Pan paniscus. Next base: position 129,140,861 of record NC_073254.2, read on the forward strand.
CACCTTCACTCACCTCCTCCTGGGCACCCTGGTTCCTAACAGGCCAAGAATGGATACTATTCCACAGACCAGGGGTTGGGGACCCCTGTGTTAAGATACCATTTTTCTGATCTTAGTTATTTAAGATCAGAGCAGAACTGAAGGAGATAGAGACACAAAAAAACCCTTCAAAAAATCTGTGAATCCAGGAGCTGGTGTTTTGAAAAGATCAACAAAATTGATAGACCGCTAGCAAGACTAATGAAGAAAAGAGAGAAGAATCAAATAGACACAATAAAAAATGATAAAGGGGATATCACCACCAATCCCACAGAAATACAAACTACCATCAGAGAATACTATAAACACCTCTACGCAAATAAACTAGAAAATCTAGAAGAAATGGACAAATTCCTCGACACACACACCCTCCCAAGACCAAACCAGGAAGAAGTTGAATCTCTGAATAGACCAATAGCAGGCTCTGAAATTGAGGCAATAATTAATAGCTTACCAACCAAAACAAGTCGAGGACCAGATGCATTCACAGCCGAATTCTACCAGAGGTACAAGGAGGAGCTGGTACCATTCCTTCTGAAACTATTCCAATCAATAGAAAAACAGGGAATCCTCCCTAACTCATTTTATGAGGCCAGCATCATCCTGCTACCAAAACCTGGCAGAGACAAAACAAAAAAAGAGAATTTTAGACCAATATCCCTGATGAACATCGATGCAGAAATCCTCAATATAATACTGGCAAACCGAATCCAGCAACACATCAAAAAACTTATCCACCAAGATCAAGTGGGCTTCATCCCTGGGATGCAAGGCTGGTTCAACATACACAAATCAATAAATGTAATCCAGCATATAAACAGAACCAAAGACAAAAACCACGTGGTTATCTCAATAGATGCAGAAAAGGCCTTTGACAAAATTCAACAGCCCTTCATGCTAAAAACTCTCAATAAATTAGGTACTGATGGGATGTATCTCAAAATAATAAGAGCTATTTATGACAGACCCACAGCCAATATCATACTGAATGGGCAAAAACTGGAAGCATGCCCATTGAAAACTGGCACAAGACAGGGATGCCCTCTGTCACCACTCCTATTCAACATAGTATTGGAAGTTCTGGCCAGGGCAATCAGGCAGGAGAAGGAAATAAAGGGTATTCATTTAGGAAAAGAGGAAATCAAATTGTCCCTGTTTGCAGATGACATGATTGTATATCTAGACAACCCCATCGTCTCAGCCCAAAATCTCCTTAAGCTGATAAGCAACTTCAGCAAAGTCTCAGGATACAAAATCAATGTACAAAAATCACAAGCATTCTTATACACCAATAACAGACAAACAGAGAGCCAAATCATGAGTGAACTCCCATTCACAATTGCTTCAAAGAGAATAAAATACCTAGGAATCCAACTTACAAGGGATGTGAAGGACCTCTTCAAGGAGGACTACAAACCACTGCTTAACGGAATTAAAGAGGATACAAACAAATGGAAGAACATTCCATGCTCAGGAGTAGGAAGAATCAATATCGTGAAAATGGCCTTACTGCCCAAGGTAATTTATAGATTCAATGCCATCCCCATCAAGCTACCAATGACTTTCTTCACAGAATTGGAAAAAACTACTTTAAAGTTCATATGGAACCAAAAAAGAGCCCACATCACCAAGTCAATCCTAAGCCAAAAGAACAAAGCTGGAGGCATCATGCTACCTGACTTCAAACTATGCTACAAGGCTACAGTAACCAAAACAGCATGGTACCTATACCAAAACAGAGATATAGACCAATGGAACAGAACAGAGCCATCAGAGATAATGCCACACATCTACAACTATCTGATCTTTGACAAACCTGACAAAAACAAGAAATGGGTAAAGGATTCCCTATTTAATAAATGGTGCTAGGAAAACTGGCTAGACATATGTAGAAAGCTGAAACTGGATCCCTTCCTTACACCTTATACAAAAATTAATTCAAGATGGGTTAAAGACTTAAATGTTAGACCTAAAACCATAAAAACCCTAGAAGAAAACCTAGGCAATACCATTCAGGACATAGGCATGGGCAAGGACTTCATGTCTACAACACCAAAAGCAATGGCAACAAAAGCCAAAATTGACAAATGGGATCTAATTAAACTAAAGAGCTTCTGCACAGCAAAAGAAACTACCATCAGAGTGAACAGGCAACCTACAGAATGGGAGGAAATTTTTGCAATCTACTCATCTGACAAAGGGCTAATATCCAGAATCTACAAAGAACTCAAACAAATTTACGGGAAAAAAACAGCCCCATCAACAAGTGGGCAAAGGATATGAACAGACACTTCTCAAAAGGAGACATTTATGCAGCCAACAGACACATGAAAAAATGCTCATCATCACTGGCCATCAGAGAAATGCAAATCAAAACCACAATGAGATAGCATCTCACACCAGTTAGAATGGCAATCATTAAAAAGTCAGGAAACAACAGGTGCTGGAGAGGATGTGGAGAAATAGGAACACTTTTACACTGTTGGTGGGACTGTAAACTAGTTCAACCATTGTGGAAGTCAGTGTGGCGATTCCTCAGGGATCTAGAACTAGAAATACCATTTGACCCAGCCATCCCATTACTGGGTATATACCCAAAGGATTATAAATCATTCTGCTACAAAGACACATGCACACGTATGTTTATTGCGGCACTATTCACAATAGCAAAGACTTGGAACCAAGCCAAATGTCCAACAATGATAGACTGGATTAAGAAAATGTGGCATATATACACCATGGAACACTATGCAGCCATAAAAAAGGATGAGTTCATGTCCTTTGTAGGGACATGGATGAAGCTGGAAACCATCATTCTCAGCAAACTATCGCAAGGACAAAAAACCAAAGACCGCATGTTCTCACTCATAGGTGGGAATTGAACAATGAGAACACCTGGACACAGGAAGGGGAACATCACACACCGGGGCCTGTTGTAGGGTGTGGGTAGAGGGGAGGGATAGCATTAGGAGATAAACCTAATGTAAATGATGAGTTAATGGGTGCAGCCCACGAACATGGCACATGTATACATATGTAACAAACCTGCACGTTGTGCACATGTACCCTAAAACTATAAGTATAATAAAAACAAAAACAAAAACAGATACCATTTTTATCTTTATTTTGCAAATGCGGAATTTGAGGCACAGAGAAGTTAAACATTTGATGAGGGTCACACAGCGGTGCTTCAGTTTGAACCAAAGAAGTCTGCTCTGAAACTTGTATTTTATTTTATTTTATTTTATTTTATTTATTTTTTTGAGAGAGAGTCTTTCGCTCTGTCACCCAGGCTAGAGTTCAGTGGCACAATCTCGGCTCACTGCAGCCTCCACCTCCCAGGTTCAAGTGATTCTCCTGCCTCAGCTTCCTGAGTAGCTGGGATTACAGATGTGCGCCACTGCGCCCTACAATGTATTTTTAGTAGAGACGGGGTTTCTCCATGTTGGGCAGGCTGGTCTTGAACTCCTGGGGTCTCAAGCAATCCGCCCACCTCCGCCTCCCAAAGTGCAGGGATTATAGGTGTGGGGCATGGTGCCTGGCCTAAAACTTGTATCTTTAAACATTGTAATATCTTTCATTATTTTCATAAGTTGTATTCTAGAAGTATAGTAAAAACTCTGTTTTTAATAAAGTCAATATGTTTAAACCTTTTTTGTTTGTAATAGTAATATATTTAAGATGCGTATTTTCATTTTTATTTTGATTTTGTTTTATTTACTAAGTTATAATTTTGTGTAGTTTAGTATCCCATCTTTTCTCACTTAGTTATATCATGACTTTCAAAACATAAGTTTTGTTTTTTTTCTTTGAGATGGAGTCTCACTCTGTCGCCCAGGCTGGAGTGCGGTGGCCCCATCTCGGCTCAGTGCGACCTCTGCCTCCCAAGTTCAAGCTATTCTCCTGCCTCAGCCTCCTGAGTAGCTGGGACTACAGGTGTGTGCCACCACACCCAGCTAATTTTTGTATTTTTAGTAGAGATGGAGTTGGACCATGTTGGTCAGGCTGGTCTCAAACTCCTGACCTACTGATCTGCTTGCTTTGGACTCCCAAAGTGCTGGGATTACAGGTGTGAGCCACCGCTCCCAGCCTCAAAACATACTTTTAATGGCTGTATAATTTTACAGTATATGATTGTCATGTAATGAATTATTGCTAGTTTGGGATATTTATTTATTCAACAAGTATTTTTGAATACCTTCTCTGTGCCAGGTACAATTCTAGGCATTATGGATAGAGTGGGGAACAAATCACCCAAGGCCCATGCCCTCATGGATCTTACATTCTAGTTAGGGCAGTGAGAAGACAAATAACAAAACAATTCTGCATTCAATGGAGAAAATGCAGAGAAATGGGATACAAAGTGCTAAGGAGGGAAATAGAATTAGTGTTTTATAAAGAATGGTCAGCAGATACAGAACAGGTGACAATTGAGCGGAGACCTGAAGGGAGAGAATAAGCCATGCAGATATCTAAAGGAAAAGTGTTCCAGGCAGTGGGAACCATAAGTAAAAAGTCCTGAGGCAGGAGCATGTTTGACTATTACAGAAACAGTGGGGAGGACAATGTGGGGCTGGAGAGGACTGAACAAAAGGGAGACTGAAGGAGAGTCAGAGTTGGGGAGTGGGGGACCCAATTCATATATGGCTTTGTAAATCATTGTAGGGACTTGAGCTTTTTCTCTGAGTAAGACGTGAAGCCATTTTGAGAGTTTTGAGCAGATTAATGACATGATGTGACATTATGTTAAAAGGCTTATTCTGGTTGCTGGGTGAAGAATAGATTGCTGAGGAACTGGGAGAGAATCTCTTACAGTAATCTAGGATGGTAGCATAGGCCAACTGGTCAGATATTAGATATATTTTGAAGGTAGAGCTAGTATGTATCCTGATAGATTCAACATGGGATGTGAGAGAGAGGTATCAAGACAAAAATTTTGATATTATAAATAATGCTAAAGTGATGACATTTATAATAATTTTTGTGCACATCTTTGATTCTTTTTTAGTAGAGATTCCTATAATAATTACTGATCAAAGAACATGAACTTCTTGAGGTCCTTGACATATCCTGTTCAATTGTTTTCCAGAAAAGTGTTATTGGTTTATATTCCTGTCAGCTATGTATGTGTGCTTTCTTGCCAGCATTAACTATTGTTCCTTAAAGGGAGTTTGCCTTGTTTGAAATGTTAAAAATTGTATTGCCTTGTTTTCTTTTAAGATAAGTATGACCGCCTTTTATCAAATACATATTTTGCTTACAGAAACTGCATACAATAGTCCCCCCTTGTCCATAAGGGGTATGTTCTAAGACCTTTAGTTGCCTGAAACCACAGATAGTACCAAACTCTATATATACTATGAACAATTCTTTTCCTTCGTCATAGTTTCATGGATAGAAGATTCATTCTTACTGTAGATCTTAGCAACCTCAGCATGTGATTTTTTTTCTTTTCTTATGAAGTCATGAACTTTTACCTTTTCACTGAAAGAAAGCACTTTGCAGCTTCTCTCTGGCATATCTAAATTGCCAGCATGACTACTCTTGTGCTTTGGTGCCAATGTTAAGTAGAATAAGAGTTACTTGAACACAAGCACTGTGATACTATGACAGTTGATCTGATAACCAAGGTGGCCACCAAACAACTAACATGTAGGTAGCGTCTACAGTGTGGAAATGCCGGACAAAGAGATGATTCACATCCTGGGCAGGATGGAGCTGGACAGTGTGAGATTTCATCGTCATGGTATTCAGAACGGAGCACAATTTAAAACTTATGAATGGTTTCTGGAATTTTCAGTTTATTTAAAAATTTTTGAGACAGAGTCTGACTCTATTACTCAGGCTAGAATGCAGTGGTACAATCTCAGCTCACCACAACATTCGCCTCCTGGGTCAAACAATTGTGCCTCGGCCACCATAGTAGCTGGAATTACAGTATGAGCCATCTCGCCTGGCTGAATTTTTTTTTTTTTTTTTTTTTTTTTTTTTTTTGAGATGGAGTCTCACTCTGTCTCCCAGGCTGGAGTGCAGTGACATGATCTCGGCTCACTGCAACCTCTGCCTCCTGGGTTCAAGTGATTCTCCTGCCTCCGCTTTTCAAGCCTCCCAAGTAGCTGGGACTACAGGCGCCTGCCACCACACTCAGCCAATTTTTTTGTATTTTTAGTAGAGAAGGTGTTTCACCATGTTGGCCAGGCTGGTCTTGAACTTGTGACCTCAAATGATCTGCCCACGTCGGCCTCCCAAAGTGCTGGGATTACAGACGTGAGCCACCATGCCCAGCCTGCCTGGCTAATTTTTGTATATTTAAGAGAGAAGGGGTTTCACGATGTTGGCCAGGCTGGTCTCGAACTCTTGACCTCAAATGATCCACCTTCCTCACCCTCCCAAAGTGCTGGGATTATAGGCATGAACCACCATGCCCAGCCTGGAATTTTCCATTAATATTTTCTGAAAAAAGTTTTTCTGAAAGTCAGAAAGATAGTAGTAAGTGGCAGATCCAGGATTTGAATTGAGGTCCAGCTGCAAAGGCTTTACTTTTGAATCTGGATATAACTGCTTTTCATTGATTATTACTAAGATTTATTTATTTATGTATTTATTTATTGAGATGGAGTCTCACTCTGTCACCCAGGCTGGAGTGCAGTGACTTGATCTCGGCTCACTGCAACCTCCGCCTTCCGGGTTCAAGCGATTCTCCTCCCTCAGCCTCTTGAGTAGCTGGGATTACAGGCCCTTGCCACTTGTCATTTTTCTATTATGATGTTAGTAGTTTTCTTTTGACTTACAAAAGCCCTTTCCATATTAACATTAACCCTTTGTTCTTCATTGCACTTAATTACTTCTGTTTGTCTTTTGCCATTCAATTTTGTTTATAATTTTTATATGTTGTATTAATTTTTTTTTTTTTTTTTTTTTTTTAGACAGAGTCTTGCTCTGTCACCCAGGCTGGAGTACAGTGGCACGATCTCGGCTCCCTGCAACGTCCACCTCCCGAGTTCAAGTGATTCTCCTGCCTCAGCCACCCGAGTAGCTGGGTCTACAGGTGTGCACCACCATGCCTGGATAATTTTTGTATTTTTAAGAGAGATGGGGTTTCACCATGCTGGCCAGGCTGGTCTCGAACTCCTGACCTCGTGATCCGCCTGCCTCAGCCCCTCAAAGTGCTAGGATTAGAGGTGAGCCACCGCGCCCGGCCTTATATGTTGTATTAATTTTAACAGAGCTTTTGTATCTTTTCCTTTATTTTTCTGTTACTTTTAAACATAGAATATCTTACCTATTCTAAGGTTATTTAATATTCACTGATTTCTTAAAATAATTTTTAGAGTTTTTTATTTATTTATTTATTTAGATGGATTCTCGCTCTGTTGCCCAGGCTGGAGTGCAGCGGTGCGATCTCGGCTCACTGCAAGCTCCGCCTCCCGGGTTGACGCCATTCTCCTGCCTCAGCCTCCTGAGTAGCTGGGACTACGGGCGCCCACCACCACACCCGGCTAATTTTTTGTGTTTTTAGTAGAGATGAGGTTTCACCATGTTGGCCAAGATGGTCTCGATCTCCTGACCTCGTAATCCGCCCGCCTCGGCCTCCCAAAGTGCTGGGATTACAGACATGAGCCACCGCACCCAGCTGCGTTTTCTTTATTTGACTCTGTAGCTATCTGAAATTTGTATTGATGTATGGGGCAAGATGAAGCCTTAAATGGATTTTTTCCCCATTTTTTTCTTTTTTTTTTTGAGACACAGTCTCACATTGTTGCCTGTGCTAGTGTGCAGTGGCGCAATCTCGGCTCACTGCAGCCTCCACCTCCCAGGTTCAAGTGATTCTTCTGCCTCAGCCTCCCAAGTAGCTAGGATTACAGGCATCCACCACCACGCCTGGCTAATTTTTTGTATTTTTAGTAGTGACAGGGTTTCACTGTTGGCCAGGTTGGTCTCGAACTCCTGACCTCATGATCCGCCCACCTCTCCCTCCCAAAGTGTTTCCCCAATTTTTCTAACATCATTTATTGGATGATCAACAAATGAATAGCTGAATCCCATTGAAGTATTTATGTTACACTTGTGTATTTACTAGTTTCTATTGACCAGTTTTTATTGTCACATCTTAACATTTTGGTGATTTTATATTATAAATAATACATTATATAATTATTATGGGATCTCTATAAGTAAGTTCCACCACCACAAATTATCTTATTCAGTTATAATAAGATAATAATAAGATATAATAAGTTATAGTACTTCCTAAAGTACTATACATTAAAAAATAAAAGAGTTAGTCCAGCCTTACTGTGTTTGCTCTTAAGGTAAGTTAGCATAGATGCATACATAAAGAAAAAAACAGATCAAAGAAACTGAGCTGTTGATCCTTCTTCAGTTTCTCTAAGGAAAAATCCAAACTTGGAAGAAGTAGCAGTTACAGCAAACAGAGATTCCTTTATTTCAAAAGTCTTCTATAGTATCTCTGACTGCCCCCTAATGTCGTCTCCCTAGCAGTCCTATGGAATAAGTGTTTTCCTCTATAAAAAGTAAAAATGCTTTGCAGTAAAGTGTTTGTGTCTAGAGCATTCTTTTTAGGGGGATAGTTTTTTTATGCAATGGGTTCTTAGTTGCAGCCAATTGGGGTATCTTAATTTTATAAACCATAAAAACAGTGAGTAATTTCCCTGGTTGTTCACAAGCTGTCAAGAATGGTTTCAGGAAAACCAACCCAAATGCCCATCAATGATAGACTAGATAAAGAAAATGTGGTACATATATTCCATGGAATACTATGCAGCCATAAAAAGGAATGAGATCATGTCCTTGGCAGAGACATGGATGGAGCTGGAAGCCATCATCCTTGGCAACCTAACACAGGAACAGAAAACCAAACACTGCATGTTCTCACTCATAAGTGGGAGTTGAACATTGAGAACACCTGGACAGAGAGAGGGGAACAACATACACCAGGGCCTGTGGGTGGTAAGGGGAGGGAACTTAGAGGACGAGTCAATAGGTGCAGCAAACTACTATGGCACATGTATACCTATGTAAGAAACCTGCACGTTCTGCACATGTATTCCATTTTTTGTTTGTTTGTTGTTAGAATAAATAAAAAATAAATAAAAATTTTAAGAAAAAAAAAAAGAATGGTTCCAGGTACAACCTGAGTTTCTCAGGCTTGATACAAATGAGGTTCACATTTTATAGCCTTTTGCCCTTACTTGAAGACACCTATAAAATGTTCCATAAGAATTCCTGAGGTCTTTTCAGTTACCAACAGCTAGCTAAGTCTGGTATCAGAAATACCAGAATCCTAGAGATTGTGATTTAGGTACTTCTCTGTATTTTCAGAAATTTTTCCCTAGAAATATTTCTCATATATGCCCATGAATGTATCCCTTCATCTGTGCTCTCTCTCTGTTTCTCTGTTGCTCTCTCACTTTCTCACTCTTGTTCACTGTCTCTCTTGCTCTCTCTCTCTCTCTCTCTCTCTCTCTCTCTCTCACTGAATACTACTAACTGATGCACCAGAAAGGGGCCAAAACTGTGTTAGCAATCTGACTCCCCCTCCATTGTCATATAACATCTTACACAAAGCAGGGAAGCTAATGCCTTGATATTTTATAGAGATATTGGTGAAACATTTCTCAGTTTTTATTTAAACTCTCTCTCTTTTTAGAACCCACATATGAGTCCATGGCACTAGGTCAGAGATAAATTAGAATGACCACCATCATAGTCTACTCAGAATCACTCCTCGTTTCCTTAGTCATTTAAGGCTTTTATTTTGGATCAAGCCTTTTGTAGTTACTTCACCTTCTTTCAGAGTGAGTTTTTCTCCCAGGATGCTTCAGTGCTTTATATAAATAAGCTTCCAGTAGGCTTATGCACTTGTTTACAACACAGGACCAGATTATAAGGGTTAAGCTGAGATCCCATTACAATGAGAATCTCTGAGCTCTGTGTCACAACATAACTTGTCCTCTCATCTCTTTACTGTTTTCTTTCTTTTTCTTCATCTTGTTTTTATCCTATCAGTGGGTTATTCTGCTTGTGCCCACTTTAATATGTGTCTACACATTTAATTTAAATAAACTGTAGTCTACTTTTTAACTTACTGGCAATCTTCTAACTAGTCATTATTTCATATACATTGAAAACCTCAAATTTGGACCAGTTTTTTAACTGGTACAAAATCCGGTTTGTGAAATAATATTATACTTAGGTCAGAGGAAGCAGAGACCTCCCAAGGACTTCAGTGTGTAGTGACAAATAGCAAAATTTCATTCTTTATGTCATTGGAGAAACCCACCCGGAGCTGAAAACTAAGTCAGATTTCTTGAGTAGCTCCAGTATTCTTGGGATAGCTTTAACAACTTACCTCTCTCTGAAGATGTACAACCATCTTCAGGATTTACGTACTTTAGGGCCTTACCTCCACTTTATAGTGAGCCAGCTGTGACTAATGTTGATCTCTTGTTTTTTGAGGGAACAACAACTTAGATAGATGCGATATCCCATGGGGAGCAGGCAGTGTCTGAGATAGCTGGTACTAATCACAATAGCAAAATATGGTTACCTTGCAAGAACAAAAAGCATCAAGTATCTTAGCAAACCTTAGGTTTTATAGCCTCTAATTTAGACCAATCAGAATGTTCTAGGAGATTGCCAATCATGGCAATGGCTAAAGTAGAAAATTCTAGGAAGTGAAGTGTGCCTTCTGCCCTTCCAGAAAATATAATCCTGGGAAGTGCCTGCCTTTGCCTTGTGAATTGAGGAGGTGGTGAAATCATGGAAAATGTACAACTCTCAAAAATCAAAATAGGCTAATGTTATAGTGTAATTCTTGGATTTCCATTTTGAAGCAAGCTTTCTTGCTTAAAATTCTTCCAGTGAGTTATTTTTTTGTAAGCAGTTATCACCTTATGTGATTATGAATTAATTTAATTAACACTGACTAGAATCTATTAAAAAATAGAATACATTTCTAAAATATTTAAATTGCAGAAAGGAAAATAAAATTATTTGGAAATTTTAGACCAAAAATTACCTGCTTAAATGGTTAAAAGGGCTCTCTTACCAAAACAAAAACAACAACAAAATAAAAACCAGACTAACAAAACTAAGTAGTCTAGATTCTTCAGATTTGGAAACTTTCTAATCTAGATGATTAAAATGCTAATACATTAAGCAGAGGTGTGTCTTATTCAAAGGTTAAATTCTGATATTTCATATATCCAAAATTACCCTTGAAAATCCCTTAGGAAGCCATACATTAGAATTCAACAATCAGTATTAGAGAATCAGTGTATATTGTTGGTTTGTGTTTAAAAGCTCAGTTGTCTTTTAGAATATGTACTTTCTCTTTAAATCCTAGAGTCACACTGCTTATAGAGAAGTGCTCAGACTATGATAGGTATATGGGATTTATGGGTAACTGAGAAACCAGTAAATTCAAATCACTCATGTGATGCTTACTCCAGGGTATATGATTATTGAAAATCAGGCAGAATTGTCAGTACTGCTTACACAAGAAATAGTAACTTTTCTTTCTTTTATTGCCAAGCCTATTAGAGTTGAATTTATAATTAAGTTCATAAAGATACAACTCCACAGTATATGATTATGTTTTTAAAGTTTCACCTGAATTTTTGTATAATGCATTTACCCTTAAACTAGGAAAGCATGATACTATATTATATCATTCCTTTATTCTCTACAGATAATGGATTCTGAATTAATGCATAGTATAGTAGGAAGCTATCATAAACCTCCAGAAAGAGTATTTGTTCCCTCATTCACCCAGAATGAACCATCTCAGAATTGCCATCCTGCAAACTTAGAAGTTACCTCTCCTAAGATACTTCATAGCCCAAATAGCCAAGGTAATGCTGATATAAAATTTGAAGAATGGTAAAAACATGCTATAAAAAACTTTTCATATTTATGTGGAATACAATATGATTGCATATTTAATCTTAACAAAACTCCTAACTTTGATTCTGTTGCTAAAAGTTTCTATGAACTTAGACAAATTACTTGACATTTTTTATTTTGGCTTCTTCAGCCATAAAATGAAGATTAATATAACCAGCTGGACACATATCACAGAGTTATCATAAAAACATCATTTGAAAACAGGAAAATACTCTTTGAAGAATAAAAGGTCAGATTTGGAATCCTAAACTAGATGATTAGAATGTTAGTGAATTAAATGGAATTGCATCTTATTCAAGAATTAGATTCAGAAATTACATATATCCAAAATTATTCTTGAAAATATTTTAGGAAGCCAATATATCAGAGTAACTACAAAATACTAGTATTTTAACGTTTAAAATAGAAATGTAGGAGGATCTTAAAATTGAATTAGGAAAACATTTTATTACTCCAGGCATATTTTAAGCTGTGCAAATTCTTTTCTAAGATGCTGATATCACCTACTTTTAAAATCTTCTATAATAATGGTTGCTGTTAATAAATAAACTAGTTTTGTGGAATAAACTATAAGAAATAATAATGCAAATCAATGTGCCAGCTACAGATATCATGTAAAGAGGAATAAATATAATTTATTTATCTCATTTATAAAAACAAAATGGTAATCTCTAGCAAGCATCTTTCTAATTTGATATAAACTATATGACAGTTAAAACTCTGAACTTATCTGAAGCATGAAGATATTAATATAGTTGAATATAAGTCACAGTAGTATAGAATACTATTATCTTTCAGGTCTGACATCAGGTAAACCATTAGGTTATAATTATCCTGGTTCTTAATACTGCATCATGGACAAAGAAACAGTAAATATGTGTGATTTGACTAAAACGGAATACCTCAAGAACTGAGAAAAAAAGCCTATAACTTTAAACCTAAATTGCCATGTTAATTAGTAGAAATTATATTTTAATGTTCTTATTCATATTTATACTCTTATGCTCCCCAGACTGTACATTGTCTTCTTTAAGTCCTTTCATTTGAAAATATTTTATTAAATTAAAATTGTGGTTATTACCTTTCTCAGTCTTAGAAACCACTAAATACAATAATAGATATAGTGTTTTTACAAGATATATTAGAGAGAAAATGTGCGCCTCTTCAAAGTGTTAGTCATTATTTTTCATTTTTTGAAGAATATGCATTACTTGTACATTTTTCTGGCTCAGTAACAAAAATATACTGCTTATTTTTCTTATGTTACTTTGATTGTAAGTGTTCAGAAACTTTCACTTAAAATATCAACAAAATTTTTTTTCAACAGCTCTTATTTTAGCCTTAAAAACTCTTCAGGAAAAAATTCGTCGTTTAGAGCTGGAGAGAACACAAGCTGAAGATAACCTGAACATTCTTTCCAGAGAAGCAGCACAGTATAAGAAGGCCTTAGAGAATGAAACAAATGAGAGAAATCTGGCACACCAGGAGCTGATAAAGCAGAAAAAAGGTAAGAATTGCAGTAATTCTCAGAAACCGGGGGTTACTGGAGTTTACAGTTCAAAAATAATAAACCTAGTCTAAGCCGATGTACTCAGATATCTTTATTCTTATATATATTCAAACTTCATGACTTTGTTCTCAGACCTTTTGATATTTGTGAGAAAAAGATACAGTTTTGAACTTACCTCTATCATATCTAACTTATCATAATTCATAAATTCTAGAAATTAAAGGAAAAATTAAGATTTTAGACAAGTTGTGTTTAAAAATTAGAATATTTTTAGAATAGCCAACAAACTCCAATTTAACCCCTAATTGAATATTTATTTTTTATTTTATTTATTTGTATTTGCAGTTAACACTAAACTTTAGAATTTGAAATACAGAACAACACTAGCAATTAAACAATGTAAAACCAATAAAAATGAATACAAAAGAATTTTATTAGAAGACATAGGCAAATGGGGGAGGCTTCTGTGGAAATTATGAAAAATTTTAGAAATTTAGAACATAAGTCTTTTATGTAATTTCACTTCAAAACTTAAGACTTTCTTTTTCCTTTTTACACTACACTCATCCTCATAAACAAGGCTCAAGTTTGTGTTTCAACTTAGAAGTAGAATGAACAAATGGGGAGAAAAATATTTCTGAGGTAATTGACAAAAGTAGAAGAAAGGGGTGAGGAAAGTAAAGAGTTAAAGGATTAGAAATAGGTTGCTTTCTGCTGTGGAATTAACTGTTCTGCCAGCAGTCAAGAACAGGGGAAAATGAGAGTGGTAGATGCATATACTTGAGTTTCCTGAAAGAGAAGAAATATATTGATAGGTAAGAAACTTTCAGCCTCTGTTTTTCCAGATGATGTTATTTCCATCAACAACCAGGATATTTATCATCCCACAAGTTACTGACATCCTCCTCTTTCAGAAGTGTGCCCTCTGGATTTTTAGGAGGAGACAGTATTAAACCAGTTCTGTGTAATTAATGAGCTATTTACAAATGTATTTTCATAACTCTGGGAGAGTCAATACTCAGAGATAAAGGAGGCCTTGAACTTTTAGCTCTTGATGAATTCACATAGTACATTTCTTGTGATAGCCAAATCTCTGATCTATATGATAATCAGGTAATTGACTGGTTATTATTTTGTCTTTTTATTTTATTTTATTTTATTATTATTATACTTTAAGTTTTAGGGTACGTGTGCACAATGTGCAGGTTAGTTACATATGTATACATGTGCCATGCTGGTGTGCTGCACCCATTAACTCATCATTTAGCATTAGGTATGTCTTCTAATGCTATCCCTCCCCTCTCCCCCCACCCCACAACAGTCCCCAGAGTGCAATGTTCCCCTTCCTGTGTCCATGTGTTCTCATTGTTCAATTCCCACCTATGAGTGAGAACATGCGGTGTTTGGTTTTTTGTCCTTGCGATAGTTTACTGAGAAAGATGATTTCCGATTTCATCCATGTCCCTACAAAGGACATGAACTCATCCTTTTTTATGGCTGCATAGTATTCCATGGTGTATATGTGCCACATTTTCTTAATCCAGTCTATCATTGTTGGACATTTGGCTTGGTTCCAAGTCTTTGCTGTTGTGAATAGTGCCGCAATAAACATACGTGTGCATGTGTCTTTATAGCAGCATGATTTATAGTCCTTTGGGTATATACCCAGTAATGGGATGGCTGGGTCAAATGGTATTTCTGGTTCTAGATCCCTGAGGAATCGCCACACTGACTTCCACAATGGTTGAACTAGTTTACAGTCCCACCAACAATGTAAAAGTGTTCCTATTTCTCCACATCCTCTCCAGCACCTGTTGTTTCCTGACTTTTTAATGATTGCCATTCTAACTGGTGTGAGATGCTATCTCACTGTGGTTTTGATTTGCATTTCTCTGATGGCCAGTGATGGTGAGCATTTGTTCATGTGTTTTTTGGCTGCATAAATGTCTTCTTTTGAGAAATGTCTGTTCATGTCCTTCGCCCACTTGTTGATGGGGCTGTTTGTTTTTTTCTTGTAAATTTGTTTGAGTTCATTGTAGATTCTGGATATTAGCCCTTTGTCAGATGAGTAGATTGCAAAAATTTCCTCCCATTCTGTAGGTTGCCTGTTCACTCTGATGGTAGTTTCTTTTGCTGTGCAGAAGCTCTTTAGTTTAATCAGATCCCATTTGTCAGTTTTGGCTTTTGTTGCCATTGCTTTTGGTGTTTTGGACATGAAGTCCTTGCCCATGCCTATGTCCTGAATGGTAATGCCTAGGTTTTCTTCTAGAGTTTTTATGGTTTTAGGTCTAACGTTTAAGTCTTTAATCCATCTTGAATTAATTTTTGTATAAGGTGTAAGGAAGGGATCCAGTTTCAGCTTTCTACATATGGCTAGCCAGTTTTCCCAGCACCATTTATTAAATAGGGAATCCTTTCCCCGTTGCTTGTTTTTTCAGGTTTGTCAAAGATCAGATGGTTGTAGATATGTGGCATTATTTCTGAGGGCTCTGTTCTGTTCCATTGATCTGTATCTCTGTTTTGGTACCAGTACCATGACGTTTTGGTTACTGTAGCCTTGTAGTATAGTTTGAAGTCAGGTAGTGTGATGCCTCCAGCTTTGTTCTTTTGGCTTAGGATTGACTTGGCAATGCGGGCTCTTTTTTGGTTCCATATGAACTTTAAAGTAGTTTTTTCCAATTCTGTGAAGAAAGTCATTGGTAGCTTGATGGGGATGGCATTGAATCTATAAATTACTTTGGGCAGTATGGCCATTTTCACGATATTGATTCTTCCTACCCATGAGCATGGAATGTTCTTCCATTTGTTTGTATCCTCTTTTATTTCATTGAGCAGTGGTTTGTAGTTTTCCTTGAAGAGGTCCTTCATGTCCCTTGTAAGTTGGATTCCTAGGTATTTTATTCTCTTTGAAGCAATTGTGAATGGGAGTTCACTCATGATTTGGCTCTCTGTTTGTCTGTTATTGGTGTATAAGAATGTTCGTGATTTTTGTACATTGATTTTGTATCCTGAGACTTTGCTGAAGTTGCTTATCAGCTTAAGGAGATTTTGGGCTGAGACAATGGGGTTTTCTAGATATACAATCATGTCATCTGCAAACAGGGACAATTTGACTTCCTCTTTTCCTAATTGAATACCCTTTATTTCATAGATATAAGTATACAGTTAAGCTCAGCCCAGTCTCGTTGTACTCTTCTAGAGAAGCAACTAGAATATACAAAGAGAATGGTTCTCAACGTAGAGCGAGAAAAGAACATGATCCTAGAACAACAGGTGAGCATATTTTCTATAAGGAATGATAATATAATTTTGTATGTTTTGAAGAATATTTTAATTTCACGGGAAAATTCAAAGGCAAAGGAGGCATAATGTTAGAATGAGGTCTAACTCACGTGTAATTGGAGTTTCAAAAGGAAAGGAAAGGAAAATGGGGAAAAGCAATATTTGAAGAGATAATGGCTAAGAATGTTACAAAATGTATTAAAAAGTAAAATTACTAGCCTGGCCAACATGGTGAAACCCCATCTCTACTAAAAATACAAAAATTAGCCGGGCTTGGTGGCAGGCATCTATAATCTCAGCTACTCAGGAGGCTGAGGCAGGAGAATCGCTTGAACCCGGGAGGCAGAGGTTGCAGTGAGCTGAGATTGTGCCGTTGCACTGCATCCTGGACGATAGAGCAAGACTCTGTCTCAAAAAAAAAAAAAAGTAAAATCTTAAAAGCATCCAGAAAAAAAAAATATTACACTCAAAGAGACAGCAATTAAAGTGATAGCTGACTTCTCAACTCAAAGTACTGAACCCAGAAGACAAGGAACTGATAGAGTTAAGGTGTTAAAAGAAAATAAGTACTGGTCTAGAATTCTATGCCTGGGGGAAGTATCCTTCAGAAATAAAGATATTTTAAGACTAAAAAGACTGAGATATATTTGTTACTAGTAGGTCCACTCTAAAGAGAACACTAAAGGACATCAGACAGAAGGAAAATGACCTTTGGTAGAAGGTCAGAGATGCAGGAAGGAATGAAGAGCAATGAAGATGGTAAATATGTGGATAAATCTAAATGAATATTATATAAGGCAGCAATAATAATGCTTTGTATGGTTTAAATATAAGGAATTAAAATTCATCAGAACAATGGCTTATATGTTAGGAAGAAGTAAAGTAGTTTAAAGTGTTCTAATATCCTTGCATTTTCTTGGCAGAAGGGTAAAAGTACCAATCAATACTGGATTTTGATGGGTCAAATACATAACAGATTTTTAAGGAACTAGAGAATTTAATTCTAAAATTTATATGGAAAAGCAAAGGTCCAAGAACAGCCAAAGTATTCTGAAGAAGAATAAGATGAAAGTCTTTCTCTAGTTGATATTGAAACAAATTATGATCCTTTTTAATAGCTGCTCTATGAACTAAAATGTGTATTCTTAACTAACCACAGTCTGCCATAAATCTGTATTAAAATATTTCACATGTAATGTAGGATCCTCTTTTAGTATGCTTCCTCTTATTCCCCTTTGTGCTATAGTTTTCATACATTTTATTTCTGCATTTGTCATACAACCCACAATACATTATTATTTTTGCTTCAAATGGTCAATTATACTTTCAGGAAAATTAGGAAACAAAAATATGTATTTTTTACCATTTTCTGTGCTTTTTATTTTTGTGTAGATTTTGTTTTCCATTTGATATCATTTTTCTTCAGTCTGAAGGAAAATATCAGAATGCTAAGTATTGTCTTAGCATTTATTTATCTGGAAAAGTCTATTTCACTGTCATTTGTGAAAGGTATTTTGGCTGGATATAGAATTCTAGGTGACATCTTTTCTTCTTTAAGCACATTGAAGATTTTGTTCCTGTTGCCTTCTGGATCTCATAGTTTCTAATCAGAGTTCTTCTCTGTATTCCTCTATGCAGAATGTGTCATCATTTCTCAGGCTGCTATTAAGATTTTCCCCTTTATCACTAGTTTTCAACAATATGTTGCTAAGTGTTTTTTTTTTAATGCTTGAACCTTTTGAGATTCTTGAATCTGTCAGTATTTTTCATTAAATTGGAACATTTTCAACTATTATCCTTCAAATAATTATTCTGTCCCACCTCTCTCTCTTCTTCTCTGGGACTTCAACTAAATGTTATTAAACCACAGGTTACCAAGACTCTGTTTATTGGTATTGTTTTTGGTTTTGTTTTAATTAATAGACTTTTATCTTTTTTATTTTTTTTGGAGTCAGAGTTTCACTCTTGTCGCCCAGGCTGGAGTGCAGTGGCACAATCTTGGCTCACTGCAACCTCCACCTCCCTGGTTCAAGCAATTTTCCTGCCTCAGCCTCCCAAGTAGCTGGGATTACAGGCGCCCGCCACCACACTCAGCTAACTTTTTGTATTTTTAGTAGAGACAGGGTTTTGCCATGTTGGGGCAGGCTGGTCTCAAACTCCTGACCTCAGGTGATCCACCCACCTCGGCCTCCCAAAGTGCTGGGATTACAGGCGTGAGCCACCACGCCCGGCCTAGACTTTATCTTTTACAGCCATTTTAGGTTTATAGAAAATTGAGCAGATAGTATAGAAAGAGTTCTTGCTCCCTCACGGTTGCCCCTATTATTAATACTTTACATTGGTAGGTTATAAATGCCACTACAAAATAGCATATAGATGTGCGTGCACGTGTGTGTGTTAGTGTGTGTGTGTGTGTGTGTATAACTTTCCTTTTCTCCGTGTTCTTATGTTTTATTCCTCTGATAGCTGCTTTTCTATGTTAGAGAGAGGGTAAGTTAATGAGTATGTTTGGTCACCTTGTAAATAACACTATTTAATACAGGTTTTATCAATAATGGTTTTCTTAGGCCAGACTTGGTAGCTCACGCCTGTAATCCCAGCACTTTGGGAGGCCAAGGCGGGCAGATGACTTGAGGTCAGGAGTTCGAGACCAGCCTGAGCAACACGGTGAAACCACGTCTCTACTAAAAATACAAAACTTAGTGTAGGGCATGGTGGCAGGCGCCTGTAATCCCAGCTATTTGGGAAGCTGAGGAGGGAGAATCGCATGAACCCAGGAGACAAAGGTTGCAGTGAGCCAAGATTATGCTGCTGCACTCCAGCCTGGGCAACAGCAAGACTCTGTCTCAAAAAAAAAAAAAGAAAAGAAAAGAAAAGAAAAGTTTTCCATAATAGAATTAATTTATATTCTATACAAAGATGCATAAACAAGTTTGTTTCACTGATGCTAATATAACACATCTAATCTGCACTTTTTTTTTTTTTTTTTTTTTTTTTTTTTGAGACAAGGTCTCACTCTGTTGCCCAGACTGGAGTGCGGTAGCACAGTCACTGCTTACCATAACCTTGACTTTCCAGGCTCAAGCAATCTTCTCATCTCAGCCTCCCAAGCAGCTGAGACTACAGGTGTGCATGCACCACCATGTCCAGCTGATTTTTAAGTTTTTTGTAGAGGAGGGGTCCCATTATGTTGCCCAGGCTAGCCTCAAACTCCAGGGTTCAAGCAGTCCTCCCACCTCAGCCTCCCA
Organism: Pan paniscus; assembly: GCF_029289425.2. NCBI lineage: Eukaryota > Metazoa > Chordata > Mammalia > Primates > Hominidae > Pan > Pan paniscus. Next base: position 129,160,868 of record NC_073254.2, read on the forward strand.
AAGTGCTTGAATTACAAGTATGAGCCACCACGCCTGGCCTTTTTTGCATGTTATATTTGCTCCTTAAAAGTGTTTGATTTTCAGAAAAAAAAAATTAAATTTAAATTTAAAAAATTATGACTTTAAGATTGAAAAAAATAAATAACAAAAAGTATTTGATTTTCTTGTTTTTTGCTTGTAAGCATCTAAAGTATGTGTGTTTGTTTATGTACATGTTTCTTAAGATATTTATATTGTGTTTTGAATTCTCAGAAATTGTATTATTCTTGTTCCATTGGCATTACTTGCCAAATTCAGGGTTGTTATTTTATTTTTATCCTTTCTAGGCCCAGCTTCAGAGGGAAAAAGAACAAGATCAGATGAAGCTGTATGCAAAACTTGAAAAGCTTGATGTCTTAGAAAAAGAGTGTTTTAGACTTACAACAACTCAGAAAACTGCTGAAGTAAGCTTTCTTTGAAGTGATGACAACAGGAATGAATCTTTAGTGTTAAGCATAATTGGTATTTTATGTGAATGTAGAGTAAATCTTAGATTTATAAAACTTCATTTACAACTTTTTATAATCCAGATATGAATTCTCACCTATAGAGTGAAAAGTTAATGTGTTCTGTCACAGTATGAATGAGCTGTCTTTTGATGTGAAATTGTAATTTTGACTTCTAATATGGCAGGATATTTTCATTTGTCAGATACTTTACCTAAAGGGTATTGAAAAATTGTCTTTCACCACTTGTAGTCAAATTAAGCCTATACCAGTTCCCCTCTTCATCCTTTTTCCCTCCAAATCCTTTCCATTTTATAGGGTTTTCTCACAGTCGTACTTCCCCTAGGAAGTCCTCCTTGAACTCTCCAACACTCAGGAAGTTCTCCCTTTGAAATAGTACTGTCCTCCTATTCTGAACCACACCACAGATGTAAGACATTATACTTACATATATAAGGTTATATGTATATATGGTGCCTGTCAAGTTATTTCCTTGCTTTGTTGTTTTATTGTTTTATGAATATTGCTCTTTTTTTCTTTTCATACAATACAGGTTGGGGTGTCCCTAATCCAAAAATCCAAAATCTGATATACTCCAAAATCCAAAACTTTTTGAACACTAATAATAATGTTCAGAAGAAATGTTCACTGGAGCATATAGGATTTTGAATTTTTGGATTAGGGATACCGAACCAGTAATGAAAATATTCCAAAATCTAAAATATCTCTGGTTCCAAACACTTAAGATAAGGGATCCTCAATCTGTATAAGCTCTTAAGTAACAAGGACCACATTATATATTTCTATTATGTCTTTTCACTCTTCTCCCAAAAGTACACTCTTATCACATATATGCAAATAGTAGAATTTTTTTTTTTATGTTTTGAATGAAACATTGAGACCCAAGACTATAATTGTTTGACCTTCTACACCTTTAGTACCCTTAAAAGTTTCATCATGATTTTGTTGCTGGAAGTTAATAAAGCCTATGTGTGTGTATATTCTTTGCTTTCCCTTTGTTCTTCTTGTATGTAATAGAAGGTAAAGAAGCAAAGAAAGAAGTGGGAAGAAAGCCAAGAAAAATCTTAACATCTTGTGCCATTCCTTTTTCTTATTTTCTGCCTTAATTTGCCAAACTCTTAAGAATCAAGACCCCCTAGGACTCTATTTGGAAAAGAAACAAATGATATTTGGCTCTAGGTTTTATGTAACAATCTTAGTTTTTACTCTTTTGCAGGACAAGATTAAACATTTAGAAGAAAAACTTAAGGAAGAAGAACATCAGCGTAAGCTATTTCAAGACAAAGCTTCTGAGGTAAATATAGCACTATATAATCTATCACAGTAAACCATATATGTTTTATTATATTTTTATTTTCATTAACTGAAGCCTATGTTCTAGATTCTAATTTCTGCTTCCTAAATTGTCTTTTCGTTACAATAATGAAATTCTCAGTCAGCCAGTATGATACATGGATGTATTACCAAGAGGTCTTTTTTAATCTTTTGAAATTCTGACAAATACATATATTCTCAGTTGAAGGAACTCCTAGGATAGATTGTTTTCAGTTTGATTTCTGTACGTATATTAAATAATTTATTCTTTTATAAACAGAAAATTATTGTAATTACCAATAGACTTAGTGACCTTCACATGTACAAAAACAGTATCTTGGATTTTCTTTTCTTTTCTTCTCCAAAAAGCATTTTTATATTTATAAACTTAGACCTGATATCTCATTACAGTGTTTTTGCATGTTACAAATCAATGTTATAACCTTTTTTTTAAATATTACAGCTTCAAACTGGACTTGAAATCAGTAAAATTATAATGTCTTCAGTTTCAAATCTAAAGCACTCCAAGGAAAAGAAGAAATCTTCAAAGGTGTGCATATAAAATTTTTTCCCAAACAAAAATACTGCTAATACTTATTTATATAACCTCTTAATCCTTATACCTACCCCTTTCCAAAAAGGATTTGAAGATATAAAATAAAAGACATGCAATAATGCGTGTCAAGTAATGGATGATGGTTTGGGGTATAAGGACAGAAAATTTCATAAGATTCAGGTTTAAAAAAGTAGCAGCAGTCATGTACAAAATTTAGCTCTGAGTTTGCTTTACAACCAAAGCAAAAAGGAACATATAATGGACAGTATAGCTATCTTTGTGAAATAACAGGAAGCACTCCAGTTTTTCTAGAAAGATTAACATTTTTCTAGTTTTAAACTTCTGGAGAAACATATTTTGTGATAGTTTATAAAAGAGGCAGTAAACAACACAGTAGATACTGACAACATAATAAATCCTGAAAGCAGTTTTATGTAATATATAGACAATAAAAAATAAGGGTTTTTCTTATAGACCTGTTAAGTCTGTAAAGTCATTTATATAGGGAATTTATTGTTATATGTAATTTCTATGCTTATTTCTTGTGAATTTGACCAAAAGTAAGGATTGGAGAGTTAGTACTTTATAGACCAATATTTTGTTTAGATGGATTGATGTTTTGAATGTATGCTATTCAAGTAACCCTTCTTAATTATATATAACAGTATGAAAAAAGTTTTTAATCCCTTTTAATCTTATGATTGTGGAATTATGGTTTTGATGGCCATTATTACTATTTATTCAGATATGAATGGAGTGAGTGTTCTCTGTGCCATTTGCTGTGGGGGACAGGAGATGCTATTTGGGAATTCTGGCCACTGCCATATGCTTAGCTTGTGGATAAAATAATGGAGAGAACAGTAAACTTAACTTTGGCTACTCTTTTATTACGTAAATAAAAATTAATGTTCAATGCTTGGGCTGTATTTTTCATAATTTTTTCATTTTAAAGAATTTTCAAACTACAATAGCGAACAATATTTCCCCAATATGACTTATTTTGGCTCTTTCCTTTCCTAAATATTTGTTTTGTGTCTTATTTGTGCAATGAGATTCACAGCTACAAAGCCAAATAGAAAAATCACTGTAAGTAATTTGCCAGTGGAACACATATTGCCCAGTATGTATGTTTTATGGCATCCTTTCTCTGATGGGTTAATGGAACTTTTTTCAGTTTACCTATTTATTATAAAAATAGTGAAGGTACAGGGAGAAGATAAAAGAAATGAAGGAAAGAAAAGGTAACTACTGGAAGAGAAGAGAGTAATTAACAGCAGAATCATTTTTGGAAGTACTTAGTTCAAATCCCAAGTTCACGGGGTATGCAAATAATGATGTCTCTTTTTAAAGATGGAGGGAGTGCTAAAGTTGCTGAAAGTAGGATCAGATTTCAAGAAGCCTCTATGAGAGATCTGCTTCCCATCACACTGTTTCTCCATGTCCTGGACATAGTTCATTCAACTCTTACATCTTGATGTACATAGACTGGTATCTCTAGGTGATAAAAAGATAAGACAGGAATTTGTGAGAAACAGATAAATATATAAGTATAAAACAGTATAATAAAAGATTAATAGAGGTTTAAACAAAGTGTTGTGGTGCTGTGTAGACAAAGGAATATGTGAAAGGTAATTCAAGAGCAATATTAAAGGAAGCCTTGAAGAATTAAATATTGACAGACTGAGATGAGGAAAAATGTGTTATAGTCTGAGGGAATTGTTGGTTTTTCCAGGGACCTATAAGTAATAGTCCAGTAGTGGGGGTGAGATGGGATCATAATGAAAGTTAAAATGGAAAATATAGCTTGGGGTGAGCTAATGGCTGACCTTGAATGCCATGTTAAGAGTTTGAACTTTTATTCCATAAACAGGAACTACTGAAGGCTTCTGAGAAGAGTAGAGACATGATTAGAGTTGTAATTTTAGATGGTAACTGACAGCAGTAGGAGAGTTTTACAAGAGAGAAATCAGATGTGTAGATTTTTGAGAGAATCATATGTGTAGATTCATGTCACCATCACAATAATCAAGATACAGAACTCTTCCACCACTAAAAAACTCCTTCATGCAATCCCTCTATAGCTACACATCCCCTTCCCTGAACATTGGCAACCTCTAATCTGTTCACCATCTGTGTATTTTATTATTTCAAGAATGTTATATAAATGGAATTATACAGTATGTAACTTTTTGTGGTTGGCTTTTTTCCCTTGAGGTCCATCCAAGTTGTCGTATGTATCAGTACATCCTTTTTATTTCTGTGTGGTATTCCGCATTATGGATGTACCACAATTTAACCATTCATCTGTTAAAGGATATCTGGAGCCGCGTGCTGTGGCTCACACCTGTAATCCCAACAGTTTGGGAGGCCAAGGCGAGTGGATCATTTGAGGTCAGGAGTTCAAGACCAGCCTGGCCAATATGGTGAAACCCCATCTGTACTAAAAATACAAAAATTAGCCAGGCAGTAGTGGCACACACCTGTAATCCCAGCTACTCGGGAGACTAAAGCAGGAGAATCGCTTGAGCCTGGGAGACGGAGGTTGCGGTGAGCCAAGATCATACCACTGCACTCCAGTCTGGGTGACAGAATGAGACCCTATCTCAAAAAAAAAAAAAGGATATTTTGATTGTTTCCAGGTTTTTAGCTATTACAAATAAAGCTGCTATGAACATTTGTGTACAGGTTTTTATGTGAACATAAGTTTTCATTTTTCTTGGATAAATGCGTAAGAGAACAATTGTTGGGTCATGTGATAAGTACATTTTTAGTTTTATAAGAAACTGCCAAACTGTCTTCCAAAATGGCTGTACCATTTTGTATTCCCACCAACAATATGTGAGTGATTTTATTTTCTCTGCGTGCTTGTCAACATTTGTTATTGTCACTGTTTTTTATTTTGGCCATTCTGATAGATGTGCAGTGATATTTCACTGTAATTTAAACTTGCATTTCCACAATTAATGATGTTGAATATCTTTTCGTATGTTTGTCATACGTATGTCCTTGTCAGTGAAATTTCTGTCCATGTCTTTTGCCCATTTTCCAGTTGCATTGTTTTCTGTTGAGTTTTGAGAGTTCTTCATATCGTAAATAACTTTTAAAATAATTTCTTGTTTACGTTTTTTTCTTGCCAATCTCTAGAAAACTAAATGTATAAAGAGACGACCACCTTGGCAAATTTGTTCAAAGTTTGGAGCACTGCCTTTTGTGGCTGAAAAGGTGAGAGGGGATAAAATGAAGATAGTCGTTCAAAAAAACTCCTGTTTTGTTGTAAGTGCTATTTAAATATCTTCAGTCATTTAAAATTATTCTCAGTTGTTTCTTTTCCCATAAGTCTACCAGTGCAAGCTGTTCTGTGAATGCAAGTATGCAAAACTTTTTGCAGATGAGGCAACATCGTGACCCACATATCCTTCAGAAACCTTTTAACGTGACTGAGACTAGATGTCTCCCCAAGCCTTCTAGAACAACTTCCTGGTGTAAAGCTATTCCTCCTGACTCAGAAAAGTCCATTTCCATTTGTGACAATTTATCTGAACTTTTGATGGCAATGCAAGATGAGCTGGACCAAATGAGCATGTAAGTATTTATATTCTTTTTTTCTTTAAGAAACAGTGTCTCGCTATGTTGCCCAGGCTAGTCTTGAACTCCTGGTTTCAGGCAATCCTCCTGCCTCGGCCTCCCAAAGTGCTAGGATTACAAGCGTGAGCCACCGTGCCTGGCCAGTATTTTTATTCTTTATCAGGAGAAGTACCATATCATTTTTTCTTCTTAGTCTTAAGAACAATACCACTTATAAATTCTTAAAGGCGTTACTTAGCCATTTGGACAGTTTGTTGTCCCTATTTTTCATTGTATTTATTACTATTTAGAATTTCAATTCTTTATAGCTACTACTTTTTCATTCTTAGGTATTTCTGTATTCCCAAAATCTGGACTGATAGATATTATTATCATTCTAACATACAGGATCTGATGACCTTAGATTAAAACTCACAAAAGCTTTTATAAGACAGGTTCTCCTTTTGTGTTTTAGAATCTTTTAGCTGAATGAATTATTTCATTAGACAAGTAGGAATGTAATTCCTTGTTTTAGACTCTGGCTGGTCTGCATTACAAATTTTGAAGCATCTATAGTAAAGAAGATTTCCATATGGGATACATTATATTGTGCCCACCTGCTTAAATATATATTCAACAGAAATTCCAGAACTATGTGATTTGGCTGACCAGCTAGTTGATCTAAGACTTCTGTAGAAGATATAACTCTTTCTATTAACAGTATTTCAGTAGGCTAACTCCAAATCCAGAAATTTTTCAGGCAGATACTTCTACAACTGGAATTCTTCCAAAGATCCTATATCAATAATGAGGAAGAAAGCCCTTTAATACCTCTGTTAAAGACATTTTACTACATTCAGCTATGAGCATCAGGAATTCAGATGTTTTTAAAAGTTGCTTAGCCGTCTTAAGATATTTCTAAAGGTATTTAATTTCAAATCACAGGAGCCTGGTTATATTTACCATAGACTTAATTAACCCTAAAGAAAGAGGCTGTTTTTAAAGGTTAATATTTAACTCTGACTAAAATTTATGATTGAACAGAAAATTGCTTAATTATGGCAAAGAAATATATGCAATAAACTATAATAGTGCTTAATATTTGCTATTCTTTCATAGGGAGCACCAAGAACTACTGAAACAAATGAAGGAAACTGAAAGTCATTCAGTCTGTGACGACATAGAATGTGAACTAGAGTGTTTACTCAAGAAAATGGAAATTAAAGGAGAACAAATCTCCAAACTGAAGAAGCATCAAGACAGTGTAAGAAGGCTTTAGTAAGAGATTTTAATAAAAACACAAAATATCTGGATTCAGTGTTGTATCTCTGTATGACTTTCCAAATTTGAGGTCTGTATATGGGATTTAGTGAAAAGATGGATGGTAGTCCCTTAGGCCTATGACAGAATAGAGCCATCTGTCCCATTGGAATAACATGGACCTCCTACATAACTCTCCAAGTTAAAATTTTTTAAGTGAGCAAATAAGTTCAGTTATGTATTCAGAAATTGCTTTGGGGAAATTGTGAGGCAGACTAAACTTGCCTTAGCAGCCCTCCAGTTACCCTTTTAGCATTCTTTTTCATTTTCCTTCTCTCCTCTAATGCCTTAATGATACCCCTTATGTCAGCAGGTCTCTCATTCACTACCAGACATAAACCTGGCTCCCAAGCAGTGCCCCAATCCTTAAAGCATGATTTCCCCTTTCCCAAAACAAGCTGTTTTATGTTCCATTCCCTGGGGTCCTATACTCAGCTAGCTATAGTGAGTAGAACAGGGATGGTGAAGAAAACTCTGCACTTGTATGTTAAGATGTAATAACTAAGAATAGCTAACAGTTTTCTTATTTTAACAGAAAAATCATGGAATGTAATATTTAATTCCAAGACAATGACTCCGTAGGTTGAACTTGCAGCACTATTACACTGCTGGAGCAGAAAGCAGAGGGAGCCTTTCCCAGGAACCCTCAAGTCACATCATGTAGCCATCTGCCTATGGACAAAATCATCATTCATATAAGTTAGTGATATATGAATGTCACAAATAAGCCTCCCCGCCTTTTATAGGAAAGTAATAGAAGACGCAGAATATTATTACTTTTATTCTTATTGTGGGAAAGAAGGAAAGGAAGAAAGAAAGAAGTGAAATTTTTAAAACAAATATTTGTATTTTACTGGCTTTTAAGGCTATAGTAAGTAAAAATTTCTGTATGATTGTTTTGGAGTGAAGATTATACAACTTGTACACTTACTTGAAATTGCATTGGAGAAACTTGAAAGGAATAGAAGAATTATCACTTTTAAAACTCAGGTTGTATATATATACTATATTTTTAAAAACATGATTTATATTCCATAATAGCTATAGCAGTATAAATTTTAAGCATTTTATTATGATAAATGTAATATCTGTAATAAAAATTGACTGTTAGCCAAATAGAGAACTAGGTACTCCCCCAAAGTCTGGATCAGCTCTACAAATTAGACCTATGCTCAAGTGAAACAGCTTAAGTAATGGGTTGGACTTTGAAGAAATTGATTTTGGCTAGTTGATATGTATTGTTTTTGTTTAATTCTGTCTGCCTCCACTATTACCATATACTACTCAAGGTGATAAAGTTATTCCCTTGACTTTTTTTTAAACAGCCATTCAATAGTACTTTAAATTCAGGAATACACAAAAGTATTTGTTCACAAAAGTATTCCTGAATTTAAAGTACTACTGAATGGCAGTTGAAAAAAAACACATATTTATACACACACATATATATATACATATACACATACATATGCACATGTGTGTGTATAACTTTCAAAACTTGATACTCATTCCTAGAACCAATTATTTGCTTTGCTGTTAATGTTACCTGAAAGGTTCTTCTCTGTCCTCTCTGTTCTATAGTTTTTACCCGTTTGATATCTTATATACAACCTTTCCCTCAATCTCTGCAGCCCATGTTGACCTTATCCGACTTTGGCCTTCTTACATATATACTTTTTGTCTTATTCAAAGTTATCCTGGCTCAGAGTATTCTCTAGTTGTCACATATGTGCTTTTTTTCACTAATAGGAGCAGTAAGCTCCTTGAAAGTAAGAACTTTTTTCTCATTATATTTCTACCTGACAAGCACAGTGTTAGGCATGTAATAGATGTTCAATAAATTAAAAACTTACTGAATTGAATTTTTTAATGTTCAATTTTAACTTTTTAACGTTAAACCATCAATTCAACCTATCTATTTTGGAATATATTTTTAGTATATTTTTGACTAAAATGTTAGATTTTTTTTTTCTCTCCAGGTCTGTAAACTGCAGCAAAAAGTTCAAAACTCAAAGATGAGTGAAGCTTCAGGTATTCAGCAAGAAGACAGCTACCCTAAAGGATCAAAGAACATAAAACATAGCCCCAGAAAATGTTTGACTGACACTAACCTTTTTCAGAAAAACAGCAGCTTTCATCCAATACGAGTTCATAATCTTCAAATGAAATTGAGAAGAGATGATATCATGTGGGAACAGTAACAAAACAGCAAAACTGTCACCTTAATGAACTTTGTCAGTGAGACCTTGAATTGTCTAAAGTGGTTTTAATTTAATATAACTTTGTGACATTTTGAATCATGTTTCTAGTTTCTATAAAATATGAAGTTGCAGTATTTAAAAATTAATGCCTAATGACCTAGTGGGTTCCAAATAATAAATTAATTGCTTTTTTATTTTTCTTATTGATTGAAGCCCGTAACCTCATCTTGTCTTAGAAACATTGTTGGCTTTGCAGATATCTTAAGCTAAATTTAAGAAATTGTACTAGATTGACAATATTCAAAATTGAGTTAAATCCAAGCTACAAGTACCATTCATTCCACTTTTCATTTAGTAGGTTTGGAACCTTAAAAACCAATGTTCAATGAACAGAGTTCAGAAAGATCATTTAGCTTTCCTGGTGCCTTCTTTCTATTTTGTTTTAGAGCTGTGAAATGTTTTTCTCTTTTGGAAAAGGAAAAACTTAATAGTTACACAGTTTTGTGAAAAAGCCTTTAATCCAAGTTTTATGAGACAGTAGGAACCTATAGCTACTTAATTTTTAGGAGACAGTAATTCAGTTGCAGAAGCTTTCCTCTGCTATTCCCATTCTCTTTTACAAAACTAGTTTTTTTAAAAAATCAATGATCAATTTTATCTTACTACTTTATAACTTTTGCTGACTTTTATTCTTTGCATTGTATGTAATGTCCATCAGTATAAATTGAGACTGTGAATTTCTAGGACCCACAAAAGTGGTATTTTTTTTTTTACAAGAAAGTATAGAGGAAGAGGAAGCTGGGCATTAAATTACCTCATCCAGCAGAAATTCACGGTAGTATGGTATATTTTTATTTTTTATATTTAAAAATCAATAATGTCAAATGTCATTGTGTATGCATGCTTTATAATAAATTTACACTTGATCATTTTTCTGGAAGCCTATGGGAACTATTACAACTCTTCTGAACTCTTGGTTTCTCACTCAAATCCTCTGAGGCAACTGGGGAACTAGAGTCATGAACTGAATTAGAAATAGAGGACAGAGAGAAAAGATATAATAGAATGGAGGAGCTCAAATATAGGGTAGCAGTTTAAGAGATGGTGATTCCTAAGGGACAGAGTTGGAAGTACATATTTACTGAATTCTTTGAACCCACAGCTGATGGATTGTTTAAGCTATAGATGTGAAAGAATTTTTAGGTCAGGATCTTGGGAAGCTAAGGAGAGCAATTTTTAAAAGACAGTTTTTCTGTTTTCCTAGGAAATTCCCAAGAAGCTTGTGTAGGAAAAAGTTGGTAATTATGGATCTTTTGGGGAGGAAGAGAACTATAATTCATTCTAATGGTGAGGAGAGATACCATGTTAGAATACCTTCCATACCTGGAAGTGGGGAAGTGACTGAAGATGGGCACATTGATGCTTGAAATTGTCCTTGAAAGTAGTTAATGGCAGAGATCAAAATTTCCTCCTGTTGTAAATAGTGCATGTGCCCTTTGCCAGCTTTCACTCCCACTCATTCACACCCTTAGCTTCTCAGCCCTGGAGATGTTCCATAGGGTGTTTGATCTAAACTCAGTTGCATCACCTTACCTGTTTTTCTACTTTGCCTTTCCTCCTTGAGGATATGAGTTTTATAGTTTAAGCTTAGCTTTTTGCTAAACTTTTTAGCTTTCTGCTATCCACCAGGACCATAATGCAGACCTATAGTTCTGTGCCTTTGTTTTCTATACATTTAGGAAGGTGGCTGAATATATTTAGTTATTAATAATTCATTACTTGTGAAAAGGTATTGCTTTAAAAATTATCATTAAAAATTTAAAAACCGTCCAGGCTCGGTGGCTCACACCTATAATCCCAGCACTTTGGGAGGCCGAGGCAGGCAGATCACGAGGTCAGGAGATTGAGACCATCCTGGCCAACATGTGAAACCCTGTCTCTACTAAATTACAAAAATTAGCCGGGTGTGGTGGCGCATGCCTGTAATCCCAGCTACTTGGGAGACTGAGGCAGGGGAATCGCTTGAACCTGGGAGATGGAGGTTGCAGTGAGCTGAGATCTCACCACTGTACTCCAGCCTGGTGACACAGCAAGACTCTGTCTCAAAAAAAAAAAAAAAAAAATTAAAACCATTTTAGGAACATGGAATATTTCAACTGAGAATTTTCTTAAAAATTAGTCCAGTGTAGTAGAAAAAACCACAACTTCAGAGCTAGGAAACTTGGTTTCAAATTCTGGGACTCTACCATTTAATAGCTTGGACAAGTCAGATAACTTTCTGGAGCCTCAGTTTCTCATCTGTAAAGTGAGGATTATACTAATATCTCCCTCACAGGACTATACTAATTTGTTGTGAGGAGTTAATGAAATAACATGGGAAAGCACCCAGCAGAAGAGTTGACACTTATTAAACACTCAATAAATATTTTTTGAATCTGAGTGGCAAAAAAAAAAAATGTAGAACACATGTTTGCATGGGTTGAAGCCTAAAAGCAAACACCTAAATATATTATTGGTAAAAGTGGGAATATTCTCACTTATTTTGGTTTTTATCTCTTTCTGTGTGCCTGAAGGGAAATGGCTTTGTCATCTTTCCTAGCCCAGGTTTCTAATGGGAGGGGGTAAAGAACACAGTCCTATCATTGTGCTGAAACATGTAACCACACACAGCAAATAGGTTTGGAGTATGGTGTGGTTGTTGAGGTGACATTTATTATTGAGAGACAATGAAGAATGGTGTCTTGTTGCTTCATCACAGCTACTGAACTCACAGACTGCCTGCTTGCCAGAGCCTTTGACTCCTCAGGGGGTGGAGCAAAAGATTTCTTTCCTGGATGGAGCAGTCAGTCTATGGTCAGTGTACAAGAGTTGCTGTAGCAACCTCACAGCTGTGCTCTGTCTAACAGAAACTTGGTATGATTTCATGGATTTTGTTCACTTAAGTAAAAAACAGATTTGTTTGGTTTTTATGTAATTAGAAATTGAAATAATGGAATTGGAATTTTCTAGCCAAGGCAAGTCTCAATTTTGATGAAACTGAAGCCAGAAAGTTCCAGTGTTTGAAGCAGCAGGTATTGTGACTATATTCTGATACTGGAAATGGGAGTTGGAATCCTGAATTAACTGTACTTGGGTGGATCATTGGCAACCCAGCCATTTTTATTAGGTTGTAGATAAAGACAGGAGGGTCAGAGGGAAATGTTCAGTTTTCAACAATGTAAGATTAAAGTGGGAGATACTTAGTACATAGTAAGTTAACTGGCTGGGATAATGTAGATAATGTACTTGAAAATTATTTTTGAGCTTTTTTGGTAGCTTTCTTACTTTATTCCTTTTTTTCTATACCTGCCGGTAGATGTGAGAGCTTTTCTTACTTTAAAAGTGTAATTTTAACTATAAATGTATATTCTTTTTTTTTTTTTTTTTTGGTGGGCATGGAGTCTCGCTGTGTCACCCAGGCTAGAGTGCAGTGGCATGATCTCAGCTCACTGCAACCTCCACCTCTCAGGTTCAAGCTATTCTCCTGCCTCAGCCTCCCGAGTAGCTGGAATTACAGGCACCTGCCACTACACCCAGCTAATTTTTGTATTTTTAGTAGAGATGGGGTTTCACCGTGTTAGCCAGGATGGTCTGGATCTCCTGACCTCAGGTGATCCGCCCACCTCAGCCTCCCAAAGTGCTGGGATTACAGGCATGAGCCACTGCGCCCAGCCTAAATGTGTATTCTTATCCATGATAAGAGATCAAAAATTAAATAAAAATTGTACTTGTAATGTGAGAAATCAATCTAAGGGGGGAAGAGGCCAGTTGGTTATGCACAATGGAAGGAGTACATTGTGGACAGAAATGCAACAGCTGCCATTATTGGTGTAGAGTAAATAATGAAACTCCTAATGGGGTTTCCTGGAACAATATTCAGCTGTAACTAAAGCTTTATCTACTGAGAACATTTAATTGTAGGTGACGTGTAGATAAGTATAAGCTGACACTCAGACATATGACAAGACAACCTTCACTAAGGCATAATAGCAACTGTGAGATTTTTAAAAAACTATGCGTGCCATTGCACCTTTTAATTAAAGTGAGATGAGGATAAATAAAAATAATATTGACTGTCACTCATCTGAAAATAAATTTACTTCTTGGTAATTAAATAGACCTTCTCAATGCCTCAGCCTTTTTCTTCATATTCCATCTACTTGTTTTCATGTAACTTTGTCTTTCAATTCGTTTTTGTTTTTTTTTTCCTGTAAGGAGAATTAGACATAGAAAAATTATAAATTTAAGCCTTAAAATAATGTCTGGGCCAGAGCTTGTTGTTACTTTTGCTGTAGATTGTTTACTTAAAGAATTAGGTGAATTTTTTTTTTCCTGGTAGGTTTATTGGGAGTGTTCTCCATATTGATATAGATGGATCCATTTCCCATTTGGGGCTGAGCACTGTGTCTTACGCCTGTAATCCCAGCACTGTGAGAGGCCAAGGCAGGCGGATCACCTAGGTCAGGAGTTCAACACCAGCCTGGCCAACGTAGTGAAACCCTGTCTCTACTAAAAATAAAAAAAAATTAGCTGGGTGTGGTAGCATGCAGTCTAGCTACTCGGGAGGCTGAGGCAGAATAATTGCTTGAACCTGGGAGGCAGAGGTTGCAGTGAGCCGAGATTGTGCCACTGCACTCCAGCCTGGGCAACAGAGCAAGACTCTGCCTCAAAGCAAAAAAAAAAAAAAAAAAGGAATAGCCCAATATTGTTTGTTTGGGGAGGGGCAGGGTGTGGTTCCACCAACTGTGGGCACCAGAATGGTGCTTTCTTTGATACTATGCTAAGAGGAAGAGGTTTGAGAGCCAAGAGTTCTTTATTTGGATATTGGTATGTTTGACTTGTTCATCAGTGAGTATTTATTGATCTCTAATTATTGATCTCAAAATACTGTATTAGCTACTATGGAATTCCGTTTTCAAGTTGCTTATAGTCTTGAGGAGAGATAAGATGTATATATATTTAAAAGGAAGAAAACAGTAAGTGACATGAAAGGCATAATGACAACCACAGAGCAGATGCTCAAATATTTATTTGCCTACTAAATGTTTGCTCTCATCTACCGATAAAGTGCTTAAGAAGTTGGCCTGGGCCGGGCGCGGTGGCTCACGCCTGTAATCCCAGCACTTTGGGAGGCCGAGGCGGGCGGATCACGAGGTCAGGAGATCGAGACCATCCTGGCTAACACGGTGAAACCCCGTCTCTACTAAAAATACAAAAAATTAGCCGGGCGTGGTAGCGGGTGCCTGTAGTCCCAGCTACTCGGGAGGCTGATGCAGGAGAATGGCGTGCACCCGGGAGGCGGAGCTTGTAGTGAGCCGAGATCGCGCCACTGCACTCCAGCCTGGGCGACAGAGCGAGACTCCGTCTCAAAAAAAAAAAAAAGAAGTTGGCCTGTTTGTAATTTCTTCATTTTCTATCTATCTTGATTTATATACCTTCACCTTTTTAAATTTTTTGCCTGGTAGCAGTATTGGTCTAGGATTTTCACTCTTTATTAGGCTTCTTGATTGAAGATACCAGTTCCTTTAGTAATTTCGAAATGCCGGCCATAGCCAGTCTATAATCAAATTCAAAGGCATGAGTGGAAAAAGTGGGTATGAAACAATGAGGTAAATGGAGAAGTGGGGGAAAATCAAGCAATAATCACTTAGACTAAAACAGAACAATAAGAATTATACAGAAAGGTTATATTCTAGAGGCCAAGTATTGACTTGCACAGAATTGTGTAAATGATTGCCATTCACTTCCCTTATGAACTTAAGCCACTCAATTTCTGCATACTTCAGCCTCCTCATTGGTTGGATCCAGTCAGTGTTTTTCATAGTACATACAGTCATACCGGTGGATTGTCAAATCAATTTAGCGGGTCACTACCAGCATTTTTTTTTTTTTTTTTTTGAGATTGGAGTCTCGCTCCTTCACCCAGGCTGGAGTGCAATGGTACAATCTCGTCTCACTGCAACCTCCACCTCCCAGGTTCAAGCAATTCTCCTGCCTCAGCCTCCCAAGTAGCTGGGATTATAGGCGTGCACCACCATGCCCTGCTAATTTTTTGTATTTTAGTAGAGATGGGGTTTCACCGTGTTGCCCAGGCTGGTCAGAACTCCTGAGCTCAGGCAATCTGCCCGCCTCAGTGTCCCAGAGTGCTGGGATTACAGGCGTGAGCCACTGTGCCTGGCCAGCATTTTTTAAATGATATAAAATAGTATTGAAAATATCAGAATGTGGCCAGGTGCGATGGCTCACGCCTGTAAAATCTTAACACTTTAGGAGGCTGAGGCGGGCGGATTGCCTGAGCTCAGGAGTTCAAGACCACCCTGGGCAACATGGTGAAATCCCATCTCTACTAAAAATACAAAAATTAGCCGGGCATGGTGGTATGTGCCTGTAATCCCGGGTAATCGGGAGGCTAAGGCCAGAGGATTGCTTGAACCAGGGAGGCGGAGGTTGCAGTAAGCTGAGATTGTGCCACTGCACTCTAGCCTGAGCAGCAGAGTGAGGCTCCATCAGCAAAAAAAAAAAAAAAAAAAAAAAAAAAAAGATCAGAGTGCATCACACATAATTAAGGTAGCTTATGTTTTGTGAAACTTTGTGAGTACGGGTTGTCATTTTTAATGTAGCCCTAAATGTTTTTTAGGGAAGAAAAAGTTGGCTTTTAATAAGTATTCAGTGAGAATGAATTTGAAGGATGTGGAGAAAAGTGGAATAGCCAATTTAAAATAGGAATACTCCCAAGTCCCCTGTTATGGATGTGCCAATCTATTGTTTATCCCAGAAATATTGTTTCATGTGTTTTACAGATAACAAGTCTCATTTTAATCAATATTGTTGCATTTCCTGGTCTATAGAATACAATTTTCAAACACTAGCCAACTTACCTTAGAGAAATATTGGTTTTCTAATGTGGGCAAATAAATACATTCAGTATGAATCCCTTAACAAAATGACCTCATTATGCTACCTCTTGGTAAAATCTAACCAAGCATGAGTCTTATGATTAAGAAAGAAATTTGCTCTGTAGGTGCTTCAGACAGTTTTACAACCAATAAGAATGTGAGATTTGTCGGAGAAAAACTATCTGCATGTCTCCAATCTGAAGAGAGCAAAGATCTGTCATTTGACAAACCCTATTTTTCTGAGCATCAACAGTCAGTGGCACCATAAAAATTAAAAACCTGATAATACCACCAATGTAGTACTCTTTAAAAACATGTCATCTTACTCAGCAATCAACCTGATTGAATATTTTAAAATGAGTAAGTGGATAAATATCTTACCTGAAAGATAGCTTCATTAAATAAACTAACTCCTGAGAGGATTTCTTTGGCTTTTAATATCCTATTTAATAGATTTCTTATAACCATATCAGCAAAGCCACTCTGCTCTGGACAATGGTCAGAAGGTAGGAAGAAGTGTTATAGGGTAATGAGCAATAATAAGGCCACCAAATATAATCCCATTGTAATGGGATTCTACCCACTTGTAAAAGTTTATTCACCACTACAAATTACTAAAGTTAACCTAAACAATTAAAGAAAGAAATCTTAGTCTTTAAGAACAGAGGATTGTAAAGTGAGCCAGACCTTCCAATCAGCTAAAATAATGTAAAATAATGTACTTTTCAACCTGACTTGGCTTAATGTAGTTAAGTAAATTTTAGGATAGGTTCTAAAAAACCTTGAGAGGCATTTTGTTGTTGTTGTTGTTGTTGTTGTTGTTAGTTTGCCTTAAAGTTAAATGTACATTGACCTTTGGTATTTCTTAGAAAAACCTGTTACTGAACCTAGTACAGAATGTGAATCATTTCATGCCTGAAATACAAGATTGATGTTTACAGGGCAATTGTCCAGAATCTTGCTGAATTGGAAAGTATTTCACTCTTCATCACTGTAGATCCTTTTAACTTTACAAATGTGTTATTTAAAACATAAAGCATTTTGGTGCACAGGAAACCCACTTAAAATTAAATTTTAAAAAGCTCTCGAGAATTCTGTGGAACATTTATGGTTTTATAACTTACAATTTCTAGCAAAAGTATCTTTAATATCTTACAAAATATTTTCAGAGATAGCTTATCCAAAATATGTAATACATGTGAGAGAATAGCACTGTTGAAATGCTTGAACACATAAAAAGCATTATTGCCTTCATTTTCCCTGAAATGAACCAAGCTACCAATTTAAAGCTGGGAAAGTCAGTACCAGAGTTAAAAAGAAGTTACTTTAAAGATATCTGCTTTTACTTTAATCTAAAAAATAATTGATTTTTTAAAAAACTTATTCTATTTTATGTATATAACTTCTCTTTTATAAGCTTAGAAAAATTTATATCAGTATTACATTCTTGATTCTCTCAAGGTATGATTTAAATGGTGGACACTTAAGCCAAAATTTCAAACAGGGTTCTTTTTTCTTTGTTCTTTTACAGAATGGCTCTCAAGTCGAAAGAGGGCTGTGCCTTTGGTGTTTGGGTATGATATATTTGCCTGTGATTTCTCATTCTCAGAGCATTCCCATAAATAATGCCACAAAGTAGAGTTTGATTTTTTTTTTTTTTTTTTTTTTGAGATGGAGTTTCGCTCTTGTTGCCCAAGCTGGAGTGCAATGGCGCGATCTCAGCTCACTGCAACCTCCGCCTCCCAGGTTCAAGCGGTTCTTCTGCCTCAGCCTCCCAAGTAGCTGGGATTACAGGCATGCGTCACCACACCCGGCTGTTTTTTTTTTCGCATTTTTAATAGAAACGGGGTTTCACCGTGTTAGCCAGGCTGGTCTCGAACTGCTGACCTTAGGTGAACTGCCCGCCTCAGCCTCCCAAAATTCTGGGATTACAGGTGTGAGCCACCGTGCCCTGCCTAGAGTTTGATTCTCTTAAACCATTCTACTAAAATACTATCAGTTTAAACTACCATCTACAGAAATAAAAAACATAAACCACTAAAAGACTAAAGCATTTAGGAGTTTATATGCAAAGAAGTCTTGCAAGGGAGTACAAGCTTTAGGAGGACAGGCTTATCAAATTAAAAAATGAAAAAACCTACAAAATTACCAAAGTCACCAAGTTTAGTTATTCTTTTCATGGTGGAAAACAGTTTCCTCAGATAATCATCATATCAGAGGTCATCATGTATCCTTAGATATCAGCATTGCCAAGACCAGGGATATAGTTATTAGTAATTTACAGGAAAGGCTCAAGGTTTCATTTACATGGGAAATGAGAACTAGACAGCGTGGTGACTGTTTTTGTTGTTAACCTTACCTCAGTGTTTTATCTCGGGTGGTCCCCAAGACCACCTTCAGGATCAGTGATTCACTGGAGGGACTCACAGAACTCAGAAAAGCTGTTAAGTTATGGTTATGGTATATTATAGCAAAAGAATATATATTAAAATCAGCAGCTGAAAAAAGGCACATAGGGCAAAGTCTGGGGGACACCAGGCACAAGCTTCCAGTTGTCCTTCACCTGTGAAGTCATGTAGACAGACCATAATTCTCTCAGCAACAATGTGTGACAACATTCTTGGAGAATTGCTAACCAGGGAAGCTCCACCAAGCCTTGGTGTCCAGATTTTTTCTTGAGGGTTGGTCACGTAGGCATAGCATGGCTGATAGCCCATGTGGCTGACCTTCAGTTTTCAGCCCCTCCAAAGATGGAGCTGATACTACGTGGCCTAAGGACTTCACCATTAATCACATTGTTAGCTTAGACTACCTGGTATGGCCTAAGGCCCCCAAGTAAATTAAAACATTCGTATCAGGCAGGATAGTCCAAGGACTTAGAGGTTATCTTGAATCTGGGCACAGGACAAACATTTCTTTGGAATGTGAAAAGTTTACACAATCAAGACTTGCTATGTTGATCCTTTACTGCGGTATTGTTTTTTGTTTTCTGACCCAAAAGTGATGTGCATTGCTTACCTATCATGGCCTCTGGTTAAGGTGTCAGTCTTGCCTCCAAATTTCCTCCTAAAGCATGGAATTGGCCATAAATTTGCTTAGTGATTTTCTGATTTAGTATCATTAGTTTGATGACTAGTTTTATTATGTGAGTGTGATAAAAGGTTACGCTTAGTATACAAAGACCTTCTTATAAGTCTAGTTAATAAAACTAGGGCCATGTGTTACTACAACATAGGAGTTAACTTTGTCTGGAGGCTTTTTCAAGCCCAAGAGGTTGTCATTTCTTTATGTGTAAGATACTGCCCACATACTATACTGAAGTCAGGAACCAAGAACCGGTCAATTTACCTCAGCCAAGTTGCTTGGACTGCTTTGCTTAATAATGGGTTTGCCATATCTACTTTAATGAGATGTGTGGCATGGTGATGGTTACAAAAGTGATTTGTTAATTATTGCCTGGTAGGAAGGAGAACATGTTTTTTTTCAACCTATGCAAATAGCCACATGTCTGTGAAAAGTAAAGGGATACTTTTGTGTAATATTTAACCATGTATACCATTGTTTGTGTACTTTTTAATTGTGTCATTTTCTACAGTATTATTTTTGCATTTTCCTGACACTGTATTACTTACAAGTTATATTAATAATTTTTATTAATTTTTTTCCTGAATCCTAAAAGGTCAGTTGGAACATGAGACCATTTAAAGAATATTATTTCCTTCCAGTTTATTCAAGGGTGGCCTATTGAGAGTTTGAGATAAAGAAGAAAGGAATCTTTCCTTTCCTTCCCCCTCAACCCGCCCCCTACCTTTCTTTCTTTCTTTTTTTTTTTTTTTCAGGGTCTTGTTCTGTCACCCAGGCTGGAGTGGAGTGAATGCAATCAAAGCTCACTGCAACCTCAAACTCTTGGGCTTAAGCAGTCCTCCTGCCTCTGCCTCCCAAGTAGCTGGGACTACAGGTGCATGCCACCACACCTGGCTAATTAAAAAAAAAAAAAATTTTTTTTTTTGAGGAGACGTGGTCTCACTTTGCTGCCCAGGCTGGTCTCAAACTCTGGGCTCAAGCAATCCTTCCACCTCAGCCTCCCAAAGCTCTGGGATTACAGGCATGAGCCACTGTGCCCGGCAGAATTTTTCTATGTCCATTAGAAATAGAAATCAGTCACATGCTATGATTTCAATATGTCACTCAAAAGCCATGTGTTGGGGCTGAACGTAGTGGCTCACGCCTATAATCCCAACACTTTGGGAGGCAAAGGCAGGTGGATCACTTGAGGTCAGGAGTTTGAGACCAGCCTCCAACATGGTGAAACCCCGTTTCTACTAAAAAAAAAAAAAATTAGCTGGGTGTGGTGGCATGCACCTGTAGTCTCAGCTACTCATCAGGCTGAGGCAGGAGAATCGCTTGAACCCAGGAGACAGAGGGTGCAGTGAGCCGAGATCATGCCATTGCACTCCAGCCTGAGCCATAGAGTGAGTCTTGGTCTCAAAAAAAAAAAAAAAAAAAAAAAAAAAAAAAAAAAAAAAACCTTGTGTTGGAAACAATCTCCAATGAAGCAGTGTTAGGAGATAGGGCCTAATGGATATAAATTACAGTGTCTAAGATGGATACTTTACCCTTTTCTTTTGAGAAGGGAGAGAGTATGTTATGCACTGAGAACTTTTCAGATTTCTTGCAGAGGTCATAATGTTCCAGACAAGCCGGCAGCAATCATTCCCATCCCATCACAGATCCAGGCTTATTTGTAGAATGGTTACACAAACCAAGCAAAACCTTCTGTAAAGTTTCTACCCTTTGCTCTAAAGTTACATAAAAACAATTTCCAAGTTTGTTCACGGTGTATATTTTGTTCTTTTTCATGGTAGATTTGTCTGTTGGAGTTAGATATCCCTAAATAGTGTGTTCAAATGATGTTTTTTTCTGACTGTTCAATCTCCAACATATTTCTGAGGGAGAAAGGACGTTGACTTCGGAGAAAAAAAGCTGTGTAATTACAAATGGACTATTACAAAGAACTATGCCTTCCTTTTTGAGGAGAAAAAAGATGGTTTTTAAAAATTAATACGCAGGCTGGGCGTGGTAGCTCACGCCTGTAATCCAAGTCCTTTGGGAGGCTGAGGTGGGAGGATGGCTTGAGCTCAGGAGTTTGAGACCAGCTTTGGCAACATAGTGAGACCTCATCTCTACAAAAAAAATTTTTTAATTAGCCAGGCATAGTGATGCATGCCTGTAGTTTCAGCTACTTGGGAGGCTGAGATGGGAGGATTGCTTGAGCCCCAGAGATGGAGGCTGCGTGAACCATGATCATGCCACTGCACTCCAACCTGGGAGACAGAGCAAGACCCTATCTCAAAAAATAATAGCAATACACAGAACTACCAGCCTTAGTTTATAACATTAGCCACAGATGGATCAAATGTAATAAAAGTACAAAAAGCGTGAGTCATTGGTTAATGGTAGCAGCTCCAGATCTCCAAGGGCTTCTCTGTATTCCAGTGGCCACAAAAATATTTTTCTTAATTGATTTGAACTCATAGTGGCACAAAAAAATGAAAAACAAGTTTCGTCAATGGTCAGAAGATGAGAAAGAAAGTAAATCAGTGATGTAGGGAGTAATATGAGCAACTTTCCAACCTACTAATGCAACCTATCAATTTTACCAAACTCATGTCTTAAGACCCAGATGCAAAGAAAAGATGTATCTTAGATGACAGAAGATAACAGAATCCTCAAGACAAAAACAAAGTACAATCAGATGTCCTGTCATTGTTGCCTCACAAAGAACGGATCGACCATTAAAATGTGTATTTTCAACATTGCTGCCACCAAAGGAGAAATAAGTGGCTGTTTACAAATCAGAACCAGTGTCAAACGCAGACTTGGCCAGGAAGCAAAAAACATATGAAGAGCCAGAAAAAGAACTTGAATCAACTAGATGAAGACTTTATTGCCTCAAGACTGGAAAATGTATACCTCGAACAGCACTTGAGTTGCTCTTCATGGACAATGTGGTGGACTTTACCCTGGTTGATGCATACACAAAATCTTAGAGGAATCTATACAATTGTCAAAGAAATATAGACAAAGGATTTAGGGGGGAAAGTTTACTTTCAAGGAAAGTTTGCAAGCAACTCCAAGTTTTAAAAGAACTGGCTCATCAAATAAAAAAATACAAAAAAAAAAAAAAGGAAAACCCACAAAATTACCAGTATTACCAAGTTTGTAGTTGTCCAATCATGGTAGAAAAGACAGCGATTTTCTCACATGATTGTCATAGCCACAAAGATCATCACAGATTTTCATCTATTATCATTGCAAAAGTTGGCAATAAAATTGCTTTTATTAAAGGAATTAGTAAATTATAAACAAAACTTAAGGATTATTTTATTTTGGGAAAATGAATGACAGTGACCCTGTTTTTGTTTGCTTATTTCTCTCAGTGTGCAAGATATTTTCTGACTACAATGTACATGTTGGTAATGCTCTGATAACAGCAGAGCAGTGTGTACATTTTGCTTTCACACATGCTTCTTTTGATCTTTGGTAATTTTTTAAAAAAATGCTTCCATGAATAGATAATGAGGTGGTTTATTATTATTTGAGGTAAAAGAGACAATAATATGGAGCGGTGGGAGCCAAAGTTTAAGAAAGTTTCTTTGGGGCCGGTCGTAGTGGCTTATGCCTATAATCCCAGCACTTTGGGAGGCTGAGGCTGGCGGAACATGAGGTCAGGAGTTTAAGACCAGCCTGACCAACATGGTGAAACCCCGTCTCTACTAAAAATACAAAAATTAGCCGGACGTGGTGGTGTGCGCCTGTAATCCTAGCTACTCAAGAGGCTGAGGGAGAAGAATCGCTTGAACCCAGGAGGCAGAGGTTGCAGTGAGCCAAGATTACACCAAAGTGCTGGGATTACAGGCATGAGCCACTGTGCCTGGCTACTTTGGGTAAGATTTAGTAAAGGCCACATCATGAAAACAGTTAAGTTACAGTCATATGCTGAAAGACATTGGACGGTTATAGAAGCAACAAAGACTAGAAGAACCAAAATTCCAGAAATGAAAGCCTTCCTAGGTGAGTTGACAGTCCTTGGCTATTTGCTTCCTTAGCCAATCTACCAATTCTAGTCACAGTGACAGTTTTGGCATAAGAACCCAAATGCGACAAACAGAAGCCAGGGAGACTTTTGAAGGCCATGGCTGCAGGTATGGCAGATTTGAATCTAATGTCTGAAATATACCCATTGGATATTTTCTGAATGCCAAGGTGTGAAGGAGTCTGGGGGGCTGGTCTAGAAAGGCAAAGTAAAATCTGCAGTCTTGCCATGCTTAAAAGATAAACCCTGCTAGAAGGAGGAACTGCGTCAAATATACGACAGTTCTCTCCCTCAAATTTTTGCCAGATTTTGAACTTTCATGGGGTGGGAAACTAAGTTCGAACCTTTGAAGGACAGAATTTCAGAGATGAGGAAAAAGAGAAATGTCAATCTATCAATCAAAAGGCTCAGAAGGCACACCTAAGAAGGAAGTTGGAAAGGCAGGTAAAATCTGAGATTAGCTTAGGAGACAACACCCCACAGGAGAGAGGAAGCCAGCACAAAACACTTGGCCAGCTTTCCTCTCTAGACGTTTGCCAGATTTTGAAGCTGCAGGAGGTTAAAGAGCTAAGCTAAAACCTCTAAAAGGGTAGAAATCTTCGGTTAAAAAAAAAAAACACTAGCCAAAGAATAAAAACCTTACAATGGGCCGGGTGTGGTGGCTCGTGCCTGTAATCCCAGAACTTTGGGAGGCTGAGGCAGGTGGATCACCTGAGGTCAGGAGTTTGAGACCAGCCTGACCAACATGGAAAAACCCCGTCTCTACTGAAAATAAAAAATTAGCCAGGCATGGTGGCACATGCCTGTAATCCCAGCTATTCAGGAGGCTGAGGCAGGAGAATCACTAGAACCCAGGAGGTGGAGGTTGCAGTGAGCCGAGATCGTGCCACTGCACTCCAGCCTGGGCAACAAGAGCAAAACTCGGTCTCAAAAAATAAAATTAAAAATTAAAAAAAAATATATATATATATATATATAAAACTAATGTGTTGAGGACAAAATGGGGAAATAGGTAAATTCACTGTAATAAGATTTTAATATACCTAGCTCATATATCCTTTAAAAAATCAGTGATTACATCAATGGATATAAAAGATTTGAACAACATGACTAGCCAATATGATCTAATTGGCGTATATAAAACACTATTCCCAACATCAGAATACACATTTTTTCAAGTATACATGAAACATTTACCAAAATAACCATATGTTGGGTTATAAAGCAAGCTTGACATATTTTTAAAAATTGAAGTCATACGGAATATGTTCTCAGGCCACAGTGGAATCATACTAGAAACCATAACAGAAAGAACCAGTTTTAAATAACTCTTATGTCAAAGAAGAAATCATAATAGAAATTAGAAAATATTTAAAATATAGTGAAAACACAACATTAAAAACTTCTGTGATGTAGCTAGAATAGTGCTTAGAGGGAAATTTATAATATTAAATACATTACACGAGAGGTTAAAAATTATTTATCTAAACATCCATCTCAAGAGCTGGAAAAAGAAAAGCAAATTAAACTCAAGATAGTAAAAGCAATGATCTACTAAGTTAGGTGAGCAGAAATCAGTAAAAGAAAAGGCAGACATGAATAACCTAGAGAAAACTCAGTAATACTGGTTATTTGAAAAAAATTAGTAAAATTGATAAATCTCTAATAAGACTGATCAAGATAAAAGAGCAAGTATGAGCTGGGCGCGGTAGCTCATGCTTGTAATCTCAGCACTTTGGGATGCCAAGGCAGGCGGATCACCTGAGGTCAGGAGTTCGAGACCAGCTTGGCCAACATGGTGAAACCCTGTCTCTAATAAAGATACAAAAATTAGCCAGGTGAAGTGGCACCTGCCTGTAATCCCAGCTACTCAGGAGACTGAGGCAGAAGAATCACTTGAACATGGGGGGCGGAGGTTGCAGTGAGCTGAGATTGTGCCACTGCACTCCAGCCTGGGCAACAGAGCAAGACTTCATCTCAAAAAAAAAAAAAAAAAAAAAAAAAAAAGACAAGTACAGAAATTACCGATATCAGGAATATGAAAGGAGACAGCACTACACATTTTATAAATATTAAAAAGATAAGAAGTTTAAAAGGACAACATCAAGAAAGTGAAAGGATGACCCACAGAATGGAAGAAAATATTTGCAAATTGTACATCTGATAAGGGACATGTATCTAGAATATATAAGAACTCTTACAACTCATCAATAAAATACAAATAATCCAATTAAAAATAGGCAAAGGATCTGAATGGACATTTCTCCAAAGAAGACATACAAATGGCCAATAAGCATGTGAAAAGATGATTGACATCATTAGCCACTGGGAAATGCAAATTAAAACCACAATAAGATACCACTTCACACCAACTAGTATGGCTTAAATTAAAAAGACAGATAGTAACAAGTGTTAGCAAGGCTGTGGAGAAATTGAAACTCTCATACATGGCTGATTGGAATGTAAAATGGTACAACCACTTTGGAAAAGTCTGGCAGTTTCTCAAAGGTCAAACATATTTACCCTGTAATTCCACTCCTACACATATACTCAAGGGAAATGAAAACAGATGTGCACAAAACCTTGTATATGAATGTTCATAGCAATATTATTTATAATTGCCCCCAAATTGAAACAACCCAGATGTCCATCAGTTGATGAACAAATAAAATGTAGTATGGTTGTTCAATGGAATATTATTCAGCCATTGAAAATGAATGAAGTGCTGATACATGCTACAACAAGGATGAGCCTTGAAAACATGCTAAGTAAAAGAAGCCAGTCACAAAGGACTACATATTGTATGGTTCTGTTGATATGAAATGTTCATATAAATCTGTAGAGACAAATCTGTAGAGAGAAAGTCAATTAGTGGTTGCTTATTGTTAGGAAGAAGAGGTAGCTTAGAGAAAAATGAGGAGTGGCTGGTAATGGCAATAGGGTTTCTTTTTAGGGTAATGAAATGTTCTAAAATCGATTGTGGTAATGATTGCACAACTCTGAATATACTAAATAAAAATCATTGATTGTGCATTTCATGTGAGTTAATCAGATGATGTGTTAATTATATCTCAACAAAGCTGTTAAAAAGTATGATACTATGAAAAACCTCACATCCCCCCAAAATTCATCTACTTAGATGAAATGTGCTTATATATCCAAATGTTCTTTTAAAAGTCTTAATAAAATGAACACAAAAATAAATAGAAAATTGATAGCTATATATCTGTTTAAAAAATTGAATCTGTAATTGAAGTCCTCCCATACAGAAAACTTCAGTTTACTATATTTCAGAGGTGATTTATTCCAAGTATTTAAGGAAGGATATAGCAATTATAAACATTCTTCAGAAAATAGAGAACACTTCACAACATGTCTTATGAGGCCAGCATAATGTTGATACCAAAATTTCACAAAAACATTATAAGAAAAATGACAGGCCAATGTCTCTCATGAACATAAATACAAACATTCTGAAAAACATAGTAGAAAATTGAATACATTTTTCTATAAAAAAAGATAACAAATTATGACCAAATGGAGTTTATTCTAAAAACACAATTTTGGATTAACTTTTGAAAATCTGTGAAATTAACCACATTAACAAATAGATGAGGGAGATCACATGATTAATAGACGCAGAAAAAGCATTTGACATAATTCACCCTTTCAAGAAAAAAGAAAATAAGCCTCTCAGCAAACTAGAAGTAGAAGCCGGTTATTCAACTCAGACTATCAAATATATTTATCTCATGTCCCCTATGTTCTATAGACACAATGAAGGGAAAACACTAATGTGTTTATCTGAACAATGCCTAGGGGATGATGAAGCAGACTTGGAAGGAACCCAGGCCGTTGAGTGCCCGTTTAGTAGTGGGGCTGCTCTACAACCCCAGACCATTTACATTAGCACCATTAGGTTAGAGAGACTTAAAAGATCTTTTTTCTTTGATTGATTGATTGATTGATTGATTGATTGGAGACAGAGCCTCACTCTGTCACCCAAACTGGAGTACAGTGGTGCTCACTGCAACCTCAGCCTCCTGGGTTCAAGCCATTCTGCCTCAGCCTCCTAAGTAGCTGGGATCACAGGTGTATGCCACCATGCCTGGCTAGTTTTTGTATTTTTAGTAGAGGTGGGGTTTCACCATGTTGGCCAGGCTGGTCTCGAACTCCTGGCCTCAAGTGATCCACCCACCTCAGCCTCCCAAAGTGCTGGGATTATAGGCATGAGTTTGTTCTTTTAGCCACTGGTGATGGTGTCTTTTTGTTACAATGGCTTAGCCACACCCCTACTAATGCAGAAGCTGGCATGTAATGTATTTCATTTGAAAGCATAGATGATTTGAAAGCATTTGATGATCAAGATGACTACGTATCAAAAATGTTTACCCAACAAGGTTACAGAGTATCTATCTGTGCAGATCAATAAAGAGAATTGGATTAGCCCACAGTGATATGGGACCAGTATGCTTATCAGTTTAAATTCTGGCATTTGCTAGAATAAAAATAATTGTTTTATTTTGGTACATATCACATTATCAAGTTTTGGGAGCCTTTAAAACACTTGAAGCTGTGCTGATTTATGTATTTTGATGAGCTTAACTATTTACATTTATTATAATTACTGTTACATTTGAACTTAATTCTGCCATACTTCTTTTTGTTCCCCCCCACCACCACTTTTCTTACCTTCTATTGCAGGGGTCCCCAGTCCCCAGGCCATGGACCAGTACTCATCAGTGGCCTGTTAGGAACTGGGCCACACAGCAGGAGGTGAGCACAGGCAAGCAAGCATTACCACCTGAGCTTCCTCTGGTCAGATCAGTAGCAGCATTTGGAGTCTCATAGGAGCATGAACCCTATTGTGAACGACTCATGTGAGGGATCTAGGTTGCGTGCTCCTTGTGAGAATCTAGCTAATGCTTGATGGTCTGAGGTGGAGCAGTTTCATCCTGAAACCATCCCTCTGCCTGGCCACCTGCTGCTTCCCATCCATGGAAAAATTGTCTTCCATGAAACCAATCCCTGTTGCCAAAAAGGTTGGGGACCACCGTTTATTGGATTTAAAAGTCCTATCTCACCCCTTACTCCCACTTCTTTGGGAAGCTCTAGGATACATTTCTTTCTTTTTTTTTTTAATAGGTACGGATATTTTTATTTTATTTTTATTTTTTCCTATTTTTTATTATACTTAAATTCTAGGGTACATGTGCACAACGTGCAGGTTTGTTACATATGTATACATGTGCCATGTTGGTGTGCTGCACCCATTAACTCATCATTTACATTAGGTATATCTCCTAATGCTATCCCTCCCCACTCCCCTCATCCTATGACAGGCCCTGGTGTGTGAAATTCCCCACCCTGTGTCCAAGTGTTCTCATTGTTCAATTCCCATCTATGAGTGAGAACATGCAGTGTTTGGTTTTCTGTCCTTGCAATAGTTTGCTCAGAATGATGGTTTCTAGCTTCATCCATGTCCCTACAAATGACATGAACTCATCTAGATGCATTTCTATTCTTTTACTCATCACCTTGAAACTTTTAAAATAGTTACTCAGTATTTCTTTTCTAAATGTGTCTGCTTTATCCCCATCCAAGCCTGCTGTAACCACACATTGAACACCCCCAAACCTTGCTCAAGCTGATCTTACTATTTTTGTCTTAAATTTTAACCACGTTTTAAATGCATAAAAATTATGTATTATACGTAATTATGAATTACAAATAATTAAATGTACTTATTTTTAAAAACATGATTGAAGAAATTCTCTTTTCTCGCAATCTCTTTTCTAAGACTAAATGAGTTCCCAGTGCTTGCCTGACACACGGTAGGTTCTCAATAAATGAAGCACACCTCCCATACCCCTCCAAATAAACAGTTGTCTCTTTAAACCTAGACATGAGTCCTCAGCAGGCATGTATTTCTCTGGGTTGGATTCATTTCATGGACAGTTGTCAAAGACTGACCCCTTTATGTTAATTTTCTGAATACTGTGCTTGACTGTGTTGCAAGCTAAACAGTACAGGATTAAATGTTCTCATTTCTGAGCTGTGAAGTGTTGAAACTGATCAAGAAATGAAGGCAGAATGTCCGTCCTTTGGGAGAATAATCAGCCAGTCTATGTTGCTGCCACTCTTGGCTGCCGATTGGAATGCAGCTGTTAAGACAGCTGTTTAACTGTTTGTCCAACTTGAAAGGACACTGCCAAATGGCAAATATTTTCTGTAACAACATTTTACTTTTGCTAAGAACAATAACAGTGCATTTTATTGAGCTCCAATGGCGTGCCAAACATGATAGATTTATTACTAGGCAGGTTCACAACCTGGACTGAACATGGATGCTCATTTCCATTTTTCATATATTTAGAAAAAGAATAAATGGGCTCCCAAAGGAAGCCTCTACACAAAACATCTCTACAGCTTAATTATTTGTTGAAATGACAGCATATTAACTTGAGAAAATGAAATATCTCAAAAGGAAAGATGAGAGTCTAGAAATATCACAGGAAAAAAATAAGGTTTAAGTATTTTAAATCTCTCTAATGTGGCCTAAGAGAGACTTAACTCATACTTGTCCAGGACAGGTGAGGGCAGCAGTAACACAAGGAAATACATCATCTGTTGAATCCCCTGCAACTTATGGGTCCCAGGACTTCTGAGTCATGCAGTTAATCTACATTGTTAATTAGAATGTTGACACTAAGTACTTAACAAACAATTATGTTGAATTTGACAGACTGTGAACCAGGTGAGGTGGGGTGGGAGGTTATCAGCTGTTATTTAATGGTAAAACCGGTATGCTAAATGTAGGCAGTCAAAATTAAGAAAACACATTCAAATGCATAAGTACAATTTTCCATTAGAAGTCAGCAATAACTGCCATTCACAGAAGTTACTGTGTAATCCCCACAAACATTTATCAAGACTGCAGAGGTGAGGGGTGGTGGGGGGTGCATTCTCACTTATTAAACCCCACAGCCAAAGCTGAAGCAGAGATGTTTTTGAAGGTGAACTGGGCTAATCAAAGGCATGGCCAGTGGAGATTCTAACCTACTTTTTCTCTACTGTTTACTAGATGTTAATTAAATCACAAATGACAACAGTCTAATAGCAAAATGCATGCATTTCTACAAAGTTGACATGATTTCTTGGACAAAGATAGACAAAGTTCAACATGCTGGATAATGGTCACTGAGGGCATCAAGATTTGTGATCCTCTTTTTCAGGGATACAGAAAAACAGCAAATACAAATCATGGATGAAATTTATAAGATCACTTCCACAGAAAGGGTCCAGCTGTTGGAGAAAAAACTGACTGTGCAACTGACTGAACTGAAGTCTGAGATAGAAGAGCAGGGAGCTCTTCAGGGAACAGCTAATCGAGTTTACAGGTAAATAGTGGCACTGAGAAGGTGTGATCTTCAGGGGCTTTACTCCCCACTCTCACTCCGTAATCTACATCAGCACCCTCTCTTCTTTTTACATAGACAATTGGCATTATCTCCAGTTCAGATAAATAGTATATAATAGCAGTTTCAGGTACCCATTTCTAACCTGATTGCTACCTCTAAGATTTTTCTATATTCTAGATTTGTTAAGACAGATCCAAGCAAAAGTCTTACCAAAGAAAATGTAAGTGTTTTTACATGTTAATTAATGCTATTGTCTTGAAGTTACAGGAGCTATAATACAAATCATACTCAATGAAAGGAGATCTCATTTTACCCAATAATATTTTAATTGAATTTGACTTTGATGTTGGTGAGAAATTTAAAAGCTGAAATAATGGTAGGCACTTAGTAATACATTATGCAAAACAATGTTCTGTGAGTGTTACCAGCACTCTGGATTCTTGCTGTCTCCCAGGATAGAAATCAAGAGAGATCACCAAACAGAGCAGCAGCAAAGGTAAGTGTATTCAGGTTGTGCACAAGGGAGCCAGCACCAAGAAAAGAAAAGGAAAGAGATGCTCTCCAAGGGTAGTGTGTGCGTTAGTTTTATAGCATCCTTTGATAGAGAAGGGTTACATCAGGGCATATATGGTGGGGTGCGGGGGGTGTGGTTTCTAGTGCTCGTACAGTGGCTCAACATGCTTCTTCATACATCAAATGTAGCATTAGCATTTTAAATCTCCACCCAAGGCATTATTCTTAGCACAAAAATGAGGAAGGGGTAACTATAGGTTGAGTTTTAGTTCTAACTGCACCTGTGGGGCTTTGTGGAAGTCTCTATCCCCCCAAAGTAGGAACTTGCTGTTAATAACTCCTTGGGTCTTTTGTTACTGATTTGCTGAGAGTTAGGTAAGCTAGGGCTTGAGTAGGGGCTTCTGTTCTCCTCTAGAGCAGATCACAACAGGAAGCCAGCCAGCCTGTTTCATTAGTAGCTCTTCTATAGGTAAGTGCTGCCAACAACAGCAATCAAGTTATTGTAGAGAAACCAGAGACACAGATCAGCCCCTAATGGCAAGTCTCATGGACCCAGGACCTTCATATCCCTGTTTCTGATACTGCCACAACTGATCAAAAGGAGCAGTATAAGAACCCTGTTAGGTTGAATCATTGAGAAAACACAATGTGGATGGTGAGAGGTTTGGAGAGGTCAGAAGATGCAGTAAGCAGGTGAATTAGTACTTAATTCCAAAGACAATTCTGAAGAACCAGCATTTCATATGTTTTTTAATTAGTATTTAAAACCATTAGGTGTCTGAAGCAAATCAGATTGTGTGATGAGATGGAAAGATCATGGAACCATGCAAGTCATAATTTCTCTCAACTTTGGTTTCTTTATTTGAAAAATGAGGTTAGGACCTTGCCTACCTACATAAGGTTGTGAGGATAATGAAATAATGCATGTTAAAGTATTTTTAAAACTAGAAAACACAATGCAAAAATGGAGTGTTGATATTATTATGATTTAAATGTCAGAATGTCAGGCAAGTGACTCCCCAGTGTACACTGGGATAAGAAAGGCTTTCTGATGTCTCTTAGAATCGAGTGATGGGTAATCCTGGATAGCCTTATTTGTCTACTTCCCCAAATCACCCAACACTGCACCTGGAAGAATCTATTAGTCTAACAAATACTTCTTGAGCACCTTCTGTTTTCCAGGTGCTGTGCTAGGTTCTAGAGTCCAAGGAACATGGAAATATCCACTCCTGATAATCACTTTAACATTCTCATTCCACTAGATTGAAAAATCTATTGAGGCTTGGAGAAGAACTGTGTGTCTTAATCATTCCCCCCCCATCCCTTTTTTTTTTTTTTTTTTTGCATCCTTTCCCTTGTTTTACTCCACAAACCCAAGACTTTGCAGTGGTTAAGTGTTTCATAAATTCTTGCTGAATGAATAAATGAATGAATGTATGTTGAATGAACAATGCTTGATGAACGTATGAGTAAATCTCTTTTTGCAGGTTGATGTACACATTACTTATGTTCACCAGTCTCTTCAGGGTCATTCACAGGCACTTTGAGGCTAACTGAGAGGAAAGACAAGATCTGAGTGAGAGAGGGTTGGGTAGCTAAGCCCATGACCCTCCCCATCTCCCAGTATGCCAAAGATAAGAAGACAAGAGGGCAGGGGAAAGTTTCTTGTGTTTCTCTAGCTGCCTAGTAATAGCTGATTCCTTTTCTGGTTGGTTACTCGTTCCCCACCGCCACAAGGCTGCAGCCAGGATTCAGAATGACAGAAATTATACCTCAGGTTTATTACCGTTTTTATTCTCAAATCCCTTTCAGAGCTCACCTCTTTTTTTTTTCCATTAAAGCGAAGATATTAGGAGATAAGAGGGGCATTATCTCCAACCTCAGGGTGGAAATTTGACACAATGTGTCTAAATGGGTTGCTTAGGCTCACTTGACTGATGGATTTCTTGACTGTCAGCCTGGGGTTCTTTTCACAGAACCACTGCCTGCAGTGGGGGAAATTGCTGGCAAGTGTACAAACTAACAGTGTATTTTTATCTTCCCTTAAAACTTATCTGGGAACTCATAGGCCATATGAACAATAATAACCTAAATGTCACTGCTTACACCTCCTGCATAATCTCTAGGTGGTCTCTCACCTGTGTTCCAGACTACCTGCTGTGGCCCCTTACCAATGTCTGCAAAATACTATCTTGAGAAAATGATGTCTGCCTCAGGGTTGCTGTTTCCTGATGTTTTCAAAGCTGCCAAACCTTGGGATATATCTTATCCCAAATGTGGAGCACTCTGCTCTTCCTGACCCAGGGTCCCACCCCCTTACCAGGTGACCCCACAGCTTGTGCCTCCTTGTATCAGAGTCCATGGTAAAAACAACAGGTCCCTCATCAGTGGATGTGAACAGGAATCCACAAGGCTGCTTAAACAGGCACTTCTGCTATAAATGTTTTTCCTACGAATCAATAATTTTCCTGAAGCATTAAGTTTGGTTAAAATGATTCCTGAAGTATTTCATGTTTGATATTTAAGAGTCATTCCCACCCCCCAGCAGATAATTCATCAAGAACACAAAAATAAAAGCATTTTATTTTAAATTACACGATACTGGTTTTATGTGCCAACTAGGGTGAAAATGGGATCTGAGAGGCACAATATTTGTCAGAGATAAGGTTGCTGGAGGGAATTCAGGTGGGGAAATAAAAATCCTCACCATTGTGTCCCTCCCTTTATTCTGCAGTAGGAAATAGTGAGGTGAATCAAGGGTAGAACGAAATACTCTGTTTGTATGGGGAGGGGAGAGAAAAATTGGCCCAGGGAAAGGTTTAGCAAACATGCTAATCAAAGAAGAATCAAAAAAGATTCTAACCAAAACAAAAGGATGTGGCCTTTGCGTGCCCTCAATAATCCAGTATAATATGATATACTTATTCAGAAATGAGCAGTTGTGAAGAGTTACAGATTAATCATGGTCTATCTATAATCTGGTCGATTACAGCTTCTGTAATTACCACTTATATTGCATAAATCTTTCTGCAGCTCTATTCAAGTGCCAAAGGATATTTATTACTTTAGAAGAGAGAGGGAACTAGCACTGAAGAAAACCTTACAGGTGAGTAAGACAGTGGGCTATTTCAATATGACAATAAGTTTGATTTTGCTGATTGGTAACTTTTAGCAGAAACAGTATTTTTGCAGACAAACAGCTGATGCTATTAACAGTATTTATGAGAACAGTCCACTATTCAGCTTACCACTGAATCACAGCAGACCATTATTTCCTTGGAAATGTCTGATTTTGTGATATTTGAAATTTTACAGTTCTTTAATTTGGGATGTTAAAACTAGTTATTTGGGTTTAGGTGGCCGAGTCGAAGCCCCTTGTTGTTCAGGCAGACGCCATGCAGAGGGAGCTAGAGAGCTGCCTAAGAAGGGAGTACACCCCTGAAAATTTACCTTTGCTTCTGTTGCAGGTAAGAGTGATACTGCAATTTGAAAAATTCATTTGATATTAGTAGAAATGTATGGGCAAACTGGCTTTCAGGAATATCCTTTCGCTAGGGTAGGTTTTGTTTTTCTCGACATGTATAGTTTGCAGAACTTGGCTAGTGTAAACGCTGTTCTTTGTTAGAGATCTATTTCATAGTTTTAAATTCGGTTTAAAGGCACGGAACAATTGACTGAATTTCTGCTAAGTACTTTCTGTGTCGATAATGTAGGGCAATACCACATTGACTAGGACAGTTCTAGCCCTTAAAAAGCTATTGGCTGTGGCCAGGCATGGTGGCTCATGCCTGTGATCCCAGCCCTTTGGGAGGCCGAGGCAGGCAGATCACTTGAGGTTAGGAGTTCAAGACCAGCCTGGCCAATATGGTGAAACCCCGTCTCTACTAAAAATACAAAAATTAGCTGGGCATGGTGGCGCATGCCTGTAGCCCCAGCTACTCAGTAGGCTGAGGCAGAAGAATCGCTTGAACCTGGGAGTCAGAGGTTACTGTGAGCTCAGATCAAACGACTGCACTCCAGTCTTGGCCTCCCAAAGTGCTGGGATTACAGGTGTATGCCACTGTGCCAAGCCCTGGAAATTTCTATTAAGAAAATAACTCAAGACATGGGAAAAAGAGTTTTCCATAAAGATTATTATTGCAGCATTATAATAAAAGTAAAACATTAGGATTGCCTGAATATCCACCAATAAGAGAAAGAGTTAAGAAAAACAGTATGGTACATGGTAGAATATTGTTCTGCCATTAAACATTTTTTATTGTTAAATTAAGTTTAGCTTAAAGCTGCCTCATTTTAAGTTCAGAACCCTTGGTAAGGTTTCTCCCTACATAGTGACCTGTAACCTAACTGGACTGTAAATAGACCATAACCTACTCTTGTAACAAGTAACTGAGTCTCAGCCAATCACAGAAGCCATACTTCAGCCACTTGCAGGCAGCCAACTGTTCAAAGTGTGTTCAAATAAGGCAAACACTGAGCTGTAACCAATCTGACTGTTTCTGTACCTCACTTCTCTTTTCTGTTACTTCACTTTCCTTTTTCTGTCCATAAATCCTCTTTCACTATGCAGCAGTGCTGGAGTCTCTCTGAACTTACTCTGGTTGGGGGGCTAGGAGGGCTGCCCAATTCATGAATTGTTCTTTACTTAATTAAACTCTGTTAAATTTAATTTGTCTAAAGTTTTTCTTTTAACATTAGCATAAGGTATTATTATATATGAAATATTAGTTAATAAAAACTAATGTGTGTATGTATGTGTGTCATAATGGTCAAGTATGTATAGAAAAAAAATCACTTGAAGGACTTAGACCAAATGCTAATGAATGTTATGTTTGGATGGCAGGATAATGAAGTTCCCCTTTTTACTTTTATATGTTTGCTAAATTTTCTATAATAAGTATATATTATTTCGATTTTAAAATTCCTTGTTCTCTATTCCTGTGTTACAAGTTATATCTTACCTATGCATACAAATTAGTTCTTTAGCAACTAGTTAGGAATTAACTATTAAATTAATCACAAAGAAACAAAAGATATTGAGATACTATTTGCAAGTCAAATTGTCATCATTGTCTTCATTCAGGATTATCTTTCCCTATCATTTCTGGCATTTTTCATTCTTTTGTGTATATCAGTGTTTCTCAATGGACAGAGAAGAGGGGTAGAGATAGAAGATATTTTGTGCCCCAAGGGACATTTGGAAATGTCTGGGGATATTTTTGTTGTCATAATTTGGGTGAGGGGTATGATTGGTTGCTACTAGCATTAAGTGAGTAGAGGCCAAGGATGCTGCTAAACATTCTACAATGCACAAGGCAGCCTCTCACAATGAAGAATTATGTAGTCCCCAATGTCAATAGCTGCTGAGGTTGAGAAACTCTAGTATTATCTAAACTTCCATAGGATATAATTTGCCTTCTCTCTGAAGAATTTTCTTTAGCATTTCTAGTAGTTCAGGTCTGCAAGGGACAAATTCTCATAGTCTTTGTTATTTTGAAAGAAGTATTTCCCCATCATTTTGGAAAGATATTTTTGTTCAACATAGAATTCTGGTTTGGTGATTTTTTATTGCTTTAAAATACTGCTCCATTGTCTTTTGTCTTTTGTCTTACATAGTTTCTCTTTCTTTCTTTCTTTTTCTTAGGTGACAGCTTTATTTTCATTAAGTATACACATTTTTGCAATTAAGATTAATTATACAAAAAATATAAAACATGCCATTCTAAAATAGAACTGTGGAATAGTTTGAATTTTTATCACACTATATGTAAGTACACATGTTTATTCATAAGCTAAAAGGAAACTCAAATATATATCATAACAGGAAAGAGCACTTCACTAATTTAAGTGATTTTTTTTCTGTCAGCCTCTCACCATTTGCTTACTTGAACTAATGTGATATGGTTTGGCTGTGTGCCCACCCAAATCTCAACTTGAATTGTAGCTCCCATAATTCCCATGTGTCATGAGAGGGACTTGGTGGGAGGTAATGGAATCATGGCGGTGGGTCTTTCCCATGCTGTTCTCATGATAATAAGTCTCACAGATCTGATGGTTTTATAAAGGAGTGTTCCCCTGCACATGTCCTCTTGCCTGCCACCACATAAGGTGTCCCTCTGCTCTTCCTTCATCCTCTGCCATGATTGTGAGGCCTCCCCAGCCATGTGGAACTGTGAGTCAATTAAACCTCTTTCCTTTATAAATTACCCAGTCTCATATATGTCTTTATTAGCAGCAAGAGAATGGACTGATACAGTAAATTTATACTGTTAGAATGGGGTACTGCTGTAAAGATACCTGAAAATGTGGAAGCAACTTTGGAACTGGGTAACAGGCAGAGGTTAGGACAGTCTGGAGGGCTCAGAAGAAGAAAGGAAGACGTGGGAAAGTTTGAAACTTCCCAGAGACTTGTTGAATGGCTTTGACCAAAATGCTGATAGTGATGTGGACAATAAAGTCCAGCCTGAGGTGGTCTTAGATAGAGATGAGGAACTTATTGGGAACTGGAGCAAAGGTGACTCTTGCTATGTTTTAGCAAAGAGACTGGCAGCATTTTGCCCTTGCCCTAGAGATTTGTGGAACTTTGAACTTGAGAGAGATGATTT
Source organism: Pan paniscus (assembly GCF_029289425.2). Classification (NCBI taxonomy): domain Eukaryota; kingdom Metazoa; phylum Chordata; class Mammalia; order Primates; family Hominidae; genus Pan; species Pan paniscus. The sequence continues at coordinate 129,198,899 of NC_073254.2, forward strand.
AGGGCATCTGACCGAAGAAATTTGTAAGCAGCAAAGCATTCAAGAAGTGAATTGGGTGCTGTCAAAAGCACTCAGTTTTATGGATTTGCAAAGTTATGGTTTGGAATTGGAACTTACGTTTAAAAGGGAAGCAGAGCATAAAAGTTCAGAAAATTTGCAGCCTGATGATGTGATAGAAAAGAAAAACCCATTTTCTGAGGAGAAATTCAAGCTAGCTGCAGAAATTTGTATAAATAACAAGGAACCAAATGTTAATCAGCAAGGCAATGGGGAAAATGTCTTCTGGGCATGTCAGAAGTCTTCATAGCAGCCCCTCCCATCACAGGCCTGGAGGCCTAGGAGGAAAAAATGGTTTCCTGGGCTGGGCCCAGGGCCTTGCTGCTTTGTGCAGTCTCAGAACTTGGTGTCCTGAGTCCCAGCCATGGCTAAAAAGGGTCAATGTAGAGCTCAGGCCATTGCTTCAGAGGGTGCAAGCCCCAAGCCTTAGCAGCTTCCACATGGTGTTGAGCCTGCAGGTGCACAGAAGTCAAGAACTGAGGTTTGGGAACCTCCACCTAGATTTCAGATGATGTGTGGAAATGCCTGGGTGTCCAGGCAAAAGTTTGCTGCAGGGCAGAGCCCTCATGGAGAACCTCTGCTAGGGCAGTGTGGAAGGGAAATGTGGGGTGGGAGCCCCTATATGGAGTCCCCACTGGGGCACTGCCTAGTGGAGCTGTGAGAAGAGGGCCACCATCCTCCAGACCCCAGAATGGTAGATCCACTGACAGCTTTCACCATGCACCTGGAAAAGCTGCAGACACTCAACGCCACCCCATGAAAGCAGTCAGGAGTAGGGACTGTACCTTGCAAAGCCACAGGGGCAAAGCTGCTCAAGACCACGGGAATGCACCTCTGGCATCAGCATGACCTGGATGTGAGTCATGGAGTCAAAGGAGATCATTTTGGAGCTTTAAGATTTGACTACCCTGCTGGATTTCAGATTTGCACGGGGCCTGTAACCCCTTTGTTTTGGTCAATTCCTCCTATTTGGAATGGGTATATTTACCCAATGCCTGTACCTCCATTGCATCTGGGTAGTAACTAACTTGCTTTTGATTTTACAGGCTCATAGGCAGAAGGCACTTGCCTTGTCTCAGGTGAGACTTTGGACTGTGGACATTTGAGTTAATGCTGAAATGAGTTAAGACTTTGGGGGACTGTTGGGAAGGCATGACTGGTTTTGAATTGTGAGGACATGAGATTTAGGAGGCGCCAGGGGCTGAATGATATGGTTTGGCTCATATCCTCAGCCACATCTCATCTTGAATTGTAGCTCCCATAATTCCCATGTGTCATGGGAGGGACACAGTGGGAGGTAATTGAATCATGGGGGTGTGTCTTTCCCATGCTGTTCTCGTGATAGTGAATAAGTCTCATGAGATCTGATGGTTTTATAAAGGGGCATTCCCCTGCACATGTCCTCTTGCCTGCCACCATGTAAGATGTGCCTTTCTCCTCTCTTGCCTTCTCTCCTGATTGTGAGGCCTCCCCAGCCATGTAGAACTGTGGGTCCATTAAACCTCTTTTTCTTTATAAATTACCCAGTCTTGGGTATATCTTTATTAGCATTATGAGAACTAATACGTAATAATATTTCCATGGTTCGTCTTGGTCACTGGCATTGACCAGCAAAAGTCTTTGCATTTCACAGACACATTAAAACCTAAATTATCAACAAAATCCAAAGTAACTTTCTTTTTTTGATATTTTATTCTTTTTTAAATAATTTCAACTTTTATTTTAGATTCAGGGGGTACATATGCAGGTTTGTTGCCTGGGTATATTGCATAATCCTGTGGATTGAGGTACAATTGATCTCGTCACCCAGGTAGTGAGCATGGTATGCAATAGGTAGTTTTTCAACCCCTACTCCCCTTCACTCCCTCCCCTCTCTAGTAGTTCCCAGTTTCTATTGTTCCCATCTTTATGTCCATATGTACCCAAAATTTAGCTTCCGCTTATAAGTGAGAACATGCGATATTTGGGTTTCTATTTCTGCATTAATTCACTTAGGCTAATGGCCTCTAGCTGCATCCATGTTGCTGCAAATGACATGATTTCATTCTTTTTTATGGATGTACATAGTTTCCATTTCTGATCATAGCGTATCTTTTTATCTCTGGCTGCTTTAAGATTTTTTCTTAATGGTTTTTAGATATTTTATTATGATGCGTGTTGAAGTTTTCTTTGCATTTTTCTTGCTTGGGGTTGGTTGAGCTTCTTGGATTGTGGGTTTATTGTTTTCATCAGTTTTTAAAAAACTTCAACCATTATTTTTTCAAATATATTTTCTGCCTGCACTTCTCCTTCTGGGAATCCAGTTACACATTTGTTAAATACTTCATATTGTTTCATAGATCATTAAGACTACTAATTTCCTTCAGTCTTTTTCCCCCCTCAGTGCTTCATTTTACATAGTTCCTGTTGCTATGTCTTCAAATTTATCAGCCTTTTCTTATGCACTGTCTAATCTACTTTAATCCCATCCAGTCAGTATTTTATTTCAGATATTGCATTTTTCATTTCTAGAAGTTCCCATTTGATTTGTTTTGATATTTTCCATTTCTTTCCTCATTATGTTCACATTTCTTTTCTTATTCTTTTTTAAATTTTTTTTGAGACGGAGTCTCATCTCATTCTGTTGCCCAGGCTGGAGTGCAGTGGCTTGATTTCAGCTCACTGCAAACTCTGCCTCTTGGGTTCAATTGATTCTTGTGCCTCAGCCTCCCAAGCTGGGATTACAGGCACACACCACCACACCTAGCTAATTTTTGTATTTTTAGTAGAGACAGGGTTTCGCTATGTTGGCTAGGCTCGTCTCAAATTCCTGGCCTCAAGTGATCCGCCCACCTCAGCCTCCCAAAGTGCTGGGATTACAGGCATGAGCCACCCTGATCAGCCTATGTTCACATTTTCCTTTCAATCCTTGAGCATGCTGAGCATATTTACAATAGTTCTTTAAAAGGTCTTGTTGGGCTCTTGCCTGCTACCATGTAAGATAGGACTTTGCTCCTCATTCGCCTTCTGCCATGATTGTGAGGCCTCCCCAGACATGTGGAACTGATGCTATATTGAATTTTTGGAGAGAAAGTGAAACATGTCTGGGTCTAAGCAAGAAGTGAATATCTGCTTGGAGATTCTGTACAAGATGGTGGGGCTAGAGAAGCAACCTAGAAAGCAGCTCCTACAGAACTGCGGATCCCGCTAACCAAGAGTGGCCCCAAGTCCCTCACTAGACACTGGCTGAAGACCCATAGAATCAACAGTTTCTTAAGAACTTCTCCACCAGCTCACCCTTTGTAGTTCCACTTCAGTGCCTGCACTTGCTGACTTCTTATAGTGACTGATGGGTGTCTCCTCTGATTCTTCTATTCTCTCTTTCAATACTGTCCTTACCCATTGCCTCCTCCAAATGTGTAAGGCCTAATTTCTATGACAAATCCCTTATCCCATAACTCTTCAGAGCTCAGCTTCTCTGATTAATCCCTGACAGATACACCCAGATAACTATCTTCTTTAAAAACTTTACAACTAATTTTTAAAATATCTGAAATGCAGCATTTAGAATGATATAAGGAGGAGTTGTAGAGCATTATCATTGATTTTATTTCTATTGCAATAAAATTCTGGGGCCAATTATATTTAGGGAAAAATAAATACAAAACAATATAGACAAAAGTATTTATTGATTACAATGCTTGTATAGAGACTACACTGTATACTGAGGAGAAAACTGTAAAATCAACTGAATAAATAATCCTTTACCAAAAGTCAAAAAAAAAAAAAAAAAAAAAGGTCTTGTTGGGGCCGGGCACAGTGGCTCATGCCTGTAATCCCAGCACTTTGGGAGGCCGAGGCAGGCAGATCATGAGGTCAGGAGATCGAGACCATCCTGGCGAACATGGTGAAACCCTGTCTCTACTAAAAATACAAAAAATTAGCTGGGCATGGTGGCGGGCACCTGTAGTCCCAGCTACTCGGGAGGCTGAGGCAGGAGAATGGCGTGAACCTGGGAGGTGGAGCTTGCAGTGAGCCAAGATCACGCCACTGCACTCCAGCCTGGGCGACAGAGCAAGACTCCGTCTCAAAAAAATAAAAATAAAAAAAAAGTTCTTGTTGGTAACTTTCTTCACCTCTGTCATTTCTGAGCCTGTTTCTCATCCCTAATTTTTCTTTTGCTTTTGGATCATGCTTTCCTCTTTTCTTTGCATGTCTAGTAATTTTTTATTGAATGCTGAAAATTGTCAATTTTTCATTATTAAGTAGCAGATTTTTTGTATTATTTAGAGCTTATTGGACTTTATTCTGGTAGGCAGTTAAGTTACTTACAGATCAGCTTAATCCTTTCAAGGCTGAAGGATTGTTAGAGCAGGTTTAGAATAATCACTACTCTAGGCATAGTTTATCCTTTTACTAAAGCTTTTGATGTCTCTACTAAATGTCCCAGATATTTAATGAAAAGCCCTCACTCTAGCTGGTTGGACTTGAACAACTCTCAGCCTCATATGAACTCGGAACTGTTCAGTTTACAATTCCCTAGTCAGTTATTCTTTGGACAGCCTCCTGGAGTTTCACCTTTTACATGCATGGCTTAGTATTCAGCAACAGACTGAAAGGGATCTTGATGCAGATTTCTAGAATCCCTTCTTTGCATGGCTTCCTTCTCTCCTGCAAACATCAGCTGACTCAATTTTCCAAATTTCAGTTTCTCTTTCTTTAACTCAGAGAGATCATCTACTCTGCTTAGGATTCCCTTTCTTGCTCCATGGCTCAGAAACTGTCTTCTGGTATGAAACTAAGGTGATTGCAGGGCCTACATGATTTGTTTCCTTCTCTCAGGGACCAGAGTCCTGCATTGCCCATTGTCCAGTGTCAGAAAACAGTTACCTTGTATATTGTGTCCAATTTTCTAGTTGTTTATGATAGAAGGGTAAGTCTGGTTCTGGTTATTCCATCACAGCCAGTATTATTTTTATTATCAGAAAGAAAATCTTCAAAAGAATTAACTGTTTTTAAGTATAAATAAAATTTCTGATCTGAGGTTAAAAGCTATAATCTTACCTGTAATGTACTCTGTATTTTTGACTCATAAGTTCAATTTTTAATAAAAAATTTTAGGCTCAGCTTTAGATTACTTGACAGACTTTTATGTCACTGCTAAAATTGTTTGGTAACTGAGAAATTAGCTTAAATCTATTGACTTGGTAACAGATCATAAAGACTTAGAAATGTCTACTCACTTTATTTCAATTTGAATACTATCTTGAGCCAGACTTCTTTTTTTTTGTCTTTTTGAGATAGAGTTTCACTCTTGTTGCCCAGGCTGGAGTGCAATGGCGCGATCTCTGCTCACTGCAACCTCTGCTCACTGTAACCTCTGCCTCCCAGGTTCAAGCAATTCTCCAGCATCATCCTCTCGAGTAGCTGAGATTATAGGCACCCGCCACCATGCCCAGCTAATTTTTTGTATTTTTAGTAGAGATGGGGTTTCACTATGTTGGCCAGGCTGGTCTCGAACTCCTGACCTCAGGTGATCCACCCGCCTTGGCTTCCCAAAGTGCTGGGGTTACAGGCGTGAGCTACCACGCCCGGCCGAGCCAGACTTCTTACTGTTATGGTCTTCATATAGAAAAATACATCTTTCCGGCTGGGCACGGTGGCTTACGCCTGTAATCCCAGCACTTTGGGAGGCCGAGGCGGGCGGATCACGAGGTCAGGAGATCGAGACCATCCTGGCTAACACGGTGAAACCCCGTCTCTACTAAAAATACAAAAAATTAGCTGGGCGTGGTGGCGGGCGCCTGTAGTCCCAGCTACTCAGGAGGCTGAGGCAGGAGAATGGCGTGAGCCCGGGAGGCGGAGCTTGCCGTGAGCTGAGATCGTGCCACTGCACTCCAGCCTAGGCAAGAGAGCAAGACTCCGTCTCAAAAGAAAGAAAGAAAGAAAGAAAAATGCATCTTTCCAAAACAACCAGAGACTGATTTTCCTCGTTAGTGTTCTTAAGACTTTATTCAATCTTCCTTCTCTAAGTGCTTATTTTTCTTGTTGTTAAAGTATTACACAGAGAGAATTACCCAGCTGGCCCAGAGTAAATATTTACACATGCTTAGGTGGAAGAGGTTTTGCCAACACAGTAAGATCATGGAGCAACTTTATCCTCTTTACAAGGTAGGAAGTCTATGAACAGAACCTCTGGGCTATTTTTTTATGTTTTTAAAAGTCACAGCTAAAGATAGAAAAGAAACTAATGGATGTGCCTTCTCGCCTGTTCTACCTATGGCAGAAGGTAATGGTAAAGGTAATCTATTCTTAAGAATAAAATTTGAAGGAAGTTTTGTATGAGAGGAAATGCATTTTTCTTCACAGACTTAGCTTCCTCAGCTTTAGGTAAAAAGTTCAGAAGCGACTCCAGTTATAAGTATCCCTATGCACTGACTCTTTGCTTGGAGTCTGTCTCCTTCAAAGTCCTAAGAATATGACCACTGCCCTTATAAGTCAAATTCAGAATATAGAAGAACTTTGGGATTCAAAGAACCCCTTTATTTAGACCCAAAACAACATTACCCTATGCTTGGAAGCAAATGATACAGAGCATAAGGCTTGCAAATAACAAAGTTCTATCTTTGTATCTCTCTTAAACAGAAACAAGTTGGCTACATTATGCAGGAGTACAATGACGCCCTTCAGAGAGCTGAAAGATTGTCTGTTGCTCGAGAAAACTTCCTCATGGGAAAAAACAATCCTCCTAACTTGGTGACACAGGAAGATCTGACTATTTACACAAAGTGGTTAGTGTGCCACCTGCACTCTCTCGGGACTGTTCACCAGTACCTGCAGGTATGTGAAACACAGTGATGTGATGATGTGGCACCCTTCTAGGGATGATCAGTACATTGTTTTCTCACATCTGTCACTTAGTTTTAGATTGTCACTGTTTCAGGACTCCACCTGCCCTACAAATGACAGAAACATAATGGGTCACTGGATTTCTTCTTTGAAACCTTAGACATCTTTCTCTTTTGAAACTTTATTCTACTGAAATAATTTAGCTTTCTCAAAGATGTCTCTGTTGTACTATTTCATATTCACTCTGTAAGTTCTTGTCTTCATCATCTTGTTCAGGATCTATGCTCTCTGATTTAGATACACTTTTTAAATATTAGGCGATGTTTAATGAGGGTCTAATATGTGCCAGGTACTTGTCCTAGGCATGCAACAAAGATATGGCCTTTGCTGAAAAGTAACTGGGTTCTCGGCTGGTAGGGATATGGGTAAGTAAATATTCAACTGAAATACAACGGGGTAAAAAAGAACAGGATAAGTGTAAGCATAGGGTAAAGAGAGTCACAGAGAGGCTCTAAGTCAGGCTAGAGGCATCAGAAAGGAGTGACATGATCACATTTCCATTTTGGAAAGATTATTGTTTTTCTACCCATATCTTTTCCTACTTCTCTCTGCCTTAGCTCAGAGACACCATCATGCATGGAATTGCCCAAATCGGAAACTGGCTTCGTCCTTTCCCCGCACCCAGCCAGCCACTATGGGCACTGCCTCTGATACATTTCTCACCAGTCACATGGTGTTATAACGATCTGCTTATAAGTCTGGGTCTTTAGTAAACCGTGAGCTCTTTGAGGTTGTATCCTGTCTTATTCCTCTTTGTCTCCCTAGCACCCCACACAGTGCCTTGTCCACTTTGGGTCCTTGATCAAAGTAGACCTGTTTGGAGGTTAAGGCCACTCAGAGTCAGTAACAGTACTAGGTCTCCGAGCTCCAAATGTAGCCCCTTATCATTGGGCAGGTTACTGAGGCTCCACCTCTACTTCTTTTCTTCTCTCCCAAAGCAAAGGGCTGCTCCTGAACCTGAGTCTGGAAGCTTCTGTGAGAATTGTATTGATGTTTGGCCTCTTGGTCTTGCCCTTCTATAGGCCCTCCAGTATTTGCCCATCTCCAAAGTGCTGAGTTTAGCTTTCAACCAAGTCACTGAAGTTGGTCAGAAAAATGAAAATGTCTGTGTCAATGACATTGACCCTGACATTCAGGGTTCTGCATCTCCTGACCCTGTGGATATCAGCATTTCTGGTAAGAAATTAGTCTTCTTTCCCCTCGGGTAATGTGGAGCAAAGAAGATTGTAATTTTAGACTTATGCTGGTTGTCCCATGATCTTGCTAAAAATTGTTCTATATACCGAAAGTTTTTCTCTCCTTAATAAACAAGTCTTAGTTTAATATTTTCAGATGGGAAAAAATAACAAACACTTTTTAAGACATGTTTTAATCTCCGTCTTTATAATTAGCAAGTTAAGAGTGAGAGAAAAAAATGGACTTGAAGTCAGCAGTACTGGGCTCTAGGCTTGTTCCTGTCCTGGCCTCACTGTGGGCCTGCATTTTATCTCCTTGGGCCTCAATTTGGTCATCTCCATAACAAACCTTTCAGAATCAGTGATCTCTAAGGCTCCTTCCAGTTTTCATATTACACAAATCTAAAATAATTTCTTCATCTGAATAAAATTAATGCAGTTTTCCTGCCCTTACCTTGTGTTACAGATGACTAAGAAACCTGTTAAGATTTCTACTCTGAGTGACATTCTTGCTTGGATGCACAGAGTGTCCCGGGAATGCCTGGGAGAGGCAGCCAACCCTGGTTGTGGGGCATCTGAGAAGGCTTCTTGAAGGAGGGGAGTCCAAACTGGGTCCTTAGAGATGAGGGGGAGTTAGCCATGTGAAAACAGCTGAAGGCTCTCACCTTCTTCTAATTTGTTGGATAAATTTATAAATAATGTTCTTCATTTACCAGAAAGCACTATAGGCAATTCTGCTCCAAGCCATTCCCCAAAAGGTCTGTTGGGTTTCTCCTGTAGGCTGTGAGACGGCAAGGAGTCCTTGCTGCCTCCTACAAAAGCCCAGCTCCAAGGATTTGTCAGATCCACCTGGCCAAGTAGGGTGCAGACTATAAATTGTGGCAGAAAATGTTGGGAAAGGAGCAGAATGGGCATCCCATCAGTAGAGGAGCTCCTACTTCTACCTGTCTCAAAGGACTCTCCATTTTCTCTCCCTGACAGTATTCATTGGTCTTAATGCTCTTGATTTTGGTTTTCCTCAGGGCCAATGAGAACAGAAGCTGCTTTTGTCCTCCCCCAACATGCAACAGAAACAGGAGAACTGAAACCTCAGCTGAAGCTCCTGCTCTCCCATTTCAGTATCCCATATGACGTAGAAGAGCTCTGGGACTCTGCTAAGGAAATGGAACTTTTTTCCTTGGTATTTGATACACTCTTTCTTAATACAAATATAGGTGTTCATGAAAGAAAGCACTGGTATTTTCCACAAAGTTGCACCTTTTACTACCAACAATTGTTTCAAGAGTGATCTTGTAAAGTAGTAATAGGTGAAATTTTGATTAGCAGTTAGGAAAAGCTTCCTCTGTAAGAGTAATGGGACTCAAATAGTGAACCCAGAAGGATTTCAGGACTTGTTTTTCTGCAGAACTTAAAGCAAAAGTAGTGTACAGTCTATAGTAGATGATGTAAAGATTTGGCAAATTTGCATGGCAGAGTTGTCAATTATCTAAAGCCCTCTAATTCTCAAAATATATTGCAATAGCTTTCCTTATTGACAAAATGCTTTATATTTAATAGAGGGTACATTGTGTAGTGATGTTTAAAGTCATGCAGTCTTCTCTGCTATAACACAGTGTTGTACTTCCTGAAATGAAAACAACTCATATTATCAAAAGCCATGTTAAAACTTGTTTCAAAGGGGGCCAGGTGTGTGGTTCATGCCTGTAATCCCAGCGCTTTGGGAGGCTGAAGCGGGGTATCACTTGAGCCCAGGATGGGCAGCATAGTGAAAACCTGTCTCAAAAAAAAAAAAAAAAAAAACTTGTTTGAAAGAGAAAAATAGGACTATAGGTAGATAGCTTCAGATTTTTAAAAATATTTGAGATGGAGTCTTGCTCTGTCACCCAGGCTGGAGTGTAGTGGTGCAATCTCAGCTCAATGCAGTCTCCACCTCCTGGGTCCAAGAGATTCTTCTGCCTCAGACACACCTGGCTAATTTTTGTATTTTTGGTAGAGATGGGGTTGCCATATTGGCCAGGCTGGTCTTGAACTTCTGGCCTCAGGTGATCTGCCCGCATTGGCCTCCCAAAGTGCTGGGATTACTGGCATGAGCCACCGCACCTGGCCAAGCTTCAGATTTATAATAACAAAAGTTTCAACAATAACGCTCTAACTGTATATTATTTGCAAGTGTATATATTTGCTAGGTAAAAATAAGAGATTGATGGATCCAAACATGTAAAAATAAGATCTGAATAGTTTTGAATGCTCTTTACGTAAGAAGTAAGCTACTGTCTGTGCTATCACCATTTGCTTGAGTTTGAAATTCCACTTGCATTTCCATTTGTTCCAGCGTAATTATACCAGGATTTTGTGTGTGTGTGTGGGGTGGGGGGAGGTTGTTTTGTTTTGTTTTTAGACAGAGTCTCGGTCTGTCACCCAGGCTGGAGTACAGTGGCGCAATCTCAGCTCACTGCAACCACCACCTCCCAGGTTCAAGCAATTCTCCTGCCTCAGCCTCCCAAGTAGCTGGGATTACAGGCATGCGCCACCATGCCCAGCTAATTTTTGTATTTTTAGTAGAGACAGAGTTTCACTACATTGGCCAGGCTGACCTTGAACTCTTGACCTCAAGTGATCCACCGCCTCGGCCTCCCAAAGAGCTGGGATTACAGGCGTGAGCCACTGCGCCTGGCCCAGCATGATTTTTATTAGTATGTAACACAACCTCTTTAAGCTCACTGGAACCAGTGGTATCACATGTCTTCTTGTTTCCTTGAAGGTGATGATGTTTAGCTTTTGCCTTTCTTTTCATGCCACCAGCAGCACTGTCTCCAGCAGAGTGTTTCTGTGGGAGTGTCCTCCCCTTATTATCATGAAGGATTATGATAGGCAAAACACAGAATCAGAATATGATGGTGTTTAAGAAGAACCAAAATAAATGTAAGTTAATTATAGCCCAGGAGACTATTATTATTATTATTATTATTATTTTTTTTTTTTTTTGAGATGGAGTCTTGCTTTGTTGCCCAGGCTGGAGTACAGTGGCACAATCTCCGCTCACTGCAAGCTCTGCCTCCTGGGTTCACGCCATTCTCCTGCCTCAGCCTCCTGAGTAGCTGGGACTACAGACGTCCACCACCATGCCCAGCTAATTTTTTGTATTTTTAGTACAGATGGGGGTTTCATCATGTTGGCCAGGCTGGTCTCAAACTCCTGACCTCAGGTGATCCACCCGCCTTGGCCTCCCAAAGTGCTAGGATTACAGGCATGAGCCACCACGCCCGGCCCAGGAGACTATTATTAATGATAAACAAGTGAACACAAGTCTGGCGGAGCACTCCAACAAAGCCATGTTGTTCCCAAAGAACAGCTTGTCTCCTTTTTATGATGATAATTTCCACTTTTAATTTTCTTATGATAGTATTATGTGAAATACTAATTGTGTTCCAAGATAACTAGTCACATTACATCAACTTTTTTGCCTAGGAAGAGTTCCTATGTTTAGGTGCTGTTTATTCTGATACTCTAATGCCTAAGAGCAGGGTCAGCAAACTACAGCCCCACTTGTTTTCTTAAAATACGGTTGTTTTGGGATACAGCAGTCTTAGGTTCATTCAGGCTGCTATAACAAAATACCATAAACAGAGTGGCTTCTAAACAACAGAAATTTATTTATTACAGTTCTGGAGGCTGGAAAGTTTAAGATCAAGGTAGTCTGATGTCTGGTGAGGACCCGCTTTCTGGCTCATAGGTGGTGCCTTCTCGCTGTGTCCGCACATGGTAGAAGGGCAAGAGTCTCTCAGGCTTCTTTTATAAGGGCACTAATCCTATTCCTGAAGACTTCACCTTCATGACCCAATCACCTCCCCAAATTCCCATATCCTAATACCATCACTTTGTGGTTAGGATTTCAACACATGAATCTTGTGGGGACACAAACATTCAGACCCTAGCAACAGCCGTGCCTATTCATGTATGTATTTTCTATGGCTACTTTCACACTACAACAGCAGACTTGAGTAGTTGTGACAGAGACCTTGTGGTCAATAAAGGCTAAAACACCTACCATCTGGCCCTTTAAGAAGTTTGCCAACCCAGTCGTAGACCAGCACTGTCTCACTGAACTTCCAGAAGCAATGGATGTGTTCTGCCTTTGCACTGTCCCATGTTAACCACTAGTCACATACACTAATAGTTATCTGAGCACTTGGAATGTGGTTAGCGCAACTCAAGAACTAGATTTCAAATTTTATTTAATTCTAATTAATTCATAATGTTAAACAGCCACATGTTGCTAGGGGCAACAGCATTGGATAGCACAACCTCAGAGGTAGTAGCATTATTACTAGAAGAATCTTCAGCTCTGTGACTCACAAATTTGCTCACTCATTCCAGAAACCTCTGTTGAGGCCCTAGTATGTGTCAGCACTGTGGTAGTTTCTTACTGTGTGTGTACATGTGCACACATGAGTGGTAAAATAACATAACAAAATTTACCATTTTAGCCATTAGTAAGTGTTCAGTTCAGTGGCGTTAAGTACATTCACATTGTTGTGTGGCCATCACCATGTGGTGAATTCTTGACATTCATAGTCTATGCCCTGAATGGGGCTCACCGTGTAGTGAGGAAATCCTGACACAACGTGGCAAGTACAGTGATGAAGGTGCCACCACAGGGGCCCACACTGGAGGGGAAAGAAGGAATGTTCAGCATTTTGACAGTAGGAACCGATGTCGTAGAAAGCACTTGTAGCCTCAGTCTGAAAGTAAGCTATGAAGGGAATAGGTTGAGATGCCTTAAAGAGTTTAACAGGTTCTAGCATCGTCAGGCCTCTGAGAGCAGGATTTATTTAATCCTTATTTAGTCTATAATAGTTTATTGGGTGGTCGGAAAAAGTGAATGCATTTTCAAAGGTGGACAATTTACTTCTCACTTATATTTAGGTTCCAGTTCAATATATATATATATAAATGCATTAATATATTTCCAATCTCTGGAGCAGACATTCAGAACAGGTAATACACACAGTTATGGTAATGAGCTGACTGAGAACATGTGCCACACAGGTATGCCAATTTAAGGTCTTGTCACTATCACAGAGTTGTGTTTTATAAATTAGTTTGATTCCAAGGCTATTTCAAAGACAATCAGTAGCTGTTTTTGAAATTGCCCACTCTCTGAGACTTTTTTTCTGGATTCCACTTCTCACTTCATCCTGTTTAGGTTTCCCAAAAATTTCAAAGCGTCTTCATGGAGCAACAGAGATTGCAAATGTTTCCAGACTATGAAGCTGGAACAGCTAAAGCAGATAATTTGGGTTTGGCAGGACCCAGAATGACCCTGAAAAAGAGAGCCAACTGGATTTCCTTCATAAAGGTAAAGAGACTCGTGGTGATAGTCATCTATCAGTGATGTCAGCAGTGTCACAGTGTCATCTAAGCAGGCTAGGCAACCTGGCAACACCAGGTTTATGTAGTCCCTGTTGTTCCCTCTCCTTAGTGCCCTCAGCAAACTGTCCTCTTTGAATAGGGGAGATGCTTCCCTGTCCTCAAGGGAGGCAACTTAGAGAACCTGGCCTTGTGTGCCACACTGTCCCAGCTTTTTGCCTGCCTTGGCTCTATATCGAAGTTTGCTATGCTAATCTGCCTTCTCTGAAGGTTCTCCAGATGCCTGTACCCCACTCTAATGGGCCCAAACTCCCTGCTTATTACTAATGATCTCAGATACTTGGCAAGAGCTAAGCTTACTATCCAAGGGTGTGATTGACTTGTGTAAATCCAACCGTTGAGTCAAAAACTATTTATTTGGTACATATTGTATATCAGGTGTGGCCGTTCATGCTGGAGATACACAGTTCACAAACAATATGCAAGTAAGCAGACTAAATAAGATGATTTTAGGTAGTGCTAACTATGGTCAATTCTTGTTATTCAAGGTAGTTGTGTTCTGGAAAGTCACCAGGAACACTGAGTTAGCAAATATTGAATCGTTACCCCTAGGGGAAATAGAGTTAGTTCCTGTGAACCTCTCGTCGGAACACTCATCAATACATAACTGTTTTACGTGTGTTTCTGTTTAAAGACATCTTATTTAAAATATATTGTTGATTCATTAATATTGAACTAATGACTAACAGCACTATAATTCATGCCTGAATGAAGCTTATTTAACACATGTATTTTTTCCAAAAGGTACATCACACAGCCTTCTAATGCTTAGGAACATTAGACATTACTTTGGCACTACCCATGGGGACCATTTTCAACAGTAAAATGACCACCAAAAAGCATAAAAATGTGAAGAATGTGGCACTAAATGGACCACAAAAGGATCCTTGTTTGTAATATGCGAGCAGAAACAAGAAGGCAGAGCGTTGCCTTGTTCAAACTGAGTTGAGAATATGCCCATTGAGTGATTCAAATTTTTACCACCCTGCACACGCCTATGAGTGACTGTGAAAACTCTACTAGTATTGAGTTTTGAGTCACAAAAAATGTTAGATAGTAGGCAAAATCACAAACATGGAATCCACAAACAACAAGGATTGATTGTATCATGAAGAAAAGAAAAATCTTGGCCAGGTGCAGTGGCTCACACCTGTAATCCCAGCACTTTGGGAGGCCAAGGTGGGTGGATCACGAGGTCAAGACATCGAGACCATCCTGGCCAACATGGTGAAACCCCCTCTCTACTAAAAAAAAAAAAATACAAAAATTAGCTGGGCGTGGTGGCGTGCGCCTGTAGTCCCAGCTACTTGGGAGGCTGAGGCAGGAGAATCGCTTGAACCTGGGAGGTGGAGGTTGCAGTGAGCTGAGATTGCGCCACTGCACTCCAGCCTAGTGACAGAGTGAGACTCCATCTAAAAATTAAAATAAAATCAAATAAATTTTGTATGACTGTTTTAGTCTATTCAGGCTGCTTTAACAAAATACCATAAACTGGGTAGCTTATAAAGAACAGAAATATATTTCTTACAGTTCTAGAGGCTGGGAAGTCCAAGATCAGGGGGCCAGCATGGTCAAGTTCTGGAAGGTCCTCTTCCAGGCTACAGGCTTCTGCTTCTCCCTGTGTCCTCACATGGTGGAAGAAAAAAGCCAAGCTCCCTCAGGCCTCTTTTGTAAGGGCATGAATACTGTTCATGAGGGCTCTACCATCATGATCTAATCACATCCCCAAATTCTATTACTAATGCCATCACCTTGGGGGTTAGGTTTCAACATTTAAATTTTAGAGGAACACATTCAGACCATAGGAGTGAATCAGGATGGACTGAGAGAAATCAAAGATTGCTCCTAGTTCCATCTAGTGCTTGAGGAACAAGGTAGTCCCTGTAAGGGAAGCCAGACTTTCTGTTTTAGATTGTTACACTTGATATCCAAGAATAGATATCAAAGGAGTAGTTGGATATAATAGGCTGGAGTTTAGGGCTGAGATATAAATTTGAGTGTTAATGGTGTTTACAGCAACAGAACTTATTTTTGAAATACAGTTTATTAATATGAAAGATGTTTTAAATGTGGAGTCACATGGAGTCTGTGGGTGAACTTTCTTTTGCCCTGTAAATAAAGTGCAATGACCAACTCTGATGGATTTAGGGTCCCTGCTGCTTGTGGGTGGTATGGTGTCATCCCAGATAGATCTACTGCATCTTATAGGCCAGGCACCAACAGGAACTGGTGCTGCTGTCTCCTTCAATGGATCTGTGAACCCATGAAGACCCTTTCCAAAAGCTCACTTGTCCTAGCCAACCTAGCACCAAAGCCAGATACCATTTCAGAAGGTCCTTGAATCTCTTTGCTTGCAACTTTTATTGAGAATCATTCTGTTATGTTGTAACTTTATGTGAACATGTTTGTCCACTAGATCAAGCCAAAATGTGATCCATGGCAAAAGAAGCTTTTGACTAAATTAAAAGAACGGAGAAGAACAGATGCATTATTGCAACTCCAAGCAAAGTTTTTGAAGGTGAGAAAATAACCATGTTTCCATGTAGATGTTTGCTAAAATCATTCTCAAAATATGCAATTTTCTTTCCCTTTTTAAAAATGTTGGCATGGATTCACTATGACGGCTTTATTTGAAACTTTTTTTTTTTTTTTGAGACAAGAGTCTTGCTCTGTCACCCAGGCTGGTGTGCAGTGGCGTGATCTCGGCTCACTGCAACCTCTGCCTCCTGGGCTCAAGCGATTCTCCTGCCTCAGCCTCCCTAGCAGCTGGGATTACAGGCGTGCACTACCATGCCCAGCTAATTTTTGTATTTTTAGTAGAGATGGGGTTTCACCATGTTGGCCAGGCTGGTCTCGAACTCTCGACCTCAAGTGATCTGCCCACCTCGGCCTCCCAAAATTGTAGGATTACAGGCGTGAGCCACCATGCCTGGCCTTATTTTAAACTTTATAATCTAATTGCCACACTTTAAAAATCCTGTTAGCTTTCAGTAGAGAATAAAAAATTGTCAAAAAGCTGGACTTTAGGGCCAGGCACAGTGACTCATGTCTGTAATCCCAGCACTTTGGGAGGCCAAGGCAGGAGGATTGTTTGAGCCCAGGAGTTCAAGACCAGCGTAGGCAACAAAAAGAGACCCTGTCTCTACAAATTATTTTCTTTAAAAATTAGCCAGGTGTGGTGAAACACACCTGTAGTCCCAGCTACTCAGGAAGCTGAGGTGGGAGGATTGCTTGAGCCCAGGAGGTCAAGGTTTCAGTGAGCCATGATTGCATACTGCACTCCAGCCTGGGTGAGAGCGTGAGACTCTGTCTCAAACAACAATAACAACAACAAAACAACAACAACAACAAAAACCAAAAACAAAACCCAAAAAACTGAATTTTAGTCCAGCTTTAACATCAACTCCCTGTGATATTTGTCTAGTCATGTAACCTCCTTGAGCCTTAGCTTCTTTATCTGTGAAACAAAATACTCAACTAAATTATTTTTTTAAATATTTTAATTGACAAAAATTGTACATAATTATAGGGTACAGAGTGATATTTTGATACATACAGTATATAATTATCAAATCAAGGTAACTAGCATATCCATCTTCTCAAACATCTATTATTTATTTGCCCTGGGAATATTCAAAATCCCCTTTTCTAATTATTTGAAAATATACAATAAATTATTGTTAACTACAGTCACGTTACAGTGCTATGGAATGCAAGAACTTATTTTCCCTATCTACTGATAATTTTGTATCCTTTAAACAATCTCTCCCTATCCCACCCTCACCCTCTCAGCCTTAATAATCACTATTCTACTTTCTGCTTCTATGAGAACAACTTTTTTAGCTTGTGAAAATGGGTAAGAACATGTGGAGAACCTGAGTAAGAACATGTGTTTACCTTTCAGTGCCTGGCTTATTTCACTTAACATTAAGCCCTCCAAGCTCATCAGTGTTGTTGCAAATGACAGGATCTCATTCTTTTTACGGCCAAATAGTATTCCACTGGGTATATATAACACATTTTCTTTATCCATTCATCTGTTAATGGATACTTTTATCTTGGTTATTGTGAATAGGGCTGCAATAAACATGGGAGTACAGATACCTGTTCAATATACTGATTTCCTTTTTTAAAAATTTATACACCATAGTGAGATTGCTGGATCATGTGGTAGTTCTAGTTATAGGTTTTAGAGGGACCTCCATACTTTTTTCAATAATGGCTATGGTAATTTATAAGTCCAATAGTGTATAAGAGTTGTCTTTTCTCTGCATCTTTGCCAGAATTTGATTTTTTTTGTCTTTTTGTTAATAGCCATTCTAACTGGAATGAGATTATATCACAATGTGGTTTTTGATTTGCATTTGATGATTAGTGATGTTGAGCATTTTTTCATATACTTGTTGGTCATTTGCATACTTTCTTTTGAGAAATATCCATTCAGGATAATTTTCCCATTTCTGGATCAGATTATTTGTGTGTGTGTGTGTGTGTGTGTTTAGTTTGAAATAATCCCACTTGTCTATTTTTGCTTTTGTTGTCTATGCTTTGGAGATTATATCCATAAAATATTTTCCCAGACCAATGTCCCGAAGTGTTTCTCCTTATAGTTTCTTCTAATAGTTTTATAGTTCAGAGTCTTATATTTAAATCTTTAATCCATTTTGAGTTGATTTTTGTATATGGAGAGAGAAGGGTCTTGTTTCATTTTTCTGCATATCCAGATATCCAGTTTATCCAGCACCATTTATTGAAGAGACTGTTCTTTCCCCAATGTATGTTTTTGGTGCCTTTGTTAAAAATCACTTGACTATAAATGTGAGGATTTATTTCTGGGTTCTCTATTCTGTTTCATTGATCCATGTACCTGTTTTTATGCCAGTACCATGCTGCTTTAGTTACAGTATATTTATAGTATATTTTGAAGTCAGATAATGTGATGCCACCAGCTTTGTCCTTTTTGATCAGGATTACTTTGGTTGTTTGGGTCTTTTGTGGTTCCGTACACATTTTAGGATTATTTTTTCTATTTCTGTGAAGAATGTCAGTGGTGTTTTGATAGGGATTGCTTTGAATCTGTGGATCAATTTGGGCATGGTCATTTTTAACAATATTAATCTTTTCAATCTATGAACATGGTATTTCTTTCCATTTTTTGTGTTTTCTTCCATTTCTTTCATTGGTACTTCGTAGTTTTTATTGTAGAGATCTTTCACCTGCGTGATTAATTTTATTCCTACATAATATTTTTTATAGCTATTGAAAATGTAATTGCTTTCTTGGTTCCTTTTTCAGCTAGTTTGTTATTGGTGTATAGAAATGCCAATAATTTTTGTATGTTGATTTTGTATCCTGAAATTTTACTAAATTTGTCTGTCAGTTCTAAGAGTTTTTGGCAAAGTCTTTAGGTTTTTCCACATATAAGATCACATTGTCTTCAAAAAGACAATTTGACTTCCTTTTTTCCAATTTGAATGCCCTTTGTTTTTAGTTTTGCCTAGTTGCTCTGGCTAGGACTTCTAGTACAGTGTCAAATTGTAGTGGGGAAAGTAGGCACATTTATATTGTTCCAACTATTAGAGGAAAAGCTTTCAACTTTTCCTCATAATGTTAGTTGTAGGTTTGTCATATGTAGACTTTATAGTGCTGAGGTAAATTTCTTCTATGCCTAATTTGTTGAGAGTTTTTATCATGAAGGGATGTTGAATTTTATCAAATGCTTTTTCTGTGCCTATTGAAATGATCATGTATTTTTGTTCTTCATTCTCTTTGTGTGATGTATCAAGTTTATTGAGTTGTGTATATTGAATCATCCTTGGATCCCTGGGATAAATCTCACTTGATCATGGTGTATTAATCTTTTGGTGCGCTGTTGGATTTGGTTTACTACTGTTTTGTTGAAGATTTTTGCATCTATGTTCATCAGGAATATCAGCCTGTAGTTTTCTTTTTTGTTGTTCTGTCCTTGTCTGGGTTTTGTATTAGGGTAATATTGGCCTTGTAGAATGAATTTGGAAGAATTCCCTCCTTTTCATGTTTTTGGAGTAGTATAAGAGGAATCCACGTTAATTCTTTAAAAGTTTGGTAGAATTCGGCAATGAAGTCATCCCGTTCTTGGCTTTTCTTTGTTGAGAGACTTTTTATTACTGATGCAGTTGTGTTCCTTGTTATTCATCTGTTCAGGTTTTCTACTTCTTCCTGGTTCAATCTTGATAGGTTGCATGTGTCCAGAAGTTTACCCATTTCCTCTAGGTTTTCCAATTTGTTGGCCTATAGTTGTTTATAATAGTCTTTAATGGTCCTTGTATTTTTTTTTTTTTTTTTTTTTTTTTTTTTTGAGACAGAGTTTCGCTCTTGTTGCCCAGGTTGGAGTGCAATGGCGCAATCTTGGTTCTCCACAACCTCTGCCTCCCGGGTTCAAGCAATTCTCCTGCCTCAGCCTCCCGAGTAGCTGGGATTACAGGCACCTGCCACCATGCCTGGCTAATTTTGTATTTTTAGTAGAGACGCAGTTTCTCCATTTTGGTCAGGCTGGCCTCGAATTCCCGACCTCAGGTGATCCACCCACCTCAGCCTCCCAAAGTGCTGGGATTACAGGTGTGAGCCACTGTGCCCGGCCTAGTCCTTGTATTTCTGTGGTATCAGTTTTAATGTCTCCTCTTTCATTTTTAATTTGATTTATTCAGATTTTTTTTTGTTAGGTAGTCTAGCTAATGGTTTTTCAGTTTTGTTTATCTTTTTAAAAAGTCAGCTTTTTGTTTCATTGATCTTTTGTATTGTTTTTAGTTTTTAATTAATTTATTTCTGCCCTGATTTTTATTATGTATTCCCTTCTACTTATATTGGATTTGGTTTGTTCTTGCTTCTTTAGTTCCTTGAGGTGCATCAGTAGGTTGTTATTTTCAAAATTTACTACTTTTTGGTGTAGGTGTTTGTTGCTATAAACTTCCTTCTTATACTGCTTTTGCTGTATCCGATAGGTTTTGGTATGTTATGTTTCTTTTCTTTTTTTTATTTTTATTTTTATTTTGAGATGGAGTCTCACTCTGTCACCCAGGCTGGAGTACAGTGGCGTGATCCTGGCTCACTGCAACCTCCACCTCCCGGGTTCAAGTAATTCTCGTGCCTCAGCCTCCTGAGTAGCTGGGGTTACAGGTTCCTGCCCCCAAGCCTGGCTAAATTTGTATTTTTGGTAGAGATGAGGTTTCAGCATTTTGGCCAGGCTGGTCTTGAACTCCCGACCTCAGGTGATCTGCCTGCCTTGGCCTCCCAAAATGCTGAGATTACAGGTGTGAGCCACCACGCCTGGCCAGCATGTTGTGTTTCTATTTTCATTAGTTTCAATACATTTTTAAAATTTGCTTTTGAATTTCTTTATTGATTTGTTGGTCATTCAGGAGCATGTTGTTTAATTTCCATGAGTTTGTGCCGTTCCCAAAGTTTCCCTTGTTATTGATTTCTAGTTTTATTCCATTGAGGTCTGAAAAGATACTTAATATAATTTTGATTTTTAAAAAATTTTTTGAGTCTTTTTTTGTGGCCTAACATTTTGTCTATCCTAGAGAGTGTTCCAGGTGCAGATGAGAAGAATATGTATTCTGTAACTGTTGGTTAAAATGTTCTGTAAATGTCT
Source organism: Pan paniscus (assembly GCF_029289425.2). Classification (NCBI taxonomy): domain Eukaryota; kingdom Metazoa; phylum Chordata; class Mammalia; order Primates; family Hominidae; genus Pan; species Pan paniscus. Next base: position 129,220,082 of record NC_073254.2, read on the forward strand.
ATTAGGTCCATTTGTTTATAGTGCAATTTAAGATTGATATTTCTTTGTTGAATTTCCATCTAGATGATTTCTCCAGTGCTGAGTGTGGGGTATTGAAGGCATCAACTATTATAGTATTGGAGTCTATCTCTCCCTTTAGATCTAATAATATTTGGTTAAATATCTGGGTGCTCTGGTGTTGGGTGTATATATATTTATAATTACTATATACTCTTGCTGAATTGATCCCTTTGTCATTATTTAATAAACTTTATCTCTTTTTACCGTTTTTGACTTAAAATCTATTTTATCTGATGTAAGTATAGCTACACCTGCTCACATTTGGCTTCCATTTGCATGGAATGTTTTTTTCCATCCCTTTTTTTTTTTTTTTTTTTTTTAGTTTATGTGTCTTTACAGATGAAGTGAGTTTCTTCTAGGCAGCATATAATTGGATCATTTTAAAAAATCAATTCAGACGGTCTATGTCTTTTAATTGGGGAATTTAAACTATATTCAAGGTTATTGTTGATAGGTGAAGGCTTACTCATGTCATTCTCTTAGTTGTTTTCTGGTTGTTTCATATAGTCTTTGTTCCTGTTTCCTTTCTTATTGTTTATATTTTCAGTTTGGTGGTTTTCTGTAGCAAAAAGATTTGATTACCTTCTCTTTCTTATGTGTATCTGCTCTATCAGTAACTTTTATACTTTTGTCTGTTTTCATGAGGGTAGTTATTGTCCTTTCACTTCCAGATGCAGGACTTCTATATTTCTTGCGAAGCCAGTCTAGTGATGATAAATTCCCCATTTTCTCCTTGTCTGGGAAAAACTTTATTTTGCCTTCATTTCTGAAGGTTAACTTTGCTAGGAATAGTACTCTTGACTGGCAGTTTTTCTTTTCTTTCAGCACTTTAAATATATCATCCTATTTTCTTCTGGTCCGTAAGGTTTTGCTGAGAAACCTCTGTTAGTCTGATGGAGATTCCATGATATGTAACTTGACACTTTTCTCTTGCTGTTTTTAGAATTTTCTCCTTTGCTTTGACTTTTGACAGTTTAACTATAATGTGCCTCAGAGAGGGCTTTCTGGGTTGAATTTGGGAACTTTTGAGCTTACTAGATATGGATATCCATATCTCTCCTAAGACTTGGGAAGATTTCAGTGATTATTTTATTATGTAGGTTTTCTATGCCTTCTTCCAGCTCTTCTCCTTCTGGAATTCCCATAAAATGAATATTTGTTTACTTAATGGTTTTATATAAATCGTTTAAGCTTTCTTCATTTTTTTCTTTTTTGTCTGGCTGGATTATTTCAAAAGACCTTCAAGTTCAGAAAATTTTTCTTCTGCTTGATCTAGTCTATTGTTGAATTTCTCAATTGTATTTCGTATGTTATTCACTGAATTCTTTAACTCTAAGATCTCTGTTTGGGTCTTTTTTATATCGATCTCTATTGAGTATGTTATTTATTTATTTTTTATTTGTTTTTGAGACAGAGTCTTGCTTTGTCACTTAGGCTGGAGTGTAGTGGCACAATTAGAACTCTCACTACAGCCTTGAACTTCTGGGCTCAAATGATCCTCCCACCTCAGCCTCCCAAGTAGCTGGGACTATGTGCATGTACTACCACACCTAGCTAATTTTAAAAATGTTTAGTAGAGACAAGATCTCACTGTGTTGCCCAGGCTGGTCTTGAACACCTGGACTCAAGCAATCCTCCCACCTCAGCCTCCCAAAGTGCTGGGATTACAGGTATAAGCCACCATGCCTGGCCAGATTTTTCATTTAGATCATGAATTATTTTTCTGATTTCATTGAGTTGTCTATCTGTTTTCTCTTGTATCTCACTGAGTTTTCTTAAAATAATTATTTTGAATTCCTATCCAGGCATTTTATAGATTGCCTTTTCTTTGGGGTCTGTTGCTAGATACTTACCATGTTCCTTTGGAGGGGTCATGTTTCCTTGCTTTTTTGCTTCTTGTATTATCACATTGATATCTGCATATCTGGTGGAATGGGTGCCTCTTCCAATTTTATGGGGTAGCTTTTATAGGGATACATTTTCCCCATAGATGTGTCCTATAGTGTTGGTTAGGTAAGGATGCTTTAGTTTTGGTTCTGGATGGGTACAGTAGACTAGACTCTGTGTGATTTCTTTGGCTGTATTCAGTGTCTGCAAGTACCTTACCGGCCTAGGCTCTGGGTATTTGTGAAGGCAGTGGTGTGGCTTTGCTTGGGGTAAGGGCCACCAAGTGGGCCAATTCTTAGGTTCTGGAGGGCACACAGTGGGCATGGCATCTCTGCTGGTTGCAGGGTTGGTGTTGCAGGCACCAGTCAGGCTGGATGTTGGTTCCTGGGATACTGGTGTAGTACATGGTGGCTCTGCCACTGGAGGAGATGGGTTTGCTGGCAGCTGTAGGCACCAGGTGGACCAGTCATTGGTCCCTGGGGAGCCTGCACCTAAGTGATACTTTTATTTTGGTTAAAAAAAAAGTAACATAAAATTTACCATCTTAACCATCTTTAAGTACAGTACGTCCTCATTGAACGCCATTGATAGATTCTTGGAAACTGCAACTTTAAACAAAACAACGTATAAGAAAAATCAGCATTTTTTCTCATCAACATTACAATAAAATGATATTGAATAAAATGATGTTATCTGAGGACCTGCTCTACATTGTTTTGCTTAAAGTTGTGGTTTCCAAGAACCTATTGATGACATTAAATGAATATTTACTGTATACCATTCAGGGATACAGAAAATGTATCCCTATAAAAGCTACCCCATAAAATTGGAAGAGACACCCATTCCACCAGATACACAGATATCAATGTAAGAATACAAGAAGCGTCCAGGCACAGTGGCTCACACCTGTAATCCCAACACTTTGGGAGGCCGAGATAGGTGGATCACCTGAGGTTGGGAGTTCGAGGCCAGCCTGACCAACATGGAGAAACCCCGTCTGTACTAAAAATACAAAATTAGCTGGGCATGATGATGCATGCCTGTAATCCCAGCTACTCGGGAGACTAAGGCAGGAGAATCGCTTGAACTTGGGAAGCAGAGGTTGTGGTGAGCTGAGATAGCACCATTGCCCTCCAGCCTGGTCAACAAGACCGAAACTCCATCTCAAAAAAAAAAAAAAAAGATTACAAGAAGCAAAAAAGCAAGGAAACGTGACACCTCCAAAAGAACATGATAATTGTGGCATTGAATACATTCATAATGTTTCACAATATATCTCCAGGATGTTTTTATCTTGCAAACTTAAACTCTATACCCATCAAACAACTCTTATTTTCCCTTCCTCCCAGCTCCTGGCAACCACCATTCTACTTTCTTTTTCTATATGTTTGGCTACTTTAGATACCTCATATAAGTGGAATCATGCAATATTTGTCTTTGTGGTTTATTTTACTTAGTATAATGTCCTCAAGATTCATCCATGTTGCAGTGTGTGTCAGAATTTCCTTCCTTTTTTCAAGGCTGAATAACATTCCCTTATAAGTATATACCACATTTAAAAAAATCTATTCATCTGATATGAGGATTTGGGTTGCTTCCACCTTTTGGATATTGTCAATACTGTTGCTATAAATATGGATGTGCAAATACCTCTTCAAGATCTTGCTTTCAATTCTTTTGGATATATATCCAGAAGTACAATTGCTAGATCACATGGTAATTTTATTTTATTTTATTTTTTTAGGAACCACCATACTGTTTTCCATAGCATTTGCACCATTTTACAATCCCACCAACAGTGCACAAAGGTTCCAGTTTTGCCACATCTTCACCAACACTGGTTATTTTATGATTTTTAATAGCAGCCATTCTAATGGGTGTGAGGTGAAATCTTACTGCGGTTTTGATTTGAGTTTCTCTGATGATTAGTGATGTTGAGCATCTTTTATATGCTTCTTAGCCATTTGTATATCATCTTTAGGTAATATCTATTCAAATCCTTTGCTTATTTTTTCTTTCATCTTTCTTTTTTTTTTTTGTAATTGACTGCCTATTTTTAAATCAGTTTATTTGATTTTTTCTTGTTGAGTTGCAGTTCTTTTTGAGACAGGGTCTCACTCTGTTACCCAGGCTGAAGTGCAGTGGTGTGACCTTGGCTCACTGCCACCTCCTCCTCCTGGGCTCAAGCGATCCTCCCACGTTAGCCTCTCAAGTAGCTGGGATTACAGGTGCACACCACTACACCAGGCTAATATTTTGGTATTTTTTTGTAGAGATGGGGTTTTACCATGTTTCCCAGGCTGGTCTTGAACTCCTGGGCTCAAGCAATCCACCTGCCTTGGTCTCCCAAAGTGCTGGGATTACAGGTGTGAACCACTGCACCCAGCCTGGAGTTCTTTATGTATTCTGGCTATTAGCCACTTATTGGATATATAATTTGCAAAACTTTTCTCCCATTATATAGGTTGACTCTTCGTTTCAATTGATTTGCATCCTTTGCTGCACAAAAGTTATTAAATTTGGTGTCATCCTATTTGTCCATTTTTGCTTTTGTTGCTTCGACTTTTGGTGTTATATTCAAGAAATGGTTGCCAAATTTAATATCATGAAGCATTTCCCCTATGTTTCCTTCCAAGAGTTTCATAATTGTAGGTCTTACATTTAGATCTTTAATTCATTTTGAGTAATTTTTGTATGTGGTATAATGATAAAACTTTATTATTTTGCATGTGGATATTCAGTTTTCCCAACACCATATATTGAAGACATTGTCCTTTCCCCATTGAGTGGTCTTGGCACCCTTAACCATATATGTGAGAGTTTATTTCTAGGCTTTCTACTCTATTCCATTGGTCTACCTGTCTCTCTTTATGCCAGTACCATACTGTTTTGATTACTATATCTTTGTAATATTTTTTGAATTCAGGGAGTGTAAGTTCTTCAACTTTGTTCTTTTGGAAAGTTGTTTAGCTGTTTGGGGTCCCTTGAGATTTCATATAAATTGTAGGATGAATTTTTCTATATCTGCAAGAAATGTCTTTGGAATTTTTATAGAGATTGAAATAAATGATCTTTGAGGTTCTTTGTGATATTAAAGTGATGTAGTATATATGTATCACTTAAGTAGCAATTCAGTTCTGGAATTATTATTAAATTCTTTACCTCCAGATGAGAAGAAGGGACATTTATTCAGCTCCTTCTACATGGTAGGCATTATTGCAGCACTCTGGGTAGAGACATCATTAGTATTTTTGTTAGGTTGACTTGCCCTGCTCTGCATGGAAAAGCCAGGATTCCTGCAGAGATACAAGCCCAGGTCTGTGTCCTTATAAAGCTTGTGCTCTTCTTGTGCTACACTTCTGTGCCCTCCTCCATTGTCCAGAAGCTTCCTAACAGTTGACAGAGTTTGCACCCAATGCTGATGGGTGTTTATCTTTTCACTGATGTCACAACAGTTGTGGGAGTACCACCTGCTATTGTCTTTAGGGGATTGTCACATAATTTTTAAATGAGCTACTATGTATATTTGAATACTTACAGTGCTAAATGGACAAACATATTTGGGGAATCATGATGCTGGACTTTAATTTTATTTTTTAATTGAATAAAGTCCTACCTAAATTTTCTTCCTTGTTCACGTGTATGTGACCAAAGTCTTGCTGAGAAAAAGGGAATATGCTTCTCATAACCATTCCTTCTCTTCTCTATTCTCCCTGAGATTTCCAACCCTGAGCGAGTAATGCAAGTGCTCCAAGATCACGCTGCAAAGACAGTCATGCTGGCTCCATATCATCCATCTTTTGTGGCTTCCCAAGGTTTGCATCAGTGCAATTATGACCAAGTCTGGGAGAATATTTACAACATCAACCTCTGTCAGGTACTACAGGAAGAAATAACCAATATGCCCTTTTATGCAACTTGCTACCTGTGTGTAGCCCTTAGACATTTACTTTGGTAGTTTTTCTGACACCCTTCCCATGAAAATCTCTATCATCTAGCCAGGTTTATTTTCATTATAAGAAAGATTAAGTGCTCATTAAAAAGAAAGATATAAAGAAGTATAACATAAGATGTTATTCCTACAAGGACAGATACTTAAACCAGTAAATGCCAGTGCAAGGCTGTACATCCAAGGGCTAAGCAACCAATGAGTTGGACAGTTATTAAATATCGTATTTAGAAAGTGGTCCCCAAAGCGTAGATTCTATTGGGGAAAGCCTCTTGAAGGAGAGGAAATTGAGCTGGGTTTGAAGGAAGCATAGGACTTACGGAAGTGGTGGGGAGGAAAGTAGGGAGTGCATTCTAGGAGGTACAGCATGAAGAGCATGCTGAGGAGATACTGGATGTGATATAGTGAGAGCCAGCTTAGTTGAGTCGAAGATTCATGTGGAAATACAGTGAAAAGAAAGGATGTTTGTTTATTTGTCAGGGGAGGTGCTGGTTGTGAATGCTCATGCATTCCAGACAAAAGAATCTGTGCTTTTTCCTATAAGGAAAATATTTCATACAAAGGCATATGTTTAAGGAAAAATAATGTGACAGCAAAATGTTAGTTGGACTGAAAGAGGGAGTGTTTGGAGACAAGGAAGCCAGTTACGTAGCTGCTGCACAGGATAGGCATGAGGTTTGGAAGTGAAAAGAAGTTTATTCACAAAGCTGGTGTATACTTGTCTTTACAATGTTACCATAACATTTTTGAAGCTTTCATCTGCTATTATTTGTCACTCTAAAAGAAGAGTTTCGTTTCATTTGTCTATTTAAGTTGGGAAGGCCTAAATATGTTTATAGTCTAAGGGGAGGAAGCAGTAGAGAAGAGGAGACAGAAGATATGAAAAGGGAAATGTGAGAAACAGATGACCCTGGGGAAGAGGAGGCGATGGGATGAAGAAACCAGATGGAGGAGTAATTTTGAGAAATCAAGAATGACATCCCTTCCCTTGAGGTGAATGGGATACATAGAATTTTCAGGTGCAAAAAGGTAAGATATGGGTGCTCCTGACTGGCCCTGGCTGTCTCAGAGAGAGGGAGGAGGCAGAGCTCATCTGCATTAGTGAAGTGGACGGCAAGAGCTACACGTGAGGAGGTGCATGGCTATGAGAAAGACCACAGGACCATCAGTAAGAGGAAAATACATGAATGACTGCATAGTCAAGAGGCCCCTGGTAAAACACAATGCTATGAATTTGTAGTGAGCCCCTTTTGTATAAATTCTATTCGTTTCACCCCTAAACATGATTGTAGAGTGCCTGAAAATTGTATAAAATCAAAGTTGAGAGGAAGTTGAGTAAATGCTGGAGAAAGAAGTATAGTCACGGTCCATTATCCCAGGCTGGATATGGGGGAAAGTGAGACCTCAAGGTATCCAGTAAGTTATAGATTAGTTGGGAGCACACACACACACTCACACACACACATGCACACACACACACACACCCCTTTTATAACTGTTCAATTTGTTTGAGCAAGGATCTAGAGATCTAATGAGAAATGAGTTGGCCACACAGATCAGGAGCAGAGGCAACATATCATAACATGGATCTCCCAGGCCCCTGAATTTCCCGACAGGGTATGCAACTACCAGTGACACACTCCTTGGCTAGCATCCTGCCAGAGTTGAAAAAATAGCCACATTTTTCCTATCCCATTGCCGTTTTACAACTGAAGTTTGTATCACCATTCAGGAAGACCTTACACGAATAAGGAGATATTAAGAAAACATTGACTCTCCTGTTCCTGAACCAAACATAGAGGATATAGGGTAGAGGAGAAAGGAGTGAGAAGGCAGAGTCTGTCCCAGTGTCTTGGAACCGTGTCTTTGCTTCTGAGATCCTGAACAGTTTACTTATTTTTATTTTTATCTTTATTTATTTATTTATTTTTGAGACAGAGTCTCACTCTGTCACCCAGACTGGAGTGCAGTGGTGCGATCTCAGCTCACTGCAACCTCTGCCTCCCGGGTTCAATGGGACCACAGTCGTGCACCACCACCTCTGGCTAATTTTCTTTTTTTTTTGAGACAGAGTCTCGCTCTGTTGCCCAGACTGGAGTGCAGTGGCACGATCTCACTCACTGCAAGCTCCGCCTCCTGGGTTCATGCCATTCTCCTGCCTCAGCCTCCTGAGTAGCTGGGACTACAGGCGCCCACCACCACACCTGGCTAATTTTTTGTATTTTTAGTAGAGACAGGGTTTCACTGCGTTAGCCAGGATGGTCTTGATCTCCTGACCTTGTGATCCACCCACCTCAGCCTCCCAAAGTGCTGGGATTACAGGTGTGAGCCATGGCGCCCGGCCACCTCTGGCTAATTTTCATATTTTCAGTAGAGATGGGGTTTCTCCATGTTGGCCAGGCTGGTCTTGAACTCCTGACCTCAAGTGATCCACCCACCTCAGCCTCCCAAAGTGCTAGGATTACAGGCGTGAGCCATCATGCCCAGACTTGGACAGTTTACCTCTTGATGCAGATGTAATAAACATCCTTTACCTGGGGAGTTATGGTATTAACATCTGAGGGCCATCAGCACAAGTCTGTTTTCCTCCTTGAGTGAGAGAATAAAGGGAATTAAATTCTGGAGGTCCATAAAGAGGTGAGAGGAGATGAATAAGAGTGAGGAGAGGGCCAGGCACAGTGGCTCATGCCTGTAATCCCAGCACTTTGGGAGGCCGAAGTGGGTGGATCACAAGGTCAGGAGATCGAGACCATACTGGCTAACATGGTGAAACCCTGTTTCTACTAAAAATACAAAAAATTAGCCAGGCATGGTGGCACGCGCCTGTAGTCCCAGCTACTCGGGAAGCTGAGGCAGGAGAATTGCTTGAACCCTGGAGGCGGAGGTTGCAGTGAGCCGAGATCATGCCATTGCACTCCAGCCTAGGCGACAGAGTGAGACTCTGTCTTAAAAAAAAAAAGAAAGAGTGAGAAGAGGTCGGAATCAAAGGAGGAGGGAGTCAGAGATAAAGAGCTTCATGTTTGAAATTATGGAGAAACGGTCAGGTCTAGGGTGTGGCCTGACCACTGGGAAGCTGAGTTGTAGAACTGCCCACAGGCACTTAGGGGACAAAGGGGGTTACCTCTGTAGGACCACTGTGCCAGTGAAAAGCAGAAAGTAAACAGTGACAGTAGGAGATGGTGGCTCAGGTAAGTGTTGAGTAGTAGAAAACACCAAGCTAGGGCAACCGTGTAAGAAACTGGTGGAAATGGAAGCAGGGAAAGCTCCTGCTTCTCCTCCCAGCCGTGCAATGGAGGGGACAACTAACACTTTCTGCTCTCACTGCTTTCTTCCCCTTGTGGAGGAGATGGAGATTCAGGTACTGATAGGATGCAGTCTGTGCTTTCACCAAAGTCTGTTTTGAATGCAATTGCCCAAATAATAAAAAGAAAAGAAAACCACTTCCTCTAGCTATTTACTGACATATAAATGTTGTTCTTGGAATCTTGGAATTCCCCAAAGGGAGAAAAATATCAGCACTGCATTTTCAAGTTGACTTACGGTAAATAGACCATAGAGAGACTAATAATACCTGTAGATCTTCAGATTCCAGAGATGGGGCATGAGGGGAGACATACAGCACACACACAAATCACTGTACAAATTAGGATCATGAAGTTTTCCATTTTCTCATTCATTCATTCATTCATTCCATGATTATTACATGGATATTGCCTTTGTGTCAGGAACTGTACTTGGGTTAGGGGATGAAACAGACCCAGTCCCTGCCCTGAGAGCAACATACAATAAACAAGTGAACAAAGAAGTAAACCTACATCTCTAACTTGTGAGTGCCATGAAGAAAACAGGGGGCAGAGAACAATAAGTGGAGGGGAGCACCCTCTGACAGAGTTCAGCCAAATCTTGGGGTGGGAGGATTGAACTGAATTTAATGAATGAGAAGGAGGCAGCCATGCAAAGAGCCTGGAGAAGAGAAGAATTGCCTTCCTTTCCTTTCCCTTCCCTTCCCTTCCCTCCCCTCCCCTCCCCACCCCTCCCCTCCCCACCCCCCTCCCCTCCCCTCCCCTCCCCCTCCTCCTCCCCTCCCCTTCCCCTCCCCTCCCCTCCCCTTCCCCTCCCCTCCCCTTCCCCTCGCCTCCTCTTCCTCTCCCCTTCCCCTCCCCTCCTCTCCCCTTCCTCTCCCCTCCCCTTCCTTTCCCTCCCCTCCCCTCCCCTCCCTTCCCTTTCCTTTTTTCCCTTTCTTAAAACCAGTGCTATTTTCTGTTCCAAAGCAAAGAACAGAAAATAGTACTGGGTTTAAGAATAGAAATTCCAAGGCAACAGCCAGTATTTTCTAGTTTTCTTCACATTTTCCCATGGATGGCACTTTGTAACCTCCTGGAGTATTTCTGCTTTGGTCAAGAGCCACTTTATACTGTATCAGTGCCCCACTGGTAGCACATAGCCATTCTGGATGTTAAATGCTAATCAAATCAGATTAGGATTAAGTAAAAATGTGGCAGCTAGGAGGAGTTACAGGAATGTGAGTATGAATCTTAAAGCTGTGTTACTATTTTGCAAACATGTAGCAGTCAAGTGTGGATTTTAGCATCTGTATGCTGGTCAGCATCTTGATTCTGAATTTGGCAAGTGGCAACCAATACCTCATGACAGATAAGTTTCTTAAAGGGCCTTCTGCATAAAGAAAAACAAACTTCATAGGACGACTGTCTGTCCATTTTGGCATCTCTGAGAGAATGAATATAATCACTAATTGTAGCACAACTTCAGAACAGTTTCTGATCAGTTCTCACTGAATGCCATTCACCAGTAACCTTTCCTTTTTTGTTTTGTTTTGTTTGTTTTTGACAGGGTCTTACTCTGTTGCCCAGGCTGAAGTGCAGTGGTGCGATTTCAGCTCATTGCAGCCTTTGCCTCCTGGGTTCAAGTGATCCTCCTGACTGAACCCCCTGAGTAGCTTGGACTACGGGTGGGTGGGCGCACACCATCACTACCAGCTATTTTTTTTTTCTTTCTATAGAGACAAGGTTTCACCATGTTGCCCAGGCTGGTCTCGAAGCAATTCACCTGCCTGGGCCTCCCAAAGTGCTGGGGTTACAGGCATGAGCCACTGTGCCCGGCCCCCCTTTCCTTTAGGGAGTTTTTTTTTTTTAATTTATTTTGAAATAGTTTGAGATTTACAGAAAAGCTGCAAAGACAGTACAAAGAGTTCCCGTATACCCCTACTCAGTTTCTTATATTATTGACATCTTACATTGTAGTGATACATTTGTCATACCCAAGGAACCAACACTGGTACATTACTGTTAACTAAACTAGGCTTCATCTGGATTTCACTAGTTTTTCCATTAATGTTCTCTTTCTGCCCCAGGATCCTATCCAGGATGCCATGTTACATTTAATCATCGTGCCTCCCCCACCTCCCCTGCTCTGTGACAGTTCCTCAGTCTTCTTTGTTTATCATGACATTGACAGTCTTTAGGAGTACCAGCCCCGCAATCTGTAGACCTTTGCCTAATTTGAGTTTGCCTGATATTTTCTCATGGTTACACTGGGGTTATGGGTTTAGAAGAAGAAGAATATCACAGAGGCTAAGTGTCCTCACCACATCCTATTCGGGGAACATGATATCAACATGACATCATGGCTGATGTTAATCTAGCTCACTTGGTTAAGCTAGTGGTGATTGCCAGATTTCTCCACTGAAGTTACCATTTTTTTCTTTAAGGAGTTTTTAAAAATTAAGTTTAAATCATAGAAGTAATAAATAAATGTCTTCTCCTTGTAAAAAGTTGAAACATTACTGAAAAGTTAAATTCCCCTTTAACTACTCCCTGCTGCCCATCCTGCTCCCCATTCCACCTCCTTAGAGGCAAACACGGTTATTGCTTTGAGCCTTTTCAATGCATTTACATGCATACATATGTCCCCATAAAATATATATAGGATAAGTTTGCATTTGAGGTTTTTATATAAATGATATATCATACTATATGAATATCTTTCTGCAACCCAACAATATGTCTTGGAGATCTGCTGTTCTTTTCAATGGCTGAGTTGTATTTTATTGTATACTACAGATTACACCCCGGCTAGGCCTGTGTAGAACCTCTGGAACCTGTAATTGTTAGATCAAGTTACTCATGTTCACAAAAAAAGCACATTTATTAAAATGGCTATGTATAGACATTGCACACTACTATTGACCATCGTATTTTCAAAGATAAGGTTTAAATTGGTCACTGTTTTTTTAACCTCATGGAGGAGTAAAGCAGCAGAAAACACCACATCCAGGTTGCAGTGTCGGGGGGCAGTGGTAGAGCCCTTCCTTTGCCTCTTCCCACTGACCACACCAAGGAGGGGAGGTGCTCCCCTGCATTTCCAGAGGTAATGTGATGTAGTGAGAAGAAGGTGTGCTCGCACAGAAATGGTGGTGTAGACAGTAGCTCCGATGTGCAACATATTCAGCGAAACACAAAACACCCTTTTCCTGGTTCTTCTCATCAAATTCAATAAAATATTTACTTTAAAAATTTTCTGATGATAATAGTGGCATGTGTTTAACACAGAAAACTTGGGAAATATAGAAAAATACAAGAAAGAAAACTAAAATCACCCCTTGTTGTACCATCCAGAATAACAACAGTATTATTAATATTTGGTATATATCCTTCTGGACTTTGTTTCAGTGGATAAACCCATGTAAGCAGCAGAGATGTTCTGGGTGTGGGGAATACATAACAGTCTTACTTTTCCTACCTACCTCCCACTTCATTCCCCCTGCCAACTTCCCGGAAGAAAATGAGATTTGCAATCAGCAGAAATCTCAGAACTGTCTAAACACATGAACTCGGTCATGCTGACAAAGAGCCGCAGGCAGTAAAGGTCAGCAGATTTCCACACCCAGGCCGGGAGAATGAACACAGATGGGGTTGCCCTGCTGCTTACCTGCACCGTCTCCAGTACGCTTAGGGGTCTATGCTTCTGGACTTGGTATTTCTTAAGCAGTTTCCTTTTGTGGGATGTTGTTGGTCCTTTTTCCTGGAGGGTGCTGGGTGCTCTCCTTTTCCTGCTCCAGCTGATCGGTGCTCCCTTCCTTTTTCCCAGGCCACCTGCAGGTCCAGCAGTACTTCTGTGGTTTGTTCAGTCAGTCCTTCAAATGTCTTCCACTGTAACTTGATGTCACTTTCTGTCCTGTCCTATGTAATTCTGGGTAATTTTAGAAGCAGCTGAAAGTGTCACAATCCCATCAGAGAAAGGATGTGGCTCAGAGCCTTCCTTCTGGGACCACATCAAGCAGTGCTGAACAGCAACCTGAGAGCACTACAGGCCAGGAGGCAAAAGGCTCCACTGAACCCCTGTTACCCCATATTCATAGGAATTGTCAAAATTCAGCTACTCTCAGAGTATATGCTTTCCTATAGATTTTAAAAAACATAACAGAGATGTTCTTTACTTTGGAATGTCGATCTTTCTGTTTTAACGAACAAGAATGCACCATGTCACCTCACAGGGTCTTTTCCAGTCCTACAGTTGTGGGATGTTTACACAGAAATACACTGATGTGTACACTGAGCTGGAAGCCAATTCTACCTACAAGCATAATGGGCAATCACTTAACGCTACTCAATTGGACAACTTTCTCTCTCACCCACTTTTCCTAATATTCCTGTCAACATTTTCCTTCCTCACTTCCTGTCAAAAGCCTGCTAGTCTATCTTTAGAGTCTTGGGGACTGTATTAGTTAAAATTAGGTTTGGCTGTTGGTGATGGTAAAATGATATGACAGAGGATTAAAGGAGGTGGAAATTGTGCTCTCTGTCCCTCATATGAACGTTTCAGGGTAGGATGTACAGAGCTGGTGTGGTAGATTTGCACCATGGAGCCCTCAGGGCTCTCAGCCCTGTCTATCTTGGAGTTCTAACAAATATGGCTCTACATTCGAGATCAACACCCAGCCTGAGACAGAGCTCCAGCTGTCACATTCATGCTCTAAGTAGCAGGATGGAGAAGGGATGAAGAAGCTGCCTCTACTAGAAATCCTTGGAAGCTGCAACATGGCACTTTACTCCTAGTCCATTGTCACATAGCTACACCTAGCTGCAAGAGAGGCTTGGAAATGTTGTCTGTATCTGGGTGGTCAGGTGGCAAGATAAATATTCAATAACTGTAGGAAAAGAGGAAAATGGCTACTGGGGAACAACTAGCAGTTTCTGCAATAAGGGTCCGTTGGAATTCCAAGAACCAACTATTAGAATATAACCCAGAGAGGGGGTTTCCAAGCTCAGCCATTGCCACTCAGTACTTCTGTGGGGATTGGTGCCACTATGAAAGTGCACACCTTATGAGATTGGGGTGTATGCCCAGAGACAGGCAAAGAGGGCAGCTAAGACGAGGCTGCCCAGAGGGTGAGGGGCAGGACGTCAGACCCGCATTGTCTTCCTCACAGTGTTATTCTGGGACTGGGGTGCATGATCACATCCCTCTCAGCATCAGGGAAGATGACTGTGGAAATAAGTGTGAACCTTGAATGCTGTGAGAGATCGTACCGGACTACTGAAGTTCATAACAGGAGAGAACTGACATCTTGAGCACCAATTAGGTGCCGGGCACTAAGCTGGAGGTTTTATATACATTCTATCATTTAACTCTCACAACACCTTATCATTTTCCATTATCATGCCATTGTACAAATGTGGAAACAGGCTTATGACTGTAAATGACTGAACCATATAGCTAATACGTAGAAAGAGGCTTTATCCACTGAGCTCTCTCAGTACAGAACAAGACTAGATTAGAGAGGTTCAAAGGTCCCAAACATATACATTCTTGTATCAACTTTTTATAAAGGGAATTACATAAAAGACAGGGAGGTAGATGGCTATTATTTAAAAGCTGTGACTACTTTCGTGAAACAAAGATTAGTTTAGTAAAAACAATGACCTCCCTAATTTATTGTAGAAATTTAGATGTCAGGTTGAATATGTCAGCTTGAAGTAGATCAAACCCCTCTTTTACTTACTTATCTAAATGTGCTTTGGATTGTGAGGGTTACTTTTGCAATGACCTGACTGTGATTTTGTTAATCATATTGCAAATGTTTATGTAATTTGATTAATGCTAATTTTTTGATAGAATAAAAATATGAAGGATGATGACCTCTCCATGAAACAAAATGAAAATGATCTATCACAAATAACTCTCAGCCAACATGCTGATGGGCCTCTCAAGCAGATACAAGAGACGGGGTAAATTAAATCATATTATTAGTGACTCAAAAAAGTGGATTAAAACACTGTGGGGAAAACTGAGTGACTGATTAATATGTAGTTTACATGTTAACTCAAAAATATTTTAAGTCAGAAAGAAAGCAAGACTTTTAAAACAGGTCAGACAACTAAACTAATGCTTCACCCTACGACTGTGTTTTTAATGAGAGTAATTGCTAAGAGAAACTTGTCTTTACATGTATACATATAGAGTAATTATTTCCCCTCAGAAATTTATAAAGGGAAGCTATCATGAAACACCTTTAAATTAAATAAAATGACTTTAGTTTTGTGCATGTGAAATTTTGGAATCACTTTGAGGTGAAATTGATTTATGATATCTCTCCTGCCTGCTAAAGGTACAACTATGCAATGACCCTACAACTGCTGGGCTTGGAAGACGGCACTGACCCCAGTGATAGGAATCCTGTTCTGATGAGAGGGGCCTACTTGTCCTTTCTGTATCTGCGCCACCTTCGAATCAGAGAACTGCAGGTATGTGGATGGCAGGCATCAGAAATGTCTGGTTGTCTAGAAAAGAGGTTTTCTGCTATTCCAATAGCAAATGGCATTTTATGCTTTTGCCCTTTGTTCCATTTTTTTTTTCTTTTTAACATGGAATCAGCCCCTTTCCAGGGTGGTGTGTTCCTTTCCCACAGTAGGGTTGACCTGCCATCAAGTTGTATTCTATAGGGTGGACTAGGTGAAGGGCAGGGACCTGATTCTGTTCTTTTCTTTGTTTCAGCGCATCTGCTTAGGAATTCTGAATTATTTCAGATCTGTTGAGCGAACCCTGACAATCAATACTTCGGGCCTTACCTTGGTTTCAGGGAAACTGGTCCCCACCATGGAAGATAGTTCCTGGGTAAATATGGCAAAAGGAGGTCTGGGCACCTTGCAGGGCCTGGGCACTCACCACTATGTCCATGAGACGCCTGCTGAGCACAAGGTGAGGTGTTGTGCTGAGGTTTTTTCTTCCTTGATTATCCTGCCTCCCAAAGCCACCCTCTAGATAAGACCTGGAATCAATTAATATGATGGAGTAACACATGAGGGTTTCTTAGGGAAGAGGCCTTTTAATCATAATAAAACACAAGGTCTGCTTAAGAGCAAGTCACAGGCAGAGAGTGCCCTAAAGCAGCCCTGGAGGCCACACTGGGAAGGAAGAAATAGAGCATGAGAAGCCCTTCTGTTACCCTGGCCTGAGAACTTTACATCCTTACAGAGAAACTCTTAGAAGACTCCCCTTGACATTGCTATATGTACCTTTTTTGCCTCTTTTCTGTTTTCCAAGCTTAAATGAAAAAAAAATACTCAAAACAGAGGTAGAAAAACATTGGAAAGAGCTGAACAATAAAGAAATATTTTATCCCTACAAACACCTGCTTGCCCCTTAGTGCTTTTGGTGTTTCTAGAACATATTTTTCTACAAAGTCTATAAAATTTCAATCCTGCCTAACAAAAGGCCAATAAGACAAAATTCATATTAACTTCCTTTCTTTGAGAATAAAGTTGAGAATGCTTACATTTTATTGGACTATTGTAGATACTCTTGTAATATTTTAATCTCAATCCCTAGACTTTATTCCTGAAGATAGAGTTTAATATGAATTTTATCTTCTTAAAAATGCTAGATTGACAAAGGTGAAAAATAAAATCTATTTAGCTACAAAACAAGTCATTTTCTAAGCTAGTGTGACCTCTGACTTATGCCCGTTGTATCTGTAAGTGTAAAATCTTACTCTTAACTGTTGTTCATATGCACACAGTCTAGAGCAGCACTGGCCAGCAGAAATATAATGCAAGCCACATACATTATTTAAAATGTTCTAGTAGCTACATTTTAAAAAGTACAAAGAAACATGAAATTTTAAATAATATAATCTGTTTAGCCCAATGTCTATATTATCATTTCTACATATAATCAATATTAATAAATCATTGAGTGATTATACATTTTTTGTACTAAGTGTTTAAAATCTGGTGTATATTTTAATACAGATAACACATTTTAACTCAGACAAGCCACATTTCAGGGGCTTAACAGCCACATGTGGCTAGAGGCCACATGTACTGAACAGTTCAGCTTCAGATATTGGGATTTTTTTTTTAATTTTCCCAACCCAGTCACTTAGAGTCCTACCTTCACTCAATCTTCAGGACACCCTTCTCTTTTGGGTCTCCTACCCTAAAAAGCACCCACCAACTCCTACTCCCTCACGACACACAGACTTCCTCTCAGATCTTCCTTTACCCCTCTGCCCTCCTCCTTGGGTTCTAGCTCATCAAGCCCAATTAGTTTGGCCCTCAGTGGAACTAGAGAGGTGAGTTGAGACACTTTTAATACAAACATGCTACAAAACAAGCACATCTTTCTCTTACTAGTATTGATCCAACCACAGCTGTGGTACGTTATTATGCTAATGGATATTTTTGAAAATGTTCTTACTAAAGAGCCCTCTCTGTCTCTCTGTTCTGGGTTTGGGTAGGAGATAGATATAAAGGAGGAGAGGATAGGCAAATACTGTCCTGCCGTACTCATTGTAGGAGGAACTTCTCGGGGTAATGCATTTTATTTATATATATTTTTTGAGGTGGAGTTTTGCTGTTGTTGCCCAGGCTGGAGGCAGTGGCGCAATCTGAGCTCACTGCAACCTCTGTCTCCTGTGTTCGAGTGATTCTCCTGCCTCAGCCTCCCGAGTAGCTGGGATTATGGGTGCCCACCCCCACACCCAGCTAATTTTTGTATTTTTAGTAGAGACAAGGTTTCACTAGGTTGGCGAGGCTGGTCTCAAACTCCTGACCTCAGGTGATCCACCCGCCTCGGCCTCCCAAAGTGCTGGGATTACAGGTGTGAGCTGACGCGCCCGGCCTTAATGCAATATTTCTTTCCTATGCTCTCATAAATGATAAGAAAAACAGTGCCTATTTTTGTTCTTAATAGCTCCCAGCTGCTATTACTTCAGTATGAGACACTCAAGGAAGTGGCCTTCTGTCTGTCTTTAATAGGACTACTTGGTTTAGCTACACCCCATGGGTGTGGCCTTGTCAATATTTACACCAGGATATCCAGCTCTGGACGGTGTGATTCTTTCCCCCAGAGGGGATGGGAGGCAGAGATGTTAATCTGTTGGGTTGAACTCACCAAGCCCAAGGCTGAGGCTGCTGGGAGCAAACCACTGGGCTTACCAGACCTCAGAAGGCTCCTAAAATGGAGACCCCTTTTCCTGGGTCCAGTGAGTTTGATCCCATGCTGAAAGTCTTGGGCTAATATTAATGAATGTTCACTCAACAACAATGCCAGAAGAAAAAGGCACCTACCATCTGTCTTGGACACTTTGCCACTCTATAAGCCTACTTAAAGGCACGTGGCAGAGTAGAAAGAGCCCCAGAATGAGAGCCAGCAGCCTTTACCTGGCTGTTGACCTTGATTGTGTCTTCTCAGGCATGGGGGCCTGATACCCTGTGGCATGTTCAGGATCTGCTGGGACTTGACGTGCTGGTAGCAGAGGTTGTTGTGAGGAAGCGGTGGGAGATGAGGCAGCAGAAAAGTGGGCCCGATCATGAAGGGTTAGGCTCTCCTTAGAGTGGGGGACTAATTCCAAGGTTGGTGGGAGAACAGAGAATTTTTTTTTTTTCTTGAGACAGAGTCTTGCTCTGTCACCCAGGCTGGAGTGCAGTGGCATGATCTCAGCTCACTGCAACCTCCACTTACTGAGTTCAAGTGATTCTCATGCCTCAGTCTGCCAAATAGCTGAGACTATACCATCATGCCTAGCTAATTTTTGTACTTTTAGTAGAGATGGAGTTTTACCATGTTGGCCAGGCTGGTCTCAAATTCCTGACCTCAAGTGATCCACCCGCCTCGGCCTGCCAAAGTGCTGCAATTGCAGGCATGAGCCACCACACCCAGCCTGGAGAACTCTTTTAAATGGGAGAATGGCTCTTTTCATTGGCTTGTAAATTTCCAGAGGATCTTTGCCCATATGTAATCACATTTATTCCCTTGCTTGTAGTCCTTCGTGAGTTTCCTGTTTGTCACAAGACAAAGTCCAGGCTCCTTGGTGAAGCTGACAATGTTGGGCACAATCTGGCTGCTGCTAACCTCTCAGACCTCATTTATCTCCACTGTCCCTATATGTCCATCCTTAGGGAGCTGGGCCTAGACCTCCCCTGAATGGGCAGAGCTATCCGTACTTCTGGGCTCCTCTGTCCCTCACCTCCCCTTTCCTTGGTAAATGTGTACTCTTATCCAGAGTCTGCTCAAATATCACCTCTCTGGGCCTTCCTTGACATCTCAATGCAGAGCTAAGTGCTTCTTGCCATGACTTTGTCTACTTCCATTATAGCACTGAGCACATTGCTGTGCTTGACTGTTGGCATGTTTGTTCCCACAGGCTGTGAGCCTATCACTCATCCATTCATTCACTCATTCCACAAATATTCTGACCAATAAATATACTAGGCATGGTTCCAGGCACTGGGGTTTCAGCAGTGAACAAAATGGGCACAAATTCTGCCATCTTGGGACTTATTGCATGAAGAAATACAGACATTAAATAAATAAGTAACATATATAGAACGTTCAATGATTTGGCACCAAAGCTTCCATAGACTTCCTGAACAAATCTGGATGTATTTTAAAGGTGCAGCCAGCATGATTTTCAGATAGAGAAATCAAGTTTGATTCCAAAGCTTTGGCCTAACCATTTGGAAGTTTAGAGTTGCCATCAACTGAGATTTGGTTGAAGCAGATTTGTTGGGAAGATCTGGATCTCAGTACAGGACATGGAAAGTTTGAGATGCTTAACAAGATGTTCAGGTGGCAAAAGGTAGTAGAGAGCTGGATATATACTGATACATTGCAGGTATCAAATGTTTATTTGATAAAAGAAAAGTTCTGCCTATAACAGAATGGTAGCATGCTTACAAGAAGACCATGTACATGAAAGTGCTTTGCAAAGTTATCATGTTGTTCAAATGCAGAACAATTAGCTGTGATAATAATAACGTACTCTACAGACTAGAAAGAAAGGTAGAGTAGAAAATATATTTGATTTTCTTTTTAAAAGATTATAGCCAATAGACTGAGTCATTCACCCAACAAATCTTGATGGGGTTCTTAGGCAGAACTATTATTATCCAAAATTAATGCAAGATGATTTAGAAAAAGGTAAACTAGTCGGAGAAATATTGTCTATATTGCCAAAAGGCCTAAAATTCACATTAACAAGTGATGGCAGAAGCCACTAGGGTGAAAGGAATGAATGATGGGCCACCAATTTTCCTATAGTTACTATATTCAGCAAATAGTTATCTTGGCATCAGTTAATTTTCAAACTAAAAACATATGAATCATTGCAAAGGTCATATTATTTCTTACCCAAACAGATAATTATTGCCCTCTTCCTTCTGCCACTCCTCCAAACATAATATTGAAGGATCAACTCTCTAGGCCACAAAACCATTAGAGGGAGGGTCTTCCACATGACTGTGGAAAAAATGAAAATAAACAGGAAATAAAGAAACATTAAAGTAACTGAGGCAATTTGGTCATCTGGTCTTTAAAGTGTATCTCCTGTGGCATAAGCATGTATTTCAGAGACATGGGACTGAGAGAGGAAGACAGCAAATTATGGCAGAAAGAGAAGGAATATGTATGCCTATATAAAGGGTTTGGACAATGGGATGTGGATGGGAAGAGTGGAAAAATGACCACTAATATAGATGATGGCATTAAAGTTGGCATCTTGACAATACTATTGCTTTTCATCAGCTTCAGAACTTAATCCAATTGCCATTGCCTGAAAGTCTTATAAAATTCTTCTGTACAAGAACTTTGGGAAAGGTCTTTTCCAATAAAGTGAATAAAGCATAACACGTTAAGTTGTTTCTTTTTTCCTCAAAGGCAAGCTAATTTTACATAACAAGAGACAGGAGCTAAATGCTAATAGAAGCCAACATGGTAATTTATATATCTTAGCTGTTTAATTTTTTTATGGAACATGTCATTTTCTCAGCATCTTTTCTATTTTCCACTGGTACCAATCATTTTGTAAGAAATCATAATTTCAGGTTGGACGCAGTGGGTCACGCCTGTAATCCCAGCACTTTGGGAGGCTGAGGCAGGTGGATCACTTGAGGTCAGGAGTTCAAGATCAGCCTGACCAACATGGTGAAACCCCATCTCTACCAAAACGACAAAAAATTAGCCAGGCATGGTGGTGCATGCCTGTAATCCTAGTTATTCAGAAGGCTGAGGCAGAATAGCTTGAACCCAGGAGGTGGAGGTTGCAGTGAGCCAAGGTTGCACCTCTGCACTCCAGCCTGGGTAACAGAGTGAGACACCATTTAAAAAAAAAAAAGATAATTTCATGTTTGGAATTCTAGTCAAAGGAAGCTACTAATTATTAAAAAGTTGTGCCAGGTGCGGTGGCTCATGCCTGTAATCCCAGCACTTTGGGAGGCTGAGGCAGGTGGATCATGAGGTCAGGAGATCGAGACCATCCTGGCCAACATGGTGAAACCCCGTCTCTACTAAAAATACAAAAATTAGCTGGGCATGGTGGTGGTGCGTGCCTGTAATCCCAGCTACTTGGGAGGCTGAGGCAGGAGAACTGCTTGAACCTGGGAGGCAGAGGTTGTGGTGAGCCAAGATTGCGCCACAGCACTCCAGCCTGGTGACAGAGCAAGACTCCGCCTCAAAAAAAAAAAAAAAAAAAAAGTTGTATGCTTAAAGCATAGCAAAAAGCAAAGCAAAACGAAAAACCCTGCTAGAGGAATGATGAATTATGAAGTATCCTTTTGATGAAATATTGTGAACTATAACTATTATTTAGAAATGTTCACATTTACTTATTGAAAGGTTTCTATGTTTCTGCTTGAATGGTTAAGAAACAGCCCATAAAAACTAATTATACAGTCATAGAAGTGAAGGGACCCAAAGAGTGACCCCATCCATCTTTCTGATATTGGCAATTAACCATCTAAGCAGATGATAATCTGTCCTATTTGTTAAGATTCCAGGAGTGTTCCTGTAGTACTACAGGCAAGGCCACATAAACAAAACAATTGATAGGTCTTCAGACAGCCAGGATATGATTGCTTAAAATTTATAGATAAATGGATTCTATACAACTGATTACTTAGCAAAGTTTTTATAAGAGTTAATAGATATAAGATGAAAGATTGGGAGCCAGTGGTTCCATAGCTTAAATGACTCATGAGTAACAACTAAGAAAATCAGATTGTTTTTCTTAAAATATAAAAATATACTATATATATATTTAAAAACAGAAAATAGGCCGGACGCTGTGGCTCACACCTGTAATCCCAGCACTTTGGGAGGCCGAGGCGGGCAGATCGCCTGAGGTCAGGAGTTCGAGACCAGCCTGGCCAACATGGTGAAACCTTGTCTCTACAAAAAATACAAAAATTAGCTGGGCATGGTGGCGTGTGCCTGTGGTCCCAGCTACTCTGGAGGCTGAGGCAGGAGAATCACTTGAACCAGGGAGTTAGAGGTTGCAGTGAGCCGAGATCGTGCCACTGCACTCCAGCCTGGTGACAGAGCAAGACTCCGTCTCAAAAAAAAAACAACCCCAGAAAATAACAAATGTTGGTGAGGATGTGGAAAAACTGGAACCCTTGTGCACTGTTGGTAGAAATGTTAAATGGTGTAACTACTATGAAAAACAGTATGCAGATTCCTCAAACATTTAAAATAGAATTACTATATTATCCAGAAATTTTACTTCTGGGTATATGCTCAAAAGAATTGAAAGCAGGGGTTCAAAAAGATATTTGTACACCTATGTTTATAGCAGCATTATCCATAATAGCCAAAAGGTGGAAGCAACTCAAGTGTCTATCAACAGATGAAACAAAATGTAATAGTTCCATAGTCATTACGGGATATAATTCAGCCTGAAACTGGAAGGAAATTCTGACACATGCTGTAACATGTATGAATCTCGATGGGATTATGCTAAGTAAAATAGGCCAGTCACAAAAGGACATTACATGAGACACCTAGAGTAGTCAAATTCATAGAGACAGAAAGTAGAACGGTGGTTGCCAGGGGATCAGAGGATGGAAAAATGGGGAATTCTCGTTGGGTGGGTACAGATTTTCAGTTTTGCAAGATGAAAATAATTCTTGCAAATTATTTTTGTGGTGGTGATAGTTGCACAACAACATGAATGTACTTAATGTCACTAAATTGTACATGAAAAAATAAGATGGTAAATTTTATGTTATGCGTATTTTACAATAATAAGAATAGATAGATAGATCTATAGGTAGGAGAGAGAGAAAGAGAGAGAGAGAGAGAGAGATGATAGATATCTAGGCCAGTGTTTTTTAACCTCTTTTTCATTATGGCTTCCCCAACAAATAACCTTTTTCAACTTTTTTTTTCCCCCTACTCTCCCCCTACAAAGAAATATTAACACCAGAGATATGCCATAGATTTGCTTATGTGCAATGTGTGTATCTGTGCTTCATATATAAAAAGAATAAGATTTTTTTTGTCCTCCAAGAACCACTTTCCACCTGGGCATTATCCCCCCATATAGAATGTATGTATTAGGCTGTGGTGACATGAGATCAGAATCTATGAAGGCAAAACACAGGATTTTTGATGGGCATATGTTAAAAGCACAGGCATATGTTAAAAGCATATGTTAAAAGTAGAGATTACAAATCATAGACTCAAAGAAACCTATATGCGCAAATATAAAAACCATTCATACATTCTTTTATTTAACAGATATTTTCTAAGCACCTACTATGTGTTAGGCCCTGTGCTAGGCAATGAGAATAAAATGATGAACAAAAATAGACATGTTCCTTACCCTTACAGTACTTTGTAATCCAGTGGGTGAGATAAATATTGGTCAAAAATCACACAAATGAATGTAAAACAGGGACATCAAGTTCCTCAAAAGAGAGACTGAGAGCTCCTTGGTACTATAGGGAGGCTGGGGCAGGAGGGTTTTAAGGAAGTGACGATTGAGCTGAGGTTGGAAAATGAAAAGTCTGTAATTAGGTAAAAAGGAGAGGGAGACCTTTCCACAGAGTGGGGACAGCCTGTGCAAAGGACCTGTGGCCAGAGGGATCATGGCACCCATAAGGAACCAAAAGACAGGAGTGGTTGGGGCACAGACACGAGGTAGAAGGTGATGCACAATGGAACTTAGCTCTGAGTTTCTCAGCCTTGGCACTATTGATTTTTGGGGCCTGATAATTCTTTGCTGTGAGAGGCTCTCCTGTCCATTACAGGATATTTAGCAGCATCCCTGGCCTCTACCCAGATGCCAGCAGTACCTCCCACTAAGTCATGACAACCAGAAGTATCTCCAGACATGGCCAAATGTCCTCTGGAGGGCAAAATCACTCTCAGCTGAAAAACACTGGACTAGAGGGATAGGCATGGGCCAGATTGTATGGCCCTGTTAAGGAGTTTTGCTTTATTCTGTGGCCCATGGGAAGCCTCTTAGGGATAGAAAAGGGGGAAGGGGGAATGACACAATCAGAATTGCATTTGTAAAAGTTCCCCAGCCAGCAGTGAGTAAAATGGAGAGGAGGGAAAGCCCAGGCCAGAGGAGTCATGGATAGACCATTTAAGAGGCTAGGCCAGTTTAGAAGCTCCTAGACTAGTTCTCATGAAATATAATAGCTTGGACTAGGGTAGTGGGTAGTGGAGATGGGAAGAAGTGAAATGGGAGAGTTCCCTGATTTCCCCTCGTAGAATGTGTGACAGGGATGTGGCTCGCCTGTTCCATGGCCCTGCCGCTCAAACCCCAAGGAGGAGCATGCAGACGGGCAAGTGCAGAGGCCAGGGCAAGTGCTTTGTGCTCTCAGCGCCGCTTAGTGTCTAGCGATGTGTGCCTGCAACCCCAGTGTTACAAAGCCCTTTCAGCTTTGCTGTCTGCAGATGGCTTGAGTGCTAATCAGCTCAATGGACCCTCTGCCTTATCACAAGGGCAGAGGGCCAGTGCGACAGCCTTCTGTATCCCGAGCTCTTGCCCAGTGTCCCGGAAGAATCGGATCACATGCAGGCTTGAAGGATGAATGCAAGGTTTTATTGAGTGGTGGAGGTGGCTCTCAGTGAGATGGATGGGGAGCTAGAGGTGGAGGGGTGGGGGAGATAATCTTCTGAAGTTCAGCTGTTTTCGGCAGAACTCCTCTGGATGTTCAGAGGCCTCTTCCCTCCTTCTCTGTTGTGCTGCTCTGCTGCTCTCTGCTGCTCTCCACTGCTCTCTGCCTCTCTCTGCTGCTCTGTTCCTCTGTTCCTCTCAACATTCAGCTTCTTGCGTGTGTGCCCGCTAAGGTCTCAGGTTTATATGGGCACAGGATGGTGGGCCAGAGTGGTCTTGGAAAATGCAACATTCGGGCACAAAAGCAGGAGTACCTGTTCTCCCTTAGGTCAGAGGGCATAGGCCCAAGGGTGGAACCCTCACCCTTCTCTACTCAGCACTTCCCTGACCCACCTCCTATATCAGAAGTGGATGTATTTGAGAGACAGGAAGTAAAACTAACAGAACTTGGTGATAGATTGGACAAGTAGGGCGAGGCAGAAAGAGATGTCATGAATGATTCATGCTAGAGGAAGTGGATGGGTGGTGGTGCTATTTAGTAAAATCGGCTGGAGATAGCCTGGGTTTGCGGGGGGAGATTTAATGATTTGATCATTGTTAAAATTGAGGGGGCTTTGAGATGCCCAGGAGCAGTTGCCAAATAGGTAATTGGAAGTGCGGGTCCGGAGCTCTAGGGGGTCTGGATTGGAGGCATAAACTGGGGAGCAAATGGTCTAAAGGTGGTAATCTCAGCTATGAAAATGTCTGCCACCTCCTAGGGAAGGAACAGAGGAGGAAAAGAGGAGGTCCTAGGAGGCGGCTTGAGAGTGGCCATCATTTAATGACTTGGTAGAGAAAAATAAATACACTTCACAGTGTCAGACAGAATGACCGGAAACTAGGCAAAATCAGGGAAAACGTGGAGTCCCAGATGCCCAGAGAAGAGAGTGAGTCAAGAATCAGGAAGCACTAAATTATATCAGATGCTCCTGAGAGATTACATAAGATGATGAAAGAAAGTTTGTTGCATGTAGAGCAGTGGTCATTGTTGGTCTTAGCGAGGGTGGTTTGGGTGGCTCGGTGGAGCCAAGGGCCAGATGGGAATGGGTTGAAGAGTGGGAGGTGAAGAAATAGAAATGGAGATTGTAGATAACATCTTGGGAGATTGGACAGTAAGGGGGAGGAGAGCCACACAGTGGAACCTGGGGAAGGGTGTGAGGAAGTTTCACAATGAGAGGGACGTGTGCACATTTCAGTGTCAAGAGTCCAGCGGAGAGGAGTGGGATATCCATGAAGGAGCAGGGATGCTGCTGAGGTGGGAGGCAGCGGCCCTAGAGAAGGGGGGCAACACTGTCCTCCACTGTGCGGAGGAAGGAGGAGGGGAGAGATGTGAGCCCTGGGGAGGCGGCGGAGAGTGGCGCGCAGAGGAGCTCCTCCTGGGAGTAAGAGGAGACTACGCCTGGGAGGGAGGGATTCCGAGGCTTGAGGAGAGTGGAGGTTGGAAATTGTGAAAATTATTATTAAAATAACGATTCTCAGGAAGCAGCAGACACTCAGTTTTCTAAGAAAAATGACATTATGATTGAAATACTTCTTACTTGTATTCGATTCCTAGGATTATCAAAACAAAGTACCACAAACTGTGTCTCACAATGACAGAAATTTATTCTCTCACAGTCTGGAGCCACAAATCCAAAATCCAGGTGTCAGCAGGACCGTGCTTTCTCTGAAGGTTCTAGAGATGATAGTTCCTCGCCTCTTTCAGCTCCTGGTAGTTGCTGGCAACCCTTGGCAATCCTTGGCGTTCCTTGACTCACCCTAGTCTCTACCTCCGTCTTCACATGACCTTCTCTCCAAATTTCGTAAGGATCACAGTCATTGAATTAGGCCCACCCTCATCCAGTATGACTTCATCTTAACTTGATTACATCTGCAAAGACCTATTTTCAAATAAGTTCTCATTCACAGGTTCCAGGTAGACATGAATTTTGGGGGACACTATTCAACTTAGTACATTAGTAAGCCATGAAACTGTGCTAACACATTTTAGAAGTACTTATAGAATTACAAGAAAAATAGTTTTAACCTAACATTTAAGGATTCCAAGTGCCTTACACTCATAGAGTCACATACTCCTGGCAGCTAACATAGTCTATAGTGTCTCCACAGTCCCCATGTTACAGATGAGGAAACGGAGGCTGGGAATAGCTGAATGACCTGCCCAGGATGAGATCCTGGCAGAGCCAGAGCCTGAACCCAGGCATTCTGACTCCAGAGACCACTCTAGGCTCTATTTCCTACCTTTCTCCAGTTGCTACTGAATTTGTCAGAAAAACAAACTAATCAGCTAGTTATCCACCTCAGGAACTACCTCTTCCTGCCAATATTCTTTGTTAATATGTTTTCTGCATACAGCTTTTTATACATTCAGAATATTTACAGCTTCATACTGGCAGCCCACTGTGTGGGAGCAGAAGCCTGCTGCTTGTCCATGTGGGATGGCAAAATATAGCTCTCCTTTTTCCAGTAACATCTGGGCTTGGCTTTCTTTCTCCAGGTCCACAGCGTCCAATTCATGGAGTTCTCGGAAGTGGAGAACCAGGATGACTACTACAGCACAGAAGCTGGCTGCATCCACACCCAGGACCAGCAAGGGGTGCATGTCATGTATGAGGAAGCCTTGAGTGATCTCAAGGAACTAGAGGCAGAGTTGCTGCTTGTGGCTAGCCATTACATTGAGAAAGAAAGGGGTGAGAAGTCATATTTAAAAAAAAAAAAAAAAAACTGCCTAAATAAACAAAAAACACTAAGGGCTCCTTTTTAATACTCTCCACCCCAAAATATAAACACATATCCAATAGTATGTGAAAACTCAATAAGCACACACTTACCCCACCCCTAAAATGCATTCACTTTAGGAGAGACACAGTTCTGTTTCCAGCTCAAGCCCCGCTTCTGATAGAGATGGTGACTACTCTTTCAGGGCCGGGTTGTAATTCTTGCTGTGATTCAGACTCTGTTTGTTGACCAGGGACATTTCTTTTCTTTCTTTTTTCTTTTTTCTTTTTTTTTGTTGTTGTTGCAGCAGGAAGTTTCCTTTATAATGGCGAGTTGGACGATACACAGTTCTAGCATAAGGCCTCAGTCACTGGGCCCCAGGAGACAGAAAGGAGCAGGGCTGAGAGGGACAACATGCTCCAGGGCTCATGTCACACTGATATGTGCGCCAGGAATGACCACCCATGTACTTCTAAAGTTCAACCCACCCACCAGTTCAGTCAAGAATTATGCTTTTAATTCTTCATGTTTGGCCACTGAAGATCAAATCCACCATGATAACAGGATTTCAGTACAACAGGCTCTTTCCAGTTACGACAGACAAAGATGTCCAGGCTCTTGATAAGAAACAAAAGTTCCTTTGACTTCTCTTGCAAGGACCGAAGAGATAAATGTTTTCTTTGTGATCTGTTGAAATGTTTATATAGACTTGAAAAAACAACTAACAGTCATTCTGTGCTCTGGTTCCCTGGAAGGTTTTTCATGATCTCCCCTTCAATAGCTAGAGGGCTTGTGTGTCAGAGAACAAAGAATTAAGACACTTTAAGCAATAAAAATCCTAGTGCAATACTCAGAGGCAGATCGTGGGCTTGAGGGGGCCGGAGGGGTGCGAGGCAGGTGCTTTGATTGAGGAGCAGGTGCTGCCTTCTGGGAAAGCCTAGTGGAGACAGAAGCAGGAGCAGGAAGCCCTGCCAGGGAAGGCCCAGTTTCTTCCTTGCTCTCCTGAGGTACAAGGGACAGCATGGCCCCTGCATTTTCACTTCTCAGGGCCGAAGACCTGACCTCTGACCCTCTACCCACTCTGGTGACTTGCACGCTAAATTGGGTGGTTTCTGACTAAAACAGGCTTAAGCCAAGAATTGGGATTTTACTCCCAGCAGCATTTCTGCGTCACCCACTGGGTGCAGGGGATGTGGTGCAGGACCCTGAAGGAAGGAAAGTAAGCAAGTGAAACAAATGACTTTTCTAAGTGGTAGACCTTGAGGAAACTGCATTTAGCAGCAGAGACAGCCCTGGGTTCCTAACAGGAAACCACTAGGATGCAAGAACATCTGGCTAGGAAAATGCCAGACAAGCCCCAGAGGAAGAAATCATTACTCAGGGTAATCAAGTAACCCATAACCTGTATTTTCTCTTCCTTTTGGCATCACTCAAATCGATCCAATTTTAGAAATGAATGAGGTAAGAATATTCTTTTGGGATACTATGACAGCATTGGAATTACACTTGCAAAGAGCTTAGAATTTCTAGACACATTGCAATACCTAAAGGGAAACTTAATCAGGGTTTGTGCTATTTTGTAATATGTGTAGACTGTAATTAAAGATAATTCACATTCATATTGTTACAAAATGCTGCTCAAAGAAAGTTTGACAACTAACTTTTCAGATCCTAGACAGAATTAATTTGATATAGGATTGAACTCTTTGTCCTGTCTTTGCCATTGGTATCTGAATCATAGGACGCAATGATGGCATCCAACATTCCAGGGTATTTAATTTCAGCCCTTAGCTTTTATCTTTACTGGTTATCCTACATACCAATGCACCATTTGGTCCATATTAATTTATAATAGCATGCAACTATTTCTAGCTGCTAAGAATTTAACTGGACTGAGACACTTAGTCAGTAGTCATTTAACCACGTGGGCATCTTTCAATTGAGCTGGTAAATGTATAGTCATCTATTGTGAAATGATTTCCCAACTGTTGCTATGGAAGTTCTTGATCATCTTTCTCTTGCTTAGTACCCATTAGATATGTGATAATTATTGAACTTAAATTTCAGCACATGAAAGTATCTTATCTTTGAATATTTAATTCTGAAATACAATAGTTAAAAATTTAAAGCAATAATAATACCAGTAGTGAAAAGTAACGTTAACAAAGTTAAAAAAATCAGCTGAATAATGAAAAT
Source organism: Pan paniscus (assembly GCF_029289425.2). Lineage (NCBI taxonomy): Eukaryota > Metazoa > Chordata > Mammalia > Primates > Hominidae > Pan > Pan paniscus. The sequence continues at coordinate 129,250,297 of NC_073254.2, forward strand.
TAACTTCATTGATTTAAGTTAGTAATTAACATAATTAAGGAATATCTTGGAAACGTTTCTGAAAATTTTCAACTTGGTTCACAATGATGGAAATAGCAAGTCAAACTAAGTTTGTTGTTAAACCCCCAGGGGTTTGTTTTTAGAGAAGGAGAAATGTATACTTTGCCTTTAAATTGTGGGTTTAAGGACATTTTAGCATAGATTTCTTGTTAACTAAATTTTGACTCTATTTCTAAGATTAGTCTTTGAAACTGAATTTTAAAAATAAAAACAAAAGCTCCTGTCGACTTAGAAGTCAACAAGTATGAAGTCAGGCTTCGTCCCAGGGACTGATTCAGTATTTCTGTTTCTGAGATGGAGCTGATAATCCAAGGGACACATTTCTAATTGGAACAGGTTCCTTGGAAGGCCTGTCTCTAAACATTCTCACCCTCTTTTCTCCCAGGTCACAAAGTGGGCAGCCAGCCAAAGAGTGGCCAGGACTGGGGATGGGCCCATGCAGATGTGGACAGATTTGCTGTGCTGTATGACACGTGGACTTGGGAAGCAGCTCTTCTGGAAAACAAGCGCCAGGTATTCTTGCCTAGGAGACAAAATGTCTGCTAAAAAAACATTCTTACAAAATCCAGACTTTTTTCTGTTTTTTGTTTGGTTTTGTAAAACCCAGTTAGACTTTTAGAAAAGCTCTCAACCAAGAGAATAATTATTTTATTTAAATAATCTCAGCTAATTATAAGGATGTAATACATTTTATTTTCTTTACTGAGGTTCATCACAAAAAACAAAATGTGAAAGATACTTCTTTATCTTACAGGTATTATTTGTTAGAGGGCTATGTAATTCCTTCTTATAATATGTATGTTTTTAGTGAGAATGAATGATGATTTCATTCATGCTCATTGTGCAGTCACAGGGACAATGCTCACTTTGCTAATTACAGACAAATTGACCTGATCATGGCCTTTAGGAGCGTATGCCACATGTGGGTAGGTGAAAGCAATTGGACAGGGTGCTGAGTGCAATGTTATGAGGGTGAGTTTAAAGCAATGAAACAGCAAGTTACTAAATCATCACTGTATCACGAATGGTTCATATCCCAATAATGAATGAAACACTGCAGGTTTACTGTTCTTCATTTGTGCCCTTAGCATGGATTATCAGCCCTTCTAATAATCACCAATTGTTAGGCATTTACTTATCAAATATGAAGTATTTACTCCGCCAGGGACTGTTCCAGGCATTCAGGGACCTATAGATAACTAAGTGAAAATGATCTTTATCTTTAAGGAATTTATCATCTATAAAAGTTGATTCAATCTCCAAGCAAAAATTATAATCTAGTTACTAACAGCTTATAATTGAATACATTCATGAGTCATGGGGACTCTGCAGAGAGAGAGATTTGTCCTGGGGGAGGGGAGCACTGTCCGATGGAAGAAATGCTAGAAAGCCTTTCCAGAGGAATAGATATTTAATCTTGATACTAAAACATGAGTAAGATATTGTCTGGCAGGGAAGAAAAGATTCTTAAGCAGACGAAATGGCATTAGAATGTCAGGGCAATGTAAATGGGAAGGACCAGCTTGGGGGATTTTATTTTGAGAAATAAAATCTTACCTTCTTGGAGGATGGTAGGAAGACTGTTATGGCTGGGATGTAAAGGCATGATGCATGGCAACAAGCCACACATGTGTTTTGGGTGCAGCCTGTAAAAGACCTACTAGTTATATTATTTTAGAGTTTGTCTTACAAACAAAGAAGAGCCATTAGTGAGTTTCCATAGAGAGAAATGTGATCATAGCTGTGTTTTTAACAGCTATCTTGGGTGTAAGTGAGAGAATGGATTGGAATAGAGAGCCCCTGAGAAAAGAAGTGCAGTTGTTGCAACAGTGACCTGAAAAATTAGGAGGGGACATGCAATGACAATAGAAGAATAGAAAGGCAGAGAGGCGGTGAGAATAGGAAGGAGGAACAGACCTGAAAATACTTTGCAGAAGTGGAAATGGCAGGATTTGAAGACTGGATCTGGAAGTTGGGGCGAGAGAGTAAGGGTGGAATTAAAACAACTTCCTGAGGATTAGGGAGGAGGCTATTAACTGAAACTGAACCCAGGAAGAGGAAGAGTGTCTTTAGATGGGAAAATAACGTAGGCCCTAGGACAACAAGGCATTTGAGGGGGTTTGCTGAAACTCAGATGTGAATGTTTTGTGGGGAGCTACAGGTTTGAAGCTCAGGAACAGGTATGAGCTGAGGTATGAATGCAGAGGTTGAACCACAATGATGAATCAAAACAACTGGGAGAAGCTAGAGGTGTCTGAAATGAAGCCCTAAGTAATGTACCTACTTTTTTTTTCTTCTTTTTGAGATAGTATCTTGCTCTGTCACCTAGACTGGAGTGCAGTGGCACAATCTCAGCTCACTGCAACCTTTGCCTCCCAGGTTCAGGCGATTCTCATGCCTCAGCCTCCTGAGTAGCTGGGATTACAGGTGCCCGCCACCATGCCCGGCTAATGTTTTGTATTTTTAGTAGAGACAGGGTTTCACCATTTTGGCCAGGCTGGTCTCAAACTCCTGACCTCAAGTGATCCACCTGCCCTGGCCTCCCAAAATGCTGGGATTACAGGCGTGAGCCACCACACCCGAACCCTGAGTAATATACCTACATTTAAGGGGCAGGTCATGAAACAAGAAGCAGTGAAACTAAATAGACCAGAGAAACAAGGAAGAAATAGTATTGTGGGAACCAACAGAAAAATAAGTTTTAATTAGGAGGGGGTGGTTACTTGTGGAGTTCTGTGAAACGTCAAGAAAGGAACTCCTAAAAACCAAGCAGCTTGGTCAGGTGGTCATTGGCAGCATTGCAGGACTCTTTCAGGGGCATGGTAGGGGTGGAAACCAGGTTATAGTGCACTATGATGTGGTCAGAAGATGGGGAAATGGCAGTGTTTTCTTTGAATTGTTTTTCTAGTAGAATAGATGCTTCACCATTTCATCTACTCTCTGGTTGGTCTGTTACTCCTAGAGATGTAGGTCACCCACCCTTTGGAAAACAATTGGCTGGGCTTAAATAGCGCAAGCCTTGGACTTTGAAAAAATGTTCCTCTTTTCAATGATAACTGGCCTCTACAGCCTTTGTCTGGAGGCTTAATCTGCCCATCAGAACCTTAACCAACTGAGTGAGAGATTTAGATGCACAGTGTAGTAATGGAATGGCTGTATGAAATATAAATAAGACAGGATCCTTAAACTCAACAAGTTTATCAGTCCAGTGTGATTTTTTTTTTTTTTTTTTTTTTTGAGACGGAGTCTCACTCTGTCGCCCAAGCTGGAGTTCAGTGGCACAATCTGGGCTCACTGCAAGCTCCGCCTCCTGGGCTCACGCCATTCTCCTGCCTCAGCCTCCCAAGTAGCTGGGACTACAGGCGCCTGCCACCATGCCCGGCTAATTTTTTTTTTTTTCTTTTCCTCAGTATAATTTTCTTTTATTATTATTATTATACTTTAAGTTTTAGGGTACATGTGCATATTGTGCAGGTTAGTTACATATGTATACATGTGCCATGCTGGTGCGCTGCACCCACTAACTCGTCATCTAGCATTAGGTATATCTCCCAATGCTATCCCTCCCCTCTCCCCACACCCCACCACAGTCCCCAGAGTGTGATATTCCCCTTCCTGTGTCCATGTGATCTCATTGTTCAATTCCCACCTATGAGTGAGAATATGCGGTGTTTGGTTTTTTGTTCTTGTGATAGTTTACTGAGAATGATGATTTCCAATTTCATCCATGCCCCTACAAAGGACATGAACTCATCATTTTTTATGCCTGCATAGTATTCCATGGTGTATATGTGCCACATTTTCTTAATCCAGTCTATCATTGTTGGACATTTGGCTTGGTTCCAAGTCTTTGCTATTGGGAATAATGCCGCAATAAACATACGTGTGCATGCGTCTTTATAGCAGCATGATTTATAGTCCTTTGGGTATATACCCAGTAATGGGATGGCTGGGTCAAATGGTATTTCCAGTTCTAGATCCCTGAGGAATTGCCACACTGACTTCCACAATGGTTGAACTAGTTTACAGTCCCACCAACAGTGTAAAAGTGTTCCTATTTCTCCACATCCTCTCCAGCACCTGTTGTTTCCTGACTTTTTAATGATTGCCATTCTAACTGGTGTGAGATGGTATCTCATTGTGGTTTTGATTTGCATTTCTCTGATGGCCAGTGATGGTGAGCATTTGTTCATGTGTTTTTTGGCTGCATAAATGTCTTCTTTTGAGAAGTGTCTGTTCATGTCCTTCGCCCACTTTTTGATGGGGTTGTTTGTTTTTTTTCTTGTAAATTTGTTTGAGTTCATTGTAGATTCTGGATATTAGCCCTTTGTCAGATGAGTAGGTTGCGAAAATTTTCTCCCATTTTGTAGGTTGCCTGTTCACTCTGATGGTAGTTTCTTTTGCTGTGCAGAAGCTCTTTAGTTTCATTAGATCCCATTTGTCAATTTTGTCTTTTGTTGCCATTGCTTTTGGTGTTTTGGACATGAAGTCCTTGCCCATGCCTATGTCCTGAATGGTAATACCTACGTTTTCTTCTAGGGTTTTTATGGTTTTAGGTCTAACGTTTAAGTCTTTAATCCATCTTGAATTGATTTTTGTATAAGGTGTAAGGAAGGGATCCAGTTTCAGCTTTCTACATATGGCTAGCCAGTTTTCCCAGCACCATTTATTAAATAGGGAATCCTTTCCCCATTGCTTGTTTTTCTCAGGTTTGTCAAAGATCAGATAGTTGTAGATATGTGGCGTTATTTCTGAGGGCTCTGTTCTGTTCCATTGATCTATATCTCTGTTTTGGTACCAGTACCATGCTGTTTTGGTTACTGTAGCCTTGTAGTATAGTTTGAAGTCAGGTAGTGTGATGCCTCCAGCTTTGTTCTTTTGGCTTAGGATTGCCTTGGCGATGCGGGCTCTTTTTTGGTTCCATATGAACTTTAAAGTAGTTTTTTCCAATTCTGTGAAGAAAGTCATTGGTAGCTTTATGGGGATGGCATTGAATCTGTAAATTACCTTGGGCAGTATGGCCATTTTCACGATATTGATTCTTCCTACCCATGAGCATGGAATCTTCTTCCATTTGTTTGTATCCTCTTTTATTTCCTTGAGCAGTGGTTTGTAGTTCTCCTTGAAGAGGTCCTTCACATCCCTTGTAAGTTGGATTCCTAGGTATTCTATTCTCTTTGAAGCAATTGTGAATGGGAGTTCACTCATGATTTGGCTCTCTGTTTGTCTGTTATTGGTGTATAAGAATGCTTGTGATTTTTGTACATTGATTTTGTATCCTGAGACTTTGCTGAAGTTGCTTATCAGCTTAAGGAGATTTTGGGCTGAGACAATGGGGTTTTCTAGATATACAATCATGTCATCTGCAAACAGGGACAATTTGACTTCCTCTTTTCCTAATTGAATACCCTTTATTTCCTTCTCCTGCCTAATTGCCCTGGCCAGAACTTCCAACACTATGTTGAATAGGAGTGGTGAGAGAGGGCATCCCTGTCTTGTGCCAGTTTTCAAAGGGAATGCTTCCAGTTTTTGCCCATTCAGTATGATGTTCGCTGTGGGTTTGTCATAGATAGCTCTTATTATTTTGAAATATGTCCCATCAATACCTAATTTATTGAGAGTTTTTAGCATGAAGGGTTGTTGAATTTTGTCAAAGGCTTTTTCTGCATCTATTGAGATAATCATGTGGTTTTTGTCTTTGGCTCTGTTTATATGCTGGATTACGTTTATTGATTTGCGTATATTGAACCAGCCTTGCATCCCAGGGATGAAGCCCACTTGATCATGGTGGATAAGGTTTTTGATGTGCTGCTGTATTCGTTTTGCCAGTATTTTATTGAGGATTTTTGCATCAATGTTCATCAAGGATATTGGTCTAAAATTCTCTTTTTTGGTTGTGTCTCTGCCTGGCTTTGGTATCAGAATGATGCTGGCCTCATAAAATGAGTTAGGGAGGATTCCCTCTTTTTCTATTGATTGGAATAGTTTCAGAAGGAATGGTACCAGTTCCTCCTTGTACCTCTGATAGAATTCGGCTGTGAATCCATCTGGTCCTGGACTCTTTTTGGTTGGTAAACTATTGATTATTGCCACAATTTCAGCTCCTGTTATTGGTCTATTCAGAGATTCAACTTCTTCCTGGTTTAGTCTTGGGAGAGTGTATGTGTCGAGGAATTTATCCATTTCTTCTAGGTTTTCTAGTTTATTTGCATAGAGGTGTTTGTAGTATTCTCTGATGGTAGTTTGTATTTCTGTGGGATCGGTGGTGATATCCCCTTTATCATTTTTTATGGTGTCTATTTGATTCTTCTCTCTTTTTTTCTTTATTAGTCTTGCTAGTGGTCTATCAATTTTGTTGATCCTTTCAAAAAACCAGCTCCTGGATTCATTAATTTTTTGAGGGGTTTTTTGTGTCTCTATTTCCTTCAGTTCTGCTCTGATTTTAGTTATTTCTTGCCTTCTGCTAGCTTTTGAATGTGTTTGCTCTTGCTTTTCTAGTTCTTTTAATTGTGATGTTAGGGTGTCAATTTTGGATCTTTCCTGCTTTCTCTTATGGGCATTTAGTGCTATAAATTTCCCTCTACACACTGCTTTGAATGCGTCCCAGAGATTCTGGTATGTTGTGTCTTTGTTCTCGTTGGTTTCAAAGAACATCTTTATTTCTGCCTTCATTTCGTTATGTATCCAGTAGTCATTCAGGAGCAGGTTGTTCAGTTTCCATGTAGTTGAGCGGTTTTGAGTGAGATTCTTAATCCTGAGTTCTAGTTTGATTGCACTGTGGTCTGAGAGATAGTTTGTTATAATCTCTGTTCTTTTACATTTGCTGAAGAGAGCTTTACTTCCAAGTATGTGGTCAATTTTGGAATAGGTGTGGTGTGGTGCTGAAAAAAATGTATATTCTGTTGATTTGGGGTGGAGAGTTCTGTAGATGTCTATTAGGTCCGCTTGATGCAGAGCTGAGTTCAATTCCTGGGTATCCTTGTTGACTTTCTGTCTCGTTGATCTGTCTAATGTTGACAGTGGGGTGTTAAAGTCTCCCATTATTAATGTGTGGGAGTCTAAGTCTCTTCGTAGGTCACTTAGGAGTTGCTTTATGAATCTGGGTGCTCCTGTATTGGGTGCATATATATTTAGGATAGTTAGCTCTTCTTGTTGAATTGATCCCTTTACCATTATGTAATGGCCTTCTTTGTCTCTTTTGATCTTTGTTGGTTTAAAGTCTGTTTTATCAGAGACTAGGATTGCAACCCCTGCCTTTTTTTGTTTTCCATTTGCTTGGTAGATCTTCCTCCCTCCTTTTATTTTGAGCCTATGTGTGTCTCTGCACGTTAGATGGGTTTCCTGAATACAGCACACTGATGGGTCTTGACTCTTTATCCAATTTGCCAGTCTGTGTCTTTTAATTGGAGCATTTAGTCCATTTACATTTAAAGTTAATATTGTTATGTGTGAATTTGATCCTGTCATTATGATGTTAGCTGGTGATTTTGCTCGTTAGTTGATGCAGTTTCTTCCTAGTCTCGATGGTCTTTACATTTTGGCATGATTTTGCAGTGGCTGGTACCGGTTGTTCCTTTCCATGTTTAGCGCTTCCTTCAGGAGCTCTTTTAGGGCAGGCCTGGTGGTGACAAAATCTCTCAGCATTTGCTTGTCTGTAAAGTATTTTATTTCTCCTTCACTTATGAAGTTTAGTTTGGCTGGATATGAAATTGTGGGTTGAAAATTCTTTTCTTTAAGAATGTTGAATATCGGCCCCCACTCTCTTCTGGCTTGTAGGGTTTCTGCCAAGAGATCCGCTGTTACTCTGATGGGCTTCCCTTTGAGGGTAACCCGACCTTTCTCTCTGGCTGCCCTTAACATTTTTTCCTTCATTTCAACTTTGGTGAATCTGACAATTATGTGTCTTGGAGTTGCTCTTCTCGAGGAGTATCTTTGTGGCGTTCTCTGTATTTCCTGAATCTGAGCGTTGGCCTGCCTTGCTAGATTGGGGAAGTTCTCCTGGATAATATCCTGCAGAGTGTTTTCCAACTTGGTTCCATTCTCCCCATCACTTTCAGGTACACCAATCAGACGTAGATTTGGTCTTTTCACATAGTCCCGTATTTCTTGGAGGCTTTGCTCATTTCTTTTTATTCTTTTTTCTCTAAACTTCCCTTCTTGCTTCATTTCATTCATTTCATCTTCCATTGCTGATACCCTTTCTTCCAGTTGATCGCATCGGCTCCTGAGGCTTCTGCATTCTTCACGTAGTTCTCGAGCCTTGGTTTTCAGCTCCATCAGCTCCTTTAAGCACTTCTCTGTATTGGTTATTCTAGTTATACATTCTTCTAAATTTTTTTCAAAGTTTTCAACTTCTTTGCCTTTGGTTTGAATGTCCTCCCGTAGCTCAGAGTAATTTGATCGTCTGAAGCCTTCTTCTCTCAGCTCGTCAAAATCATTCTCCATCCAGCTTTGTTCCGTTGCTGGTGAGGAACTGCATTCCTTTGGAGGAGGAGAGGCGCTCTGCGTTTTAGAGTTTCCAGTTTTTCTGTTCTGTTTTTTCCCCATCTTTGTGGTTTTATCTACTTTTGGTCTTTGATGATGGTGATGTACAGATGGATTTTTGGTGTGGATGTCCTTTCTGTTCGTTAGTTTTCCTTCTAACAGACAGGACCCTCAGCTGCAGGTCTGTTGGAATACCCTGCCGTGTGAGGTGTCAGTGTGCCCCTGCTGGGGGGTGCCTCCCAGTTAGGCTGCTCGGGGGTCAGGGGTCAGGGACCCACTTGAGGAGGCAGTCTGCCCGTTCTCAGATCTCCAGCTGCGTGCTGGGAGAACCACTGCTCTCTTCAAAGCTGTCAGACAGGGACATTTAAGTCTGCAGAGGTTACTGCTGTCTTTTTGTTTGTCTGTGCCCTGCCCCCAGAGGTGGAGCCTACAGAGGCAGGCAGGCCTCCTTGAGCTGTGGTGGGCTCCACCCAGTTCGAGCTTCCCGGCTGCTTTGTTTACCTAAGCAAGCCTGGGCAATGGCGGGCGCCCCTCCCCCAGCCTCGCTGCCGCCTTGCAGTTTGATCTCAGACTGCTGTGCTAGCAATCAGCGAGATTCCGTGGGCGTAGGACCCTCCGAGCCAGGTGTGGGATATAGTCTCGTGGTGCGCCGTTTTTTAAGCCGGTCCGAAAGGCGCAATATTCGGGTGGGAGTGACCCGATTTTCCAGGTGCGTCCATCACCCCTTTCTTTGACTCGGAAAGGGAACTCCCTGACCCCTTGCGCTTCCCAGGTGAGGCAGTGCCTCGCCCTGCTTCGGCTCACGCACCGTGCGCGCACCCACTGGCCTGCACCCACTGTCTGGCACTCCCTAGTGAGATGAACCCGATACCTCAGATGGAAATGCAGAAATCACCCGTCTTCTGCGTCGCTCACGCTGGGAGCTGTAGACCGGAGCTGTTCCTATTCGGCCATCTTGGCTCCTCTTCCCTTTTTTTTTTAATTTTTTAGTAGAGACAAGATTTCACCATGTTAGCCAGGATGGTCTCAATGTCCTGACCTCGTGATCCACCCGCCTCAGCCTCCCAAAGTGCTGGGATTACAGGCGTGAGCCATCGTGCCCGGCCTAGGCATGAATTTTGAACAGCACCCCCACTTTCTGTACTCTCTCTCCCTACCTTCCCTTTCAATGCCTCTGGGCCTCCTTTGGAGGCGCCCGGCAGGACTCAATGGCAATAGAAGAGGAAGAAGGCAGAGAAGACTGAAAAACGAACCAATTTCTCCACACTTCATCTTAGGATTCATTCTGTGGTAAGGTGTCGGGATTGTCCACTAGTTCCTTCTATGGTAAATGAAACTATTTTGACTTAAAAACATTTGGTGAAAATATCTCCCTCATTTCTATCCTGAGAATAAATTCCCTGTAGAAACTGAGCTATCAGTGCGAAAAGTGTAAAATATGGCCAAGTCAGAAATTTTGTCAAAAGAGCCTATTTTTAATGGATAAGCCAGATTTCTATCTAAAGTAGTTGATTTGCCCTGGTACTATTTCTACAGCCAAGTTTCCTCAGCTGTTTTTGATTGTTAAATATATTGGTATCACTAGGGTTAAGAATTGCTTGAACATATTGGGTTCTTTTAAATCCTTAAAATAACCATATTATGTATGAAGGCTCATAAAATTAGAGCTGGTAGAAACTTAGGTAGATCAAGGGATTCTTAGAAAAGTCAGTTATCAGCTGTACCAGCTCCTAAGTGACACTGTACCATCTGCTAAGTCTTTCTACAGCTACTGAAGGACACATGTACTGGATAAAAAGATCATTCCTTAGAAAAGCCAAAAAGAAAATTTCCTGTGCTAAGTTGGGTCTAGCAAAGATTTTCTGTTTTGCACTTTCATTTGACCTAAAATACTATTTTAGAAGTTTTTTAAATCCCAGAAATAAAAAATTTGAAGTAAAAAGAATTTAAACACAGTAAGGTTTGAGATTATTTATTTTGTCTATTTTCCCATTTTCTCCAATATTTTGTGCTTACCATCAGCATGCATCACATATTTTCTTGCCTGAGAGTTGGCCCTTGACACACACAGGTGACATTTGACAGACTGGGAAGACTTCTTAGACAAATACCAGCCCAGAGTTGAAATGGAAATGGGCCAGTTAGCAAACAGATAATAAATAGAACCCATGAGGCAGAAAGATCTTGGCCCCATCCCTGTTGGGAAAGAATTCATAATAAAATTATGCAACGGTCTGAGAGCCTCTCGAGGTTGAGCACAAAGCTTGAAGAAGCTTCATCAATTTAAAAAGAGAGCCACAGTTTCTTTCCCCACAGTTAGGTTTACCAGATAAAATAGTGCAATATTTGGGACATACTTATACTAAAAAAGTATTTTTTTTTGAAATTCAAATTTGACTAAATGTTCTATATTTTTACTTGCTAAATCTGACAGCCCTATCAACAACAATAAAATGGCAATTTAGCATGGGCCTCTGCAATCTGGTATCATCAGGTTGGAATCACCACCCAGAACCTTTCCTCCACCCCCAACTCCCCACAAACTCCTCCTGCTAAATAACCAAACAATTGGACTCTTTGTGCAAAAACAGGTCAAGGAAGTATAAATACCATAAATCAGCTTCTGGGATTGCCCTGGCCCAGCTAAAAAAGGTTCAAGTGAGTCCAGAATGAGTTAGGGAAGTAATTGTTTCTTTCCTAATCTTCACCTGGGGCTACTGAGGGACACCCTTCTTACCCCCATCCAGTCATTCTTCCTTCATTTCTGTGTTGTCTTCTGCTATGTAATAATTGAGCGTTATTATAGAGCAGAGGTTGGTGGATGGAACAAGGTAACCAAGATCACTCAGCTGGCCTCATTTTCCCTAGGGCTCATTTAAAGGCAAGGATGGTCTCCACCTTCCCTCACTTTGCACTCTTGATGTGTGAGTTTCTGACTTGTGAAGCATCTCTGTGACCTGAGCTTTTAGTTTCCTTTGGTGTTTCCCTTTTCATACTAAGGTTGATCCAAGGTCCCTTATACCCAAAGGATAGCCTACAAAACCAGGTGCTGAATAAAGTGCTTCAGGCTCTTCCTCCTTGAGCCTTAGCATTGGGTCTCCATAATAAAGTATCTCTTAATAAAGCAGTATTTGATTCCTAGTGTGCTATTCATTCTCAAGGGTTCAACTCTTTTGTGTAGAGGAGGAAAAACTTTTTCCTCTGCCTTCTTAGATTGAGTGCCTGGGCCCTGAAAATGAAACTGACAAAAGGCAGATTAACAGGAGAAGGGATTTATTATGTACTGTACACATCAGAGCTACTTATCTTGCCCTAGGGTCCCAATTGGGAATTCCAACCCAGTGATCTCTGAAGAGCATTTTCTGATTAGCATCATGATTAATCACACACAAATAGAATTTACACACAGAACAGAAATTCCTTAAGCTCACAGACAAATGTAAAAGCAAAATCAACAGGCATCTCTTTCTGAATTCCCACACTAAGAACCCTCTTCAGCAGTTAGTGTCTGGAAGCTTTTCTGGGTTTTTAGAAAAGACTTGTGAACTCCACTAAAACAGATGCTCCACTGGGGTTTTGGACACTTGATGTCTTGGAGAGTTCTGTTTATAAGGCCCAACCTAGAGGAGTTCAGTCTGGGATAAATCACTTTGTATATAGGAAGCACATTTACCCTCAGCCTTCCATTCTACCACCTGTATCATTTTTGTGTAGGTGAAGTATGAACAAACTATTAAAGAGGAGGAGTCAGAAGCGGGGCTGAGACTGTAGAAGTCAGGCGACCACCTACCTAGCTTTGGTGATGGAATAAAATGGAAGAAGGAGAATGAGTCCTTGGAGAAAGGTGTTGGAGATAAATACATTTAAGTGTCTTAATGTGTTGTCTCATTGGAGCTAATAATTGTTATATATGATAATTACATAACCCCTTTTTATTTGTGGAGACCAGAGGAAGAGGGGATGGAAGCAGGAACTCAAACTCAAGTCTAGGTCTGGCTCCAAAGCATGTGTTCTTTCCCTTTCCCTCTCTAACTCTGTCTGTAGATTTACTAGCTGCACTGCATTGTATTGGTACTGCATCTGCCCACAGTACGATGGGGCCTCCCGTCGCTTTGCTGGGCCCCAAGGCTGCCTCTGCTGATCCCTGACTACCAACCTTATTTGCAGCTTCTTGACAGTTACTTTGAAGCCTACCAGCACACGTTGGACCCTGAGGAGAGGTTTACCTTAGCACAAGTGATGACGGACATCGTGCACCGGCGCCCGAGGTTTGATTTCAGCCACCCCTATTTCATTAAGGCCTACCAAGAGGAATGCACCTGCCTGAGGCTTCACCTGCAGTTAGTGAGGGGCATCCTCAACCAGCAGGTGAGTGTAGTTGGGTTTTAAAAGACTACATGTGAGAAGAGGATGGAAAACACAGGCCAGAAATGAAAATAGTGTTTTCCTTCCATTGCAGATCTGGAATCTGTGTTTTCTAGGCCAGCATGTACAGCAGACTTATTTGTAAGCTCATTTGCATTGTTGAAATCCCAGTATAACTATGGTCTTAAAGAGAGATTTCCGCCCCTAATTAGAGTTAATAGTCCACAAGGAATTGATGACCTTAGTTTTCATTAGATCGCGAAGTTTATTTGTAGTGAAAGAAGAACTAATGATATATCTTTTTGACATTAATGTATAAAATTGTGTTTATTTTTTAAAAAGTGTGATTATTTTTGGGACACTGAAAGAAACCATCATATTGTATGTCCTCTAGGGAAACGCTAATGGCTTGAAGCAAACAAGAGAAAAAGGATTGTTGCCACCTGGTTGAAATTTTTTCCATGTAGTCAACTATTTAACAGAAAGATTTCTCTTTTGCTTCTTAAAATTGTCTAAAGTCAGTTGCCTTTGCTTCCCTTGGCTGTCTGGCTCAGAGTGAGAAACCAGCCCATTGCAAAAGAGTCTTCAAAACAATGTCGGGGTGAAAATTAGTCAAATGATGAAGAGACACAAAGGGACAAAATCCTTCTCATGTCAAGGCTTATAACTCATGGCCGTGGGAAAGTTTAACTTTTCTAATTTTAATATTTATGCTACATTTTTAGATAGAACGTCAGCGGGAGTATGTCCAGAGGCTTTGGCGAGAGGATCATCTGGACAATAGCAATACATTTGGACTTCCCCTTAATATAGTTTGCAAACAACTTATTTCCATCAACAATAGCTGGTAAGTTGATGTTGTCTTTAGACATTTTACATGTGATCTTCTAGATTAATTAAGGGTAGAGTGTTAAATCTCAGTACTACTCTATAAAGCACTTCTCAAGTGCTTGGGGGAGAGGAAAGAAGTAGGTACAAAGGCCACGAAGGAGGGATTCCCTTGTATATTGAATATCTGTTTGTTTTGTGAATAATAAAGAATAGGAGGCTAGAATTTAAGCATATGCCACTGGGTACAGAATCATTATTCTCTTGAAAAGGCCTGGGGAAAAAGCAGTTACTCTTGAGATGCTGTCAGGATTTAACCAGATGCACCACACGAGCCTACACATATAAAACTTGGATGTGCTTAAAAGCTTCTTAAAAAGGAATTTAAGTGTCACTAAAGAGGTTTCTGCAGATTTGCCTTGGAGGGTCACAGCAGAGTTAAATTTAAGGAACAGAGTTAAATTTCCTGTGACCACTCAGAGAGGGTACACACTTTGTCACCCCCTAGATAGGCAGCATAACCATCTACCTCATTCCCTTTTAACCTTTGAGGGTAGAGGAAAGTGGGAAGCAGGTGACAAGCCCCAGGTTGATCTGCGTGGCTCTAGATCATAATCTCTCAATTGCCTCCAAATGGGTGGAGAAATTACATACTTCCTTTCAACAACCAACAGATATTTGTTTAGCACACAGATGTGAACAACACAGGCATGGTTCTATGTTCCTGTGAGGTGTACAGTCCAGCAGTAAAGGCAGACTTTGTGTAAGAAATTGCCATAATGGGTTATGGTATTATCTTGGGAGCAGGCAGGGCATCACGGGACCAAATAGGGGAGATTCTCATTTTTTGAGAAAGAGCCCCGGGCTCAAAACTCTGCATTTTCCCCATAGACCTTCCACAGGACTGATTTCTTCTCTGTAATAAACTTGAGACACCAGCTGTGTGTGTGCAACTTGCTATGGCAAACATTTACTGTTCAGGAAATGGTTTTTGGCAGAACAGGCTAGGGTTATATGGATACTAAAACCTGCCAGAATAGTCTCAAAAGCAAGTATTATTTGCTTGGTGAGATTCCTTTCCAGACTTTAGGCTGTTTTTTGTTTTTTGTTTTCATTTTTTTTTTTTTTAAAGATTCAGGACTAAGAAAGATACCATTTGCATCAATGTAAAGGGAGTTACAATGTTCTTCAGTTCTGTGTAGGTATAGAAGGACCCTCGACTTGTGCTGAACCCTTTATATCTAAAGAAATAACCCACAGATGAGTTTTTTTTTTTTTTTTTTTTTTGCTTCTGGCCTCATCCATTTATGAAATATAACACCCTTACAGTCAATTTGAATGATTTCAGCAGTTACGTACAGAATTTAAAAATTGTCTTTGTCCATTAACATTCTAGGAAAGAAGAGATAAAGATTCAGATGAAAAATAGAAACTAATAACCATGGAGATTATTTGTTTTTTTATGTAGTCACTTTTGAGCTATTTTGTTATATATTTGAGTAAATATTGATTATTGACAGTTTTGCTGTATAGTCTTTTTTTTTTTTTTTGAGACGGAGTCTCTCTCTGTCACCCAGGCTGGAGTGCAGTGGCGCAATCTCGGCTCACTGCAGGCTCCGCCTCCCGGTTCACGCCATTCTCCTGCCTCAGCCCCCTGCGTAGCTGGGACTATAGGCGCCTGCCACCACGCCTGGCTATTTTTTTTGTATTTTTAGTAGAGACGGGGTTTCACCGTGTTAGCCAGGATGGTCTCGATCTCCTGACCTCGTAATCCGCCCGCCTCGGCCTCCCAAAGTGCTGGGATTACAAGTGTGAGCCACTGTGCCCGGCCTGTATAGTCTTATTCTGATTGAGCTTCTAGAATATACATCTATGTCTTTCCGTTTTGAAAGGTTCACATTAAACAAAGAACATGTCATGCAACCCTGTTGGTTCTCATACTCTGAGGTCCCTCTGAGCTCTCAGTTTTTCATAATGCACTGGACATATAGAAGCTGTTTTATTGGTCTTTAAAAATATAAAATTCAAATATCTTCGGAAACAGATTAAGTTTGTTGTGTAAAATTGTCATTTGTTGTTCTTTTCTTCAAGCCCAGCTTCAAAAAATGTTTATCTGCTGGAGTTCCACCCTTCCCTCAGCCTGGCAGCACTTATCCCCAAAGCCCTAGAGCATCTCTTCCAAGA
This sequence comes from Pan paniscus, assembly GCF_029289425.2. Lineage (NCBI taxonomy): Eukaryota > Metazoa > Chordata > Mammalia > Primates > Hominidae > Pan > Pan paniscus. Next base: position 129,266,218 of record NC_073254.2, read on the forward strand.
GGCCTGCCATGCCTGCAGACCCACATCAGCCAGTGGCCTTGCCTCCCTGGAGCGACATGTCCTGCAGCTGGCCCTGGACCTGTGGCTCACCCCAGCCATGCCTGAGGCCTGGTACAGTACACAGCTCCAGAAAGATGTAAGTTCTTTTTGAAGGGGGTAGTTGGGTCCTTGGCAAGGAGAATGTTTTTTTCCAGATGTTACTATTTAGCTTTGTTTTTCTGTTTGGCTCTATTCCCCCATTATTTGGCTAGAGACAGAGCTCAGTCATAGGCCTTGCCAACATTTTTATGTCATTTTTTGGGGGATTGGGTCAAAGTTTCTCATTTATAAACATACTGCTACAATTAAAATTTAAAAGGTGATATACATGGGTATGTGGGAAATGTTTTCTGGTTTATTATTTATATTTTAACAAATACATTTTAATTAAAAATGATATATTTTCTTTCCACTAAGACACTTCCTAAATGTGTTCTTTTTGTCAAGATCTGGTAGAAGACAGAAAGCACTGAGTAAGGAGTCAGGGATCTGAATTCAAGTTCAGTCCTGCCATTAACTTGCTGTGTGACTCTGAGCATATATCTTAGCCTCTCTGACCTCACTTTCCTTTTTTTGTAAAACTATGTTTGTGTACTTGGTAGGGGAGGTAGGTGGAGGTGAGCTCGATGATCTCTGAAGCCCCTTTCAGCTCTACTGCTCCATGGTTAAAATTGTGGGTTAATGATTTATATGGTGTTTGTAGTGGATTTTAATGATTTTCTTTTTCTGTTAAGGCTGTCAAGGTTACCCCTGGGTTTCCAATTTGACCTCATTCTGTGTGCGTTCTTGCTGTATGACAAAGAAACTTTCATGGGCCCCCCACTGCCAAAACTGTCTGCTCCATAGGTCTGCCTTGGCCTCCTATCCCCTCCTGCCTAAAGTAAAAATTGATTTTATTTTACAGTGATCAAAATAATATAAAATCACAGAGAATTCTAGTAAAAGCAGAAAGAACAAAATTGAATTTAAACATCACCAATCAAATGCATTCATATCATTATTTTTCTGAATTTAAGTATTGTTAATATGTGTGTTGTTCACAGCTATAACCATAGTTTTGTCCATTGTTATTTCCTCCTCTTCTCAGTTAACATTATACTACATATTTTTCCATAACACTAACTAGTCTTTAGACTTACCTTTATGACCACATAATTCCCATATCTGATGAATAAAAACTTCTCTAATCATTTCTCTATTGATGGACATTCAAGTGGTTTCCAATTTTTCGTTTACGAAAAATGCTATAAGATATATCTTTTTAGTTAAAGATTTTTCCATATTTTGAATTGATTCCTTTTGATAGGTTCTTGGAAGCAAAATTACTAAAATAAAATTTAAATATTTGGATACATATTGGCAGATTGCTTTCCAAAGAGTTGTGCCAATTTATAATGGCACTTATATATTCTGAGTACCAGTTCTGCTATACTGTGTAGTATTAGGCAAAAGTATATGATGTATGTGCGAATATACACATATACATAAAAAGTGGTATTATGCTGTTAATTTGCATTTTCTTGCTATTTATTGAACTTAAATAGTCTTTCAAATGTTTTGTTGCTAATTATATTTTTTGTGAATTTTGTTCTTTCCCTTTATTTATTTATCTATTGGAATCCTAACATTAGTCCTATCTACTTACATGAGCTTCTCTTAAATAAGAACTTTAACCTTCTTTTTGTCTATAATTTTCTACAAATGTTTCCCCATTCATTCCCCCACCACCTTTTTTTTTTTTTGAGGCAGGGTCTCACTCTGTTGCCCAGGATGTAGTGCAGTGGCACAATCACAGCTCACTGCAACCTCAGTCTCCCCAGCTCAAGCTATTCTCCTACCTCAGCCTCCTGAGCATCTGGGACTCTAGGTGCACACCATCATGCCCAGCTAAATTTTTGTATTTTTAGTAGAGATGAGGTTTCACCATGTTGTCCAGGCTGGTCTCCAACTCCTGGGCTGAAGCGATTCCCCCACCTTGGCCTCCCAAATTGCTAGGATTATAGGCACGAGTCACTGTGCCCAGCCCCCCCATTTGTCTTTCCATTTTTTTTAACATAAACTTATTTTCATATAGTCAAATCTATTAATCATTTTCTTTATGATTTCTTCTATCCTAAATTCAGGAAAAAAATCTTACTCCAGATATTTCATATTTGTCTTATTTGATTCTCATTTTTAAGTGCTTGGTTTTATTTTTAAAATATTTAACACTGCTGGGCGCAGTGGCTCACAAATGTAATTCCAGCACTTTGAGAGGCCACGGTGGACAGATCACTTGAGGCCAGGAGTTCAAGACCAGCCTGGCCAACATGGCGAAACCCCATCTCTACCAAAAATAGAAAATTAGACGGGCATGGTGGTGGGCACCTATAATTCCAGCTACTCAGGCAGCTGAGGCAGGAGAATCACTTGAATATGGGAGGTGGAAGTTGTAGTGAGCCGAGATCGCACCACTGCACTCCAACCTGGGTGACAGAGCAAGACTCCACCTCAAAATAAATGAATGAATAAATAATAAATAAAAATAAACAAAATAAAAATATTTAACTCTTTTAATATTTCACTGGAGAGAGAGAAAAAGAGAAAGAGAGTATGTGTGCATGCATCTGTGTGGTATGTGAGGTATGAGTCAAAACCAAGTTTTTCCTCAAATTACCAGCAATTTATTCTGCTACCATTATTGAAGATTCTTTTCACATTGCCTTATGATACCACATTTAAAAGATGTATTTGAAATCCTTTTATAAATTATAATAAATATCTGGGATACCTGTCTAGTCTCCCATTGCTGTCACACAGTTTTATTATTTTTGAAATCTGTCCAAATTTGGACCTACAAGTGATAAATATTCAGATTAATATTTTATATTAGGTCAGAAAACGCCCTCAGAAGACATACAGGAATTTATTTAATAGGTCTATTTGTTACCACTTTGGAAAACTTTAAGAGCCTAGAAATTGCATCCTTGAGTAGCCCAGTCCTTTGGTAGATAAGTGGATAGACAAAGGAGCCTATGTATCCTGGGGAGCCAAACCAGAGAGGCAGATGGGGGGGTTCCCAGACTGGGTGGTTGCTGGGAGTGGTATATTCGAAGACAGCAAAGATGTTAGAGCAGAGGTACCCACCAAGGCAGGAGGGTGTTAAAGGACAATATGGTTACTTCACAAATCACCCAGAGCCAGCTCTAAGTGAAAGAATGCTGGAAAGGCAGTTTGGTGTACTATAAAACAGCTGAACTTGGAATTAGGAAGCCCAGATTTACTCTTGGTACTGCTGTGTGACCTTGGAAATTTTCATGTTGCTTCAGATCCCTCACTGACAAAGGGGAATAATGATACCTGTGACGCCTATTTCATAGGGATCTTGTGAAAATAAAAATGAGTTAATATATGTAAAAATACTTTGAAATTTTGCAACTGTAATTAGAGAGGTTTATTTAAAAAAAAAAAATTGTTGGCCGGGCGTACTGGCTCACGCCTGTAATCCCAGCACTTTGGGAGGCCAAGGTGGGTAGATCACGAGGTCATGAGATTGAGACTATCCTGGCTAACACAGTGAAAACCCATTTCTACTAAAAATACAAAAAAATTAGCCGGACGTGGTGGCACATGCCTGTAGTCCCAGCTACTCAGGAGGCTGAGGCAGGAGAATCGCTTGAACCCGGGAGGCGGAGATTGCAGTGAGCCGAGATTGCGCCACTGCACCCCAGCCTGGGCGACAGAGCAAGACTGCATCTCAAAAAAAAAAAAGTTATTATTGGCTACCAAAATACTTTTAAAAATCAGGGACGTCTATTTCTATTTAGCTTGTCTTTGGCATAGACAAAGTATCCCCACAGTGAATATCTAGGGATTTGTTTATTTAGACTCATAACATTTATAATAATGATAACAGCAGATACTTTTGCATATGTTAACCCATTTAACCCTCTCAAGAGCCCTATTAGGAAGTTAGTATCTATTTGCATACAGTAAGGACTGTTATTATCCTTATCATCACTTTATAGATGAGAAAATTGAGAGACAGCCAAATTGAGTACATTACCAAAATCTCACAGCTTCTAAGTGGCAAAGTTAGAACTTGAGCCTAGGAAATCTGGATCCAGAGTTTGTGCCACTGACAGACAGTATATTTTTTTAATGTGAAAATTCTTCTTCTATGTTTTAAAGGATATTTTGTTTTCTTTCAGCTGTTTTCAGCTAAAGTTATGGGAGATCCCTTTCTCGTGGGGGAGATAGGCCTGCTGGCATTCAAGTCTGCAGCAGACGAAGGACAGAAAAAAGGCCAAGACTCTCACGTGCTGTTCTTGGAGATGTTTTCCAAACTTCTGGAACTCTTGACCCTCCGCCACCGGCTGATAGAAATGAGCCTGGAGAGTGCACACTTAGCTCGGTCAGTGGGGGTCAGAGGACCCAGGTGGAATATAAGGTTTGCAGCAAAACATGGGAGGAAACAGGCCATGAGACTCCCGGCCTACAAGCCTGCCCCTCTCTGCTCCCAGAGCAGCCAGAGTTTTCTAAATGGCTAACACGATCACCTTGCTTCCTTGTTCCTTCTCTCTTCCGAGCCTCCCGAAATGCCTCTCTGATCACTCAACCAGGCTAAGCCCTTCTACTGGCACCTGGGTTTCCCCTCCATTCAGCCCATTTGCTTTTACTTCATTGCTTATTATTGGTTTATTGACTTTCCTGCTAGCATAAGCTCCCTAAATGCAAAAGCCCTATCCACATTCTTTACCATGACATACCATCACCTGGTATGGGGCCTGAGCCACCCCAGGCACTCAGGGAATATTGGTTGAATTTGCTCCTGAATGTAATGAAATTGAATAGAAAGAGCCTAGAGATGGGAGAGAGATGAGTCAGTGACAGCATCCAGGTCAGACAGGTATGGCGGGCTCGGCGCATAGGAGAAAGAAATTAGCGAGTTACGTTTTAGGTATGAGAGTGAGATGATGGTAGGACATCAAGTGGACATGTCCTACAAGCAGGAATAATATGGAACTAAAGGGTTTGTTGTAAACATGTATGAGTGCTGTAATGTTCTGGTCCCCACAAAAGGCCCTGTAGACATAGAGTCCAGTTACCTACCACCAACCATTATCAAGGGCCCACTGTGGCCAGAGTCTTTACTGGGGACTTTATGTGTATTATTTCATTTAATTCTCAGAATATCCTTATGAGGTAGGTTACAAACATTTTATCAGCAAGGAAATAGAAGCTCAGAAAACTTAATTTGCCTAAGAGCATATAACTAGAAAGTGTGAAGGCAGAATTTAAATTATCAGTCAAGATATTAACATCACTCTATAATTTATGATTCTTGGTGGCAGGAAGCTCATAATGTAAAAATTACCCATGATACATGGTAACAATGATATTCTACTGATATGTACAAAATACTAGGGGAGTACAGAAAAGAGAGTATTTCATTCTTCCTAAGTGGTCAGGGAAAGCTTCATAGAAGAGGGGCTGCTATGGGTTGAATCATGTCCCTCCAAAATTCGTATGTTCAAGGCCTAATCCCCAGTACCTCCGAATGTGGCCTTATTTGGAGATAGGTCTTTACAGAGGTAATTGAGTTAAACAGAAGTTATTAGAGTGGGACTTAATCCAATTTGACTGGTGTCCTTATAAGAAGAGGAAATTCGGACACAGACACACACAGAGGGAGACCATGTGAAGGCAGAGGGAGAAGATGGTCATCAATGAGCCAAGGAGAGAGACCAGGACCAGATCCTCCCCTCATGGCCCTCAGGAGGAGCCAGTCCTGTTGACACCTTGATTTCAGACTTCTATCCTCTAGAACTGTGAGACAATAAATTTCTGTTGTTTAATATTTTGTGTGTTTCTAGGGTACTTTGTTACAGCAGCCCTAGTAAACTAATACAGGTGCCAAGAACTCAGCCTTCACGTGCCAACTTCTCAAGATGGAGAAATGCATTAGAAGTGGGATGTTGGGGGACATGCACCATGGCTCACACCTGGAATCACAGTACTTTGGGAAGCCAGGATGGGAGGATCACCTGAGGCCAGGCATTTGAGACCAGCATAGGCAACACAGCAAGACTTCATTTCTACAAAAATTTTTTAAAAATTAGTTGGGCCTGGTGGTGCATGCCAGTTCCAGATATTTGGGAAGCTGAGGTGGGAGGATTGCTTGAGCTCAGCAGTTTGAGACTGCAGTGAGCTATGACTGCACCACTGCACCCCAGCCTTGGCAATAAAGCAAGACCCCTATCTCTAAAAATAAAAGACAAAGGAGGAGGAGGAAATAGGAAGAAGAAGGAGGAGGAGGAAAGGAGGAGGAGGAGGAAGAGGAAGAAGAATAAAGAAGGAAGAAGAAGAAGAAAAGAAGCAGAAGGAAAAGAAGAAGGAGGAGAAGAGGAAGAAGAAGAGGAGGAGGAGGAGGAGGAAGAGAGTGTTAAGGAAGGAGGAAAGAATTGTAAAGATGTAAGGCTGAGATTCCAGAGGAACATCTAACTGGAGCCATGCTGCGACAGACTTGGGACTGGAGCTCAGAGTTAAGTCAGGACACAGACAAGGGTCACAGATTGTTACATGAAGTCTTAGGGTGTGGAGCTGAACAGACTCCCCCACAAACCCCCAAGGAGGGGATGTGGTAGATGAGAAGAGAACCAGGTTCAGAACCTAGGAAACACCAACATTTGAAGATAAGCAAGAGGAGAAGCCAGTGAAGATGAGAGAGAGCGGTCATGAGGCAGGAACATGGAGAAAGATGATCCTCAAGGAGGGGACAGTGAGGCCAACTGTGATGAGCTCTGAGAGAAGATGGTGAATGTTGCATTTCAGCAACATTGGTGACCTCATGAGGGCTCTGGGGACAGAAGTCAGCTTGTGGAAAATGAGAGTTGAGTAAACACCCAAGCACATCTCCTACTTGAACTGCTTTCTACCATCTGTAACTGTCACAGCAAGTGCAGAGCAGAAGACCTCTTTGACTCGCTCACTTCACACAGATCTGGGCTTTTGTTGGACTTTACTTTGGTTCTCGTTCAGGTGTCTTAGTTTTCTTATCACTCGCTTTCTTTTTAGGAGAAAACACTAACATATGTCCTTGGCTCTTTTTTTTCTTTTAGGCTCTATAAAGAATTGGCATGGGAGATGGGTTTTGAAGAGTTCCATTTGTATCTGAGGCCTGTTCACTTTGAATTTGCATCACACGGGGACAGGGCAGACCAGCTACCTCCTGTGTTTATAACCTCTCTGCTGGAGGACAGTGGTCGGGTAGACAGGTAAGCCTTGAGAGGGTTGAGGTAAAAATAACGTAATGGCTGAGTGAATAACCAGTGAAAAATAATTTTTGTCACCATTCGACATGCAAGAACAATCACATTTCTAAGTTCTCTCTTATATTCTATCTGCCATGATGCCAGTTTTTTTTCTTCTTTCTTCTTTTAATAAGAGGGAAAAAGTAAGATCTCATTTAGGGGGACAATAGCATTTAAAAACACCAAGTAACTGAGAAATGAAAGAACCAGGTTGTCCGAGAACTCAGGTGAGATTAAATCACAGGCTCAGCCGCTTCCCAGGTAGAATATGTTGCTTCCAGGTAGAAAAGGGAGTCAGCATGGGTCTAATGGGGTGAGAGCCATGGATCAGAAGTCCAGGTCTCATCTCTTACTTTTCTTCAGACCAGGAAGGTGTCACTTAAGTTTTCAGAGCAGCTGTTTCCTTGAAAGGATAACATAAGGTACAAATATAACATGCAGGCAATATCTCAGGCAGCCTCCTTTATTAGCTAGTGACAGAAGCCAGTGCAAACCAGTGAAACTTCTCTCTCATGCCCCATAGGTCCAACCCATTGCTTGAAAGAAAATACCCTTACTAGTAATATATGGTGAGTCTACTCAGTCAGGGGAAGGAATCTTCTTTTGTCCTCACACAATTAACCTTTGACGTGTGGGAGGAGAAACTTCTGTCTTCCTCTTCTTTCCTTCTCTGCTATCTGCTTTTCCCCATAGGGTCCCACCTCTATCCCTGGAGATTCTTGGTACTGGCTCCATGCCAAGGAAGAAAAAAGGTGACTCCAAGGAGGCAACCGGCACCTTTGTTTCGCTAATGCAGATCCCTGCTCAAAATAGAATGCTGAGTGTTAATATCCTAAATGACTCCACAGAGCAGGGGTGGAATGAGGGGGTTAGGATGATAGAATACAATATCCCAGGATTTCTCAATTTTAGCACTACTAAACTTTGGGGCTGAAGAAATCTTTGTTGTTGGGGGCTGTCCTGTGTGTCTTAAGTTCATTAGCAACATTTCTGACTTCTACGCACTAGATACCAGTAGTATTCCAGTACCCCACCCCACACACACTGTTCTATAATCAAAGATGTCCCCAGACATTGTCAAATATCTCCTGGGGGCAAAACCTCCCCCTGCTCTATCCTGTCACACTAGCTAAGCCAAAAACAGAATTTACTGTAAGGATACAGAGATGTTCACAGAAGCCAAGGCAGGAAGTATGATCAGGCCTTAGGTGATGCTGGGTCTCCAATTGGCAAAAAACAAACAAACAAACAAACAAACAAAAAAACCATCTGGAGCCAAGCTATTTTCTGGTTCTTCAAGGGCCTCCTTGGTTGGTGTTTTATATTGCTGTGAAAATAGGGCATCACATTTTTGTTCAGTCAGAATCCACCAATCAGCACAAACTGCCCAAATGCCCTGTGGTCTGGCCGATGCTCTGTGGTCTGTGATTGGTCCTCCGGGTGATGACCTAGAGATGCTGCAAGATAAGGAAGCCTTCTGCATTACCAGGGGAAGGCTTATGCATCCAAAGAACTTGTGTATTGAATTCATATTTATTTTATGTATGTTAATTCCTTAAAGTTGCCACTTTGGAGTGCCATTATAACAACAACATATATAGTGGTCCCTTAGTGTCTGTGGGGGATCAGTTCTAAAATCCTCTCAGTTACCAAAATCCAAGGATGCACAAGTTCCTTATATTACCAAAATCCAAGGATGCACAAGTTCTTTATATAAAATGGCATCGTATTTGCATATAACCTATGCACTCCCTCCCTTATGCTTTAAATCATCTTTAGATTACTTATAATTATACTTAATACAATTTAAATGCTATGTAAATAGTCATTATAATACATTGTTTTTATTTGTATTATTTTAATTTTTGTATTATTACTTTTTATTATTTTATGTTTTCAAATATTTTTTATCTGCAATTAGTTGAATCCATGGATGCAGAACCCATAGATATGGAAGGTCAACTGGATCAAATATGAGTATAGTTACTTACATTTTAAAAAGCACATTCATGCATATTATCCCTCTTAATATTTGCCATAACCATGTGAGATAGGTGATACCCCCTTTACAGATGAAGAAAGAAAGATTGATAGATATTAAGTTACTTGACAAAGTCTCATAGTTATGGACAAAGTACCAAGTCTCAAGGTGGAAAAATGGCTGTAAAGAATATTTAGATAGCTGTTGGACCCATAGGAAAGAGAGAGAATTGGACAACATTTAGGGGGTGCTCAAAGGAGTGAGTCAGTGAGGGATCCTAAACAAGTGTGGTCAAGAAGGTGAGAAGAGCCAGGTGTGGTGGTGCATGTCTGTAGTCCCAGCTACTCAGTAGGCTGAGGTGGGACAGTTGCTTGAGCTCAGGGGTTCAAAGCTGCAGTGAGCTATAATTGCACCACTGCCATTCAGCCTGAGTGACAGAGTAAGATTCTGACTCCAAAAAAAAAAAAAAAAAAAAGTCACTTGGTACACCTTTGATGCCCAGTTAACTATATATGTACTTCAAATAAATAAAAACATTTTGCTTAAAAAAAAAAAAGAAGGTAAGAGGAAAAACGGGAGAGAGTAGTGTAATGGTAATCAAGAGAAAATAATTTCCAACGCTATGGGGTGGTCACCATAATCAAACTACAGAAGATCAAGTCCAAAAAGGACAGAAAAGATCCCAGAGCCCTTATAGCTTTCAGTGGAAATATCAAGTCTTGCATAAAAGTTGCATTTCCTATTATTATTGACATTTCTGATCTGATCATGACATCCTGTTCCATCATAATGGTGTCTCTTGATTAGTTGCATATTACATCAAAACAATTTCATATTTTTTGTTGCAGATATTCTCCTACTGCTCTTGTCTTAGCCATCTCTGAGGTGGATGATAACCAAATTGGCAAATTTAGTTTTTACACAAAGGAAGCCATTCTTAAGGTAAACAATTTATTTTTTAAAAGCAAATGAAAGTAAAATAAAGCAATTTGCTCACATATTTCTTTAAGAAGACATAATACTTTATATAAATTTAGCTTCCATATATAAGAAAAGCTTCCAATTTCATAAATAATAATAATGGTTGTTTTAGTCCATTTTCTTTTGCTATAACAAAATACCTGAGACTGGGTAATTTATAAAGAAAAGAAGTTTATTTGGTCCGATGTTGCGGGAAGTCAGGGACCCCAAACGGAGATACCAACTGAAGCCATGGCAGAAGAATGTGGATTGTAAAGATTTCATGGACATTTATTAGTTCCCCAAATTAATACTTTTATAATTTCTTATGCCTGTCTTTACTGCAGTCTCTAAACATAAATTGTAAAGATTTCATGGACACTTATCACTTCCCCAATCAATACCCTTGTGATTTCCTATGCCTATCTTTACTTTAATCTCTTAATCCTGTCAGCTGAGGAGGATGTATGTGGCCTCAGGACCCTGTAATAATTGCATTAACTGCACAAATTGTACAGCATGTGTGTTTGAACAATATGAAATCTGGGCACCTTGAAAAAAGAACAGGATAACAGCAATTGTTCAGGGAATAAGAGAGATAACCTTAAACTCTGACCACCGGTGAGCCGGGCGGAACAGAGCCATATTTCTCTTCTTTCAAAAGCAAATGGGAGAAATATCGCTGAATTCTTTTTCTCAGCAAGGAACATCCCTGGGAAAGAGAATACGTGCCTGGAGGTATAGGCCTATAAATGGCACCCCTAGGTGTGCCCGTCTTTTATGGTCTGTAGTCTGCAGGGGTGAAATAGACCCCAGTCTCCCATGGCGCTCCCAGGCTTATTAGGAAGACGAAATTCCTGCCTAATAATTTTGGTCAGACCGGTTGCTCTCAAAACCCTGTCTCCTGATAAGATGTTATCAATGACAGTGGTGCCCGAAACTTCATTAGCAATTTTAATTTCACCCTGGTCCTGTGGTCCTGTGATCTTGCCCTGCCTCCACTTGCGTTGTGATATTCTATTACTTTGTGAAGTATTTGATGTCTGTGACCCACACCTATTTGCACACTCCCTCCCCTTTTGAAAATCCCTAATAAAAACTTGCTGGTTTTTGCGGCTTGTGGGGCATCACGGAACCTACTGACATGTGATATCTCCCCCAGACGCCCAGCTTTAAAATTTGTCTCTTCTGTACTCTGTCCCTTTATTTCTCAAGCCAGCTGACGTTTAGGGAAAGTAGAAAAGAACCTATGTGACTATCGGGGCAGGTTCCCCAATAGTCCATGATTCTGGAGGCTGGGAAGTCCAAGGACATGGTGGCAGCTTCTGGCAAGAGCTTTTGCACTGCATCATAACATGGCAGAAAAGCAGAAGGGCAAGCGATTACATGCAAAAGAGACTGCAAGAGCAAGCCAAGCTTGCTTTTTTAACATCCTGCTCTCTCGAGAAAGAAATCCACTCCCACGATTATGACATTAATCCATTCATGAGGGCTCTAATCTCATGGCCCAATCACCTCCCAACACATGAACTTTTGGGGGACACATTCAAACCATAATGATGGCCTTGCCTTATTTGATGTGCACATTAGCCTGGTTTGAACCATAGAGACTGCAACACCACTTATAATAACTTCTGTTAGGTACTAAAAAAGAAGTTCACATGTAGTGAACAATCTTTGCATAAGGTTTTAAAAATATACATTTGTTATTGGAGCTTTTATCTGGTCTTTCTAAACCTGGTGCTATTTTTTATCTGCTACTTGGATTTCTTTGCTTCTATATGTGTATTTTTAAAACGTCGATCTAATCTTGGCTTACAGGAGCCTGCCACTGAGCACATGTTTGCTAGTTCATCAGAGCCTATTCATCTTTTCCTGACCACTGGTGAAATCTCATGGTGTCCAGCTATAGAGCAAATCAAGCCTGGAGGCTGCCTTCTTGGAATGAAATGCTGCTTAGGGAGAGACCAGATTCAGTCTTATGGCTGAGTAGCAAGCATCCCAGCTCATTTGGGAGTTTGATTCATATATTTACATGTTGAATAAGTGGATTTCAACCCTCAACTCACTTCTTTATGCAAGAAATTCCTAATATTTTTCATATTTTCTTCCTTTAGCTTTTGCTGCATTCAGGAGTGGAAAATATGCAGGTGACTCTTGCATGCCAAGCTGCTCAGAAAAATGCTTTGATGGCGGCTGTCCAGCAGGTGTACTTCTATTGCACCCCTCAAGGGAGCTGTCCTGCTAATGTCAAGGTCAGCCTGCATGACAGAGAAGCCAGAGGCATCTCATCACCCCCACCAGCTAATGTCAGGCTGCCCCTTTCTTCCTTCCTTTTTTCCCTTCTCCCTTTCTCCCTTTCTTTCTCCCCTGCCCCCTACTTTCTCTTTCCTATCTCTTTATCTTCCTTACTTTCCTTTTTTCTTCCTTTCCTTGTTTCCTGTTTGTGAATCAATGTATGACCAAATCCTTATTGGATTTCTTAATTTTCAGTTATACTTTTTTCTGTATTTCTTATTTTTTGGTTATTGAGACATAATTCATGTGATATAAAACATACCACAGGCTGGGCATGGTGGCTCACACCTGTAATCACAGCACTTTAGGAGGCAGAGGTGGGTGGATCACAAGGTCAGGAGATCGATACCATCCTGGCCAATATGATGAAACCCCATCTCTACTAAAATACAAAAAACTAGCTGGGCATGGTGGCACGTGCCTATAGTCCCAGCTACTCGGGAGGCTAAGGCAGGGGAATTGCTTGAACCCAGAAGGCAGAGTTTGCAGTGAGCTGAGATCGTGCCACTGCACTCCAACCTGGCAACAGAGTGAGACTCCTTCTCAAAACAAACAAACAAACACCATATTATAGTATATAATTCAGTGGTTTTTAGTATATTCACAAGATTGTGCAACCATCATCACTATCTAATTCCAAAACATTTTTATCACTCACTCTCAAAAGAAACGTTGTACCCATTAGCAGTTACTTACTTTTTCTCCCTCCCCTCAGTCCCTAGCAACCACTAATCTACTTTCTGTTTCTATAGATTTGCTTATTCTGGACATTGTATATAAATGGAATCATACAACAGGTGACCTTTGGTGTCTGGCTTTTTTCCCTTAGCATAATATTCTCAAAATTTAACTGTGCTATAGCATGTATCAGTGCTTCATTTCTTCATTGCTAAATAATATTTTATTATATGGATATACCACATTTGTTTCTACTTTTTGGCATTAGGAATAATGCCACTATGAACATTTATGTATAGGGTTTTTTTGTTTTGTTTTGTTTCATCTTGCTTGAGACAGAGTCTTGCTCTGTCGCCCAGGCTGGAGTGCAATGGTGCCATCTTGGCTCACTGCAACCTCCACCTCCCAGGTTCAAGCGATTCTCCTGTCTTAGCCTCCTGAGTAGCTGGCACTACAGGTGCATACCACCACGCCTGGCTAATGTTTTGTATTTTTAGTAGAGACAAGGTTTCACCGTATTAGCCAGGATGGTCTCGATCTCCTGACCTCGTGATCTGCCTGCCTCAGCCTCCCAAAGAGCTGGAATTACAGGTGTGAGCCACCACGCCTGGCCTACGTATAGGTTTTTATGAGGACATATATTTTTAAATTTTCTTGGGTATATACCTAGCAATTGGATTGCTCAGATTATATGGTAACTTTATATTTTACATTTTGAGCAACCACCAAACTGTTTTTCAAAGTAGCTGCACTTTTTACATTCCCATCAGCAATGTATGAGGGTTCCAATGTCTCCACATTTTTGTCAACACTTGTTATTGTTTTTTTATTTTAGCTGTTGTAGTAGAAGTAAAGTAGTATCTCGTTTTGGTTTTGACTTGGATTTCCCTGTTTACTAAGACCTTAAGCATCTTTTCATTTGCTGACTTGACCATTTGGGTGTCTTCTTTAGAGAAATGTCTATTTAAATCCTTTGCCTTTCTATAAAATTTGATGTTTTGGTTTTTTATTGATGAGTTGTAAGAGTTCTTTATATATCCCGAATACAAGTCCCTTATAAGGCATATGATTTGCAAATATATTCTACGGATTGTCTTATGATCTCCATTTATCTGTTATTTCATTACTTGTACTTTTGGCATCATATTTAAGAAACCATTGCCTAATCCAAAGTTATGAAAACACGCTTATATTTTCTTCTAAGAGATTTATGGTTTTAACTCTTACATTTAGGTCTAGGGTCCATTTATACTTAATTGTGCTATATAATGGGAAGTAGGGATCCAACTTTATTCTTTTCATGCGGCTAATCAGTTTTCCCAGAACCACTTGTTGAAAAGACTCATCTTTCCTCATTAAATTGTCCTGGAACCCTTGCAAAAAAAAACACTTGACCATAAATGTTAAGAATGTATAACTGGACTCTCAATTCTATTCCATTAATCTAAATGCCTGTTCTTATGCCAGTACTACTATGTTTTGATTACTGTAGCTTTGTAGAAAGTTTGAAATTATGAAGCATAATCCCTCCAAATTTGTTTTTCTTTTTCAAGTTTGCTTTAGCTATTTTGAGTCCCTTGCATTTTCATATGAATTTTAGTGTCAGCTTGTCAATTTTGGGGGCTTTAAAAAGAGTAAGTTGGAGTTTTGACAGGGATTGCAGCAAACCTATAGATTGAGTAGTATTGCCATTTTATTTTATTTTAGTAGGATTGCCATTTTAACAATATTATGTCTTCTAATTCTTGAGCATGGGATGTCTTTCTATTTATAGACACACCTTGGAGATGTTGTAGGTTTGGTTCCAGACGGTTCCATGCAAATTTTTTGGTTTCTGAGTGCATATAAAAGTTATGTTTATATTACACTGTAGCCAATTAAGTGTGTAATACCATTTTGTCTTAAAAAAACCCAATGTACATATACCTTAATTAAATATACATTATTCACTTGCAGACCAAAGAATATTAAGTTACAAAAAAAGAAAAAATATATATTTTTACTAAAAACTGCTAATAATCATTTGAGCCTTCAGTGAGTTGTAATCTTTTTGCTGGTGGAGGGTCTTACCTTGATATGGAAGGCTGCTGACCGATTAGGGTGGTGGTTGCTGAAGGTTGGGGGCCAGGGGTCTCTGGCAATTTCTTAAAATAAGACAAAATAAAGTTTTCCACATTAATTGACTCTACTTTTCATGAAAAGTTTCTCTTTGGCATGTAATACTGTTTGATAGCATTTTACCTACAGTAAAACTTTTTCAAAACTGAAGTTAATTCTCTCAAACTGTGCTTTATGTAATATTCTAAATCCTTAGCTGTCGTTTCAACAATGTTCACAGCATCTTCACCAGGAGTAGATTCCATCTCAAGAAACCACTTTCTTTCTTAGCTCATCCATAAGAAGTACCTCCTCATCTGTTTAAGTTTTATCACGAGAATGCAGCAATTCAGTTACATCTTCAGGTTCCACTTCTAATTCTAGTTCTCTTGCTATTTCTGCCACATCTGCAGTGACTTCCTCCACTGAAGTCTTGAACTCCTCAAAGTCCTCCATGAGGGTTGGAATTAACTTCTTCCAAATTCCTGTTAAAGTGGATATTTTGACCTCCTCTCATGAATCATGAATGTTCTTAATGATATCTAGAATGATAAATCTTCCAGTAAGTTTTCAATTTACTTTACCCAGATCCATTATGCAGGGGTGTCCAAATCTTTGGCTTCTCTGGGCCACATTGGAAGAATTGTCATGGGCCACACATAAAATACACTAATACTACTGATAGCTGATGAGCTTTAAAAAAAATTGCAAAAAAACTGCAAAATAAATGCAAAAATAATGTTTTAAGAAAGTTTACAAATGTGTGTTGGACTGCATTCAAAGCCATTCTAGGCCTCATGCAGCCTGTGGGCCATGGGTTGGACAAACTTACATTAGAGTAATTACTATCTATGTCAGTGATAGTCTTATGGAATGTATTTCTTAATAATGACTTCACAATACGACACAGAAACACAAGACATACTCCTTGATCCATGGGCTGTAGAATGGATGTTGTGTTAGCAGGCATAGAAACATTAATCTCTTTGTACATTTCCATTAGAGCTCTTGGGCACTGTCAATGTACAGTAATGTTTTGAAAGGAATCTTTTTCTGAACAGTGGGTCTCAACAGTGGGCTTAAGATGTTCAGTAAACTATGCTGTAAAGAGATGTGGTGTCATCCAGGCTTTGTTATTCCATTTGCAGAGCACAGGCAGGATAGATTTAGCATAATTCTTAACAGTCCTAGGATTTGGGGAATGATAAATGAGCATTTGCTTCCACTTCAAGTCACCAATAGCATTAATCTCTAACAAAAGAGTCAACCTGTCCTTTGAAGATTTGAAGCCAGGCATTGACTTCTCCTCTCTAGCTATAAAAATACCGGATGGCATCTTCTTTCAGTGGAAGACTGGTTTGTCTACATTGAAAATCTATTGTTTAATGTAGCCACCTCTATCAATTATCTTAGCTAGATATTCTGGATAACTTGCTGCAACTTCTACATCAGCATTTACCACACTTCACCTTACACTTCTTTGTTATGGAGATGGCTTCTTTCCTTAACCCTCATGAACCAGTCTCTGCTAGTTTCAAACTTTTCTCTCATCCTTCAAGGAATTGGAGAGAGTTAGGACCTTGCTTTGGATTAGCCTTGGGCTTCAGGGAATTTTGTGGTTGATTTGATCTTCTATCCAGACCACTAAAACTTTTTCCATATCAATAATAAGGCTATTTTCCTTTCTTATCATTCTTGTATGCATTAGAGTAACGCTTTTAATTTCCTTCAAAAACTTTTCCTTTGCATTCACAACTTGGCTGTTTTGCACCAGAGGCTTAGCTTTTGGCCTATTCCAGCTTTTGACATGCCTTCCTTGCTAAGCTTAATCATATTTAGCTTTTGATTGCAAGTGAGAGTCGTGTGACTCTGCTTCTCACTTAAACACTTAGAGGCCACTGTAGAGTTATTAATTGGCCTAATTTCAATAGGGTGTCTCAGGGAATAGGGAGATCCGAGGAGAGGTAGGGAGACAGGGGAATGGCCAGTCGGTGAAGCAGTGAGAACACACACGTTTATTAAGTTCATCTTCTTATTTGGTGTGGTTCATGGCACCCCAAAACATTTACAATAGTAACATCAAAGATCGCTGATGTCGGATCACCATAATAGACATAATAATGAAAAAGTTTGAAATATTGTATATTGTATGAATTACAAAAATGTGACAGAGACATGAAGTAAGCATATGCTATTGGTGCCAATAATTTGTTCAATGCAGGGTTGCCACAAACGTTCAACTTGTAAAAAACACAATATCTGCATTAAGCTGAGTGCAAGAAAATGAGGTATGCCTTTATTTAGTTCTTCTTCAACTTCTTTCAACAATATTTTATAGTCCTCAGGGTACAACTTTTATCCTTTTTTGTTACATATTAATTCCAAAATATTTCATTCCTTTTAACATGATTATAAATTGAATTGTTTTTCTTAGCTTCATTTTCAGAGTGTTCATTACTAGTATATTGGAATACAAATTGACTTTTGTATATTGATCTTGTATCCTGCAATCTTACAAAGCCAGTTTGTTGGTTCTACTAATTTACAGGTGTGTGTTTGTGTGTATGTATGTGTGTGTTCGTAGTATTTCTTAGGATTTTCTATATACAAGATTATGTTATCTGCAAGTAGAGATAGTTTTACTTCTTCCTTTCCAATCTTTATGCCTTTTATTTCTTTTCTTGCCTAATTGCTCTGGCTAGACCCTCCAATACAAGATTGAGTAGAAGTAGTGACAGTAGATATTATTGTATTATTCCTACTCTTAGGGGAAAACCGTCAGCCTTTCACCATTAAGTGTGATATTAGCATTAGTTTTTCATAAATACCTCTTATCTGGTTGAGGACTTTCCCTTCTATTCTAAGTTTGTTGAATGTTTTTATTGTGAAGGGGTTGGATTTTATCTACATATACTTTTTTTTTGTATTTTGTTTTTTTTCACTTAACAGTATATCTTGGTTATCACTCCAAATCAGTTCATAGAGGTTTTCCCTTTTTTGCAACTGTATAGTTCTCTTTTGTGTATATACTAGTGAATGTAACTTACATGTAAAATTAAATATGGTTTTAAGAAATCAACTTTCCAGATGGTTTCAAACATTCTTTAAGCCTCATGGATTCTACTCAGCTCACCACATTAACCCCTTATCACATTTATCTACCTCTATTTACCCATTTCTACTCTCTCTTTTTTTTTTTTTTTTTCAGAGATAGGGTCTCACTCTGGCACCCAGACTAGAGTGTAGTGGTGTGACCATAGCTCACTACAGCCTCGTATTCCTGGGCTCAATTGATCTTCCCACCTCAGTCTTTCAAGTAGCTGGGACCACAGGTGTGTGCCACCATGTCCTGCCAATTTTTAAATTTTTTCTAGAGATAGGATCTCGCTATGTTGCCCAGGCTGGTCTCAAACTCCTGGCCTTGAGCAATCCTCCCTCCTTGGCTTCCCAAAGCAGTGGGATTATAGGCATGAGCCACCATACCTGGCCTGTACTCTTCATATTAATAGGAAAGTACAAATTTATGGGTATGGCAACAATATTGAATGCTAAATACTTCTACTGCCAAATACTCTGTCCCATAGAAATCACCTGCTGTAAAAAACAGGGATAGAGTGAGTTATATAGATTTTTAAAAATATAACCCCCCAAAATCTTAATTCAGTGCCTATTGTAAGTTAGGCTCGTAAGATAATACTGAGGTACAGTTCCTGACCCTGATGAACCTCTAGGCTGGTGTGTTTAAGGGGGGTAGGCCCACAAGTGGCTCAAAGACAAAGGCACAGAGAGGTTCAACAAGCCATACAAAAGGAGATTAAAGAAATGAGAATACACATCTGGGAAAACAGGAAGGGCAGCACAGAGAGGGGGCATTTGGGAAAACCCTGAAGGATGAGTTTTTTGGCAGGCAGAGGTGACCACTTGATCATTCTGAGTAGAGGAAAGACCCTTCAGATACCCAGGCATGGGAGACAGAAAGGGCAAATGGGGACCAGGAAAAAACGAGAAGCCCAACTTGATAACCACTTATGATTTTCATACACAGTTGACATAGAGAATCCTTTACTCAGTCAATTTGATCTTATAAAGAATACCAGTATATAAAACAGATGTAAGTGGGGCTGTTCTGGTTGAAGTGAAGGTTAAGAGCTTATAAGTCACTTCCTAAGATCAATCCAAGGAGCACATGTTAAAAGATACTGGACAGGAGCACAGGACAGGGGTGGAAGGTGGGAAAGTGATAGCCTGGAAAGACCTGCAGCATTGGGAAGGGTAGGGAGGCATTAGGGTAACAGCCTGGGAAGGTGGGCTAGGACTATAATGTGGGTGCCCTGAAAGAACCGGCCCAGGTGTCATCTCCCTAGAGAGCCTTTTCCTAGTCTCTCAGATCACTAGTTACTATATTTTCTACATACAAAATCATTTGTAGTTCAATTATGTTTTCCACATTATACTGACTATAAGGACGGCTCCTTGTATATTTTTTTGTCTTTGTGTCTGCCTAGTAGACACACACAAAGACAAGTAGGAAATACCATTCATTGAACGATTGCTGAATTCACACTTATTGGAGATTTAAAATGCTGTAGACAGACACAAAGGCAAATAATAAGTACCGTTTGTTGAGTGATTGCTGAATTCACACTTAAAAGTGTTTGAGCTAAGGAAGGACCTGACCTGAGATTCTCATTAGGAATATTCACTGCATTTGACAGGTTAAAGGGGAGAAAGGTAAGTTAGGGAGACCAAAAGGCAAGAAGATGTGAAGTCCTGAGCCATGGGTGCAGCTGTGGGGATGAGCGGGAGGGATGGGTGTTAGCAGCATTGTTGGAATGCATGCAGCACACAGGCTTGGGGTGAGATCGAAGATTCCTACCAGGTTGCCACCCTCAAATGCACACCCTTCAAACGTATCTTACACCTGCTACCATGCTTCTCTCCAGCCACAGAGTGTGAAGTGTTCCTCTTCCCAGTCAAGTTCAATGCCTCCCACCAACATTCTTAATCCATTTCCTTTTCTGAGGCCTTGATTCATTGGTTATCTTCTTTCCCTACTGCACTTCCAGTGTTTTTCTCCATTACCTCTTTCCACTTACAGGTACTTCCCACATTCCACTTAAGTGCAGGCTAGATTGTTTTCATCCTCTCCAGAAAGCTTAACAGAATCCTATGTGCTTCTCTGGCCAGTACCCTAATTATGACCTTTCTTTCTTATTCAGGTTTATTGAAAGGATGTTCTTTAACCCCCTAGCTCTATATCCTTTCATTGTAATATAGCTTGCTCTTCCACTACACCCCTGAAACTGCTCTCACTAGAGTCAGCAATGACCTCTCAATTGTTAAATCCAGAGAACATTATTAAGATGTTATATTTGACTACTTTCCTTCATTTAATGCTCTTGGTCACTCCCTTGTCCTCAATACTCTTCTTCCTCTGCTTCTGTGACTCCGTTCTCTCCTGGATCTCTTCTACATCTTTGATTCTTCCTTCTCAATTTCCTGGAGTTGGGGACCTCTTCTCTACCCATCTCTATCATGATGGTGTTTTCCTGGATCTTCTTTTTAGAACTCCTATTCTCTCCTTTCATATTCTCCCTTGGTGATCTCATCGACTCTTGAGGTTTAAAACCTCCAATATACTGTCAACTTTCAAATCTACATCTCTTCATGGAACCTCTCTCCCAAGCCCCAAACTAGAGTATCTAAATGCTTCACAGATAGTGTTTGGATATCCCACAAACACCTCAACTCGGTATCAAAAGGCAACTCATTCTTCTCCCATCTAATTCTCTAGTATTTCTATTCTTGGTTAAGGTAGCACCACCTGAGTAGTAACACAGGATTTTTTTTTTTTTTTGAGATGGAGTTTTGCTTGTGTCGCCCAGGCTGGGGTGCAATGGTGCAATCTTGGCTTACTGCAATCTCTGCCTCCCAGGTACAAGTGACCCTCCAGCCTCAGCCTCCCAAGTAGCTGGAATTACAGGCGCATGTCACCATGTCAGGCTAATTTTTGTATTTTTAGTAGAGATGGGGTTTTGCCATGTCAGCCAGGCTCATCTCGAACTCCTGACCTCAGGTGATCCGCCTGTCTTGGCCTCCCAAAGTGCTGGGATTACAGGCATGAGCCACCGTGCCCAGCCGTCAGAAAGGATTAAAATGTGGGTATTGTCCTCGACTCCTCTGGCTTTCTTACTTTAGATCAATCAAGCACTACCTCTTGCCAATATCACACTCTACATATATATTGAATATGGCCCCTCTTCTCCATCCTCACTGCCTTAGTTCAAATTCTCATTATCTCACTTGTGTGACTGTAATGGCCTTCTAAGTGGCCTCCATCCCTCTGGGTCCATGCCTTGCACCACTACCTCTGCCCTCAACCATATCTATCCTCCACACAGTGACCAGAGAAACTATGCCTCCTTGATTAAATCCCTTCAGTGGCTTCTTGTAGATCAAAGAGTAAAACTCAACCTCCTTAGCTAGGCATGCAAGACCTTCACTTCCTGACCCCAGCCCTCTATTCTGTCACTTCTCCTGCCCTCTATTTGAAGTATCCTAAACATTTGGTGCTATTTCATGTCTCTCTGCTTCTACTCATATTTCTCAGAAAATTTTAACCTTACTTTACCACATCCCACCCTCCCATTTTATTTTTTTGCCTCCAAGATTCAACTCAGTCATTGTATCTTCTAGGATATGTTCATGACTCTTGACTAAAATGCATTTTGTGACTACTTCATTATAAAATGGTATACTGTAATAAACACACACATTGCTTCTCTTACAAGTGTGAAACAACAAGAGGACTGATGACATCATAAGGGGAAATAAATGATGGAGACAATGAAAGAGTGCAGGGGAAGAAAGGGAAGGGAGTAAGAAAGGAAAGAGATGGAGAACAAATTGTGCACTGCCACCAAAGCCAAAGGAAGAGAACATTTCAAGAAGGAAAAAGTCACCAAAGATGTACAGATGACAAATAAGCAGAAAAGATGTTCAACACTGTTAGTCGTTAGCAAAATGCAAACTGAAACCCTATTGAGAAACCTCTACATGCCCTTTAGAATGGTTAAAATGTAAAAGACTGACCATCTGAGTGTTGGCTAAGTTGCGGAGGACCTGGGCCTCTCACACACTGCTAATGGCAATGCAAAATGGTGCAACCACCTTGGAAAACAGTTTGGCAGTTTCTTAAAAAAATTGAAGATATACTTACCATATGATCCAGCCATTCCTCTCCTAGGTATTTAACCAAGAGAAATGAAAGCACATGTCTATACAAACATTTTTACACAATATGTTTATAGCAGTTTTATTCATAATAGCCAAGAACTGGAAAGAATCCAAATGCCCATCAACAAGTGAATGGATAAACAAATTGTAGTGTATCCATACGACAGAATAGTACTACTCAGCAACACAAAGAAGTAAAATATTTATATCCACAATAATATGAAGACAAAAAAGGGCACATAATGCATGATTCCATGCATATTAAATTCTAGGAAATGCATTCTCATCTATAGTTGCTGAAAGCCAAGCAGTGATTGCTTAAGGAAGTGGTAAGGTGGGAAGGGTGGCTATGGTCATAATTTGATTGTGATGATGGTTACACAGTTGAGTACATATGCCAAAGCTAATCCAATTGAATGCTTTAAATATGTGTTGTTTCTTGAATGTCAATTATGTATCAATAAAGCTATTATTTTTAGAAGAAGAAGAAGGAATCCAATAGATTTGAATGTAGAGAGAAAATTCGGAGGGTAGGGATTAAAATGAGGCCACAAAAACTTCTTGCTGACTCTGAGAGCAGTTCTGCTAATGAAGTCAGAGTGAAAGCTAGAGTGCCAGAGTAAAGGAGCAAGAAGAGGCTGATAGATGTGTAGAAGGAGTGTGTGTTTATTGCTCTTGTATTAGTCTGCTAGGGCTGCCATAACAAAATACCATGGACTAAGAGGTAGAAATTAATTTTCTCCCAGTTCTGGAGTCTGGAGGTCTGAGATCAGGGTGCCAGCATGGTTGTTTTCTGGTGAGGGCTCTCTTTCTGGCTTGTACATGGCTGCCTTACACTGTGTGTTCACACTAAAGGACGGACAGGTGGGAAGCAAGTGAAGGAGAGCCCCGGTGTCTCTTCCTCTTTTATAAGCGCAGCGCCATGTCAGACTAAGGCCCTACCCTTACGACCTCATTTACACTTTATTACTTCCCAAAGACCCCATCTCCAAACACTATCACTTTGGAGTTAGAACTTCAACATATGAGTTTTGGAGGGACACAAACATTCAGGCCATAGTAGCTCTTTAAGAATTGAGGAAGAAACTTGAAAGGGTAGGAAGATTAAAGAATAAAAAAAAATGTGAACACATTTGTAGGAAGAGACTTGGACAAGAGGAAGCAACTGAGGATAGAGATGAGTATGAATACTGGGCATGGTTGGAATGGAGAGTGTAGGTGGTGGGTCAGGGAGTTAATGATTTAATTCAGCAGCTTCTGTGGCCCAGGCAGGCAGTAAGCTAGGTGATAGAAATAGGTGGACTCATGGAGTCCTCTCACTGCCCCATGTGATAGGGGGTGGGTGGGTGTTACCTTCTTTTTCTGGGTGAGGAAACAGGTTCTTAGAGGTTAAGAAAAAGAGACAAGATGAGCAGCTCAGTGTCAGCACTAGGATCTGATTGCAGAGCGTGTGCTTTCTTCCCTCTCCCCTCACTCATGACCTTGTAAGACCTCCCCAGTTCCCTGAACTAGCAGATGCTCCTATTTCCAAGAGACTGGGATACCTCAAGGGTCTTCAGAAAAAAATCTGGTTGAAAACCTTAGAGTTTTTTACCTAGGATCTTTTTTCTTTTTCTCCTTATGTCTCCTATGGTAATTCTGCTATGGGTAACTCCTTGTGTCTTTCACTGAAGAATGATCTTTCCTTCAAAGCTTTAACCTTTTTCTTTTAGTGAGTAGTTTAGAAAAATATAAATGAGTTCCATCCAACATGCCCTGCAGCTCCATAGCCAATGGAGCTGGAATATTGGAAGACATGAATTTCCCTTTTATTTCCCCATTCCTCATTCCCTTCTCCCTGCTTCTCCTCTTTTTCTCCGTCTCCCTTCTCCCTCCCTTCTTTGTCATTATGTTGTGCATGGCGGCATATAAAGCCCACCTCCATCTGCCTAGGTGCCCTGTGGGAACTTTTCAGATCTTGTAGCCGTGAAAACTATTATCGGTATTCCTTGAAAGACCACTATATACAGAGCACACTATCTAGCCACTTTGTAGAATGGAGATCTTTTTCTCAGAGCACTTTAGACAACTGCACTCTCTTCCGAAAATAATCACACTTAGTGCCTCACCTCTTAATTGTGCAAAGTGGTATCTCTCCTCCTCCACTCCACTCTTTTCCCTTTCCGTCTCCTCCCCTCCTCTTCTCTTCTTTCTACTCCCCTGTCACATGTACCCAGGCCTTTACGTGTGTTGGGGGTCAGTTGTGGCTGTGAGATCATTTTACAGCAGTGCTTCAGGACTTATATGCCCAAAAATTTAATTTACTTTGGTTTAAAATATTTTAGGAAATAAGTTCAGATCTGAGAAATCATGGTGGAATGGGCCCAACCAGAAGAAGATATTCCAGAATTGTGAATGGCATAGACAGCTCGCTGATAGCCCCAACTCCAAAAGTCCCAGATACCCTTACTCATTCTCCAGAAAGATTTCAGGCTACCAAAAGGTACTGTACCTGGTGAGATGGAAGGAGGAATACTACTTAGAATAATAAAAGTGTCCTCTTTTAAGTCAATTAATAAATAGTATTGGGGGGATTGAAGGAGTCTAAACTCTCAGAGTGACTAGCATCTTATATAAAGACCTTGTATGAATACTGAGAGGGCTCAGCTCCTTCCAATATACTCCAGTCAATAAAGGACAGTGAACAGTTCCTCATTTTAACCCCTTCTCTTTTTCCTCCCCTCTTCTCTTTTCTCTTTCACTTCCCTTCTTCTCTCTCTGTATATTTTTCAGACTCCGAAGAGTGTATATCACAAGGAAGGCCTTTCCAAATTCTCCAAATCTATTTAAATTGAGAAGCACAGAACTGCCCTATTTTTTTTTTTTTTAGACAGAGTCTCGCTCTGTCACCAGGCTGGAGTGCAGTGGCACGATCTCGGCTCACTGCAACCTCCACCTCCCTGATTCAAGTGATTCTCCTGCCTCAGCCTCCCTAGTAGCTGGGATAATATGCACGCACCACCATGCCCAGCTAAATTTTTTGTATTTTTATTAGAGACGGGGTTTCACCATGTTGGCCAGGATGGTCTTGATCTCCTGACCTCATGATCCACCAGCCTAGGCCTCCCAAAGTACTGGGATTATAGGCGTGAGCCACCGCACCTGGCCCCCCTTTTTTTTTTTTTTTATGATGGAGTCTTGCTCTGTCACCCAGGCTGGAAAGCTGGAGTGCAGTGGCCTGATCTCAGTGCACTGCATCCTCTGCCTCCCGTGTTCAAATAATTCTCCTGCCTCAGCCTCCCGGGTAGCTGGGACTACAGGCATGCACCATCACACCTGGCTAATTTTTGTATTTTTAGTAGAGATGGGGTTTCACCATGTTGGCCAGGCTGGTCTTGAACTCCTGACCTCAAGTAATCTGCCCGCCTCAGCCTCCCAAAGGGCTGTGATTACAGGCATGAGCCACCACGCCCAGCCTGTCCTCACTGTTCTAACAAAGGTTCTAACATTGCTTAAAATAATAGGATGGTGAATTATTGTCAAAGAGGCACGACCTCTCCAGAGACATGTCTATAAATCAGAGATGCCCTATTCTGTCTGGATCTCTTTTCACCATGACAGAGAAAGAGAGACATTCATACTCTATAGTATGAATTACTTTGTAATACTCTGTATGATACTCTGTCTGAATACTCTGTAAATCATACTCTGTAGTATGATTAGTCTGAGTATTTTATCAGGGCCTACCAATGACACTGTACTTGAATTCTGGCAAATTTAGAATAAAAAATAATAACAGGCAAAGCAACTCTACTACTCAAGATGCTGTTAATCTGACATATGGCCAGAGTTCAAGTGCATTAAAGTCCACATTTCCAATGTGTGGATGGAAGATTTAAGACCAATATGTCTAGTCAAGAGGACCCTTGGGAGGCCACTTCAATCTAAATATCCCTACAGTCAAGTCGAGGAGAATGCAAAGGGAGATGGGTAGTACAAATACTGGGCTTAGAACTGAGAAAGGACTGCTGAAGCATGCTTCAGGCACAGAGGGTCCCCAAGCAGGATGGTGACACATCCGCATCCCTGGTGAATAATCAGAAACACCTGAAGCAGGCAAGAACCATGGAGGCACAGCCACTTGCCCTCCTGCTGCAATGCCCAGTATACACATTGTCTTTCTGATCCATGTCCATATACCTCCTGCCTTGGGCTCCCATGTTTCTGTTCACTTGTCAGGGCTCCAGAGGCCTTTGTGTCTATTCAACTGGAAAAGGTGGGGCTGCGGGACATGATGCTGAACACCTTCCTCCTGAGGAAACAAACCATGGCCAACAGAACGAAGAGCCCTGTGAGTGTGTAGTGAGAAATGCTGCCTAAAGCTCTGGTCCTCTTTTGCATCGGAGCAAATGAAAATTCTTCACTTGGAATCTGGTGATCTGAGGCTTTCAACCTATTTGGCTAGGACCGTTGAAAATATATTGTAAAGAAGTGAAAAGGGAAGTTCAATAAGAAGTAGAAAGGAATCAGTTCAAGTGGATTACAGTCATGCTTTAAAAATGTATGCATTTTCCCAATGCCGCATTTTGTTTTGTCACTTTCTAAATGAACTAGTTTCAGCACCTGCACTGGAACATTAGCCTACTCTTGAGTGACCCACAGGGGTTCGGGGATTAGACAAGGTAAGCAATGGCTCTTAACCATCTGGTCACCTGATAACCATCTGGTTATCTTGGTTTTTCAGACACTACCACTGTGTTTGTATTTAAAGTTTTTATATTAGCCTAATCTATTGAAAAATACTAAAACTCAAAACTTTAATCAGTAAAAATTATTCCTTAATTTTGTGAATATCATTTCATTATTAATTTTTTGATGAGAAAATCATTATGGTAATACATTGTTATTTAGGAGAAGAATGACAAGATTTATAATTCTAAGCTTTCTTCCCTGCTTGTGACTTTAAAGGAAAGACTTAAATTTACCTAATCTAGTTCTACAGATGGGATATGATGAGGGCCAGCAATTACTGCTCAGCCATAATAGAAGCAAAGGGTCCCTTCTAATAAGCAATTCTCAAAAAATATTGACCAAGTGGAAAAAATATAATCATTCATGAACTGCCCTTCAGGATTATTCAACACCTATCAGATCAGAAAGAGCTCAGGCAATATAATTACCTGTATTAATTTTGTCAGGGTCTGGGGACTACTTACTGGCTAATAAGTTAACCTGTTACCGTTCCATGGATGCTGGCAGAAGGCACACAAGACTCCTTTGTCAGAGACAAAGAATTTTATTATGCACAGCAGAGTAGGCAATGTGATCTTCATGTTCGTGTCAGTCCCACGGGGACAGTGTGGAGGAGCCTACATGCAGGTAGTGGCTTGTGTCACAAGTGAAAAGCACTGAGCTTGGGGAACCCACCTCTTTTATAATAAGCCTGCTCTTTTTCCTGGAGAGAGACATTACCTTATCACTGAAGATTGCTTTCTGCAAACACAACCCTGAGAAATGGTTGTGAGGTAAACTGTGGTCAGGGACTTGCATCCTTGGCATACTCAGCAAGATGGGTAGGAGCGGGAGAGAGACACAGGAGTGCCTCCCAACAAGCTTAACCCAGAAAGAATGTCTCAGCTCTGTAGCCTTTTCCTGCTTGAAGTCTGCTTTAAGTTTGTACACATGTACTAGGGTGGGGAGTTCTTATAGCCAATTGTCTACTAAAACTATCATTCTCCTTTATCACAGGATGAAATTGGAAAAGTCAAGAGAGATGTTATAGTTGAATATTGTCAGAAGTAAGTATAGTATATGTGAATAACACACGCTGATTTCTCTGACTCTGAATGTAATAAGTGGCAGTTTTATTGGGTAAAACCAAGTTAAACTGTGCTTTGACATGCAGAGAAGCATCGGAAGTGAAGGATAGGGGTCATTAGGAAGGGGTTCATGCCTCTGCCTTCAGGCAACAGCCACCTGACCCAAATGGAAATTCCTTCTTGATAGAAGTACTCTCTCTTTGAAAAGTCCTCCAGGGATGTAGATTCTGGAGCTTCTGTGAGAGGTGGAAGAATTTGGATTCTCCTTCTGGACATCCTCTCTTCTGACTTTCAGGTTTAACCACCGCATGTCTCATTATGCTCTTCGGGGTCAGATCATGGCATACTGCAATAGCCTGAGAGATCTTCTGGAAGATTTTCCTACCATCAGGGACACCTTTTTCATGGTAGGGCAACCACAAGAGAAGAAGGGGTTGAGAGACTCCAAGGAGGGCCTCAAGGCTGACCCCAGGTGCGTAATTTGCTTCAGTGTTTATTACTCTCCTTCCCTGGCCCTACTTCTCCCTGGGGAGAGGCATGTTAAGTTTAATATTAAACCTTTGCTCCCTTTACTGCACTTGACCTTGATCTTCTTGTCCAAAAGGGCAAAAGGAAGAGTTAATACTCCAAGAATAAGAGTATCTTTGTATTTGAACCCAAAAGGGGTTCTTTGTTTATAGGCTGTTTCACTGCTTTTTCAATCTCTTCATCTGATGACTGAGGAAATTGAAGAAGCAGCTCTCTGAAGTTAAACATGTTATGATTCTTGGGGCTAAGTTATCTAGAGCATGATTGCAAGGAATAGGACTGCTGAAGAAATACTTTATGGAAAGGGGCCATTTTTAAGACTGCTCAGGACATGGCAAATAGGAATCATCCCAAGCCAGAGTTAACTAGAGATGAAGGGACAGAGTTGAGGAGTGAGGGCCATAGAGGAAAGAGGTCCTCATCTCATTCATAAAATAAGGGGTTGAGTTAGAATGAAGATAAGAAATAAGGTTTATTCTAAATGTCAGTTCAAACAATGCATTAGTGGCCCTGCTGAGGATTCTGAGGCATCTCAAGTTTGTGAGAGTAATTGTAATTGATTGGCAATGTCTGCCATGCTCAAGGAAAGGCAGAAAGGTAATTTCCATGCTATGGGTTTGCCATCCTTGACTAGAAGAGCCCGTAAAATTCTATAATCCTACTTAATTCTGCAAAGGCTGTAATGTAGTATGTTTGGTTTAGCAAAGATACCCCTGTCCCGGTAGAGGAGGAGCAAAGGGGAGCCATCTTCCTAAGCAGGAAGTCCCTTGAGGCTTCCATTCCCTTCATGGCCCAGAGGAGACTGGAGTCTGGGGCCTAGGATGACACTTCAGTCCACTCCAGGAGAAGCTGCATTTGCTGATGAACAGAGAGAGGATGCTAACATTAATTGAGCTCTTACTTTGTGACAGGTAGAGCCACTGTCATCCCATACAGCTACTTTGTGCAAATTAGAAGGCAGCACCCCTTCCTCTGGGCAGGTGTGGTCTCATCCCAGGGAAAAGCCTCTAGCAAGTAAAGTACAGGTTGGATCTTGGCCATCGCTTGTTGCCTCAGGGTACAACCTGAACAACAGTATATGGCAGCCTTGGTATCAAGTGCTGGTCCTTCCGCAGCAATGGGAAATAGGTAATTACAGTACACTGTGATAAAGAATAAAGTAAAATAAATGTTTAATGAAAGCACCCACCAAGAAACAGTATTATCTGAAGGATTGGGTTGATGGAGATGGGGAGCAAAAAAGGCTCCAGGGAAGAGGGGATGCTTAATGTGGGTCTTGAATGACAACTAGTGCTCCAGGGAGACAGGGAAAAGAAATTCAGCTCAAGCTGGGAGAATCACATGTGCAAAGGAACAGAGGTGTGAGACAGCATGTGGACTTGTGTGGGACTCATATCCAGAGTATGTGAGGGCAGCAATGGGAAGTAGAATGTATCGAAGGGTGAGGAAAGAGCCAGAAGGCTGTGTTTGTCCTTCAGGTCACTGGGAGAAGTGGAGCAAGATGATTGTCAGTGACATTAGGTAGGAAGCTACTAAAATTGTACAGACAAGAGACGGTTAGAAGGTGAAATCAGCTAGGCCAGATGGCGGATATAATAAGAAGCTGAAGGAGACGGAGGAATCTAGGATGTCACTCAGAATCTCTGGCTTGGGTGGATGAAAAGATAGCAGTGCCATTATTGTTTAATGGACACAGACTTTCAGTTTTGGAAGATGAAAAAAGTCCTGGAGATGGATGGTAGCGATAGTTGCACAACCCTGTGAATGTACTCAGTTCCACGGAACTATACACTTAGAAATGGCTAAAATGGCTGAGAGGTGGGCCCTGGGGTGGCCAGCTGGGCTCGGAGCCAAGCAGGGTCAGGATAGACGAGGACGTGCTGACCACCCTGAAGATCCTCATCATCGGTGAGAGTGGGGTGGGCCAGTTCAGCCTCCTCTTGAGGCTCACAGATGATACTTTCAATCCAGAACTTGCAGCAACAATAATATGATTAGCAAACAGTATGATTAGAATGTATGCCAGGTGAAACAAAGGGATCACTGTCATAGAAGTTGCCTCAAATTCCAGCTGTCTGGAAAGCAATGTAAAGTGGACCACCTGCCACAAAAAATATACTCAGTGAGCTCCAAGCAAGTTTTGGGGACTTCCCAAAACCAACGAAAACTTCAACTAAAAGTAGAATTTCAAAGTACTGTAATTTAGTTAGAAACCAACCCCCCAAATCAAACATGAACATCAATGTCTGTACTGAACAGCCTCATATGCTGGACACAAAATTTGTGTTATCGACCTGAATGTTACCAAGGATTCACGATTTCTGGCATCCATCGGTTTCATTTATTTATTTATTTACTTACTCATTTATTTATTTTGAGATGGAGTTTTGCGCTTGTTGCCCAAGCTGGAGTGTGATGGCACGATCTTGGCTCACTGCAACCTCTACCTCCTGGGTTCAAGCAATTCTTCTGCCTCAGCCTCTGGAATAGCTGAGATTATAGGTGTGCATCACCATGCCTGGCTCATTTTTTTTTTAATTTTTAGTAGAAACAGGGTTTCACCATGTTAGCCAGGCTGGTCTCGAACTCCTGACTTCAGATGATCCACCTGCCTCAGCCTCCCAAAGTGCTGGGACAGGTGTGAGCCACCATGCCCGGCCCCAACAGTGTTAATTTAAGAAAGTTGGATTGGCCAGGCACGGTGGCTCATGCCTGTAATCTCAACACGTTGGGAAGCCAAGGCAGGTGGATCACCTGAGGTCAGGAGTTCAAGACCAGCCTGCCCAACATGATGAAACCCTGTCTCTACTAAAAATGCAAAAATTAGCTGGGCATGGTTGCAGGCACCTGTAATCCCAGCTACTCGGGAGGCTGAGGCAGGAGAATCGCTTGAACCTGGGAGGCAGAGGTTGCAGTGAGCCGAGATCGTGCCACTGCACTGCAGCCTGGGTGACACAGTGAGACTCGCCTTAAAAAAAAAAAAGAAAGAAAGAAAGTCAGATTAAGTACCAAATACAGTAGAGCAAACCCAGCTGTGAGGCAAGGACCCCATCAAGTAGTCATGCAGTGCTTTTGTTAGTGTTCTCGGAGCAAGTCTTCCTCATCCCTCCCACATCCTCCTGACCTCCCTGTAAACCTGAACTACCAGGTACCTCAATTTTCTTCAAGGCCAGACTGTTCTTAATGTTGCTAAATTGGTTGAGGGAATGGGTGAGCCATCTTGCTCTGCACGTTGTCCTCAGGGTGCTCTTCAGGCAGTTCAGCAGCCACATGGCTTTGGACTGCAGAAGGAACTGGCCCATTACCTAGGCCAGTTACATCCCAAGATGTGTCCTCCAAAGAAGCCGATCAGACAGAGGGATGCTCACTGTGGTCGTAGCTCAGTCGAACGTTTTGTCCACTTGCCAGACATCCAGGAACGGGTTGGGGGACACACAGAGCCTCTTGTACCTCACGCACACCTGCTCGTACTGGATCTGGCTTCCGTTTCCCTGTGCCACACGTAGATCCTGCACCGTGCTGTCCAATTTACTGACTTTGCAAAGATGTCCAGTTCCAGCAGTGGGTTGCTGTGGGAGCCCACCAGAATCCAGGTGAAATTGGCCTGAGTGCACCTCCTGGAGGTGGAGAGGCGGTAGGAATCGTTGGTGGTGAAATAGCCCTGCACAAAGCGTCTCTCCGCCTTGGCCGGGCTCCTCACCGGGATGCACTGCTCCTGCAGATCTTCCTCTTCGTCCTTGGGCAGGTGAAGGAAGCCGGCGCCCAGCACGGCCGTCAGCATCATGGGCGCCAGCAGGAAGATCCAGGGGTGCGCGTCCACCTGCCACCTCGGCCACTGGAAGAAGAGCGGCGCCTCCAGGCAGTCGGTGTGGCAGTGGCGCCGGCAGACGGGGTCTCCGGGGTTTCCACCTTTGGCAGGGGTGCGTTGTCCCCCTCCAACGCCGGGGATGGCTGTGGCCCCTGCCCCTGCCCCAGCGACGGCCGCCGCCCCGAGGGCTGCCCTGAAGCCCCGCCCGGCAGCGATTCCGGTTCCTGATCCCACTCCGGGACCTCCCCGGCCCCGAACCTTGTGACGTCGAGCTAAGCTCTGTCTGGGACCCCTGCGGCCTCTTGGAGCCTGGCCCCGGCCCCGGCTTCCCCTCTGACTCGGACTCCGGTTTCAGCTCTGACCCCGGCCAGACCCCGGCCCCGACCCCGGCCAGACCCAGGCCCCGTTGCCCAGTCACGCTTCCTGGACGGCGACTCAGTCTTGGGGTCCAGCTGCGCCACGACCTTAGAGGAGCTGAAGCCCATTTCCGGGAAGCACAGGCGGCGTTCTCACTCGACACAGCCGGTGAAGAAGCAGCTGCTGGCGGAGCTGCCACCTCTGCCCTATCCAACGGCTTCCTGGAGAAATTCTAGGGGAGCCTGTGTGAGCGCGCCTGGAGCAGAGGCGGCGTGGGGAGCACGTGGTTGGCCCTGTCGCTTAACTAATCTGAAATGTGTTGGTGGCATGCTTGGCTCTCAGGGGGTTCAGCAAATACAACGAACACTTCTTCAAGGCCATCAAATGCGTGCCTGTTCTATGGGACTCGCAATGTATTGGGAGAATTTGAGTGTTTCTCCCCACAACACATAAACGGCACAGAAATTCCACGTGTCGTGAGTAACAGATTTTACCTTTCTTGCAGTCCACCCAGTAGCAGTTTGAGGTCAGACAGGTAATGCGACGACGTTGTAACAAGGTTCGAGAATAGCACATCTCACACACACGTGTGAACACCCAATCATCAGGCTCATTGAACTACAAAAGAATCCTCAAGCCTTTTAAATAAACTTCCACTCCTGCTCTGAAAAAAACAAAAACAAAAACAGGCTAAAACGGTAAATTTTGTGTTATGCATATTTTACCACAATTTCTTAATGGAGGGGAAAAGATGGCAATGTCATTGGGACAAAGGGATATGGAGGGAGATGAGAAATCACAGCTCAGAAGCCTCAGCTGTGAATTTCTTCCACCAGCCTCCCAACAAGGCTCAGGTGCTTCTTGTTGGGCGTCCTCTGCACTGTCATAGGCTTCCATTAGCCATGCTGCTACCACAGTGTCATGGTTCCCAGCTGCCTCTGGAAGGTAGGAGCATGGAGGGGAGAGGCTGTCTTCATTTTGTATCCAAGGTGTGCACCTCTGACTTTGACCCTGGTTGAAAGAGAGGGTGTGTGTCTATTAGGGGTGGGGGTTGGGGAAATAGGCCATCAGGAAAGGGAGGGAGTTCCAGCAGTGGCCTTTAATTTGATCATGAAATAGCAGACCATGTCATCATCTGCTGGCAGGAATTTGGTATGGGGGCCTTAAAGAAGGCTTGGAATTATGAAACAAGAAGATGGGCACGAGAGCTGATCAAAGGAAAGGAAAAGGATTGTTCCAGGGTGACATACCTCAGGCTGGAAACCATTTCCATCAGTATAATTAGCAGTGTGATTTCCTCCAGCTGTGCTTAGCAGCATGCCATCAGAAACAGCAAGCTGAGTGGTTGGAGGGACCCAGAACTGGGGCTTTGATAGGTAGGTGGGTTGTGAGTACAAAGCAGCAGAGAATTGAAGGTGCTGGGGAGAGAGTGGTTCGCATGCTTGACTGTGAGATCCAGTCTGGGTAGGGAAGGGAGTGAGGTCAGAAAGGAGCTGACAGATGGAAGGGGAGACCAGAGGACTGGATGATGTCAAGGGACCTATTTTGGGGGAATAAAGGAAGGGAAGTTTAGTGAGAGTGGATGACTCAGAAAACTGGAGGAATAAAATATGGAGCTGGGAAAGTTAAGACTTTGGAGGTGATATGGTTTCAGAGGATAATAAAGTCTTGGGTGTGGCCCAGAAGTGGTCAGCTGAAGGAGAATGAAAGGGGACAGTGTTGAGCAGGTTGGGGAACTGCCAGGCCAGATAATTGGCAGGCCATCCACAAGGGGCAGGGGCAAGTCTGCTTGTGGGGCTGAGAACCAGGCTATGCTTCATGTACTGAGCACCTAAAGCTTTCTGCAGTCATCTCTGCTCTTCTCAGCCGATGGCTGCTCACTGCAGGCAGGACTGGAAATGGCAGGAAATAACAGATAAGAAGTAAAGGATAGCACTTGGTAGACAGCCCAGTGGCTCCAGGGACACATGTGCTTCTCAGAGGCCAAGGAAGGACTGGTTCAGTCCTTGCTGCTAGCAGCACCTGCCAGCATGTGGATTGCAGTCCCATGTGCCCGGATGCAGACCCTGCAACTTTTTAGTTTTGATATTCATTTTTACCTCTGGGCAGGAATGAGCATGGTGAACTGAATAATAGAGATGAGACTGGATTACGCTGGTTTTGATCTGTTTCAGGACAGGAATTGTTTGACTTTGTGGTTGCTAAAAGAAAGGCAATTCTCCAAACTAAGACCATACTTTATTCCTGAGTTTAGAATTAACTGATTAAAATCCTGAGACTTATGTTTATTGTAGCACTATTCACAACAACCAAGATATAGAATCAACCTAATAACCCACAAATCAGTCATTTGCAGCAGCACGGATGCACCAAGGATTTTCCACCAAAAAAAACAAGGCATTGATAAATGTAAAATTAATCAATTTTAATTATTTAAATTAAATAAGTAAATATAAATAAATAAACTAAATAAATAATTTAATCAAATTTAATTATTTAAAATTAATCATCAGGATAGTGGTTCATCTGGGGGCCACCAGGGAAGTGCACATCAGGCTTCAAGGGTGCTGGCAACATTCCTTTTCTCAGGCCAGGTGGTGTGTACCTACCTGGGCTTGTTTGAATCCTTAAACCAGACATATATGGACAATATATTTGTATATAAACCTGCAACAAAGAGATGACTAAACGAAGAGATGACTAACCTTATTAAGAAATAATATGGTATTTAGAGGAGAAGAAAGAAGGAAAAGAAGACCAGAAGCTGGAGAACCTGGCAACAAATGTGATGTCAAGGCAAGAGGAAGCAGAGCCTGGTTCTGGAGCCCCGATTCTACAGTGGGACAGATAGATGTGCATTTGAATTCTTTTTTTTTGTTTGTTTTGTTTTGTTTTGATACAGAGTCTTGCTCTGTCACCCAGGCTGGAGTGCAGTGGTGCGATCTCCGCTCACTGCAAGCTCTGCCTCCCAGGTTCACGCCATTCTCCTGCCTCAGCCTCCTGAGTCGCTGGGACTACATGCGCCTGCCACCGAGTCCGGTTAATTTTTTGTATTTTTAGTAGAGATGGAGTTTCACCGTGTTAGCTAGGATGGTCTCGATCTCCTGACCTCGTGATCCACCCACCTCAGCCTCCCAAAGAGATATTCATTTGAATTCTAACTTTGTCTTTTCGGAGCTGGGTAGATCTCCATAACCTCTCAGGGCATCAATTTCCTCAGCTGTGAAAGAGGAACAAAAATAGATCCATCCTGAGGTTGCCAGATGAATTAAGTGACATAATATATGTACCACCTAGTGTGGTGCTGGCCATCTAATTCATGGCCTTCCTGTCCTTTCTTACCATGCCTTTTCCCTCCCTCCATCCCCACTCCTTCCCCCACACAGCTCTGGCTAAAATCAGCCTAACTGCTCTTCTTCCTGTTGAGTTATTTATAAACTGGCCACCTGGGAGTGGCATGAAAAGGGCTGCTGCCCTGGGGCGTGGATGCTGGGCCTATGGTGACAGGCCTGTGTGACTGGAGGGTGGTGATTCAACAGGGTCATTCATGATGCCTCTTGTTTAGAGGGCAATGCGTGCTATGGGTCCTTTTTTCTAACACTTGCAGAAGATTTCAGCCCTGGCCACAATGTTTGCTGTCAGAGGATGGAAAAGTCTTCCTCAATTTATGGTTCATACCCCATTCTTCTGAAGTGCTGGTTATGTTCAAAACTCTGCCAGAAAAGGTTTGTATTTTTTTGCATGTGTGCCAGAATGGAAACTGGCTGGTTTTTGTCTCACGGTTAAACGTATCAATTCCAGAGAACATCCCTTCTTTTATTCAGACATCTAACTACTGAAATCTTTTCACAGCAGCCTTTTCTGCTTTATTATAATTTGTCTTGGGCCTCACTATGCTTTGATTTCTCTTTCTCCCTGTCACTAATGCACATTAGTTCAAGCCTCTGACATTTCTTATTAATCTTCAATTTCTTTCCAACCCTTCCAAAAAACCCCACTGGTGCTCTGAAGTTAATGAGAGGTTGAGATCACACTTGTAACTTAGGGTTACTGTTTTCTGAGGGGTGCTCTGTGTAACTCACTTACTGATTAAGGGCAATGTTGGTAACAATATTTTTAAAAAAGAAAACACAGAAACACATAAAACATAAGTATTTGCTAAAGAAATAAAATACAGTGTTGAAAATGGCATTTGGGAATATTCTGATTTTTCTTTGTAAGTGAAATCTTGTTTAGCAACCTTGGTTTCTTACCCCTACTTTCATTGAAGAAGTTTCAGATTTTTATTTTTAAAATATGGAAATACTACCTTCTGCAGTTAGATCATAATTTTTCACTTTTCCTCCACTTGGACATTGATACATAAGATCCATGGTTTGATTTTCAGTCATGTGTTGGTTTAAACAATGTTGATAAATATCTATACCTTGCTTACAGGTATTCTCTCAAGATTGTTGTCTGAATATGAGTCCCTTCTATGAATTGATTTGTGACCCTTGTAATTCATTGACGGCCATACAAACATTTTGATGTGTTCATGGCCTTCAGTGACTTTAAACAAAGAAACACATTGCTTTAACCCCCTACAGGAGTTCCCTTGTCCAAGGGCATGTAACCTTGGTTCATCAATAGGTTTATTGTTCTTTTTCTGATATTATCCTGTATATACTGTGACAATGTTTATTGAAATATTCTTGTTTAAAGATATCATCCCCATTCAGTGTTCATATATTTTTATATGCCTCTTAGAAACTTCCTAAAACGTATTTCCTTGTATTAATTTTATCCACAGGCAGCTTTTAAAGCCTTAAAGCGAACTCTACAGCTGATAGCTCCTCTGCATGATATCGTGGCCTACCTTGTCAGTTTTGCTAAGCTTGGCAATTGTCCAGCATGTTTTGAATTTCCTCGAAGTCCCAACCCTTTGAGAGGTGACTGGGGAGGAACTGAGGGCATTGGTGAGTGATTAAAGGTGATTCAAATCACCTTCAATATTCACTGGAAGTTCTATGAAGCTCTTAATACTTGGAAAGACAGAACTACAATATACTCTCATAAATGACAGCAATCAGAAGGGCAAAGGAAAAGTCCAAACTGTCTTATAGACTGTCTCCACACTGCACAGCTATCTGCTTGATTCCGCATTCACGGGCTATACCCCAAAGTGCACCAAGTTGGGAGTCTGGAGGCCTGGTCTTACTCTGCCTCTGCCACTTGGTTACTGAAAGCTGGGTACTTTACTCTCTGGGTCTCTGCTTGTCCATCTATAAAATGGGGTGATAGTATCTGTCTCATAAAAATGTTCTGTGGATTGAAATTTATGTAAAAATTCTAGGATATATAAGCCCCCATTAAATATTAGTTTTCTTTCGTTCCCGTTTCCTTCCTGGCCTTCATAAACTCACATGGCAAGGTCAGAGCCAATCACTCCCTATTAAGAAGCTTGTAAACAGCCCTTGGTTAGCTATCAATGACCTAAAAGTCTTTGTGGTAAGAATGATTGAGGCTGTAGTTTTATACGCCCAGTGCTCATCAGCACAGGTTATATTATAAGATAAACACATGAGGTGAATTAAAGACACTAAAATGTTTACTAAGCTACATTTATCAGAATCAGGGAAAGTAATCTTGCCTTAATAATGTGACTACCATCCAAATAATGTCACTGGTCATGTAAATATAAATTAATAGCAAAATACTATAGTAGCCAGGGATTTTAAAGAACAAGAAGAGCCTAGGAAATGAGGCAACATGCCTATTTAAACCTAATTGCTCTTAAAACAAATGTCAGAGAATCTGAGGATATTCCCCTGTGGCAGGTTGGTGCATAAAGGAAATACATTTGTGGGAGACCTTGGAGCTGGTGGCAGGTATATTTGCATTGTGCTAAGGAACACTGAAGGGCTCTGTAAACATTTAGATGTGGACATACGGAAGGGCATGAGTGCTGATCTGGGAGGAGGATAATGCCTGTGTCTAGGAGTGGCAGGATGAAGGGAGAGTGGTAGTGGTGCCGCCTCAGCAGAAGGTACAGAATTGTTGCAGACTAATGAGCTCTCAGAGTGACTCACAAATCTTCAACATAAGCATCCGATTAGAGAAGCTCCAAAGCACTCTTAGGTCCTTTCCTTTTACTAGTTTGGGGACTGTTGTAAATGGGGCTTACTCAGAAAATAAGCTAAGACACTCTTCGGAGAGCTGTTGGATGTCAGGAGGGTGTGGGGGCTGAGCTTTAGCTAACGCACAGGAAGAAGGAGTGTGGCCAAGAGAAATGTCCTGCCTGCCGTTGAGATGGGGAGGCAGGTGTTACATGGAGATGAGATAGAACCGAGAGAGCCAGAGCCATGTTTCCTGGTGAAGTCACTACTTAGAAAGTCCTACAGCAGCTGGGCGTAAAGGGTGCCCCCAGGCAAAACCTGCAGGGAGGTGATCTGGGGTGCTTCCCAGACTGGACAGGAGTGGACTTGGATCAGTGTAGAAAATAGGAGGGACAGTCCTAGCAACATAAGAAAAGGACACTGGCGAAAGCAGCAGGCAGAACTGCACGTGGCCAGTCCAGAGTAGTGAACCTACCTGTGAACGAACCATGAGTATGGCTCTGAGGAACAATGGGAAATGAGGCCAAGTTGAGGACCTAGAATTCAGGAAGAAGGGAATTGTTTTCCTGCCATTTCTGCATTGTGAACCCAGAAACCATTGAGATATGTGGGGCCCAGGCTTTCTGAAGCATGCAGAGAGGCCCACATTGTCATGTTACACATTTGTGCTCCAGGGAAAATGTACAGTTTTGCATGCTCTGCTTTGCTCAAAATAAAGAGCAAACTTAAAAAAATATATATCCCCTCCAAGATAATCTTTTTAAAAAGACTAGGCTGCTTAGTTCCTGGCCTGTTTCCCAGAGGAGGCAAGAAGAACTAAGGGAAAAGATGAAATGAGAGTCTGTTTCTTTAAGCCATCTCAGAACAATTTAGAGTTCGTTCTAAATTGTTAGTTCTAATTTTTAGTTAGTTCAAATTACTTTTGTGGATTTGTATGCTTTAAAGTATTTTTAAAACAAATCTTGAGGGAAACTCAAGATTTCAGCTTTTGGTCCTCCCCTTGACTGACGAAAACAGCTCTTAGACACTGTGGACCAGCTCTGTGGATACAGCCAATTCTCTCCTTCCCTGAAAGCCAGTAACTCCCTTTGAAGTCCACGTGAAGCAGAGGATGTAATCAGAATGTGGACGTTTACACTGTGACTTCCTTTGCAAAGGATAAGGAGGCCAATTAAAGCCCAAATACTTCACACTGAACTTAGGGTTTCAGGAACTCTCTAGACAAACGAGGAATGAAGTGTACGAGCTCTGAGTCTTCATGCAGAGACAGGGCCACTGTGACTCCTCTCTCTCTCCCTCTCTCTCTGGCTGCCTGGCTGTCTGTCTTCTCTGACTTCCCAAACGGGACCCTCTTGGGAAAGACATGAGCAAAGGCTCCTTTCCCGATGATTCCTGGCACAGGGTTCACCCTAGCCTCACCACCATCGCTGCCTGCAACAACCCTCTGCCCTGTCCCCACCGCCAGGCTGCTTGTCCTGCCACCTCCCCTCCCACCAAGCCTCTTGACTCCACAAAGGAAGGAAAGTCAGAATGAGGATTTAAAGATCAGTAAAATAACAAAGGAAAGGCAGTCCTGCCTCCACATCTGTATTTTAATGATAATACTACATATCAACATACAACAATTTTGCTGGGAAGCGATCACCTGCCAGTAGTATATAAACGATGGAAATGACAGAAAAAAAAATCACCTGTAAGCCAGCCACTCTAACAAGTGAAATAATTTTATTTATCTTTACTCCCTTCTAGCCCATGCCCAAATATATTCCATATTTACATTTTACCCACCTTCAACCATAAGATATGTGTAATTTTATATTCTCCTTTTTTCATTGTCGTTGCAGAGGATTAGAAAATTTTCCCCTGGTTACTGCATAGCCTGATAGAGTATATTACTTTTAGACCGAACACACTAGGCCTTGAACAAATGAGGCTCCCTGACCACCTCTCCTCCTTCCCACCACCACAAAAGTTCTTGTACAATTCACTCTAATATGACTCTTTTTCTGGTGAACTCTTCAGTCCAATAGAACTATCAGATTTAGAGGAGTCATAAAAGAGTTTGCTGATTGGACTCTATTATTTGGGGCTGGAAACAAAAATAAAACACATTTTTTATTGTATAAAACAGCAAATGGATATGAAATCTGGACTGCTCATCTGTTCTTAAAGCCAAGAGCACATGTTATACATGTTAGCAACCATTCTCAGCCCTGGATCTGCCTGATCAGGCTCTCATGGACAGCTTCCCCCTCCCACAACTCTCTGCTTTCTGCTTTCTCAGTCGGTAGATGCTGGAGCCCAGTACTTGGCTAGGGAGGAAAGAAGGCTGCTTGCATGTGGACCAGCTGTCAAGATAGAGCATCTCCAGAAATGCCCTGTGGGCTTCCTGTCTCACTCCTGCCTTGGACTGCACGTCGAGGCATTGTGATCAGTTTTCACAATCCTAACAGGGATGTCCTCTCAGGGTAGAAAACGATCACTATGTTCACAGGGATATTTCAGACCAGCTGACATTCTGGTAGCCCTGTAAGTGTGAGCCCAACCATGTTCCCCAAGGGCTCATCACTTTCCACTGTGCTATCCTGTTCTGACTAGCTCCTTCTCTATGCCAGTAACTAGGATATACATACTTAGATGCTAGGATGGTCATCCAGACTCAGGCTGGGTTCCACATCCCAGCACTGAGTGACCCACAGGCCCCTAAGTTAGATTTTTACCCAAAATGAATACAAATCTATGTATATGTAGCCTACTCTTGCAGTAAGGGTCTAAGAAATAAGGCAAATATGGATCCCTCACATTTACTCCTAAAATGACTAGAATCTCCTAGAGGGATATGTATGCATATGTATATGCATGTGTATGTATACATATGTGTGCATATCTTTATATATACACATATGCACATGTGTTTTTTACTTGCTTTGGATGGTCTTGAGTCTTCTTTAATCCATGAGCCAGTGACAGGGAGTGCTGATTTGGATATAGCATGGCAATGAGAGATGAGTGCTGATTCATAATCTCTGATGGTTTCAAGTGCCTAACAGATATACTGAGGACTAGACTTTCCTATTCCTGTCACTTCTCCTTTTTGTTCTATTTCAAGACCATAGCCTTATAAATTTTAAAACTTTCTTTCCATGGCCTGCTCTTATTGTACTGAAAAGCCAAGCAAATTTTTATCTTCCTGAGGAAGGAAGGAGACATAAATCAGACCTTTGATTCTACAGCATAAGGCTTTGCTGGTCTTGCAAAACATATAATTAGTATACCCACAAACAAAACAAGGGAAGTCTGATTAGGTGACAAGTATGGGACAAAATGTTGGTTTACTGGTTTAGCTATAGTAGCCTATATTTCACACTGTCAGACTAAAATGTTGTCCATCTTCTAGGGTCTGAGCTTCAAGAGCTGCAGAACATGATTGACAGCCTCCAGAGCCCCCAAGACCCTACCCGGGTGGCCCAGGCACTCCTCCTCCGGAGGGAGGTTATGTTTTTGCAGTTTGACGCTGCAGTAAGGCATCTCATCCGGTAAGGGCTGGAGCACTAATCCTGTTCTAGTAAATTCTGCAGCGGAGGTGT
This sequence comes from Pan paniscus, assembly GCF_029289425.2. NCBI lineage: Eukaryota > Metazoa > Chordata > Mammalia > Primates > Hominidae > Pan > Pan paniscus. The sequence continues at coordinate 129,308,975 of NC_073254.2, forward strand.
TTGCTGAGTGACCATCTAGGGAGGCCACTCTTGGCAAGGTTAGATAATGAGCTTAAAATAGTCATGGGCACAAGCAGATCCAGAACGCCATGGCTACCAAACATGACCTGCCACAAAGCCTGTCTGTGAGAATATGTTCTTGTTGGCTAATAACACTCTTGATTTTAGCAAATGTAATTTCAGAACAGTTCATATAATGATTGCTGCTTTCAGTGTACAGGGGCTTCTACTGGGAATAACATTTTTGTACTTCTAAAGATAATTAGGTTTTTTTTTTTCAACATTTGTTTACCTTTCAAAAAGACAGAATTTTTACTGCACCTCTCAAGCTAATGGAATTGGCTACCAGCGTTAAATTTATAAATAAATCCATCTACCTCTAGCCTTGTAGGTACTATTGTGTTAAGTACTCCACATACAAAAGGAACGTTTCAATTGGTTAATTAATCATGATGCTGATGGGAAAATTAGCTTGGATTAAGTTTCATAATATTTCCAGTATAAATAAGTTTTGTATGAGAGGGAAGGAGGGTTAGCCCTAAAGGTCTCTGCTTATTTTTTAATTGTCAAAATTAACTTTTTTGGGTTAGCTCCCGGTGTGAGTATTTAGCCACTGAGAGGGCCTCAGAGGGCTGTCTGTGCTCTTACCTGTAGGTTGCAGCTGCTTTCCACTGCACTTGTGGGCATCCATGGAGAATGACAAGGTGGGGGTTGCACTGAACTGTCTTGTTCTTTTTCTACTCTCAATCTTCTTTACTCTGACATCAGAGGACTCTTGGATTTAGAATGTAAATTCAGCAGGACAAAAATCAGGCTAATTTGTTTTCTTTATATTGACAAATAGCTTCCTGAGCTGTAGCTTAGTCAAGCAGGTAAGATGTAAAGCCTCAGACAATTATCAGGATGGCCATTTGTTAGTCCTCTGGGCTCTGAAAGCCCAAGGTCAGAATTTGCAAGGATTTTACATACTGGTGAAGAAAAGTCCTTTTTGGATTTTAGCTATGAAGGATTCTGTTTGGTACTGCTCTCCCAGGGGAACCACTCTGCTTCCAGGAAATCCCCTGGAATTGCTTTGCCAGGGCTTTCTTTGTCCTCACACTCGGTCTACAGAAATGGAGGGCATTGTGTCCTATTTCTGGTTTTATGTACTTTTCTGTGACCCTCTGGAGAGAATCACCCAGATGGTTCACCCCACTGTGTCCTCCACTGGTTACATTTCCCGAGCCTTTTTTCTTCAGAGCTGTTCAGATTGTGTGTGTTTGGAATTATACAGCTACTAAGTGGCAGACTAGAATTAGAACCTAGGTGTGTTTGACTCCAAAACCCGAGATCTATGATGGAGACCAAGCAGCAGCATGGACAGAGAAGAGGATGCTGAAGAAAAGGCAAGAGGCAGGAGAAAAAGAGAAGCTAAAAGATAAATGTCATCCCTCTTGATTGTTTTACTTAGTGCTGAACCTGTAAACAAGGGAAGTCCTTAGAGAATGGAAAGAGATAGGAAGCTTGGGACAGTTCCCTGACCCTTCCTGGAGCTCACCAAGACTGAGCAAACCTGACTGTTTACCCCAGGAATTTTCTGCCCATGTAAGCTGAAGGCTTCTCCAGAATTTGCAAAGGAAAAACTGAACTCTTACCTGGAATAAGGGCGGCATGCTTCACAGATGAGGGTGGGGTGTAGGGGGAGGAAGGATGTTGCTCAGGGATGACAGGACAGTAGCCCTGTAAAGTCGCTGAAAATTTGGCTCCTGCTTCTCTGTGGCATAGATCATCTTGGGTACTGGCTATGTGCATGTTTCTAGGCACAAAACATTTCACTCTGCCCGTCTCAACCCCCCTCTACTAGCCAAAGGGCTGATGGAAATTGATAGCTGTCCTCCGAAGGGTTGGATCACACTGACCAGGGCCCAGCATTCATCTCTGGACATGTCCACCAACCTGCAGGAGTTATTGATTAGCCAATTCAAGAAATGCCCGAGGATTGAGTTATCTTTAGTGCCAAGTGAATTAATCATTTGCATTGAAGGTAAATGCTTGGGTGACAAAGCAGTTCTATCCAATCTCATCTATTTAAGTAAGGAGTTGGCAAACTACTGCTGGAGGTCTCTGCCGATTTTTGTATGGTCTGTGGGCTAAGGATGGCCTTCCCATCTTTAAATGGTTGAAAAAAATGTGTAAAAGAATAGTATTTTGTGACCCATGAAAATGCTATGGAGTTCATATTTCCATGTCCGTAAATGAAACATTGTTGGAACACAGTCATGCCCATTCACTTACGGATTGTCACCGCTTTCACACTACAACCATGGAGCTGAATAGTTGCCACAGAGTCCGTAGGGTCTGCAAAGATGAAAATATTTACCATCTGGTCCTTTAAGAAAAAGTTTAGGCTGGGCGCAGTGGCTCAAGCCTGTAATCCCAGCACTTTGGGAGGCCGAGGTGGGTGGATCACAAGGTCAGGAGATCGAGACCATCCTGGCTAACACGGTGAAACCCCGTCTCTACTAAAAATACAAAAAAAAAAAAAAAAAAAAAAAATTAGCTGGGCATGGTGACGGGCACCTGTAGTCCCAGCTACTCGGGAGGCTGAGGCAGGAGAATGGTGTGAACCCGGGAGGCGGGTGAGCTGAGATCTCGCCACTGCACTCCAGCCTGGGCTAAAGAGCGAAACTCCATCTCAAAAAAAAAAAAAAAGTTTAGTTTTTTATCCCCTGATTTAAAGAATACAATTCGTTTGCACTTTAGGGGTAGAAGGAAAGAAAGAAGTCCCTCAAAGTTACTCTATAGCACGGTATAAAATATGTAGCATGAAACATGCCTCTAGTCTGAATGTATTGTTGATGTTCAGGGTGATTAGGGTAAAAAGGAGAAAGCTGAAGAGATATCCTGATAATATAATCCTTCCTGCCGCAAGCCTGCTTTAGGAGTACATCAAGGAATTTCTAAAGAAAACAACACGAGCCTCTCATTCCTTGAATGTTTGTTGCTTTTCTCTTCATTTTTGTTTTTGTTTTTGAGACAGAGTCTCACTCTGTCTCCCAGGCTAGAGTACAGTGGCATGACCTCAGGTCACTGCCACCTCTGCCTCCCAGGTTTAAGTGCCTCAGCCTCCCGAGTTGCTGGGATTACAGTTGTGTGCAACCACACCCAGCTAATTTTTGTATTTTTTGTAGAGATGGGGTTTCACCATGTTGGCCAGGCTAGTCTCGATCTCCTGACCTCAAGTGATCCGAGTGCTGGGTATAGGTGTGAGCCACTGCACCCAGCCTTCTCTTCATTTTGGAATGTGTTTTTATTTTCATGCTCACTTACTCAACTCTCTCTAAACATGCAGATATTTAAGTGTGCTTTGACAGCTGGGTGTGGTGGCTCACTCCTTTCATCCCAGCACTTTGGGAGGCCTATGTGGGAGGATCCCTTGAGCCCAGGAGTTTGAGACTGTTGTGAGCTATGGTTGTGCTGCTGCACTCCAGCCTGGGCATCAGAGATCCTGTCTCTAAAAACAAAAAGAAATAAAAATTAAAAAATAAAGTGTGCTTTGGGTTGTCTGGGGATTCCTGGGAGACACAAAGGAGCCTGGGCCCTCACATGAGCAGTGCTGAACTCATGGCCACGGCCCTCGTTTTTGGTATCTGATAAGCAAAGAGCTTTTGCCTGTCCTTCTCCGGGCCACTTTCCAGGTTTCATTATGTTGTTACCTGGAGGAAAACTGTAGCATGTGCCCTGTGAGTTCCCTGAGGTTCAAAATAGCTTTTACTGATGGCAAGAAGATTAAACTTTCCAATGCCACATCACTGACTCACACTTGGAGTTTAAAAGTGATCCGTTTGAGATTTAAAATCAGTTAATTCAAGATTCTCCCTCTTCCCCTTCGTTTTAATCACCTCCTCTTCACTTGCTGGAGAGGGAAGGGTTCTGCCTTAGGGTCATGGGGATGGCTGAACACACAACACCTGACCCTGGACAGATGGGGTGAATGGTAATTTATTAGTCACAGACACAATCCAGAGGAAGAGGACACTGCCCCCCTACACAGGGCCACTTGGGAACAGAGTGAACAAGCAAGGGCTGTGGGAGGCAGGTTTTGTCATATCAGGAGAGTGTGATGTTCTGTGCTTCACACAGGAAGGGGTGATTGATTTGAATAATGCTGTGGTCTGGCAGGGAACTGAAACCGCTACTCAGGGATAAGCAGGAATTGCACCTGGTTCCTTTGATAAGGAAGGTCGTTAAACCTGGAGACCTTATCTGTGGGAGCAGAGTGGGGAGTGGGGAACTTTGTGGCTAAGCTATTTGAGGCCTCCCGATTTTGCCAGAAGTCAAGGCAGCACAAATTTTGGACCTTAAGTTTAGGGCTCACATGACACTCTTCTCGTTCTTCCATCCTCTCAGAGGTGATCTAAGTTTCTGGCAGTGCTTTCAAATCTTCTGGCAGTTGGGAAGACACAGCCACTTCCCTTATCTCTGCTGTGGGTGAGCTGGCCTCTTCTGGTTAGCCTGCTGTTCAGCACCCCTCTGGGTACCCACATGTGGAGGTCTTTCTCCCCACTTTGAGGGGCTGCCTGTCTTCCTGGGAGGCCACCTCACAGAGAATCCAAGCAAAAGGTACCTTCTGCTCTGGGATACCCTCCTCCAACTTATCCAGCATCTTTCCTTAGGCATCCACTAGAACTAAGCTCTAGAAATAGTCTTTCCTTGTTTAACTGTTATTTCCTTTTAGGCAAGAAAAATCATTCTAATCTATCATACATACTTCCTTCTCTCTGACTTATGGTATAAATTTCATGCTCCAGTCTTCAGGGTTTGTGGTTCTTGATATACAAAGCCATGTTTTGTTTAAAACCAAACAAGAACTTTTCTCCTCCAAACCCCAAGGAGGCTTAAAATTTAAAATTTAGTTTTTATAAAGAACTATTGTCTCAGCTGTTGGTCTTAAAATAATTCATTCAATAAACAATTGATAGCTTTTTTCTAGAGCTACAGCTTCACTATTCAGTTCAGTAGCCACATGTGGCTATTTAATTTACTTTAATTAAAATTATTATTAATTTAAATGAAAGAAAATTAAAAATTCAAGCTGGTCTGAGTGCAGTCGTGTTTACAACTAATTGATCACAACCAGTTACAGATTGCTTTATTCTTTCTCCACTCACACTGCTTCACTTGACTAGCCCTTGAAAAAAAGAAAAAGAAAATTAAAAATTCATTCCCTCAGTCACAGTAGTCACATTTCAAGTGTACAACTGCCACACGTGGCCAGAGGCTACTCTACTGGACAGTGCAAATATAGGACATTTCCACCATTGCAGACTCTTCTGGCAGACATTGCTAGTCGAGAGTATGCCAACCCTCCCTGTGAGGGCTACAAACTGTGAAAGTCGAGGGCAAGGGGCATGGGGGTTGATGTGGCTGAAGAAGGAACCTGTTAATATATCAAAATGTTTTCTTGCTTCTCTAACTTTGAGGAAAGTTTTGAACTTTAGAAGTGTAAGTAATTGCTTTTAATGAAATGCCCCCCCATGTTTTGGTAGAAGAACATTTTTGGCAGCTGGAAATGTTCCTGCCTACCAGTCTGTCACAGACGGCATGTGCCATGGGCTACCAGCACTGAGCAACTCTCTCAGGAAGAGCATTTTTGCCTCACAGCTCAGCCTGCCCCAGCCACTGGATCCACGGAGCCTCCAGGTGTGTTTCAGATGTATTTTTATACTGTAAATGGTGTGCAGTGCGTAGGGAATCTAGTCAGTTTGTTTCCATTTGGTTTAGATTCTGCAGGGGCTTTCAAGACTTTAATGCCCTCTGTCTTCACTGGCTCTGCTTCACTTGCACAGTGGAAGAGTCTGGGCCCCAGGGCCGGCTGTGATTCCCAGTCAGGGTCTTTGTCTCCAAACACTCAACAGGCTGATCGGGGCAACAGCTAGTCTGTTCACAGTTGATAGCAAAACAAACAATCTTCTCCACTTCATAAATAGTCATGATAGCAATTGCAATACATAAATGACATCAGTAGCTGGGTTTTCAATAGCTCTGGTTATAACACCTGTTATTGAAGGTAATCCTGGCAACTATTGTCGCTCCTAGGCAGGAACAATATTATCCACCTTCTACAACCAAAGAGTTCAAGATTCAGGAAGGCCAGAGATCAGACTATTCCAGAATCATGGCAGCACCAGGTTGCAAGCTGTATTAGTTACTTATTGCTGCACAATGATTTACCCTAAAGTTTGGCAGATTAAAACAATAGACATTCATTATCTAACGTAGTTTCTGAGGATCAGAAATCTGGGAGCAGCTCAGGTGGGTAGTTCTGGCTCAGGGTCTCTCATGAGTCAAGATGTTGGCCAGGGCTGTAATCATCTCAAGGCTCGACTGGAGGACAACCTGCCTCCAAGCTCACTCCTATGGCTGCTGGTGGGCACCAGAAGATCCACTTCCAGGCTTATTCACATGGGCTTCTGCACAGAGCTTCCTTGCAACACAGCAGATGGCTTCCCCCAGCACAAACAGTCCGAGAGAGAACCCAAGATGGAAGTCGCAGTGTTTTTATTACCAGATTTCAGACTCTCCATCACTTCTGTCATATTCTTTTCACTGGAAGTGAGTCACTAAGTCCAGAACACATTCAAGGGGAGGGGAAGTAAGCTCCACCTCTTTACAGGAGGAGTGTCAAAGAACTAGTGGATATCTCTTTCAAACTACCTCACAGTCCCTGGTCTTTTGACTCCAAAATTTCCAGTTTAATATTCTGATTTTATAATGCTAAGCCAAGGGACACCAACATCAACCTCAAGCAAGTCCCACATTTCTACCTTCAGTGGCTGCAAGACAGTGACTTTTGGCCCAAGCCATGGCCCTCATTTAGACCCAGAAGACAGGGTTGGACCGTGACCATTGGATCTGCTCTTGCTTCCTTTGGGTGTTGCCTGGGATTAGGTGGATACAGGAGTCCTGGCTCCTTGCTGTCAGAATCAACTCCAACTCCAGGACTTGACTAAAACCAGAACCAGGTCTGGAAGTGTAGAATGGAGTCAGATAGGCAGGCCCACTGGTTCCAGGGCTGCAGATGGTATCACAAAGGACAGAGGATGCCTTAGCTGTTGGTTAGTGATATGGAGGAGCCAGACTCACATGTAATAATTTGTGGTGCTGGTCTTGAGTTGTTACCGAGAATTGGAGCACAATAATGATGAAGGACAACTTTTTAAGGTTCCTGATATTGAGAGAATTTGAGTACATTTATTTTTATTGATTTTAAATATGTCCCATTGGTGTTATACTGTTCTGGAACTTCTGAACACTGGTGCTGATTAGTTACACTGAAATCTTAAGTACTCTTCTGTGTTTCACCATCTGCTGAGAAAACAATTTAAAAAATAAATTATTGCTCTCTCTTCTATATCTCTAGGAACTATCAAGAAATACTTACACATAATAAATAAGTCATCCAAAATTGTTTTGGGGTACAGACACAGATATCCTATTCATATACAGATATCTATTAATTTTGAACACAAAGTACAACATTATCATGTTTATTATTTGGTTCTCTTAGGCATTTGAGCTGTTTCCTTGGAGAGCATTTCTGGAAGATGGAGGACCATTCCCAGTTATGAGTAACAGCCCAGATACCCTAGAATATAATATGCAGGTAGGATAGGTCTTCTCCATTGTTGCAGAGAGAACTGAGTGCAGACTGCAAAGATGGTTGCCATTGGGTTCACAGGTCAGATCCTCCTACTCTCACCCACGATGAATAATGTGTGAGATAAGCAGCGTGTTTGATTTTGAGGCTGTAAACCCAGGGTCACGAGGTGAGTCACATTTTCTTATGATAGAAGGGAAGCATGCTCTCAACTGGCATGGGCCTGGGTTGTAGACTGAGCTGCAGTTTTCGTAACAGTAGTGATCTGGGAGAATGGCCAGTCATCTTCAGTCATGGGCTGGGCCTCTTAGAGAAACTCCCAGGCTGGCAGCTCAGAGATGTGTGACTCCTGACCTGTCCGTAAACAGTTGTGGGAAGGGAACTTTTTAAAGCAGGACTCGTAGGGAGAATTTCTTTTCATTGTTTTCTTTTTTGCTGTTAATTTCCTTTAAATAGTTTGATTCTTTTCATTATTAAATGTTTTCCCCTGATTATTTAAGTAAATATTGTTTTTATTTAAAAAATAGAAAGCATAGAAAAGTATTAAGAACAACATGAAAATCAACCATAAATACGCTTCAAAACAATATGGAGGTGGGGAGTGGGTGGGATGGGGTAGCACTGGCCACAGGTTAATGGTTGTTGGGGCTGGGTGATGGGAACTTTTCTGTTTGATTTCTATATATTCAAAATTATCCATAAGTAGAACAGGTTTTTTAAGTAAAATAGTAAAAGTGGTCTTAAAAAATTAACCATATGGCTGGGTGTGGTGGCTCATGCCTGTAATCTCAGCACTTTGGGAGGCCAAGGTGGGCAGATCGCTTGAGCTCAGGAGTTCAAGACCAGCCTGGGCAACAAGGTGAAAGCCTGTGTCTACTGAAAATGCAAAAATTAGCTGGGTGTGGTGGCACACGCCTGTAGTCCCAGCTACTCAGAAGGCTAAGGCATGAGAATCACCTGAACCCAGGAGACGGAGGTTGCAGTGAGCTGAGATCGTACCACTGCACTCCAGCCTGGTGACAGTGTAAGACTCTCTTAAAAAATAAAATAAAATAAAATAAAATAAAATAAAATAAAATAAAATAAAATAAAATAAAAAATCAACCATAGTTCCACAACTAAGAGACAATTACAGTTCACATTTTATTTCCCTGGTATTTTCCCTCTCCATATGTGTGTTTATATCTGTACTTTTAAGGGAAAATTGATATCACACTATACATTCACCATGTACAGATCTGCTGTAAGGGCTGGAAACTTGGCATTTTCATACAGAGCCAAAATTTGATGTGCTCAAAGAAAACTTTAAGTTAGAAATGTTATTCTGGTTTTTATGAATTTTCTAGCAGTTGAGGGAATGGGTTCTTGTAAATACAGTTACTCCTAGTTTTCTTCCTGAAAACCATATGTAAAGTATATATATGGTCTTCAAATGGAAGGTTTTTTTGTTTTTTTTAGCTGTGCCTCTGTGGGCTGAGTGACCGTGACCGCAAGGTGGCTCATGGAGAACTGGTGGGTGTGCAACTGCTACTGGAAGATGTTCTGAGTAGCTATCATGTGACCATGGAGGCCCCCCAAAGACAGCAAGCCACACTGGGCAAAAATACACAGGTATTCTGGGGGTATCGTTTCCATATTGATAGTACTATATTGAACTGAAGGACCTCTCTGTTGGGGAGATGGTCCGGGGAGTCATGTTTTCCCACAGCCTCTCTCAGTAGGTCCCAGGACTGTGCCAACACCACCTGGGAGCAACAGTGGAGCAGGGGTAGCCACTGCAAAGCATTTTCTAAGTTCCATGATTATGGTATATCCATCTATTTTAATTTTAAAAATATGCCAAAAGTTGTGGGAGGTCTATTGAAACCAAATGAAACAAAAACACCAACTGGATGCTTTCTTTGTGAGTCATACATCTAGGACTGGAGTTGGAAGGGCCAGAGGGGTCTGATAGAAGCCCCAGGTGGACATCTCAGGCCTGGGCTCTTGTCCTCATCACTCAACTACTGGCCTATGGTCTCCTGGGCAGGCACTGCCTCCTCTGGGTTTATCATTCTGAAGCTCTAAGGTGCAAGGGCCACTAGCGCTCCTAGTGTCATGACTTTAAACAATTTTGCATATATCCAGGAACTAGGCAGAGACATGTTTGGATGCTAGACAAACTAGCTGGTACCCCCACTTGAAGAGCTTTTCTGTTCAAGCCAAACTTTCTGAGCAATGCCTAAACCCATCATCTCCATTTTCTTACCTTCCTGCCACTCCTCGAAGCACTGCAGTCTGTCTTCCCAATCTTGCTACTGAAACCTCTCTCATCAAGAGATGGTCTTTGTCACTAAATCCCCTGGGTACTTTCAGTCACCTTCCTACCTAACCCCTTGGCAGCATTTGACACAGAGTCCTTCTCAAAGCCTCTCTGCCCTTGGCTTCTACAGCATGAGTCTCTCCTAGCTTTCCTCCAACATTGCTGAGCCCCTCTTCTCAGACCCTTCTGTAGGGTCCTCCACCTCTGCCAACCCTAAAATTTTTTTATAATCTATCCCACCACTGCTACCAGGGCCACATTTTGACTTCCGCAGTCCCTAACACTTTTACCTTTGTGGGCTCTTCCCTCCTCCATGAAAAACCATTAAAAATTATATTTTAACATTGTGCTAGTACAAAGAAAAATATATTAATATCATATATTAAAGCATTTTATTTAGCCTAAAAGGTCTTTTTTTCTGATTAAAAAAAATAAAGCATTCTGTGGGCCCAAGGCACTGTGCCTCCTCTGCCCAAGCTGTTAAGTCAGCCCTGAATACTATCAATACCACTGCTATTATTGCCTAGAAGTTGAGGTCTGTTCAGATTGCTTTTTATGTATTCATTTATTTAGTCCTCACAATAATTCCATGAGATAGGTTGTTTCATTGTTCTCATTTTATAGATAAGAATACTAAGGCTTAAAAAGGTTAAGTAACATGGCCAAAGTCACATGGTTAATGAGGAAAGAAGCTCAGATTCCAACCCAACGGTCTGGCCCTAGAGCTCCCTCATCCTCTTCTCTACTAGGTTGCTCCATTCCTCACCCTCTCCCTAGGAAAACCCATCCACTTTTATAACTTTGATGACATTCACATGCAATGATCCAAATCTATATGTCTAGCCCAAATATCAATCCTATCAGACTCACATGTTCAATTGCCTGCTGGATATCTCCACTTATTCCATCTCAGAGACAGCGTTTCTCAAGCTAAGGTCATCTTACTCCCTAAATCTTGCCCTTCCCTGTCAGTTTACCACTACCTGCCCAGTTGGCCAAGCCAAAAACTCTGGGCACCATCTTTGACTTCTGTCCCACACCCCACAACCAGTCACCAAGTTTTACTATCAATTATTTTAATATCTTTCAAGTTTGTCTTCTTTCTCTGTTCCCCCACAGTACCCACTTCTATGAGTCCAAACCAGCATCATCCCTGATCACTAACTAGGCTATGATCTTGACCTCCAATTGGATTCAATACACTTATTCTCACCTCCTTCCAATCCATTCACCAGGGTAATATTTTTAAATGCAAGCCTGATTATATCACTTCCTTCACTATAACTCTTCAATGGATTCCAGATGCCCTGAGAAGAGTCCAAATGCTTTCATCAGCCCCTCGTGACTTGACTCCTGCCAATATTTCTACCCTCAATGTCTTTCGATTTGTCAAATGCACCATGCTCTCTTCTGTACTTCTCCCAAACTGGTCACTCTAGTGGAAAACTTCCCTCTCCTTCCTCTTTCTGCTTCATCACCTGATTAACTCTTACTTATCCTTCAGATTTCCACTTCCAAACCACTCTCTTTAGGAAGCTTTTTCTGATCATCCACGCTTACCCTGTTGCTTCTCTGTGCCAGTTAGAGTGCTTCTAGTGCAAGTAACAAGTTGTTCCATTAGCTATAACTTAAATTAGGGAAGCATATTAATCCTCCATAATAAGAAGTCTAGAAGGAGGCAGTTCAGGTTGGTGTAGCCCCTTGACAGTGACTTCAAGGACTCAAGCTCTGCCATTTAGGTGTATTGGCAAACATCTCCCTCATGTTTGTAAGATAAAAACAGGAGCAAAAAAGCTTTCTCCTTGGAGATCTATCTTTTTATCAAGGAGGAGAATATTTTCTAGAAGCCCCCCCCATTAGATTTTCCTTGTGTCTTTTTAGCTAAACTGAGTCACAAGTCCACTTGGGGCCAATTAGTAGAAAAAGAAGTGGTTTTATATGTGCCATCTACATTCCACAGCATAATTAGATCTTCACCCAGTGTGATCTTTTGCAAAGCTGGGTATAGACCAAATTGTGCCAGGATCCAAACACATGCTGGGCCCTCAGGTCCTTCTGTTTGCCATATTTTGGCCCTGTCTATGATGGATTACCATCTTTTCCTGACATTCCCCACCATCCTCCACCTTGTTATTTATTTTGGCTCCTGTTCCTTCTCTTGTCTATTAAATTAAAGCACGTTGGTAGAAAAGACTTCTCATCATATGAACATATTAACAAACAAGTTTGCTTTAAAATTATTATTTATTTTAATTAATTTTATTTCATGTGTTTTTATTTAGGAGTATTTAGCTATTCATAGACAATAGGAAGCAGTAGAATTTATACTGCCCTGAGAGTCAGGACTCCTGAGTTCCTGCCCCAGTTATGCTATAAGTTTTTTGATCTCACTAGGCCTCAGTCTCCAAAGCTCCAAAGTAAAGGTGATGAATTGGCTCAAGGCTTTTAAAATTGTGGTCCAAGGAGCCCTGGGGTTCCTCAGAGATACCCTGGGGCTTCTTGAGCTGGGGAGCGGGGGCGGCAATTACATGGCCTCCAGGCTGTCCCCTTCATGTCACCATGCTTGGCCTTGGTCTGTTGAATATTTGAGCCAGTGTGTAAGAATTCATTTGATGAAAGAGCTCTGAGGATAAAATAAAATCTGGAAATCCATGCACTAGCTGATTGTTGGGGAGGCAGGCTACAAGACTGAGGAGTTACCAGCAGTCTACAGGAACTCGCTCTCCCCTGGTTCTTGCTTATCAATTCTTCCTTGGACAATTTGACCAATGCTCTTCCTGGCAGGCAGGCTTTTCCTTAGATATGTTAATACCACTGCTCTAGGATCCAATTATACCAGGTTGTTCTCCCTGTTTCTAGCCAGGAAACGTGAGTGTCTCGGGTACTGTCACCTAAATGCTCTCTAAGGCTCTTTTTATCATAACGTCATGGGATTTGCCATCCTGGTCTGCCAAGAAGAGCTCCTTTTTCTGTGACTGAGACACTGTGGACAGGCAGTGGGCCTGGACATGATCCTCATTTTGTTCCTCACTCTGGGTGACCCTGGCCCTCAGACCGCTGGCTGCAGGACAGCAGGACAAACAAGGACCTGAATACCTTGTTTCCTCCATGTCCTCCAGGGCTCATAGCAGCCCCTCCACAATTATTTACTTAAGGAAAGCACCAATGAATAAATGAAGAAATCATAATTTTAAAGTAATCTTTCTTATTGAATGATAAATTCTAATTAAGAGAAATGTTTCCTGCCTAACTTCTAAAAGAGGAGAAGAAACAGGAGGTAGGATAAATTAACTTTCCATTTCTTTACCCATAAGATGGGTTAAATCCTGAATGGAAAGTTACTTCTTGGCCCCACCGTGATGGGAACTTTAATCTCAGGTATATTGAAGAGCACTTTCCAGAATGCAGAGGGAAAACACAAAAGGCTCAGTTTTTCAAAGGCAGATAAAACGTTAGTATGCAAGTAAGCGAGTTTTCAAAATGAATGGTTCCAGACCCAAGCAAAAAGCTGCAGTTGAGACATTCCTATCCTTTCCATAAACTGTTCATGAAGGATGGTCAACCTCTCTCAACTCTATATGTGCTGTGGGCCTGTAAACCATTCCTCCTGGGGAAAAAGTTAATTCTCCAAAGACTTTGTTTTGCACAGGCTGCATGTGAAAGGTTAGCCTGTGTTGGTCCATGATCAATAAAGAAGGATTTCCGTAATGCTTTCAGCCAGATTGGTCCAAAGTGCCAGGATTCAGAAGTCAGTTCCGAAGCAGCCCAAAGACCTCTGAGCTGCTGGAGGGCCCGTGCGATGCGGTGATGTCCTTTGCTTTGCTGAGATCATTTCTGATACTGTGGAAGCAGCTGGAAGTGCTAAAGGAGCACTGGGGCCGACTCAAGCTGCAAGGCCAGGATATCAACTCTGTCTCTCTCCACAAATGGTTTTCAGAGCTCTATGAGTGAGTGTTGCTGATGCTGAAATTCATGGCCATGACTAGAACCTGGGGGATGGCAGATTCCTGCCCCTTAATCTGAGGGCGAGATTTGGTCCATGAATCCTAATATGACCTGTTAGACCCACGGACTGAGTCTCTCAGAGCTTGTGGCATTGCAGCCAGAGATATACAGATGGCACATGCGGCACAAGTCTGAGGAATGGGAGGCATTCTAGCAGCTGCAGGCCCTGGCTCGAGTGACGTAGCTGGCTGGGAAGGCGTGTTGCTTCTGCCACGTGTCTGTTAACAAACGAACATTTGCTAAGCACCCCCATACACCCTGGGCCTTACCAAGCTTAAGAACGTTTGCTTTAGGCCAGGCATGGTGGCTCACAGCTGTAATCCCAGCACTTTGGGAGGCTGAGGCGGGTGGATTACCTGAGGTCAGAAGTTTGAGACCAGCCTGGCCAACATGGTGAAACCCTGTCTCTACTAAAAATACAAAAAATTGACCAGGTGTGATGGTGGGTACCTGTAATCCCAGCTACTCGGGAGGCTGAGGCAGAAGAATGGCTTGAACCGAGGAGGTGGAGGTTGCAGTGAGCTGAGATCGCACCATTGCACTCCAGCCTGGGCAACAAGTGTGAAACTCCCTCTCAAAAAACAAAAACAAACAACAACAACAACAATAACAACAACAAAAAGTTCACTTTGGTATAGCCAGATTGTTTATCTTGTGAAATTATTATAGTCAGTGTCCCTGATAACTAGGGAAGGTGAAGACTTGTCAATATTTTGAAGAATGAGGACTGAAATTATATGCACCCAATGGGAAAAAGCCTCACGATTTCATGTGGCTAAGGAATGATAACTGTGGTGAATTAAATGTTGATGTATCTGTGAATGGGTTAGGATACTGATGATAGGAAAGAGAAAATGAATGAAAATAATTATCAGAGAATTGAAATGAGAAAAAATATGTTTGCTAATTTCTGTCTTTCTTCTTTACTAGAACTGACGTTCTCTACCCCAGCATGAAAGCTATAGCCAGGCAGATGGGGAAAGAAGATGAATTTGAAGGATTTATAGTAAATAATCAGTCTGTTCTTCCCCCCAGTGGAGCCTCAGAAGTTGAAATAAAAACTCACCAGGTATGCAGGATATATTTTAAATTTGCCTTTGAAAATGTCCTTTATGGCATTAGCATGTAAAACTACAGGCATACCCAAATGGTATTTTTTCCAAGAAGCTGAGTGTAAATTGCAGGGTTGTAAATCATTGAATGGGCTGGAGGGAGGGCAGGACTAAGTATTTAAAGCCATGTGGTGCTTCGATGAAGCAAATTACTACCCTTAATGTCCCTGTTCTATAAGTCTGGATTTTTATCATTTTGATTTTCCTCAAATTGATGTGTACCTTCATAAGAATGATCATAGAAAACATAACCACTATCTTAAGCATAAAATTTAGCATGCAAGTATCCACATGGAAATGAAATATTTGTAAAAGCTCCCTGTAATTGTTTTTCTGAGAATAAGAAAATGCCCATTTGGTATGTGTAAGATGATCTGTGTGGAGAAGTTGTTTTCCCGAGTCTTTGTTCAGCTTGATCCTGGGACTCACGCGCTCTGTGGCTGGGCTTATTGTACCAGGCAAGCAAAGCCTCGGCTGTTCGGTTGTCAACGCAGAGATGCTCATCCACTGAGCAACAAGGAGAAGTCAGCCCCTGTCAGGCCCCAGTGCCAAGCTCACTGCTTACCCTTCTGAGCCCTATTCCTTTCCAGTACCTGGGGGCCTTCAACAGGGAGAAACCTACGCTCTGCAAGCATAATGGATTGAGTGAGGGCTCACAGTTTTTGGAAGACTTTACTGTTGGTCCTACATGGAGTTTTAAATCTTGTGAAATCTTCCTTGGTATCTAAATCAAGTTTTATACCTGAGGGCTTCTTTTTTTTTTTTTTGAGTCTTGCTCTGTCGCCCAGGCTAGAGTGCAGTGGCGCGATCTCAGCTCACTGCAACCTCCGCCTCTCAGGTTCAAGCAATTCTCCTGCCTCAGTCTCCCGAGTAGCTGGGATTACAGGCGCCCGGCTAATTTTTTTATTTTTAGTAGAGATGGGGTTTCATCATCTTGGCTAGGCTGGTCTCGAACTCCTGACCTCGTGATCCACCTGCCTCGGCCTCCCAAAGTGTTGAGATTACAGATGTGAGCCATTGTGCCCGGCTGAGAGCTTCTTTTGTAATGAGAACTCACAGAATCCTAGCCACATTTAGAGACCCCAAAAGACATGAGGTCACCCCAGGGATTAGACACTTTGCAATTTAGCAAAACTTGGTTAAAAAAAAAAAAAGGATTGTATTTTATCAATGAGGATGTGAGCCAGGAAGAAAAGGTGCTGGTCTCCAGGGAGGTACATCTGTGCCCCCAGTAGCACTTGGGAGACCTAGAAGGGAAGTGTTCCTTCTTTCCCGGGAGAGTAGCTGAGGGGCAGGCCCTAGCCCAAAGCCCTTCTGCAGGAATGTGACACGGGACCCAAAATATAATCTGAATGTAGTGAGTGACCCTCAACCTATGCTTACTCTAGCTTCAAAAACTTCTGGAAAATTGTGAAATTCAAATGATCCAAGAGGTACTAAGAAAAGTTAACAGAGAAATGACACTGGTTTTATCAGAAAAGTGCAAGGAGGAGTGTTCTCTCCCTACAGGTAAAGTACATTTATTTTGTTACTTCACAAAATAATGTTTATTGGTTTTTCCTAATTACGAAAGCAATTCATGTATCGACATTTGTTGTAAAAACAAGCAAAAACCAAAACATCGGTGCGATGCCCGGAAAATGATATAAAAATGACCTTTTACCCTTGACCCTGTGCAATGAAAGGGCAAGCCTCTCCCCAGCTGGGTGTCTCTAAATGCCACCAGAGAGCTGAGTGTGGTTGAGCTCTAGTTATAGAACCTGCAACAAAACACAAAGCCCTTTGGTATATTTCTTTCCCTGTACAAAGGCTTTTTTAAACAAATGGAAAACATAGTTTCACTTCAGTTTCAACTCTACTGATTAACTCATAACTGAAATAAAGTTGAAATGAAGGGAAACCTAAAGCCTTTCTTATTTGTAACATATATAAGTTATGATATGTCAAATTTGTATATTTAGGGTATGAAGGCAATCAGAATGGTTCCTTCCATCTGAGGTCCAAACTTGGGGCCACTTCACGGGCGTGTGACACACAGGATGCAGAGGGGCACTTGAGATTTCATGTTCTGTGATCACCATCCTGAAACTTTTAATGGTTTACCTTTGAATTTGTTCAAAGTTACAATTCTAGGTACCTAAAGTGGGCAGGAGGCTTACCCTTCCTGAGCTACCCATTGAACGCATGGTGTTGCTGCCAGCCTGGGACCCCTGAGTTGCTGCTGGGTGCACATGTCTGACCTTGACCCTCCCTGTACCCAGAGGGGACGGGGACCTTGGCACAGGGAGGGTCAAGGTCAGGCGTGTACACCTGGCAGCATCTCAGGGGTCTTAGGCTGGCAGCACCACCATGTGTTCAATGGGTAGCTCAGTGAGGGCAAGCCTCCTGCCCACCTTGGGTACCTAGAGTCTCTCAGGACAGAGGTTGCTGTACTCTTGGGGGTTGCCTTTCCACAGTGGATTGGGGTGGTGGGAAGGGGAGATGCCTGACTCAACTTCTCATCCCCAGGCAGGGCCCGGTGCCTCAGTCTGGTAGCTGGTGGGTCATGCATATTCATGCACTGAGACACAGGCAGGGCCACTGGGTGCTTATGGGGGTCTCACTTCCCCTGCACATATTCCCATGACCAAGAGAGCGCAACGTTAAAAGCAAATTAAAAACACCATGACAGGTCAAGGGAGAGACTGCAGAAGAAAGGGAAAAGGTTTATCTTTTAATATTGGTGTGACACTTTTTCCTGCTTTTTAAACAAGAGGTCCTACATTTTTATTTTGCACCAGGCCCCTGCGTTATGTAGCTAGTCCTGTCTGAACTATAATATCTATTCCTAACTTTGAATATTCTGTAGGAAATTCATAACCTTTGATCTAGGGAGGAGTTGTCTGACTACGAACTTAAATTAGGTTTTGCTTTTGAGACAAAGTCCACAGACATTGTAGTGTTAATTAATAACCTCTGTCCTCACCTAAGACATAGTCGTTTTATTAGTGCTTCGAGTAACCGAATTCTGTAAACAGGGCCCTGTGCAATGAAAGCGCGAGCCTCTCCCCAGCTGGGCGTCTCTAATGCCACCAGAGAGCTGAGTGTGGTTGAGCTCTAGTTACAGAACATTCAACAAGACACAAAGCGCCTGTTGTTTGTGCTGTGTTTGCTGCATCCAGGCAGCTCCCTTCCGAGTCCTTGGAGAAAATCCACAAGCCTGCAGCAGGTGCAACCATCTGCACATGTTGGGGCCGTGGTTCCTATGAGACACCTGGGGTGAGGGGCTGTGGGGAAGCATCTTTGCTCTGTGGTTGTGCTGCCTTGCACAGGGTGCCTGTCAGCTGTGCTTGCAAAGGGCCTTCAATGCCGTGGGGGGCAGGCAGAGGGGAGGGGTAGAGTTATTTTTAACAGTGGCTAGGTTGATATTACCAAGCCTCACTTTGGCTGGAGTGTGCTGGCCAGTTCTAAACTCTTGTTTGATTCTATACTTATAAGACTTTTAAACTCCATGCCAATATCAAAGGGGAAGGGTTGTTGTTTCTGGTTCTATTTTGTTTTGTTCTTTGGTCTGTCAGGCATGACTCAGTGTGGAGACCTGGATCTCCACCTCTACTGAGTTCTCCTAATTCAAGCGACTGAGTCCTTACTGTGTGCCAAGGTGCTTTGGTATACATTTCTTCAGTGTCATCTTCCTGAGACCTCTGTGGGCTTGGTACCTTCAAAGAAGGCAATAACATATTGGAATCCCCACCTACCTACTATTTATCTTGGCAGCAAGAAGTAGCCATAGTGGCCAGGGCTTCCAAGCAAGGGCTGCCTCTTCATGCAGAGATCACCCTTTGTGGTCAAGATTAGCTTGGGGCTGGAGGTTTTTCCAGAGGAAGTTAGGAATGGAGAGTATTGAGAACCAGGGGGACAGCAAAAGCCCTTATCCTTTTCCTCAGGGTCTTCTCCTTCCCTATGGGCTGACTGACTCTGGTGTTTACATTTACAACTGCCAAAAAGAAACCCTGAGCCAGGTATGGTGGCTCACTCCTGGAGCCCAAAGGCACTCTGGGAGGCCGAGGCAGGCGGATCACTTGAGCTCAGGAATTTGAGACCAGCCTGAGCAACATGGTAAAACCCCAACTCTACAAAAAATGGAAAAAAAATTAGCTGGGTGTGGCGGTGCACACCTGTAGTCCCAGCTACTCAGGATACTGAGGTGGGAGGATCGCTTGCGCGTAGGATGTCGAGGCTGCAGTGAGCCAAGATCGTGCCACTGCACTCCAGCCTGAGTGACAGAGTGAGACTCTGTATCAAAAAAAAAAAAAAAAAAAAGGAACCCTGGAATACTTCTCTCCCTCTCCCTCCTTCATTCCCCCTCACCTTGTCTTGGAGCTTGATCATACAGCTTCTGAATGAGTTTCCGGTTTGTCATTGAGCCTCTGAGGATGTGGCATCCAGACCTGGCCCTTGTATTAGGTCTCGGTAGCTGAACTAGTAGTCCCCTGAAAACTATCTAAAGTTGATCCAGACATCTTTGTTCAGCCCCGGGGCTTATCTTAGCAGAAATGGCCCCGTTGGTTCACAAAGATTCTGCCATCCCTCATCTTTGATGTTTTGGCATTGAAGTGATTTTTAATTGATTTTCTAATTTTCTCTGAGTAGTTATAAGGCCAACAGTCTCCAAAGTGGAATGCGTATATCCCAGGGGTGTGGGAAGAAAATATGAGAACTTCTAAATAGATTAGAGCCATATGTAAGGAGTCACATGCCACACTCTACACTGAGGTGTCCTGAAGTGACCATGGGCAGGCAATCCACAAGTAATGAGAAAATAGTCGAGGTGACACTGTAATCCTAGTGCATGCTTATCCTCAGCCACATTCTGAGGTCATAAAAGATAATCTAATCATGTCTGATAAGAAGACAGACAATAAATTTTTCTTTTTTTCTTTTTTTTTTTTTTAAAGATATGATCTCATGCTGCCACCCAGGCTGGAGTTCAGTGATGCCACCATAGCTCACTGCAGCCTTGAACTCCTGGGCTAAAACGATCCTCCTACCTCAGCCTTCAAGTAGCTAGAATCACCGGTGCACACCACCATGCCCAACTAATTTTTAAAAATTTTTTGTAGAGCCATCCTCTTGCTATGTTGCCCAGGCTGGCCTTGAACTCTTCAAGTGATCTTCCCACCTCTGCCTCCCAAAGTGCTGAGATTATAGGTGTAAGCCACCTGCCTGGCAGACAAAAAAAAATTGTAAAAGGTCAAGGAAACTATTGGGAATGCGGATTGAGATCCATTCTCATTGTTGATGAATCCTCCCCTAAGTATATCATGCTTTGTGATATTCGCTATTGGTAGTGTTGTAGGTAGTTATAAATACATATAAATAAAATAAAATATAATAATATAATAATATAGGATAATAAATATAATGAAAATATAAGTGTACATATATTAAAAGTGAGAGATCGACAATGTTTTGCTTCAAGAGAGCATATCAAAACAGTTCTTACAAGAGCATCGTGTCAGCCAGCATTTCCCCAGCAGTGCCATGGAACACAAGTTCCTCAAGATATTACAGCAGTAGTTCTCCCAGCCCTTCTTCGCTAACAGGCTTCTGGGTTACCTGACGCTTTCCGTTCTTCTGGTAACATGAGCCAGCAAGGTGCTCACTAATCACAGGCTTTCGGTTGCATGTATTTTACCTAGCATCTCTGATCATTGTTTGCTCCAAACCTGTTTGTGCCGGTTTTAACTGTCATTGTATTGAGATAATTTAATTAAAAACTATGTAAACCAGCCTAATAGGAATACAAAAAGAAAGAGATCTGTTGATTCTAGAAAAACTGAATTGATCATCTGTAGCACATCTAGTCAGTGAAACATTATTAAGCATTAAAAAGAAATGAGCTGTCAAGCCATGAAAAGACATGGAAGAAGCTTAAATGCATATTACTAAGTGAAAGAAGCCAATGTGAAAAGGCAACATATTGTATGATTCCAAATATGACATTCTGGAAAAGGTGAAACTATGGAGAGAGTAAAAAGATCAGTGCCTGCCACTATTTAGGAGGGTAGGAAGGAGGAATAGGCAGAGCACAGAGGATTTTGGGGCAGTGAAACTATTCTGTATGATACTAACATGGTGTATCCATGTCATCATATGTTATCCAAGCCCATAGGATGTAGGACACTAACAGTAAACCATAATGCAAACTATAGGCTTTGGATGATAATGACATGTCAATGTAGGTTCATTGATGGTAACAAATGCACCCTCTGGGGCAGGACATTGATGGTGGAGAATGTGTGTGAGGAGCTTATGGGCACTCTCAATACATTCCCCTCCATTCTGCTATGAACCTAAAATTGCTCTAAAAAAATTAAATGTATTTGAAAAAGAAAATAAAGTAAAACGCCCGGGCGTGGTGGCTCACGCCTGTAATCCCAGCACTTTGTCTTGGCCAACATGGCGAAAACCTGTCTCTACTCAAAATACAAAAATTAGCCAGGCGTGCTGGAGGGCAGCTGTAATCCCAGCTACTCAAGAGGCTGAGGCGGTGAGCTGAGACTGCGCCATTGTGCTCCAGCCTGGGCAACAAGAGCGAAATTCTGTCTCAAAAAAAAAAAAAAAAAAGAAAAGAAAAAAGAAAACAAAATAAAAATTATGTTGAAAGGATTTGGAAAACCTGAATAAAAGGCTAGTTGTGTAGAAAAAAGAAAAATTATCAAATTGGTTATGAGACAGATGACTGAAAAGACTAGGTAAAATTGTGAAATTGTGCAAAATGATGTGTTTGGATTTTCATGGTCTTTTTCTTTCTCTAAAATCAAACAAACAAAAGTAGAAACTATAGACCAAGATTTATAGAAGAAAGATGGTGCAGAACTTCGGTCAGTGGGTACTTACAAAGAAAAGGCCTAGGCCCTATGTTAGATGACTGGCAGATGTTTGTAAATTTATGTATTTTTAAGTTAAATAAAATGTTTTAGATAGTACATGTTATTTGTAAAGCATTCTCTGCTTTAACTGACTTTTTTTTTTTTTTAACTAACCAACTAACTCTTAGTCTTGAGTGCATTGGATAGGAGGATTTCTACCATGTTTTTCAGGGTCGGTGGAGAAGGGTTTTGTTCATTTGTGTTTTGTTCAAAATAAGTTTGGGAAACTCAGGGTAAATAATGCTAAACAGTTTCCTCTACTCTAGAGCCTTTACTATCCAACTGTGCACTGTGAATCTCCAAAGGAGAGAGAATATGCAATTTTTTTTATTTTTTATTTTATTTACTTCTTTATTTATTTGACCATAGAACCTTTTCCTCTCCTTGGAAACATTTATTATCAACACGAAGAATTAGTGTTCTGGGGAGCAGTTTGAAAACCACAAGAGTACAAGATGCATACATACTCTGCAATAAGGCTTTCAATCTACCCACTTATTGGGGCGCCCCAGCTGGTTGGGAGAACAGCCTTGATTGGCAGTTGTATGTCTTCAAGTTTCAGTTCTGCCTTGGTTTGGGACCCAGGAACCACTGAGGCACCAAAGGCTAGTGGTTGTGTTAGGGAAGTGGAATGTTACCCAGCCAAGATGTCCTTCCTAGAGGAAGGAGGCCTGGGGGTGGTGTGCAGAGAAGGAGAGAGGGGAAGTGGTTTGGCTAACAGGAAGTCAAAGTTTCCTCTAGTCAAATGACCTGGAACAGAGTGAGAGGAGAAAATGGAGTCCTAACTTAACCCCCAGTGTGCTGTCTCCTTCCTACTTCCATGCTTCTCTCAAAAACTGCTGCCTCCTCTTAAAGAAGCCATGACCAAACACACACTGAAAATGAGACCCATTTGGAGACAGCCAACTCCTTTTTGCCAGGAATTGTTTCTTTTGGATGGATTCTGCTTTTCCTGGCTTCCTGACTCCTGCCTGCAGATGCAAATGCATGTCTGAACCTGAATTCACGAGCAAGGAGAGAGTGCGGCCGAGCGCTCTGTTAAGTTTTCCCTTCAGCTGAGTGCAGAGCTAAACCCCAAACCAGCTCACTGGACATCTGCCAGGTGAGGGTCCCCATACTAGAAGTGTGCAACAGATGTGGTCCCTCACCAGGCTTATCTGTGAGCTGGAGACCTGCCACAACAGCACCCTGGAAAAGATATCCAACTTCTCATCTGAAATACGCATGAGCCCTGTCTTGTCATAGCTTAGACTTTTAAAAAGTCTTAAACATCTTAAGAAGTGTGAATTGCTGGGCACATTAACTCTTGGATTTTCCATTTCAGCTGTACTGGGACAGTGGCAATGTGTCTTCTGGCCTTTATTTCCTAAAGGAAAAGCAAAAACAGATTTATATGTTTATTATGGAAAGTAGTCAATTGTTGAAGAAACATAGAATCCCATTTTCAAAACCAGGACTTGGCAGTAAATAGCATAAGTACAAATACCAGAGGCTCTGGCTCTGTTGTGCCCACATTTCTGGGTGGACTGTGCTAGGTGTTTCGTCTTGGGAGCACTGAGCCTCCTGTCAGTAAATTGAGTGTGCAGGTAGGAAGTCTCATCTGAAATTAGAAACAGCTGGGGCAGGAGCAGGCTGGCAGGTGTCCCTGCTGATGACCAGCACCCCCCATTAACAGAAAACGGAGTGAGGTGGAGCGTGGCTCCTAAGTCCAACTCCATAGATCGCTTCCCTTCAGTATTCCCCTGGGACCACCACGAGGAGGTAGGCACTATCCAGCCAGTTCTTACCATTGTAATTAACGTGCACATGTGCTTTTGCTCTTCCATGTGGATGGAAGTCAAGCAGTGTTGACATTCTCACATCGTTCCACCACTGTCATGTTATTTTTAAGTATCTTATTTTTAACAGATAATATATGCACATGGTTCCAAACTCAAAATGATGAAAAATATACATTTAGAGTCTTGTTGTCACCATGAACCCCCTTGCATCCTAGTCTGCCACCTGTACATAACCACTTTCATTAGTTTTCTGCATGTCCTTTCAGTGCTGCTTTGTGCATATATTCATTCTTTCACTCAATAACTATTCAATAAATATTTACATTCTTTCATTACAGGAACTATTCCATGTCCTAGGCTACTATATTTTAGGAAATATTTTAGGAATATATTCTTCCTTTCACTGAGTTTATAATCTAGGAAGGGGTAGACAACAAGCGATAACATAAGAAAAAGGAAAACAATGGAGTAAGGAAGGGTGGTGTTGCGGAGGTTTGAAGGGGGTCCATTGCAATTTTAAATTGGGTGATTAGGGTAGACCTCACTGAGTGAGTGATGTTTTGAGCAAAAGTTTGAAATAAGGTGAGGAATTGAGCTATGAGGGTATCTAAGGGAAGAGCATTCCAGACAGAAGGAACAAGCCATACAAAGGCCCTACACAGAGCATGCCTATTATATTCAAAGAATAGCAAGGACCTAAGTGTGGCTGGAGTGGACACCGTGAGGGAGAAAAAGTAGTAAGCGTTGAAGTCAGAGAGGGAGGGGGAAGGGGGGCAGACAATGCAAGGCCTTTTGAGGCTTTTGTGTTTACTCTAAATGCAGTGGGGACCAAGTCTCAGATTTTGAGCGTCATGATCTGGCTTATATTTTGACAGAATCTCTCTGGCTAAGGTGTGGAGAATAGGCTGTGAAGGAAGAAAGGGTGAAAGTAGAAAGAAGCTGGTGTGGAGGTTACTGCAATAACTGAAGAAAGGAGTGATGGTGGCTCAAACTTGGGAGCAGTGGAAATAGTGAATGGTCAAACTCTGGGCTTATTGTGAAGTAGGCACTAATGGGTTCAGTATTATTAGGTATGTGAGAAAGAAAAACCAATTATGACTCCAGTGTTTTCAATTGGGAAGATAGAATTTCTATCAGCTGAGAGGAAAACTGTGAAGCAAGTTAGGGAGGGAAGATTGGGAATTTGATTTCTGCACAAATTAAGTTTTAAATGCCTTTTAGACATCCAAGAAGACATGCCAAGTGAGTATTGGATCTAAATTTGCGAGTTGTCAGGATATGAATGGTATTTAGCTGTGAGACGAGATGAGAACGCCAAGGGAGTGAATATATATAGAAGTGAGGAGGTGGACCACGGCTGAGCCCTGGGACACTCTAATGTTAACAGCTGGGGGTGGTGGGGGAGGAGAAATAGCAAAAGACATCTAGAAGGAATAGAAAGAACAAACGTTGAGTTAGGAAAACTAGGGCACCGCAGTGTCCCAATGCCTAGTGAAGGAGATTTCTCAAGCAGGAGGAAGCGACAAATTGTGTGAAATGCTGCTGGTAGTTGAGTAAAACCACTGGCTTTAGCCACGTGAAGATCACTGGTGTTTGTGACAAAATCAGTTTCAGTGAAGTGGTGGAGGTGAAAACCAGGTAAGTGGGGTTAAGAGAGAATTTGTAAGACGTCAAAGGCAGTTTAAGTATAGACTTCTCTATCTGGGAGTTTTGCTACAACAGGGTACAAAGAAATGAGGCAATAGCTGATGGGTGAAGTGGGGTCAAGAGAAAGGTTTTTATGAGATGAGAGAAATAATGTATACTATTGTGAGTGATCCAGGAAAGAGGGGAGAAATGATGATAGAGAAGAAAGGGGAGTTTCTGGGGTAGTAATCCTAGTAGGCTTGAGGGGATATCCTCCCCCTTTATTATCATTTTAGTTATCTTTCTTATAAAATGTGGCATTTTATGGCCACTGTTCTGCACCTTGCCTTTTTCATTTAACAATCTGTGCTTCTTTTCATAACAGTATATGGAGAATTTTTCTTTTTTTCACAGCTGCGTACTATTTCATTGGAAGGATATGCCATAGTTTAAGTACGTCCTGAAGGGTGGACACTTGTGTGCTTCCAAGCTTTTGCTGCCATAACCAATGTTCCTCTGAATAACTCTGGTTATTTTCTTTAAATTTTTATATTTTTTCAAATTTACTTATCTTTTTTATTGCAGAGACAAGTGAACATTTATTTTTGTGCCTTTCTTCCTATGTGTATTTCAAGTCTTTTTCAAAACTAGGCCCCAGGAATCTCTAGATTCAATTATGTCCCTGGGCTTGGTCGACTGCTGCAGGAGTCTTAGGGAGCCTTGTACAGATGCTAGAGTTACTCATTTACCAACATTAAACCCTGGGATAGACGATGCAGCAAAGCGGACGCCTTCCTCCATGGAATGTGCTGATTTCAGACGGGGCATCAGCCAATGTAGAAAACACTAACATTTTTTCTTGGAACTGGATTGTGATGAGAGGGGCTTGCCGTGAACATAAGCTACTATCTTTTGTTTTTTGGGTTGTTTTTTGTTTTGTTTTGCTTTGTTTTTTGAGACGGAGTTTTGCTCTTGTTGCCCAGGCTGGAGGGCAATGGTGCGATCTTGACTCACCACAACCTCCGCCTCCCGGGTTCAAGCGATTTTCCTGCCTCAGCCTCCCGAGTAGCTGGGATTACAGGTGTGCACCATCACGCCTGGCTAATTTTTGTATTTTTAGTAGAGACAGGGTTTTTCCATGTTGGTCAGGCTGATCTTGAACTCTTGACCTCAGGTGATCTGCCTGCCTCAGTCTCCCAAAGTGTTGGAATTACAGGCGTGAGCCACCGCGCCTGGCCAGCTGCTGTCTTTTCTTTGGCGCTTCCTTTCCAGTTTTTGAAGATAAGGCAGGAAATAATCTTCTCTGAACATACTTGATAAAAATTCCCCAAAAAACAAAAACACATGCTTCCACTTCATTGACAAAAATTTACTGCAGTTTGGCACCTGGGTCTAGTTCAGCTGGCGGATAAGCTGATTGATGCGTTCACCCCGATAGCCAGGTGTGCCCATCTCCTTGAGGAAGCCCACTCTATTTTTGGTAGCATGACAGGCCACTGAGAGGTGGAAAGGGTGCAAGAACCATGGCATCTCCTGGAAATGCTTCCCTGGGGAGGCAATTTCATGAATGAGGTCTTCCAAGCAAATGATGCCAAACTTCCCCAGGTGCTCCTCAATCACTGTGTTGTCTGTCAGAGGGATGGTCTTATTCTTGACCTCGGATTCTCCATGTTTCAAAATGAGTTGCCAGACAGACTTCAGATTTGGAAATCCAAAGGTAACATAAGGTTCCACTATACGCAGCATTTTTAGGTTCTGGGGGGTTCCTTTTACAAGATACCACTAAAAATTTTCTTTAGGTGAAGTGTTGCAATGGTTCTCTGCACCAGTAAACTCACACCATTAATCCTTTCGATGCGTTCAACAAAGGCCAAAGGATGTTTATCTGGCAATTCCAAAGTGTGAAGTTTCACTTCTAGTCATCTGAGATGCACCTTGTCACGTTTCTGCCGCCAGGAACCATGTAGGAATGATTCCAGTCATTTAAACCTGAGCCCTTTTCCTTTCCTCTGCTCCTTCTTTGCCAAAAGTGCCTGCTTTGCCTGGATGGCTTTGAGAGCTTGATAAGCCTTCCTCTTTTTCAGGAGATTTTCTGGAACCAAAGGGATTTTTCTTCGCTCTTGCTCTGCCATCTTTCTAGTGTTTCAGCTACTGATCATGTGCAACCCCTTTAATTTTTTTTTTTAGAGCAAGGATCTCAACCTGTTTCCCAGGCTAGAGTGCAGCGATGTAATCATGGTTCACTGTAGCCTTGACCTCCTGGGCTCAAGAGATTCTCCCACCTCAGCCTCCCAAGTAGCTAGGACTACAGGCATGCACCATCATGCCTGTCTATTTTAAATGTTTTGTGGAGATGGGGTCTCACTATGTTGCCCAGACTGGTCTGAACTCCTGGCCTCAAGTGAACTTTGTATATGCCTCATCCCATCTGTGTCAGCCATATTGCTGCTTCAATCTTGGAGCTAAAGTTCAGTCTGTCAACATTTCTAATCTGTAACTCTAACTTCTCTCTTTTGAATTTCCTCTCCTTTTTTATCACTATTATATGTTCAAGTTAATTTTGCCCTCTAGCACTGGGAACTTAAGCAGATAAATATAATAGCTGTTCATTTATTTCTGATCATTGTTTTAGACCAAAATAATTGGCAGATACATAGAAGGCCTTAATAAAAATAAAGATGATGTAGGATTGATACTAATATTTGATTTGGGGTTTTTAGTTATGGTAATGGAATATTCCCTGGATTTCATAGGTGCTCTTCCAAATCTTTGCATTAGGAGTCAGGTTAGAGATCTTCCTAGTTCCCATGTTCCAGAGGGTCTTGGATCCCCAGTTGCCCAGCCCCCATTAGTTTTTGCATGCAGTTGACCTTTGAACAACATGGTTTGAACTGTGCACGTCCACTGATACACAGATTTTTTTTCAACCAGATGAGGATAGAAAATACAGCATTCAGGATGTGAAAACCACGTGTGCAGAGGGCAGATATTTGTATCCACAAGCTCCCCAGGGCTGACTGCAGGATTTGAATATGCATGGATTCAGGATCTGAGGGTGTTCCTGGGAACAATCCCCAGTCCCCTGCATGTATCAAGGGGCAGCTGAGTTTAGAAACAGCTTATTGTATCCCATGTTCTGTCTCAGAGAGTTGCCATTTTATAGCCATTAATGACAGCACAATGTTTTGTGGTACTAGTGCCAGTATGTTTTCCCCCCTAGATCTCTGGAAACACCAAGTCATGAAAGAAAACTTTTCAGTCTCAAGACCACAAATAGTTGAAAAATTTATACAGAGATTAATGCAGAATTATCAGGATGATGGAGTAGAGGTATGTATTGAAAATCAGTCATTCTGTTGGTTTTTATAACATCATCCCAAACAAGGAAAACTTTCTCATTTAATGGATCTCCTAATGCTTCCCTTATTCCCTAAGAATGATTATATGAATACTGAGGCTAAGCCCAAAGTAGAGCAATTGTTAGTTGTTTTTTTCCTTTTTTTTTTTTTTTGAAATGGAGTCTCCCAGACTTGAGTGTAGTGGCACGATCTCGGCTTCACTGCAACCTCCACCTCCCGGGTTCAAGCGATTCTCCTGCCTCAGCCCCCTGAGTAGCTAGGACCACAGGCATGTGCCACCACACCCAGCTAATTTTTGTGTATTTTTAGTAGAGACGGGGTTTCACCAAGTTGGCCAGACTGGTCTCGAACTCCTGACCCCCAGGTGATCCACCTGCCTTGGCCTACTAAAGTGCTGGGATTACAGGTATGAGCCACCATGCTCAGCTGTAATCATTAGTTTTTAATTTTGGAAAAAAATTGATTTCCACTAAAGATCTGAGTAATTAGAATACATACGTTGGCAAATTTCAAATTTGGTCAATTTTTTAAAGTAATCTTGGAGTTTGTTTATGAATGAGTTGGTTTTTAGCAACATATTCTGTTGTTGATTTGTTAGTATGGAAAGCCTGAATGAGGAAAACCAAAATAGCCTATAATGCTGTTACCTAGAAAACATTAAAATGTAGCATATGAAAAAAAGCCAATAGCACAGAAAGCTAGCATTTTCACCTGTCCCCATGCCACCGTCTCCAGCTTCCTCTGCAAAGGAAGCCAGCTTCAGCAAACTGTGTGTGTCCTTCCAGAAAAAATATTCAAATCCGTGACAACTCTATATATTATATTAAATAATAATATACATTTAATACATACACACATGCATATACACAGTCCTTGGAGTTTTGAAACATGTTTATTCTTGGCAGGAAGTGCCTTGCTAAATCAAAGCAACCCACTGAAAAGGCAGGATAAGAGAGTAGACGTAGATATTTGACCATAACAGAGTTTTGTGGAGTGTTAACAAGTGCTTTTAGGTAACTGTGAATCCAGTTTCCTTTGAAACTCAACCATTTAAAGAAATTTGACTTGGCAAAACATACTTCATTTTTTTAAATGTCTTCTCCAAATTTACATTTTTCCAAGTTCTTCAAATGTTCTCCATTATTTTATAATACACATCTCAGTTCTTATGAGGTAGAGAATTCACAAGCTTGGTTGGGGATACATTTTTCCTCAGAACTTGATGACTTACATGTATTAGTTTAAGCTTTCAATCATAAACAAACATGGTACTGGGTACTCTGAGTGGGTGAAGTAGTTTCCCATCCTTGAGATAAGGAAGTGGTTAGGGTGGGGCATATCAGAAAAATGGATGGAAAAATTTTGTGGCTCACCTTATAAAGGAAGGAAATTCTGGCCTGACGTGGTGGCTCATGCCTGTAATCCCAGTACTTTGGGAGGCTGAGATTGGCAGATCACTTGAGGCCAGGAGTTTGAGACTAGCCTAGCCAACATGGTGAAACCCAGTCTCTACTAAAAATGCAAAAATTAGCCGGGTGTGGTGGCGTGCGCCTGTAGTCCCAGCTATTTGGGAGGCTGAGGCGGGAAAATCGCTTCAACCTGGGAGGTGGAAGTTGCAGTGAGCCGAGATTGTGCCATGGCACTCCAGCCTGGGCGACAGGGTGAGACTCCATCTCAAAAAAAAAAAAAAAAGGAAATTCTGATACATGCTACAATGTGGATGAACCTTGCAGACATTATTGCTAAGTGAAATATGCCAGTCACAAAAGCACAAATAAGCTATGACTCCACTTATATGAGGTACCTAGAGTAGCCAAATTCAGAGAGACAGAAAGGATGGTGGTTGCCAGGGGCTGAGAGGAAAGAATAGGTAATTATTGTTTATCAGGTACAGGATTTTTGTTTTACAAAATGAAGAGTTCTGGCAGTGGATGGTGGTGATAGTTGCACAGCAATGTGAATATACTTAATGCCATTGAACTGTACCTTTGAAAATGGTATAGTGACGAATTTTATGTTTAACACAATAAAAACAACAGTTTAGTGACTGAAGTCCTTCTCATTTCTTATCTGTATGCTTCACCCCAACATTGAGGTCTTGTGGGAAAGAAGCATGAATGTCAGTAGGCAGAGCAAACCCATATCAGGTACACCCCACACTCTGGGCACACTTGAAGAGGCTGGTGTCAGCCTGCCAGTGTCTTAAAGTCAGGGTCCTCAGGATGCTCCAGCCCCTCCAAAGTCTGTGCCTGGTAGGCTTCTAGCCTTTTCTGGATCATCTGCAGTAACAGGGAACTTACTCTTCCAGCCACCCCGTCTCCATCATGGATATGGTGCAATCTTGGCTCACTGCAACCTCTACCTCCTGTGTTCAAGTGATGCTCCTGCTTCAGCCTCCCAAGTAGCTAGGATTACAGGCACATGCCACCACACCTGGCTAATTTTTGTATTTTTAGTAGAGGCAGGGTTTCACCATGTTGCCCAGGCTGGTCTTGAACTCCTGACCTCCAGTGATCTGCCTGCCTCGGCTTCCCAGAGTGCTGGGATTACAGGTGTGAGCCACTGCCCCCAGCCCACTGATGTGTTTTGTCAGCAGAGGTGGGTGTTTTAGAAACATCCTCAAGATACCTCGTGTGTGCCTGATATTAAACAAATTGTTACAAGGGATTCCAAGATGAAGCAAACCACAGAAACTCAATTGCTGCTGGCAGGCCTCAGGGCTAGACTTTGGCCATAACAAGGCCCAGTGCTTGCCATGCTTCACCCCAGGCTGCTTCTCTTGAAGAATCCCTGGGGTAATCTGCTGCTCTTCCACCCAGTGCCATCCATCATGGTTCAGGTTTGAATGATGGTGACAGAACAGCCCAGTGGAAGGCGGTGCTGCTTATTGGGCAGAACTGGGCCAATAATCTTAGTCTGCAGCTCTTATGCCAGCCAGGGTCTTGGAGAAGAAACTGGCCAATGGTACCCACTCACGCTGCATTTTGACACAAGCACAGGTGACATTTACAGTGACCCAAGGAGGCAGGAGTAGGTTGCAGAGCAAGTTTTAGGAAATAAATTGCTCCGAGAGCCCAGAGAAGGCTGAGCCCACGGAAGCCACACCGGCTGCTTCATGTGCTGCTTCCAGGAGGCCAAGTGCACAGGGTGCAAGACCAAAGCTTACCTGGAGAGAGGGGCTGCTGGGAGCCTGAGAGCCTCCCTGCACCCCTCCCTCACTGGCCACTCACTGCTTCCTGTCTGCCCCTCCTCAGACATGCTCCCTGTCCCATGTCCCCTGCAGGTACTCTGCCTGCACCCTTCTCCCTCTCCCTGCTTCCAGCCTCTCTCCCCTTGAGCTGTTCTTTCAGCTCAACCTCTTGAGGCCTCAGTAGAGCCCTGAGAGAAGGAAGCAATAGAACTTCTATGGCCTCTGGAGATGCTCAAGGAGAGTCCTACCTTTCCCACCTCTTTGGTGTTATACAGACTCACCATAGACTCCTCCTGCTGGCCAGGTAAAACATCATGTTGGCTCAGAGGGCATGGCAGAGGGCCACTGTGGTCCAGTTGTGCGTTTCTGTGGGTTTGGGATCCTATATCTGCAGAGGCTATGGTGGCATTACTATGAGAAGTGTTTGCCCTGCATAAGAGCTGTTGGATGCCCTGTTGGCACACCCATGTCTGGGCACTCATACCCAGGATAGTAAAGACTGAGTTGCTGTGGCTGGCTCAGAGCACTAGGCCCAGAAGAGGTCACTGGCCACACCTTGCTGAACTCCAGTAGGGTCTTGTGACTTCTCATGGCTGCAGGCTTTCATTACAGTCAAACCAGGAAGTGCTTCCTTTGTCATGACCAAACCCATGTAGCCTTGCCCTTTCACCAGGAGGTCAAGGTCCAGGGGTAGAATCTTGAGTTCTCTTTGCCTTGTGTCAGCAACTAAACCATGGCTGTCATGGTGCTTGCTCTCCAGAGACTGGGTGGGGCAAGAAGGGTAACGGGCAGGTCATCCACCCACTAATGCAGCCCCTTGAGGAGGGCCCTAGAGTGTGAGTGGGAGACACTGAGTTCCTGCCCCTCACTGCCCTGTCCACTGCTCATTAAATCCAGCGTGAGCAGAGGTTTCCATCTGCTGCTTTATTGCCCGTATCTTGATCATATCCTGCCAAGCTGATATAGTTGATGACTTTTTAAAAAGCTCAACTATCTTTAGATTACTATATGCATTTTATTTTTACATATATTTACATAATTATTTTAATTATATACATTTTATGATTATATTGTAGTAGAAAATATACTCATAATCTTAGTGCTCATTGATAACCATTATTATTATTATTATTATTATTTTTTTTTTTAAGAGACAGGTCACCCAGGCTGGAGTGCAGTGGCCTGATCATACCTCACTGCACCTTCAAACTCCTGGGCTCAAGTGCTCCTCCCACCTCAGCCTCCTGAAGCTAGGACTACAGGCGCACACCACCATGCCCAGCTAGTTTTTGTATTTCTTTTTTGTAAAGATGGGGTCTCACTTTGTTGGCCAGGCTGATCTCAAACTCCTGGCCTCAAGCAATCCCTCCTTGGCCTCCCAAAGTGCTGGGATTACAGATGTGAGCCACAGCACCTAGCCTCCGCTATTATTATTTTGACATATTTTCTTCCAAACTTTATTTATAACATTTTTCTACTCATGCACTTTGATATAGGTTGGCTGTGTCCCCACCCAAACCTCACCTTGAATTGTAACTCCCACAATTCCCACATGTTGTGGGAGGAACCCAGTGGGAGGTGATTGAATCATGGGGGTGGGTGTTTACTGCACTGTTCTTACCATAGTGAATGAGGCTCACAAGATTTGATGGTTTTAAAAACAGGAGTTTCCCTGCACAAGCTCTCTTTCTTTGCTGCCATCTGTGTAAGACGTGACTTGCTCCTCCTTGCCTTTCACCATGATTGTGAGGCCTCCCCAGCCATGTTGAACTATAAGTCCATTAAACCTCTTTCTTTTGTAAATTGCCCATTCTCAGGTATGTCTTTTTCAGCAGTGTGAAAATGGACTAATACACACTTTTTTTTTTTTTTTACAAAATAAGATTATTCTGCATGACCTTTTTTTATAGCATGCTTTTTTGTTCACTTGACAATATGTTATAAAGATCTTTCCTCATCAATAAACATATGTCCATTTATGGTGGCCATTCAGTATTTCGTCATGTCTATGAGCCAGATGGATTCAACTCGTTTCCATTGTTAGGCATTTTAGGTCGTTTCCATTTTTCTTTTCTATTGGAAAAAATATAAAGACATATGTAAAATATGTAAAAATATGTAAAAATATAAAAACATACGTAAACATCTGTTTACGTATGTTTTTGTGGATAACTTTTATTCCCTAAATTCCTAGAAGAGGAGCTACTAAGTCAAAAGTCACAAGCATGTAAACTCTTGTCATAGATACTGTCAGCTTGCCTCCAAAATAGATTCTGTCTCCTCTCCCCAGCTGCAGCGAGTGAGCCACTGTCCTTACTCTCCTCCATCAGGGCTCGTCTTACTGCTATTTGCCATCTCTGCTAGTTTGCCTCAATAACTTACCTTGGCCAAGCCCATGGTAGGCTTTCCCTGGAGGTCAGTGGAGCACTGGGGTTGCAATGATAGGACAGTGCCCTGGGCCTTCCAGGACAAGCAAATCAGAGCCAGGAGGATCCCCTAGGCTCAAAGGACAGGCTGGCTTCAATGGTAGATGGCCAGGGAGCAGGAGCCGGCCTGACCCCAGAAGTGTCACAGATAAAACTCACGTTACAGTGTAGGCTGGGTCTTAGACTTGGCTCCATAAACTTTCTCACCCCCCCATCCCTGCAGATAGATACACACACACACACACACACACACACACACACACACACTCATTGATGCACAGAGGGACAAACACACTCGCATAGATATGCAGGTCCTAGTTGGGTAGGTCTGTCCTACCTTCCAAATATTGGCTCCCATTTCTCTCCAGAACCTAAATCTAAGCCTGCCTTGGAAGGTTGGGCTATTCCTTAATTGCCACCTATTCAAAAAGTATGCACAATCTCCTGGAGAAAGGGAATGAGTGGAATTGCCTAGAGAATGAGCTGTGTGGCCCTTAGACCAGAGCAAGAGAAGCCCTTGCCAGATACCCCATATACCAGAGGGCCCCTCTCTGGCCTTTCTCCAGCCATGACCTTCCCCACAAGGTAAGAAATCCCCTGGGCCACAGGGACATATCCACTCAGAGCCCTGGCCTTCATTTTAGACCATGCTCCAAGTACCTGGGACCTGGAATTCCCTGAGTCCCTGGCCTGAATGGGCCTCCTCCCTGGATCACCTTCCCCCGAGTGAGAGTGGACCTCATCACTAGTGTGCACACCCCTGGCCTGGAAGTGGCCAAGAGGCGACTGGGCGTGTGGATGGAGTTTGGACATGCAGGCTAGGATGTCCACTCACAGGCATGTGAAGACCTCACAGCATGACATGAGGCCAGAGCTGGGAAGAGAAGGGGGTCACACTGTAAACTACAGGTTGGGGACCAGCCTTCCCCAGGTCACCACACTACAGCATAGAACTGAGAGTAGTCGGCCGGGTGACTCTCACACCTGTAATCCCAGCACTTTGGGAGGCCGAGGCAGCTGGATCACCTGAGATCAGAAGTTTGAGACCAGCCCGGCCAACATGGTGAAACCCCATCTCTACTAAAAATACAAAAATTAGCCGGGTGTGGTGGTGCACCCTTGTAATCCCAGCTATTTGGGTGGCTGAGGTGGAAGAATTGCTTGAACTTGGGAGGTGAAGGCTGCAGTGAGCTGAGATCACACCACTGCACTCCAGCCTGGGCGACAGAGCGAGACCCCGTCTAAAAAAAACAAAAAAAACAAAAAAACTCAGAGTAGTCCAGGAATAATAAATTCAAAGCTGGCTTTCCAGGTCATTTTTCAGGTCTGTTTTTCAAGGTAGGAGAATTAAACATTTCATTCTGATATTTTGTTAGTTTGATTTATAACCTTTCAATGTTTTGACATGCGCTATGTGGGCTTCCATTGTCCTCGTGTCTTTACAAATGTTCAAAGCTGACTTGAAAGAGAGGCTTGCAAGGCTAGAGCCCATTGTTGGATATAGAGAAGAAACAAAAGTGGGTCTGTGAGCCAAGGCAAAGAGTGCCTGGGGCCCTGGCATGATGAGGCTGCACTGCTGGAGTGGCTGTGAATAATGAATGCCTCTTTCCTTTCAGATCACTTTCAGGAAAGATCACCTTGAGGCCTGCCTCCTTTCACTGGGTTGTGATGTGATGGCAAGAGAACGCAGCAACTTTGAGACCTACTCCATGTGCTATGAGCATGTGTTGCATCATGCTAGGCAGAGGCTCAGCCAGAAAGAGCAAGTAGGTTCCCAGAGAGAGAAGAACTGCAGTGGGGAATGGGCATGGGCAGGGAGGCTCAGGAGGCACTCAGAAGAGAAAAGTAAAACTGAGGGGGTTGGGATACATACAGTGGTTCTTATGCCAGAACTGAGGGTGAATGGTACCCTCAAATCTCTCTACTCATTGGCTCAATCATTCTCCTGGGCTCTGGTATTCTCAGTTGCACATTAGGTTATGTGCTTGGGAAGTGTCCAGTGGAGAATACGAAAGGTGAGCAACAAAGGGGCTGGCCCTGCAGGGGAAGGTACATAGCTGTCCTTTCCACCCTCAGCAAACACAAGGCACCGTGCGCTGTCCCTGGTCTGGGAAAGAAGCCAGGATCCTTGAGTAAACTCTCTCTTCAGGATGCATGTCATGGGTCAGTCTCACTGGGAGACTTCCTTAAAATATGAGCCCGCTGGTGGGATGGAAGAGTCAGTCCTCCTGCCCTGGGCTGCCCACTATTGTGAAGGTAGATTGCATCAGAGGTTTAGTGTGATTTTAGTTTATACCTTAGAAAAGTTCAAAAGTCTAAACCACTAGCCAAAACACCAAATGAAGCATTGAAATGATGAACAACGAGCCTTGAAGCCACCCCCATTTTGGGCTATCCCCATTACTCAGTTCTTGGCATCAGTGTGGGTACCTGGAAGTCAATGTTGTCTTTTGAGGCTGTGTTAGGCATCCTGAAGTCCAGTGGGGCAACTCACACAGTCTCAGCTCCAGGCACAGCCTAAGGTTCTCAAAATGGGGCTCCATTAACACAAATAGGAGGTGTTTGGAATGTGTTGTACTGACCTGAGCCATGGTTGGAAGACTAAATGTTAGAGTTTGGTTGTGTACTGCTTTCTCCTGCCCAGGAATTAGATGCTACACAAAGAGGCCAGGGTCCACCTGAAGACAGTGCTGGCCAGGTAGGTCATTTCCTATTAAAAGGTTCTCTTCTCCATTTCTCACATCCACACTCTCAGGGCTAGCCAGCTATGGGATGCCTTAGAGTCATTTGCTTGTGTCACCTGTAGAAGTCCCGTCAGTGAAGGTCCACTGCAGGAACACCAAGGAGTGTGCTTTCACTTTTGGTGAGCAACCCTCCTTAGGGTGCATTTTTTTTTCTTGAGTTTTTTGGTCGCTTTTGTTATTTTGTACTGGTTTTGTTTTGTTCTGTTTTTGTTGTTACTTTGGGGAGTTTTGTTGTTGTTTCTTGTTTTCTTTTGATGCCAGTTAAGGTGCATTCCAGGCCAGACGTGGTGGCTCATGCCTGTAATCCCAGCACTTTGGGAGGCTGAGGTGGGTGGATCACCTGAGGTCGGAAGTTCCAGACCAACCTGACCAACATGGAGAAACCCCATCTCTACTAAAAATACAAAATTAGCCAAGTGTGGTGGAGCATGCCTGTAATCCCAGCTACTCGGGAGGCTGAGGCAGGAGCATTGCCTGAACCCGGGAGGTGGAGGTTGCGGCGAGCCAAGATCGCTCCAGCCTGGGCAACAAGGGCAAAACTCTGTCTCAGACTAAATAAATAAATAAAATAAAATGCATTCCAAAAAAGAAAAGGGATGTTTGGGCTGAGGTGTCAAGGGGAGGCCAGTTTGGAAATGGAGGCCAAGACAGTTGAAGTATTTTTCTCTAACTGAAAAGGGCCTATGTAGTGGCTTTTCTGGGGTCACTTATTCACCAGTCAGTGTCTGGCACTGTTCTGGGACCTTTGAATTGTCCTTAAATTCTTCTGCCTACATTTATTTAGCAGAATGTTCACTCTCTTCATTAGGTTTAAAATAGAAGTGAAATTCAATACTGATCTATAAGAAACTATTTTGTAGTAGCAGTTTGAAACTCCTAAATTGTTTTTCACACACACACACACACACACACACACACACACACACACACACACACAGACATTTTCTCATGCTTCTAGATTGCAGAGCTCAGTCATGATATGATCATGGAAATCACCACTCTGAGAGCCCAACTCACAGACTTGGAAGAGGTGAATCTGAATCTCAAGAAGCAGATTAGAAAAGAAGTCCAAGAAGAATATGAAGCATTAGTCCGAGCTTTGTTTGAGACCTGTTTACACATAAAAGTAAGTGTCCCGTGTTGAACATCTGGGCCACCCATTGGGTAGCCAAGTGTAACGGATTCCCATGGTGGCTGCACACCCAGGGATCGATGACAGAATAATGGGCTTTGTAGTAACAAGAGATTCTTAGGCCCAAGAATTTTCTAGCTCTAAGCTTTCACTGCAGAAAGAGAGTCAGCAATGGGTTGTCATTAACCACGATAGACACTGAATTTGGGGATAATATAGAAGTCTATCTTTTACCCTCTATTGACAGTTGCTATTGTCACTGTCTGATTGCTGTTGGGAGGACAGAGTGTTCTGCTCCCCACAATCCCTCACCTCCCCAGTTTCTATCACCATTTTATCTGTTAGTGTGACTTTCCAGACTACAGTGCCTGGGCCAGGCCAGACCTTATGTAGGTAGCAGCAGGTGCCTCTGGAGAACTCCCTGGACACATTCAGAATTTGAATCAGCTTCCACAATTTTTTCCAACCCTCAAAATGCCTGCCAGCCTCACTCTCACATTCAATGTCAGCAAACTGCTGACCTGTCAGCAAACTGCTGACCTGTCAGCAAAGACCCATTGCAGAAGTGATGGGGTACGCATGCACCCGCAGCACTGTGGAAGCCAATCGCTTTCATGTGATGTTTGCACAGCCATAAGATAGATGCCCCAAGCCTAAAATGGGCCATCAGGGAGACTGGTCCAGCTGACTCACCGGTGTGAATTTCAGTGCAACCTACCACCTGCAAGTCCACAGCTTCCCCCAACCCTGTCCCCTTCCCTGCTATTGGATACACCCCAAAGCCAGCCCCGTTTGGGTCCTTGAGTCTCTCCCCAAGGATTGCAGAATGGCCCTGAGGGTTGTTAGGTTAACAGGAGCTTCCACCAGTATTCACCTTGGCCTGGTCATTCCAGCGAGAATTTCCTCTTACTTGCAGTGTAAATGCTTACACATATTAAGGGATCGAACCCAAAATGTATTAGGTCTGGTGCTGCAGGAGAAGGATGGGCAGACAGTGACAGCTGGAATTTGCTAAGCCATCTTTCAGGTGTGAGATTGTTGAGAAATGTCTTAAGTTCCTTTTAGCTTCTGCCAGATTCCCAGTTAAAAAGTAGATTCTCTCTGTTTCCCAGGCTGAAGTAGTTCCACCAAGCCTCCTACAGTAGGGAATCCCTGTTATATTCCAGGGTCCCACGAAGTTGCTAAAGCTTCTGTTGTGTGGCCAGAGCCAGGCTTCCCTCCGTGGCTCCCAGCTGGGCACCCTCCTCCTGCCTTCCTCTCCAGGGAAGTGGTTTAGAAGTGAGAGGACACCCCTACCCTACCTCTCACCCCAGAGACACTGGGTGTCTTAGTCTGCTCAGGCTGCCATAACAAAATATGATAGGCTGCACAGCTTAAACAACAGAAAGTATATTTCTCACAGTTCTGGAAGCCAGAAGTCTGAGATCAGGGTGCCAGCGTGGTCTGCTTCTGGCTGAGGGCATGCTTCCTGGCTTGCAGGTGGCTGCCTTCTCACTGTCCTCACGTGGGAGAGAGGGAGAAAAAGAAAGGTCTCTCTCTCTCCCTCTTCCTATAAGGCCACAGTCTATTGCAATAGAGCCTCACCCTTATATCCTCATTTTAATCTTAATTACCTCCTAAAGATCCTATCTCTAGATACTGTCACATTGCTGGTTAGGGTTTCAACATATGAATCTGAGGAAGACACAGTTCAGTCCATAGCACTGGGTCTTCAGTCGTACTTACCATTGATCAGGCTGTTTCCTCACAAGTCATTTAGCCAGAAGCCATTCAGAACGGAATATTTCCTAATGAGGTTTCTGCTAGATCCTAAATAGGAAGGCAGCCAGCCTGACTCCCTCCTCCACTTTATCTATATTTAACAGAGCTCCTCAGGAGTGGCTCATCTACAGTGTCTTGTCTGGTCACATTCTGCTGTGAGTCAACATAGCAGCAAAAATCTTTGGTTCAGCTTCCCAAGTAACTCTTACCAGGGGCAGTTTGGTCAGCAGGTTTTCTACCTGTGTGACCTTCCACTATCCTCCTGGCTCAGCTTGCCTTGGTGTTGACAAGGAAGGCACAATCTAAGATGTGCTGGTGTCCAGATGATGAAGCCCTGTGAATAAAAGACAGCACTCAGGGGGCCGCTAAGTGTGACTTCCTTATAGTACATGTCAGAATAATTGTCTCAGTAGGTGATATCTTAATGTGAAATTACTTACAAAAGTTAAGTTGTAGAAGGCAAAATGGCTTTTCTTCAACTACCCTTCACACTACCCAAATCCATTTTACTTCCTTGACTTGATTCTGCAATTTGCAGGAGAAGCTGGATGAGAATCAGCTTAATTTGATCCAGAAAGTGTGTGAGCTCATCGGTGAAGTGAGAACAGAAGGGATTGACAATATGAAGGACCTAAAGAAAAAATGGTGCTCTGCCAGCCCCGATGAAGGAATGAAAGAAAACCCAGCCAAAGTATGTGATTTCATTTAGCAATGGGATATCAGCGTTTCATCCTAGCATCTGACTCTACCATTCACCCTGTTAGCATTCCAGCCTGATTTCCCTGAGAAAGCATTGCATCAGGCATTTTAAAGGGGGCACAGGGACGCACTGCACAATTGTGTCATCTTCTGGAAGGCATGTTTCTGATGTTAGGGTTTGTGCCCTTCCTATGAAAATGTTGGGGGCAGCCTTTCCTGAAAATGAGCCTTCTTAGCAGGAACAGCTGTGGGCCTTGGAGCAGGACAACTGCAGCCTGGCCAACCTGGTGTGCAAAGTGAGGAGCCTGGGCCGCTGGAGGCTGGCTGTGCAGCAGGCGCGCTTCCAGGCCCAGCTGAGCAGGGCAGAGAAGGTGAGCTCTGGTGGGGGAGACCCAGACAGTCCCCAGGATGGCTGATCCCAAGCCTCCACGGCTGCAGCTGCCATGGTGTCACTGTAGCTGTGAGTGGCACTGGTGTCAGGTGGTAGGGCCAACCATCCTGAAGGACCCGACAGTTGGCGATTTTTCCTGGGAACAGGCCATGTGAGAACTTCAGGAGAAACAGAAAGGGGGCAGAAGCAAAGGGGGCAACAAAAAACAGATCAGAGAATTCAGCATAAGGGAAGGAAGTGAAAAGATGGAGGAAAGGCTTCACCAAGGGCTTGAGGCTGCTTTGTCAAAATACCGCATATCTTTGGGTTTCATACATGAGTATCTGAGGAAAATGAAGTCACAAAATAATAAGTGAGAAATCTGCTTTAAGGTAAATTGAGTCCAAAGCTCATATTGATAGCTATTTGGAAACTTTCACATCCTGTTTCTGAAAGTATTTACTCTGATATGTTACCCTCTTCTGAATTAAAATCATGGAAGCAGGCTGGACATGGTGGCTCATGCCTGTAATCCCAGCACTTTGAGAGACCAAGGTGGGCAGATCACCTGAGGTCAGGAGTTTGAGAGCAGCCTGGCCAACATGATGAAGCCCAATCTCTACTAAAAATACAAAAAAATTAGCCGGGTGTGGTGGTGGGCACCTGTAGTCTCAGCTACTCAGGAGGCTGAGGCAGGAGAATTGCTTGAACCTGGGAGGTAGAGGTTGCAGTGAGCCAAGATTGTACCACTGTACTCCAGGCTGGGTTGACAGAGAAAGACTCCATCTCTAAATAAATAAATAATAAAATAAAATCATGGAAGCAGTGACTAGCAGGAGCTCCCTTCTACCGGAAGTTTGAAAGAAGAATGGATGGGAAAGTGGTTTAGATACTGCTTTTGAAACTAAAAATCTGGAAAGGAAACCTATTTCCTATCTTACTGTGTTTGGGATGTTTACAGGAATCTATTCAAAGTAAAAAAGAGTATTTGCGCATCAAGCTGATGGCAGAGCGAGAAGTGGGTTTATTTCGTCAGCAGGTCCTGGCTCTCAGGCAGGCCCTGGCCAGGGCACAGGCTGACAGCGCGAGGATGTGGAAGCAGCAGGACAGCCAGGTATCTGAACCTCAGAGCCTCTTCCTCATTCCCTTTGCAGTTAACTCTGCAAAGCTGAACGTGGCCACCACACTTGGTGCTGTGGCTGCCAGGAGCAGTCACCAGAGCACCACAGCCTGAAGCCACACAGATGGCACAGCCAGGAAAAGATAGCCTGGACTTGGGCTTCCCTTCTCCTCCCTCCTCTCCAGCCCGGAAACCAAGGGCGGTGGCCAAAAGGCTATTGTTCTTACTCATGTGGCTGAGAAAATATTACTCCTAAGCAAGATCATTATCACATACGTGTGTGTGTGTGTGTGTGTGTGTGTACATTTCTCTGAGGATCTTTTTGCTAGAGGCTGTCCTGGG
This sequence comes from Pan paniscus, assembly GCF_029289425.2. NCBI lineage: Eukaryota > Metazoa > Chordata > Mammalia > Primates > Hominidae > Pan > Pan paniscus. Next base: position 129,351,497 of record NC_073254.2, read on the forward strand.
ATCCTGTGATCTAGGCCTCTGCCTTGAACACAGGCTTTCATGGGGCAAGCATGCTTCCAGTTGACAACAATCCTTGGCAAGTAGAGTGTGGTCCAGCCTTGCAGTATTATCCCCCATGCGAGACTGTATCCTTTCCCAGTGATCCATACTGTGTCTCACTTTCAGAAGTTACTGCTGCGCGATAGGGGCCGGCACCAAAATAAAGGCATTCTAAGCCTAAGCATTTCCTTACTGTGCCAACCCTCTGGGCATGAATGAAGCAGGGGGACTCTAGGTTTAGAGTGAGAACAGCTGAGTTAAAGTAACAGCCTGGGAAAGCTAGGCGTATTTAAAGCATGAAGTTCATCTTGGACCCTAATTCCTCCATGATTCTGCATCAGATGAGTTAACTATGTAAAGTACATTATAAACTGTAAAGTCATCATACAGATATGAATAATAATTAAGTATTGACCATCTAGTACTCAGGATAATACTTATTAGAAAAACTTTGGAACAGAACGAAATTATTTCTACCCTTATCCTTCTTTAACTATCTAGAGTCTGACTTCCCCAGATTTTTGGAAGGGAAAACAGAGCCTAAATCAGAACCTCCTTTCTTCGCCCATTGTGTGTATGGCATGGCCCCATCTCCTTGGTGTTAAACGCTTCCACGGCTACCTCCTGACAAAGGCTCCACGACAATGTAAATGTTGTTTGTGCTAGATATGATTATCTGGTTAGTAAGCTAACATACATATTATCAAATCTGGGTATTAAAAGACCAAATTATTTGCCCTGGCACTGCTGTACAGTGGCGTGATCGCATGCCTGGCTTTTGGTGTCTGTTCTGCTTCCCTCTGACTGTCACTGCAGGGCTCACAGTGTAAACGCCAGGCTAGGCTAGATCCTGGTGCTCTGGCTAGCACAGGACAGAATCATTGGGCCGCATTTTCTAGAGCCCAGGAATACACCATGTAGTTGTGTCCCTGAGCCCCAAAGGAGGGGATGGTTATTATGCTTTCCAACCTCTTCCCCCCTTCTGCTGGGAAGAAAGGCTCCCTGCCTTCTCCTTTCTTTTGGCGTTTTCCTGCCACAGGCTCAACTGCTGAAGGAGTTAGAACATAGAGTGACCCAGGAAGCTCTCACCCAGCAGCAGCTGCATTTTATGAAAACATCCAGGATGGAGAAGCTCTTGGAAGATGTGGGGCAAAAAGAACAGCAACTGCAGCTCCTTAGCAAAGAGGCTGAGAGGGCTTCTAAGCTGGGCCAACTGCAGCAGAAAAAAATGAAGAGGGACCTCCACCAGGTAAACCTCAGTAAGAGGGAGTGTCCAACCAGAGTGCACCTGGTGCCCCAGCGAAGGCTGCTGCATCCTTCCCCTGCATGCCCATGCCTCTCTCCTGTCCCCCACAACAGTGTTTCTCAACCTCTGTCACGTATAGGCAGCCCAGGAGAATGGTAGCATCTCTCCCCACAGTGTCTCCCCACACCACAGGGATTGCTGGGCAGGCCATGGTGGCTTGGCTGCCTCAGGGCTCAGAATCTCAGCACCCCTGTAACCTACTGGAAAAACCTGTTTCTACCCAGCTCTCATCTTTGAACTAGGAATCTTTTAGAAAATTCCAAGCAGTAACCTGGAAAAGCAGCAAGTGTTAATGGAGGCTATGACAAGAAGATTTTATTCAAGTGTTTCAGGAACTGCAGAGACAAAAATGAAAGGCAAAAGTGGTTTGCAGATCCAATGTATTTTGTTAACTACACCTAACAACAAAGAAATAGAAGAGAATAATACTAGAATGTAGATGTGGATTAATACAAGTTTCAACAAAGCAGAAAACAATGTAATTCAATAAAAAAGGAAAAAGTAATTTCCAAAGCAGGCACCTCACACATATCCATTGAATGAGCAAATCACTGAATTCATTCATCAGAGATAGAAGGAGATGGAAATTGAAAGACAAATTATTGGTCAAGTGTTTTTTTTTTTCTTTTTTTGAGACAGAGTCTCACTCTGTCACCCAGACTGGAGTGCAGTGGCGTAATCTTGGCTCACTGCAACCTCCACCTCCCAGATTCAAGTGATTCTCCCACCTCAGCCTCCTTTGTAGCTGGGGCTACAGGCATGAGCCACTATGCCCAGCTAATTTTTGTATTTTTAGTAGAGACGGGGTTTTACCACGTTGGCCAGGCTGGTCTCGAACTCCTGATCTCAGGTGATCCGCCTGCCTTGGCCTCCCAAAGTGCTGGGATTACAGGCGTGAGCCACTGCACCCGGCCCCTGGTCAATTAAGTGCTCAAGGAAGAGATCAATAAGGAGAATTCTATCTACAAAAATGACAAAAAAAAGATTAAAATTTGAATTGAGTTAAAGTTAAAGAAAATATTTATATAGAAATGGGGAGAGAAAATGAGTAGCTTTAGAATAAAAATTAGAATTTCATATTTATTGCCTGAAAAGTAAACAAAAATACGACTCAACCTATAAGAAAACTTTGGCATCCCAATTTTGTGTTACAAATCATGCTTTTCTAAAAGCCACCACAAAAACAGGGAAGTTCGTAGATTCATTTCTTCAAGGTTTTCTCTAGTTAATTATTTGTTTCATGGCAGATATTCTAGAGGTGGTCAAAACAAATATTTTGAGGTTTCTCTCAACAAATGTGCACTTTACCATATGTATGTATAAGCCATTGGCCCTTTGTAGAGTACACCTCCAGCTCTCCTGACAGCTCAAGTGTCCCTGCGCCTACCTACTCTAAACAGAAATCTTCAGCCAGCAAGACCCGAGCCCCCCACCCTCACCCCCCGGCCCCTTCCAGCCAGAAGTGGCTTCTTTAATCTATCTCCGGCCTCTGACTCCATGGGCAGATATTCACTGTCTGACCTCGGAGAGCCTCAGTGTCCTAACCTGTTGCCTGCGCCTGGTTGAGGTCACTTATAGTAGGGGTTTCCAACCCCCAGGCTGTGGACCAGCAGGGGTCCATAGCCTGTGAAACTGGGCTGCACAGCAGAAGATGAGCAGTTGGCAGCATAACTGCCTGAGCTCCGCCTCTTGTCAGACCAACGGAGGCCTTTGATTCTCATAGGAGCACAAACCCTATTGTGAACTGCACATGTGAGGGATCTAGGTTGCCTGCTCCTTATGAGAATCTAGCTAGTGCCTGATGATCTGAGGTAGAACAGCTTCATCCTGAAACCATTTGTCCCCACCCGGTGGAAAAACTGTCTTCCATGAAACCGGTACCTGGTGCCAAAAAGGTTGGGGACCAGTGGTTTAGAACACAGGCCCTGGAGTGGAACTGAGTGGTTCATACCGCTGGCCCTCCAGCAGTGTGGCTTTGGGCAAGGTCTGTGGCTTCTCTATGCTTTGATTTCTTCATCATTACAATGGAAACAATGTACTCACTTCACTGAATTTGGGGGATGATTAAATTAGGGAATTAGGTAATTCAAATAAAGCCCTTAAAACCAGGCCTAAAACAGGCATGCCTGTAGTCCCAGCTACTTGGGAGGCTGAGGCAGGAGGATCACTTGAGCCCAGGAGTTCAAGCCTGCAGTAAACTAAGATTATGCCACTATACTCCAGCCTGGGTGAAAGAGTAAGACCCTGTCTCTAAAAAATAAAATTAAAAAATAAAAAGTAAAAAATTAACAAAAATAAACAGGCCAGGTGCAGTGGCTCACTCCTATAATGTCAGCACTTTGGGAGGCCAAGGTGGGAGGATTGCTTGGGCAACATGGTGAAACCCTGTTTCTACAAAAAATACAAAAATTAGCCAGGGATGGTGGTGTGCATCTGTGGTCCCAGCTACTCAGAGGGCTGAGGTGGGAGGATCACTTGAACCTGGTTGCAGTGAGCCAAGATTGTGCCAATGCACTCCAGCCTGCGTGACAGAGTGAGACTTTGTCTCGAAACAAACAACAGCAAAATCACGGTGTGATACATAGCTCTCAGTAAATGTTGGCTGTTTATATTTTTGTTGGGAATGTGAAGGTAGACAGCCTTGGAAACAGGTAGGTAGACCTGGACTCAAATCCTGGCTGTGTGGCCTTGGGCAAGTCACTTCACCAGCCTCTGTGACATTGGGGTGAGTGACCTAACACAAGGAGGTCCTGAGGAAGCACGCTTCCTTGCTGGTGTTTCTTAGGTTTCCTAGTGCCAGCCTGGCTCAGGAAATCTTGATATGTTTCCTTGGCACCAGCCCGTAGGGAATGAGGATCCTACACAAATCCCTACAGTATGGAGAGGGACTTTGGACCTACTTTATATTAGGAAGTTTTCCTAACTCTGGAGCTCTGGTAATCTTCTGAAATTTAAACTATGCTTGGGGGCCCCCCGACATAAGGAAGAGCCCACTTTAACGTTTAGGGCAATACTATGCAGGGGCCTTCTGGCTGGGTCTATATAGGCGGAGTGGGATGTACAATACACATGGCTGAATGCTTGAGATTAGCACGTGTATTCATTTCCTAGAGTTACCTTAATAAACTATCACAAACTGGGTGGCTTAATAGAATAAAAACGTATTCCTTCACAGCTCGGGAGGCCAGAAGCCTGAAACTAATGTGCTGGCAAGGCTGGTTCCTTTTGGAGGCTCTGAGGAAGAATCTGTTCCATGTCTCTTCTTTGTCACATTTTGGTCTCTGGCATTCCTCGGCTTGTAGTTACCTCACTCCAATCCTGCCTCTGTCATCATGGAGCCTTCTTCCTATGTGCTCCTCTGAGTTTCTGTATCCTTATCCTATCTTCTTTACAAGGACAACAGTCATTAGATTCAGGGCTCACCTAAATCCAGTATGACCTCATCCTAACAAGTCCATCTACAAAGACCCTATTTCCAAATAAGGTCACATTCTGAGGTTCCAGGTAGACATGAAATTTGGGGGGTACTCTTCAAACCACTATAGTATATATTACTTTTCTACAAGTAAAAACAATTAGGAGATTATAAATTGAAAAAGCAAAACCACCTGTGATCTGTGCAGATGAGATACACTTTGGACCTGGGCACTGCCTGGCTGGGGAGTGTGGGCTAGCCGTGCACGGGGAGAGCCATACAAGTCAATACAAAGGTTGCTTCTGGAGATGGGCTTGTCAGAACAGGGCACTCCTGGCAGATGCTGAGCTGAGAGCAGAGATTTAGGAGATAGATCAAGTCTTTCCTCTGTTTGAAACTGTCCAGGGGCTCTGACAGGTCCTCACTGTAGATGCAGTGGTTAGGCCTCCAAGGCCCTGTGTGCACTGGGCCCTCACTCCCCTCTTCCTCTACCTATCTGATGAAATAAACATGAAAGATATAACCTTGTGAATAAGTTCCTAGCTATTATAAGGTATAAGGGATTCCACGGACTGTTCCTTTTTGGTTAAGTTCTTGGTCTTCCTGAAGTTCTTGATTCTCAGAAGGCTGAGTTCAGCCTAATCTGGACTTTAAGAGCCAGTTCTCTTTGCAGGGTAGCCTGGGACACCCATTCTCCCTAGGAACCCCCTGTGAACTGAGGAAATGAAAGTGAGCACAAAGAATCTCTGCTTCTCATTTTCCCCTCAGATGAGAAGCCGGCTTTCCCAGGAGCGCAGTGAGAAGCTGGATGCTCTCCAGCGTGTAGAGGAGCTGCAGGGTCAGCTTCACCATGCCCAGCGGTCAGCTGTCCCCACGGGCTCGTCAGGCGGTAAGGATACCCCCTGCTCTGGCTAGAAAACCCTCCCAGTCTCTGGGGTCTGAACTGAGGAGGGTCTCAGGGACTCAGGGGGGACCGAATCAATAACTATCCAGTGGTTATTGAGTGGGTCCTCCACAATGTTTGTTGAATGACACATAAATGGATAAACCTTAATTCTGATTTACAGTCAAAACTTCCTACTTTAGTACCTTGGAGTACTGACATCCAACACTAAAAGGTTTCAGTCATAAAAAACTGGTCTTGGCTGGACACGGTGGCTCACGCCTGTAATCCCAGCACTTTGGGAGGCCGAGGTGGGCGGATCACGAGGTCAGGAGATTGGGACTATCCTGGCCAATATGGTGAAACCCCGTCTCTACTAAAGATACAAAAATTAGCTGGGTGTGGTGACACACACCTGTAATTCCAGCTACTCAGGAGGCTGAGGCAGGAGAATTGCTTGAACCTGGGAGTTGGAGGTTGCAGTGAGCTGAGATGGTGCCATTGCACTCCAGCCTGATGACAGAGCGAGACTCTGTCTCAAACACACACACACACACACACACACACACACACACACAAAAAAAAAAAAAACTGGTCCCAGAACCAGTTCATTGGATTTTGAGACATCTTAATGCTTTGGGATACCAATGACCCCATTTCTCAGAGTGATTCGTAAAGTACATGATGATTCTTGGGTGCTGGGGGTTTGGGGTGTCCTTGAAAATAATCAAAATAGCTCTCTGAGCAGTGCAGGCAGCATGGAGCTGAGGCCAGACCCCAGGATGTCTCTAAACCAGCTTCCTCCTCTATAAGATGAGGACTAAATACATTCTAAGTTCTCTTCTAGATCTATTAGAAATATCACCAAATATCACTAACCATGATTGGCCTGTTGTTATAATTGGCCATGTCTCTTCTTTCCTGTTCTGTACATAGCCTGATAGTTGAGTATATGGGCTTTGGAGTGAAACAGCCAGAATTCAGGCTCTGGCTCTGTCACTGCTAGCCACATGACCTTAGACAGACCTTAATTAGCCTCTCTGTAAAATGGGAATACTCACCTCAAAGGCTTGCTCTCAGATTAAATGAAATAATTCCTGTCTGACACCTTAGTATAGTGGCACTTAGTAATTGTGCAAGTGTTGGTTACTATACTTGCATACATGTGTTTAGCCCTTTATCTGTGTTTCCTTTTGGCTACCTTCCAGCGTGAATGAGCTGAGGAAACAGCCTTTCAGGAGCACAAAGTCACAGATGAAATTACTTTGGGTTTACTAAGAGCAGAGCTGGACTTGGCAGTAAAGCTCACAGGGCCCTCCTTCCTGCTTCTGGGTTGCTGCCCGGACCTGGCATTGGGAGCTGGTGTCCCCTGCCCCAGCTACTGGTCGTTGCTGCTGCCCCAGCCCCAACACAAAGGGCATCAAGAGCACACAAGGGCCCTACTTTGGCACCTGACCCTATGCAGTTCGGTACCTTACACTGTCTTCTCCATGTGCCAGGGGATTTTTTTCCTTCTCTCCCTTTCACCTCTGTCTGCAGCTTAGCCAAGCATCTTTCTAATCCCTTCCTGGGATAATGCGTCCTAGTGAACTGCCATCCACATCCTCCAACACCTGCCTATTGTGAAGGAGAACCAGAATGAGGCACGAGGCAGGTGGGGGAGACCCTAATTCCCAGGATTGGGGTGGGAGCAGGAGTGGGAAGGAAACTTCTTTCCCAGGAAGTAGAGGTAGACGTTACTCCCGGGCCTCAGCCCTCTTCTGTTCCCCTGTGCAGGGAGAGGAGGGGTTTGAGGGCACAGTCAGCTATCACCATACTGTTAATGCTAAGCAGTAAAAGTCAGCCATATTCCCACTCCTCCTTCCTCCGCTGTTGCCCAACTGGAGTCTCAAAGTGACCCAGGGGTCTTCTGCAGCAGCAGCCATGGCAGCATTCCTGCCTCCCATGTTGGAAGCATAGGTGCACTCAAAGGGCGAGCTCTCTTTCCTTGCCATTAACGTGATTCCCCTAGGATTTTGCAACTCCTGAGAAATGAAGATTTTTTTCTAAATCAATTATTTTAGACATGCTTAAGAAAAAATGAAATCACTTGGCTCATAAAACTGTAAAATGTTGAGAGGAGGCCTGGCTAAAGGTAGCTTCATCAAGGTTTGACCTACTTCATGAGGACTGCTTTCACTCTCTCCATCTCTGGCTCTGAGGAGGCTGGGAGCAGAAAGGAAGCAAGGCTCTTTGGAAGCAAGATGGCAGCCACCTCTGTAGCTTCCGTCTCTGTTCATGCTCAGCATGGCAGGAGCAGGGTATGGAGATGGGACAGTCAAAAAGAATTGGGCTCTGCCTGGACTGACTTGGGTCATGTTGCCAATTTTGAACAAATTGGTGGAGCCACAGACTAAGATGTCTGGTTGGCTTAGGCCCAGCTTACCTGCTCCTCCACTGGAGCTGAGGGTTGGGTCAGCTCGCTCTCTCCTCCTCTCTGCAGCAACTGTTTTAAATCTGCCTTGTCTCCTCAGATCTTCATACGCTCCCCCCAACGCCTCATCCTTTCATCTCCCACTTCACAGAGAAATTAGAAACCCTCAGACAGGAATGCCATCTTCTCCCTGTCTCCCAGCCTACCTACATCTGTACTCTGCTGCTTCTCCTTCCCTCCTGTGAACATGGAAAGGATGTCCCTTTTCTTCCCCAGGGCAATCCCTATGTAAAGGGCCCATCTGCTGCTACCTTCTCAGGGGCCTTGAACTATCTGCTTCGTTTCTACATACTTGGATTTCCCATCCATGCATCCCTCTAATCTTGCAACCAACAATTACTTATTGATCATGTATGTGCCAGGATCATAAAATCCACTGTAAAATAGCTCCCCCCGCCCCCGCTGCCTTGACAACATATTCCTTCCCCTGCTGCTGGTCTTTCTCTTCCCAGTCAGACTTCTTAAAAGAGCTGCCTATACTCACTTTCGTGATTCACCTCACTTAATTTCTCTCAGGTTTTGCCATTCTCAACTTGTGGCTTCCAAATGTTGCTCACTACCTCATGGTCCAATATGATGCTTAAGCTTTCTGGCCAATAGGAAGGAGGAAGGCAACAAAAAGGGCCCACCCCTCCCTTGAAGCTTGAAGAATGCTTCCTGGAAGTCACTTGTGACACTTCTGCGTACATTCCATTGGCCAGCACTTAGCCCCAAGACCACACAAAGGAGACTGGGAAATGTAGTTTTTATTCTAGGATGCCGTGAACAAAAAATGTGAGGTCTATTTCTAAGAAGAGAGGAGAGATTTGCAATTGGGGGCCAAGAATAGGTCTCTGCGACACCACCAGCAATCTGATTTTTCTTACCACCATTTCATTGCAGTTGCTCTTGCCAAGATCACCTTCACTTCTGTCTCCAAGTCCAAAGGACACTGAGTTCTCACTGATTTCATGTCTCAGCAGCATTTGAAACAGCTGACCACACCCTTCTCCTAATTATTCTCCTGGCACTGCTCCTTGTGGTTTTCCTCTTCCTCTGGCTTTTTCTATCTCCTTTTCTAGTTCCTCCTACTGTATCCAACCTCTAAACACTGAAGTTGTTCAGGGATCTTTCTGGCCCCTTCTTCTCTCACCTCACATTGTCTCCAAATAATTGCATATTTCCCACAGCTTTAATCATTGTTTGCTAAGTCTACATCTGCAGCTCAAAACTCTCCTCTGAGCTGTAGACCCCTATATCCAGTGACCCATATGTCCAGTGAATAATGTCTACGTTCACGTGTCTCAGGCTCACAAGTTCAACAGGAATGGAACCCGTCTTCCTATCCTTCTCCCTTCCTACTTTTGGGGTGGGGGAGATGCTCTTTCAGCAAATGGTAGTGCCAAATATCCAGTTGCTTAAGCCAGAAATTTGGGAGCTATTCTTTGTCACCCTGCAAATCTGGTTAATTCTCAACTCCTACTAATTTGAGTAGCTCTCAGTCTATCCGCTTCTACCTACCACAGTCCAAGTCTCTTGTCACCTCCTTCACTTTTACTTGGTCATGTGACTATTGGGCAAAAAACTCTCTCCAAGTTTTGACACATTTGCTCAAAATTGATGAAGCTGAAAAATAAGCTGAGTTAGATGCCAATTTTAAGCCCTAAATTTTATGAATTAAATCTAGATACAGGAATTTGAGGTTATAGTGAGCTACGATCGTGCCACTGCACTCCAGCCTGGGCAACAGAGTGAGGCCCCCACTCTCAAAAAAATAAAAAATCAAAATAATCTAGGTTTATCCATTCACAACCAGAGATATAATTTAACATTTTTAACTTTATAGACCTTATATCCCAGGCTCAATACTCCCCAACTTCTGCTTCCACATCATCCAGATACTCCCAGCAACGCTTTTTAAAGACTAATCTCAAAGGCAGTAAAATAACAAGATGGATTCAAAGGCCACAGACTGTAAGTAATAATAAGATTGATTACATGCATTAAACAATAAAGCCTTACAATTTGATTTCATGGTTTTTGGGTCACTTCAGACTTACATTAGAAAAATTATATATCAGGAGCTTATGTAGATGCCTTGAATCTGGATAAGAAAATTCTGATGTTGAAATAATCCTATAACAGCACCTTCTAAATTACAAGTCAATAAATGGGTGTGGAATCAGTACCAACACCTTGCTGTGTTCCATCTCTGAATTTCTTTTTTCCCCCCAATCATCTTCAACAATTAACTAGCAGCATCAGACTCCTTATCTGAGTTCCCCAACAGAGCAGAAATAGTTTCGGGAGTCATTTTAAAACACGTGAGAAATCTACCCTCCAAGAAAATTCCTGGCATGCAGATTAGCATGTATTTGAAGAACTCGTAAAATGTTTCAGTTTTTAGTTTATGTAAAACAACATATACTTCCTCTTCCACTGCCTCCTCTCTACTGCTTTAATAAGTAAGTATTTTACTCTTTGCTCCATTTTCTTTCAGAATCCCTTCTAGAGATTCACATATCTAATCAACACATTTAAGAATTCCTGGCTGGGCACGGTGGCTCACACCTGTAATCCCAGCACTTTGGGAGGCCGAGGCAGGCAGATCACCTGAGGCCAGAAGTTTGAGACCAGCCTGGCCAACATGGTGAAACACTGTCTCTATGGAAAATACAAAAATTAGCTGGGCATAGTGGCGGGCGCCTGTAATCCCAGCTACTCGGGAGGCTGAGGAAGGAGAATCGCTTGAACCTGGGAGGCAGAGGTTGCAGTGAGCTGAGATTGCGCCATTGCACTCCAGCCTGGGCAACAAGAGTGAGACTTCATCTCAAAAAAAAAAAAAAAAAAAAAAAAAAAAATTATTTCCCATTACCTGATGAAAAATTAAGAGGAAATATTTAATCATTCCTTCAGAGAAAAGTATGCCATTCCAAGTCATTCGATGGTGTAATTCCGCAGCTGATGGTCTAGTTATAAGGATCAAAAGTTTCAAGATTTCTAAACATGCAGTTAAGAAGGGGGAAAGACAGGTTGGGAAGATACCCAAACACCATCTTGACCAAGTGAGGGCCACATTACTAATGTCCACCATTTGCTTGACTCACCAATCTCTGTGCAGTCATCTTTCTTGAAAATGTGAAATTGTATTATATGTATGTTTCTGCAAAAGGCCTTTTCAAAAAGAAGCAAAGTTCACTTTGTATGTGTGGGATCACAAGGGCTTTCAAGAATCACTTCATCTCCATTTCACCCTGAAAGCTGCGATACCATGGGGGTGTTGGTGATCGTGACTTGTTGAAAAGGCTGCTAAGCAGATAAGTGCATTAGTGAAGATTTATTATATTTGAGAGATTCAGAAGGGTGACAGGCTAAAGCTAATTGATGAACATTGCCCTACCAAATAAATAAACCCTACAGTGAAGTGTCTTGTGGGCCCATTGGCCCAGTGGCTATGTACAATACGGGAACCCCAAGCAAAAAACCTCAAGGCCAGGGAAGGTACACAGTTAGCTGGAACTTCAGATCTCAGGTCTGACTTCTTAAGCAAGGCCTATGAGACAAGTCAGATAAATACTGATTGAAGAGGAATCTATACATGGCTGAAATGTAAGAATACAGTTAATTTTCTAAAAATTAGCCCTGCACTAACACAAATGATAAAAAAGGAATTTTTAGATTACTTGAAGTATGAGCTGTGTTTTCTTCCTTAACTGGAAATGGCTTTCCACTGATGGATTCATTCTTGACCAATTCCCTTTAGGACAAGTGGCAAAATACAGACAAGAAGGCATACTATATGGCCTAACCCAGACTGAATCAATGATCTTGGTCTCATTAATAACAGTGACTTTTTATGATGCTATAACAATAATTATTCACCATGTTCTTAATAAACACCAATATCTACTTATATTACAGGTACCTATTAAACACAAAAAAAGAACTGACGATGTTTTCCTACCCAATATGGCAGAAAATGTTCAACTGACAGCTTTTCAGGTTCAAACAGCTCCATCCAGATTCCCATTTAGAGCTGACTGGATGATATCTTCTTTTTCCAACCTTTATTTCTATGAGTATTTGAATGAATAAAAATGACTCCAAATGCCATTAAATCTCTTACTTAATTTTATGTATGAAATTCTCTTATCTGTACTTGGAAGACAGGGTTGAAGGACTATGATGATTACATCTTGAACCAACCCCAGGTGAAGTAGGGGTTGGTCCCAGACTTTAAAACCTAAGCACTGATTTGCATTTCTACAAGCTAGCCTTTGCCTCTGGTCAGCCAGCAGCCTCTGAATACGAATTCTAGAGTTAGTGGGTAAGCAGGAAAGCTAAGATGGAGGCCCTTGCTTCTAAGCAGCGTTTACTAACAAGTGAAAAACCAAAGTATGTTAATAGAGATTAACACAAATGAACGTTAAAGCATTTGTTTCACTTAGAAAACAAATTTGCCATCCTCTATTAACAATCTTTTCATTCTTCCTACAAATGCCAAATACTTCCTCAGACTTTAGTATAAAGTCCTAATCCAAGTCCTTTGTTCAGACAAGAAAATCTGTCTTGTGTAAAGCAATTAATAAACAGATGAATGGAACAGAGCAGAGAAACATATTTACATGCATAAATTTAAATACGATATATGTGGCTTTTCAAACTAAAGAGAACATGGAGGCTATTTGGAATAAATTAAATCATCACCTTACCCCATACACTATAAATCCCAAATGGATTAAAGATCTAAATGCACATACGTACACATGCATACAGACACACATGCCACACATGCACAAACTGATTTTTTAAACAGAATATAAAAGCCAATAGGAAAATTGGTAACTTTGATATCAGAACTAAAACTTCAGTATGATAAAATACTGTATCAGTTATCAACTTATATCTCAGCTCCAAATTCATTCTTTATTGTCTGTTCTGCAATAACAAATATGGACCCTATAAATATTTCCTCTTTGCCAACTGGCAAGAAGTTAAGCTCTCAGTAGAGGGTGCTGGAGGGACCCTGTAGGAGGTGGCAGGGTTTTTTTCCAGGTTACCTTGTGCTCCTCTAGGCAGGCTCTTGCAGTGTGCATGGCTTCTGCAGCACCAGGTTCTTGTAGTATATACAGTTTCTGTGGTGCCTGGCTCCAGTGATGCATGTAGCTCCATGGTAGAGTGCCACTTGCATGGCACCTCCTGTGACGGGTCCCCTCCAGCACCCCTTTGAATAGCTTTGCAGTCTCTGTGAATTTCTCAGCCATCCAATAAGCTTTGGCCAGATCCTCTCCAATGAGGTCTGGATCTCAGCCCTGAAGGGTAGTGGCTGGTCCCTACATCCGCTATCCTTGTATTCTTTAGAGTTCTCTTTATTGCTTACAAGCAGTATGCCAATCTTTTGTTATAGTTAATAATTCTTTATATCAAACTTTCCCTGTTTGAATTACTGTGTGCTTTCTGTCTCCTGATTGGCCCATGACTGATATAGAACTGGTACCAGGAGCAGGGTGTTCCCAGAGGATAGACCTGCTATGGTTGGAATGTCTGTCCTCTCCAAAACTCATGTTAAAATTTAATCCCCAATGTGGCAGTACTGAAAGGTGAGACCTTTAAGAGGTGATTGGGTCATGAGGACTCTGCCCTTATGAATGGATCGATCCATTCATGGATTAATGGATTTGTGGGTTGTTAAATTAATGGACTATCATGGGAGTGGGACTGGTGGCTTTATAAGAAAGGAAGACTTGGGTAGCATGCTCAGCTCCCTCACCATGTGATACCCTGTGCTGCCTCAGGTCTCTATGGAGGGTCCCCACCAGCAAGAAGGCTCTTACCAGATGTGCCTCCTCAACCTTAGACTTCCCAGCCTCCGTAACTTTAAGAAATAAATTCCTTTTCTTCCCAAATTTCCCCATTTCAGGTATTATGTTATAAACAACAGAAAATGTACTGAAACAGAACACAGATGGAACTTGGGATTTGGTTGGTTGCAACCTTAGGCTTGAATACAGTGCTGAGCCAACAGGAAATTGGAATGTTAGTATTCTTTGCATGCAGTGGCATCACAATTACGTTATTACCTGTGGCCAATTGTGCTAAAGTACCTGCTGAAGCATGTGCCTTTAGGAGCCTAAATTGCTACTACATTGACTATAATGGTAGTCATGCTGACTACAGAGACTGTGGTGTGAGGTGGATTTTTTTGAATGCACTTCAGCACTTCTGGAAGAAAATGACAAGTCATGACCTTTAATTCTAGGCTTAATTCATCATCTGAAACCAGAGAGCTTCCATGATACCCCTAAAAGTATCTCTTATTTCTCATAGTCACAGGGATAATATTGCTAAAAATCAAGCACAAATTTTTATTAGGGGCATGCTAAATTACAGTGACAGTTGTATTTACAAGCTCATCAAGTTTCTCATTGCCATTGAGATGGGCCCTGTGATTTCAATGAAGAAAATGCGATTCCAAAGTGGAAGAGCGAAGTGGCAGGCTTTAACTGGCAAAAGACAAGGCGGGCACATCCATTATAAAGGGCAATAGGGATGTATCAGTAGTCAGAATCCCTTGGCCTGCAGAGATCTTTGGTAATGTGTCCCCAGGTATGAAATCATAGATTGCTTAATGTATATAACAGAAATTGCTTAATGTATATAAGATTGCTTACTGTATATAACAGAAAATTGCTTCATGTATGGAACAGAAAAATCTATAGGTCTAGTAGCCAAAACTTGAGTCACCACAGTGAAGAGTCACAGCCTCTGACCCAGGTTCCAGATTTAAGTCAATTCACAGACCAGAGGCCCTTGACCAAACGGGAGGATGATCTCCTTGAGGAAGGACCCTTCACTGCTGCAGGTTCATGTTATAAATCTTCTTCCAAACCGTTCCCTAAGGGACCTGCAATCATTTTCTTAAGTTACTGTTCTTCAGAGAAAAAAAAATATCCAGACATTTTGGTGGTTACTAGACCCAGGGCCTAAATTAATGCTAATTCTTGGGTACCCAAAACACCACTGTGGCTTACCAGTCAAAATGAAGGCTTACAGTGGTAAGGTGATATAGAAGGAGTCATAGCTCAGGTCTGAATTACAGTGGACCAAACTGGTACATGGACCCACCCTGTGACTACTTCCCCAGTTTCTGAGTGAATAATTAGAACGAATACAATTAACAATATGAAGAATTTCCATATTGGTTTTTTGACATATGAGCTAAGAATCAATTATGGTAGGAAGGGATTACTGGAAGCCCCTGGAACTTTCCCTCCCTATCAAAAAAGCAAACCAGAAGCAATACCATAACCCTGGGGAAATGGCCCTGGGCATTAATGCCACCATCAAAGACTTGAAAGAAGCAAGAGTGATGACAACCATCCCTTCATCATTTAACTCACCACTCTGGCCTGTGCAGAAGACAGATTTTAGAAAATAACTAGGCAGTATCAGTTCCACATCTTAATGAGGTGGTGATTTCAACTGCAGCTGCTGTCACAGACTTAGTATCTTTACTGAAACAAATTAATATGCTCCTGGGACTTGACATGCAGTTATTTCCTTAAAGCCTTTTGCACCATGAGAGGCAGTTTGCTTTTACCTGGCAAAGCCACAGTATATCTTTATAGTCTTGCCTGAAAGCTTTGTCAGTTCTCTTTCTCTCTGCCACGATATAGTCCACAGAGACCTTGTGCATCATGATAATCCACACAATATCACATTGGTCCACTACACTGATGACATTATGCTGACTAGAAATAATGAGCAGGATGTGGCAAGTACTTAGATGCTTAATAAAACATATAAAAACTAAAAGGTGAAAGAAAAATCCCATAATTCAGAAACTCAGTGAAGTTTCTAGGGGTTCAATGATTTGGAACAAATTAAAATATCCCCCTCCAAAATGAAAGATAAGTTGCTGCACTTCACACTGTGCACCATGATTAAAGAGACATGATGCTTGGTAGGTCATTTTGAATTTTGAAGGCAACATATACTTTATTTGAGTGTGCTATTTCAGCCCATCTAGAGTCACCTGTAAGATTATCATTTTTGAGTGGGTACTAGAGCAAGAAAAGGCTCTATTGCAAGTTTGAGTTATAGCACAAGCTGCTCTACCATGTGGGTCTTATGATCCAGCAGATCCAACGATACTGAAAGTATCACGGCCTATAGGGATATTGTGTGGAGGCTCTTTTAGCACCAGTAGAATCATGGGGAAGCAAACCTATGTCTTCTGAAGATTACTACTCTGCTTTTAAGAAAGTCTGTCTTACTACTGTGCCTTGGTAGAGACTGAATACCTAACCATGGGATGGCAGGGGATCATGTGGCCTGAGCTGCCCATCATAATGTGGATGTTGTTAGCTAGCCTAGTCATGAACTTGGACATGCAAAGCAGCAATCTATCATCAGACAGAAATGGTACACAATAGACTTAGCTTGCTTTAGCAGGTCTGAAAACAGAAGTAGCGTAGCTTGCTTGAACAGGTGGCTGAGACTCTTTCAACACCAACTCTGCTTTCATTGCCTTCTCTCCCTCAACCCATACCTATGGTCTCCTGGGGGTTGTTCTAACAACCAATTGACCAAGAAAGAAAAAAAATCAAGTCTGGTTTACACATTGGTCTGCATATGTTGGTTTCATGCAAAAGTGGATAGCTAAAACACTACAGCCCCACCCAAGGGCCACCCTGAAGGACAGTGGTCAAAAAGAAAAAAAAATCCTCCCAGTGAACAGAACTTCAAGGAGTACCTTTGGCCACTTGTCTGAACTGAGACATGGCCAGAAGTACAGACTTACACTAATTAATGGGTAGCTGCTAATGGCTTGGCTAGATAGGGACTTGGAAGAAACAGGTCTGGAAGGCTGGTGACAAGGAAGTCTGGGAATTATCTGTGGATGGACCTCTGGGAATGGGCACAGACTGAAGATATCTGTGCCCTAGGTTAATGCCCACTGATATGGTTTGGCTCTGTGTCCCCACCCAAATATCATCTTGTAGCTCCCATAATTCTCACGTGTTGTAGAAGGCACCCAGTGGGAGATGACTGAATCATGGGGGAGGGTCTTTCCCATGCTGTTCTTGTGATAGTAAGTCTCATGAGATCTGATGCTTTTAAAAACAGGAGTTTCTCTGCACAAGCTCTCTCTTTGCCTGCTGCCATCCATGTAAGATGTGACTTGCTCTTCCTTGCCTTCTGCCATGATTGTGAGGCCTCCCCAGCCATGTGGAACAACTGTAAGCCCATTAAATCTTTCTTTTGTAAAGTGCCCAGTCTCAGGTATGTCTATCAGCAGCTTCGGACTAATACACCCACCAAAGGGCATCCATAGCAGAGGAGGCTCTTATTAATCAAGTTGACAAAACAATGTGCTGAGGTTATCAGTTACATTAATTATAATATCAGTGCACATTCCCCAGCTACTACACCACTTGCTCAATGGGTCCATAAATAATGCAGCCACAGTAGCAGGGATAGAGGCTGTGTGTGGGCTCAACATCAGGGGATTCCCCTTACCAAGGCTGACAGGCACTACTGCCAACTGCCCAATCTGTCAAGAGCCAAGACCAATACTGAGGCTGCAATATGGCACCAATTCCATGGGTAACAGCCATCTACCTGGTGGCAAATTGACTACATCAGATCTTTTCCATCATATAGGGGGCAGAGATTCATCTTCACTGGAATAGACATGTATTCTGGATATGGATTGCCTTCCCTGCTCATAATGCTTCTGCCAGTACTACTATCCAATCCACCTACTCACAAAATGCCTTGTCCACTACCATGACATTTCCCATAGCATTCCTTCTAAGCATGGAATCAGTTTCCCAGCAAATGAAATGCTGCAATGAGCTCATGCCTATGAAATTAACATACTCCAACACCCAGAAGTGGTTAATCTCATTGAAAGGTGGAATGGTTCACTGAATACCCACTTATGATGATAGCTGGCAGATACCACAGTGAAAGGATGGAGTTCCACATGACAGTACATGCTTTGAGCCAGAGTATACAGTTCTAGGAATCACAGGGTGGAAGTGGGAGTGGCTCCTTTCATGATTATACTTCTTACTTTAGCAAACTCAAGCTTGCTGGTTTGGCAGTCTTAGTTCCCAGGGGATCCTTCAATCAGAGACACAACGATTGTTCCACTGATGTAGGATCTAAGATGAGATTGCCATCTGGGTTTCTGATGCCACTGAACCAATAAGAAACAAAAGGTGTAACTATACTGGCAGGAATGATCAATCCTGATTACCAAAGTGAATGTATTGCTAGTACACAATGGAGGCAAAAAGGACTATTTCTGGAACACAGGAGATTCTCTAGGTGCCTGAGTATTTCCACATCCAATAGTAAAGGCTCATGAAAAATTACAGCAACCAAAACAGGTAGCACAGGAGGACTCAAGATTCTTCAGTAATTTGAGTATTTGGGTCACTCCACCAGGTTAAGAACTCTGACCAGCTGAGGTTCTGGCCAAGGGCAAAATAAATCTCAAATAGGGAGTTAAAAGAGGTTGAAGGTTTGTAGAAATGACGGCTATAGTAGCTTTGAATGTTTCCCATTTTCCTCTTGTATGTATTTATTCGTATGTTCTAACCATTTTCATTTTCTCCTTCCATTTTAATTTAATATACACGTTTTTGGAGGTTAAATTGACAGTAAGGTTTATTATTTATTTATTTATATTTTGAGACAGAATCTTGCTCTATGGCCTAGACTGGAATGCAGTGGCACAATCTCAGCTCACTGCAACCTCCGCCTACCAGGTTCAAGTTTCTCCTGACTCAGCCTCCCGAGTAGCTGAGATTACAGGTGTCTGCCACTATGCCCAGCTAATTTGTGTATTTTTAGTAGAGATGGGGTTTCACCATGTTGGCCAGGTTGGTCTCAAACTCCCGACCTTCAGTGATCTGCCCAAGACAGATTGGTCTGGATGTGGGGCTGCAGTGCTTTAGCTTTCCACTTTTGGATGAAACCAATGTATCATGCAGACCAATCTATCTCGACCTCCCAAAGTGTTGGGATTACAGGCGTGAGCCACTGCACTGGCCACAAATCAGTCTTTCGATAACAGAGCATTTGGTGGAAGTGACAGAACTTGAGTAATTCATATAGCCAACAATGGATACAATGACTGCTGGTACTGGGCTTCTCGTGTTGGGGAAAGGAGCAAACGTGACTTGTAATAAAGTATAGCTGTATCCTGTTAGGTGGAAATGTAGAGCTGTTCCACTGTTGTTCAGAAGCGTCAAAGTGTGTAGATGGGCAAATGTGGAAGCTGAGTAGCCAAAGGGGTGGACTGTGACAATTATCAACTTCTTGCCTCAGCTCCCAATCCACCTGTCATTGCCTGTTCTGTGATGACGACACTGGACCATATGACGGTTTCTCCTTTTATACACAAGGCTGGGGAAAAGGTTTAGAGAAAACAGTACTTGGAGCTCACACAAAGCTAGGAATTGAGCCTGGTCCTTCCTACTAAGCCACACTAGAAAGCCTCCTCAGGGAAGTCTGGCCTCGGTATTGGGGAAGCAGCATGATGTTTTGTAAGGGAACTGGCAGGATGCTGGAAGGATTTCTTTTCCTGGCTCTGGTTTGCTCCACTAGGGAGACACCCTCAGTGCCCTGCTCCAGCAGCTCACAGCTTTACAGTGGAATGCCACTACTGTGGCAACCTCCTATGTATGGCTTACCCCTCACCACCTTGGATGACTTCCCAGAAGATTGCCACTGGTGTGACAAACATGGATGGCTTCCTTGGCACTCTCTCAGATGGATTTGCACCTACCATGAGCTTCCCCACCCGGAGGGCCAGGACTGTATGCTCGCTAATGAGTTCTGAAATTCAGCTTGAGGGAGTGGGTGGGTGGCTGCTTCCTACATCTGCTATCTCTGTATTCTTTAAAGTTCTTTTTTGGCTGGGTGAGGTGGCTCATGCCTGTAATCCCAGCACTTTGGGAGGCTGAGGCGGGTGGATCACTTGAGGTCAGAAGTTCGAGACCAGTCTGGCCAACATGATGAAACCCCATCTCTACTAAAAATACAAAAAAATTAGCTGGGCCTGGTGGCTCATGCCTATAATCCCAGCCACTCGGGAAGCTGAGGCACGAAAATTGCTTGAACCTGGGAGGTGGAGGTTGCAGTGAGCTGTGATCGTGCCACTGCACTCCAGCCTCCAGCCTGGGCAAGAGAGCAAGACTCCGTCTCAAAAAAAATAAAATAAAATAAATAAAAAATAAAAAAGTTCTTTTTACTGCTTCATGAATTTCTTTAAATTCTGCAGATAATATGCCTCATCACTGCAAACCACTGTTATAGCTAATATCTCTTCATATCAAACTTTTCCTGTTTATATTGTGTGGCTTGTCTCCTGATCGTACACTGGTTGACACAAACCATTATCAGAGACACAAACTTGAATTTTTTTTTTTTTTTTTTGAAACGGAGTCTCACTCTGTTGCCCAGGCTAGAGTGCAGTGGCACGATCTTGGCTCACTGCAAGCTCCACCTCCTGGGTTCACGCCATTCTCCTGCCTCAGCCTCTCAAGCAGCTGGGACTATAGGTGCACGCCGCGACGCCTGGCTGATTTTTTCTATTTTTAGTAGAGACGGGATTTCACTGTGTTAGCCAGGACGGTCTTGATCTCCTGACCTTGTGATCCGCCTGCCTTGGCCTCCCAAAGTGCTGGGATTACAGGTGTGAGCCACCGCACCTGGCCAAGAAAATATTTTAAAAAATCTATTCACTACGGATTAGCAGCCGGCATATTTTCAGATTAAAACAAAACAAAAACCCCTACAAATTGATAAGAAAAAAAAGAAAAATAGACGATTCACCAAGGAAATCATTCCACTCACCAGAATATTGAAATTTAAAAACTGTTCACATATCAAGTGATCTGCTGCTGGTGAGAAGTGGAAAGCAATCTCTGTGAAAATCCTCAGTGAGGAAACCCTATGAAGCAGCTTTCCACGCCTCCACTTCTACTCTGGAGGAAGTCACACATAAACAAGGTGGCAGGTACAAAGATGGTCTGTAAAATTGTTGCTGTGAACTAAAAACTGCAAAAAGCTTGTCTTTCAATAGGTAAATACCTGTGTCAATTATGGTATCCATACTACATATACCAACACAGAAATTAAGAATTTGGTATAGCCCATTCAGGACATAGGCATGAACAAAGACTTCATGACTAAAACACCAAAAGCAATGGCAACAAAAGCCAAATAGACAAATGGGATCTAATTAAACTAAAGAGCTTCTTCACAGCAAAAGAAACTATCATCAGAGTGAACAGGCAACCTACAGAACAGGATAAAATTTTTGCAATCTACCCATCTGACAAAGGACTAATATCCAGAATCTACAAAGCACTTAAATAAATTTACAAGAAAAAAAAATCCCATCAAAAAGTGGGCAAAGGGTATGAACAGACACTTCTCAAAAGAAGACATTTATGCAGCCAACAGACATATGAAAAAATGCTCATCACTGGTCATCAGAGAAATGCAAATCAAAACCACAATGAGATGCCATCTCATACCAGTTAGAATGGCAATCATTAAAAAGTCAGGAAACAACAGGTGCTGGAGAGGATGTGGAGAAACAGGAACACTTTCACACTGTTGGTGGGACTGTAAATTAATTCAACCGTTGTGGAAGTCAGTGTGGCGATTCATCAAGGATCTAGAACTAGAAATACCATTTGACCCAGCCATCCTATCACTGGGTATATACCCAAAGGATTATAAATCATGCTACTATAAAGAACATGCACACGTATGTTTATTGTGGCACTATTCACAATAGCAAAGACTTGGAACCAACCCAAATGTCCATCAATAACAGACTGGATAAAGAAAATGTGGCACATATACACCATGGAATACTACGCAGCCATTAAAAAAGGATGAGTTCATGTCCTTTGCAGGAACATGAAGTTGGAAACCATCATTCTCAGCAAAACAGAAAACAAGAAAAGAAAACCAAACACCGCATGTTCTCATAAGTTGAACAATGAGAACACACGGACACAGGGAGGGGAACATCACACACTGGGGTCTATTGGGGGCTGGGGGGGCTGGGGGAGGGATAGCATTAGGAGAAACACCTAATGTAAATGACAAGTTGATGGGTGCAGCAAACCAACACAGCACAAATATACCTATGTAACAAACCTGCATGTTGTACACATGTACCCTAGAACTTAAAAAATAAAAAAAAAAAACTTGGTATAGCCACATACACTACCTTTGAAAGATCTCCAAGAAGTGAATGAACATTACAGGATTAAAAAAAAAACCTACATGACATTATTTTCCAAAGGTACATACAATTATGTGATTATAAATCCATTAACTGTAAACCAGTTACAGTGATTACCTCTGTATCACCACTCTGGTAAGTGGAGGAAGGCAAGAGGAGAAAAGGGCTGGGGATGGTCAAAGCAGACTGACACCGCATCTATAATATTTAAATGCAATTTGTTTTCTAAGAAGTATATTTAAGAAAATCTATGTACTAATTGAAAATTTTAAAAATAATACATTATAAACACTATGTTGAACTTTTTCTTCCAGCTGGGATGAAATGAGGCTGGATTCTTGAATGACTAAAAAACACTGGACAAGGCCAGGCACAGTGGCTCATGCCTGTAATCCCAGCACTTTGGGAGGCCAAGACATGTGGATCACCTGAGGCCAGGAGTTCGAGACCAGCCTGGCCAACATGGCGAAACCCCATCTCTATTAAAAATTACAAAAATTAGCTGGCCATGGTGGCGGGTGCCTGTAATCCCAGCCACCCAGGAGGCTGAGGCAAGAGAATCGCTTGAACCTGGGAGGTGGAGGCTGCAGTGAGCTGAGATCGCACCACTGCACTCCAGCCTGGGCGACAGAGTGAGACTCCATCTCAAAAAAAAAATTGTTTCTAATGTTTACCAGAGTCACTAAGCTTAGCATCAAGTTTTGTATTACTTAAACCAAATGTGACTATATTTAAGGCTAATACAAAACCCAAAATTCATGATTTCTAAAGTGAATTATTCAGTCCACCCTTACAGGTTTCAAGGCTTACAGAGGAGTAAATTCTTAGTTCAAGTCCACTGATTTAAAATAGAACATAATTTTGCCCACAAAATAACAAGAACCACACTTCAAAGTCACAGCATGTGGCTTGATAGTAATTTATACCAAATAGTTCTTGGTTTTTACTTTACATGCAATATGAACTAAAAAGGCAGAAAGTCACAAACTAGCTTTCAGATATATAAAACCAAGATAGTATTCCTCTCAAAAATTATTGGAAAACTACAGCATAATTTCTATTGATTTGTGGAAGATCAACTTGCAAATCACTCCCACAAGTGTACCAAGTCCTCCCTCCACCTATTACTTCCAAGGCTCTGCTTTCTATTGATATGAACATGTGCCTTAGTTACTATCGGCTGGTCTAGAGGTGCAATAAAATGAGTAGAAAGCCCACCCCAAGCGGACTAAGATAAATCCACTAAGCATTAAATTTTATAAGCAAAACGCAGTAACACACTATTAATTCAATAAACATGTAGATTTATTTTAAGTCAGTTTGGTACATGATACAGATTGGTTTTGCAGTTTTTAATGAACTGAAATAGAAATGTCTAAATACAGCAGTATCTGCCTGTGCAACAAATATCTGTAAGGTAAAATAAGGTATTTGATAGAAGAACATCTGCAAGAACAAATCAGATGAAAAATCTGAAAAGGTTTCTATATACCTTCTGGATTTTAAAAAAACCCAAAAATTAATGGCTCAAGATACTACATTGCTAAAGTTAGGGGAAAAAAGTAAAAAGGCTGTGAGTTCTGTTGCAAGAGCTCATTTGTAGACTTGCAAAATCTAACTAATTTTATATTATGCTTGTGTTAGAGCAGTGCTCAAAATTACAGAAGCTTCAAATTGTTACGTTTTCACAAAATTTGCTACATATGTTGACATGAATGTGTGTCAGGGAATTCATACCCAGGTAAATGACAATTACATCAGTATAGCTAATTTTTGCCACCTTGGGAGGAATGGAATTCTGCCTATTTTCGAATTAATCCTACAGCACTCACTGAAAACTAACAGCCATGGCACCATAATACATTTTGTGAGGTACCTAGAATATTACTAATGGAAACAAAAAATGTGAGGTAAACCGACCTTTCCCCAAGAAACTTTGAAGCCAGAGATTTTAAACAATTAAGGCACTTGAAAACATTAAGTATATGTACAAATGCGCAAGTAAAACAAACAGCTGTACCAACGAGTAACAAAGAAACAGTAAATCTTCATCTTAACAACCTTTAATAGTTATCTAAATGCAGAGTTTCAGTTTATGAAATGAACCAAAGCAGTTTGTCATTTCTTACTATAAAATATTGAAAATCAAGTGCGAAACTCAGCCACTATTGGCTAAAAAAACTAAATAAAAAACGTTAATGACCTAGAAAAGCAAAAGCCTATTTTAAACTACTTAAAGCCTCTGCACTAGTCCAATGAGTCAAAGGCAAGGGAGAAGTAAACCTCTAAAACTGAAGAAGACCCTCTAAAGGAGAAAACTATAGAAGTTAAAGTATGCATGCTTATTATACTATGGGAAACCAAGAAGGAAGGGAGAGAAAAAGAAAAAGCACAGTCTATTCATCCAGGACAATCAGTAAAAATCTACATTAACCTGATCAACCAAAAAATCCTTAGGTGTTGTGAAATTACATTGGTCACTTCTGTTATCTTAAAACTTAAAATGATTGTCTCATATTTTAAATAAATGATTCTAAAATAATATGATTGTCTCATTTAAATAGTAAATGATTCTAAAATAATGTATATCCTTCTTGCCTCACCAAAGAAGTCACTACTCAAGACAGTCTGGTGGAAATCCTTTCAAGGTACAATAGTGCTAGCATACTTTTTTTTAAAGTACAAAGGAAAGTGTAATTAAATCAATTTAGCTCTATACTTTTCAACAGCCATAAGAAAAATGTTGGGAGGTTCAAGATACGAAGGCTTTCAATTCTGTATAACAGACTTTAGCTTAAGTTTCTCCGCTCTGAAATAAATTTTCAATAAAATATTAACAGTATGATATCTAAAACAGGTTTACTACTGCTCACATCAAGTTACATCCTCTGACCAATCCTTACCTTCCTTAATGTCAAAGAACAAATCATAGACATTAAGCTAGAGCTTACCTTTCACTGTCTTCTAAGGCACTGTTCTTTATATTCTCAATGACATAAGGTGCTTTACAAGTATGAACAATAATCTGTTATACACACTAATGGTATCCTTTCATTTCTTTAAATCTGGAATGTAGTTCCTTGTGTGGCATCTTATTTCTAATGTAGAAAAAACAGCTGTTATCAAGCACAAAATTTTAATCTAAGGATACCATTTAGTACTACTAAATTAATAAATTTATTCCACTTTTGAAATGACAGCCAGAAATCCACCTAATTGATTCTCATTTGGCACGTTCTTCTCAATTCTGTTCACTAAATTAAAATTACTAAATTTAAACTGCCAAGAGCCATGATGTTGTCTGCACAAGACAACATTTTCCATCACTTTCAGAAAGTTATATTTGGCATGTTAAGGAAAAAAAAATATAATCCCACAGCAGCAGCTATTTAAAATAAGACAGCCACAGGATTCATGCAGAATATTTTAAATATTCCTGTTGAACACAATGATTTAATTGATTTTTTCTTCACGGATGATGCTCCCAAACATCCTATATGCATCCATGGAAATTTAAAGATCCTGGAATAGCGTCTTCCATGTGGGACATCTTAAAAGATAGTATTTTGGTTTCAGTGAGTTACACAAATGAATCACCAGTCCTTATTAATTCAATGGGTCTGTTTACAGAGTGTGGTAATTTCGTTCTTTAGATTTGCAGAATTTATAAAGAAAGAAAATTACAGCCTGCACACCCAAGACCAGGACAATTCCTCCAATGAAACTGGCTGCATCAAAGGTAGACTTTCGCACAGGTTGTGAGGTTGGAGTCACAGTGTTATTTGTTGTACCTGTTAGATAAGACAAAAGAAACAACAATCCTAAGTTTCATGGTCCTCTATTGTAATTTAAAGATTCACCTGAGCCTCTATTTTGCCATGTGTTAAATTCTATAAAGTATTTCCTCAAGTCTTTACAGCTAGAATTTATCCCTAATTGAGGAAGACAACCATATCCCATTTTTCATTCCACCCAAGGATACAAAGTGGTCAATGCTACTGTACTAGTACAAATATAAAAACAATGGGAAAAATTCTCCTAGTATATAAATTGTGCCCTGGGAATATATCAAACACTTCTAAAATATGCAACAATTTCTTCAGACTATGTACTTTTAGTTAATTGTGAGTGTAAACGTCAATAGTGCTGAGAATTCACATGACTTTTGAATTTACTAGTATAAGGTAGAATACTTGGTTGCAATTTTTCATGTTACAAAAATAATCTTAATAATATGCAATTTATAATTTCAACAAGTAAAATAACTGTTTTTAAAGGCATATCCTGCCAACAAATTTCACATGAGAAAGTATTATCAAGTAATAAGGAAAAAACAAATATCTGAATTCTTTTCAGGCAGTAAAATGTTTCAAGAGGAAACAGAAAAAGCGATTTCCCATTTAAAATAATCTAAGAAAAAAGTAACAGTTATCAAAGAACACTGGTTCTGGTGGCTGTACAAGTTGGTAACTTTAATGACAACTGTTTTGTATTCCTTCTTGTGAAGACAGAATGGCTTCACTGAAACTGAGAAAAAGGTGGCATAAGCATGAAGAAAAAGAAATCACAAAAAGCAGGTAGAAGATTCATTAGCATCAGTTTTTTAAAAATATGGAGGGAGGAAAGGATTCCTAACCTGTGTACCTACAGTATCCTGTGGCGTAACCTAACTATGAATTAAATTAGATTATGTCAAATCATCATTTAATAACAAGCTAATTTTCACGTTACTGAGCAATGTTAAGAAATGGTTAAGAAAGTGAGGTGCACATCTGGTAGTGATTCTGGCTTTTTAGACCTTTCTCAGTGAAAAGGACGGATATATTATCTTCCCTCAAATCGCCATGCTCTCTCATACAGCACACAACCAATCCCTAACGGTAATCAGAAGTTACAAATTAGATTTTACATACAAGTTGTACTGAAATGTTTGGAAAAACATTATTACTTAATTCTAAAGTGTCACGTCAAATGTGATTACACATTTAAAAATGAGAAGAGGAATCTCAGCAAAGCTATCATTATTGTGTTAACAAAGCACTACCTTGATCCCCCCTAAGAGTAAGAGAAGAATTTCAGTTCCATAACCATTAACGAAGAAAGCTGGAAAATGATGGCAGAAATTGTAAAGGGCAACATCATGCACACATCCTGCATCATTGCTAATCTAAAAAGCCTCAATTACCTGATGTAGTAACTGTCTTGGAAGTTGTAGAAGGGGAGGGCTGAACTGTGGGTTTAGCTGGAATGAAAACAAAATGTCTTTTTAAAAAACCTTAAATTTCTAGCTTCCCAGTTATCTAACAGCTTTAAAAAATAATCCTGCCAACTTCAACATGCTTTCAATTTTTTAGAGACCAAAAGCCAAATTTCAGTTAATGGTTCACTAACATAGCTATGCACCCAAGAATACTAGGATTTAAGTGTATTTTAAAACAATAAGCAATCATAAAATTGTTAATATCTATGTATCTATCTTGCATAAAATCTATGTATACATCTGGATAAAATTTGCAAAAACTCTTATCTTGCTCACTGCCAAGGGCAAGAACGTTTAGGTGAGGAAACTACAGGTTCTTCATAATCTTTCTCCTAAGACAAAAACTATTAAAGTCATAAGTTCTCTCTTACAAGGGTATTGAGATTTGCCTATCTTCTTCACTTCAGGAGTTGGCAAACTTTTCTTAAATGGGTTGAAAGCAAATATTTTACTCTTTGGGCACTGTGTGATGCAAAACCAGCCAAAGTCAACATGCAGATGAATGGGCATGGTATGTTCCAATAAAGCTTTATAAGAACAGGGGCCCTGGGCCCACAGTTCCCCAACGTAAGATTCTAAGAGCCCAAGGTTAAGTAAGCTCTAGTCCACCACACTGCCATGAGGCCAAAATACTATTTGAGTTGCCATTACTAAAGGCAAGAACTGCAATTACTTTTGCACCAACCTAATAGCTGATGATACTGCTAAAGAAATGTACACTCGGAGAAGGATTAGTTTGAATGTAAAATCATTTTAGGGACTAAAGCACTCGTTTTTTTTTTTTTTTTTTTTTTTGAGATGGAGTCTCGCTCTGTCACCCAGACTGGAGTGCAATGGTGCATTCTCAGCTCACTGCAACCTCCGCCTCCCAGGTTCAAACGATTCTCCTCCCTCAGCCTCCTGTGTAGCTGGGATTACAGGCATGTGCCACCACACCCAGCTAATTTTTTATTTTTAGGAGAGACGGGGTTTCACCATGTTGACCAGGCTCGTCTTGAACTCCTGACCTCAAGTGATCTGCCGCCTTGGCCTCCCAAAGTGCTGGGATTACAAGCATGACTCACCTTGTCCAGCCAGTATATCACCTATTAAGTTTCTATTGGTAGTATGAATACTAATAGAAGTCTGACCAAGGCTTTCAGAAAGGAAGGATGTGAATATAGTTTCTACAAATTAACATTTTTTCTAACATCCAAATGGCTACCAAATAAATTCAAAGTTTGCTGGAGCATTTGAGAAAGGTTTCATTAAGAGGTTGTCCTAAGGGTAGGGTTCAAATTTTTGGAAAGTGCACTATAGGAGTCACTAGCTAAGAGAGCTTATTTTGTCTCAGGAAATCATTAGGTAAGTCAGGCTTCAGAGTGCAAGGGCTTCAATATGAGGATATGCTTATGCTGGTGGGCAGCTAGGGATGATCTGGGGAAAGATGAGGAAGATTAATCATATGA
Organism: Pan paniscus; assembly: GCF_029289425.2. Taxonomy (NCBI): domain Eukaryota; kingdom Metazoa; phylum Chordata; class Mammalia; order Primates; family Hominidae; genus Pan; species Pan paniscus. The sequence continues at coordinate 129,380,581 of NC_073254.2, forward strand.
GATTTATATTTTTATAAAAATGTAAGGTGCTATGCAAACATTCATTTTTGTACTATTTCAGAAAAAAGGATTTGAAGGCTAAAGAGAATTTGGAAAACAAATGTTACTTCTGTTTAAAGTACGTAACTGAATAGACTTCAAAGTGATATGCTTAACCCACGAAAGACAGGGAAAGGGTGCCAAATAACTGTTGATGAAGCACAGAAATGAGTAATCTTTTCACTGCATTAGACTTTCAAACAATCGAACAAAAACCTCAATAGGAATCAGCATCCTCCCAAATTCTACTAATATAAAAGAGGAAGTTCTGTGCTTTAACAGTAAATATACACTAAAAGAGCAGGGCTTGACAGTTTTCAGATATTGCTAAATATCTGAATTGTTGCTAAAAGTAGATCTTTAAAGACCAGGACTCTCGTAACAGGCTGACTACCCATAATCCCAAGGTTGACTGAATCCTAGGAAACTAAGGTATTCTAATTTTCACATGACCATGAGTCACAGAGAGCTTAAGACTTCTTTTATTAATATTGATACTACTTAGAAGCTAATAGGTGATATACAAATAATACTGATGGATATGTTCAGACCCATTTGCTTTCTTTTTTTCCTCTTACTTCAAGCATTGTTGTACATCCATCCATCCTGCTCTTGATTAAACAGTTCTCTCAACTCTCCATGCTGAGAAAATCTTACAGGAAAATATTTGACCTTATCTCTGGTAAGACTGGTCCTTACACAGAATTCTTAGATTAGAGGCTGTGGTTATGTTAAAGCTCATTATTTCTGTCAAGGTTTTTACTGCTTCTGTGTAACCACAAAAAAATACACTTTACAAATTAAACACATCAAATTCTGTTCAATCTCAAAACACTATTACCAATTGTTTGACAATGTTAGGGAAAAAATTCTGCAAATTTGCAATTTGGTTCTCATTACCCAGCCTCAGAACAAGGTAAAAACTATTTCTTTTTAATAAGTAGGCAAAATATTTTATTTTCAATTTTGAAAAAAGTATTACATTGACAATATTTTCAAAATAAAAGCACCACTTAGGGAATATACCTCTGTTGACTTACTGTTTCTTTTACTGGAAAAAAAAAAGATTCATTAGGAAAGGTCAAAAAAATAATAATAATCATAAGTTATAAAAGTTGCTATTAGTGGTAAGAAAATCTAGAAAATGCCAAAAAAAATACTGAATTAGTCCCATCAGAGTAACAGGTTACTTCTTGCCATTTTTCTAGGCATGTATTTAACAAAAGCTAAAATTGTATTACAATTGCTTAATACAGTTCATTTTCCACTTCATATGAACATTTTCCACTGTATCTGACATATTTTGGCTATTCTATTATTTGTACTGAAGGAGGGCCATTATAATTAACCTCATTATACACCCTTCTATATAAATTAGATTCTCTTTGCATTGTTTAATTACCCCTTCACTTCTCACTTGCTCTCTTCGGCAGACGGTACACATGCCCGGAAAAGAAACCGCCTAAAGGTTTGTTCTTCAACTAGTGTCAGTCAACTGATGCATTTTCTGCAGATAAGCCCTTGCTGCTTTCCCCCTTTACAGCACCAAAGAGAGCTATAGCACAAAAGACTCATGGCAATTCACAGGAGGACCCAGGGTGGAGAAAGCTGCAGAGAACTACATCAAGAGTGAACCCAGTTCTGAAGAAATGAACAACAGTTCTGAATAAATTGTTCCCCCACTCCCTGCACCCCATTTTCTTTTCATAACCAACCTTCTGAAAATTACTTTTCTCCAAACACCTCTGGTTTCAGCAACCTTCAACATCCTACTTAGTCCATGTCTTCTAATAAGTGTTAAACATTTACGACCACATCACCATATAATCATCAGCTCAAAATAAGTTTTGTATCATTTGCAGACTTCCATGGCATGACTATTTCCATGGTAACCAGTTTCAAGTTACCAACATGGTATCACTGAACACGGGCTGGGAAGAGCTACTACACAATAACTGGCTAGCAAAAGCTGGTCCAAGCCAGCCAGCTCCACACACCACTGCGTAAGTGTTTCAAGATGAGTTGTCCTTGTTATTGCACTTGACTACTTCTTCCTTTGAAAAACTACACCCACAACCACATACTGTTAGTTTCTTGCACATACTTCTCTGGGCTTTTTTACTACCCTACCCCCATCCCTATTTCCTCCCCTGTCCTCTTCCTAGCCCTTAGACATTACTGTTTCCTAGAGTCTGGTCTTCAAGCCCCATCCCTTCTTTCTATATGCTCCTCCAGTGCCTCTACTACTGCCTATGCCAATTTATATTTTTAGCCAAGAGCTCTTGCCTGACTTGCAGTTTCCTGAATACTGAACAGATCCCACTTAAATGGATTCTAGGTATCTTAAACTAAAATCCCAAATGACAGGCCCAACCATCAATAGACTGCTCTTCCTCTTTCTTGCTTACTTTGGTGAAAATTCCTCCCCTTCTCCCTATCACTCTACCTCTCCTCCTCTCAGTCATGAAGTCCTACCCCTTCTACTTCCTAAACTTATTTGCAAACATCTGCAGCCCACCTCTATCTGTTCTCTAGAATTATTGTAACAGGCTATCTAATCTCCTGAGTTCCTTCTGGCATCGTTCCAATCTACTCTCCACAATGCCAGAATAAGTTGTTTTATTAAAATGCAAGTCTGATCATATGACCTATAAACTTTAAAATCTTTCAGGATAACATCCAAGTCTACCAGCAAGGCATACAAAGGTGTTTCCCAATTCTGCTCACCTGGTGAGCAACTGGTGATGGACCAGCTTAACTCCTTCTCACCTTGTACAGGATGGGACACTCTTTGAACTCACCGTACTACTTCACATCTCCTCCACATGTGCTGACCCGCTGCTCCACCTCAGAGGCTCTCTCCAAGTTTTCCAGTGCAGTTTCACTACCACATCTGCATCCCACCCAATACACATTCCTTCTTACAAATTTCCCAATACGCTGTGCTCACTGAGATCTTTCATTGTTCCTACAGTAGACAAAATGCTGGCTTAACCCTACCATTTACCCTAGTACTTGTCTTGGAATAGACGCATTTAATATTGGTAAAATGTTAAGTATTTAATATTTACTCTTCCTATCAAGTTAGTAAATTTTAAGGAGTTCTTATCCATGCTGTTGAGGGCATGGTAAAAACTTTCCAGGTTGATGGGAATGAAAATAATAAATCTTTCTGGAGAGCCTTAAAATAATCATACCCTCTGACCTAGAAATTCTGTTTGACTCAAACCTATCAGAGATAAATACAAATGCAATTCCATGTAAGATGTTCACTGCATGGAGAATGAGAGACGGCCTAATTCTCCAATCAAGAGCAGGATGGGTAAAGTGTATACCATAATGCTTACATTAAGAGAGAAAATACAGGCTGGGCTCGGTGGCTCACACCTGTAATCCCGGCTCTTTGGGAGTCTGAGGTGGGCGGATCACTTTAAGTCAGGATTTCAAGACCAGCCTGGCCAATGTGGTGAAACCGTGACTCTACTAAAAAAACAAAAATTAGTTGGGCATGATGGCAGGTGCCTGTAATCCCAGCGACTCAAGAGGCTGAGGCAGGAGAATCGCTTGAACTTGGGAGGTGAAGGTTGCAGTGAACCGAGATCGTACCACTGCACTCCAGCCTGGGCGGCAGAGCAAGACTTCACCTCCAAAAAAAAAAAGAAAAAAAGAAATACAAAGGTGCATGAGCGTTATCGTACAATTTCATAAAAAGTGTATTTATTTAGATATACATAAAAAAGACTAGAAGAAATTAATCACTGAAAACATTTTGGTTGCTCTGGATGATGAGAATTATAATTTGCTTTAGGCTTCTATATTTCCCAAGATTTCCACTAAATCTATAAAAAGTACTTTATAGACTCAATGTACACAGCCTCAGCAAATCTGCTCACATTCACCGACTATAAAGCACTGGAGCTATGTGTCACTGTCACAAAAGGTAGAGATTAACGTTAATTGCTGTGGTCCAAGACTTTTAAGTTTTTACTCATCTTTAAAATTATACTAACAACTTTTACATAATTATTTAAAATTAATCCATCAAGATAGCTTAAAAATACTGAAGGAAAAGGAAGAAAACAGTCATCTTGAATTACCTGTAGAATTGGCTGTTGGCACTGGAGTGGCCGTGGAAACTATTAAAAAAAGAAAAACCATATACATCAAAGCTATTTAAAATATCACAATCTATAACGCTAGTTCCTGACCTGCAATCATTTGAGTACTTTTCACAATTTTTACAACACTTAAATACTACCTGTGGAAGAGACTGACAGTTGCCCCCACATACCAGTCTCTTCTCTAGAAATAGAATCACCAATTTTTATCAACACCTCCCTTCCTCCTAAAAAGACATTTCCTAGTCTCCAGTGCTTCCAGGCCATCACGCATAACCTCTAAGAAGCATCCTTAAAGTAAGATACAAGCCTCTTTCATTCCCTTCTTCATCCTGCTGGCAGGAAAATAATCAATGTGATGGCTGGAACATAAGGACCCACCTTGGACAGTAGGGTCAAAGCCATTTTTGAGAGGTGAAAGAGTAAAAACCTAAAGAAGCCTCAGTCCCTAATGGTTGCAGAGCTGAACTCTAGTCCAGACTTCCTTTACATGAAAGAAAAGTAAATCAGTCCACTGCTTAAGCCATTGTAATTTGGGGGTTTATGTCCTTCATAGCTGAAACTAATTCTAACTGGTACATCATCAAATATGCAGCAGTACAAATACAGTTTTCCTTTAAATCAGTTTTCAAAAACGTTCTAATACTAATGAAATCTTCATTGCTTAATCTTGTCTCTAAGCAATATTACAAAACCACAGGTCTGACAGTTATTAGTTTATCTAACACATATTAAAGTAATTACTTAAAATGTTTCAGCCAGGTCCAGTAGCTCAAGCATGTAATTCCAGCACTCTGGGAAGCCAAAGTGGGAAGACTGCTTAAGCCCAGGAGTTCAAGACCAGCCTGGGCAACATAGTGAGACACCATCTCTACAAAAAAATTTTTAAATTAGCCAGCTATGGTGGCATGCACCTGTAATCCCAGCTTCTGGGGAGGCTGAGGCAGAAGGATTGCTTAAGCCCAGGAATATGAGGTGGCAATGAGTTATGATTGTGCCACTGCACTCCAGCCTGGGCAACAAAGAGTCTGTCTCAAAAAAAGTTTGTTCGTGTACCACCTAACTATATTATGCACCCTGTGTGAAGTAAAACTGATCTAATACTAATGAAATGTTCAGTTACAAAATTCACATTGGGATGGGGCAACCCCTACCAAAATTAAAGAGTCAAAGGTAGTCTTTCAAGGTTAGACACACTGCACAAAAATCTTTTTCCTATTCAATTATTATCTATGCATCAAATTAGGAATGTGCCTTTCCCACTGATTTACAATCTCATTGGAAAAATCAGCAGCTTCAAGTAGAATTTTAACGTTTTGCTGGACGAATAGTAAAGGTTAAAAATTAATCAAGTTACTCAGATTAAAATACAGAAAATGGATGGGTATAGAAAAGCTCATTTAACCACAGCACCAATTATGCTGCAGACTAAATTTATCAATCAACAATCCCCAGTATCGCAACACCAAAAGTGCCAGAATGAGGTTTCCCAGACCTGCAAGATGCAAACATAGCGGCTAAACTGTGATGAATTCCTAGAAAAGTTTAAAAAAAAAAAAAAAAAGTGTGGGGGCAGACAACGCATCTACACTTACAGCATCCACACTATAGCTAAATCACTAAACCAAGCTTCAAATATCATCCTTTAATCAATCAATATGAATATACTATTCATATTCCAATTCTAACAAGATGAGAATTATGGCAACGCTTCAAACAAAGCACTGAAACAAGGCTTTCTGAGGCAATGATCTTCCTCACCTCTCTGCGGTCAGCTTCCAAGCAGCCAATATGAATACTTACCGGAACAGAAGTCTGTCGTGTTCCCCACTTGACAATCACTAACTGTTGAGTTATGTGAACAATAGCTCTCATCTGTTGGGGGGCAGGGGAAAAGAGACAAACAGCATCAACCACCCATTTGTATTATCTTTGACTCTGCTACTAAGCTCTATGAAATCAAACCCAAACACTTTAGAAGTGGGCAGGGGGAACCACTTTAGGTGTTTTGACCTAAAGTTAAACCCACAGACCAAACCCTGTCATTCTCCTTTTCCCATTGACTTAGAGATTATGCAGGATCCTTCTAACTTTTATCCATTAAAAATCCACATTAATATACTGAACAAATAAATCTGCAACACTTAGATCTCAGAATTGTGGGAAGACTACTGTACAATCAAGAAAGGCAGCCATCATCTAAAAAGTGGGCAGGTGGCTCACGCCTATAATCTCAGCACTTTGGGAGGTCAAGGTGGGAAGATCACCTGAGGTCAGGAGTTCGAGATCAGCCTGACCAATATGGTGAGACCCTGCCTCTACCAAAAATACAGAACTCTGTCTCAGGGAAAAAAAAAAAAGAAAGGCGGAGATAGTAAGTTGAAGTGGTCAGGGTCTGTATTAAGAGGTTAGTAACAGATGAGGCACCCCATAACACTGTAGAAACTCTATTCCAAATCTCACTGCTTTAGTCTTCTATACTTTCTAAAACAACTTTCCTGGATAGGTAGACTTGGAACAAGAATAAGGGGAGAACCTTTCCCAACAAATCTTGAAGTAGAGCATTCCATCTCCAAAATTCACCAACTCTTACATACTCCCATATAAAGGGGAAAGAGTACGCCCTTAAATCCCATTTTATGACCTAAAAAAACCAGACACTTCTATAACAAAAAAGTTAATTTGGCCCAATTTAGTTAATACCTTAAAGAGCTTTTTGAAATTTATGTAGTGATATAATTTCTAGAACTATTAAAAATTTTACCAAATAAAAAAACTTATGGTTTTTACTTAAAAAAAAACCGCCAAAACAACTAGATTGTTTTACTGATAAGTGCAACCACTTTACATTAAAAAACAATTAAAATAATGTATGCAGTAATATCATGGTTCTAATAAGAATCTTATTGAATTTCAATGTACGTCCCTTTAGCGCTCTACCTCTTGTATCAACAAAAGCACAGAAGTCAACTCTCTCCCTACCTCTTTCTTCTCTACACCTAAGCATCCAACAGTTTCATAAGGTCTCTTTATATTTCATGTTGCAGGACACAGTTTTCAACACAACCTTCACTCACAGCTCATTCCAGTGTATTAAAGTACTCTCAATCCTTAGAACAGGCTTTAAAAAAAGCCAGGTGAGGAAGCACGCATCTGTAGTCTTGGCTACTAGGGAGGCCATGGTTGGAGGATTGCTTGAGCCTAGGATTTCAAGACCAACCTGGCTAACACAGGAGACTCCCTCTCATAAAAAACAAACTACTGAGCTTTAATTATCAAGTCTTAAGGAATCTAAAGGGAGGATGGGAGACAAAAAGAGATTTTCAGGGGGAGTGCTAGGCAACTGGCACTTTAAAGGAGTACTGGATTTGCAAAATAAATAGTGCACAATATCCTAAATGTCCTACATAACTTTCAAGTGTTCAAGAATTACTGTATTTTAAAATGCTATAATAAAACAGTTTTGCATCCCCAAAGTTTCTTACCTTTACATTCTATCCAAAAGCAGGTAGTATTAACAAGGCTAACATTAAAACAGGAAACGCAGCTGTTTCGACCTTCACAGGTTTCTGGGGAGTTGGGGGGAGAGATGCATGAAATCAATGATTTTATTAGTATCTTATTTGAATCTGTATTACTTATCTTTTTGAACAATAAGCATTACATACAGCATCAAAATTACTAATTCAGATAAATGATAAAACTTTATACTGGTTTACTAAGAAATTCCTATCATTACAAAGCTGTAAGTAAACGCATTAGAAAAACAAGCTAGTGGTCACTCTCAGTACAGTGCCTGATGGTATCTGTCTAACCAATCCTTTTTCACAGGACAACTATTGGAAGACACCCACAGCCATTAAGGATTTAGGCATTTCAAAGCATCCTTAATACATAAAAATATCGAGAAAAAGGCTTTGATATAATACCAACACTACACATAGGAAAACCACTACCCCCAAACATCAGATAAAACCCTGAGATTTTTAGTAGTAACAGTAGCAGTTTAACAGGTTGAACCCAAGCACTGATGATGCCCATTCTGCTGCAAACAAAGATAATTTCCCAGGGATTCTCGATTCATAAATGATCCACTCTCGACAGGATCCTCCACAACTGGAGACAACATCTAAAAGCCCATATTCAAGTGCATACAATTCAAGTTAACAAGGTATTTGTCAATAGTTCATCCTAGGCCAAACAATCCAGAAACAAGTACTCATCACCATAATTCAATTTCTGGAGAAGAACGGACTATAAAATTGGGCTCTATTTTCCAGTGAGAAAAAGCAGCAAAATAAAAGAAAAAAAAGAATTGGGCTCCATTCATTTTCCTAGAAACTAGATGCCTCCAAACATTCTCGTTTGCTTTGCTCCTGCCTAAAAAATAGTTCTGCAGAGGCACTGCTTTCAATACTTCATCATTAGTACTTATTAAAGACTGGGACATGTACGGTGGGGTGGGGAAGGGTTCATAAAGTAAAAATAAATTTTCTTAAGTTTGTATAGATAAAACATGCTGTTTAAAAACCTTTGTGCTTGATGGGTGTAACAGAGTGAAATGTCTGAAATGTTCTTTACAATGAACTAAACTTGCTACCTTTCAGACCACACCACATCCACTTATGATTTCCAGAAAATACATACCTCCTTTGCACGCACTTCAATTACACAAAGACAAATTAATTTGATACTTCCAACCTTCTCTTACACACACACTACAATTCTGAAAGGAAACTGCCAAATTAAGACTGAGACAAACATATTCTGCTCTATCATCTTAAAATAGTGCGGTTAGAATTCCCAGTATTATACTGCAATTTACTTCCCTCGTTTTGAAATGTTACCGTTACATCTTCCTTAAACTAAAAACAAAACATTAAGTTTACTATATACTTTATTAAACTTTTATAAAATACTAAAACTAGAGAAAAATTTGTAGAATATGAATGCCGTGATAAAAATCATTACACTTCGGCATTCTTCGGTCAAGAAGCCAATGTTAACTACGTAAACATTACTCCTTAACTAATGTTAACTAGAAAAACCAATCATACGAGACTGCAGGTTTTAAACCTCTAGTGTTTCTCCCGCTTATTACCTCAAACTTATCTTCCTTCTCTCTTTTGTGTTGTCACGGTATATGGCAATTTCTGCTTTAAAACGTATGTATGCCTTAACCAGCCCTATTCGACTGCACATAACAAAAGACATGCTCCTGATCGGGTTTTAGAAAACCCACAGACCTGGGCACAAAGCCCCGTTCCACGACCTACTAAACATACGCTATCTGAGCACAGGACATAGTTAAGAAAATTTTAAAAACAATTGAAAAAAGAATAAACATACAATGTCAGGAGAGTTTACTCATCTCCGTCTCTGCATCTACCTCCTAGGTTTCACTACCTACCTTCCAGTTTAGCCTTAGGATACGTACGCAAAACACCCGGTACATACATGGGTACTTTTCTTCCTTTTCGCATACTTTGAAGTGTGAAGTTTTCACTAACTACGTGCTCAAACGTCAGCTACATTCTATTCCTATCTGCAAAACCAATGTAATTAAATCTCAAGCGACTTTCTCAGACTCAAGTCTGAGACACGAACGAGCATTAACGTCTTTAAGTTTCTCTTTCCCGGACTTCCGGAGAAGGCTACCTCCGGAGAGAGGCGCCGGGAGGGTGAACAACCAGTGGCAGGGAGAGGCAGCTCGGCCCCACCGCCAACCTCAGAGGCGCGACGCCCGGCCCCATCCTCAACCCCACCGCTGCCCCCGCGGAAGGAAGCCACGTCCCCATTTCCGACCCCAAGTGAGGCTAGGAATTACGATGCACTTTTAAAAGGCACCTCGACTTGCAACACTTCGAGGGGGGCCCCAGCCCCGCAGCCACTGGGAACCGCGCGTCCGCTTCCCCCCAGCGCGCTCCCCACCCGGCCCGGCCGCGAGTGGACTCCAGGCTGGTCGCCATGTTGCCGGAGTCGCCGCCGCACCCCGAGCGCGGCCCGCCCGCACGGCGAGGAGGCAGTGCGGCTCGGCTGGGCAGGGGAGGGCGGGAAGCCCATAGGGCCCGCGCCCACCTGGTGCCGGAGTGGTGACCAGCGGGAGGGACGTCACCGGCGCCGAGGTTACGTTGGAGATGGGCGCTAAAGTCGTCACGTTCGGGTGCTGGGTCGTGTTCTTGTCCGCGGACAGCACGCAGAGCACGCCCAGGCAGGTGACGGCCCAAAGCAGTGAGCGGGAGAGCCGCGACATCGTGTCCTCAGCACTGGCGTTCGGGAGAAAGCTGCGGCTCGCAACGCTCAGTCAACCCCTCAATCCCCTGCGGCGCCGCCTCTGAGACTACGCTCCCCCGCGGGAGCGCGCAGGGGTCACGTGAGAGGCCCCTGTTTTCGGCGTGCGGGGGCGAAGAGGAGGGAGGTGGGGCTCGGACGATACCAACGGGAATCCTACGGGGGGAAGCAGGGGAGTCGGGAGGAAGCCGAAGGAACCTGGCCCTCAAAGCGACTGTGCCACAGCCAAGAAAACTGGGGGCTTCTGCAAATCGTTCTTCTTGCCCTCAGATTACCAGACACGACGCAGCTGGACTTGTCTCATGCCTGCGATAGGGACGGCCCCCACCCTGACTTGCATGGAACAGTCGACATGATGTGGCCTACTGCTTCCACCTGAGCGCCCCGCCAGGCCGTAATTCCGCGGGCCCACGTGACCTCCGGGGCCGCGCCTTCCGGACGCAACTCCGCTGGGGCGGAAGTTGGTTTTGTGCGGCTCTCAAGAACTAAGTTTGTGCTGTGCTGCGGGATCCCCAGGGAGCTTCCTTATGTCTTCGGCAGGACCCCTTCTTTTTTTCTTGAAGATTGATTTTGCTAGAAGTTATCCTGTGATGGGACTCCCTAGGGGAATGGAGGCACCACGTGGTTAAGGAGTTTGTGCGTTGCCGCCCACATAGTGTGGGCTGCTGAGGCGCCGCCCGGCTCAGAGCCGCAGGGCGTCTACTCTGTCACTTTCCCAACCTGACTTTTCCGGATTGCTATTTCAGACGGCGGTTGCAGCAGCAGACCTGTCTCAACTCCACCACTGTAGTCAGAGAATCAAAAGCGGTCTGAGTTGCCAGGCCATTGGGGCGGCCCCCACCGCCACATTACCAGTGAGAAAACTGAGACTTAGAAAAGTGACCTGACCTGGACACGGGATTGCCTGACATCAGAGCTGGATTCTTAAGTTCCTGTTAGTGTTAAGGCGCTGCTCAGACTTTTAGTAAAGGTGAGCGCCATCTACTGCCAAGTCTCACAAAATATTCGCAAAATTTGATACGGCTATCACATGGTAAAAATTAGACTTTAAAAGTTGTATTTAATGCTGTGTTTTCAGCTGTTGTACACTTATGTAATTTTAATTATGCAAAGTTATCCTAATAATATAGGAATATTAATTGTTTTCGTGAGGTCTGTTTTGATGTGCCACGATGACTTTTTTGATGTGCCAAAAAAGATGACTACATAGTGCTTTTACCTTTTTGCTCAAATAGAAAGATTTTATTTCCCCTTGGGATCTTTTCAGTGTCGTCCTTCTGTACCCTCAGGACTATGAACATTTGTTCCAATGACTACGCTAGTTGGAGTAGTGTTGCTTGGATGTAAACAAAAAGCTGATAGTTTTGACTGATCCAGCCCAGAAGCATGAGAATGCTGTCAGGGAAGTGAGCTCCCACCATAAGCGCTTCAAAGAAGTGTCTGCTCTTCTCTCAGGAGGCCTCTCTCTATATTTAACACTTGACTATCTGGCACCCAGACCAAAAGAAAGCGCAAGGCAACTTTAATTTTTTTTTAAGGTTAAGAATGTAAATAGGGGCCGGACGCGGTGGCTCACGCCTGTAATGCCAGCACTTTGGGAGGCCAAGGCGGGTGGATCACCTGAGGTCCGGAGTTTGAGACCAGCTTGGCCAACATGGTGTAAACCGCGTCTCTCCTAAAAATACAAAAATTAGCCGGGCATGGTGGCACGTGCCTGTAATCCCAGCTACTAGCAGGGCTGAGGCAGGAGGATCGCTTGTATCCGGGAGGCGGAGGTTGCAGTGAGCCGAGATCACACCACTGCACTCCAGCTTGGGGAACAGAGCGAGACTCGTCTCAAAAAAAAAAAAAAGAAAATGTAAATAGAAGCTCTGTTCTCAGAGCTTGGTGTGTTATCTTCTTTCCACCCTAGGATAAACACACTCCTCTGTGCAGACCATTGTTTAACAATTTGTCACCTGGATGTTTAACTCTAGTCCTCAGATATTCCTCAGTCCTGATAAAGGGACATTTCACGCTCTTGTTTTAAGACTAGAAAACCATTGGTTTATTTTATTTTGCATGGCAACTGTAGAGGTAGATCAAGGGAGTTCCAAAGTCATTTTCACCATTTCAGAGAGACAGCTTTTTTTTTTTTCAGTTCCTGACAGTAAGCTTCTGTTTATTGTTGTCATAGAGCAGGGTTTCTCAATCTTGGCGCTATCAAGATTTCAGGCTGACTCATTCTTGCTTGTCCTGTGCATTGTTGGATATTCGGCAGTATTCCCAGCCTCTACACACTAGATACCAGAAGCACCCCACCTCTCAGTTGTGAAAACCAAAAATATCTCCCAATATTGTTAAATGTCTCCTGGGGATAAAATCACAATTGAAAGGCACCCTCAGAGAGTTCTTCTGTGTGCAAGGTCAGCCATCACTCAGGTTATTTCCTCTTAGACACATTGCTTGCAATTAGATTGTCGATTGGTTGTTAGAGCGACCTTCTTAACCATTTATTTTCTTGAAAGCAGCAAGACAGAGTGCTTCTGCGCTTGTGAATCTTCTAGCAGTATAAGCTCCCTCTAAGTTTTTTAAACAGCAGATTTTTAAACAATGCTTCAGCCTTGTGTCAGTACCTTTCCCCAAATAAACAGATCAACACTCCAAACAGGACCCTGCCTTCTAGCTATAACTAACATCCAGTGGCCCCTTAATAATCAGAGTTTTGCCTCCACTACTTGATAGCAAGAAGTACAAACCCCCTTGTACTAGCTTATGTTAAAGGGAATCCATTCACTGTAAGAATATGACAGTAAATCTTATAGGCATTCAGGGGTGGGAAATCAAGTGTGTGAGGGCCAAGGGAGACTTGAACTTAAAAGGAGGAATCCCTAGCACGTGGAGCTGGTTTGCTAGGACTTCGTTTCAGGCTTCAACCCTACAGGACATTGCCAGATCTATAGACCCACAGCCAATCATCTCCATTGCCCAGTATTCCAGTTATATAGCTCTTGGAAGAGATAACTTGACTCAGTACCATGCCTTCCCAACCTGTCTGTTACCTACTCTCTGCTCTGACTCCATCCATGCAGTCTACACTAGAGCTCCCTGAACTTCCAGTTCTCCTAACTGGTCATGTTTTCTTTTGCATGTGGATCTTCATCCATGCTATTTCTTCTGCCTAGAATATTGTTATTCCCTTCTGGCATCTGACCAACTCCTACTTCTTTCAGGTCTCTCAGCTAAGCTGTCACTCCCATCTTAAGCTATCCTTAAAATATTCAACTACCCCTTTCTCCCCACTCCCAGACTATAAAAGGTGTTCCTGCTCTGTGCACCCTGGACTTGCCCATAACAAAGCATATACTGCATTATATAGCAGTTGTCTTTCTCACTAGATTAACTCAGAAATAGTGCTCACCAGTTTATTCCCTGCACTTAATTTTAAAAAAATGAATAAATGAACAAACTGGCTTATTTCAGTCAGTTGTCCACCCTTGCCAAAAATTAGCTGCATTAAAAAGCACAGGAGGAGCCCGGCGTAGTGGCAAGCACCTGTAATCACAGCTACTTGGGAGGTTGAGGCAGAAGAATCTATTGAACCCAGGAGGCAGAGGTTGCAGTGAGCCGAGATTGCATCACTGCCCTCCAGCCTGGGCAACAGAGTGAGACTCCGCCTCAAAAAAAAAAAAAATAAAATAAAATAAATAAAATAAAAGCGTAGGAGGGCAGCTGCTACAAATAACTCCCTCAACTCTTCAGCTGTGGGTCAGGGTAGATTCATCTAGAGGAGTATGGGTGGGAAACAAGGGCTGGCATCTGTAAGACAGTTTTAACAGCATATATTAAAGCTCATTTAGTAGTATTTGAATCTGTTTTGACAAAGAGAAGGATTGGAATAAATCAAATATTAGCTAAAACTGTATATTCAGAGTCTTAATATTGTGATTAAGATTAAGGGTAAAATTCTGGAGATATTGTCATTAGGAGGCTCTCCACTTTGACTGTGGATGTTTCTTTGAAAAGTGTGCCAGGGCGCCAGAGGGGAGCATTACACTTTAGAGCAGTTGTTCTTAACCCTGGCTGCACATTGGAACTACCTAGTGACATCAGTGGTGGTGGTGTGTGTTGAAAAATATTGATACTAGTGCCTGGGTACTGATTTAATTGGTCTGGAGTAATGTCTGAGCATCAGCAGTTTTAAAAGCTTCCCAGGTGTTTCTAATCTGCAGCTTAGGTGGAAAACCAGTGCTTTACTCTTGCTTTCCAGAGTGTGGTTCTCAAACCATTATCATTTATATCACATAGAAATGCAGAACCTCAGGCCTCCCCCTCAGATCTCCTGAATCAGAACCTACATTTTAACAAGATTCCCAGAAGATATGTACATGTGTAAAGTATTAAAGTTGGAGAACAGCCGGATGCAGTGGCTCACGCCTGTAATTCCAGCACTTTGGGAGGCTGAGGCGGCAGATCACCTGAGGTCAGGAGTTCGAGACCAGCCTGGCCAACATGGCGAAACCCCATCTCTGCCAAAAATACAAAAATTAGCCAGGTGTGGTGGCGGGTGCCTGTAATCCCAGCTACTTGGGAGGCGGAGGCAGGAGAATTGCTTGAACCCAGGAGGTGGGGGTTGCAGTGAGCCAAGATCGTGCCATTGCACTGCAGCCTGGGCGACAGAGTGAGACTCCATCTCATTAAAAAAAAAAAAAAAAGTTGGAGAACACTGCTTTACACTATGACTTGCACAGAACTATTCTATCCTGAACTGCTGCAATTTTTTTTCTTTTTTGAGAAAAAAATGAATAAATAAACTGGCTTATTTCAGTCAAACTGGCGCAATCTCGGCTCACTACAACCTCCGCCTCCCCAGGCTCAAGTGATCCTCCCACCTCAGTTTCCTGAATAGCCGGGTGCGCCACCACACCTGGCTAATTTTTTGTATTTTTGCTTGAGACGGAGTTTCACCATGTTGCTCAGGCTGGTCTAGAACTCCTGAGCTCAAGCAATCTTCCCCCCTTGGCCTCCCAAAGTGCTGGGATTACAAGCATGAGCCACCATGCCAGGCCTGCAATTCTTAACAGTGATTCATTTACAAAATTACATCAAGACATACTGTTTTTGCTTCTTTCTTTACAAACATATGTAAGGTTAGCATACAAACAGCACAAACCTCCTGGATGTGCAGGAGTCAGGGAGCCCAGCCCAGGTTCCCTTAAGGCTGGCACCCGAGATGCATGATTTTTATTTGTATTCTGCTTCAAACCCTGGGTCTGCTAGAGCTCTTTGCATTATGTCTCTTGGTCCTTCAGGAAATGAAACCTTTTCCTGACTTGTTCCTTAGGAATAACCTCCAAGTTCAAGCTAAACTACACCTCAGGCGGCTTGCTGATATCTTGGATTAGCTATGGCTTCCCCTTGTCCCTAGGTATTCACTGTGCTTCTCCCGATCCTGTCTTGGAGAGCTGATTTTCAGCCAGAAGACACCTCATGGCCACTCTGGTTATTAAAATATTCTAGTAATTCTGTACTGACTGGCAAAGTGCGTGTCCTGAGCGGCCCAAGTGTCCAAGTCCCTTCCTAAGGACCTGACTACCACGTTGCCACTGCCCAGCACCTGGAGGTCTCACATCTGGCCCTGCTAAGAACCTCAGGACCTTGCAACAGGATTCTGGTCACTGTCTAATTGGTCAACGTATGTGTACCTCCTCTGCTGCCTTGATGAAATCAAGGTTTCTTGTCAGTTTCCTTCATTCTTCCTTTTCTGTTGTAGGTTACACTTTACTGTTATGACTTTTCTCTTCTACATACCTGTGTGCCACAGATCTATGAGAGATCTAATATATCCCATCTGTTCTTAAAGTGTTGTCTCCAGAACAGCAGCAGCAGCAGCAGCATCACCTTGAACTTGTTCAAATTCTCCAGCCCAACCCAGTGCCACTGAATCAGAAACTCTGAGGTCCAGCAATCTGTTTGACAGGCCCAGGCACTCTGATGCATGCTAAAGTAAAAGAACCTGTGATTTATCACCTTACAAAGCCCTCTATCAAATATGCAACTTGTAATTCATGTTGTATACATTACTACTGAGTCAGTCACCAATATTTCGTATGATATACAAAAGTCTTAAGACTTGCCAGATTTAAGTGGTGGTGATTCCACTTTGGGAAGTGTAGGGGATGGTAAGATCAATATAGTTTAAAAAATGAGTCTCCATAAGGGAGAATATTGCTAGGTGTGGTAGAGACCAATTTTAATTTTAAAGATATACCTTTGAACTAGTTCAGCTGATTGAAAGTTAATCTGATGTGAGTGAGAACTGCTAATACTCAGTATAAAAAGAGCTTGATATTTCTTGAAATTAGGATGATGATATTCTGTCAGTGGTAGCTTGACTGGTTTCCGTGGGGAGACATTTCTGAAGGGAAACTAATTCTTAAGGAATATCTGCTGTGTGCCAAGCATTATTAGAAGCACTGTGCTGTGCTTCTCATAATTCACCTGCTGTGAATAGATTCACCTGCTGTGTCAATCCTCAGAACACTGAGACAGATGTACCCCCATTTCACTTAAAATTGTTGATTTTATGCGTTTCCTCAGAAAAATCACTGAAGTTTTAGAGCCAGAAGAAAGCTAGCAACTCAACTTCTGTTATTTTTACAAATGGGGAGTGAAAGGTTAAGTGATTTGACCATCACATTGCTGGACAGGTGGTTCTCAAACAAATAATGCTTCATTTAAAATATGTATAAAAACTCAGGGTCTGGAATCCTGAGGTTGCCAGATTATCCATTCCTTAACAAATAACCGGCACTGTTTGCAGTAGGGGCAAACAAATTCCTTGGATATAATTTTAAATATTTACCTCAAATCTCCCCATATAAGAAAAATGTTTAGATATGCCCTCCCTTATTCACACGGCCTAGTATAAGATACAGCGTATGTACTTGACTTTGCCATATCAGCAGTTAGGGCAAGTTTAGACATATAACTTAGCATTTTGTGTAAATCATCAGAAGGCCTTTATTGTCCTATTTGTAGATGTGGAAAAATCTAGAATCCCTTCTGTTTAATTAGTGTATTTCAGTTTGGTTAAATCAAAGTCTTACATGTGGAGTTCATTGGAGTAAACTTTTGAGTCCTTCTAACAATCAGTTTCTTCAACTATGAGGTTAAACATACAAATCATTCTAGCACAGAAGTATCAGCGTGTATGCTTTTAAGTGCTGGTGATAAGAACCACTGCATAGATCTGTGGTTGAGGTTTCCACAGCCCAGAAGTGGAAAGTTAGAGTGAACAAAGGGACCATGAACTCGCCATCCTTGAGAAGACTGGCAGAGTTCTACCTTTCTATTGCTGCTGACAAAGGGAGCTGGAATCAGTTTCTTACACCCACACAAATATCCCAGTTCTTTCACAACATCAGATAAAATGCCTAATGCCATTAATATATAGGTTCATCACCAGTAAGAACTGCCCTGCTGTTTGTTATTACATGAGTAACGCTTGTCATGTGTTTTAACCAGGCTCCTTGCAAAGAATCAGTTTTCATTCACCAATTGTTTTGAATCCTGGTGGCAAGCCCAGCTCCCTTTTGTCTGAGATGTCCCCAGTATGACCTGAGGAACCTGGGCAAAGGCCCAGCGAGAGGGTCTGGAAGCTCTAGACAAATCACCTGAGTTCTCAGACTGCCCAGAAGTCTGCGAGTACAGGAAGAGGGAGACTCTCCTCAGGGATTCCCAAATCTGGCTATCAAAGTCATTGGAGAGCTTTCAAAAAGTCCAAGCTCTGAGGCTACACCCTGAAGGTTACACATTAGTAATTTATTATTAAATTTATCGAGTGCTTACAGCAGACCAGGTCTCTTATAGGTTCTTTATAGAAATTATTGATTCATGGAACCCTCACAGCAATCCTATGTGGTAGGTACCACTGTTTCTCAGATGAAGGAATTGAGGCACAGAAAAGTTCTTGCCTGAGTTTGTGCAGCTAGGGAATGGCAGAGCCAGGATTCTGGCCCTAGAACACACATTCTTAACACTATGTTGCTCTGGGTCAGTTGAGAATGTAACAGGCGGTCTGCTTCCTCCCATCCACCTCAGGTCTTAGCATAAAGCATATGTCATATAGCAATAAAGCTGTCATTAAAAGAAAAAGCAAATGCCAGTTGTCAGGAGTTAGGGATGGCAGAGGGCAGGGGAGTGGGTGTGACTGTAAAGGGGTACTGGAAGGGGGTCTTTGAGGTGCTGGAAAGGTTCTATATTTTCTCTATAGTGTTGGTTACATGAATATACTCATGATAAAATGGCATCACACACATTGTACCAATGTCAGCTGCCTGGTTTGATATTGTACTACCGTTTTGTAAGCGTAGCCACTGGGGAAAATGGGTGAAAGGTACACAGGACTGCTCTGTACTATTTTTGCAACTTCCTGTGAATCTATATTTCAAAATAAAAAGTTAAAAAAGCCTACGCCTACTTTTGGCAAGCCACATATCCATTAGAAGCCTGCCTCTTTAAGACTGATGTAAATAGAGATTGTTCTTGGAAGACAAACCTCATTCTGCTTAGGGTAAGAAAAGCACTCTCAGCCGGGTGCGGTGGCTCACGCCTTTGTAATCCCAGCACTTTGGGAGGCCGAGGCGGGCGGATCACGAGGTCACAAGATCGGGACCATCCTGGCTAACATGGTGAAATCCCGTCTCTACTAAAAATACAAAAAATTAGCCAGGCGTGGTGGCGGGCGCCTGTAGTCCCAGCTACTCGGGAGGCTGAGGCAGGAGAATGGCATGAATCGGGGAGGCAGAGCTTGCAGTGAGCCGAGATTGTGCCACTGCACTCCAGCCTGGGCGACAGAGTGAGATTCCGTCTCAAAAAAAAAAAAAAAAAAAATAGAAAAGCACTCAGTCTGGGCAGAGCAGGGGCACAGGGTAGTGGCGGTAACAGGAGCTGAGCAAGGTCACCAATAGCAGAGTCAAGCACTCTGCTGACTACATTACACCATGGGGACTGGAACCAGTTCCTTATGTCTTGCAGTGATTCCCAGATGACTAGTGCCCAGCTGTCTAAATGGGAACCCTGGGGAAAGGGCTAAATGAACACAGAATCTGTGCCCCACGCCTGGGAACCCTGAGGAAAGAACC
Source organism: Pan paniscus (assembly GCF_029289425.2). Taxonomy (NCBI): domain Eukaryota; kingdom Metazoa; phylum Chordata; class Mammalia; order Primates; family Hominidae; genus Pan; species Pan paniscus. The sequence goes on from NC_073254.2 coordinate 129,400,154, forward strand.
AAATGAACACAGAATCTCTGCCCCACGCCTGGGAACTCTGCCTCAGTAGGTCAAGGACAAGGTCTGTTAGGTTACATTTTAAAAGCTCCCCAGGTGATATGAGCTTGAGAACTTTAGATTACAGAGTAGTGATAAAGCTGAATCTCCAATAACATCACATGAGTCAGCCACCACGGACACTGTAAAACAAGCCCTTGGTTTTCATAGGGTTGGTATGGCTCAGAGAGAGAAGGATGATGTTCATGTCATATATGAAAACATCCAAAGTGTAGATACTCTTTCTGAATGCTGGTATAAACAATGAAATATTACAATGAATTGCTTTTTCTTCTGCATCATTCCTATTTGGTTACTTACCAAGCTTCTTCTAGGAGTACATGTAGTTACAAACAAGAACATAATTCTATTACAAATGTCTTAGGCTATCAGGTGTGTTGCTAAATTAAGAATTTTTTGTCCACAAGTAACAAAATTCTCAACCAACAGTAACATAAACAACACAACACAGGGCTCTGTTAGTCTCCTATACTAAGAAGTCCAGAGTAGGTGGTTGCTGGTATTGGTCCCGCAGCTCAAGAGACTGGGGCTGACAGCTCTGCAGTACTTGGCCTTTTCTTTTTTTGTAAGACAGAGTCTCTCTCTGTCGCCAGGCTGGAGTGCAGTGGCGGCATCTCGGCTCACTGCAACCTCCGCCTCCCGGGTTCAAGAGATTCTTCTGCCTCAGCTTCCCAAGTAGCTGGGACTACAAGTGCATGCCACCATGCCCAGCTAATTTTTGTAGTTTTAGTAGGGACAGGGTTTCACCATGTTGGCCAGGATGGTCTCAATCTCTTGATCTTGTGATCCACCTGCCTCGGCCTCCCAAGTGCTGGGATTACAGGCGTGAGCTACCACACCTGGCCTCAGCCTTTTCTTTATGGCCACAAGATGACAGCTGTAGCTCCAGCCTCTCCACATTCCAGACTGGATGAAGGGGAAGGGGCAAGACCACTGGCGTTCTATTCCTGTCCCACTGGCCAGAACCATCTCTCATGGCCACCCGTGGCTGCAAAGGAGTCTAGGAAATTGAGTACCACCCTTTCACAGTCTCTATGACAGAGACAGGAAAGGAAGATGGGGAGGGATTGGGTGTAGATGAGGCAACCTACAGTGTCTGCCACGGCTTTCAAATTACAACTTATCAAGTACTTTTTAATTAAATCCACAAACAGCTGATCAGATACAAAGTAATAAATTATCACAGAAAATATTGATATGAAAATCAAGCATAAGGATCTCCACTGTCAGTAATTCTACACATATGTATTGGTCTTTCATTCTGTGTTGGAACTAATTCTAGTTGTTTAAGCACTTCTGTTCCTTCAATCAATTGCCTACATAGGAGAAAAAAATGGAAAATTTAGTCAGTCATAAGTTTTCATATTTAGCTTAACATTCCGAAATGGGGTCCTACCCAGCTATAGCTAAGACTATTTCCTACAAATTGAATGAACATCAGCTCTAAGTATCCTAAACCTCTCTGGATGTGTGCACTTTACCACACCTGCAGTATCCAGGGCCATCATTCAGGCAGCTGGCCTCCTGCCGCAGCTCTAAGCTGGCTTCCTCCATCTGCTTGGCACCCTCCCCTCTGTTCTTCTCCCTGCAGTCAGGGTGATTTTTTTTTTTTTTTTGAGACAGGATCTCACTCTGTTGCCCAGGCTGGAGTGCTGTGGCATGATCTTAGCTCACTACAGCCTTGACCTCCTGGCTTAAGTGATCCTCCTGCCTCAGCCTCCTGAGTAGCCAGTGCTTACAGGTGTGTGCCACTAGGCCTGGCCAATATTTTTGTTTATTTATTTTTGTACAGATAGGATCTTGCTATGTTGCCCAGGCTGGTCTTGAACTCCTGGCCTCAAGCAGTCCTCCCATTTTGGCCTCCCAAAGTGCTGGGATTATAAGTGTGAGCCACCACACCTGGCCAGCATGGTCTTTTAGAAATAGCAATCTGCTTTCATTTCCTTGCTCAAAACACGACAGTAATTTCCCATTATCCTTAGGATGAAGACTATAAGTCCCTGCCATTGCCTACCAGGGCCTGCACAGTCTATCTCCCACGGCCTCTCGGGGAGGTCGGGCCACATGCTTCCTCTTGCTCTCTGCTACAGCCAGACTGGCTTTCAGTACCTCAAGAGCTCCACACTCCCTTCTTCCACAGCTCCTGCATTACTCCCCCACCCCTACCCTTTGGCATGGTCACCTCCTGGTCTTCCTTCAGACCTCAGCCCAGTCATCACCTCCTTGGGGGAAGTTTCCCAGGCCACCTTGCTTATATTAAGTTCTCTGTCGCTCCTTTAGAGAAGTTCCCAGGGTTGAAACCTTACATTTATTTGTATGCTTCTTTGATTGATTTCTAATTCTCCCATGATGGTAGGGATCATGTTTGTGCTCAGGCTCAGTGCCTAGCATAATGCCTGGCACTACCAGGCACCTGACAACATCCACTGAGTGATGAATAAAAGACAGCTCAAAGCCATGCTAGTTTTGACTGGATGTGGTGACTCATGCCTGTAATCCCAGCACTTTGGGAGGGCAAGGCAGCTGGATTGCCTGAGCACAGCAGTTTGAGACTAGCCTGGGGACAACCTGGTGAAACCCTGTCTCTAATAAAATACCAAAAATTAACTGGGCTTGGTGGTGCACACCTGTAATCCCAGCTGCTCAGGAGGCTGAGGCAGGAGAATTGCTTCAACCCAGGAGGTGGAGGTTGCAGTGAGCTGAGTTTGCACCACTGCACTCAGCCTGGGCCATAGAGCGAGACTTATCTCAAGAAAAAAAAAAAAAAAAAAAAAAAAAGCCATGCTAGTTTAGATCTCTGTAGACAATTGCTGGCCATGAGCTAGAACTTCCTGGGGAGTGGAGCTAGACTTCTGATGGTTCTTTCAATTAAAAAAGGGCAGAGAGACAGGCCAAGACATAGGACTGGTGCCCTCTGTCAGTGCTTGGGCTTGGACAGTGGCTGAGGGGAAGGGTGCAACTTCCATCTCATGAGCCTTTATAGGAGCATGGTCAGTGCCGACACCAAGTGTACTCTAGCCCTCTCTTTGCCTTTGGGCTCTATTTTTGCCATCCCAATAAAAAACCACGACACAGGACAACATTCTGAGGATGAAGGGCAGAGGATAAATAGATTCATTTCTGTCCAAAGAGAGTATGAAGCCTGTTCTCCAACAAGACAAGATAAGCAAAGGCACAGGGACTATTCTTGGAGTGATGGTACTATGGTCTAGTTGCAGCTTGGCTGCCAGTCTACAAATTGTTTCCAAATTACATTTCCAGCTCTGACTCAGCTTGAATATCCACCTCCTGGGATGCCACCAACTGGCTATCCTATAGGTATCCTAATATGAAACTTGTCCAACTTGAACTCATGATTTTCTCTCCCAAATCCTCCTCCTTATATTCTCTGTCTTGGTGAATGGTACCACCCCTCCAACCAGTTCCCAAATCCTAGGAGTTACTCTAGACCTGCACTGCCCAATATGGATGCCACTAGCTACATATCGCTATTTAAACTTAATTATAGGCTGGGAGTTGCAGTGGCTCACACCTGTAATCCCAGCACTTTAGGAGGCTGAGGCGGGTGGATCACTTGAGGTCAGGAGTTCAAGACTAGCTTGGCCAACATGGGGAAACCCCATCTCTACTAAAAATACAAAAATTAGCTGGGCATGGTGGTGCATGCCTATAATCCCAGCTACTTGGGTGGTGGAGGCATGAGAATTGCTTAAACCCGGGAGGCAGAGGTTGCAGTGAGCTGAGATCGCACCACTGCACTCCAGCCTGGGTGACAGAGTGAGACCCTGTCTCAAAAAAAAAACAACCCTTAATTAGAATTAAATATAGTTCCTTAGTCACACCAGCCACATTTCAAGTGCCCAGTGGCCACATGTGGCCAGTGGCTGTCATACTGGGCCGTGCAGAATACAGGACATTTCCATCGTCACAGAGAGTTCTACTGGACAGTGCTGGCCTGGACTCCTCTCAGGCCCTCACCCTCGACTCTAACTTCTTTTTTTTTTTTTTTTTTTTTTTTTTGAGACAGTCTTACTCTGTCGCCAGGCTGGAGTGCAGTGGCGCAATCTCGGCTCACTGCAACCTCCGCCTCCCAGGTTCAAGCAATTCTCCTGCCTCAGCCTCCCGAGCAGCCGGGATTACAGGCATCTGCCACCATGCGTGGCTAACTTTTTGTATTTTTAGTAGAGACGGGGTTTCACCATGTTGGCCAGGATGGTCTCCATCTCTTTTTTTTTTTTTTTTTTTCCTGAGACGGAGTCTCACCCTGTCACCAAGTCTGGAGTGCAGTGGTGCGATCTCGGCTCACTGCAAGCTCCGCCTCCCGGGTTGACACCATTCTGCCTCAGTCTCCCAAGTAGCTGGGCCTACAGGCGCCTGCCACCACGCCCGGCTAATTTTTTGTATTTTTTTTAGTAGAGATGAGGTTTCACCGTGTTAGCCAGGATGGTCTCGATCGCTTGACCTCGTGATCGGCCCACCTCGGACTCCCAAAGTGCTTCTCTACTCTAACTTCTCAATGTCTTGAGTTTGTCCACTTATCACCTGCTCATCTGTACTGCTGATGCTTTAGAGCAGGACTTCATTTATGGCCTGTTATAACCATAGCTTCTTAAGTGGTCTTGCTACTTCCTTTTCATTCTTTGCCAATTCATTCCTCACTTCTGCTAAAGAGATTTTTTCTTCAAAATGAGAAGCTGGTTATGTCGCTCACAATGTAAAATTCTCCCATGGCCCCCATCACCTTTGCGTGAGGTTCCTGCTCAGCAGCATGGCACCCGCAGTCCATTGGGAGTTGGACCCTTGCTGACCCTCTTATCCGGCCTCCACCCTTTCCATTCTCCCCTAAGTACCAAGCTCTGCCCAGAACAGATGACTTGTAGATAAGATGCTCTCTTACTCCTCAGGGCCTCTCTGCGAAACCTCTTCACTCTTCCTAAAACTGATTTGACTCATTGTGATTTCTAGCTTCTCTATCTGGCTAACTTCTACGTGACATTTCACTCCTCAGCTCACCTTCTCATGAAACTTTCCATGACCCCCTCCCACCTTACAAGTCTCTTAAAATGAAATAATTTGCCCTCCCCCAAACCCCTTCTACAATGGGTGCACGTGAATGGAGAGCTTACAGGCTTGTTTTGTGATATTCTTTCCCTATGAGCCCACTGGGCCAGCCATGCTCTGTGGATTGCTACAGTCTTTCCTGAAGGACATTCCCAGTGTCATCCATCTGAGAGAGCAGCAGGTTCATGTACCTGAAACTGGGCTTGGAAGGAGTGCCTGTCTCGGATCAGAGAGGAATATTCTTTATCTCTCTGGACCTTGCTAACCATGTCTGGGCTTCCAAAAGCTCAGACACACCTGGGGATACTGAGAGATGATAGGGAAGAGGCAGCCCTACAACTGGGAAGGAAGGTATCCCTGAAGGAGTTCTATTTCATTAGTTTAACTAGATTATCTAGTTGCCTATTATGTTTTACCTTTCTGCTTCTCCCTTAGCACTCTGTAAGGTCTTATTTAAATATTCCAGCCCAGCCCCAACTGTGATTTGGAGACTTTGTTTTTAATTTGGAGATTTAAGGAATACACTGAGATCATACTTGAGGCAGAATAGCAGAATAGAAGGAGGGCAGTGCCTCCCTGAGGACAGAGTGGTGATAACAAAAATTAGAGATTTCTCCAAGAGGAAGGTGGATCATAGAGAACAGGAACCATCAAAAGGAGACCAAGTGCTCTCCACTCCATTGCCGCCCTGTAAGGCTCTGTGTTCGCTTTGGTGAAGGGAGTTGGAGGGTGTTTTCTTACCCATCTCCCAATGCACCCTGTACACAGTTTGCATGGCCCATGTCTCACTGTCACATAGCTATTGGCTATTTGACCTTGTTTTCATAACATACTCTAAGCTCGCTGAAGAGCAGGGATTGTACCTTGTTGCTCTTTTTCCCCAGCACTGAGTACCATGAATGGCATACTGCAGGTGCCTAAAGAAATTCTGCTTGAATGAGTTGGGAAAACAGCAGAAGTGAAGGCTGAACAAAGGATGTGGGGCCAGAGGACCTGGAATGCCACTCTAGACTTCAGGCTGTGCAGATGTGGAGGTGGTAATGGAGGCACTAAATGTTTTAAAGTAGTCATGTTTGTGTTTGAGAAAGGTACCTTTAGCTGAGATATAAAGGATCACCAGGAAGTTGGTAGAGGACAGAGACTGTCAGCAACATGACAGAGATTTAAATGGTCCAAGAAATGTTATTTGGATTTAAATGATTCAAGAAATGTTATTTGGATTTAAAACTTTTTTTTTTTTTTTTGAAATGGTGTCTCACCCTGTCGTCAGACTGGAGTGCAGTGGTGCGATCTCGGCTCACTGCAACCTCCCCCTGCTGGGTTCAAGCAATTCTCCTGCCTCAGCCTCCTGAGTAGCTGGGACTACAGGTGTGTGCCACCATGCCCAGCTAATTTTTGTATTTTTAGGAGAGATGGGGTTTCACCATGTTGGCCAGGATGGTCTTGAACTCCTGACCTCATGATCTACCCGCCTTGGCCTCCCAAAGTGCTGGGATTACAGGCGTGAGCCACCGCGTCCAGCCTTAAAACTAATTTAATAATGCATTTTCGAAATCAGAATACAATTTATTGGGGACCAGGGAAAACTTAAGACAAGTCATTGTTTTACATTATGCATCTATTAATGTAATGTTATCTCTTTAAAGATATCCTATGGATGAAAATACATTTTCTATTTTTTCAACCTGGAAGTATCACAGAAAGCATTACACTAAAGGAATTACTGTGGTTAAAATGAACACTGGCATGACATTCCAGGTGCTGGAGAGTCAATAATTATCCCTATGGAGTGGGTGGAATAAATCTAACAGTTATTCAGAAAAATACAAACACTTTACATTATCTCAGGGAAGAAGAAGTAAGCCCTGCCTCATATTCACTCAGTAATTAAAGAGAGAGATGAAACACTGGAGTGATGAAAAGTATTTCTATCATCCATTTTAGGTCCACATGGCTTTAAGCATCTTGCTAATAATATTCTAATAATAACTATTACCTGTGATGTTTTCATATTTAAAATCGTTCAGTAAAAAAAGTTATATGTAACTTGAATAGTTTTCATCTACCTCTTCATAATGTCCATGGACAATTATTTAAATGACTTCACCTCTTCACTTCTACATATTAGTATATTATTAAGCACTGTGGTATGATTCATAGTAATAAAGAATTGATAATATCCTTAAGGCTGAAGATTGATAGATGGATAGATAGAGACACAGAAAGAACATTATTGTGACTATGCCTAAATGGTTTCTGTTTTTATTTTTTTATTTTGTCTTATATATTTTTTGAGGTAGGGTCTCATTCTGTTGCCCAGGCTGGAGTGCAGTGGCACAATCATGGCTCCCAGGCTCAAGCAATCCTCCCACCGAAACTTCTTCAGTAGCTGGGACTACAGGCACACACCACCACACCCAGCTAATTTTTATTTATTTATTTATTTATTTATTTAAGACAGAGTCTTGCTCTGTCACCCAGGATGGAGTGCAGTGGCACGATCTCGGCTCACTGCAACCTCTGCCTCCTGGGTTCAAGCAATTATCCTGCCTCAGCCTCCCGAGTAGCCGGGACTACAGGTGCATGCCACCACGCCTGGCTAATTTTTTGTATTTTTAGTGGAGATGGGGTTTCGCCATGTTGGCCAGGCTGGTCTGGAACTTCTGTCCTCGAGTGATCTGCCTGCCTCAGCCTCCCAAAGTGCTGGGATTACAGGTGTGAGCCACTGCACCCGGCCTATTTATTTATTTTTGAGACAGAGTCTTGCTGTGTCACCCCGGCTGGAGTGCAGTGGCATGATCTTGGCTCACTGCAACCACCTCCCAGGTTCATGTGATTCTCCTGCCTCAGCCTCCGGAGTGGCTGGAATTACAGGCACATGCCATCATGCCTGACTAATTTTTGTATTTTTAGTAGAGACGGGGTTTTACCATGTTGGGCAGGCTGCTCTGGAACTCCTGGCCTTAAGTAATTCACCTGCCTTGGCCTGCCAAAGGGCTGAGATTACAGGCATGAGCCACCATGCCCAGCCAGATAATTTTTAATCTTTTTGTAGAGATGGGGTCTCGCTATGTTGCCCAGGCTGGTCTTGAACTCCTGGGCTCAAGCAATCTCCCACTTCAGCCTCCAAAAGTGCTGGGATTATATGCCTGAGCCACTGTGTCTGGCCAGTTTCTGTGTTTTTATAGATAGCAAACTTCTTGCAAAATATTTCTTAAATACTTTTGTCTCTATTTGTATTATTTTTGCATTTAAGCCCTATTTTTAGCTACCTATACACTATATACAATACTTATCCAAATATTTTTAAATGACATTTTTACAGGTGTGAATATTATATAAATAGATCTACAATATACATACCCAAAAGCCACGAATTTTCTATCTAGATAAGGAGTTGCTTGCAGTGTGATATAGAATTGTGACCCGTTGCTGTGACGGCCTTTGTTGGCCATTCCAAGTACTCCTCTTTTATTATGAGGAACTGAAAAGTTTTCATCTAGGAAAGACAATAATCAGTAGGTCATTAGCACATTTCTATTATCTCAATTTATTGTAACATATAAGGAACAAATAGAACCCTTGGTAACACTCTCAATCATATTTATCAATGGATTCCAAATTGTAAATATTCTATTTATTTCAAATTATTTTCAAACATGCAAATGGGCTGTTAAAAAAAACCTGTAAAACCTTATTAGAACTATTTGAACATTCAGCTTTAGTTTGTCTTTACCATAAACAAGTGTGCTAAGAAAATTAATAATGTACAAGGAAATATATACAGTATTCTAATCAAGAATAAAGGTCAGCAAACTTTCTCGTGCTGTTTTGGTATTTCTTTCAAACTACCACCATACTCATTAAAAACACCTCCTCTGAGAAGTCTTTTGTGGACCTGACCTTTCCCCCGAACCCCCCAAGCATCTTACACATCGTTCTTGGACAGTCCTTATAACACTCGATGTAATTATTGGTTTACATGGCATTTCTTCTCTAGTAGGTGAAGGCAGGAACCTTGTCTCCTCATGGCTTTAGCTCCAGGCTTCTCAGCACATTAATTGGCATAAATGTGGCCCTAAATGTTTGGGCAGATTTCCATTCCATGTACTTTCCCATTCCATGTAGTTTAAAAATGTTGATGATGAAAGGAAATTAATTGTTTATTTTTAGTAATCTTCAAATAAAAATTTTTTTTTTGTTTTTTGAGAGGGAGTCTCGCTCTGTCGCCCAGGCTGGAGTGCAGTGGTGCGATCTCAGCTCACTGCAAGCTCTGCCTCCTGGGTTCACGCCATTCTCCTGCCTCAGCCTCCCGAGTAGCTGGGACTACAGGCGCCCGCCACCATGCCCGGCTAATTTTTTTTTTTTTTTTTTTTTGTATTTTTAGTAGAGACGGGGTTTCACTGTGTTGGCCAGGATGGTCTCGATCTCCTGACCTCATGATCCGCCTGCCTCGGCCTCCCAAACTGCTGGGATTACAGGCGTAAGCCACCGTGCCTGGCCAATCTTCAAATAAATTTTAATCTGAAACCTTATTTGGATTGACCAAGATTTTGTGGAAAGCAATAGCTTTTTTAGTGTAAGATTTAGAAGTAAAAAGAGTTGTATGGTGATTATTAGGCTACCAATTTGAAGAGGTACCATTCCCAGCTTTGCCTCCAAGTTCAAATACACAGAAGGAAATAATGGATGAGAAATTCAGTGAAATTTTTCATTCAATAACTTCATAAATTTCTGAGAATAACTGAGAAATATGAATATTAACTGTCTATAAGATTTTATTAAACTGCAACTGCTGTTATTAAGTTTCAAAACTAAGCAAACTAAGTGATTAAGCCATATCTGGGTAGTTACTTTCAGCCTGGTAAGTTGAAAACTGAATAAAGACCCCTGAAACCTTATGAAATGCTGATGAGGCATGTTTGTACAAATGAGTCTATATAATTACGCTGATGCTCCTTATTCATTTCAGTGAAATAAAGAAAAAAACTCATTAATTTCACAGAAAATTGCATGAAATGGAAATCTGCCCACAGCAAAGACTCAGAGAGTTTTTTTTTTTTTTTTTTTTTTTTGTGAGATGGAGTCTCGCTCTGTTGCCCAAGCTGGAGTGCAGTGGTGCAGTCTCGGTTCACTGCAAGCTGCGCCTCCCGGGTTCATGCCATTCTCCTGCCTCAGCCTCCCTTAGTAGCTGGAACTACAGGCGCCCACCACCACGCCTGGCTAATTTTTTGTATTTTTAGTGGAAACGGGGTTTCACCGTGTTTGCCAGGATGGTCTCTATCTCGTGACCTCGTGATCTACCCGCCTCGGCCTCCCAAAGTGCTGGGATTACAGGCGTGAGCCACCGCGCCCGGCCCAGATTCAGAGAGTTTTAACAGAATGGTATTTGTCATTGCTTTTATATATTCTGATTTATTTTTCTTAAATTCTTTAAAAATTGGGAAAGAAAATTGATAAGAGTTGTAACATTTTTATAAAAAATTCTGTGATTGTGGGATAATTTTAAAGCAGTTAATCATAATACCTATCAAAGAAACTGCTACCTATGTGAAAACCCATGTATAAAACAGTGCAAAAAGTGCCTAGAGCAGCCAGGCACAGTGCCTCATGCCTGTAATCCCAGCACTTTGGGAGGCCAAGGTGGGTGGGTCGCTTGAGGCCAGGAGTTCGAGACCAGTCTGGCCAACATGGCAAAACCCCGTCTCCACTAAAAACACAAAAATTAGCTGGGTGTGGTGGTACATGCCTGTAATCCCAGCCACTTAGGAGGCTTAGGCACAAGAATCGCTTGAACCCAGGAGGCGGAGGTTGCAGTGAACTGAGATTGCGCCAATGCACTCCAGCCTGGATGACAGAGAAAGACTCGGTCTCAAGAAAAAAAAAAAAAGTGCCTAGAGCCCTCTCATCTCCTGAACACATTTATTTAACAGCATGGAAATCCTTAGAGACAATTTGAGAACCATTGCTATAAAGGGACAGAATAAATTATATTTTTAAAAGGTGCAGGTAGTCCCTGACTTAGAAACTTAAAAATGTATGGACCTGAAAAAAAGTGTGAAAACTAAACCACTATGTGTGGATTCTCTAAGTCCAGAATGTGTATGTGAATCTTAAGAACCCGAGGCTATGCTGCTTCCAGCCAGGCAGTAATGCCAGGGCCTACGGAAATCGCTCAGTGGTCATGCCGTAACTGGCCTACTTGGCATGATCTTGTATGCATCAAATAAAATGATGTGTAAGAAAGAACCGTTTTAAATATTAACTCTAACTAGCTTTGCAGACATAAAGTATTACAAGACAAGGGTAATTTACGTGTTATTTTGTTCTGCCGTGTCTCTCTGACTCACTCTTTAACCGTCTGCTCACCTCGGTATTTCTCGATCTTTCCAACCCCTCTGCTTTCCTTCTGCCTCTTTACACTTCTTTTCAAGCTTCCATAAAGCTCTAAAATTAAAGAGCTATAATTTAAATTTAAATTAAATTAAATTTTTTTAGAGAAGGCATCTTGCTAGTTGTTCAGACTAGTCTTGAACTCCTGGGCTCAAGGCCTCCTGCCTCAACCTCCTGAGTAGCTGGGACTACAGGTGTGTGCTACCACACCTGGCTAGCTCTAATTTTTTTTTTAAAAATTATTTACCAACATAAAGTTCCCTGATTTTTTTTCTAATAGTAAATTTTTGGTACATTTCATTTAACACTTAAAACATTAAGTTGCTTTATACTTCCATGATATCAAAATGCATCCTTTGGCAGTAAACAGCACTGCTGAAGGGGGCTGAGCCTCTTTAGGTTTAAACAGAGTGAAAGCCCCCATAGAGGAATTTCTGTCCTCTTTGTTTGGTGAGGAGTGAGGCCACTGGTCAGTAAATAGGTTTGATTCAAGCCTATTTTCTCCTGAGTGCTTCTGCCAGGGATAAAGTATGTGTGGGAACAACCTACACAGAAACCAATAGCTGAAACTTGCCTAAGTAGAAACAGCCTATTTATTTAGGACTTTAAAAGTTGTGATTCAAAACAAAGCAAAACAGACTTTCCCTAGGTTAAAAAAAAATTAATTCATTTATAAAATAATCTAATTAAATGATACATTACTTATTGCATTATTTTTGTGTTAAGCTTAATAAAAGTGAGTTTTGTGGTTGCAGTTTTTCACAGCCCCAGTTTTAATTCTGCATCTCATGGAAGTAGGAACCCATGAGAGAAATGTGGAGGAAGGACTGGCTGGCTGCTGCATTCACATTCCCAGGCAGGTGAAGGGATGAGGGAGAAAGACCCATGCCTTAGCTGTTCTGAGGACTAGCTGTGCTCTCGCTTTCACAGTTACTCATCTTTCCTTCTGGAACATCTCTTCTTCCCACTTGATTGCTTCCTGGATTTTTTCTAATTTTGTCCTACCAGACCAACCGAATAATAAAAACTTCACTGAATGCACTGGGACTCCATGGGCACAGTGAGGACAGCAAAGATTCTATCTGGAGAGCAGATACTACAACAGTCTAAGGATGGGGTGAGGGATAATCAGCAGAGACTCAGGGGTGTCTAGGAGGTCAGGCAAGGAGATGAGTGAACAGATCAGTCTCCTACTGGACAGGAGGCCCACGTTCCATCTGAGGCTGTGCCTCCGAGCACAAAGCATTTGGGTGCTCTGATAATGGCTGTGGGGTGGAGAGGTACAGTGGATTCTCATCAGGGATTGGGGCCAGGAGAGTCCTTTCTCCATCTGCAACGTGTTGCTGCAGACCCAACTCAAAGCTTCTCTGTGCTGCCGCACCCAACTCTCCAGGCAGCTATTCTTTCTTTTCCCACAGCACTCAGTTCCCTCCTCTCTAACAGCAACTGGCACAGCACCTGTAGTTGATCTGTTTTAACATCTGTCTGCACAAAACCACTACAAGCCTTCCGAGTAGAAACTCGGTTATACCATCTTTGTTGCCACAGGCCCTAGCACCATGTGAGCACCTACTTTGGAGTTTAGTATTTTATGAATGACTAAAGGAATGGTGTCACTTGCATGTTTTCATTTGATAGAGCTGTCTGCAGGAATTCAGAAGGAAAGTAGCTATTACTTTTTCCCTTTCACTTTGGCCATCGATTCAATAAAGATATCTTTTCGGCCGGGCGCAGTGGCTCTCGTCTGTAACTTTGGGAGGCCGAGGTGGGCAGATCACGAGGTCAGGAGTTTGAGACCAGCCTGACCACCATAGTGAAACCCCGTCTCTACTAAAAATACAAAAAAATTAGCTGAGCATGGTGACACACACCTGTAATCCCAGCTGCTCAGGAGGCTGAGGCAGGAGAATCACTTGAACCTGGGAGGTGGAGGTTGCAGTGAGCCGAGATCATGCCATTGCACTCCAGCACGGGTGACAGAGAGACTCCGTCTCAAAAAAGGAAAAAAAAAAAAGATATCTTTTCATAACCTTTTCATTTTATTCAAATATAGACACAAAAAGCCACAGAAAACTAAGGTATAAAGTTATCATAAGGCAAATACCCTTTTAACTACCACTCAGGCCAAGAAAAGAAACTTTGCTGGCTTCTGCCCAAAGTTCCTTGTCAAGACCCTCTCTCACCCAAAAGGAATCATTCCCCCAACTTTTATATAACCATGCACTTAATGTTTCCTTATAGTTTTAACATCCAAATATGCATTCCTAAGCACTATAGTTTAGTCTTTCCCATTTAAAAAAAATTGGTTATGCTTTTAAGCTTCTTTTAATCTGCAGGTTCTTACCTCCATCCCTTTCTTTTCCTTACATTTATCTATTACTAATGAACCTGAGCTGTTTAACCTCGAGAATTTCTCCCAGTCTGGAGTCTGTTGATTGCACACATGGTACAGTCCAGCATGTTGCTCTGTCCTCTGTCTTGTCAGTTCTGCTATAATACTTGTTTTGAAAATGCACATTTGCTTCAACTTGATGGATATATTAGGGAAAGCCTTGTACATTATGGATTTCACCCCCACTTACATTCTTCCACCATGAGAAACACTAGGGAAATGAAAACTGCATTCAGCTACATGGAGCCACATAGGAACACACACACCTCAGATATCTACCAGCTACCCTGGAGCTGTTCTGAGCCTCTCCCACCCACACCTAGGGTTCTGATTGCAGAAAACCCTCCTTCCGCCACTTCAAAATTGCTCAAAAGCTGCAACTCTTTCCATACCCACCTTCATGAACTTCAGGTCTTTTGCAAGGTATGTATGTTTCGTGACCATTTAACATATGTAAAACTGTATTGCTGGGTTTTTTGGGCTACTATCCTGTTTTTTAATGCCATCAAGAAAGTTTTTCTTAAACCTCATTTTCACAATAAACTCAGTGGTTTTTGTTGTACAATGCTGCAAAGTATAGATTTTTTTTGGTTTGTGTTTTGTTTTTTGAGGCAGGGTCTCAGTCTGTCACCTAGGATGGAGTCCATCATGGCTCCATGATCATGATGATCATGGCTCACTGCAGCCTTGGACCTCCCCAGCTCGAGATCCTCCTACCTCAACCTCCCAAGTAGCTAGGACCACAGGTGCATGCCACCACGCCCAGCTAATTTTTTTTTTTTTAAAGAGATGGGATCTCGTTATGTTACCCTGGCTGGTTTTGAACTCCTGGGCTCAAGCAATCCTCCCACTTCAGTCTCCCAAAGTGCTGGGATTACAGGCATGAGCCACCATGTCTGGCCAAAGTGTGGAGATTTTTTAGGAACACATATATCGCATTACAACAGAACTGACTGTATTTCTTGCAAATCGGCAGCTGAGTCCAGAGGCTTAGTCAGACTCATATTCTTTGGTAGTGTGTTCTTTCAACAGAAGCCTCATCATGTCTGGTTGTCTCTGTTTTTGTGAAATTAGCAGATTGATGCAGCAAATGCTTAGATCCATTATTTCACCGGGGGCAGCAAAATGATGACATTCCAATTCTATTATTTCCTTTTCATTTATCAGTGGCAATACTTTTATAAAGAGATGTTTCTCCCCTTACCTACAATTTAGTACAGTTCATATAGGAAAGGTGGTGCTTGATTCTTTCCCTATACTTACCACTTTTCATGATAAATTCATTTTCTAGTATTCCTCCAAAGGTAACCCATTAGCCTTTATTTTATAATATCATTATAAACTCACAGATTTGAAATATTTGTTGGGTTTTGATCAACTGCAATTATTATTGTTTGTGAAGCCCCAATTACTCCATCTTTGGTCAGTGAGACCCTCTTCAAATTGGCTCCTGAGGCCTTTTGACATGAACCCAGTAATCTTTCAGAAAAGAAATCTCCACACTTTGCAGCATCGTACAACAAAGGCCACTTTTGCTATCTAATAGAACATGAGGTTCCAGGCTCATTTTGTAGATTTCCCCCGTGAGATCTGGCATCTGCCATTTCTCCCAGAGACTCTGGTTTCTTTAAGTAAGAAATGACATTTCAAAACAACAATCTAAATTCTAGGACTATGCGTTGCTACTGGGTTGTGGCCGTTGTTTATAGACCTTTTCAGTGGACAGAGCTATATATATACACATTTGATACTTCTTGAGTTTAAAGTCATGTTCAGGACTATGGAATATTCTTTTTTTTTTTTTTTCTTGAGATGGAGTCTCGCTCTTTCGCCCAGGCCGGACTGCAGTGGCGCTATCTCGGCTCACTGCAAGCTCTGCCTCCCGGGTTCACGCCATTCTCCTGCCTCAGCCTCCTGAGTATCTGGGACTACAGGCGCCCGCCACCGCGCCTGGCTAATTTTTTGTATTTTTAGTATAGACGGGGTTTTGCCGTGTTAGCCAGGATGGTCTCGATCTCCTGACCTCGTGATCTGCCCGCCTCGGCCTCTCAAGGTGCTGGGATTACAGGCACCGCGACTGGCCAGGACTATGGAATATTCTTATTAGCCTCGATTATATTTCATCTCTATCTTCTTTCTTCCACATTGAGAATCCTGATTCTCAAGGACAAACAAAATGATGAAATTTTTATATTCCATAATTACTCAATGACTTTATCTCACATTACATATACAACAGTCTCAAAATAACAATACTAATAATACCATCACCAGTGTACTTTACTGAGAATAGTTAAAAATAAAACTTGTATATATTCATTTTCTTCTATTTTTTAAATAGACTTTGTCTCCACTGCCCAAGCATATCATCATACAGCATACTCTCACCCATTGAGATGGGGTCTTGCTATGTTGCCCAGGCTGGTCTCAAGCTTCTGGGCTCAAGCAATTCTCCTGCCTCAGCCTCCCAAGTAGGTGGGACTAAAGGTGCATGCTGCCACACCTGGCGTACTCCTCACTGAATATAATAAATTCACAAATAATAATATGATTAATGCTCACCACCAGTTGTGTGTCAAGGTCTCTCTCATTATTAATATTTGGTTGTGTGAAATTCATTCTACAGGAGATTCTGCAGAAAGGGCTCATGGCAACACTATTCCCTGAAGTCTTGCATGTTGATAAACCTGTGTGCCCTTTATAATTCAACATCAGTTTGACTGGATATAAAATCCTTGCTCACATTTCCTTTGCTTGAGTTCATAAATATATTATTCCATTTTCTTCTGGCATAAAGTGTTGCTGTCAAAGAATATGATAATCTAATTTTCTTTCCCTTATAAATCACTTGCTCTTTTTCCCTAGATGCCCAAATAATTTTTCTTCAATGTCCAATAATGTTAGGAAAATATGTCTTGGTGTTGGTTGTTCTGCTTCAAATTGTCAGGTTCATGGTATGCATTTTCAATAAGTGGTTTCAATTTTTTAGATACTTTTATTTGAGGTATAAACATTTTCACTTGAGATATATAAATATTTCTACTTACGGTATAAACATATGCTTGAGGTATACACAATTGTCAAAATGCATCAAACATCTAAGATATATGCATTTTATTAAAATTTAATAAATACATATTTGATGATCAGTTTGATGCTGTATAACCACCACCTAAAATAAGATATAGAACCTCAAATCCTTTTTATATTTTAGGGAAGTTTTCTTTAATTATAGTCTTAGCATTCATTCTGTTCCCCTGCATTAATTTAATTCCTTAGAGATACGTATCATCTAAATGTTAAATCTCCTCTTTCTTTAATATTTGTCACTTTCCTGTAAATAATTTTTACCTTTCTTTATTTACTTTTGGTTTAAAAAAATTTCCTCCTCCTGAGGGAATACTTCTAAACTCATTTTACAAGGCCAGTATTACCCTGAATACCAAAACCAGACAAAGGCACATCATAAAAAGAAAACTACAGGCCACTACCTCTGATGAATACTGATGCAAAAGTCCTCAACAAAATACTTACAAACCAAATTCAACAATACATTAAAAGGGCCATGCATCATGACCAAGCAGGACTTATCCTTGAGATGCAAGGATGGTTCAATGTATGCAAATCAATCAATGTGATATCGACAAAATGAAGGATAAAAACCATATGATCATTTCAATTAATGCTGAAAAGCATTTGATAAAATTCACATCCCTTCATGATTAAAAACCCTCAAAAGACTGGGTATAGTTCTCCTAGTACTATGTAGCTAGAGCAACCAGACAAGAGAAAGAAATAAAGGGGGTCCAAATTGGAAAGAAAGAGGTCAGGTCAGGTGCGGTGGCTCACGCCTGTAATCCCAGCACTTTGGAAGGCCAAGGCAGGCGGATCACTTGAGGTCAGGAGTTCCAGACAAGCCTGGCCAACATGGTGAAACCCCATCTCTACTAAAAATACAAAAAAATTAGCCAGGCAGGGCGGCAGATGCCTGTAATCCCAGCTACTCAGGAGGCTGAGGCAGGAGAATCACTTGAACCCAGGAGGCAGAGGTTGCAGTGAGCTGAGATCACGCCACTGCACCCCAGCCTGGGCGACAGTGTCGTGAGACTCCATCTCAAAAAAAAAAGAAGAGGTCAAATTATCCTTGTTTATAGATTACATGATCTCATATTTAGAAAAACCTACAGACTCCCCACAAAAGTCTATTAGAACTGATAAATAAATTCAGTAAAGTTGCAAGATACAAAAACATACAAAAATCAATAGCATTTCTATATGCCAACACTGAACAATCTGAAAAAGAAATCTAAAAAGTAACCCCACTTACAAATAAAACTAAATTAATAGGAATTAACCAAAGTGAAAAATCTCTATAATGAAAACTATACAAACACTGATGAAAGAAATTGAAGAGGATGCCCAAAAAATGGAAAGCTATTTCATGTTCATAGGCTAGAAGAATCAATATTATTTAAAATGTCCATACTATCCGAAGCAATCTAGAGTCAATGCAATCTCTATCAAAATACCAATGACAGCCCACTAGCAGGGTGGCCATAGTGCCATCTGCCTCGTGTAGGGCCCGCTTCTCTGACCAGCAGACCCATGGATTACCACCTGATGCAAGCCCCTCCCACTGAGGCAGCCTCGCTGAGCCCATCGCAGCTGAGGTATCCTGGAGAGATCTTCACCCGTGTCCCATGTGGAAGATCAGTTGGCACCATTTCTGCTGGAGCTTTAATATTTTTCTCCTTCCCGATTATAATACTTATTTTCTGTAGCTTTAGCCAAGCTCCTGGGAAACACCTCTTTTGTCCTTGTTGGGTGTAGAGGCCATGCTAAGGCCCAACGGAACACCATGTTGTCACTGTTCATCCTGTTTGCTCTCCTAATCACCTTGGTCCAGTATGGGTGGGAACACAACTCTATAATAAATATTTCGACAAGTATTGCATCAGGGAATCATCTTCATGGCTGCTGGATTGTCATGAACATTCCCAGGATAGAGAGTTCTGTCTTCTGGCTTACCTAAGAAACCTCACTACCATCCCCGCTGACCTCCTAAAATAGTGATCTTCAAATCCCAAACTCCTACTTGTTGAATGGAACTCTCCCCCACTTAACGGATTCCACTTGAACCCCCTGCCAACATTACCTGGACCTGGGAAATTGGGTATCTATATCTCTAGCGCACTAATGATTCTATCTTTTGCATTCACTGTTGTGTTCATGACACAAGAGTGGAAGCCTCCCTGTGATGCTCTGATTCAACTTTAGTTGCCACATTCCCAAGGCCACAGCAAGGTAAATGGGATTCTACTTGTAAGTGAGGAGACCACATATGGTGCCTTCTGGATCAGAACATATAAGGGAAAAACAACTGCCTAGTCTGGGAAGGTGGGAGTACTGCCCCCTTCCAGAAAACAAAGGGTGTCCCGCCACCCCCATCGGAACAGGGGAAAAATATCTCTCTAGACACAATTTCACAGTAAAGCATAAATACCACATCCCATAGGGCTTCTGTTTGTGCCCCAACCGGCTCATTTTTGTTTGTGGCATGAATGGGAAGAAGTTACAACCTGAACTGCTCCCAACTCCCTAGGAAGTCACCTTTTCCCTTAGGAGTAGCTTTCCCTTGTATATCAAAAACTTGGAACAGAGGTGAATGTATGCTGGCCACTCTTGCCCCTCCAGGAGTCACTGTCTATAACCGCATAACACCCAAGAATACCAGAAGTAAGTAAGTAATAGGAGTAATTCTGGCAGGAATTGGCAGTGATAGGACTAGCAGCACCCCGGGGCAGCTTTGCCTACCATGAGTCAACTCTAATGAACTTGACTCAATCCCTAGAATCCTTAGCCACCAACACAGGTCAGGCGTTAAAGGGAATTCAAGAGTCCTTAGGCTCTTTGGCAAATGCAGTTCTCATTAACAGACTAGCATTGGATTATTTACTAGCTGAACACGGTGGAGTCTGTGTAGTTATTAATAAAACCTGCTGCACATATTTTAACAACTCTAGGCAAGTTGAGATTAACATTCAAAAGATCTATGAACAAGCTACCTGGTTACACAGATATAACCAGGGCACTGACCCCAACTATAGCTGGTCAGTTATCAAGTGCTTTCCCAAGTCTCACCTGGTTTTTACCTCTCATAGAACCTTGGATAGTTATCTTCTTGTTTCTAATTTTTGGCCCTTACTTATTTAACCTCTTAGTAAAAGTTTGTGTTTTCTAGATTACAACAGTTCCAGGTAAAAAACAATGCTGGCACAAGGCTTCCAACCTATCCCATCTACTGACCTGGAGAATGAAAGTGTCCTGCCTGTGGGCCCGTTACAACAGGTATCCAGAGATTTTTTTACTCCTCCAGTGCTAGGCAGGGCCTATGGCCATGAGCTCAGCAGCAAGCAGTTACAGAAGACTGGCCTTCACCCTTCTGCAGCCCTCTTAATATTAAGGAGGAGGATCTAATTTCTGAGGGGAAAATGAGGTAGGAGGCAGGACTTGACTCCAGAGGTGGGGCTCAGATTGAGGACTCCAGAGGTGGGGATCAGATTGAGGACTAGCTAAAATAGGGCCAGGGCGAAAGCACCTTTCAATCAGACCTGTCCATCAATGTGCCATGTCAATCTACTGTTGCCGAGGCAACACCTGGGAGTTACTGGCCTTTTCCATGGCATCTAATGATCCAAAAGTTACTATCCCTTTCCTGCATAAACTGCCCCTTAATCTCATGCAATTAAAAGTGGGTATAAATGTGACTGTAAAACTGTCCTGAGCTGCTACTGTCTGCCTACAGGGTAGCCCTGCTCTGCAGGAGCAGTCACAGAGCTATAACACCACTGGGGCTGTAACACTGCCTGTTCAATAAAGCTGTTTTCTTCTAAAAAGGAATTACCAATGACATTCTTCATGGAAATAGAAAAAACAATCCTAAAATTTACATGGAGCCATGAAAGACCCCGAATAGCTAAAGCTATCTTAAGCAAAAAGAACAAAACAGAAGGAATCACATTACCTGACTTCAAATTATACTACAGAGCTACAGTAACCAAAACAGCATGATACTGGCATAAAAACAGACACATAGACCATCAGAACACAATAGAGAACCCAGAAACAAATCCACAAACTCATAGTGAACTCGCTTTCAACAAAGGTGCCAAGAACATAAGCTGAGGAAAAGACTTCAATAAATAATGCTGGGAAAACTGGATATCCATATGCAAAAGAGTGAAACTAGACCCCTACCTCTCACCATATATAAAAATAAAATCAAAATGGATTAAAGACTTAAATCTAAGCCCTCAAACTATGAAACTACTACAAGAAAACATCGAGGAAACTCTCTGGACTAATGGGATCATATCAAGTTAAAAAGATTCTGCACAACAAAGGAAACAACAAAGTGAAGACATGGCTGGGCATGGTAGCTCACACCTGTAATTCCAGCACTTTGGGAGGCTGAGGCGGGTGGATCACGAGGTCAGGAGTTCAAGACCAGCCTGGCCAACATGGTGAAACCCTGTCTCTACTAAAAATACAAAAATTAGCCAGGTGTAGTTATGTGCGCCTCTAATCCCAGCTATTTGGGAGGCTGAGGGAGGAGAATTGCTTGAACCCAGGCAGCGGAGGTTGCAGTGAGCTGAGATGGCACCACTGCATTCTATCCTGGGTGACAGAGTGAGACTCTGTCTCAAAACAAACAAACAAACAAACAAAAACCCACAGAAAATATTTGCAAACTACCCATCTGACGAGGGATTAATAACCAGAATATATAAGGAGCTCAAACAACTCTACAGGAAAAAAACCTAATAATCAGATTATAAAATGGGCAAAAGATTTGAACAGACATTTCTCAAAAGAAGACATACAAATGGCAAACAGGCATACGAAAAGGTGCTCAACACCACTGATCATCAGAGAAACGTAAACCCAAACTACAACGAGATATCTCACTCCAGTTAAAATGGCTTTTATCCAAAAGACAGGCAATAACAAATGCTGGCAAGGATGTGGAGAAAAAGGGACCCTTGTACACTGTTGGTGGGAATGTAAACTAATGTGCAATCACTATGGAGAACAGTTTGGAGGTTCCTCAAAAAACTAAAAATAGAGCTACCATATGATCCAGCAATCTCACTGCTGGGTATATACCCAAAAGAAAGGAAATCATTATATCAAAGAGATACCTGCACTCCTATGTTTGTTGCAGCACTGTTTACAATTGCCAAGATTTGGAAGCTACCTAAGTGTCCATCAACAGAAGAATGGATAAAGAAAATGTGGTACATATACACAATGGAATACTATTCAGCCATAAAAAAGAATGAGATCCAGTCATTTGCAACAGCATGGATGGGACTGGAGGTCATTATGCTAAGTGAAATAAGCCAGGCACAGAAAGACAAACATAACATGTTCTCATTTATTTGTGAGATCTAAAAATCAAAACAAATAAAATCATGGAGACGAGAGTAGAAGGATGGTTACCAGAGACTGGGAAGGGTAGTGAGGGTTAAAGGAGGGTGGTGAGGATGGTTAATAGGCACAAAAAAAAAGAAAAAATGAGTAAGACCTCGTATTTGATAGAACAAGAGGGCAACTATAGTCAATAATAATTGTACCTTTTAAAATAAAAGTGTATAATTGGATTGTAACACACAGGATAACTGCTTGAGGAGATGGATACCCTATTTTATATGATGTGATAATTTCACATTGCTTGCTTGTACCAAAATATCTCAGGTACCTCATAAAGATACACACCTACTATGTACCCACAAAAATTAAAGCAAACAAAAAAATTCCTCTGCCTACCTTGTACTTCTTTCAGGACATATGTTGTATTTTTATTTCCTCTTGTGTTCCTTGTAGTTTACTCACTTCTGAAATTATTTTTCTTTCATTGCTTTCCTCAGCCCTTCTTTCCTCAGCTCTGTCACATCATGTTTAAGTTTTTCTAATTCTGATTTATGAGCTCTTTCATGTCTTGTATCATTTTCTTAATGTCTTTTAGCTTTTTTTTTTTTTTTTTGAGACAAGGTCTTGCTCTGTTGCCCAGGCTGGAGTGCAGTGGTGCAATCTTGGCTCACTGCAGCCTCTGCCTCCCAGGCTCAAGCAATCTTCCCACCTCAGCCTCCCAGGTAGCTAGGATTACAGGTGTGTGCCACTATGCCCAGCTAATTTTTGTATTTTTTGTAGAGATGGGGTTTGCCATGTTGCCCAGGCTTCTTTTAGCTTATTTTGATATAGACTGTTACAGTTTTGATCTACAGTTGACCCTTAAACAATGCGGGGGGTTAGGGACACCAACCCCTCGGAGCAGTCAAAAATCCACATATAACTTTTGACTCCCCAGTGACTTAACTACTAACAGTCTGCAATGGACTAGATGCCTTATCAATAACATAAATAGTCGATTACATATATTTGGTGTGTTACATGTATTGTATACTGTATCCTTACAATAAAATAAGCTAGAGAAAATAAAATGTTATAAAGAAAATCATAAGTAAGAGGAAATATATCTACTATTCATTAAGTGGAAGTGGATCATCATAACAGTCTTCATCCTTGTCACACTGAGTAGGCTGAGGAGGAGGAAGAGAAGGAGTTGGTCTTGCTGTCTCAGGGTGGCAGAGGCAGAGAGGTGGACGAGGTAGAAGGGGAGGCAGGAAAGGTGGTCACACTCAGTGTTAACTTTACGGAAATACATTATAATTTGTTTGACTTTTTGCTTTTTCATTTCTCTAGCAATGTTTCCATACAGTATCAATCCTTCTTCCACTCTTTGCTTTAGTTTCGTTGCTCTTATCATAAAAGGGTCTATGTTGTAAAAGAAGTCAAAAGTAGTCTTGAGTAACTGGAACCCTTCCGCCAGATTGTCTAGTGTCAGTTTGTTTCCTGACACTGCTCCTTCTACGTCTTCTTCCTCATGATGTGGCACTGGTTCGGAGGCACTCATCTCTATCAACTCATCTTTGAATGCCTCTGCTGTGGTATATATTAGGCCTTGAATTTCTCCAAGATCCATATCTTGACAACGTTCACCCCTCATCTTTTTTGCCATATCCACAAATCTCTTTCATGATTTCCTTGATGGGCTCTGTCATAAATCCCGTGAAGTCAAGCACAACATCTGGGCACAATTTTCTCCAGCAGAAACTTGTTTTGAGCTTGATGGCTTTCATGGCTTTTTCTATAACGACAATAGCATCTTGAATGGTATAATCCTTCCAGACTTTCATGACGTTCTTTCTATTGGGGTTCTCTTCCATAATGTTGACAATCCTTTCCATAGAGTACCATGTGTAATCAGCCTTAAAGGTCCTTATGACCCCCTGACTAGAGGCTGAATTAGACATGTTGTGTTTGGGGACTAGTAGACCACTTTGATGCCTTCGGTGTTGAACTCATGGTGTTCTGGTGGCCAGGGGCATCATTGTTCAATATCAAAAGAACTTTTTAAAAGGTAGTCCCTTACTGGCAAGGTACTTCCTAACTTCAGGGAGAATGTATTGATGTAACCATTCTAGAAAAAGGGTTCTCATTGTCCAGGCCTTTTTGTACAACCAAAAGGCTGGCAGTTGGTGTTTAGGTTAGCAGCTTTATGGTTAGGAGCAGTCTGGATCATAAACCCAACTGCATTGGCACACAACAGTACAGTTAGCCTATTCCTTCCTGCCTTAAATGATAGTGCTTGCTTCTCTTACTAATAAATGTCTTTTGTGGCTTTTTTTTTTTTTTTTTTTTTTGAGACAAGAGTCTTACTCTGTCTCCTAGGCTGGAGTGCAGTGGCGTGATCTCGGCTCACTGCAACCTCTGCCTCCCAAGTTCAAGCGATTCTCCTGCCTCAGTCTCCCAAGTAGCTGGGATTACAGGCACCTGCCATCACTCCCAGCTAAATTTTATATTTTCAGTAGAGACAGGGTTTCATCATGTTGGCCAGGCTGGTCTTGAACTCCTGACCTCAGGTGATCCACCCGCCTCAGCCTCCCAAAGTGCTGGGATTACAGGTGTGAGCCACTGCGCCTGGCCTTTTTGTGGCTTTTTTTTTTTTTTCCAGAATAGGTCACTTTTGTCTGCCATAAAACTTGTTCAGGTAGATATCCTTTTTCTTCTCATTTTGTTAATGACATCTTGGAATTCATCTTCTGCCTCTTGGTCAGAAGAAGCTGCTTCTCCTGTTATCTGGACATTTTTAAAGCCAAACTTTTTTCTAAAATTATCAAACCATCTTTTGCTGGAATTAAATTATCCAGTTTTAGATCTTTTACCTTCCTTTTGCTTTAAGTTGTCATATAATAGCTTTGATTTTTCTCAAATCATATTAGAGTCTACAGGTCTGCCTTTCTTATAGCCATCCTGTGCCCACATAAAAGCTGCATTTTCAATACAAGACAAAAAAGGTATTTTGCAGGCTAGGCTTGGTGGCTCACACTTGTAATCCCAATGACTCAGAAGGCCAACTCAGGAGGACCACTTGAGCCCAGGAGTTGGAGACCAGCTTGGACAACAGAGCAAGACCCCATCTCTACAAATCTTTTTTTTAAAATTAGCCAGCGTGGTGGCATGCACCTGTAGTCCTAGTTACCTGGGAGGTTGAGGCAGGAGGATCCCTTAAGCCCAGGAGTTTAAGGTTACCATGAGCTATGATCACGCCATTGCACTTTAGCCTGGACGACAAAGTGAGATCCTGTCTCTTAAAAAAAAAAAAAAGAAAAAAAAGGTAAAAGTATTTCACAAAAAAGTGCAAGGTTTTCACACCTGATGGTATAGCTGCAGTGGCAGCTTCTCCAAAAAATGGTCCTCCAAGTAGGTAGTAGTCCCACCTACTTAGGAGGCTAAGGTGGGAAGATTGCTTGAGCCCAGGAGTTCAAGTCCAGCTTGGGGAATACAGTGAGATCCTGTCTCTATTTTTTTTTTTTTTAAAGAAACTGACTGTAAGTTTCTTTACGTGGACTCGTACAGTTCAAATCCATGTTGCTCAAGGGTCAACTGTATCCTATGAGCATGTCTTTCTAGGGTACACTCACTATCAGTACTGATGTTACTCTGCTCCTTATTCTCTTTATTCTTATAATCACCTTGAAACTTCTATTGTTCATTCTAATATAAAATTAGTGTAATAGTGGTCAGAATCAAAATGTAGTCATGTTTAAAAAATGCTGACAAATAGAGCCAAGGAAAGCTATGAACAGAGAACTTGTATGCCTGATAGCAAAACAATCACAAAGAACTACAAAAGCCACAACCTTGCATAAAGGCCATTGCGACCTTATGCAGGAAATATTAATACTTCTGCAGGGACACCTGTCCAGTCCAACCTTGGACTCTTGTTACTGATCGCTATAGCCAAGGATAATCATTTCAAAACAATTACGTAATCTTCCCCAATTTTCCTTTAAAACCCTTTGTCTCCCTTTACCTTCCTGAATATGCACATCGTTTCCTATGGCACATGTATGCCTACAGCAATACCCTATTCCTGAATAAACATTATTTTCTTTCAGAGAAACTCTCTTTGTTATATAGGGTGACATTAGTTTTCCTAAATGTTTAGAAGATGTGTCTTTAGAAAGAAAGTAGATTTTCTAGTTTCAAAAAGCTCCCTCTTGCATGTTGAAAATCTTGCATATTGAAGCATGTGGCTTTCTTCCTTAAATTTCTGACTCTGTTCCTATTCCCTCTTTGTCATGATTGTCCCTGTATCCTGGATAATTTTGATGCCATTCCCAACAGTTCCATCTGCATGGGAGCCTGTCCTGGAAGAGAGCCTTGTCAGATCAGTTTCGAGAGTACACAGGGGTTAGACTGCTCCTGCCTCTTCCAACCTTCCTGGGGGCCCCCTGTACTCACACACTATTGGCTACTTAGGGGATCCTAAGTACCCTATTCTTGGGAAGCCCTGCCCTCCCCTACACAGATGCTGATACTGTGCAGATTTCATGGCTGTTGGTTTGCTGTTTGTTCTTAACTGTTTGTATTTTGGAATTTAGGTAGATACTTTGTCACCTGCTTTTGTTGTAAATGTTATACAGGGTTTTTCTACCGACAACAATCTTTTTTTCTTTTTTTTTTTTTTTGAGACCGAGTCTCATTCTGTCACCCAGGCTGGAGTGCAGTGGCACCATCTCAGCTCACTGCAACCTCCATGTCCCAGGTTCAAGTGATTCTCCTGCCTCAGCCTCCTGAGGATCTGGGAGGCGTGCGCCATCATGCCTGGCTAATTTTTGTATTTTTAGTAGAGATGGAGTTTCACCATATTAGCCAGGCTGATCTCGAACTCCTGACCTCAAATGATCCACCCACCTCGGCCTCCCAAAGTGCTGGGATTATAGGCGTGAGCCACCATACCTGGCCACCTGACAGCAATCTAAATAGAATGATTATCAAGGTACCAGTTCTAAGTATCAGCACGGGAAATTACAAGCCCTAAAAATATAAATTCCCTTTGACTCTACAATCCTAATTCTGGGATTTACCCTAAAGAAATAATATCATTAGGTAAGTGAAAAAAATATGTGTGTATGAAGCTGCTCTGGTCGGGCCTTAGGGCGCTTCCCCCCGATCTGCTCATTTTTACCTCTTGCTTGTACTGTAAGTATTGCCCCCAGTGATATCTTATTTGGAATTGTGAAACTGTCCAGTCCTGTTAACTTTGAATAATCAACTAATATATAACTAACAAAATGTAAAGATACATACCTTCAAATGTTGGACCATAAATCGACTCTCCATTATCTCCTTTTCCATACACTATATCTGAGAAATAGCAACAAATAAACATTAGAATTTTGAGATGAAAAAATTTAGGATACAATAATGACAGGGAAAAAAATTTGCTTTCAATGATGATTTCAAGGCTGAGGTGGGATGATCACTGGAGCCCAGGAGTTTGAGACCAGCCTGGGCAACATAATGAGACTCCATCTCGATTAAAAAAAAAAAAAAGAGGAATCAGCCAGGTATGGTAGCTCACGCCTGTAATCCCAGCACTTTGGGAAGCCGAGGCAGGCAGATCACCTGAGGTCAGGCATTCGAGACCGGCCTGGCCAACATGGTGAAACCCTGTCTCTACTAAAAACACAAAAATTAGCTGGGCGTGGTGGCATGTGCCTGTAATCCCAGCTACTAGGGAGGCTGATGCAGGAGAATTGCTTGAACTCAGGAGGTGGAGGTTGCGGTGAGCCGAGATTGCGCCGTTGCACTCCAGCCTGAGCAACGAGAGTGAAACTCCATTTCAAAAAAAAAACAAAAGAATGCAATATGATTCCACTTATACCAATGAATAGAATAAGTTACCTAATTATTCAATATCCACACTATGAAAATATTACTATAATAATTTCACTTGTATTTTATAAGCACTTTTACATTCATGATAATGCAAACTTTTGAAAGGATGAAGCATTAAATTATAATTGTGGTCACAATTTTTCAAAAGTATGTTCACATAAATTCTGCTTTCTTCATAAGTTATTCCACAGTCTATCTTGTTTTTCTGAGATCAAGATTAAACTAAGAGGCTAAAACAGGAAAAGTAAGTTATTTTTAGAATATGTATAAAAAATAGAGCCAGGCGCGGTGACACACCTGTAATCCCAGCACTTTGGGAGGCCGAAGCAGTCAAATCACTTGAGGCCAGGAGTTCGAGACCAGCCTGGCCAACATGGTGAAACCTGTCTCCACCAAAAATACAAAAATTAGCTGGGTGTGGTGGCTGGTGCCTGTAATCCCAGCTACTCGGGAGGCTGAGGCAGGAGAATCGCTTGAATCCGGGAGGCAGAGGTTGCAGTGAGCTGAGATCGCACCACTGCACTCCAGCCTGGGTGACAGTGTGAGACTCCATCTCAAAAAAAAAAAAAAAAAAAAAAGAATATGAATAAAAAATAGGTGCTGCAAACAGAATTCATGTTCAAAATTTCATATCCTATAGTGATAACTCATTTATTTACCTAGCATATTGGAAATAAAGTTTCCTATAATGTAACAAGGTTTTTTTCAGGTGTTCACATGCTACGCATATTTTGGTTTAGGCAATGCTCCCACTATAAAAAGACTCCATGAACAAGTTATTTTTTATCTATCCACAGCTAAAAGAGGAGCAAAGCTAACTCTAGTGAAAAGAGCGGGCTCTGAGGTCTGTCCTCTCTCCCCCATCCTCCCCATCAGTATCTGTCTACTAACTTCAGCTCTATTCTGCTGCCTCCTTTAATACAGTGCTCAATAAATATTTATTGAAGGACTATGCTTTTTAAAGTCAGTATGAGCAATTTACCTACAATAAAAGTGTGTGTGCTATTTTTCAAAGAAAACTGATGCAACACCAAGCATGTAGAGAGAATTTATCCCAGAAAGGCCATGCAGCATTTAAATTATACTACTCAGAAAGCTGGCTCAGAAGTTAATTGACAAGCCTTAAGTCTCCAACCTGACTCACCTAAAACTCAGCCATGGTTCACTACCCAGCCCCAGGCAGCTCTCGAAAGGAAGTTGTCATGGCTGAAGGCTGAATCTGGAAATGGGGAAGCTGAGGGCCCCCCCACCATCAATCCCTTCAGATCCTAGGGGTTGGTTCTCTCAGGGAAATCCACCCAGGTGGTCTTCTCCCCTGCCAACTTACCTACCCGTTGGTCACATTCCCTTGCCCCCTCCCTCCCACACCCACCAACATTACTCTTGTCCTCTGCTTCAGATCTCCTAGGTGAATATTTTATATTGACACCATTTCAATCCGTATTTACTATTCTTTTTTGTGGCCATATCCACCCTCTTGAATTCAGCCTTGTATATCTGATATTATTGCTATACTTCTGACAACAAATTCAGAGATGCCAAATAGTGGTTAAAAGCAAACTTTAAAGTCAGATGATCTTTGATTAAAATGCTGATGTCAGTTACTTTTTCCAAACCTGTTTGCTTATCTGTACAAACAGGGATAATGGTAACTGCCTCACAGGTAGCTCTGAGGATGAAATGAAATAACATAGGTAGAGCACTCAGGCAGTGTTTGGCAGAGTGTCATGCCCATGCAGCATCACATGCTTCTAGAATGCCCCTTCTCATTATCATCATCTTCATCATTCTGCTCAATATGATGACGATGATAATAAAATGCATTAAATTTATCTCAAAAGATCCTTCTGAACTCACACTGAAGAAACGTCTTATGAATAGAGGAAATGCGGTAAGGGCCTTTGGTGTTCTAGTTCTATTTGATAACATAAAACAACTCATTCTGGAGAAGAGCTCTGAATGTATGGAAAGTGGCCAGGTGTGGTGGCTCATGCCTGTAATCCCAGCACTTTGGGAGGCCGAGGTGGGAGGGTTACTTGAGGCCAGGAGTTCAAGACCAGCCTGGGCAATATAGTGAGACTCTGTCTCTACAAAAAAAATTTATTTTTTTGAGACAGAGTCTTGCTCTGTTGCCCAGGCTGGAGTGCAGTGGCATCATCTCGGCTCACTGCAACCTCCACCTCTCGGGTTCAACCGATTCTCCTGCCTCAGCCTCCCGAGCAGCTGGGACTATAGGCGCATGCCACCACGCCCAGCTTATTTTTGTATTTTTAGTAGAGAGGGGGGTTTCACCATATTGGCCGGACTGGTCTCGAACTCCTGACCTCGTGATCCACCCACCTCAGCCTCCCAAAGTGCTGGGATTACAAGCGTGAGCCACCGTGCCTGGCCTACAAAAGTTTTTTAAAATTAGCTGGGCATGGTGGCATGTGCCCGTAATCCCTGCTACTTGGGAGGCTGAAGTGGGAGGAGTTCAAGGCTGCAGTGAGAGCCATGATTGTGCCATTGCACTCCAGCCTGGGTGACAGGCTAAGACCCATGCCTATATTCCTAACACTTTGGTGGGGCTGAGGCAAGAGGATTCATTGTTTGAGTCCAGGAGTTCAGGACCAGCCTGGGCAACATAGAGAGACCCTGTCTTTACAAAAAAATTTTTAAAAATTTGCCAGGCATGGTAATGTGTGCCTGTAGTTCCAGCTACTTAGGAGGCTGAGAAGATCACTTGAGTCCAGGAGGTTGAGGCTGCAGCGAGCTGTGATTGTGCCACTACACTCAGCCTGAGCGACAGAACAAGACCCTGTCTCAAAAAAAAAAGAATGTGGGAATGTCTTCATTTCTCTCAAATCCATTCAAAGTCACATAATAATATACACTGGAGATGGACCTTATGAACATAAAAATGCATACTTGATTAGAACCCTAGTAGTTAGAAAAACACAGAAAAGTTCATTTAGACAATTAATTTAAAAGTCGTGTGAAAACTCCTACTGGAAAGAAATCCTATAAATGTAAGTCAAACGGAAAGCCTGAAGCATATTAATTATTTGGTATGCTCGAGAAAATTCACAACATGAAATGTTTTATGAGTTATAAACATATTGTACTTATCAGCGGCTCATTCTTCTGTTTTTATTTGTTTTTACTACTTTCATTCATATCTCTTAACCTTCAGCCAACTCACACCATAGCAGCGCTCATTCTTAAAGAGTCTCTCTGGACTATGGATTTCCACTTTTTTTTACAAGGGAACACTGAGGTAAGAATTTGGTATGTTCTCTTTAAGCAATAATATATGAGTTCAGCTGGGCACGGTGGCTCATGCCTGTAATCCCAGCACTTTGGGAGGCTGAGGTGGGCGGATCACTTGAGGTTGGGAGTTCAAGACCAGTCTGGCCAACATGGTGAAACCCCATCTCTACTAAAAATAGAAAAAATTAGCTGGGCATGGTGGCGCGTGCCTGTATCCCAGTTACTCGGGAGGCTGAGGCAGGAGTATCACTTGAACCCCAGAGGTGGAGGCTGCAGTGAGCTGAGATGGTGCCACGTAATCCAGCCTGGATGATGGAGCGAAACTCTGCCTCAAAATAATAATAATAATATATGAGTTCAATAGGTACTTTTTTTTTTTCTAAAGCCAGTTAATAAAATTTTCCTCTATCCATTTTAAAGTATGTTGGATGTATGGGTGAAATGAAATGTATTTCTAATATACAGGTAGGTTTAATTGTTAATAGTTGGGTAATTGTTCTGTGACTAATGGGCTATTGAAAAATCAATCTTTGTTAAGCGTTTGAATTTTCTTACTGGAATTATTTGGTGGGTCCTGGATATCCTCACCATATATATATATATATATATATATATATATATATATATATATATATATTAGTCTTATGTAAAACATGATCATTTTTTGTGTAAAAAAGTTTATTTCATTTTCTTTGATTAACAAAGTGTTGGTATCAATTTTTTTTAATCCTTCTGAAGGAAGTAGGCCTCGAGGGAGCCAGAGGGGGAATCCAACCAAAGTGGTATAATGACTTGCTATCTTAACTTTGGACTTTAAAAATGCAGAGAATGTATGTTTCCTGTTTAACCACCTATTTTCCTTCTTACACTCTCTTCCTTCTTTTCTTTCTACAAGTATTTATTAAGCACCTACTATATCTCAAGCACTGTTGTAGTACGTGGGATACCATAGTGAATAAAATAGATAAAAATTTCTGCCCCCATGGAATTTAGAGAAACAGACAATAAACAAATGAACTAAGAAACATATGGTAGTATGTCTAATGATGAAAAGTGCTAGGAAGAAAGATAAAACAAGGTAAGGAGTAGGAGGGTGGCAGGAGGGGTGAGCGGAGTGTGTGGACAGGAAGATGGCAGTTTCATATAGGGTGGTCCGGTAAGGCCTTGCTCAGATAATCTCTGGGCAATAATCAGAAACAGACAGTGGGGTTGGGGGCAGGGGGTGAAACAAGGGATACCTGCAGGAACAGGCTGGGCAGTATGTGCCCCAGGCAAAATAAACGAGGCCTCAGGGCCCATGCATGCTTGATGTGCTTAGGAGGCAGCCAGAGGCTGTGTGTGCAACCGAGTGTGTAAGAGGTCAGAAGATAAGATGTGAGGAGGAGGGGCAGGCAGTGTTGACTGGGTACAGCCTGTTAGTCCCAAAGGGCAAGCAACAGCGCCTGGAGGCATCCTAAGGCACAGCACAAAACCACGTTTAGCTCCTATCCTCCAAAATTCTACATAGTCCCGTGGTATAAGAGGCATGTGAACCACAGCAACTTCATCTTGAATAGGAGCTGGGTAAAATGAGGCTGAGACCTACTGGGTTGCATTCCCAGATGGTTATAGCATTCTGAGTCACAGGATTAGACAGGAGGTTGGCACAAGATACAGGTCATTAAGACCTTGCTGATAAAACAGGCTGCAGTAAAGAAGCCAGCCAAAATCCACCAAAACCAAGATGGCGATGAGAGTGACCTCTGGTCGTCCTCACTGCTATACTCCCATTAGCGCCATGACAGTTTACAAATGCCATGGCAACATCAGGAAGTTACCCTGTATGGTCTCAAAAAGGGAAGCATGAATTATCCACCTTTAGCATATAATCAAGAAATAGCCATAAAAATGGGCAACCAGCAGCTCTCAGGGGCTGCTGTGTCTACAGAGTAGCCATTCTTCTGTTCCTTTACTTTCCTAATAAACTTACTTTCACTTTACTCAACAAACTTGCCCTGAATTCTTTCTTGTGAGAGATTCAAGAACCCTCTCTTGGGGTCTGGATCGTGGGAACTGGACATCTGTAGGGAGAGAGGATGTTTCCAGAGTTTGGCACTTCCAACACACCAGGTCATTGAATCCTCACCACATCCTGTGATATTCTTATCATTATCCCCATTTTATGATTAAGAAACTGATTCAGAGAGGCTAAGCAGCTTATCAAGATGGTATAACTTACATGAATCAGAGCTTGGATTTGAATCTAGCAATCCAACTTTTTCCCAAGCCGTCCTTAACATTGCTGTCTCACTGTTTGAAAATATGACCCAAGATCTGTGCACTTTACTATTTGGAAATTTTACTTTAAATAAATAAAAACACAAACAAATAATATGACCTACTTTTCCCAAATCTTGCAAGGGTGGTGGGAGCTAAGCAAAAACAAAAATAAAACGAAACAAAAGAATACAGCATCTGAGGCTGGGTGTGGTGGCTCATGCCTGTAATCCCAGCACTTTGGGAGGCTGAGGCATGTGGATCACCTGAGGTCAGGAGTTCAAGGCCAGCCTGGCCAACACGGCAAACCTGTCTCTACTAAAAAAATACAAAAATTAGCCAGGTGTAGGGGTGGGCCCCTGCAATCCTGGCTACTCGGGAGGCTGAGGCAGGGAGAATTGCTTGAACCTGGGAGGTGGAGCTTGCAGTGAGCCGAGATCGTGCCACTGCACTACAGCCTGGGCGACAGAGCGAGACTCTGTTTCAAAAAAAAAAAAAAAAAAAAAAAGAACACAGCATCTGAAAGCCTAGCACATGAGAGTCAACACTGAACTCATTGTCAGGAGCCCCTAATATTAACAGGACCCCTTGAGAAATGTTTTATACTAACAAAAAATAGAAAACCATCTAAATGTTCACCAATGGGGAATTAATTAAACTGGTGTAGCAATATGATAAAAAAAAACTAGGCAGATGCTAAACATTTTGTATGTTTATGTTCATTGGCATGGTTAGATAGACACCACATATTCAGTGGAAAGACACAAAATGGAAAAACACTTGAAAGTGAGGTTAGATAACAATATTTGTGGTACGATCTCACTGTGGAGAAACCAAAGGGAAAATACCTGCTTTAATATGTAGGATGCTTGGAATATATCTATATATTTCTCCTCGTCAGCCTCAGAATGTTCCAGATCATATAAAAAATGGTAAAAACTAATTTAAACTTCTCCATGTGTCATCGAGTTCAAGCAAATTTCCTTTGACACTAAGCCAATTATGTGTAAATTACTGCCTGGTTGCTTCCTATGGACTATCCCCCAAAAGGCGCCCAAAATTCAATTCCATGCTTTTAATCAGACACCTAGTCTATGTAAAACCAAAGGACTGACCTGAAAAGAAAGAGAACATAGAAACCAAAATCCTTTAGACATTTCTTTTTACTTGTAATAATGTAAGATGTTTGGTGAGAAATAAGTTGTTTTCCATTTACTATATTTTCAAATTCCCACTCTTAGTATACTTATTAAAACCACTGTATTTCTAGGTACTATGTATTTAGGTGAGCATTTAAAATTTGTAAAAATAAAAATGGTAAAATAAAATGTCACCCTACTCTCCTATGTCATTTTTGAATTTGGAATATTCCTGGTAACATAAATTAGATTTATTTATTTTAATAATTAGGGTGTTTTTTAAAGAATACAAATATCTTACTTCATTATTTGGCTATATAAAGCATTCTTTAAATACGTCTAATTTTAAGTATATCTAATTCTACATACATTTCATAAAGATAAACGCAAGTTTGGACCTTCTCATTTGATATTGCAATTAACTCATATTTAAGTTTTTAAACTTACCCCCTCCTTGTATCCAGCCATTCTGTACTATTCGATGAAAAATGGAATTTTTGTAATGTAGTCTTATGCCACGTTGAGAAAACCCTGCTTTTCCTGTGCACAAGACCTGAAAATTTTTACATGTTTTGGGACACACATCACAGTATAGCTACAAAATAAAGACAAAAGGTTTCAAAGATTAAATATTTAACACTCCAACAGTTATAGATCCTACCCCCACAAACTTACATATTAAAAAAAAGTATCACCTCAAAAATCAATCTTCCAATTGGAGAAGAATCAATACAAATGTCCAAAAACACGAAATCATGCTGTGAAGATTAAGGAGAATCATATAATGCAGGTCAAAGTCTTACAAGAAAGTTTTCAGAAATGACCAAAAATACAGCAGATACAATATTTTTAGTGAAAAGATTTCAATAACATTACCAATGGATAATATTACAGTAAAATTAAGTGAATGACCTGTATTAGTTTATTTCATTTTATCAAGTTTTTATAACCCACTTTACACATTTTAATTTTTATTATTGTATTTATTTATTTATTTATTTTTGAGACAGGGTCTGGCTCTGTCCCCCAGGCTGGGGTGTAGTGGCACCATCTTGGCTCATTGCAGCCTCAACCTCCTGGGCTCAAGTGATCCTTCCACCGCAGCCTCTGAAGTAGCTGGAACTACACACATGCACCACCACCAGCCCCAGCTAATTTTTGTATTTTTGATAGAGATGGGGTTTCACCACGTTGCCCAGGGTGGTCTCGAACTCCTGAGCTCAAGGGATCGCCTACCTTGGCCTCCCCAAAGTACTGGAATTACAGGCGTGAGCCACCGCCGCACCCAGCCCACATTATACATTTTAAAAACCTTTCCAGAGTGAAAGCTCTGGAGAACATTAACCTATCTCACAAGAGTGAAACACATGGCCTAGATATCTACCACATCACAACTAGGTGTGGAAATAGCCACACCTAGTGTGGGGAAGAAAACAGACCGGGGATTCTTCTCTACTTCGCTTCTTTCCTATTTTTGGGAAGGATCCATCATGAACATCATGGATTTGGTTACTGTGCGTCCTGGATTTTCAGAGACAGCACAGATTAGCTAACCAGAGCCAGGCCATATCTGTTCTGAGTGGGAAAATCAGGTCCCTATATCCATAGCAGGTGTAGCACCAGAGATAGGGAAGAGAAGGATGCTGGGCTTTCAAGTTATATTCAATAATACCCTCACGTGCACAGATGCCCCCAGCTTGTCTTCACTTGATATCCTTTCTCATAGAGGAAAACATTTGTGAGACCTTGTCTAGCTCTACAAAGAGGCATTCAAAATGAAAATGCTAGTTTCAACATAATAGCATTCATTTAGGGGCTAAAGCACATTTAATGGAGTACATTTCAAGTCTTGGGCACCATTCTCCTACATTAAAATGCCACCCTGGTTCATGCCTGTAATCCCAGCACTTTAGGAGGCCAAGGTGGGTGGATCCCTTGAGCCCAGGAGTTTGAAACCAGCCTGGGCAACATGGTGAGACCCTGTCTTTACAAAAAAATTAAGAAATTAGCTGGGCATGATGGCATGTGTCTGTAGTCCCAGCTACTTGGAAGACTGAGGCAATAGGACCATCTGAGCCCAGGGAGGTTGAGGCTGCAGTGAGCTATGATTGTGCCACTGCACTACAGCCTGGGTGACAGAGTGAGACCCTATGAAGAAAAAAAACCAAAAAAAACCACCTTATTGAGCAAGGTGCATAACTTGTCCTGTCCTCTTTCTTAAGAATCTAGGAAACATGAAATTAAATGTATCATATTTTTTATGTCACTCTAATTTTTTTAATGAAAAGACTGAAATAATATTGTGCTATCTGGCATCTAGCAATGAAATGTTCCATCCATACTAATTAAAATTAATTTGCGCCTCTCAGCTTCTATACTACAAGTTTTTAAGTATAAAACAGAATAGTGTAACTAAAGAATAGGAGGCATAATACAGTAAACTTCAGAGGCTCAGGAGGATAAAGAGGATATATTGGAAATCATGGCTGACTTAGGAAATGGACTTACTGTCCATTCAGACACCATTAAACTTCCCTGCGCATCAAGATATTATCTTTATGAGATAGTCCAGAATAGATAGTTCTGAAAATGCCAATAAGAGTTCAAATGAATGCAACACAAGGTAATGTCCCAGTCATCTAGCAGCCAAACAGGCAAGCATATTTATCTACCATATGGTTCTAACCGGAAGTAAACAAATCCCTGGGTTTTATTCAGCAAGAAAAGTCCACCCTCTGTGCAAAAAAAATCTATTGTCTCTGGAACGCTTCATGACTATCCTCTATCCTCACTGCCACGAATTATCTCGGGCTTTCATTATGTCCAGCCCATGCTGCTATCCAATCCCCTGCTCCCAAGCTCTCCCCTACTCCAGCCTGCTTCTGCACAGACCTAAACATTTTTCCAGAAAAACAGAGGATTACGTCATACTCTTTTATGGAAAGCTCTGTTGGTTCAGTTTCCTTCTGGATAAAATCCAACTCCTTCGTTCAGATGGACAATAAATCATAATCCAGCCTCAATCTTTCTTTAGGATCTATTGGATTTTTTTTTTTCCTAATTAAAATCTGAGTACCCTTCCTATCTGGGGAACTCCTCACAGGGTCCCACCACCTTCACTAGAACCTAAAGGGGCCAGATTCTCCCTCTCCCCATGCTGAGAGCACCAGGTTTTGGGAATATGACTTAGCCTTGCCAGCTAGGTGCTCCTGCCTGGGCTTAGGTCTCCAGGGAGTGATGAAAAGACACTGAAGCATTGAACAGTTAATCTCATTGAAGGTGGTGGTGTGAACAAGGGCCAGCAGTGCCATGGCAGTTCCCTGGCAGCACATCCCTGCAGTGTGACTCTGGCCATGTCTTCCTGCTGCCAGGCCTCATTGGTTCCCGCCTGTTTTCCAAAGCTGTTGTCCAGCTTTCCTGTCAATTGTGAGATAACAGCATCCTTTCAATACATACCTTTTCGCCTTCGATCAATCAGAGGAGCTTGGTAATGCTGGCACCAAGAATCTTGACTGAAACTCATCTTCCCAGCTTCTTTCCCCACAAATTCTGGCCTCCTTGCTGTCCCCCTGCCATTCCCAGGGCATGTACAGCTAGACTCCTGACCCTTTGGGAATTAACTGTTTGAACATTAAATGCCTCCCCACACCCCAGAGTTTCTAGCATTGTCAAAGTGCACTGTTTATTCAATCAAACACGCACTGAGCACCTATTATGTTTCAGGTCTGTTTGAGCAGTGGTTCAACAAGGATGAATGAGACAAGGCCTTTACCTATGCACAGCTCAGATCTTAGCATTGGCTCACTGTAGGCACAGGCCGCCATGGGCATGAAATGATTTTCTGCACAATGCAGTTGTTGCTACAAGAAGGTTTCTGAGCAGGACTGCAAAGTCCCTCCACCCCTACTGCCATCACATCCTGATAACTATCTCTCACCCCTGGACCTCATGCTTCATGACTATCCTCTGCCACTGGAAACCTCCCCACTGGCACAGCCTGTCTGGGCTTGCTCTTGCTAACTATGTGTTCATACTTTTTTTTTTTTTTTTTTGAGACGGAGTCTCGCTCTGCACCAGGCTGGAGTGCAGTGGTGCGATCTCGGCTCACTGCAACCTCCACCTCCCAGGTTTAAGTGATTCTCCTGCTTCAGCCTCCCGAGTAGCTGGGATTACAGGTACATGCCACCACGCCCAGCTAATTTTTGTATTTTTAGTAGAGATGGCGTTTCACCGTGTTGGCCAGGATGGTCTCGATCTCTTGACCTTGTGATCCACCTGCCTCGGCCTCCCAAAGTAATGGGATTACAGGCATGAGCCACCGCGCCCGGCCTGTGTTCATGCTTTAAAATGTCACCTTTCTTCAAACAACTTTCCATTCTCTTAGCTCAGCAGCTCTTGCCTAGATGTTGGACAGTCTTAATTTAAATATTTCACACTCAAGATGAATGGATGATAGGTTTTACCTTCTCTGAGGGGGTGGTCTTTATATTTTAAAATAGGTAATTCATGCATATAAATCTCTAATGGGAAGTAAAAATGTCTGCACAGAGATGATCTCCCCGTGCAGCCCACGGGCTGTGAGACACACTTGCTTTACATACCACCATATTACAATCTTTTGTAAATGGAAATGGAACTAGGCTTTAAACTTAGTCTCCTACTTTTTTATAATCTCCTTCATTAGGACATCAATAATTAATGCTGAATCAATATAAAGGGTCAAAGATTCCATGATTTTTCTTTAAAAGTTAGTATAACTTGCCTTGGTGTCTCTTAAGAATTTAGCGGAAAAATCCTCAGTAAGTGCGTCATAAAGTGCAGAGGGTTTAATGTCAACTATATCCCACACCTCGTGGGCCCATTTCTGCAGATCCAATGCATCACCCAGAAACTGACCATTAACAAAAGAAATCACAGAGGAAGAATATTCCCAGGTTTCATTTTTGAGTTCCTGTAAGGGAAAAGGACAAAAAAAAAAAAAAAACGTAAGAAGTGGGGGGAAAACTTGCTAAACCCATAAGCCAGAGCTTAGGATCAACTCTAGGTCTGAATTTGTCAACTCTAGTATTGAATCTTTTAAAAATAAGTTTTTATCGTCCTTCAGAATTTTGCTCTCAGAAAGAACTTAAGAACATTTTTAAGAATCTGACATCACTAAAAGTAAAGAATGATCTAAAAAGTATCATAAAAATGTTACAAATGAAAAAAAATTTATCTGAGGAATGTGAGCCCCTTTAAATTATCATGCCCAGAAAGGCATTTAAAATGTAATAGCAGTTATGTCTCACTCTCCCTTGAGCTAAATAATTACCTCCACTTACTATGTGGGCTCTAGACTGACACCAAACAGCCATAAAAAGCCATCCACCCTATAGTTCAACAACATATAGCCAATTGCTAACCAATGTTATTTCTGTAAATCAATGACAATTCCTGACCAACAGCTTTTGTAATCGCCCCTTCTTCTGATTCATTCTTTTTTCTTTAAACACTTGAGCCTCTATTTTGTTCTCTGGAGCACTCCCCAAGGCAACTTGGAAATGTGTCCTGGGCTGCAGTCCTCAACCTTGGCCCAAATTAACACTCTATATTAATTTTGTTTCAGCTTCTTCCTTTTAGGTCGACACATTAATAGAAGATAAATGGTAATCTGGTAACAAAAATCATCATGAGCCTGGCATACCTGTTATATTAACTTGCAAACAAAATTCAGTCTCTGTCTTCATTCCTAAAGCACATTTTACTGTGTGCATACTTGGAAAGGATAGGGGGTCCAGGTAAGACATGGGGTTCAATGCAGAGGATTGGGAAAATGTTTTTTGGGTAGTGTGGGGCTTAAGGTTAGGAAATGACTTACGAGGGTCAACAGGGATTTCTGGGGCACAACTAGGAGCAGTGAGGAAGAAAACTCACCTTCCTCAGCACAGTGCCTTCAGCCCCTCAAAATGCAGTGTGTTAGTGTTTTCATCAACACAACGCTGATGGTAAACCTTCTAAATCTCCGGTGGGCTTGAGGGACATCCCCTCTGAGGAGATCTGGTTTATTATTACCCAGTACCAGCCAGGCAAACCATGAATAATTTGGAACAGCCATGCTCAAACTTTCGTGGGCAATGAGAATCACTGAATCTGAGATTCTCATTGATCTCAGATTCTCAGAATCACAGAATCTGAGTCCCCTCTCCCTTTCCCCCAATATTCTCATTCTAGGATGGTGCCTGAGAATTTGCATTTATTTATTTGTTTTTTTGGAGATGAAGTCTCACTATATTGCCTAGGCTGGTCCTGAATTCCTGGGCTCAAGATCCTCCCACCTCAGCCTCCCAAAGTGTTGGGATTATAGGTGTGAGCCACTGTAACCCGCCAGAATGTGGATTTCTAACAACCTCCTAGGAGGTGCTGATGTTGCTGTTCTAGAGACTGCACTTGGAGAAATACTAGGTTGAGGAACAGTTTACATTCAACTTGCCAACTTGCTTCATTCTCCTCAGCAGATTTAATATCCTATTGCTTGCTTCCTATGCCCTTATCAAAACCTGCTTCTAGGCAGAGAAGAGACTTGCTTATGCTGAACTATAAATCACTGATAGAGCCAGTGGGTCGATACTTCCTGGAGTGTTTAAATTTATCAGTGTCATCATATTTTACAGGACCCAAAACTTACTTTCTTTCTTTTTTTTTTTTTTTTTTTGAGACCGAGTCTTGCTCTGTCACCCAGGCTGGAGTGCAATGGTGTGATCTCAGCTCACTGCAACTTCTGCCTCCTATGTTCAAGTGATTCTCCTGCCTCAGCCTCCCGAGTAGCTGGGATTACAGGCGCCCGCCACCATGCCCAGCTAATTTTTGTATTTTTAGTAGAAATGGGGTTTCACCATGTTGGCCAGGCTGGTCTCAAACTCCTGACCTCAGGTGATCTGCCCGCCTCGGCCTCCCAAAGTGTTGGGATTACAGGCGTGAGCCACCACACCCTGCCAGGACCCAGAACTTTCTAAACGGGAGAAAAAAATGTCACTGTGGATATTTTAGCTAGCTTGGTAGGAAAAATGCAGTAGAAGGTATGTTTTATTTGGAGGCTAAAGATGTAAATGCCTTCCTCTGTCTCCTCTATACTTAGGGAGGTGTGCTCGCCTGCCTCATGTGAACAGCATGGACCTGATGGTTTCTAGGGCCTTCAGCACTAAGAGTATGAGGCTGCCTTCTTTGGAGCAGAGAGAGGGACCTTCCCAATGGCCCTGAAGCCATCCACTTAGGGTGGCACTTCATTCTGCTGAAGCCTAAGGCCAGTTGAACCTAGTGAGTTCAGAGAGACCAAATGAGCTAAGAAGCACTACTTATGACACAAGACACAATACTTACATTGATGAAGGACAAGGGACTACCTGAGAAGGAAGAAAAGGTTAAGGTAACAAACAGCCAGAGGACAAGGGAGGGAGGGGGATGAAAGGAAGGATAAGGAATATCACAGGTGGAACGAAGCAGCAATGATGAACTGGAAAGCCTCATTCAAGACCCATGAGAAAGGCAGGAGGAAGAGAACACAAAACATCTTGAGGTAACCTAGGCTGAAAGGGGAGGGAAACTGGGGAATAGAATCCACACCAATTTCCTAGAGTCCAGTGGGAATTCAAAAGAGGAGTGGGTGCAAACCACAAACCATGAGACAGTTTTCCTGTGGGTGGAGAGCATTACACTGGTAGGTCACATAACAAGTTTGATAAAAAAGAAAAAAAAAAAGTATTGTTTTACGTTAGGGTGACCAACAGTTTTGGTCTGCCTAGGACTATCCTACTTTTAGCACCAAAATTCCCACATCCTAGGAAACCCCTCAGTCCCAGGCAAACCAGGACCATTTGTCACCGAGTTGTTGGAAGGATTATAATTTATGTATATAAGCTGGGCACAGTGGCTCACACCTGTAATCCCAACACTTTGGGAGGCCAAGGTAGGAGGGCTGCTTGAAGCCAGAAGTTTGAGACCAGCTTGGCCAAAATAGCGAGACCCTGTTTCTACAAAGAAAAAAAAAGAATATATATGTGTGTTTGTGTGTGTGTGTGTGTGTGTGTGTGTGTGTGTGTGTGTGTGTGTGTCTAGAATACTGTCTGTCATATAATAAGCAGAATTGTAAGTGTTTGGTTCTATTTGAATTCCAATGAGAATCTTTTAAGGCTATGAACATGTGAGGCTTAACAAATGGTATTCTTATTCAGTCTTGCACCGTTCATGTGACTGAACAGAGAATGAAGTGGTCTCATAAAACCGCGCTGCCTCCATGATAATTAATCACAGGATCACAGGACATCCTTGTGCAACCCAGCACAGAACAATCGAAACTGCTCTGGTCAAGGGAAATGAGGTTTCATCAGCCATGGGGGAGATGGGGTGGGGCAGGGAAACTAGGACTGGGACCATCTACAAGACTAGGCCAGGGGTGACAAGCATCCCACCCTCCCCAACACAGGATATTGCTAAGCCAGGATGCCACCTTAGCATTCTTCTCATCACATGCTCCAGGCAGCACTACCAACTGAACAGGTTGTCACCCAACAGGAAAACTATCATCCCTGGACAAGCTCTGCTAGCCCTAAGGTGTGGAGTTCTCTGAGGGTATAGATAGAGGGGAGAATGCAGAGAAGGAAGCTTCAACTAGGACAGGGTTGCCCTGTGGGAGCTTGGTGTCTGTCATCAGAGCTTCCCCAGGCAACAGTCCCACAGAAGCCCCTGGCTGTCTCTGTGATGTACACCATCAACACTTTCCAGAGTTTAAGGGCCAAGAGGGCCAGGCCACATTAACCTGCTCGGTGCCAGGGTGTGAGAGGAAGTATAAGTGATGTGCAGGGAGACAGGGTAACTAACCATCATCAGCGGCAAACGGCACCATTGATTTTACCTTTATCTCATGCTTTCCAAAGGAAAATTCTGTAAATGTTGCACTTTTTTTTTTTTTTTTTGGAGACAGAGTCTCACTCTGTCACCAAGCTGGAGTACAGTGGTGGGATCTTGGCTCACTGCAACCTCCGACTTCTTGGTTCAAGCGATTCTCCTGCCTCAGCCTCCAAAGTAGCTGGGATTATAGGCACGCGCCACCATGCCCAGCTAATTTTTGTATTTTTCGTAAAGACGGAGTTTCACTACGTTGGCCAGGATGGTCTTGATCTCCTGACCTCAT
Source organism: Pan paniscus (assembly GCF_029289425.2). Classification (NCBI taxonomy): domain Eukaryota; kingdom Metazoa; phylum Chordata; class Mammalia; order Primates; family Hominidae; genus Pan; species Pan paniscus. Next base: position 129,444,177 of record NC_073254.2, read on the forward strand.
GATTGGCCTGCCTTGGCCTCCCAAAGTGCTGGGATTACAGGTGTGGGCCACCACACCCAGCCCAAATGTTGTAGTCAAAAACAAAAACAAGAACAAAAAACAGCTTGGTGGCCGAGCTCAGTGACTCACGCCTGTAATCCCAGCACTTTGGGAGGCCGAGGTGGGTGGATCACTTGAGCTCAGGAGTTTGAGACTACCCTGGGCAACATGGCGAAACCCCATCTGTTAAAAAAATACAAAAACTAGCCAGGTGTGGTGGCGTGTGCCTGTAATCCCAGCTACTTGCGGGGCTGAGGTAGGAGGATTGCTTGAATCCAGGAGGTTGAAGCTGCAGTGAGCCAAGATCGCCCCACTGCACTCCAGCCTGGGTAACAGAGTGAGACTCTGTCTCAAAAACAAAACACCTAGCTTGGTAAATGATTAATACAACTTAGGAAAAGTACATAATGTAGAGAAATAAAATCTAGTTACACTAAAATTACTCTTTCAGTTTTTCCAAAACAACGCATAAATAATTCAGGCAAAACTTGGCTTGTTGTCTATATCCCCCACACCCCAAATATCCTTTACCCTTTTTTTCTCCTGTAGATATTGATGCCATGCAAATTCTTGAAGAGGAACTAATATAGGATCTTCAAATTTGGATGGATGATTATTCTTCAGATTCTGGATTTTGAAATAGAATAATTATTTTAGAGTTAGTTCTCTCTTAAAGTCAAAATCATGTTCCCCAATTTTTACGGGGTTTCCAGAAGTTTTATACAACACACGCCCAGGCCATGCAGTCTGACTGAGATATTCCTTGCTCGCTGTCAGAGGCCCTTGTGTTCACCTCCAAGTTGCTCCCCAGTCCAGGGAGCTTATTTGTATAAGTGCCTCGAAGCCAAGAACTATGTCTTAGAGGCTGGGCGCAGTGGCTCACACCTGTAATCTCAGCACTTTGGGAGGCTGAGGTGGGCAGATCACCTGAGGTCAGGACATTGAGACCAGCCTGGCCAACATGGCAAAAACGTGTCTCTACTAAAAATACAAAAAAATTAGCCAGGCATGGTGGGTGTGTGCCTGTAATCCCAGCTACTTGGGAGGCTGAGGCAAGAGAATCACTTGAACCTGGGAGGCAGAGGTTGCAGTGAGCAGAGATCACGCCACTGCACTCCAGCCTGGGTGACAGAGTGGGACTCTATTTCAAAAAACAAAAAACAAAAAAACAAAACAAACAAAAAAAACTCTGTCTTAGTATTCCTATATTCCCACCTGCCACAATCTCTGGCACACAGCAGCTGAATAAAGAAAGGAATACATAAATGGGTTAACGCCAATAGCTTTGTGATATGCTATGTTCTTTAAGACTAGTTTTTCCCTAAGTACAACTCTTGCTAAACCTCGGTGGATCTACAGACACTTTACTTATAACTAAAATAAATAAATAAATGTTCTTGCTTTAATTCACTGATGAATGGGGGATGACCAAAAAGATAATAACGTTGTGGTTATACCCCTTAGGAAAAAGAGAAGTATGAAATCAGTTTAGGTTTAGATACGGAATATGTTTTAGTTTGACATAGATTGTCTGCAGGAATCAGAGAAAATTCTTATTGGTTAGCAATCCAGGCTTGGTTCTTGATATTCGTTATACTTTGTCTCCCTCTAAAGCAAGAGAACGCAGGTGAAGCAGTAACAGGCCTCTTTTCTGAGTGGGTTTGGGAAGTAGATGGACCAAACGGAAAAGTGACAGCTGCTGCAGGTGGCACTTCCCTGCTAGGGACAGTGCCTGGAGGTCCTGTCGTGGTCCAAAAGAGGGTGCTGGCCTAGCACAGGTCATCAGGGGTAAGTATTCCAAGGGGAGAAAACCAGGATGTGAGTGTGGCCTACTTTGGGAATACTCACGAAGAGGGCAACAATAATTAGGCCATTTCCTTCTGTCCCCAAGCAATAGCTGACGCATCTTGTTTCTCAGTTCCAGTGTCTGTGCTCAGTTTGAGGCAATACTGCAGGTTGACTACTATTTCTTTTCTTTTTTTTTTTTTTTTTTTTTGAGATGGAGTCTTGCTCTGTTGCCCAGGATGGAGTGCAGCGGTGTGACCTCAGCTCACTGCAACCTCCGTCTCCTGGGTTCAAGCAATTCTCCTACCTCAGCCTCCCAAGTAGCTGGGATTACAGGCACCCACCACCACGCCCAGCTAATTTTTGCATTTTTAGCAGAGACGAGGTTTCACCATGTTGGCCAGGCTGGTCTTGGCCAGGCTGGTCTTGAACTCCTGACCTTAGGCGATCTGCCTGCCTCAGCCTCCTGAAGTGCTGGGATTACAGGCGTGAGCCACCGCACCTGGCCCGGTTGACTGCTATTTCTAACCATCTGGAATAAACTATAAATCCAGCAGTTTTCAAATGAAACACATCATGTCTTTTTAGTAATTTAGTATTTGTTGTAGAACGGACTATATCCAAATGAAAATGTATGCAATATTTGTTCCTATTCTCTACAAATTTCAATCTTTTGTGTGTTTGGTTTTTACATTTTGTTTTTTATTTTTCAATTGACATATAATAATTGCACATATTTATGGGGTAGTGATGTCTCCATACATATAATGTATACTTATCATTAGCATATCCATCATCTCAAACATTTATTATTTCTTTGTGTTGGGAACATTCAACACAAATCTAAATCTTTGTCATTTAATCAGGCATCTGGGATCGCTCACAAATTATCATGTTAGGAATACATTCAGATATCCTTTATTATGACAGAACTAGAGGCTGGGCGTGGTGGCCCATGCCTATAATCCCAGCACTTCGGGAGGTCGAGGAGGATTGCTTGAGCCCAGGAGTTCAAGACCAGCCTAGGCAACACAGTGAGACCCCCAGCTCTTCCAAAAAAAGAAAAAAAAAACTAGCTGAATTTTCATATTTGAATATAACTACAGTAGGTAAAGTTTAAGAAAGGGAAAATTGACATTATTAATATAATAAAGATATTGTTTTCTCGACCTACTGTCTTCTACATCAGGGGTTGGAGAGGGATAATTTTTAGATTTGTAAACAGTTTTTTTTTTTTTTTTTTAAGACAGTCTCACTCTTGTTGCCCAGGCTGGAGCGCAGTGGCACGATCTCAGCTCACCGAAACCTCCACCTCCCGGGTTCAAGCGATTCTCCAGCCTCAGCTTCCCGAGTAGCTGGGATTACAGGCGCCCGCCACCATGCCTGGATAATTTTTGTATTTTTAGTAGAGATGGGGTTTCACCATGTTGGCCAGGCTGGTCTTGAACTCCTGATTTCGTGATCTGCCCGCCTCAGCCTCCCAAAGTGCTGGGATTACAGGCAAGAGCCACCGCGCTCGGCCTGTAAACAGTTCTAAAAAATCAAAAGAATTGTATTTCACGTTATGTGAAAATTATACGCAAGTCAAATTCAGTGTCCATAATATGGTTTTACTGGAATACTGTCATTCATTTCCATCTCTGTGTCTGCTTTTGCAACACAGGAAAAAGCTAAACAGGTGTGACTGAGACCCTATTGCCAAGAAGGCCTAACATATTTACTAACTGGACTTTACAGAAAAAAACTTGTCAACACTTTCTTTACAATATGGAGTCGGCACAGAAAATATGTGCCTTCAGAAAAAGAGCGAAAAAAAAGAGAAAAAAAAATCTCTGAAACTCATTAAATACATTAACTTTGTAATTAACTTCATGGCCATTAACTTTGGTAATAAAAGGTTGCTGATCCCGTCTGCCCAAGCAGCACAGACAATTTCTACTTTTGATGATTCATGTATTATTTTCACAGACTTCTGATCACTTGTTTTCTTTTTATTATTTATTTATTTTGAGACGGGGTCTGGCTCTGTCGCCCAGGCTGGAGGGCAATGGCGCGATCTCAGCTCACTGCAAACTCCGCCTCCCGGGTTCAAGCGATTCTTGTGCCTCAGCCTCCTGAGTAGCTGGGATTACAGAGACCGCCACCACGCCCGGCTAATTTTTTGTATTTTTAGTAGAAACGGGGTTTCACCATGTTGGCCAGGCTGGTCTAGAACTCCGCCTCTGCCTCCCAAAGTGCTGAGATTATAGGCGTGAGTCACCGCGCCAAGATATCTTCTATTTGGGAACATTTTGTTGTCAAGTATCCAGCTGGGTACTTCGGGAGTTAAAAACATTAATTAAGGCATGGTCCTGGAGTCAAGTGAGCTTCGGCGAGAAGTTTGCCATGGACAGCATTTCTGGAGCAAACCCTGTAAGAAGGGCTGAATTCTACATGCCGACATTTCATACATTTCTCCTGCATTTCAGGTTGTAAGTGTGCTGCAGCATGACTGATCTGGCCAAATTCTTCCAGTTTCCTCAAGTGCTTTTCCTTTAGTATCGTTCTGAGTGTTTACAAAGAAATGATTTTCCAAAGCACTTGTGAAGCATCTAGTTCGATTGGAACGCAGTGACGGCTCTATAAAATTCAAAGAAAAGAATCTCCCCGCATGAATAGTTTACAAAAATCGCTTGGGCCGAGGTGGCGGGGTTGTAAAAATTAGCTAGTTATATAGTAATCATTTTTCCATAAATTTAAATATCTCTAATTAAGGAAAAAATTGACGTAGAACAAAATCTGCGGGTGTGTGTGTGTGTGTCTCGGAGGGGATTACCTTATCTCCCAGCGCGGTTCTGAACCCTTCCTTCGCTCAGTTCTCCCTTTAAAGGTCGCCAAGTGGAACGCCCGCCCCCGGACCCGCACTTGCCCCCCTATACTCTCCTCCCGGTCCTCCAGACGGAGCCCGCCCGGCCAGGACACGCCAGCCCCTTCCTCGGCCGGTGGGGCCTCGACCCCCGCCGCCTCGAGGAGGCGCGGCGCCTGCAGTCCACGCGGCCGAGAGCGGGTAGCGGGGAGGTCCGCCCACGACGGAGGTTTCTCTGTGGTTACCTCAGCGGCGCTCTTCGCAATCTGAAAGTTGGGGCAGCTGAAGAGCCCCACCACCTTCACCTGCAGCGGCCGCTCCGGCAGCGACGGCGAGCCGCACCTAGCGTGCGGGGGCCCGCACGGCTGCGGCCTTGCCATGGCCGCGCCCGGGGACGCCCGGTGACCCCAAACACTGCGCGTCGCTCCGGCAACCGCGCGGCCCCGCCTCCGCCGCTCGCAGGAGGCGGGGCCCAGGGGCGGGGCCGAGGGCGGCCCGTGGCGGCTGGGCCTTTCCTCAACTTTGGGCCTGTTGCTGGGCCGCCGGCGCGCGGGCGGCCGCGACCGCCGGGGACGAGCTCGGAGGAAAAGGAACCGGGAGCCGCCCACCCGGGGGCGCTCTCCGGACCCCCAGGGTCCTAGCGCGCGGCCCTTACCGAGCCTGGGCGTCCGGATTTCGGCAGCGGATCGCCTTTCCGGGTTGGCGGCCCGCCTGATTGGGAACAGCCGGCCGGTTGCCGGGGGAACGCGGGAGTCGGGCCCGACCTGAGCCACGCAGGCTTGGTGCCCACCTGTGCGCGCCGCCTGCGAGGAAGGAACGGTCCGGGGAGAAGGCGCCGCCGGCCGCCCCCGTCCCCACCGCGGCCGTCGCTGGAGAGTTCGAGCCGCCTAGCGCCCCTGGAGCTCCCCAACCATGAAGCCCAACTTCTCCCTGCGACTGCGGATCTTCAACCTCAACTGCTGGTGAGTGCGCCTGCGGAGTGCGGTCTGGGGGCCACCTTCCGTTCGCACCCATGCAGCCTTCCTCCCCCTATCCCGCCCCACGATCTCAGGGTGTAGGGAAAACCCGAACCTCCAAAGTCCACATCTGGCCCCAGCGCCGGTGGTCCCAGCAGTCGCCTCCCCTGCCCCGCTCTTCCCTTCCTTAGGGGCATTCCGTACTTGAGCAAGCACCGGGCCAACCGCATGAGGCGCCTGGGAGACTTTCTGAACCAGGAGAGCTTCGACCTGGCTTTGCTGGAGGAGGTGAGATTGTGCAGCACGGTGCGGAACCCAGGCTGGGAGGAGGGACAGACCGTCCCACTGGGGAAAGGCCAAGCAGGCATCCTCACCGCTTCCCTCAGGTGTGGAGTGAGCAGGACTTCCAGTACCTGAGACAGAAGCTGTCACCTACCTACCCAGCTGCACACCACTTCCGGAGGTGAGAAGCCCACTGGCCTGAAGCCTGTTCTCATCCCAGGAGGCTCTTGGCCCTGCCAGCCCTTCCCTATCCTGCCTGCACTCTGCAGTCTCCTCCAGCCTCCTCTCCCTCTGGATGTGAGAGAAGGAGAAGGGTGAACCAAGAAGGTCCTATGACTTCAGCCCATTTCAGCTTTGTTTTCTGGCTGCCCTATACTCCTCCAAAGGCTGTCGCCTTGGTTCTAGGGCTAGTCCCAGCAGTAGAAAAAGAAAAAAATAGCTGATCAGAGCTGGAAGACAAGGGAGGGGAAGAGGGCTGGGTGTCTCTCCCTGTTTTTCTGGTTATTAAGCAGGGCTTGGCTTTCAGCGGAATCATTGGCAGTGGCCTCTGTGTCTTCTCCAAACATCCAATCCAGGAGCTCACCCAGCACATCTACACTCTCAATGGCTACCCCTACATGGTAAGGCAGACCTTTGACCTCTTCCACCTCCCTTCCCCACCTCCAGTAATACAAGGTAGAGGAGGCAGCCCTCTGAGAGCTGCAGGGGATGGGCAGAAAGATGGTGGCGGTGCCCTGAGTTTCTATCTCCTCCTGCCTGCAGATCCATCATGGTGACTGGTTCAGTGGGAAGGCTGTGGGGCTGCTGGTGCTCCATCTAAGCGGCATGGTGCTCAACGCCTATGTGACCCATGTGAGTGAAGCTGGCAGTGCCTAGGGCTGGGACATGCAGCCCAGTCCTGGGACAGAGAGATGGTACTTCTCTAGCTCTCATACCTGGGGATGAGGTGTGGGGGCAAGATCTTATAAGGAAGCAATGGGCAAGGCTTATCCATTGTATACCAAACACCATGCCAAGTGACAGATACAGGCTTGATTCAGACATACCCCTGGGACCCTCAGTCTTATCTGCTGTGATCTCATCTATCTTGCTCAGCTCCATGCCGAATACAATCGACGGAAGGACATCTACCTAGCACATCGTGTGGCCCAAGCTTGGGAATTGGCCCAGTTCATCCAGTGTGTGAGCCTGGGCTTGAAATGGGAAGTGGGATGGGACCCAGGGGCTGAGGGTGAACAAGGCTCCAGTCATGGGGAAGAGCTGGTGATGGAAGAACTCCCGCCTCACCAACCTGGTTCCCCCAGCCACACATCCAAGAAGGCAGACGTGGTTCTGTTGTGTGGAGACCTCAACATGCACCCAGAAGACCTGGGCTGCTGCCTGCTGAAGGAGTGGACAGGGCTTCATGATGCCTATCTTGAAACTCGGGACTTCAAGGTGAGGACTTGCCTATTACTTCCCCACCTATATCCCCAGCTTCTCTCCCTCCTCCTCCCCTACATCCTAGCATGAGCCAATGATTCCCTTAGGGCTCTGAAGAAGGCAACACAATGGTACCCAAGAACTGCTACGTCAGCCAGCAGGAGCTGAAGCCATTTCCCTTTGGTGTCCGCATTGACTACGTGCTTTACAAGGTCAGGCTCCTCCCTTCAACATGCTTTCATATGCTGTGTCTCTTTGTCTACCAACCTGTGTAGATCCTTTGCTCAGCTATTCTAGTCTTGGACCACTGATGGGTGGAAAGTGGGGTAGCTGGGAGCTGGTTCTCTGGGAAGAGGCCCTCATATATAAGCTTCTCTCTGGCCCTTTCTTTTCCTAGGCAGTTTCTGGGTTTTACATCTCCTGTAAGAGTCTTGAAACCACTACAGGCTTTGACCCTCACAGTGGCACCCCCCTCTCTGATCATGAAGCCCTGATGGCTACTCTGTTTGTGAGGCACAGCCCCCCACAGCAGAACCCCAGCTCTACCCACGGTGAGTCACCCCCACCCTTTCCTTGGCCCTTGCCCCGCTTGAAGCAGCCCTTCCACTCTTGACTCTCTCCTGCCCCACTGCCCTGCCCTGTTGTAGGACCAGCAGAGAGGTCGCCGTTGATGTGTGTGCTAAAGGAGGCCTGGACGGAGCTGGGTCTGGGCATGGCTCAGGCTCGCTGGTGGGCCACCTTCGCTAGCTATGTGATTGGCCTGGGGCTGCTTCTCCTGGCACTGCTGTGTGTCCTGGCGGCTGGAGGAGGGGCCGGGGAAGCTGCCATACTGCTCTGGACCCCCAGTGTAGGGCTGGTGCTGTGGGCAGGTGCATTCTACCTCTTCCACGTACAGGAAGTCAATGGCTTATATAGGGCCCAGGCTGAGCTCCAGCATGTGCTAGGAAGGGCAAGGGAGGCCCAGGATCTGGGCCCAGAGCCTCAGCCAGCCCTACTCCTGGGGCAGCAGGAGGGGGACAGAACTAAAGAACAATAAAGCTTGGCACTTTAGTGGCTCTGCCTTTTTCCTTGTAGAGGCGATGGGAGCCAGGGGTCAGTGTGACTGTCACACTACAGACCTTAAGGCTCCTACACATCTTCTCCTGTCCCCATACACGCCCCCACCTCCCACCTGTAGGCAGTGTGAACGCTGTTTGTGGCAGAAACATTTTAATTGTAAACAGCAAGGCTCTCTGCCAGGCAGCCCAGATGAACAGGGGTGGCACTGTGCTGGGGTGAGGTGGTTTCTTTGTGGGAACGAAAGCAGACAGGCCACCCTTGTCTAGCCCTGGGCCCCTGTCCCCAAGGCCAGCTCGCTGAGCCTGCGCTCCTCCTGGAAGCGGATGAGGGCATCTCTCTGGTTGACCAAATCCACCAGCTTCCTCAGGACCTGGTCCTCAGCCTGCCGATCAGCAGCTGTCTTTAGAGTTTCTAAAAGGAGGAGACAAAGCTTAGAGAACAGGGAACTGGGCAGGGAAGCAGGAGGGCCACAACCTAATCCCAGCCTATGTGATTTCTATAACCCGGGCTTTGTTTCCTAAGCTGCCAAATTAGGAGGGTTGCCAACACCAGTGGTTTTCTAGCACTACTGAGCAGCACGATTTTTTTTGAAGGAGATCTTATATAAAAGCCAACTGTGCAGCTCTGATTGAACTGAAGTGAGAAGGGGCTTTGGAGCCCCCTCCTCTGGCTTCCTCCTGAATTGTCTCAGAGGTACACAGACTAGAGCATCATGCTGCTTGGTCAGTATCTGAGATCATGAGGCTTGCATGACACATCCCTGGGATGTGTCTGCTTCTCCCCACATTTCACCTACCTTCCCGGTTCATGTAGCCTCGTAGCTCCTGGTCCAGCTGCCACTGTTTCTCCTCCAGATTCAACTCCTGCACCCTGTGGAGGTCAGGGATTGTAGAAGCAGAGCTGTCTAAGGTGCCCAAGAGGCTGGAGCCTGGCTCATGGGCCACTGTCACCATCCCCTTCCCCTTACGTGATCATGAGCTCAGCCTCCTCAGCCACCAGGCTGTTTTTCTTGTCAACGAGCTGTAGCAGCTGTCCTACCCATAGTTTCTTTTGCTGTTCTGGGGAACCTGAGAAGAAGGAAGATGGGTGGGGTGATCAGGAGGCTTCCAGCCAGCACCACAGGAGTTATAGGCTTAGGGGAGACAGGAGAGCCGGGTGTCACAGGTATGTGTTAGCTGTGTGGCATAGCCACTGGGACTCCTACGGGCTGGAGCGTGGAGCTGAACACAGTGCTAGAAGGCAGAGGGGTGTCCTAGCTTGTCACTCACTGCTCTGGCGCCTCAAGGCCAGCTCCAGCTTCACGCCCTCGGCCTCTAGCTCCCTCAAGGCAGCCTCAATCTCATTTAGTCGCCGTTGGATGGTCTGAGGGGTACAAGACAGAATATCCAGGAGTCTCTAGGTTGCTCAAGAACAGAGCACTGGAGGAACTCTGATCTCAGTCTCAGAACTTTGACCCCATCAGAATTTTGGGAACCCCTGGGCTTCACCTGGGCCTTGCAGAACCTCTTCATCTCCTCCTCCTTCGCACGGCGCAGCAGAGTCCGACGCCATGTTGGGTAGTTATTCATGGTGGCTGAGGTCTTGGCAAAGGTCTGCAGGGCCTATGGGAGGGTCAGGCCAGTCAGGGATAGGGCCTGGGCCCCCTGGTGGATAGGAGTGTTGTTTGGAAAGGCAGAAAATAACCCGTGCTGAAGTGGGGTAAGCTCTGGTAGAAAAGGTAGAGGCCAGAGATATGACAGGCCAAGTGAGAGGACATTCCAAGAGAAGGGTGCAGTGGACCAGTGCAGGTTTCTCCTGTAGTGGGCTGGAGAGCGTTTTGTGGCTGCACGCTGGCCCACTCACCTGTTCCACATCTGAGTCCAAAGGCACATCTTCTTCTTCCTCTTCACTGGAGAAGGGACTCTCTTTTTCCTCCTTCTCCATGGCCACAAGAGCTAAGAAGAAGAACTGAGAAGTTCTACTGCCTCCAGCGCCTGCCCCAGTCAGGCAACAAAGAGCATGGTGGTGACGGAGGCCCTGCAAGTCTGGTAAAGACTGAATGTATGTGTTGGGGCATGGGAGGAACTGAGAAGAATGGAGCAGAGGAGAGGCTGCCACGGCCTGGGATCCCCACAACTTCCCTCTGTATTCCCCAGAATTCCTCTGCAGGAAGCCAGTGCTCCCACCCTGTCCCACCCTGGGTCAGCACATCTGTGAGGATGGGTTACCTTGAGGGCTCTGGACTGGCAGGCCCCAACCCACAAAGCTGCTCTCCAGGGCGTGGCGGGCCAAGGCGGAGCAGCTGCGGGGAGGCTTGGGTGGAGGCTCCATTTCCGGGTCAGGGGTAAGGTTAAGGGAGGACAACCGCTGGCGCTCCGGGCTGGAGAGGCGGATCTGCCGACGGGTGGGCTGGCTGGGATCTGGAACAGGACTGGCCCCCTCCTGCGAGGCTGTGGGAGTTGAGAGGCCTGGTGGCATGCTATTCTCACTTGGTGTGAGGAGCTCCTGGAAAAGCCACCATGTGGTCTGGTCAGTGACCTGCCCAGGGTGGAGTGAGGTCGGGGGGTGAGGCTACCCCTTCGGAGCAAAGGTGAGCCTTGGCATTCATTCGCTTAAAACCATTTACAGTGTCTGGCTGTGTTTTAGATACTTGAGAGAACAAGAAGTGTAAGCAGACAGGCATCCCTGCCTTCACAGAGCTTACATGCTAGTAGAAGAAGACAGTCAGTTACCCCCAGCAAAGTGCTGGTTTGACGAGACCCTCTTCCTCTTCCCATGCCCCAATATACATACACGCCTTCAGTCTTTACCGGACTCTCAGGGCCTCTATCGCTGCCTTCCTCTTTGTGGTCTGGCTGGGGCAGGTGCTGGAGGCAGTAGAAATGTCCTGGAAAGGGTAGAGAGGGGAGGAGGCATCTGGTGTGGGCAGCCCAGTGCCCAGACACGCAACAGTTTATGAAGGAAGGTGGGGAAAACAAGACAGATTTGCAGGTGAATTTCTGCCAGCCTCCTGTTCCTCAGAACCACACATCTGGAGCTTTGCAGGGGACAGAGAAGACCCTGAGCTCAGGAGACCGAAGTGCCATCTTGAGCCTGTTTCCATCCTGTGCCTCTCTACCTCAAGCTCTGTGTCCCCCAAGCAGGGCCAGGCCCAGAGTCTCTCTGGAGGTCTCCCAGGCCCACTCACCATCTCCTGGGTGCTGCTCATAGCCACCTGGCCACAGTGTGGCCTCACAGGTATGGCAGCGGAAGCAGCTCCGGTGGAAGAAATGGCCGTTGACACAGAGGCGTTCCAGGACATAGAGGTGTTCCCCACAAAGTGCACACAGGTCCCCAGCACCGGCCTGCGTGGACCCCCAGGACACAGGGTCAGGTGGAGCCAAGGCCAGCTCCAAACTTCTTTCCCTCCCATGAAACGCCCCTGCCCTGCCCTCCCCAGGCTTCTGCCTGCACACGAAGCCTGGCTCTCACCTCCTGGTGTTGGGATGGGGGTGTCAGGGGTACACCAGGCTCTGGGTCAGGTGGCACCTCAGTACTTGGGGTCTCGGCCTCCATCTAAGGAGGTAAGTGCTCAGGCAGGGAGGGTAGAGGGGCAGGGCCAGCTGGGAGGGGATGCGTACAGATGAACACAAGGGGCTGAAGGGAAGGGGAGTGAGACTAGGCAGGGAAGCTGGATGGGGGGGTTATAGGACCTGGGGTGGGGAACAAGACATGGGATGAGAAATAGGGAAGACAGTACCGGGAAAGGGGATAAAATGTGGGGTAGGAGACCGACCCACCCCTGCCTGCATTCACCTCCAAGCGCAGCTTCTTGCCACCAGCATCCTCTGCATTTTCCTGCAATAAGTCCTAACAGCTCTAAGTGTGATGTTTTGAGCTCCCAGTCCTCCCCACTTTCTGAATGTCCTCACCATCACCCCAGGATCTCCACTGGGTAACCCCCTGCCCACTCCTCCCTGCTCAGCTCCAGCCCTGCCTAAACTCTCCACCTTGGCCCGGGATCGCTGCAGGGTCCTCTGAAGTTTACTAAGGAATAATACAGCACTGGAGGTCCCTGGGGAGGCCTGGCTGACAGGGCCTGTGGGGAGAGCCAGGGCATCAGTGTGGATGGGGGGTGCCAATACTGTACTCCCAGAACAGACAGACAGTCACTCTCCAACCCAGAAGGACACCTCTCCCAGGCTGGCCCTCAGAGGGCACCTTCTTCGTCTTACACACACACACACACACACACACACACACAGAAGGACACCTCTCCCAGGCTGGCCCTCAGAGGGCGTCTTCTTCCTCTTTCTGACACACACACACACACACACACACACACACACACGGCACCTTCTCCCTCTGTCTCACACACACACACACACGGCGCCTTCTCCCTCTGTCACACACACACACACACACCTCCCCATCCCAGTTATCCTGCCCGCCTTTCCTTCAGGTCACCTGGGCTGTGGGCCGTGCTCTTGAAGGCACTGTGGAAGTGGCTGAGGTAGGCAATGAGGCCCAGTGGGTCACTCCCTGCTACCACGGCCTGTGCAGACACCACCGGTGTGATGCCCAGCTCATTCTCCGCCACCTTTAGTGCCCAAGCAGTTGCTTCCAGAGCTCCCAGCCCCTGCAGCTCTGAGGGTTCCCTGTGGGATGTCAGGGAGAAAAGCCAACTAGAGACAAGAACCTAGCCCCACTGAGGGGAGGAAGGGCAGCAGGAGGGGAGGGACAGCAAGCAGCAGCTGGGGTACAAGAAGGCTTGAAGGTAGGTGTGTAGTCTCTGCTACCCAGTGCCCAACCCAGTGACACTACTCCTGGCTTTGGGGGCCTGTGCCATTCACAAAGCTCTCCACTATCTGAATGCATTAGAGTCTCACAAGACTGTCGGCAGATGCAGGGAAGCACAGTGTCTCTAGGATTCAACTGGATATGCTAACTCCTACACTGAGATCATGAGAGAGAGGTGGGTCTGCCAGGGACTCACAGCAGGCCAGGCTGCAGCCGGTGCACCAGGGCACACAGAGCTAGCCCATCAGCCCAGGAGGAAGACAAATCGGAGACGTGGACTCCCGGGTACCCAGCTGTCTGCTCCTGGCACCAGCGTAGCAGCTCCTCCTGGGTGCCTGCTGACCCTGGGAAAGAAGGCTGCGCTGTGCCCAAGGCCCCCTCTGCCCATCCCAGGCATATAGGGAGCCCAGCTGCTGCATGTGGGAGTTCTGTAGGGGAGGAGGAGTCAGGGACCCACCTCTACTAGGGTACCAGCCTAAAGCTCACTATCAGCAGCCCTCCATCCCAATTCTCTTTAAAAACAATCTCTTTGGAATAAAGTAGAGGAGTGAATAAAGTGAAATCGCAACTGGCCACATAGAGGGCAGCAGACTAAACTGGGGGCAGGGGAGGTTGCCCGCACCACTATGGCTGTAACAGTGGTTCAAACACTAATGCGCTTACATTCAGACTGGCAGCCAACTGCTGCCTGTGCGGTGCTGCCCCTCCGTTCCTCCAGCAGGCCCCCAACTAACCCACCAGCCAACAATGAGTGCTCCGGCACGCTGCTCCTGTCCTGAGGCTGCAGCTGCTTTGCGGGGACCACCTGGGCCTCGCTGGGTAGTACATATTTTGGTCACCCCTTGGGAGGAAGGACTGCTCACCGGTGGCTGGCATCCCTGTATCTGTCTTGTCGTTGTTCCTCTGCACAGGCTCCTTGGCTAGCACATCATACAGGTCTCGTACCTAAGGCAGCCCCGCTCAGGTCTCAAGGCAGGCTGGCCACACAGCCCCTGAGTCCAGGGGTAAGGGCCTGCCGGGGGTAGGACTGACCCCAAAGGGCAGCGACTGGGCAGGGAAGGCCTGACCTGGGGGAAGGGGGTTGGCTTGGGAAGGCTGGTGGGTGTGTCAGGGGTCTGACCTGATTGGGGGTCACTGCCCGGAGGTTCAGGTTGGGGTAGCGGGTGGCTGGGTCCAGCCCATACTGGGCCACATTGCGATGCATGTTTTCTGGGGACGTCTGTGACAGAAGCTGGTACAGGCTCTCACTGAGGGGGTGAGGGTAAGGGGCAGGGGCATGAATGGGAGGGTACCTGTCAGCACCCACCCCTCAGGAACTGCCAGGCCTTTTCTTCTGCCTATTCCTCCGTCTGTTCACCCAGCACCCCTGCCCCTCTTCCTGAACCTTGTCACATGTCCTGCCCTGCCCACATCCCCCTGAACTCAGGTCTTACCGCTCAGCCAACACCTCTAGGGACTCAGCACCCTCTGCCCACCGCTTCACCATCCAGGCTGCATCAAAGGCTGCCAGGAAGCCCCGTGCCACTCCAGTGCCCAGGGGCCAGAAGGGCTGCAGTGTCAAAGGAATAGGAAGCAGCTCAGGGAGAATCCAAAAGGCACATCGCAAGCCCAGATATCCACCCAGGTCACAGCAGAAGGGGCTGTCCCCACACCAGGCAGCCCTTAGCTCCTCCCCTCTGCAGGCAGACCTTTTTATCCCCTCCTCCATACTAGGCAGCTCCCTCCCCTAACCATGAAACCCCTGTGCCTCCTGAACCCCTCACCTCCACCAGGCAGTCCCCCACCAGTCCCAGCAGCAGGCGGGCGCCATGCTTCTCTTGCACACGAGCAGAACTCTCTGCCCGCATCATGCTCGTGAAGTCAAAGGCAGAGACATCAGGCTGCCCATGGGCATCCTGGGCAAACTCTAGTTTCCCGAGCTTGCCATGGGTTGCAAAGTCAGCAGCTGCCCGGGCAAAGCGCTGCAGAGCTTCGGGCACCACATTGGCACTGCCCAGCAGCCGATCGGTGTCTGGCCAGTCCTGTATGGTCAACAGAGCAGAACCTCAGAGACCTCTGAGAGCAGGGTCAGTGGGCCAGTGCCACCCCCTTGGGCGCAGAAGGTGCACATCCTGGGGCCCAGAGAAGGAAGGGGCTGCCCTAGACTACACAGCAGTTGAAGGCTGAGCTGGGACTAGAATTCCAGCAGCCTGGAATTCTCAAAGCCCTTTCTTCAGCACTCACCCTGCTGCTGGGTGTCCCAGGCTCTGTTCTGCCCATATCATTACTGTCATATACTTGCCACAAACTCAAGAGCTTTAGTTTGTCCATCACTTAGAGACAACATGCCTAATTTATCAGGGTACTCATGAGAATTAGATGAGAGATGCAAATTTAACTCTCAACACAGTATCTAGCACATGGTAGGCACTCAACTAGTTCATTCATTCAGCAAATACATACCCAGCGCTTACTATGTATTTGGCACTGTTCCAGGTACTGGCAATTAGCAGCAAGCAACAGACAAAGAGACAAAAATGCCTGCCCTCATGGAGCTGACACACATCTACTGTGGCTGGTATAAGGTGTTTAGCCCAGCATATGATTCCTGTTGCCTTGCCTTGTAAATCCCAGGGGAGAACTTTTTTTTTTTTTTTTGAGACAGAGTTTCACTTTGTTGCCGAGGCTGGAGTGCAGTGGCACAATCTTGGCTCACTGCAACTTCCGCCTCCCAGGTTCAAATGATTCTCCTGCCTCAGCCTCCTGAGTAGCTGGGATTACAGGCACCCGCCAACAAGCCCGGGTAATTTTTGTAGTTTTAGTAGAGATGGGGTTTCACCATGTTGGTCAGGCTGGTCTTGAACTCCTGACCTCAGGTGATCCACCCACCTCGGCTTCCCAAAGTGCTGGGATTACAGGCATGAGCCACCATGCCTGGCCAAGAGAACTTTTAGAGGTAAAGTTAATGCCAGGACAAAGGCAGGAGAGGACGGGGTCCCCACACCCAGGTGTCAACTATGTCCAAGCCTAGCCCCTGCCTCCTGGGGCTCACCACCCAGCCTCTCCTGGCCAGGACTGGGCCTCACCTGGCGCAGCACCCCCAGCCGCAGCAGGCACTGCTTCTTGGCTGTCATCACAAAGTAGTGGGTGTCATCCTTGTAGTACACAATGTTCTCCAGATCAATGCCTGGGGGTACAGGGCAGGGGACAGTAGATATGTCTCCTGATAATGCATCACCTTCCCTAAACATCCCAACATGGCCTGACCTCTGAGCTGGGATCCCAGCTTAGGCTGCAGTGAGTGCTCCAAGCATAGAACCCCACAAGTTCTGATGACACAAACAACCATCTGTCCCAGGCCCAGGAGGCCTGAGGACTTAGAGCAAAGAGGGAAGCTTGGAGGGGGGTGGCATTTGGGAGACCTGCACCACCTGGTCGCATGGCAGTGCAAAACCAAAGTAAACAGAGGCACCTTCTTGAAGTACCACTTAAGCAAAACTCCCATACACAGGTTCATCTGTGAGAGATTCCAGGATTTTTCATGCTGGGTGGTCAACTAGGGCTGTGCTTGCTTAATCCCTGAGGGGACAGGTTCCTTCTCCTTTGCTGCTGAGACCAAAAAAACAGAAAAGTGTGGAGTTCCTTGCAGTGAGGACAAGTTTGGAAGGCAGAGGCAGGAGCCAGGCCACAGTCAGGCGGGGGAGGGGAAATTCAGCAAGAGGGTCCCTGACCTGTGGCTTTGAGAAGGCTCTGGAAGAAGCTCTGGTTGTAGATCCTGGCTACACCACTGATCTCCGGCACCTGTGTCTCCTCCACGGTGCGTCCATTCACAAAGTTGGCTGTGATGCCAATGGCCAGTTTGCCTCGCATTTCTCGAACTTTGAAGCCTAGAGGTGGCGGTAGGTGAACAATGGCAGGAGGAGGGGGTTATAACAATCTAGAAAGGCCCAGGATGTGCCAGAGATGCTGGCTTCTTTGAGGGAAGTGATCACTCACCTTCAGGGACGAATTTACCTCCTGCAGCCGAGATAAGGACGTCAAATTCATAGTTGGCCAGCTGGGCAGGGGGGTTGGGTTGGAGCTGGGCATGCCAGCCACTCCCTAGGGCAGGGGGTATGAGAGGCACAAAGGTGTAGAAGTCGTAAGAGCCCCTATACTCTCAGGACAAACCAGTGAAATCATCAAAATGTGTAAAGGACTCTCTGGTTTAGAAAGCAATGATATATTATCTATCAGATTACACCTTCACAGCAGCTATGGAAGGCAGGTGAGGAAGGAAGTGTTATTCTTGTTTTGCAAATGCTCAATCTCAGGCTCAGAGTGGCTTGCCCAAGGCCACACTATTAGAAAAGGAGACTCCTGGCTGGCATGGTGGGTCATGCCTGTAATCCCAGCACTTTGGGAGACCGAGGTGGGTGGATCACTTGAGGTCAGTAGTTCGAGACCAGCCTGGCCAACACAGTGAAACCCCGTCTCTACTTAAAAAAATACAAAAATTAGCTGGGCATGGTGGCACATGCCTGTAATCCCAGCTCCTCAGGAGGCTGAGGCAGGAGAATCACTTGAAACTGGGTGGCGGAGGTTGCAGTGATCCGAGATCATGCCACGGCACTCCAGCCTGGGTGACAGAACGAGACTCTGTCTCAAAACAAAAACAGAAAAGGACACTCCTGGCCCACCCTTTTTCAGACACTGGCCAAGTTCCTGATGGGGGAGGGGGAGATTCCAGGGAGCATAGAAATACTTACCCTTCCTAGGAGGGGGCTGGAGGCCAGTGAAAGTGACACCCCAGTGAATTTCCACCCCCAGCAGCAATGCTACCTTCAGCAGAAGCAGCTGGAGCTGCCGGATGCCTGGAAGGGAGAGGACATTAGGAACAGGGACCCTAGGGCAGCACAAGCTCCCTATGTACCAGTGTGTGCCTGGTCAGGGTCAGACTGGAAAAGGTCTTAGCAATCACTCAGCCCAAAAGCCCATTTATAGATGGGGGACCTGAATCTTCAAGGTCACCTGGCTGATACGGATCTTGTCCACTTCGACATTTGGCTGGCCCAGCATTTCCCCACTGGCCTGCCTCTAGGCCCAGGCTCACCCGCCCCTCCAGGCCACCACGTGGTGCTCACTGATGTGGTCCAGGGTGCCAGTGCAGAAGCGCCCGTAGAACTTCTTAGCACCGAGTGCCCGCAGGTCGTGGATGGTGAAGGGCCAGAGGTGGAGCACGTTGTGGCGAGAGAACTTGGTGCGCTTTTCCACCAGCACCACTCGGGCCCCCAGCAGCGCCAGCTCCACAGCGACCCGCAGCCCGCAAGGTCCAGCACCCACCACCAGGCACTGTGAACACACAGGGCAGTGAGGGCATGGCATCCTGTCCCTCCTCTGACTCCCCGCATGCTCCACACCCCATCCCAGGCACCGTGTATCCACCTTGGTGCTGGTGCAGGCCCGGCCCTGCTGGTAGACAGGCTGGCCTGCTCGCTTGTCCAGCTTGGTCCACAGTGACTTGGCGCTCCAGTAGTTGAGCTGGTCCTTGATCTTGTGGTACTGGGGCAGCCCCCCACCGGGTTCCAGCCCCAGGGCCCCACACAGCTCCTGGAAGCTGCTCAGCACGTCCTGGCACAGCTGGGCCTGCAGGAAGCTCTCAAAGTGGGCATGCGCTGGGTTGGTGGAGGTAGGTGAAGCCATGGAGGCCTCCTGGGGAGGGCAGCAGCTGGGCAGAGGCGAGTGGCTGGAGAGGTGGAAAAAGAAGGGGAAGAGGCTGGAGAACAGAAGAAATAAAAAGGAAGGGGAGGCGAAGAGAGCAGGCTGGTGTCCCCAGGGAGCTCGGGATTCACCAGTGATTGGCTCTGCTCCTCCCAGCCCATTCCCCTGCCAGCATCTGCTCCAGAGACAGCTGCTATCCCGTCCACTCCAAGTGAAATTTGCCAAATTTGGAAGTGAAAAACATTAGTCTTGGGCACAGAGGGCACATGGGACACCAGGGGAGCCTCCAGTTCAGCCTCCCTGTCCAGGGATCTCCAAGCCCTGGGGTAGGAATTCTTAGCCTGCCTTCCTTAGGCCTTGGAATCAGGGCGTGCGGGGATTTCTTAGATGTGGAGAGGACAGAGCTGCCTTTGCATGCAACACAGGGACAGATCTGATACCCACAACCCCAGCTGCTGAGCATACATCCTGCCCCATCTCCCTCCAAGCGTCCCTGTGCCGGCGCCCCTTGATGGCCTCAGTGCCACGCTGGGTGTGAGAAGTGTCTCATGGCAAGGGCAAAGTTTTCCTCAGCACTCGTGCTTGCCTCCTGACAGAGAAACAGCCTCTGTCGGCGTAGGTTCCACTTCCCTCCACCAAACTGCCTCAACAAACGGCGGGAGGATGTTGCGACTGACTGGGGAACGGAGGCCTGGGTCTATTTCTGACGCACTGTGGTCAAAACACTTCCTCTGTGAATGTGCCCTACTCCAGGGGGCCGTGGGTAGGGCTGGGGGTCGACCGCAGCCGGGTTCGCCCCTCCCAGGTTCCCCCCTCCCTGATCGACCCCTACCCCGCCCCGCCCCCTGTGCGCCCGGGCGCGCTCTCCCAGGAATCTCCGGAGACAAGGCCTCGCTTTGTCGCCCCCTCCCACGCCACCTGAAGAGTGCCCGAGGGGGTTTCTCACGCGGGGCCCAGAAGGGATCAGAGGGTATGGAGGAGGCGGGTGTCCACGGCAGCGTTAGGGAGGGTGAATGGCAGCAGTGGGGGCAGGTCCCTGAGGCTCAGGCCCCTCCACCATCCAGCTGCCCCTCCGTTCCCAGCCCGCCGCGCCGAGACAGGAGATGAAAGCCTCCCGCTGCGGGTGGCCCGGACGAGGGCAGACGGAATCTCATGACGGAAGGGCAAAGATCTTTCTTGGGGGTGGAGGGTGGAAGGAGGAAGACCTCGGCGAAAGGGGAGAAAGGAGCGACCCAGCCTGGAAACGCCAGGACAAAGGCTGTGAGAGGGGTGGAGCGGTCTGAAAGGATGGAGAGGGAGCTGGACCGCGGGCGGCAGCAGTGGGGGTCCCCGACACTCTGGACGGCAAAGTCCGGACGCAGGGTGAGCAGGGCTGGGCTGAGGGAAGACCTGCCTGACCTGCCAGGTGTGGTTCCCGAGCGACCGCAGCTGCATTTCCCCGGAAGCGCACCCCACCTCACCCCACCCGGCCGCGGGGCTCGCAGCCGGATCCGCTGGACGACTTACCGGCGGCTCCGAAGCCGGGAGGGGCCGCTTCCTGTTGGGCTGGCAACCAGGTCTGAGCGGGTGGGAGGGCGGGGGCAGGGGCGGGGGCGGAAACGCCGAGATCGGGCGGGGATGCTGGGATGCGGGGCGGCCCGGGGCGTGCGCCTGAAGTCGCGCGGAGTGTGGGCTTCCGCGAGGGGCGCGGGGCGCCGCCCGGGCTTTATTCGCGACTCATTAGCATCTCATTACTTCTGGATCCCTCCACCGCCTCCAGCGGGGACAGTCTTGGGCCCGCCCATGCCTGCAGGGTGGCGCCCGAGGGCGTGGCGCTGCGGACACCCCGTTCCGCTCTGGGGCCTCTGGGTGGGTCTGGCCTGTTGGGGGCTGAGGAGCTCGAGGGTCAGGGCGCCCAGTGCTGGACCGCGCACCCTCGGCTTGGGCTCCTTGCCGGTGCTTGCGCGTGCAAGGCTAGCTCTTTCCCCGCGGCAAGGCGAGGACCACCCGCCCCCGGCGCGGTCCCAGGTCCGCTGGCAGCCTCCCAGCGCCGGGCCGAGAGGGCGCTCAGGCTCCTCAAGAGGTTTGGAAAAGCCGGCGGGTCCGAGGGTGGCGCCGGAACGTCTGCGCTCCCCTCCGGTTTCCCACCTGGAGATCCACGGCCCGGGCGCCCCAGGATGGATCCAAGCGCAGAGTGCGCCTCCCATGAGAGAGGTCGACCCCTAAGCCCGGGCCGAGGGCAAAGGGCGCGGATTAAAGTCCTGGAAACTCAGCAATCTGCAGCTTCCAAATGGATATGAGAAGTGAGAGGGAAGGGGATGGCGGGGCGGGTTAGACCACCACTAAGAGATGGGGAATGGGAGGGGTGTGTGGAAGAGAGACCAAGTCTTCAAAGAATGCCTTAGAGTGAGGACCCACGGGACTGTCTGCTGAAAAGGGCTGGAGAGGCCTTTGGGATCAGCTTCGTCGTATTCCCGATAAGGAACAGCGCCTAAAGTGAAGGGACGCGTCCAGTCTTTCAGCTAGTTAATATAAAAAACATCGTCTCATTTATTGACCGTCATCCTATGAGTATTACCTCAATATCAGTGCTTGCAACAGTCCCATTTTACCAAAAAGGAAACTGAGTCACAGATGTTCTGTGATCTGCACACAGCAAGTGGCAGAGCTGTTTGGGGGCCCAGGTCTGTCAGCTCCACCACCCCAGGGTTGACCCAAAATGACGCATGAAAGGCTGGCATTATAAGATGCTGTTTCTTGTTTAGAGGAAGTGATACTGTTACACTGGAAGCACTAATAAAACCCAGGAATAAATAAGAGGGTTGCTGTCCTTGAGATCCAGAGACCATAAAGAGCTGGGAGGGAATAGGGCTCTCCCTTTATTCTCACTTTGCATTTCATCTGGAAAATATCTGAGACCCAGTAAGACCTGAACACTCACTGTTCCCAGCTCGAGCTGAGAAGCAGGCAGTGGGACGAAAGCAAGGGGAAATGCCTGTTCTCTGCCAGGAGAGGCGAGGGAATTCAGCCAGGTCACGCTCAGAAAACTAGGGCAGCCTCTCAGTTGGGCCCATCCTAGCTTTTGAGTGACACGTCATTTGGCTTGAAATGAATTTGCCGAATATCAGACACACCCATATTTAAATACATGGTGTAAAAACGTTCTAAAGTCCACTACAGCTGGTTTACCCTGGGCTCCACCACCCCAGGGTTGATTCAAGATGATGCGTGAAAGACTGGCATTATACGAAGCTATGTCTTGTTTAGAGGAAGTGAACTGTCACGCTGGAAACACTAATAAAACCGAGGAATAAAGAGGAGGGTTGCTGTCCTTGAGATCCAGAGACCATAAGAGATCCCGAGACAGTCCCTGGCTTCTAGAATAATCTCATTTCCCTTTCACTAGCAGATGGTACACAACTAGCCGCTCCACTTACTACAACTACAGCGGCTACAACTAGCCGCTCCACTTTGCAAAGGCTTAGTGGGGTCTGGCTTGACTCAATGCCTTTTGCCAAGCAGGGTCATGTGGCTCTATGAATGACACATCATAAAATTTGTCTTTAAAGAAGATCAGAGAACAATAATGAGTTCATCAGTGCTAAAAACTGCTGACTTGAAGTTTCAACTTATGCTAATTAAATACTTAACATGGGGGCATAAAGCAGCAGGGAATACATTGTTCTGGAATCCAGAAGGTCTGGTTGGATTCCAGCTTTGCTTCACGCTAGCCTAGTGTGACCTTGGATGTCACCAACCACACTTCGTCTGCCCATCTCTAAATGGAGGCAGTTTAATTACTCAGCCTTCTCAGCCCATTTCTACTCCAAAATCCTATCATTCAATGCTGTCCTAAGAAATGAACAGACTAGAAGACCCAAACCAAGTTCTACTTAGAATTTCTTCCAAGAAAAAAAAAAAAAAACTCTATTAAAGCTATTTATTAACCACAAGAATTTCTCTCCTTAATTAGAATCTTGAGTCATGATTCAAATTATGTGTATGTAGAACTAAAAATACTGGCACAATCACATTGGCCAATTCATATTGGATCAAATAAGTGGGTGACACATGAAGTCAGTTTAAAAAGAGTCCCATTCTAAGGCTGGGCACAGTGGCTCATGCCTGTAATCCCAGCACTTTGGGAGGCTGAGGCGGGCAGATCACCTGAGGTCGGGAGTTCGAGACCAGCCTGAGCAACATGGAGAAACCCCAACTCTATGAAAAATACAAAATTAGCCGGGCATGGTGGCACATGCCTGTAATCCCAGCTACTCAGGAAGGCTGAGGCAGGAGAATCGCTTGAACTCGGGAGGTGGAGGTTGTGGTAAGCTGAGATCGTTCCATTGCACTCCAGCCTGGGCAACGAGGGTGAAACTCCGTCCAAAAAAAGAAAAAAAGGAGTCCCATTCTAATGTTTTTGCAAACGGTAAAACCTAGCAGTAGCCTAGGTTAAAACCTGAGCCATTAAGACAGGATCCTCCTTCCTCTGCCCCATACCATATTCTGTCACCTCCCAA